>NC_084830.1:85058908-87558908 GCF_033115175.1 Lepus europaeus | reverse complement strand
ATGGAAGGGGAAAGGAAGTGGGAAAGGGGAGGGTTGCGGGCAGGAGGGAAGTTATGGGAGGGGGGAAGCCATTGTAACCGGTAAGCTGTACTTTGGAAATTTATATTCATTAAATAAAAGTTTAATAATAATAATAAAAAAAAAACTCCAGCTCCCCTTCTGCCTGCTAACGTGCACCCTGAGAGGCAGCACTTGGGTGCCTCCACCCACGAGGGAGACCCAGACTTGAGTTCCACGAGCCTGGCTGTTGTGGGTATTTAGAAAATGAACCAAGAGATGGAAGATGTCTGTCTCTCGGCTTTTCAAAAATAAACACATCGAAAAGATATAAAGCAGACTTATTGGTACATAACCAAAAAGTGGAGGGTTCACACGAACACGATCAAATGCAATAAGCCTTTATGCCCTCTCCAAGCTAAGACACACCCCAAATTTGTTGCTAACAGGGTAGGGACTACCTGGACTTAGAATTGAAGCAAAGAGAGCGTGAGGGACTGTGTGCACCTCCCGAAGGAAAGGCGTCCAGGTTCTTCCCTCAAAGACTTCAGGGCACTTTCTGCTCTTAGTCGGCAGCACGACTGTGAAGATGCCTCACCCTCTGGTACGGAACAGGGTATGTATCAGGACATGGGACAACAGATATCAGAGCGGACGGCCCGTTTAATCCAATTTTTTATCAAAAGGGACCCAGGAACCCTGACTGCTGGCGGGAAGGGCTTTTCCTGGGGCAGCGCGGAAGGCGGCGTGCACAGGGGAGGTCCCCTTCCGCTGGCGGGGTGCGCACGGGGCTCCCGCCTGGGCTGCGCGGCGGCAGCGGCTTTCCCCAGACTCCAGCGAGTCGCGCGGCTGCTGCGGCGGCAAAGCAGCGCGGCCGCCGTGGCCGCCACCCCTGCGCGGCGCTCGGCTCCGCGACGCCTCGCGGCTCGGAGGTCCGTGCGCGCCTGCTGGCACGGCGGCTCCTCGGCCTCGGGCTGCCGGGAAGCACGTGGAAGGCGCCGCCCTCCTCCCACAGCCGGCCCCGGCCGCGCTGCTGCTGCGTACACAGCGGCTTTCCAGGTCCACTCGGGGTCCTCACGTCATCTTCCAGAAGACCTCTTCCAAAGGCCAAGGGCCGGAACGGGCCTCCCAGCCGCGCACAGGGCCCTGCGGCGGCGGCGGCCACGTGTGCGCGTGCGCGCCGGGCGACAGCGGCGCCACGCCGGGGGCTGCTGCGGAGAGCTCCGGTTACGACCCAGATTCTCCCCCAGGAAGGTGGAGGAATGCGGTGCCGCGCGAGGGCGAGCCGGACGGCTAGTTACTAGTGCGGATCCGGGCTCGGGGCTCACTTTTGCCTCTTGGAGAACGAAAAGGGAAGATATGGAACGCTTGGCTTCACTAGGGATCCTAATACCAGGACTGTGGAGTCCACCTTGGAAAAACATGTCATTGAAAGAAAATGCTCTTGCCCAAGTGGAATTGTACGACTCCTGTGTTTCTGAAATAAGATTGTTTTCAACGTCGTCCTTAGCAGTATGACGTGGGCTTGCTGCCATGCCCGGGCAGTGCACAGAGAGCTCGTCTGTGGTCTGCGTTAACAGGGTTGGGGGCAGATGGGTGTGGGTGCCACTGGGCTCTGCGCAGGAAGTCATCTGCGCACGCTACCTGCTGCCTCTGTGCGTTCGCACAGCACTGGGAGTTCGTGTTTTCACTCTGTAAGATACGTAAATATAGTTTTGCTTCTCTTCTAAACACCGTTTAACTGGACAGAATTTTAAGACAAACGTGTCTTTCAAACTGGTTTTAGACACCTTTGAATTTATTGATATCTTGGGATTTTTCTGGTTCTTGAGACCATAAAATGCTCATGGATATTTGAAAATGTGTCTGACTGAAATTTGGCTGTATTGAATGACCTTGTCCAGTTTAACCGTCGCAACTCAGGGGATCAGTCTGTTGGCATCCTCCTTTACGCCAGCAAGTGCTTTCTAACTATGTCTACAGTATTTACTAAAATCTGTATTTTTTTCACCGATAAATGAGTCAAAAATAATAGCATGTTTGGATGAAGGATTCAAAAGTAACATGGTCTGGGCCGGCGCCCTGGCTCACTTGGTTAATCCTCCACCTGCGACGCCGGCATCCCATATGGGCGCCAGGTTCTAGTCCGGGTTGCTCCTCTTCCAGGCCAGCTCTCTGCTGTGGCCCGGGAGTGCAGTGGAGGATGGCCCAAGTGCTTGGGTCCTGCACCCGCATGGGAGACCAGGAGAAGCACCTGGCTTCTGGCTTCGGATTGGCGCAGCTCTGGCCGTGGTGGCAATTTTAGGGGGTGAACCAATGGAAGGAAGACCTTTCTCTCTGCCTCTCTCTCTCACTGTCTAACTCTGTCAAATAAAAAAAAATTAATAAAAAAAGTAACATGGTCTATTCAGCTCACCATCTTTATTCAACTTAACGCAATACAGCAGGTTATCCTAGAGTCATAATGGACCGTGGAATTCAGCCATTTCGCCCATGTATTCTGGAAAGGTGGCATTAACATTTCAGCATTAAGTTGGCAAATTCAGTTAATTCTCTTAAGCCTTTACTCTAATTGATTTTAGCTGACAGAACTGGAAATTTATGCTTTTTTTTCTGTTTAGAAAGCGTGGATTCTTACTGATATTACTAATTCAGTTCTAACATTGTGGCTCCAAATTAAACCATTTTGATTTTATTGCCCCTCCCCCCATAGCTTATATTTAAAAATTCCCCAAACAAAATTAATTAATTATTTGTCATCTGACAAAATTAGTAAAATATATGTGCAGTTATTTTCCTTCTCATACATACTATTTGCATTTAAGGATGTGTAGTCAAACTATTGTAGAATCATTAATAAGAACTCATTCTGTGGAGGCTTCATATTACCTACATCATGTATTATTAATCTGGTTTCCATTCTGAGAGATTAGCAGTATAACTAGCTAGCAGTTTTCTTAGAGGGAAGAAGTTTTCAGTTAAGAGGTTTATTCTTTTGTGATACTCAAAGCCTGGAGGATGGTAGAAAACTGTCCTCAAAGTCTATCTTATGAGATTGACCAGAGAGACGGGGAACGAAGGGAAAATCAAGCAACTTAATTTTTCAGATTCTTTATGAAAATTTCATTTAACCTTTACCTTTTGGTCTGTGTGTACTGAGGAAGTGCAGTAGTACATGCATAGGATTCATATGCACTAGCTCTGGAAGGGCAACCCAATTTTGAATTTTGCTATTCAATTTCTGGTAGTATTAGAATCTACATATTTCATCTATTCATTAGAATTTAATTTAGTAAATATTAAAATATTAAATTTTCAAAGTATCTTCTATTTTATCTTCCTTTTATAATATATATATAATTTTCCCACCAGTATTACCAAAGTTTACAATGTATAAATCCAAATTACTCTCTAAATTGATTTGATCAGAATCCAGTGCCAAATCTTTATTTTCCCTATCTCTATAGAATATATATGTATATTACACTACTTCAAAACATTCATGGAAAATGGAATTTTCAAAGTTTTTTTTGGTGCAAAAATTGTGAGATTCATGTATATTTGGGGGGTCTTCAAGAAATTCATGGGCAATGTGTATTATTGTGGAAAAACTATGCATGAATTTCAAATTTTTTTACTAGAATGAACTTACCTTTTGATTCCATTTCCACAATGTTTCATGAAGTAAAAATGTATCTTATTGATGCCTCTTGTTTCACTAAGATTTTTTGTTTTGAAGTATCAACAATGCCTTTCTCACCTGTGCTTCTGTCATCTGGCTCTATTTATAGCTTTACTTCGTCTATTCTGAAATAGTAACCTATTCTGCCTTGATAGAAAATATTCTAGTTATTTCTAGGGTGTGCCTTCTTAATGGCTTTCAGATCCTAGTGTTAATACTTTGAGGTTAATCCTATTTGAGATTAAGAAGCACTCTAATCTCAAATGAGATTAAGAGGCACTTTAGAGCAAAACTCCTGGCATCTCTGGCTGGCATCTTTGCAAGCGAGACGTCAGGAGACACGTTGGAACTCCACACAAGGTGAGTTTCAGCAACTCTTGAGAGGCAGAGGTGGAAGAGGAACCCAATTATGAGATGGTCGTTAGCTCTTGTTAAGGTGGAGAGTCTGAAATACAGTCTTAGTGCATCATGCCCGGGCAGGAAATGGAGAGAGAACCTTGTGGAGGGCTTCTCCTCAGTGTCCTTGAGGCTTTGGCCATTTTCTCAGCAGCTTGTGTCAGAACTTCACCTTTCCATGTATCCCATGAATCAATCTGATTGGCATGGTGATTCCCCTCGTTTTTGTTTAGATGTTCAGGGTGTTGTTCTTGATCCATAAATGGGAAATTAAAATTTGGTATCATCCCTTGCATTCTCATTGCAAATTTTGCAGACTATTCCCTCTAACTTTCCAGCACAGATGGGTGAACACTGGAAATGCCCTCCTACATTTAGATACAATGGTGCCCATGGTGGATGTTAACATTATAAGGAGGGGATAAAATTCAGTTTAGACAAAAAGATTTAATTTCAGATTCCTATGTGAGACTAGAGTCTTCTGTACTAAACAGAGTTGAATCTAAATGTAGCAACCCAGCACAGCTAAGGGATAGTCAGGAACAGAAGTCAAAAGGAAGACAAGACATTAAGCTCAAACTCTTTCTGCAGCTCTTTTGCTGAGCTCAGTTACCTGTTGCTCCATTCTCTTGGAATTCCTTGCCAAATTCTGTGGAAATAAAGATCATTATTTCAGACTTTCAGACTCTGTTTTGTGCTGCTAATCTGTACCCAGAAAGAAGAAATAAAGAAATGTGCTTGTAACATCCACCAGTGGCTGAACTCTCCAGTCTTCCAGGAATCTTCAAGTTTTATTTACTGTTGTAATGTTCTTTTTTGTGGAACACACATAGGGAACTTAACCACTTCAGCAGCCCATTTACTGGGCAACCCAGAACAGTTCTGGGTATGACTCCTCTGTGTGTACAGGGTGGGAAGGGGCATCTGTGTCCTGGAGGAGAAGTGTGTGCTCCTGAGAAGGATGCGTAGAATCTTCATCAAACCACGGATGTGAGTCCCAGCTCAGGCCACCAGCAGATACTTACTAAGCCATTCCCCTTTATTCGTATGCATGGATTTCAAAACTATCTCTCACCCAAATAAACTCGTCTTTTAATGCTCTTTATCCATGAACTTTCTGAAGTCCCCTCATATTCACAGAAATGGTTTGATTTAGGCTTTTGTATTTATTAGATCACAACAGTGTAATTTTTAACTATTCATAGGACAATTAGCTGGAGGCTGATTTGGAGTTTATTTTCCACAGGTATATCCCAATGATTTACCAGTTTCCAAAACAGAACAATGTGCTCCCTTCTACAATTTAGTATAATCTCATACAACCCAGCTCTTGTCCACAGGAGCGTCTAATTATATTAACAGTTGTTACTAATAACTTGACTTCATATTGGCCCTCACATACAGCCCAACTCTACAATTTTTCCCAGATGACCCCCCAGGAGATAACAGTCATTTTGTAACCTGTATCGTTTTTCCACCAAAAGGTACAGAACGAAGTTAGCAGTACAATAGCAAGACTGTTGAACCAGGTAAAGCAGAACTGTGACTCCAGGTTTGAAGTGCAGCAGGTGTAAGAGGAAACAGGGTCAGGTTTCCTTTGAGAAGATATGAAATTGCTAAAGGCATCATTTTGATGACTTCAGGCTTCAGGTTGTATTGTCTCTTGTTTAATTCTGTTTCCTGTGCTTTAACTTACACTTTCCTACTCCTTGGTTTATTTTTTGCATAACTGGTCTACATCCTGTTCTCCATGTTTGTATCACCTCAAATCAATGTGTTATTAGTTCAATGGGCAATTATAAGATTTGGATGGGGCCGGCGCTGCAGCTCAGTAGGCTAATCCTCCACCTTGCGGCGCCGGCACACCAGGTTCTAGTCCCGGTCGGGGCACCGATCCTGTCCCGGTTGCCCCTCTTCCAGGCCAGCTCTCTGCTGTGGCCTGGGAGTGCAGTGGAGGATGGCCCAAGTGATTGGGCCCTGCACCCCATGGGAGACCAGGAGAAGCACCTGGCTCCTGCCATCGGTACTGAGCGGTGCGCTGGCCGCAGCACGCCTACTGTGGCGGCCATTGGAGGGTGAACCAACGGCAAAAGGAAGACCTTTCTCTCTGTCTGCCTCTACTGTCCACTCTGCCTGTCAAAAAAAAAAAAAAAAAAAAAGATTTGGATGTAGTTTAGGCCGTTAGTTTCAAGTTCCATTGTACTATATTTTGACAGCAAGCTAGGGCATATATACATCAAATTATTATTGATTATCAATGATGTTAACAGAGAGAAAGGGGATTGTATTTTTTTATAAAAAGATTTATTTACTTACTTTGAAAGTCAGAGTTACACAGAGAGAGGAGAGGCAGAGAGAAAGAGAGGTCTTCCATCCGCTGGTTCACTCCCCAATTGGCCGTAACGGCTGGAGCTTTGCTGATCCAAAGCCAGGAGCTTCCTCTGGGTTTCCCATGCAGGTGCAGAGGCCTGAGGGCTTGGGCCATCTTCTGCTTTCCCATGCCATAGCAGAGAGCTGGATCGGAAGTGGAGTATCTAGGTCTCAAACTGGTGTCCATATGGGAAGCCGGCACTGCAGGTGGCAACTTTACCCGCTATGCCACAGTGCTGGCCCCGGGGATTGTATTATCTTGACCTATGAGAGTTTACAAAACCTAGGAGAATTTAGGATAATCCTTAAAAAAAATTTTTTTCCCACTTATTTGAGAGGCAGAGAGACAGCACACTCCCATCTACTGGTTTACACCTCAAATGTCCTCAGTGGCTAGGACTGTGCCAGCCTGAAGCTGGGAGCCAGAAATTCAATCCAGGTCTCCCATGTGGGTGGCAGGAACCCAATTACTTTGGTCATCACTGCCGATTCCCAGGATCTGCATTAGCAGGAAGCTGGAGTCATGATCCATAGGTGGGTATTGAACCGAGGGACTCCAATATGGGATGCAGATATCTCGATTGATTTCACCACTAGACCAAACGCCCTTCCCTAAGATAAACTTTTGATGTGGAAACAAAATAAGGCATAGCATTGGCACAGCAGGAACAGCCTCATTCAGTTTAATCCCCAGCCAACCATTGTATTTGTTAGGATTCTTAGATTCGAAGAAGTTAAGCAAACTTAAGCAACAAGAAATTTACTGGAAAGATTTTGCAGGTTCACAGACTTAAGGGGAAACTGAAGAACCATGCTCAGAAGTGGGTGAGAAGCAAGATGTTTCTAGTGAACCAGGAAGCAGGAACCACTGTATTAGTCCAGGCAGAAAGGTGTGGCCAGGAGAGCCACACTGCACTGAATGTCTCTGGGCCACTTATTTTTTGTCTTAGAAAGAAGCTACCCATGGCCAAATCTGTTTACTTTTGGACCCCTTGGTTGTACCAGAATGGAGAAAAAGAGTACAGGGCTCTTTGGCCTCCCCTGTGAGAGGTAGGCCCTTGGATATACTGTTTCAACAAGAGCATGAACGGTTGAGAAGTAATTTCTCAAATGCAAATAAAAAACTGCACATTGTACAGTCAAAGGTGACAAATGTCTTCTATATTCACCAGGGGATTTTTTTCTGGCAAAGATTAGGGCAACAGGCAGAGTGAAGGCCTAGACTACCCTAGAGTATCATACGTATTCATGAACTCAGCTATGATGCCTTTCAGTCCTACGGGACCCTTGTATTATTTGGGTTGGGGTAAGGGATTCCAGAGACTCAAGTTTTGCACGATCTAGTAACATTCCCCTCCAAAACATGCTCTGCATCCATTCAATGATGTTTTTCTTCCTCAGGATCATCATAAATCAATTCTGATGCTGTTTTGGGGAAAGGGAAAGCTATCACAGGGTAATTCACCAGGCCTGTCTGGCCCACCTGGAGTGTTGGCATAATACAGTCATTTTGGATACTGAATTTTTCCGTACATTCCAGGGGTGAAAGGAGCTCTTTTCATTTATTATTATTATTATTTTTGGACAGGCAGAGTGGACAGTGCGCGAGAGAGACAGAGAGAAAGGTCTTCCTTTGCTGTTGGTTCACCCTCCAATGGCCGCTGCGGCCGGTGCACCGCGCTGATCTGAAGGCAGGAGCCAGGTGCTTCTCCTGGTCTCCCATGGGGTGCAGGGCCCAAGCACTTGGGCCATCCTCCACTGCACTCCCGGGCCACAGCAGAGAGCTGGCCTGGAAGAGGGGCAACCGGGATAGAATCTGGCACCCTAACTGGGACTAGAACCCGGTGTGCCGGCACCGCAGGCGGAGGATTAGCCTATTGAGCCATGTCGCCGGCTCTTTTCATTTATTTGAATCTCCAAACTGGCTAATAATCATATTCTCTTTCTCTTCTCCATAATGATTGTTTCAGTTAGTTTCAGTTGCAGGAATTTTCCACAGCAGTGCGGTCGTAATGAGTAAAGCTGCCACCTGCAGCACCGACATCCCATACGGACACTGGTTTGAGTCCCAATTGCTCTACTTCCAGTCCAGCTCTCTGCTAATGTGCCTGGGAAGACAACTGAAGATAGCCCAACATGGGAGACCTGCACACACATGGGAGACCCAGAATAAGATCCTGACTGCTGACATTGGATCAACCCAACTCTGGCCATTGCAGCCATTTGGGGAGTGAACCAGTGGATAGAAGACCTATCTCTACCTCTCCCTGTCCCTCTCCCTGTCTCTCTGTAACTCTGCCTTTCAAATAAATACATAAATCTTGAATAAAACTTTTAAAAAATTAAAAAAAGAAACAATGCCTCTATTTAGGTGCATGCTTCCTTGAGGGTGATGTGAATGCAGAACAAATCAGAACGATTACATGGTGAGAGATGGAGACTTTTTTTTTTTTTTTTTGGACAGGCAGAGTGGACAGTGAGAGAGAGAGACAGACAGACAGAAAGGTCTTCCTTCCGTTGGTTCACCCCCCCAAATGGCTGCTACAGCCTGTGCTGTGCTAATCCAAAGCCAGGAGCCAGGTGCTTCCTCCTGGTCTCCCTTGCGGGTGCAGGGCCCAAGCACTTGGGCCATCCTCCACTGCACTCCCGGGCCACTTAAATCCGTCTATGGTATCTCATCTAAAGAGAATTTCCTTTTAGGGACATCAACAATCATTTGGAGCTAGCATCACAACAGTAAATGACTACAGTTTTTTCACCTAAAGATTGAGAACAAGGCAAGTATGTTCATTCTCAGCCCTTATACCAACATTATGTAAGTCCTAGGTACTGCAAAATAAGGCAAGAAAAAGAAAAAGAAGCACACAGATTGGAAAGCAGAAAGTAAAAATATTTCAGTTCTTAGACAAAATGATCATGTCTGTAAACAATCCTGAGAAATCTACAAAAAAAAAAAATCTTGGAATAACAAATGAATCTATCCAGGTGTCAGGGTAGGTCAATATATGAGCAATCAAATTTACAACAGCATCAAAATCAAGCAATAGGGATTAGTTTGGCATAATATGCATGCTGACCTAAATAACTGAAGAGATTTACCTTGTTCATTGATTAGAAAATTAAATACTAAGATGTTGTTATTACTTGTCTTTTTATACAGATTCAATGCGGTACTAATCAAATTCCCAGCAGTTGTTTCTAGAAACAGACGATCTGTTTTATCTAAGGAAACGTAAAGGGTCTAGAATAGCCAATATAACTTTGAAAGAGAATGACAAAGTTGGACAACTAATATTATTTAAGACTTATTATAAAGCAAAGTGATCCTGACAGTGTAGAACTGCTGTAAGGATGGACATACAGATTAAGGGAACATAAAAATCAGCTCAGAAAAAGATATCCATATGATTATTTGATTTTTTTTGACAAAGTAGACAATTCAAAGATGAAAAAGTAAATTTAAAAAAAACCCACATTTATTTAATTTGTTCAAAAGGCAGACAGAGAGAAATCCCCCATCCCTAGTGCTCACAACAACTGGGCCTGGGCCAGGCCACACCAGAAACTGGGAGCTCTATCTGGATCTCCTAAGTGGGTGGCAGGCACCCAAATACTTGAACCATTACCTGCTGCCTCCAAGGGGTGCACTGACTGGATTAGAAGTTGAGCTGAGAGTTGAACCAGGCACTCTAATATGGGATGCAGAAATTCCAAGCAGTATATATATTTTTCAAGACTTATGTATTTATTTGAAAGGCAGAGTTACAGAGAGAGGAAAAGGTCTTCCATCTGCTAGTTTACTCCCCAAATGGCCACAAAGGCCAAAGTTGGGCCAACTGGAAGCCAGAAGCCAGGAGTTTCCTCCAGGTCTCCCATGCATGTACAGGGGCCCAAGGACTTGGGTCATCCTCCACTGCTTTCCCAGATTATAGCAGAGAGTGGGATCGGAAGTGGAGCAGCTGGGACTTGAACCGGCGCCCATATGGGATGTTGGCACTGCAGGCAGTGGATTTACCCACTACGCCACAGCTTTGGCCCCCCAGACAGCATCTTAAGTGGTGTGTAAACACCTGCCCCGAGGATGTCTCTTGAAAATGATACTGAAACTACTGAACAGCCACATGGAAAAAAAAATAACTTTGACCCTTTTATTAACCATCCACAAAATCAAATAAAAACTCACTCATTGACTTCAACATACACACTAAAACTATAAAATTTTCCTAAGAAAAACAGGATAAAATCTTCACAGTTTTAGGATAGGCAATGACCTCTGGGATTGGACTTGTCAGGAATCAATTCCAAAGATGTCACTAAAAAATTAAAAAGTAAGAAACAACGTGAAAAAAGACATTTGCAATACATAGTTTGATATCCCTTTAGCTGCAGGAGGTGAATGTCTCTACATATGCAAATGAGGAGGCCCTCTGGTCTTCACATTTAGCTTATTGCTGATCACTTCCAGATTTTCTTCATCTTTTGTCACAGTCTACTGCATTTAGCAATAGCAACCCAATTCCACTATTTAGTTTCTATTTCCCCTATAGTTCTCCAGTGCCTGACAGGATACCTGGAACTATCTTGTCCCAGGTCATCACAGGTGACAGTGTTGATAATTGCTCTGCTACATTGTCCCAGAATGCCTCTGTGCTCCATCTTTTAGCAAGGTCCTCACCATTGGCATTGAGGGCTGACACAGCCCCAGTGGACCATCTCACCACTGGCACAACTGCAGCAGGCTGAATTCCCTCAGAAACAGTTGTGTGGAGAGGATTCTGCAGGGCGTTGACTGGGGAGTGTTGTTGAGATGACACTGTGGAAGGGAAGAGAGGAAAGAAAGGAGGATTGGGCAGACAAGGAAGTTTGGCTGTGAAGCAGTCTTACTCAAGGCCTCTACTGACCCCGTGGAGTGCACTGGAGATGGGATGGCCCTTCCGAAGTGTCCTGAGCTGAGGCCAGGGGAGTGGGAATTTGCTTACTTACGCTGACTTGTCTTTGAACGAGGACTGCCCCTGCAGAAGGAGGTGTGATGTTGGGCAAGGCAGCCCTTCTCTGCTGAAGCTCTCTAAGGAGGCTGATTGCAGGGCAGTGCCTGCCAGCAGGACCCCAGGATCTAGGAAAGAAGTGCTGAGTCTGGGAAAGAGGTCTGGGCAGTGTACTACAGTGTCCCCAGACACCCTGTGTGACACATGTTCTTTCATCCTGGTATCGAGTCATCTCGCCAGGTCTTCTGGAAGCAGAGGGATTCGTGGGCAGCTTTTGGCTGCTGAGTCTCTGAATTCTGATCCTTCATCCATCCAAAGCATTATGGGGGTCCATAGAGTCTTTATAACTAAGCACGTGTCTTGAAGACACTAATTCATTGTATGAAGTTTTTGTCTTCTATCCTTTAACATGTATATTTCCATCATAATTTTTTTCCAGGAGTGGGATGTGTGGGACATATGGTAGGTCTATATCCAGATTTTTGAAGTATCCCCATATTGTCTTCCATAGTGGCTTTACCTGTTTGCATTCCCACCAACAGTGGATCAGGGTACCTTTTTCCTTACATCTTCACCACCATTTGCTGTTTGTTGATTTCTATATGAAAGCCATTCTAACTGGGGTGAGGTTTTGATTTGCATTGTGGTTTTGATTTGCATCTTCCTGAAGACTAGTGATCCTGAACATTTTTTCATGTGTCTGTTGGCCATTTGGATTTCCTCTTTTGAAAAATATCTGTTTAAGTTCTTTACCCATCTTTTAACTGGGTTGTTTTGTTGTTGTAAAGTTTCTCTATCCCTTTATAGATTCTGGTTATTAATCCTTTATCAGTTAATTTGCAAATAATATCTCCCATTCTTTTGGTTGCCTCTTCACTTTCCTGTTTCTTTTGCAGTACAGAAACTTCTCAACTTGATGTAATCCCAGTTGTTAAATTTGGTTTTGACTGCCTGTGCCTCTGGGGTCTTTTCCAAGAATTATTTGCCTGTGCCAATGTCTTGCAGGATTTTCCCCAATGTTCTCTAATAATTTGATGGTGTCGGGTTGTAGATTTAGATCTTTAATCCATATTGAGTGGATTTTCATGTAAGGTGTAAGGTGTAAGTGTAAGGTGTAAGGTGTAAGGTGGGGGTCTTGCTTCATATTTCTGCATGTGGAAATCCAATTCTTCCAGCATCATTTGTTGAAGAGACTGTCCTTGCTCCAAGGATTGGTTTTAGCTCCTTGGTCAAATATAAGTTGGTTGTAGATGATTGCATTGATTTCTGAAGTTTCTATTCTCTTCCATTGGTCTATCCATCTGTTTTTGTACCAGTACTAGGCTGTTTTGATTTTAACTGCCTTGTAGTATGTCTTGATATCTGGTATTGTGATGCCTCTGGCTTTGTTTTTGTTGTATAAGATTGCTTTAGCTATTTGAGATCTCTTGTGTTTCCATATGAATTTCAAGATCATTTTTTCTATATCTGAGAAGAATGTCTGGTATTTTGATTGGTATCACATTGAATCTGTAAATTGCTTTCAGAAGAATGGAGATTTTGATGATATTGATTCTTCCCATCCATGAACATGGAAGATTTTTCCATTTTTTTGTATCTTATTCCATTTGTTTTTTTAATGTTTTGTAACTCTCATCATAGAGATCTTTGACATCCTTGGTTAAATTTATTTCAAGGTATTTGCTATTTTTGGTGGCTATTGTGAATGGAATTGATCTTAGAAGTTCATTTCAGCCATGGCATTGTCTGTGTATACAAAGTCTGTTGCTTTTTGTGTGTTGATTTTATATCCTGCTACTTTACTAAAATCTTCTGTGAGTTCTAATAGTCTCTTGGTGGAATCTTTTGGATCCCCTACATATAGAATCACGTCATCTGCAAATAGGGGTAGTTTTACTTCTTCTTTCCCAATTTGTATCTGTTTGATTTCTTTTTCTTGCCTAGGCTGTTTTCTAATTTCCTCTTATTGTTTTTTGATTGACTATATAATATCCTGTGCTTTGTCTTCTAAGTTGGCTATTCTTTCTTCTGCTTCACTGATTCTGTTGTTAAGGCTTTAACTACATTTTTTATTTGTTCTGTTGAATTCTTCATTTCATTTTGATTTCTCTTTAAAATCTCAATTTCGTGGGAGAAATTTTCTTTCATGTCTTGTACTGATTTCAGTAGTTCATGCATTCACTTCTGACTACTTCTATGTAATCTTATGATCAATTTTTAGAATTCCATTTCTTGCATTTCTTCCATCTCATCATCTTCACAATCTAGTATTGGAGTGTTGTATTCTTTTGGGGGTGTCATGTTGTCTTCCTTCTTCTTGTTTCTTGAATTGGTGTGTTTACTATTAGGCATTTGTGGAGATACTCACTGGTTTCTTTGTTTTTTTCTGCTGTGGCGGCTTTTATCTTTGTACTATTCCTCTGTAGATAAGGGGAGTATCTGCTTTCAGTGAATATCTAGAGCCTTGTAGTGTGTGTGGCCAAGGAGCTCTTCAGTTTTCCAGGGTGAAGGGAGTGGCTAAGGTGACACATCAGGTTTGGCACGGTAAACTTCCTCCTTTTTTTTTTTTTTTTTTATCATAAAGGAGGTTTGTTCTGCTCAGCTGATCTCCTTTCCACAAGAGACCAGTGTCTGATCTCTAGCCCCAGTGGGTATAATATTTGTCCACTCTGCCCCAAGGACCACACAAAGGATCTGTGCAGTCCTCAGTGTAAGCTCATTCCACAGCAGTGTCCCTCACCAGGTGACCAGGAAGCCTTGAGCATGTGGAGTCTCCCATGGAGATTGCCCAAAGTCCCAGCCACATCATGAGTTCTCCCACACAGCCTCAGTGTTTTCATAGTCCAGGCACACAAGCCTCCTACAATCATGAGCACCCAGTCCCCTGTTAGTTCTTTCCACCAGAGTCAGGAGTCTCTGTTCTGCTGGTTGCTGGCACAGCTGTTACTTTGTGTCTAAAATGGCACCTGCTCTATTGGCTTATTACAGGACACCATTGTAAGGTGATTATGGAGAGAGAAATGTGTCCCTCCTTTTTTTTCTCCTCTAGTTTGGCAGGTATACTACCCCCAAGCTGGGTTCCCTCTAGGCTGTTCAGGCAGCTTTGTCACCAGTGGCTTGGGCTGCTGCAGTCTGGTCTCACCTCACTCTCCAACGCTGGTGTGTAGGCTCTAGCTGCTGTGGTCCTGAGTTGTGGTCGTCTATGACCTCCATGTAGGTCCACCATGTCCCTCTAATTTTGGTAGAGTTTCCTTTGCCATTTTCTCCCCGACACTGCACTGTCTCCACTTTTTGTAAACTATCTTCTCCTAGACTAGAGCAGTAAGCTCCCTCCTTACTCCACCATCTTGGAAACTCTCTAAAGATTTATTTTATTTTATTTTTTAAGATTTACTTATTTTTTTTTTAACAGGCAGAGTGGACAGTGAGAGAGAGAGAGAAAGACAGAGAAAGGTCTTCCTTTTCCGTTGGTTCACCCCTCAATGGCCGCTGCGGCCGGTGCACTGTGCTGATCTGAAGCCAGGAGCCAGGTGCTTCTCCTGGTCTCCCATGCAGGTGCAGGGCCCAAGGACTTGGGCCATCCTCCACTGCCTTCCCGGGCCACAGCAGAGAGCTGGCCTGTAAGAGGAGCAACCGGGACAGAATCCGGCACCCCGACCAGGACTAGAACCTGGGGTGCCGGCGCCACAGGCGGAAGATTAGCCTATTGAGCCCTGGCGCCAGCCCGATTGACTTATTTTTTTTGAAAGGCAGAGTTACAGAGAGGGCGAGGAGGGTTGGGGGGGGGCGGTCTTTCATCTGCCGGTTCACTCTCCAAGTGCCTGCAATGGCCACGGCTATGCCAGTCTGAAGCCAGGAATCAGGGTGCAGGGTGCAGGAGCCCAAGGACTTGGGCTATCTTTCACTGCTTTTCCCAGGTGCATTAGCAGGGAAACTGAAAGTGGAGCAGCTGGGCATGAATAGGTGCCCATATGGGATGCTGGTGCTGCAGATGGTGGCTTAACCTGCTTTTCCACAGCGCCAGCCTCAAGATTTATTTTATTTATTTGAAAGCAGAGGTACACAGAGAGAGGAAGAGGCAGAGAGAGAGAGAGAGAGAGAGAGAGAGAAAGAAAGAATCTTCCATCCACTGGTTCACTCCCCAAATGACTGCAGTGGCCAGAGCTGGGCCAGGCCAGAATCAGGAGCCAGGAGCTTCTTCCTGGTCTCCCACGTGGGTTCAGGGGCCCAAGCACTTGAGCCATTCTCTGCTATTTTCCCAGATGCATTAATGAGGAGCTGGACCAGAAATGGAGCAGCCAGGACTCTAACCGTTCCCCATATGGGGTGCTGTCCTAGGAGGTGACAGTTTTACATGCTAGGCCACAAAGCTGGGCCCCATGATATATTTTTTTTAAAGATTTACTTATTTATTTGAAAGGCAGAGCTACAGGGAGGCAGAGAGAGAGAAAGAAAGCTCTTCCATCCACTGGTTCACTTCCCAAATGGCTGCAATGGCCAAATCTGGGCCAATCTTATGCCAGGAGCCAGGAGATTCTTCCGGGTCTCCCATGCAGGTGCAGGGGCACAAGGTCTTGGACCATATTCTTCTTTTCCAGGCCATAGCAGAGAGCTGGGTTGGAAGTGGAGCAGCTGAGACTCTAACTGGTGCCCATATGGGATTCCGGTACTGCAGGCGGTGGCTTTACCAGCTATGCCACAGTGCCAGCCCCCGTGATTTACTTTTAAATATACAAAAAGGTTGACTTGAAATTTGAGGTGGTCTTAAGAATAACAATGAACAGAATTCCAAATTGTTTTTAAAGATTTATTTATTTATTTGAAGGGCAGTGATAGAGAGAGGGAAAGAGATATAGCCCAGGTTAGTCCAGGTAGAAGCCAAGAGCCAGGAACTTCATCCTGGCCTCCCACCCAAGTTAAAAAAAACTCAAGGACTTGGGCCAATTATCTGGTGCTTTCCCAGGTGCATCAGCAAGGAGATGGATTGGAAGTAGAGCAGGAGGGACTCAAACCAGCACTCCGATATGGGATGCCAGTGTCACAAGTGGTGACTTAATCTGCAGCCCAGAACTCCAAAATTTTGCAATAGATGAACTGCTGTTCATAGAGGTTTACATTTATAAAAAATTATATTGCTCTAATAAGATTGGCAAAGTAACTTTATTGTGTACATTTTCAATTGAAAATACAACTAATAATTGAAAAATAAAAATAAAATGCAGCATAATAAAACACATATGTTTCTCACTTAAATGTACTAGATGCATATATATATTTTAAGGAAAGAAACAAGAAAGGAAAATGGTTTATATTTAGGTGCAGACTGGCTGCCTAGACAAAATAAAAAGGACCTTAAATGTCATAAAACTTCCAGTTTTCTATGACTTATATCTGTATGGTTGGACTGTCTTTGCTATGGAAATGATTTTGTTATGTCTGCATATTTTAAGCTTTACTGGTAATTTACATGATGGAATAAAGACTGGATACAAATCATTGGTCCTCTTATATTAAGAAAATGGATAATTTATTGCAAGATTTTCTTACCACAGAAATGCTTCAACCTATAGATTTTAACTTTATAAAACATTGGTTATATTGCCCAACATTTTCTGGATAGGATATTAACAATATATTATTTTGACAAAATTTTTTTAAAAATTTATTTATTTATTTGAGAGAGAGACAGAGTGATCTTCCATCTGCTGGTTCACTCCCTAAATGGCTGCAAAAGCTGGGGCTGGAACAGGCCAAAGCCAGGAACCTTGAGTTCTATCTGGGCTCCCATGTGGGTGGCAGGAGCCTAAGTACTTGGGCTATCCTCTGCTGTTCTCCCAGAGACATTAGCAGGAAGCTGGATCAGAAGTGGAACAGCCAGAACTCGACCCAGTACTTCGATATGGGATGCCAGCACTGCAGGGAGCAGCTTAGCCTGCTGTGCCACAATGCCAGCCACCAAATGAAATCCTAAACATGGCTTTTCAACAGGATTTAAAAGGTGGCTATCCCAAGAGAAATTTACTATTTAAAGGCAATTGCAAGAGATTCAGAAAGGATTATTTCTCAATTATTTTTCTTAAAGATTTATTGACTTATTTATCTGGAAGTGGGGGAAGGAGAGGGAGAGAGAGAGAGGAGAGAGAGAGAGAGAGAGAAAGAGAGAGAGAGAGAGAGAGAGGGAGAAAATGAATATGAATCTTCTTTCTACTAGTTCACTGTAATAGCCATGTCTGGACCAGGATAAAGCCAGGAGTCAGAAATTCCTTCTAGGTCTTGGATCTCCCATATAGGTATCAGGGCCCAAGCACTTAAGCCATCTTTTAGTGCTTTCTCTTGCACATTGGTGAGGAGCTGGATCGGATATGGAACAGCTGGGACTTGGCATTCTGATGGGGGGCTGCTGGCGTTGCAAGTGGTGGTATAATCTGCACTGCACCACTCCCTCCTCACTTGGTTTCATCACACAAAGGCTATGATGCTATGAACACACAGCAGGGCATACTCCCCCAGCCATCTCTGTCCCCATCGTAGTGTCTTGGACCCTTTGGTCTAAAATGGGAAGGGAATTCTGTGGAACCCTCAGAGCACTGTCTTGCGGAGTGTGAACTCCAAATTTAACCCCATTTACCTTTATTATCCATGTCCTTCCACATGGATATTGGCTTTGAGAGGTTCTGCAGGAATTGTTCTCAACTGAGATGGGGAAGGAGAAATCACATTCACCCGATTAGAACAATGAGACTCCTGACTTAGGATTCTTGGCTCTTTAAGGGCCGTTCCTATCACTTCCCAGATGTGTGAGGCTATATGTCAGCGTGGAATGCTCCTATTGTAAATACCAGAACTTCTCACTCACGCTCTTTGGCTGAAGCAGTCAAAGCAATTAATTATTTCTCGTAACAGGAAATACACCAGTCAGTGGTCAGAGCTGTCGATGCTTGATGTCCTTTGAGTGTGCACTTCATGGATGGAAGGTGTCTATGCAGCTTTGGGCAGTATGTCTATATCCAGGGCAGGCAATTGGAAGGTACTGGAAGAACTAGTTTTCCCAGGAACAGCCCAGCAGATTATCCTATGTCTCTCTAATGTGGTGAGGTTCTCTAATTACCATTATCTGTAGGGTAGCAGGGAAAAAAAAAAAAGCTTTTTCAGCTCCTGGGCAAGCAAGCGGATCAGACATGAGTGTGTGGTAATGCAGCACACAGAGCCTGCTTTTGGTGCATTTTCAAGAGTGTACCCACAGCGGATGGCTTTCATGTCTGCACGCAGGGATGTCAAAAACAAGTACAAAGTGGTGACAGCATCAGCAGAGAAACCAAGTATGGCTCACATGCCCATGAGGGCATCCCTGAGACGTGACATTTGAACTGAGAACCCTAGTAAATAGGGAAGACTGGTGAGAGTGCTTTGGGCTGAGCAAATGGGTCTGTGAAGACTCGTACAAGAGGCAGAACATGTCGGTGCCGGGGCCTGACTGAAGAACTCTGTTAGACAAAATTGAAACAGCTGGAGAGAGATGGTGTAGCTGAGACTGAGGACGAGGTAGAGACAGGATTGTGGAGAATCTTTCAGGCCATTTCAAGGAATATGCAGTCATTAAAAAGCTGAGGCTATTAAAAGCCAAAAATTAAGTCCCATGTGAAAAGATTTTAGTGCTGAGCCAGGAATTGTATTCCTTACACTAGTGTCCTCTTATCTGTGGTTTCATGTTCTGTGGTTTCATTTACCCAGAATCAACCAGGGTTCAAAAATATTAAATGGAAAGTTTCAGAAATAAGCAATAGAAAAGTTTTAAATTACAGACCCTTATTAGTAGTGTGATGAAGTCTCATGCCATCCTGCTCTGTCCAGCAGACAGAGGGTTTATTTTCAAAGTTTATTCACTGTTTCACTCCCCAGATGACCATAATGGCCTTGGCGGGGCCAGGTTGAAGCCAGGAGTCAGAACTCCATCTGGATCTCCTACACGGGTGGCAGGTACATTTCCCAGTTGCATGATCAGGGATCTGGATCAGAAGTGGAGCATCAGTGACTGAAATGGTATTCTGATATGGGATGCCAGCATTGTAAGCAGCGGTTAAACTCACTGTGTCATAATGCTTGTGCCTAAACTTAATTTTTTTAATTTCAAAATTTATTTTGTTATTTGAAAAGTAGAGAAAAACAGAAACAGAGACAGAGACAGAAACAGAGAGACAGAGAGAAAGAGTTCCCATGTGATGGTTCATTCCCCAAATGTCCACAATGGCCAGAGCCAGGCCATGTCTGAAGCCAGGAGTGGGGAACTTAATACAGATCTCCCAGGAGAATGGCAGGAGCTCATTTACTTGAGCCATCACCATTGTCTCCATGGTTCTGCATTAGCAGGAAGCAAAATTTAGGAGATGGAGTTGGGAATCAAACCCAGGCACTCCTGATTGTGTGACACAGTGGTCTCAACTTTTAGGCCAGAGACCCACTTCAAATTTATCTTTTAATTCCATTTTCCTTGAACTTTTTGGAGTGCCCTGGTATTTAGTGCTCTGTTCTATTCACAGTTGCAGGCATCCACTGGTGGTCTTGGAACATATTCCAAATGAATAGAGGGGGCTAGTACAGAGTCTCAGCATGAGGTCTGGGGAGGTAAAAGGAGGTAGATCTTCTAAGCCAAAAGACCATGAAGTCCCAGTCCCAGAGAAAGACAGTAGAGCTCAACATGGTGTTGGCTGGTTGGAGAATCTGCTTATGGCTCTGTTAGCAGTAGATGTGAGGGAAATATCTGCCCTGGATTTGAGGTGGCTGCTTTGAGAATTTGGTGCCTACCTGCCTCAGGACAGCCCTGAGTGGGGACAAACTATCAGCCAGGGCCACTCCAGTGTTACAGGCTGGTGCCAACTTAGGACCCATCAGCATTACCTTCAGGAATGGGTGAAGTCATTGAAGCACCATCAAATTTGCATTTTTAAAAAGAGTCTTTTGGTGTAGTTGGGGAATGAATTGAGTGCAATAAAGTCTAGAGGAAGGAAGCCAATGGGAAAGTCATTCTAGGAACCCCAAACTGGCTCTGACAGCTGGAACCCCCACTCAGGGTTGATAGGACCCATAAGCACTTCCAGAGGCTTGCAATCATTTCAGAGCTTTGTCATGCTAGGTCCCACTGGGAGAGCATGGAGATGATGATGGATGTAAATTCTGACATCCCAGGGTTTACCTTAAAACATGGAGTCAGACTTCACACTGAAGAAACACATCAGCACATGGGACAAGCAAAAGGCCTGGAACGAGGTGACAAATAATGCTGAGACAAGCAGCTCAGTGAAAGCCGGGAGACGGGATGGCAGGTCTGATTTTGGAGACCTTTGGATTCCAAGACCCTGACTGATGGGGGATGGGGTGGTTCCCACCAAGTGCAAACTGGAGCCAGGACCTGAGATTTCTGGATTGGTTTGTGCCAGATGGGTCAAGAAAGAGGAAAATTCCTGGGAGGAGGTGGAAAGGAAGGGAGGATGTGGATCCAGGAAGGAAGGTCTGAAACATTGTCCCTATGTTATTTGTGGGTTTCAGGGATTACAAAAGGTGGTACTGTATAAGGGTATATCTGTATAAATGGTCATATTATTTTGCTAGCATTTTGGTTGGCAAATCAGCCCACAGTTTCTTTCTTTCAGGATATCACCATCATGGATGAGAGTTCTCTCATTCCAATATGAATAAAATCTTTTGATTTTGTTATAAAAGATTTGCCAGGGTGTGTTGTACTCTTGGTTCATGAAGTATTTGTGTGTCAATCAATGGTTTTCAAACTTTTGGTGCTCAGGATCTCATTCCATATGTAAAAAAAAAAAAGATTGATATGTGTGGGTTAAACTCATATTTGTCCTATTAGAAATTAAAACTGGGCCGGCGCTGTGGCTTAACAGGCTAATCCTCCGCCTTGCGGCACCGGCACACCGGGTTCTAGTCCTGGTTGGGGCGCCGGATTCTATCCCGGTTGCCCCTCTTCCAGGCCAGCTCTCTGCTATGGCCCGGGAAGGCAGTGGAGGATGGTCCAAGTGCTTGGGCCCTGCACCCGCATGGGAGACCAGGAGAAGTACCTGGCTCCTGGCTTCGGATCAGTGAGATGCGCCGGCCACAGCGGCCATTGGAGGGTGAACCAACGGCAAAAAGGAAGACCTTTCTCTCTGTCTCTCTCCCTCACTGTCCACTCTGCATGTCAAAAAAAAAAAAAAAGAAAGAAATTAAAACTGAAAAAATAAAAAAAATTGCATGCAGCTGCTTCTTGATTTACAATGCAGTTATGTTCCAATAAACCCATCGTAAATTGAAAATATCACAAGTGGATACACTCAATCTACCAACCACTGCAGCTCAGCAGCACAGAGCACTGTAGCTGGTCAATTGCTCCCCTTGTGCCCATGCTGATGGGAGCTGAACTCAGTGCCGCTGCCCAGCATCATCAGAGAGGACTGGATTATAAAGCACCAGGCCACGAGCAGACCCAAATTCAATATTCTAAGTACAGTTTCTACTAAAGGTGTCAGCTTTGTGCCATAAAAACTGTGTTTGGGAGAAAGACTCTTCAGCCAAAGTATCATTCTTATCACATCACAGGGTGAATACTACCAGTCTGATTGATCACTGTTAATGTTGACCTTGATCACCGGGCAGAGGAAACGTTCATCAGATCTCGCCACAGTGAAGATGCTTTTCCCTCCTTTCTGTATTGTGTAATCTCTTCCCAACTCCACATGAGGTCTCATGGTATTGATAGCTTGACATTTTTCATGATGGGAATCAGGAAGTGCTATAATCTAGGGCTTTCTTTCCCCCCTTGGAAGCCAGTAATTACACATCAGCATACCACTGTTACTACCAGCCAAGCAAAAAATAAAGCCACAAGCCAATAAATAAAATGTTTCCAGCTATTCTAGTAACCCCTCCATGTACCCCATCACAGCTCTCTCACTGCAAAAGTAACCACTACCCTGATTTTTATAGTAATCATTTTCATGTGTGTGTAATTAAATGGCTTTATCACCCATGTGTCAATCCCTAGATAATATGGATAAACTTATTTTCATTTTGATGTGTATTGAGCCTTTAATCAACTGACTCCCTCTCTATCCCTTAATTTTCCATAGAATTTATCTGTTGAAGCCTGTGGACCGTGTTATCTGTGGACTTTCCTCAGTTTGGATTTTACTGATTGATATCCATGGTGTAGTTCAACATGTTCTTTTGTTCTCCATTATTCACCACATCATTCTACCTAACAATAGTAGAATAGACTTTTTTTTTTTTTAAAAAGTAACCACAGGATATACCAAGAAAGATCATATCTGTAAAATAAACGCCAAGAATGGAAACTAAACAGTGTGCTCTCTCATCACAATGGGATTAAACTAGAAAAGAACATAAGATAACAAGAGAATCTCCAAACATTTGGCAACAAATTAAAATATTTAAAAACAATCCATGTGCCAAAGCTGAAATCTCAAAAGAAATTTTTTAAAAAATCATTGACCTAAAAATGAGAAGATAGCATATTAAAATTTGTGGGACAGTGCTAAAAATAAGAAATTTGAAACACTAAATTCTCACAGAACAGAAGATAAGTCTCAGATCAATAACCTATATTCCCATCTGAAGAAACTAGAAAAAGAAGGGCAATATAAACTCAAAGGAAGCTTCAAGGAGGAAACAGAACTCAGAAATCAATGAAATTGTATATGGAAATTCAGTGGGACAAAGCTATATCTTTGAAAATATCAACAAACCTGACAGGGCTCCTAGCAAGTCTTCCAAATACAAGATAAGACACAAGTTACAAAAATCAAGAATTAAGCAGGGAACATCATTACAGATCCTACAGGCAACCAAAAAATATAAGGTGATACTACAAACTCTATCCATATAAATTTGGCAAGTTAGATAAAATAGACCAATTCCTCAAAAAGCACAAACTATCACAATTCATCCAATACACCACATATAATTTGAATTACTCTATAAAGTAAGTATAGAGGAAATTTAATTCTTAAATTTAAGAACTCCTCTCCAAAAAATCTTGTTGAGGTCCAGACATTTTCACAGGAGAATTCTTCCAAAGGTTTAAAGAAAATTTGGCACAAATTCTACACAATCTATTCCAGAAAACAGAAGAGAAGGAAACACTCCTCAATTCAGAGCTAGTTATATCTTGAAATCAAAACCAAAGACAGTAGAAGAATAGCAAACTACAGACAAATATCCCTCATAAACATTTATACAAAAATTCTTTAAAAATATTAGCAAATGGAATTCAGAAACATACACTAAAGTTTATACCATGACCGAATGGTATTTATTCAAGGATGCAAAGATAGTTCAACATTTCAAAATCAAACAATGCAATTCACTAAATTAACAGCCTGAATAAGAAGTCATATCTGCATGTCATTCAGAGCAGAAAAAAGATGCACTTAAAAAATTCAACATCTATTCATGATAAACTCTTTAAAAACTGGGGACAAGGGAGAGTTTCCTTAAGTTCATATAGGGCATGTTGAAAAACCTACTTGTAAGAGTATACTTATTGTGTTTACAGAAGTTGGTAAAGGAATAAATCAAGGCCTTAACCAGCCAGATGGGATATAGTTGGCTCCCCACCTGGGAGACAGTGGTTTGAGACACCGCCCCATGCCAGCAGAGAGTACCTCGTCGCCCCATGTCAGTGGGAAGTAGCCCTAAAGACAGATTATCATCCCTCTACCCTCCTGGACTTTTGGGACTAATGTAACCCCATACAACTCTTGCTCTATAAAAAACAAAAAGGAAGAATGTTAGTAAAATGGCACAGTCTTATCTATGGCGCAATCTACACCCTGAACATCATCCTAGGCTCTAGCCCCTGCTACCATGGCTGGAATCCAGGTGACCACATGGCCCAACCACCAGTGTCAGCTCCACCCCCATCCTAATGGGATTCACTGCTCCTACTTCCCTGCCTGCCCCCCCAGGCAAAGTTTTAAGAGGACATGTTCCTGAACACATGGCTCTCTTTCTCTCTGTCTCTCTCTGTCAATCTCTCTCTGTCTCTTGATCTCTCTCTTACACACTCCTTCTCTCTCTTTTCCCTCTTCTCCCCTTCCCTTAAAAAAAAAGAGTATACTTATTGATAAAAGACTTGTGAGTCCCCTGTGACTGGGAATGAAGCAGGTTATCTGCTTTCATGACTCATTCACAAGAGTGTTAGGAGTTGTAGTCAATGTAATAAAGAAAAACAAAAAATCCTTAGATATCAGAAAGGAAAAACTGTTTCTATTTCTTAATGATGTCATTATCTATGCAAAAAATTAAAAATTAAAATGAAAAATAAACCCTGTGGCCCCACAATATAAGATAAACAAACAAAAATCAATTGTACTTCTGTATTCTAGCAATGAACATGTCCACACCAAAATTAAAAATATACTCATGCATCGTTAATAAAAAAAACCTCTGATGTGTAAATCATTAAAAAATGTACAGGATTTGTATGCTGAAAATTACAAAACACTGATTAAAGAAATAAAAGATCTAAGTAAATGGATAGACACACCATGTTTGTGGCTTAGTAGATTCAGCGTAGTAAAGATTTCAATTCTCTCCAAATTTATATTCAAATGTAACATGATTTCTATCTAATTTTAGAAAGAATTCTCTTATAGATATAGACAAGAGTGTTCCAAAATTCATGTGGAACTGCAATGAAATCAGAGGAGCTAAAGCAATTTTGCAAAAGGAGGAAATCTACTGAATTTCAAGACTGATTAAATGGTTATTGTAATTAAGGTCGTGTATATTGATGGAGGGATAAACACATAAATCAATGAAGCAAAATAGAGAACCTAGAAATATGCAAATTGCCCAACTGATATTTTTCTTTGAGATTTTATTTATTTATTTGAGAGAATAATTACAGAGAGAGAAGGAGAGGCAGAGAGAAAGGTCTTCCATTCACTGATTCACTCCCCAAATGGCCACAATGGCTGGAGCTGGGCCAATCCGAAGCCAGGAGCCAGGAGCTTCTACTGGGTCTTCTACACGGGTTAAGGGCCCAAGCACTTGGGCCATCTCCCACTGCCTTCTCCAGCCACCAGCAGAGAGTTGGATTGGAAGAGGAGCAGTCAGGACATGAACTAGCACCCATATAGGATGCCACCGCCACAGATGGAGGCTTAGCATGCTATGCCACAGTGCCTGTTCCCCCAATTGATCTTTGACGTAAATCCAAAAGCAATAACAACAGGAAAGACAATATTTTCACAAATGATTGCTGGAGCCATTGCTGGAGCCATTTTTGCCATAGGCAAAAATAAACAAACTAACAAAAGTAAAAACAAAACAAACCCTGTCCCTAAGTCTCACAGTTTTTACAAAAATTAATTTAAAACCAATCAAGGATTTAAATGTAAAATGTAAAATAATAGAGTTTCTAGGGAAAAACATAGGCAAATCTTCAAGAATGAAGTTATTTCTAAAAGTGCTTAGATTAGATACCAAAAGTATGACCATAAAAAGAAAAATTGATAAATCAGACTTCATAAATATTTTTTAAAAGATGTAGTTATCTATTTATTTGAAAGAATTACACAGAGAAGGAGAGGCAGAGAGAGAGAGAGGGGTCTTCCATTGGCTGGTTCACTCCCCAATTGGCCACAACAGCTGGAGCTGCGCTGACCCAAAGCCAGGAGCCAGGAGCTTCCTCTGGGTCTTCCCAAATGGGTTCATGGGCCCAAGGACTCGGGTCATCTTCTACTGCCTTCCCAGGCCATAGCAGAGAGCTGACTCGAAAATGGAGCAGCCAGGACTCAAACTGGCACCCATACGTGATGCTGGCACTGCAGGTGCTGGCTTTACCCGCCAAGCCACTTTGCTGGTCCCTGGACTTCATAAATATTTAAAACTTTTGCTCTAAAAAACCCTGTTAAGAGGATGAAAGCAGTGAAGTTGCTGGTTGGGATGTGCAAGTACCATATTGGAGCGCCTGCTTCCAATCCTAGTTCCTCTGCATCAGATCTAGCTCCCTGTTGGTGCATGCAGTGGGAGGCAGCTCATAGTGGCTCAAGTCCTGTCATCCCTGCCATCTACTTGGGAGACCCAGATGGAGGTCTTGTGTTTTGGCTTCAGCCTGAGCCAGCCCACCCTGTTTCAGGCATTTGGGGAGTGAACCAGCAGATGGAAGCTCTCCCTTTGTGTGTCTCTCTGTCTTTCAAATAAATACAAATTTTAAGAAGAGGACGAAAATACAAGTTACAAATTAGGAGAACATATTTGCAAACTACATTTCTAAAAAAGGGAACAGTATCTGAACTAGACCAAGAATTCTCAAAACTCAGCAATTGAAACGCCAAACAATGCAATTCAAAATTGACACAGTTTCCTTTCCATTGCTTTTTAAAGGCAGTTTGTGATTTCACAAGGAATATTTGGGATGATGTTTCTTGGTTTTCAAATATTTATGTATTTTGAAGGTCGTATTTTGAGTATTTTCCTAGTTTTTTAAAAGAGAATATAGCCCAGGCCGGCGCCGCGGCTCAATGGGCTAATCCTCCGCCTTGCGGCGCCGGCACACCGGGTTCTAGCCCCGGTCAGGGCGCCGGATTCTGTCCCGGTTGCCCCTCTTCCAGGCCAGCTCTCTGCTGTGGCCCGGGAGTGCAGTGGAGGATGGCCCAAGTGCTTGGGCCCTGCACCCGCATGGGAGACCAGGAGAAGCACCTGGCTCCTGCCTTCGGATCAGCGCGGTGCACTGGCCGCGGTGGCCATTGGAGGGTGAACCAACGGCAAAGGAAGACCTTTCTCTCTCTCTCTCTCTCACTGTCCACTCTGCCTGTCAAAAAAAAAAGTAAATAAAAATAAAACAAAACTAACTGCCACAAGTCCACCTTTGTCAATCTGTCACCCATGTGCATCTCCTTAAACTCTACTCCAAATAAAGATAAGAACAGGGTCACAATTCTCAACATAATACAGTTGTCCTGCATACAATCAGACATAGACTAGCCTCTTTCCCAGAAAAGGAAGTAAAATCCTACAGTAATGCTTCCTATTGTCCTTGATATTCTATAACTTAATCTCTTCCTTGATATTTCATGACTTAATGTAACTATGATTGAAATATTTAATAATATTTTGATCCCAGATATGACGTCCATATATCTTATGTTACAAGATAAGGGGATAACACAATGGTAACACTACACAAGTTTTAGAAAAGAATCTAGGACAAGATAGGCAAGATTCTCAGCTTGATGATGAACTTTTACATGCAACTCCAAAACCAAAATCCATGAAGGAAAAAAAACAAACAAATTGGATTTTAAAAATATTTTGTTCTTTTGTTGTTTATAATACTTTCTAATAGCAAGGGATGTGAAGAGAAATTTTTATTAAAATTGTTATATACTTGGCCAATAAGCATCATCATTTGTCTTTGGGAAATGAAAATGAAAACGACAACGAGACACAAGCTAAAATCTCCAAATTCTACAATATTGAAGAACTGTAAGAATGAGAAACAATAGGAACTGTCCTTCATTGTTCACTGGAATACAAAATTCTTCAGTCATTGTGGAGGATAGAATGGAAGTTCACTGACAGGTTGATCATAGACTCATCCTATGTCTGAGTCATCACACAGAATTTCTCTAGAAATCTAGAAAGATTACACAGAACAAAAGAACAACCCTTTGCTCATACTGTAGCAAAGGCCATAAACAAAACACCAAGGAAACACAGCCATAAAGACTGACAGACCTTTCCTAAGATTTGGCAGATTTCATAGCTTTTTCAGATGTAGGTATTATAAACCAAGGCAAATGAAATTCACTTTGCAAGTTTATTATGCTCCCAGGGGCAACTAAAATGCAGATAAAACCCAGCAGTCTTACTGACTTGAAAAAACAGACGGCAGAGTTTGGAGGAAAAGAAGCAGTTGGAAAGTGAGGGGAGGAAATCCCAGAAAGGAGAGAGCCATAGAACGGAAGCCAAATTCTGTGCAGAAACATTACCCAAATTTCTGACCGACTCCTGAAATGCCCGTATGTTGGGCAGTATCCAAGCAGCCAGATGTAGGCAAAGAGAACCTCTGAATCAGCGGTAGCCCACCATGGGGGAGACGGAAACAAACAGAAACAGCCCAGTCACAGCATTATTAGAAACGCAAAGAAACAGGAACACCTGCGGCCCAGACAAGAGAAGAGGTGATCCACCGAGTCTGGCCCTGAAAGTCACAGTGGCTAGAATGGGCAGAAAAAAATTCTGAAACTATGCTGAAAGAAATAATAGTAAACAAAGCGGAAATCTCAGTAGAGAAAGAAAAGTGATAAATAAGAACCAAATGAGGAGTCCAGAACTTAGATACACACCTGGAATAAAGCATTGCACTGGATAGTCAACTAGTTATGGAAAGCAGTCATACTAAATGCTGAGCAATGCTTGCAAAGTACTTGTATCCTCTGGGTGGTGTGGTGGTGTGAGTGCCAGATGGGGAGGTAAAATAGATCTTAGGTGAAGGATAGGATAGAGCAGGTTAGTAAGGAGGTGTTACTGTGGGAGAAATAGTGTTGGCTGCAAATAAAAGGCCAGTCATGTATGGCTGATGATAAATAAATGCAGGGAAGAGGGTTGTAGTCATCAGTGGAATGACAGCTTGAAAAATGACATCAAATTAAGGGGAAGAGGTAGAGTTACAAAAAACTATCAAACTTGCAAACACACACACACACAGTACAACAGAAACAACGCTTTAACAATAAACATTGAATAAAATAGAGGGATAAAATAAAACATAGTATAAATATGAATGAACTGAATTAACCCATTAAAAGACAAAGATGGTTCTATTAGGTGAAAAATTAAAAAACCAAAAGCTCTCTCTCTCTCTCTCTCTCTCTCACACACACACACACACACACACAGGGGAAGCAAAGGGAGGCCGCATATGAATGATGATGGTTTTTGACCATCAAGTTAGCAAGGCTAGAATAAATGGACAATGGACCTTAAGGGAACTTCCCCGGAGATGAAAAGCATCATAAGGGGTGGGCGTTTGTCTTGGCACTTTAGAAACATTCCCATATCGGAAGACCTGGGTCCAGTTGGGGACCCTGGCTTCTGATTCCAGCTTCCTGCTAATGCAGACACTGGGAGGTACTGCTGACGACTCATGTGGTTGGGTCCCAAGTACCCACGTGGGAGACCTGGATTGAGTTCCTAGAGAAGTGAATCACGGATGGATGCTGCATTTGTCCCCTTGATTCTCAAATAAAATAAAATAAAAACAAAAGCATTTTTTAATCTTTTATTTAATGAATATAAATTTCCAAAGTAGAGCTTATGGATTACAATGGCTTCCCCCTCCCCATAACTTCCCTCCCACCCGCAACCCTCCCCTTTCCCACTCGCTCTCCCCTTCCATTCACATCAAGATTCATTTTCAGTTCTCTTTATATATAGAAAATCAAAAACAAAAGCATTTAAGAACTGCAACCTGCAAATCGTATAGCAGCAAAAGTGAGAATGTATGGGAAATAGTTCATTTCCGGGCAAACCCTACTTCCCAAATCGATCCAAGAACAACTGGAGCATTTGAAGGTGGGAGTAGAGACGGGTGGGTAGGCAGGGACCGCCCAAAGGAAGGGGCCCTCGAATACCACACACTCTTAGGGGGCGACACCAGAATTCAACCCTCATGGCACGGGGAAAAAGATGTCTCCCAGTCTCTTGCAATCTCCCAGTCCCCTTTTCCTAAAACCAGAATAACTTTAAGTTCCAAAAGTTAACAGATTTAGTCAAAATGAAACTATGTGCCCATCTCGTGTATGAAAATGGAGTCCAAAGTTTAAACAAAGCACGAGCAAACTGAATCCAGGATGTTATCAACGACAAGCAGGGATTATTCTAATAGCACACTGTAAGATGAAAAACACTATCAAGAAACTCAAGGAGAAAACCCACACGGACACAGCCACAGATGCTGAAGAGGCATTGCCTACAAGTCAGCAGACAAAATTCTCAGAAAAGACGACCGCCTGCCCTGCTTGGAGGGGGTTCTGTGACAGGAGCGGGCGGAGGCGGACGCCACATCGACGCCGTCCGTCCCCTGCCTCGGCGAGGTCCTCTCCTTCGGCCCCGCCAGTCGGGACCTGGCCGCAGACCTGGCCATCCGGCCCGCCACAGGCCCAGCGCGGGCCGCGTCCTGGGTGCGGAGGCCGCGGCCGGGGGCAGCCGAGATCCGCGCTCCACGGAAGGGCGCGGCGAGCGGCGAAAACAGCACGCGGGCCGTCTCGGGAGCCCGGGAGCCGCCGGGCGCCGCACGCAGCCGTTCCGGGCCCAGCTCCGGCCGGCGGGGAAGGGCCGCGGGGACGCCCGCTCCGCCCCTGGCCCTGCCTCTGGCCACGCCCACGGCCCCGCGGTCCCGGGGGTCCCTGCGCGGGGCGCGGGCCCGACGCCCTGGGCGAGGCGGGTCCCGGCGCCGCCACCGCTAAGCAGTCGGGCCCGGCCGGCGGCGCCCGCTCGTCCCCGCCCTCCGCGCTCGTAAGCCCCGTTATTCTGTGTGCGCGCTATTTACAGAATATATGGTTCTTCAGGAAGCGATCGGTTTATAGGAGAAACACCTAGATTTACCCCACACTACGAAGATCAGCGAAAATCTTAAATATCTTAAATATCTGAACACTGAAGCTATTTGAGTTACCATCTGGAATGAGACACCGATGCCTATCACCAAGTTAATGTTCTCTTAGCGATTTTGGTAAATGTAATGACACAAGAACATGAAATTGCTTGTACGGACGCTAGAAAATATATAAAAGTATCTTTTTTTAATCGATGGTATGAATGCACATTTTAAAAAACCCAAGAGAATAGAGGGGAAAAAACACCCCGCAATTTGAATAATTATGCAAATTTGGTCAAGTAAATAGAACATAAATGTTCAAATAAGTCAACCACATTTTTATGTTGTAGCAATAAAAAAAATCTAGATGTGAAGTGGAAAAACAAACTTTAAATCATATAGGAAATGTTTTAACAAGACTGAGGGCCAATATTAAGATTCTCTGATATTAACAGACATAAAACAAAATCTTTAAAAAATGGAAAAATGAACCATGTTTTTCGATGTAAAGACTTACCTATATTATATAACTTCTTTTAATATGAACATCTAAATAAACTGCATTTTCCAATTAGAATCCAATTAGGAAAAACGACGTGGTTTTTGGGTCATTGACTAAAATATTGTTGAAGTTCTTAGGTTGAACAAATGTCTAAGAAGATAGCTAAGAAAACTATGAGCAAGAACAGAAGAGATGAGATTTGTCATGCTAGTATCAGAACCTACCCTAAAATCCCCTTAGGCAAACCGGTGTAGTATTGGTATACTGATAGGTAAATAGATCAGTGGCACAGAGCAGAGAATTTACAATTAGACTCTGGTTTCCTTAAAAAGTCAGTCTATGACCAGTGTGTAAGTTCATGGGGTTAGAGGGGAGGAGCAAATAGACTAATCAATTGGAGATGCCAGCACAATCATCTACTTTTATGGAGAAAAGTAAAAATTTTTGAGCATAAAAGCATGTATTGAAGTTTAAATATAAAAATTGAAGCAATCAAGATATTTTAAGAAAATACAGAAAGTGAGGGTGTTGCAGGTATTTTTCAACCAAGGAGTTCTATTCCTGGGACTTTATCTTAGATAATAAAACCTGAAAACCTAGAGCCATGAATGAAAATTTAATCATGGATGATTATATGAAAATTAAAAAGCTTCACAACGCTATCTATGTTATTTTTTCATAGCAAACTCATGGAAAAACAGTATCATTGAAAAAAATTATAAAGCAGATGACAAATGGTGATTTTTTAATATTATGCAAAGAAATCTTCAAACTGACCAAAACCAAAAAACTAAGGAAAATGATCAAAGGGCAAATAAATAGAGAAATAAAAGAGAAATCCACATGGCCACCAAGTATATGAAGAGATGTTCAAATTTACTAGTACATCAGGGAAATACAAAGGAAGATAATAATTGAACTATCTCTTCTTTTCCTTCCTTGAGACAGGCAGAAACTAAAAATAAATGTAATGCCTATTACTAGGCGGAGGTGGACGATGGTGTTTTTACACATTGCTATAGGAATGTGAAGTGTTTCAGATGGAAAGTATTACAGCAACTGAACTATAACATACTTGGAAACCAATCTGGCAAAATATCTTAAAATAAAACTTCAAATACCCTTCAACACAGGAATTCCACTTTTCAGAATTTATCCTATGGGATAAATTCAATTAATACGGACCCATGATTTGAAATGCTTACTAATGCATTGTTTACAGTGGAAACAAAAGGACTGCCCATCGCTAGCATTCTTAAATTACATTCAAATATGTTTGTGATCAATGATTAATGTTACTCATTATGTCTCATCGTCCTATACGTAGGATACCTATAACAACTTAAACTGAGTAATAAATATACCACTTATGGTAACTTTGAAATCCATATTGTTTTTAGAGTTATATTCTTTTAGAAAGGTAGTAGGTACATGATTAGAGTTTGAAATATTTTTAAATTCATTGTGAAAATGGCATAAATTTTACTACAAAAGTTACTTGTACTAAATATTCGAATGACCAAAAGATTACATCCGTAACTAATACATAAGAAGCACATTCATGAAGGTGTTTTCTACAACTAGATTGTCATTTTATTTTGAGAAATAATTCACAAATGTGTTGTTTTTCAAATTAGCAATGTTCAAAAATAGCTCTTCTGTAAATAGGACCCTGGGACAATGTGTATTGCATTGTAAAGTGTGGTGCACTACACTGTTGCCTGACAAGCTAATGTGTTCCTGTGTGCTAGTGAGTAAGGTAGTTATTTAAAGCCGTAGAGTGCACAATCACAGTTTTTTTTTTTTTTAAACCATCTGTTCAGTTGTTATGATTTGTTGGTACGCCTTCGAAACAGTGGATTCCACGCTATAGGCACCATGAGAGAAAACAGACTAAACGAGTTTCCTGTGATACCAGCAGCATGTATGAAAAAAAAGCAAGAGGGTCATATGATTACAGATTCGATTCAAATAACGTAGTAATTGTAAAATGGTAGATAATAAATGTGTCATTGTTGGGATGAACTGTAATACAGCGGAACCACTTGTTCGACAATGGAAGAAAGAAATGTGTACAAAGTGCCACAAGCAAAGGTACTGGGTACCTGTGACACGATTGGTTGTTTGATTTACGAAAATTCCACTTCTATTAGAGGGTGAAAAATGACCCTGGCCTTTGTTCAAATGAATGCATGGATAATTCACAAATTTGTGAACAAAGACAAGAAAGATCTCATAAATTTGCTGGATTTCAAAGGAGACACCCACTTAGCAGACCTAAACTGATGCAGAGAAAAACTTATAAGCTCTAGATTATGGTTTCTAGTTTATTTTATTGTACTCACTTCAATTTCATTGTAATTTTTGCATACCTGAGAACTTGGGACTTAATGTGTGACTTCATTATGTATAATCAGTAAGTTTTGGTGCATTGGGTTAATAATGTTTGCTTGGGAAAGTTTGCCTCATGCACTGGCATGGATGTAATGTCTGTGTTCCCTATCCCCCAAATTCATATGTGAAACACTAATCTAATCCCAATATGATAGTATTTGGAGGTGGGCAATTTGGGAGGCAATTAGATCAGCAGGGTGGAACCCTCAATGAATGGGATTAGCTCCTCTTAGAAGAAGGGGCCATTGAGCTATATGCTCTTTTCTCTACCATGTGAGGATGTAACAAGAAGCTGGAGTCTGTTACTCAGAACAGGGCTCTCACAAAAACCCAACTCTCCTGGCATCCAATATCAGATTTCTAGCCTCAAGGATCTTGAGAAATAAATTTATTGTTTATAAGCCACCCAGTCTACAGTATTTCATTATAGCAACAAGAACAGATTAGAGCATGCATTTATACATATAATGTACTTGTATATAGCTGAGAAGTTGCACCAGTTATATGACTTCCTCTTATGTCCCCAAATTCCTTGGATGTTTCAAGATGTTAATAATGAAGAAATTGAAAAAGTGCGATCCATCTAGAAAAATAAACACAGGTCAGTAGCAGTTTGGAGAATAAATGCATATAAAAATGCTCACCTTGCACAATCAGAAGTAAAGTAAAATGAGCACAAATCGGTGCTGCTATTTTGGAAGGTAGCCTGGCAATGTTTAAACAATTTAAGAGGATTTGGAGAATTCAAAATTCTGCCATGTCCACTCAGTTCTCTTACTATTTTTGGGGATTTTTTTTTGAAATCCAATACATGATCAATTTTTATGTCTCATGAATGTTTCAAAAATGCACAGTCAACATTCACAGGTTACTAATCTTCATGCGGGGCAATAGAAGTGACAGTTCCCAGTCAGTCATGTGATCATGAGGGGACACCAATCATACTCTGTAGTGTGCTGTGTTGCTAAGCTATGATGTTCAGTAGGTTGGGTGTATTCAACACTTTTTCCATTTAGAATAATTTCAGTTTAGGGTGGGTTTATTCAGATATAACCCTATTGTCAACTGAGGAGCACTTGCATTTTGGGAACATTATGACCAGGAGCAGGAAACCTGCTCCCACTGCCCCAGAACTCACTCAAACAGAAGGTAATTTCCATGACAAGGGAGAGTATGCCTTGTTCACTGCTGTATTCCCAGAACCTGTAATAATGCCTGGTGCATAACAGGTGCCCAATAAATGTTTGCGGACTGAATGAATGGATTCTGTTGGTCAGGATACTTGGGCAGGGAGTGCTGAGGCATACTTGCCATCAAACTCACTAACCCAAATCTGAATTACTGCTTTGACCCTAAACCTGCAGTTTGATCTAATGCCTAATGGGTAGCTGTTGTTGCCTCCTCCCACTTCTTCCTAACATAGAGAAACTGGCAATCTCTTCATATTTAAAAAGTTGAGCTTCTGGGGCTGGTGTTGTGGTGCAGCAGGTTAACCAATTCTTGTGATATTGGTGCTTGGAAGTCCTGGTTAACCTGCTTCCTATCTAGCTCCCAGCAAGTGCACCTGGGAAAGCAGCAGCAGATGGCCCAAGTACTTAGGCTGCTGCCACTCATGTGGAAGGCCAGGTTGAAGCTCCTTGTTCCCGCCTTCGGCCTGGCCCAAACTTAGCTGTATGATTATTTGGGATGTGAACCAGCAGATGAAAGATCTCTCTATCCCTCTCCCTCTCTCTCTGCCTTTCAAATAAATAAATCTTTTATTTTTTTCTTTTTTTTGTTAACTTTTATTTAATGAATATAAATTTCCAGTGTACAGCTTATGGATTACAATGGCTTCCCCCCCAATAACTTCCCTCCCACCCGCAACCCTCCCCTCTCCCGCTCCCTCTCCCCTTCCATTTGCATCAAGATTCATTTTCAATTCTCTTTATATACAGAAGATCAATTTAGTATAAAGATTTCAACAGTTTGCACCCACATAGAAACACAAAGTGAAACATACTGTTGGAGTACTAGTAATAGCATTAAATCACAATGTACAGCACATTAAGGACAGAGATCCCACATGAGGAGCAAGTGCACAGTGGCTCCGGTTGTTGACCCAACAAATTGACACTCTAGTTTATGGCGCCAGTAACCACCCTAGGCTGTCGTCATAAATTGCCAAGGCTATGGAAGCCTTCCAAGTTTGCCGACTCTGATCATATTTAGACAAGGTCATAAAAGACAGAGTGAGGATAGTAACCAATGATCCTAAGAGTGGCATTTACCAGGTTTGAACAATTATACAGCATTAAGTGGGGAAGAGGACCATCAGTACACACAGGTTGGGAGTAGAACCATTGGTGGTAGAGGTTATGATTACAAAGGAATGAGGCCCAAGTGTGCTAAACAGGGTCTAGAACAAAGGACAGAGTCATTATTAGAGGAGCTAAGAAAGGTGCTGTCTAAGCTACAATTAAGTTTTCTGATTGAGAGGCAAATAGAACCTGATAGAAGGGGCTTGATAATAATCTGGTGGGCTTTAGGCCTTGTAAGTTAAGAGGCCCAGACCTATCTATCTCTTCACATGGGGTATATCGTAAGGGAGGTGTGAACCTCCTAGGGGAAGGCACTCTGTTGACTTTCATTACTTGGCTGGCCTGGGAGGAGAGCTGGCCAGGTAAAGGCAGGGGGCATCTCTAACAAGAAATTTACAGTTCTGCCTGGAATGTTGCTGACCCTACTTGACTGTACCCTCAGCTGCAGTGGTCACTTTGGAAGTTGGGCTGAGTGAAGGGCTTTTCAGCTTAGAGCCAATACGATCTGTGGCTCTGACCTGGGCATCCTTCGACTCCAGGGCAGGTCCATTTCCAGTGATCCAACTCTTGGCAGAGCTGCCAGGGCTCTTCACAAGCTGACTTCTGCTGAAGCCCAGGCTTACCACATTGAAAGCCACTGCAGTGGACTGGCCTGTTGGGTCTCCTTGAGGGCAGATCACTGTACAGATCAGCCATTAATAGGCCTGCCACCCATTGCTTCTGATGCCTAGCTTTCTTTTCCTCCTGGTTTGTGTTAAAGCAGACCAGAGGATGCAAGTCACGGGAGTGCCCATGTCCCATCTCTAATCTTCAGTGGCCTGAACTACAAGTCTATAGTCACAGGCATGTTCTGTAGTAGTTTTTCTAAGGTAGACAATGCCCATGAGGAAAATTATATTCTCACTTTAAAACTTTCTTTCCCTTTGGTCTGAAAGGGAGGTTTTTTTCTACTTACTGCTTACTTCGCTGATGGCGAAGTGAATCTAGCTATGAGATTATTATTTAAGTTCTTATTTTGGCTATGCTATTACAGAAAAATGTTAGCCATCTCTTTTATAAGGTCTAAAGATTAAATTGTGCGTCCTACAGATTCCTTCATAATAGAATTAGTTTCCTACCTTGAAGAGAATAGAGAAATGAAAGAACAAGTTGGGCTTAGAATAGAGAAATGAGGGAGCAAGTCCTAGATCGCTTGCTGACAATAGCAATATCACATGAATACTTAGCAAACAGTTTCAACCATTAGATAACAACTTAAGAAAACATTTACCAGAAGGTCCAATGCCTTCTATAAATTTTAAGAATCATGTATTTGAAAACACCTCTTAAATATCTAACATGGTGTAGTTTGTTTAACCAGTAAACTTAAGCACAACCATATAAAATGTTTTTAGTTTCTTTCTACCAACAAGTTTAAAACATATGATACACAGATTCAGGTCACACAAATTAAAATGTATCTTTGATTGATTTTTAGCAGCTTAAATTTATGGACAATCTTATCTATAAGCCATTTAAAATAAAACTCTTAATAAAATTTCCCCATGTGGACATACAATATGTACACACATATAACATAGCATAATAGACCAATATAGCAATTTTAATAATAGCTTTTAAAATCTTTAACTCTTTTTGTCGATTGCCAATTGATTTGAATTGCTTTTTGTTTTTAGTAACCTCAGTTAACCATACTTTCTCTCAGTTGATACTGTTAATACATTATTGGCTTTATCTGTTTACAGAGCCATACCAATGTAATGAATACAATAGAAGTGGCTGGAAAAAGTCCATAGGAACCTATAGGAGGACAGCTAAACACAGAACCAACAACGCTTTAGTTTTATGAGCAGCAAATCATATATAACTATGGATGACAAAAGACTTTAAGTCACCATGTTTAAAATTATAAACTCATCAACCAACAAGAGGCACTTGCTTACTTCACAGTATTTTTGAAAGCACCTGTATGATTTTACAAGTATTTAACCCTTTAGGCCTCTGGGGCTTTCTCATTAAGATAACTATCATGTCTAGTAACACAAGAGCATTAGACTTTTTAATTCTCAAACATTTGTATTAATAGCATTTTCCATTATAGAGACTTAAAGTCTGGTACCACATCACATCTTGACAGTCCTTCTAATATAATCCAAATAGACTGATTAGTTGGTGTCTCTATAAGATGAGAGACATAGGTCCTTCCATTTTTTCAGTTGGGCCCAAACTGGAAAAACCAAAGTCCAAGATTTACTGGAAATTTTAGAGTCCAGATTGTTTGAAACTTTGATTTTTTGAATGTCTGTCAAGAATGCCAAGAAGGCTCAAAATCCAAAATATCTGGTTGAAATAAGATTCCTTAAAATCATGACATAACATAGACCAAATCTGATCATTGTTACAAGGTGATTATTCAAATCTTTGAAAATAAGCACATATTTAAATAACCCATAGCTCTTAATAAAAATTCAGCTGTTTTTGAACAATTAGAATTTAACAGACATCAAGAGAACATAAGAGATTACTTTAACACATTGCTTTAACAGAGCATCAGAGTTTAATTCTATGTCAAAGAGAAATTGAGCTTCCTGTGATCTTTTGCTGTGAGGTTTCCTTCCTTTACCTTCTTTCATATTGGTGACCATGTTTCTGTGTTTCTGTGTGTAACACATCTTTAAGTATCTTTTGCAGGGCAGGATGAGTGGCAACAAATTCTTTCAGTTTCTGTTTGCTATGAAAAGTCTTAATTTCACCTTCATTCACAAATGAGAGCTTTGCAGGATATAATATTCTGGGCTGGCAGTTTTTCTCTCTTAGTATCTGGGCTATGTCTCGCCATTCCCTTCTAGCTTGTAGGGTTTCTGATGAGAAGTCAGCTGTGAGTCTAATTGGAGATCCTCTGAGAGTAATCTGACCTTTCTCTCTTGCACATTTTAGGATCTTTTCTTTATGTTTCACTGTGGTGAGTTTGATTACAACATGTCGTGGTGAGGATCTCTTTTGGTCATGTTTATTAGGGGTTCTATAAGCTTCCTGTACTAAGATGCCTCTGTCCTTCTCCAAACCTGGGAAATTTTCTGCTAGTATCTCACTGAAAATGCCTTCTAATCCTTTCTCCCTCTCCATGCCTTCAGGAACTCCTAGAACCTGAATGTTGGGTTTTTTAATAGTATCCTGTAGATTCCCGACAATATTGTTTAGATTTCTAATTTCTTCTTCTTTTCTTTGGTTTGCCTGTTTCCTTTCCTGTTCTCTGTCTTCTAAGTCTGATATTCTCTCTTCTGCTTCGCCCATTCTGTTTTTAAGGCTCTCTAATGTGTTTTTCATTTGATCTATTGAATTTTTCATTTCAATATGATTTCTCGTCACTATCACAGTTTCTTTTTCCACTAGTTGTTTCATTTCATTTTGATTCCTCCTTAATATTTCATTTTCACGAGAGAGATTTTCTATCTTGTCCATTAAGGATTTCTGTAGTTCAAGAATTTGTTTTTGAGAACTTCTTAGTGCTCTTATCAATTTTTTGAGATCCACTTCTTGCATTTCTTCAATCTCATCATCTTCATAATCTTGAATTGGGGTGTCTTTTTCATTTGGGGGCGTCATAGTGTCTTCCTTGTTCTTGTTACCTCGGTTTTTGCGTTTGTTGTTTGGCATGTTGCAGATATTTGGTTTCTTCACTGTGGTGTTTTTTCTTGTTACACTATGGCTCTATATTAAGTGGACTGTCTGCTTTCGGTGGAGCCTTAGAGGCTTGAGATGAGTGTGGACTGAGAGCTGTGATTGGTTCCTCAGGGTTGAGGGTGTGTCAAAGATGACACTCCCAGGTTAGGTGTGGTAAATCTCTTTCTTTTTTTGATTCAAAAGGGAATTCTGCACAGCTGAACGTAATTGGTTGTAGTTAGCAGGCGAATGATATACCCACAGGAGCCAGAGATTGGAAGCTCTTTCCCAAGGACCACACAGGGAGTCTGTGCTGCCCTCAGTGTGGGCTCCAATTCTCCTGCAGTCTCCCACTGGGTTGCCAAGTTAGATCCTAATCTCCTGTTATTTCACCCCTCTCCCCAGAGTCAGGTTTTTCTGCTAGGCTCAGGGCTGGTGCAGACCTGAGGTCGCCCTGCTTATGACGTATGTCCAAAATGGCACCTGCTCTTTGTCTTGCTCGCCTTTGAGGGGTGAGTGGAGAGAGAGAAACTTGTGTCCGTATCGGTCACTTTTTTTTTCTCTCTCTCTCTCTTCTAGTTAACCTGGTGAACTTTTTCCCCACGGAGTTTCAAGCCTCGTTCCCTCTAGTCTCCTCTTTCTGCTTGCCCGCTGGTGTCTCGGGCTATTGAGGTTCGGCTCACCTCGTGTTCCAGCGCTGGTGTGTTGAGTCTGCCGCTGGTGTCCCGAACTTGGGCTCCCACGCTCTCCACGCAGGTCCACTGTGAATCACTAGTTCCAGAAGAGTTTCCTCTGCTGTTTCTTCCCCTACTCTTCCTTGACCCTGCAGTATCTCCACTTTTATTAACCTGTCTCTCCCCTGGACTAATAGTGTGCTCCCTTCCTATTCCACCATCTTGCCGCTCTACCTCAAATAAATAAATCTTTTAAAGAAAAATGCTGAGCTGCTCTTACTTTTGACCTCATTTACTCCCCAACCAAACTGGATTTTCCCACTTGAATCCCATAGCACTTTGTTATTTGGCTTCCAGTATATCTCCAGAGGTTTGAGGTCTTTTACACCTCCAATGCTCTGTGGGTGTATGTACCTGTGAGCATGTGTGTGCACGTGTATGTGTTTGAAAAGTTGACGTGTAAACCCTAAGCACTTATGATTACCAAATATCCTTTAGAAAACATTTATTTTATTCATTTAAAAGGCAGAGTTGAAAGGGGGGGGGAGACAGAGAGAGAGAGAGAGAGAGAGATCTTCTATCTGCTGGTTCATTCCCCCTATATTTGCAAGGAACTTCATCCGGGTCTCCCACATGGCCTAATCTGCTATGCCACAATGCTGGCCCCCAAATACTCTTTGGAGAACATTTTCATAACATTAGGATCTCTCTCTTTCAAAAACACATCCACTGGCAAGTTATCCATAATTTATATTGAACCGAGAGTTAGTAGCAATATTGTTCATCACTTCTGCTTCCTGGAGATGTCCATATTGATTCAAGTTTTGCTTCTCTGAGTTATTTATATATATATTTTTTAAATGAGAGCATACATTGAAACCTTCCATGTCAGAACTTACTGCTTGCTTGAGCACCTTTGTGGACAAGTCATTCAGCATTTCAGGTAGGTCTGATGACACTTCTCATTCTCTTTCATATTAGGTAGCTAGTACCTATGGATTTTTCTGCTTTACCCTCATAACGTGGAGCTAAAGACTCCATGCATAGAGCCTTTGAAATACCAAGTTATAAGAATTATAACTTGTAGTGAAAGCATTTGGAATGACTTAATTCTGGAAAAATAGTACACAGTGGTTGAAATTTGCTCACTTCAAGGCAGAAGGCTAGGAAAAAACGGACATTTCAAGAATGCTCATATAACCTTTGGTGCACGCACTTTTTTTTTTTTTTTTAATAAAACGAAGATAACCCAAGTGTGAAAATTGTTAAATTTCCTCTAACTTTCTAGGGTCAGTGCTTTTTAAAAAATGTGCCTAAATATTAAGATGGCTGAGTGTCTGAGGTAAGTGCTTTAGTTGACCTTCATCCAACAAATGTGTTCATCAGCTACATACTTAAAACTATGTGAATAGGCTTTTGCCCTCAGGTGCTTAGGCTCTATGCTATCCTGAGAATATAATAATCTGTAATTACCACTTAGTGGGTGAGACCAGAGGCAGCTGTGTTGAAGAGGTCATTAAGGAGGAGAGGTAAGATTTTGACGTACAGTTCATGAGCAGGAGGAAAAACTCCAACTATCCTGGGAGGATTCAGCACAGGCTCTGTTCAGGTAACTTTACTGAAAATTAGAGACAAAGGAAGAGGAGGAAATGAGCAGATGCTCTTAAGGAAGAAAATGTTCAGGGTCCTTCAGATCACTGACTTGAAGCTCTCTCAATAAAGCTGGCAAATAGTAATAGTAGTGGAATAATATGAATTTATGACAGAAAGTATAATAGCAAGTAGTGCTTTGCCACTGCCAAAGGTAATTTAACAGAGAAAACTGAGGGTGAGTTGAACTCGCCTGTTTGAAGTCTTCAAACCAAATGGTCTTCAACATGCTTAAAGGGTTTATATTTGTTACAGCCACCTATCACCATTAATTCTCAGATGGGAAAAGCTGATATGCCTTAAAATCTTTAATAGGACAGCAAGGCTTAGTTTATTGACCTACTTACACAATGAACATTCCTAGGGCATGAAAATCTGGTTATAGGAACCTGCTTAAGAAATGTCATCTGGTGTCTGTGAATGCTAATAACAGATCAATTATATGTTTATAGAAACAGCAGTTTATCAACATCACTCCCATGAGAATGCCCACTGCACTGGCCACCCTTTGAAAGGTGCCTTACGGAAGACCAAAGTTCTGTACTGACAAAATGGAATAAATCAAAAGGAAAACCTTTCCAAAAATTCTAATACCATAATGCACAAGACATCCATTTTACATGTTAGGAGCCTTTATACTTCTCGCTGTCTTCTACCCCAAAGCGCCCATGGCCTTGACTGAGGCATTATTATAAATGGATTATCTGCCCATTTGCAAAAAAGATTCAATATAGAAATGTCCATCTGTGCATTTATAATAAACACTGGCTTACATTTCATGTATGCTTTACAAGGTAAAGTTTACTCATTTACATTAAACAAGACTTGTTCATTAGAGCAAAACCATTTCATCTGCATTACTGGCAGCTGAAGATAACAGTACAGAAAAGGTGTTTTGAGAACTCCTTCCTGGATCATGGTCTCCATCAAGCACTGTGCCTTTTCCCAACTCCTTTTCTTCTTTAAAGCAAAATATGGGAGTTTATGTGCGCTACTGTGAACAACTTATCAGAGAGAAAAGTGTTTTCATTTCTCTCAGGGTAAAATCAGCTCCTCTAAAGAATGAACTAACTCTATTCATGAGGGTTCCCCAGGGAAGCAGAACAAATAGGATGCACACATAAATACACATACAGAGATCTGTTTTCAGGAATCGGCTCATGTGATCGTAAGGGCTGGCAAATCTGAATCTGCAAGGCAGGCCAGCAGGGTGGCACCCATGGATGAGTCCATGCTGCACCTGAATCCGAAGGCAGAGTTTTTTTCCTCCCGGGATCTGGTTCTTTTCTCTTAAAGCCTTCAACTGATTGGATGACGCCCGTCCGTGTTAGGGAGAGTCATCTGCTTTACTCAAAAGCTACGGATTTAAACGTTAGTCACATCTAAAAAATATGTGCATTGTGACATCAAGACTCGTGTTTTGACTAAAAATTGGGCACTGTGGCCTACTCAAGTTAACAGAAAAAATAAATCCCCACACCAGCTGAGAGTCAATATCTTTAGAAGAGAATGATTATTGATTACTACTTCTTTGTAGGATAGGATGCAGCTGAACTCAAGATATTCTGGATTTTTTTTTTTTTTTGGCTGAAATTGCCAGTATCTTACCATTTATTTGTTTTATTGACCAAAATTACCATTTTTTGATCAACAAAAAAATGGTAATTTAGTAGGGCTGAATGTAGTATTTGGGTGTTCCCCTCTAAGATGCTACTGCCATCTTCATTCAGATGCTTGATTAGGAAACAAACTTCTCTCTCTAAAGCTGACTTCTTTGGAACATCCCTAGGACTTAGCACAAACTAGTGCCCTTTTACTTACAAAATGTTTGTTGAATAGTCAGTTAAGGAATGGTGACAGCAAAACTCAAGCTATTGTCAGACTGAACTTTTTCCTCTTCTTAATGGTTTAAGCCATTAGTGTGGACTTTTAACACTAATGAAGAATTCTCCTAGCTACATTTTGTCTATGATGCAACAAGTAAACTTCATTTCTAATTTTCCATAAAGATTAGACCATAAATGAATTAACCCTAAGCATACTTTTTCCAGAGTAGAATACTCTGGGTACTATAAAAAAGCCAAAGCATTTTCCTTCTGTAAATTATAATTGATAGATTTCATTTGAATGAATTTAAATAAAAACATGTTTAGTGTTAATTCAAAGAATTAACACAGAAATACTTTAAGATTTGCTGGAATTAAGTGAAAAGAGGAAGGAATGGGCAACACTGAAATCTCTGTTGATTTTAATTACCCTTCCTCAAGTAGGAGAGCTAAAGGAAAAAGTCTGCAACAGTTGAGGCTGGGCCAGGTTCAAGCAAGGAGCATGGAACTCATTCTGAGACTCTTAACGTGGGTGGCAGGGCCCAAGTACTTGAAACATCATCACCACTTACCAGGGTGCACATTAGCAGGAAGCTAGAATTCCAAGCAGAGCGAGGACTGGAACCCAAGCATTTAGATAATGGGATGCAGGTGTCCCAAGTGGTGCCTTAACCCCTGGGGCAAACACCTGTCACCCACTGAAAACTTTTTTCATTTATTTGAAAGAGTGATAGAATATTCTTCCATCTGCTAGTTCACTCCCCAGTGCCCACAATAGCCAGGAATAGGCCACATCAAAGCCAGGAGCGAGAAACTACATCCAGGTGGCAGGAACCCAAGTATTTGGGACTTTACGTATTGCCTCCCAGGTACATTAACAGGAAACTGGATTGGAAGTGGAGGTGAACTCTTATCTCAGTCATCCCAAGGGGTGTGTCCCAAGTGGTGGCTCAACTTGCTATGCCACATGCACCCCACCCTAGGGCCCCCAGAGTGGAACTTCTAAAAGGACAATTTATAGTACTGAATATTAAATGCCAATTTTCTTCCATCTGGACAATAAACATTTCAATTGCTTTTTTTATTGAATTCTAAACTCACCTAGATTAAAGTTTTGATATCTTTTGACTTTTTAAAAATATTTCTGTTCTTCTGAAGAAACAAAAATGTTAAAACAAAAAATTCCTAGAACTTTACAATTCAACCAAAGTGCTGCCCTAGAGTCAGCTATTAGCATCTAACATTTATCACATGAGGAAATACTTATAATTAGAAGTGAAGAAAAAAAAAGTCATAAGCAAATAGAAAAGTATCATCTTTGACAATGTCAGGAAGATCTGCATTATCTAAAGCCATTCTATAATTTTATTCATATATTTTTGTGGAATTCACATATCTTTCTTACAGCAAACATAACACTGTAGGCGACAAGAAGCTGCAGTACTATTATTGTTTAATTAGCAGCACAGATTAATATTTTAAATGTGAGTATCTGGACAATAAATAGCCTGCTTCTTTGGATGTGAATGTTTCAAATGTAGTTACCACTGCAGCTTCATAATGTGATTGCTATTTTACAGAGCTTATACACACACACAAAAATATGATCTTTGTCTATATTTTATACAAATACAACAGTAGTTTGTGAATACATTTTAAGTACATGATATACATGATAAGCCACTTGATTTCCCAATATCACAGAATAGCGATTTTAAATGCAATAAAAATATACAAAATTCAGCCTGGAATGCAGATTTTTTTCTTTTCTATTTTGACTCAAAACTTTATCATTAGAACATTTTTATAGTACTAGTCCAAACACTTTTTCATTAGCTAAAAATACAATTTCAGCAGTCCAGCTTATGTTTAGGCATGACGAAATCCATCTCCTAATGGATTCCCAGTCTGTGTTAAATTCAAAGGGCTGTTAGTAACTTACAGCATGTTCTTCACTCCACACCCTATTGTAAAGCCCACTTTCCACTCTGAGTTACAGTCACCTTGTGGACAAAAGCTGGGTTTGTTCTGGTAACATTTGCACGTCCAAGATCTCCTTTTTGCAAGTGCACACAAATACATTGTGGTGGTGTAAGTTTGTTAATGACAAATGAAGTCACAGTATAAAAATATATTGTACACCTTTACACCTAATGCAGTCCTTTTTCTATGGATAAAAAAATACAACTGAATGAGACAGAGAGGTTTGTAGCACCATGGAGAGTTGTATCCCAAGTTACATTAGCAGCATGATCCAATGTAATATTGAAGGAGTGTTTCTGAGAAGATAAACATTCATTCTGGTTCATCTGTACCACGGAAGCTTATACAATGAAGTGTTTTACATGTTAGCAATAGTTCTGTGTCATTGCTAGAGCTAGATAACTTATCAAAAGACACTGCCTTCCATCCTCGAGGGTTGATGATGTTGCAGAAGGGCCTAACGGTGACCTAAGCGTGGCCTTACCGGTACTGGTAACATTACTTTGTCTTGTATGATCCCAGAGGAGTTCTCTACGGGCTTTTAGCACAAAACTACACACAACAACTTATGTAGGGCTAAATAATAAGAACAGAGCATCTGTGTTGTAGACATGGCTATTGACATAGTATGAGAAAAACAAGACAAATTCAACTTAGATGCTCATTTGTCAGAACAGTCTGCCATTGCTAATAACAAATATTCAGCGTTTGAAAGATCTCCTCCAACGTCACATGGATCTCAGTAGGCTAGAAGCAACTTGGGTGAACTGGTATTTTCTTTTAACTTACATACTGGGAAGACAGTGTGCTTTGAGACACGTAAACCTTGTAAAAAAATAAACCATTGTAAAACCTTATGAAAAGACACACACTGATTCTGTGCAATACAGCAAATTGATAAGAAAACACTGTAAAAATGTACCTGTTTAAAATACCATCTACCATTTTTGTACACAAAGCATTATATATCAAAGGCCTACATATATCTCATCTAATGGCACTTGAAACAAATTATAATAAGTCTTAAAATAAAAGGCATAACCTATAAGAAAGTTATCTGTAAAGATTTAGATTCATTTTGAAAGTGCTATATCTTGTAATATGTGTAGTATAGAGGTTGACCAAGCTCTATTTTTTAAAAAAATATTGGCCTATAATATGTGTATTGCTCACTAGATGCATGATCCTGAAAATATGTTCTCTATAACATTCATTATTAGCTTAATAAAGCAATCAGCTCTGGCTCATGTTTCAGTCAGTATATGGTTTTTAAAAACCGCTACTGTCCAAATTAACACAATATATCGCTATATCCCAACAATGACTAAGAAAAATAAAAGCACAAGCAACAAACAAGTAAAAAATACACAGCTTGAAAAGAAACACTAAGTGAAATTAAAAAAGATGCACCAATTGTGATGCATGATCAGCCAGCACACTGATGAACTTGGTAACAGGATTTTAAAGTGAAAGTTCCAACAGTGACAACAATAGATATTAGTACACATCAATGGATAATATTGCTTACAGTGCCAAGATCCTTCCACACCCACACTTCTGTGTTTGCTGACTCTTTACACACATGTGGAAGTCAAACTGAATGAGGTTCAATATCTTGTCTGAGGTCCAAATTCTGAACTAAGATATTTATTTAATGTGAATCCCTTTTTTTTTTAACCAAGCTAAGGCACCCAAAATATCAAGGATGATCTATTCTGGCCACTGGAGATTAAAAACAGCATTGGCAAAAACTATTTTTAATCCCATCCAGTTGATATTAAAAAAAAATTTTTTTTCCCTAGGGAAAACAAAAGAGCCAATTCTCTGTCTCATCCTTGTTAGAACATTGTGCAATTAAAATAAATGAGTCTGCCTCATGTTTAATAGAAATTCTCTCAAAAAGGATTTAGTGACCACTACGGTCAATTTTAAAAACAAATTAGCTGAATTCCCTCTTACTTTGAAATGTTATTCAAGTCTGTGGGGGCAGAAACAGCAAAGAGGAGTACAAAGTGAAAATTAGGACTCCACAATTTTAACACTATGCCCTGAAAGCTGTGCCTCCACATATGTGAATTCCACACAGGGAGAGAATCAGGTTGAAATACACACATCTAGATGTATGTATATATATGGTGCCATTCCCCGGTTCCAAAATGCTTTATTTAATAAATCCTGGTACTCCCTTTTATTGTGTTAAAAGCAAAATACAGCCTATGAAGGCCAATGTCTCAGTTTATTAATTTGATTTCTTCTTAAACACATTTTAGACTGAATAAAGTAGTGCTTCCACACTTGTGATCTGTGGTTTTTATTTAAAAATAGGTTTTTTATTTACTTGTGCTCTGTCACCACATTTTTTTTTCCTTTTTTATGGTGATTAAAGCAATATTGAACACTAATCATTCAACTAGAGATTTAAGTAAGCAATCTGTTTCATAGAAACTAAAGGAAGCAGTAAGGAAGCAGAGCGCAAAGCCTACTTTCAGAGCAAACATTCTCCTAACCAAAAGCTTAGGAGCGGTTTGAAAATTTTAAAAATGTATTTCCTTATTAACATATATAATTTTAATGCCTTTGGAACACACTTTTTTTTTAATAAAATGTAATTTTCCATAATAAAATTTAAATACATACGTATAAAAACTACTGCTCCTAGGATTAAAAAAAAAATAGGAGCATGATAAAATATCAGGAGCCAAAGCTCCTTCGGAGAGCAACTTTGATTCTATGAAGTGCGATAAATGTGTGTGTGTGTGTGTGTATAATATACATAGTGAAACCCCCATTTACATTATTACAATTTACATTCTCCACAAATTATACTACTCCCAAATATTTTAAATAATGTATTATAGTCAGTAATCTGCACTCATTTTTAGAAATTCTTGGTAAACATTTTTTTTTTTTTTTTTGCAATCTGCAGTGATAACTGGCCCTACGAAAGGGAAGGGATCTCCCATATTGGGCCAATGAGTGCTCAGAAATAGTTCTTCTTTTTTAAAAGAGAGATATACACTCTTCCATAAACTTCCCTCTTCCCCCCGACCCCAGCAGATGGGGTCCCCAAATAAGGTGTTAACAAGTGCTTAATAGATATGTTTCTTAGGTTGATGTCCCCATCGACCCTTAGAAAAATACAATAACTGGAACTTCGAGAAGATTGGTGGCTGTGTAACGTAAGGAAAGCCCACCATAACTATTTTATTCAGAGAAGACAATGCTGTTGATTGTTATTTTCACATTAATGAAGATAGTGCTTAGTTACTTAACTGTGTCCTCTATAAACTCAACCGACTTGCAACACTCCTCCCATTTCCTAGAGATGTGTAGAAGTGGGGCTTTACTGTATGTGTAAACACACACAGTGTACACACATACAGTGTACACACATATATATATATATATATTTATTTATTTTAGTCACTTAAAACCTTGTGGTAATTCCTCAAATGGTTTTCCACTAAGGCATTAAACTTCAAATTCTCCATCCGAAAACAGCAAGGAAAGGATTCACGCTGAAGGAGAAAGGTACGATGGGGAGAGGGCCACTGCTTTTGGCTCTCAATAGACCTGACGTAAGTGGTATGCATTTACTTTACTCCTAGAGTCCAAGTTTTCAATCCTGGTGATGGAGGGTGTGATCCCTAGACAAACTTCCAGGATTTAACTGGGGCTTCACATCTGCCTCCCTGCTTAGGAGTCACAGATGCTGAGACCGTCCACTCTGGGATTAACACACCAACTGTTTGGAGCTCCACGACGGCCCTAGATTCCCAACTGACTGCGGACCAACAATCCAAATAAAATTGCTGGTGCACTCGACCCAACCTTTGGCTGTAAAAGGTGGCAAAGATGAAAAGAGATCTATGTATACACTGAAGACTGTGATGCAATATACTAGTATTAAATGGAAAGACAGTAAGCTAAGAAGGATGAAAATGACAAAATATCCCGTGTACTGTAATTAGGGCCAACTACTAAGTAACATGGAAAGCTATGTTACCTTACCAGGAGTCTCTTTTTGCTATAAATATTGGTGCTTTGTGTTTAGGTTTTGTTTTCCTTATATGCTCATAATAAAGACAGTAAATATTTTACCCAGACAATAGCAAGTCTTCAAAATATATTGATCTGAGAGTATGGTATGTCTAAGAATCATCTGTTACCTCCCCCAAACTGGATTCTTAATTCAACCAAAAGTTGATTATGAATCCACTTAGAGGCCAGTAAAAATTTTAAACTCTTGAGTTATTCACATATGTTTTATAAAATTTACATTCTAATGCAGAAAATTTTAGTGAGCCAAATGTCAAAAGGTAGAGCCATTGTTACTGGGCAAACAATGAAAATTTTAAGATCTAAAAGTAATTTGAACATGGGATCTGTAAAACTTTTTAGTTGTAATAATAATGGCTTTCCTATATGAAATAAAACTCATAAAATATGACAATTGGCAGTGAATCAGGACAAGATACCCAGGTAAACATAGCTGAACACAAATGGTTCCAAAGCTCATTTAAAAAGCTAGTTTCTATCTTATACTGGCTTAATGAAAATTGGTATCATACAAAAGCAGAAATTTTTATACTGTCTTAAAGTAGGCACTAAAGTAAAAATGGTCATCTAAGGCAGGGCTACACATCCGTTTCTGTAATAAACCCCCATCTGGGAATCCTACTGAAAAGCTTGATGGAAACGGGGCAGGGTGGTGCTTGTGCTTAAGCTACTGGTGAAAGCTGCGGAGAGTGAGTGTAGAGACCCAAGGCCTATAGTGTTGCCAGGATCCTGAAGATCCTGTGTTTGTGGGGGGAGCTGGGAGACAGAAGAATGTGCTTCATCTTGGGAATAGCTCATTCCAAGGCTCCCCACGGATATGGGATTATACGGAGGACCATTTAATGGTATGAAATTAAACAATTGAGAAAAATCCAAGGCTGGTGTGTTGAGGGGGTCACTGATGGAGACAGAGCTTTTGGACAGGGCGAGGTCCCCTGCACCGTCATCCAGGGACCCGCTCTGAGGCTCCAAGGCTAGCTTGGAGGATGACGATGCTTGGGAATCCTGGGATGAAGAGGGTGCGCCACCTTGGAGCTCCATCAGGTAACTCTCAATTTCCCCCTTTAATGGCTGTTCTTTTTCAGGAATAGAAATTGCATATGAGGTAGAACTGAATGGATATTTGAAAGAAAGGTGGTGAGAGGGATGAACAGCATCCATATCTATGGGGCAGGTCATTCCCAAAGGCAAAGTTGTGATCATTTGGTGGGCAGATCCCGAGCTCTGCATGGACTGAAATGGAGTGTTGTAGAGGTTTAACTGCAAAGTGTTTGTGAATGGCTTTGACAACAGTTCACTGGAAGGTAAGGACATCACCGGAAGGAGCTCATCTTTTATAGGCACAGACACGTTGCAGGTAAACGGATCCAGGAAATCCACTGGTTCCGTTTTCACCTTCAGAAGCTCTTGATTGTGACTCTTCTTCATATGTCGAGTTAGGTGATCCTTCCGTCCAAATCTCTGTGCACAGTACTGACAGAGGAAGTCCTTTCTTCCAGTGTGCACCACCATGTGTCTCCGGACATCCTTGCGGGTGTAGAAGCGGCGATCACAATGCTCGCACTGATGCTTTTTCTCTTTAACCCCACCAGATGACTTGCCTGCATGAGATTTAAGGTGCTCCAGAAGCACTCCCGTGCTTTCGAAAGTCTGCAAACACACCTTACAGGTGAGGTCCCCGCTGGTTGCGGCATGCAAGGCCAAGTGACGTTTAAATCCAAGCTTGGTATTATAGTTCTTGCCACACTCTTCGCACTTAAACGTCTCTTTGTTAGGGTCGTGTGTGTGGAGGTGATTCTTCAGATGGTCTTTCCGGTGAAACATTTTCTCACAATAATTACACTTGTGGGTTTTCTCAGGAGAATGAGTAGCCATGTGCCTTTAAACACAGATATATTCTGTAAGTAATTATCATCACAAAAATGGCATGTATTCACTTTTCACATGGGAAGCTAAACTACTAGGCTAACACAGAATTACCTTAATATGGAAACTGTTTAACTTAATATGTACCACAAGGATAGTTAATATACCTAAATACTGCAAAACTTGAGCCATTTAAATTGCCACTTTAGTTTTTGCTGGTTTTTAGCTATCATTACAAATGCAAATGAGCAATACTGAATATACTCACGTAAATGTCCAAACCCTTTTCTCGTCCTCATTTCTTTCTATACACGGAAATTCTACTCTTTTAAGCATTTCACTTTAAAAAATCCAAAGATACTAACACATAAAAGTATGTGATTTAGAATACTAAAAACTAGCCAATGTCTAACATATTCAACATTTCCTCTTGGCAAATCAGCTGAAAAATGTGTATACAAATACATACGTTTACAGTGGCTTCAAATGGCCAACATAAGAGAAAATATAATCTGAAAGACAAATAGAGTTTAATACCTTTGTAATTTGTACTTAGAAACAAAGGCCTTGGTGCAGTCTTGTTGTATGCACTTGTAGGGCCTCTCTCCTGTGTGAGAGTAGGAGTGAACCTTTAATTTCTCAACACTGTTAAAGGCCTTGTCACACAGTTGGCAAGGAAAGTTTTTTCTTGGTTTGGTTTCACCACGCTTACGTTTCCCTGAAGGGACTTTCTGGGTATCTCTTACTTCTGACAAATCACCAGGAATGACAGTGGCCATCGCAGCCTAAACCAGGCCTTCTTGTTGGACACTTGGGAACTGCCCAACTCCACTAAATGATATAGCTTTAGGTGGCTTCTCAAGTTTCATGTGGTCGTAAAAGAAAGCAAAAAGGGACTGGAAAAAAAAATAAGAAACAACTAGTTTGTAACTAAACTCAATTTTTAAAAGTTTTATTTGCTATGTGATGCTTTTGAATTAAAAAAGAAACCATAAAATGGATTCAGCTGGTCTGATGTAATATCTGTAGGTTTCTTTATATTTGTCAAAAAACATATAAAAGCATTGCTCAGAATGAACAGTTCATACATACCAGGAAATTCCACCTGACAAATGTTGTACTTAGGCATAGCAGTAGTGATTTCAGGAACCCTCAGGAAGCATCGAAACACAAGTCTAGAAGGGGTACTATCAACCCTCACTAGTCACGAGGCATGAGAGCGCATATATCTGACTAAAAACATCAAAGCATGCATACTTTCACTTGGCACGTCCACTCTGGTCACATACTGGCTGGCTTATAGGACAATACAAACAAGCAGCTGGAACCTCTTTTAGGCACTTGTGAACCACTGAGTCCATGGAAGTCCTTGATGCACAGGCACCAGAGGCCTGAAAAAGCTGAATGTCTTGCCCAGCATGAACATGTCCATTCTAGATGGGTGCCCTCACACTCCGAGGGATTTCTGAATAACAGTACAAAATGATTCTTGAAATAGTGAAATCTTTTGATGTTACAGTATTTGAAGAGCATGACTGCATGTTGTTTTGGGAGAAAGTGCATGCTGAAAATAATTTTCCTGAATACTTTTCACATCACAGAAAATGATTTTGTTCACTGGGAGCACTGGGAATCAGTAGATAAGCTGGAGTCACCAGGCCTCCCCAGGAGCTGGTGGGGGGTAGGGCAGATGGGGATCAGCCTGTGCTAGTCAGTAACTGTGTGCAGCAAGCCTGTTTGGACTTCTGACTTAATGCACAAAATCTGTGCAAGAATACAGCCTTACAGAGGTGATTCAGGCTGGTAATGAGGTGTGTTCGAGTTTGAATTCATTATTGGTGCTGTGAGAGAGTGAAACATACAGATTGTACAGCAAAGAGTGTTATCTATCTTTTTAAACAAAAAAACTCTAAACCTGAATTGAAGCCTTTAAAAATCATAAGTGAGAAACTAAGTATTATCAACTGTTTCTCACAGTGGGAAAATCAACCTCCCCAAAAGCCAATCAATGCGAGTGTTAACTGATTCCTCAATGTCTGTGAATACTAATTTAGTGATGTACTTTGAAAAGACCACAGAAGTGATAATACTTGTAACCTCCTTTTAAAAGATCTGACTTTTTAAACTGAAAACATATTATGTGGCTAAATGACTGTATTCAACTACCATTTAGATTGGATTTTTCATCTTATTATGTTTTTAAGAAATGAAAATCAACTTCCTTACCCCTTATGTCTTGGCATCAGCCTGACACCTGCCTTCATAAATTTGGTCTGTTCTACTGACTTTCACAGATTCCAGCTATACTTCTGCATAAGACTCGAAATACCTACTTTTTTTTGTAAAATTAAGTGTATTGTATGCTAAAAATGCAGAGACTGTCCGTAAACGGACAAAATATAGCAAGCATCCATCTATTTGATCGAATCAGTAGTGTTTGCTTCGTGTGTCCTTTCCTCTTTAATAGGTAGATATAGGCAAGATCCTGTGTGCTGTTCAAATAGTCTAAAAGTATCCCTTACACTTTAAAAGGGACATTAACACAACACAACTGACTTTACCCACGCTACCATTAATATGTAGTCTCTGGTTTTAGATTTTCTAAATCTCAAGGACTTGTTCCTTTTCTGTTATAGTCTCATCAAAACACAACTCCTTTGTGGCCCTCAGAAATACCCAGCTGTAACCAATAATGACACTGTAAACTCACATAAGGTATTCTGCCATGACAGGAAAAATTAATTTTCATTATTTGATATACTAATATGATGCTTTTATGTACCTGTTTAGAACACTTTGAGAAACAAGGTGATCATTTTCTAATGGCATAATCAAAATGGAAAACAAGAACCTACATCCTTGTATGTAACTAACATCTGAAGATATTTCAAAGACTGGTCATACGTGCCATTTTGTTACAAGATTCAACCATAATGGGCAGAGAATTCCATTTAAGAAAAACAACTTCAAAGTTATTTTAAAAAGTGTTAACAGCATACCATAAGCCAATATGCAAACATTTTGATTATATTAAAACTGGTGATACTCAATATGGAGTAAGAAATACATTTTGTTGTCTTTGTGTGTACATACTGAGCAATGAAGAATTGCACTGATTTCAAATATTACACTTTTCTAAGACCAGCTGAAATTTTTTCATGGCTGATAATACCTTTTCATCTTAATGCATTACAAAACTTAAATTATTTATCATAGGCACATTTTAAACTCTAAGATAAATATGCAGTTGTGAGCTCCACATCTATACATAATCGAAGACCATATTCATAATATGCATATCAATACTTTAAAAGATGCATGCATAGAATTATAGTGATTTTTGTTCAATGCATACCTGACTGCCGATGGAAAAAGACTCAGATTTTGATCTTAGCCAGTCCCATTAACTCTTCGTGGAAGAGAGTGGAATCCAATCCTTCCCATTTTGGCCAATCTAAGGTGGAAAAAAGAGAATAGACTATACTCTAAATGGAACCAGTGCATAAATGATGGGAAAAAAAGCGCAAGAGAATTGCAACTTTAAGGCACATGCGTACATTCCATTCTCTGCTGATGAGTCATGCATTTTCACTGTTTGCAAATTTTTATTAGTTCTAAGCACATTTACATGACCAAATAAATGCAGAAATAAAAGGTAAAATAGTATTACCTAGATAAATGGCAATTTGTGATGCTGAATGACTCCCCACGTTTCCCAAATTCAATTTAATGTGTTTTCAAAAACTTAACGTGCATATGGAGAGAAATGGATAGTAGGGTTACTGAAGGTAACCAAACTGAACAAAAATTCATTAAGTTTAATACTACCATGGAAAAGACAAACTCAGTTCTGTCTTGGAGAGCGTATCTGGAACCACACCAAAGACAAGACTCCTGATGAAAACACTCACGCCCACGCTGTGCACACTAGTGCAACAGGGGCTTCTCAGAGCTAAATCGTTACCTGCAATACCTGCCAATTTATTATTCAGAATGCTGCAAGGATTGTTGAAATGTAGCAATAGCGTTGTGCTCTTTAGATTTCAAAAACATGCAAAGGAGATTAAATACAGGTTTGATACAAGAGAAAAAGGTGTTAGGAAGGAAGCATCATTTGGTTTATTGGTTTTTGGAGATCACTGTTGAAAATATATTAAAATAGCTTAAAAATGCCTCTTAGCATGATCTTGAGTAGACTGAGAACACTTATAGAAAAAGATCTGTTAATAATTCTTGATTATACAAGTAAACATGAAAAGAACTGTGGTCAAAAGACAGAAAAATTTAGAACCATCTATTGGAGAGTACAAGGCATGAGAGATTAGTAAACTAAGTATTTTTAAGATGAACATTCAGGACTAATGATTCCAAGAATTTGGGGGGATATATGTATAAATCAAATAGTTTTAAAACATATAACAAAAGTATTTGTCAATGACAGGTTAAATAAAAATAATCTTAAAGTCCTAAATACAAATCTAATAATTTCCCCTGAAACAAAATTTTCACAGTTTAAAAATTTGATGATGTATAGTAACTGAAATATTTAATTGAGGACATTCAAGCATCATTACAATTATACCATGGATATATTTGAAAGCGGCATTATTCTCATAGTTTAAAAGACAAGAAAAAATAAAAATTTAGACCAATAAAAGATATTTTAAAAGTTAAAGCAAAAGCTCAATTCTTTTGTAAAGCATAGGACATGCATAAATGGAAGAACTGAATTCTGCACATCAAAATTGCAAAATAATAAAATTAACTTTGTAAATACTTACTTGCCCAGGGCACATATACTGAGTTTTTGGTAGGGTAATTAAGAATATGAAAGACCATTCTGTGTTATGGTGTTATTTTAACAATATAAATACCTTACAAGTGTAGAGTGTTTTCATTATTGCCTCCCTGAAATTCACTGACTCCAGAGGTGGGTGCATTTATCATCACTGCCACTCTAAGGTGAAGCCACAGACGCTGAACAACTCGATAGCATGTGCGTGGTCAAGGAGGGGCTGGTGCCCTCAAACTCCTATTTCACTTTTATTCTACTGTGTTCTATGACAGAGGCAGGTTAGCAAATCAATTTGCAAGTGCGTAAATCCTGTTATTATACAAGGGTACTTTGAAAAGTTCATGGGAAATTTGAATTAAAAGATAACTTGGTTTTGGTGCAAAAAAATTTCTGAAATTGTATACATGAGGGGTCTGCAAAAAGTTCATGGAAAATGTGCAGTTTGAAAAACACTATGCATGGATTTAAATTTTTTTTAATTTCATTTTTTTTGCACTAAAAAAAATATTTTCATTCTACTTTTCCATGAGCCTTCAGAGGTACTCTTACAATCAAAAACCAGAAGAAGGGATGGTGTTTATTTTTCTCTATTAGAGCTGCCAAATAATGATCTCCCAAGGGAAATAAACTTAAGACTTAAAAAGCATAAAAGGCAGTTTACAAAGTAAATTTTAAACAATCTAAGTAATGACTAAAATAATAACTGGTATAGTATAGATCTGAGTAGAAAAAAAATCTAAAACCAAATTTGACTAATAAACAATAGTTACATATTTTTTCTTCTTTAGCCAACATATTGCATACCTCATGCACATTTGTAAGATTTTTATTTGTACTTACTGCTCAATGGCATTTTATTATAAAATACTTGAGCATCTAAGTATTTCAATCCAGTCTAAAATTACGTATCTTGTTTTGAGATACTTTAATAGTCTATAAATTACCTGTTATATAGTTTTCAGTATGTAATAAAATAATAAAGCATCATTTAAATTTTTTATCATAAACAGTCCCAAATTTATGGATAATTTCCTTAAAATCAACTTATTTTTAGTTCTTATGAGCTTTCAAGTAATTTCAAAGGACTGCTAATTATTTCCCCAAACAAAAGAAATTGGGAGCTGGTTAGAATTATTTGGATATCTGATGTGTAACACAAAAAAATACAGTTCAAGTAATCCTAACTAAAATTAACTGTATGCTCTCATTTATACAATTAGGAAAAACTTTTTAAATGTATTAGGACTACTATTCTTAAAAATCTTCAATAAAAGCTGTACCTATATTTTTATTGTCCACTTTAAAAAAAAAAAACCTTATCAAAGATTGGTTACTATGCTCTTCAGGTGAGGAAAATTCTTCTTTGTCTTGGTCTGAAGAATCGTGAAGCAACGTAGAAAACATGAACACCCATTTCAAATTGTTCTAAGATGGGAACAGTAGGTCAGAATACCCTTCCAGTTTTTGTTTGTAACAGGACAGGAATTTTTTTCCAGGGCAACTTTGTTATACATAGAAAGAACAGTTAGAGGGAGTATTGCCTGTAGCTGAGTACACACATACAGCTTCATCTTCCTACATTTTACCTGATTCTGAAACAGTGACTCACACAGAAAAATAGCAAGCAAAAATGAGTCATACAACAGAGGGTCTACAGAACCCAATTCCTATGTGAGCAAAAGAACAAGCTTGTAATGAAAACTCTTTCTGTATTTTAAATTCCATAGTTCTGACAGTCAGTCATTTTCCTAACCATTGTGAATTCTTACAACACTTACCTGCATCAATAATTCTTTCATATTTAAAAGTCAAAACAGATTTTGCTAATTAAGGGCAAATGCCAACAAACATCAAAGCTTTATTCTCCCTCATGCTAATCACAAAATACCATTAGTAAACAATTCAGAAAATGTCAACATTTACTTAAAAGCATGTTTTTTATATAAACAAGTAGGTTGCAAAAGGAAACTTACCAGTTGGGAACGTTTTTATGCATACGAGATAGAGTTTTGAATAATATGAAAGAAACTATTAATGAGATACTATAATTGAAGACAGTCAATTTTGAAGGAAACACAACAGAATACTTAGTACATTTTTATAAACAACTTCAGTGATCCTGTATAACTGAGACATTTTTACAGCAATACATTTCTGTAGGTTTCTAAAATCACTAATTAGTGAAGAATAAAAAACTATTTTGAAATTATGAAACATGAGAGAATGAAAAATCAACTGTAGGCAGTACAGGGGCAAGGGTCATTGCAGTTTTAATCATTGCTGTTTCCCATAAATGGAAGTGAAATAAGTATTGACTGAAGAAAAAAAAGAAAACAGGGCAAATGTTCACCAGCAACACAATGACCTACAGATTTGCTCAAGCACACAACAAACGTAAAGCACAATATACTTATCTATAATCCAGCCAAATATAATGTAGTGTGGATATGGGATGCCCTGGCAAACTGAATATGCATATGGAAAGGTAGTTTTGTAAACCTAGCAGCAATCTGAAAAGTCTTAAGAGTAAAACAATAGCAATGATAGTAACAAAAAGCTGTCTGGAACACTTACTTTGCTTCAGAAAATAAGCCTTTTCTGATTGGCCTTATTACTAAGGAATCAACTAGAACAAGTGGATAACATCAATCTGGCCCCCATTCCTAACAAAGATTTGCAAAGTGAGAACATGCCTGAGGCCTTATATCAGCGGCTGGCAAGAAGCGGGAAGGATGGTGAGCTGCTGGGGGTGGGAGTGGGTGGGGTGCTAGCTGCTCTCTACAGAGAAGAGCAGAAAGGAGCTGCATTTTCACCGTGAAGCAGGAGACACAGCAAAGGCCTGAGCCTAAAACCCGTGCGTTAGAGTAGGGTCCTGAAGAATTCATTCTATGTCGGGGATACGGAAAATTATAGCATTTTTCTATATGAGTTAAGTAGACTTGATAAAAACCAAGGGTGATCTTTTTGAATGCCTGTATTTGATATTTTCAACTTATTTTGAGCAATTCATTAAATATAGTTCTAGGACAATGTTTTTGAAAACTTACCATAAAAATTAGCCTTCCTGCACTTCAGAAAGGTCTTATATTTAATACAGAAATACTAAAAACTATCAGAAAAGTGAAGGAAAAGAGTAGACATATTTGTTTTCGAGAAGCACTGGTGGGGCAGACATTTTGGTGTCACTCAGGACACCCACATCTCATATGAGAGTGCCTGGTCTGAGTCCTGTCTCCTCCTCCACTTCCTGCTAATGAGCACCCTGGGAGGTAGTGGGTGATGGGTCAAGTACTTGGTTCCTGCCACGCACGTGGGAGGGCTGGCTGGAGTTCTAGGTCCCAGGCTTTGGCCTGGCCCAGCTCTGGCTGTTGCTAATATTTGAGAAGTGAATCAGTGGATGGAAGATCCTTGTGTATTAAAGAAAGAAAAAGAAAGAACGAAAAGAAAAAGAAAGAGAGAAAGAAAGGAAGGAAGGAAGGAAGGAAGGAAAAGAAAAGAAGAAAAGAAAAAAAGAAAATAAAAGGAAGAGAAAGAAAAGGAAAGGAAAGGAAAGAAAGAAAAGAACTAACAGGAAAAAGTCAAGGAATTCCAAAGTGGAACCAAGAAATTCCATCACTTTTATCATCTTCACTTTTATCATCTCTACAATTATGATATTGCTTCAGGCCACTAATTTTTCTAGAGTACCCAGACAGAATGAACAGATAACCTGATGAGACGGAATATTCACATAAATGTTTTTCCAGTTCAGAAACATTTTCCTTGGTTATTTATTTTATGGAACAAAATACCATATTAAGTTAAAAAGTTTTTCTTCTCTTTTAAAAGTACTATCTTAAAGATGTATTACTCAGAAGTTAGCATTTAATTTTAACTTCTTGATAGGGGAGTTTCCTGTAATTGTATATTCTTATTAAACTAAGAAAGCTAAGAAATACAAAGGAATGGCTCATTAGGGAATTTTCACTTTCATCACATAGGGAAATTAGTATTTGCAAATAGGAAAGACGAGCAAATTGTACAAAAGAGAAGCAATGATGTCTGAGAGAAAGAGCCACAGGTATATTCAAATACAAAGTAATATTACTTAACCAATACTTGATTCTTAGATGACTTCCTCAGGTTTTTTTTGTTTGCTTGTTTGTTTTTTTGTATAAAACATTTTCAAGCTATTGGTGATTTATTATTATAAAGTAAGTAGTCCACAGGTCAGCTCAATCTGAAAATCATATATATCCCAAAACTGTGATGAGCTATTACCACTCACCCCACTTCCACAGGTCTTAGAAATATGTTTGCTCCTAACTATAAACATGTTCACACTGAAGGAGCCTCAACATTTGGAGGCCATTCCTCCATTCAGGTATGGTTAATTGCCTAATGTGATTAAAATCACAAATAGAGAAGAATCCAAATTCCATGTTTGAACTCCCAGGCATCTATACTGAATCTAACTATGAATTCATTGAGAAAGGCAGAAATCAGATGCAATACGTGAAAAGTGCCAAGGGAAGAAAATTTTTACTCGACTATTAAAGCTCATGCAGAGAAATTAGTTTCAGGCCATCTCAAGGTAATGTGCACTTTAAATAGGGGCTTGTGCTGTTGCATACACAAAGAGGTTTAGTAAGTGCTGAGCTTCCATAGACTCAACAATGTGATGAAAACAGAATTCACTTCAGGTAAGGGTCTGCTTGTACCATCCATCTGCCCCTCCCAAATTATGCCCAGGTTAAAATAATTCTAAAACAACCACTCCCACTTATTCCCACATAGTTAAAGGTAAATAAGATCAGTTATAGGCAAAACTGTCAAGTCAGAAGTTGCCACTCCCTCCTGGGCCTCCAGAGGACCCCACATGCTCTGTTAGCTATTAGAAGAGATTTGATATTTAGATTCCTTGGCCAATTCTACTTGTTTGAGAATGGATTTGAAAACCTTCCTTCTCTGAGACTTCTATCCCTAATATGGACTGGCAAGGTCTTCTTGAAATGAAGACTTGTCTGACCTGCCTTTCCTTCCAAGACAGTAATCTCCTCTGCAGGGGGACCACCACTCACCCTTATATCCCCACATGCAGGCAGTGTCCTAGCACCAAGTGGACATGTGATCATTACTTGTTTAACAGAACTGCAGTCCCTGTAAGGGAATTTCAGGAAGCAAAGCAACCCTGTTTCAAGGCCCTTGAAATCTCAAATTGGTTTTAAAGCAAGTTCAGGAGACAAATCCTGTATAATTATATGGTGAGTTTGTTCTGGCGGAGTAGGAGCCTCGTGGAGCAAGATAACCACCTGGGAGTCTCACTGCTCCTGTGTCCCTGCAGAAACACTCCCTGCTGCTGCTGCGGGCCTCGGAAGTTAGGGGGATTCAGGCTCATGCCGCTCAGGGGCAAGCCCAGGGAGCACTCAGTAGTCCTGCATTTTCAGAACATTTCTGCCTTCAGGTGTTCTGCTCCACAGCACATGTAACCTATGCTAATCAGGATTCATCCTTTAGAAATGGCCAATGAAGTTCTATGGAAGGGAGAAGGGACAATGTAAAATTTAAACTCTTTGGAGAAGATGTGCTTCATGCAAAATTGAAATGTGAGAATGATGACGAAAATATCAGAGCATATTTTGGATTACAGATATGGGAGAATCAAAAAGGGTAAAACATGCATAATTGGAGTTTGGCTCAAAAAAAGTAATTAAAATTTTCTTTTTCCAGCCACTGGAAAAAAAAAGCTTCATTAAAAACAAGAGTAAAAACTACAGTGAAGAAGAAAGAGAAAAAAAATCCATAACCTATAACACACACACAACATTTTTTTTTAAAAAGCTAAAATAGGTGACCAAAAACTCAATGCTAATGGGATTTTAATGTTTCATTTCCAAAGAATGTTGTGCTTCTTAGCAAATTTTAGCCAGTTATTTATATTTATATATATGTATACACACACACACACACACACTTCTAATCTGATTATAAAGCTCTGTTCGTATGCATGATGAAGCCTGCCTTGTCTCACTCCAACTCCTTTCCCAGTTGGGGGCCTGTCTGCCATCAGAGGACAGTTCAAGAGCTTGAGTCAGCACAGCCACTTTTTTTTCCCCCAGTCTCCCCACCCCAGGGCTGGCGATACTGGCCTCTAAACCTCAATCCTGTGTTTGAGGTCCTGCTGACATACTTACCTGGTGCCAAATCCATGTGTGCTTGGATTTCCAAGTATTGCTACACCTTGGCTCTGTGCCACAGAGCTACATCTACAGGCTTGGAAATTGGGATGCTTGTGTGTATCTTTTCCCCAACAATGTTAGCAAATTGCTTTTGTCCCACCAAACCTCTTACTCTAGAATCTTCTCCATCTGCCCATAGTTAATCAGGTCCTTCCTAGCAGACAGAAAAAGAGTGGCAGCATGGAACAGTCTATTACTCTGAGCAAGACTGAGAGAAGGAAGAGTTTCAGAGTTCATCTGAAGGCCATGTGGAGAACGGGAACAGATAAGCTTTACAGCAGCTATGCATTTAGTGTACAGAGTGGGGTGCACTGCTCCTTGCCAGTATTCTAAGCCTTCCACTGGATCCTAACTACTAATGAAGTCCTGCTGATTGCAATATAGGTGGTTGGGTCTTACGACCGTAAGTGGCATGCTTATTATGTGGCATGCTTTTCAAAGCTTGTAATACCATATCTCACATTATTTAGAAATGGGAGTAAATGATCACTTTGAAAGTCATGCCATATAATGATAAAAGCCACCTACCTGAGGCCCTGCTCCAAACTCTAGCAAGGCAACCTTATTAACAGACTGTGATAGAATGAAGCATTCTGGGTGCCAAATACAGCCAAGGCAGCACCAAGAGGCAACCTAAAAAGAAAAGAAGAGTTAGTTTGAAATTCCAAAAGTCAGGCTCAATCTGGTCAATGGCATAGGAACCAAATTGGATTTTATTCGTTATAATTTATTTATAGTTTGTACTTTATAGTTATTGAAAAAATCTATTATAAACCTTATTAGAAACAAATGTGAAACACATAAAATATCAATAGTACATGAAACAATGAAAAGCAAACAAATCAATACCCCTAGATTTACATATCTGCTCCACCCTTCTTGAATCAGTTATCTAGATTATTCATACTTATATTTGGTAAAACAGTATTTCAAGTGCACTGCCAACTCTCAAGGTTTCTGCTTAATTTCATTATTTATATTCTAAAACACATCTATTTTCTTGGTACCATAGTTTTCAGAAAAACCTTCAGTGGTATCTACCATGTTCTAAGCAAAAGCTGAGACAGCAACCCCACACCACAAGTGCTTTTCTCAGCCAGGTACTAGAGCCATCTGCCATGGAGAAGACTGAGGGGCTGAGCGCCCTAACACAGAGGCAGAAAAAAGGGCTGGAACCATTTCTCAGCTCCTGAGCTAGTCTTTATGATGTGACTGTTACTTGTTTCCAAGTGAATTCCCAGGGGCCAGTCTTCCAAAACACACAAAGAAACCCAAAATGTATCCTGAAGCACTCAGTGTTCGGGGTTATCCTCAGCGCTCTTCTGTTTGCACAGATTATGAAGACAGACCTCCAGGAGCGTTAACCAAGACAGGAAAGGGATGCTGTAAGTTTTACACAGAAAAGCACCTACTTTGCTTCCCTAAACCAGAGTCAAGGTTCAATCATATATGGTTGCCACTCTATGAAGATAAATTATCTGTTAGGAAGTACAGTTTTTAGTAAAAAACGTGCCTAAAGTATTTTTTAAATTTTAAGAAAAGTTGCAGAGTTGCAGAGATGGAGATCTCCCATATGTTGGTTCACTCTTCAAATGGTCACAATGGCTGAGGCTGGGCCAAGCTGAAGCAAGGAGCCTGGAACTTCATCTGGGTTTCCCATGTGGGTGCAGGAACCCAAGCACTTGAGCCATCTTCTGATGCTTTCCCAGGTGCATTAGGGAGCTGGTTCAGAGGTGGAGCAGCCAGGACTTGAAATGGTACCCATATGGGATGCTGGCATTGCAGGTGGTGGCTTAACCTGCTACACCATAATACTAGCCCCTCAAAATATTTTTATAGTAACAAATCAATAGTTAGAAACAATATTATATGGTATAAACAAGTATCAAAGAAGGTCAGAAAAGGAAAAAGATGTACAATTAGGAAAGGCGAAAAAAAAAAAAAGAGAGAGGAAGGAAGCAAGCAAGGAAGGAAAAGTGTGTGTGTGGCTGAGGGTGGGCATGGCAGCCAAGAACTCAGGGGTCAGATCTGAAGGTGGTCTGGACTCCAGGATGACTTTCTGGCTACAGTGTGGTTTCTAGACATTATAAAGGATTCAAATGAGAAAATGCACAGAGGCCCAGTGGCTTGGACATCTCACACTCAAGTACTCATGATAAGAAGCGGGTAATCATAAAATACCGACAGGATCAAAAGCGCCCATAAAAGCAAATTCTAAGGGACACAGGATGGGAGAGGGGGAGAGGGAATGCTAATGTGATATGACACAAAAGATGGGTCCAAAGTGAGGTTTCCCAGGAGAAAGGCCACTTCAAGCCTGACAATATTATGGCTGGCGCCGCGGCTCACTAGGCTAATCCTCCGCCTTGCGGCGCCGGCACACCAGGTTCTAGTCCCGGTCGGGGCACCGATCCTGTCCCGGTTGCCCCTCTTCCAGGCCAGCTCTCTGCTGTGGCCAGGGAGTGCAGTGGAGGATGGCCCAAGTGCTTGGGCCCTGCACCCCATGGGAGACCAGGATAAGTACCTGGCTCCTGCCACCGGATCAGCGCGGCCATTGGAGGGTGAACCAACGGCAAATGGAAGACCTTTCTCTCTCTCTCTCTCACTGTACACTCTGCCTGTTTAAAAAAACAAACAAACAAACAAAAACAATATTAACACGAAGAGACAAAAGGAAGAAAGACTAAGACAGTTGTAAGCCCAATGTCCTAGAGAGATTCAAACCCAATGACTGTTTTTATTTATTTATTTATTTATTTATTTATTTTTGACAGGAAGAGTTAGACAGTGAGAGAGAGAGAGAGACAGAGACAAACGTCTTCCTTCCATTAGTTTACGCCCCAAATGGCAGCCACGGACGGCACGCTGCGGCCTATCTGAAGCCAGGAACCAGGTGCTTCATCCTGGTCTCCCAGGCGGGTGCAGGGCCCAAGCACTTGGGCCATCCTCCACTGCCTTCCCGGGCCACAGCAGAGAGCTGGACTGGAAGAGGAGCAACCGGGACAGAATCCAGTGCCCCAACCGGGACTAGAACCCTGGGTGCCGGCACCGCAGGTGGAGGATTAGTCAAGTGAGCCGGGGCACTGGCCCCCAATGACTGTTTACCTCATGTGGGGACCTAATGACCACCACTGCAAGACACAACAAAGTAATTTAGGGAGGAGCAGCAGAGACAGGACTTCGAGGAGGAAGAAAAAGGTCCAAGAAGCATAGAAAAATAAAGCTGCTGCCATCTGTTTGGCACTGGGGCATGGAGACTCCAAACTTGAGCAAGAAAGTGTGTGGGGTGGGTGGGATGGAATGAGATAATGGGAAGAGAAGGAAGAGGGAGAAACATGTAAATGACAACCAGTTGGGTGATAAGAAAAGGACTTCCAAAAAATGGAGGTTTTTTAAAAAACAAAACAAAACAAAACTCTGCATCCAAAGAGAGGAAAAAAAAAGAAGGTAGGGTAGTGGTTAAAGGGGAAGTCAGGATCCTGGGCGGGAAAGGCAATGAAAGTGTTACACAGGGAGCATAAAGAGGCAGAGAAGAGTTCGGGCCATAATCCTGAAAGACACATCCCAAATGCCATAATCATGAGCGTTGAAATTCCCCAAGACCAGAATCTCTAATGTCTAAAATTCCAAAAGATTTGAAAATAGAATTCTAGAGAAAATAATTAAAAAAAAAAAAAGGACCCCTACCTTATACAAAAATCCACTCAAAATGGATCAAGGATCTGAATCTATGACCTGATACCATCAAATTACTAGAGGAGAACATTGGGGAAACTCTTGAAGGAACTGGCACAGGCAAAGACTTCTTGGAAAAGACCCCAGAAGCACAGGTAAATAAAGCAAAAATAGACAAATGGGATTATATCAGACTGAGAAGCTTCTGCATTGCAAAGGAAATACTCAAGAAAGTGAAGAGGCAACTGACAGAATGGGAGAAAATATTTACAAACGTTGAAACTGATAAGGGATTAATATCCAGATTCTATAAAGAGCTCAAGAAACTCAACAACAACAAAACAAATAATCCAGTATAAAATGAGCAAAGGTCTTGAGCAGGCATTTTTCAAAAGACAAAAAAACATTTTAAATATAGGCTCTCTATAAAATAGGTGACAAAATAATTTTGTAAGGATAACATTTGGTATACTAATGACAGCTGCATGTAACAATTATGAGCAGATGAACTGTATTCACAAGGGAATAAGAAACAAAGGAAACAATTAAGTAGACAAACATACCACTACAACTGGTTACTGCACCCAGCTTTATAATGGTGGTCTTTTGAAACATGATGAGGAATGACCAGAACTTTCAGATGGGACTGACCAAAAACTATGAAAAGTCACCAACACATTTTCAGTTGCCCAAAGCGATAAGCTCTTGAGAAATTTTAACATAAATGTGCAGTACAAAAAGGACATCTCTTCATTTACTGAGCAAGTCACCATGTTTTTATGTCTATGCACAGTAACTATACACAAAATCAGTGGGACAATACATTTTCCCATAGTCAGATTTACAAAAAATGAATAACAAACTAGGACTCTCTAAAGATCTTTACACAACTTATATCTCCATGAAAATGCTATGAAGATGAAATACTCATCACAGCAAATTGTAAAAAAAAAATACACTTTAAAATAGTGAGGGAAATAGCTACAAAAAACACCAAAAAGAAAATTAGACTTTCAGAATTTTAACATCAGGATTTTGGACTTCATTTTAGAGTTTAGATATTTTAGCCTTTGAGGATTTCAACACTTGGGATGATATGAGGGCAGCTGGGATGTCTTTCAGGATTATGACTGGCACCAGAGGGAAAACAAGTAAAGCGTTCTTGAGGGACAAGGCCAAATGGAGAGCAGGGCAGAGTGGAAGGTTTTGATCATGGGCAAGTAAAGGGGTCTCTTCAACAACTCTGGGGGATGCATGTTCTTCCTGGCGAGGTTGTCTGGGAGTTGAGCCCAGAAAATGCAATGGCCAGTGCTAAGTGGAAGACTCCTACAGACACAGGTAAGAGTGAAGGAGGAGCAAGGCAGGAAGTACATCAGCAGTTACCTGGGGACAGAAGGTAGGAAAAGGTGGGGTCAATCACACAAGGGCATGAGTGAACTTTTGGGAATGATGGCTATGTTCACTGGGTTGGCTTTGGGATGGCTTCAGGAAGATGGAAATGTATGTTGCAGTTAAGTCAATGGAATGCTTTACACATATTCAGTTTACAGAATACCAATTATACACCAACAGAGCTGTAACAAACATAAAAAATGGCTAAGTTTTCACACTGAAAAAAATTGATGAGAGTGAGAAATATGAATTTACTTAAGTATGAAAAGAAAACTTTCTGTGAACTGAAATACCTCAAAATGGCTAAACTCTCTACTTCTCATTCAGAGGGAAGGAAAAACCAAGATGGGAGGGATACTGCCTTGAATGTGAATCACATTCAATCCTTACTAGGAAGGATACAGAGCTAGTCAGTTTTTAGAGCCACATTCTCAGCTGTCAAACTTGGAGGAAGCCAACACAGTTCACCTGTTGTTCTATGGACTGGCATCTCATACTACATGATTTAAAAGCTCCAGGAATACACTTGAACTGGAACTGAGATGTACAGATAATAAATAGTTCACTGATAAGTTCCATTTATCAAATACCAAGTGCTCACTGAAGTGTTTCAATCCAGTCTCTGTTTAGTTCTTTTAAATATATTCATCAGTAACAGCTTTAAACAGAAAGAATTCCCATGCTAATTGGTAGCTTGCCTTTGATTAACTCAATAAAATAAGTAACAGCAGAGCCATGCATGGGCAGGTGTTTCAGGTAGAGGGAGGTGGGTCTGGGTAACCTCAGATTTGCTATTTGGGAGCAAAGAATGAGTACAACAGACTTGAGCTATGAGACTGCATGGAGATGTATGAAGTCACATTGCCAGGGTCTGAAACTTTTACATTATTCTGATGGCTTACAAATCATTCTCAATGTAGGTACCTGGGCCACACACTCTCCAATTCCACTCCCCTCCCCCAACCTGATTTCACTTTTAGATTATTCTGAAAACCACCGATCTTTATGTTCCTTTGCTGCTTTCTGGGACAGAATTAAGTGGTGAGTCTCCCTTCAATTTCTGTTTAGGTTAATATTTTTAAAAAGAAACCTGACCTTTCTAAATTACAAACTCACTTAGGCCTTTGTAGCATTTACTTACAGGTAATTAACAAAAAGGGGCTCAAATCCATCAGTGCAAAACCCTGGAATCCTTTTACTTTGAAGCTTGAGTACGTCAAAGCACTCAGGCAGCCCCCTCTATACCGAACAACACTCATCATTTGTCCCCACAATCTTGGTCTCCTCCCTACTGTGACACAGAGACATAGTGCAGAGAGTTCTTCCCATAATCTCAGGCAGTACCTTTGCTCAGCTACTTGAAAACTCTGACATAAAGGCAAGCATTTGGCCTAGAGGTTAAGATGCCAATTAGGATGCCCTTGTCCCACATCAGAGTACTTGGGTCCAACTTTCCACTCTGGCTCCTGGTTCCAGCTTCCAGTGAAAGCAGAACTTGGGAGCCAGTGGTGATGACTCAAGTAGTTAGGTTGTTGCCACCCATGTGGGACACTTGGATTGAGTTCCTAGTGCCTGCTTTTGGTCCCAGCCACTTAGGGAGTGAGCCAGTGGATGCGAGCTCTGTCTCTCAAATAAATAATAAAAAATAAACAACAAACTCTAGCTTCGAAATGGCCCCAAAACACAGACCCTTACCTCAGTTCAGAGGTTGTGCTTTTTGGGAATCAGAACTGCATTTGAAACCTGCCCACCAGTGTAACTTTGTACAACTGATTTACTTTCTTTAGAGTTTTCCTCTGTAGGGTAAGAATTCTTATTTCACAGTACTGTGAAGCATGAGACAATGTGATAGGTGTAAAGTCTCTAGCGTGGTCTGAGGGTTCATACTGAACACAAAGCTACAGTACTCAGTGTGTTTCTCAGAAAAAAGTGCTTCCCCAAAATGATCTGATTTGGACTTAAAATACAAGTTTTTGGGTTTTTTTTTTTTTTTATATTAAAAGTGGCATCTGGTGAAGTAGGATACTTTTGATCCTCTCGTGTATACCTTAAATCATAGGCTAGTCATGGTCATAGATAAATCATAGCTAAAATAAAACTGATCAATGTGGTGCTAACATTTTGTGTGTTAAACTGAATGGTAATTTGAGTAATATGTGATTACCTACTATCCAAGGGTGGAGCAGACATCTGCTTGTGGCTTAACTGGTTGGTACAAGATTTTAATGAACCTGTGTGAAAATATTACATTTCCTAACTATCAGAGAAAACAGTGACCACTCAGAAAAAAATCTACTCTACTGACCTATACAGTAACCCAAATCCCACACTGCAAATCCTACGACAGGAGAAATGTCTTGTTCACAGAACCTCACATCAACTTGCTGCACCCCTTCTCTTGGAGCTGAAGCAAGGGCTGGCAAGTGTGCAGCACTGAATCCCATCGTGCAGAGCCAGGCTGGTGGAGGATAATATGGGGATCCAACAATGGAAAAAAAATGAGTAATCTACAACTCACACTACAAAAGAGGGCTGCCTTAGGACGGTCACTTCGCAGAGTTTCAAAGTGAGAAATGTGATGTTTCCAAATGACTGTATGTAGACCATTTTTATGCTCTTGTTAAAATGTAACAAGAAATGTTTCTAAACACTAGACATAATTTTAACTACTTAAATTTACACTAGGTATATCTTTATGCTGTTCATGTCAAATCTATCTATGGTTATCTGCCACAATGATGGACTTTTTTTTTTTTTTTTTTGGCCTTAAATTTCTTACTGGCATTGATCATAAAGGGATGAATGATATATAGACTTGAGTATGTACTTTCCCATCTAGTCACCTGTGTGAAACTGGATATGCTTTTCTACCTTTCTGACTGTTACTATCTTTAATTGTAAAGAGAGGATAGTCAATTCTTACTTAATGGAATACTGGGAAGCAGGGGTGAAGGCCACAGATAAATCACAGCTAAAAGAAAATCAGTCACTATAATAAAATGACAAATGGTCATTTTGTATGTTGAACTGAGACCTGGTTAGTTTATATAAAACTATGGATTGAGTCATGCTGGGGAAAGGGGAAAGATGATCTTAGAAGTAACAAGAAACAGTAAAGAAACCCTCGGTCCTGTTTGCAATGTCTTCTGTTGGGTCTTAGCAAAAAACACAGAAATGCAGGGGTCCTGCCTTCTATGTCCCATTTCTGAATGCCTAACAAATAGGACAGTGGATATACAAAGAAAGCAATCAAATATTTAGTGCACAACTAATAGGAAGAAGAGAAAAAAGAAGGAGGAGAGTTTTCCATTCTGCTGGCCAGATGGAGCAGTGGAAGAAAGCAGTTGCCTTGTCTATTGAGTTACCTCTGCCAATGACTGGGGATTGACAGAATGCTTTAAATTTTAAAATTTTCTTGGATTTCCCTTTGAGTATCCAGCAATCAAGATGACATTGCTTTCTTTTTGACTTGGCCCACTCTCAACAGATACCAGCATGCTGCAGTCACTGTGCCATCTTGTGGTCATGTCTAGAAAGTTCGTCTTCCCTAACAGACTGGTGTAGTCCCTCTACCTGCTCAGAGGCTCTGGGAATTAGTTGTGAGAACAAACTTACAAATAATAAAATCTCTATCATGAATTACCAAAGTATGCTGGAGAAGACAAAGATTAACCAGTCAACAGTTCTACCATCAAGGACCTTGTGGTCTATTAGGGGAGGCTTCTCAAAAGGGTATTTATGATTGTTGAAAACCACAGAATACTCATAGAAGGCAGAGAATGCCACACATGAGTACTGATTAGGTACAATGGGAATGTACAAAAAGCAAAGATACTTCCAAGCTTTGGGGATGAAAGTTGGAGAACAGACAATCAAACGGAGAGTGGAGGGAGGCAAAGATGGGAACCAGTGCCAGGGAGGCTGGAGAAGTTGGAGTGCATCTCAGAAGGGAGAAGCAGCAAGCATGAGGCAAGAATGGTTATGGCTTCCTTAATGGGAGCTGCCAGTGTCTAAAGGGAAAGAGTGGAAGTGAGGCTACAGAGACCAGGTGGGCAACTGAGTGGAGGCTGAGAGGGCTGCTACTTTTGCAATTTGACAGTATAGGGAAAAGGCTATTCTGAGGGCTAGGTCAGACTCAGTTGTGTTGTGGAAGAGCCCTTGTCTGGTGATTACAGAGCCAAGTGAACTACTGTGGCCCTTTTTCAGCTTCTGTTTCCTTAGCCGTAAAATGAGATAATCAAGCCCCTTCAGATTGCTGTGAATAAACGGTGTTGTCGGTAAAGTGTTGTATCCCAGTGAGTAACACTCAGAGAGACTTCTGCTGATGTTGAGCAACACTCAATAACGTGAAGACCCTGAATGGCAGCTTATTTAATGGGTCCTGGAAAACGAACCAGTATTTCAAGAGTTGGGTGAGGACCGGAGGGCAAGGTGGCCTATGGCAGAGACACACAACACCACAGGAGTGTGGAGAGGTGGGAGGAGAACTCTGCCATTCAGAGAATGGACAGAAGAGGCTTACAGTAAAGTGCAAGGAAAGTCAGTGGGCAAGAGGACAAACCAGGAGGTTGTCTTGTCACAGAAGCAAAAGAGAATGTTCTAAGGAGGCAACATAAAAGACAGGCTAAGCCTTATTCCCTTTAGATTTAGCTACACACAAGATTCTAGAAATCTCGAGAACTATTTCAGAATAACCGGAATGGAACCCTGAGGAAGGAGAATCACAGGACACTAAGTCCTCCTCCCTCTTTGGAGAAAGCATCAGCTGAAGGAGAAGGCATGCAAAGGAGAGAGCTTCCTGTCACTGTGTTATTTCTTAAAGATTGCATAAGTCTGGCATGTTTCAATGTTGACAAGATTCTGGTGATGGAAGGCTAAGAGAAAAGGATAATGGATCAAAGTGGATGGGAGTGAGACACAGCACAGGAAAAGAGATGTGAGGACAGGGTGTGTGTGGACCTGAACCAAAGATCAGGGACCACATGGGAGGAGAAGTCCTGAAGTCTGCTTTGAAGAGGAGATGATACCTGAGCACAGCTGTCCAGGAAAAACAGATGCTTGGCCCAGTGCAGAGAAGGAGGGAACAACGTTTCAGCAGAGACAATGGCAGGAACAAGGCAGACATACAGAACATAGGCTGAAGTGCCAGAGGACCTTAGAAGTCTGGAGCCATGAGGTCTACAGGAGGAGGGAGAAGATGTTCCCAAGACAGAGCTGAAGAATAGCCTAGGGCCAAATCACAACAGGCCCTGGACTCACACTCTCAACCCAGACATCTGCAGGTCCCTGCAAAGAAAAGGCAGAGGGAGAAGATTCTTTCAGGGGAGTAGTAAGGTGGATACAGAGGGCGGTAGATGGAGGGGAATATCCCAGAGCAATAGTAACAGTCAGCTATGGTGACAGGACCAAATGGAACCACAGGGAACCCACATACCAAGAGCAAAAGTGGCATTGAAAGCATAAATTATTGTGAGAGAAGCAGAGGTCAGCAGGAGAAAGGGGATAAAGGGAGGCAAAGGATATGAGGCTGTGATTGGCATTTTAGGGTTCAAATTCACAGAGGTGGAGTGGTTCCAAGCAGTGATGGTATGTTGCAAAGCGCTGTGTGGGGTATTTTTAGTATGTACTGTAATTTCAGAGCATCCTGATTATGACTTCCGAATAGCCCTAGTACTTTAGATTTCTCAACTGACATCCTTCAGATAGTTAAGGTGCCAATTTCAATTCCTATTTTTTAAGAAAGGCGAACTGTTGGGTAATACGAGTAATTACTCCCTTCATTTATCTGCTTTGCAGGTTCCAGCTGAATTTGGCAGATGAGTTTCCCTCTCCCCCAAGTTATCATGAACATATATTAATATACGATGATCTTCCACTTATCCAGTAGCACCAATGATCTAAAACATATAGGGTAGAAAACAGAAAGGACAAACTTAGGTTCTGAACAGCAATAGCAGATGTCATAAATCCATACATATGATGCATGCACTTTATCCCCAAGGCATGTAGGTTGGCCTTCAGTGCCATTCTTTTAAGCAAAATAATAATTGGGCTACTAGAACTTTTGGTGCAGGGAAGATGAGCAGCCCCATGGATCAGAGGCAAATGTAATGATGGTAGCCAGAGGCGACTGCTAAGACAGGAAAACAGGAAGAGGTAAATGCATACAAAAGAAATCAAAAGGTGTAGATGCTGGCAGGGATTCGTTAAGTGATCGTGGCCCCCACTGGGAAAGGTTCAAGAAATGGACACATCAAATTGACCATGCATGTGCCAATCCAAAGAAAAAGTGGGCATTTATCTTTTTTCCTCAATGATGTTACACTCAAGAATTTAACTGAAGAACATATCCTGAGATGTGTATAAAGATTTATGCAGATGACTGTTCATCACTGCATTATTTAAAGGTTGGGAACAACATCCACTGCTAACAACTGTGGTGCTCATTCACAAGTAATATGGCTTTTAAAGAAGACACAGAAGTAGCATGTAGATACACAGGAAATAAACCTTTATACAATAACAGGGCTTTAAAGTGATAGGATACAAACCAAAGAAGAGCCAATTTAGTACTACATAGTTTTAAACAGAAAAAAAAAAACTGCCAAAAGAAAATTTCTGTTAGTATTTAACATAGTTTTTAATGACAGCAACAACACTAATACTATAGAAATAAGATACCATACAGCTCTACTTACTTTATTTCTATTGGTGTTATCCTGATTGCTTATGGCACATAATTCAATATTTACTTCTTCCATATTCAACCTTTCAAAAATTTTATTTCTATGAGACAATAATATTTTTGGAGGCAAAAAGAACTCAAGTCTTGTTGAGCAGAGGGGCCAGCAGAGCAAGTCAAAAATACAACAGGGATTCCATCAGCAAAATCCAAATTTGTAGGAAGTGCTACAGGACACCAAAACTAAAAAATCCACATCTTCAACCTCTAAATTTTAAGGAGGTGAAAAAGTGAAAGGTAACATGTATCAAAAAGACTTCAAAGATATTATCAGCTAACTGTAAGTATGGGTCTTACTGGATCTTGAACATATTGTTTTTAAGAAAAAAGACAACTGTCTGGGGCTGGTGCTGTGGTGTAGTGGATTAAAGCCCCAGCCTGCAGTGCTGGCATCCCACATGGGCGCCAGTTCCAGTCCCGGCTGCTCCACTTCCGATCCAGCTCTCTGGTATGGTCTGGGAAAGCAGTGGAAGATGGCCTAGACACTTGGGTCCCTGCACCTGTGTGGGAGACCAAGAAGCAGCTCCTGGCTTTGGATCAACTCAGCTTTGGCTGTTGCAGTCATTTGGCAAATGAACCAACAGAATGGAAGACCTTTACCTCTCTAACTCTTTCAAATAAATAAAAAAAATCTTTAAAAACAAAAAATAAAAAAGACAACTGTGGACATTTGAACTCTTACTAGATATCTGATGACATTAAGGATTAATGTTCTTTTGGGGTGTGATAATTGTTGATTATGCTTTTACAAAGAGTCTGTTCTGGGGCCAGCATTGTGGTGCAGTAGGTTAAGCCACAAATTTGGGATGCCAATATTGGATTCTCTGCTTCTGATCTAGCTCCCTGCTAATGTGCCTAGGAATGAAGCAGTTGATATCCCAAGTACTTGGACCCCTGTCACCCACCCAAGTGAAGACCCAGATGGAGTTCTTGGCTCCTGGCTTCAATGTGGGCTAGTTTGTTGTAGACATTTAGGGAGTGAACCAGTGGATGGAAGATCTCTCTTTCTCTTTATCTCTCCCTCTTCCTCTGATGCTCTGCCTTTCAAATAAATAAAGGAATACACATTTTAAAGATGTGTAAATACATATATACAAATGACATGAAAGTAATTTGTTCACAGGAGAGGGAATGGCTGCGGGTAGGGGGACAGATTAAACAAGACTGGCTGCGGAGTGACAACTGTTCTAACTAGTTATAGGGCTGGCACCGCGGCTCACTAGGCTAATCCTCCGCCTGCGGCGCTGGCACACCGGGTTCTAGTCCCGGTCAGGGCGCTGGATTCTGTCCCGGTTGCCCCTCTTTCAGGCCAGCTCTCTGCTGTGGCCCGGGAAGGCAGTGGAGGATGGCCCAAGTGCTTGGGCCCTGCACCCACATGGGAGACCAGGAGAAGCACCTGGCTCCTGGCTTCAGATCAGTGCGGTGTGCCAGCCGCAGCATGCTGGCTGCAGTGGCCATTGGAGGGTGAACCAACGGTAAAGGAAGACCTTTCTCTCTCTGTCTCTCTCTCTCACTGTCCACTCTGCCTGTCAAATAAATAAATAAATAAATAAAAAGAAACTAGTTATGAATATGATTAAATCACTCTATGGTTCCCTCTACCTTTGTATATCTTTAAAAATTTTTCTATTACAAAGCTTTTAAAAAATTGTAAAGGCAGTAATGCATTTAGTTCTTTGCAGTAAAACCTATATGTAGATATGCTACACAAACTCTATGGGTGCTTAATGAAAACCGGCTGACAATGACAAAAATCAGACACAATTTTCACATATTTTATGATGCTTTTATCATCTGCCAGCTAAGGAATGTACGTGATCATCTTTGAAAACCTGACCATACCTCGAAGCTCACAGGCTGATCAACAGATATTCTCCTCTACTGAAACCAAATAGTGATTTCCTAACATTTGATGCACAAGTATCACAGTAACCAGAGGCTTTAGTAACCATGATCTCAATATATAAGTTTTCTCAGAAAAAGCTTTTAACTTTTTATTAAGCAATCATTTAGTGCCGAATATGGCAGAGGCAATGAATACATTATGGTGGAAGTGACCTGAGAACCAAGGGAAAGCTTCCACTATGCTTGGCAATGTGTGTGTCAATGGGTGAGGTAGGGGCAGCCAATTAGGTCTTTGCCAAAGCCATCTGAGTGCAGCAGTGAGACTGAGGAGTGGAGGTGAAGACATGAAGGCTTGTAGGACAAAGAGGAGGGCCAGATGCAGAAGAAGAGCCAAGCAAAGGTTGTAAACCGTTTTGCTCTGGGGCATCTTGGACATCTCCACTGACTGAAGAGTAGCTGCTGGGGCCTGAACACATTCTTATTCAACAGGACAGGGAAAAGTGATGATGAACTTGAGTAAGGAGAACAGAGCTTCTCAACAGCAAAGAAAAGGAGAGATGAGAAAGCAAGTAAGGCTGTGCCCAGGGAACAGAGTGTTGGAATTGCCTTTCTGGTAGACTCAATTTTCTCAGAGGACCTCAGGTATGGTTACCTGATGACCATTAGAGACTAGTTCTAATACAGAACTACCTATAACATCCTTATCATTATTAGCTAGAATTTCATAGAATAGAGCAGTCAGGGATACTCAGAAAACAATAAACTACTCGAGCATTTAAATAATCAGGTACTATGCTGAGACTGTTTGTTATACATTACTCATTTAATACTTAGTGACTTAAATCTCTGTAAATGACACACATGCCTCATTTTCTTCTGTGAATGAGGAATAAGCACAGCACTGGTTCTGGGGAGCTGCTAGAAATAGAGTAACAGAAGCTGGTGCTGTGGCACAATGGGTTAAGCCACAGCCTGTGGTACCATCATCCCATATGGGCATTGGTTCAAGTCCTGGTTGCTCCACTTCTGATCCAGCTCCCTGCTAATGTGCCTGGGAAAGCAACAGAGGAGCACCCACATCCTTGGGACCATGCACCCACATGGGAGACTTGGAAGAAGCTCCTGGCTCTGGCCTGGCTGAATACCAGTCGTTACGGCCATTTGGGAAGTGAACCAGTGGATGGAAGGTATCTCTGTCTCTCCTCTCTATAACCCTGCCTTTCAAATGAGTAAGTATTTAAAAAAAAAAAAAAAAGAATGACAGCATCACTCTGTGGAGTACTCTGAACAGTGAGCACAGAGAAAGCACTTCTTACAGCAGGTAACACTGTTATTTTAGAGAAAGGAGCTAACTTGCCAGCTTTCTAGGTCAGTAACAGAGGCAGCTGGTCCACCACTTGTATGCTCCACAGAAGCCTACCAGCCTCCTTGGACCAGAGGGAGAAAACATGCAGAAGACATGTGGCTAGTGGAGCTGGTGTAGGGTGGTAGACAGTGTCAAGAGCTGGTGAGGTTGCAGGTGGTGAGAGAGGTGCAGGAGACCAGGGCCCTAGTCCACATCCAGCAGCTTGAGAAAGCACTGAGCAAGGTATTTTACCTAGAGCCATCACAGCCAATTCCAAGCAGGCAGAGGGTCCCGCAGCTTGGAAGCAGAAGACACTGCAAACTAGGAAGCTCTGGGTTGGTAAGAAGACAGGACCCAAGACCACTAAGTCTCTCCTTTGAACTGTTACAGCTCGGGATGCTTAAGTCTCACAAAACATCTTGAGTGCTTGCTGTGTGTAGCTGAGGGGGCATCAAGATAGGTAGGACCCAGTCCTATGAGCACAGGGAGAGATGCATCCAACTGTAAAGCAAGGCAGGCTGCATGATCAGTGCTATCACACAGGAGCTACAAGTCCACAAAACAGGCCATGTGCTCCATGCAAACACAAGACAACTCCAGGAGCACACAAGTGCTACTGAGGTCGTTGGAAAAGATGTGGTCCTAGGAGATGTGGGAAAATAATCCCAAGTACAGTGAGACTGGGAGGGAGCTAAAGGCACAGCAGGTTGAGAGTATTCATGTTCTGGTAATAAGCTATGGTGCTGGTTCAACCACAGGATTCTAAAATCCACTGTGTACTCTTAAGAGGACTGGGACCCCCATGTACATTACATTCAGAAAAAAACCTTACATAGGAAACAAAAGCTGCCTAAGCTGTAAACTGTGAGCATTTTTTAAAAAAAGATTTATTTTATTTATTTGAAAGACAGAGTTACAGAGAGAGGTGGAAACAGAGAGAGAGGTCTTCATCTGCTGGTTCACTCCCCAGATGGCTGCAATGGCTGGAGCTGCGCCCATCCGAAACCAGGAGCCAGGAACCAGGAGGTTCTTCTGGGTCTCCCATGTGGGTGTGGGTACAGTGGCCCAAGGACTTGGTCCATCTTCTACTGCTTTCCCAGGTTATAACACCAGGACTTGAACCGGCACCCATATGGGAGGCCAGCGCTTCAGGCCAGGGCGTTAACCCACTGTGCCACAGCGCCAGCCCCACTGTGAGCATTTTAATTAGGGCAAAAGGAATGTGGTGTGACCTTCTGTCCGGACATGTGTGACTTGAAAAGCACAGGCTGGAGTTCAAGGTGCTTTCAGTGGTCCTGTGCTGAGTGCCACTTATGGCTGTTTACAGGAAAATCCAGGGGGCAGCAGGATGCAGCATGCCCAGGGGTTGCCAGCACTGCCAGCACCTCCCAGCCCCAAGTCACTGGTGCAGTGGTGCAAATCATGATGTTAGAACTGTGTATGCAGGTCTTTTTCACCTCCTCTTGGAGTGGGGGGCTCTCCCCGTGTGACCCTGTCACTGTCTGTGGCTTCCTCCCTGCCTTCTTGTACTTGTCTCTCTTCCCTCCTGGTAGGTGTGCTTGCACGTGCATCTTCCTCCACCCATGTCTGGATCTCTTCTCCACCCCATCTGGAGGTGAGTGAATGTGTGTGCACGTGACAACTCCCTCCCCACTGTGTTGTCCTTCTGGGGGACACGCACATCCCTCTCCTCTCCCAGTGTGTGTGTGTACATGCTGCTCTCCTTCTCTGAGTAGGGGTATGTACCTCCCGGGTGCCATCCGCCTGCTGTGTACTTGTGTTCCTCTTCCCAGGTGGGTGTGTCCTTTTCCCTCTGGGGGGCTCTCCCCAACCTCTGGGTGCTTCTGTGTCTACCCGTTCAGGGTACACGTGTCTCTCCTCCCCATCCTAATGGGCCTAGTGAATCTGCCCATTGAAGTGGGAATGGTATGTCTCCTCTCAGTGGGACTGTATCTCCCCAAACACCTCGGAGTGGTCCCTCACTGCCCCTTGCACATCCTGATATAACGGTGGCTCCCCTCAACCTGGTGTGAATATGTCTCCTCTGATATCCTAGTATGAATGTCTCCCCTCTCATTCTGGTCTCTCCTCACATCCTGGTGTGAACATGCTTCCCCTCACATTCTGGAGTATAAATGCATCTTCCCTTATAATGTGGTGTCTCCCCCAAATATCTTGATGTGACTGTCTCCACCCTTCACATCCTGACATGAGTCTCTCTCCTCACATCCTGGTGTGAACATGCTTCCCCTCACATTCTGGAGTGTTTCTCCCCTTACATCGTAGTGTGAATATGTCTCCCTTAACATCCTGGTCCTGCAGTGAGTATCTCTCCCCACATCCTGGCATGAGTCCATCCCCCTCCTTACATGCTGGCTTGAGTGTGTCTCCCCTCACATCCTGGTGCAACTGTGTCTCCTGCAAGTCTTGCACACACTTCTCCTCATATTGTGGTGTGTCTTCAACACATCCTGGTGTGAATGTCTCTCTCCTTAAATCTCGAGCCTTTCTTCCCACACTTCGTGGTGTGTGTCTCTTGTCACATCCTAGCATGACTGTGGCTCTCCCTCCACCTCCTGGTGTGAGTGTGACTCTGTCTTGCCCACCCTGGAGTCTGCCTGTCACTCCCACTTCCACCTTGTAGATGTGTATCACTATCTCTGTCTCTTGCAGCTGTCAGTCTTTCTCGCAGCCTATCTTGGAGAAGATGTGAGTCTTTTCCCCACTGCTGAGTCTCCCCTTGGGCTGTACACCTCTGCTTCTAATCCCTGGTATGAGCTGGCTATGTGTCTATCTCTGCTTTCCTGCTCTCTCTCTGCTGAAATATAAACATAATTACATATAGCTGCACAGATAGTCTCCCCAGGCATGTGTGCCTTCCATCCCCACTATGTTTAAGTCTCTCTGGGATCTGGGGTCCGCCCTAGCATGTGGTGCTTTGGGTATGTGTACATTCTCTGTCCTCAGGTGGTTGTGTCTGTGTCTGACTTTGGGGCATGTGTACTTGTCTGTGCAGCCCCATGGCAAAGGCTGCTGTGGATGAGGGTCAGCTTGCCTGGTGGCACTCAGAGGTTTGTGGGTGTGTGTTGGGCAGGGCTCAGTTATGAAGGCAGGAAGGCATAGCTGTCCCCTACCTCCATCCCTGCTGACCGGTGTTGCACAATTAACAGGAGGCTGCATGCCTCTAAAGGGCCAAACCCAGGCCTCCTGTTGTGAATGCCATGTGGGGTCCAAAGCTCTCCTGGGACATGCCTTGGGACAGCACACTCTTGTCACACAACCCCTAACTGCCACTCCAGGCTTCCTCTGGCTACCTTTCATTACAATCAACTCTCTGACTGGTCCTGAAAGCAAGGCAGTCCTCCCCAGGTGTCTAGTGAGTACCTGCTGGGAGTACATGGCCCTTGCTCTCCAGGGCTCAGCTTAGAGAGGTAGCTGGAGGCACACAGGATGCAACAGTGTTCCAGGGAAGTTGTGAAGGAGGTGGAACCACAGCAAAGGCAGGCAGACTAGGGCCACCCAGTGACAGGGCTCCCAAGGGGGCCAGGGAGGGAGGCATGTGGAAGAGAACACTAGTCCCAGAGAGTTTCACTTTTAGGGTACTACACCATAAGGGGACGATTTCATAACGTCTGGGCCCTGGGGATACAGGCAGAATACAGCACAGATGAGGCTAAGACTGGAGGTGACAGCCACTCTGCAAGAGGGAGCCACACTCTGCTCAGGAGTTCTGCGCATGACAGGAGCTGCTGCTCCTCTTGTCTCCAGCACCTCTGAATGTAAGAGTCCTGTGTCCTCGTAGCTGGTCCCTTCACATCCCTCACTCCTCTACACAAAGGTTCCTTTATCAAGGTCTCCTCTGATCACTGTCTCTAAGGGTCCTTTTCCCTCCAGTCCCTAAGGCTAGGCCTCTTTTCACGCTTGTGTTCCATGTCACTTCCCTCATACCACCTGCTGCAATATGAGGGTGTCCTGCTTACTGCCGTTTCCCTTACTCGGGGGGTGGGGCGATCTGGCTTAGGGATGCACACAGTACCTAATCCAGGGAGGCGGGCACATTGTCAAGTCCACTGAATGAGTAAGAGATGGGAAGAAAGGTGTCCTGAACATAAACATAGAGACGTTAGTGCAAACCACAAGAGGTATGGAGGTCCTGGAGAGAGGGGGGGGTCTGGCTCACATGAAATTGTGAGCCAAAGGCACAGGAGCAGAGGGAGTTGGTGCTCAGGGAAAGTACACCCTAAGACAAGGGGACCTAGAGAGCCCTGGTGATTAGTGACAGGTGGAAGAACCACAAAAGGAAGTGCTAAAGAAGTGCGAGAGGAGGAGTGGGAGAGGCAGGAAAGTCAGAGGTGAAATTTGCAAAGGGTATGGAACATTGCAGAGGCCACATGGGAACGAAACAGAAAACATGCCACCAGATTTGGCACTTGGGAACTTTCAATATATGTTCTCTTCAAATGCAAGCCCCAAATGATGACACAGGCAGGATGGTTAAAGAGTAAGGACGTGGACTGGTGCTGTGGCATACTGGGTAAAGCTACCCCTGTGCCAGCATCCCATATGCGGATGGGTTTGAGATCCAGCTGCTCCACTTCTGATCCAGCTCTCCGCTATGGCCCGGGGAAAGCAGTAGGAGTCGGCCTAAATCCTTGGGCTCCTGCTCCTGCATGGGAAGACCTGGAGGAAGCTCCTGGCTCCTGGATCAGCGCAGCTCTGGCCATTGTGGCCAACTGGGGAGTGAACCAGGGGATGGAAGATGTCTCTCTCTGCCTCTCTTTCTCTCTCTGTGTAATTCTTTCCAATAAATAAATAAAAAATCTTAAAAAAAAAAAAAGAGTAAGGATGGGGCTGGCACTGTGGCTTAGACGGTCAAGCTACCACCTATAATACCAGCATCCCATATAGATGTTGGTTCGAGTCCTGGCTGCTCCACTTTGGATCCAGCACCCTGCTAACTCATCTGGAAAGCATCAGACGGCCTGAGAGCTTGGGCCCTTGCCACCTATGCAGGAGGCCTGGATGGAATTCTAGGCTCTTGGCTTTGGCCTGGTCCAAACCCTAGCCACTGAGGCCATTTGGGGAGTGAACCAGAAGACAGAAGATCTCTCTCTCTGTCGGTCTCTAGTTCTGCCTTTCAAATAAATAAATAAATCTTTAGAAACAAAAACAAAAAGAGAGTAAGGAGAGAAGAAGGAAGCAGACCACATGCAGATGGCTCTTTCAGGAAGCCTGACACCAACTTGAGTAGAAGGTGGGATGAAGGCAGAGGTCTTCTACGTCAGTTTGGGAAGGAAGAGTTAAGATGGAAGGGAAGCAATGGGAAATTCCTGGGGGGAGGGGCGAGAGATAACACAAGGACCCAAGCAATGCTGGAGTAATGGGCTCCAGCAGTCCTAGTGCAAGATGCTCACAGCCATGGGTCCAGCCTCCCTAGGGAAGCCAAATCCCCCTTGGGCCCCCGCAGGAGGGCTAGGCACCACTACAGAAGGATCCAGAGGCAGAGAAGAGTCAGGTGGAATTTACACCGACCAGGTGTGCCAGTCTTCTCTGGGGAGGCAGGCAGGGAAGGAGGCCCAGGAGAAGGATACATGCTGAGGGACCATGAAGACAGGAATGAGCAAAGGGCCAGAGAACGGAGAAACAGGTACAGACACATCATTAACCACTGTGCTTTGACTCCCAGTGGGTCCCTTTCTCAACAGAATGAAAACTCTTAGGCATGGTACTGGAGAGCTGATACATCCTGGCACCAGCCTCCCCTGCCAGCCTTCTTGGTCATTTCTCTACTCACTATTATGCCCTCTGCTCAGTGCCAGGCAAGAACCTGACTGTGCCACACCTGCTGCCTGCTCATCCCTCCTGTTCACTGCTCTCGGCATCCCCCACCATCCCTCCCACCCTGGAATCGAATCCACTGGGTATTAAGTCTCTTTCCTCTGTCCACTTTGTTAATGTCTCCACAACAGAAGTCTTAAACCTAAAAACTTAAGTTTCAACTGAACGCAGAGAAGTGGATTGGTGACTAGGGGCCTAAAAGAATGGTAGGGCCATTAATAACATTACATCAGGATGAACTGCTTGTTGGAGGGACCTGAGACTCTGAGATGCCTATCATCCATCCAGATCCAAATGGCTACAGCAAAGAGGCACTGGAAAATCCATGTTTAGAACTTTCTAGGGGGAGTGGACCTAGCAATAAAGACCTGAGTCTCCGCCTTGGCAGGGGGACCCCTGCTGCAAGGTCGAGTATGTTCATGTTTCTAGAACTCTGGTCTCACATCCATGGGCTCAATTTACTCCGGATCCCAAATCCACTTCATTTTCCTAACTCATCCTCCCCTGCTCAAACAGCAGCAGTGCCTTCCACAGCACACAGAGTACATTCCCCAGGCTGGTAACTCAAGGTTTTCACAATCAGTCTCAGCATACTTTTCCAGTCTTCCCTTGCACTGTTCCCTTACAAACCCCCCTCTCCAGTCAGACTGGTCTTCTTGGTGGCTGTGGACAAGCACACTTCTGCCTCCCAACCTCCTTCCACCCGAACCTCCCTCCTTCCTGCCTAGTCTTAACTCACGCCCTTTTCAGGGCCCTCTCCCTCCCATGGATACGTATAGATTTTAATGTCTGGGCCATTCATGTCACATTTTAAAATATACCACTTTGTGGTCTCTTTTTTTTCCCATTAATCCAACATCCAAAAGACATTTAAAAAAAAAAAAAAAAGGTAAGGAAAAAGCAGAGGCCATATACCAGTAACCTAAAAGTGGCATGAGGTACTCTTCCCCACTTCTGGCTCCCATTGGGAACAAAGAATAAAGTTTTAATAAATAGGATGTAAAGCAAATGCAAACCACAACCTGTCTCACTGTAGAAGCTATCAATGTCTGATTAAACACCAGTAATTACTCTAGATAGTAGCATCTAGAGTTGGGAACTGGCAAGAAACTTGGTAGTCTATAATTGTATTTTATATTTTAGATCGCTCAAATAATCATTCAGTCAAAAGTCTTGCTATTTTACACAAGTCCAGACAACTCTCATATTGCCTTATCAAAATAAGTTTAGCTGATTCTGACTCATCTTTAAATTGCTTTAAAGAATAAAAATGAGCTAGAGCACAGAATTTTTAAAAAATATTTCCTCTGCTCAAGATGATAATACTTTGATCTTGATTCAATATTTAATCACATTCCCAATTTCAATTAAGGTAAAAAAATTTCCATGGGTATTTATGTGTATTTGGGGGAGACAGAAAGGAAGACACAGGGCCTAAATCCCTCAAACCATGGGGATGGTTACGTGAATATCCAAATGGAGGTCTTGAATTTAATCTGTTATTTTTAATAATTGGGGTAATACTATTTATTGTATTAAATTCTCTCAACTCTTCTGGATGGGAAGATCATCAGTGACAATTTTATCCTGGAAGTCTAACATCTAAAGTTAAACAAATTAAGCAGTATTTTCAATTTTCCCGATACAGAATTATACGGTTTATTGAACTAAAACCATTCAAAAATTCTGGAATAAATGTTGGTTCATTATTCTGAAATTGGATGGCTTTTTTTGTTTTAAAGCAAAAATTAACAAAACTGTGCCTATTAAAGATCCATATTGTAAAGCAAAGCTCATTTATATTTTCAAAAATCTCCTTTAAATTATTAAGTTTATAAATTTCCCCTAGTTCCTTATGTATATTTTAAAAATAAGTAGACACACTATACTTTCTAACTTGAGTTATTTACTCAACATCAACTTTATGCCAGAATCTTTTATTTTTGCACACATTTATTATTTTATAAATACATTAACTTCAATATGGACATAATTTAGGTTTACACCAGCAAACCAATGTACAATAATTAGCTCTTATGGTCTTTTCATTCTAAAGACTTACTTGTAAAAAATAACAGAATCCTGATTTCTGAAGTCCTTATTACTTTTTACACTCACAATATGCTTACACTTCCTATCTCACAGACTGTTGTGAAAATTAAATGTGATAAAATAGATAAGTATTCCATGGCTTAAGCACAGCATTAATATTCAAAGCATTTTAGGTGATATAATTTAAAAGTCATGCTGGCTAATGATTCAGGGCATAATTTAACAAATCAAGTTAAGTTTCTTTTTCTTTTAAACAGAAACAGCCTTTTTCTGCTCATTTTTGGTTTTGTTTTTACTCGAAAGAACTTTTAAGTAACACTTGGCTAAAATATCTTGTAACATCTCTCATCTTTGAAGGATCAGGACTTCTGCTTTATTATTTTGACCAGTTTCAAGCTAAATTTAAAATTTCAGTCCAACTATACTCTAGTTTAGTGAAATGACAGATGAAACTAATACAAGTATTTACCTTTAAAAAGTCCCAAGTTTCATTTCTTGGCAGTTGAATACCACCCCTCTCAAAGTGTAAGTTTTTAACAATCTAGGCTCAGTACAGCATCAAACACAGGAACAGTCTTCTGTGTACACAGTCCCTTCTACACTCATGTTAATATGTATGCTCACTGTCCAGAAGTGGTTTTGGATGTTGTCGCTTGATAATAACAGAACAGAAAATTGGTGCATGTAGTTGAGGCACTGCCACACACAGGGTGGCAGCACTGAGAACAAAACAGACCCAAACAGCAAGAACACTGGCAATGGCCAATGGACGCACACAAGTGTGACTGAAATCTGATTAGGAAAACAGTTCTGAGACCCACGAGTATTTTGGTTTTAATTAAGAAATTCCTTTTAATTCTGGCAGAGGTATCATGCATGGTAGAAAAGCTATTATGAGTCAGCCTCTGAATGTGATCAATGGCACTTCTCACAGAAAACTGCTTTCTCGTCCTCTTTCTGTACTGACCAATAAAAGGTGAACTGAATATGATTAAAATCAAGCACCACATCAGACTCCACGTTTAGGAAGAGCAACTGTATCTTTAGTATGTATTAAAAAAAATAATCCAGGCTATGATTAAAAGTGCTCCAGGACAGGAATTTGTTTTAATAATACAAGCTTGGGAAAAGGAATATTCTTATAAATAAAAGTAGTTACAAAGTTAGAGTTTTAAAATAACTGTTTTAATTAGGCTATCATGTCCCCAAAGAAGGGCTTTTAAAGAAAACAACTGTAACAGTACTTTGAAAAAATTAAAATATCATGAAAAGTATTAAATACTGAATGATTACAAATTTCAAGTCCAACAGACATTCAACAGTTCTAACTTATTCACCACCACTTTTCTATGAAAAAATAGCTAAAGTAACTGAATATACCATGATCTCTGAAGTAATACTGGCTATGTATTTGAAAAAAATGTATTAATTGTCAAAGGATAGATGCTTACAAACTTGTGCAGATGGTCAAACTTCTATATGTATTCACCTTGTTTACAAACTTCTAGGCGTGCGCGCACACACACACACACGAGTTTTGGAGACAAAAATAACTCTTTCAGTTAAAATTCCATATATTGCAGCAGTAAATCAAGTTATGCAGTTAAATAGTTTAAACCTTCATGCTATGTCTAAAGAAATTTACTGCTTGATAACTCGCTTTTGATTTGTGTAAACACTTATGACACTATATTTTACATACAGTATCTTTTAGAATGTGATATGTGCCAAATTATTGCTGAGGAACGTCTGGCTTACACCTTTTACTTCAAAATCAACTGAAGCAGATCACATTACAAGGTACCTGTTCAATTAGCTGTTTGTTTGCAGAATAGTAGCTCTGAGGATGCTCATTTTATGGAGCAAGAAAAAGGAGCATGAAATGTCACAAACTCCTGTTCAGTGTGCCCTGTACTTTCTTTCCAAATAAGAACTGGTAGGACTGTTTCCATCACTTTTGTTATCACTGACTTGTTTTATTGTATGGCCAATTCTATTTTAAAGCTGAGACTCTATGGATTTAAATAGTGATTTTTCAAAAAAATACTAATATTTAGAAGCAAAACATAATGTAGGTTGAAATTGTACTCCATTAAATAACCTCAGTAGCAAGTTTGCAGAACACATAAAAAACACTGTCTCAGTTTTATTTAGAAAACAATTTTAAAGCAAATTCATGTTTGAAATGTAGCTTATAATTAGACAAACTGGTTATATGAATGTTTATTTTAAAGGTTATAATAGGTATTGTCCAAATACATAAATTGACAACTCCCACATAAACTAAAAATCTATAACAAATTTAGTTTTAAAGTAACAGAGCTAATTCCTCTTCTTTGGAATGGAACACTTGCAGAAATTCTATATAGGAGATGCAAAAAAGCAGCTCAGGAAAGGGAATACACTCTCAGATAAAATGGTATTTTCACTTCTCTGCCTAAAGTTGATAAAAATAAAACCTTATTATAACTTTCATAGGATATGATGAGAAGTTCTGTGAGATCTATGTAATTCTAACATAAAGACAATACAAGAAAACAAAATAAAGTTACTGAGAAAATCTAGCAGACTAAAATTCAACTGGTGCTACTGTGAACCTGCACACCTGAATTACATTAAGCTTTCAAGTTCAACTTCTTAAAATTCTCCTGATCAAGAACTATACTGATGTTTACTACTAATATGTTTAAACAAAATTGACTGTAATACTTTCTAATTTTGCCTTTCTGCAAAAGGGCTAAATTCCCCATTTCTAATTGATTTCTAGCTTAATGGTCTCCAAAAATGTATCTTTTAGGCTCTAATTGATTAAAGGGGCATAATTTTTTAAACAGATGCTGCTCTTCAGCTGTAGCATATACTCTGAGAACTAACATTCTCATATGCAGAAACTAAAAGATAGGAAATTATAAATTATCAAGGCATTCATCAGGTGCCATTCCAATACTGGCTGGAGACACTAATTCTGCCATTCAACAACTCAGAGTCAAAATGAGGCTCTCATTCTTGAAAAGGAAGGGTTCAAGACCCTGCAATGGCACCTCAGCTACGATTGGTAAAGGACTCCCATGCCCTTCAAGAGCAGATGCCTCCTCCATTCTCAAAATCTTTTCTGATATTAAGGCAAACTCGACTCCAGAACATAACAGTCACAGATTTAAACTGCCCTCCAGAAAAATCAACTGCTGATTAACAAATAGGAAAGAAAAATTCCTTTAGTCCGCAACAAACACCTAAACACATTCCAGAAGCTAAAAAACGTTGGCAAAATGTTATTATCTCCATCTTGTGAAAAGCTTTTGCAATGTGATTAAGTCTGTAAAAAAAAATTATCCAAATTTCAAAAAAAAAAAAAAAATTGCACAGAGCAAACTATTCTTAACATTTATTTCACTAACTTAAGGAAAATTTAAGTTTCTGATAAGGAATGAAGAAGATAATTTTCAATAGTTTCTAAGGTTCTCAGAACACTTCATGTAGGTACTTATTTAAAATAATCTTTAATATCTTTTCTAAAAACAGCAGAAAATATTTTTTCTTATTTTTTGAAAAAGAATTCCAAATAGCCACTACAAGTTATTCCTAGAATTTAATTTAGTTTGATTCAAATCTAAGAAAATAAGAAGGGGAGGCTTTGTAGATCTGTTTCCAAGTCAATATAAAACTAGCAATTTGTGTTAAAAATATTCCCAGATAATCTTCCCAATTATCATTCCATTTTTAAGTAAATTTGTAATTTTTGCTCAGCAGTTGGTGGTTCTTTAGTCACATAAGTCGAATTTCACATTTTTTATAAATTGCTATTTTATTCTGAAATTCTTATCTCCCTAGTTCTTTACCGTCAATTTTGAATATTTTAGTTCACACTTATGCTGTTGTTTTATATTTTCATTGTTTAAAACTCTTAATTTTTAAAATACATTTTTGCTTTCTAACACCTTTACATTTCTAGGTTTTCAATACTTTTAGTTTAGGAAAAGATCCTACTTAAAAACAAGACCAAGAAATATTTTAAGCAAATTGCTTATCTGTTTAACCTAAGATATAATTGTGTGAGTTCATTCATTCTTCACACACACACATTTCTTGGGTAGTCATCTCCAGTTCCCAACACACACTGTGCTTGGTCTTCATGCACTTCATGCCATGATCCTGCAGTAACACTGTTCACAAGACATCCAGGGACTTTTATATAGTAATAATTTTAATGTAGTATCATACCACTGTGCTTTTTAAAATTAAGATATTTCTGTAGTATGAGAAACATTTTGTATTCTGATAAGCATTTTTTTTAAGGAGCAAAATCCTTAAGACCAAAAAACACCAGTACATACACAAAATCAGAAAACAAAACTGCCCAAGTATCCTTGGCAGTTCCACACCACTTCTCTGTCAGTACCCTGAAAAGAGGAGGCACAGACAGGTGTACACACTAAACAGAATGCAAACCAGTGGGAAGCAGGCCAATCAATTTAAAAGTAAAAATCAAATTATGCCTCTATATTTCTACTAGGCTTTTATACACATGTATTTCTCCTAACTTCAAATGTTAAAAATTCTGAAATAGTAATCTTATAAAAGAGTGTAATTAAAAATTTTCATTTAGTTCTTCAAATTAAATTTAACAATTAAATTTGCAAATAAGATACAAATATTTCCCTGATATAAATAAAATGGAGTAACAGGGTGGATTTCAGATTTGTGTATTTCAAAAAATTTAGGCAATGAAATAAATACAAAAACTAAAAATTAGTTACCTCTAAAATGTTCTTACGGTGAGAGGGAAAAGAATTCCCATACATGAATTCTGAAATCATGGATAACTTTATAGTTCGTCAATCTGATGTACCCTATCCTCACATTTAACTTATTTGTAAATACATTTCCAAGGTTACCTAAACACTTACTAATTGGTTAAATATGCTGCCTATATTAATTCCTGTTAAAATTAAAGAAATCAAAGGTCCACCTTTGTTTTGGAGCAGTAACTAATATACTTTCAAACTATTTAATGCTTCAAAAAAGGTGTTTATCAGAATCTTAAAATATTTTTAAAAATGGCTCAAGGGACAATTTGCAGCCCTTTTACCTTGAACACATTCACTGTCTTGTTTTTTGCTGGACAGTTCAGTTCTCTCCTGCTGAAACTCTGCCCTTACTTAAACAACTAAAACATCTAAGATGTTATCAATAGAAGGGGAACAAATTTATATTTCTTATAAGTTTGGAAACACATCAAAAAGAACACATGCCCAAGCATTCTAGGTAGTTTTTCAGAAAAACTTCCCTTCCTTTTTCTTGGCTCTGTGTGTGTGTGTGTGTGTATGAGAAAGAGAGAGAGAGAGACAGACAGACAGAGAGACAGGTAATATTTCATATATCTTAATTTTCCAAAGAACAAGATTCTAAATGAAAAAATATCAAAACATTCCTAAAAAGGTGATCATTTTGATTACACAGCTCCAGAGGCAAATAATTATTGAAACAAAACTAAAGGATGGCTATAGATAGATGTTTCAGTTATCTACTAGCTTTTCAAATCTGTTAAGACAGGGAAATTATATTAGTTTTAGGAAACAACGATTTAATCCTCAAAAAGGAAAACTTCCAAAATACTAAACTAAAATGTATATAGTAACAAACAGGATTATGTTAAAAATGAAGGAAAAAAACACCATCTTTGTATGATATTAAAACACAAAGAATATCCTTAAAAACTTCAAACTGTACTGATGAAAGCAAACTCACTAATTTATCTAACTGTAAAATATCTATATTAAAATATTTTGGTTATAGTAACTATACAGATACAGAATTTTATCAGTATTACCCCACACTTATAATAAAATCGTCTTCCACAGCAGCTCAATTCTTTATAGAATTTTGAATAGCAATATTAGTAATGTAAATTTCAAGTAAGATTCTCAGTCTATGAAATTTCTCTAATTCTAACTAAAATAAAGATTTTGAGTATATAATATCTTTAGATTATTTCTGTAAGTTGGCATAATTTAATGTTATTTTCAGACAAAGGATATTCAATAGGTAGCATTTCTAAGTCATCAAGAAAGACCAATATAACCAGTTCACATTACTGTGCTGTGCCCTATCTAAGATTGTCTGAGGAATCACAGATTTTATATTTGTGCTCTACGAGCGCATCTTCTAATTCAGACAAGTAGCTAGTTGTATATAATCCAAACACGAAGAAAGTTATACCATCATACGAAAGAGAGAGGGAAAAAAATGACAATACCAGCACTTTTCCTTAGGCTGACAATAAGCTAATCATGACTTGAAGTGTGGGAACAATCTAAATAACCCAATGATTTAGTATAACTGGCAGAAATACTTCTCCTTCACTTTTACAGACACTGAATTGCTATCAGTATCTAGTTTGCCATAGTGGCAACTATTCAAAATCTACAAGTCTCATGTACTTGAAAAGCATAGCATAATAGGGACTACTTAAGAGTCAGTGTCACCATCCTGAGCCAAAATACAAAGAGCATGTAAGATAGACTTCAAAGGTTTTGTTAAGCATCAATGGCATTCTGAAACCTCTGCACAGAACCTTGGTGGTGGGTGGGGGACTCCTCTGCTCCATTGATAGCTTAATCCCTTTCCAATCAGTTTTGGTTTAACAGTGCTTCATGGGGTTAATTTTTCAATGAGTCCTCAGAAAGTTATAATTGCTTCCAAAGTCAGAAACCACAGATGATGTACTCAAACACTACACCAATGCCATACTGTTAAGGAGGTATTTACAGGAAGGTGCGGAGAATAACTCATTTGTGGACACAAGGTCACATACAACACACTAGAAAATGATGCTTTGCTTAAACAGTATGGCAACAGAAAGCATTCTGTATAAGGAGTCTAAAAATTCAGCTCAAATTTTAATTCACGTCTGTAAATCATAAAAACAAAGGAAAATAGGTGCTTATTTTAGAAAACTCCAAATACCTGCGGAAAACAGAACACAAGTAATTTCTATTCCAGATTAACCTAAATTCCCACATACAGTATGTCTAACAACTTAAATATTTTAAATTTGGAAAATGCTGTGGAAATCTAACACGTAAAAGCTGATAGTAGTTCATGATCAGTAAACATTTCCTGTTAAATAACACAAATAAATTCAACTGAAAAGATGCAAACTGAGAGGTCTCAGTGTTTTAAAAAATCTTTTCATTTCAAAGGTTCAAAGTTACAACATTATGTCTAAGATGGGCTTTAAAAATGGATATAGATGTAAACTTTTCCATGGTGCTGGTATGTGTGCTTTTTTCCTCCCAAGGAAATGTCTTACTGCTTACACTGTTAAAGAATCTTCATCACTTTATCTGTAAGTTTCAACCAGAAGTCCTTAATATAGCTTAAGCCAAAGTGAATATTAGGTATTTTACAGCTTTTACAAAATGGCTGTAAAATCACATTATGGGCATACATAGCTTTTTGATCTCACTGCACAGAATTCATAACTGTTCAATAATGCTATACCATTACACCACACACCTTAAACTATTTCCATTTTTCCACAATTCCTTCCAAAATCAGCTTCCAAAGCAAAGCGATGTAACATGAAAAGTTCCTGGGAGGGCATGTTACACAAAAGAGCAGCTTGGATACACACTCTTGTCCACACACACACACACACACACACCTTCCCTGCAGTCTGTTTATCCCCTCTCCCTCCATCACTCCCAAAGGTGGGTGCACTTGAGTAATGGAAAGAGAAGGCTCTTCCCTTACCACACCCTCCCAGCACCTCTGCTGCTGGTCCCTCAAACAGTGATTCTGTGTAGGTGATGAGAACCATCAAAAAAGAGAGGCTGTCCCTTTAAAATGCCCTGCTCTGTCCCATATCCCACGTGGAACCAACATCAGCAGCACTTTCCCACTAACATCAGTGTGATGCAAGAGGCACCATCCTTGTCTATACGTAAAACCAGAAAACCTCAGCTTAACATTCTTTAGGGAGGATGAACAGGTGAAGCAAACGTGTCAGGAAGAGAAAAACCAAGCAGCTCCCCCAGCCCTCCCCAAAAGGTCTGGCAGTCCAGACTCTGGACACCATCACCTCTCTACCCCTCCTCTGGAGAGCCCAGTTTAAAGAAAGGAGGGAGCCACCAACAAAACCTGAAGCATAAATGCGACGAAAATGCAATCTAAAGCCGGAAAGGTTTATTCTTCCAATCACACATATTAACTCTATTAAGAAAATGGCATCACTTCTTTTCCACCAAAAAAAAAAAAAAAAAAAAAAAACCAAACCCCGAAAAGATCATTAAAAGGGAGTTATAAAATAGCAAATATAGTGTTTATCTTATCTCAGATCAGTCCCCATTACCAATAAGTTTAGCAGTTTCTGCACTAACACCTCCCCCCTCCCTCCCCCTGCTTCTCTTGCATCGGATTTTCACGTTTTCTCATTGTCGGTTGAGTTATAAAAGGCTTTTTGCCCTTCGAAAGTTTTAAAAAAATAAATAAATATTAACTCCTTGGTCCCTGCAAAGTCAAAATGGACTTCAGGGGAAAGGCGGTTCGTCCTTTTACCTTTAGCGAGAAAAGGGGGAGCATCCCGGAGTTTTAGGGATTTTTTGCGATTTTTTAAAAATTTTTATTTGGTTATATGCCTGAGTTCTCCCTCCATTTTGGTTGTTTATGATACTGACAACAAGCTGTCCCTGCTGTGTGCCGATCTCCTGCTTTCATTTAGCACCCCCTCCCCCTACCCCCCCCAGCAGCCACACACCCCGGGCTCACACCTCCCCGCAGACCCCGCACCCCGACCCCGGCTCGCCCACCTGAGGAAAGGGCACAAAACAAATGCATTTCTCCAGAAAAGAAAAACCTCTTTTGAAAAAGGGGCAAAGTTACCCCAAGTCACTCAAAGTGCCCCCCAAATATTGCCGACCGCGGGTTTCCGCCAGGCCCTTTGGGAAGCGACCTTCCCCCGGGATGTTTTGGTGGAAAATGCGGAGAGTTTACTCTCAAAACTGAATTTATATTAATTTTTCCCTTATTTTTCGGGTCTCTAATGTCTTCCGCTCTCGCTGCTGCCGCTGCCGCTGTCACAATATTCACAGCACCAGAGAGGAGGAGGAGGAGGAGGAGGAGGAAAACTTTCCAAACTTTCCAGACCCTTTATAAAACGTTTTTTTTTTTTCCCACCGACCTCACCTTCGGGTCCCCAGCCGCATCGCCCCCTGCCCTGTCAGAAGCGCCTTCGGGAGTCCTCGCAGCCCCGCCGAATTATTTTATTTTATTTTTTATTATTATTTTTCTCTCTGGGGTCCTGAGCAGGGGCTGAGAGTAGCACAAACTTTTCCTCCTCCTGCCGCCGCCGCTGCTCCTCTGCCCCCTCGGCTAGTCCCATAATTTAAATAACCCTGATATTTCTCCCGCTAAACGCCTCTCCGCCGCCCCGGACCCCGGGAGAACTCACCGCGGGGCTTTAACATCCTCCCTCCGGCCCGTCCGCCGCCTTTACACCGCCCGCGGAATTTCTAATAATTTTTTTCTCATATTTCGGGCTGGACGCGGCGGGCCTGGAAATTGTTTCCTTACGCCTCTTTCCAGCAGCCATTGTAGTGTATGCGCTGCCCCTGCAGCCCAACTTGCAGCTGCCGCTGCCGCCGCCGCTGCCGCCGCCGCCGCCGCCGCCGCCGACGTCGCGCCCACCGCCGCCTCCCCCGGCCTTCTCGGCCACCGCCCCCGCCTCCCGCCGGCCCGCCCCCAGCCCCCACCCGCCGCTGCGCCCGCCCCCCGCGCGAGCTCCGCCCCGGGGCCGGCCAGTCCGCGCCGGCGCCGCCGCGGGCCGGCAGGCCCATTGGCCGGCTGCGTCGCCCGTCAAGCCGAAGTGTTAAGAAGCAGGCCGCGGCGCGGGGGGCGCGGCGGGGCGGGCGAGGGGGCGGGGTCTCGCGCCCCGTCCCGCCCACTCCTCCCACCTTGGCCCTCCTCCCGCCAGCCGGGGGCGGGGCGAGGCCCGCCCGCCCCCGCCGCTCAGAGTCCTACGCGCCTGTCAGTCTGGCTGCAGCGCGCGCCGATTGGGCGGGCGGCCGCCGGGGAGCGGGGGCAGCATGTTGGGGTGCACGCTACTTAAGGTCCTGCTGCGTGAGCCATTGACGTGTTTGGAGCTGCAGACGGCCTGGGTGGTGGCGAAGCGGCGGCCCGAGGTGAGTGGTTCCCCGCCCCTCCCTCCGCGGCCGCTGCAGGGAAGCGGGAAGAGAAGGGTGCACCTGGGCCGCCCCGTGGACCTCCAGTCTCCTCCTGGCCGGGCCTAGCCGCAGCGCGGACCCCCTTCCCGCGGCTCCTCTCACCACAGGGGTCTGTGCGGCCCGGGCCAGGAAGGTGACCGCTGCCGCGTGCGGGCACCCTCTCCTCCCAGCTCTAACTTCGTCCTGCACCCCAGCCTTGGAAGCACGGTCGCCTGTCTTCACCGTCCACCCCCCCCCCCCCATTCCCGGCGTATTCCTCGCACCCTGACCTTCCCGGCAGCGTCGGGGGGCCAAGCAAGGTGCCTTCACCTGGGCCCGCCGTCCACGACTAGACTGACCGGCAGCCCCGTGGAAGGCGGCGAAGCCTCGGACTGACATCCCTGCGGTTTCTCTTCCGATCTCCCTCCCCCACCCCCCGCTCCGGTTTGCCACCCCCGACCTCGTGCGCTTGACCTCTGCACCCTCGGTGGGGTAACGGCGTGCTGGGTTCCGGCTTCCGGACGCGACCGAGCCGCAGATCCTGCTCCGGGTGCTACTGCCGGCCGGTGGGCCTGGAAGGTGTTCAGTGACGTTCCCTTCCCCCTTGCCTCTGAGGTACTTGGGAGAGTGGGGCCGAGAACGACCGTGTGGGGAACCGGCTGCTTCGAGGAGCAGTTTACCCTGTAGAATGGATTTCAAGTTGTTCCTCCAACGTGCGGAGGTTCTGCGGCCCCTCCCTGAAATCTTTGGTTTTCTCGGTTGCCGTCCTCTGCAGTTGGCAGAGCCGTGTGACGTTTTGGGGAGACTGTGCCTTCCAAAAGGGGTCGATAGGGCCTCCAGTGGAGCCCCGCCGGTCCTCTCTGTAAACTGACATTCCTCTGGGTTTCCAGGTAGTAGGTAAGGAATTCGTGCAGAGGAGGTGACCTTCGGAAACACGAGCCTAGAGTGATTTGTTTTTAAAATCCGGAAGGAAGAAGAAAAGCGCTGTGAATGAACTAACTCATGCAGCAGATCTGACTCGGGGGCATGTGATGGTGCCTCAGTGTTGCTGTTGAAGAATTCTCACTGATGGTGATGATAAAGTATAGAGTAGAACACGTTCATGTAAAACACGAAACTTGAAATCTTTTCCTGCATCTGATGGTGGTTGAGATTATCTTATCCGAAGCGTATAGACTGCTGAGCAGGGTGCTGTGGTCTGGCCTCATAGAAGGCTGTGAAGTTACTTGGTACCAGCATCCCTTCTTAGGAAGAATTCACGCTGCAAAAGGGTCTTGTTCAGGACAGGAGCTTCCAGATACAATTGGACAGCTTCCTTTTTGCCAAGCTGCTCCTGTTGGCTGATTATTTTCATGTATTGTTCAGTGAAAAGCATGAAATGTTTAGTTAGTCGAGGAAAGTTAAAGGACTCCAGAATAGCCAGTCCCATTTCCATCTTTGCAAAGGTTGGTCTCCCTTAGCTTTACCATAACAAGAAATGAGACTGGGTAAATCTTGATTGAGATTGCCTCCAGTTACCAGGAGTTTCCTTGGTTTGATGTTTTTTCCAGAAGTATCCTTTATTTACATTAATATGACTGATTTTTTTGTTTTTTGATGGTCCCATCTTGGCCAAGGAAATTAGGAACTGTTTCATACAAAAATTCTGACCACTAGCTACTTATACTGACCAATGTATTATTTTATTCAGTGGAGTTTGGTGGGTTGCACTACTTTGTTTGCTGGCTTCTCCTTAAAGCTTTAGGTGGAAGAATGATTACACTGAAACAATTTAAAAATATAAATTAAAACAGCTCCTTAACCCAGAACATTTTGAAATATTGTGGATGGTTTGTTAATAGTATATTGAAACAAACAAAAAAAACCACTGAAATAATTGGGGTATTTAGCTATTCTTTTTTTAAAAAAAAGATTTGTTTTATTTATTTGAAAGCGTTACAGAGAGAGGTGGAGACAGAGAGGTCTTCCATCCGCTGGTTCACTCCCCAGATGGCTACAATGGCCAGAGCTGCACCGATCCAAAGCCAGGAGCTTCCTCTGGGTCTCCCATGCGATTGCAGGGGCCCAAGGACTTGGGCCATCTTCTACTGCTTTCCCAGGCCATAGCAGAGAGCTGGATCAGAAGTGGAGCAGCCAGGTATCGAACTGGCACCCATGTGGGATGCCAGTGCTTTAGGCCAGGGCTTTAACAGCGCCGGCCCCGCTATTCTTTTTTGAGTGTTCTCTTTCAGTTTTTTTCTGTAATATTTCTTTGAGATAACAGACATATGTCAATTTCATTTGACTCTTTGGGAGAGGGCGATTTCCCTGGGATATAGTAGACATACATATTACCTGAGTAGAGGACTTGTACTAATTGGCACTCAGAACTGTGATCATCTTAAATCAGTGAATACATTTGCAAAGCTGAATTTCTAAGATTTGAGTTGGAAGATTACTAAACAATGTTACTATTCCTTGACTTCTTTTAACCAAGAGAAATCTGAGGTAGAAGATGGCACTGAAAGTAAAATTTTAACATGTCTTTTCAAAATGTCTGTAGGTGTTAACTTGCCTGTTTGATGTATTGCTACCTTAGAGCTGGTCACACACTGTGATAGGCACTCTGATCCTTTAGTTGATAAAAAGATTTTTTTGTTAAAGCTGAGCACAACTAAATTAAATCTTTACTTTGTATGGTAATCAATGGATATTAGTTTTGTTAGTATTTTAGTTGCTTAAACTTAAGAGCTGAATTACATTTGACTCATCTTACTGGATAGAAGGATTCCAGTGTGGCCTCTATGTTGAGGTACGAGTGACAATATAAACACACACATGCATGTACATATCCAAGTCTTTATTCTTAAAATACAAAGTATATGCAAAGTCTTTTACTAGGTGATCATGATGCCAAAACTAAATTTTCAAGAACTTGTAGGGCTTGAGAGATTTACTGATTGATTTTCTACCATTGATTTCATAATTCTTTTTTTCCCCTAGTCCCTTCAGTAAGAAGACTGTTACGATGCCCTTGGTAACGCGGCGGCTGAGAGATCCTGACGTGAATCCTTGTTTGTTGGTATGGTAGTTTGTTTTTCATTTTCTTGAGTGTTAAGTTGGGAAAGTAGGCTTCTTCTAAATTTGTGGATATCTGTTTTCTGCAGTTGTTGAATCAAGTTATTTCTGTACAAAAAATACTCTGGCTAGCTGTGATTATTTCACCAGAGCATTTTTAGACATTCACAATTTAGCTAACAAATATTCATCTTTTCTTCATTTTTTTATCTGTATAATATGCAAGTATTTAGTCATCACTGTAAAACTAGACAGGCATATGTAACACTGAGGAAAATATCTTTAGTCAAAACCTCAAAAATTGGAGGGAATTACATTTTATTATTATATGGTTTTTTTTTTTTTAAGGATTTACTTATTTATTTGAAAGGCAGAGTTATACAGAGGCAGACGTAGAGAGAGAGAGAGAGAGCTATCTTCCATCTGCTGGTTTACTCCCCAAATGACCACGAAGGCCGGAACTGGCCTGATCCAAAGCTAGGAGCCAGGAGCTTCTTCTGGATCTCCCACGTGGGTGCAGGGGCCCAAAGACTTGGGCCATCTTCTATTACTCTTAACCGGTGCCCATATGGGATCCGGCACTGCAGGCGGTGGCTTTACCTGCTATGCCACAGTGCCAGCCCCAGTTTATGGTTTTAATAGCAGTAATTTCATCTTGTCCTTGAGCCAACCTGGCTAAGAATAATGGACTGGTAATAGAATTAATTAGCCTATTGAAAGTAAAGGTTGGGGCCAGCGTTGTGGCATAATTGGTAAAGCTGCTGCCTTCAGTGCCAGCATCCCATATGGACACCAGTTCGAGTCCCGGATGCTCCATTTCCGATCCAGCTCTCTTCTGTGGCCTGGGAAAACAGTGGAAGATGGCCCAAGTCCTTGAGCCCCTGCACCTGTGTGGGAGACCTGGGAGAAGCTCCTGGCTCTTGGCTTCAGATTGGCACAACTCCAGCCATTGCAGCCAATTGGGGAGTGAACCAGCGAATGGAAGACCTCTCTCTCTCTTATCCTCTCCTTCTCTCTCTGTGTAACTCTGACTTTCAAGTAAATAAATAAATCTTAAAAAAAAAAAGTAAAGGTTTTCACAAAGGTATCTTATAAACAAAAGGTTTGCTGTGATAATACCTTTTCACTGGCATTTATCTGGTATGACCCTCAATACTGACATGTAGCTTTGCCACCCTTGAAAAATAGTCTTCCTATTGGTGCTGTGAAAAATTGTATATCTCCCCAATCCTATGAACATTTTCTAAATAATATACATTCATTAAATATTTGGCATAGAATTTAGCTTTGTTCTGTATATTAGCTCAGTTTTCAAAAGTTGTACTAAGTTTATTTAGATAGAATATGTTTCTTATGCCTGTGAAAGAAATCACCCACCCATTTCATTAAAGTTTTCTTCTAGATGACTTCTCACATTCATACCTTTCCCTTTGAAGTTTGTTCTCCAGTCTACTTCTGGTTGAGACGGCTTTACTCTTAATTCCCAAATGGCAGCTACTCTCCATTGAACTCATATACTGATGTTGCTCACTTTGGTTTTTAAGTGATGTTCATGACATCTATCAAGATGACATACATACATTGTTTATTTACTTGCATACTGGAATGACTAATAGCCCAAAATACATTGAGATGAATGGTGTTAATTTAGGGTAGACCAGTTAATAGTGATTTGCTTGGAATCCCCGTGCCAACATTAAGATCAAAATTCAAGTCAAAGTGAGAATCTGGAAAAGCAAGAGAGTTGATTGTGTGTCGGGAGAGTTCCAGCTCTCTAGAGAAGACATTTTGAGTGTATTGTGCCTTGCTTTAGTTTCTTGCTAAGTAGTTACTGGATTAGATGATCCCAGTTAGTATTTTGGCTCAAATTCCTCTTATTCAGTTATTCAAAAACTGGGCCTGACTATGAAAAAGAGAAATGTCTGCCTGAACAGAAAGTGCTGAGATAATTGACCACATGGTTCAGTTTCTTATTAGTGTCTACTCCACCCGTTAAAATGAACAAAATAAAGCACATAATGTGAAATTGTTCATTAAGGAGGAAGCAGCTTCAGAAGAGTTTGTTTGTTTTGGACCCCATCCCACGTTTTAAGTGATGCCTCTCTTACATACTTAAGGAATCTGATGCATCTACCAGGTGTATGGATGAAAACAACTATGACAAAGAAAGGTGTTCCAGTTACTTCTTGAAGTACAAAAATTGCCGAAGATTCTGGGTAAGTCTCGCTTGGTTAGCTTTACGCTGAAAACCCATCTCTTTGACTTGGAACTGAGACCTGAAATTACTTAGTACCCACAATCCCTTTTTTCTCCAGTGATGGCTTTAGTGAAGCTTAACTTTCCAGTTGTCTTCCCTGTGTTATTTCAGCCCTAAAGAGACCTTGAGTGCCCTTGATACCTCATCCTACTGTAAAGTGTAAGAATGCAGTTTCATTGTGAATCTTACTAAGTATGTATATGTATGCAGCCCTAAAATAATAACTCTGAAATGAACAGAACCTATAACTTACCCCTCCACGAGACATCACAGTACACCTCCGTTTCTGCCTTTTCCCCCACTGCATCCCTGGGAGTTAAAATGATCACGTTTTTCACAAGATGTTGGTGTATAATTTTTGTTTCCCTAAGAGCTGGACTCAGCTATTTATTTTCTCTTTGCTAAATGGACTGTTGGTTTCATTTAGTAATTACTTAGTATCTCTTCTTGGTGAACTATACTAGAGAGTCTTCAAAAAGTTCATGGAAGATATGTTTTATGAAAAAAGTATGCATGGATTTCAAAATTTTCTGTAGCAAAATTTATCCTTTAGCTCTACTTTTCTATGAAGCTTTTGAAGTCCCTTCATATATATATATATATATATATATATATATATATATAAAGATTTATTTATTTATTTGAAAGGCAGAGTTAGAGAGAGAGGTCTTCCATCTGCTGGTTCATTCCCCAAATGGCCACAACAGCTGGAGCTGGACTGATCCGAAGCCAGGAGCATGGATCTTCTTCCAGGTTTATCACGTGGGTTCCGGGGCCCAAGGACTTGGGCCATCTTCTATTGCTTTCCCAGGCCATAGCAAAGAGCTGGATCAGAAGTGGAGCAGCTGGGACTAGAAGCAGTGCCCATATGGGATGCACAGCAAGCCAATGACATGGCAGCACTGCAGGCAGTGGCTTTACCCATTATGCCACAGCGATGGCCCCTCATATATTCTTGTACCCTTGTGCTTACCCAGTATTATCCAGCCACTTGTTGTGAATGTTCCTGTGAGAATAATCCCTTCAATTTAATTGTTAATAATTTGAAGACATTTATTTGGAGTCTTAGAATCAGGGTGTAGGGTTTAACTTTTTTTTTCCACAGGCAGAGTGGACAGTGAGAGAGACAGAGAGTGAAAGGTCTTCCTTTGCCGTTGGTTCACCCTCCAATGGCCACTGCGGCTGGCACACCGCGCTGATCCAAAGCCAGGAGCCAGGTGCTTCTCCTGGTCTCCCATGTGGATGCAGGGCCCAAGCACTTGGGCCATCCTCCACTGCACTCCCGGGCCACAGCAGAGAGCTGGCCTGAAAGAGGGGCAACTGGGACAGAATCGGCACTAGAACCCGGTGTGCTGGCGCTGCAGGTGGAGGATTAGCCTATTGAGCTGCGGCGCCAGCCTTAACTTGGTTTTTAAAACATTCTTCGGCCGGCGCCGTGGCTCAACAGGCTAATCCTCCACCTTGCGGCGCTGGCACACCAGGTTCTAGTCTCGATCGGGACACCGGATTCTGTCCCGGTTGCCCCTCTTCCAGGCCAGCTCTCTGCTATGGCCCAGGAAGGCAGTGGAGGATGGCCCAAGTGCTTGGGCCCTGCACCCCATGGGAGACCAGGAGAAGCACCTGGCTCCTGGCTTCAGATCAGCGCGGCGCGGTGGCCATTGGAGGGTGAACCGATGACAAAAGGAAGACCTTTCTCTCTCTCTCTCACTGTCCACTCTGCCTGTCAAAAAAAAAAAAAAAATTCTTTTTGAGGAATGTTTTAAATAGCAAATTCCTGACAAGTGTATAGCATTTAAAACATGACTGATTATGAATTCTTATTTTATTCCTACACACAGAATTCTGTCATGGTCCAAAGAAGACAGAATGGAGTGAAGCCACCTATGCCGACAGCAGCAGAAAGAGCTGAAATCTTGGGAGCAATGGGAAAGCTGCCCTACTGAATGTTTGCATTAAAATTGTTTGTGTAACTTGGAAGCAGATGAATATTTTATATAAGCGATTGCTGTAATAATGAGACTTTGCCCACCTCACCCAGACAGATCTTAAGTTCTACAAGGGGAGGCCGGCGCCGCGGCTCACTAGGCTAATCCTCCGCCTTGCGGCGCCGGCCCCCCGGGTTCTAGTCCCGGTCGGGGCACCGATCCTGTCCCGGTTGCCTCTCTTCCAGGCCAGCTCTCTGCTGTGGCCAGGGAGTGCAGTGGAGGATGGCCCAAGTGCTTGGGCCCTGCACCCCATGGGAGACCAGGAGAAGCACCTGGCTCCTGCCATTGGATCAGCGCAGTGCGCCGGCCGCAGCACGCCTACCGCGGCGGCCATTGGAGGATGAACCAACGGCAAAAGGAAGACCTTTCTCTCTGTCTCTCTCTCACTGTCCACTCTGCCTGTCAAAAATAAAAAAAATAAAATAAAATAAAAAGAAAAAAGAAAAAAGAAAAAGTTCTACAAGGGGAGACCAAGTAAAGTTGACCTGTGTCTTTGGTGTTTGCTCTCAGTGCCATGATGCTAGCATGTCATTGGCTTGCTATGACACTGAGCTTACATTACTTCTTACAGGGCCAAGAGTGTTAGTACAGGTTATATGAAGAGTTGAGGTTTTCAAGTAAGATGTGAATAAGTAAAGAAGTAATGGGCCTGGAGTGAGGGCAGTGTTTCCAAGGAAATAGGAGATGAATGATGTGGGTAACAATGTGACAGTTGGAATGCCTATGTTTGGAGAACTCTCTGTCGGTGGACCGTTCCCAGTGAGTGGAGCAGGGATGAGGGAAGGCTGGAAAGGTAAGTTGCAGGTAGCTGTGTGCTGGGCCTTGAATCCCTGACCTACTCCTAAAATCTCCTTACTTCACTCATTTACCTTTGATTGGTACATTTACTAGAGGGGAAATGGTCCTGGAAAGGTTATCCTAAAGAAGTGACGTGAAAAAGTTTTTCTCTTTAAGGAAAGACTGAGTTACAAGAGTCTGAGAATAAAATCCATAAACATTGGATAGCCCAACCACAGAAATGGGAAAAAAGAAACTGATTCCCTCTGGAGTAGGATTTCTCTTTGTGGGGTGAGGTGGGCAAGGTAGGATGTGATGGCGGTTGGGGCAGGGCAGAGAGTTCATCAGGGGAATTCAGTACTGGGTTGAGACTAGAGCTTAACCACATTTGATGACACAAAAGGTTCTTCAGTATGGTGACTTGTGGATTATGTGCAGCTCTCCTTAGACCCACTGCCTTTTGAAAATCCAGTTTTTTTCATTTACAGAATAATTTGAATATAAAGAAGGTGTTTAATATATAATGGAAAATGAGTGAAATCAAATTGCTTGTCTCTCTTCATTGGATCCTGCATCAACAGCATTGTTATTTTTAAAATATTTATTTATTTTAAAGGCAAAGTGATAGAGGGAAAGACAGAGAGCAATCCTCCATCTGCCGGTGCATTCCCCAAATGGCTGCAAAAGCCAGATCTGGACCAGGCCGAAACTAGGAGCCAGGACCTCCATCCTGCTCTCCTACTTGGGTGGCAGGGGCCCAAATACCTGGTTCATCTGCTGCTGCCTTCTAGGCATATTAGCAGCAAGAATCAACATTCCCATGTGAGATGCTAGTGTCGCAAGCAAAGAGCATTATTTTAACGGCTGCTGGCAGTGAACTATCCATTCGAGTCCGTAGCCCAGCTCAGACATTTTTAAGACATGTGACCTTCATTATTAAATAGGATCCTATTTGAATAAAAATGATTGTTAGAAAAATTGTTTTGATTTGTATTGGCTGTTATAAAAACGATGGATTAAAATAGCAGCTGAAAAGAATTACTACCTATTTGTGTGACACTCATTTTAGCCCTGCTTGCTTAAGAGTTTAAAATTTTAATGGCATCTCTTTGTACATACCAGTATCAGCATTCGGCTTGTAGCTATTTGTCCTGACATAGCTCTTCAGTTTTCAAATTGTTTCCCACTTTTGCTTTATTACTAAGCACTTCCTAGACATGGACGTCTGCCTTATCACCAATGCCCTCCTTGTGTGAGCATTTATTTCTCTTTGGAAGTGTATCTAGGACTTGATTTGCTGGGTCGTATGGTAACTAAGCTTAACATTTTGAGGAACTGCCAAACTTTTCCAAAGTGGCTATACCCTTATACTCTCAGGAGTACCATATAAGGGTTCTAATTTCTCCACATCTTTAATATTTGTTATCTGACTTTGGTTATAGCTAACCAAGTGGATATGAACAGGAATCTGCTTGTGGTTTTCCCCTGCGTGTTCCTGATGACTAACAATGTTGAGCATCTTTTAATATGCATGTTATTGGTTGTTTGTGTACTGTTAGATAAATGTCTATTCAAGTTCTTTACCCATTTTTAAATTTGGTTTTGTTGAGTTGTAAAAGTTCTTATATATATTAGATACAAATACAAGTCCCTTATAACATGATTTGTGAAAATTTCCTCCCATTCTTTGAGTTATAATTTCACTTTCTGGTGTCCTTTGAAGCACAAAAGTTTTTAATTTTTATGAAATCCAATTTATCTTTCCTTTTGTTGCTTTTGGTGTCATCTGTGAAAGCATTGTCTAATTCATGGGCATGAAGATTTACACCTGTTTGAAGAGTTTTATGGTTTTAGCTCTTACATTTAGGTCTGTAATCCACTTTAATTTTTGCATATGGTATGAGTTAGGAGTCTAACTTCACTCTTGCTATCCAATTGCCCCAACACTATTTATTGAAAAAACTATTTCCTCCATTGAATTGTCTCAGCACCCTTGTTGCAAATAAACTGGTGGTGTGTGAGAGTTTATTTCTGGAGTTTCAGTTGTATTCCACTGATCTGTGTGAATATGTCTGTCTGTCTGTCAGCACCACACTCTTGATTTCTGTGGCTTTGTAGTAATGGCTTTGATTGGTTTCTGTGTTTTCTGTGAAGTACTTTGAATGACAAAATGATTAATTGTTTTGGAGTTTTTTTGATTAGCAATCCCTTAACGCATATGTAATGACTGCCCTGGCAGAACTGTTCAATTCTAAATCTTCATGATCCCCTGATTCCTTGTTTGCTTCTTCATACTGATCCTGATAAATTGAGTATACTTTGCTTTCATTATACTGCTTTTGAGGGGCAGAATCTCAGTGGTATTCCTTATCATAACTGTTAAATTTGATGTATTTTTCTGTCCAGGATTCCAGTTTACAAGGAATGACAGTAATTAATTTGATAAATTGTGTTGGGCTATAAGTGGGTGCTGCGAGAAACGCTGGCATCAGGCAAGCCTTTGATATCAACTAACAAAATGTGTATATCAGGTGTTTTACTGCATCATGTGCTTCTCATGGGGGGCATCCCTATACGGATTCCCAAGGGGTGGAGGATGGTGTGCTTGCTATCTTAGTACAAGCAATTGTTTTTTGAGTCACCCTATCTGGTTGTGAGCTCATGGGGGGCATAATCAATATCATTCATGGTTATTTCTATGATGCCTGGACTGTGTCTAATATAAAATGAACAAGTGTGTGTGTTTGGGGAGATGATGGCTTTTAAAATGGAATATATTGAAAAACATGCTGGTTCTAAAAATTAAAAATGGTTTATGATACCTCTAGTAAATCTGCCACTCATGCAGCCATTGTGAAGGGCTTTCAGGATTTTCCATGTGCCATGACACGGTGGCAAAAACAACCTAAATGAAAGATCCTGGTGAACAAGACCCCAGCAGAAGGAACAGGCCATCAAGGATGGAGGTGCCTTTCTCTGAAGGGAGGAAGGAACCTCCACTGTGATATGGCCTTGACTAAACAAGTTCAGAGTTGGTGAACTCGAGGGGCTTCCATAGCCTAGATAGCTCATGGCAAGAGCCTCTGGTGATTGCTGACGTCATAAATAAGAGTGCCAATTGTTAAATCAACAACGGGAGTCACTGGGTACATGCTCCCCACGTAGGATCTCTGTCCTTAATGTGTTTTACTATGAAACTTAAAGACAACACTACTAGTCGAACAATACCCTATATCTTGTGCGGTTGTGTGAATGCAGCCTGTTGAAATCCTTGCTTAGTATATACTAAGTTGATCTTCTGTATATGAAGGTAATTGAAAATGAAACTCGATGAAGGGTGTAATGGGAGAGGGGAGGGCCACGGGAGGGAGGGAGGTTGGGGGGGAGCCACAACAATACAAAAGTTGCACTTTGTAAATTCACATTTATTAAATAAAAAAGATTTTCCATGCATGTATACCCATATCTGCATACTGGAGGTCTTGAAAAGTTTTGTGGAAAATGTGCATTATCTTTTAATGCCATTTTCTATGAACTTTTTCTCATGTTTTTCACAAAGGAAACTTAATAGTATGTGAGCTGTAGGGTACTTGCTGTTTTCTCTTAAATATATACTTCGGAATAATTTTCCATTGACAATTACAGATTTACTGCGTTTCTCCCAGTGGCTGCAGTTTTCATTGTGTGGTATACTATTATTGAACCAATTTCATGTTGATGGTATGCTATTTTAACAAGGTTGCATCAGTCATGTCTGTACATGTGTTTATCTGCATTATAAATTTCTAAGAATGAATTGAATTTCCTAGGTTGTAGGTTTTTAGATTTGAAATTTTTATGTAATTCCTGATATGAACACACACCCATGATCACTCCCACAAACAAAAACTGTAGGTTTTTCCTTTTTTTTTTTTTTTTTTTGGTAGATTTATTTTTGTTTTATTTGAAAGGTAGAGAGACAGAACAATCTTCCTTCTACTAGTTCACTCTCCAAATGGCCACAATGGCCCTGGCTGAGCCAGGCTGAAGTCTGGAGCCAGGAACTCCATCCAGGTCTCCCATGTGGGTGGCAGGGGCACAAACACTTGGGTCATCTTTTGCTGCCTTGCCAGGCACAGTGGAGGGCGCTGAATTGGAACCAGAGCTGCCAGGACTTGAGTAGGTGCTCCAATATTGTATGCCACCATAGCAAGCAGCAGCTTAACCCACTGTACCACAATGCAAACTCCAAAATATTTCTTTCTGGACATTCTTAGTCCCCTGGACAATTTAAAATTAATTATTATCCATGTGATGGATGAAAACAATGGGATAAGCATATTCATTTTATTTTCCTATTTTTTTAAAAGATAACTTGGGTTACTTTTGGTATATTAAGGGAATTACCTGTTTGTCATGTCTTTCCCCAATTTGCCCTGATCTCTTAGTAACATTTCCCCCAATTCCTCTTTTAACTTTGTTTTTAACTTTTCAAAAATTCCTATGCAGTGTTGTACATTTTATTTTATTTTTAAGGTGTATTTTATTTATTTGAAAGAGTTACAGAGAGGCAGAGGCAAAGGGAGAGAGGTCTTCCCTCCACTGGTTGACTCCCCAAATGGCCGCAACGGCACTGAGTCGATCTGGAACCAGGAGCCAGGAGCTTCTTCCGGGTCTCCCACATGGATGCAGGGGCCCAAGGACTAGGGCTGCTTTCCCAGGCTGCTTCCCTCTGCTGCTTTCCCTGGCCATAGCAGAGAGCTGAATCAGAAGTGGAGCAGCTGAGACTTGAACTGGCACCCATATGGGATGCTGGTGCTGCAGGTCAGGGCATTACACTGTGCCATAGTGCCAGCCGTGTTGTACATTTTAATGAGGTTACACAGATCAAGCTTTTTGTTCATAATTTCTGGAGCTCGATGAATAGTACATGAATTCAGGTACAAGTGCTACAGTTAGAATTCAGTACTACTCATGAAGTGGTTGCCAAGTCTAATGTGTAAAATACGAGGCTACGATGTGGAGGCGTAGAGATGAGTAAGTCACCAGCATGGCCCTCAGAGAACTTCACTGTGACGTAAGGCAGCATGAAATCACGCCGTAGCAACACAAGCGACTTCTGAGAGGGCATAGGAACCTTAGTAAACACAACTGGGCACATACCTGTAGCAGATTTAAGAAATCCTCACTCCCTGGAGCCAGAGTATAGGAAAGGAAGTAGCAAGAGGAAAAACTAGAAAGGTAGAATGGATTCCAATTCTGAAAGACCTTGATGGCTGTGCTTGGTGCTTTGGAACTCATTCTGTGCACAACAGAGCACCATGGAAGGTTTGGAAATGGAGGCTGTGAAATTGGGAAAATAATTCTGGCAGAGAGGTTGTTATAATGATCACGATCACTGTAACTGCCTTAGCTGTTTCCCCTCCATCCTTGCCCCACTTCAATTCTTTCTCTGTACTAAAGCTAAATAAGGTAAATGCAATAATTCTGCTTAACTTCCCAAGACTGCCCACCATCTCAGAGTAACGCCCATATTCCTTCCCTTGGTTTACAAAGTCCTTGGCGATCCAGTACATTTGTGAAGGGCTTAGATTTTATGAAGTTGGGGAGTGATTTGACTTTGGATCAACAAGACCAGCCTCTGTTCTCCACTTAGATCTCAGAGAGGAAGACAGACATGAAAACATCATACCATGTCTTTTAGATGCACAGCAGTATCTTCCTGCTACCCTCACCATTTCTGAACATACCCCATTTTCTGAACTTGAATGGCCATGCTCCGACTGCCTTGGTGAAGATTCATCCATTCAGTCTCAGCTGATGTGCACTTTCTGAAGTCTTGCTAGGGTCCCCAGTCAGAATCCATGTCACCACCTCTTCTGACCATCTGGTCTCTACTGTGGTGTTCCCTTTATACATCTGGGTAGCTGGGTATATGACTAGAAGTGATCAAATCGGGCAAATTGAGTCACCTGAGTGTACTCTTAATTTCTCACCTTGTGTTATTTTGCAGAGGAAGAATAGAAGAATAAAATGCATCTTCAGTGTCCATTGCTTACCCCAAAAATGTTAAAAGACGTGAATTTGTTTTGCTTTTTGATTAAAAATGAATGATTTTCTTTCTTTTTCTTTTTCTTTTTTTTTTTTTTTTTGACAGGCAGAGTTAGACAGTGAGAGAGAGACAGAAAGGTCTTCCTTCTGTTGGTTCACCCTGCAAATGGCTGCTATGGCCGGCGCGCTGCGCCTATCCGAAGCCAGGAGTCAGGTGTTTCCTCCTGGTCTCCCATGTGGGTGCAGGGCCCAAGCACTTGGGCCATCCTCCACTGCCATCCCGGGCCACAGCAGAGAGCTGGACTGGAAGAGGAGCAACCGGGACTAGAACCTGGAGTGCCGGTGCCGCAGGCGGAGGATTTAGCCAAGTGAGCCATGGTGCCGGCCAAAAACGAATGATTTTCGTTGACAGTTCTCAATGTTAACAGGGGATTCTGTGTTTCTGTGTAGACAGCAGGCTGCTGGCTGTATTCAGACCCTGGAGGCCTGGTGGAATTCTTTGCTGTAGCTGGTCTTTCTGACAACTGGATGGTGCAATTGCACAATGAAATGCAAAATCTCAGAACACGTGCTTTCTACTAGTAAAACTCTCAAATTATATTTGAATGTGTATTCACCTGCCAAAGCTTTCACCAGTCCACAAAAGTCACCTAGGTCTGTACATTCAATCTGATTCTTTAATCACTGTGTGGTGACAACAAATAAGTAGGCTTGGGACTGACATGGATTCCTCCCATCAGACCTGGTAGTCCTCATAGAGAAACTGTAAGAATGTGAGGGTCATTTCAGAGCGTTGCACTTGGGTATTGGAAGGAAAGGACAATTGACCCAGGAGGCTAAGCAAGGAGGAGAGAGAGGAAGTGAGAGCCTGATGAGAGGCAGGGGGAGAAGAGTATGATTGGACAGGTTTAGGGTGCTGGCTGTGGAACTCAATGATCCACAAAGCCCAACAATCATTCACATTGAAAATAAACATCCTGAGGTCAGAGTAGAAGCCAAAACACCTTAATCCACGGAATAAAGACATGCAGGATACAGAAAGAGCATTGCATTTCGAGTCCAAATAGGTGAGGGTTCTGGCCCTTCCTCTTGTTATCTGAATGGTTGCAAATGGATTGCTTTGTCTCTTAGTACCCTTCCTTTTGTGAAATGTGTTTTTAAAAATAAAAACCTGGGGGACTGGCCTTGCAATGTAGTGACATTCCATACAAGTTCGAGTCCATACGAGTTCTGATACAGCTCCCTGCTAATGGCCTGAGAAAAGCAGCAAAAAGATGGTCCAAATAACTGGACCCCTGCCACCCACATGAGGGACTCTGATAAAGCTCCTGGCTCTTAGATTTGGCCTGTCCAAGTCCCTTCTGTTGTGGCCATCTGGGGACTGGATCAGCAGTTGGAACATCTTTGTCTCTTTCTCTCTGTAACTCTGATTTTCAAATAGATAAGTGAATCTTAAACACACACACACACACACACAACCAAAAAGCTAAGGATGTTGTGAAATCCAAAGGTTTCCCATGTGTTCTGCAAGTAGATTTTATTAATATTTGAAATGCATTTATATACATACTAGTTTATTTGTAAGTAATAAATATATATTTTCACTTATAGTAAGTTAAAGCCTTTGCTAATTCTTTTTTTTTTTTGACAGGCAGAGTGGATAGTGAGAGAGAGACAGAGAGAAAGGTCTTCCTTTTTGCCGTTGGTTCACCCTCCAATGGCCGCTTCGGCTGGCGCATCGCACTGATCCGAAGCTAGGAGCCAGGTGTGGGTGCAGGGCCCAAGGACTTGGACCATCCTCCACTGCCTTCCCGGGCCATAGCAGAGAGCTGGCCTGGAAGAGGGGCAACAGGGATAGAATCTGGCGCCCCAACCGTGACTAGAACCTGGTGTGCCAGCGCCTCAAGGTGGAGGATTAGCCTGTTAAGCCACGGCACCAGCCTAATTCTTTTTTTTTTTTTTTTTAAAGGATTATTTATTTTGCTTTGGGGGAGGGGAGAGTCTTCCATCTTCTGGTTCACTCCCCAGAGAGAGGGAGAGACACAAAGAATCTTCCTTCCTTCTGCTGGTTCACTTCCAAAATTTAGAGAAAATGGGATTAGCAGATAAGCTTATGGACAGGCATTGTGGTGCAGGAAGTTAGTAACCACTTGGGACGCTCACAACCCATATGGGAGGGCCTGGGATGGAGTCCTGGCTCCTCCCCTTCCAATTGAACTTCCTGCTAATGAACATCTGGGAGGCAGCAGGTTATGGCCTAAGTGCTTGGGTCCTTGCAATCCATGTGGGAGACCCAGATGGAGTTCCAAGCTCCTGGCTTTGGCCTGACCCAGCCCTGGTTGTTGCAGTCACTTGAGGAGTGAACCAGCAAGTGGAAGATCTCTATCTCTCCCCTCCCCCAAGACCCCGTCCCTCTATCACTCTGCCTTTGAAATTAAATAAATAGGGCCGGCGCCATGGCTCACTTAGTTAATCCTCCACCTGCAGTACCCATGTGGGCGCCGGGTTCTAGTCCCCATTGCTCCTCTTTCAGTCCAGCTCTCTGCTGTGGCCTGGGAGGGCAGTGGAGGATGGCCCAAGTGCTTGGGCCCCTGCACCCGCGTGCGAGATCAGAAAGAAGCACCTGGCTCCTGGCTTTGGATCGGCGCAGTGCCAGCCGTTGTGGCCATTTGGGGAGTGAATCAACAGAGGGCAGACCTCTCTCTCTCTCTCTCTCTCTCTCTGTCTATAACTCTACCTGTCAAATAAATAAATAAATAAATAAATAAAAAGAAATTAAATAAATAAATGTTTTAACTAATTTTTTTAAAAGAGGTAAAACATTATTTTCGGAGACTCACAGACCTGGCTCAGATCATAATCCCACTATTGATATATTCCATGACCTTAATCAAACACTTCTAGTCCCAATTTCCTCATCTGAAAAACAAGAAGAGATAAATTTATTTGATGCAAACGAATCTGAAATCCATGTATAGGGTTTCCATGCTGTGTACCTTTCATGAACTGTTTGAAGACCCCTCGCAATGGTGCTTATCTTTCTGATCCTGCATCATATACAGAGGTTCTCTCACATCTTGCACTAAACCACGAAAGCAGAGACTATCCTGGCACTTCATTTTTCACAGCATTTTGCAATTTATAAAGTATTGTCTGAAACACAATCAGATTTAAAACTCACTTGAACCCTATGAAGTCGGTGTTCTTCCTGCTTTGCAGGTGCAAGGCTGAGATCCATGTCTACTGAACGTGGTGCCTGGTTGCCTCCCACTTGTCTTGAGGTGGAGTCTACCTTCTCTTTCATTTCCTTTGCAGCTCCTGACTGTGACTTCGATTCCAAGAACTCTTCATTGCCATATAGTATTACTGAATTTGTACAGCAGAAAAGTAGGTGATCTGGAAGTGAGTACTGAATGTTTCTGCTCTAGAAGGAATTTAAGTTAACCAGTGTCACTGACTGGATGATTCTCTACCAAATTTTTTCATAGACTCTAAAATATCTCTCAAGATGTTTCATACAGTGTGCTCCATCAACCTTGCCTATCCTTTTCCCATTCAAATAATTGTGAGAGGTGCCATCAGTGAGAAATGATAAAAAGCTCTTTGTCATGAAATATCAAGAAGGAAAAAATAAGCAGGTTTTTTTTTTTTTTTGGTCATTTTTCTCATACTAACGTGTTGCCTGACACGTACCCAGGCTTCCTAAGGACCTGGGGAGGTGTGGACCCACATGAGGGTGTTTTCAGTTTATAGAACATAAACTTGGCAAACAGGGAGTCATCTCGCCCTCCTGTTTCTTTCACTTCAAATGCATATGTCACCTTGTAGAACAGCATTCCAAACCCCTGACAGCTTCTGTATGTAATACCCAATTCTGAAGAATGTGTTTTACAACCATGAGACTACATTTCTGTATCTCTTGGGCAAACCAAATCCAACCACCAACATTAAAACCCGGGCTGGTTCATTCTTCTGTAGTCTTGCTAACTATAGATTGTACATCTTCAGACCCGCATATCTATATGACACCCCACACCTAGTACAAGAGTGCATAGACTAATGTTTCAGTCAATTACCTATCCTTCTCTTAAAAATTTTTTCATTTATTTGAAACAAGGCAATGGAGGCAGAGACAAACAGACACACAGAGAAAGCTTCCATTCAGGTCTCCCAAGTGGGTGGCAGGAACCTAATTACTTGAGTCATCTCCGCTGCCTCTCAGGGTCTGCATGGGCAGGAAGCTGGAGACAGGAACCAAAGCCAGGAGATGAAGCCAGGTAGTGCAGTGTGAAAGGTGAATGTCCCAACTGCTATATCAAATGCCTGCTTCCCTGTATCTCTTATCCTATTTTAGAAATTTTTTATTTTCCATTAGTGTGTAGGGTGGAAGATGTTGGTGCTTGGGGAGTGGTCTGCTGTTGCACTGGCTAGACTTATAATCCTGCTTTTCTAACTGTGGGCTGTGGATAAATTCCTGAGACTTAACTGTGAAATGCCAACCTCAGAGACTGGTAGTAGGCATGGGGTAAGGTGATGTCTATAAAAAAGTTTAGCACAGTGACTGGACCACCATAGACACCAAGAACTATTAGCTGTTGTTCCCTATCCGTACCTTTGGGGGAATGGGAAAAGGAAAAAGCTCATGAAAGTACCATTCAAGGATTAAAGTTTAAATATGCAAAACTAGGTCTGGGGTCATCGTTGTGGCATAGCAGGTGAAGGCACTGCCTTTGATGCTGGCATCCCCTAAGGATGCCGGTTTGTTTCCTGGTGGCTTCACTTCCCATCCAGCTCTCTGCTAATGGCCTAGGAAAAGCAGTGAAAGCTGACCCAAATATTTGGGCCCCTGCACCCACAGGGAGACTTGGAAGGAACTCCTGGCTCCTCGCTTCAGCCTGCCCAGCCCTGGCCTTTGCAGCCATCTGGGGAGTGAATCAGTGCATCAAAGCTCTCTGTCTCTCCCTCTCTCTGTAACTCTGACTTTCAAATAAATAAATAAACCTTTAATAAACAAAACAAATTAAACAAACCTGGGCTCTTACATTTTGTTTTTATTTGCTGGAATAGTATAACAATACTACCTACCTCCATGTGATTGAGTTCATCATTTTCTCAAAGTAGGATCCTAGACTTAAGTAAGAATTCTTTAGTGCAGAGTGATTTACAAAAGTAGTTATAGCTATTTTAGTATCTGGAGATCCCTAAGGGAGAGGGCTAGCTGGATAAGATTGTAGGGTTTAGTGACTCAGTTGTCTTCAACCACATATTCACAAAAATAAACATTATAGTAAATAACATGAAGAGACTTTGCTCCTGAACCATTTACAGCTATGAGGCTCATAACACCTCTTTAAGCAATAAAATAAATCATGAGATGGATTTACCTGGTGACCCAAAGAGAGAATTCAATATAGATTAATTTTAGGAAATTTTGTGGAAAAAAATGACACCAAGATATGTTAAAATCAAAATAGTTCACAATATTCTACCCAAGTTAAAACAATGGAGACTCTGGAAAGTGGGATAGGAATGATAAACAACCAAAGGAAGAGTCTGTACATACTTTAATACTGACAGGCAAATAAATGAATAAATCTACAAAAAATGGGCCCTTGGCTTTTTTTTGCATATTTTTGCAAGTTTGAGAGATTCTGCTGCAGCAGATTTTCTGGGCACCAGAAGGGAGATTACAGGAAATGGAAGAAGCAAGTGTAAGACAGCAAGAAGCAGACAGAGGCAGGGACATGGGAAGCACATTTACTTTTAATTTAAATCCAAACATTTCTACAGAGACCGTCAGGGTTTGTGGGCTTGGCTATGCAACTCTGCTGCGAGTCGCACTTGTTCCATAAAGCAGAAATGAGGAAATGTTTTATGGTATTGTGTTCTTCCCCTTTGGTTTTCCTTGCTTCCGTGCAAAATTTTCAAAAGAAGAAGTTCACTCTGGTTTATCCTAAACAAATTCAACTCAGCATCCAGGTAGTATTGCTCGCATGGCCACCTTAAGTACTTGTTTTTGAAAGTGTGTTTTTGACTGTAGACACTTAAATTCATTGTGGTTTATCATGTCAATATATGCTTTGGCGAGTGCCCAGTGCTGAGAAGGCCTGTTAAAATTCCTTAAGCAGTCTGTGAAGACTGAAGCCTCAGGGGCACAGCTCCCATCTTTTCAGAGAATAGAGGACCCACAACCCAAACATCTTAAGGCATCTTCTGACACCAACTGTCCCTCCAAAAGGGGAGCTGAATTCATGCCTAATGAGGGTCATAGACCAACCGACCAAATAAGCTGCTCTTCGGTGAGGACAAACAGAATCCAAGACCCTGTGTGGGTGGGTGGTGAGATTACATTTTGGAATAAGAATTAATTAAATTTGTACAACGATTTCAATTTCAATTCCTTCCAAGTTTTTGCCATCTGATCTTCCATAGCAGCTTTGGAAGACAGGCAAGGCAGATACTCAGGTCTCTATTTTCACAGATGAAGAAAACTGAAATTTAAAAATATTCAGTGATGATCTGGGACCTCAAAATTCCATACAAGATAGTACATGAGAGACCGTTCAACCATTCATTATATATATATATTTTTTTACTTCAAAGCCAGAGTACTTCTATTATATTATATTAAAAAGTTGAGAGTAGTTTGACTTCAGGTAAAGATTTGAAAGCTCATAATATGAAGCCAGTGAAGAATTTTGTATCAGAAATACTGGTGGGAAGTGTTGCTGTTTTATTATTCCAAGTATTAAAACAGCACAAAAAAGATTTTTTAATAAATCTAATGGAGCAGTTCTTGAGGGAAAAGCTGTTTGTCTACTTAGAATATTACTAACTGATGTGTGCTCCCAGTTCATCCAGAACATTCCTTCAATAGTCTTTGCTCTGCTCAGAGATGGGTACTTGTAATGACCTCCGGTCAGGGATGGGGACATTGGTTCTGCCAAGAACATTTTTCAGGGCTATTCCACAGTTAATAATTACAAGTTGTCTCCCAAATAGAGCAACATGTCTACCATGACTGCTGCTACTATTACATTACTATTAATAATAACAATAATATTTTCAAATGCTTGGTATGCATCAAGCACTATGCCACACACTTTGTTCACAGAAGCCATTGCTCTGCTTTCTCACTGAATTCATCCTCATTAGTGGAGAAGAAAAAGCCATAACTTAACATTAAATAACAGCCACAGTCATGTAATTAATATGGGATAGAGTTAGGATTTAAACTCTAGCGTTATAATTCCAGAACCCACAAGCCCAAACGTTTTGTGACACTGCCTTCTGTCTCAGTTTGTTTTGTGCTGCTATAACAGAACACCATACATGGGAAAACTCATTTGTCTCATTGTTCTGGAGCTTGCCAGTCAAGAGATTGAGGGATCTATCTGGTGGGGAAAGGCTTTCTTGCTGCCTCATCCCAGGATGGAAGACATCACACGAGCAAGAGAGGGAGAGAGAAGGGGACCAAAGTCATCTTTTTTATCAGAATCCAGCTCCTGTGATAACTCATTCACTTCCAACAGAACAGCATCAATCAAGTCATGAAAGCAGAGTCCTCATGACCTGATAACCCCAGAAGGCCCCACCTCTCAACACTGTTGAGTTAGGGGTTGAGATTCTAACACACGACTTCGGGGACACATGTTCAAACCATAGTACTTTCCCAGCAGAACTTATAACGATGACAGCCATAGAAGTGTATTGATTGTTTATTATCACACTAGTTATCAAACTTGTTTTTCACAAATGAACTAAAGGAGATTTGAAGAGGTGAAGTGACTTGCCCAGGTTCACATGGTTAGTGAGTTAAACAATACAGATCTGGATTCAGTATGATTCTCAAAAAAAGGGAAATTGAACTCCAGTGTTTTACTGCCTTCTTTTCCTGTGAATGGTCTTAAAAATTAATTATAGGTTTTGATTTTCTAGCAGGGGTGAGGAATGTCTAGCCCACAGGATGTATAAGACCCATGAAATCATTCAGTCTGACCCTGCTAAGGCAACCACATGTGGAACTTAACATTCAATAAATCTACAGCATGCTAATTTTTAAGTTGATAATTTTGTGTGGCCCACAAATGATCTTATAAATACCCAAATGGCCCTTAGCAGAAAAAAATTTCTCTGCCCCTGCTTAAAAAAAAAAAATAGCCTCAGACCTCACACCCCTGTAAGTCCAAATTTTCAGAACTTGATAAGGGGAGTCGGTGCTGTGTCATAAGTAGGCTAAGCCTCTGCCTGTGGTGCCAGCATCCCATATGGGTGCTGGTTTGTGTCCCGGCTGCTCCTCTTCTGATCCAGCTCCCTGCTTATGGCCTGGGAAAGCAGGGGAAGATGGCCCAAATGCTTGGGCCCCTACACCCATGAGGGAGACCTGGAAGAAGCTCCTGGCTTCAGCCTGGCCCAGCCCTGGCCATTCAGCCACTTGGGGAGTGAACCAGTTGTTGGAAGACCTCTCTCTCTGTCTTTCCCTCCCTCTCTGTAACTCTGCCTTTCAAATAAATAAATCTTAAGAGAAAAGAAAACTTAGCCTTCCTCCAGCTTTTAAAGTCTGGGGATTAACCCATGAAGTGCTGAAGATGGTTCACTGCAACATGAGCACAGGTACACTAAAATGTTCATTGTGTTCCATCACACAATACAATGGAAACCACCATTGTCATATGACGTAACAATGGTTACCTTTACTATTCTCAGCAGCCATACTGAAGGGAGCTGTCTTTTTTCATGGGAGAACCCCTTCACTCTATGCTACGGTTTCTTTCTTTTATTTTTTTTTAAAAGATTTATTTTATTTATTTGAAAGACAGAGTTACAGAGAGAAGTAGAGACAGAGAGAGGTCTTCCATCTGCTGGTTCACTCCCCAGATGGCCGCATGGCTGGAGCTGCTCCAATCCAAAGCTAGGATCCAGGAGCTTCTTCCAGGTCTCCCACGTGGGTACAGGGGTTCAGGGACTTGGGCCATCCCCTACTGCTTCCCCAGGCCATAGCAGAGAGCTGGATTGGAAGAGGAGCATCCGGGACTAGAATTGGCACCCATATGGGATGCTGGTGCTTCAGGCCAGGGCTTTAACCTGCTGCACCATAGTGCCAGCCCCTATGCTATGGTTTCAATGTGGTTTGTCCTCCAAAGGTTTATGTGCTAGAAGCTTGGACCTCAGAGTTATAACGTCCAGAAGTAATGAGATCTTTAGTGGGAGATGATTCCGTGATGGGGTCTGGACTACCTTGGTGAAGGAATTAATGTAGACCTCCCACGTGTGTATTAATTTCCAGTAAGAATGATTTGTTGTGAAAAAGATAGCCCGTGCCCTCCTTGGTCTCCTGCTTCCTCTCTCATTTTGTGTTCTGTCTCTCTGGGATGTGTTTTCACCTAGGGATGCCATCTGCCATGAGACCCTCACCAGAAGCCAATACTTGGTACCATGTACTTATATCTCTAAAGCGGTGAACCAAATTAACCTGTTTTCTTTATAAAGCACTCAGCTTCGGTATATTGTCATAGCAATAGGAATATGACTAAGACACTCTATCTTCTTCACCTGGGCGAATGCAGAGAAGGATGTGTCATTGAATGTTTGTATAGGAGGATGGACATTTTACATTTGAATTCAGAACATGTACAAGGTGCTGTAAGGCAATGGTTTGCTTACTTTCCAAATTTGCAGAGGATACTTTGTTGGAGATATAAGCCCCTGGAGGAATATGTAGCCTGGTTTCTTCCTACAATTGCAATAAAAGAGAATGGTAGTATGTGAAGAGTTGCCTGTGATTATATGCACTGGGCACACTCCAGAGAGGCAGGGGATATCCACCTGGCCCCATCCCAAAGTGGTGAAGTGACTCCAGTACTGCACAGGTTCTCATTGTGCATGACCTATGTAAGCTGACAGGCAGTCCAGAGGCATGAACAGGGATGACAAGTGTGATTTAGTGCCAGAAGTGGATTATGTAATGGTTTAAATAAAATCATTGGGGGCCGGCATTGTGGCATAGTAGGTTCAAACCTCCACTTGTGGCACTGGCACCCCATATGGGCACCGGTTTGTATCTTGGCTACTCCTCTTCTGATCCAGCTCTCTGCTATGGCCTGGGAAAGCAGTAGAAGAGGGCCCAAGTACTTGGGTCCCTGCACCTGCATGGGAGAACTGGAAGGAGCTCTTGGCTCCTGGCTTTGGATTGGCCCAGCTCTGGCCATTGTAGCCATTTGGGGAGTGAACCAGCAGATAGAAGATCTCTCTCTGACTTTCCCTCTCTGTCTGTAGCTCTACCACTCAAATAAATACATAAAATCTTAAAAAAAAAAAAAAAGACAAAACACCGGAGACCTGCGAATTAGTGATGGGCACAAATGTTTTAAGGCCTAGCAGTTAAGATCCACAGGTCTCTTATAAGGATGCATGAATTCAATCCTTGGTTCTGGCTCCTAATTCCAGTTTTGTAGCAATGAAGTCTCTGGGAGGAAGCAGTAAGGACTCAAGTGATTGGGTTTCTGCTGCACACAGGAGACCTGGGTTGAAAACTTGGCTCCTGGATTTGATCTGGCCAAACCCTGGCCATCACAGGCATTTGGGAAGTGAACCAGCAGATGGGAGCTCTCTCTGACAGTCTGACTCTCTTTTGCTCTCAAATAAATAAGTGATTTAAACAGGTTTTTTATGTATAAGCAACATGGCGGTGAGATACTCAATCAGATGTCCTGAGAATGAGCCCACTGTGCCGTGTATGCTTTGTCACCCTTGACAAGCCACCCAACCAGCCTGGCCCGTCCTTTTCTTGTGTTGGACTTGTTGTTCCCTTCTGACTCTGAAATACTCTGATCTCTGGTCTAGACTTGTATATTATGCTCTGAGAACCATTGATCTGGTAACCTAAAAAACTGAGTGTACTTTACTTCCCAAGCCATTGAAAGTATAAAGGAAGGAAAGCTTACTCACTGCTGGAAATCAGACTCAGAGGCATTTAATTACAGTTTTTGGAGATGTGTCATTCAACCACAGTTGGTAAGAGTCATGTCCAAGTGCTTTATTAAGTCATTTATCATCTTATACAGCTACCAATCAGTAATTACCTAATTCAGTATCACCAGCTTGTGTGAGGAGTGTTTGACTTTTCTGTCCTGTGCATTGAAACAAACATAAAAGTACACCCATGACAATCATGACCATCCTACCTACTCACATTTCAAAATTTTTCTGCTCCTGATTTTCTATTACCTGATTATTTCTATTTTTACTGCCTATAGAATCATACTCTTTTGCAACTAAATGTAATTTTAGAAATTATTTAATCCCCTCTCCTGTGCTACTCAGTTGAACCTTGAAGACAGGAAAGACTGTATAATTTGCCAAAGACCTGCAGCAGGTTGATGGCAGAGTCATGCTCAGTATCCCTTGTCTAACACTCACCCTTCCGATTTCCAAAACCTCATGTTTCAGTGAGACCTAAGGAAGTTCTGGTGCAACCAGAAGGCAAGACATAGTGTGTTCTGATTTGAGAGGTTTAGATAAAGCCCCCTGGGCTCAGAAATGCCCAGGTAGGGAACCACAGTGTAAGATAAAATTTGGGCAGCCAGCTGAAGACAGGTGTGGAAAGAGAAGAACAAAGATAGGGTTGGGGGCACTCAGTTCCTTTTTCAATTTGTCATAAGGTGAACTCTATAGAGATGAACCAGAATAGAAAGGATTTAAATTGAGATTTAACAGCATTTGGGTATTTTCAAGTGTTGAAATATCCAATCAGACAATTCATAGTGTATTGTGCTAAGATCTCTATTTCTATGACTTTTGAAAGATTTATTTATTTGAGAGGTAGAGGGGGTGGAAAGAGAGAAAGAGAATGCATGAAAGAGTGAGAGAGTTTCCATTCATTGATTCGCTCCCCAAATGCCCCAAAATTAGAACCAAAGTCAGGAGTGCAATGTAAATTTTCCACATGGGTTGCAGGAACTCAATCACTTGGGCCATCATTTGCCTCCTCAGGTCAGCACTGGCAGGGAGCTGGAGTCAAGAGCTGGAGCTGCGAGTTGAAACCAGGTACTCTGACAAGGGATAAGGATGTCTTTCTTTCTCTTCCTTCCTTCCTTCCTTCCTTCCTTCCTTCCTTCCTTCCTTCCTTCCTTCCTTCCTTTTCTCTCTTTCTCTCTTTTCCTCTTTCTTTTTCTCTTTCTTTCTTTCTCTTTCAGATTTATTTATTTGAAAGGTAGCATTATATAGTGAAAGAAAGGGAGAGAAAGGGAGAGAAAGAGAGAGAGAGAGAGAGAGAGAGAGAGAGAGAGAGAGAGAGAAATATCTTTCATCTGCTGGTTTACTCCCTAAATGGCTACAAAGGCCAGTGCTGGACCAGGCCAAATTCAGTAGTCTGGAATCTCATCGGGGTCTCCCATGCAGGTGGCAGGGACCCAAGAACTCAGGTAATTTTCGACTACTTTCCCAGGTGCATTAGCAGGGGGCTGGACCAGAAGTGGAACAACTGGAGCTGGAACAAGCACCCATAGGGGATGCCAGCATCATACGTGGTGGATCTACTGGCTACACTGCAGCAGAGCTGGCCTCTTTTGTGATATTTTCCAAAGATGAATGTATATATCATTAAAATTCTATTTACATCATTGAAATTTGGCATTTTGGTGTAGCAGGTAAAGCTTCTGCCTACAATGCTGGCATCCCATATGAGTACCTTTTCATGTCCTTGCTGCTCGTTTCTGATCCAGCTCCCCAATAATGGTCCTGGGAAAAGCAGTGGAAGATGGCCCAAGTACTTCTGGCTTCAGATGGGCCCAGCCCTGGCTGTTGCAGCCATCTGGGGAGTGAACAAGTGATGAGGGTTTTCTCTGAATTTCCCTCTTTATAATTCTGACTTTCCAATAAAAAATAATGATCTTTTTTAAAAAATCATACAAAACTGATTGCCAAGTACGTGTGAAAAATTTGCTTTACCTAACAGCAAATGACGGAATGGCATTTTCACTATGATTCATTCATTCATCTCATTCTTGCACTCAGCAAACTTTTGCTGAGGCCTTACTAAGTGCCAAGTACAAAAGGCAGACACAAGATCAGATGGAGAGGAGACAGGTAGAAAAAGGGAGTTCAATATCCAGTCAGGAGATGTTGAGGCTTGGGAAAGAGGACAGCTACCCATAGTAGGTTCAAGGACATAGGACACAAAATAAGGAGACGAGACCTGGACACATGTGGCACCTGCACAGCAGGGAGGCAGATTCTATTTCATTTTCTTTTTTTTAATTTTTATTATTATTATTATTTTTTATTTTTTTGACAGGCAGAGTGGATAGTGAGAGAGAGAGACAGAGAGAAAGGTCTTCCTTTTGCCGTTGGTTCACCCTCCAATGGCCGCTGCGGCCGGCGCATCGCGCTGATCTGAAACCAGGAGCCAGGTGCTTCTCCTGGTCTCCCATGCGGGTGCAGGGCCCAAGGACTTGGGCCATCCTCCACTGCCTTCCCGGGCCATAGCAGAGAGCTGGCCTGGAAGAGGGGCAACCGGGATAGAATCCAGCGCCCCGACCAGGACTAGAACCCGGTGTGCCGGCGCCGCAAGGTGGAGGATTAGCCTGTTAAGCCACGGCGCCGGCCTCATTTTCTTTTTAAAAATTTTCTCTTTTTCCTCTGCACAATGTTGTTTTGTTAATAAAACAATAAACAAAAATTGCATTATGGGATCTTAGACTGGAATGACTGTTTGGCTATAATTTTCTAAAGAGTAATATTTTTATTTTGAAATAACTTAGAATTTACAGAAATAGTGCAGAGGGCTTTCAGATACTCTTCATTCTGACTCACAGGTTACTCATGTTTTGCTTCATTTGCGCATTCTCTCTATTTCTCTTTCCCACACATGGAATTATATATTTTTCTGTGCCACTTGAGAGTGCTTTGCTTTTTACTCCTCATGAAGTGGATATTTCCACCAAGAATAAGGACATTCGCTTGTATGATGGGACTTCCAAAAGTTTGTACACAGATAGAATTCAATGACTAAGTTTATTTTGATGCAAAAAAACCACTTGAGATCCATGCATGGAGTTTTACAAGGCACATTTTCTGTGAACCTTTTGAATAGTGGATTTCAAAATTTCTGAAAGACAAGAAATTTGGCAGTGATGCATGACTATTGTCTATCAGACAAACCTGCGAATCTCACCAATTGTCTCACAAATGTCTTGTGCCCTTGGTCAAAGAGCCAGCCCAAGATCACGTGTAGCATTCAGTTTTCATGTTTCTAGTTTCCTTTAATCTGGATCCATTTCTTATTCTTTTGCCTTTAATGACTCACTTTAAAAAATTACTCATTTGAGAGATAGAGTGAGATGGACAGAGAGAGAAAGAGAGGAGGGAGGGAGGGAGAGAGAGAGACTGTGTGTGTGTGTGTGCGCCCATACCCTTGATTCACTGGTTCACTCCTAGCTCCTGCAACAGCCAGGGGGCTAAAGCTGGGAGCTGGGAACTCTGTCTGCACATGTGTAGCAAGAAACCAATCACTTGAGCCATCATCTGTTGTCTCCCAGGGTTTACGTTAGCAGGAGGCTGGAATTGGGAGCTGGACTGTACATCAAACTCAGACATTCTGATACTGAATATGCACATTCTAATTGGCAGCTCAACATGGGTGTCTGAGCTAGCAGCTAGATGCCTAACTCATGACTGGTATTTTTTTTTAAGATATTTATTTGAAAGTCAGAGTTATACAGAGAGAGAGAAAGAGAGAGAGAGAAAGAGAGAGGTCTCCCATCCACTGGTTCACTCCCCAGTTGGCTGCAATGGCTGGAGCTGGGAGCTTCTGTCGGATCTCCCACATGGATGCAGGGGCCCAAGGACTTGGCCCATCTTCTACTGCTTTCCCAGGCCATAGCAGAGAGCTGGATAGGAAGTGGAGCGTTCGGGACTCGAACTGGCACCCATGTGGGATGCTGGCACTGCAGGCTTTACCTGCTACGTCACAGAGCTGGCCTCCATGACTAGTATTTTTGAAAAATACTGGCTACTTGTAGAATTCCTCTGCATTTGGGTTTAACGGCAATTTCCTTGTAATGGATTCAGGCAGCACAATCTAAGTACTTTTGTGTCCTCAGCGCATCATATCTGGAGGCATATGATGTAGGATCAAGAGTTGGAGCCAGGAATCAAACCCAGGCATTTTGCTATGGGATGCTTAACTGCTGGGCCAAAAGCCCACCCCAGACTCTATATTGAAAATTTTGTTTTCTTCAGCTCAAAATAGTGTCTTATGAATAATTTAAAAAGATATTTAAATTAACACAATCTCATATTCAATCCATATTAAAGTTAGGTGCAACTCTGGAGGGTTGTACATACCTGCAACATCAGCCAGGTTATATTGTAATACAAATGCAGACCAAAGGAAGCTCACGTGTAAGTCAATGCTGATACGAGCAGAAGTGATTTGTTTTCAACTTCTGCATATACATACTTTCTAGAGAGTTATTTGGATTCATACATTTTTCCTATCTGTTGACTAAAGACTATGACTCAAATGTAAATTATGGCATTTGGGGGACACTATGTGTATGTTTGAGCTTCTCATTGGAATAACTTAGTGAGTCCTCAATTAAAAATGAATGTGGGGGCCCGGCGTTGTGGTAAAGCCGCTGCTTGCAGTGCTGGCATCCATATGGGTGTTGGTTCCTGCCCGCCTGAACCACTTCTGATCCAGCTCTCTGCTATGGCTTGGGAAAGCAGTGGGAGATGGCCCAAGTTGTTGGGCCCCTGCACCTGCATGGGAGACCTGGAAGAAGCTCCTGGCTTCAGATTGGTGCAGCTCTGGCTTTTGTGGCCAGTTGGGGAGTGAACCAGTAGATAGAAGATTTTCTCTCTGTTTCTGTCTCTCTGCGCTTCTTCTCTGTGTAACTGTGGCTTTCAAATAAATAAATGAATTAAAAAAAAATGAATGTGGGCAGGCTACAGTGCTTGGCAGCATACCATATCAGAGTCTTGGCTACTCCACTTCCAATCTATTTTCCCGCTAATCCTCACTGGGGAGGAAGCAGGTAAAATTTCAAGTACTTGGGCCCCTGCCACCCACATGGAACATGCAGATGGAGTTCCTGGCTCCTGGCTTTGACCTAGCTCATCCCTGGCTGTTGCAGGCATTTGAGGATTATATCAGCAGGCTGAAGTTTTCTCTGTTTGTCTCACTCTCTGTTGCTCTGCTTTTCAAGTAGATGAAAATAAATAAATAAGCATTTAAAAATTTCTCTACTTTAAAAATGAATGAATGAATTTGGGTAATGGACATTTGACTTAGCTTTTGAGACTCCACATCAGAGTGCCTGGGTTCCATGCCAGGCCCTGGCTCCCAATTCCACCTTATTGCAATGAAGACCCTGGAGGCAGCCGGTGATGGCTCAAGTAGTTGGGTCCTTGTGATCCATGTGGGAGATTTAGATTGCCTTCCCAGCTCCTGGCTCCAGCTTCAGCCCAGCCCCAACTCTTGCAGGTATTTGGGAAGGGAACTAGCAGTTGGAGCGCTCCATCTGTCTGTCTTTGCCTCTCAAATAGAAAGAATGGATGTATACTATTTTTTTTTTTTTGACAGGCAGAGTGGACAGTGAGAGAGAGAGACAGAGAGAAAGGTCTTCCTTTTTCCATTGGTTCACTCCCCAGTTGCCACTGTGAATGGCGCGCTGCGGCCGGCGTACCGTGCTGATCCGAAGCCAGGAGCCAGGTGCTTCTCCCGGTCTCCCATTTGGGTGCAGGGCCCAAGCACTTGGGCCATCCTCCACTGCACTCCCGGGCCACACAAAGAGCTGGACTGGAAGAAGAGCAACCGGGACAGAATCCGGTGCCCTGACCAGGACTAGAACCTGGGGTGCCGGCGCTGCAGGCGGAGGATTAGCCTATTGAGCCGCGGTGCCAGCCATATACTATTTTTTTTAAAAGATTTATTTATTTATTTGAAAGGCAGAGTTACAGAGAGAGAGGGACAGACAGAGAGATATTTTCCAGCCAATGTTTTACTCCTCAGATGGCTGTAACAGCTGGAGCTGGGCCAGGCTGAAGCCAGGAGCCTGGAGCTTCTTCTGGGTTTCCCATGTGGGTACAGGGACCCAAATAGTTGAATCATCTTCTGCTGTTTTTCCTAGCCATTAGCAGAGGGTTGGATGAGAAATGAAGCAGCCATGGGCCAGCGCCGTGGCATAGTGGGTGGAACTGCTGCCTGTGATGCTGACTGGAGACTGGATGCTCCTCCACTTCCTATATAGCTCCCTGCTAATGCACCTGGGAAAGCAGTGGAAGATGGCCCAAGTTCTTGGGCCCCTACACTCAATTGGGAGACCCAGAAGAAACTCCTGGCTCCTGGCTTCAACCTGGCCCAGTTCCAGCTGTTGCAGTCATCTGAGGAGTGAACCAGCGGATGAATCTCTTTCTGTAACTGCATTTCAAATAAATAAATAAATCTTAAAATAAGAAGTGGAGCAGCTGGGGCTCCAACAGGCGGCCATATGGGATGCTGGCATTGCAATGGACAGCTTTATCCACTACACTACAATGCTGGCGCCAATCCTATATTATTTTAATCTGTGATGGATCACTTTAGTGTTATTCCTATTCACAGCTATAAAGTAAAATGATTTGTTTCTTAAGAACAACAATGAAATTTTGTTAAGACTTGGGAGTTTTTGAATAAAATATGATTTATTTTTAAGGATGCAGTTATAAGATATTCAGTATCTTTAAACTGATTTAAAAAATTATTTATTTATTTGAAAGTCAGAATTACTCAGAGAGGCAGAGAGAGAGATATCTTCCATCTGCTGGTTCACTCCCCAACTGGCCACAATGGCTGGAGCTGTGCCAATCCGAAGCCAGGAGCCAGGAGCTTCCTCCAGGTCTCCCATGTGAGTGCAGGGGTCCAAGGACATGGGCCATCTTCTACTGCTATCCCAGGCCATAGCAGAGAGCTGGATTGGAAGTGGAGCAGCCGGGACTTGAACCAGCACCCATATGGGTTGCTGGCACTGCAGGCCAGGGCGTTAACCTGCTGTGCCACAGGGCTGGCCCCTCTAAACTGATTTTTTTTTTTTGGACAGGCAGAGTGGACAGTGAGAGAGAGAGAGACAGAGAGAAAGGTCTTCCTTTACCGTTGGTTCACCCTCCAATGGCTATTGCAGCGGGCCCGCTGCGGCTGGCGCACCGCACTGATCTGAAGCCAGGAGCACTTGGGCCATCCTCCACTGCACTCCCGGGCCACAGCAGAGAGCTGGACTGATAGAGGGGCAACTGGGACAGAATCTGGTGCCCCAACTGGGACTAGAACCCAGTGTGCTGGCGCTGCAGGTGGAGGATTAGCCTGTTGAGCCACAGCGCTGGCCTAAACTGATCTTAAAAGATGTTAATGGGCTAGTGTTTGACTTTCTGCAAAACAAAAAAACAACAAACAAACAAACAAACAAAAAAAAAACCCCACCTCATTGTATTTCTGTCACATCTTCACTTTTGAACTAATCTTGCAAAAATATTTATCTATAAGCATGGCAAAGAGTGTTTTATTTTAACAACACTTTAAGTCATAGTAAGCCACTATGAGTTTAGAAAGAATAACTAAAATGCTTGCTGCAGAATGGATCTGCGAATTCTTTCCTTTGGGTGTAAAATGATTCACTTTTTTGGAGAAATCTGTAGTAAATCAGATTTATTAGTCATTCTGCGTTCCCAAGAACAGGAAGATGGAGTAGGGTTTCAAGAACACCAATGTAGAGGGCTTTGGTGGTAGTCTGGCTGGAATAATTCTTTTTTGCACTGTTAAGAACCAATTCTTTGAAACTTCATGGAGTTCAGTATGAAAAAACTGCAAAGCTGGCCAAGGGTGAACATGGCAGTGGCTCCATGCTGCCATCTGGTGGTTTATTTCTGCACTGCCTCTTCCAGTGAGCCCTGGGCTCCTGTCCATGAGCTTTGGCTGGCCCTGTGGGCCGATGAGAAAAATGGAAAGTTTGGGCTGTTCGTTATGTTCATGTGGAACTTTTCTGTTGGTATTTGTTTCATTCATTCTCTGTTGAATATGTGTCCCCTTCCCTTAAGATAACTTGGTACCCTTTGTATTGCCCCCTTTCCCTATTGGTGCTACAACAAAAACAAAACAAGCATTTCCTGAGTCCTTCCTAGCTGCCGAAGTTCTCTGTAATATATGGTTTTCTGTAAGACTGAGAAACAACACATGGGACAAAATATGATTATTATTCCATTTTACAGGTGAGAGAACATAGTAAGTAGCAGTTGAGTGCAAAACGGATCACTGGCTCAGCTGTGTAGAGCCAACTGCCAATGACAGCATTTGGGACATTGTTATCACACCTCTGCATGAAATCAAATAATACATCACCTGTCCCATTTTGGGGGGTCTTGTTTCTGATTTTTCTGATTGTGAAATGAAAGTTTTCTTTTTAAAAAAGACTTATTTTATTTATTTGAAAGGCAGAGTTGGAAAGAGAGAGAGAGAGAATCTTCCATCTGCTGGCTCACTCCCCTAAAGGCTTAAATGGCCAGGGCTGGGTCAGGCCTAAGCCAGGAACCAGGAGCTTCTTCCAGGTCTCCCATGTGGGTACAGGGGCCCAAGGGCTTGGGCCATCCTCTGCTGCTTTTCCAGTCACATTAGCAGGGAGATGGATAGGAAGTGGAGTAGGTAGGACTCAAACTGGCACCCCACTATACCACAATGTCAGACTCAAAAGATTTATTTTTTTATTGAAAGATGCCAAGCTCTAGTTTGCTATTTGTAAAAATATTGTAAAAATATTAACCAGTGCCATTAAAATCTGCCTATCAGTAAGAGATCCACATTTCTGCAGCTCTAGAGAAAATAGAGTGATTTACTAACTGTGAGTGTCAGTGAGATAATGCATAGGAATTGAACTTAGATATCCCACACTCAAATTAATTATTGTATGGTAAACTGTTGGATCAATTTCTGGTTAATGTTCACACATGACCAATGCAATGTACTCAGTAGAGGGTAAATATTATTTGCTGATGCATTTGAGTTTAGTACAACCTCTTCTGATTTGGAGAATGTAGAGCTCCAATTGATTTGAAAGCATGGTAATTTTTTAGTATACTCAATAAACACTTTGTATCTTGTATTAATTCTTAATATATACCTTAATCAAAAGTAATAACCAACCAACCAACCAACCAACCAAATAACCATTTATTCAATCATGCAAGTACTGATTCTTATTAAACTTATAAACATGATGCTGTCCTATGTTCTCTCATCATATTTCCAAGAATTTCTTTCTGGTCTGTTCTATAAAGAGAAATGGTATTTATAATTACAAGGCAGACTTTAAAAATGTGACACATGGTAGGTGTTGCATCGGTGCTCCCTCCCATGGTCCCACTTAAGCCCTGGCATTGCTGAAATTTCATTGTCATCCACTTTCTTTTCCTTCATCTTTTTCATTTGTGAGGACTTCACAGTGGGCTTGCACGCTGTATACAACTTACAGATTCTGCCACGACTGCAGATTCATGGAAGACTTCTAGAGATGAACTAATGTGAGATGCTGGGAAGGGCAATGGGAAGAGTTTACATTAAGGGAACTGGTGCACTTACAAACTATTTTCGATGACAAACTTTAGAATATGTTAAGAGAGAGATGGTGGTAAAGTTCACAGGTAAGGGGGCATTGCTTTAAGTGCTCCATAGTATTCTACCCTCCCTTTGCTCCCCCCACCCAACACATCCACCCAAAGAAGGAGGTTTGACACTCCCAAAAATTGCACATCTTTGTGAGAATACCAACATCAAGGACTGGGGACTGCTCACATCCAAGTGCGGCACTGTTGAGGTTTGGGTAGAGTTTGGCCTCACTAGAACTCTTGTTGGAAATTGGTCCCCAATGTAACTTCATTGAGAGGTGTTCAGACCTTTAAGAAGTATTAATGCTTTTCTGATGAGAGTGAGTTCTCACTCTCAAAGGATTGGTTTGGCTGCCCCAGAGCAGACTTTCTTGTCTCCTTCATGCAACCACTATATTGCAGTGCTATCTGTGCCCTGAGGTCTTTGCAAGAAGTTGATGTTAATGCCAAGCCCTTGGGCATCCTAAATTATGAACTCAATAAAGTTCTTTATAAAGTCTTTTAGCAACACAAATCAGATGAAGACAGGTACCCAAAAGAGTGGAGAGCATTTATCTTCATTTGTTCAAATCATGGTGAGAACCCAATGGAGAATGGAATAAAGCAAGGGCACAGAGTCAGCTGCTGTAGTTCAGCCACTGCCAAAGCCATTCCCCAGGTCTTTTCACCTCCTCTAGCAGGGGAGCTGGGGAGCTCACACACTCACTTACCTTTCCAGATTCCCTTGTAGCTAGGTGAAAGCAGGAGCCACCAGTTTCAGCTAGCAGTAACATTTTTGGAAAAAGAACAATCTGGGCTGCTGGAATGCTTCCTTTAATCTCTTTTTCTTCTCTCTTTTTAATCCTTCCTGTTGAGAAACAGCCCTGGGCACCTGCTGCTAGGTTTCTTTTTGACTAGATACACAAACACCTGTTTTGTTTAAGACTCTGTAGTAGGAATTTCTACTATTTGCCTCTGAATGCTTTCCTACTTGGTAAAAGCTCCATGAAATGTGTTTGCTGATGAGCACCAGTGTGCTGTGGGTAGCTGGATCAGCCTACTTTGGAAAGTGGGAGGCAGGGACGTGGGAGACACTGTCAGGAGCGGTAGGGGAAGATCTGAAAGATGCCGAGTGTATTCCACCAAGAGGGCCATGATATAAATTTTGGAAGGTATGATCTAGGGATAGAGTCCCTACATTTCTGCAGGTGCAGTGGGAGTCTGAACCAGAAAGTGATGCTCTGGGTTTCTTTGTTGTGATTCTTTTGTGTTCTTCAGCTGGTGTAAACTCAGGAAACATAGATTGCAAATTTATTGGTGCTCATATTCATGGATTGCAATGTCAATTTGCACATTTTTTAAAAAAAATAGGCACCTACTGTATGTTTAACTGTTCATTAGATCAGAGTTTAACATTGTTTTTTCTTTTTTCTGTAAAAGGCCAAAGAGGAAATGGTTTAGGCTCTGTGAGCCATTCAATTTCTGTCTCAACTACTCAGTGCTGCTATTGTTGCATGAATGTAAACATAGACAAAATATAAAGCAATGAGCATTGGCTGTGTTCCAATAAAACTTTATTTATAAAAAAAAACAATGGTTTGGATTCAGCCACACAGCTACAGTTTGACAAACTTTTGCTTTAGACCTTATAATGGCACTAAAGAAGAAGTTAGACTTTACTTTTTTGTACATTATAAATCTCTTTTAAAAAGATTTGTTTATTTGAAAGGCAGAGTTACAGAGTTACAGAGATATAGAGGCAAAGAGAGAGAGAGAGACAGAGAGAGAGAGAGACAGAGAGAGAGAGAGGTCTTCCATCTGCTGGTTCACTCCCCAAATGGCCACAATGGCTAAAGTTGGGCCCTCTGAAGCCAGGAGCCAGGAGCTTCTTCTGGGTCTGTCATGCAGGTGCAGGGGCCCAAGGGCTTGAGCCATCTTCCACTGTTTTCACAGGCCATAGCAGAGAGCTAGATCAGGAATGGAGCAGCTGGACTCAAGCCAGCACCCATATAAGATGCCGGCACTGCAGGAGGCGGCTTTACCCCCTACACCATGGTGCCAGCCCCTATCTCTCTCTTTAAATCATCTTGAAACTGTTAATTTGCATGGTAAAATTCACTTGTCTCCATGACATTTTTCTTAGGATTTTCTCCGTAGATGTTGGACGATGGCATGTGGATTCTCTGAGCCAGTTTCCCTTCTGATGTGTGGTAATTCCACAGTAACGTTTCCTAAAGTGTGCTCTATGGAACATCAATTTCAAGGGCTATTCCAGAAAAAACTAGGAGGTGTTTGAACTCCATCAGTGACTCCTCAGTGGCCAGAGCAGCATTTTCTCCCTTGTGCTCTCTGGGAATGTAGATATGCCACAAGAAAATTCTCCATGAAACCTTGGGTAACCAATTTCACCTCTCAGTGCAGTTACCATACTCATGTACATTTTGACTCTTTAAGAGGGGATACTGGACGCCCCATTTCCCAAGCCCAACCAAACATACTGTGCCACTTTTTCATGGGGCTCCATGAGGGAATAGCATGTCATTGCACACCCTTGGATAAATGCTACCTCACTGGCATTGCAGAGAGTTCCAATCAATGGGAATCCAGTCATTTTTACATTCCCAATCTAAGAATAAGGGTTTTTCTTTTGATGCTGCCCACAAGTATTTTTCTTGGCAAGATTGCCTATGTTTTCCTTGCAAAGAGACCTGGGCAAATGGGAAAGAAATCAGGTTTCAAAGTTGAAGAGATTGGTCTTGGAATTTCAACTATTTACTAGATGTGTGAACTTGGAGAAGTTTCTTCAGTTTCTGTGGGTTTCTTTTTCCTCATTGCTAAACTCAGTATAAAACCTACTCCATATGATTAATTGATTGCACAAGATACCACATATAATGTAAAAAACTCAGTGAGTGGCACATAGAAAATGCTCAGTAAGTACAGTTTCTGCGTAGGCTTGGAATTTCAGGGGATCTCAGTAGGAATGCCAGGGAACCAACTATGTGTTTAGTTCAGCCTCTTCTCTGAATAATAACTAAATCTCTTGTGTGCAAGGAGGGATTTTGAGGCAATTATCTCATGCAGCTTGCAGAGTAGCGTTCAGAGTATGCCCACAGGAATTAAAGAATGGGTTTTTGGGGCCACTCTCTTTATTTGTGTGTCTAGACTGACAACCCATTGGTTTGACCTGGCCATTGCATCTGCTTTACTGCATCTAGTGCAGTGCTAGCAGTGCCTTGTTGCCACAGGCTCCAACTCTCCATATAATTGCATATTATTCACATTTTGTCTTAAACCACGTGAACATATATGACCCTCACTTGCTGTCAAAATTCTTCTAGTCCCTGTATTTATTAACAAAGCAATTCATTGTTTTGTTAGTGAATAACCATCTGGACTTTGGAGTTGTGTTACCCCTAATTTTTAAAATTTTAATCAGATATTTTAAAAACCTACAAATTTTAGGAAGCAAAAAGTGAAGTTTTTTTTTTTAAAGATTTATTTATTTATTTGAAAGAGTTACACAGAAAGAAAAGAGGGAAGGAGGGAGGGGGAGAGAGAGAGAGAGAGGTCTTTCATCCAATGGTTCACTCCCCAATTGGCCACAATGACCGGAGATGCACCAATCCGAAGCTAGGAGCCAGGAGCTTCCTCCAAGTCTCCCAAGTGGGTGCAGGGGCCCAAGGACTTGGGCCATCTTCTACTGCTTTTCCCAGGCCATAGCAGAGAGCTGGATTGGAAGTGGAGCAGCCAGGTCTCGAATTGGCGCCTGGTATGTGATGCTGGTGCTTCAGGTCAGGGCATTAACCCGCTGCGCCACAGCACCAGCACCAAATAATGAAGTATTTACAAATGAACATGAAATATTTATTGAGGAGATAGAAACTTTTCTTAAATAATAGTATTTTATTTTTATTTTTTTTAAAAGATTTTGTTTATTTATTTGAGAAGTAGTGTTACAGACTGTGAGAGGCAGATACAAAGAGAAAGGTCTTCCTTCTGTTGGTTCATGCCTCAAATTGGCCGCAATGGCCGAAGCTATGCGGATCCGAAGCCAGGAGCCAAGTGCCTCTTCCTGATCTCCCATGCGGGTGCAGGGGTCCAAGCACTTGGGCCATCTTCTACTGCTTTCCTAGGCCACAGCAGAGAGCTGGATTGGAAGAGGAGCAGCTGGGACTAGAATTGGCACCCATATGGGATGCCCGCACCGCAGGTGGAGGATTAACCCACTGCACCACGGTGCCAGCTCCTTTATTTTTATTTTTAAAAATTTATTTTGAAAGTCAAAGTTCCAGAGAGAAAAGGAGAGATGGAGAGATCGTCCATCGGCTGGCTCACTCCTCAGATAGCCAAAACAGGCAGAAGCCAGGAGCCAGGCGCTTCACCTGGGTCTCCCATATGGGTGGCATGGGTCTAAGCACTTGGGCCATCTTGTGCTGCTATTCCTAAGCCATTAGCAGGGAGCCAGATAGGGAGTGGAGCCTCTGTGACACAAACTGGTGCCCTATGGGATGCAGGCATCGCAGGTGGAAACTTAATCCACTAAGTCACAATGCCAGCCCCTGGGCTATCTTTAAAACATTGATATTTAAGGGGCAAGCACTGTGGCAAAGTGGGTAAAGCCACTGCCTGCAGTGCTGGTGTCCCATATGGGTGCTTATTCCAGTCCTGGCTGCTCCACTTCTGATCCAGCTCTGCTTTTGGCTGGGGAAAGCAGTGGAAGATGGCCCAAATGTTGGGGCCCTTGCACCCATGTGGGACACTCAGACACAGCTCCTGGCTCTTGGTTTCAGCCTGGTCCAGCCTTGACTATCACGGCCACCTGGGGAGTGAACCAGCAGATGGAAGATTCTCTCTCTCTGTAACTCTTTCAAAATAAATAAGTAAATCTTAAAAAAAAATAACCTAGAAAAACTGCTTGAGTTTTTTGGAGATAGAGCAAGAAATAGGACAACTCCTAGGAACAATTTTAAAACTGGAAATCTCTTTGTGTTCACTATTCTGTTATGCTCCATTTCGTCAGTAGATGGCACCCTTCTCCTACCTTTAAAGCTTTCGTTTACACTAAGGTGTAAAGGGCTGATAATTCATTCCAACAGTTATTCAATCCACATTGGGTCTTAGTCAATTAATTACAATTACAGCCCTATAGGATATCTGGTGCAAAGAACAGGTGGCATGATTATGCCAATATTTAACTACTGTCAAGAAATATATTCATGTAGTTCATTTTAACATGTTTTAAAGATTCAGTTCTCTCATCTCTTGGTGATTTGCTGTCTCCGTCCTGAATATTTTTCTCTATCATGGTAATGTTATCCTAGACTTCTTGCTCTAGGCAGGTGACCTATCTAATTTTTCAAGATCAAGCTGTTCATTTCTTTCTTCTTTCAATCAGCAATTATCTATTCATTACCTAATATATGACAGACTGCTAAACTCAAAGAATACAATCATACCTGAGTTATAGTCTTTGCCTTTAAGGAGCCCAAAACCTATATGGAGGGGACAGGGAAAAGTATAATTATATTATGCACACAAGGATAAGCATTAGTAGGATATGCAATGGGTATCATGGGAGCCAAAGAAGTGGATCAGACCCAGTCCATAGGTGGGAGCATGGGAGAGCTCCCTGGAACTAAAACTTCCTAAGCCGATTCTTATCAGAAAATGAGAGATTAGTCCAGCAAACCTCAGGGCAGAGTTACACTCCAGGGAAGGGATACTATGGGCATGGGAATGCAGGTGAACCATGTCATAGATGATCTATAGGGGCTTTTAAGAAGGGCTCGGCCTTAAATACTCAATCCTGGCTGCACAGTAGATTCACCTGAGGAGTGTCTAAACAACACAAATCATTGGACTTATTGTTGGATTTATTTATGTATTTAGTCTGGAGATGCCTGGGCACTGGTGTTTTAAAAAAATTCCTAAGTGATTTTCTTAAGTGTTCAGGGTTAGGAGACCTTGCGCTTGCTGGTGAGGGCTGGCCAATACACCCTGGAAAGTGGGCATTTTATTATGTATTAGATACTTTGGGAAGCTGGTTGAAGACACGGACTCTGGACCCCTCTCCCAGCAATTCTGATGCAGTAGATTTCAGGGGGACTCCAGGCATGTGAATTACTGACAGTTGTGACGTGTATTTGTTAGAAGTGGTTAGAAAGTCACATTTGGGAAAAACCAGACACCATCAGGGAATGGCTTGAGAATCATGGTAAGTTGCTGGGACTTCATCCTGCTGTTGGGGTGATCCCACACAAGAGGTTTTGTTGGTTTCGGCAAGGCAATGGGCTTAGAATGGTTCTTGAGAGTAGCCACACCAATGAGACTGTGAACAGGAGTCAGGGGGTAACTGGAGAAGCACTGTAAAATTCCAGGTGAGAGGACAGGAGAGAAGTTAGGACCAGGGTGTGGGGAGAGTGGGGATTCCAGAAATATTTAGAATGTCAAATTGCCAGGACTTGGTTGTATTGACAACTTCGGGGTCACTAACTATGAAAAATGATGATGTTATCTCACTGTAAGTATTTTTTAAAAAACAATACTAGACCATATAATGAGTGCAAGAAAATCCAGCAAAGATTTTCTCATTTTTTCCTGTACAATATTTTTCAATTTTGAATATTTAATATTTCTCAAATGATTTTTTCTTATGTATCTCTCATTTTCTGATCCCCTAAACACATGTCAAATCTGACTGTTGAGAGCTTCAATGCTACAGAGGGGGAAAGAAAGGACAATCCTTGCTTTAATGATGGTGCAATGGTTTGACTTAGGATTTTTCAACTTAATGTTGGTGCAAAGACAACACGTTGCATTGACAGTAGATTTCAGATTTTGAGTTTTGTCCTCTTGCTAGCCCAGCATTGTGGAGTCTGATCCTCTCTGGTGATGCTGGACAGCAGCAGTGAGCGCAGCTCCCAGACAGTCCTGTGGTCACCTGGGAAACCAGGTGCGGCCAAGAGGGTGGTAACATGTGTGTGTGTGTATGTGTGTGCGAGTGTGTGTAGCCATGTACTAGGGAACCAGGTTCAAATTCTTCTATGAATGGGACAAAAATTGAGGGAATTGGTAGATGTCAGCGTGACAGGATTATATAAAAAGAGGATATTACATGAATGGGAAAGCATTTTCTTTCACCAAAAGATGGGGTTGTGATAGTCTAAAACCTTGTTAACTAATGTTTGTTCAGCGCTTACTATATGCTAGTCCTTATTTTAAGCTGTATTATATACATGTTGCTGTGTATATATATATATATATATATACATATACATATACATATATACACAGCAACGTTATGTCATCTCTATATTGTGATATGAAATGAAAAAGTAATTATTTTCAATGTATTTGAGAAGCAAAGAGAGCGTGAAAGAGAGCGTTCTCCCCATCCACTGGTCTGTTCCCCACAAAGACTGAGCTGAGACCAAAGTCAGGAGCTGAGACCTCAACCCAGGTCTCTCACATGGGCGGCAGGGAGCCAGTAGCTTGGTTTGCTTTTGCAGGAAACTAGAGTCAGGAGCCTGAGACATTAAGAAAATCCAGGCACACTGATGCAGGATGCAAACGTTTTAACTGCCAGGCCAGATGCCTGTTGCTCTCACTTTTTTAGGTGATATAATCTGTGTAAGTTCTCACTGCTGTTTTTTGTTGTTTAATTTATTTTATTTATCTGAAAGTGCAGAGGTGGCATCAGGGAGAGAGAGAGAGAGAGATCTTCCATCTGCTGATTCACTCCCCAAATGGCTGCTATGGCCAGGGCTGCGCCAGACCAAAACCAGGAACCAGGAGCGTCTTGTGGGTCTCCTACATGGGTGCAGGGGCCCAAGGACTTGGACTATCTTCTGCTGCTTTCCCAGGTGCTTTAGTAGGGAGCTGGATTGGATATGGATCAGCCAGGGCTTGAACCAGAACCCACAGGGGATGCTAGCATTGCAGGCTGTGGCTTCATGCACTACACCACAACATTGACCCTTCACTGTTGGGTTTTTGTGGCCATGCTTTGCCCACTTTCCTGTGTACAAAGGTACCTGCTCTGAAGATTGTCCTTTTCTTTTTCTCCAATTCAACATTTCCAGTTCTTCTTGTTCCTTTTCCATAGTTGTGTGCTAAATGCTTTTTTGTAGGTTCCATTTATTTGGTTAAGAATATTCCATTCTGTTCAGTTTGCTGCATTTTTGTCTTTTTTTCATTTTATTTATTTGACAGGTAGAGTTATAGACAGTGATAGAGAGAGACAGAGAGAAAGGTCTTCCTTCCATTGGTTCACCCCCCAAATGGCCTGAACTGCTGGCGCTGTGCCAATCTGAAGCCAGGAGCCAGGTGCTTCTTCCCGGTCTCCCATGCGGGTGCAGGAGCCGAAGAACTTGGGCCCTCCTCCACTGCCCTCCCGGGCCACAGCAGAGAGCTGGCCTGGAAGAGGAGCAACTGGGACTAGAACCCGGCGCCCGTATGGAATGCCGGCGTGGTAGGCGGAGGATTAACCAAGTGAGTCATGGCACTGGCCCCGTTTTGTCTTTTATTGTTGTTAAAATGCTTTTCCTGCAAATGCTGAGATAATCATAGGGTTTCTCTCCTTTAAATTGAATTTCCTTTCTTTTATGTTACTTTTTTTGTAGGTTGCTGAGTGCAGTTTGCCATAATTTTTGGGATTTTTTATCATCTGTGCCAATCAGTGATTGTAGCCTGTAATTTTTCTTTTTCAAACTCCCTTTGTTGGTTTTTGCATCAAAATTATAATAGCTTCAAAAAATGAGTTGTGGAATTTTTTTCTTTTAGATTCCTTGAATGATTAGTAGAACTCACTTGTAAAAAATTAACAGAAAATGGAATTCAAATATCATACAACCTTTCTATGAATTTTTAAATTTGCCTCATGCATGTTCCTAGAAATACATAAACTACTGAGACTGAATCAAGAGAAAATAGAAGATATGAATAGATATGAGCAAAAAATTTGAATTGGTAATGAAGGTCTCCTATTAAAAAAACTATAGGCCCAGAGGATTTTACTGGAGGATTTCAAAAACATTCAAAGGATAATTAATATCAATTATTCAAATTTTCTTCCAAAAATAAGAGGGAACACTTTCCATGTTATTCTATGAGACTGCAGTTATCTGATATCAAATTCAAAGGCATTGCAAGAAAATTATACATCTATATATATTATGATTATAGATGGAAAAATATTCAATAAAAACTAGTGAACTAAATACAGAAAAATATCAAGAGAATTATGTACAGTGACCAAATGGGATTCATCCTAGGAAGACAAGGTGAGTTAAGCATATGAAAATCAGTTAGTACAATTCAATGTATGATTAGAATAAACAATATGAGCATCTCACTGGATGATGAAAAGAAAATATTTAATAACTTTTTAGGAAGAAAAACATAGAACAAACTAGAAGTAGAGGGAATTTTCTTAATCTGATAAAGGATATCTACAAAAATTTACAATTTACCATTGTTAAAGTTATAATTAACAGTGAAGGAATAGAGAGTTTCCCTTAAGATTAGGGATAACAGAAAGATGCCTTGCCTTATAATTTCTACTCAATATTGCACTGGAAGTTCTAGTTAGGAAAGTTAGGGGATAAAATGAAATAAAAGTCATCAAGATTGAAAAAGAAGTAAAACTATCCTTTATTCTTAGCTGATATAACTTTGTCTATAGAAATTCAAAAACTATCAGAATAAATTAGTTCAGTAAAATTGCAGAAGATTAATTTAAAAGAAGATGATTTTTTTTCAATAAATCAGCAAAGAATAGTCCAGAAAATGAATTTAAGAAAACATTTGCACTCACATAAAAATTAAAATGTTTAAGATTAAAGTTAACAAAAGTACAAAACTTGTACTGAAACAGCTTCAAAATATTGTTGAAGAAATTAAAGAGCATCTAAATAGATGGAAAAGTATCTTCTTTTAATGGATAAAAAAAACTCAATATGATTAAGTTGGAAATACATTCCAAAATGATCTATACATTTAGTGCAATTCCTGTGAAAATCCCAGTTGTATTCTTTGACAAGATAATCCTGAAATGCAAGGAAATTCAAGGAGCCTATAACTGCTAAGGTAGAACAAAGTTGGAGGATTAATATCTTCCAAGTTCAAAACTTAGTAAAAAAAAAAAAAACTCTGCTAGTCAATGCAGTATGGTATTGGTACATGGTAGATATATTTTTTTAAAGATTTATTTATTTGAAAGGCAGAGTGACAAAGATTCAGAGTTCACTTCCAAGATGACTGCAACAGCCAGGTCAGGGCCCGGCCAAAGTCAGGAGCCAAGAATTCCATCCTGGTCTTCCACATGGCTGGCTGGGGCCCATAGATTTGGACCATCCTTTACTGCCTTCCCAGCACACTATCAGGCTCTGGATGGAAAGCAGAGCAGCCAGGATTCAAAGTGGAGGTTTAACCCACTGCAACACAATACCAGTCCTCAGGGTAGAAATTTTGATTAATAGAATCAAATTGAGAGTCCAGAAAAGAAACCATCTATTTATGATCAATTTTTGGGTAAGGGTCCTGAGACCATTCAATGGGAGAAGACTCATTTCAAAAAAATGTGATACCTCCATATGCAAAATGTATCAAAATCCCAAATATAACAGCTGAAACTACAGAATTCTTAAAAGGAAACAGAAGAGCAAATCTTTATAAACTTTGGTTAGGCAAAGGATTCCTAGAATACCAAAAGCACAAACAACAAATAAAAAAAAGTTAGATTTCATCAAAGTTAAAGACTTTTGTGCTTCAAAGGACACTGTTAATAAAATAATAAAACAACCCACAGAACAGGAGAAAATATTTTCAACTTGTATGTGTAATAAGGGACTTCTATAGATAATATGTAAAGAACAATTACAACTCAAAAAGAGAAAGAAAAACAGCTGAAAAGCATGTGAAAAAGTGCTCAAGATCTGGGACTGATGTTTGTGGCTTAGTGACCTGGCATCCCAAATGGGTGTCAGTTCTTGTTGCGTCCCCTTTTCCAATCCATCTCACTACTAATGGCCTGAGAAAAATCAGTGGAGGATGGTCCAATTATTTGGGCCCCTGCCATCCACATAGGAGACCTGGATGAAGTTCCTGGCTCCTGGCTTTGGCCTGGCCCAGCCCTGGCTATTGAGGCCATCTGGGAAGTGAACAAAAGGATGGAAAAATCTCTCTTTCTCTCTGTCTCTCCCTCTCTCTCTGTATCTCTGACTTTTAAATGAATAAATTCAAAAAATGCTCAAGATCATTAATCATCATGAAAGTTAAAAAAAAAAAAACAAACAAACCCACAATCAGCATACCAACTCACACCCACCCAGGATAGTTGTAATAAAAAAGGCAGAAACCTGTTGGTTAGATTGTTGAGATTAATGCACTGATGGTGAGAATGTAAAATGGGAGAGCTGCTTTGGAAAACAAGATGGCACTTCCTCAAATGACCAAACATAGAGTTACCATTTGACCCAGAAATTCTGTTGGAAGTGCCTACCCAAGAGAAGTAACAACAGATACCCACATAGAAACTTGCACATGGATATCCACAGTAGCATTATACATAACTAAAAGGTGGAAATGAGCCCAAGTCCATAAGCCTATGAATAGATAAACAAAATGCAGACTATTATTCGACCTTAAAAAGGAACAAAGTATTGACACACATTACAACATACTTGAACCTTGAAACATTATGCTGCGTGAAAGATGACAAATGACCATACATTGTATGGAATCATACATATAAGACATGTCCAGGGTAGGTAAGCTACAGAGATATGAAGTAGATTATTATCCAGGAATAGGGCAGAGAGGTGAGATAATTAGGGGGTGTATATGTTTTTGGGGTAATGAACATGGTCTAACATTGATTGCAATGATGGTTGGAAAATTGTGTGCTTAGTGAATGCACTGAAACCCATTAGATTGTGCATTTCATATGTGTGATTTGTATGGTATGTGAGTTAGTATATAAATGAAACTATTCCCCTCCCCAAAGAAGAAAGAAGAAAAGTTTTGGCCTTCACCTTGGGTGCTTTCATTTGCTCTCTCTCTCTTTCTCAAGGGACAGCATGCTGGTAGATGATGAGATGCGGGTGGTGAAGAACTGGTCCTTGGCATATAGCCAGTGAGAAACTATGTGCTTCTAGTAGCCATGTGGATGAGCAGATTCTCTCCCTTGAGCCTTCAGATGAGACTACAACCTGACCAACAGCTTGCTTGCACCTTCATGAGAGATCTTAAGTCAGAATCATTCTGCTGAGATGCTACTGAATTCTTTACCCATTGAAACTGAGATAATGAATGTTTATTTTAAGCTGCTGAGTTTTGGGGTAATTGTTGTACAGTAACAGATAAATAATACTGCATAACTAATATAGATAACTAACAGCACTTGTTGGTTGCAGTGTCCTTTGGATGAAGCTTGTTTATTTGCTGTTCTGGGCTGTTATATTTTCATAATTTGCCTAGGCATAGCTTGTATATTTTCATGCAATCAGCTCCAAGAAAGTCGTTTCTTTCAGTGGTAAATGGAATTTCAAGATGACATATTGAGAACTTGGAAGAGTCATTGCTACTGAATTGGTTACCATATGGTATGAGATGCCTAGGAAACACACACACACATACACACACACACTCAAATTAAGACTGCAAAGCATTTTTAGTAATTTCTTCTGTTACATCTGTATTTTCCTCACATTAAAAATTCTAATTCTAAGGGACAAGGAGATTATGTAGTTAGAATGTCTAATAATCACTCTTACCACGTTTATTAAGATTTTAATTAATTAATTTATTTTCATTTTATTTGAAAGGGAGGAAGGAAGGAAAAGAGAAGGAGAGAAGGATAAGGAGAGAGACGTCTGACATCTGTTGGTTTACTCCCCAAATGCCAACAAGAATCAGGGCTGGGTCAGGCAAAAGCCACGAGCTCAGAACTCTCAGTTCAGAGCTCCACGTGAGTGGCAAGATCCCAGGCACCGGAGCCATCGGGTGCTGCCTACCAGGATGCATGTTAGCAGGAAGCTGGACTGGAAGCAGAGCAGCTGGGACTCTTCAATATGGGATATGGGTGTCCCAAATAGCAACTTAAACTGCAGTGCCACGTCCCCATCTTCACACACGTTTTAGAATAGTAATACCATCATCAATATTTTTCTTGCAAAGAGGGAACATGTTTATATGCATGATCTTCCTTTTTCCTTTCATTTTTGTAACAGTACAATATCTAAATACAGCAAATAGATAATCTGTTAGACTTTCCTTCTTTCATTATTACCCTTGAACCTCAGTTATATGTATAATGCTTGCTGTTGACTACAAGGATTTGGCCAATTACAAATGTTAGAGGGTACACACTCCACACACCACACCGATGTTGAAGAATTTGTTATAAAGCTCATAGAATTCACCCAAAGCTGTTATGTTCATGGTGAATTGTTATGATAGGGAAACAGTACAGATTGCAATCAGCTAAGAGAAGAATCAGTGGGTGCAGAGTGGGACAGCAAACATTTACAGAACTCCCACTGGTCTCTCTTAAGGAGTCAGTGCGCACTGCTTTCCTGTCATGGATGTGTGTCAATTAACATGGAGCTTTGCCAAGCAGGAAGGCTCACTGGAGTCTTGGTGTCCACAGTTCTTTCTGGGGCTCTATTGCATAGGCATGACCATTTGATTTTCCTTGTGGTTGATCTTTAGGTCAACCGATAGCCTGTGACTCAAATTCCTCACCTTATCATTTGTTCTTTCTGGTACAGCCAGGTCTCATCCTATGTTGCATTGTTTGACTATCCAGTACGACCTGAGGTTCCCAGGCATGTCAGCCACAACAGCCCTAGTGACTAGAGATTGCTTTCTAGATGTTCTTTACTACAAGGGTTCCCAATAGTCATTTTTGCTTGTTTGAAGCTTGTGCCCTAGTGGATTCCACAAGAAGGGCTCAGAGCACTGAGAATTAGCATGTTGATTACAATTCTGTCCATTCCCTTTATACTTGATATTCTTCTCAATATAAAAATTTTGGCTCACATTTTCTTTTCTCCTGTTTCTTAAATATATTTCCTCATTTCTTTCCTGCATGGATATTGCTATAGAATCTGCTATACACATTCTATTAAACACAATGCTACCTTATAAGTCACTTGATATTTTTGTCTAGATGTTCAAATAACTTTTTCTTTTTCCTTAAAGTTCAGTTTTTTTTTCAGAAAAAAAAATTTATTTTATTTGCAAGGCAAGAGATGGGGTGGGGTTGGAGAAATAGATATATAGACAAATATATATATAGAGAGATCTTCTATATACTGTTTGATTCCCCAAATAGCCACAACAACCAAATCTTGGCCAGGATGAATCCAGAAGCTAGGAACTCCCTCACAGTCTCCCACATGGGTGGCAGGGGCCCAAGTACTTGAGTCATATTTCACTGCTTTCCCACACATATTAGAGGTATCTGGATTGGAAGCAGAATAGCCAGGACTCAAACCTGCACTGTCGTGTGATGTCAGAGTCATTTAACCTGCTAACCTACGATGCTGGCCTCAGGTATCAAGTTATTCTGGGTAAATATGTATGTTGTGTGATATCTTAATATATATTTTCAAATCTATTTTCTATTTTAGGAAACTTTTTAAGAATTTTAGTTTAAATATTTTGTCCCCTCATTTGTTTTTGTTCTGCTGAGACTCCCTTTATGGAATACGTTGAATCTTCCTCACCATTCTTCAATACTGATCTCAATTTCTCTTAAATTCTTCTTTTTTAAAAAATATCTGTTTATTTATTTTGAAACTCAGAGTTACAGAGAGGGAGAAAGAGAGAGAGAGAGAGAGAGAGAGAGAGAGAGAGAGAGAGAGATCTTCCATCTGCTGGCATCTGCTGGTTCACTCCTCAATTGGCCTCAATAGCCAGGGTTGGGCAAGGCTGAAGCCAGGAGCTGGGAGCTTCATCCAGGTTTCCCATGCAGGTGTAGGGGCCCAAACACTTGAGCCGTCTTCCACCGCTTTCCCAGGCCATTAGCAGGAAGCAGGATCAGAAGTGAAGCAGCTGGGACGCAAACTGGAGCCCATATGGGATGTCAGCGTAGCAGCGGAGGCTGCTGTAGCACAGGCCCCATCATTTATTTTTAAATTGAGATACAATTCGCTTATTTAAAGTACATAGGTAAATGGTTTTGGTATATTCAATGATTTTTGAGTTATCACCACAATTTTAGAACATTTTAACAGTCTCTCAAAGAATCTATACCCATAAATAATCACACTTCATTTCCCTCCAACTTTCTGAGTTCATGGAAACCAGTAACCTTCTTTCTGTTTCTATAGGTTTGCCTATTCTGGACATTTTATGTAAGTGTAAAAACAAATGTGAAGTCATTTGTGATTGGCTTCTCTCACTTAGTATGTTTCTAAGGTACATTCATATATTTTATTTATTTTTATTCCTGACTAATGTTCTATTGTGTAGTTATATAACGTTTTACTTATCCATCCAATTGATGGACAATTGTATTGTTTCCACTTTTAGTTTGCTGTTATGAACATCCATGTAAAATCTTTCATTTAACTTTCTTTTTTTTACTGGTCATTGTCTTTTTTTTTTTTAATATTTATTTATTGGGGCTGGTGTGTGGTGCAGTGGTTTAATTCTCTGCCTGGAGTGCCGGCATCCCATATGGGTGCCCCTGCATCTGTGTGGGAGACCCAGAAGAAGCTCTTGGTTCCTGGCTTCAGATTGGCACAGCTCCAGCTGTTGCAACCAATTGGGGAGTGAACTAGCGGATGGAAGACTTTTCTCTCTCTCTCTCCCCATCACTGTCTGTAACTCTATCTCTCAAATAAAAAATATTTTAAAAAAAGATTTATTTATTTACTTGAAAGGCAGAATTACAGAAAGACAGAGGCAGAGAGAGAGAGAGAGAGAGAGAGAGAGAGAGAGAGAGAAGGGTCTTCCATCCCCTGGTTCACTCCCCAAATTGCTGCAACAACCAGAGCTGCATCGATCTGAAGGCAAGAGCCAGGAGCTTCTTCCAGGTCTCTCACACAGGTGTAGGAGCCCAAGGAATTGGGCCATCTTCTACTGCTTTCCCAGGCAATAGCAGAAAGCTGGATCAGAATTGGAGCAGCTGGAACTCAAACTGGCACCCATATGGGATACCAGCACTGCAGGCAGTGACTTTATCCACTATGCCACAGCGCTGGCCCCTGGTCATTGTCTTTATTCCACACATGTTCATATTTTTCGCTATGAATTGTTACCCTTTTCTACATTGACTAGAAAATTCTTTGTATTAGGAAAATTCATCTTTTTTAATTTATTTTTTTAAAGACTTATTTACTTTATTTGAAAGGCAGAGTTCCAGAGAGGGAGGGAGGGAGGGAGGGAGAGAGAGAGAGAGATTTTCCATCTGCTGATTCACTCCCCAAAGGGCTGCAATAGTTGGGGCTGGGCCAGGCTGAAGCCAGGAACCAGGAGCTTCTTTGGGTCTCCCACATGGGTGCAGGGGAACATAGATTTGGGCCATCTTCTGCTGCTTTTCTAGGCGCATTAGCAGGGTGGGATTGGAAGTGGAGCAGTGGGGACTTGAACCAGTGCCCATATGGGATGCTGGTGTTGCAGGCAATGGCTTAACCCACAACACCACAGTGCCGCCCCCCCCCTTTCTTATTTAAAATATTTTTTTAATTGTTATATTAGTATAAGGAAAATAAATTTCATGTAATTCATAGGTGCAATTCCAAAAATAAAATGATAGTTTATTACTTGAGAGGCAGAGAGCAGAGAGACAGTGAGGAAACTCCTGCCTGTTCTCTCCCTAAATACCTGCAGTGGCTAGGGCTGGGCCAGGCCAAATCCAGGTTCTGATACAGCTCTCTCACTAGATTCTTCCATTCCATTCAGTGTAGAAATTTAGACATATGCCAATGTTCTGTTCTCTAATGTATTTCTCTTTCTGTGTTTTTTATTCCTGTCTTCTCAATCAATACATCCACTTAGAAAAAAATATATATATATACTGTTCTTTATATATGTGTGAGTGTGTAATTTTATATTTACCATGGACTGTTAGCCATCTCTCTTATGATGTATGTACTTTTAAATACTGCATCTTAATATTTTCAAAGCTATTTCTATGGTAACCTAGATCTTCTTTCCAATTCTTCAATTTTTATTAATGACATTGCATTTTAGACTGATTATCTTATCTCCCATTCCTAGTTAGAATGCTTAAATCAAGACTCTTTGTACTGGATGTAAGGGGCTGAGGGCGAGGAAAAGTCACTGATGACTTGCAGTCTTCCTTTCTGTGGGTTTTGGTTTTACAGTGGGGGTGGGGCTGGGAAGATGGGTTCAGCCAATACAGGAGAAAGATAATGAGTTCAATTTTAGACATATTGAGATTGAAGTTTTTAGGGAGTAGGTGGTTCTGTTTAAGAAAGCAACTGAATTTGTGGTTTTGGAGTTAAATGAAAGGCATATTTTGGACTCATTACCAATTAAATCATAATTGCTGCTGTGATGCCACACAGGATGATGTGTTTAGTGAAATGAGAAGGGAGTTGAAAACAAGAAGCAGATAACAGGAACATGTAATGGAGTAAAGAAGTGAGCCAGTGTTTAAACTACATAAAGAACTGTCAGGAAGGTGTAAAGAACAGGGTGCTGATGAGCAAGCAAGAAGAGACCAGTGGTCAACAGGAGATAAGTTGGCTGCAACAGAAACATTTTATACCCAGCAGAAGAGAATCTTAGGGTATAGAAGGAGCTTGGGAACTCTCAAGAAGCAAACTGTTGAAATCTTTACGTAGTATATACTAAGTTGATCTTCTGAATATAAAGATAATTGAAAATGAATCTTGATGAAGAATGGGATGGAAGAGGGAGTGGGAGATGGGATGGTTGCAGATGGGAGGGAAGTTATGGGGGGAAAAGCCGCTATAATCCAAAAGTTGTACTTTTGAAATTTATATTTATTAAATAAAAGTTTTTTAAAAAAGCAAATTAAAGGGAAATTTAATTCATTTCATTTCAATAAAGCAGATACTATAAGCTATGTCAGTGGTTTTCTAAAAAGAAAAAAAAAAAGCAAACCTTCAAAAAAGTGTTTTGGGCTGTGTTCAACTAAAGCTTCTCTGAGTCTCTACATAACTTGTCAATCTACCATTTTCAGATGTGAGTGTGTGTGTGTGTGTGTGAGAGAGAGAGAGAGAGAGAGAGAGAGAGAAATAGGCATTCTACTAGCATCAGACTTCTGTACCCCACAGGGCTAATGCCTTGCTTATGTATTTTGGGCAGATTAAAAGCTGAGTGTTTTTTTTTTTCATGCCATTCTGACACCCCAAGAAAAGCTTTTCTGCTCCTTAAACGAAGTGTGTGGTGCCTTCTCCAACAGCACTTCTCCAGCTGACAGGAACAGGATGTCAGCAATTCAGTTGTTGGGCTCCCAGACCTGATGTACACAGCACAAGGAGAAAATCCAGCTCAGCAAATAGTAATCTGGGGAGCTTCCAGTTACAGAAAATTCACTGTGACCTATAAAATTCCAGGCTTACAAAACCCATCATTGTCTCAGTGAATAATGTCATCCAAGTCTTTTTAAGGTGGTGTTTCACCTGTTCTGGTTTGACAGCTCTAACAACCTCAGAGGAATGCCCTTCACCTGTAATCACGATTAGACAATGTTGATGATTTTTGTAACTGTCAGCTATTGCCCAATGATCTTGCACCACACACACCACCCCAAAGCTCAGGAGCTTACAGAGATAAGCATGTGTGTGTATCTTTTGCTTACCAGTTTTCAGGTCAGCTGAAGAGGCTTTGCTTCAGGTTTGGTATGCTGGTCCAGTGCTGTGCCTCCTTACATCATTTCCACTGAAACTTTTCTGTGCAAGGCAAGGCACATGACTCAACTCAATGTGGCACATGGAGATAGACTCAACCCTGAGAGGGAAGAGGAGGGTGAACCTTTGTTGAACAGTAATTTCATCGCAGTCTTGGTGCCCATATATATATATATATATATTTTTTGACTGGCAGAGTTAGACAGTGAGAGAGAGAGAGAGAGAGACAGAGAGAAAGGTCTTCCTTTTCCGTTGGTTCACCCTCCAAATGGCTGCTACGGCCAGCACTGTGCCGATCCGAAGCCAGGAGCCAGGTACTTCCTCCTGGTCTCCCATGAGGGTGCAGGGCCCAAGCACTTGGGCCGTCCTCCACTGCCTTCCTGGGCCACAGCAGAGAGCTGGACTGGAAGAGGAGCAACCAGGACAGAATCTGGCACCCCAACCGGGACTAGAACCTGGGGTGCCAGTGCCACAGGTGGAGGATTAGTCAAGTGAGCCGCGATGCCGGCCTGGTGCCCGTATTTTTACAAGCACAATTCAGAAAGGTTGTCTTGTAACCAGAAACTTGTTCTGACTGCAGTGAAGAACTGTAAGTCCCAAGTCATTATCTTTAAAAAAGTGAACCTTGCAAGTATTCCTTGGTTTTCACATTTAACATGTTCTTAATAAAATGAGTAAATTGCTGGGAGAAAAAAATGGCCCAAGATGATCAAATTTACCAAATTTTGACTTATATATAACCTTGTGATAATAAAGGTATGGTGAATAGTGACATCTGTAGCAATTAAATAATTTTTTAAAAATTTACATATTCTACAATATATTTATATGAAATTGCCCTCTGGAGATGTCCTACTTTCCCTGCTGGGGTGTAAGGGATCCAATGTCATCAACCTACCACCAAGGACTTGGCTGGGCCCTTAGGGGGACAGTGTCATAATATTGGAGGGATAAGTCTCAGTCTCTTTAGCTGATGGGTTAAACATTACGCAACAGCAGTAGTTAGACGATCTCAGTGAAAGGGAGATGCTGGTGAAGGGCAGCATAGGGGGCCCGTGCATGGCTTCCTCCTCTGCTCCAATAGCTGTACTGCTTATGAGTCACTGTTTGAAGCCTGGGGTGGTAGAGATCACAGACTGGCTGACATCTATCAGATGAATGATCTTGTCTACTTGGTTGTGCTTCTTGTCTCTTCTGGAAGGATGCTTTCTTGTGGATGCTGTCATGTGATAGAAAGAGCCTCACCCTTCATGGCTACTGCTGTAGTCCATCTATGCACCCTTCCTGCTACCTCCCTATCTCTGATAGTCCAAATTGGCTCCTTCTAGGACCTGATCATGCACTAAGCTATTTTCCACTGTACATAAGTCCATGGATATCCTTGCCTTAAACAATTTTCATTACTCACTGTCTTTTAGTGCCCTCTCCCCTCAACCCTAGTGGTACTACAATACATTACCAGCAGTCTCTTTTTCTGACTTGTACCAAAATGCCCAACCTCCACATCTGTGAACAGAAGTTAAGTTTTCTCCTCTATCAACTGGTCACAGGGAACTTCCTATGTGTATGAGCTGAAGGAGAGGCACTAATGCAACAATGCAAGGCAACATGGGAGCCTGAAGCACCTGCTTATGCACCTACTGTGCTTTCTGGGCCTGCACAAGCTTGATCCTGGATGTGCCAGTTCCATCTTTGGATAGATTGGTGATGAATTTCCCTGATCTTACCACTTGGTGAATCTATCTCATACAGAAATCCTGATCACATAGTTACTTGATGTCCCATGGTCAGGGGTTTCAGCTCTACTAGGGCCCAGTAGGATGCAATGTGAAGCTTTTCTACTTCAATTAGCAAGATCTTGCTCCAGAAAACTGGGCGTATGGCTGCATCTCTCCAGTGGGACTTAGTATCATGGAATCTTCTATAACATGTGCATATGGCCCAAGGAGCAAGGCTGCTTGTACCATAGCGTGGCTGTGCTGCAGAGTTCTTCTTGAAGCTGGGCCACTCAAAACCAGTGCCTTACACACCACTCAATAAATAGCTTGGTGCAGTATTCTCCTCCAAATTCAGAACATTTTGCATCCAAAACCCTAAGAGAGGTGTAGAGCATTGTTTTGTTTTGTTTTGTTTCCTTAAGAGCAGAAGTTTCTAGATGCAGTATCTATTTTTATTTATTTATTTGAGAGGTAGAGTTACAGACTGTGAGAGGGAGAGAGAGAGAAAGGTCTTCCATCCGCTGGTTCACTCCCCAAATGGCCATTATGGCAGGAGCTGGGCCAATCCAAAGCCAGGAGCTTCTTCTGGGTCTCCCACACAGGTGCAGGGGCCCAAGGACTTGGGCCATCTTCTACTGCTTTTCCAGACCATAGTAGAGAATTGGATTGGAAGAGGAGCAGCTGGGACTAGAACTGGCACCCATATGGGATGCTGGTGCTGCAGGAAGAGGATTAACCTACTGTGCCACCACAGCAGCTCCCAGTATCTTGTCCTTTAAACATCAGGGGAAGTGATGTAGCTGAAAGCCACCAGCTGAGAAGCCAGCATCCAATATGGGCACCAGTTTGAGTCCTGGCTGCACCACTTCTGATCAAGCTCCCTGCTAATGGCTTGAGAAAAGCAGCAGAAGGTGGATCAAAAGTCTGGGCCCCTGCCACCTATGTGGGAGACTAGGATGAAGGTCCTGGCTTTGGCCTGGCCTGACCCATCCCTGACTATTGGGCCATTTGGAGAGTGAACCAATAGATGGAAGATTCTTTCTCTCTCTCTGTCTTTCTCTCTCTCTTTCTGTCTTTCTCTCTCTATATATAACTCTGACTTTCAAATAAATAAATTTAAAAAAAGAAACATTGGAGAAGATTTGCTGAATCTAAAAAATTCACCAGTGTCTTATGTTCTTTATCCTTTATAGACATTTTCTCTCACACTTTGGAGTTCTTACAGCTTATCATGGCCCTCAGGATATCAGCCATTTATCTTTTATCAGGTTCTGTTTATGTAATATCAGCACAGTGAGGCACTCTGATATTTTATGAAGTGAGTACATTGTAATAGGAACAGGAGATTCAAAGCCCTAGGAAAAGACTTATAATATACGTTTGTCTATCCAACATGAACATGAACTACTGATGATTTTCTTTCCTAACTGGGAATTGAAAAGAATCTATGTACCAGATGAGTATCTGTATAGGCCCTACCAGATGTGGTACTTTTGTTTTGTAATAAAGATTGGATCCAGCACAGCAGCCCCTGGGATTCTTACCTTGGGACAGCTTGGAGGAAGAAGTCTTTTGTCATCTACTTGATTTTTGGTAGGGACTAGACTAATAAGTAAAGCATAGATTCCAGGGGGGCCACCCCACTGCAGCCCTTTTAGTTTCTGAGAGAGGTATTAGACTCTGCCATTTCCTCTAGGATTGATTTTGCTTTTGAACTATTATCTTGATTGCTGTGGGGGTGAGGACAGCTTGAAGGGCTTTCATTTTTCTATTACACTAACTCTGTCTGCACATATCAAGGAACTGTGCAAGATTCTGCCAATTGCTGAGCAGGTTCATTTAAATTTTGCATTCCAGAAGCAGGGGGATGATTAGCAGGCAGAATCATGGATATAGTAGACCTATGTGAGATAGACCTGGTCCAAGTCTCTACTTATTTCCTGGCCTCTGTAAGTCCTTCCTCCATGAAGAGGACAATGATGGCGATTTGTGTTACTTGATAGCACTGTCAACTCAGACCCTGTTTCCAATTATCCTTGGTAAGTCTGAGCACTTTCTTGCCTCAACATAATTTCCCACAGTTCTCTTTTGGCAAGGAGTTAGAATCGGCAGGGGCATGGCCACCGTGTGTATATACTTATTGCAAAGTTTTGGGTGCTTTCTTAGGAACTTGGCCTCTGAGAACTAGCTCTGGTTTGGAAACTGGACAAAGGATTTCCATTGAGGCACTTGTGTCAGCCTTCTGCTCATTCATTTTTGTTGTGTTTTGATTGTATATATTGCCATTACACTTATGGACTTTTCTATATTGCTCAAGAAATGCAAAATTCTAAAAGCCAGATCCAGATAGCCCTGTGGCTCAGGTCTGTGGCTGAGGCCACAGGGCCATAATTGCTTCTGCTGTTATGGCAATACTGCAGGTTGATCATCCCTTATTTGAAAATCCAACACTGAAAATGGTCCAAAATATGAAACCTTTTGAGCATGGCCATGACACCACAAGTGGAAAATTCAACTCATAACTCCTGTGGTGAGTTGCCATCAAAACACAGGTGTACTAAAAATATTGTATAAAATTACCTGCAGGCTATGTGTATACAGGTATGTATGAAACAGAAATGTGTTTCGTGATTAAACGTGAGTCCCATTCTCATAATATATTATTGTGTATATGCAATTATTTAAATATATGAGATTAGAAATACTTCTGGTCCCAAGCATTTCAGATAAGGGATACTTAACCTATGTCTTCTTTATTCTATATTAAATATTGCCAAAAGAGCTCTCTGACTTTAACAATTTGTTTTGTATAGAGATTAACCAAACAGAGTAAGTCCCCCTAATGCTTCAGAGGTGTTCAGAAACAGCCACTCAACTCCACTATCCTTAATAATTACTATTTCTCCCATATGTGTTAAATACAGAGAGATTGTTCCAATTGTGCACCCCATTCCAGTCCACCACGGGGGATAGTCTATTGCATTGACACACAGGCCAGCAATTTTCACCAGCAGGATTCTCTTTGTTAGATGATAACCCACCTCCAACATCCATTCTTAGAATCTATCTCTTAGGTCCACTCCTGGTAACAACCATCTTAGGTCAGATACCTTGGCAGCAGATTTTGCAATATCTGAGTGGGAGGCCAGAGTTATGGTGTTAGTGGGTAAAGCTGCTGCCTGTGACACTGGGATCCCATATGGGTGCCAGTTCAAGTCCCAGCTGCTCTACTTCTGATCCAGCTCCCTGTTAATGGCCTGGGAAAAGCAGTGGAAAATGGTCCAAGTGTTTGGGCTGCTGCCACTATGTGGGATACTCGGATGAAGCTCCTGGCTCCTGGCTCTGGCCTTACCCAGCACTGGCCATGGTGGTCATTTGGGGAGTGAACTAGCGGATGGAAAATCTCTCTCTCTCTCTTTCTCTCTATCTCTCTCCCTCTCTGCAACTCTTTCAAACAAATAAATGAATCTTAAAGAAAGAGATCTGAAGGCATAATATCTATTGATGGCAGATTGACCTGTTCTAATGACTGACTTGGTAAATATGGGAATCCGCATCCTTCTTGAGAAGCTCTGGGTGCATGCTCATGATTTCATGATTACTTGATGTTCCACAGTAAGGTGCTCTTTATCAATGCCAGTAGGAGGAAAGGAGTTGATTTTGTACTGCAGACACCAGAAACCTAACAGTGTGCCTGCATTTTTCCAGTGGAACTTCTAGTATCATGGGACCTTTTAGAGCACAAGGCTCAAGTAAGGCGGCTCATAGCACAGCTTAGTTCCACTGAAGAACTTCTTCTGATTCTGGGCCACTTAACACAGTGAACTTTAACACGAGTAGTGATGTGGACATCACTCAAGAATGAGTGAGCTGCTAAAACCCTGAAAGCAATCAGGCAGCTTTATAGGGAAGGGGAAAGAGCTAAGCAAGGATGTGGGCAAGAAAAGTATTGCCATGACCTGATGGGGTGAAGGGACATTCTGAGGCTTTTCCTGCACCACTGAGTTGTCTTCTTTGTATCAAACACACATTGAACAATGAGGTGGAGTGGTTGGCTCTGGTTAGGCAAGGAAGAGCCTGTCTAAGCTGTTGACAATCCATTGCACAGGGGGATGGGGTACCAGTGGGTAAAGGAAATCTGAGTGGGGCACCAAGGGCATCAGTGTTTAAAGACACAGGAACAAAAATTTTAAGGAATGTTTATTTTCATTTTATTGTAAAGGGAGGGGCCTGGTATCTTCCATATTCTGGTTCATTCCCTGAATTCTTGTAGCAGTCAGGGCTGTGCCAGGCCAAAACCAGGAACCTAACACTCAATCCATGTCTCTCATGTGGGTGACAGGGACTCAAGAACAGTGCTTTTTTCTTCATACTGTTTGTTGAACTCTTTACTTAGTGTAGGGTTGACCTTGCAATCATTAAGTAAACTGAAAACAAATCTATGTAAAAATTAAGAGTGGGAAGAGGAAGAAGGGTTGAAGCATGGGTAGGAGGGAGGGAAGGGTGGGAAGTATTGCTATATTCCTAAATCTGTATATATGAAACACTTGAAACTCGTATAACTTAAAAAATAAATTCACCAGAAATATGTATACATGTACATGTATATGTATGTATGTATGTATATATATATATATAAACTTGAGCCATCATCTGCTGCCTCTCAAGGTGTGGGTTAGCTGAAAGCTGCATAGGAAGCAATGTAGCTGAGGCTTGAGACAGGCACTTTAATGTGTGATGAAGGTGTCCCAAGTGAGTACATAACCACTGCATCCAACATCCCCTCTGGAATTTTTTTTTAAAAAGTAGTCTTATTACCCATTGAGGCAATGACTCAGACATATTTGGTGCATTTCTATAAGATTTCCTCCCAAAGTGATTTATTTTATGTAAATGTGATTATACATAATTTGGTGCCTTATTTTTTTATTTTATTTTTGTATATGTATATATATTTTAACTTTGATGTTGCCTTATTTTTTAAAAAAGACATTCATTTATTTGAAAGGAAGAGTGACACAGAAAGAAAGAGATCTTTCGTTTGTTAGTTCACTCTCTAAAAGGCTGCAATAGCCAGGGTTGGATCAAGCCAAAGCCAGAAGTCAGGAACTCCATCCAGGTCCCCCGTGTGGGTGTCAGGGACTAAAGTACTTGCACAATCATCTGCTGCTTTCCCAGTAACAGTTAAAGGAAACTAGGTAGGAAGCAGAGCAGCAGAGACTTGAGCCAGCACTCTGATAGGGGATGCTGGCATCATGAGTGGAAGCTTAATCTACTGTACAAATCTGGCCCCTGTTATTTTCAAAAAAAGTCTTAGAATCTTCGCAAAGTTCATGGAATGTACACAGTATGAAGAAACAATCATAGATTTCAAAAACTTTTGCAGCAAAATAAACATTTTAATTCCATTTGTCCATGAACTTTCTGAAGTTCCCTCGTGTATCAATTGTCTTAAGCACTTCCCATTTATCGTAAGATTTTAAGAAACATAATTTATTTTTATTTTTTTATTATTTTTTAATTTAATGAATGCATTTTTACATAGATACAACTTTAGGAATACAGTGGTTCTTTCCCTCATGTCCCCCCCCCTCCCCCGCTCCCTCCCACCTTCAACAATTTGCCCTCACACCTACACACAATATATAGAGTACAGTTTGGGGAGAGAATTTGCAGTCGATTCTCATATTGCAATTCAATAGGGACAGAGGTCCTACCTGGGGAACAGTGCACATTGACTACTGTTGTTCCTTTAACAATTAGCATTCTTTTTTTTTTTATGACGTCAGTGATCATCCAAGGCATCGTGAGCTGCCAGGGCTATGGGGGCCTTTGGTGACCATAGACTCTGTCGTTATTTGGACACAGCCATATGCAAAGTGGATGTTCTCCTCTCCCTTCAGAGAAGAGTGTCTCCTTCTTTGATGACCCTTCCTTTACTCTGAGGTCTCGCAGAAATCCTCCGTGTAGGGTTGTTTTTTTTTCCCCCGCAGAGTCTTGTCTCTCCATGCCTGAGATGCTCTCGCAGGCCTTTCAGCCCGACCAGGAAGCATTGGGTTGATTCTGAGGTCAGAGTGTTGCTTACTGCGAAAGTCATTCTAGGAGTCTACTGTGCGGATTGCTTCCCATGTTGGTCCCTCCTTCCTTTTTTAATTCTATTATTTCTACTGGATATTTGATGTTATTTATGTCATCCCTTTTAAACATAGACCGGTCTATCTGTTGCCTTTAACACTTAAGTTGATCATTGTAACATTGAAGATGGTGTTTATATTACCGATTCTTACGGTTTAGAGTCCCATGATTAGTTCTTAGGCTGTACCATTAGAGGTGAGTCTATATGCTTGTATGCATAACTATACTTTTTTACAGTTTTAGACTACTTCCTCCATCTCTTAAAGAAACATAATTTTTAATGGAGTACAAATATTTAAACATTCTCATCACAAGGGAAAGTTAAAGAGCAAGAAACAACCTGTGATTTCATATGAAATTTCAGAAAATGAGGATCTGGTTAAGGCTTGCTTTGTACATCAAGTCGGGCATGAGCAGTGAGCATGTGCGGGGTTGGTCAGCCTACAATCTGGAGGAGGTGAAGGAGCTGTGCACAGGGCTCTACGCCCAGGGCGGTGCATCCATATTGTGAAGGGATGATGTTATACCAGGATCCAAACAAGCAGATATGTGACTGGGAAGGCAGGTGATGCAAACAGGTGAACATCAAGCCAAGAGAAAAGGTGCCTTTCCAGAGGAGGGTGTTGCTTAAGCCGACGTTGCCATGTGTTGCCTTCTGAGAACTTGTGATAATATAGAGTCTAGAATGTGTGTGTGTGTGTGTGTGTGTGTGTGTGTGTGTGTGAGAGAGAGAGAGAGAGAGAGAGAGAGAGAGAGAGAGAGAGAGAGAGAGAAATCTCCTGACCCAGAATGATTGGCATATTTTCTTCAGACAAGGCTTGCACAAAATTCAGCAGACTGGTGACTCCCATGTACGATGTTTGCACTAAATTGTGTGCTGCTTGGGAGTAGTCACAGGCAGAATGCTGTCTTGATACTCAGAAGCCTCAGGCCCTGTGGTTGACAGATGAATAAAATTGTACAATAACAGGCTAGAGCTCCCTAATCTCTTAAACTCACTCCTCTCTTCTGATCTTTCTTGCTGCACCTTGACCTTTCCCTTAGCTACAAGCAAGTCTCAAGGCCTGACCAAGTTACTTGCCTTGGGAGACTCCAAGGACAACATCACTATTAGAAAAGCAGTCTCCTTTGCCAATCCCAATTTTATTTATTATTTTCCCTAGAAATAAACTTTGTGCATGTTAAAGTAAGCACAAAAACCTTGGCTTCTAATAAAAGTATGTGGAGCAGAACAAAGTTATGAGTTTGTCATCTTTTTTAAACAAAGGTTTGTTTATTTATTTGAGAGTAGAATTATTGACAGAGAGAAAGGTCTTCCAACCACAGGTTCACTCCCCAGATGGCTGCAACGGCTGGCCTGGACCAACCTGAAGCCAGGAGCTTCCTCTGGGTCTTCCATGTGGGTGCAGGGACCCAAGCACTTGGCCCATCTTTCACTGCTTTCCCAGGCCATAGCAGAGGGCTGGATCAGAAGAGAAGCAGCTGGGACACAAAGTGGTGCCCATAAGTGATGCCAGCAGGGCAGGCGGAGGCTTAGCCTACTATGCTACAGTGCCGGCCCTGATTTGTCATCATTTTTAACACAGAAGAAGAGAAATGACTATAGAGAAAAAAGATTTCTAATTAATGTAAGAGTATTATAAATAGCTATATGGATAAATAAAAACCAAAATGAAAAGATTACTTTTACAGAAAAATATATTATTTCAAAATCTATGCAAAAAGAAAACTTAAATTAACAAAATAAGAATTACATAAATGAGGGGCTGGTGCTGTGGCGCAGCAGGTTAATGCCCTGGCTTGAAGCACCAGCATCCTATATGGGCGCCGGTTCTTTTTTTTTTTTTTTTTTTTTGACAGGTAGAATGGATAGTGAGAGAGAGAGAGACAGAAAGGTCTTCCTTTTTGCCGTTGGTTCATCCTCCAATGGCCGCTGCGGCCGGCACATCGCGCTGATCCGAAGCCAGGAGCCAGGTGCTTCTCCTGGTCTCCCATGGGGTGCAGGGCCCAAGTACTTGGGCCATCATCCACTGCCTTCCTGGGCCATAGCAGAGAGCTGGCCTGGAAGAGGGGCAACCGGGATAGAATCTGGTGCCCCAACTGGGACTAGAACCTGGTGTGCCGGCGCCGCAAGGCAGAGGATTAGCCTGTTAAGCCATGGCGCCGGCCAGTGGGCGCCGGTTCTATTCCCAGCTGCTCCTCTTCTGATCCAGCTCTCTGCTATGGCCTGGGATAGCAGTAGAAGATGCTCCAAGTCCTTGGGCCCCTGCACCCATGTGGGAGACCCAGAAGAGGCTTCTGGCTCCTGGCTTCGGATTGGCGCAGTTCCTGCCATTGCAGCCATCTGGGGAGTGAACCAGTGGATGGAAAACCTCTCTCTGTCTCTATTTCTCTCTGTAACTCTTTCACATAAATAAAATAAATCTTTAAAAAAATGAAAAAAAGAAAAAAAATTACATAAATGAAAATAAAGATCCAAGATCTTTCCTTTTAAAAACCTGCAAGCCAATGCAGTTTTTTAAGTACAATTTACCCAAATTTCAAGGAGGAATAAATTCAGTTTTATATATTATGTAAAAAAATGGAAAAATTAGAACTGGGATTGTGGTGCAGCAGGCTAAGTTGCCACTTCCAACACCAACATACCATATTAGAGTGCCAATGTGAGTTCTGGCTGTTCCACTTCCAACCCAGCTTCCTATTTCCATGCCTGGGAAGACAGTGGATGATAGTTCAAGTACTTGGATCCTTGCCACCCATATGGGTAACGTGGATGGAGTTCCTAACCCGTGGCTTCAGTCTGACCTAGACCTGGTTGTTGTCCCCATTTGGGTAGTCTGCCAGCAGATGGAAGATTTCTCTCTCTCTCTCTCCCTCTCTGGAAGATCTCTCTCTCTTCTCTCCACATCTTTCAAATAAATAAATAAATATATAAATAAGTATTTTAAAAATGGAAAAGTCACACTTATTTTTTTTTTTATCATAAACACTCTTGGAAATTAGAACTATAAGAGAACTTTCTTCATTTCATAAAGTTGATATAGCAAAAGACCTATAGTAAACTTCATAGTTAATGATGAGGCTTTATACACTTTTTTTTTTTTTAAAAATCAGGGACAAGACAAGGATGCACACTTATCACTACTAGAGAGTCTATCAGCTGAAAGGAAAGAGAAAGAGAGGTGGGAAGACAATAGATGATGTGGATGATATCCACCACCTAGAAAATCCAACATATTCAGCAGAAAAACTATTAAAACTAATACATCATTAGTTTTTCCCAATATGAAATCAGTCTATGAAAATCAAAAGCATCTGAGAAGGTGTTTGACCTAGTGAGTAATTCATCATTGCCCAGGGGCAGAGAGGAATGTCTTTTTTTTTTTTTTAATAGAGAACTTTTATTTAATAAATACAAATTTCAAAAGTACAGCTTTTGGATTATAGCAGATTTTTCCTCCATAACCACCCTCCCATCCACAAACTATCCCATCTCCTACTCCCTTTTCCACCCCATTCTTCATTAAGATTCATTTTTAATTATCTTTATATACAGATCAACTCTATACTGAGTAAAGATTTCAACAGTTTGCACCCACACAGACACACAAAGTATAAAGTACTGTTTGAAGACAAGTTTTACTGTTAATTCTCATAGTACAGCACATTAAGGACAGAGATCCTACATGGGGAGCAAGTGTACAGTGACTCCCGTTGTTGATTTAACAATTGACACTCTTATTTATGACGTCAGTAATCACCTGAGGCTCTTGTCATGAGCTGCCAAGGCTATGGAAGCCTCTTTAGTTCACCAACTCCACTTATTTAGACAAGGCCATAGTCAAAGTGGAAGTTCTCTCTTCCCTTCAGAGAAAGGTACCTCCTTTTTTGATGGCCCCTTCTTTCCACCGAGATTTCACTTACAGAGATCTTTCATTTAGGTCATTTCTTGCCACAGTGTCTTGGCTTTCCATGCCTGAGATACAGAGGGGAACTTCTTAAACTTTTTTTTATAATAAAAAGTCAGTGATTAGCACAAAGAACAGTTCCAGCAGATAAAGAGGCAAAGGATATGAAATGACAATTTCCAGAAGAGGAATAGCCAAAGGCTAATAAGAATGGTACTTCAAGAGTTTATGGAAAATCGTATTAAAAGATAAGTTTATTTTGCTGCAAGAGAATTTCATAATCTATGCATATGAGAAGTCCTCAAAAAGTTCATGAAAAACGTGTATTATCAATAATTTATGCATAGGGGGCATTTCAAGACTTTTTGCAACAAAATGAACTTATCTTTTAATTCCATTTTTTCAGAATTAAAAATTTTTTAAAAATTTATTTGAAAGGCAGAGTTACAGAGAGAGAGAGAGAGAGAGAGAGAGAGAGAGAGAGAGAAGGAGAGACAGAGATCTTCCATTCACTGGTTCACTCCCCAAATGGCCACAATGGCCAGGGCTGGGCCAGGCTAGAACCAGGAGCCTGGAGCTTCTTCCAGGTCTCCTAAATGGGTGCAGGGGCCCAAGCACTTAGACCATCTTCTGCGGCTTTCCTGAGCACATCAACAGGGAGCTGGATTGGAAGTGGAGCAGTTGGAACACAAATGGGCACCCATATGGGATGCTGGCATCCCAGCTGGCAGCTATACCTGCTATGCCACAATGCTGGCCCAGTGATATTTTTCCTTCTGGCTTAGGCTGTAAGATCCTTCTGGGGACAGACGGGTGGGGATGCACATCTATTCTTTCTGTCTTCTTAGATCTTGCTTTGCTAATTCTTTTTATGAACACTCAATTCATGAGCGCAGTCTCACAGAATTGGGGGCAGTAGGGAAGAGAAAATGGAGAGGAAGGAGTAAAGTTAGAATGGTGCTATGGATGCTGAAATGATGTGATCCAGTGTCATTCACTGTGAATGACAGCCATCCACATGTTTTCTCTCTGTCCCTTTACTCCCCTATTTTCTAACGAGGCAATTTAACTCCTTACTGAGCTGCAGAAATGCGCACCTATCCCCGCTCCTATGTACCAGGCCTGAAACAAGGGTTCTCTTTCCCATGGCAGAAGACTCTGCTTCCCCTAAGGAGTCAGTAACCTCCATTTGGGCTTGTTGACCCATCAAGTAAGATTTCTGCTTTACCAACTGTTGAAACTTTCCCCCAGATGCTCCTACACCTGGCCGCTCTAGTCACCTGCTGCAGTCAGCATTCTTCAAGCAAGAGATGAGCATTGGCTCCATGGATAACCCCAAACTCCTGTGGACATCTGTCAAATCTCTCAGCATAAGTATGATTTCTACCACTACGACTGCACCCAGTTTGAGCCTATAATTCCTGGAAGCTTAGCAAGCCTCTGGCTGGACCATGAAATGCCAGCTCCCTCACCTTCTTGGACATCTCTTGGTTCTACTAGTGATCTCTTTGGAGACTATGCCACCAGACATGGTGGGAAGGAAAGCACTAGGGATGGCGATGGGCAGGAGGAGAAAACGAAAGTATTCTCTATTCCAATAGATTCACTATAAAGCATTTCTTCATTGAAGCTCCTTTCAAACCTCGTTGGTAAATTGGTTTAGCTTGCCTTTTATTATCCTTTGGTTCAGTGGTGATGAACTCTTTTTCATTTTCATGTCTTCCTTTTATTTTTTTGAACAGTCTGGCTAGAAGTTAATCAATGTTTTTGCTCTCTTTTTCTGTCTTCTCTGGTTTTAACTGAGTATTTTATATGACTCCATTTTATTTCCTCCCTTAGCATTTCACTGATTTTCTTATTCCTTTCCAATTTTCAATTTTATTGATTTCAGCTTTAATTTTTAATTATTTCTTTTCTTCTTATTGCTTTGGACTTACATTGCTCTTCTTTTTCTGGTTTCCTAAGGTGAGAATTTAGGTTAAGAGTTTGAAAGCTGTCTTCCTGGGGCCAGTGCTGAGGTGCAGTGGGTTAAAGCCCTGGCCTACAGCACCAACATCCCATGTGGGTGCTGGTTCGAGTCCTGGCTGCTCCACTTCCAATCCAGCTCCCTGTTAATGAGCCTGGGAAAGCAGCAGAGGATGGCCCAAGTGCTTGGGCCCCTGCACCCATGAAGGAGACCCAGAAGAAGCTCCTGGCTCCTGGCTTCAGGCTGGCCCAGTCCTGGTTGTTGTGGCCATTTTTGGAGTGAACCAGAAGGTAGAAGACCTCTCTCTCTGTCTCTACCTCTTTCTGTAACTCTGCCATTCAAATAAATAAAATAAAGCTTTAAAAAAATTTTTAAAAAGAAATGTCTTCTTTTCTAATTGATACAATTAATAACATAAATTTATTTTTAAGCACTGTTGTGAATGTATTTCATATATTTTGGTAAGTTGTATTTTCATTTTCATTTAGTTCAAAAGGTTTCTCATAAGGCTTCTTTGATACATGAGTAATGCTGAAATGTGTTGTTTAATTTCCAAATATTTGGGATCTGTCCAACTACTTTTTTGTTACTAATCTCTAGTTCAATTTTATTGTGGTTAGATTTCCATTCTTTTCAATTTGTTATGGTGTGTTTTATGGCCCAGAATCTGGTTTATCTTGTGAATGTTTCAGATGAGCTTGAGAAAAACGTGTTGTTGGACAATGTAGTTCATAAATGTTAACCAGTTCAGTTGATGGTGCTGTTCAGATCATCTGTATCCTTACTGATTCTCTGAGTGCTTTGTCCATGCATCACTGATTGAGCATGTTGAAACCTCTGATGGTAATGGTAGATTTGGCTATTTCTCTTTTCAGACCTATTAGTTTTTGCCTTATGTATTTTGATACTCTGTATTAGATGTATACATGTTTAAGACTGTTGTATCTTCAAAGAGAATTGACCATGTACCATTATATAATGCCCCACTACTCCAACTTTTCTTTGACTGGTGTTAGTGTAGTATTTTTTTCTATCCTTTTACTTTTAACTTTCCTGAGTGTTTATATTAAAAGTGAATTTCTTGTAACATATAGTTGAGTCTTACATTTTTATCTATTTTTACATCTCTGTCTTTTTTTTAACTTTTATCTAATGAATATAAATTTCCAAAGTACAGCTTATGGGTTACAATGGCTTTCCCCCAAATAACTTCCCTCCCACCCACAACCCTCCCCTTTCCCACTCCCTCTCCCCTTCCATTCACATCAAGATTCATTTTCAATTCTCTTTATATACAGAAGATCAGTTTAGTATATATTAAGTAAAGATTTCAACAGTTTGCACCCACATAGAAACACAAAGTGAAAAATACTGTTTGAGTACTAGTTATAGCATTAAATCACAATGTACAGCACATTAAGGACAGAGATCCTACATGAGGAGTAAGTGCATAGTGACTCCTGTTGTTGACTTAACAAATTGACACTCTTGTTTATGGTATCAGTAATCACCCTAGGCTCTTGTCATGACATCTCTGTCTTTTAATTGTTGTGGTTGATCATTCACATTTAAAGTAGTTATTTACATTGCTGAATAATCATTTTGTACTTGTTGTATTTGCTATTTGCTGTTGTTTTTGCCTTCTTTGGTTTTAACTGAGCACTTTTGATGATTCTACTTATTCTATTAATGTATCAATTATACTTCTTAAAAACTATTTTTTAAACATTTTATTTAAGGTAAACAAATTTCATGTATTTCATATATACAAATTTAGGAACATAATGCTACTTCCCCCTGCCTCACCCTCCCTCCCACCCACACTCCCTTCCTTCCTCCTCTTTTCTGTCTTATTCCTTCTTAATTTTTACAATGATCTACTTTCAGTTTGCTTAATACTTGTAAGATTAACCCTTCACTAAGTAAAGAGTTTAATAAATGGTAAGAAAGAAAAAAACACTGTTCTTCAACAATAAAGACAGGGTTGCAAACAATCATCAAATCTCAAAATGTCATTTTCATTCCTATACATCACTTTTTTTTGGTACTCTATTAGTTGCCACAGATAAGGGAAAACACATGATATTTGTCTTTTTGGGACTGGCTTATTTCACTAAGTATAATGGTTTCCAGTCACATCCATTTTATTGCAAACGACAGAATTTCATTTTTTTTATGGCTGAGTAGTATTTCATACTATATTTATACCATAATTTCTTTATCCAGTCAGTAGTTGATGGACATCAAGTTGATGCCATGTCTTAGCTATTGAGAATTAGGCTGCAATAAACATGGGGGTACAGATAACTCTTTCATATGCTGATTTCATTTCTCTTGGGTAAATTCCCAGGAGTGGGATTGCTGGATCATATGTTATATTGAGGTATCCCCATACTGTCTTCCACAACAGCTGTACAGTTTATATTCCCACCAAAGTGGATTAGGGTACCTTTTTTTTCCCACGTCCTTCCCAGTGTTTATTATTCTTTTTTTTTTTTTTTTGACAGGCAGAGTGGATAGTGAGAGAGAGAGACAGAGAGAAAGGTCTTCCTTTACCATTGGTTCACCCTCCAATGGCTGCTGCTGCCGGTGCACTGCGGCTGGCCCAGCGTGCCGATCCAAAGCCAGGAGCCAGGTGCTTCTCCTGGTCCCCCATGTGGGTGCAGGGCCCAAGCACTTGGACCATCCTCCACTGCCTTCCCGGGCCATAGCAGAGAGCTGGCCTGGAAGAGGGGCAACTGGGATAGAATCCGGCGCCCCAACCAGGACTAGAACCTGGTGTGCTGGTGCCGCAGGTGGAGGATTAGCCTATTGAGGCGCGGCGCTGGCCTGTGTTTATTATTCTGTATGAGAGCCATTCTAACTGGGGTGAGGTGAAACCTCATTATGGTTTTGACTTGTATTTCCCTGATGGCTAGTGATCCTGAGCATTTTTTCATGTGTCTGTTGGCCATTTGAATTTCCTCTTTTGAAAAACGCCTGTTTAAGTCCTTTGCCCATTTATTAACTGGATTGTTTGTTTTGTTGTTGTTGAGTCTCTTATTTAAACAATTTTAACAGTTGCTCTGAGTGTGCAATATGCGTTTTAAACTAATTTAGGTCCATCCTTAAATAATACTGTATGGTTTTACGTGACATTAAAGTACCTTATGAAAAGTCTTCCTAATTACTTCCTCCCATCTTGTGACATTGCAGTACTTTATTTCACTTAACCTTATGGTGTAATCAACCAGTCCATCATTGCTATTATTACATCAAACACACAGTTATCATCTAGATTAATCCAAAATAATAAAAGCAAAATGTCGTAAGTTACCTTCATTTAATCCTTTTCTAGTTTTCTTCCTTTCTCTGTTTAGCTCCAAATTTCAGAACTTTGTAAGTTTATTTCTGTCTGAAGAACTTCTTTTATTTTTCTTGTAGACCTAGACATTTTAATGATAATGCATTCAATCTATCAGATAGATAGAACAAATATAAACTTACATGCATGTGAAAACAGGGCGCTAAAGAAGAATTTCTTTTAACATTTCTTCCATGGTGGGATTATTTGTGATTAATTCCTTTGGTTTTTGTTTGCTTGAGGAAGTGTTTCTCCTTTACTTTTGAGGGATAATTTTGCTGGATGTAGAGTTCAAGGTTGATAGTTTTGTTGTTTCAACACTGTAAATGTTTTGCTTTTACTCTCTTCTTTCTTGCATAGCTTCTGATGAGAAGCCCTCTAAAATTCTTTTTTTAAAAAAATATTTATTTATTTGTTTATTGAAGAGGCAGAGTGACAGAAGAACAGCAACAGAGGGAGGGAGGGAGAGAGAGAGAGAGAGGGAGAGAGAGAGCGAGCGAGCTCCCATCTGCTTCTTTACTTCCCAAATGCTGGCAATGGCTGGTGATGGGAAAAGCTGAAGCCAGGAGTTGGGAGCTTAGTTCAAGTCTCCCACATAAGTAGCAGGAACCTGAGTAATTGAACTACATCTAGTGCCTCCCAGGGTTCATGTTAGCAAGAAGTTAGAATAGAGGTGGAGCTGAGACCCAAACGGAGGCACTCAGATACAGACTGAGGGTGTCCCAAGTGAGAGCTGAACAGCCACATCAAATGCCCTCCCATAGCATATACTTTTTTATTTTAATCTTTTAGAATATAAAGAACCTGGGGCCAGTGCAACCTGGGGCCAGCATGGTGGCACAGCGGGTTAAAGCCCTGGCCTGAAGTGCCAGCATCCCGTATGGGCACCGTTTCTAGTCCCAGCTGCTCCACTTCCGATATAGCTCTCTGCTATGGCCTAGGAAAGCAGTAGAAGATGGCCCAAGTCCTTGGGCCCCTGCAATCTCATGGGAGACCTGGAAGAAGCTCCTGGCTCCAGGCTTCAGATCAGTCCAGCTCCGGCTGTTGTGGCCAGTTGGGGAGTGAACCATCGGATGGAAGACTCTCTTTCTCCACCTCTCCTCTCTGTGTAACTCTGACTTTCAAATAAATAAATAAATATAAAAAAAAGAATATAAAGAACCTGCTGCCAAAGATGGCCCAAATCCTTGGGTCCCTGAACCCAGGTAGGAGACCTAGAAGATGCTCCTGACTCCTGGCATTGGCCTGATCCATCCCTGTCTGTTGTAGCCATTTGGGGAGTGAACCAGCAGATGGAAGGTCTCTTTCTCTCTCTCTCCCTCTCTTTAATTTTGACTTTCAAATAAATAAATAAATAAATTCTAAAAAAAAAAGAAGAAAGAAAAAGGAAACTGCTGCCCATAGTCTCATCTTTGTGGCTTCAGTCAAAATATCTAGACATCATGAAAAGTTCCATTTAACATCCAGACACATAACCATAAACTACAAGTTCAAGGCCAGAGTTTAGCTAGGAGAGATTTATGTCTATAGAACATTAGTATGTGCCCAACCCTGCATTAGTGATTCTACAACTGTCAACTCATTTCATCTTTACAAAAGTCATCATGAGGCATTGCAGACATTGATAGATATGGGGAAATGCTCTCAGAAATTTCGTATCACTTGACCTCAGTTGTACAGACAGAAAATGGATTTAAATCCACACCTACTTCTTGGGAGAGCCTGTAGCCAACAATCTTAATGCCCATCTTCCCACTTGAGAAATCACCTCAGTTATCACCTCAGTTACAATTCCCAGGTGCTCTTGCATCTAACAATATTTGAAGGCAATACTGTATGGAAACTTCCAGAAATATTCTTGAAAGACCAATTGGTGCCTTTGTTCCTTTTGTTGCTTCCTTCCTTTATATACTGCCAGGTTGGTGCAGTATATAATGGTTGCCATCTTGACCAGAGTGAGGGTAGCCACCTTCTTGGGTTGGTGGTGAGGAGCTCTCAGTGGCCTAGGCTCTTGAAATGTCTTGGGGCAGCTCAACAGAGAAGACAGGGCTTTTCTAACTCTGGATTTTTACCTGATGAGCATACAGTTTTGTAACGCTCAAGTCACTGTTACAGCTGAACCTAATTTAAACTAACATAGAACTCGGTATCTCATAGAGAGAGCCACACACAACAGAAATGGGAATCTGTGGCAAATTCAGTTCAAATTCTCAGGTGGGCAGTGGCAAGTGCTCAGAATCTTACAGACTAGAAATCCCATCATACTCATTTGGCAGTGGAAACATTTGATTAAAATCAATCCTACTCTCTAGATACATGACCTATCAAGTTGGATTGAAGGAGGCAGGGCAAATGCAAGGCAACTTCAGAGTTTTGTTGTGGTTTGGGTGTTCTGCTGCTTTAGGCAGGGAGTCACAGAGGTGAGCTCAGGCTGGACAATACTGTGTGCAAGCAGAATTTACAGGGTGCATCTCTGTTCCAGGTGGACCTCTCTATCCACTAGCTCAAGTGATGGAGTTGGTGGTAGTCTAGAACCTTGGAGTCCCTTGTACCTGATGGGAAGCCCTCAAAAGCATGGGTCCCAGTGACCTTAGCACAAGTAAGATCGTGGTCCCAGGACGTTTTCGAGCACCATCCATTAAGTATTGTCTGCCAGACTTGAACAAACATCAGATGTTGGTTGCTTCAGTGGTCCCAAGAAAGTTTCTAGTAAAGGGAGAGAGAAGTCAGGAGCAGAGAGAGATAGGTAGGTATGGGCAGAGAACAGGTGCCAGTAACAAAGCGTAGTCCTCAAGCTTAAAGCATGTTGTAGGCAAGATATCTGGCAGTGGTTTGTTCAGTGAGTGGGATGAAATCCACTGAGTTGTTCAGGGAGTTATTTTGCCAAAGCAGAGGCCAGGCTTGAAAGTCTGTAATTTTCAACTCTGGTTTGAGACAATACAATCAGTTCAGGCTTGAGGAAGGATACAGTCTGCAAAGCTTACTTTGGCAGTGGTCTTGGAAAATATTAAACAGCGAAGAACCATGTAAGCCCTTGGAGGATGAGAAGGAAGCTCACAGAGGAGCATCAGGCACAGCTGCCTGAGGAGTGGGAGAAGCCCTCACTTCCCAACCTTCTTGTCCCCTCCCCCTTTCTAATTACAGCATTATTGTACATTGAGTGCAATGCGTACACATCAGTTACCTTTAAACCTTCTTGGTCATTAGGCCATGAACAGCCATGTCAAAAGAACCATGATAAAAGGTGCTGCCTAAGACCATGAACTCTGGACTTGCAGCATGTAGTGACTTAGCAGAGCTTTGGGGTGTAAAGGGTCTGTGGGTTCTCTCTGATTAGAAGATATGTAGATGTATGGCGAAGACTGTGGCAGGAACAATAAGTTGACACTCATCCTCTGTTCTTACGCTTTCTCCCAGTAAAAGACTCCCTGATCTTCAGTTGGCTCAAGCAGGGCAAAATAAAGACTGTATCATACAGCATTCTTTGCAGATCAGTTTAGTTGTGCGAATTATTTGGCCACTAGGATGTGGTGTTTGTGTGTACAATATCATAAATTGTCTTGAAAGGGTGTTGGGGATGCCTCTTAGTCTGGATTTTTGAAGGTGGGAATGTGAGCCTAGTGGAGGAGGAATCAGTGGTCCTCGAAGGCCACACTTCTCACTGACATCCACACTAGGAACAAGCCCAGCAAATGCACAGGAAGAACTTGGGTCCTGACACTGTGCGGCACCAGACCAGCACTCAATACTACTTCCAGGCTATTCAAACATTAGAGAGAAATAGGCTTCTACTGTCTTTAAGCTCTTGTCGCACTGGAGTTTGCAGTTACCCTGGTTCAACAGAATCCTTGCTAATACCGTGAGAAATCTGTGAAGCAGAGACTGGCCAGGTAACAATTGCAGCAGCAGGGAGCAGATCCTAGAAGCCTGAACCAAGGCAAGAGCATTGCAGATGGTGAGGAAAATATGCTTGTGCATTGAGAGGTAGAGTAGACTGGGTTTGATTACTAATTGGATGGAAAAGTGGGAGAGAAAGTGAAAGCTCAAGTAGAGCATTACTCTCAAGATTCTGGCTTGGATGACTTGGATGAGCCTTGGGCGTGGTTAAGAGCCTGATGGGACTCTACAAAGTGAGAAATCCATGCATGGAAGCTTGAAGAATATGGAGCATTTCAGCACCCAGACCAAGGGCTGAAAAATTAGTAATGTCAGTCATGAGAAATAAAGCATGAGGAATAAAATCCTTTGGGATCTTTCCATACAAATCACCATGACAAGGTGGACATGGAAGATGGATAGCTTAGGAGTTGATGTGAGTGAGGCAATGGATGAAGGTTGCATTTTAGATGACATTACTAATGGAGAGAAGAGGGCTACTGTCACTGTGGGTGAAGGCTTTTGTAAAGTTTATTTATTTTTACTTTTAGTTTTCCCCATTATCTCTAGTGTGTTAATAGGATGCAGGAGATCCACTCTTGGTGAAGTGAATCAACATAAATAACAGTCAGAGAGATTCTCCAAAGAATAATATTATTTATTTGGGGATAGTAGAGCATTGTAGTGGGAATTTACATCCTATAGGGTGCATTTGAAGAGGTTGATGTGTAAAGGAGGTTTTCAAAAATTTTAAATTTATTGGGCCGGCGTTGCGGCTCACTAGGCTAATCCTCCGCCTTGCGGCTCCGGCACACCGGGTTCTAGTCCCGGTCAGGGCGCCGGTTCTGTCCCGGCTGCCCCTCTTCCAGGCCAGCTCTCTGCTGTGGCCAGGGAGTGCAGTGGAGGATGGCTCAAGTGCTTGGGCCCTGCACCCCATGGGAGACCAGGAGAAGCCCCTGGCTCCTGCCATCGGATCAGCGTGGTGCGCTGGCCACAGCGCACCAGCCGCGGCGGCCATTGGAGGGTGAACCAACGGCAAAGAAAGACCTTTCTCTCTGTCTCTCTCTCTCACTGTCCACTCTGCCTGCCTGTCAAAAAAAATTAAATTTAGTTTCTATTTATTTGAGAGGTAGAGACTGAGAGAGTAGAGAGAGACAAATAGCCAGACAACAAGAAAGTTCGTATCTGCTAGTCTGCTTCTCAAATGTCCACAAAGGCTGGCGCTGACAGGCCAAAGCTAGGAGCAGGGAGCTCAGTACAAATCCCCCATGAGGGTGACAGAAAACCAAATACTTGAGCCATCACTGCCAGATCCCAAGGTCTGCAGTGGCAGGACCCTGGAGTTAGGAGTTGAAGACAGATATCAAAATGAAGTATACCAGGGGCTGGTGCCGTGGCACAGTAGGTTAATCCTCCACCTGAGGCACCAGCATCCCATATGGGCACTAGTTCAAGTCCCGGCTGCTCCTCTTCCAATCCAGCTCTCTGCTGTGGCCTGGGAAAGCTGTAGAAGATAGCCCCAGGCCAGCGTCGTGGTTCAATAGGCTAATCCTCTGCCTGTGGCACCGGTACACCGGGTTCTAGTTCCGGTCAGGGCACCGGATTCTGTCCCGATCGCCCCTCTTCCTGTCCAGCTCTCTGCTGTGGCCCGGGAGTGCAGTGGAGGATGGCCCAAGTCCTTCGGCCCTGCACCTGCATGGGAGACCAGGAAGAAGCACCTGGCTCCTGCCTTCGGATCAATGTGGTGGGTCGGCCACAGCGCGCCGGGCCGCAGCGGCCATTGGAGGGTGAACCAACGGCAAAGGAAGACCTTTCTCTCTGTCTCTCTCTCTCACTGTCCACTCTACCTGTTTAAAAAAAAAAAAAGATAGCCCAAGTCCTTGGGCCCCTGAACCCATGTGGGAGACCAGGAAGAAGCACCTGGCTCCTGGCTTTGGATCAGCGCAGCTCTGGCCATTGCAGCCATTTGGGAAGTGAACCAACAGAAGGAAGACCTTTCTCTCTGTCTCTCCCTCTCACTGTCTGTAACTCTACCTCTCAAATAAATAAATAAATAAAATCTTTAAAAAAAATGAAGTACTCCAATATGAGGCATGGATGTCTTAACTAGTTTTCTAGCCTCTAGGTCAAATGCTCTCCCCAAGGGGAAGATTTTAAAGGCAAAAATTAAGAGGATCACATCAAATATTTTGAAAAAAATAACTTTTGTTAGGATTGATGCAAGCAACTGCATTTTGATTCTTACAACTTTCACATTCCTTCCATAAAAGGTTGAGCTGTGGGAGAGAATGCTATGAGGAAGCACTGAAGGGCCCTGAGGGTGGGGCACTGTCCCCAGTCCATCCTTGAACAAGGTTACTGCATCCTCTTTGATTTAGAAGAAGGGAGGTGGGGACAGACAGCCTTGCTTGGAAGGTACTGGTTTGGGGAACTGAGAGAGTTTGCTTTTTGCTTCAACTTTCTTGGTGAGGTGGGAGAGAATGATGCCCATGAGCAGGTGTTGGTAATGGTACTGTGATGTCACCACACCTAAGTGGTGTCAGTCACTGCTGCTTCATAGGAAAGGACAGTGAGATTTCAACACCAGCCTCTGTGAGGTCCAAGGGCAAAGACTGATAGGAAGCCCACCTGTGAAGTCCTATGGATTGACATTGACAATGACATCGAGGAGAGCCATCCTATATCACCACTATCCCCTCTGCTTCAGTACACATAATCTACAGTAAGGACATCCATGTGCATAACGTGTGAGCCTGGGTGAGAGATCCTCCTTGAGGCTGGCATTATGGTGTAGTGGTTTTAGCTGCTGCCTGCAACACTGGTATCACATATTAGTGCTGATTTTAGTCCCAGCTGCTCCACTTCCCACCCAACTCCCTGCTATTGTGCTTGGGAAAGCAGTAGTGCTTGGGCCCCTGCTACTTACATGGGAGACCCACATGGAGTTCCAGGTTCCTGGCTTCAGCCTGTCTTAGCCCTGGCTGTTGCAGCCATTTGGAGAGTGAACCAACAGATGGAATCTCTTTCTCTGTCACTCCCTATCTCCCTGTAACCCTGACTTCCAAATAAAATAAATATTTTTTTTAAAGAGACAGCCCCCTCATTTCCCACTTCTACTGTCAGAAGCAGTTTCCCTGAAGGATGAGCACCAGTGGCTGAGAGCAAAGGGAAATCCTTCCGCAGCCTGAAGGGGAAGTGGGCTGAGGTTTGGAGAAGCTCGGGTTGGGTCGCTGGTCCAGAACAGAGAGGGCACCTACCTTGCAGAGCAATCTCTTCACAGAGATGCTCTGCATGGGGTGTCTTGCCCCACAGCAGGTTGTGTTTGGTGATCCAAATTAACAGGTTTTGTTGACTCTTGGAGGTTAGAATTGGCCTTTTTCCACTCATCCCCAATTCATTCTGCCTCCAAACTTCTAAATGATAGTTAGTGTTAGGATTTTAAGAAAGATCAAAGTCTCATGTGACCTGGATTTCCTTTTTTCCCTGGGCGTCTGTTATGAACTACATGTTTGTGTGGCCCCATAATTCCTGTGCTGAGATCATAGTTCCCAGTGTGATGGTTTTGGAGTTGGGGTTTTGAGAGATGACAAAGATTAGATGAGAGCATGCGAATATGCTTTCCGGATGGGATTGGTTTCCTTATGAGAATAGGAAGACTCCTGTCTCTCTAGGGACCCAGTGAGAAACCAGCTGGCAATAAGTCAGGAAAGGAGCTCTCACAAGAAAATGAATCAGCAGGCATGTTGAACTTAGACTTCCAGCTTCCAGAACTGTCAGGAATAAATGTTTCTTGCTTAACCTACCCAGTCTCTGGTATTTTGTTATGAAAGCCTGGGCTAAGAGAGCATCACAATGTAAAACCACACTTAAAGCAAACAAAAAAAGAGCATAGCCCAACATTTTCACCCAGCCAACCTCCTTGTGAACAATGAAGATTCTGCTCAGATTCTGAGCAGCAGTGAGAACTGGTGACTGGAGGATGCACCCTGGAGAGCAGAGTGTTCAGTCCTGGGCACAGCACTGGGTTTGCAGTCCCTCTGGGCTTGCTTAGGTGCTGTGTTCTTGACCATGGCTTCATTAGGATTAAATTTCAGGTGGTAATGGGCATGAAACACATGCCAAGGGTACTTGCTCCCAAGGGCCATTAAATCACGTTGTTATTTATGGCCCTCTAGAATCCTCTAATTTACATGTGGTCTCCTCTCAGAGCAGTGCCCCAAGTAAATCGGAATGTGTTTAGATAGTGTTCTGGGTTTTGTAAACCCACAATTGAATTTCAGGACTTGGTAGTATCCCAGCCGAGATGCACTCCAATTAGAAATAATTGCTGTTAATGCTATTATGGTGTGGTGGGTGCCCACTCTGCCCCCAGACCTTTGTTCTCCCAAATCCTCTCAGAGTCTCTTCTTTATTCTTCAACTAAATAGACAGGCCTCGAGAATATACGCTCTTGGAATTGTAATATAGCAGCAATATTGTGCCTCTCTCTTAATTAACCTTGTTAACCAAGGATTTGGCAGAGCACTTGGTTCATATAAGCAGTGCTTTGATCCTCCCAGCACACATCCTCAGTCCAGTAGGATGTCACTCTGAAATAAGACGCCCTTTGTGCCTTGGCGTACACCAAATACCCTGATCATTCTTTGCATAACGATGTGATATTCCTGTTGAATGAAATAATGTTCGTTAAGTGTTTAGCTTGGTGCCAGGCGCAATGAATAACTGTTATCATTGTTGTCCTCATAAAATGAAGGTTTCTTTCTTTCTTTTTTTTTTTTTTTGTTTGCTTGAAGCTGAAATACAGGCATAGTTTTGGGGTTGTGCAGGCTGCTGAAGATTAAACTGTCCACGGTGGATTACAGATTCCATACTCCCTGAGGCCACTACTCCTCTAATAGCACTCTACTTGCAAGATAATCGGACCCTCAATTCTTTCTGCTCTTACAGGGTCCTCCAAGGTACCTCTCACCGCTCGCTGCTCCCCGCAAGAAGGCCAGGGACAAAGGCTGCCGTTGCTCTGGCAGGGCAGGTGCCGCCACCAGTCTGGGAAGGGGTCCCAGAGATATGGTAATTAACACATGTTTCTTAATCTTGCTTTTATAGTTAGTCTCCAAAGCATGAAAGCCGTTTGCCAGTTGATTAAACTGTACGAATACAATAGATTCGAGGCAAGGGCAGCTCCGATGAATACGCACGCATCAAACTGCCCACTCGGTGGAAAAGTGCCTTGCCACAAATCCCCACTTGAAATACTAAGTTAAACACTTCAAATGAACCACAAGGATATGCTTTGTGGATTAACAAAGCAGTAAATCTAACTCAGTAGAATTTCATTTTCAGAGGAAGAAGCAACCATTCTTTGATCAATTCTAGGAAAAAAATAGGATCCTATTTGAGGGTTTGGTCTAGGATCACAGCTGAGGAGGGTGGTTCAGGAAAGCCCAGAAAGGCTCCCTGATGTGGTGGTGCCCAATGGACTTGTAGCCAGGTTGCTCCTTGGTTTGACTCCAGGGCACTGAGGAGGAAGTGTTTGTGTAGTTGCTTTGGAAGGAAGGGTATAAAGGCTGGCCTTTTCTAAAACAGGTGATCAAGGTTTAAAAAGGCCAAAGCTGAGAGTGAAGTGATGGGATAAGCAGAGCTCCATGTCCACTGGAGAGAGGGCATTCAACTTCTCAGCCCCAGGGTCAGCGCTGTGGCATAGTAGGCTAATACTCTGCCTGCGGCGTCAGCATCCTATATGGGCGATGGTTCTAGTCACAGCTGCTCCTCTACCGATCCAGCTCTCTGCTATGGTCTGGGAAAGCAGTAGAAGACAGCTCAGGCTCTTCGGTGCCTGCACTTGTGTGGGAGACCTGGAGGAAGCTCCTGGCTTCCAATCCTGGCTCCTGGCTTCTGATCAGCACAGCACTGGCTGTTGCAGCCGTTCGGGGAGTGAACCAGTGGATGGAAGACCTTTCTGTTTCTCCCTCTCACTGTCTGTACCTCTACCTCTAAAAACAAACAAACAAACAAACAAACAAACAAAAAAACCCACCAAACTTCCCAGCCCCACTGCTCCCTGCTCCCACCGCAATCCCCAGTACAAATTCAACCACAGCCACCAGCTCTGTGGGAGTCACCTTTCCAGTGACCGAAACTCAAGGCAGCTCATGCCAGCAGCTTATCAAACACTCACATCTGTTGCAAATGAAAACAACAAAACCGAGCTGTCTGTCTTTAGTTTTGAAAACAAACAAGCCAAAACCAAAACTCAACAGAAAAGGAGACAGCAACATCATTTTCAGACAGTGGTTAAACTTTCTAGTCCAGATAGCAGAATTCAAATGGTGCTTGTGGTCTCCAGATGTATTCTATTGCCAGAAAAAAGTACTTTTCTTCTTTGATATAAGCATTAAATAATGTTAGGTATCAGATGACATCAGCCATGGAGTTTCTCTTTAGGCTTTCTTCTTTTGGCCAGTGAAGCCATCCATTACATGGAAGATGCCCATGTAGTCACATATAAGCAGTCCCGTCTTGATGGGCAAGAAACTAAAGAGAATACAAGAGAGCAATTTTTCTTGGTTATCATTTGCAAGGGAATCTTTAGCAGCTTAGCTGAAGTTAAAGGTGAAGTCACTCATTCACACACACATCACTGGGTCTCAGCGCTACCAGTCTCAGTGTCACTGAGCTTTGTCTGCTATACAGAAGGACACCTACTCAGAGCCTCTACAGCTCTCCTGGCTTTGTTTACAGCATTCAATTTACTTCTCATTTCAGTTTCCAAAGTGTCACTACATTTTATTATGACTGAGGAGCAAGGAAGTCTTGTGTGGTGGGGACAGGCTTAGGGGTAGCTGAGCAAGTTTGGAATCCCAGCCATCATTTGCAATGCTGGCTTAAGCAACTCACAGGCGTACTTGAAAAATTTCAGGGAAAAGTAGAATTCTAAGATCTTTCTTTTGTGAAAAAAATTGAACTACTTGCATAGTTTTTCATAATCATTTTCCATGAACTTTAAAAAAACAGATTTTTAAAAAAATTTTTTTTTTTGATCTCCAATTTTTAGTTTTGCCTTTCTCTCCCTCCTTCTCTTGTTTTCTCTCTCCTTCCACTCCACCTCCCTTGGGGGGTTGGAGAGAAGACAAGAGCCAGAACTCAATCAAGGTCTCCCTGTGGGTGGCAGGGAGCAAGTACTTGAGCCATCACTGCTGCTTCCCAGGGTCTGTGTTAGCAGGAAGCTGGAGTTAAGTGGTGGATCTGGGTATTGAACCAGGCACTCTGAGGTGGGACAAGTGTCTCAGCTACTAGACTAAATGATTATTCTCTCTATGAACTTTCCAAAGATCCCTTGTACTTAGCTGTAGTCCTCAGTTTCCTTAAGTGTACAATGAAGTCAACTATCTTTCTGGGAGGGACTACTGTGAGGGAGTAGAAGCAATAGCTGCAGTAGATGCAATAGATCTTCAGGCATTTGGCAAGACAAAACAAAGACTCTGTCTCCTCCATCCCCACTTGCCCCTCTGTAAGACATGCATGGCCATCACTCCAATGCTCTTGACTTTCAAGATCACTGCAGAGCAGGGAAAGTTACAAGGCAAGTATAGGATAAAGAAAAAGACCCTGTACTTGTTCACTGGCCCTCTGTGTGTGTTCCCCAAGATCTCCAGGTAGTTTATGAACCTCCCACACTATTCCCCAACTTTAGGTCTGGTCTAGTATCACCTTCCTGGTGACATAAGCACCATATTGAATTTTTTTTTTTTATTTGACAGGCAGACTGGACAGTGAGAGAGAGAGAGACAGAGAGAAAGGTCTTCCTTTGCCGTTGGTTCACCCTCCAATGGCTGCTGCGGCCGATGCACTGCGGCCGGCACACCGTGCTGATCCGATGGCAGGAGCCAGGTACTTATCCCGGTCTCCCACGGGTGCAGGGCCCAAGCACTTGGACCATCCTCCACTGCACTCCCGGGCCATAGCAGAGAGCTGGCCTGGAAGAGGGGCAACCGGGACAGAATCCGGCACCCCGACCGGGACTAGAACCCCGTGTGCCGGCGCTGCAAGGTGGAGGATTATCCTATTGAGCCACGGCGCTGGCCACCATATTGAATTTTAATTCCCAACTTGGACCCCTCTCCCCTCCCTTTTGAGGTTCCCTTTTCCTGTTTTATATTTCTCTCCAACACTATGACGACTGGGATTGCTTTTCCCTTATTTTTTGTTTGTTCCTTTCTTGATTCCCATCCTCTGAGAATATAATTCCAAGGGTATTTGTGTTGTTCATTACTCTAACCCTAGATCCTAGGATTGGGAGCACAGCTTGGTGCACACACCACACCCTCTAAATGTTTTCTGAATGAATGCTTGATGGCATGTTTCATGCATTCTCCCTTCATTGAGCTCACTTTGTGTTTCTTCCATCCTTCTCAGGAAATATCTTCTCTCTCTCAAGATGTGACCCAGAGCCAATATACCATAAAAGTAAATAAAACCTCCACAATTATTGAACATGTAAAAATTCTGTGCTGTGTTCTTAAGGTTGGCATTAGTCTGATATGATAGTCTGCTATCAGGTAAGAAGTACCCACTGTATCAGGTATAAATCAGCTGCCCGACAAACAAGGCATTATACCCATCTACAAGATGGGACAAATCTTGTCTTAGAATCTTAAATGAGGAAAGTGAGAACTGGAGAATGGGAGGTGTGCTGAGTCACAGACTTAGTAAACCACACGATCATAATCCTGGGCTTCAAATTGCTTGTCAAAGACCCTTGCCCTGTGTCACATAGCCACATCCAGACACATTGAACCCTTTGGCAACGCATGAAGACTGGGACTTTGGTTCATCATGCGGAGTAGATATAATTAGCTCATCAGAAAAGAAATTTATGTACACAGGAAGGACATTGGCTGTTAGTCATGTGAAAGACATGCGGTATAAATCTATCTTCAAAGGACTGAAGAATTGTTATTGTCAGGGATAAGGAAATCACATGTAGAGCTAGGGGCAAAGTGACAATGACCAAGAAAAAGTTAGAAGACAGGTTTCAACTCAACAGAGCAGAGTAGGTCAGTCATGGAATGTGCTTCTTTGTAAAACAGAAACGCCGGTGAGGGGAAGGACAGTCAGATGACCTGTTACAGTCTAGAAAATGGACTGAGAGAGCAGGAACCAAGCTGCTTCAGCAGTTTGGCACCACTGTCCCTGTAACTGGGCCAAAATGTCACAGGCTGCAGCTGATGAGTTCAGCAATGGAAATCCAAGGGAAAGCAGAGAAAGATGAGCAAAAATTCGTTCTTATGTTCTTAAGAGGTGATTTTTCTTTCAGCATTTCACCTCAAGTTCTTTCTGTTATTGCTCAAATTTATTATCTATTGCCAATTTTACTCATACCCAAATTTCTGAAGCATTTGGTTTATGGTCTGGCTTTGACTTTGGGACCCTGTACTTGAAGAAGCCTATATACAATATCTGTTCCAATGGGATTATTTTCTGATGGGCACAAAGTAAAGCATCTCTCCTATAAAAAACTCATTTCAGTCTGTCCATAGATCATTCAGGAAATCTATTTCTTTCTGACAAAATGCAATCTAAAGATGGCAGCCAGGGCCCAACCCTATGTTTTTGACTTATAGGGAGAGATGCAACCATGCAGTGTTGGGATTGTGTCAGCAAATGGGCACAATGATGGGCTCAAGAGGACTTAGAAGATTTTCCTTTTTAAAATTCATTCATGTGAGAGACATTTTTAAAATGGCTTCTGTCAGTGGGATTTGGAATGAACTGTTGCTTGACACTATGGAAATAATGAAAGCTGAGATTGTTACCTTTTTAAAAACATCATGAAGTATAAAAACTTTGGCATATATAAGTACACTCTTTCTTGCAGAATAGCATCTACTATTTTTCTGACTGCATATTCTGGTTCCAGAATTGGCAACAGAGTAGGACACCTAGAGTATGAAAAACAAATCAAAACAAAATCAAAACCCAAATTAACAAATTAATAGAACTAACTCCTTCAGGTCAGGAATAAAAATATTCTAAGACATAATCACTTATTTCTTTCCCTTCCATGTTTCGCCTATTTCTATATTTACTCTCTTTTTACCAATGTAGTGACCAGTAGTGTAACTAGAAGTTGAAATGGAAAATGATGATTCCAATGAATACAACTGATGTTTCAGTAAACATAAGAAATCATATTAAACAAATGGTCTAAACATGGTGAAGCAAGGTGTTGAAAATCTGCTTGCTGTCTTCTTTAGAAGCAGAAGTGGGCATTGTGCTTATGATGGGCTGACCATGTCCCCCTAAACCTCACAAGTTGAAACCCAATCTCCATTGTATTGTTGTCTTTGGAGGTGGAGTCTTTGGGAGGAAATGGGGTCATTAGGATGGGGTGCTCAGGAATGGGATCAGTGCCCTTACAAGAAGAGTTGCAAGAGAGACGATCTCTCTGTCTCTCTGTCCCCACCTCCACTCCTGCTGAAAAAGGAAACCAGAGAAAAGGTGACCATCTGCAAACTAGGTGGACGGCCCTCCCTAGACACCTGAGCTGTTGGCACTTTGAGTTTTGACTACTGCCTTCAGAAATGTGAGAAAGAAATTTCTAATATTTGAGCCACCTAGTGTACAGTATTGTTATAGCAGCTCAAACTGACTAAGATAATGCCCCTTCAAAGGTTTTCAGACCTCCTGGAGCAGGGGCAGGCATGGAATAGAATTGGGTGGCACAAAGCGGCTGTGGTCAGGACAGCCTAGGAGAGGGATGAGCAGATCTCCGGCTCCAGGTGGCTACTAGTTGGGACACTCTCTTGTTAAACCATGTTCATCCAGTGTCTTTTTGTGAGAAAGAATTCTGAAACACGGTTTCAGACCCAGCAGTGACTGGCAGAGCTGGAATTCAGGTCCTGCTGGGTGGACTCCAGGACCTGTGATCTGGACTAAGAAAGCTACAACAGACATAATTCTGAAACTATTTGCAAATCAGGATGAATCCTAGATAAGTATCTTTTATACAACATCTATGGCAAATAGAACATTATCAAGTAGATAAGCAGTCATTCTCAAGAATGTAGTTTCTTCAAAATCAAAAGGTAGACTTACCTAGTAGCACAACCTTCAAACATTCCAGTTTTTATAAAAAATGGGCATACAATTGTGGTTTTGATCCCCTCTTGGTTTTGGGCAAAAGTCTCTATAAATACAGATTCTGCAAAACCGAAAGCTGCAAATTTACTTGCACAATAATCTGAAAAAGACAGACATTGCTAATGTATAATGGTACTTCAAAAATTTGTGGGAAAATCAGAATAAAAATATGTTTATTTTTGTGCCAAAAAATTGGGAATCCATGCACAGTTTTTCCACAGTAGGCATTTTCCATGGATTTTTTGAAGACCCCTCATTTACCCTAAGGTCTTTTTTTTTTTTTTTAAAGATTCATTTATTTATTTGAAAGAGTTACACAGAGAGAGAAGGAGAGGCAGAGAGAGAGAGAGAGAGAGAGAAGTCTTCCATCCGCTAGTTCACTCCCCAACTGGCTGCAACAGCCAGAGCTGGGCTGATACGAAACCAGAAGACAGAAGCTTCCTCCAGGTCTTCCCACATGGGTATAGGGGCGCAAGGACTTGGGCCATTTTCTACTGCTTTCCCAGGCCATAGCAGGGAGCAAGAATGGAAGTGGAGCAGCTGGGACTTGAACCAGCACCCATCTGGGATGCTGGTACTGCAGGCGGCGGCTTTACCTGCTATGCCACAGTGCCGGCCCCTACCCTAAGGGCTTCAAATGGCATTACATTAAGATTGACTTATAACACTAATCACCAATGAAGAATGTGACAACAATGTCAGAGTTGTTCTTTTATATTTTCTTGGTCTACTCTCACTGGAAGAGGTGAGGAGTGAGTGGGAAGGTTCAAGGTCTATTGAAGGTCAGTTGCTAATGACCAAGTAGACTCCAAGATTAGAAGGATGGCAGGATGCTCCCCCAGGCCACACTAATAGACTGTGCTTACATGTTAGTGAACTGCCAGATCCTGTGCTCAGTTACAAGGAGCACAAGATGTGCATCCAGTTCCTGCCCCGAAGAACTTCAATTCCACTGGGGCAGGAGGTCATACAAGAGATAAAACAACAGGTAACATAGGAATCTAGGCTAGAGAGGTCAGCACAGGTCGTGATACTCAGATCAAGTTTGCTTCCAACTATAACTCTTTCTTTTACTACCAGAAGAACAAAGCACCTGTTAGCTTCTACCACTATCTCTGAAAGACCTTGAAGATGCAAGGATAGTGGAAAGTAGCCTTTATGTCCATTTTGAGCTTTCCGCCCTTAATCACATTTGCTTTAAGAAAAGATCTGAATATTCAATTTGATGAGCAAAAAAGATTTGGAGGAGAAATGGGGTTTAGGTGGACTAATAATTCTCTGACTCCCACAGTCAGATGAGGCATGTTCACCTGTTGTGTTGCGACACAGCTATCACAACTGGCAAGCTCCAAGTAACAAGTGTCAGGTGTGGGTCAGCCCCAGTACTGCCCAAGACAGTGGGAAAAAGGCTGAGGGGATGGAAGGGGTGAGGAAGAATCTAGAACAGCTTCCTGGATTATTTGAGGCATCTTCAATAAATGTGGCTCACAGTGCCCCCAGCTCAAGATTCTGATGAGCAGCCAGGACCAGGGAATCTGTATTCTCAATTAGCGCCCCCTGGTGGTTATGATGCAGGGTAGCTAATACTGTGGGAAATTTTGATAAGCTTACTCTTGTTTGTCAGGTGAACCGTGGGTAGGAAAGTCTCATATAAGAAGATTGGGATATTGCATTAGAAAAGGGATCAGTGGGGACTGTAAACGTGTCTGTATGACTTCAAGGCACATGGCTTATCAGACATCTCAGAGAAAGGCAATAATAACACCTGAAGAATTCTAAGGATAGAGGAACGCAAGGCCAGTGTCCATAGAGTATAGATTGGTAATATGTCAGGTGGCTTTTTACTCTAAAAAACTTATTCATGTAACAGACATACTGAGCTAATATGAGTTTTATGAATCTTAAACTGTGCCACTCTAGCTCAAAGGCATCAGGAAGCATCCAATGGCAAACTATTTCAAACTACCTCAGAGATCTGTGTAAGCCAGGACACGGGACAACTGCTCTAGTGGACACCCTGGGAGGTAAGGACAAGGGTTCTCCTCCTCCTAGAGCGAGATACTGAGTTGGGCCTCCTAGGCAAAGGATCTTGGTGTAGTTCTGTATCACTCTGTGCTATTGCCAATCAGATGAGTACTGCGAGGGAAACAAAAATGACCACTACTTCCTGCAAGGTCATCAACCAGTGGAAAAGCAAAGAGGCTAATTCTAGATTTCTCGGGGTGAAGAAACTTTCTCTAACTCACAGCAGGGAAGACCACTTAATGGGAACTTTAGGAGAAGACAAGGTGGTTATCTGTATCACCCTGGTAACAACGCCAGGGGAATTTTGGGGAACAGAGGCTGTGTTGATTACTTCTTCCAGAAACATTATCAGTGAGGTGGGAAAATCTTTCTCTCCTCTAATTTTTTTTTCAAAAAATTATTTGAGGGGAAGAGAGAGAGAGAGAGAGAGAGCAAGCATGCGCGAGCACGCTAACTCCCATTCCCCAAATGCCTACAATGGCTGGGAACCTGGAGCCAGGAACTTAATCCAGGTCTCTCACAAGGTTGGCAGGAACCCAATTACTTGTGCCATCACTGTTGCCTCTCAGGTTTCCATGAGCAAGAAGTTGGAAAGCGGAGCCAGAGGTGGGACTTTAGCCCAGGCACTCTGATATGGGACATAGGTGTCTTAACTACTAGGCCAAATGCCCATTTTTCTCTTCTTTAAACCGAGGGATTGCATCAGATCTAGTGATTCCTAAGTGCCTACTTCAACTTCATGTAAGCAATTTTGCTTACATGAATTCTGCCTCCCAAAAAAGTTCTCAACTGCTTATTATATAGACTAAACCTCTCTATTTATCATTCTTTCTTCTAAGTGCATCTAGTCACTTGTGATTATTTAGAGCTGTGATATAAATTAAGGTTGTAAGGAAGTTTGCAACTGTAAAATATTCTATTTCTCTTACCTGCTAGCCCATTTACTCCAACTAATCCAGCTGAACTTGAAATGCAAACCAAATGTCCATGGTTATTAGCAATCATAGCAGGTAGAAAGGCTTTATAAGTCTAAGAAGAGCAAAGGAAAAATTTCAACATTTAATACTGCATTGTAGATTTTTTTCAGATGTTTATACATGATCAGTGTAATAAATTTTTTTTTCAGCTCATAAACATCATACTGGGGTATAAAAACTCAAACATCTGGAAAGTAACTATGTCAACCTGTTACATCAATATTTTCTTATGGTAATTCCTACGTTATTAAAAAATAACTTTTTTTTGCTCCTGACTTTTTTTTGACAGGCAGAGTGGACAGTGAGAGAGAGAGAGAGACAGAGAAAGGTCTTCCTTTTGCTGTTGGTTCACCCTCCAATGGCTGCTGCGGCTGGCGCACTGCAGCTGGCACACTGCGCTGATCCGAAGCCAGCAGCCAGGTGCTTCTCCTGGTCTCCCTTGCGGGTGCAGGGCCCAAGCACTTGGACCATCCTCCACTGCCTTCCCGGGCCATAGCAGAGAGCTGGACTGGAAGAGGAGCAACCGGGACAGAATCCGGTGCCCTGACCGGGAATAGAACCCCGTGTGCTGGCGCCGCAAGGCGGAGGATTAGCCTATTGAGCCATGACGCTGGCCACCTGACTGACTTTTAACAACACAACCTTAAAACAATAATGAGAGTAGAATGGGAGAATCTCAGCTGTGGCAGCTACAACCCAAACCTGTTGACAAGCACCGAAGACTGGAATTGTTTTGATTTCTGCTGCCTTTCCTCCCTGCGAACATTGGTCACAGGACATGTTGCTGTTGGCTTCTATTCAAAAAGAGTACTTTGTTTTAAATTCTCTCCACCTCTCTGAATAATGCTCTTGTAATTTTATTTCATTTCATAAAACAGACGATCTGTTAGAAAGTGGCAAGGTGCGCTGGCTCGCAGCACTGTAGAACTGCTTCACCTTCGACCCGGACCTGGGGAAGGAAGGTGCAGGGCAGCCACCCTGTTTGATCATCGCACACTGTAAATGGTGCTGAGGCTTCACGCCAGACCCTGCAACAGCGCACAATTAAACTGAAGATACGGAAGAGAGAAAGGAGCTTTTGGTTAAGTTGTCTTCTGCAACAAACAAGGAATTCATCACCTCCAACGACCACACAGAGGTAGGGAAAGAGATCACTCATGAAGGTCAAAGATCTTTGGTTTGCCTCCACTGCAGCACCTTTCAGAGAGAAACTAACAGGTAGAGAAAGAAAACAGTGTGGCAGGATAAGATGTTTCCTGCTTTTGTGGTCTTCCATGAGCCAGCACACTTCCTGGGGTCCTGGCTATCCCACGGCTCTCTGTGCTTGGCAGTGCGCAGGTGCTCAAAGAACTTGTCCAGGAAGCATGAAGAGAGTGAGAGCCCAGAATGGAGTGGTGGGGTCCAGGACTTAGGGAAGAACTAGAAGAGGAGGAAGAGACTATGAAGGGAGCAAGGAGTAGGACAGGTAGGAAGACAGTAGTAAGACAGAAGCCACAAGAATGAGATTTTTAAGGGGATTACGGTTTTCACTCTAACTATAAATATGTTATTATATATTTACATAATATTATATGTGATTAGACTTCAAAAAGCTTATGGGAAATAGACTTAGAGTTTATTTTGGTAAATCAATTTTTCAAGTTTTCAAATGGTTTTTTCACAATGCACATGTTTTGTGAATTTCTTGAAGACTCCTCATATAGAATATATTATATATTAACTATAGGTTGTTAGAATAAAAATGAGCCATGCAATGTATATGTCTATAAGTATGTATTATATATATAAAGTACAAGGCAGAAGGACATTTGGAACAAGAGCAATCATTTGCAGTAATTCTATAGCAGCTTGGTGGCCACTAAGTTCTGATCTTTCCTTTTTTTTCCTCCCCAAAACTATGCAGAACATGGAGAATACCACTTATTAACATTACACTCTTGGTGAAAGTAGGGGACGTAAGATTCTAAGCGTCAAATCACACTAGAAGGCTGCTGAAGGATAGCTGGGTGGGAAAGGGAAGAGAATGGAAAAGGAGCTCTCAACTGCCAGCAATCACACTCAGAAGGCAACAGCTTTCCTTGCCTGGGCACTGATGAGATGTGAGTAGGGCTAGAATCACAGAGGTCGGAATCTGGGAGAGGCAGCAGCAGGGCGCATGTAGGGCATGGGGAGGCCAGAGAAGGCTGGTCTCAGCAAAGGCCAGCAAGCACAGCTTCTGGAAGTGGGTGCATCACTTTAGAAGGCAGGTTGTGCCTTGCTGGTGGTATCACACGGTGACCAGGGTTACTGGAGGAAATTCTCTTGTCTCCAGTTAGGAGAGTATGGTTGTGGATTGGCCAGCCCTCATTAATGCTTGCTTTTAAAAATTTTTTTCAGGCCTGCGCCGCGGCTCACTAGGCTAATCCTCCGCCTTGCGGCGCCGGCACACCAGGTTCTAGTCCCGGTCGGGGCACCGATCCTGTCCCGGCTGCCCCTCTTCCAGGCCAGCTCTCTGCTGTGGCCAGGGAGTGCAGTGGAGGATGGCTCAAGTGCTTGGGCCCTGCACCCCATGGGAGACCAGGATAGGCACCTGGCTCCTGCCATCGGATCAGCAAGGTGCGCCGGCCGCAGCGCACCAGCCGCCGCGGCCATTGGAGGGTGAACCAACGGCAAAGGAAGACCTTCCTCTCTGTCTCTCTCACTGTCCTCTCTGCCTGTCAAAAAAAAAATTATTTTTTTTCTAAAAAAATAAAAATCCATTTATTTTTAAAAGGGAGAGAGAGACAGACAGGGAGAGAGAGGTCGGTCTTCCTTTTGTTGGTTCATACCCCAAATGCCTCGAATAGCCAGAGCTGGGCTGGCTGAGGCCAGGAGCCTGGAACTCAGTACAAGTCTCCAATCTGGGTGGCAGGGACTCAAGTAGTATGCCTCCTAGGATGCATAATGCTTGCTGTTCTATTAGTGCTCCCTTTCATAGTCAAAGTGGTCCAGCTGAGGCAATGATAAAGCCACCCTGCTTTATCAAAACTGCAGGGACTTCCTGTACAGCCTTGAGGAAGCAAGTCTTCCGTTCTGTGATCGATCCCTGGTCTCACTGAGCTGTTTAAGGAACATGGGAGTAGCTTGCACAGTCCCCAACCTTTGCAGACTAGCAGTAAACTGCAGTATGACAGCAAGGACAGCTCTGTCTTCAGTATTCACTGAACAGAAGTTCCAGCAGCTGCAGCCTAAGTGTGACCAGGAGAGCAGAACTGGGAAGACCAGGACAAGTCCAAAGCTGAGATGTCTGGGCTTAATTCAGGGATAATCATAATGTGAAGGGGCAAGGGAAAAGTACTTCTAAATATCAGAGTCACTTTACATTTTTTTTAAGGAGAGATAATTACCCACAAATGTGCTTTGAAATTCACATCAAATGACTTTTCCATATGCTCATCTGGGCATTCGAGGAAGGTTTTGCCTGTTACGATTCCGGCATTGTTGATTAGGATGGAAACATCGCCAACCTCTTTTTTAACCTGCGTTGAAAAACAAGAGCAACATCACTAATGCAGCAATTTCTTATATGGTCTAGGTTTCCCGTAGTCATATATATATAAATCCTTAACTCAGACTGTGTTTATGAACTCTAAAAACAAAGTCTGCTTATCTCCTGCACTATCTACATTGCACTAGAGAGCCAATTCTGATGGCTTTTTTCTCATTGTTTCTTCTCTCGATAAGATGGTTCCAATGCTGAATTGCTACTTCCCTTCCACAATGAGAGCCATTCTTATCCTAAGTGATTTGTAACTTAGTTCTGCGCTCCGAGTAAATAGCATATATTTTCTTGTTTGTTTTTAATTTTACTTATTTTAATTTTTTTGACAGACACAGAGAGCTTTTCTATCCACTGTTTGACTCCTGGTTCAAATGCTTGCAATAGCTAGACCTGGGAAGAAGCTGAAGCCAGGACTTGGGAACTCAATCCAGATCTCTCCACATGTCTGCATTGGCAGGATGCTGCAGTTAGCACTTGGAGCTGGGGTTTGAACCCAGGTACTCTGATGTGGGACATGGGCATCTTAACTGGTAGGCTAAATGCCCACTCTTAGTGGCATATCATCTTATTCAATGCAAAGGGACATGAGCATAGCTCCACTATAGCCAGATATCACATAGACCAGGATCTAGCACACATGGAGATGGGGGTCACATTGGAAATGAACTGAAGAAGACGACCCACACACATTTTACCAAAAAAGCACAGATTAGAATCTGCCTGCCTGTCCTGTTTGCCCAGACTGGTTGGTTTTCTTCCCTCCACCTCCCATTTTGATGCATAAGAACTAGGAGGGGTGGGTCCTAGAAGATCCTGTTTGCTGCTGGGATACCCACTGGTAAGAGTAGGCATTCAATCATTTTAAACTAGAAAACAAAACTTGTAGGTGTAACGCTGGGGCCTTTCCCATCTCACAGACCTTTAGCTTGCCACCTTGGCTCTTGTGTGGGATATGGGCACAGGCTTTCCCAGCATTGATGACAGGAGGTGGGACTGTCCCTGCACCATTCCGTGGGTTCTGAATTTCATCACTGTAAATTTAGACCACACAGCTGTAAGATCAGCTGCAGCTAGGAAGGGTAGTCCCAGTGTAAGTTGTGTGAGCTTGTCAGGTTTGGCTCTCGAGGCCGTACTGGGTAGCCTGTGATGTGGAGATGATAGGAAGAGAGCTATAAGGTGGAAAGACAAACTTGCAAGCCAAAAACTAAGAACACCCATGCTGTCACATATTGGTGGCTTAGCCTCCTGAATACTTTCTTTATATGTGCATCAGTATAATCACCAAAGATGCTAATGTGGTAATAATCTTTAAGATGAGTAACATCCTCTGGCTTTTTTATGACTCCTTAAAAGAAACACACTTTCAAATGAAAGCCATGGGGGTTCAGTGGACAAAGCCTGGATTGAAAATCAGACTTAATACGAGTGCAAATCCTGGCTGGGTCATGCACTAGCTTTGTGACCTGGGGAAGGCTATTTAGTGTCTCTCTGCCTTGGTTTGTTCATCCTCAAAAGATGACATGGCCACTGATGCTTATTCTTATCCTGTAACAGGAGTCAATACAGGCACTGGAGTGTGGTGGTTCAAAGTCAACCAACTCAAGTCCAAGCTGTAGTTCTGCTACTTATCAGTTGTAAGCCGCACACCTGCCTGAATCTTCAGTTTCCTTTGTTTCTGAAAGGGGGATAAGGATGGGCTTTATAGAGTTATTATCTAATACATATGGGGTACTTAGAACAGCATCTTGAGCTCAGAAATCCTAATTGCCTCTCTCCCCCTCCCCACCAATATTTTTAAAATGAAAGAGACACTCTTATTTAATGCTATAACTAGTACTCCAACAGTATTTTTTTTCACTTTGTGTTACTATATGGGGGCAAACTGTTGAAATCGTTACCTAATATATACTAAACTGATCTTCTGTATATAAAGAGAATTGAAAATGAATCATGATGTGATTGGAAGGGGAGAGGGAGCGGGAAAGGGGAGGGTTGTGGGTGGGAGGGAAATTTTGGGAGGGGGAAGCCACTGTAACCCATAAGCTGTACTTTGGAAATTTATATTCATTAAATAAAAGTTTAATTAAAAAAAAAAAAGAAAGAGATACTGGAGACAGACACACAGGCACTGAGAAAGGCAAATGAGCACAAAATTGACACACATCCTAGTATTGACTTAGGGTGCTTACAACCCACAACAAATGGTAAGCCTCCCCCCCCATTTACCTGATCAGCCACTCTATATACTTCTTCCCTCTGGCTGCAGTCACAGGTATAGGCGTGTACTTTTGTGGCTCCAGCATTCAGAGCCATTTGGCATGTCTCCTCATTCCCCTCCTTGTTGACATCCCAGAGAACAAGCACAGAGCCCAGGCGGGCAAACTGCAAGGCTAGGAGCCTTCCAAGTCCACTGCCGGCACCTGTTATGAGGACGATCTCACCAGCGACATTCTTTCGCGGCCTTGGGATTATGGCTAAAATCATACTCTCCAGAATGCTCAACAGTGACTTTCCCAAGAAAACAAGAAACTCCTTTGCCGATTTCAGGTTGGAAGACATGTTCTGGCTGACACCTGTGAAAAAAGATGGAATGTTTGCTTCCTATATAGAGCTCTGAGTTTCTGGAAGAGCCGAAGTAACTGAGAAACCTGATTGAAACATCTGACTTGGGAGCAGGCTTTGACCTCAGAATGGGGGAGGAACCCAATGGGTTAATATCTGCTTCACTTTTTTATGTGGCTGCCTACCTGCAGGCCTGCTATGTGTTGTACATTCAGAAATGTGGGTGAGCCAGGCACTGTAGCTCCCACACCCAACCTTTTTTTTTTTTAAATTTTTTTTTTTTTTTTTTTTGACAGGCAGAGTGGACAGTGAGAGAGAGAGACAGAGAGGAAGGTCTTCCTTTGCCGTTGGTTCACCCTCCAATGACCGCTGCGGCCGGCACACCGCGCTGATCCAATGGCAGGAGCCAGGTGCTTCTCCTGGTCTCCCATGGGGTACAGGGCCCAAGGATTTGGGCCATCCTCCATCTGCGCTCCCGGGCCACAGCAGAGAGCTGGCCTGGAAGAGGGGCAACCGGGACAGAATCCGGTGCCCCGACCGGGACTAGAACCCAGTGTGCCAGCGCCGCAAGGCGGAGGATTACCCTATTGAGCCATGGCACCAGCCCACACCCAACCTTAACCGAAAGGGTAAGCTCATTATTTCTTCCTAATCAGTGGTCATTCATAATAATCATAAATCCTGTTGGCTGATTTTATGTTCAAAGACTTGGCCACATTGCAATGTTTATGACATATCTGCTAATTTCTGCTTTTATTTTTGTCTCCTTTTAGATTTCTCTGTTCTCATTTTGTCTTGGTGTCCTTTAACTTTGCATTGCTATTCCAAATCTCAGATCCCAGAGGGAAATGTAAATTTCTATTTGCACAAAGTATTTGAGAAGTGTTTTGAACATTTTCCAATGGCATTTCAGGCAATAACACACTAAGGGACTTCAAATGCATCATTGCAAAATTGGAATAAAGACATTTATTTTCATACTGAAAAAAATCTTGAAATCCATGCTATGTCATGATACATATTTCCTTCCAAAAGCATTTGTTCGCATTTAATGAATCTTCTACATGTGGCTTCAAGCCAGCTGCCTGGGGACTTTCACTTCCCTATAACTTTGCAGTGGCCCAAGAAGAACAGAGATAAGGGTTCACAGTGCTGTACAGCAGGCCCCAAAGCCTGTGGGTATGAGGAAAGATGCCCTTGAATCCACACTTTCTAGGATCTAGGTAGGGCATGTTTCTGACCTGGCCACTCACAGGGGTACTGATTGCTCCCACCCATGAGTCAAGACTGGCAGAGTTTCTCTGAGGACTTGGCAAACCAGGACTAACATTTTCCAGGAACATTTTGAAGTACCCTCATATATCCATTGCCCAAGTCCGGAGGACCCCTTGCCACCAGCTCCACATTACTTATGGGACTGAGGTGAGACAGATCTGGACTCTTGCCTTGCCCTGCCCAGCAGGGACAGGCTATGGCAGGCTACTTAGCATCTCTGGGTCTTCTCTCCCAGTCCTGCAACATAGGGTACTTTTGCAGATGCAATGAGAATGTTCCATGCTTGACTATTGTGCCTTGCTTCCACTAAGCACCTTATAGAGGTTGTTGCATTTCTCAGATTCGTAGGATGGCTCCCCAAGTAGACACTCAGGTCTGCTGAATGAATCAAAGGCCTCCCCTTGACTGATAGCTCCTGCTGTCAGTCACACACATTTTAGTGAAAACGAGCTTACAAGATGCTTTACTGGGGCCAGCGCCGTGGCACAGTAGGTTAATCCTCTGCTTCCGGCGTCGGCATCCCATATGGACGCCGGTTCTAGTCCTGGCTGCTCCTCTTCCCATCCAGCTCTCTGCTGTGGCCTGGGAAAGCAGTGGAAGATGGCCCAAGTCCTTGGGCCCCTGCACCCACATGGGAGACTGGGAGGAAGCACCTGGCTCCTGGTTTTGGATTGGTGCAGCTCTGGATGTTGCGGCACATTACATTTAATCAGGCAGAAGACTTTTTTGGTGTCTCCCTCCCATGGTCTAGGAGGTCCAAAGGCTGAGCTAAACTGAGTTCATTTTAGGCTGGCGCCTTCTTCCTCCACCACGGTGCAGCGGCAGGTCTGCCCTGCCTGGTCCCAGGGGTCAGGTAAAGGGATAGACAGATTGTTGAACAGCTTTGGCTGAAAGGGGAGAACTGGGGGCGTTGCGGCAAGGAAAGGGAGATCCTCTGAACAGCAGACAGCAGGGAACTTGGGCCGCAGAAGCGACCAGGCAGGCACCACATCCTCTACTCGCGCTGTGGAGGGAGCTGGCAGCTCACCCCTCGGGGAAGGGGAGGTCGGGGTTTGTGCCAGCTTAGGGAACCAGGGCCTCGGGGACGCCGGAGCTGCACACTCGCCGGCCGTGGGCGTTCTCTCCAGCTTGCCGCAACCCCAGGCTCGCCCCTGGCCCGGCTGTAGCTCGCGGATCCACGCCCCTCGCGCATGTTCCCGTCTACACCAGAGCATGAGGCGACCTCGCACAACCCCTGCCCGGGCGCGAAGCCAGCCGGCGCCACCTCCTTGGGGAGCCAGCGCAGGGAGGGGTCTTTGATCTCGGCCACTCACCCCAGAAACGCTGCCCTTGCTGTCCGCCGAGAAGCCGGCCTCGTCCGCCCCACCACCCGCGTCTCCGCCTCGCAGTTCAGCGAAGTTCAGGTGTTTATCCCGCCGCCGGCCGGAGCCTAGGTCCAAGGGCAGGACTGCCACGCCCGCGCCGGGGGTGGGGCCGCCTGCGCCGGGGGTGGGGCGCCCGCACTGCTTTCGTCTTCTCCGGAGCGGCGAGATTTAGGAGCTGGAAGTCCGGTCTTAGAGCCGGGGCGCGCACGTCGGGACTTCTCGTAAGTTTCACATATCTGATGCCCAGGCTGCACCCTGGATCATGAGGTCAGAATTTCTGGGTCGGAAGGGGCCCAGGCGTCAGCATTAAAATATGTTCCCCAGGTGTTTGCAGAGCAGGGCCCTTCGATTGGGAAGCTTAGCGTTAGAGAGAGAAGAGGAGACAGCTGCGGAGTCCATGCGGGGGAGGGGCCTGGCAGAGCCTCTGCAGCCTGCAGCACCCGGCCCGACTTCTCTAGAGCGTCTGGTGGCTCCTCTTGGGATCCAAAGTCAACAGTTTTCCCGCCGAGCTGAGGTAAGCCGTGTGGGCGTGGGCGTGGGCGTCGGCTTGGGAGCCGCCGGGGAGGCGGTGGCTGCTGGCGGCTGGCCAGGGGGAAGAGGGCGAGGGAAAAATTTGTTCTGACAAGAAGAAGTTGGGAAATAAAAATCGAGTAAGAGTCAGCAGTGCTTGGCGACGCAAGCTGTTTTTATTGAACATCTCTGCGTGGCAAGATCCTGACGACATAGCAATGATACATCTGTCAAGAGAAGACAAAGATAAGTAACATCCGTAAATAAAAATAGCAAATGATCTATAAGCAGAAGTCCCCGTGGGAATCCTTATAATAGAGGGTGCAGTTTGATGGAGGGCATAAGGAGTAGAAGCGGTTGTAATTTATGAGGTGTTGAAGAGAAAACCTGGAGCCAGGACAGGCTTGGGTTTGGAATTCACCTGAGGGCTGGGTGGGACGAAGTGGTGAGGGCACAGAGGAGACAGACTTTGCTAAACCTGGCTATGTCCGGGACACATCTAAGGATATACGGGGACATTTGTTCTTTATTTGTGTGTGAAAAGAAACAGGCAGAGGGTACAAGCCTGAAAGAGAGGACACAAGGGTAAGCCTTGGGTGTGTTTTTAGTGCTCAGGTGGCCATCTGTGCTGTGTATGGGGTGGCACGGAGCTGTAGGAAGCGTTTGGCCCACTGGAAGGTGAGTGGGGCAGGCGTGTGTTTGTGCACTGGTTTCTCATCAGCCATCATCACCCAGGGGCATATGCTGTGCAGGACTCTGGGGGAGCTGCAGAGCTCCCAAGGGGGCACTGGGAGACTCATTCTTGAACTGCACAGGGTGTTCCATGGACAGGTAACTCAGGTGCCCCAGGGTCCATTGAAGAGGACACCCAGCCTGGGTGAAGACAGCTAGCGGAGCTGGAAGGGCCCTCCAGACTGGGGAGATGGCATGCGCTGAGGCACAGGGGTGAGCAACAGCTGGAAGTGAGGATGCCCAGAGGCGTGCAAAGGTTGGGTGAGGGCTCCCACGTCATGTGGGAATTCAGATGGCAAACGCCAGTCTTCCATCAACTGCATGACTTCTCTGAGCACAACCCTGAGAGGTCACTCTTCTTCCTGATCACAAGCCCAGGGTGGGCTTCAGGAAAGAAATCTCATGCAAAATATGAGCACTGGCAGTGAGAGATGCATCACTGATGCGGGTGAAGGGGCCAGAGGCCCTGCCGGGTGCAGATGGCCCAGCTTTGCCTGGATGTGGGGGAACATAGAGGACTGACTATAATCCTTGAATGCTAAGAAAGGGTTTTTAATGAATCCTTGTGAACAAAGGCTAGAAATGGGCAGTTGATGGTAAATGGGGTAAATGGTAATGGGCTAATAAGCACAAGGAAAATTACCTGACCACAATTTCTTAGGCCTTAGGAAAAGAGAGAGGCATACTAAAGTTTCTTGCTTGTGGAATGTACACATATTAAAAAAACAAAAACAAAAACAAAAAGCAGTATGTCTTTCTAGAGGAGTGGTGTCGATTATGTAATTCTGGAAACAAGGAGTGAGAGAGGTACCTTCTGACCCAATTCCACCTACAGGACTTTAACTTCACTGAAGAATCAGGTATTGTTTGCTGCCTTCAGGAAGAGAAACTGGGTCATTGCAAGCCAAGGAAGGGAAAGCAATTTTTCACTCCAATAAGTCCTATGAATGTATTACCTCTTCAGAAAGTAAGTGTACTAATAAAAGAGGATCATTAATTTCTAAGAAGTTTGTGCAGATGGAGTAGTCTGTTGTTTTTTATATAATCTTTATAAAATTATGTTTATTAAACTTTTGTAAAATACTGTTCATGTGATATGAATTTTAAAAACATAGCACCACACTAAATATATGCTATGACCTAAATTTTCTAGGAAAAATTGAATTATGTGCATTAAAAAACTGAAAGTGAATTTAAAGTAACACCTTGACAGTAAGGACTCCATTTTGGAGCACCTGAGACTGCATCTTAAGAGAGCACCCCCATCTTCCCTCCCCACACCATGAGACTCTGGTCTGAAGCTATGATCTAAACACTTGGACAATAGCAGTCTGCTCCATCACACCTGGCAACCTGCATCACACTTGGCAGAGCATAGAAACCCCCTAGCATGATTGCTCAAGCTTGGAAGCAGATAGGCTGCACCTGGGTTCATGATAAAAATGTAATTTGTCTATGTCCTACATATGGTTTAAGCAAATACCTGGATTAATGTCGAGATTATAATAGAAATTGTTAAGATTGTAACTGGTATTGTCAAGATTATAATTGATATTAGTTTCCCATAGGTTTTGGGTCAGCTTGACCTCGGTAACCATGTATTCTCCCCTGATCCTAGCAACCATGTATTCCCCTCCCGATTTTGTAGTTTTTGGCTTTATAAACCCTGTTGCTTTGGGCTTCGGGGCCGAGAGTTCTTTATGGCATGAGCCCACTCTCCACCACGTGCAATAAAGGACCATCAAATTTTATCAATGTGTGGTACTCCTTTGTTCACACTCGCTCAGGTACAACATTTTGGAGGCCCCAGCGAGATATGGAGCCCACCTCTGGGAAGACCTCGCTCCAATCATTCCAGATTGGTGCTCTGGCTATAGGGGAGGCGCCTGCTGATGATGTTCCAGGGTCCCATGTCCTGATTCACTGACCTGGGAGGCTCCGATTGACCTCTTCACTGACCAGTTAGCCTTAGGTCCTCTGGTAAGTCGATTCTTGTTTTCTGGTGGCGCCTTCTGGGTATTGGAGGACTGACGAGATGCTAATACAGTCTCAGTTCCATTCTAGTGGGATGGTGTTAGGAAGGGAGGCTCTGGTCTGGTTAAAGAAAGGCCTTTCCTGGATGTACTGGTTTCTGTTCCAGTTTTGTGGCCACTTTCATTTTTTTTTTCTTTTTTATTTATTTGACAGAGTTATAGACAGTGAGAGAGATAGAGAAAGGTCTTCCTTTTGTTGGTTCACCCCGCAAATGGCCTCTATGGCCGGCGCTGTGCTGATCCCAAGCCAGGAGCCAGGTGCTTCCTCCTGGTCTCCCATGTGTGTGCAGGGGCCCAAACACTTGGCCATCTTCCACTGCCCTCCCAGGCCACAGCAGAGAGCTGGACTGGAAGAGAAGCAACCGGGATTAGAACATGGCGCCCATATGGGATGCCAGCGCCTCAGGCGGAGGATTAACCAAGTGAGCCACGGCACCAACCCATGGCCACTTTCTGATGTACTGTCTGCATTCATAATCCCGGGAGGTAAATTCTTTTCCCTGTCCTGCCTGTCTCCTTTATTCCCTTGTCTCTGGAGTCTCTCTGTTCCTTCTATGAGCATGGGCTCTGCTCAGTCTAAGGGGACAACTTTTCAGTGTATATTCTAAAATTTCTCTTTTTTAAATCTAGAAAGATTGCTGCCTTGAAAATTGCCTTGTCACTTGCCAAAGTTTTGTGGCTTGGTTTTTACAGATCTGGATGAAAAATAACAATGGGTGATCAGCCCTGATGTGGATTTTTTTCAATCTCTGGTTTATGTCATTGATTTCTAGCTGGAGTTTTATAAAAAGAGTAAATTCCATGTAAATGTAATTTTGACTTTAATTCAGATAAAAGTATGATGTAATATCAACATCTTAAGTCACCAAGGTGTAACTGCTAAATATGAATTGGGTAAAGGTAAATGAGATACATGTGTCTTGTTTTTGTTAGAGTCCATATGTAAATAATTCAAGACTGCTTAAAAATAACTAAAGGTTAAAATTTGATGTGTTATCTTATTTTTAAAATGTTGTCTTAATTTATAGATTTTTAAGGGATTATTTCAATATAAATCAAGAAATCAGCTGATAAAATGGGTCACAAGTATAAAATTGGTAAGGAAGCTTAAGAAAGAAAGAGGTTTAAAAAACATGTTCAAGTTGTAAAAGGTGTGAGAAAGTCACAAAAGGTAGTGACAAATTTTCTGAATATAAAAGCTATTAATTAAAATCTGATCCTCTGTTAAAACAGTGAGGTTTTTGTCATACAGATATGTTAGTAAATATTTTAAAATAATCTTTAAAAATCTGTTAAAAAACTGCAACAGTTTTTTTTTTTTTTTTTTAACAGTTTTAATTGGTGACTGCCGTTTTCTATCTGGGTCCAGGAAGCTCTCTTCTCATTCCTAGCTCTGACTCTATTACAGTTCTTCCAAGTTATGGGATGATTCCATGTGCTAACTTATATTTAAAGATTTTATTTCCATTTTAGTGACAAATAAACATCAATTTTCTGTCCTACTTATGTTCTCTGTCTCTCCTTAAATTCTGATTGTTGAAAAACAGCTGTGTTTTTATTAAAAGAATCATGGTTTGGTTAAATATATACTCATTCTAAAACATTTAAATGATCACTTTGTGACACGAATAAAATCGATCTATATCAATACTACTCATACAAATGTCCAAAAGCTACAAAAGTCAAATGATTTGGTTGTGTTATTCGTCACAATGCTTGTCTTAATGAAAAAAACATTGTTGTTTCTGTGTTTAAATGTTTCCTCTTTTAGGTTTCAAAGGACTTTTTTTTTCCTACCTTTATTGTATTCAGTACTTTGGTATGGCTCTACAAATAGATAAAGCCAAAGTTTAACAGGTTCCAACTAAAAAAAGTGTGGTTAATTCAGGTTACTAAAAACAGAAATCAATTCTAAATAATTGATAATTAAAAAAACCAGTTAAAGATCTTAAAAAGCTGTTACTAAGACTGCTTTATTATTCTATCCTGTAATGTATGTTATGTGTTATATGTATACATATTGTATGTCTACATAAAAATGTATTAAGAACTCTTTTAATTGACTTATAGATATAAGATTGTTCATAAATTTAAACTACTAAGTTAACCCAAAATACATTTTTGGTTCACGTGACCTAAATAAACTTCTGTATCAGGTGTTTTAAACTTGGTGGTACAGAGAAACAAATGATTTTTTAAAGTCATTGACATGTTTATGCTTGGGTTTGCTTGTTAAACAAGTTACACTTGTGCTAGATATTCAAAATATTTTTCCAACTACAGGTACTCTTATAATTTATAAAAGACTTTAGAATTTTTGGTAAATACTTTCATAAGTTGTTATTTGGCAATTAAAATTGCTTGCTAAGTTTTCACTTAATATTAAATTATTGACAGTAAGTAATCTAAAAAGCCTGTATTCTCTTCAAGATGAGAAACTGATTCTATTCTAAATTCTCCACCAGGATATACAGTTTGATCTTCAGACCTTATAAAAATAATGGCAAACATTTTTCTATCATCATGCCTGGCCACATATAACAGCTAGATTTATTTTGCCATGGTTACAGTAAACAAGCAAAACCTCCCTTTTCAAACCAAACTAATGGAGAGATACAAAGTCTTACTAATTGGTTCAAATGGTTTGGATAAAGTGGTCTTCATGTTTAATCTTATACATGCCTGTGACAACACATTTCTAGCCCAGGCCACCAAAGATTAGTGATGGGATTGAGCACCCCCTTGGCTAACATCCTAAAGGCCTCCTGTGTGATCTACTTTAACGAGGACCGGGAAAAAGAGGAGTGAGCTGGACTACAGGAGCAATGTAAGGACAGGTGACAGGCCAGTTAATAACAGCTTTACACAGCAATCTGCCATCAAGGAGACGCAACAAGGCCTGTCCACCCTAAATGGCATTGGTTTTTGATGTGGAAAGCCAGGGCTTTGGACAGACAGCAGTCATGGCAGAAGCCAGTCTCCAAAGAGCCCTGTCAGCTCTGCCAGCCCAGAGCTGGGTCACTGGAAATAGAACTGTCCTGATGTCGAAGGACTCCTAGGTCAGACCCGCAGAACTCGTTGTCTCTAAACTGAAAAGCCCTTCACTCTACCCAGCTTCCAAAGTGACCACTGCCATCAGGGGGACAGCCTAGGGTCAGGAACATTGCAGAGCGAGCTGTAGATTTGCTTTTACAGATCCTGCCTATTCTATACTGACTTCTTATTCAGGCCAGCTCTGCTCCCAGGCCAGCTAGGAACTGTGAGTCAACAGGGTGCTTGCCCTAAAGAGGTTCACACCTACTTTATGATATGTCTTCCTGTACCCCATGTAATTATCAAGCCCCTCCTGTCAGTTTGTTTGCCTCTAAATTAAAACAAAAACAAAACTCACTCCTGGTTTGGACAGCACTTTTCATAGGTCTTCTAATAATGACTCTGTCCTTTGTTTTAGACCCTGTGTATTTAATCTGCTTGTTAGATTTATTTTCTCCAGATTTAAAGCATACATGGCCATGCACATAAAACCTTGGATGAAAGCAGTTTCTGCAAACTGACACTGCAGCCTCCTCAAGAGGCCACTTCCTGTTGGAACCCTGTTTTGACTGCCATTCCCCACTCCATATCCTAAGGGGCCCCCAAGGTAACCACCCCCTGGCAGCAGGAAGTAGTCAAGATGAGATTGACAGCCTGGGTCCTTACAATAGTAGGGTGCGGATTAAAAGAGGGAGATGGCTGAGGCCCTCTGGTTGGGCTAAGTGTCTGTTGGCCCCTCAGGCTTTAACAAAATGTCTTGTACATACAGGCTGTAAGCTGTGAACAAAAGATTTACTCTGAGACCTGATCTCAACTCTCCCCACTGTGATATCCTATACACCAAACTAGTAATAATGGGGCTGGTACACCAAAGCAAACGCCAGCTCTTAGTACCTCCCATTGCAGTTGTCACCAAAAGGCCCCATGTTAGTTCGGGTCCTAATTGGGCTCAGTGTGTCAGGCACTCTGCCCTCAGCACAGCAGCCTTGGTTCTGCGTGAGCGAAATACTTCCCGTATGCCTGCATCAGCCAACTCCGATCTCCTGTTGATCTGTTACACAGCCAGGTAGAGTCTCTTAAAGGGATTGTCCTGATTGTAGGCCCCTGAATTCTTAAACAGTTACTAAATTTCATTAGAGAAAGTATAGCTTCTGGTAAACTCATGTATTACATATCTATTACTCTGTTCTAAATATACTTCCTGATCCATATGATGTGGCTGAATCAAGGATTTGATTATTGTCAAAACACAAAATGGGGAATGAAGTAACACCTTGACAGTAAGGACTCCATTTTGGAGCACCTGAGACTCTATCTTGAGAAAGTACTACCCCCACCCCCACCCCCATGAGACTCTGGTCTGAAGCTATGATCTAAAACACTTGGACAATAGCAGTCTGCTCCATCACACCTGGCAACCTGCATCACACTTGGCAGAGCATAGAAACCCCCTAGCATGATTGCTCAAGCTTGGAAGCAGATAGGCTGCACCTGGGTTCATGATAAAAATGTAATTTGTCTATGTCCTACATATGGTTTAAGCAAATACCTGGATTAATGTCGAGATTATAATAGAAATTGTTAAGATTGTAACTGGTATTGTCAAGATTATAATTGATATTAGTTTCCCATAGGTTTTGGGTCAGCTTGACCTCGGTAACCATGTATTCTTCCCTGATCCTAGCAACCATGTATTCCCCTCCCAATTTTGTGGTTTTTGGCTTTATAAACCCTGTTGCTTTGGGCTTTGGGGCCGAGAGTTCTTTATGGCATGAGCCCACTCTCCATCGCGTGCAATAAAGGACCATCAAATTTTATCAATGTGTGGTACTCCTTTGTTCACACTCGCTCAGGTACAACAAATTCACCAATGCTTAATTTTTTTTTTTTAAATTAAGGAGTAGTGGAATTTTGGTTGATTTATTTTTTTCCCTTGTACCTTTTTATTTTCCAATTTTCTGTTATATTCATGTGCTTATTTCATAAGAAATATGTCCCTGAGGACATACGCACATGGACATTCCCATTCCAGATGGTAGACTGAGATTATGCATTTGTATCCTATTCTCTTCCAAAATTCCACTGGAAATAAAAATGTGACTCAGAACACAATAGTGTTAGAAGAAAAGAAAGGGGCTACCAGTAAGTACTTACTAGAGGTTAAGCAGATGGCTCCTGTTTCCAGACACCAGAGCAAAAGATACCTGATGTGAAAACACATCCTGGGAAGACACTACAAAAATGAGTCATTCTTCCCCACAGAAACTCCAGTTCAGTAAGTAACACAAAGAGTGCAAATGGCAATTGGGACACCAGATAGAATAAGAATGTTAACAGAAAACAGGTCTGTGGGAGTACTGAAGTAAAATATAGGAAAATTATTTTGTAAGTTGGGGCTAGACAAGGGGAAAAGCATAACTCAGCATAAACTGTTGATTTGATTGCATTCCAAAAAATTATAAACTTCAGTATAGTGAGAAATATTTTAATTAAGCACAGTAAAATGATATGTAACAGGCCAAGAGAAGATAATTTTGCCTACAGAATTGTCCATCAGTAATTAGTCATAATATTTAGTATTTTATAAACCAGTTTGAATAGGACTAGGAAAAATGGATGAAGAAATGGACAATTTACAGATAAATAAATACAAATAATAAAAATGTCTGAAAATATGTAAAATTTCACCAGTTTTCAGGGAAAGGCAAATTGAAAATGAGTATCACTATTTAACATTCATTTATTTATTAAATTTATTTAATGTCTCTACACATAAAATAAGAATCTGGAGAACGGCAAGATGGTGGAATAGGCAGGGAGCACACTATTAGACCGGGGGGAGAGAAAGTTTAATATAACTGGAGATACTGCAGGGTCAAGGAAGAGTAGGGGATGAAACAGCAGAGGAAACTCTTCCGGAACTAGTGATTCACAGTGGACCTGCGTGGAGAGCGTGGGAGCCCAAGTTCGGGACACCAGCGGCAGACTCAACACACCAGCGCTGGAACGCGAGGTGAGCTGAACCTCAATAGCCCGAGATACAAGCGGGCAAGCGGAAAGAGGAGGCTAGAGGGAACGAGGCTTGAAACTCCGTGGGGAAAAGTTCACCAGGCTAACTAGAAGGGAGATAGGAAAAAAATAAAAAAGTGACCGATAGAGACACAAGTTTCTCTCTCTCCGCTCACCTCTCAAAGACGAGCAAGACAGAGCAGGCGCCATTTTGGACATACGTCATAAGCAGGGCGACCTCAGGTCTGCACCGGCCCTGAGCCTAGCAGAAAAACCTGACTCTGGGGGGAGGGGTGAAATAACAGGAGATTAGCATCTAACTTGGCAACCCAGTGGGAGACTGCAGGAGAATTGGAGCCCACACTGAGGGCAGCAGAGATTCCCTGTGTGGTCCTTGGGAAAGAGCTTCCGATCTCTGGGTCCTGTGGGTATATCATTTGCCTGCTAACTACCTCCAATTACGTTCAGCTGTGCGGAATTACTTCCCTTTTAAATCAAAAAAAGACAGAGAGATTTACCACACCTAACCTGGGAGTGTCATCTTTGACACACCCTCAACCCTGAGGAACCAAACACAGCTCTCAGTCCACATTCATCTCAAGCCTCTAAGGCTCCACTGAAAGCAGACAGTCCACTTAATATAGAGCCATAGTGTAACAAGAAAAAACACCACAGTGAAGAAACCAAATATCTCCAACATGCCAAACAACAAACGCAAAAACCAAGCTAACAAGAACAAGGAAGACACTATGACGCCCCCAAATGAAAAAGACACCCCAATTCAAGATTATGAAGATGATGAGATCGAAGAAATGCAAGAAGCGGATCTCAAAAAATTGATAAGAACATTAAGAAGTTCTCAAAAACAAATTCTTGAACTACAGAAATCCTTAATGGACAAGATAGAAAATCTCTCTCGTGAAAGTGAAATATTAAGGAGGAATCAAAATGAAATGAAACAACTAGTAGAACAAGAAACTCTGATAGTGACGAGAAATCATAATGAAATGAAGAATTCAATAGATCAAATGACAAACACATTAGAGAGCCTTAAAAACAGAATGGGTGAAGCAGAAGAGAGAATATCAGACTTAGAAGACAGAGAACAGGAAAGGAAACAGGCAAACCAAAGAAAAGAAGAAGAAATTAGAAATCTAAAAAATATTGTTGGGAATCTACAGGATACTATTAAAAAACCCAACATTCGGGTTCTAGGAGTTCCTGAAGGCATGGAGAGGGAGAAAGGATTAGAAGGCATTTTCAGTGAGATACTAGCAGAAAATTTCCCAGGTTTGGAGAAGGACAGAGGCATCTTAGTACAGGAAGCTTATAGAACCCCTAATAAACATGACCAAAAGAGATCCTCACCACGACATGTTGTAATCAAACTCACCACAGTGAAACAGAAAGAAAAGATCCTAAAATGTGCAAGAGAGAAACGTCAGATGACTCTTAGAGGATCTCCAATTAGACTCACAGCAGACTTCTCATCAGAAACCCTACAAGCTAGAAGGGAATGGCGAGACATAGCCCAGGTGCTAAGAGAGAAAAACTGCCAGCCCAGAATACTATATCCTGCAAAGCTCTCATTTGTGAATGAAGGTGAAATAAAGACTTTTCATAGCAAACAGAAACTGAAAGAATTTGTTGCCACTCATCCTGCCCTGCAAAAGATGCTTAAAGATGTGTTACACACAAAAACACAGAAACATGGTCACCAATATGAAAGAAGATAAAGGAAGGAAACCTCACAGCAAAAGATCACAGGAAGCTCAATTTCTCTTTGACATAGAATTAAACTCTGATGCTCTGTTAAAGCAATGTGTTAACGTAATCTCTTATGTTCTCTTGATGTCTGTTAAATTCTAATTGTTCAAAAACAGCTGAATTTTTATTAAGAGCTATGCGTTATTTAAATATGTGCTTTGTTCAAAAATTTGAATAATCACCTTGTAACAATGATCAAATTGGGTCTGTGTTATGTCATGATTTTAAGAAATCTTATTTCAACCAGATATTTTGGATTTTGAGCCTTGTTGGCATTCTTGACAGGCATTCAAAATATCAAAGTTTCAAACAATCTGGTCTCTAAAATTTCCAGTAAATCCTGGACTTTGGTTTTTCCAGTTTGGGCCCAACTGAAAAAATCGAAGGACCTATGTCTCTCATCTTATAGAGACACCAACTAATCAGTCTATTTGTATTATATTAGAAGGACTGTCAAGATGTGATGTGGTACCAGACTTTAAGTTTCTATAATGGAAAATGCTATTAATACAAATGTTTGAGAATTAAAAAGTCTAATGATCTTGTGTTACTAGACATGATAGTTATCTTAATGAGAAAGCCCCAGAGGCCTAAAGGGTTCAATACTTGTAAAATCCTACAGGTGCTTTCAAAAGTACTGTGAAGTAAGCAAGTGCCTCTTGTTGGTTGATGAGTTTATAATTTTAAACATGGCGCCTTAAAGTCTTTTGTCATCCACAGTTATATATGATGTGCTGCTCATAAAACTAAAGCATTGTTGGTTCTGTGTTTAGCTGTCCTCCTATAGGTTCCTATGGACTTTTTCCAGCCACTTTTATTGTATTCAGTACTTTGGGATGGCTCTGTAAACAGATGAAGCCAATAATGTATGAACAGTACCAACTGAGAGAAAGTATGGTTAACTGAGGTTACTAAAAACAAAAAGCAATTAAAATCAATTGGCAATCAACAAAAAGAGTTAAAGATTTTAAAAGCTATTATTAAAAATGCTATATTGGTCTATTATGCTATATTATATGTGTGTACATATTGTATGTCCACATGGGGAAATTTTATTAAGAGTTTTATTTTAAATGGCTTATAGATAAGATTGTCCATAAATTTAAGCTGCTAAAATCAATCAAAGATACATTTTAATTTGTGTGACCTGAATCTGTGTATCATATGTTTTAAACGTGTTGGTAGAAAGAAAATAAAAACATTTTAGATGGTTGTGCTTAAGTTTACTGGCTAAACAAAGTACACCATGTTAGATATTTAAGAGGTGTTTTCAAATACATGATTCTTAAAATTTATAGAAGGCATTGGACCTTCTGGTAAATGTTTTCTTAAGTTGTTATCTAATGGTTGAAACGGTTTGCTAAGTATTCATGTGATATTGCTATTGTCAGCAAGCGATCTAGGACTTGCTCCCTCATTTCTCTATTCTAAGCCCAACTTGTTCTTTCATTTCTCTATTCTCTTCAAGGTAGGAAACTAATTCTATTATGAAGGAATCTGTAGGATGCACAATTTAATCTTTAGACCTTATAAAAGAGATGGCTAGCATTTTTCTATAATAGCATAGCCAAAATAAGAACTTAAATAATAATCTCATAGCTAGATTCACTTCGCCATCAGCGAAGTATACAGTAAGTAGAAAAAACCTCCCTTTCAGACCAAAGGGAAAGAAAGTTTTAAAGTGAGAATATAATTTTCCTCATGGGCATTGTCTACCTTAGAAAAACAACTACAGAACATGCCTGTGACTATAGACATGTAGTTCAGGCCACCGAAGATTAGAGATGGGACTTGGGTACTCCCTTGACTTGCATCCTCTGGTCTGCTTTAACACAAACCAGGAGGAAAAGAAAGCTAGGCATCAGAAGCAATGGGTGGCAGGCCTATTAATGGCTGATCTGTACAGTGATCTGCCCTCAAGGAGACCCAACAGGCCAGTCCACTGCAGTGACTTTCAATGTGGTAAGCCTGGGCTTCAGCAGAAGTCAGCTTGTGAAGAGCCCTGGCAGCTCTGCCAAGAGTTGGATCACTGGAAATGGACCTGCCCTGGAGTCGAAGGATGCCCAGGTCAGAGCCACAGATCTTATTGGCTCTAAGCTGAAAAGCCCTTCACTCAGCCCAACTTCCAAAGTGACCACTGCAGCTGAGGGGATGGTCAAGTAGGGTCAGCAACATTGCAGGCAGAACTGTAAATTTCTTGTTAGAGATGCCCCCTGCCTTTACCTGGCCAGCTCTCCTCCCAGGCCAGCCAAGTAATGAAAGTCAACAGAGTGCCTTCCCCTAGGTGGTTCACACCTCCCTTAGGATATACCCCATGTGAAGAGATAGATAGGTCTGGGCCTCTGAATTTACAAGGCCTAAAGCCCACCAGATTATTATCAAGCCCCTTCTATCAGGTTCTATTTGCCTCTCAATCGGAAAAATTACTTGTAGCTTAGACAGCACCTTTCTTAGCTCCTCTAATAATGACTCTGTCCTTTGTTCTAGGCCCTGTCTAGTGCACTTGGGCCTCATTCCTTTGTAATCATAACCTCTACTCTACCACCAATGGCTCTACTCCCAACCTGTGTGTACTGATGGTCCTCTTCCCCACTTAATGCTGTATAATTGTTCAAACCTGGTAAATGCAACTCTTAGGATCATTGGTTACTATCCTCACTCTGTCTTTTATGACCTTGTCTAAATATGATCAGAGTCGGCAAACTTGGAAGGCCTCCATAGCCTTGGCAACTCATGACAACAGCCTAGGATGGTTACTGGCGCCATAAACTAGAGTGTCAATTTGTTGGGTCAACAATAGGAGCCACTGTGCACTTGCTCCTCATGTGGGATCTCTGTCCTTAATGTGCTGTACATTGTGATTTAATGCTATAACTAGTACTCAAACAGTATGTTTCACTTTGTGTTTCTATGTGGGTGCAAACTGTTGAAATCTTTATACTAAATTGATCTTCTGTATATAAAGAGAATTGCAAATGAATCTTGATGCAAATGGAAGGGGAGAGGGAGCGGAAGAGGGGAGGGTTGCGGGTGGGAGGGAAGTTATGGGAGGGGGAAGCCATTGTAATCCATAAGCTGTACACTGGAAATTTATATTCATTAAATAAAAGTTTAAAAAAAAAAGAATCTGGGCTTGGTTAGGGTGTGGGGACACAGGCATTCTCATATATCATGGAGTGTAAGTTGATGTCTTTTAGTGTTGACAACTGGGAAGCAGCTGTCATGCCTTTTGCTCGCTATTTCACATCTAGGAACCCAACATGTGAAAAACTGACATTTGTTCAGAAAGAAGTTTCACTGAAGCTTGTTTGTAAAAGCAGAAACTCAGAAACTACTTAAATGCGCATCTATTCCATTGATTGTGGTGTAGTCATACAATAAAATTCTATGAGGCTGAGAATAAGAATGGAGTTATAATTCTATTTACTGCTAGGGAAAGATCTCCTGGGTGTGATAAGTGAAAAAATGTCATAGAATCATTTCATTGAGGTTCTATTTATGATTATATAATTGTATGTGTGTATGCATGGGTGTGATAGGCATGCATGTGTCATACAGATGGAAATGCATAGAGGGTTGGATCTTGACAGATACGCATCAAAGTGTTTACAATGGTTACCTCTGGAGAGTAAAGGTATGAAGGAATCACCCATGTTTTTTGTTTTGTTTTGTTTTTAAAGATTAATTTGAAAGGCAGAGTTACAGAGAGGCAGAGGCAGAGAGAGGGAGAAATCTTCCATCTGCTGATTCACTCCCCAAATGGCCAGATTGGCAGGAGCTGGGCCAATCCGAAGGCAGGAGCCAGGAGCTTCTTCCAGGTCTCTCTATGGGCGCATGGGCCCAAGATCTTGGTCCATTCTCGACTGCTTTCCCAGGTGCCTTAGCAGGGAGCTGGATTGGAAGTGGAGCAGCCAGGACTCAAACTGACACCCATATGGGATGCTGGCACTGCAGGCGGTGGCTTTGCCTGCTACCCCACAGCACTGGACCCTCCCCATGTTTTGATACATTAATCTGTATTATTTGACTTTCTTCATGTCATTCATCATTTTGTGACATTAAAAACAACAAAAAAGTTTAAAATGTGCACCTTTTCATTTTAAGACAAGACTCATTTTAAGAGTATATTGTCTCTAGGTCTTTGAGAAACAATAGAAGTCCAACTACCACCAATGGAGTAATCTGTAGTCATTTTTATGAAATTGTGTTGAAAATAGATTAGTTTTACCAAATTGTATTATTTTGGCAGAGGAGATTATAAGATCCTAGGGGAGAAACATGAATAGTGTCAAGACAGAGTTGCTGCTGTTCCACAACAAGAGAAAAGCAGTGTTAGCTGGAATGGCAGCAATAGGAATGTGTGTGTTTGAGCGGATGAAAACTGCCTCTGAATAACCCACGTTGAAGGAGCCAAAGGACATCTGTGGTACCATCTTGTTGGGGAAAGTAACCAGGCACTAAAGAAATGCAAGAGTTTCAGGAAACAGAAACTACAGGAGGACAGCGATAGGACTGGGTGCATCACTGGAATTCCGTATGTGCTACATTTCCCAGGATGGCTGGGCAGGATGCTGACCACGCTTCACTCTCTCTCTCTCAAGAGATAAAAGGATGTATTGTTCTGTGCTGGTTCTTACTCTCGTATTTATTCCAAGATCATTAGCACTTCAAAAAAACTTTGTTTCTGAATAATTAGAGCATGAGTGGCATGATAATGAACTTATGTAGATTTGACCCAGATTGTTGTGCCAAGGTTGGTTAAATTGTGTTGGAGGAGAGTTCAGATACAGCCAATGTCTCATGGCCAGGTCAGTTTTCTCCTTTTTCATTTTGCCCTTCTTTACTGTAACTTCTTTTCCCTTTTGATTTCATCTTTCATTGGTGGAGATACTGCTAGAGAAGGGTGTTAACTGCTTATTTAGCTATAGAAACAGTTGGTGGTACATATGTGATCAGAGTGAAGAACAAGAGAGCCTTCCTCCAAGCCCTCCAAGTTTTATTGACATGTAACTTACATGCTATAAAATCCACCTATTATAAATGTCCACTCTTGGACAGGTGCTGTGGCATAGTGGGTAAAGCTGCCCCTTGTAGTTCCGGCATCCCATATAGGTGCCAGTTCGAGTCCCATCTGCTCCACTTCTAATACAGCTCTTTGCTATGGCCTGGGAAAGCAGTAGAAAATGGCCCCTAGTCCTTGGGCCCCTGCACCTGTGTGGGAGACCCAGAAGAAGTTCCTGGCTCTTGGCTTCAGATTGGTACAGCTCTGTCCATTGCAGCCAACTGGGGGAGTGAACCAGTGGATGGAACCCCTCCACCCCCGCTTCTTCCTTTCTGTAACTCTGCCTTTCAAATAAATAAATAAATCTTTAAAAAAATGTCCAGTCTGGGTTTTAGTAAATTTAAACCCTTGTGCAATTATGCATTGCTCTAATTCAGTTTTAGAATATTGCTGTTATTCCTATAAGTTCTGTTGGGAGCATTTAAAGCCAAGTATTTGGCCTATCTTTCTTGGAGAGAGGAAATAACAAAATGGTATAAATGCTGGCCCCAAACACATGTGATAATGAACATGTGAGTTGATATTCCTCAAGGATTTTTTCCCACATTTAATTTTTCATTTACATCTAAAGATGTAAATGTCTTTCTAAGACACTGTCTTTCTAAGACATCACCCAACCCTCACTTTCCACGTGAGCCTTCTGTGAGTGCAGCCTCTCTGGAGTTCTGGCTTTTCATGGATGTTTTCTGGTTAATCCTCTTGGGTTCTACAGGCTCTTGTAATTTGGATGTGTCACTCCAAATATTCATGTATTAGAAACAATCCTCAAGATTGATGGTATTTTGGGGTGTTGCCTTTGGGATGTGCTTAGAGTTAGATGAGGACATTAGGGTGGGGCCCTGTGATGGGTGGAATTAGTGGCTTTATAATAGAGTGAGAGAGACCTGAGCACACACTTCCCCTTGTTCTTGCAATGTTTTACTCTCTGCCATGGAAGGATGCAGGCAAGACTGCTGTCTTCAGATGCCTGCACCACGCTCTTGTACTGCCCAGAGTCCAGCCTGTGAAAAATAAATATCTTTTCTTTTTAACTTGCCCAAGGCATTCAATTATAACAGCAGAAAACAGAGACATAGCTTCATGTTTTTGGCTGTTTTCCCCATTGAGTACCTGGGAGGGTCCATCCACCCCCTGCCCACCTCCCAACAAGCACCAGCACAAGGTGGACTTAACTCTCAGGATTTTTACTTTCTCATCATCTAGGTGCAGACCTTACTCTCTTTCCCAATGGTTCAGCCAAGTATTTTGAAATATTAAAGATTTTTTATCAGTAATTTTTAGATTCATCCTGAAAGACTATGCTGAACATCTAGTCACCCACATATAAGAAATGGGAGCCATCATCTTTATCTTTGTATATGTTTTCTTTGAATGTTTTTTACAAACTTATGTATTTGAGGGACCAGCACTGTGGTGAGTAGGCTAGGCCTCTGCCTGTGGTGCCGGCATCCCATATGGGCACCAGTTTGTCCTGGGTGCGTCACATTTTTTTTTTTTTTTTAACATTTATTTATTTATTTGAAAGGCAGAGCTACAGACAGGCAGAAGTAGAGAGAGACAGAGAGAAGGGCTGCTTCACTTCTGTTCCAGCTCTCTGCTTATGGCCTGGGAAAGCAATAGAAGATGGCTCAAGTGCTTGGGCCCTTGCACCTGTGTGGGAGACCCAGGAGAAGCTCCTGGCTCCTGGCTTCAGATTGGCCCAGCTCCAGCTGTTGCAGGCATTTGGGGAGTGAATCAGTGGATGGAAGACCTTTCTTTCTATATCTTTCTTTCTCTCTCTGTAGCTCTGCCTTTCAAATAAATAAAATCTTTTAAACATTATTTGAATGAGAGAGACAGACACAGAGAGAGGGAGAGGCAGAGAAAGATGGAGAGAGAGCAAGCTTTCATTTGCTAGTTTACCACAACAACTGAGGCCAGGCCAGGTCAAAGCTAGGAGCCTAGAACTCAATCCAGGTCTCCTAATATGGGTAGCAAAGACCCAACTACATGAGCCACCACTGCTACATCCTGTCTTGTGCATTCACAGGCTCAGGAACTGGAGCCTAGTAACAAACCCAGCCACTCTAGTGTGGAACACTGTGTCTTAACTGCTAGGCAACTACTTGTCCTTTTCTTGCATTTTTAAGAACATTCATCATCTTCCAGCAGTCTCCAGGCTGGGGGTACATGGAAGGCATCTATGTGTATGGCTACACCACCAGTGCACAAAGTGTATATGAAGGCTTCTATGGAGGGACACGGAATGCGATCATTTCAAGAGAACTGATTTCCAGGTGTTTACCGTGTGCTCTTTCCTAAAACCGATCTTCCCTTGGAACAGCCCAGTGTTGTCTGATTCTCTGTTCTCAGCCTTCTCACCATCATCCTGTCCTTTTGAGCAAAACGTGGGAGAACTTCTCATCCTTCCTGAGTCTTACTCCTGTTCTGCCCATGGATACAAAAACTGGGGTGACGTTGACTGATTATGGAATGGAGAGCTCCCGAGGAGGAGATCCATAGGACAGAAGCGAAACTAGCCAGAAAAATGGGAAGGGCCTTGTTGTTGTGCCGGGATTGTTGGATCCCCAAACGCCGCCAGAGACTCGAACACACCGCAATGCAAAAGCAAGTTTCGGAAGTACAAGCTGTGTCAGGGACCCTGTCTAACCAACCACGCAGCGGAGGGCAGAGGTAGACCCCGAGCCATGCTTGGGAGCCTCTTCTAAAGCAGGGTTACTTCAGCGAGGGGTGCGGGGTAACAGTGGATTGGCTGGGGTCACCTCTGGTATTTCCTGATTGAACGCGGTTGTTCCTGATTGGTTCGGACACAGGGGATTTCCTTATATGGTGAACGCTAACAAGCTGCTCTGTTGTAAGTTTTGGTTTCCCCTGAGTGACCGCTGCTTTTACGGAAGTTGGGCCTGCCTCCCCGGATGGAGGCACTTTTTCAAAATGTAGTTACTCCGGCCCTTCCCTGGGAGACCCGCAGCAAAACTTTCCACTGTTTCTGTCCTTCTTAGTGCTGCAATGTAGGAGTGAAATTCCTGTTGCACAAATGCATGTTTAATACTTTCATTTTCTTTTAAGATTTATTTTATTTATTTGAAAGACAGAGTTAAAGAGAGAGGTAGAGACACAGAGAGAGGTCTTCCATCCGCTGGTTCACTCCCTAGATGGCCACAATGGCCACTGTGCCAATCTGAAGCCAGGAGGCAGGAGCTTCTTCCAGGTCTCTCACATGGGTGCAGGGGCCCAAGGACTTGGACCATCTTCTACTGCTATCCCAGGCCACAGCAGAGAGCTAGATCAGAAGAGGAGCAGCTGGGACTAGAACTGGTGCCCATATGGGATGCTGGTGCTTCAAGCCAGGGCTTTAACCCGCTGCACCACAGTGCCGGCCCCATGATACTTTCATTTTCAAGAGTAGGTCAGACTTCTTCTAAAGGCAAGTGTGTGTTTGGGGTCTTGACTTTGATGTAAAAGACTGATTTTGTCCTTGAACTTAAATGGCACCTTTCTCCATCAGTTCAATATGCTAAATTTGTAGCTTCAAGGGGATGATGAAAAATATTTGAAGTGCATTGGAAATTGCATCTTTTCAATTCCTTACATTTATGATTTGAAAAACTACAGGTGTCACATTAAAAATGTGGGGAGATATGTGATATTGAAACCTAGGGATTATTCAAACAAATCTGAAAACCATTGATGTGTATTGTGTTTTCTTTATTGTTTCTATTTTTCTATTTTCTTGCTTCTTGTTTTAGAGTTTTTTTCATTTTGATAATTTTCATAATAGAGTTTGGAAATCACAGCTCTTAATTTGTGAAACTTGTATTACTTGTTTTTCCTAGCTACAAATTATAGAAAATAAGCAGAGGGACTACCCAGTTGCCAAGTATATTAGAGCTGTGATTGGAAATTAGTTTTGAGAGCAAAGAGCCCTTAAGGATTTGGATCAGCTTCATGAAAATGATATGTACCAAGTACCCATTTTAGCGTTATCTGTGATGGCTCAGAACCGGATCAGCTATCCGATAATTCATGGCGTAGTCCTACAGCAGAATATTATATAGCAAAGAAATGTAGTGAACTGCTGCTACAAGCAATTTGTGCTTGACTCAGAAAAATGATGCTGGACAAAATGACAAATATAAGTGTATCGTGTGTGCTTCTACTTGTATAAAATTCAGAAAAGGCAATACCGTTCTGTGTGATGAAAGTTAGAGCACTGGGTACCCCTAGAGAGTCATGACTGAGAGAGGGCACAATGACGGTTCAGAGGTATGGTCCAAGGACTCTATCTGGACCTAGCTGTCATCACATACTTGTGTTCACTGTGCTGTGCATGCTTGTGCCCACTTTGCTGAAGGTGTATGTCCTGTTTCAGTGAAATGTTTACTTAAAGAAAGACTTTGAAGGACTGGCATGGTGGCACAGTGGCCTAAGCTACTGCTTCTGTTGTTGGTGTCCTATAACAGTGTGATTGGTGTCCTGGCTGCTCTGCTTCCAATCCAGCTCCCTGATAATGTACCTGGGAAAGCAGCAGATAATGGTCCAAGTATTGGGCCTCTGTCACTCATGTGAGAGACCCAGGAGTTCCAGGCTCCTGGCTTTGGTCTGGCCCAGCACTGGCCATTGTAGCCATTTGGAGAGTGAACCAGTAGATGGAAGATGTCTCTCTCGCACTCTGTCTTTCAAATAAATAAATAATAAATAAATAAATAAATAAATAAAGTTTTGCTTCCTGTCACCTAAAGAAAACCACAGCAACTGTTTTGTGGCAAGTATTTTTTTTGACAGGTAGAGTTATAGACTGAGAGAGAGAGAGACAGAGAGGAAGGTCTTCCTTCCGTTGATTCACTCCCCAATTGGCCACTCTGGCCAGCGCTGATCCGAAGCCAGGAGCCAGGTGCCTCTTCCTGGTCTCCCATGCGGGTGGGTGCAGTGCCCAAGCACTTGGGCCATCCTCCACTGCCCTCCTGGGCCACAGCAGAGAGCTGGACTGGAAGAGGAGCAACCGAGACTAGAACCCGGTGCCCATATGGGATGCAGTCCCCGCAGGTGGAGGATTAACCTAGTGAGCCACGGCACCGGCCCCTTGTGGGAAGTATTTTTTTCAGCTTTCTTTAATGGTGTTGAACATGTTGATGATTTTTAGGTGAACACTTTGTCACTGAGAACATTTCTTAGATTTGGCCTGTGCAGACAGGCCTGACAAAGGCAGGCACTACAGGGCCATGTGGTGAGTGTACTAGCGTGGGATCATTATGTAACAAGCTTTCACTTGCACTTTGATTCTTACAGTATCTCTCATTTCTGGCAGGGTGGAGGCAGGATATAATTCTAGGTCTATGGGAGGAATTTCTTGTCTAATTGCAAACACCTGTGCTTGGCACAGACCCTGTGAAACTTTCCTGTGAACCCTGAGACACACCTGCGTGTGTCCATGGACCACACCCCCTGGTGGGGGTGCAGGGAACTCCCAGCCAATGCACACAGCACATGGAACCCTTTCCCCAGTGCCCGCCTGCACCAGTGGTCAACAACTCCACATCCCAGTCTTCTACCCCCACCTATACCCCAGTTCTTCATTCTCCCTACCCACCCCAGGGGAGCACCCCCCATATACAACATGAGCCATGGGTATTAAGACAATCTCTTGCTTTTAGACTTTATTGACTGCTGAAAAGTTCAATGGCTGTGTTCTTAAGATAGAGTTATTTGCAGAAAGTTTCTGTATCATCACATTTATGATATGCGTTTTGCATATACCATGCCACAATCTTGTCTTTACGATTTGAACAGATGATGGTAGCAATAACTTCTAGAGAATCACCTCTTTGGATTTGTTGCACAGAAAGGACTGTCTGCCCCAGAGTGAGGCCACTGACACCTGTCCTGGGCCTGGATCAGCTGCCAGTGCACCTGATTTGTCTCTGACATCGTGCAGTCTTTGTCATCCCCACCCATGTGCCACTCCTGGCTTGGTTTGGAGCCCATTCTGTTCTCTCCTGAAACATGCCTGTTCCTGAGGAGCCGGTCCTGGGATGGGTGGGGAAGAAGAGGAGGAGAGAGCCCCACAGAACAATTGCCTTGAGTCTTGGCTTGGCAGAAACCTAGAAGGAAACTGGCTGTGTTTGGAGGCTGACAGGCAGCAGCATCATGTAAGAGCACCCCATCTTCATTTGCCTGCTATTGTGTTCATCATTCAAGGGAGGCTCAGGTGAGTGAGTGTATACTGTGGAGACGGCAGGTGAGGGGTCTGTGTTGTGATGCAGTGGGTTAAGCCAGCACCTGCGATGTTGGCATCCCAGTTTGCTGCTCTACCTCCCTGTTCTACTGATCCACCTCCCTGCTAATGCACATGGGAAGGCAGCAGAATGTAGTCCATGTACCTGAGCCCCTGCTACCCAGGATGGAGTTTTTGGCTCCTGGCTTCCACCTGATGCAGCCACAACCATTTGAGCCACTTGGGGAGTGAAGTATCATATGAAAGATTCTCTCTCTCTCTCTCTGTTTATGCCTCTCTCTGTGTCACCTTAACTTTCTTTTTTTTTATTAAACTTTTATTTAATGAATATAAATTTCCAAAGTACGGCTTATGGGTTACAATGGCTTCCCCCCTCCCATAACTTCCCTCCCACCTGCAACCCTCTCCTTTCCCGCTCCCTCTCCCCTTCCATTCACGTCAAGATTCATTTTCAATTCTCTTTATATACAGAAGATCAGTTTAGTATATATTAAGTAAAGATTTCAACAGTTTGCCCTTATATAACAACACAAAGTGAAAAAAATACTGTTGGAGTACTAGTTATAGCATTAAATAACATTGTACAGCACATTAAAGACAGAGATCCTACATAATTTTTTTTTAAAATCAATTAATTTTCTATACCATTTCCAATTTAACACCAGGTTTTTTTTTTATTTCCAATTATCTTTATATACAGAAGATCGATTCAGTATATAATTAGTAAAGATCTCATCAGTTTGTACCCACACAGAAACACAAAGTGTAAAAATACTGTTTCAGTACTAGTTATAGCATCACTTCACATTAGACAACACATTAAGGACAGATCTCACATGAGATGTAAGTACACAGCAACTCCTGTTGTTGACTTAACAACTTGACACTCTTGTTTATGGCGTCAGTAATCTCCCTAGGCTCTAGTCATGAGTTGCCAAGGCTATGGAAGCCTTTAGAGTTCGCCGACTTTGATCTTATTCCGATAGGGTCATAGTCAAAGTGGAAGTTCTCTCCTCCCTTCAGAGAAAGGTACCTCCTTCTTTGATGGCCCCGTTCTTCCCACTGGGATCTCACTCACAGAGATCTTTCATTTAGGTCTTCTTCTTCTTTTTTTTTTTTTCTTTTCCATGGTGTCTTGGCTTTCCATGCCTACAATACTCTCATGGGCTTTTCAGCCAGATCCGAATGCCTTAAGGGCTGATTCTGAGGCCAGAGTGCTATTTAGGACATCTGCCATTCTATGAGTCTGCTGTGTATCCAGCTTCCCATGATGGCTTGTTCTCTCTCTTTTTGATTCTATCAGTTAGTATTAGCAGACACTTGTCTTGTTTGTGTGATCCCTTTGACTCTTAGACCTATCAGAGTCATCAATTGTGAACTGAAATTGATCACTTGGACTAGTGAGATGGCATTGGTACATGCCACCTTGATGGGATTATATTGGAATCCCCTGGCACATTTCTAAATCCACCATTTGGGGCAAGTCCAATTGAGCATGTCCCAAATTGTACATCTCCTCCCTCTCTTTTTCCACTCTTAAATTTAGCAGGGATCACTTTTCAGTTAAAATTTAAACACCTAAGAATAATTGTGTGTTAATTACAGAGTTCAACCACTAGTACTAGAACAACTACAACAACAAAAAATACTAAAAAGGATAAAGTATTACATTGTACATCTAGAGTCAGGACAAGAGCTGATCAGGTCATTGTTTCTTATAGTGTCCATTTCACTTCAACAGTGTCACCTTAACTTTCAAAAAAATCTTTAAAAAAGAAAAAGAAAGCTGATGTTGTGGCATAGTGGATAAGGCCTCTGCCTACAATGCCAGCATGCCGTATGGACACCAGTTCATGACCTGGCTGCTCCACTTCCAATCTAATCCCCCTCTAAGGGCCTGGGAAAAGCAGCGAAAGATGGTTCAGGTGTTTGGACCCCTGCATCCAAGTGGGAGACCCAGAAGAAGCTTCTGGCTCTTGGCTTTGGCCTGGCCCAGCCATGGCCATTGTGGCCATTTGAGGGACTGAACCAAGGGATGGACGATTTTCTCTCTCTCTCTCTTTCTCTCTCTCTGTCTGTCTCTGTAACTCTGCCTTTAAAATACTTAAATAAATATTTTTAAAAAAGAAAAAATTGAATGAAAAATAAATTGCAAGTGAGTGAGATTCACAAGCAGGAAAGCCGAGGAAGTGATGTAGTACAGTTTGACTTGAGTTTAGATGATGTTAGATATGGGGAACATTTTGGAAATCCAGTAAATCCAGAAGTTTTCTGCTTTTGTAGAAGTAGCTTGAGAGACGTGGGGCACTCACCACCAAGTTAACTGGATCAGTTGTGCTTTGCATGTTTTCTGTCTTGGGAAATAGCATACGTTGTGAGTTTAGCTCCTGGAATCAGCATGAGGTAGAGAGTGGAGCACCTCTCACTTGAATCTACTTCTACCCCTATTGGTATGCTGACCTCTATTGGTCTGACATTGGGTGAGCAGTCACTTGACCTCTTCGAGCTTCAGTAGTCTGATCTGTAAAGTGGGCATAAGAATACACAGCTCTTCTGGTTGCTCTATGGAGTAAATGATAGCACTGAAAAATACTTATGACTCATACTTACTGAGTACTTTCTGAGTATTTTATTTTAAAGATTTATTTATTTATTTGTGAGGCAGAGTTACAGAGAGATGGAGAGAGAGAGAGATCTTCCAACCACTGGTTCATTACTCAAATGGCCACAATGACCAGAGCTGGGCTGATCCGAAGGCAGGAGCCATAAACTTCTTCTGGTTCTCCCATGTGCAGGGGTCCAAGCACTTGGGCCATCTTCCACTGCTTTCCCAGACTATCGGCAGGGAGCTAGATCAGAAGGGGAGCAGCTGGGACATGAACCAGTGCACATATGGGATGCTGGCATCGCAGGTGGAGGCTTAGCCACAGCATTGTTCTTTACATGTATTTACCCATGAGTTTTATTACTGAAGTATAAGCAGCTGCCTTTCCCAGAGTTGGAGTTAGCCACTGGTGGTGCCAGGATTTGCATCCCAAATTTACCACAGTCTTAGCCGTGATGGCCTCTTGCCCCTTGTCATGGGTAATAAAATTGGGAGCTGAGTTTGAAAAAAAGAGTTTGTACCATATGGGCTTTCTCCAAGAAGATCCAAGCAGGCCTGGCTTCAAGGACGTCTGAGGCTGAATAGGTTGCTGTGTTCACAAGGGCTCCATGCTTAGTTGAATCTCTACATCACAGTCTGAAGATTCCTCCTAATTTATCTTTGACCTTGTGTTTCCCTTGGGTTTTAAGGGGAGTTCCATGGGACAAGGGAGCACGCACATGAGCACAGATGGTGTTCCGTCTGGCAGTGTGCACACTGGCTTGTGATCTGGGAGGGAGCAGGGGCTGAGCATGGTCATGCTCCTGGCATAGTGGGCAACCACACCCAGCATGACTCCGCTTGCATGTGTCTCACTTGGGAAAGTTTGGGGAGCTGCAGGGCCCTAGAGAGGTGGCTGGTCTTGGATCTGGGCAGGACACAGACTGGTGGTGGCTATGGTGTCAGCAGCAGCAGAATAGGGAGTGGTAGAGGCAGCATCTACAGGAGAGAGAATGGTCCCACTTAGGGTATCAGCAAGGCCCGAGGTGGCAGGTGGCTTACTTGTCATCTCCAGAGATACAGGGAGAGATCTTCCACCTGCTGGTTCACTCCCTAAATGGCTGTAATGGCAGGGCCGTGTCAGGCCAAAGCCGGGAGCCAGGAGCTGCTTTCTGGTCTCCCATGTACTTGGGCCATTTTCCGTTCCCTTCCCAGGTGAATTAGCAGGCAGGTGGATGGAAAGTGAAGCAGTTGGGACTCGGAATCAGCGACCATATGGGATGATGGTGCTACAGTCGCTGGCTTATCTCACTATACCACAACACTGGGCTGAGAACAGCCTCTTAAAATGGGTCCTTGTGCCTGCCTCCTGGGAAGGTGGTCCTGAGCAAGTGAATCATATGGTGTTTATGTCTATGCTATATTCAACTGCACCCATCTCTTCCCCCTGCCTTTGCCTCTTGAATTATTGTGGAGCTTCACTGCATTTCTATAGTTAAGTTTGTTTTATTTGGATAATTCATGTTCGCGGGGAAAAATGAAAAACACCCTAAACTTTTTTCAACTCCTGCAAATAGAAACAATAAATGAAGGAGTAGATGTAAAAAAAAAAATTCCATGAGACTCATCAGCTCTGGATGTACCAAAATTTATGCTTTTTAAAAAGGATTTATTTTATTTATTTGAAAAGCAGAGTTAGAGAGAGAGAGAGAGAGAGAGAGAGAGAGAGATCATACATAGAGAGAGATCTTCCATCCACTGGTTCATTCCACAAATGGCTGCAACAGCTGGGTGGGACTAGGCCAGGCTAAAACCAGGAGCCAGGAGCTTCTTTCACATCACCCACATGGGTGTAGGGGCCCAAGCACTTGGGTCATCCTCTGCTGCTTTCCCAGGCCGTTAGCAGGGAGGTGGATAGGAAGTGGAGTAGCTGGGATATGAACTGGTGCCTATATGTGATGCCTACGTTGTGGGCAGTGGCTTAACCTGTTATGCTATAAAGCTGGCCCCAAATTTATGCTTTGAAATAACTGATCAGAAATATATTCCAAAAATGTCACATATGCTGAACAGTTGCACCAGCAGAAATATCATTCCCAAATTAAAAATTATCTGCAGAGGTGTTACTTTCAATTATATTGATTGAAAATAAAATAACTAAAACTATATATTTTAGTGATATAACAGATGAATTTCCAAAAAAAGGAAAATCTTATGATCCATCATGTTGTCACTCTAATAGATTATTAGTTATTGTATTATATAAATTTATAAAAATTTTTGTAGGATTTGGTAATTCATAAGTAGTTACGCCGTGTATTAGAATGCTTTCAAACTAATACAACATTTTAAAAAAGATGTATTTACTTATTTGAAAGGCAGAGTTACAGAATGAGAAGGAGAGACAGAGAGAGAAATCTTTCATCTGCTGGTTCACTCTCCAGATGGCCACAATGGCCAAGGCTGTGGCGGACTGAAGCCAGAAACAGGAACCAGGAGCCAGGAGCTTCATTAAGGTCTCTCTTTGGGTAAAAAAGGGCCCAACCACTGGAGCCGTCTTTAGCTGCTTCTACAGGCATTAGCAGGGAGCTATATTAGAGGTGGAGCATCTGGGAAATGAGCTGAGACCCATAAGGGATGCCAGCGTCACAGGCAGTGACAACCTGCTATGCCATGCTAGCCCTGCTAACACAATTTTTTCAAAAAAGATTTATTTATTGGGGCGGGTGCTATAGCGTGGCAGATAAGGCTGCTGCCTACAGTGCTGGCATCCCCTATGGGTGCCGGTTCAAGTCCTGGTTCCTCCTCTTCTGATCCAGCTCTCTGCTATGGCCTGGGAAAGCAGTAGAAGATGGCTTAAGTCCCTGGGTCCCTGCATCAGCATTGGAGACATGGAAGAAGCTCCTGGCTCCTGGCTTTGGATAGGCCCAGCTCTGGCTGTAGTAGCCATCTGGGGAGTGAACCAGTGGATGGAAGACTTCTCTCTCTCTGCCTCTGCTTCTCTGTAACTCTGCCTTTCAAATAATAAATTGAAAATCAGAGTTACAGAGTTGGGGGGAGAGTGAGAGCGAGAGCAAGAGCGAGAGTGAGAGCGAGAGAGAGATCTTCCATCTGCTGGTTTACTCCCAGATGGCTGCAATGGCCAGGTTGAAATCAGGAATCAGGAGCCTCTTCCTGCTCTCCCACGTGGATACAGGGCCCAAGGACTTGGGCCTTCTGCTGCTTTCCCAGGTGCATTAGCAGGGAGCTGGATTGGAAGTGGAGCAGCCAGGACCCGCTACGCCACAATGTCGGCCCCAGCTAATACACTTTTTTAAATTAAAAAACTTTCATATTTCAGCTGACGCTGTGGTAAAGTGGGTAAAGCTGCCACCTGCAGTCCTGGCATCCCATATGGGTGCTGGTTCGAGTCCCAGCTGCCTCATTTCCGATCCAGCTCTCTGCTATGACCTGGGAAAGCAGAAGAAAATGACCCAAGTCCTGGGGCCCCTGGAGATTCCAAAGAAGAACCTGGCTTGGGATTGGTGCAGCTCCAGTGGTTGTAGCCATCTGGGGAGTGGACTAGTAGATGAAAGATTTTCTCTATCGCTCTCTCTTTCTCTCTCATTCTTTCACTTCCTCTGCCTTTCTGTGACTCTGCCTTTCAAATAATAAGTAAATGAATATTTTTTAAAAACAGCTTTATATTTTAAGACAGTTTATGACAGTTTTTTCTTTTGCTTTTTGTAAAAAAAATATTTATTTGAGAAACAGATTAAGAGGTGAGCTCTTATCCACTGGCTGATTCCCCCAAATGCCTACAATGATTGAGGCTGGATTGGTGTAGACCAGCCCTGGGAGCTGGGAGCTCAATCCAGTTCTGTCTCCCAGGTGGGTGGCAGGAACCCACGTACTTGAGCCATGACTGCTGACTCCTAGGGTTTGCATTAACAGGAAGCTGGAGTCAGAAGCAGGAGACAGAGCTGGGTATCAAACTCAGGTACTTTTGCTGCAATGCTTCAGTGTCTTAACTGCCAGGCCAGATGCTAAGCTCTTTTCTGCCTTTTGGAAAGAGGGCTCGTGTTTTATTTTGCACTGGTCCCTGCACCTTTGTCCTGGATCTGCACAGCTCTTCTCCCTGACGCTTAGATTCCTGTTCCCTGGGAGGCATTTTGAAGCTAATGGGAACCATAGCACCCCAGGAACCCAGCTCCGTCTCCTCACCCTGTGGTGCTTGCTAGAGGCAGCTCGTCTTCATTTCAAGAAGAAATTGTGTAAGGCTCATGCTTTCCTTTCCCCACCATCTTCTTTGATTTACCACTAACTCATTTTTTGCCTGTCACCCATGTGGTCCAGGTTGGAAGGGAGGTCGTCAAGGACCCAATGCTTTCGTCCCAGATGCACTCAACAGACCATGCTCAGCACTTTGTATTAGCAGCAGCACCCAGAACAGAACTTTCTCCACAGGGTGCTGCTGAAAGATTTGGTGGATAGGAGGGAAGATAACCCACATCATGTCACACAGAGCAGAAACACAATCGAGTCTTAAGTGTTGTCCTCCTGAAAGTTCCTTTTCTCTCCAGCTAGCTTATCACAGTTTCCTTTCTCTGTGCAGTCTCTTGATCTTCTAGTGTCCTGACAACCCAGATCCTGCTCCTGGCTCGCACACCTGAGTTGACCCAAGACCAGTCATGAGCCAGGGAACCCCTGCTCTTCAGTCTTGCTTTCTGGTGCAGAGAGAAGGTCCTACCCTCTCTCTCAGGAAAAAAGCCATGTTGCACCCTAAGGCATCATTCATCGAAGGGAAGGTGCTTACCTTCCATTGTTTGTATTCCAAATTCTACAGTTACTCTCAGAGTCTCTTATTTTTCTATTCTCTTACTGAGCTCTATTTGTGAGTCAAAAGTATACTTAGTAACTGTACAAATATTTATGCTTTGCAATTTGGTTCTCAATAAAGATTTATTGCAAAAACGAACCCCACACAATTCTATCACTTGCAAAGACTTTCAGGATTGGAAGGGATCCATATGATTCAGTCAGTAACCTCCTTTGATTTTCAGAAATGGAAAACTCCATTAACACTCAAAGCAGTCATTTTTATCTCAGGCAGCTGTTGTTATTAGAGAATTCTCTCTTATGTTAAGCCAAAATCTGTCTGTTTCTCAGCATTAAGGGAAAGAAAAGAACTATTTTTAAAAATGAACTCAGGCAAAAGGAAGTGCTCTCATTTTTCAAAGCTCTTGGAAGATTCCAGCTGTCTCAGAGTTAGCACCAACTTCTGTCTTATCAGCTTTTGCTGTTTTTTTTTTAATGCATTTGATTTTAAAATGACTCATTGTTAAATATTGTTTTCATATATTTTAATATCTACCAGTTTTTAAAAATATTTATTTATTGGAAAGGCAGAGTGACAGAGAGAGGTGGAAAGAGAGAGAGAGAGAGGTCTCATTTGCTGGTTCACTCTCCAAATGCCCACAAAAACCAGGGCATGGCCAGTTGAATCATTCTTTGCTGCCTTTCCAGACTTATTGGCAGGAAGCTAGATTGGAAAAGGGGCACTCAGTATTTAAACCGGGCCTCTGATATGGGGATGTTGCAAGCTATGGCTTAACCCACCATGCCACAGCACTGGCCCATTGACTGTGTGTGTGTGTGTGTGTGTTAGATTAGGAGGACTTTTATAGGATCACAGTCACTTCATATTTCAGTATTATTCTGTTATGAATGTCAGTTCCCAAGACTGACATGCCCAAATGCATCTTACTTTCCCACACTGACATGCTCATGACATATTTTAAGTATAGAGTGCTAGAAAACAAGGTGGTGGCTACCCATCAAAAGTGTTGTCATAAACAGGTTTTTTTTTGTTTGTTTGTTTGTTTAAGATTTTATTAACTTACTTGAGAGGTTGAGTTAGAGAGAGAGAGAGAGAGAGAGAGAGAGAGAGGTCTTCCAGACACTGGTTCACTTCCCAAATGGCCACAATGGCCAGAGCTGAGCTGATCTGAAGCCAGGAGCCAGGAGCTTTCTCTGGGTCTCCCATTCTGATGCAGGGGCCCAAGTGCTTGGGCCATCCTCCACTGCTTTCCCATGCTGTAAGCAGAGAGCTGGATCGGAATAGGAGCAGCCGAACATAAACCAGTACCCATATGGGATGCCGGCACCACAGGCAGAGACTTAGCATACTATACCACATCTCAAGCCCTAACAGGTGCTTTTTGAGAACTTGGTGGAAAGAAGTAACAGAAGTGACCGAACTCACTTACTTTCAGACCCGCTCACTTCAGCCTTGTTTTTGTCAGAGAGATTTCATGGCTCTCTGTAAACATTTGGAACAAAATTACATGGACAGCTGCCAAATAAGATCAGCCCTCCATATAGATGGGTTCCACATCCTCAGGTTCAGCCAACTGCAGACTGAAAATATTTGAAAAAAATTCCAGAAGCTTCCAAAAAACAAAACTTGAATTTTCTGAATGCAAGGTACCATGCTTAATCCATGAATGTGGAGCGATCTGGAGGCATTGCATTAGGTATTGTGAGTAATCTAGAGATGATTTAAAGTATATGGGAGCATGTGAGTAGGTCATATGCAAATATCATGCCATTTGATATCAGGGACTTGGTATCTGTGTGTGTACTGGGGGAATGTCCTGGAAGCAATCCCTCGCAGATAATAAAGGGACATTGTATTCTAAAATTCCAAAGATTTTGAAATAGGAGGAAAAAGTGCTGTAAACACCAGAGAGACTTTAGGTTCAATTCAATACACAGACTCAGGGGACAAGCATAGGCGGGAGCCACTCAGAGGGTGAGAGAAGCAACCCCAAGTGGCCGGGGCAACATTAGGCATTCCTGGTTCTGGCTGGGGCTACACTTGGCAGAAGTTATCAGAGAGAGGCCCAGGCATATTGTCTCCTTAGATGCCAGCTTCAGTGCAGGGAGATCCACTCAGGGCAAGTGTGCCACCTGCTCTACTGCCCCACAGGACTGATAACTGCTCAGTAACAGCCTCCAAGTTCCTAGTGGTCAGAACTCTCTCATGCCAGGAAGCCCAATGTACAGTGTCTTTCCCATCAAGTACTTAGCATTCACCCATGACTCCCCACAGTCCATCGCAAGTTGCCAACCAGGGATCTCTTTTATCATGAGCAATGTTGCTTAGAAACATTTAACATGTGAATTTACCTGGTTACTAGAGGAACAGAGCTAAGAGGTTAACCTAGGAGAAAAATCCTCCTGCAGAAAGAGAGAACATTTTGTTAGCCTCTCACACACATGTGTAAATATAAATGAACGGTAACAGGAGAGCAGCCTGCATCGTTTCTAATTATTATAAACCTAATGGATGAGAAGACAGAATCCACAATGTTAGCCAGGTAATAGGCAAAACCAAACCAAACCCAAAGTCTCTAATAATGATCAGAAAGTCTTGGTAACTGCTTTATTATCTAGGGCTTGGTAACTGCTTTATTTATCTAGGGCTATAAATAGTTAGTATTCAGTAAATATGTAATGAGTGAATGAAAAAGTAAATAAATAAGACATCTTTAGACAAGATCATTGACAATAAGACAAGTCCAACTTTATTTACTTGAAAGGCGGAGAATGTACAAAATGGCAGAGGCTGGGCCATGTCAGAGCCAGGAGCATGGAACTCAACCTGTGTCTCTCACATAGGTGGCAAAGACCCAAGTAATGGAGACATTACAAGCTGCCTCCCAGGATGCATATCAACAGGAAGCAGGAATTAGAAGTGGATCCAGGACTTGAACCCAAGGACTCTGGTTTGGGGCCAAGCAGCACACGTGGCTTTCACTGCTGAGCCAAATGCCCAAACCAGACCCAACTCCGGAAGTCACAGGCTACGTTTGTAGCTGATGGAAGTGAAAGCTGACGAACAGGTCTTCTGATACACCTGAGTGTGGGATTGTGGACCCGTCCATTTAGAGAGAAACGGCCCCTGACAGCTGCTACTAGATTTCAGCCGAGGTAGACAAATCTCTGTAAATGCTCTAGAGGCATGAAGGAAAAAACCAGTGCCTTGAATACTTCATTTAAGAAGGAAGAGATGTGTCAAAATTTTAGAAACGATTTTTACTCACAAATCTTATGTTAAGGTAAGTTTTATTTCCTTGCAAGCATTGCTTTTTTGGCAAGTTTTATTCCTCTAATGGATCAAGATGTTTCTCCTTCTTCTTATTTTTTTTTAAAGATTTATTTATTTGAAAAGTAGAGTTACAGAGAGGCAGAGAGAGAGAGAGAGAGAGAGACAGATGGATCTTGCATCTGTTGGTTCACACAGCAAATGGCTGCAAGGGCAGGAGCTGGGCCAATCTGAAGCCAGGAACCAGAAGTTTCTTCCAGGTCTCCCACATGAGTGCAGGGGCTGAAGGACTTGGGCCATCTTCTACTGCTTTCCCAGGTCATAGCAGAGATCTGGATCGGAATTGGAGCAGCTGGGACTTGAACCAGTGCCCATATGGATGCTGGCGCTGCAGGCAGTGGCTTTACCTGCTATGTCACAGTGCCAGCCCCCTCTTCTTGCTTTTCCATCTCAGTTTAAACTATGCTTTCTTTGCTTGAAGGCAGAAACATTATGTACAAAATAATAGATCTTGGGGCCGGCCCCACAGCTCACTAGGCTAATCCTCCGCCTGTGGCCCTGGCACTCCGGGTTCTAGTCCCAGTTGGGGCGTCAGATTCTGTCCTGGTTGCTCCTCTTCCAGTCCAGCTCTCTGCTGTGGCCCGGGAGTACAGTGGAGGATGGCCGAGGTCCTTGGGCCCTGCACCTGCATGGGAGACCAGGAAGAGGCACCTGGCTCCTGCCTTCAGATTGGTGCAGCGCACTGGCTGCAACACGCCGGCCATAGCGGCCATCTGGGGGGTGAACCAACGGAAAAAGGAAGACCTTTCTCTCTGTCTCTCTCACTGTCTAACTCTGCCTGTCAAAAAAAAAAAAAAATCTTTTGTAATGAGCTCCCCATTCTCCAGTTAACAGTATGAATACTTATGAACAAATACCTTGATATCCTTACTTATTAGACTAAAACATGCTGGCAAAAACTAGAAAAAAGCCCAAACTTGGACTTCAGTTTTGATTTTACCACTACTCAATAGCTCATGAACTTGATAGGGACAAAGCCAGATTGGAGTTTGGTGATTGTAGCTCCTCCAGAACTACTCCCACCCCAGAAGGTGTCCTGGTTAGGAATGCTTGCCAAATGGCTGGCATGTTGGGAGAACATTCTTGGGAATATAAATGTTTCAGAAAGGGGGTTTCTATCATGTAGTGTGAATGAATGGCGAAAATAAGTTTTTTCCTCAACTCACTGTGTATACAGTGTAATGTGTACATGGTTTTCCTGTGAAATAAGGGTACTAGGAATTGTTTAACATATGTGGATGCAAATAAAAATGGTGTTACAATTTATTTTATTCAATAAGCAGGTTTAGTACTACTAAGGGCCTCGATATGATTATATAACTTCAGGAGGAAGTATTTGGCAATACAAGTAAGTGTTCACTTTGTGAAGGTAAACATTATACATTTGTGAGGTAAACATTTTTCTTAACTATAAAATTAATGTGTATTTTGAAACCTGATATTGAAAAATTATCAGCCTATGGGGCCAGCACCATGGCTCACTTGGTTAATCCTCCTCCTGTGGTGCCAGCATCCCATATGGGCGCCAGGTTCTAGTCCCGGTTGCTCTTCTTCCAGTCCAGCTCTCTGCAGTGGCCTGGGAGGGCAGTGGAGGATGGCCCAAGTGCTTGGGCCCTTGCACCTGCATGGGAGACCAGGAAGAAACACCTGGCTCCTGGCTTCGGATCAGCATAGTGCCAGCTGTTGCGGCCTTTGGGGAGTGAACCAGTGGAAGGAAGACCTTTCTCTCTGTCTCTCTCATTGTCTATAACTCTACCTGTCAAATAAATTTAAAAAAGAAAAAAAGAAAAATTATCAGCCTAAAACACTAATTTCAAGGTCAAGTATATATCGCATAATTTTTTTAAATTAAAAAGATTTATTTACTTATTTGCAAGGCAGAGTTATAGAGAGGGAAAGACAGAGAAAGGAGAGAGAGAGAAATGTTCCATTTACTGATTCACTCCCCAGAGGGCCATAATAGCTGGGGCTGGGTCAAGCAGAAACCAGGAGCCTGGAGCTTCATTCGGGTCTTCCACATAGGTGCAGGGACCCAAGCAATTGGGCCATCTTCTGCTGCTTTCCCAGGCGCATTAGCAAGGAGTTGGATTGGAAGTGGAGCAGCCAGGACTCGGACCAGTGCCCATATGGTATGCAGGCATCCCTGGTGTCAGCTTAACTTGCTGGGCTACCACACTTGCCTCCTCTTTATTTTTATTTATTTATTTATTTTTACTTGAGATGCAGTTGCACATAGAGATAGAGAAATAGAGAAAGAGAGGGACCTTCCATTCACTGATTCACTTCTCAAATGGCTGCAACAGCCAGGGCTAGCTAGGCTAAGCCAAGCCAAGCCAAGCCAAGCCAAAGCCTGGAGCCTGGAACTCTGTCCTGATTTCCCTCCCATGTGGGTGGCAGAGGCCCAATGACTTAGGCCATCCTCTGCTACTCTCCCAGGCACGTGAGTAGGCAGCCGGATTGGAAGTGGAGCAGCCAAGACATGAACCAGCATTCATATGAGATGCCAGTGTCACAAGTGGCAGCTTAGCCCACTGTGCTATAACGCCAACCCCTATCTGCCTCTTTTCCAAAAGTTTTACATACCATTTTAACATTAAATTAGAGTCAATTCACATTATTTTATTTTTTTCACATTATATGTTTTTATAAATATTTTCAGAGCCCATTGGAAAGGCTGTGATTTCCCTATTTATCAAACTAAAAAAAACAAAAACAAAACAAAACAAAACCAAAAAAAAAAAACCATGGTGGCCGAAACCAGATAGATCATTTAAATGCTTAGAAAAATAAGGAATGAAAACAGTGTCCTGGGAATAAGGCTGGCACTTTTGAAAGCTTCAGTGATCCTTGGTCGACCAGAATGCCTTCAACATTATAGGGAATTCCAAACAGGCTATCATTAGAACATGTTTTATTTGATTACCACATTCAAAGCTTGAGTTATTGGTGTTTCCTCTCGGTTTCCGTCTGAAGTTCATTTTCTTTCTCTCTCCCTTTGAAAGAAGCCATTAAAGTGTCAGCTCCCAGGTACTCACCAAGGGCTAGCATCATTTTTGGAGATATTATTCTAGGGAAAAGCAGAGAAAAAAATTGGGATCTTTTAAAAGAAGTCAAAAAGATTATTTGGGAAGGATGAAGGGCAATTTACACAACATCTGAAAGCTGTGCCGTGCACGTGTTATTTAATGAAAGGAGTAAACAGAGGACTGCTGTGTCACATCTGAGCGCTGTCAACATTCTCAGTCAACCATGCCTTTGTTTCTAACCCCTGGGGGTTAGACAAATTCTCATGTTCAGGTCATGCTTTATCCATATATCACAGTCTCTGAGTTCTGTGGAAAGACCTTACTATCTTCACTTACCAGGCTGAAACACAGTAGCAAAAACTAGTAAGAAAATCAGATCACTTAAAACAGACTCTCCCAGGATCAGTGGCTGTACTTGTTCACCAGGTGGTTTCAATGTGCATCCAGGGTGAGAACAGGGTTGTCCCACATCCTTGATGATAGAGGCTGTATTCTCAGCTCAGTTCTGCTTCGATCAGAGTGGTTCTGCCCAATTTAACTTAGCAAATATGAGCTTGTATTTATTACATGCTATTTTATATTAGGTACTCTTCTTCTTTTTTTTTTTTTCTCCAGAGAGAAGTTAGGTATTCTTCTAAGCCAGAGCATGTAGAAGGAAAAAAAGGAGAAAAACGTCTTCTGTCCTCAGTGAGCAACTGGTAAGTGACCATGGTGTGATGAGTGCTACCAAAAGCAGGGGTAGGTGTGAAGGGTAGGACAATGAGGGACTTTGACCTGGCTTAGCAATCGGGGCGGCCAAGAATGACCAGAAATATGCTGAATAGTTAAACAGAAAAGAAAAGTACTGTATTTGTCAACAACCTAATTTTATCCTGGTGATTCTCTGAGCTTTCTATTCTGTGAATACTGGTATTCTGAATCTGAAGTGTTTCAAAACTGGAAACGTTGTGATTGGGGACATGACGCAGCAAGTGGAAAATTCCAAACCGTACCTCACGTTGTGAGTTGCAATCAAAATGCAGGTGTAAAGAAAACAGCAATCTAAGAGACAAGGGATCAACCTAGGTGTTCACTGATGGATAAATGGATAGAGAAAAGGTGGCATATAAACACATTGAAATATTTTTCAGCCATAAAAATAATGAAATCCTGTCATTTGTGACAACATGGGTGAAACTTGAGGACATTATGTAAAGTAAATTAAGGCACAGAAAGACAGATACCACATGATCTCATTCATTATGTGAAAATTTAAAAGTTGATTTTATGGTACAGAGTAGAATAGTGGTTAGCAGGTCCTGGGAAGGGTGTAAAGGTGGAGGCAGGGAATGGAGGCGGGATGGTTTAATGGGTATGGCGGTGCAGTAGGGCAGGAGGAATAACCTCTCATGTTCTGTTGCCCAGTAGCGTAACTGTGGTTAACAAATATTAACTGGATATTTTGAAATAGATAGTAGGAAGGATTTTGAATGTCTCAACACAAAGAAAACCATTTGAGGTGATGGATATACAAATCATCCCAATCAGATCCTTATGCATTGAGTACATGTATTGAAATGTTACATTGTACCCCATATATATGCAGTTACAATGTGTCTATTGAGAAAAGGAGAACAAAAACCACATGTACTAAAACTTGCATAAAATTATCTTCAGACTATATATAAGATATATAAGGTGTACATGAAACAAGATGAATTTCATGCTTTAATTTGGGTCTCATCTCCAACATATCTTATTACTTATATCCAAGCATTGCAAAATCTGACAAAAATCCCAAATCCTAAATACTTCTAGTCCCAAGCATTACAGACGGGACACTCAGCTTACATTTATAATAGGAGAAATAAAGCTTACGGTCTATAATCAGACTGCAAATTTTGGTTTGAATCTTAGTGCTAGCATGTATTAGCTGTTTATCTCTGAAAAAGAAAAACAAACAACTCTATTTAAGTCCCAGGTGCCTTAAATGTGATAAAATTCGTGCTAAGTTGTTACTAGAATATCAGTCATTTAGTAGGCACTCGATAAAGGCTAGATGTCTTCTCGGGGCTGAATCCACCCATAAACACTTTGGAGTTCACAGTGTGGGCTTTGTATGATGTTATAGGCCCTTTCACTAAATTAAATGAGCAACATGCAAATTCCTTTAATATTTTTGTGATAGCATGCTCAGATATTTTGTCCTTTGTTTTAAAATTGAACTCTACATTTGTCAAACTGAGTAATTAACCGAAAACAAAAATACAACAGTCTTAACCAAAACAATGAAAACCCCCAAATAATGATGGTACACTCCTTGTTTCCATGCTAAAGCAAATATTATGTTTTCTGCAATTCTTAAATTGTTGCTGAATTTTGTCAATATATGAAGTAATCAAAACAGCAATAGTCCAAAAAATGTCCTTGCACTACTGGAGTTTTCCCTTCTATTTAGAAAAAAATACGAAGTTGCTTTCTAGGCAAAGGAAGTAACAATGACTGACAGTGTGCTCACAATAACTAAAATGATAGTGAGGTCATTATTAACTTACTGTTTAAGGATCAAGGCAATGTATGCAAATTTGGGTAGTATTATGTAAACTTGTTCTTGTAAGATAGCATTTACCACTTTTTGGGCCACATATTCTGGCTCCAGTATAGGTAACAGAAATGAATACCTGTAATGATAAAAACAAGAGGTTACATCACCAGCATGATATTGTTTACTGTCATCATGGTCATCACTTACTACATTTCAGAATGAGATCATAACATCGAGCTGTAAATAGTCACACAACAACTAAATATTAGGGATTGCCATGATTTTTTTTTTTTATCCCACGAACAGAATTGGAACCATTGCTAGTTTATTTAAATTCCTAGAGAGAATTCCTTGCTTTTGAGTTTTTGCTTCGTAATGATCTGAACAGATGGAAATACTGGCTTTTATGTTTTATGTTCTCTTTCTTCCTTTTCTCTTCTCAAACATCGAATAATTAGGTACTGTGAAGAAGCCAAATTGACAATATTATTTTACCAAAGACAATATCTTGGGTATCTCTCGTATGTCATTTTAGTCAGTCCATTTTTAAGTACTAAGCTAATATAAATGTTTGCAGAATCAATAGCAGCTGAAATAGATGAGGATATAAGCAAATATCCTGTAAGGTATTACTTTGACTTTTATGTTCTTCTCAATTACTTGAACCACAACAACCTCAAAAATTTCTGTTTATCTCTACTGATTCTTGGTTCTGGTCAGGTTTCCATAATTGAATGTAGGCAATTATTCTTTATATTTTACTGTCCTAAGATTTGTTTAGAACTACAGCCTGCAAGTCTCCAACATTTACAAAAGTATGTAATCTTCAGATCATTATATCTTTCATCCTCTACCAGTGTCAGTCTTTCTTTTTCTGGAGACTTCTTTTTTAGTTTTCATGTGCCTAGGGACCTGAAGTTTGTAAGTTATCATTTAGGAACTGGTGTTGTGCAGCAGGTTAAGCTGCCACTTACTATACCAGCATCCAGTGTTGGAGTGCTGGTTTGAGTCCTAGTTGCTCTGCTTCCAATTCAGTTCCCTGCTTATGTACCTGGAAAAGCAACAGAAGGGTGGCCCAGATACTTGGGCTCCTGCCACCCACATGGGAGATCTGGAAAAAGCCCCTAGCTCCTGGTTTCAGCTTGGCCCAGCCCCAGCTGTTGTGGCCATTTGGGGGAGTGAACCAGTGGATAGGAGATCTGTCTCTCTCTCTGTTTTCATCTCTCTCTCTCTCTCACTCTGACTTTCAAACAAATAAATAATAAAAAAAAGAATCATCATTTAGCAGCACTGTCTTTGCTGTTATCCCCACAACCTCATCCTGGATGGTTGCATGCCTTCTTTTAACAGCACTTAATCACCTTATTATCAATCCTTACTTATATCATTGCTTTAATCATAATATTTGAAACAAAGAAATAAAAATTTAAAAAATATAAATATTCATTTTATATATATTTGTTACAAATATTACTGATACAACACATGTTTAGTTCAAAATTTGCAGATAATAATAAATAAAATATGCAATACTTTTTTGTTATAAATTACATGCAGTCAATTTCTTCTCACAGAATGCTTCTGTTAATTTTTGTGAATTCTTGCATCACATAGTTCGCCTGTATGGGCATGCCACATTTTAATTGTCCATTTGTTAGTTGGCAGAGAATTAGATTCTTTCTACGTTTTTGCTGTTATGAATAGTTCTGGATGAACATCCATGTACAAGTGTTTGTAAGGATGTGAATTTTTATTTCTCTTGGGTGTACACCTATGAGGGGAGCTGCTGGGCTATAAGGTAACTCTGTGTTTAACATTTTGAGGAACTGGCAAACTATTTTTCAAAGCAGCCGTACCAACTTACAGTAGCACCAGCAATGTATGCGAATTCCAGCTTCTCTCTAGCTTCACTGACACCATTGTCTACTTTTTTTTTTTTATTATAGCTATCCTACTTAAGGTGGAGAGCTATTGTGATTTTTATAATAGATTTATTGAGATAAAATTCATATACCATAAAATTCAGTCTTTTAAGATATGCAACTTAGAGATTGTTTAGTATCATTAGGAAATTCTTTATCACTATCTAATTCCAGAATTTCATCATTGTTCAAAACCTTATATCCATAGCAGTCATTCTCCACTTGTTTCTCCTCCAAACTGTCCTAGGTGATCAATAATATACTTTCTGTCTTCATAGATTTGCCCATTTTGGACTTTTTATATAAATAGAATCATACAATATGTGGCTTTTTTTGTCTTCTTCCACTTAACAATATTTTGTGGTACATCTATGTAGTAACATGTATCAGAATTTTATTCCTCTTCGTAACTGAAGTTTAGTTGTATAGAAATATTACATTTTGTTTTTTTCACCACTTGATGACCATTTTAGTTGTTTGATCCTCTTGAATATTGTGAATAATGCTAATGAGAACATTTGGTTAAAATTTTTTTCATTCTCTTAAGAATATACCTAGGAGTACAAATATGGTAACCTTATGTTTACTCATTTGAGAAACTGCTAAGTTGTTTTTCAAAGTGGCTGCATGGGCCAGCGCCGTGGCTCAGTAGCTTAATCCTCCACCTACAGCGCCGGCATCCCATATGGGTGCCAGGTTCTAGTCCTGGTTGCTCCTCTTCCAGTCCAGCTCTCTGCTGTGGCCCAAGAAGGCAGTGGAGGATGGCCCAAGAAGTGCTTGGGCCCCTGCATCTGCATGGGAGACCAGGAAGAAGCACCTGGCTCCTGGCTTTGGATTGGCGCAGCACCAGTCGCGGCAGCCATTTGGGGAGTGAACCAGCAGAAGGAAGACCTTTCTCTCTGTCTCTCTCTCTCACAGTCTGTAACCCTACCTGTCAAATAAACAAAACAAAACAAAACAAAACAAAACAAAACAAAACAAAGTGGCTGGATCATTTTACCATCCAGCCAGCAGCATGCAAGATTCCAATTTCTACACATGCTCATCAACACTAATTACTGTCTGTCTTTTTGAGTGTAGCCATCCTAGCAGGTGTGAAGTGGTTCCACAATGTGGTTTTGATTTGTGTTTCCCAAATAACTAATGATGTTTTTTTAAAATGTGCATAGTACTTGTATACCTTTTTAAAAAATGTCTATTTAGCTATTTTTTAATTTTAAAATTAGTTTATTTTTATTGTCGAGTCATTGATAATTCTTTGCATATTCTGGATACATTAGCAGCTATGGGATTTATAAAAATTTTCTTTCATTCTTTCAGTTGAATTTTCACTTTATTGATGTTATTCTTTGAAGTGCAAAAATTTTAAATTTTCATTAATTTATTTATCTTCTGTTGTTGCTTGTAATAAATACATATAATAAGCCATTGTTTATTCCAAGGTCATAAAATTTTCCCCATTTTCCTGTAAGAATTATATGGTATTATCTCTTACATTTAGGTTTCTAATCCATTTTGAGTTAATTTTTTAAATGATGTAGCAGTTGGGGTCCAACTTCATTCTTTTGCACATGGCTGTAGTCACCCCAGAATTGTTTGTTGAAAAAGTTGTCATTTCCCCATTGAATTGTCTTGGCACCCTGTTGAAAATCAGTTGAGCACACATAGAAGGGTTTATTTTTGAGCTCTCAGTTCTATTCCACTGATATGTATGCCAGAACCACACTGTCTAGGGTGGCTTTGTAGTAAGTTTTGAAATCAGAAAGTGGTGTTCAGTCCTACTGTCTTCTTTTTCAAGATGGCTCTGGCTTTCTGTGTTCCTCATATTTCTGTATAAATTTTAGGATCAGCTTGTCAGTTCCTATAAAAATAGAAGCTAAGATTCTGATAGGAATTGCATTGAGTCTGTTGATTGATATGGAGAGTAATTGGATTCTTAACAATATCAAGTCTTTCAATCTGTAAATATGAGATTCTGTTCCACTTATTTAATGTGTTCTTTTCATATGTTTTCTTCTTTTAGTATTTTACTTATTTATTTAAAAATTTAACTGACATAGAAAAATTGTACATATTTATGGGTTATCATGTGATATTTTGATACATGTGTACACTGTGTAATATCCAATCAGGGTAAATATATCTGTTTCCTCAGACATTTAACTTTTTTAATAGTGAAAACATTCAAAATCCTTCCTTCTAATTACTTTTGAGAAATAAACAACATATTATCAATATTTATAGTCATCCTACTGTGCAATAGAACACCAGAGCTTCTTATTCTTTTCTCATTGTGACTTGTATCTGTCAGTCAACCTTTCCATCATCATACCACCCCAAATCTCCCCAGCTTCCGAACTGGCATGAGATCAACCTTTTAGATTCCATATATGAGTGAGATCATGCAATTCTTGTCTTTTGGTGCTTGATTTAATTCACTTAATATTTAATATCTTCTTTGATCTCTTTCATAAGCATTCTGCCATTTTTGTAATATTAAGTTTTACATTTTTCATAAATTTATTAATATTTTGTTATTTTCATGCTGTTATAAATGAAATTATTAATTTTATTTTTGGATTGTTCATTATAAGTTTGTAAGAGTACAGTTGATTTTTGTATATTAATTTTATATATCTTTATACACAGATATTTATCCTGAATTCATTTCTTAATTATAACAGAGTATATGTAAATATATATATATGTGTGTGTATGTCTGTTCCTTGCAATTTTCAATATACAAGATTATGTCATTTGAGAATAAAGGTAATTTGACTTCTTACTTTCCAATCTGAATACCTTTTATTTCATTTTTTGTCTAAATATCTTGGTGAACAGAGTTGAGTTAGAGTGGGGAGAGTGGTTGTCCTTGTGTTGTTCTTGGTCTTAGGTAAAAACATTCAGTTTTTCCACAATTAAATATGAGGTTACCTGTGGATCTTTCATAGATGTTTTATATCAAGTTGTGGGGACGCCATTCTGTTTCTAGTTTCTTGAGAATTTTTATCGTGAGAGGGTGCTGGATTTTGCCAAATGCTTTTTCTATGTGAATGGAGATGATCGCACGCTTTTGTCATTTATTGTATTGACAGGATATATTACATTATTTAAAACTGTTAACCCATCTTGCATTTTCAGGATTTATCCCACTTGATCATGGTGTATTACCATTATTATATGTTCCTGGATTTAGTTTTTTAGCATTTTAATGAGGACTTTCATTGTATGTTCATAAGAGGTGTTGACTGTTAATTTTATTTTCTTGTGATGCCTTTCTCTGGTTTTGATATGAAGGTAATACCACACTAATAGAGTTAGTTGATAAGTGTTTAGTCATATTTTGGGTGAGGTTTTGAAATATTGATATTAATCTTTCTTCAAATGTTTGATAGAATTGTCCAAGAAGGTATCTGGACCTGTCTTTTTTTTGTGTGTGTGTGGGAATTCTTTAGATTACTAATCAGAAACTTTGTTTCAAGTATACTCAAAGTTTTTCTGTATTGAATCAGTTTTGTTTGTTTCTAGGAATTTTCTCAGTTTGTCTAAATTTGTTAGTGTAAGAGACAGTATTTCCTTATGACCCTTTTTATTTCTGTAATGTCAGTAGTGATGTCCTCTCTTTTATTCTTAATTTTAGTAGTTTGAGTCATCTCTTGTTTTTTTCTTGGTTATTCTACTTAAAGTGTTATTAACTGTTGATAATTTCAAATAACCAGGTTTTTGTTTCATTTATTTTCTCTAATTTTACATTCTCTCAGTTATTTCTGATATAATTTTTTGATATTTTTGCTTATTTTGGATTTAGTGTGCTCTTATTTTATTTTATGGTTTCGTAAGGTAGAAGATTATTCACTTAAGACCTTTCTTCTTTTTTATCTAGTAATTTATAGCTATAAAATTTCCTTCTATGTTAGCTTTATCTCATAATTTTGATATGTTGGAATTATCCCTAAAATTTTTCAAATTTCTGTCTTTGACTTCTAATTTTATTTCATTTATGTTGGAGAACATACTTTGTTTAATTTCATTCTTTCCAGGTCTAACTGAGCACCAAAGGGGAAACCTGTTGAAGTGAAATGGACACTATAAGAAACAATGACCTGATCAGCTTTTGTCCTGACTCTAGATGTACAATGTAATACTTTATCCTTTTTAGTATTTGTTGTTGTTGTTGTTGTTCTAGTACTAGTGGTTGAACTCTGTAATTAACACACAATTATTCTTAGGTGTTTAAATTTTAACTGAAAAGTGATCCCTGCTAAATTTAAGAGTGGAAAAAGAGAGGGAGGAGATGTACAATTTGGGACATGCTCAATTGGACTTGCCCCAAATGGTGGATTTAGAAATGTGCCAGGGGATTCCAATACAATCCCATCAAGGTGGCATGTACCAATGCCATCTCACTAGTCCAAGTGATCAATTTCAGTTCACAATTGATCACTCTGATAGGTCTAAGAGTCAAAGGGATCACACAAATAAGACTAGTGTCTGCTAATACTAACTGATAGAATCAAAAAGGGAGAGAAGGATCCAACATGGGAAGTGGGATACACAGCAGACTCATGGAATGGCAGATGTCCTAAACAGCACTCTGGCCTCAGAATCAGCCCTTAAGGCATTTGGATCTGGCTGAAGAGCCCATGAGAGTATTGTAGGCATGGAAAGCCAAGATACCATGGAAAAGAAAAAAAAAAAAAAAAGAAGAAGACCTAAATGAAAGATCTCTGCGAGTGAGATCCCAGTGGGAAGAACGGGACCATCAAAGAAGGAGGTACCTTTCTCCGAAGGGAGGAGAGAACTTCCACTTTGACTATGACCCTATCGGAATAAGATCAAAGTCGGCGAACTCTAAAGGCTTCTGTAGCCTTGGCAACTCATGACTAGAGCCTAGGGAGATTACTGACGCCATGAACATGAGTGTCAAATTGTTAAGTCAGCAACAGGAGTCACTGTGTACTTACATCTCATGTGGGATCTGTCCTTAATGTGTTGTCTAATGTGCAGTGATGCTATAACTAGTACTAAAACAGTATATTTACACTTTGTGTTTCTGTATGGGTGCAAACTGATGAAATCTTTACTAAGTATATGCAGAATCAATCTTCTGTATATAAAGATAATTGGAAATGAAAAAAAAAACCTGGTGTTAAATTGGAAATTGCATAGAAAATTAATTAATTTTAAAAAAAATATCATGTAGGATCTCTGTCTTTAATGTGCTGTACACTGTTATTTAATGCTATAACTAGTATTCCAACAGTATTTTTTCACTTTGTGTTGCTATGTGGGGGCAAACTGTTGAAATCTTTACTTAATATATACTGAATTGATCTTCTGTATATAAAGAGAATTGAAAATGAATCTTGATGTGAATGGAAGGGAAGAGGGAGTGGGAAAGGAGAGGGTTGCGGGTGGGAGGGAAGTTATGGGGGGGGAAGCCAATGTAATTCATAAGCTGTACTTTGGAAATTTATATTCATTAAATAAAAGTTTTTAATAAAAAAGATAATTTCTATTGTCTATGTTTATTCCTTTATATAAGTCAGACTTTCTTGTACTTTGCATATCTCATATTTTTTTGAATAGCAGATATTTCAGGTATTCTATTTTAGCAATTATAAATAGTACTCTACTGTGGGGCTTGTTATGGTTACTTGTGAGGTGGATAGATGAATTCAGTGAAGTCTGTCTGCTCCTACTACTGTCAATGTGTAGCTCAGATGTCATTCCTCAGAGGATGCAGATTCGTAAGGGATGACTGTTTTTATACAGGCAATCTTTTACTGTCTGTTTTTCACATCTCTTCTGGCTAGTCTGCTTCTACTTGTATCACACCCAGTCCTTAAGCTTACAAGTTGCCAACTCGTTGTACTATTCTTTTTGCCAGTTCTGATTCATGGTCTTATCCAATTCAGGTCAGGTCCTGTGATGGGGTAGAGAGATGCCAGTCTTTGAGGTTAGCATTGACCCTACCTGGCAGACCCCTCTGTACTATGGAGCAGGAGCTGAGGGTGACAAGAAGCTCAGTCTTTGCCGGCTGCTCCAAACCAATAATCACTGTCATCAAGATGTGAAGGTTGCAGGTGGAGGATGGCAGGAACTGGTGCTGCCATCCATGTAGTTACTGCCACCACCCTAGATGGATCTTCCACAGCCCAGAGCCTGGGAAAATGGAATCTGCTGGAATTAAGTGTCTAGTAAATCTACCCAAGATAGATCTGGTTTGGGAAGATGGGAAAGATGGAGCCTACCACTTGACTGCTGATCTCACTGGAGTAGGTCTTTCATAACAAAGAATTGTTCTAGAAGAGGAACTATAGCCAACCCTTGACTGAGAGCCCCTCTCCGGATCTTTCCTACCTAGTGGCACTTAGGGGTCGGAAAACAAGCACTGTCTGGCTGAGGCTATTTACTCAATGAAGACATTCTACTGTGTGTAGCTGTTGAAAATGGGATCTGCCAATATTCTGTTGCTGCCAAACCACCCAGAATAGCTCTTCTACCCTGGAAACCTGGGAGGCTGTCATTTGGTTACCACATTTATTGAAAGAGTTATCCACAAAGGATATAGTATGTAGACCCAGTGCCATGGCCTTCTGCTGTTTTTCAAGTATTTTCATAGCTTTTGTTGAATAAATGCTTATTTGTGGCATGCCCATTGATCAATCTTCAGAGATTTTAAATGATTGTCTGTATTGTTTTTAGCCAGCTTAGTAGTTGGCCCATTGAGAGAGTTTCCTCCTCTACATTCTATCAACCCTTCATCAGCTATTCTGCAACTTTCTACATAGTTTTATCACTTCATGGAACCCTATTGCCTCCTAGCCAGCCTTTTTGTTGTCTCTCTCTCTTTCCTATCAATATAGATGATTTATATAATTTGAGTCAGGCCAGTCCTTTTTTTGGACAATTGTAGGGTTATGCTTAATGCTCACATGAAGTTTAAACTTTTCAATATACTTTGTTGATTAGCTCCTTATGTAAAAGAGCTCATATTTCATTTGTATCCCAGCTTGGACTGTTCTAGCTGAATTTAACTTTTATACCAAAATGTCACTTTTTAATGTTTCCCTACATGTATTAATAAATTTCAAAAAATACTTTATCTTTTGTGTTATTTATGCTTTTTCAATGTTAAATATTTTAATAAATTCTCAATACCATTTTCTATGTTACATTTTAACATTCTCATTTGTATTTTAGGTTTAAGTTTTAACCACAACATAAGTTTCATAAGTGTATTATTTTTAAATTAATGTTTGTTAATTTAAGGCACATTAAACTTTTTCCTTGTATGACATTAGGCATTCCCACTATTTCTTCTGTTTCATTGTCCGTATTTCAGGATTCAATATGATCAGATGATAACAGGCAGACATTGGAATATTACTATAAGGTAAAATTTACTGTAAGAGTTGACTTACTTTGTTGAACAACCATCAAACATTCCAGTGTTCATGAGATATGGGCAGACAATGGTGGTTTTGATATCAGTTTTCTTTTGCAAACTTAATTCCAGGAATAGAGACTCAGCAAAGCCAAAGGCTGCAAATTTGCTTGCAGAATAATCTGTAACAGTAGAAAGTGATGAGACACAGAGCTAGACAAGTGAACTCTAGGGATTATTTTAAAAATTGAGCCTCGCTCTCCTTTTCTCTAGTTTGGCACTGGGTTCAAAGCATCACTGTTAAAGTCATTTATGTGAGCAAACAATCCACTTCTATATCTCCACACTATGCACCCAACACTAAGAGGGATATCATTTCAATGTCTCAACCTAAGAATACCAACGAGCCAATATACTCATTCCATCTTCCCATATAACTGCCATTATAAATAGGGAAATGGAAGGGCATGTGGTATTGTAGATAAAGTCAAATGTTCCAGAGATTTCCCCTTGGTACAAGAAGAACTTCTCTGTACCTTAGAAGAGTCCTGATTTTCAAAGATGTTGACTGCATAGATAGGCATCTGATGAAACAAAGCACTCACCTGAGAGTCCTTTGATGCCAGCTAGCCCTGCTACACTTGAAATACAGACCAAATGGCCATGGTTAGCTTTAATCATGGCGGGAAGAAAAGCCTTGCAAGTCTGAAAGACAGGAATACACTGCGTTAATATTTAATTCATTGATAACTTTACTTCTTAAGTATTATATAAATTTAGCAATTCATTTAACAGATACTTATTTAGCATTTGTAATGTGTTAAATTTTATGGCAATGCAAAGTAGGCATCATGTAGCCACTGTTCCCAAGAAGCTTAGGTTTATTTTGTCACTCTCTAAGAGACATTATTTGATTTCTTTTGCCTTTGAAGTAAGCTATACTAATTAGATCAAATAAAGACTTACACTTGCAGTTGGTGAAAATTCTTAAAACTTAAGTTTTTCCAGGATGCTGAGCTCATACATGTAGTTTTCAGCAGTTTCTATTAAAGTTTAGTTGCATTTAGCTTCCTGGCTGTACCATAAATAAGGTCCACCCTCACACTGCTGTGTTAGCAGGATGGGAGAAATTGCTTGAGAAAAGGTAACATTCAATGCAAAGTAAACGCAGCCTGGTAAGTAAAGGACTTTTGAATTATTAATTATATTTTTCAGCTATTTTTGTAAACTTTAGTTATTCATCCTCTAGCAAGATAATAACCCAATGTTCTAGGTCCCTGTGCCATGGAAGCATATCAATTCTCTTCTTTCTGTACCTCTTAGATTCTCTCATGGAACTTTTCCCTTCTTTCTTCCCTCAGTGGGCTTCTTTTGTTTAAACCTTGCTCAAAAGTGATTACCCAATCTCTGATATAAGACAGAGATGAATGCAAGTTTTCAGCAAGCTAGAGCAATTTTAAATAAGCTTGCGTGGTGGTCACCTGTCTCTCACAGAGCAAACAAATGTAACTTTGCTTGACCAGTAATTATTTGGAACAAGGCACTTCACAATCTTGTGAAATGTAGAAAAATAATAAGTATGGTTTTTTTTTTGTCCATTAGAAAATTGTAATTCCAGAAGTAAGAGTTTAGCAATCTTATTTCAGCATTTCTTTTCTCATGACCTATATACAGTGTTTCCCATATTGTCATTTTACCAGCTGTTTCATTTTACTGGTTCTCCTATAAATGAATTTAAGAAAACCCTGACAATACTCATCACCGATTTCTATGAGGTTCCTGATTTTACAATGTCAGAATTTTGCATTTATTTTGCTGAGTCTGCAGATAGGTGCTCATTTTCAAACACCTGGGTGCGCTCAGATGTGCTCACTTACAGGGAAGTGTCACAGGATCAAAGAATGGCAGTTCTGCTGTGAAATCTTTCGTCTTCCACTAACATTCTTCTAGAACTGTTGAACTTATGGATGAGTTCCTACTCACAGATAATTGACCTCTTTTTAACATTTTGTGACAAAGTGGCATGGCAATTTATGTGTAAGTGTGTTGTGGTTACAGCATCTTTGTATTTCAAAAATTAAAAACCAGGGTTGGAATTTGGTGTAGCAGTTAAGATGTCACTTTGGACACCTGCATTCCCATATCAGAGAGTCTGGATTTAAATCTCAGTTCTGGTTCTGATTTTAGCTTCCTTCTAACATGTATCCTGCGACAGTGGAAGTACTTAGGTTCTTGCATCCATGGGGGAGACCAGATTGAGATCTTGACACCTGGCTTCAGCTTGACCCAGCTCTATCTGCTGCAAGCATTTGGCAAGTGAAGATCTCTTTCCCTCTGCCTCTTAAATAAACAAAATTAATAAATAAAAATAAAGGAGATATAGGGTGTTTATTTGTCCTAGTGGTTAAGACACTGCGTGGGACACTCACATCTCAAATTCAAATGCCTGGGTTCATTTCCTAGCTCTACTCTCCATTCCAACTTCCTGTTGATGCAAAAACCTGGGAGCAAATAATTGGAGACCCAGACTGAGTTACTGGATCTTGGCTTCAACCTGGCCCAACCCTGGCTAGTGCAGGCATTTAGGTATTTTGGAGGTCTCTGTCTGTCTGTCTGTCTCTGTCTTTACTTTTCAAAAAAACATAAAATATCAAAAAAATTAAAAGTTGAAAAATCTCAGTGTGCCAGTCATAACTGAGACAGTTAGAGATGGCAAGAGCTGGTTGTTGTTTTTCAACTCCAGAGTTGACAGATTCAGGCTGAGCCCCAGCATCATCTCCTGCATGTCTGCCTGGTCGACCTGGCAAAATGCAGGGATCAGACACTGAGGCATGGAGGTCCAGCTGCAGCACCACTCTCCATGTCTGGAAGCTTATGAAATTATCAGGCAGGTGAAGCTGAGCAATGGAGTTGAAGGTGTGAGTTAGTGCTACTTTTATAAGGAATCCTCTGGGTTGAGGTAGTGAAAATCCTCAGCTGACAGGGAGAGAAAGTAGTGGTCTACAGCAGAAACGTTCAGGGTGAGCAGTTTTCTACTCACAGGGGCCTACAACTTAAGGTTTAGTTTTGTGTCCTTTTTCACACGAAATTTTTTTGTGCTTTTTGCAAATATATCATATGAGTATTTACTGTTAAACTAGGCCTGACTTTGCTACCAATTTCCTGTGTCTTCAATAGAGAAAAGTTTTCCGCCATAGAAGGAAAGTGACTATTTACAGTACTTCCCTCTTATCCATGGAGGGCATGTTGCAAGACCCTCAGCTGAAACTAAGGATACTACCAAACCCTAGAATACTATGTTTTCTCCTATTCATTCATATCTATGATAAAGTTTAATTTATAAATTAGACACTGAAAGATATTGACAACACTAAAATAAAATAGAACAATTATAACAATATACTGCACTAAAAATTTGTGCTTTTTGACATTTATTAAGCACTGCAACACTGTGAGAATTGATCTAATAACCATGACAGCTACGAAGTGACTACTGGGCAGATAGCATATACCATATGGATACCCAGGACAAAGAATGATTCATGTCTCAGGTGGGATGGTGCATGAGATTACATATTTAGAATGGTACAATTTAAAATGTGTGAATTGTTTATTTCTGGAATTTTCCATTTAATATTTTTGTACTGTGGAAAATTAAGTCTTGGATATGGGGGGCCATTCTATTGAAGTGTGTGCTTGAAGTCTTATACATCAATGGAGGGCATTTTTAGGATGTTCTAGAAGGTGAGTTGATTTTAGAAACCCATCATTTGTGCTTCTGGATGGATATTTACTGTTAAAGGGAGAGCAAAGGAATATAAATAAGTGTCTTATTAGCAATTTGTTGTAAAAATATATTTTAACTTTTGTAAAGTATTTTTTAAAATTAATTTGATAGGTAGAACTACAGACAGTTTGAGAAAGAGACAGAGAGAAAGGTTTCCTTCCGTTGGTTCACTCCCCAAATGGCCGCAATGGCTGGAGCTACGCGGATCCGAAGCAAGGAGCCAGGAGCTTCTTCCCGGTCTCCCATGCCCAAGCACTTGGGCCATCCTCCACTGCTTTCCCAGGCCACAGCAGAGAGCTGGACTGGAAGAGGAGCGACCAGGACTAGAACCTGGTGCTCATATGGGATGCCAGCGCCACAGGCGGAGGACTAACCTAGTGCACCATGGTGCCGGCCCCGTAAAGTATTTTTAATACCTTAATAAATTACCTAGGAATCCAGGAGTATACATTACTCATAATCAAACTAGGTCTGTAAAAAGTCTGTGATTTGTATGATAAACAACTTTTTCCTGACTTTATCAGATTTAGTTAATTTTATTTTATTGCATTTATTTAAGATATGTGATTTATTTTTGTCTCATGGAAAAGTCTAATTCACGAATCCCTAAATTTTTTTCATAGTGGCTTATGGGTCAGAAACACTTAGCTTTGTTTCCACAAAACATTTCAGGTTATGAAAAGTACAAATAAATACTCAGTTGAATTATAACAAATGATGAGTTTACTATAAAACAACAAATTACCAAGTGTGTGGATTTAGTTATTCCACTTGTACTGGCTTTTACAATCTTTCAGTTTCATCTTTTTGACTTTTTTTTTTTTTATGGCACCAAATACTACAGTTGTTCTTTAGTATCAACTTAAATGGCTTCAAGGTTTTAGAATAATTTTGCTGGGTAAATTTATGAGAAATCTTTGGTTACTCACAAACTTTTGAAGAAGTTAAAATTCAGAGAGAACATGTTTCGAGTAACCAAGAAGAGTTTAAATTTTTTTTTTATAAAACTTCAATAGAGATGGTAAGTTCAATGTAGTATTCCTTATCTTGCAATTATGATGGCAAAGTGAATTAATTTTTAATGTTATTGCTGAAAACCAAAAATGACACTGGGCCTATGTTGTGGTGCAGTGAGTTAAGCTGTGGCTTGTAACATCAGTATCCCATTTCAGAATGCTGGTTCGAGTTCCAGCTATTCTTCTACCAATACAACTTCTACTAAATATATCTGGGAATGAACTGGAAGATGGCCCAAATACTTGGGCCTTGCCACCTGTATGGGAGACCAGGGTGGAGTTCCTGACTCCTGGTTTTAGTCTCCCCCAGACACAGCCACAGTGGTCATTTGGGGGAGTGAACCAGCAAATAGAAGATCTCTCTTTCTCTCTATTTTCCTCTGTTCTCTCTCTGTTGTCTTGTCATTCAAATAAATAAATCTCTGTAAAAAATGATATCACCACATGCTGTGCATATGCTTTTGTGTGTTTAAGCTCATATACATATATAAATGAATAAGTTAGTAAGCAAAAGAAACTTACTGATCATAAATATGAGTGACTTGGAACCTTAAAATTCGTCTTAGAATATTCAGTCTGTTGTGCACAGAAGTATTGAGAGGTTCAACTTTAACATTTTTAGTCTTCCCAGAGAGCAAAGATTCTCATCTTGTCAGAATATATGCATAGGCACTTGAGCCATAACTAACTGTTGTCATGATAGTGAGTTGTTAAATCATAAAACCAAAATTTGTAATTTCTGAAAGAAGTAACCTCTCTTAGTAATTGTTACTTATTGCTGGGTTTATTGAAAAAAAATAAAATAAGACTTTTATCCCTCTGGCTGTTCAGGTAGCCAGTTACAACTATTCAGCTCTGGTTTTGTTCAGCAAAATCTCACTGTGGAGGTATTTTGCACTCAGAGTCATCTTTGTCACTTCTTAGCTAACCAAAACACTCAGGACTCCTTCCCTTAGCTTAACATCCATGACACGGCAATCAACACAAATGGGCATGCTAGAAACCATGAGTGTATTTGGTAAACTCCACATTTCTTAATTTGCTAGTTTTATTTTATGACCTGCCCTGAGGAAATGTGGGAGAAAAAGTCAAATCCAGAAAGAAAAACATAACTTTGTGTGGGGCAAATTTATCAATACACATTTGCTGCATCAGAGATTGCACTCTTGCCCGGATGGATAAGAAGATCCTTGGGACTTTTCAGTGCTCTCCTTCTAATCATTAACCAAACATTTACAAAATAGTTATATGTTACACCCCAGGGGTGGTTTCTATGTTCTCCATTTTGGTATTATCGGTTACTTAAATAAATGAACCATAGCTGTTTAGTTTTGTCTTTGATAGGGTGTCTGGGTTCCTCTCACCCTGCTGAAAGCCGAATGGTATGTTAAGTCAGACACAGTACAGAAGTCACACTTAGTGTCACATTTTGACTTCCACTGTGCCAAGGAACCCACTCATTGGAATGGGCATCCCAGTGGGAGCTAACATTGCTGTTGCTAAATCAAGTCCAAAGAAGCTGTTTAGTCTGGAAGCAGATGACTATGTGAAAGTAGATGCCAGCTGTGATTGAGCAGAGCACAAGTGACCATAAGAGTCATCCCTTGGGATCCACAGGGGTCTGGTTCCAGCTCTGCCTGTTAAAATCCAAGGATGCTCAAGTCCTTTACATAAAATGATGTAGAATGAGGGTACTTCCAAAACTTTGTGGAAAATGGAATTAAAAGATAAATTTATTTGGGTACAAAAATTTTCAAGTTCATGCACTGAAAATTTCAAGGAAAGTGAGAATTATCAAAAACTATTCAGATTTCAAAACTCTTTGCACTCAAATAAACTTTTCTTTTAATAATGTTTTCACTAATTTTTTGGAGTTCCCTTATATTTTCATATAAACTATGCACTTCCTGCTGTCTACTTTAAATCATCTCTAGGCTACTTATAAAACCTAAGACAAGGTAAATGCTATTTAGCTACATGTAGTTATTTTCTTTATTGTTTAGGGAATAATGACAAGAAAAGAAGTCTGTACATGTTCAGTACAGATGCAGTTTGGTTTTTCTAGTATTTTCAATTTACAATTGGTTCAATCCAAGGTCAACTGTACAAGGCTGGATGAGGAGGATTTAATTTTGTCCCTGTTGTATATTCAGATGAGAATCTGTGAGAAAGTACTTAAAAAAAAAAACTGTTTTAGGAAGTTATCCTTATTCAGGCTGGAATGAAACTCTTTTTAGAAAATTTCTTTTTTTTTTTTTTTTTTTTGACTGGCAGAGTTAGACAGTGAGAGAGAGAGACAGAGAGAAAGGTCTTCCTTTTCCCATTGGTTCACCCCCAAAGTGGCCGTTATGGCCGGCGCGTTGCGGCTGGTGTGCTGTGCTGATCCAAAGCCAGGAGCCAGGTGCTTCCTCCTGGTCTCCCATGCGGGTGCAGGGCCCAAGGACCTGGGCCATCCTCCACTGCACTCCCGGTCCACAGCAGAGAGCTGGACTGGAAGAGGGGCAACCAGGATAGAATCCAGGGCCCCAACCGGGACTAGAACCCGGTGTGCCGGCGCTGCAGGTGGAGGATTACCCAGTGAGCTGTGGCGCCGGCCTAGAATAGTTTCTTAATCCAACTAATTCTTTCAGAATCAGGAAAAAACATCTTATGGGGAATCTTATTTATATTATAAGCTGAGCAAATCATTCATGGAAAGTAAGTATAATTTTTATTCAAGTACTTTGAATTCAGGTGAGTGTTTTCAGAATGGATTAAATTTAGAAAAACATAGGGACTGATATTTGACTTATTCTAACCAATATATAATCATGAATCAAACTGGTTGATAACATGAAAGACATCACTTGTGTCCACAAATGCATGTAGGGCAGTGGACAGATTCTATACAATGACTGCTACTCGGAACCTTGTCTTTCATGGTGATGAATCTACTTGGATAGGTTCAGCAAGAACCAGGCTTTCTTTTTTGCAGGATATTATTGAAGAGCTTGTACACAACGGTGCCATATTTAAGAATAAATCTCATTCAATTATGTTGGACAATCCCACTGTTTAGGAGAAATGATTGTAGTTCACATATGGAACTAATGCGTACTGGTCTGTATCCCCAGGAAACTGGGCTGACACCCGTTGTATAACTCCATAGGTCCTGTTCAAGCCTTATGGGCAGTAGGGGGATTACTTCATGCTAGGAACACAGGCAAGTTTGGAGGACCTCAAGAGAGATAAAAAGAAGAAATCTGTCTCCAGATACACCGCAGGCAAAACCTGATAGAGATGCATTTCTAGGGTTTGATTTCCTAGTACTGGAATAAGTGAGATAACAAGAGAAACAGCAAAACATTTTTAGGGGCCATGGCTGTGGAGTAGAAAGTTAAGCCTCTGCACAAGGCTCCGGCCTTCCATATGGGTGACTAGACTCATGCTATTCTAAGTGCATTTTGAGCTCTGAATTTTCTTTTTTAAGCAAGGGAGAGTGTTGATCGGGTTAGTGTGTACAAGATCACCTTGTTCCTGGATGAAGATGAGTTAGCAGGCACCCGTGTTGAAGACGGAAGGCCATGAAGAGCTGTTGGTGAGAACCAAGGCTGATTTCTACTAGCGGCTGGCAACAGAGATGGAGAGTACAATGTTTGGCAGGGAAAAGCCAAGGATATTGGCATCAAGGGAAGGGGAGTAATCAAGGATGAGTTCCAGCTCTGTGATGTGATTATGAATGAGTGTACCCTGGCTCCATATACCCAGGCAATTATTTCCCCCTCCCAAGGGCAAAGCTTGAGGGTGGGGTGGTACAGGGAAGGAAATCACTGGTACAGGGAAGGAAACCACACCAGGACTGGGGGAGACACTCCTGAGTGAGAAATTCACCAGTTCTTCTGTCAAGTCTTTCTCTCCATTCTCACGTTTTCCTTCTGTAAACTTGTGGCATCATTTTTCAGTTGCTTGCCTTTGGGGAATTCATTTACACTCCATTGGATCTCAGTTTTCTTATTTGTGAAATGAGAATTGAATGGCACTATGCCTGCCTGTACAATTAAAGAACATTAGGACTAGGCATCTTGGCTAGCAAATAAGATGCCACTTCGGATGCCAGCATCCCATGTTGGGATGCCTTGGCTTTGCTCCTGACTCCAGCTTCCTGCTAATCCCAACCCTGAAAGATATGCCATGGATATGGGAGATCTGGATTGAATTCCTGGTTCTCGGCTTAGGACTGGTCAAGCCTTGGCTGTTGTGGACATATGAGGGAGTGAACTAGTATATGAGAGCTCATTCTCTCTCTCTCTCTCTCTCTCTCTCTCTCTCTGCCTTTCAAATTAAGAAAATAAACAAATAAAAATTTCAAATAAATAAGATTGTTAATTAGAAAATAATAATTTGCAACCATGCAGGCATACTGCAAGCTCTCCATAGGTGCTGAGTATTGTTATTCCTCCTGCCATGGTTCCTGTGTTATCATGCCTGGTCATGCAGGAACATACACCAGTACTCTGAAAGCAGTTCCTGCTCTCTGCACAAGCTCCTCTTCCACTCATGAAATAATTGCTTGTATAATTGCTGTCCACTCTCAATTTGTAGTTTGGTGGGCATATTTCTGAACAGACTAATATGAGGGCTCTTCAACTAGTTTATGGAAAATATGTGTTATGAAAAAACCATCATAGATTAAAAAACGTTTTAAACCAAAATAAACTAATCTTTTAATTCCACCATTCAACACTGGGGAAGGTTGAGTGGAGGGAATTCCCTGAGGTTTTGGAATAAGGCAAGATCAGGAAAGACAGAGCTGGGTGTGGCAGCGTAAAAGATGGCAGGGGTGAGTCCCCATCAGTCTATCAGTGGAAAATGCCCAAATGCAGATCATGTGGATGAACAGACATTTATAGAAATACATGGACTCTTCATTATTATATATTTAAAAGAGAGAGGAATTACCCAGAAATGAGCGAAGGCATTGACAAGGAACGATTTTTCCACCATGTGATCTGGAATGTCCAGGAAGGGCTTTCCTGTTACGATGCCTGCATTGTTAATGAGGATGGTCACGTCACCAACTTCTTTCCTGACCTGGCCAGAAGGAAGACAAACATTAAACCAGTCACGGTGTTGCATTTTCCTGTCATTATTTTTTCTTATTTTTTTCAGGTAATTTCTGTAATACTAACTATGGTATTTCTATTTTTGTATAGAAATTCAGCAGTTTTGGGGCCCACATTGTGGCATAATGGGTAAAGCTGTCATTCACAACATCAGCATCCCACATGGGTGATGGTTCAAGTCCTGGCCGTTTTACTTCCCATCCAGTTCCCTGCTAAGGAACCTAGGAAAGCAGTGGAGGATGGCCTGAGACCTTGGGCCCCTGTACCCACGTGGGAGGCTCAGATGAAGCTCCTGGCTCCTGGCTTCAGCCTGCAACAGCCCTAGCCACTGTGGCCATTTGGGGAGGGAACCAGTGGATGGAAGATCTCTTCTCTCTCAACTCTTTCTTTCAAATAAACAAAATAAAAAGAAACATGGAGGAGGGGCTGTTTTCTCTCTTTCATCACATTGTCTCAGACTGTAACTTGGTGGTGACATTGATAAAACACTCAGGGGCAAAGCATGAAGTGTGCTTATTTATTTATTTATTTTTGAATCTTGTCCTGAACTGGGCCTTTTGGCTGACACAATCTCTGTTTCTTTGTTTCTAATCAAGAAGCATTGCCTGCCCTGACTTAGCTTTCTAACTCCTGGTCCAGGCATTGTTATGTATTGAGCCTGCCAGGTAACACCATTTGGGGATATTCAGTAACTATTGTGCTTATGCAGTAGAAAGGAACCAATTGTGAAAGGAGGAGCAAATATTGCTGAGCCTATGCTGGGTTGCAGGATTAGATGGATTAGACACTGCTACTTTGGAGAGAAGTAGGACAGAGGAAAATATCGGAGAGGCTGACTTTTTTAAGAAAGGATTTATCATTTATTTGGAAGAAAGTTAAAGAGAGAGAGAGAGAGAGAGAGAGAGAGAGAGTCTTTCATCCACTGATTCACTCTATAAATAGCCACAACAGCCATGGCTGAGCCAGGGTGAATCCAGGAGCCAGGGCTTCTTCTGGGTCTCCCACATAGGATCAGGGGCCCAGGCGCTTGGGCCATCCTCTGCTGCTTTCCCAGGTGCATTAGCAGGAAGCTGGATTGGAAGTGGAGCAGCTGGGACTTGAATGGGTGCCCATATGGGATGCCGACGCTGCCAGCAGCGTTAACCTACTATGCCACAGTGACAGCCCCAGGAGAGGCTGACATTTATTTTTTATTTTTTTTTTGTAATAATGTTTTTTTTATTAAACTTTTATTTAATGAATATAAATTTCCAAAGTACAGCTTATGGGTTACAATGACTTCCCCATCCCAAAACTTCCCTCCCACCCACAACCCTCCCCTTTCCCACTCCCTCTCCCCTTCCAATCACATCAAGATTCATTTTCAATTCTCTTTATATACAGAAGATCAGTTTAGTATATATTAGGTAACGATTTCAACAGTTTGCCCCCATATAGCAACACAAAGTGAAAAAAAATACTGTTGGAGTACTAGTTATAGTATTAAATAAGAGTGTACAGCACATTAAAGACAGAGATCCTACATAATATTTTTTAAAAATTAATTAATTTTCTATGCCATTTCCAATTAACACCAGGTTTTTTTTTTATTTCCAATTCTCTTTATATACAGAAGATCGATTCAGTATATAATTAGTAAAGATCTCATCAGTTTGTACCCATGCAGAAACACAAAGTGTAAAAATACTGTTTCAGTACTAGTTATAGCATCACTTCACATTGGACAACACATTAAGGACAGATCCCACATGGGATCTAAGTACACAGTGACTCCTGTTGCTGCTGACTTAACAATTTGACACTCCTGTTCATGGCGTCAGTAATCTCCCTAGGCTCTCGTCATGAGTTGCCAGGGCTATGGAAGCCTTTAGAGTTCGCTGACTTTGATCTTATTCTGATAGGGTCATAGTCAAAGTGGAAGTTCTCTCCTCCCTTCAGAGAAAGGTACCTCCTTCTTTGATGGCCCCGTTCTTTCCACTGGGATCTCACTCACAGAGAACTTTCATTTAGGTCTTCTTCTTCTTCTTTTTTTTTTCTTTTCCATGGTATCTTGGCTTTCCATGCCTACAATACTCTCATGGGCTCTTCAGCCAGAGAGGCTGACATTTAAAGCAGAGCACCCCCTTGACTTGGTAAGGTAATCAGTGTGAGCAAGCTTTCACATCCAGACCATGGGTACATGGGCCCCAAAGGAAATGGAATATTTGGTATAAAGTCTTCCTTCCTTCCTTCCTTCCTTCCCTCCTTCCTTCCTTCCTTCCCTCCCTCCCTCCCTCCCTTCCCTCCCTGCTCCCCTCCCTCCCTCCCTCCCTCCCTCCCTCCCTCCCTCTCTCCCTCCCTCCTTCCTTTCTCTCTCTCTCTCTCTCTCTCTCTCTCTCTCTCTCTCTCTCTCTCTCTTTTTCTCTCTTTCTTTCCGAAAAATCCTTGGGGCAGGCTTGATGGTGCTGTTGAAGCTGCTGCTTCGGATGCCAGCATCCCATATCAGAGTACCAGTTCCTGTTTCAGTTCCTCTGTTTCTGATCCCATTTCCTGCTAATGTGTCTGGGAAGCAGCAGATGATAGCACAAGTAGTTGAGTCCCTACCACCCATGTTGGAGACCTGGATGAAGCTCCTGGGTCCTGGTTTAAGCTGGGTCCAGCCCTGGCTTTTGTGGTCATGTAGGGAGTGAACCAGAGAATGGAAAATGTCTTTCTTTCTTTCTCTTTCCCCCAAATTGTTTTTCCCAAATTGACTACTCTTTATAGCCAAAATGATAATTGTCATAACAAACAAAACTCATGTGTGCACACCCAAACATTGATGACTGATTACATCGAAATTTGAGAGGAAGTTTTGCCCCAGGTTATTTTTTCAAAGAGTATTTGTATATTGGCTTCCTATCTTGCAGTTGAGACTGCTATTTTGATCTAATTTTGTGAAGTTAATCACTGTGTCACTTTAGAATTCTGTCATTGTTGTTTGATTTTCCTACAAATTTCAAGGATTTGGGTTTGCTGAAAATCTTGTAAGTAAAGTCTAACACTGGTATTTGGGTTCCTCAGGATTTCACCAGGTAATTGAAATAAAAAAGAAAAGCAGATGAAGTAGTTGAGTTATAATACTTTTATTTAGGGGCCAGCACTGTTGCATAATAGGTTAAATCTCTGCCTGTAAAACCAGCATCCCATATGGGTGCCAGTTTGAGTCCTGGCTGCTCCACTTCCAATTCAGCTCCCTGCTAATGTACCTGGGAAAGCAGTCGAGAATGGACCAAGTTCTTGGGCCCATGCACCCATGTGAGAGACCTGGAAGAATCTCATGGTTCCTGGCTTCTGATCAGCCCAGCTCCAGCTGCTGCGGCCCTCTGAGGAGTGAATCAGTGCATGGAAGATCTCTCTTTCTCTTTATCTCTTTCTCTCTCTTTCTCTCTCTCTGTAACTCTGTCTCTCAAATAAATAAATAAACCTTAAAAAATTATATTATGGGACCTTGAAAAGAAGAAAACTTTAAGAGACATTCCAATGGTGAAAAACAATTTTTCAATGATGATTTTAGATTGGTTTTCTAACAGAGAGTTTTAACCAAGAAGGATAGCTTTGTTTGTGTGGGGGACTACGATACTTTTGTTCTAAGGAAGATAATGGGGCTTTTCGTTGCTCACTCATTTGTTCATGACCCTTTTGGGGTGCAATGAAGGCTCTGATCCCAGGTGATAGCTGTATGTCTTAGCTCTATCTTATCTACTTCACTACCTGGACAAGTCCCTTACACTAAGTCTCTCTTTTTATTAGCAGTAGAATGGAAAAAATTATAGCATCTATTTAATTCATGGAAAATGAAAGTAAAAGATAAGCTTATTTGGATGAAAACATTTTAGGAATCATGCATACAAAGGGTCTTTAAAAAGTTCATGGAAAATGCATCGTGTGAAAAAACTGTATGGTTTTCAAAATTTTTTGGCACACTTTCAATCCATTTTCCATGAACTTGTTTGAGTGGTTACATATATGATAACATTGCAGAAAAGAAGACTTTTTCAGAAGTCCAGATCTTGCTTGCTGGGGGTGGAGACCCAGTCAGACTTTATCCTTGAGCCAACACTAAATATATTTCATTTTCTGAGAACAGCTCCTGTCATATTTCTGCCTGCTTTGCAAAATGAGAGCTGATTTGGATTTTACTTGCGTTTCACAAAAATAAACCTAAGGGCCTATAATGCATATATTTCCCTTAGATGATGATGAGTTATAAGAAACAAATGCTACTGGGCCCCAAACAAAGAATAAGGCAACAGAAAATGAATGATGAGGAAGATTCGGAAAGGGGGTCAGAGGGTGAATGTCAGGGTAGCAATGCATGATTTATTTATACACACAAATATCATTTATAATATTCATTTATACATATATTATCTAAATATTTATACATATATGTACATACAGTAAATATTAGCTGTGATTGTTAGTGTTCATTAATATTTAGCACGAAGTTGGATAGCAACAGGCTAACTGTAAGAGAAAATTTAGTCTAAAATAAGCTAAATGGCTCTGCTTTATATTCCATACTGTATATCCTCAGTACCTGATGAAAAGGAATTATCTCACTTTGAGATGGAATTTTCATATATTTAGAATCATGAAATATAAGAAGTAATGTTAAAGCTAGATAGGATTTTTTTTTGCTTTATTCTTTTTTTTCAACTTTTATTTAATAAATTTGAATTTCCAAAGTATAACTTTTGTTTTTATTTTTTTAAAAGTAATTTCTTTTTTAAAATTTATTTGACAGATAGAGTTAGACAGTAAAAGAGAGAGACAGAGAGAAAGGTCTTCCTTTTTGCCGTTGGTTCACCCTCCAATGGCTGCTACAACTGGCGCACTGCGCCAATCCGAAGCCAAGAGCCAGGTGCTTCCTCCTGGTCTCCCATGCGGGTGCAGGGACCAAGCACTTGGGCCATCCTCCACTGCCTTCCCGGGCCACAGCAGAGAGCTGGACTGGAAGAGGAACAACCAAGGCTAAAACCTGGCACCCAAATGGGATGCCGGTGCCTCAGGCAGAGGATTAACCAAGTGAGCCATGGTGCAGCCCTAAAGTACAACTTTTGGATTATAGCAGCTTTTCCCTCCCACCCGCAACCATCCCATCTCCCACTCCCTTTCCCATCCCATTCTTCATCAAGATTCATTTTCAATTATCTTTATATACAGAAGATCAACTTAGTATATACTAACTGAAGATTTCAACAGTTTGCACCCACACAGACACACAAAGTATAGAGCACTGTTTTAGTAGTAGTTTTACTGTTGATTTGCATACTACAACACATTAAGGACAGAGATCCTACATGGGGAGTAGGTGCACAGTGACTCCTGTTGTTGATTTAACAATTGACATTCTTATTTATGACATCAGTAATCACCTGCAGTTCTTGTCATGAGCTGCCAAGGCTATGGAAGCCTCTTGAGTTCACCAGCTCTGATCTTATTTAGACAAGGCCATAGTCAAAGTGGAAGTTCTCTCCTCTCTTCAGAGAAAGGTACCTCTTTCTTTAATGGCCTGTTGTTTCTGCTGGGATCTCACAGAGATCTTTCATTTAGGTTTTGTGTTTTTTGTTTGTTTGTTTGTTTTGCCACAGTGTCTTGGCTTTCCATACCTGAGAAACTCTCATGGGCTTTTTAGCCATATCCGATTGCCTTAAGGACTGATTCTGAGGCCAGAGTGCTGTTTAGGACATCTGCCATTCTATGAGTCTGCTGGGTATCCCACTTCCCATGTTGGATCATTCTCTATTTTTAATTCTATCAGTTATTCTTCGCAGACACTAGTATTGTTTATGTGATCCTTTTGACACTTAATCCTCTCATTATGATCAATTATGAACTTAAACTGATCACTGACTAGTAAGATAGCATTGCTACATGCCACCTTGATGGGATTGAATTGGAATCCCCTGGCACGTTTCTAGCTCTACCATTAGAGTTAAGTCCGAGTGAGCATGTGCTGAACTCCTCCCTCTCTTATTCCCACTCTTATATTTAAGAGGGATCACTTTTCAGTTAAATTTAAACACCTAAGAATAATTGTGTGTTAATTAAAGAGTTCAATCAATAGTATTAAGTAGAACCAAAAAAGACAACTAAAAGGAATAAAATAGTAAGTTGTTACTTGACAGTCAGGGCATCTGATCAAGTCACTGTTTCTGATAGTGTCCATTCACTTCAACAGGTTTCCTTTGAGGTGCTCAGTTAGTTGTCACCGATCAGGGAGAACATATGATATTTGTCCCTCTGGGACTAGCTTATTTCACTCAGCATGATGTTTTCCAGATTCCTCCATTTTGTTGCGAATGACCAGATTTCATTTTTTTTAACTGCTGTATAGTATTCTATAGAATACATATCACATAATTTCTTTATCCAGCCTATTGTTGATGGGCATTTAGGTTGATTCCATGTCTTAGCTATTGTGAATTGAGCTGTAGTAAACATTGAGGTGCAGACATCTCTTTTATTTGGCAATTTAATTTCCTTTGGGTAAATTCCAAGGAGTGGACTGGCTGGGTTGTATGGTAGGGCTATATTCAGGTTTCTGAGGAATCTCCAAACTGTCTTCCACAGTGGCTTTACCAGTTTGCATTCCCACCAACAGTGGATTAGTGTGCCTTTTTCCTCACATCCTTGCCAGCATCTGTTGTTAGTTGATTTCTGTATGTAAGCCATTCAAACCGGGGTGAAGTGAAGCCTCATTGTGGTTTTGATTTGCATTTCCCTGATTGCTAGTGATCTTGAACATTTTTTCATGTGTCTGTTGGCTATTTGTATTTCCTCTTTTGAAATGTTTATTGAGGTCCTTGGCCCATCTCTTAAGTGGGTTCTTTGTTTTGTTGTTGTGGAGTTTCTTGATCTTTTGGTAGATTCTGGTTATTAATCCTTTATTGGTTGCATAATTTGCAAATATTTTTTCCCATTCTGTTGGTTGCCTCTTCACTTTCCTGACTGTTTCTTTAGCAGTACAGAAACTTCTCAATTTGATGTAAGCCCAATAGTTAATTTTTGCTTTGACTGCCTGTGCTTCTGGGGTCTTTTCCAAGAAGTCTTTGCCTGTGCCTATACCTTGCAGGGTTTCTCTGATGTTCTCTAATAATTTGACAGTGTTGGGTCATAGATTTAGATCTTTAATCCATGTTGAGTGGATTTTTGTGTAAGGTGTAAGGTAGCGGTCTTGCTTCGTGCTTCTGCACATGCAAATCCAGTTTTCGCAGGACCATTTGTTGAATAGACTGTCCTTGCTCCAGGAATTGGTTTTAGATCTTTGATCAAATATAAGTTGGCTGTAGATGTTTGGGTTGATTCCTGGTGTTTCTATTCTGTTCCATTGGTCTATCCATCTGTTTCTGTACCAGTACCATGCTGTTTTGATTACAACTGCCCTGTAGTATGTCCTGAAATCTGGTATTGTGATGCCTCTGGCTTTTGTTGTATAAGATTGCTTTAGCTATTTGAGGTCTCCTGTACCTCCATATGAATTTCAGCATCATTTTTTCCAGATCTGAGAAGAATGTCTTTGGTATTTTGCTTGGTATTGCATTGAATCTATAAATTGCTTTTGGGAGAATGGACATTTTGATGATATTGATTCTTCCAATCCATGAGCATGGAAGATTTTTCCATTTTTTGGTATCCTCTTCTATTTCTTTCTTTAAGATTTTGTAATTCTCATCCCAGAGATCTTTCAAATCTTTGGTTAAATTAAGAATTTGGGAAGATTCCCTCTCTTTCAATTGTACTGAATAATTGAGAAGAATTGGAATTAGTTCTTCTCTAAATGTCTGGTGGAATTCAGCAGTGAATCCATCTGGTCCTGGGCTTTTCTTTGTTGGGAGGGCCTTTATTACTGATTCAATTTCTGACTCGGTTATGTATCTGTTTAGGTTTTCTATGTCTTCATGGTTCAATTTAGATAAGTTGTATGTGTCCAGGAATCTATTTCTGATAGATTTCCCTGTTTGCTGGCATACAACTCTTTGTAGTAATTTCTGATGACTCTTTATTTCTGTGTTGTCTGTTGTTACATTCCCTTTTTCATCTCTGATTTTATTGATTTGGTTCTTTTCTCTCCTTTTTTTTTAGTAGTTGGGCCAATGTTGTGTCAATTTTGTTTATGTTTTCGAAAAACCAGCTCTTCATTTTGCTGATCTTTTAATGTTTTTTTGGATTTAATTCCATTGATTTCTTCTCGAATTTTAATTATTTCTCTTCTACTAGTTTTGAGTCTGGTTTGCTGCAGTTTTTCTAGATCCTTGAGATGCATTGATAGCTCATTTGTTTGGTGTCTTTCCAACTTTTGTAGGCACCTATTGCTATAAACTTTCCTCTGCTTTTGCTGTATCCCATAAGTTTTGATATGTTGTGTTGTTATCTTCATTTGCTTCCAGAAAGTTTTTTATTTCTCTTTTGATTTATTCTATGACCATTGTTCATTCAGAAGCATGTTGTTCAGTCTCCATGTGTTTGCATACATTCTAGGGATTCCTGAGTTGCTAATTTCCAGCTTCATTCCATTGTGATCTGAGAAGATGCTGGTATGATTTCGACTCTTTTGAATTTGCTGAAACTTACTTTATGGCCTAGTAGAATGTGGTCAATCCTAGAATAAGTTCCATGTACTCCTGAGAAAAATGTGTATTCTTCAAGTGTATGATGAAAAGTTCTGTAGATATCTGTTAGATCCATTGGGTTATAGTTTCGTTTAAATCTGCTGTTTCCTTGTTGATCTTCTGTCTGATTTATCTGTCCATTGCTGATAGTGGAGTATTGAAGTCCTCCAATACTATTGTATTGGAATCTAGGACTCCTTTTAAGTCCCTTAACATATCTTTTAAATAACCCAGTGCCATGTAATTAGGTATATATATGTTTATAATAGTTACATCTTCCTGTTGAATTGATCCCTTAATCATTATACAGTGTCCCTCTTTGTCTCTCTTAACAGTTTTTGTGTTAAAGTTTATTTTGTATGATATTAAGATGGCTATTCCAGCTCTTTTTTGGTTTCTGTTGGCATGGAATATCTTTTTCCAACCTTTCACTTTCAGTCTGCATGCACCTTCATTTGAGAGATGTGTTTTTTGTAAGCAGTGAATAGATGGGTTTTGTTTTTTAATCCATTCAGCCAGTCTGTGTCTTTTAACTGCAGAGTTGAGGCCATTAACATTCAGTGTGACTATTGATAAATAGTGACTTTGCCTGCCATTTTCCCAAAGATATTTCTAATATATACTTTGAACTTCCTGTGATCTTTTACTAGGAGATTTTCTTCCTTTGCCTTCTTTTGTATTGATGACCATGTTTCTGTGTTTCTGTGTGTAACACATCTTTATGCATCTTTTGCAGGGCTGGATGAGTGGTGACAAATTCTTGCAGTTTATGTTTGCTATGAAAGGTCTTTATTTCACCCTCATTCACAAATGAGAGCTTTGCAGGATATAATATTCTGGGCTGGCAGTTTTTTTCTCTTAGTACTTGGGCTATATTTCACCATTCCCTCCTATCCTGTAGGGTTTCTGATGAGAAGTCTGCTGTAGGGTGCTGGTGCCGTGGTGCACTATGTTTATCCTCTGCCTGCGGCGCTGGCATCCCATATGAGTGCTGGGTTCTAGTCCCAGTTGCTCCTCTTCCAGTCCAGCTCTCTGCTGTGGCCTGGGAGGGCAGTGGAGGATGGCCCAAGTCCTTGGGCCCCTACACCCACTGGAAGACCAGGAAGAAGCACCCGGCTCCTGGCTTTGGATCAGTGCTGCTCTGGGCTTTGTGGCCATTTGGGGAGTGAGCCAATGGAAGGAAGACCTTTTTCTGTCTCTCTGTCTCTCTAACTATCTGTAACTCTACCTGTCAAATAAATAAATAAATAAAAAGAAGCCTGCAGTGAGTCTAATTGGAGATCCTCAGAGTATTCTGGCATTTCTTTCTTGCACATTTTAGAATCTTTTCTTTATGTTTCACTGTGGTGAGTTTGATTACAATGTTTTGTGGCGAGCATCACTTCTGGTCATGTTTATTGGGAGTTCTTGTGCTTCCTGTGCTTGGATGTCTCTTTCTTTCTTCAAACTCAGGAAGTTTTCTGCTAGTATCTCACTAAAAAGGCCTTCTGATCTTTTATCTCTGCATGCCTTCAGGAACTCCTAGAACCCGGATGTTGGTTTTTTTTTTTAATAGTATCCTGTAGATTCCCAACAATATTTTTTAGATTTCTAATTTCCTCTTCTTTTTTTTTGGTTTGACTGTAAACTTTCCTGTGTTATGTCTTGTAAGTCCGATATTCTCTCTTCTACCTCACTGATTCTGTTTTTAAGGCTCTCAAATGTGTTTTTCATTTGTTCTATTGAATTCTTCATTTCATTTTGATTTTTCTTCAATATCTCAATTTCATGTTCTACTAAATTTCTCATTTCATTTTGATTCCTTCTTTAGATTTCATTTTCATGAGAGAGGTTTTCTGTCATGTCCTGTATGGATTTCAGTAGTTCATTCATTTGTTTTTTTATAACTTCTAAATATTCTTATCATAAATTTTTTTGAGTTCCACTTATTGCATTTCTTCTATCTCATCCTATTCATAATCTTATACAGGAGTGTCATATTTTTTGGGGGAGCATCATGTTGTCTTCCTTGTTCTTGTTTCCTCTTTTTTTTTTTTTTTTGCATTCGTTGTTTGGCATTGTGGAGATATTCTTTGGTTTCTTATTTTTTTTTCACTGCTATGGCTTTTCTTGTTATACTATGACTCTAGATTAAGTGGACTATCTGCTTTTGATGAATCTCTAGAGGCTTGTGGTGGGTGTGGTCAAAGAGCTCTGTTCAGTTCTTCAGGGTTAAGGGTGTACCTAAGGTGACGCACCCAGGTTTGGCATGGTAAATCTCTCTCTCTCTCTCTCTCTCTCTCTCTCTTTAATCAGAAGGGAAATAATTCCGCTCAGCTGAGTTCTTCTCCTCGTTGGTGATCAGTGCCTGAGCGCTAGCCCCAGTGGGTATAATATTCGTCTGCTCTGTCCCAAGGACTACACAAAGGATCTGTGCAATCCTCAGTGTAAGCTCAGATTCCCTTACAATTCTCTCAGTGGATAGCCAGGGCTGCCCCAGCTTGTGGCATCTCCCACTGAGACTACTCACATCCCAGCCATGCTGTGAGTTCTCCCACACACCCTGTTTTTTTTTTTTTTTTTTTTTTTATAGTCCTGGTTCATAAGCTCAACACATTCGCTAGGTCTTTGTCTCCACTAGGTTATTATCCCCTAACAGAGTCAGGTTTTTCTTCTCAGCTGAGGGCAGACGCAGTCCCGAGCTGGCACAGCTGTTATGTATGTCCAAAATGGTGCCTGTTCTATTGGCTTTCATGCCTTTGTAAGGTGAGTGGAGAGAAAGAATTGTGTCCATACTGTCTCTTTTATTTTTTCTCTCCTCTAGTTAGGCTGGTGTACTTTCTTCAATGGGGCTTCAAGCCTCATTCCCTCTAGACTCTTCCTGCCACTTTTCTGCCAGTTTCTTGGCCTACTGCAGTTTCATCTCACCTCTCTTTCCAGCGCTGGTGCAGAGACTCCTGGCAGCTGGGCTCCCGAGCTGTGAGCGCCTGTGCCTCCACATAGATCCACCCTTTCCCTCTAATTCTGGAAGAGTTTCCTTTGTCGTGTTTTCCCTAACTCTTCCCTGAGGTTGCACTATCTCCACTCTTATTAAATTATCTTTTCCTGGACTGTCAGTGAGCTCCCTCCCTATTCTGCCATCTTGGAACCTCCCTCAGCTAGATAGGATTTTAAAGACCATCTGGTTCAACTCTTTCATTTTACAGATGAAGAAACAGGGACCTAGAGTGCGCAAGCAATGTGATAAAGATTGCACAACCAAGGAGAAGCCAAGCCAGGATTAGGTCCCTTTTCTGAGAACTCCTGATGGTGAGTGAGTCACCAGCAAAAGCAGTTGGGCAAGACAATACCAAAGGCTGATCAAATTCCCACAAGCGTTGTGCTGTGCTAGAAATTACAAAGTCAGCTTCCCATCCAGCTTCCTGCTCGGAAGACAGCAGATGATTGCACAAAAACGTGGGACCCTGCTACCCATGCAGGAGCCTCAAATGGAATTCCTGGCTCCTAGTTTCTGTTTGGCCCAGCTCCAGCATTGCAACCATTTGGTTGAACCAGTGGATGGAAATCTCTCTCATTCTGTCTCTTCCTCAGTCTGTCACTTTGCCTTTTAAATAAATAAATAAAATTTTTTAAAAAGATAAAATATGCTTAGAAATAAAAAAAACAGAGCAGAGTCATTTGAGGAAACCACTACCTGATAATACTGATTATGATGGTGATGATGATGATGGTAGTAGTAATGGCAATACCATTAATATTATACTATGAACTCTTTTTCACATGACAGGCAAATTCTAAATGTTCAGTGTGCATCAAGTCATTTAACTCTTGCAAGCTGCCCTGTTTTACAGTTGAGAGAACAGTCGCTAAAGAGACTCAGGAAATTAGCCCAAAGTCGTGCAGTTAATAATACTGAGGACAGAGTTTGAACCCACACATTAAGTTCACTGCCCAAGTTCTTAAATACTCAGCAATGTAGTATCCCTTTTACCCTGGACTTCTGTATATATTATGTATATGTTTATGCATATGTATATATATATATGATGTATATGTTTATGTTTATATTTTGTGAGGGAGACAGACAATGGAAATAGAGAGAGAGAGAGAGAGAGAGAGAGAGAGAGAGAGAAAGAGAGAGCGAGCTTCTCAGCTGGTTCATCTCCAAATGCCTGCAACTGCAGATGCTAGGCCAGGCTGTAGCCTGGAGCCCAGAATTCCCTCCAGGTCTTCTATGCAGGTGGCAGGGGTCCAAGCACTTGGGCCATCATCTGCTGCCTCGTAGAGTCTGCATGGAAGTGGGGAGGGTTGGAAAGGGGAGCTAGAACTGGGAATAAAACCTAAGTACTTGGTTGTGGGATACAGGCATATTAAACAGCTTTTTAACCACTAGGCCAAATGCCCATTCTCAAAATTGAATTTCTGACATGTAGAATCAAGTGGGAGACACATGGGCATCTGGGGAAGCTGATGACAAGCATTTTCTCCTCTTTTTGTGAAAGTGCATGCTGGATGCAATATTTTGGGCCATAGAAGTGAAGAACTCCCATCAGCTTACCTGATCAGCGACTCTGTAGACCTCTTGCCTCTTGCTACAGTCACATTTATAGGCAAAGACTTTCACATCACCCTTTTCTTTGATCAGTCTGCATGTTTCCATATTGCCTTCTTGATTAATGTCCCAGAGAACTAAAATGGCCCCAAGGTTGGCAAAATGTATGGCCAAGAGCCTCCCAAGTCCACTTCCAGCTCCTGTTATAAGTACAATTTCTCCAGCAACGTTCTTTTTGTTGTTGGGAATTATCTTGTAAACTAAAGACTCAAAAAGGTAATATAGAAATTTTCCCAAAAATATGATGGTGTCCATAATGGCATTCATGTTGATGATTGAAGAAGGGAATGTCCTAATAAGGAAAAAAGTAACTGATGAATCCATTACATTATGACAACAATTGCAGTACATATAAAGCTTTTGATACAAAGGACATCAATTCTCCAAAATATAGATTTTAACAATAATTGCCAAACATACTGAAGTTTTAAGTCATATAAATAATGATTGTGAGAATATTTTCTGTTAGGAAGAACTTTCCCAATTTATAGGGTCCTCTCTTAGGCATAAGTTAATTTGACCTATAGGCAGGACACAGTTATTCGGATAGTTTGACAGAGACACAAAGTCTTTGCCTGTTGACTTGCCCAACATTATGTGACTAGCAAACCCAGATATTGCATTCCAGTCAGTTTTCTGTTTCAGGAAACTTTTGATGCTCTTAAATAAAAATTTTCTTTTCATTAGGCAAGTGTTCTGTAATATAAATAAAATAATACACATAAAGCATTTACACATTTTTGTCTGATCCCTACAATATATCTCTGAGATAGACAATCCAAGTGTAATTATTATTATTTTAGACTGAGGACACTGAGAAAAATGAATATTGAGTAGCTTTACTCAGAGTCATACACAGTTAGCCAATAAAATAGTCAATGCTGAGGATCAAGGACAAAGGTGTGAATTGTGGTTTTACACTTAGAATAGGCTTTTCTTGGCTCAGTACTTCCATTTGCTGATTTTTTTAAAAATTAAATGCTGTTTTATAAGGCTACTTCATAAAGTTAGTGGAAAATGGAATTTAAAGATAGATTAATTCTGGTCAACCATTTTGAAATCGATGCATACAAAGGATGTCCAAAATGTTTATTGAAAATGTGCATTTTAAAAGAAACTATACATTTATTTTAGTTCTATTTTCCTAAGAACTTTTTTTTTTTGACAGGCAGAGTGGACAGTGAGAGAGAGACAGAGAGAAAGGTCTTCCTTTTGCCCTTGGTTCACCCTCCAATGGCCGTCGCGGTAGGCGCGCTGCGGCCAGCGCACCACGCTGATCCGATGGCAGGAGCCAGGTGCCTATCCTGGTCTCCCATGGGGTGCAGGGCCCAAGTCCTTGGGCCATCCTCCACTGCACTCCCTGGCCACAGCAGAGAGCTGGCCTGGAAGAGGGGCAACCGGGACAGGATCGGTGCCCCGACTGGGACTAGAACCCGGTGTGCCGGCGCCGCAAGGCGGAGGATTAGCCTAGTGAGCTGCGGCGCTGGCTCTAAGAACTTTTTGAAATAGCCTCATACTATTTTAAAGATTTATTCTCCTCTTTAAAAAATTATTTATTTTTCTATTTATTTAAAAGGCAGAGCCAAAGAAAGGCAGAGGCAGAGGCAGAGAAGGAGAACCATTTACTGGTTCATGCTCCAAATGGCCTCAACGGCCAGAGCTGGGCTGATCCAAAGATAGGAGCCTGGGACTTCTTCCAGGTCTCCCACATGGGTGCAGAGGCACCGGCTTGGGTCCCAGCTGCTGTATTTCTGACCCAGCTCTCTGCTATGGCCTGGGAAAGCAGCACAGGATGGCCCAAGTATTTGGGCCCCTGCACCCATGTGGGAGACCCGAAAGAAACTCCTGGCTCCTGGCTTTGGATTGGCCCAGATCTGGTCACTGGGACCATTTGGGGAGTGAACCAGTGGATAGAAGACTTCTCTCTCTGTCTGTAACACTGTCTCAAAATAAATAAATCTTAAAAAAAGAATAAAAAATTGATGACTCTGAGAGGTCTAAGAGTCAAAGGGATCACACAAACAAGACTAGTGTCTGCTAATACTAACTGATAGAATCAAAAAGGGAGAGAACGATCCAACATGGGAAGCGGGATACACAGCAGACTCATAGAATGGCAGATGTCCTAAACAGCACTCTGGCCTCAGAATCAGCCCTTAAGGCATTCAGATCTGGCTGAAGAGCCATGAGAGTATTTTAGGCATGGAAAGTCAAGACACCCTGGAAAAGAAAAAAAAAAAAAAAGAAGACCTAAATGAAATATCTCTGCGAGTGAGATCCCAGTGGGAAGAACGGGGCCATCAAAGAAGGAGGTACCTTTCTCCGAAGGGAGGAGAGAACTTCCACTTTGGCTATGACCCTATTGGAATAAGATCAAAGTTGGTGAACCCTAAAGGCTTCCATAGCCTTGGCAACTCATGACTAGAGCCTAGGGAGATTACTGATGCCATAAACAAGAGTGTCAAATTGTTAAGTCAACAACAGGAGTCACTGTGTGCTTACATCTCATGTGGGATCTGTCCTTAATGTGTTGTCTAATGTGCAGTGATGCTATAACTAGTACTGAAAGAGTATATTTACACTTTGTGTTTCTGTGTGGGTGCAAACTGATGAAATCTTTACTAAGTATATGCAGAATTGATCTTCTGTATATAAAGATAATTGAAACTGAAAAAAAAACCCCTGGTGTTAAATTGGAAATTGCATAGAAAATTAATTAATTTAAAAAAAAATCATGTAGGATCTCTGTCTTTAATGTGTTGTACACTGTTATTTAATGCTATAACTAGTACTCCAACAGTATTTTACACTTTGTGTTTCTGTGTGGGTGCAAACTGTTGAAATCTTTACTTAATATATACTAAACTGATCTTCTGTATATAAAGAGAATTGAAAATGAATCTTGATGTGAATGGAAGGGAAGAGGGAGCGGGAAAGGGGAGGGTTGTAGGTGGGAGGGAAGTTATGGGAGTGGGGAAAGCCATTGTAATCCATAAGCTGTACTTTGGAAATTTATATTCATTAAATAAAAGTTTAAAAAAAAAGAATTAAAAAAAACAGAGCAGAGTCATTTGAGGAAACTACTACCTGACAATACTGATGATGATGATGATGATGATGGTAGTAGTAGTGGCAATATCATTATTATTAATACTATGAACTCTTTTCACATGACAGGCAAATTCTAAATGCTCAGTGTGCCCATCAAGTTGTTTAACTCTTGCAAACTGTCCTGTTTTACAGTTGAGAGAATAGTTGCTAAAGAGAGTTGGGAAATTAGCCCAAAGTCATGCAGTTAATAATACTGAGGACAGAGTTTGAACCCACACATTAAGTTCACTGCTCAAGTTCTTAAATACTCAGCAATGTAGTATCCCCTTTACCCTGGAAAACAAACAAACAAAAGTTGAGTCTTCGCATGACTTCAACATCTTTTTGAGGCAGTTGGGAATTAACTTTGTGTTGTCCCTGAGGCACAGCTAAGGATGCCAACAGACTCAGGCTGCCTTTGTCTAGCTGTTAGCTTCATCTAGCCAAAAATTCCCACTGAGATAAGATAGAAAGAAAGCATTGTTGCCAGAACACCATTGGGAATATTGATGTGAGTTTTGGAAGGGAAGAGTGATCCCCAGGAAAACACGTGAGCTTTCCTTGCATCCGTTGAGTATTTGTTGAACACAAGTTGGGTTCAGAACATTTTGTTGTTGATTTTGGAGATGCTATGTGATAGGCCCTGCCTTAAAGGAGGACGGAGTGTGGTTTTGGAACCTGGCAAGTAAACACAGGGCTGCAAAATAGTAAGTGATGGAGTCTGAACCACAACCAAGGGCATGGTCTAGAGCTGTATGATACAGAGAGTGGTTTTCAGTAGGGGTGTGAAGAATAACGGGCGGAGCAGATGCATTTGAGTCTTGTCAAGAAGGCTGCTTTCAAGACTAAGCAAGGAGAAAAGACATTACAGATCAACTCCACGGACTTATTTGGTGCTATTGAGAGTATTAACTATAGGAGAGGTCTTCAAAAAGTTCATGGAATTGTGTATTATGTAAAACTACTCATGATTTTAGGATATTTTGTGCCAAAATCAATTTATCATTTAATTCAATTTTTCCACAAATGTTTAAAGTACCATGAAGTTCTAGAAGGTGTCATCCCTAAAAAATTTTAGATTCATCTGCTTACCTTAATGTTCACTAAGAGTTAATGCAGATTTCAAATTTGCAATCAGGGAAGAGATCAGTTCCCTCTCTTCTAATCTTACATAGACTTATCTGGCTCATGCACAATTCTAGAAACATGTAGTAAATTACAAAGTTGAAAGGAAACCATATTTTACCATCCTCTTAAAACAAATATAGATATGATGGAGAAGCCTTTCTGAGTCACAGGAATTTTATGTGGAGAATAAGACAGGACTTCCTCATTCCTTTTCTGTACAAGAAAGTTTGTTCTCAAGGTAGATGACTTGATCGATCTTGGAGTAAATTCAAAGAGCTTGCTATCAAAATTATTACATTTCAGCAACCTAGCGTTGTGCTCTGGGGCCACATTGAGGACAAGATGTTCAGTATTTTTTCAATCCTTCGTTGTTCAAATGTTCCCGGATAAGAGATTACATGATCAGACCACTGAAAGCATTCTATTTTGGAGCAAAAGAAAAACATATATAGAGCCCTGATGTAGAAGGTGCTGGTATGAAAAGATTATTACTCCAGGTGGATCATTGGGCAACTGTGACAACCAGGAAGTCAGGAAAACAATTATGAAGCATTATGATGTGCAAACATTTATTAATGCTAAATGACACTGTGTACCTTTCGAGCCTTATTTGATTTGCTTAGAAAAATAGCTCTGTGGGGGTAAGAATGAGAGCCAGGTTGGGATATAACTCACCAAGTTCTTGCTGTTTGTAAGTAGAAGTGGGATTGGAGCCCAGACTCTATGCTTCCAGAGCTCCTACATTTTTGGCCACTGCATACATAACATCCCTAAATAACTTTCAGTAAACTTGGCTTTGAATTCCAAGAACTTCTTTCATTTTTCAGGCATGTACTGAGTGCTCTGGGTTAAATGATAGGCCATGAGAGTGGAGTATTAGCACCATGTCACTCAGGTCACATAGGGCAGAATGAGCAGGATTCAAAGCATGGATTCAACTGCTGGCCCCGTGACCTACTGGCTGAGTGTCTGGGTATGTTTTGCCTTACTGATCATCTGTTTATTATCTGTGAAGTGGGCATAACATCTAGCTCCAAGGAAAATACACATCGAAATAACAAACGTAGGAAAACATTTTGCTGGTTGTAAATGCCATGCAAATATTACTTTGACACTTGCACAAGAGCCTCTTTCATGGTGATGCTGAGTTTGTAGCCAGTCATTCCTAAACATATCCAACATCAAGGCACAGAAAGCCTTTCTGTACTGTTTAGGGTTGTGCCTTGACTATGAAATTGCTAGAAGGGCTGGGGAGAGGGGTTTGCATGGACTTTCATCTAGGTCATATACTCCCTGTTAGCTGTTGGTAGATGTAGGACCCTCTCCAGAGCCAGGTACTCATATGCACATCCAGTAACACAAACAAGCCAAGTGCAGGCACTTGTTCGTGTGACCACTAGCACATATAAGCCACATACAGGCCAAATTTAGGTGCTCAGGTGCACCACCACTTACACACACAAGCCAAATACAGGATCTCATTTGCATGTCCAGTAGCATATAGAAGACAAATAGAGGTACTTATATGCAAGATCACTGGCACACACAAGCCAAATACAAAGCAAATCTAGATGCTTCTTAGCATGTTCACTGGCACACACACAAGCCAAATACAAGCATTTGTATGTATGATCACTAGCACACACAAGCCACATATGGACAGCACTTGTATGAACATCCACCTGCACACAGAAGCCAACTGCAGGTGCTTGTGTGCACATTCAGTGGCACACTCAAGCACTTTGCTTCTGTTTCTCTTGACTCTTTCCTTGTCCTTTAATACCTCTACCCCTCAGTTTGCCAAAAGCCACAGGAGTGAATCGAAACAATTAAAAAAGAATAGTAAAGCGCCGGCACACTGGGTTCTAGTCCCGGTCGGGGCACCGATCCTGTCCCGGTTGCCCCTCTTCCAGGCCAGCTCTCTGCTGTGGCCAGGGAGTGCAGTGGAGGATGGCCCAAGTGCTTGGGCCCTGCACCCCATGGGAGACCAGGAGAAGCACCTGGCTCCTGGCTTCGGATCAGCGCAGTGCGCCGGCCGCAGCGCGCCTACCGCGGCGGCCATTGGAGGGTGAACCAAGGGCAAAAGGAAGACCTTTCTCTCTGTCTCTCTCTCACTGTCCACTCTGCCTGTCAAAAATTAAAAAAAAAATTAAAAAAAGAATAGTAAAGAGATACCAGAGTTAACGACAGAATTCTTTAATGCCTCTATTTAGGAGTCACAACACATCATGCTTAGAGAAACTGGCTCTCAGCAGCAGGTAGCTGGCATTTCTCTGGGGCAGCCAAAGGGCCGACTCTTACCTGCACAAATGCTGCACGTGGGGAGCCTGAGTGTCCTTACAGAGGCCAAGGGAAACAGAGTTCATGTCAGCAGCCAGAAGCTGTCTCTTAAGTAGCTTTGGTCTTAATTGGTCTTCCTACGCCTTTTCATACCTGTCTAGGTGCCAGGTAAAAAGTGGCAAGCATGAGGAATTGTCTTTGCTTAACTCCTGTTTGCAAAGTAGGGCATACAATTTATGTTTTCATTCCCAAGGTGGCTTGGCATATGGGTGTGCCCTGTGATTTACAGGCAGCAGGCTGCCATTATTGTCAGCTCGCCTGTGGGTATCCTGGGATCTTTGTTCCTGCACCAAGAGCACAAACATGTCCTTATTTCAATTAGGAAAATGTGAAATAAAGTTGTTGACTCATATACATAATTGGATGGTCTGGACTCACAATTTACCTCAGATTTTTATTATGAAAACTTTTCAGCACACAGAAAACTTGAAGATATGGCACAGAAATGTTCCAAAGGACTACACTTAGACTGGACATTTGGACAATTATTTTCTCCTCTTCCTTTCTATCTCTGGCAGGACTGTTTGTAAGGAAGTTGTAAATATGGTATTGTACTGTGAGTACACATTACTTACTTCCTAAGAAGGAAGTTATCTTATGTAACCTCAATCAAATTATCTGGCCCAAGAAAATTAACATTAATTCTTTTTTTTTTTTTTTTGACAGGCAGAGTGGACAGTGAGAGAGAGAGACAAAGAGAAAGGTCTTCTTTTTCCATTGGTTCACCCCGCAATGGCTGCTGTGGCCGGCGCACCGCGCTGATCCAAAGCCAGGAGCCAGGTGCTTCCTCCTGGTTTCCCATGCGGGTGCAGGGCCCAAGGACTTGGGCCATCCTCCACTGCACTCCCTGGCCGCAGCAGAGAGCTGGAATGAAGAGGAGCAACTGGGACAGAATCCGGCGCCCTGACCGGGACTAGAACCCGGGGTGCCAGCGCCACAGGCAGAGGATTAGCCTATTGAGGTGTGGTGCCGGCCAAACATTAATTCTATACTACTATCTAATATTCTTATTCAAATTTCACCATTTGTCCCAAAGGTCCCATCGAAATTCCTGTGTTGCATCAGTTGGGATATTTCTTTAAGTATCTTTTTTTTTTTTTTTTGTCTAGAAAAGTCCTACTATGTCTTTCTAAAAGTGTATTTATTTAGATATCACTGACTTTTTGGAGTCCAGACCATGTGTCCTACAGAATGCCTTTTAGTCTCCATTAGTCTGACTTTCTTTTCTCATGGGGTCATTTAACTGGACTTCTCTTCCTTGTGCCATCTGTAAACTTCAAACTAGATTTAGAGGATTTATTATATTGCAACCACACCTTTTTGGGGACAGACAATGTCATACCTAATGTTGAACATGTCAGCATTGCACAGCTTCGTGTCTCATGTCAGACTGTTCCACTCTCAGTGAGGACATTGAAAAATGCACCAGCAGGTGCATTTCTCCATGGATTTTGATGCCCATGGAACACCTCTTCTTTTTTTGAACACCTCTTTTTGTTGTTTGTGGGCTTCTATGCAAAGTGTCTCCCTTTGGGGTCTCCACCCTGTTCTACTCCCTTGATCAGGTCACACATGTCACTTTGCCTCTTGTAGCCACTCAGCAATTTCCTCTCTCTTCTCTGACTTGCCTGTAGGCCTTTCTGTCCAAACGTGGCTGTCAAATCCTCTCCAGACAGTGGGCCCATTGCTCTTGTACTGTCCTGCATGTCTTTTTTTCTTTGGATGAATCCTCCAGGATTGATATTTGTGTCTCAGCCATGACCTTCAAAGGTCTGTTACGAAACTCATAGCCCTGATTTTGACTCGTGTTCTGGTTAAGTAAGTTTTTAATCCTCCTTTCGCTTGGGCAATAAATCTCAGAGGCAGAGGATTTCCCACTAGAAGACTGCATTGAGCAATATATATTTTTTAATATTTATTTATTTGAAAGGCAGAGTTGCAGAGAGGGAGGGAGGGACACAAAGAGAGACAAAGAAGGGACCTTCCATCCATTAGTTCACTCTCCTAATGGCCACAACAGCCAGGTCTGTGTGGTGGAATGAGAAGGCCGTGCCAAGATGGCCGCTGGCAAGCAAGTGTCAGTTACTCAGGAATGGCTTCAGAAACCACCTGGCAACAGAGCCTGCCTGGCAACAGGCTGTGATTGATTAGGACATAACCTCCTCTTGACTGGATTGGCTGCCTCGGCTATATAAGATGCTGTAGCAACTGAAATAAACGAGTCTGTGGGCTGCTCACCTCTGGTCCGCTTTCACTTGACTCCCGGGGTCTGTGTGGTGCCCACACCACGCTCCTCCTCTCAGAACGAATCCACAGCAACAGGCCTGGGACAGGTGGAAGCCAGGAGCCTGGAACTTGGGGTCTTCCATATGGATGACAGGAGCCTAATTTCTTAGGCTATCTTCTGCTGCTTTCCAAGTGCATTAGCAAGCAGCTGGATCAGAAACAGAGCATCTGGGACTTGAACTGGCACCCACATGGGATACCAGTGTTACAGGCAGTGGCTTACTCTGTTGTGCCACAACTTTGGCCCCAGCAATATTTCAAAGTAGCTTTCTTTGCAATCCCTGGAAAGTCAAGGAGTCATTGTCAGTCACCTAAGAGAGCACAGAAATATGGGCAGTTGGCTTGATGATGCTTCTCGGATTTTATGACTACTTTTCAGTTATTAACTGGAAAGTAACGTGACAGAAGAGGAATTCCATGTGAAGAAAAGTGCAAAAGCCACATCAGCACATGGCAGTCCTTGCCCTATCCCTGGAGTAAGGATGCTGGAGATTAAAAATCAGAAGCCAGAATGCGGATTTGGCTTAGAGGATAAGACACTGGTTAGGACACACACACCCCAGTCCTGACTCCAACTTCTTATTAACACACAGGCTGGGAAGCAGCGATGATGGCGCAAGTATTTGGGTTCCTGCCACCTACATGGGAAAATTGTATTGAGTTCCTGGATCCTGGCTTTGGCTTGGCCTAGCCCTGGCTGTTGTGGGCATTTGGGGAATGAAGCAGCAGATAAGACCCCCCCCCCCCACCTCTCTCTCTCCTCTCTCTTTCTCTCTCTCTGCCTTTTGAATAAAAATAAATTATAAAATTAAAAAATATAAACATCAGAAGCAGAAAAATTTAGCAAATACACATGTCCAAATCCAGATGAGTCTGCCTCCTGTCCAAAGAGAAGCCAAGACCCTGAACAAAGCTTCACATCCCAGAGCACACTGAGCTACCTTTTGACCTTGACACCAAGGGCTTTCAGTGGCTGAGTTAGGATCCAGTGAATTCAACCAGGATTTGGGATTTTGTCTAAGGAGCCAAGGCTATACTGTTTCATCTGTGAGGGCCTGAATGTTTCTAAAAGTTCATGTGTTGAAGCTTAACCACAATCTTATTAAGAGTTGGGAGCTCTGGGGGATGATTATGTCACAAGGATTCCACCCTGACAAATGCATGTGCTACCTTATAAAAGCCCTTGAGGGAACCATCTGGCTGTTTTTTGACTTCTCTGCCCTTTGCATCTCTTTCTCCAACTCAGGATATTGTGTTCATCACCTCCAGAGGGTGCAGCAAGAAGGGACCACCCTGTAGGCATCCATCAGCTCTCACCAGACACCACATAGCTGGCATTTTGCTTTTGGACTCCCCAGCCCCATAACTATGAGACAGAAATTTTTTTATTTATAAATTATCCAGTCTCAGGTATTTTGTTACAGCAGCACAAACTGGTGAAGATTCAAATTCAGTACAGAGAAATGGGGTGGTGCTGATAACAAATATGGGAAAATGTAGATGTAGTTTTGGAGCTGAGAGATGGGTAGAGACTTAAATCATTTTTAAGATCATGCTAGAAAAAGTCTAGATTTCAGTGTTGAAGTCAATCCTGGTGAGGGCTCAGAGACAGACCTACAGTCTTCTTAGAAGTTATCTAGGTGGTTTTAATTGTAATATTGGTAGAAATATGGAGAGAAAAGGCCATTCTGATGAAGCCTTAAATAGAAATGAGAAGTATCTTACTGGGAACTGGAGGTAAGGCCATCTTTGCTACAAATTTGGCAAAGAACTTGTCTGAACTATGTCCATGTCCTACTATTTTGTGAAAGGCAGAATTTGCAAGCATGGATCAGAACAAGTAAGCATAGATTTCAAAAAATTTTTCCCACCAAATGAATTATATTTTAATTCCAGTTTCTGTGAACTTTTTGAAGTGCCTTCCTTTATTTGGTAAAAGAATTCTCCAAGCAAAATGTTCAAGGTGCTGTGTTTCTTCTCTTGATTACTTATGGTGAAATGTGAGAGGAGAAGAGAATTAAGCATTGAATTCATAATTCAAAGGGAAGTACAATTTAAAAAGAGTTGGGAATTTTTTTAACCTGGCCGGCTTGTGAAGAATAACATGGCTTATTCTGTAGAGAATATTAAGAGTGTGGTCAAGCACACATTTGAAAAAATTAGTATGGATATAAGGAAAACAGATACTATTCATCAAGGCAATGGAAGAATGACATCAAGGGTACTTTGGAGATCTTCAAGGCTACTTCCTTCACTGCAGCACCTTGAGTGCTGAGAGGTTGGGTGTAAAATCATCTCAGGGCAGGAGCTCCAGGGTGCCAGTGAGACCTTGAGGTTTGCTGCTCATGGTTGCTCCATGTCTCTGGTGCAGGGCTCCTTGACTGCCCCAGTGGTGGCTCAAGAGGGCTCAAGTTCAGCTTTGGCTGCTGCTCTGGAGGGTGTAAGTGGTATACCTTGGTGGCACGCAGTGGTGCTAGCTCTGTAGGGACACAGGGTGTAGAAGCTAAGGGGGTGTGGCTTTCTGCACCTGAAATTCAAAGGACTCTGCAGAAAACCTTGGGTCCCAGGCACAGAACTTGCCTGGGGATGGGTCTACCTCAGAGCAATGCCTAGAGGAGCTGTGACATCAGGGTGACTGCCAAGACTTCAAAGTTGATGCTGGGATGAGTCAAGACTTTTGGGCCATTGGGAAGTAACACAGGAATAGTACCAGGGCCTAAAAGCTATGGTCTGAACACCTCCCCAAATTCCTAGGTTGATATTTAATCCCTAAGTGCTAAAATGTTGCTAAGAGGTGGGGCCTTTTAGGGGTGATTAGGTCAAGAGGGATCCTCCCTCTTGAGTGGATTATTGACTTATCAAAGGGTTCAAGGGATGGGCCATCAAAGAAGGAGGAATCTTTCTCTGAATGGAGGAGAGAACTTCCACTTTGATTATGGCCTTGTCTAAATAAAGTTGCAGTTTGTGAACTCAAGAGGCTTCCATAGCCTTGGCAGCTCATGACAAGAGCCTCAGGTGATTACTGACGTCATAAATAAGAGTGTCAATTGTTAAATCAACAACAGGAGTCACTGAGCACTTACTCTCCATGTAGGATCTCTGTCCTTTATGTGTTGTACTATGTGAATTAATGGTAAAACTAGTATTCAAACAGTACTTTATACTTTGTGTGTCTATGTGGGTGCAAACTGTTGAAATCTTTACTTAGTAAATATTAAGTAGATCTTCTGTATATAAGGATAATTGAAAATGAATCTTGATGGAGAATGGGATGGGAGAGGGAGTGGGAGATGGGATGGTTTGTGAGTGGGAGGAAGGTTATGGGGAGAAAAAGCTGCTATTATCCAAAAGTTGTACTTTTGAAATTTATATTTATTAAATAAAAGTTAAAACAAAACCAAACAAAAAACCACGACGGGTTCAAGGAAACTAGCTAGCCACCTGTGGCCTTCCACCTGTGGAAAGGCCTCAGCAGGCTTTGAATGTGGATGCTTTGATCTTGGACTTCTCATCCTGAACTTCTGAAGGAAACAAATTCCCGAAGGTATTTAGTTATAGCACAAACAAACAAAAAACTGTCTATGGAGCTTTGAATTTAATTTGTAATCAACCAGTCATATTTAAAATGGTTAATGTCACATTTGGCTTGTGGCTACCATATTGGACTACAGAGACTGGAACATTTCCCTTCTTGCAGAGAGTTCTACTGGATGGCACTGTTTCAGGGCCCTTTAAAGCTAAGGAAGACCTACCTAGTGGGGATTGGGTACAGTGTTGGGGAAGACTTCAATGGCCTTTGATAAAAGGTTGCTTCTTCTTCTTCTTCTTTTTTTTTTTTTTTAAAAAAGCATGTTGAAATGTGTTAGAATAAGAACCTGTACAAAAAAATTAAAATATAACCTGAAACTGTTCAAGTTCAGAAAGTCTAGTCAAGTCTTTTTCTCTTGCTGAGAGAATGCCATCATCAGGGACTCTGGGTCACTGTCCAGGGAGGGGTGGAAAGGAAGAGACAGAAGCAGCCACAGTCCTTCCCTAGACATAAGGCCTTGGCCTCACCAACCCCACAGCCGGGAGGCATGAAAGAGCCTGGAATGCATGTGGCAGACAGCCTCTGTGAGCGGCTGAGGAGCTGGAGGCAGCAGGAGGAGCAGTCAGTAGAGGACACCAGACTGGGAGAAACCCCTTCTGCCCACAGCTCCCGCAGTCCCTCCATGTATGCTCAGATCCCCACACTTGGGCAGTCCAGCACTCCCAGCTAGTGGAGACCAGAGCTGGGTTAATAAGGCTGAAAATCTGCAGGTTTAGTAAATATAGCCCAGTGTCACATCCCTCCATGGCCTGAACTAGAGCATCCAACAGGGAAAGGCAGGAGAAGGAAAAGAAGGGCATGGATATCTAGCTAGAGATCACCTGTACCATTGTGGGAACCATGGGTACACATGCTGCAGAAAGAGTACCTCCCTAATTCAGAGGGGGTTCTACTCCGCAGCCATCCATGTGGGCCAGTTACAGCTGATTCTGGCTTGTAATCAGCCTGACAAAATGGCATGAGCAAAAGGAAAACTGGGAGGGAGCCAAGCCCTTACACAGAGAACCTCCTAGAGGGAAGCCAGGCAGTGTCCACCTGTTAACAAGAATGGCATCCATGGAGCCCCTGAGTCTGAAGGGTGAACCTGGGAGGGAGGGAGTGGGGCAGGGGAAGGAGTCATGGTTTTTCTGTAATAACACCAACAGAGTAGGGAGGTGCTGGTGAGGAAATGGGCAGGTCTAGATCTCTCTGCAGGTAGGGAGGGGGAGGAAATAGGTCCTTCATGTCTTCTCCCCGCCTGACCAGGCCTGGTGAGTACCAGCTGGCCCAGCCAGCCCTAGTGGCGGCTGGAGACAAGACCTTTCACTTTGGACATCTTGGTGGGCTGCTTCTGCTCAGCATGAGAGGGACACTCCCTCTCGGTCAGCTGCTGCTCCATTTCCTGGGCCGAGGAGGACGTGGTAGCTTTGAGCTTCTTCTTGATGTTGGTAACCTCTTCTTCCACCTGCTGCTGAGCCCGGTTGTGGTTCTCTTTGTACTGGTTGGCTCTCAGGACCTGCTGCTCAATGCCAAGCAGAACTGTTTCACAGCCATTACACCATTCATGCAAGGTCTTAACAGTGTTATTGATAGCCTTCTTTCGGATGTCATGGCCAATGCAGAAATCTACTTGTGGCAGTGGTTTCACTGGTCCAGCTTGCCCTGGGTGATGTCAGGGTAGACAGCCTCAATGACAAGGTCTTCCAGTTCCTGGAGATTCTGCATCCCCAGGTCTTTCAGAAGCACAGAGAAGGGAATGCACTTCATTCTCAATGCCAGGCTCATGATGGTCAGATGTTTCAGCTTGTTCTGCTGGGCTGTGCTCAGTTCTGGCAGGCTCTCCTTATTGGCCATGTAATCTCCTTGTTTGCCTATGGAACAAACAGGTTTAGCCAAAAGGTTGCTTCTGAAAAGCAATTTTAGCACCAGCAAGGCTCCCTGAGCCTTCTCTCCTGTGATTTTTCTCAGGTTTTGACTCTGTTCTGTTCCTTCACAAAAACTCAGTCTACGTAGACCACTTCCTGTTTGTGACTTTTCTGCTTTGGTCTGGACAAGTTTTTTTTTAATTAAAAATAATCTTTTTACTTTTATGAAAACAATTATGTGTCCAATATAGATTAGCAAAAATAAAATGAAATGACCATATTATTAGTGATACACAAAGCTTGCCAGTGTTGACACTTCCTTCTTTTTTAGAAATCTTTTATTTAATAAATATAAATAAAAATTTTAATAAAATTTAATAAATACAAATTTGAAAGTACAACTTTTGGATTATAGCAGTTTTTTCCCCCCATAACCTCCCTCCCACTCACAAACCATCCCAGCTCCTACTCTCTCTCCCATCCCATTCTCCATCAATATTCATTTTCAATTATCTTTATATACAGAAGATCAACTTAGTATATACTAACTAAAGAATTCAGCAAATTGCACTCACACAGACACACAGAGTATAAAGTACTGTTTGAAGACTAATTTTACCATTAATTCTCATAGTATAATACAGTAAGGACAGAGGTCCTACATGGAGAGTAAGTGCTCAGTGACTCCTGTTGTTGATTTAATAACTGACACTCAGTAATCACCTGAGGCTCTTGTCATGAGCTGCCAAGGCTATGGAAGCCTCTTGAGTTCACAAACTGCAACTTTATTTAGACAAGGTCATAATCAAAGTGGAAGTTCTCTCCTACCTTCAGAGAAAAGGACCTTCTTCTTTGATGGCCCGTTCTTTCCACTGGGAACTCACTTGCAGAGATCTTTCATTTAGGTAATTTTTTGCCACAGTGTCTTGGCTTTCCATGCCTGTGAAACTCTCATGGGCATTTTAGCAAGATCTGAATACCTTAAGGGCTGATTCTGAAGCCAGAGTGCTGTTTAGGGCATTTGCCATTCTATGAGTCTGCTGGGTATCCTGCTTCCCATGTTGGATCATTCTCTCCTTTTTTTTTTTTTTTTTTGACAGGCAGAGTGAACAGTGAGAGAGAGAGAGACAGAGAGAAAGGTCTTCCTTTTCTGTTGGTTCACCCCTCAATGGCCGCTGCAGCTGGTGCGCTGCGGCCGGCGCACCTCGCTGATCCGAAGCCAGGAGCCAGGTGCTTCTCCTGGTCTCCCATGGGGTGCAGGGCCCAAGCACTTGGGCCATCCTCCACTGCACTTCCGGGCCACAGCAGAGAGCTGGACTGGAAGAGGAGCAACTGGGACAGAATCTGGTGCCCCGACCAGGGCTAGAACCAGGGGTGCCGGTGCTGCAGGCGGAGGATTAGCCTATTGAGCTGCGGCACCGACCAATTTCTCTCCTTTTTAATTCTATCAGTTATTATTAGCAGACACTGGTCTTATTTAGACACTTCCTTCTGTTACTTCCATGTACTGTAAAAGAAATATACTGAAGTATATTTCACATATTCTGAAGTTTCATAACTTGCTTTTTAATAATCTCCATCTTTGCATGTCAAAATTGTATATCTTGCTGAATACCCAGTCCATTTTCTCTAACTGACCCTGAGATATCCCTCTGAGCAGTTTAGCCAGATCAAGATCTAATCCAGTAGTTGCTTTGTGCTTGAGTCCCTTTCAATTCAGAACATCCCTGTATTGGTAGAGAATAATTAATGCTACACATTGTAGCCAACAAATCCTGGCATTTCACTTGTTTAACTCCACAAAAGTTAGAAAAAGTAGTCTCTTTTGGCTTAACCCATCTTACTTTAGACCATTTATATCATGTTCTCCAATAGAGCAAAGGGGAGGAGACATTGGCTCTTAATTATCTTGACCCCAAACTGACACACACATAATTCTTTGGCCAGAACTGGCTGTGTGGCCGCCACTTTACTGCAGGGGAAGTAGGAGAGTGTAGAGAAGCTTTTGGAATGTGTTGTGCACATGTCTCTGCTATAACCACTCTGCCCCCCACCCAACCCTGCTCCCCTTAAGTCCCTGACCTTGCAGTATTTTTTAAAAAAGGTTTATTTTATTTATTTGAAAGGCAGAGTTACAGAGAGAGGGGGGGGGGTAATAGAAAGGTCTTCCATCTACTGGTTCACTCCCCAAATGGCCACAACGACCAAGGTTGAGTTAGGCTGAAGCCAGGAGCCTGGAACTCCATCTGGGTCTCCCACATGGATGGCAGGGGCCCAAGTACTTGTGTCTTCTGTTGCTGTTTTCCCAGGGAAGTGGATGGAAGTGGAGAAGGTGGGACTTGAACCAGCGCTTGTATGGTATGCTGGTATTGCAGGCAGCAGCTTAACCTGCTATCATACAACACCGCTCTGACCCTGCAGTATTGAAGATGCTTGAACCACTGTCCCATGAGTTTCCATATCTTTGAATTTTTATGACTGGTGCTTTGAGATGTAAGTTGTTCTCTCTCCTATAAGCTGAAGGTTAGATATAGAAGCTTAAGGATACATGTTAAGCATTTTTTACCTACACATATGATAGGTGCTGTGTAGTTGGCAACACATCAGGAAACTTAAATGGCTGGTTAACTTGTATTATGATACTATTTTGTTTGCTGGACTAGAGTAATGGACATCTGACATTTCTCAATTAGATGGTGATAGCTTCCCATTTATGAGTTGTAAACATATATCAGTATTAAATCCATATACTTAACACTGACAACCCTTGTATGTCAATAATTTTATCAGATGTTACTTAATGATTATTTTCTTATTCAGTCATTCCTTCTATCTTGTTAGCTGGCTTTCTTCTATAAGGGTCTGTTTTCATTGGGTGTCCTGGAAATATAGTTATCTGCTGGAAATGCTTAGTTATTTCCCTTTAGTTGCTGATTTTCTAAGTAAGGAGTTGGTTGAATGGATGCTTCAAATAATTGCTATTTTGGGGTTCTCTTTATAAAAAATGCAATTTATGGAGATAATGGCAAATTCACATATAGTTGTAACTAATAATATAGAGGCACCTGTGTACCTTTCATCCACATGTTTTATATTAATAATATTTTGAAAAGCTATAGTACATTATCATAGTTGAGAAATCAAATCAATACAATGTGCTTCATTTTATTAAACATTCCAATTTTATTTCTACTCATGTGTGTGTTCACATGTATATTTAATTTTTTACAGTTCATCACATGTCTAAGTTTGTGTATCTAACACCTCAGTCGAGATACTGAGCAGCTTCATCACTACAAGGATCCTGTAAATTGCTTTCTTGTAACCACACCCACCACACTCCCACTCCCATCACCCTCTTTCAGTCCCTGACCATTGACTGTCACTAATCTGTTCTGCATTTCTAGAATACTCTTGTCATTTCAAAAAAGCTAAAATGTGCATGGAATCATAGGGACAGGCATTTGGCGTGGTAGTTATATGTCTCTTGAGACACCTGCAACCCATGTTGGAGAGTCTGGGTTTGAATGCCACTGTTGTTCCCCATTCTAGTTTCTTGCTAATAAGCACTCCGGGAGGCAACAGATGATGGCTCAAGTGCTTGGGTTCCTGTCATCCACATAGAAGACTTGGATTGAGTTCTGGCTCCTGGCCCAATCCCAGCTATTGTAGGCATTTGGGGAATGAATTAGTGGATGGAAGATATCTGCTTGTCTGTCAGTCTCTCTCTGTGTCCACCTTTCAAATAAAAACATAAATAAATGAAATCATATAGTACGGTATAACTCCATAGCAATTCATCAAATATGTTGCATGAGGTACTTGTTGAATTTCTGTTTTTTTAAATTATCAGGAAAGTCATGATTTCATTGATTAAATGCACTTAAATCTGCTAAAATCATTGTTATTATTATTATTATTATTTGATGCTGAAATTATCACAACTTTGACATGTGAGGGTCACCTTCTAATTTATGCCTGAGACTTTTTTATATGCCTCATTATTTCTTTTAAAAAATCAACTTTTAATTTCAGGATAGTTTTAAATTTACAAAAATAAAAAAAAAATAGTGCAAAGAGTCCTCAGGGCAGGCACTGTGGCATGGTAAGCTAAGCCTCTGCCTGTGGTCCTGGAGTCCCTTATGGGCACAGGTTCATGTCCCAGAGGCTCCAATTCGAACCACATCTCTGCTTCTGGCCTGGGAAAGCAGTGGAAGATGGTCCAATGCTTGGGCCCCTGTGGCTTCATGGGAGACCCAGAAGAAGCTCCTGGCTACTGGCTTGAACCAGCAGATGGAAGACCTTTCTCTCTGTCTCTCCATCTCTCTGTCTGTAACTCTACCTTTCAAATAAATAAATAAAATCTTTAAAATAATTAAAACAAAAAAGAGTTCTACATGCCCTGCATCCAGCTTCCCTTACTGTTAACATCTTATATTGGTATTTATAGAGTTGTCATAGTTAATGAACCACATCAGCTTCCCCTATTTCTTTATCCAAACTCCCTTGATCCCTCTTAATTCTCCCAGCCTCCTGCATCATTTTAAAAATGAAAATTATTAAAGTATACTATTACTACCAAAAATGCACAAGTCATAAATGCATAGTTCAATGAAATTTCATAAGGTCACAAAACTAAGATCAAGGTAACTGAAATTATCAGCACCCCAAACACCTTTCATTGTGTCCCCTCTGAGTCATGGTTCCCCATACTTCACTGGCCTGACACTATAGATTTGCTTTGGCTGTTTTTGAACTTAATGTAAAAGGAGTCATACAGTACATCTCCCTCCCTCTGTGTGTGTGTGTGTGTGTGTGTCCAGCTGCTTTTGCTCAAAAGTATGTTCATGAGCTATGTTCATGCTCATCTGAGAAGACTTAAGTTCTTCCAGATTTGGACAATAACTTCTTTTAGAAACTGTAAAGTAGTCTTTGTTTTTTTAAATTGTATTTACTTGAAAGGCAGAGAGGCAGAAAGAAAGAGACAGATCTTCTATCTATTGATTTACTCTTGGAATGCCATAATAGTCATGATTAGGCCATGCCAGAGCCAGGAGTCTGCAAATCAATCCAGGTCTCCCACATGGTGGCAGGGACCCAAGTACTTGAGCAATCAGCAAAATACTCTTAATACATATTTTATGAAGAAATATGAACAAACTGCTTTAATATTCAATGTTTTAAATTAAACTGTACTGGGTAATGCTAGTTTCACAGTTCTACTCAAAAGTAAGAAAGTTCAATGTTTCTACAGAAATTTTAATGGTCACTGCGTAACAGTAATTTTTCCTGTTGGTTATTAAGATAGCTTTGTATGCTTGTAGGTTGCATTGACTCTTTTATGGCCACTTTAAAAAATTTATTTAAAAGACAGAGTGACAGGGCTGGTGCTGTGGCGCAGTGGTGCAGTGGGTTAACGCCCTGTCCTGAGGTGCCAGCATCCCATATGGGCACCGGTTCTAGTCCCAGCTGCTCCTCTTCCAATCCAGCTCTATGCTATGGCCTGGGAAATCAGTAGAAGATGGCTCAAGTCCTTGGGCCCCTGCACTCATGTGGGAGACCTGGAAGAAGCTCCTGGCTCCTTGCTTCGGATTGGCGCAGCTCCAGCTGTTGTGGCCATCTGGGGAGTCAACCAGTGGATGGAAGACCTCTCTCTCTGTCTCTACCTCTCTCTGTAACTCTTCTAGATAAATAAAGTAAATATTTTTTTAAAAAAGGCAGAGTGACAAAAAGAGAAGGTGGGGGGAAAAGGGAGGGAGGGAGGGAGGAAGAGAGAGAGAGGCAGAGGGAGAGAGAGAGAGAGAGAGAGAGAGGGAGAAAGATCTGTCTGTTGGTTCACTACTCAAATGGCTGCAATGGCCAGACCTGGGCCAAGCTGAAGCCAAGAGCTTGTAACTCCATTCAGATCTCCCACTTGTGTGGAAGGGGCCCAACTGCTTGGGCCATCATCTACTGTCTTCCCAAATGCATTAGCAGAGAGCTGTATGGAAAGCAGAGCAGCTGAGACTTGATCCAGCACTCCAATATGGGTGGGTGCACAGGAGCTATCACATGATGAGCTAACAAACAGACAAAACCTAGGCTGAACTTGAACTCAAACAGTAGTCAACCCTCTTACAAGAACCACCCTCCCGTGAGCATGCCCCTTAATGACCTAATGACCTCTCACTGGCCTCACCTCCTAGCTGGGAGAGTTAGACTAAGTCTTCACCTTTAATCCATCAATAATTAACATTAACATTAAGAAATTAGAGTTTAGGCCGGCACCGTGACTCAATAGGCTAATCCTCTGCCTTGCGGCACTGGCACACCGGGTTCTAGTCCTGGTTGGGGCGCCAGATTCTATCCTGGTTGCCCCTCTTCCAGGCCAGCTCTCTGCTATGGCCCGGGAAGGCAGTGGAGGATGGCCCAAGTGCTTGGGCCCTGCACCCGCATGGGAGACCAGAGGCACCTGGCTCCTGGCTTCGGATCAGCGCGATGTGCCGGCCGCAGCGGCCATTGGAGGGTGAACCAACGGCAAAAAGGAAGACCTTTCTCTCTGTCTCTCTCTCTCACTATCCACTCTGCCTGTCCAAAAAAAAAAAAAAAAAAAAAAAAAAAGAAAGAAAGAAAGAAAGAAAGAAATTAGAGTTTAAATATCTGTGAGTTTTGGGACAAGTTCTACTCAGCCCATAACACTCGCTAATCTCCAATTCCTATGGACATAGAGTGAAGTGTGGATTCAATTTTACATTTTCGAGTTACCAGGTACACTAACATCATTTCTTTAAAAGATCCATCTTTATCATATATGCCTTTATTGTGTACTACATTCTCACGTATATTTGTGTGTGTTTCTAGGTTTTATTTACATTTCTTGGTTCACCCATATATATGTGGACCATACTGTTTCAAGTATTGAGGCTTTATATTTCTGTTTTATTATCCGATAGGGCCATTCCTTAACTTTTGCTGTTCTTTTTCATGTTTTCTTACCCACTTATCAGCTTGCTCTGTTTCAGGAAGAAATACTGTTGGCATTTTTATTAAGATCAAAAATATAAACTGGCATTGGAGGGATTGACATCGTTATGATGTTAGACCTTCTTATCTAGATAGCTGGGATTTCTTTTGTTATATTACAAGTCCAGTTTTATGTCTCTAGGCAATATTTGCAAGTTTCCTAATACAGATTTCTCACTTTCTGCCACTGTAAGAAGCTAGGCGATGCTGTGGGAATAGTAAAGCCACAGATCCCAGTCACAAAATAAATCAGGCTGTGTCTCTCAGGCTGATGCACATTAGGTGACTGCAGTTCACCTGCCAGCCTGAATGCTTCCTTTTTGTGGCACCACCATCAATAACGTCACGTCTCAGCCCTGAGGGGATAGAGACAGAGCAGGCGGGACTCATTAATTCTTATATGTCTTAGCTGGAAGTGACTCTAGTCAACTCTACTCAGATTTTGTCCAATGCAATTAGACATATGGCCTCGCCTACCCCAAGGAGGGCTGACAATTAGTTTTCTTCTTTGCCCCAGAATGAGGTGAATACCAGGTATAGGTGAGCAATTTGTTCCTTTAGTTATATCTTCCAATGAGTAGTTTATTTATGTATTATAGTATCAGTTTTTGTATGTTAATGTTCTATCCTGCCATCTTACTAAATTTTGTACTCTAGTTTGTCAATCAATAGTGCTGGGTTTTACAAATATACAATGATATTATCCATAGATAGACATATTGTACTTCTTCCCTTTAAATTCTTTCTAAAATTATTTATTTATTTTTTATTGGAGAGACAGATAAAGGAGAGAAAAAGAGAGGGCTCCTATTCACTGTTTCACTTCCAGATGACCAAAATAGCTGGACTGCATTGAGCCACAGCCAGGAGCAGAGAACTCCATCCAACTCTCCCACGTGGGTGGCAATATCTCGGGTACTTGAGCCATCTCTGCTGCTTCCCAGAGTCTGCTTTAGCAGGAAGATGGGGTCAGAAGCTGAAGCCAAGTGTGGAACCCAGGTGCTCTGATATGGAATGTCAGCATCGCTCCAGGCCAAACTCTTGCTCACTTCCTTTTCAGTTCTTACACCTGTTGAGTACCCTTAGGACAGTGCTAAATTGTGCTGGAGATACTGGGCATTCTTGCTTATTTCTTTCTTTCTTCCTTCTGTGTTTTCCCATCTAATTGGATGCTTTACCAATAGTCACCACTCATGGGTGAAATGTTCTCCTCTACTCCCAAGCAGGAGTCCCTTACAGTCATTCTTCCCTCCCTCAGGATAGATATTGCTATCCAGGATCTGTTGTTAATGCAATGAACTTGGAGGCCCTTAGGCTGAGATGCTACATCTCCTTGAGTTCCTTTACAAGCCATCTGGAATCCAGATCAGAATAAATGGTCATAACCCATGAAAACCAAACTTAAGCTTACCCAACCATCAGAAACTGCCAACTAACCTCTAAATAGGGGCATTCTACCTTAGCCTACGAAATATTCTCTTTGTCTTGCTGCCCCTAACACCTTATTTTTTTTTATTTTATTTTATTTTTAACTTTTATTTAATGAATATAAATTTCTAGTGTACAGCTTATGGATTACAATGGCTTCCCCCTCCCATAACTTCCCTCCCACCCACAACCCTCCCCTCTCCCGCTCCCTCTCCCCTTCCATTCACATCAAGATTCATTTTCAATTCTCTTTATATACAGAAGATCAATTTAGTATAAAGATTTCAACAGTTTGCACCCACATAGAAACACAAAGTGAAACATACTGTTTGAGTACTAGTTATAGCATTAAATCAAAATGTACAGCACATTAAGGACAGAGATCCCACATGAGGAGCAAGTGCACAGTGGCTCTTGTTGTTGACCCAACAAATTGACACTCTAGTTTATGGCGCCAGTAATCACCCTAGGCTGTCGTCATGAGTTGCCAAGGCTATGGAAGCCTTCCAAGTTTGCCGACTCTGATCATATTTAGACAAGGTCATAAAAGACAGAGTGAGGATAGTAACCAATGATCCTAAGAGTGGCATTTACCAGGTTTGAACAATTATACAGCATTAAGTGGGGAAGAGGACCATCAGTACACACAGGTTGGGAGTAGAGCCATTGGTGGTAGAGTAGAGGTTATGATTACAAAGGAATGAGGCCTAAGTGTGCTAGACAGGGTCTAGAACAAAGAACAGAGTCATTATTAGATGTGCTAAGAAAGGTGCTGTCTAAGCTACAATTAAGTTTTCTGATTGAGAGGCAAATAGAACCTGATAGAAGGGGTTTGATAATAATCTGTTGGGCTTTAGGCCTTGTAAGTTAAGAGGCCCAGACCTATCTATCTCTTCACATGGGGTATATCCTAAGGGAGGTGTGAACCTCCTAGGGGAAGGCACTCTGTTGACTTTCATTACTTGGCTGGCCTGGGAGGAGAGCTGGCCAGGTAAAGGCAGGGGGCATCTCTAACAAGAAATTTACAGTTCTGCCTGCAATGTTGCTGACCCTACTTGACCATACCCTCAGCTGCAGTGGTCACTTTGGAAGCTGGGCTGAGTGAAGGGCTTTTCAGCTTAGAGCCAATAAGATCTGTGGCTCTGACCTGGGCATCCTTCGACTCCAGGGCAGGTCCATTTCCAGTGATCCAACTCTTGGCAGAGCTGCCAGGGCTCTTCACAAGCTGACTTCAGCTGAAGCCCAGGCTTACCACATTGAAAGCCACTGCAGTGGACTGGCCTGTTGGGTCTCCTTGAGGGCAGATCGCTGTACAGATCAGCCATTAATAGGCCTGCCACCCATTGCTTCTGATGCCTAGCTTTCTTTTCCTCCTGGTTTGTGTTAAAGCAGACCAGAGGATGCAAGTCAAGGGAGTGCCCGTATCCCATCTCTAATCTTCAGTGGCCTGAACTACAAGTCTATAGTCACAGGCATGTTCTGTAGTAGTTTTTCTAAGGTAGACAATGCCCATGAGGAAAATTATATTCTCACTTTAAAACTTTCTTTCCCTTTTGTCTGAAAGGGAGATTTTTTCTACTTACTGTATACTTCGCTGATGGCGAAGTGAATCTAGCTATGAGATTATTATTTAAATTCTTATTTTGGCTAAGCTATTACAGAAAAATGTTAGCCATCTCTTTTATAAGGTCTAAAGATTAAATTGTGCATCCTACAGATTCCTTCATAATAGAATTAGTTTCCTACCTTGAAGAGAATAGAGAAATGAAAGAACAAGTTGGGCTTAGAATAGAGAAATGAGGGAGCAAGTCCTAGATCGCTTGCTGACAATAGCAATATCACATGAATACTTAGCAAACCGTTTCAACCATTAGATAACAACTTAAGAAAACATTTACCAGAAGGTCCAATGCCTTCTATAAATTTTAAGAATCATGTATTTGAAAACACCTCTTAAATATCTAACATGGTGTAGTTTGTTTAGCCAGTAAACTTAAGCACAACCAGCTAAAATGTTTTTAGTTTCTTTCTACCAACACGTTTAAAACATATGATACACAGATTCAGGTCACACAAATTAAAATGTATCTTTGATTGATTTTAGCAGCTTAAATTTATGGACAATCTTATCTATAAGCCATTTAAAATAAAACTCTTAATAAAATTTCCTATGTGGACATACAATATGTACACACATATAACATAGCATAATAGACCAATATAGCAATTTTAATAATAGCTTTTAAAATCTTTAACTCTTTTTGTTGATTGCCAATTGATTTGAATTGCTTTTTATTTTTAGATTACTTTAACACATTGCTTTAACAGAGCATCAGAGTGTAATTCTATGTCAAAGAGAAATTGAGCTTCCTATGATCTTTTGCTGTGAGGTTTCCTTCCTTTACCTTCTTTCATATTGGTGACCATGTTTCTGTGTTTCTGTGTGTAACACATCTTTAAGCATCTTTTGCAGGGCAGGATGAGTGGCAACAAATTCTTTCAGTTTCTGTTTGCTATGAAAAGTCTTAATTTCACCTTCATTCACAAATGAGAGCTTTGCAGGATATAATATTCTGGGCTGGCAGTTTTTCTCTCTTAGTACCTGGGCTATATCTCGCCATTCCCTTCTAGCTTGTAGGGTTTCTGATGAGAAGTCTGCTGTGAGTCTAATTGGAGATCCTCTGAGAGTAATCTGACGTTTCTGTCTTTCACCTTTTAGAATCTTTTCTTTATGTTTCACTGTGGTGAGTTTGATTACAACATGTCGTGGTGAGGATCTCTTTTGGTCATGTTTATTAGGGGTTCTATGAGTTTCCTGTACTAAGATGCTTCTGTCCTTCTCCAAACCTGGGAAATTTTCTGCTAGTATCTCACTGAAAATGCCTTCTAATCCTTTCTCCCTCTCCATGCCTTCAGGAACTCCTAGAACCCGAATGTTGGGTTTTTTAATAGTATCCTGTAGATTCCCGACAATATTTTTTAGATTTCTAATTTCTTCTTCTTTTCTTTGGTTTGCCTGTTTCCTTTCCTGTTCCCTGTCTTCTAAGTCTGATATTCTCTCTTCTGCTTCGCCCATTCTGTTTTTAAGTCTCTCAAATGTGTTTGTCATTTGATCTATTGAATTCTTCATTTCATTATGATTTCTAGTGACTATCACAGTTTCTTGTTCTACTAGTTGTTTCATTTCATTTTGATTCCTCCTTAATATTTCATTTTCACGAGAGAGATTTTCTATCTTGTCCATTAAGGATTTCTGTAGTTCAAGAATTTGTTTTTGAGAACTTCTTAATGTTCTTATCAATTTTTTGAGGTCTGCTTCTTGCATTTCTTCAATCTCATCATCTTCATAATCTTGAATTGGGGTGTCTTTTTCATTTGGGGGCGTCATGGTGTCTTCCTTGTTCTTGTTACCTCGGTTTTTGCGTTTGTTGTATGGCATGTTGGAGATATTTGGTTTCTTCACTGTGGTGTTTTTTCTTGTTACACTATGGCTCTTATTAAGTGGACTGTCTGCTTTCGGTGGAGCCTTAGAGGCTTGAGATAAGTGTGGCCTGAGAGCTGTGTTTGGTTCCTCAGGGTTGAGGGTGTGTCAAAGATGACACTCCCAGGTTAGGTGTGGTAAATGTCTCTCTCTTTTTTTTTTTTTTTTTTGATTCAAAAGGGAAGTAATTCCACACAGCTGAACGTAATTGGAGGTAGTTAGCAGGCGAATGATATACCCACAGGAGCCAGAGATTGGAAGCTCTTTCCCAAGGACCACACAGGGAATCTCTGCTGCCCTCAGTGTGGGCTCCAATTCTCCTGCAGTCTCCCACTGGGTTGCCAAGTTAGATGCTAATCTCCTGTTATTTCACCCCTCCCCCCAGAGTCAGGTTTTTCTGCTAGGCTCAGGGCCAGTGCAGACCTGAGGTCGTCCTGCTTATGACGTATGTCCAAAATGGCGCCTGCTCTTTGTCTTGCTCGCCTTTGAGAGGTGAGCGGAGAGAGAGAAACTTGTGTCCGTATCGGTCACTTTTTTTTTCCCTCTCTCTCTTCTAGTTATCCTGGTGAGCTTTTCCCCACGGAGTTTCAAGCCTCGTTCCCTCTAGTCTCCTCTTTCTGCTTGCCCGCTGGTGTCTCGGGCTATTGAGGTTCGGCTCACCTCGCGTTCCAGCGCTGGTGCATTGAGTCTGCTGCTGGTGTCTCGAACTTGGGCTTCCACGCTCTCCACGCAGGTCCACTGTGAATCACTAGTTCCGGAAGAGTTTCCGCTGCTGTTTCTTCCCCTGCTCTTCCTTGACCCTGCAGTATCTCCACTTTTATTAACCTGTGTGTCTTGCTGAACTATCAATGTGCTCCCTTCCTATTCCGCCATCTTGCCGCTCCCCTCCCCTAACACCTTATGAGAGTTTTCCCCTTGTGTCCCCTCAGTGGAGCCCTTAATCACTTGCAGTTTGATGCTGCCCTTTTCATGAATTACTCCTTAAAAATGTGATGCAGCTAAGTATATCTACTGAACCCTGGCATGGCCTAGAATTCTTGTCAACCCTTTCTAGAGATATATCACACTTGAAAACTGGGGTGACATCTGTGCCATCCCATACGTGAATGAAACTCTGTTTCATGCTGTCCTTTCTAATAACACTGGTGACTCAAGTCCCTGTTGATCCAGCTGCATCAGCACAAGATGGGACCAGGATTACTTACCAGGTTATTGCAAGTTCCAGGTGCCAGGAAATGAAATTCCTGCCTTGTTTGTAATTGTAACCCTCAGCATATATTATGTGCTCAATAAATATTTGCTGATTGCATTAAATAACAGTCACTGTGAAGAGAAATCTGGTGGCCTGGAGATAGTTGCTATGGCTTTTGGAGTGTGGTCTGGGTGTCCACCAGATAATGTGGAACCAAGAAGCTGTCTACAAACACTGAAGTGGGTTTTTGATGCTGAGTTGACCTCGGTTTGCAGTCACTGGCAGTAATCTCAGTGGCTGCATATTTTTTATCAGGTGCCTGAGACCAAAACAGGGAGGTGAAAGGGAAGGCCTAATTTAGTGATTCTCAAAGTATGACTGCAGAACCAGTAGCATCAGCATCTCCTGAGAACTTGTTGGAAATATAAATATGGAGCCCTACCCCAGACCTATGAGATCAGAAACTTTAGGGTAAGGTCTAGCATTTTGTATTTGGAGAAGGCCTCTAGTGCTTCAGATGGATTCTCAGGTATGAGATGTGGCCGCAATCCAAAGAGGACTGAGGGGGTGAGCCAGGTGTGGAAAGAAAAAGGCATCTGGCCAGCATCAGAGTACAAACATACAGGGGGAAGGTCTGAGGTCTCCAGAGTAAAGTGCAAAGGACGGATCCCAACCCTGGAGAGGACTGGAAAGAGTAAAGTTTACTTGTACCTAGGTGAGAATTTGGTACACTGTAACAATGGACATTCACGTGGAAGGACAGGACATAAACAAGGACTTGATTCTGGGCTGTGATGGAGTCTTGTCTTCAAAAAACATCCTGACCCAATTCTTGGAACTGAACTATAATATCAGGGTGGGTTAGTTGTGCACGTGACCTAGTGTTTCACCTGAACCAGGTAGCATGGGATTGAGGCAGGGGTCATGGGCAGAATTCTAAGGGTTCTTTCTGATGTACACACAAAATTTCCAAGTTATTCAATCAAGCATGAATCAAGGCACTTCTGTAAAGTTATGAAGGTTCCAAATTAGTTGGTTTAGATAAAGGGAGGTTAGCCTTGGTGGATTGGACCTAAGCAGGAGGGCCAGTTAGAGGGAGATAGACTCTTGCTGACAAGAGACCGGAGGGTGAGAGGGATCCATCATGAGAGAAATTCTCCACACTGCTTTGAATATGGAGGGTGCTAATGGCAAGATATGAGTGTGGGTGGCTTCTGGGAACTAAGAGTTGCCCTGGCTGACAGCCAGCTAAGCAAGAGAACCTTGGTCCTTACAACTACAGGATCTGAACTCTGCTATGACCTATGAGCTTGGTGGAGGACCTAGAGTTCAGGTGAGAATGCACCAACATCGCGACTCCAGCCTTGTGAGACCCTGAGCAGGGGAACTACTCATACTTTGATCACACCTGTGTTCTATGCACTCTGAGATCATAAGTGGACTTCACTCTAAGCTGCTTAAAGTCACCTTACAGGCTAGAAGGAGGCTGCATTTGATGAAGGAACTCAAAAATCCAAAGTTTAAGGGAGAAGAGGATGGCCAGGAAGTCAGTACACATCCTGCTAATATATCCTTGCCTCGGCCACCATATTTGAATCTTCTTGGTAGGAATTGGTAACCCTGAGTTGTACCCTCTGCCAGGATCAAGGACTAGCCTGAGCAGGCCAAACAGTCACAACAAGAAGGGAAAGGAAGGAGCAGAATCAAGAGACATTGTAGAAGGAAGTGACAGTGTGTGAGCACTATAATTGGGAATGTAGTCTAAATGCTTTTGCTTGACATTTAAAATCTTCCATGTAGTTCAATTCTAAACAGAGTTTCTGAATTCTTTCCTGTCACTCAAATCTTGTGTCACGGTCAGCCTGGTTTATCCATCATCCCAGGAATGAACTGTTTACAGTCCTAGCTTTTACCATTGCTGGTACTTTCCACATCCTAGGATGACCTCTTTTCTTCCATAATCAATGATTGACAACATCACTTGACGACTTGGCGACAAGAGAGGCAGGTGTCTTGTCCACGTATTGTATCTACAAATGGAGAAACACCAAAGGAAAGTTACCAAACTGTGGACTTAAAAATTATATTTAGGGGTCATCATTGTGATATAGCAGGTTAAGCAACCATCTACAGTGCCAGCATTCCTATGGGTGCTGGTTTGAGTCCCGGCTCTTCCACTTCCAATCCAGCTCCCTGCTATTTCTCCTAGGAAAGAGGCAGAAGATGACCCAAGTCCTTGGGCCTATGCACCCATATAGAAGACTCGGATGATGCTCTTGTCTCCTGGCTTCGACCTGGTGCAACCTTGGCCATTGTGGCCATTTGGGGAATGAATCAGCGGATGGAAGACCACTCTCTCTCTCTTTGCTTCTACCTCTCCCTCTCTGTAACTCTGACTTTGAAATAAATCTTTAACAAAATTGTATTTAAGAAGTCATATTTTAAATCCAGAATAAAATAATTTTGATAATGACATAACTACTAGCTTTATTTTAAAAATATTAATTTGTGGTGCTTGCTCTCCAGGTGATGTGTCCTGTAAGGAGTGTATTTGTCCCCCAGAACTTTGGGTCATCTTCTATGACCAAACATATGTAAGAGGCAGTTATAATGAGGACAAGTCTACATACCCCTCTTTTCCCCCCTACCTTGCCCACACACGATGTCTGGGATGGGTGGGCCATTTGTCCCATCACAGCTCCATTTCAGTACACAGTGACACCTCTTGTTCTGAATTATTGTTTGACATGCTCATTTTTCCTTCCACTGATAATTAACTTTATTTTTTTTTAGATTTGTATTTATTTATTTGAGAGGTAGAGTTACAGACAGTGAGAGGGAGAGAGAGAGAAAGGTCTTCCATCTGCTAGTTCACTCCCCAGATGGCCGCAGCTGCTGGGGCTGGAGCTGGGCAGATCCAAAGCCATGAGCCAGGAACTTCTTCTGAGTCTCCCATGTGGGTACACGGGCCCAAGCACTTGGGCCATCTTCTACTCTTTCCCAGGCCATAGCAGAGAGCTGGATCAGCAGAGGAGTAGCTGGGACTAGAACTGGTGCCCATAGGGATGCTGGCGCCACAGGTGGAAGGTTAACCTACTGTACCACAGCGCCAGCCCTGATAATTAACTTTAAATGTAGACATATAGATATAGATAGCTGAATTGTCTGCTCAGCTAATTTTTAAGCTTTTTTTTATAGTCAACAAATATTTTTTAAATACCTGTTTTGTTGAGACCTGTGCAGGTATCTCATATATGGATTTCCTTTTTTGGGTGGTATGGTAGATCTATTTTACAATGGATTTTTGAAAGTTACTTGGTCTATAGCCAAAATTTTGACATCAGACTTTAAAAGTCAATCAGGTGGAAACAAAGAAACCACATTTTCTAATAGAGTGACATAGAAGATTAGATAGGATGTTTAATACCTTTGTTGTGTAATTTTCTAATTGCACAAGTCATTTTTGAAATTTTCACAATGTATATGTACAAGGTTAACTGGACCAAGTGTAGTTTGCTTTTCTTGGGCTAGTTAGACTATAGTAGTAGTCAAAGAGCACTAAACAAAACTGGAACTCATTTCAAGAAACATTTTTAGTTGAAAATAGAAATGTAGATTTGATCTACTTTAACATAATTCGCAAAGGAGTTTCTCCCTTATTGGAGGCCTAGGCTTCATTTTTATGTGATATCCTGTTTCACGCAGAGCATGACATGCAACCAGTTCAGGCTTGTGAAATTAAAATAAAGACATTGATTTCAATAATATCCCAAGTGAGACTGATTGCTGCCTTCTTCCTTCACTGACCAATAAGGAACCTAAGAAATGGAGAGGCCATTCATAAGTTACATAAGTGAGCCAAAACTTGACCACATCCTCTCCCTCACAGTCTTGTACCCTCTCCACCACACCACATCTGAAAAATTTACTCAGATAAAGAGTATCTGCAAGGAATATTTTCTAAGATCCCCAGTGGATGTTAAAAAACCATGGGAGGCAAAGAGCCCTATGTCTGTCATCTACTTATCATCTTCTGTACTTACAGATCTGTAATATAGTTTGATTTCTAAGTTAGGCACAGTAGGAGATCAACACTAGCTAATAATAAAATAGAACAATTTTAACAATGGTGCTACAGTTTTAATGATGTAGGCATGCTGTTAGTAAAATTCAAAATGCACGGGAGAATGTGGTATCCAGTGGCCGATGAAGGCAGACCACCTTGCAGCCTTTGGTCCCAGAGAGCAGAGGCTGAGATCATTGACAAAAGTGAAGGCAGAGAGGAAGCTTGGAGAAGCTGACTTCTACAATTTGGGACCTTGATTCCAAGGGCCCAGTTAGCCAGTAGTACCCTGCAGGGTGGAAACTAACGATATAAAGAATCTGCCACATACCATCTGACCTCCTGGTGCTTCTGCTTGGTCAAACCCAGCTGGGCACCAGAAAGCAACACAGCCTATTTGTATAATCATGTGGGTAGCATGAGGGGACCCAGAACCAACTGGAGAGGATAGGGCACCAACTGGAGGGGACAGTGGTGGCTTAGTCCGTTTTCCATTGCTAATAATACAATACCACAGACTGGGAAAGTTATAAAGGAAAGAAGTTTACTTTGGCTCACAGTTCCGGTCCAAGGTCTAAGGCCCACATCTGGTGATAGCCTTCTTGCTGGCAGAGTACTGAAGTGGGGCAGGTTATCACATGATGAGAGACAAGGAGTGTGTAAGAGACTACCCAGACTGGCTTTTGTGGCACACTCACTCTCACCATAATCCATTAACCTAGTAATCTGTTACTTGCATGATTGGATTAATTAAATCATGAAGGCAGAATCCCAATCACTTCTTAAAAATCATACTTTGTTCAACCTTTTTTTTTTTTATAAAGATTTACTCATTTTTTGAAAGTCAGAGTTAGAGAGAGAGAGAGAAAGAGAGAGAGAGAGAGAAAGAGAGAGAGAAGTCTTCCATCTGCTGTTACACTCCCCAAACGTCTGCAATGGACATTGCTGAGCCTGGCAGAAGCCAGGGGCCAGGAACATCATCAAAGTCTCGCATGTGTGTAGTAAGAGCCCAAGTACCTGGGCCATCCTCTGCTGCTTTTCCCAGGCCATTAGTAGGGAGCTAGATAGGAGCAGCCAGGACATGAACATGTGAGATGTTGGTGTGCTAATGGCGGCTTTGCCAGCTATGCCATAATGGCCTTAAACCAACCATTGCTTTAAGAAAAGATTTATTGCTTATTTGACAGGCAAAGTGACATAGTGGGTGGGGGAGCACAGAGAGAGAGAGAGCTCAAGAGAGAGAGCTCAAGAGAGAGAGCTCAAGAGAGAGAGAGAGCTCTTCTATCCACTGCTTCATTTTCCAAATGCCTGCAACAGCCAGGTCTGGGCCAGGCTGAAGCCAGGATCCAGGAACTCCATCCAGATCTCTCACATGGATGGCAGGAACCCAAATATATGCCTCCTAGGAACATCAGCAGGAAGTCTGATGGAAAGCAGAGTATCTGGGATTTGAGCTGGCCTTCGCATATGGAACATGAGTGTCCCAAGAAGCAGCTTAACCTGCTGCACCTCAATGCTGCCCCAGTCCTTCCTCTTAATATCTCATAATGGGAATTTAATTTCAACATAGTTTTGGAGGGGACAAATCACATTCACATTATTGCAAATGGAAATATCTAGTATAGAGGCTATTTATCCAATAGTTGCCCACAAGCCTATAGGCCTGCTATCAGTTCAGGTGAAGCTTGATGTTTCAGGATGATGATCTCTAAACTTGGTACACTTTGCTCTGCCTCAGTCCTCAACTTCTGATCTACCCATCTACTCCAACATCTGCTGAGAAAGCTTGATGTTGGTTTTTTTTTCCATTTATTAAACTTTTATTTACAGGATATAATATTCTGGGCTGGCAGTTTTTCTCTCTTAGTACCTGGGCTATGTCTCGCCATTCCCTTCTAGCTTGTAGGGTTTCTGATGAGAAGTCTGCTGTGAGTCTAATTGGAGATCCTCTGAGAGTAATCTGACGTTTCTCTCTTGCACATTTTAGGATCTTTTCTTTATGTTTCACTGTGGTGAGTTTGATTACAACATGTCGTGGTGAGGATCTCTTTTGGTCATGTTTATTAGGGGTTCTATGAGTTTCCTGTACTAAGATGCCTCTGTCCTTCTCCAAACCTGGGAAATTTTCTGCTAGTATCTCACTGAAAATGCCTTCTAATCCTTTCTCCCTCTCCATGCCTTCAGGAACTCCTAGAACCCGAATGTTGGGTTTTTTAATAGTATCCTGTAGATTCCCGACAATATTTTTTAGATTTCTAATTTCTTCTTCTTTTCTTTGGTTTGCCTGTTTCCTTTCCTGTTCCCTGTCTTCTAAGTCTGATATTCTCTCTTCTGCTTCGCCCATTCTGTTTTTAAGTCTCTCAAATGTGTTTGTCATTTGATCTATTGAATTCTTCATTTCATTATGATTTCTCGTCACTATCACAGTTTCTTGTTCCACTAGTTGTTTCATTTCATGTTGATTACTCCTTAATATTTCATTTTCAAGAGAGAGATTTTCTATCTTGTCCATTAAGGATTTCTGTAGTTCAAGAATTTGTTTTTGAGAACTTCTTAATGTCCTTATCAATTTTTTGAGGTCTGCTTCTTGCATTTCTTCGATCTCATCATCTTCATAATCTTGAATTGGGGTGTCTTTTTCATTTGGGGGCATCATAGTGTCTTCCTTGTTCTTGTTACCTCGGTTTTTGCATTTGTTGTTTGGCATGTTGGAGATATTTGGTTTCTTCACTGTGGTGTTTTTTCTTGTTACACTATGGCTTTATTAAACTTTTATTTAATGAATATAAATTTCCAAAGTACAGCTTATGGGTTACAATGGCTTCCCCCCTCCCATAACTTCCCTCCCACCAGCAACCCTCCCCTTTCCCGCTCCCTCTTCCCTTCCAATCACATCATGATTCATTTTCAATTCTCTTTATATACAGGAGATCAGTTTAGTATATATTAGGTAACGATTTCAACAGTTTGCCCCCATATAGCAACACAAAGTGAAAAAAATACTGTTGGAGTACTAGTTATAGCATTAAATAACAGTGGACAGCACATTAAAGACAGAGATCCTACATAATATTTTTTTAAAAATTAATTAATTTTCTATGCAATTTCCAATTTAACACCAATTTTTTTTAATTTCCAATTATCTTTATATACAGAATATCGATTCAGTATATAATTAGTAAAATCTCATCAGTTTGCACCCACACAGAAACACAAAGTGTAAAAATACTGTTTCAGTACTAGTTATAGCATCACTGCACATTAGACAATACATTAAGAACAGATCCCACATGAGATGTAAGTACACAGTGACTCCTGTTGCTGACTTAACAATTTGACACTCCTGTTCATGGCGTCAGTAATCTCCCTAGGCTCTAGTCATGAGCTGCCAGGGCTATGGAAGCCTTTAGAGTTCGCTGACTTTGATCTTATTCCAATAGGGTCATAGTCAAAGTGGAAGTTCTCTCCTCCCTTCAGAGAAAGGTACCTCCTTCTTTGATGGCCCCATTCTTTCCACTGGGATCTCACTCACAGAGATCTTTCATTTAGGTCTTCTTTTTTTTCTTTTCCAGGGTGTCTTGACTTTCCATGCCTACAATACTCTCATGGGCTCTTCAGCCAAATCCGAATGCCTTGAGGGCTGATTCTGAGGCCAGAGTGCTGTTTAGGACATCTGCCATTCTATGAGTCTGTTGTGTATCCCGCTTCCCATGTTGGATCCTTCTCTCCCTTTTTGATTCTATCAGTTAGTATTAGCAGACACTAGTCTTGTTTGTGTGATCCCTTTGACTCTTAGACCTATCAGAGCTATCAATTGTGAACTAAAATTGATCACTTGGACTAGTGAGATGGCATTGGTACATGCCAACTTGGTGGGATTTTATTGGAATCCCCTGGCACATTTCTAACTCCACCATTTGGGGCAAGCCCGATTGAGCATTTTGTGATCTAATACTTTCACTTTAAATATTTTCTCAAGTAAACACAACCTACAAAAATGCCTAATAACTATGAAATAAATGATTAGGCATAACTAGATTGTCTCTGAGTTAATGAATACTCTTCAATCTATCACTCTGATTTGATTAGAATTCTCAGTTGTCAATTCTCACACCCTGTCCTTGGTTGATGGCCCTCCTGCCTTCCTTGTGTTACATGGTTTCATTCTGTCTCTTCCCAATTGGGTGAGAATGGAGACCTGGACAGGGTGTATCTGAGAACACTGAAGTCTGGAATTACCAACTTTTTCATCTTGATGAAATATATATATAAAATTTATATCTATATATTTTAATTTAATTAAATATAATTTAAATTTAATTTAAATATATATATTTTAAAATTTTGTTTTCTCAGGCCCATGCTTTTGGAAGCATTATCTTTGATGCAGCTATTATGTCAAGGAGTCTTTATTTGTCAGATGCTGTGGGTTGTGTTTTACTGTTTTCTGTACATTCAGGGAGCATTTTAGCACTTATCACATTTTCTTGCTCTGGATGTGCACTTGTTTCTGAGCTTTCAAAGTTGTATCGATGTAAAAACATCTCTTAAGAAATGATTTACTGTATGGTGTAGGCTCCGTATATTTTAATACTGAGTTTGTAGTTTCAATGCAACAGATGAAAGATGTAGGGTTGAATTAGTGGAGTGTTCACAGACTGAGCTAAGCTGCAGCTACTCTTTCAACTTTTCCTGGGACATGGAGTGAACCCTAATTTGGGAACTAGGGGATGCTTGGAGCTCATACTTGGTGCCACATAGTGTTATACGCCTTGACTATTTTAAGAGAAGCAGTACAAGGACTTGGAAAGTATGATTATGAATGGTGGCCAGGTTTCACCTCTGAGATGTGTTGAGTGACAAAGAATGAAAAAAGAATGGTATTTAGTTTCCAGAACTCTTTCGCAATTGATAAGAAAATTTTAAGTTGTGGAAGTGGATTGCCTAGGTTAGAACACTGGTATTCTAGTAACTATATAGTCTTGAGTAGAAAACCTAACCTTTAATGCTGTATAGGGGGTGGTAATAATACCTAACTTAAATGTTTGCTATGAGAGACAACTGGAGTAATATATGTAAAGTGCTTGCCAGTGTTTGACACAGAGATCAAGCCCTGAAACAAAATTCACAGATCTTTAAGCAGATAAATATATATAAATACTGGTTTCTAAAGGAAGAAGGAATGTCTGAAGATGTAATGGCCAAAACTTATCCAAATCTGGAGAAAACCATAAACCTACAGATTAAAGGAGCTCAACATACTCCAACCACAATAAACTGAGTATTGTGGAATTTAAACCATATATAGGGGACCAGCATTGTGGCATAGCAGGTAAAGCTACTGCCTGTGAAGCCAGTATCCCATATGAGTGCTCCAGTCCTCCGCTTCTGATCCAGCTTCCTGCTAGTGGCTTAAGAAAAGCAGAAGATGGCTCAAGTGTTTGTACTGCCATGCATATGAGAGACTCAGATGAAGCTCTTGGCTTCAGCTTTGCCCAGCCCTGGCTATTGTGGCCATCTGGGGAGTCAACCAGCAGATAGAAGATATCTTTTTCTCTCTGTAAATCTAACTTGCAAAAAAAAAAAAACTAAATAAATCTTAATAAAATGTAAAATTAAAATGTATGGCAATAATAACATGAAGAACAGGAGAGGTAATGAAAGTATATATTTTTAAAGATTTTACTTTTATTTATTTGAAAGGCAGAGCTACAGATTGAGGTAGAGACACACAGAGAGAGGTCTTCCATCCACTGGTTCACTCCTCAAATGGCCACAATGGCCAGAGCTGGGCCAGGTTTAAGTCAGGAGCCAGGAGCTTCTTCTGGTCTCACGTGGGGGCAGGGAACCAAGCACTTGGGCTATCCTCTGCTGAGTTCACAGGCATATCAGCAGGGAGCTTGATTGGAAGTGGAGCAGCTGGGACTGTAATCAGTGCTCATATGGGATACCGGCACTGAAGACCAGGGCTTTAACCTGCTGCACAACAGTGCCAGCCCTGAAAGCATATTGTTTTAAGGTTCTTATGCTATTCATGAAGTGCATGTTATTTGAAGGTAGATGATCACCAGTTAATATAGTCTATAAAACTTAAAGCGAACTAAAAAATAAAGATTAACTAATAAACCAACAATAGAAACAAAAAAAAATTAAAAATGCCCATTTAATAAAAAATAGTAAATAGAAAAAAAAGAGAAAAAAAAGAAATAAATGGGGCAACATATTCCCATGGAAAATATAAACTTATCAATATGAATAATTACATAAATGTAATGGTCTAGACATCTTAGTTAAGTGACAGGGATCCTCACACTGGATAAAGAAAATCAAGACTCTTAGTCTACTAACTTTAAAATGACATAAACTCACTTTGAAAGACTCAGAAAGAACAAAGTGAAAGATGGGAAAAATTGTATTTTAATGGTAATTTTTAAAAAGATATACTGTCTATTATAATTAGACAAAGTGAATGTCAGAGCAGAGGATGAAAAGGATCATTACATAATGAGGGGCTTAGTTAATCAAGAGAATACTGCAATCCTAAATGCTTATATACCTATTAACAGAACTTTAAAAATACACATATACAAAAAATATATAAAATTTGAAACTCAAGAGAATTACAAGGAGAAATAGATAAATATGCAATTAGAGCCAGAGATTCAACACTCTACTCTTAGTAAATTGAATCCACCGATATGTAAAGCACATAATATGTCATGGCTTAGTGCATTTTATTCCAGGAATATGAAAACAGTTTAATATGAGAAAAATCAATGTAATTTGACACATTAGCAGACTCAAGAACACACTGTATTGTAATCTCAATAGACTAAGTCAAAATATTTTTAAAGTTTATCCATCCTTTTTTAAAAGATTTATTTATTTATTTATTTATTTGAGAGGTAGAGTTATAGACAGAGAGAGGGAGAGACAGAGAAGTCTTCCATCTTCTGGTTCACTCCGCAAATGGCTGCAACAATCCAGAGCTGGGCCAATCTGAAGCCAGAAGTGAGGAGCTTCTTCTGAATCTCCCATGTGGGTGCAGGGCCCAAGCACTTGGGCCATCTTCTGCTGCTTTCCCAGGCCATAAGCAGAGAGGCTGTCTCTGGCAAAGCCCTAGCCTACTACACCACAGTGCAAGGCCACCAGATTTTTACAAATAAAGCACCCATTTCTCTGAAAAACCTTGACAAAGTAGGAACTGAAGAGAACTTCCTCTAGCAAGTAGAACTATGAAAATTGTATAGCTAACATAAAAAAAATAAATACACAAATAAACTACTAGAACTAAATAATGTAAAATAGGGGGTTTACATTTGGCCTAGTGGTTAAGATTTGTTAAGACATCCACATCTCTTATCAGAGTACCTTGGTTTCAATTCCAGCTTCAGCTCCTGACTTCAGCTTCTTGGTAATGCAGACCTGGGAGGCAGCTGGTGATGGCGCACGTAGTTGGGTACTCAGCACCCATGTGGAAGACATGGAATGAGATGCTGGCTCCTGACTTTGGCCTATTCCAGCCCAGGTTGTTGCATGCATTTGTGGATTGAACCAGCAGATGGGAATTCTCTCTGTCTATTTGCCTGTCTCTATGCCTCTCAAACAAACAAACAAAAATTATAAAAAGAGAAATGCAATTTTAAAAAAGTAAAATGCTACAACCAATTTGGGTGAGTTTGCAAAAAGCATTTCTTAAAATGTCAAGCATACATCTGCTATAACCTCTGACATTTCTTTCCTAGGTATTTATCATTTATCAAATGAAGGCCTGTGTCCATACAAAGACTTCTATAGAAGTGTCCATGACAGCTTTATTTGCAAGAGCTCTATACTGAAAGCAATAAAAAAAAGTTCATCAGCAGGTGAATGGAGGAACAATCTGTGGCCCACCCATAAAAAGGAATGAACTATAAACCCAGTTCATCATTGATGGGTCTCCTAACAATTATGCTGAGTTAAACATGCTCGATAAAAAAGAGTATATTCTGAAGACTCCATTTCTGTTAAATTATAGGGAAAAAAACCCCCAAACATCTGGAGATTGAAACAAACAGTGGGCAGGGGGAGATTAGCTTGGAAAGGGAAGGAAAGCATGGATCACATCCTTTTCGAGTATGGTTAAATTTATTGTTCTGATTCTGTGACAGCTTTACAGTTGTATAGATATGTCAAAACTCATCAAACCCAAATTTCCCCCTTAAATATATGCAGTTTATTGCATTGCAGCAATACACTAAAAGTGTTAAAAACTTTACCAGCCTCATAAAAAGAATGAGTACTGTCATGTTTTCCATGCTTGCTCTTATAGGAAACAATTTTGCTCTGCCACCCAGTGAATGTTCTGCCCCTTTTCTCCCTCCTTATTTTTGTCAAAAATTTTTATTTTGATATAAAAACATATGAAACTTAACTTTTTATACAGTCAGTGCTAACTAATATTAACATTTCTGGACCGGTGCTACAGCTCATTTGGCTAATCCTTCACCTGTGGCGCTGGCACTCTGGTTTCTAGTCCCGGTTGGGCTCTGGATTCTGTCCTGGTTGCTCCTCTTCCAGTCCAGCTCTCTGCTGTGGCTCGGGAAGGCAGTGGAGGATGGCCCAAGTGCTTGGGCCCTGCACCTGCATGGGAGACCAGGAGAAGCACCTGGCTCCTGGCTTTGGATTGGTGCAGTGCGCTGGGCGTAGTGGCCACTTGGGGGGTGAACCAACAGAAAAAGGAAGACCTTTCTCTCTGTCTCTCTCTCTCTCACCGTCTGACTCTGCCTGTCAAAAAAAAAAAAAATTTCTGGAACACAAAATAGATAACTTTTAAAAGAATTAATTGTATTTAATTTTTTAGCGTATCTTACAGAAAGACTGATAAAGGTTCTTTTTTTTTTTTTTTTTTTTTTTTTTTTTTTTTTTTTGACAGGCAGAGTGGATAGTGAGAGAGAGAGACAGAGAGAAAGGTCTTCCTTTTTGCGTTGGTTCACCCTCCAATGGCCACTGCGGCCGGCGCATCTCGCTGATCCGAAGCCAGGAGCCAGGCGCTTCTCCTGGTCTCCCATGCGGGTGCAGGGCCCAAGGACTTGGGCCATCCTCCACTGCCTTCCCGGGCCATAGCAGAGAACTGGCCTGGAAGAGGGGCAACCAGGATAGAATCCGGCGCCCTGACCAGGACTAGAACCCGGGGTGCCAGCGCCGCAAGGCGGAGGATTAGCCTGTTAAGCCACAGTGCCGGCCTGATAAAGGCTCTTAATATTTGCATTATTCACAGTTTTCATTTTACATGCTTTTAATGCTAGTTTAGGAGGATATAGGATGTTAGCTTGAATCACTAGCCACTCTCTACATCCTTCCCTTCCTCTATTGCCTTTTCTTTTTTTTTTTTTTTTAAAAAAAATTTACTTATTTGAAATGCACAGTGACAGAGGAGAGCAAGCGGAGGAAGAGAAAGAAAGATCTTACAACTGTTGGTTCGTTTTCCATATACCCACAACAGCTGTGACTGGGCCAGGCCAAAACTAGGAACCAAGAACAGCATCTGGGTCCCCCACATGGGAGGCAGGGACTCAGATACTTAGGCCATCATCCACTACCATTCCAAGTTCATTAGCAGGAAGCTGGATCAGAAGCAGAGTAGTTAGGACTGGAACCAACACTCCAATGTGGTATGGCTTACCCCACCCTGTTGGGGACCACTGCATGGCTTGAATTCTGCTGAAGGCATGTGTGGCTGGATTGCAAAGGTGATCAGTCGATGGACTTCAATGGAAAAACAGTTGAAATGATGCCAAAAGCAGCTAAGGAAATGCTATAGGCTACGATAAACACCGAGTGAGATGTTTGTCCCTGTTAATAATTAGTCTCCCTCAAGGTTCCTCCACATTGTGATTGCTTTCTTAATTCTAATTCCTAAGCAAATATCTTTCATGTAAACACTGAAATTCCCCTATTGTTCCCTATTTATCTATGCTTTATTTATTTTTTAAATATTCATTTATTTATTTGAAAGGCAGAGTTACAGAGAGGCAGAGAGGGAGAAAGAGAGACAGAGAGAGGTCTTATATCCTCTGGATCATTCCCCAGATGGTCGCAATAGCCAGAGCTGCGCTGATCCAAAGCCAGGAGCCAGGAGCTTCTTACGGATCTCCCACACAGGTGCAGGGGTCCAAGGAGTTGGGCCATCTTCCTCTGCTTTCCCAGGCCATAGCAAAGAGCTGGATCAGAAGTAGAGCAGCCGAGTCTCAAACAGGCACCCATATGGGATATAGGGACTGCAGGTGGTGGCTGTACCCACTATGCCGCTGAGCCAGCCCCAAGGGTCTTCATTTTGGTTTGGATTAATTCCTCATCATGAACTTCTTACTAATGACTGCAAACTTTAACTGTGTGCAGTCTAGAATTTCTCCTGCTTAATTAGCTCACCCCTCACCTTGACCGTGTACTTCATAGATTGCTGACATATTTTAATTTCATGATTTCTCACTCTTCTGGGTGGTCTTTATATCTGTATCTTCTTAAAGATGTTATTTTAAACTTTCATTTCAGGTTGTTTTCAAATCTTCATTTCATCACAAATGAAGTCATTGCTGCATTCTCTTTGTTAATATAGTTTTCCGTATGTACTATAGAATTTCATAGTGTTACATCAAGCAGGGATATTTGTTTTTCTTCTCTTTCCTCATTCTGATCTTTCTTTTGTTTCAGAAACAGATGTTATATTGGAAATTTGGGGCCACTTTCCCATAATGATGCCAACAATATTGCAAATCCAAAGGCTATGCTGGTGTGTGACTTCACTCAGGTCCTGCTTCCTTGACTGCATCTTCTTCCTCCAAGCACCCCAAGCATCTAGCAGTACAGGAGCCTCTGTCAGTAGATGGGGAGAGATCTACCCCCATTTGAGGTCACTGGCAGTGGGTCGGGCAGTTTTCCTTTCTCCTTGGCTCCAGGTGCCATGAAGAAGTGATGGAGCTACTTCCACCAGACTCTTGACCCAGAGCCCAGGAGCTTAACGTTTCAGCTCCTACCCAGTGTGGTGCTTAGCTGCAGATAGGTTCATTACTTATTACATAATTATGTCTTTTAAATTAAAGTGCTTTACATATTGTTTACATTTTGCATGTTATTAGTTTGAATGTGAACACAGACTCATGATGATATTTACTGAATGCCTAAGGCAAGCAAAAGAGATACGGTTCCCACTTTCCTAGGGTGGTCTACTTGTTAAGGCATAAATTAATTGCACCAATTAACAAATAGTTATAAAATGAAATAAGTGCTGGGATGGTAAAAAAAAAAAACACCAAGCAAAAAAGAATTTTCTATGAAAGCTATATTAAAGAAACCTAGCCAGACAGGGGAACCTAAGCAAGAAGGCATGTGGAAGTAGGCCTTTGGCCGTCATGAATAAGAGAGTAAATCAGTAACTAGCTTTATAGTGTAATTGATTTGTCGTGCTTCACTGATGTGAAGTGAAATGTTTCATTTTAGTGACTTTTAAATTTTGATCGGGGACCAGTGTTGTGATGCAGTGGGTGAAGTTCCAACATGATGCTCTCTTCCCACATAGAAGTGCTGGGTCCAGTTCTAGCTGCTACACTTCTGATTTTGCTTCCTCCTAATGCACCTGGGAAGGCAACAGAAGATGACCCAAATACTTTGGTGTCTGCAACCCACATGGGAACTTGGATGGAGTTCCTGGCTTCCTGACATCAGCTTAGCTATTGTGGTCATTTGGGAAATGAACCAGCAGATGGAAGATCCTCTCTCTCTCTCTCTTTCTCTGCCTTTCAGATAAATAAGTCTTAGAAAAAGGAAAGAAAAGAAACTGATGGATGCTGGAAGTACAAAAATAAAAGCTGCCTTTCTGGTGGTGACAGTCTCCCTATCAGAACATACCTAAATGTACATAAAAATATGAATAGATGCGATCAAATTCTGTGAGATTCCCCCCTTGCTGGAATATCTGCAAAGACCCTGGACAGTATGTAGTCAATCACACAAAATTCAGTTTTTGTCTCATCTGAAGACATTCAGGTACAGTAGATGCTGAACCTGACGAATCTTCATCTGCTGCCGTTTCAGGGATATTGTAGGCTACAGTTTCAAGAAGCGTTATTATATCAGGCTCTATCTGCCTCCTGCTCCTCTTGTAGCTTGGTGTTGTTTGACAAAATGTTCTATGCCTACCATTTGCTACAGCAGCCATGACTAGACCATGCTACAGTTTGGGGAGATGGCTGGACAATAATTTCAGGCATGGGTTAGTGGCTGCCAGCTTATTTTGTGAGACTATTTATGCACAAACGAGTTGCCATGGGATTCCAACTCTCAAAAGTTTCTACCTTTTTTGTGCTTTATCAGACAAAGGATGATTTAACATTAAAGTTGTCTCCATCAGGAGACATTTAGGCTTGTTTTGTATTTGGAGTAACTCCCAAGCGGAACCCAATTATGTGATTCCTGGAGTTTTAGAAAAGTAAAATTGCAAAGCTTTTCCAAGAGGCTTCAAGCTTGAGACAACACATGTACACAGTGAAGAAAAGCTTGAGGTACACAAAGATGAATAGCTTCAGTTTCCTAGTTACAGAACCCAGTAATAAGTACAGAAGAAGGGATTATTTGGTACATTATATTAAAAGGTCCCTATGCATCAGTGAAAGACAACCAAAAGATAAAGAAGGAATTTAAAACAGAATGTTCAGCTCAGACTCTCTAATACAACAAGACTTAACACAAAATGAACATAAGATATTATTTTACCCAATATCAGGGCAAAATTAAGTGGTTAAAATTATTCAACACTGGCAAGAGGGTGGAGGTGTAGGGGTTGAGGGAAGATGGAGCCTTAATGCTGCTTGGTCTTGAAATGTTTCCTTGAAAATACTCAGTTTTGATTACCAAAACCTGTGAGTTCTCCCTGAAACTGTCTGTTTCCCTCACTTTGCTGAAGAAGATCCTGGGAGGACCAAGTGCCACTAATCCCAGGGAGTGTGCAGGGAGACTTGGCATGCGACAGCTGGCCAAGTGGGTGAGTGCTGCTCAGTGCCAGTGCTCGCCCTAGATGGTCTGAATTTAAGAGGTGATGGGGGACCAGCACTGTGGTGTAACAGGTAAAGCCTCTGCCTACAGTGCTGGCATCCCATATGGGCACCGGTTCAAGTCCCGGCTGCTCCACTTCCCATCCAGCTCTGTTGTGGCCCGAGAAAGCAGTAGAAGATGGCCCAAGTGCTTGGGCCCCTGCACCTGCATGGGAGACCTGGAGGAAGCTCCTGGCTCCTGGCTTTGGAATGGCACAGCTCTGGCCATTGCTGCCAATTGGGGAGTGAACCAGTGGGTGGAAGACTTTTCTCTTCCTCTCCTTCTCTCTCTGTGTATCTCTGACTTTCAAGTAAATAAATAAATCTTAAAAAAAAAAAAAAAAAAGAGAGAGAGAGAGAGAGCTGATGGAAGGGGCAGCACAAAGCAACCCAGCATCTTGCAAGGCAGTGAAGGATGAGTCAGCAATGTTGCAGAGCCAGTCTGCAGTCAGGCTTCCAGATAAGTTTGTGTAGATTGTAAGGAGATAAAATATGGCTCTTGAGGGAATTCTTAATTAAAAATGGATGTATTTCATGAAGATAAGGCAAGTTACTGTTAAGTAGAAAATAGTTCAGAAGTGCACCCTGAAAAATACATTTGAAAAGCAGAAGAGTAACTAAGGATATTCAAATGGTCAATAAGCATTCAAAATGATGCTTGGTTTCATGAGTAATTGCGGAAATGTAAATCAAAACAGAATACCAATTGGTACTCTGTATGAATCCAGATTTCTCTCTTTTAGATAGGGCCCTCACTCTCCTATGCATTTCTCACTGAATAAAAAGCTTAAAACTTAACAAAACAAAACAAAACAGAATACCAAAACTACGAAAAGACCAACCACATGAAATATCTGTGAAACATACATATATGGGTGAGAGTCTAAATTAGTACAAATTCTTTTTTAAAAAAAGATTTATTTATTTGAAAGAGTTATAGAGAGAGGGAGAAGGAGAGAGAAAGGTCTTCCATTTATTGGTTCACTGCCCAAATGAAGCAGCAGAGCCAAGCCAAAGCCAGGAGTCTCCCATGTGGATGACAGGGGTCTAAACACTTGGGCCATCTTCTGTTGCTTTTCCCAGGTGCATCAGCAGGAAGCTGGATCAGAAGTAGAGCAGCTGGGACATGAACAAGCACCCATAAGGGATGCTATTATCGCAGGTGGTGGCTTTACCTGCCATGCCAAGATGCCAGCCCCTCTATAAGCTTTCGAAGCACCCTTGTATTTGCAGCAGCCAAAACATAGAAAATAATCCAAACAGTGAAATGGAACTTACAGTATTTTCATACAATGGGAATATAATATGGCAATAAGATAATAAACCACATATAGGAGCAATAATACGGATAAGCCTTGCAAATAAATGTAGAGCCAAATAGATGGTAGAAAATTATGTTTCCATTTATGTAAAATTTCAAAATAGGTAAATGGATCTATGGCTTTTTGTGTCACAAGAGTGATTACGGGGAGGTAAAGGGAGAGAAGAGCTAGTTACAGGGGAGAAGAGCATGTATGGGAGTTTTGAGGTCCTGATACTACCCTACATCTCCACTTGGTGGTTCATGAGTCTGTTTGCTTTGCAGCAATCCAATGAGATCCACACTCAGGATGTGTTGAACTCTTGTGCATGCGTTGTACTTAATAAAGGAAAGCTAGGAGGCAAAGGGTATGCTCACAACATGTCTGAATATGAAGATGTTATTGCCAGGCTCCCTCTAAGGATGAGATGTTTGCACTGCCTCCCTGAAGAGACACTGCGCTCCTGGCCAATAATATAATTGCATGCTTTGTTTTGTTTGTTTGTTTTCATTCTTAAGGCAATGGGTTGTAAGTTCTGATTTTTGGTGTAGAAATGGCTAAAGAAAATTTATTCATGGCATTTTGTTATAAAACACTGAAAATTGTACATAATTTTTTTTTCAGGAGAGCACAGATGTCTTGATAGATGCAAAATAATGACAGGTGTGTAACGCAGGCCTCCCTCAGGATGATGAGGAGAGGGGAAACGGGGAACTTGCTCTGCGTGGCAGACAGCGAAGCTTCAACATGTCAGCATTTGGTGTCACCCACCTGCTCTCAGCCTCGAGTCATTTTCTGTCACCTTGAGAGTAGAACGCTAAGCCCTAACCATGGCCTGCATGAGACCTCACAAGTCTCCCTGCTCTCATTTCAGGGCACTGCACTCACTCTTCCCTACATCTAAAAAGTTCTTCCATCAGATAATCATGCAGTGGGCCGCATACCTCGATTGAATGGACGGATTTATGGGAACATGCTTCTGTGCATTTCAATAAAAAACGACCAAACAAGCTCCCATAATTATAAGTATTCAAAGATTTACACTCCTTCTCTATCTTCTCCTAAGAATCAATCTTTGTAATTTAAAGCTTGAATTCTGGGGCTGGCCCAGGGCTGCGGAGGGTTAAAGCCACGGCGTACAGTGCCAATATCCCAAATGAGGGCCGGTTCTAGTCCAGCTCCCTGCTAACGCTCCTGGGAAGGCAAAAGAAAATGGCCTAGGTACTTGTGCCCCTGCATTCATGTGAGAGACCCAGAAGAACCTTCTGGCTCCTGGCTGCAGCCTGGTCCAGCCTTGGCTGTTGCAGCTATTTGCACAGTGAACCAATAGATGGAAAATCCCTCTATCTCCGTCTCTCCCTCTCCCTTTCTCTGGAATTTCACCTTTCAAATAAATAAATAAAATTTTTTAAAAAAAATCTTGCATTTTGGCCGGCGCCATGGCTTAACAGGCTAATCCTCCGCCTTGCGGCGCCGGCACACCGGGTTTTAGTCCCAGTTGGGGCGTCGGATTCTATCCCGGTTGCCCCTCTTCCAGGCCAGCTCTCTGCTATGGCCCGGGAAGGCAGTGGAGGATGGCCCAAGTGCTTGGGCCCTGCACCCGCATGGGAGACCAGGAGAAGCGCCTGGCTCCTGGCTTCGGATCAGCGCGATGCGCCGGCCGCAGCGGCCATTGGAGGGTGAACCAACGGCAAAAAGGAAGACCTTTCTCTCTGTGTCTCTCTCTCTCACTATCCACTCTGCCTGTCAAAAAAAAAAAAAAATCTTGCATTCTACATGCCTTTTATTTAATTTTGGGGTATGTGAAGGGCAAAGGAAAACATACACACACATCCCACACACACACACACACAGAGAGAGAGGGAGAGAACGATATCTTCCATTTGCTGGTTCACTCACCAAATGCCCACAACAGTGGGGGGGTAGGGGGGCTGGGTCAGGGTATAGCAAAGGCCCAGGAACTCAGTCCAGATCTCTCATATGAGTGGCAAAGATCCAATCAGTTGAGCCTTTACCTGTTGCCTCCCATGGTGGGCAGCAGCAAAACTTGGGAGCAGAGCTGGGATTTGAACCCAGGTACTCTCAGATGTTTTTTTCAAGCATGTCTTCACTATTGTGGAAAATACCCACTCCCTTGGATCACTTAAAAAAAAGATTGATTTATTTATTTAAGCCAGTGTTACAGAGAGGCAAAGGGAGAGGAGAGGAGAGGAGAGGAGAGGAGAGAGAGAGAGAATCTTCTATCCACTGGTACACTCCCCAGATGGCTGCAATGGCTAGGACTGAGCTAGGTGCAGAGCTCAGGATCCAGCCAGAGGAAGCTGAGGGATTGAGAAATGGCAGCAGCTAAGCCCATCAATGCTATGTGCAGGCTCTGACTTAGTAAGGACTTGGTGCACCTTCGCATGCTTGCTTCTTAAACAACCCAAGGAAATGCACAAGAGGACAGGCAGGCAGGGAGCCTTTCAGTTTCAGTCTTCAATAGCTGGGATTTCACTCCTGCAGCCTGGTCCCTGGCTCACAAGGATTAACTTCAGCAGGAGCCTGACTTGGGACTGGGGCTTGGAGGGGGGACTAGGGAGGCCCTAGGAGGAAGGAACAAGGCAGGACCCAAGCATCAGGCAGACATATGGATGGAGCAGCAGCGCCCTCTGCAGGGAGCGTGGAGCTTCCATTTTCTCAGTCAACAGGGGTTTTCCCCAGGTCCCCAGTGGCTTAGGCTCCACCCTGCCCTCAGTCCCATACCTCAGTGGGTCCCAACCCTAGTCTTTCTGTTTATAAAACTCAGAACTTTTGTGCTGAGCACACTTGCGGCACCGCAGTCAGAGCCTATGGGCGTTTACAATAGCATCCCTGGTCACCTTAGGCAAATGCATCTCAGAATTTAAATAAAATTCTTGAAAGCATGACAGTTATGAAGAGTCAATGACACAAGCTTTCATTTTTTACTATTTGTTGAACACTTCATTTAATGGAATATTAAGCCTCTGACCATGATGTAAATTAAAGGTGTCATTTCTAAAAATAATAAACAAAATATTACATTCAACAAAAAACCAAGCTTTCAATAATGGATTTTCAGATTGAAGGCAGGCAGCGCGAAGATGTTTGGGGCCAGAAGCAGTCCCACACGGCACCAAGTCACCCTTCGTGGACAGCCGCCCATTCTGTCAGGGACCTTCTGGGTTCCGGCACCCGTGTGGCTCAGCGTGAAGAGAAGACAGTGCATCCCACTGCCCTTTCCTCTGCTCATTTCCCAGCCTCCACTGCTCCTTCCTCTCCTGGACAGTTATGAGGCTTCTTCTGGGTCCCTGATTCTGCTCTGGGTGTGAGGGGCTATGGAACTGCAGGAGGACATGACGCTGTCCCTCCCCAGGCACAAAGGGGCTCTTGGCACAGGTGACAGGTGGTAAAACAGGGTGGAGACGACTGTCAACCATTCCCAGTGTCTACAGGGCTACCTCAAAGTGGGAAAGAAACAGCTCCTACACAAACAACAGTGTTTGATCTGAAAAAATACTGTCTGATGGTGAACTTGGTTTATTTCCTAAAACATATTGTGGCATGCATATTTACCCACTTATATATAAGGATAATTACATTACTAGATTCAAGAAGGATCAAGGACAATTACCCCTACCAGCTCAAGGCTGGAGGCTGGGTTCCTGGGTCCCAGGTTTGTTCCAGGGGAGAAAATTAAATGACTTTTATTCGCAAGCATCTAGGCACCCCCACCAGACTTCTCACATCTGACTTGAAGATAGGTTTTGTTTGACTCACAATGGAACAAACTGCCAATGTTAAAAAATAAATAAACATTTGGAATATTATCTTAAAAAAAGCTAGGTGGTTTTTGGAAAAGTCTGATGACCGGAGGCTGGCCTTTCCTAAGGAAACAATTGGTTAAGGCTGAAGGGAGACTTCATGACCCCATGTGTCATGGGTCCACCACTCCTTATTTCTCCTGGCATGGATTTCCTAGGGCCAGTTGCTGTTCATCACCTTCTTCCCCAGCTGCTTCACTTCCACTGCTTGCATTAGGATCAGATGGTAGATGGGGTGGGTTGGGTGTGGGTGCTCTGTGAGGGCAGGGACCCGTCACCACTAGCCCTCATCAGAAGGGTCCTCTAACATAGCCTGGCTGTGCAGATGTCCTGGGACCCCTGGAGGGCTGGACTTCGAGGAATGGACAATTGAAAACACTGCGGCTGTCTGGCAGAATGGAACACACGGGCCTGGACAACGAGGATCCCATGGGCAACCTGCTGGCTGCAGACCAGAGACTCATCCTCTACTTCACTGATTTGCTAAAGTTTTATTTTTGAAGAGGAAAACATTGGTGGGGATCCTGGGAAAATGACTTAGTGGATAGGATTTGAGCTGCATGTAATTTCAATTACAAAAATCAAGAAATGTTACATGTCCTATATCTGTGTGTTTCCCAAATGCTTTTTTTTTTTTTTTTTTTTTTTTGGACTGGCAGAGTTAGACAGTGAGAGAGAGAGAGAGACAGAGAGAAAGGTCTTCTTTTTCCATTGGTTCATCCCCCAAATGGCTGCTACGGCCGGCGCCTTGCGCTGATCCAAAGCCAGGAGCCAGGCACTTCCTCCTGGTCTCCCATGCAGGTGCAGGGCCCAAGCACCTGGGCCATCCTCCACTGCCTTCATGGGCCACAGCAGAGAGCTGGACTGGAAGAGGAGCAACCGGGACAGAATCCAGTGCCCTAACTGGGACTAGAACCTGGGTGCCTGCGCCACAGGTGGAGGGTTAGCCAAATGAGCCGCGACGAGTAGTCATGAGTGCCTGTGTTTGGGGAATTTGTTTTATAAAACATTCACAATATCTTTTGCGATTCTTTGGTGACCAAATTCATTCATTCATTCACTCCATCCATTCATTCATTCATATATCCATGTGTCAGATGTTGGCAAATCCATCATAGACATGTTGGAAGGGTGTACAATGTGTTCAGCACCAAGTTCTTTTAGTTGTTGTTGGGGACCTGGCTGGAAGATAGGAGATTGGAGTAGAAACAATGTTGACTGGGAATGAAAAGTTTGGGTTTTAAGATCCTATGTCCATCCTTCAATTGCTGGCAACCTTGGGGCAACTACACCTTCTTCATGTGTAAAATAAGGCTGAATGATCTTAATTTTAAAAAAGTCTAATTCTGAAATACTTTGCTAAAGAAGAGAGATATCTGTCACTGATGTAAACACAGGTTTCCTTACTATATGGGCACGGCTAGTGCCCTTAATAGGTTTTGGTTTTTCTTCACGCATCTGATTTCCAGAAACTGTTGCAATGTGTTTACTTATCTAAGATTTCACATCTGAGGAATGAAATAAAAATGTTTTTGCAGCCTCAGCTGGCACAGAGGGCAGCCAGTGTGGTTACTGGGTTCTGTCAAAAGCTGCATGTTCCACAGGACCCCAAGTCTAGGATTTGCTGTGGAATGGCGGGTGAGGGCCTCGCAGAAGAAGAGACTGACTCGAACATCATGCAGGTGCGGGCATGGGTTTATTATGTCTATATACAAGTAAGCATTTGCCGAGGTTCTGTCGAAAACAAGGGCCACAGGAACAAAGTACTTTAGCATGAAAACGAGAGAACTGCCATAGAACAAACAATGAGCTTGGAGACGCTGAAAAGAACACGGAACCTGAATCCACGGCTTTCAGGCTGCAGAGGTAGCCAGACCACCAAGGCGACCACAGGGTGCAAGCCACACGTGACACAACACCATCCACGAGGCGGTTTCCCACTGCGGGACAGAGGGAGGAGGCTGGGGGTCGGGGGTCACTGATGGGGGAGGGTATTAAAATCGCATAAATCCTCCGTATCGCTTTTCCATCTCAGGGACCTCTTTGGAGTAACCGTCGCCTTCTTCGTCGGAGGGCAGGGCCTCGGCAAAGCGCTTGAGAAAGCCACCGTAGCGCTTCTGGTAGTCCATCCACCACTCTGGGCGGCCCACCCTGCGCATGAAGCCGCCGTAGCGCTTCTGCAGCTCTCTGGCTTCGTCTTCCAGCTGGGGGCTTCTCTTGACGCCTCGCATGAAGCCCCCGTACCTCTTGCTCACCTCTTCCTCCCGCTCGCTGCCCTCCTGCTGGTGGCCACCTTCGCGGTTGTCCCCTGTGGCCAGCAGCTCTCTCAGGAGGTCCGAGGAATTGGCCAGGGTCTCCTCCTCATCCGCACCCTTCTTCATGAAGCCCCCGTACCTCTTGCCGAAGGTCTCGCCGGCGTTGGCCTCGTCTTCCGGCTCCCCGGGATAAAGCTCATCCGTTTTCTTCATGAAGCCTCCATACCTTTTCATGAAGCCGCCGTACTTTTTGGCCAGCCAGTGGCCGTCGTCTGGCCGGCCGCCTTCGCGAAGCGAGCTGGCGGTGTCCTGAGGAAGCTCGGGCTTGGTGGCCTGCAGGAGATCCTTGCAGGTTTCCCAGATTCTCAGAGAGGGCAGCTGCCCTTCACACTCCAGTGTGCAAGCCTGGGGAGGCAAGGGGATTGATCGCATGAGAAAGAAGGGGTTGCTCTGGGTTCTTTTCAGCAAATGCCTGTGGGTTCCATTGCTTTGAAGAAGAAACTCCCGGGGGGTGGGGGGGAGCTCATCTCCATGGTCTCAAGGCAGCTTTCCCTCACTGGGAAATAAAAGGAAGGGGAGGGGTAAGGAGATCATGACAATCAGAAAGAGGATGCTGAGGGGCCAGGGGATGAACTGAATCAAACCGGAAATCTGTCTTTGGATTTTAAACCAACAGTGTACACCGTGCCATTTTAGATTGGACTAGCTGTTTTCACAATCTGATGTCACCGGATAATTCCCCACTGCTGATGTCATGGCGCAGGGGAGTTTTCTAACTGAAAGGCAGAACTCTCTGTTCAGTTAGGAACACTTCCTCAAAATTCCTTCTATCTTCTTGTCTTTTCGGTAGAATTGATATTACTAACATGATTCATTTGAGTTCTTGTGTTAATATTGACCTAGACTACTATCCAATATTCCTGCCAACCCTTTCAGCCATCACAGAAAAATAATACTTTCAAAACAAGTTTAAAAAGAGAGACACTCTGGAGATTCAAATCTTATGAATTATTTGGATTGTGATTCATTGATTTTTCATGAAAGTAAAGTTGTTTTTGTGTTTTCCCCCTATCTCCTTGGGTGATTCAAATAGATTTTTATCATTTTGAGCCACATATCTTTAATCATGAGACATGGAATTATACATATATAAATATACACATTATTCATATCTATTTTCTTATCATTTAGCCACAGGCATACAGAAAAAGTGCTTTCCAATGAAAATCCTGTTATTTGATAGAATTGCGATGATTAGTTACACAACTGTTTCCTTTTGAGTATCCCATAATTATACTCAAACTACTAAAAGAATTAGGCTATCTGCTCCAATGATCCTATTAATGTTTTATTCTATTCAATGATATCATGGGTATAATAAAGAAGTACTAAGATTATATGAACATTTATAAAGTCTATGTGCTATTTCTTGGCATTTCAGGAGTTTTTGGAATATACTTAAAAAACTCGGCTGAAGATCCTTGAGTTAGGAAGAAAACTCAGGCCCTTTATTGGTATTTAAAAATATATAGGTATATTCTTTGATATTAAATACATGCATAGCTTCACAATGAAAGACAGAATTTTATTCATGCAACAAAATACCTAGAGTACATATTTAGCCAGCTCTTAATGATTATTTAAGCTTTGTGTCTAACCAAATCAAAGGCATAAGTTTGTAAAAATATAATCTAATTAAAATGATCCTGTTGCATTCCTGATATCTGAATAAGGAATCAAACATCATTAAAAGCTCAAGATGTTCAAGGGACAAAAATATTTCTATTCTAAAATGATATTTAAATAATCTTGTTGCTAAAAACTTCATGGACAATATTTTTCATACTACCACCAAAATACTTCTAATTGTGTATGATTTAGGATCTCTTCAAAAACAACTAGTGACAAAAAATCAGAATCACACACTTGCACTAAATCAGGGATGTTAATTTATAGCTCCTATAGCCATTTATGTGTCTTCTCTGTGTATTTATTGCACCATGAGTTCCATGGTCAAAATCATAATAGATGGAAAATTCTATTTGGATACAAGTCATGTTATGCCTACTCATCTTTGCAACCATTACAGTACCAAGCACAGGTGTCTTTCCGGTGGTAGAAGCCCAATAAATACTTGTTACATGGATTTTCACAGTGATCTTTTTCCTAGGCAACCTCATTTCTCATGTGTGTTGCATCCATGCTAAAATTCCAGAAGTGCCATAATTCTAGCAACACAGTCTTTAACTAAACATCTTGTCATGGAGAAAATAACAACACTAGTTGTTAGCACCAACACAAAACACATCAGTTATCTAGCATTCAAAAAGCCTTCCTAGGAGACTGTTTCATTTTATTGAGGGTGGCTTATTGTTTACATCCTTTCAAGTTGCTTATACTACATCTGCCATCGTCTGTATTGAAATTAATCATAAAAAGTCACGACAATAAAACATAAAAAGCAGTGAGGTAAACTTTGCAAAGAGCCATTCTCTCTGCATTTTCCCATCACCTGCCCCCACCATCCCTTTAAATGATGAAGGGAGGGAGAGAGGAGGGAGAAAAGTCAGAATTTTCAGTCACCCCTAGGGAAGAGTTAGCTGCTACCCAGTGAATTCTGCTCAAATTCCCCAACAATAGAAAAGGAAAATTAGTAGCATTTTGGGAACTTGGTGAAGCAAGCAGATTGAACCCCATTAAATATGTTAAATATGTACTCTAGGTATTTTGTTGCATGAATAAAATTCTGTCTTTCATTGTGAAGCTATGCATGTATTTAATATCAAAGAATATACCTATATATTTTTAAATACCAATAAAGGGCCTGAGTTTTCTTCCTAACTCAAGGGTCTTCAGCCAAGTTTTTTAAGTATATTCCAAAAACTCCTGAAATGCCAAGAAATAGCACATAGACTTTATAAATGTTCATATAATCTTAGTACTTCTTTATTATACCCATGATATCGTTGAATAGAATAAAACATTAATAGGATCATTGGAGCAGATAGCCTAATTCTTTTAGTAGTTTGAGTATAATTATGGGATACTCAAAAGGAAACAGTTGTGTAACTAATGGGAATGAGCATTGCTAAATATCAGTCATATCAATTCACTGAATCTGATATTACTTTGAGGTCAGATTGTGTGATTTGAATACAAATTGTACTAGAGCTCACCTAACCTTTATGTAGATGTCAGTGGGCATTAGGGTAGGGGGTTGAGCCACAGGCTTGGCTAGGAGAGCAAAGCTCAAGCTAGTGTCACTGTGCAGAGGCAATTATGGTGCCAAACATGGGGTCTCCTGTGCACTATGTTAGCAGTTTCTTTCTGTGTCTAAAATTCTTTCCTCCTAGCAGCTGTCCTTATGCTTGCAGCACTTGCTCAGTTTTTAGACATGGTTTAAGAGCTCGTGACTACAGAAGAAAGAAAAATATGGCTAGAGGAGATTGCTTGCTTCTAAGATGGAACGTTTCTCTGATGGTTCAAATACACAATCCTATCCTGTGCCTTCTCTGTAAGGCCAAGTTAACACATGAAATGAAACACATCTGGTAACTCACAGATTCAGATGAGCAAACATTTAACCTGCACTAGAGACCGTGGAATCTGGAGTCCTCTCCTTCATTGTCTTCTCCACACAGCATAAAATGTCTTTGAAGGCTCAAGTGAAGCTGCAGTCAGCTTGATTAATTTGCACACTCCTCTCTACCGAGCTTTAAAGTCATCACAGAATTTCAACAGCAGTGCAAAGAAATCATTAGGGGAGCAAGTTAAAACGAAGCTGCCCAGGTCTCCAATTCTGATTCAGTGGGACGCCAGAGACGACTGCAGAGTCCTGGACTCTGCTTAGCATCAGAAACCCTTTGTCCTCATGTGGCACCCCTAAGCCCCTGGCAGTATACTTTATCTTTGGACTACTGCCACCCCTTTGGACACTGGCCATCTCTGCCTGTCCTTGTCGCATCCCGATTAAACTGCGGTTTTTGTCTTATCATAAAAGTGCAGTCGAGACGGACACAAGTTGCATCCCTGCGTCACTTGCTTCTAGAACAATTACTGACCTCCTTTGTCTCCTATCAGCTGATTTTTTCCTTCCTCTCCCCGATCCCCTCTCCTGCCTTTTGCCCTCTCTCCTGCACAGGTGAGGCAAGGGCATGAGGGACCTGAGGTTGAGAGAGCCAGACCAAAGCAATCCCCAGAAAGGCGACGAAATGTCGCTAACAAAAAACTTATATTGTTTGCGAGAAGGGATGGGAGGTTGGTTGCGCGTTAGGGGCCCCTGACCTGGAAGTGTTGGGGGTCGCGGTGAAAGCGTTTCTGGGGAGAACCCGAGTCTATCCCATCTGCGTAAGAGAGCACATTTCCAGGCTCCCGAATCTCCCAGAATTGAAACTTGCTTCGTGTGCAGCCACTGCCGCCTTGAGCGGTTCATAGATAGTCGCTATCTAGTTCTTCTGGAACTTCGGTTCCAGAAGCTGACAGCCAGGGAGAGACCCGGGTCAGCGTTCCGGAGCAGCGGGGACACCTGGGCCACCAGGGGTTCTCACCAGGGGTTCTTGCACGACCTCGAGTAAGCGCGAGACGCGGCGCGCAGCGGGCCCGGGGCTGTCCGCTGACTGTCGCGGCCGCTGGCTCGCTCGCTCCCGACGCGTTAACACTCACCAGGAAGTTGATGTCCCCGGGGCGCACCAAGCGGTAGCTGCACGTCGCGCAGTCCTGGCTGCATTCCGCCCGCACGGTCGCCAGGAGCCCGGGGCCGAGCGCCAGCAGCCAAGTGCAAAGCCTCAGGAACCGCGCCATGGACTGCGAGAGAGAGGGACACGCGCGCTCCGAGCCTGTCCGGCCGCAGAACGGGTCCCTCGGAAGGAACCCTCGCCACGGACAGTCCCAGCTGGGAGACGTCGTCGAGCGAGAACCCGCAGGGACGCCCCTTCCGGGGCCTTCGCCCACCCAGCCGACCTTTTAGGGAGAGCTGGGGATGGCTCACATCACCTCCCAAGTCCCGGGGTGGTGTGGTTGCCCCCGGGCGCCCGGGGCCGGATTCTGGAGAGAACGCACGAGAGGGCTAGGGAGGGCGAAACTGGGCCCGGGTCACACAAAGGAACCGGGAGAAAGTTGGGGAGCTCGTGCCATGAAAGGCGGAGGAAAGCAGAGCAGGTGGGCACCCGCAAACCCGCGCCATGACGGAGAGCATCGGGCTAACTCACGCTGACCGCTCTTCGGATGGAGCAGGCGGTTTGGAAAAACCGGGTCCCAGACACGACTCTGGAAGGAAGAGAGAAGAAGGCAAGTGTGAGGAGGGCGGGCGTCGAGGGGAATTGGGCCGGGGCGCGCCGTCCGGCGCGGGTCTCACCGTCGCGGTTCTCAGCGTCACCGCGGGGCCGCGGGCCGGGCTGCGGGGCTCTGAGCGCCTGCCTCGCCGTCCCGGGGCCAGCGGAGGCTGGAGCCACTTTATAATTAGCCCCAAACCGAAGGAGGCGCGCGAGCCCCAATCGCCGGCGGGCTGCAGCTGACGCAGGCGCTACGCCAGCCCCGCGCCGACGCCCGGGCGGGAGGGGTCGGGCCCGCGTCGCCACGCGCCGCTCCCCGCGCGGGCTGGCGGTGCGGCGGGGGCTCTGGGAGTGCTCATCTTCCCTCCCGGGCTGAGCCCAGGGCAGGCAGGAAGTCCGAGGAGAGGGGGGGACGGGGTCAGGCTTCCCCGCGTGAAGTGGCTGAAATCGCACTGTGCGGTGCGGGTTCCAGGGAAGGCACCCAAGTTGGGGCGTGGGGGAGGGAAGACGGACTGGTCGGGGACTCTCCCCGCCTCCTCTCGGGGCTGCAACCACAGCCGTCCAGAGTGTGGTCGTTGACCCACCGGTCTGCGTCCCGCGCTGGTCTTTGCAGGAGCGGCTAATAGCGTCAGGCGCGCAGTTAATGGCTACGGGAATGCACGACCGAAACTTTCTGGAATCTTAAAATTTTCCCTTTCTAGTTAGTGAGACCCTTGGCCAAAAAGGCAAGTTAGACTCCAGGTTCTGGAGGGGCGTTCCTTCGGGGACTGCGCGCCACTGGAGCACCCGCGGAGCGACCCGCGGTTGGCCAACTCCCTGAGCTGGGACCAGCTGCCCGGAGCGCGCGGTCCCGGGCGCCCGCGGGGGTGTTTGGTGAGCCAGAGCAGGTGCAGGGCGGCCGTGATGTCCGCGCGCCGGGGGTGCGGTGGCGAGGGACGCGGTGCCCGCAGCGCCCGCGGCCCCAGGGCTTGGGACGCGCGCAGCCTTTCGAGAGCCGACGGCGGAGGAGAAGCGCTCCCCACACTTCTGGCTCTGCCAAGGATTGCTAACGGGAAAGCTCCTTACACCGTCTGAGGCCTCGGTAGTCCCGAAGGGAAATTAGGGACAGAGCAAATATGCTCACTTAGCTTTGTGCCGGAAGCGGAGCAAGCGCTCAAAACGCATTTCTAACCTCCCGCTGCCTTTCCATCTGTCGGCTCCATCAAGTCCCTATCTTAGATCTATTATCTATCTATCTATCTATCTATCATCATCATCATCAGTACTTTCTACGTATATCTATCTTCTACGTATATCTATCATTATCAATCATCTTTCATCTGTATCTTTTTATTTATCGTCCTCCTCCTCCTCCTCCTCATCTATAGCTTTCCATGTATCATTCTACATCTATCCACCCTCCCACCCATCCATCCACCTCCCTGGCTCAGCCTAAAGGGAAGCCAGGAACACTTGCAGAGCTCGCACGTTGGGAAAGAATCCCAGGAATTTCCTGGCCAAAGGACCCTCTGCAAAGGACCACCACCATTGCAGTTGTCACGGGGACCTGCAGCCTCGTGGCTCCCGCGGTAGCTGCAGTTGCGCTGCATCTCTTGGTCGCTAGAGGGCAGCGCGCTCCTGCGTAGGTGGCGCGCGGGATCCTGGGGTCTCCTCCGTCCCCAGCAGGTCTCAAGGTGCTGGCGCGGGACAGTGCACCCGAGGGCGGCGGCCAGCCCTAGTAGCAGGGGCGGGAGAAAAGTCTGGTACAGTCTTTGCCAGCTTTGCCTTCTTACCAGAAAAGCACAACGTTTCCCTTGGATCTTTTAGGCTCTTCCTATCAGGTAGGCTGAGGGGCTGCTCCCCAAGGTCCCCAAGAGCAAAGGAGAGCTTTTGCCTAACAAAATGAGCTTTCGCTCCTGTGACTCGGCTTTGTAAAGGAAGCCCCGGTCAGGGCACTGCTGAGCAAAAAGGGTGCACGGAAAAAAGAATACTGCCTCAAAGGAGAGAAGACTTGCTGGATCTGATCTACTGCGGGCCTCGGGAATGCGGTTGAGAACTTCATAGTCCAGGGAGAGAAGACAGGGAGACCCTACCCCACAGGATGCTTCCTTAGTGAGCACAGCGCTGAACACAGAAAGGTTCCTTAGGATATTGCAAAGGTAAAAGCTGAAGTTGGTAAGGCACCTTAAGGGTGATTGATTCCTACTCCTCATCCCTGATGGGAGAAACTGAGGCTCATGTGACTCCCCCTGTCCCCAGGCTGGGCTGGGCAGCAGCATCTTCCTCTGCCCCTTCAGGGGGGCGCCTTCGCTGGCACAGGTCTTGTTTGTTCTGGAATCTTCCGTATTTGCTCTGCGATGAGCATTTTTCTCTGCAGCTCATTAAATATGGGGGGTGAGGTGTGGGGAATGAAAAGATAGGGCGCCCCCTAGCTGCAGTGCAAGGGTACTCAGTCCTCCAGGATCAGCCCACGTGCTCGATGAACGTCTGCCAACTAGCTGATTGAAGGAGTAAATGAAGTGGTAGGAGTTGGGCCTGTTTGCCTACCCCCAAATTGGTGATAGTCTTTTTCCACCATCCTCCTACACCTACCCAGGAAGATAAAAGTCCTACATGTCTGTATTCACTTCGTGTTAGAATGGTGGCACGGAGTCGTAAGAAATTCAGTTTTTCATAATCTCTTAAAATGTATATTGAGAACGAATAGAGCTTGCAGTATGTCCTCCTGAAATCACACTCAGCAGAAGGGGATCTATGTTGCAGGATTTAATCCAGAAACTTCTGATTCTCCCGTCTGGTTCAGGATCTCGCCTTATTTTGATCCTTGGGTCCCGAGCCTTAGCCCAAGGGTGTTCAGCCCGGAGACCAAGTAAAGCCCTGGTGGTGCGTGGTGTTTTGGTCAGCTCTTAGGTGTCCTAGCAGCTATTTCTCTCTGCCTCTCTCTCCAGTAGCAACAGGGAAGCCAGGCAGTTCTCACTCTGCCTATTGTGTCATGTTTCAGCCTGGAAGCATGTTCTGGTGTTTCAGCTGTTTGGACTCACGCCAGAGGCAGTGGAGACTGCCTGTTTTCAGTTACGATCTGAAGGTCACACTTTGCGAAACGGCATTCTGTGAGTTGGGTGCGACGCCGTGAGGTGTCTTTCTCAGACTGGCGCCGCACCTTGTAGCAGAGCAGCTGCAAGTGGAGGCGGAACAAGATGCTTTGATGGTGTGACAAAGCCCCTTTTTAAGGAATATGTGTGCGGGCACATTCTCATTTCCCAAAAGCCAGGAAACAGAATAAAACCCCTGAAAGAAAAGTTAACCTGGTGCAGAGTTGCTTCAAACTGAGTTTACGTAATAGAAAATGTGTCTTTGTGTCAGAGAAAGAGCAGAAGACAGCCAGAGAGACAGAGTGAGAGCGAGAGGGAGCATATGACTAAGGCTATCAGACATACTGTTTGTGTACTGTAAATTTAAAGAGAATTGTAACAAATTTCCTAAATTTGGTCTTCAGCTCTCAGGCAGGGAAAAGATCAATTTTAGTATTAAGTACGAGTAACTAGACCATGAATAAAGCAAGCCACATTATGGTTTATTAAATTAAAAGAGAATAGAAGTATGAATCCACTCAAATACAGGATTTCTTGAGTAGTATGACTTTTCATCATGGTTTTGGAATTGTCTTGAGGCATTATACAGCCACATCAGAGAAGCAATCATATTAAACGTTGTATTGCATCACTGGCCACAAATCTTATGCAACAACTTGAGTTTGATTTATTTTTCATTGTTTCCAGAATCAAATTCCAGATCCTACCTACAAGACTTGTGTAGAAGGGACTCAAAAATATTAATTGAATGAATGGATGGAAAAAGCACCAAAAAAAAAAAAAAACCTAAGAAACAATTTCCACATGAAAAGCAATGCTAGAGGGAAGTTCTAAACAGATTTTTAGTGATAGTAAACCACTAGAGTGAAATGCAATGGCTCCAATCAACAGGTCCTTAAAGAGATTTTTTTAAGGTTCTTAAGGGATTTTTTTTTGCATATAATCCACAGCATGGAAGTTTGCATATAGTAGATAGTGAAATTATTTTTAAAAAATGTATTCTTGCTTATAAATACATCTTCTGTAGCTCCCAGTTGCCTGGAAAAGACTCAAGAAATCAAAATGTTTTCATAAAATTTTATAGAGAAAGAGCTCAACTCTCTGCAAAGCTTTAAAGTAAAAAGCTGAACAAGTGAAAAAGAATAATAATTCTCCTTAAATCCACCAAAGTGGGCTCACTGCTCATTCCCCAAATTGGAGAGAACCTGTTTTAAGGCCTGCAGAGAAACATAGCTTTCTGGCTCAAAACTGCAAAACCTAAGAAGGCACCAGTGTCAGTACTTTCCCTCAGAAACCCTGGAGGCTCAGGTTGACAAATTGGAAATAAAAATTCAGGGGCACCCAGTCGGATTGTGAGTTTTACCTCCAGGAGCTCAAAAAGGTCCTCACAGTGAATATGGGAGAATATTTCCCTCATGCTTCTAGCAGGGGTTGGAGAGGAATGGGGAAGAAACATTTTGGAAAACTCCAGAACATTCCGTTTTTCTTAATAAGATTTGCCCATAGAAAAAAACTAGTTACCAGAGCCTAACCTGCTAGGATTTTATCGGAGACTGACTGACCAACTGGAAGGGAAATACCTATCTCCAGCCACCTTAGCTATCTGTCCCACTGAAGAGGGTGAAGAGGAAGCATTCAAGAAAAATTACAAAGCATACTAGAAGGAAAAAACACAGTATGAAGAGATAGAACAAGAATCAGAACCAGACTCAGTATGTCAGGGACGTTAGATGACAGATGAAGAATGTAAAACAACCATAATTAAAATGCTAAGGGAGCTAATGGATAAAGTAGACAGCATGCAAAAACAGGCAATGTAAGCAGAAAGAGAAATTCTAAGGAAAAACAAGAAGAAATACTAGAGATTAGACAAGTTGTAACAGAAATGAAGAATGCCTTTGATGGGCTTATTGTTACACTGGAAGCCACTGAGGAGAGTCTCAAGCTTGCACATATACCAATGGAAACTGTCAAAACCGAAAAACACAGAGAAGAAGACTGAAAAGAAAATCCCAGAACTAGGACATAATCATAAAAGTTGTACACACAGTCGATGAGAATTCCAAAAGAAGAGGGAAAGGAACAGAAGAAATATTTGAAATAATAATAACTGAAATTTTCCCCTAATTGATGTCAGCAAATATTAAACCACAGATATAAGCAGGTAGGCAGCATTGAGCAGGATAAATAACAAAAAAAAACTCTACAAGTAAGCATAACATTTTCAAACTACAGAAAATCAAACATAAAGAAAAATTCCTGAAAGAAGCCAGATGGATAAACTTCCTTACTTACAGAGATGCAAAGGTAAGAATTATGTCATGTAAGCCAGACGAAACTGCAGTACACTATTTAAATATTGGAAGAACTCAATCTAGAACAAACTAAAATTCTATATTCTGTGAAATTATCCTTCAAAAATGAAGGAGAAATAAAGTCTTTGTCAGGCCAACAGAAATTAAGGTACTATGCTGTGTGAAAGCTCACCTTTAAGAGAAAATTTAAAAGAAATTCTTTAGAAAGAAGGAAAATCATAAAGACCAGAAATCTGAATTCACATAAGGAAAGGAAGGGGATCAGAGAAGGAATAAACGAGGGAAAAATAAAAGCGGTTTTTTTTTTTTAATTCTTGATTGATTTAACAGATATAGCTTGTTCAAGATAACAATAGCAGCAAGTATTTGGATATTTGTATATATATATATATATATACTTTTATTATGTATAAATGAAATGACACCCATGATACAAGCAAAAGGAGACAGGAATTAGGGTTATATTGTTATGATAAAGTACACTACCTTTGAAGTGGTCTAGTGTCATTTTAAAATGAGTTTGGATTAGTTGTAAATATATATTGCAGAACCTAGGGCAACCACTAAAAAAAAACATAGTGGATATGTTAATAAAGGAGAGAAAATGGACTCTCATGAAATGCTCAGCTGAAATTACACAAAGCAGATAAATAAGAACAAAGACCGGGGAAACAAATAAAAAAACCTAAAAATATGGCAGATATTAATCCAAGCATTTCAATAACTGTTTTGAACACCAGTGGTCTAAATGTACTAATTAAAGAGCAGTTTGTCAAAATGGATCAAGAAATAAGACCCAACTATATTGTCTATAAGAAATCTACTTTTAGATAAAGATGTACATGGATTAGGAGTAAATGGGAGAAGAACTTTTGGAAGACCCCTCATAAGTACAGTTTCTAATTTTTTTGGTACCAAAATAAACTTATCTTTTAATTCCACTTTCAGGAACTTGTAGTCATATATATATATAATATATATATATACATATATATATAAGTATATATGTATTCTGATCAAATTGTACCATTTAAGTATGTGCAGTTTATTATATGTAATTATACCTCAAAAAACTGTTAAAAACATAAATCCACTGCAGAGAAAAAAACAGATGGAGAATGAAATGACATGGTAACACTAATGAAAAGAAAGCAAGAGTCACTATGTTAATTTCAATCAGAGAAGACTTCAGACCAAAGAGAATTATCACAGATAAAGAGGGACATTAAATATTTATAGAGTGATGAATTTGCCAAGAAGACACAAAAATCCTTAATGTTTATGCGCCCAACAACAGGACATGAAAATACACAAGACAAAAACTGATAGAGAAATAGAAGACTCCACTATTATAGTTGGAGTCTTCAACATTCCTCTATTAGAAATAGGTCCAGTAGGCAAACTCAGTGAGGTCTTGGTTGAACTCAACAATACCATTGAACAACTGGATACAATGAGCATCTATAGACCACTTCATCCAACAACAGCAGAATACACATTCTTCTGAAGCTCGCATGGAATGTTCACCAAGATAAACCACATTCTGGGTCATAAGACACATTGTTTTTTTTTTAATTTTTTAAAAAAAATTTATTTTTTATTTCATAAATGTGAATTTACAAAGTGCAACTTTTGTATTGTTGTGGCTTCCCCCCCCAACCTCCCTCCCTCCCGTGGCCCTCCCCTCTCCCTCTCCCATCCCGCCCTTTATTGAGTTTCATTTTCAATTACCTTCATATACTGAAGATCAACTTAGTATATACTAAGCAAGGAATTCAACAGGCTGCATTCACACAACCGCATAAGGTATAGGGTATTGTTCAACTAGTAGTGTTTTTAAGTTTCATAGTAAAACACATTAAGGACAGAGATCCTACATGGGGAGCATGTACCCAGTGACTCCTGTTGTTGATTTAACAATTGGCACTCTTATTTGTGATGTCAGCAATCACCTGAGACTCTTGCTATGAGCTGTCTAGGCTATGGAAGTCCCTTGAGTTCACCGACTCTGAACTTGTTTAGTCAAGGCCGTGTCACAGTGGAGGTTCCTTCCTCCCTTCAGAGAAAGGCGCCTCTCTCCTTGATGGCCTGTTCCTTCTGCTGGGGTCTTGTTCACCAGGATCTTTCATTTAGATGGTTTTTGCCACCGTGTCATGGCTTTCCATGCCTGTGAGATTCTCATGGACCTTTTAGCCAGATCCGAATGTCCCAAGGGTTGATTCTGAGGCAGGAATGCTGTTTTGGGCATTTGCCATTCTATGAGTCTGCTGTGTGTCCTGCTTCCCCCGCAGGATCATTCTCTCCCTTTTAATTCTATCCTTCATTATTTGCTTACACTCGTCTTATTTGTGAAATCTCTTCGACACATACCCTATCTTTTTGATTGGTTGTGTATTTATACTTACCACTTTACCAAGTGCACTGGCATTGGTACCTGCCTCCTTGGTAAGATTGATTTGAAATCCCCTGGCATATTTCTAGTTCCACCATTGGAGGTAAGTCCGAGTGAGCATGTGCCAACCTATATATCTCCTCCCTCTCTTATTCCCACTCCTATGTTTAACAGAGATCACTTTTCTGTTAATTTTAAACATTGTAAAAACTTAAAAAAATAGAAATTATACAATGCTTTTTCTTAAACCACAATAGAATTAAACTAGCAGAAACAGAATGATGGGAAACTTTAAAATACTTAGAGATGAAACAACATACTTTTAAATAACACATGGACCATACAAGAAATACGAAGAAAAAAATTTAAATTCTTTGAAGTAAATTAAACAGAACTTAGCAAACTTTGTGGAATGATGCACAGCAGTACTTAGAGGGAAATTTATTCTACTGAATGCATATTTTAGAAAAGAAGAACATTCTAAAACCAATCACCTAAACTCTATTTTAGGAAACTGGGAAGCAAAAGAGCAAATTAAATCCAAAGCAAGTAGAAGACAAGGAATAATAAAACTTGGGGTAGATTAAATTTGTTGAGTTTCTCTATTTTATCATCCTGTCTTTATGCTTTCATTTCACTTATTCCTGTTTGAATGTCTGTGAACCACACAAGTGGCCTTAGTCTATCTTGACAGTTCCTACAACTTCTCCTGATATGTAACAGGCCCTTTAATTAAATAACTACTAAAAACACTTAATAAGAAAAAGAGCAGAAGTGAATGAAATTGAAGACAGGAAATCAATAGAAAAACCAGTAAACCAAGAGCTGATTTCTTGAAAAGATCAATAAAGTTGATAAGCCACTGGCAAGGCTAACTAAAAGGGAGTGAGAGACACAAATGACTAGTATCAGAAATTAAAGAGGGGACATAACTACAGGTCATTTGGAAATTAAAAAGATAATAAAGAGATATCATTACAACTCTACACTCACAAGTTTGAAAACTTAGATGTAACAGACCAATCCTTGGAAAGACACAATTTGTGAAAACTCACATAAAAAGATACTAGAGAATCTGAACATGTCTGTATCTTTTAAAGACATTGAAGCCACCACTACTGAGTTTCCCACACAGAAAGCACAAGGAAAGATGAGAATTCTACCACATATCTAAAAAAGACATTGTACACTTCTCAGTCAGCTCTTTCAGTGTATAGAGGCAGAAGAACTACTTTCTAACTTATTGTGAGACCTGTATCTCTCAAATTCCAAAATAAGGCAAATATATTACAAGAAAAGAAAACTAGAGACCAACATCTCTCATGAGCATAGATACAAAAATTCTCAGCATAATATTAGTAAATTGAATCCAACAGTGTATAAAAATAATTATGCACCATGACGGTAAGATTGATTGCCCAAATGCCAAGCCTGCTTTTGGCACTTGAAAATCCATTAATGTAATCCACTATATTAACAGGCTAAAGAAGAAAACTCACATGATCATATCAATAAATATGGAAGAAGAATTTGACAAAACTCCTCCGCCCATTTATGATAAAACTCTCAATAACCAGGAATAGAGAGGAACTTACTCAATTTACTAAAGACTACCTTACCTATAAAAAACAATGGCCAACATCATGGTTACTAATGAGAAACTCAAAACTTTCTCGTTAAGATGAGAAACAAGCAAAGATGTTCCCTTTCCTCACTGTTTTCAACATTGTGTTAGAAGTCTTAGCTAATGGAATAATAAAAGAAAAGAAAAGAAAAGAAAAGAAAAGAAAAGAAAAGAAATAAAGAAAAGGCATACTAATTGCTTGGGGTGCTGGCAGTGGAGGTAGTGGCTTAACCCACTATACCACAGAGCTGGCCCTGAAAGTAAATTTTTTAAAAGTCTTGATTTCAGTTATTCTGGTAAAATCACAAAATGGAAGTATTGGATTATAGGATAGTTTTGTTTTTGAGAGGATCCATACTATTCCACATAATCTGCCTATTTTACCATCTCACAAGAGCCACAAGCATTATAATTTCTCCACATCCTTACTAAAGCATATAATACTTTTTGTTTTATAAAGGCCATCCTAACAGGCGTGACATAATATTTCATTGTGTTTTTGATTGGCTTTTGGTGACCTGAGTATATTTTCCTGCATTGACCATATACTGGCATTCCCTGGAGGAGCATTTGTTCAAGTCTTCTACCTATTCTTAAATCAAGTTGTTCAGTAATTTTTGTTGTTATTGAGTTATTTGAATGGCTGTACATTTTAGATATCAACTCCTTACCAGATATATGGTTTACAAATGTTTTCTCCCATTTTATAGGTTGCTTTTTCACTCTCTTGATTGTTTCATTGTCTGTTCAGAAGTTTTTAGTTTGATGTAACCCCACTTATTTATTTTTGCGTTTGTTGCCCGTGCTTTTGGTGACATATCCAAGAAATTGTTCTCAAAGCCAACATCATGGAGCTTTTCCCATATGTTTTCTTTCAGTAGTTTTGCAGTTTCAAGTCTAAACCTTTAACTGATTTTGAGTTGATTTTTGTGTATGATCCTTTATTTTTCTCTGACTTCAAGTATAATAGTTCCTTTTTCACTTTAATTTGAGCCTTCTCTCAAGTTTTCTTAGTTTAGGTAAATATTTCTCTTAGTTTAATTTCCTTTTTTAAAAAGATTTATTTATTTATTTGTTTGAAAGGCAGAGTTACAGAGAGGCAGAGGAAGAGAGAGAGAGAGAGAGAGAGAGAGAGAGAGAGAGAGAGAGTCTTCCATCCACTGGTTCACTCCCCAGATGGCTGCAATGGCCAGAGTTGAGCTGACCAGAAGCCAGGAGCCAGGAGCTTCTTCCAGGCCTCCCACATGGGTGCAGAGGCCCACAGACTTAGGTCATCTTCTACTGCTTTCCCAGGCCATAGCAGAGAGCTGGATTGGAAGTGGAGCAGCAGGGACTGGAACTGGTGCCCATATGGGATGCCAGCACTACAGGTGGAGGCTTTACCCACTATGTCATGGTGCTGGCCCCCCTAGATTGCTTTTCTATTTTCCATTTAATTTATTTTATTTGTGCTGTAATCTTTATAGCTGGAACTGGGCCAGTCTGAAGGCAGGAGCCCCATACCCAATTCAGTTCTCCTACGTGGACTATAGGGACTCATGTGTATTTGGGCCATCACCTGCTGATTCCCAGGATGTGCTTTAGCAGGAAGTAGGAATCAGAACTGGAGCTAAGACTGAAATCCAGATACCCTGATATTGGATGTGGTATCTTTTTGTGTGTGTGTAAGATTTATTTATTTATGGCCATCTTTACTCTCCTTTGCTTACCATTTGCATGGAATATTATTGTTCATTCTTCGCTTTTAACCTATGTGTGTCCTTAATTCTGAAGTGACTCTGCTTTATTCACCATAAAGCTGGATCACGTTTTTAAAATTTATTCAACCGGGACCGGTGCTGTGGCATAGCAGGTAAAGCCACCGCCTGCAGCTCTGGCATCCCATATGGATGCCGGTTCGAGTCTCAGCTGCTCCACTTCCCATCCAGCTTTCTGCTATGGCCTGGGAAAGCAGTAGAAGACGGCCCAACTCCTTGGGCCCCTGCTCCCATGTGGAGACTTGGAAGAAGCTCCTGGCTCCTGGCTTCGGATCAGCACAGCTCTGACTGGTGCGGCCAATTGGGGAGTGAACCAGTGGATGGAAGACCTTCTCTCTCTCTCTCTCTGCCATTCCTCTCTCTCTGTGTAACTCTGACTTTCAAGTAAATAAATAAATCTTTTAAAAAATTTATTCAAACATTCTATGTCTTTTGATTGAAAAGCTTCATCTATTTATTTAATTATTGATAGGGATGGATTAATGTTGCCATCTTGTTAATTATTTTGTCTCTAGCTCTTTCATCTCTCCCTCTCTTCTTGCCCTCTATTGTTTTTTGTGGATTTTTCATAGTAGCATGCTTTGATTCCTTTCTCATTTTCTTCTGTATTTTTTATTTGTTGTTATCATGAGTCTTAAAATTAAAACATTTTATTGCTACAACATTTTGCTTTGAACTGTTAACAATTTATCATACACAACAACTCTACCCTGTTATGCTCCCTTTTATGTTATTTATATAATCAATTATGTGATTTTTATACTGTGTATACCCATCAACATACTTTTATAATTCTACTTGGTTTCCATACCTTTGTCTTTACTAAAATTAAGGATTTATTTACGTTTCACTGTTACAATATTATATGCTACACCCTTACCTTTACCAGTAAGCTTTATACTTTTGTGTTTAGCATATTTCTCTTTCATCCTGAAGGACTTACTTGGGCCTTTCTGTTAAGGCAGATCTGGTGGTGAACACCTTTAGCTTTAATTTTTCTGTGAAGGTCCTTTCCTCTCCTTCAGTTTTGCATGGCACTTTTGTCAGATACAGTATTAATGGTTGGCAATTTTTGTGTTTTTTTTTTTCTTTTTTTGCACTTTGAGCTACAGATTCCCATTGGCTTCTGGATTTTAAGCTTTCTGTTGAGAAATCTTCTGCTAGTTGTAGGGATTTCCTTTGCCTATGGGAAGTTGATTTTCTCTGGCTGATTTCAAAATTCCCTTTCTCCTATGACAGTTTGATTGTAATGTGTCTGGTTGGGGACTTCTTTAGTAATGACGCTTTTTATGGGATTGAAGTAAGCTTGAATTTCTGAGGCAAAATGGCTTTTTTTCCCCTCAGTTCCTGGATTATCATGTTCTTGGCCTCTTATTTTCAGAACTTTAGCTTCATTGCCTCACTAGTGTCCAAATAGTAAAAGTGAGAATTCTGTTAATAGTCAAAGGAAGCAGACTATTTATTTACGTGGATCTAGTGCTATATATAAAAAAATTACAAAGATAAAATAAGTTATAATAGATGCAGGCAGAATTCTTCATACAACTGTGATAAGCTATTAGTAGACAAGAGGGACTCTACAATACACAAACAAATCTGTTTTTTTTTTTTTTACTTGGGATACATTATGCAGCATTAGCTTCCATCACTTCTGTGTTTAGCACAGGGATCTAGGAGAAGTAAGAGGTACCAGACGTGCTTGAAGCAGAGCACTCAGATGCCTCACAGAAGGGCAGGATCTGTACGAGTGCAGAAGACAAGCAAAAGGTCCTAGGACAAGGCAGAGTGGTCAAAGGGAGCCTGTCAATGATGGGAGCTGTTGAAGTGCAAGAGAGCATAGCTGGGGGGTTGTTCTGATGTGTGGCCCTGGTGGGATTGAGCAGAAGCAGTGGGACAGACACAGAAGGAAGGGATTGCTGGTCCACTCTCTGTGGGAGGAGTCAGGCTTGGGGATAGGCAGATTTCTGGGAATGTTGCACAGAGGCCTGAGTCTGACCTGTGGTCACTGCTGGGGCACGGCAGGTGATCATTTCCTCTTTTCCCTCCTGTGCTGTCAATTTTTGTCTCTCTACTATTGCTTCTTCATCCTCGTGTGGCCTCATGAACATGTCACTTGCTGCTTTGCTCCTGCCTGAGTCTCTCCTAACTCTGCCCTTGGCCTTCCTTCTATCAAAACTCTGTCCTCACGGTCTAGATTATTGTGGAATGGTCCAAGTGTCCTCCATCATCTAGTCAGCCCTCCATCATGTCCTATGAACTCCGTATTCCACTGAATGTTAGCTTTGGTGCTTGCCACTCCAGTGAAATTGTTCTTATCAAGGCAGCAATAACCTTTTAGATAAAAATCCAATAAACCCGTTTCAGTCCTTTTGCCACTTGCTTCATCTTCAGTCCGGGACACCATCACCCACTTTCTCTTTTGAGGTTTTCCCCTATGCCTTTTTGATTGTTGCTTCTTGCTCTGTCCTGGATTTTTCTGCCTCCATCTATCCCTTAAATGGTGATGTTCCAGGTGATTTTGTCCCATGGCTCATCACATCTCAAGTAATCCCTTCTGCTTGGAGAACTTTCCCACCTCAGGACTTTCTTCTCCTCTAAGTATCAGGCAGTCCTCAATCTCTCTCTCCAGTTTGGGCTCCTTCACTCATGCCTGAGCATTTCTCAGTGTGTGTGTGTGTTTGTGTGCGCTGGAGTCATCTCAAACACATCACGTGTAGAACGACTTTAATCATCTATTCTCCAGATCTTCACCTGTTCCTGTATTCTCTCTCTGTGAGTGGGAGCCATCTGGAAATTATTCTTTCTCAATTTTAATTTGTTATTCTGATGGATGTACAGTGGTAGCACATGATTTTAATGTGAGTTTTCCTAATAACTATTGATATTGAGCTTTTTTCATGTGCTTCTTGGTCATTCATATATTTTGTAATGTGTTTATTCAATTTACTTTCTGTTTTTTATTAGGTTGTTTTTCTTTTAATGATCAGTTTTCCCCACATTCCGTATATAGTCAGACTGCAAATCCTTTGTCATAAATACCTGTTGTATTTTCTCTCACTATGTTCTTAAACATGTCTTTTGGAGAGCAGAGTGTTTTCATTTTGACAGAGTCTGCCATTTATCAAATTTTCTTCTGTAACTCATGTCTTGTCTAAGGAATATTTGCTTATATCAAAGTTGTGAGGACACTGTTTTATTTTCTTCTAGTAGTTTTATAGTCTTAGTTGTTATGTTTAAGTTTTTGGTTTGATGCATGTCTAGATAATATCTGTGTTTGGTCTAAGACATGAGTTAAAGTTTTTTGTTTTTTTCAAAATGAATATTCAGTGTTCTAGAACCAATTAGTGAAAAGACCATTTAATTGTCATGGGAACTTTGTAAAAGATATTAGCTGACTACATATATGTGGATCTATTTCTGAATCCTGTGTGATTCTTTGTTCCATTAATCAATATGACTTCATGCGCATATTCCACATGGTCTTGATTACTGTATCTCTATATTAAATCTTAAAATCAAACTGCAAATCTTCCACCTTTTTTGAATTGTCTTTTATAGGTTCATTATACTTCTATATAAATACTAGAATCAATTTATCATTTTCTACACAAAGCCTGCTAGGGTTCTAACTGGACTGTATTCAAGCTGTAGGTCAGTTTCAGGAGAATTTAAATCTTTACAATTGTGTCTTCCAACCTGTGAACATAATATAACTTTTAATTTATTAAAATCTTTATTTTATTTTAGTAATGATTTATAATTTTAAGTATACAGACATTATGCATATTTTGTAAAACTTATATTTACGAATTTCACGTTTTTCCCTTTGAAGTAGTATTGTTTAAAAGTTTATTTCTGATTGTTTGTTATTAGTTCTGTCATATTATCAATGAGGGACAAACTCTTAGAAGCATTAATGTTGTTCTAGCTTAGTTTGAAATGGACAGTGCATTTTTCCTCTCCAAACCTGTTAGTGAATTTCCATCCTCTCCTTTTCTCATTATCATTAGGTAGGGACAGGTACTAGTAGGTAATAAACAATCAAAATATTTTCAGTGAGGGTATCACTTTGAAAATCAAGTTGATTTTGGTTTCAGTTTTAAAAAGCCATTTGAAAGAGCTTAGAATTTGAAACTCTGGGGGTTTTCACAGCTTGAACTATATCTGAAAAGCAGAGTGAAGTGATTTGACAATTATTTGACTGATATGAAAAATGTGAACCTTTTCTACGCTTGATCGGCATTCAAATTATCCATTGTTCTTCCTAATAAGATAAATGTCAAATCACATCCTCTCTTGTGTGATCTCAGGAGGGAAGACTCTGAAAAGAGGAAAAGGAGAACTGACTACTAGTTACAGAGCAACAGTGTTTCACTCAGATGCACCATGTGGTGAGCTGACATGGCTCAGGGCTGGACTACATTCACAGAGGCATAGAATCTAAGGCTCACAGGGAGCCTTGGAAGAAGAAAGCATTCAAGAATCAGAGGGACAGTACGATGAGATGAAAATGGGTTCCTCTTCAATCTTACATCTCCGTAATAATTGGACAGATTATATATGTTATTTTTAATAAATAATCTAGAGACAGAAAATTTTTATCTTGATGTCTTTTTTTTTTTTTAAAGGAGAATGATATTCTTTAAAAAAGATTCATTTAGGCAGAGTTACAAAGAGGTAGAGGCAGAGTGAGAGAGAGAAGTATTCCATCTGCCTGTTCGCTCCCCCAAATGGTCTCCGTGGCTGGAGCTGAGCCAATCAAAAGCCAGCAGCCAGGAGCTTCTTCCAGATCTCCCACGTAGGTGCAGGGGCCCAAGCACTTGGGCCATCTTCCATTGCTTTCCCAGTCGATAGCAGAGAGCTGGATCAGAAGTGGAGAAGCCGGGACTTGAACCAGCATCCATATGGGATGCCAGCACTGCAGGCGGCAGCTTTACCTGCTGTTCCACAGTGCTGTTCCCATTATCTTGATGTCTTAGTCTTTCTGTGTTGCTATAACATATCTGAGACCAGATAATTTATAAAAAAGAGACATTTATTTTTCACAGTTCTGTAGGCTGGCAAGTATAAGGTCAAGGTGCCAGCAGTAGTGCTGTCTGATGTGGGCTTGGTCATTCTGTTTCCCAAATGATGCCTTCTGGAAAGGCTGGACGATGTGTCCTCATGTGACAGAAAGAGAATGAGAGGCCAGATTCTATGTGAAGTATTTTTTTAGTGGTCTTACTTCCACCCATGACAGAGGGACCTTCATGACCTAATCCCATTATAAAGGCCTCGCTTATTACTACCATTGAATTGGAGATGCTTTCACTAAGAATTTTAGAGAGGCACAAACTTCAAGCCATAGAGCTTGGTGGGTAGCCTCACCGCCAGTTGATTCCTAACCCTGGAAGCTCCAGGCTACCTCCAGCTCCACTCCTCCAACATGTTCTATGTGGTCTACACAATATTTCTAGTTTTAAAAGTCCATATTTAAAAATTAAACCTAGTAAAGAAATATCTTGATTTTAAAATCAAACACGTTATAAGACAATCGAGTTTTCTGAACACAGGAAGCTGTGGAAGCCTTTGACCTTGGCTCTGAAGTGGCAGCGACTGGCTGGAACTGAGTGGCCACTCTACGTGTCAGCTCTAGTCCCTCAGTTTGTACTGTCCTTATTCTGGCCTTCTTGGATAATATGTTTGTCTCACCTACTTGGTCCCTTTAGGCATGTGACTTTGTGGGCTCTGTAGCTGAGGGCTTCAAATCAGAAACTTTCCATGCCATCCCCTCCTCCTTGAATCTCTGCCTCCCATCCATCATTATAGTGATTCTACCTCTTTAACGTCTTTGGAAACTGTTACCTCTTCTTGATCTCCATCCTTGGAGGAGACGCTCACTGCTTCTTGAATGGTTTTCTGCCAGCAGCTTGCTGTGCTCTGTGCTCTGTGGTGTGATAACGTTTATGAGAAGAGAGAACAAGAGGAGAAAGAAATGGCAAATAGAATGTTTTTCTATCTGAAAGGCAATAGCAATATTTTTGGAGCAATATGAGTCAGTGGTCCTGCTGTGTTTTAGATATGGTGTGATGATGTCCCCCAAGTGTCCATGTGCCAGAGGCATGGTCCTCAGTGTGTGGGTGTTGAGGTGGTTGAAGCTTTAAGAGGTGAGGCCTACTGGGAGCTCATGAGGTCACTGGGGGATTGCCCCTGGCATGGGTTGATGCTCATTTTGCAAAGTGAGTTAGTTCTCCCAAGAGCAAGTTAAAGACCACACTCTTCTTGCTCTTGGGATTCCTGTCTTGCCTTGTGATCACTCTTCTAGGCACACACCTGCCCTGCAGCCATCTGTCTTACTGTGATATAGTTGGAAGGCCCTCACCAGTGGTTTAACCGATGGGAACACTTGATCATGGGCTTTTGACCTCCAAAACTGTGGGCTAAATGAATCTGCTTTCTTTATAAAATATCCCAGCCCCAGGCATTTTGCTACTGCAGCACAAAATGGACAAACTGTGAGATGTTCCTCTGGGAATCGTTTTTCCAACCCTGGTACCTGTACTCACCCAGGCTTAGGACATGGGTCATCACTGGATGGGAGAGGAAAATAAAAGTCCTAAATGTATTTTTATCCTTTTTTCTGAGTTCCAACTTTGGTTTTGTCTCACTAGCTTATTCTTACAAGCTGTTTATCACAGGGAAGTTTACCAATGGAGGCAGTATAACCTCCCAAATCTTTTATATCAACGTGTTTGAGAGGTGGGGGTCAGGCTCTCAGTCCAAGGTTGTTAATGAGCACCTGCTGGAGGTGCTGGCCAGTCAAAAGCTCCTGCACTTGGAAAGTCTCCATTTGCAATGTCAAGGCTAATTTTCTGCAGAAAGTTTGAGCCAGTGCACCCACAGAACAGCAAGGAGACCTCAAATGCCCCCTCAGCTCCACATATTTTTGAAAAAGACAGCTTATCTTTGACTCATGAGAAGAAAATGTTTGGCTAACAGCAGTGCAAAGCAGCTTATGTAGCATGGGAAGGGTTATGGCTGACCATGAGTCTCAACTAAAGACCCAAGGTCCCCCTCTGGAAAGGCTCATGTGCTTCATGTGCTTGTCAGATAAAAATGAATGCAGAAACTGAAAACATAAAGAGGTTTGCCTGTTTGTGCATGTTTGCACGTGTGTGTGTGTGTGTGTGCATGTAGTGGGAGTGCAGAGTAAGGCTACCCATCCCTTTCTTATTTAAGTAATAATAAAATTCACTATACCCAAATCCCTTCTCTCCTTTTGTCTTTAGTATATACTTCTGCAATTGAGATAGTTTTCCCTTATCTATGGATCACTTTGTGCAGTGTTAATTACCAGTGGTTGCAGCCAGAAAATACAGTTTAGTGTGATAAGATATTGAGAGGTAGGTAGATAAAAATACAATCATGTGATATTGAATACATTGCTACAACTGTTCTACTTTGTTCTCAGTTATTGATTAGTTAACTGTTGTTAATCCTTTACTGTGTCTAATTACACTTTATTGTAATCACGCATGTTTAGGAACAAACTTAGTAGCTACAGAGTTTGGCATCATCTGGGGTTTCAGGCATCCACTGAGGATCTGCAAACATGACCTCTACAGGATGAGGATTCCTTACCTGAACCAGACATGTGGATATGTAGCTTTAGCTTGTAGCAGTGGTTCTGCAGCAAGAATACATTAACATCTATAATTATACAGCTTCCATGGCTCATGATGAGGCTCTGACACTGGAGACCAGGACTGGGGTGCAGGGATGTGCACTGTGACTGGCTCCCAGACAACTCTCATGCCGTTGGACCATCAAATCATACTACGCACTACAGAGCTTTATCTGTAAGCAAGAACACAGCAGTGGAAGTGGCTGAGGCTGACAGTCTGACCTTGGAGCCTTAGATCATGCGGCTGAACCAATTTCCTCAGGGCCACCTTGAAAGTCACACTTACAGCTGCGCACACACCACATGTGTGCAGCTCCTACATATGCACACCACACAAAACTGACACACACCACAGCTCAAGTACATAGCATGTATGTGCACACAAATACTACACACCCTTACAATCATCACATATCCCACCACACCACATCCCACATAGATACCTCATACCTATGACATATATGACATACACACACCACGTGCCCCACATACTACACATACCTCATCCATCCCGCCACACTGCATCCCAAATGCACATCACATACACCACACACATCACTCATGTAACCCCCATATAGACACATCACATATACACTCATCACACATGTATACATACATGCCACACACATTCACCAGCCATACACACATATGCACACCCCCAACACCATACCACACACACACACACACCTGAATACATACATTACATGCCATGCATGTGCTGTACACACCACACACACATGAGCCACACACATTCCACTTCATACACACAAACACACACACATGTGCTCATGTGTTTGTGGCTTTTTCATGTAAAACACTGCTTTATCAAGAGCAGTGTGTTGGAATGCACAGGTCATTTCCCCATGTCTCTCAAAGTCCTCCAGAGGAAAGTGCCAGTCACAGGCGTGAGCTCGGTATGCCTCCCTCTGCGGCAGGACAGATGCAACTGTTACGACCAGGCAGAGACAGCTGCTAAATCTCCCCTCACACTGTTGCTTTTGAAAAGGATGTCACACATGTGCCGTCTTTTCCTATTTCCCACTTACTCCATTAGGGGCTGGGGAAGCTGAGTGATGGTGTGCTACAGAGACATGAAGAAAACAGGAAGAAGCCCTGCGAGCCGGGGTGGGGGAGACTCTGCTTTGGGGCTCTCCTTGGGTTGGGAGTTTCGGGAAGCTTGCCCAGGCTGTGCTCCTCCTGGACTCAGCTGAGCCACTTACCTCTCCAAGCCTTGTCTGCAAAGGGGAGCATTGTTGTACCTCATTCACAGGATTGCTTTCAGGGTGGAAACACCAAGTGCTTACCATGGGGTGACACAAAGGGAAGTCAATCCGTGTCGGTTCCAGTGATGCCTGGACCTCTCCCCTACCCTTCTGTCAGTCTCTATTGTGCCTACTTCTCAGTGACCCCAAGAAGAGAGCAGAGAGCCAGAGAGAAGGCAGGGAGGAAGGGGAGAAGGAAACGGAGACGAGCACAGGGTTAGACCCATTGGGATGGTCCCTGTGGCCCATCTGCCACTTCTTCCCACCACAGTGCCTGATACTGGATCCCTGATGGTCGCGTTCTATTGCATGGACCAAGCAGTCAACTGTATTTTTTATGATCTTCAAAGGTACCAACGAATCTGTTTTCCAACTGCTGCTTTTCATCAGAACAGATCTCGGCAGCAAACATTTAATTTCAGATGTCTCAGACATGAGGAGCAGCTTTGAACAGAGCTTGTTTTCTCTTTCTTGCATTCAGGAGCCATAAAAACTGGCCAGGAGGAGGCCTCAGACCCGGTGCTTTATAGTAGATGTTGCAAAATACTAACCAGAGCTTGGAACAGGGCCCACAGATGTGTTTTGTTTGGCTCATGTGATATGGTCAACTTTTGATTTGGTTTCCAGCATTTAAGAATAAGAGATCTTACATAAAAATTTGGATTTCCAGCTTATTTTGGAAATCAGATCTGGCTCCCACCTGGGCTGTTATGCGCATGTGGATATGGGGATGGGGGCTGATGGTGGCCATCCTGATGGGAGTGGTCATGGCTACAGCAGCTGCCTGGCCTGCAGCATTTGTTCTAATCTCAAAGACTTGAATTCTATTGCTGCCTCTAAAAGCTTTATTAAGCACCCGATCTTAAAGCATAGAAAGGATCTAATTTCTTTGGTCCCAGTTTACTCTTGACACTTTCAGTTCTAAAGATCATCCCTCTAGCTATGAAAACTGCATTTAGCACAGTCAGTGTCACAGTTCACCATTAACCTGACATTTTTTTAAAATATTTATTTATATTTATTTGAAAGACAGAATTATAGAGAGAGGTAGAGACAGAGAGAGAGGTCTTCCATCCCCAGATGGCCGCAACGGCCGGAGCTATGCCGATCCAAAGCCAGGAGCCAGGAGCTTCTTCCAGGTCTCCCACATGGGTGCAGGGGCCCAAGGACTTGGGCCATCCTCTACTGCTATCCTAGGCCATAAGAGAGCTGGATTGGAAGAGGAGCAGCCGGGACTAGAACCAGCGCCCATATGAGATGCCAGTGCTTCAGGCCAGGGCTTTAACCCACTGTGCCACAGCGCCGGCCCCAACCTGACATTTTTTTTAAGATTTATTTATGAGAATGGCAGAGTTATGTGAGGGGAAAGGTAGGGGTGTGGGGAAAAAGAGAGAGAGAGAGAGAGAGAGAGAGAGATCTTCTAATTGCTGGTTCACTCTCCAAATGGCCCCAGTGGCCAGGACTAGGCCAGGTTGAAGTCAGGAACCTGAAACTTTATACAGGTCTCCCACATGGGTGCAGGCACCCAAGCACTTGGGCCTTTCTCTGCTGCTTTCCCAGGCACATTAGCAGGGAGTGGATGGGAAGTGGAGCAGCTGGGACTTGAACAATTGCTCATATGGGAGGCTGTCATTGCAGACAGCAGCTTAGCTGGCTGCATCACAACACCAGTCTCTAAGCCCTGAATTTCTTTCTGATTGCCTTCCAGATCTGTATAGGCTATGTTACTCACATCCCAGAAGTGTTCAGAGCCAGGACACAAAAAGCCTATAGTTGAACACTAACAGAAACCCCGACTCTCCAAGCTTACTCTCTACTATTTCAGTTTAGTTTTTGTAGCCTGCTGTTCTCAAGACTAGATTTTTGGGGGCCAGGGCTGTGGAGTAGTGGTCTAAGCCTCTGCTTGCAGCACCGGGATCTCATATGGGAGCTGGTTCAAGTCCTGGCTGCTCCTCTTCTGATCCAGCTCTCTGCCATCGCCTGGGAAAGCAGTAGAAGATGGCTCAAGTGCTTGGACCCCTACATCCATGTGGGAGACCTGGAAGAAGCTCCTGGCTCCTGGCTTCACATTGGCTCAGCTCTGACCATCTGGGGAGTGAACCAGCGAATGGAAGACCTCTCTCTCTGTCTCTTCCTCTGTCTGTAACTCTACCTCTAAAATAAATTTAAAAAATCTAAAAAAAGGACTAGATTTTCTTTCATACAGAAAAAAAAGCAATCATCTTCAGGCAGATACTTAACAAAGTATAATGAACAAGCACAGATGAGATCACTACTCATCAAACTAAATTGCCAAAATAAGTGAGAAAACAGAGCTTTTGCCAGGGTTCTCTGAAGCAACAGCAAACAAATACAAAGCCCTGCTCCATCTTAAGTGAGAGTTAAGTTATATTTTTGGTAGTCTCTGTTTGGTGCAAATGAAAAACTTTGAGTGTCAGCAGCATTGCAAAGAAAGCCATGCTGGAAGAGTGATTTGAAATTTTAAGTGTTACGCCTCATTTCCCTGCGAAATGAACACGTGATTTTGATTGTGTGGAAATGAGATAGAAATTTGACCTTTAGACACCAACCCATGGAGCACTGATGGATTTAAATACCTCTATTACCCACCATGTTCACTGACTCATGCAAAAAAAAAATACAGGAAAACATAGAGACTGATATTTGTATGACACGCCCCCACATACCTCCCACCTAGATGAAATACTTACATTTCCATGTTTTAAGGAGACAAATTGTTTAAAATATTTTTGCTACTCATTCTCCATATTGGTTTCCTATCTCTGCTTTCAAAGTGAGTCCTTTTTCTGAGGTGTGTGGGTATTCTTATCAATTTTTTTATTAATATTCACTTCATCTTTTTGTGTTGATCAAATATGTAGAATTTGCAATGTATGTTTTTAAAAATCAGATTGAATGGTATCATACTGCATGCATCCCCATGAACTTAATTAGTTTTTGAGATTTACCTGTGTTAATATAAGTAAATCTAGTTTAATCATTTTAATTCCTTTCTGGAGTGACTAAGCACAATTTATGATTATTACTTTACTATAAGCATTTAGGTTACTGTTATTACAAAAATTGCCGAAGAAATGTTCCCAAACGGATCTCATTCTCTGTTCCTATGTCACTCAAGGAGTACACCCACCTTGGGTTACCAGATGTCAGGGTATGTGCACGTTCAACTCTACCAGTTATTGACAAATTGCTCTGTGAAACAGCTGTTCTAGCTGTAGCTCTCAACAGCAGTATTGAAAGTTCTGTTTTCTTCACATCCTCTCTAAACCTTGTTAGAAACTGAAATCGTTATCTGTGGTGGAAGTGAAATGGCATCTCATTACTGTTTTACTTTGTACTTACCTGATAGCAAATAAACTAAACACTTCTCATGTATTTATGGATCATTTGGGCATCTATTTCTCTGAACTGCATATGCATATTCTTGGCCATTGTTGGCATTTGGAGAATGAACTATTGGGTGGGAGATCTCTATTTCTGCTTCTCTCTCTCTCTCCCAAAATAAATAAATAAATATTAAACTCACTGGTATAGTTACAGTATATGACTGCACGTTATAATCACAGAATTGTGCAACCACCACAACCATTTTAAATAAGAATTTTATTAAATTAATTTCCAAATAATAAGACTCAAATTTATTAATCCTTTTCTTATAGTTTTAGCTTTTTGTGTCTTAAGAAATCCTGCCCATATCTCATACCCACTAGAATTGCTACTTCAAAAAAATTAAAATAATGAATGTTGGCATGTAGAGCAAATGGAACCCTTGAGCACTCATTTTTAAGTGTTGTAGCCACTGTGGAAAATATAATAGAATTACAGCCAAGGCTGGGTTAGGCCATTATTAGGGGAGCTGATTCCAGGTAAAAAAGAGTTTGGCCCAATTTCCTCTCTCTGTCTTGTTTGTATTCTTTTGTCCTTCCTTAAATTTTTTTGACTAGATCTTCTATGAAAATCTTAAGGAGAGTTTATAAAGGTTAACACAATAATCTTGTTTGGATGTTGATTTGTATTCTATTCAGCTGGGTTATACTGCAAAGTTTGTGGTGTTGAATTTCTTATCCAGGGGCATGATTCCTCTCTCCATGTATTAAAGATGTCTTGAACATCTTTCCACAAAGTTTTATAAATTTCTTCAAATAGATCTTGGATATCTTTTGTTATATTTGTTTCTAACCTAATTGTTTTGTTGCTGTTGTGACTGACAGCCTTCTTTGTGATAATATTCTTATTGAGTGATTCAAGTTTATAAGAAAACTATTGATTTTGGTAGAGTTGTTTTGTAGAGAACAACCTTTTTGAGCTATTTTCTTAGTAGTCTTATTTTGTGAGAAGGTTCTAAGAAAATTTCCATGTATTATATAAATGATGGCAATGAAACTATTTTTCCTTTCCAACCCTTATTGTTTTACTTTCTTCCCTTGAGCACTAGCACCCTTTCTAGTACAATGGTACTCAGAAGGAGGCAACAGATCTTCTCTCTGCTGCTTCTATCACCAAATGCCTACAACAGTCAGGGCTGAGCTAAGTTGAAGTCAGGAGCCCAGTACTTAACCCTGGTCTCCCATGTGGTAGGTAGAGACATAAATATTTAAGCCACTACCTGTTGTCTCCCAGGATGCACATTAGCAGGTACTTGGATCAGAAGCAGAGGAGCTGAGACTTGAACCAGGCACTCCTTTATGGGATACACGTGTTCTAAGTGGTGACTCAGCTGCTACAACAAAAGCTTGCACCTATAATTATTAAAAGTCAGCTTAGGCCTGAAGAGAACATGTCTCAAGGACTAGTCTGATCAACCTCTGTTAACAATGTGGCTTCCTCCAACTGATTCACTGTTTTTGTACCCATCTATAACAAATATCACCTACTTATTACAAGGATGCCATATTAGCTCACTAATAGTCAAGGAGCATTTATTTTTTAGGGCTATTTTTGTAAACAATTTATAATAGTTCCTCCAGCCTTAACATTTTGATTGTTTCATTTGTTATGAGTCATAATCAAATAAAAAATCACACATTTTATTTTAGTAACTAGTTTAGCTATCGTAGAAATACATTTACCAACTACTGAAGTATGCAGTATCTTGGACCTTTCCTAAAGTTATATTTGATCTTCACTAAAATGAAACAAATAGGTTTATTTAGAATATTTGGATAGGCCAGATATTTAGTTTGTCTGATTTGGAAGAAATAAAACCATAACTGAAAAGAAACATTTAATAGTGATTTCTGTACAGCCAATGAGAGAATCATTACCTTGTAGATTATATCAGTTCCCATTTCCCTTTCCTGGGTGTGATTCTTTGGGATCTTGTAAAGCTTTGAAAATATTAATGGCAGTAGTTAATTGTTGGGGCCCTGGAATGCAAGGAATACATACATATATACATATATGTACATACATACATATATGTTTGAAAAGAGTACATACATATATATGCAAGGAATATATGTATATACATACATATATATATATATGATTGATACTGATACTTATATACATACACACACACACACACACATATATATGACTGATACTGATACTTCATGGAATATTTTGAGGACAGTTTTATTTTGAGGCCATTTACAAACAACAGTTGAGAGGTTTGGCAGTAGGTAAAAGCTTTAAGGAGGATTATTAGGAAAGAAAAGAAATAAGAGAATGAGGAGACACACAATAGAATAAAAGTGCAGTAAATCTTCCAGCTCATCTAGGTCTACATCTGAAAGTTTTGCAAGGAAGATATCTACTGATGAAGTCACCTATTCAATCCATGACCACAGAATCTTTAAAGGAATCTGCCTTACTCTGTTCTCCTTGCAGAGATATTTTAGTGAGCCTCAGGGTCAGATCTCAATTTGCATTTGATTCCCAGGCTATCAAATTCTAAGCATCATATTTACACTGGAGAGCTTGTAGCCACACAGATGTATCTGTTGGAGTTGAAGGATAATATATATTTTTTAAAAGATTTATTTATTTATTTGAAAGTCAAAGATACACAGAGAGAGGAGAGGCAGAGAGAGAGAGAGGTCTTCCATCTACTGGTTCACTTCCCAGTTGGCCGCAACAGCCGGAGCTGCGCCGATCCGAAGGCAGGAGCCAGGAGCTTCTTCCAGGTCTCCCATGTGGGTGCAGGGGCCCAAGGACTTGGGCCATCTTCTACTGCTTTTATGGGCCATAGCAGAGAGCTGGATTGGAAGTGGAGCAGCCAGGTTTTGAACCGGCGCCTATATGGGATGCTGGCGCTTCAGGCCAGGACATTAACCTGCTGCGCCACAGTGCCAGCCCCGAAAGATAATATTTTTAGCTGAGAGTTCTTTTGAGGCATTTTTTTGCTAATGGAGTTTTTAAAAAAATATTTATTTGAGAGATAGAGTTATAAACAGAGAGCAGGAGATAAAGAAAGGTCTTCCATCTGCTGGTTCACTCCCCAAATGGCTGCAACAGCCAGAGCTGGGCCAATCTGAAGCCAGGAGCCAGGAGATTCTTCTGGGTCTCCCACACGGATGCAGGGGCCCAAGGACTTGGGCCATCTTCCACTGCTTTCCCAGGCCATCTGTAGGGAGCTGGATTGCAAGTGGAGCAGCTGGGATTCAAACTGGATCCCATATGGGTTGCTGGTGCCAAAGGCAGAGGCTTAGCCTATGAAGTCACAGTGCCAGCCCGCTAATGGGGCTTTAACATTGACTTTCACTGGTGTCTGTTTGAGTATACACATTCTTCAAGAGGCATATCTTGCAGTGGTATATGCATCATAGAGTACTTTGTATATATTCAGCTTGCTTCTAGTGTGCACATGATGGTTTCCATTTGTTTTCTGATAGTATTTGACAAGGTCAATCAAACTCAAATGCAGTGCCAGAGAATTCAAGCCAAATCTTAGGAGTCTTCCTGAAGCAATTTTCTATCACTACGGTTTTCTGGGATGTTGAAATGTAGATCCTGCAGTTCTTATCATTAGGACAGGAGATGAAACTTTTGGGCTTCAATATTTTTACCTTAAAATATTATGATCTTTTATTTTGCTAGAATTCTGGAGAAGTGTCTGTTTAATGAGTAGTTTTATGAAATTTTTCATATAAAATTAAGTATTTTTTAAACATTGGAGTATATTGAATATATTCCCCATGTATAAAGACAATATGTAAATGTATTATAGTTTGGGTATTAGTTTGTTCCCCAAATGCCCGTATGTTAAAGGCAGTGGCTCCCAAGTATTATGTTATTGATTAATAGAGTAATGTGGTGGGTCCTTAGGTTATGGGGCCGAGCACTTGGAAGGTATTTCTTGTGAAAAGAGTTTGTTATAAAAGCCTCTGAGTTGGGCCCAGTTGCTCTGTTTCTTGGCTCACCATGTAATCCTCCTTGTGCCCATGCTCTTCAAACCACCGTTGCCATCCTTATCAGATGTCAAACTATTAGGTGTGGCCTATCTTGGACTGTGCACCTCCAAAACTTTAGGCTGAAATAAACCTCCTTCCTTCACAAGCAGCTGCTCTCAGATACTTGTTACAGTCACAAATATCTGATGAATATAGCAATTATTTTAAAAAGGTTTTTTTTTTTTTTGGAAAATGGAACTTTAGCATTTTGGTACTAAAAGGGTTTTAACTAAAATAGGACATCTGCAAATTATTATTAAAGCATATTTAAAGTTTGAAGCAACACATCAAATTCACTTATCAATGAGAAAATGGTCATTAGAGTAGGAGTCCTGAGCTTTGCCCTCCTTCTGATTTTTCCCTTAATTATGGAAATATCTCTTTATCCATTGTGTTTCTTGCTGCGTGCTTCTCTCCCTGTGTTTTTGAAAAGTGTGAAACAATATATCTTTGTCCCTTAGATTACTTTTTGTTCAATAACAATGAAAGTTCTGAGGTTGGCTTTGGATGACTTCATGAAGTACAAATTTTGAGATAATGTTGTTTCTTGTTTATATAAAGTCAGCTATGTCTGAATATGTTTTTACCACTCAGAGATCAGATAAAATAACTATTTCACAGTATTAACCATGATTGAAACAGTAAAAGCTATTTATTTAGCAAATAGCTGGGGGACTTTCTTTAGTTTAAAAAATATATTTAGATATTGACTTTTGGGAAGATGGAGTAGACATACATTTTCTATTCCCCTGCTAAGTACCCCTACATACTTTGGACACTCTACATAAAACAATATAAAATTAAGACTCTGAACGGTAGAGAGAAGCAGCCAGGTCAGTCAGGGATCTCCAGATCTGAAAATAACATGACGACGAGTGTCCTGGGTTTTCTGTTTCGTATTTCTTAGACTTCAAGCTGAGGAATAGAATCCAGCAACCTGGAAACACCAAAAGGCTCAGGTCAAACAATGAAAAAAGCCTCTTTCCCAAACCCCAGTGAAGGCTTATCTCCTTAACCAAAGGCCCAGGAAAGGGACAATGAGGGAAGGAAACATTTAGTCCATTACCATTCCATTCTAGACAATAAACACCGCAGAGAACTCTAAGCTCCATTACACCACGATATAGGAAAGGCTCAGTGGGGAGCTGAGACTTCTCCCCTCCAGAGGCTCAAGGAAGCTCCCCAACACCCATGCCAATGGTGGTTCCACAATAAATTAATGGGGGGAGGCAAGACTTACATCTTGTTAGCAGTGATCAGCTGCATCCAACTCTAATATGTCAGTGAGTTGTGTGGAAAGCCTCGAATTTCACCCTCAACTGGAAGTAAGGAGTACTCTACCCTGTCCCCACTGGTTGGTATCAGAGGAATATCAGTAGAAAGCCAGTACTTTCACAGTACGTAACAGTATTAAGGTTACCACCACCATTGTGGCAGCGAAGATTCTGTGAAGAACATGAGCTACTCTTCTTGGGTGTCAGGTGAGGACAAATGGAGAATCTGGACTTCTCTGTCTATCTAGTAGTTATAAGGTAGTCATTTCTTTGCCCTGTTGGAGTGGTGTCAGAGAAAGCTGGCTAAAATGCAAGGTTGAAAAAAGAACCAGCATCTCAAAAAATAATAAAAAAAAGGTCAGGTTTCAGTAGAAAATCACTTGTGTTACCAAAAATGAGGAACATCTGAAACTAAAAGAAAAAAGAATATCAACAGATGTCAACATGAAGGTGACAGAAATTTTAGATTCTGAAAAAGAAATTTAAATAGCAATGATAAAAATAGTTCAATGAGTAACTATGAAAACATTTGAAACAAAATAAAAAAAAGTCTTATAAAATATGTGAATTTGCAAGGGCTACTATAAAACTGTATCATGAACTGAGTGGCTTAACCAACAGTAATTTATTCACAGTTCTAAGAAGTCCAAGATCAAAGTGTCATTCTGGTTAATTCCTTTGGAGGGTTTTGAGGGAGAATCTGTTCTGGGTCCACTCTATCTAGCTTTGTAGTTTTCTGGCATCCTTTTATTTGTGAACACACTCTCCTGACTTTTGCCTTCATGTTCATATGGTGTTCTCCAGGTGTGTTTTTCTGTCTAAATTTCATCTTTTTTCAATATGTTTAATTTGTTTGAGAGGCAGCACACACACATGCACACACACACACACACAGAGAGAGAGAGAGAGAGAGAGAGATTGATCATACATTCACTGGTTCACTCTCCAAAAACTCAAAAAAGCCAAGGCTGGGTTAGGCCATTATTAGGGGAGCTGATTCCAGATAAAAGAGAGAGTTTGGCCCAATTTCCTCTCTCTGTCTTGTTTATATTCTTTTGTCCTTCTGCTGCATTATGAGACAGTACAAAGGATCTAGCAACACTCTAGTGCCATGCTCTTGAACTTTTTACCGCAATTGCAAGCTAAATAAAATCCCATTATTTATAATTTATCCAGTCTGATATTATGCTATAGCAGCAGGAAATGGACTAAGACAGGGACTCGCCCTACTTCTATGATTCCATCTTAACTAATTACATTTGGTATACCTTTGATTCCAAATAAGTCACATTCCAGCATATTATGGGTTAGGATTTTTTAAAAGTTTTTTTTTTTTTATTTGAAAGGCAGAGAGAGAGAGAGAGAGAGAGAGAGAGTGAGCAAGTGAGCTATCTTCCCTCAAATGGCCACAAAAACAGGACTGGGCTAGGCTGAAGCCAGGAGCCTGAAACTCCACCTGGTCTCCAATGTGGATGGCAGAGGCCCAAGTACTTGGACAATCTTCCACTGCTTTCCCACATGCATTAGAAGGGAGCTGAGTAAGAAGTGGAGCAATCAGTACTAGAATTGGTGCTTATATGGGTTACCAGTGTCACAAATGGCTGCTTAATTGATGGTGCCAGGATTCTGGCCCCTAGCAATAGGACTTTTAATGTTTGAATTTTAGAAGGACAAAATTTCAATCTGTAATGTCAGGAAAATAGAAAAGTTCAGTAAATATATAGAAGATATAAAGAAGAAAAACCAAATGCAAATTTTGTGACTAAAAAACATACTAACTAAAATAAAAATTTCAGTGAATGGGCTCAACAGTCAAATGGAAGGACAGACAAAATAACCAGTGACCTGGAAGATAGGATAATAGGAATCACCCAATCTAAACATCAGAAACAAAATAGAAAAAAAAAAGAATAAACAGAGCTTCAGTGCCTTTTGGGACTATAACTAACAGTGATGTCACTGGAGTACCAGAAAAGGAGGTAAAAGAGGGTAAGGGCTAACTATTTCCTGAATTTGGCATGAGATGTAGACTCATATTCAAAATGTTGAGTGAGCCCCAGATGGGATAAATCCAAAGAATTGTCCATCACAACACATTACAATTAAAAATACATGTCAAAAAAACTAAAGACCAAGTGTTAAAAGTAACAAGACTAATTCAGGAAAAAAAAATCCAAGTTACACAGAATTTCTCATCAGATACCATAAAGGCCAGAAAAAAGTAGCATAATATTCTTTAAGTGATGAAAGAAAATCCTAGACAATGTAGAGTCCTAAAAATAGTTAATATACCTCTTTGAAATGAAGGGGAAATCAGGACTTTGAAAAACAAAGGAAAACAAGGACAATTTGTTGCCAGTCTATCTACTTTGAAGCATGGCTGAAGGAAGGAAATGACAAAACAGAAAGAAAATGATAAATGAAGGAACTCTGGAACATTAAGAAGGAATGAAAATATAAGCAAAAATATGAATAAATACAATAGATTCCCTTCACCACTAATCTAAATATGTTGGATAGTTGAAATAAAAATACTGCCTGATCTGGTTCTAAATATGTGAGTATCTGGAGGAAATGCTTTACAAATGTATCAAAGGGGCTGGTGCGGTGGCGTAGTGGGTAAAGAAGCTGCCTGCAGTGCCGCCATCCCTATGAGTGTGGGTTCGAGTCTGGCTGCTCCACTTCCAATCCAGCTCTCTGTTATGGCCTGGGAAAGCAGAAGATGGCCCAAGTCCTTGGACCCCTGCACCCATGTGAAAGACCCAGAAGAAGCTTCTGGCTCCTGTCTTTGGATTGGCGCAGCTCTGGCTGTTGCGGCCAACTGGGGAGTGAACTAGCGGATGGAAGACTTCTCTCTCTCTCTGTTTCTTCTTCTCTCTCTGTGTAACTCTGATTTTCAAATAAATAAATCTTTTAAAAAATGTATTAAAGGTGAAAAAGGGTAAAGGGACATATAAGGAGGTGAGATTTCTATACTTCATTTGAACTGTTAAATAATGACATTACATTTTATCATACAGTATATGTGTCACAGCAAAGTTTTTTGTAGTATTACAGGAGATTATTCCAAAATTTATGTGGAAAGATCAAGGTAAAACTATGGGAAAAAAAAGAACAAAATGTGATGAATCACTCTACTTGATATCAAGATTTATTATATGGCTATAGTCATCAGTGCAGAAATGTAGACAAATGGAACAGAATAAACCAGGAATAGAGCCACACAAATATGCCCAACTGATTTTTGGCATAGGTGCAAAACTAACTCAATGGAGGAAAGATAACTTTTTAGTGAAAGGGGTGTCTATCAACTTGACATTCACATGCCCCCCCCACCCTCACCCCAACTCCCAAAATAAACCTTGAACTCAGTTTCATACTTTATACCAAAGTCATCTCAAGTGAATCACAGACTTAAATGTTAAACATAAAACTTAGAAAATGTCGTGAGAGAAAATACTGAGATCCAGCGGTAGATAAATATTTCTTAGATTTGACATTCAAAGCACAATCTATAAAAAAAAAAAAAGAACTTGTAACTTTGTCTTCATCCAAATTAAAAACCTTTCTTTGAAAGGCCTTGCTATAATGATAAAAAGTCAAGTATGAACTGGGAAAAAAATTTGCAAACCATATAGCTACAAAAGAGTAGTATCTAGAATGCATGAAGATCTTTGAAAATTCAGCAGTAAAGAAATAAGGGGCCGGCTCCATGGCTCACTTGGTTAATCCTCCTCCGGCAGTGCCGGCATCCCATATGGGCATCGGGTTCTAGTCCCGGTTGCTCCTCTTCCAGTCCAGCTCTCTGCTGTGGCCCGGGGGTGGGGGGGCAGTGGAGGATGGCCCAAGTGCTTGGGCCCCTGCACCCGCACAGGAGACCAGAAAGAAGCACCTGGCTCCTGACTTCAGATCATCACAGTGCCAGCCTTAGCAGCCACTTGGGGAGTGAACCAATGGAAAGAAGACCTTTCTCTGTCTCTCTCACTGTCTAACTTTATCTGTCAAATAAATAAAACAAAAAATAAAATTATACAAAAATAAATCAAGCAATATAACTAGAAAATAGGCAAACAAAATGGAAAACAACTCAAAGAAGATAAAAACATAGCAAATAAGCAATTGAAAAGATGTTTAAGATCTTTAGCCACTGGCCGATCAAAATTAAAACAGAAATAATAGTACATACAAATATATCAGAAGGCTAAAATGAAAATACTGACAACACAAAATGTTGGCAAGGACAAAGAAACACTGGATCACTCCCGTGTTGCTGGGACATGAAGACACATACGTTTACATAAAAGCTATGCATGAATATCAACTGCAGCTTTATTGATAACTGGAAGTGAGTATTTGGCAGAGTGGTTGGTACTGCTTGGGATACCTGCATCTGATAGCAGAGTGCCTGAATTTGGGTCCTTGCTTAGCACTAGGTCTTAGCTACCTGCTAATGTTCATCCTGAGAGGCAGTGGTGATGTCTCTGCCACCTATGTGGAAGACCTAGACTGATGTCTAGGACCCTGGCTTCAGCCTGGTGCAGCCCTGATTGTTGTGGGTACACAGTGAGTAAATCAGTGGATGGAACATCTTTCACTGTTTGTCTCTGTGTCTTCAAATTAAATAAAAATGGATAAATAAAAAAATCAAAAACCCTGGAAGTTATATAGATGTTCTGGAATAGGAAAATGGTTAAACAAACTATAATACATCAAATACATCCATACCATAGACTATCATTGATAAATCAAAGGAGCAAAGATGATGCACACAACAACTAGGATGAATTTGGGATTGCCAAAGGGGCTACATGCAGAATCCTGTGTTATGGAAATGTTCTGTCTTGACTGTACTGAAACTAAGCTGTGGCTTACTATCTAGCTGTGATAGTAAGCCACGGTGCTGCAAGGTGTTGCCTTGGAGGAAACTGGATGAAGGCTACATGGGATTTCTCTGTAGTATACTTCTTATAAATGCATGTGACTCTATTTTAGCTAAAAATTTACATTTTACATAAAGCCTCTTTATATCAGTAGGCTTTTATCTAAATAACTGAGTTTGTTCTGCTTTGGATTTTGGATTGTCTCTAATAAATAGTTATTAGTTTCTCTTAAAACTTTCTCTGGAGAGAACCTGAAAATTCCCTCGGTTTCTACAATGTTAAAATTATGAATAATTCTCAAGGCAATACATGCTAGCATTACACATATTCTTAAACATCTAGGAAGGGGATATGCTTATGTCAGAGTTATACCAAAGTATTTAAGAATTATATAAGTACAAAGAATACTTTAAGTATTCCTAAGATATGGGGCATGTCGGTTTTTTTTTTTTTTTTTAATATTCTGAGGGGCCAGCGCTGTGGCGTAGCGGATAAAGCCGCTACCTACAGTGCAGGCATCCCATATAGGTGCTGGTTCAAGACCTGCCTGCTCTATTTCTCATCCAGTTCCCTGCTAATGGCTTGGGAAAGTAGTGGAGGATGGCCTGAGCGCGTGGGCCACTGCATCCACATGGGGGACCTGGAAGAAGCTCCTAGCTCCTGGTTTTGGATTGGCCTAGCTCCAGCTATTGTGGCCATTTGGGGAGTGAACCACCAGATGGAAGATTTTTCTCCCTCCTGCTCTCGCTCTGCAACTCTTTCAAATAAATAAATACATCTTTTATTTTTATTTTTTGGCACTAAAACAAATTTATTTTTCCATTCCATTTTTCATGAACTTCTTGAAGTACCCTAGTATCTTTTTTTTTAACACAAAATATAATTTTTATTTAAGCAGTTATATGAATGAGGCTGTTTTTAAGTTTCTTCACTGACAGCCCCATTTTAACCATTGAACTAATTATACTTAAATTAACAGCAGTAAAAATGTAAAAATTCAAATTTAAACATGAAAATATGGAGCAACAACCAAAAAAGAACAGGAAATATTTTAATTACCAAACAGATTAACAAATGCACAGACACTCAGATACTTTCTGAGGCATATCAAAACACCTACATAAAAGGTTGTATTCATTTGAGAGGTATCAGTGCTGAGACTATTTGTAGTACCCACAGTATATACAAAACAGCATTAGGCTACTATTGTTCACATTTGAGAAACAAATGTGAGTTTTATGCTACAATTGCCAATATAACGTTATAGCTAACAAAGTGACTCATTTCATATTTTTTTCTTCTGAAACTCAATAAGCAAGTTACCATTTAAGCACATAGAAAAATGCTATGTCTTCTTCCTTTATAATAATAAATTTTAAAATACAAATACTTTATATTGTGGAAACTTTACCTAGCTGTACAAAGGCTCCGAAATACAGTACAGTCATAAAGTTTCTTTTTTGTAGATTCCATTAATTTATAGTTATTTTAGTATAGATAAATGGAGGACACTCCTCAAGATTATTGGGCAACAAAAATGTCAGTGTGTCACTACCTGTATTTAAGTATGCACACACCACAACCACAAACATAGCAAGTAGATTCCCTCACATGTCCTCTACGGCTCTCAGTGCTCCCTTCCATGTCACAGGAGCTAGTTTAATGGATACCGTTGAGTCTCAACTGATTTCTGAAAGTTCCTTTATTAAGTCTTGAAATTTAACTAATGGAACATTTACAGTCTCAATAAGCTAGGCTTCTTTTTTCTTACTCTTCACTAACTAGTTCAAATACAATATGTAATGTTCTAAATTTTTATAGACACTTTATTAACATGATTAACGATATCTAAAAATGCCATTAGTGGGTAAAATATTAACAAAAAAAGATATTAAGAGTATTTTTGAGACTACTTTTTTCCTAAGTAGAAAAGCTATGGAATTCATAATGAGCAGAGATATAATGACACTTTAATCCTGCTGTTTTATAACATCAATAATAAGAGCAAATGCACAAAGAACAGAAAAGAAGCACAGGATTTCAAAAGAAAAATCTAATAAACACTTGAATTTTGGATGCTTCAAACACAAAAGGATTCACAGTGCTTATAAGCACTATCATTATTTTCATCCTTTAAGCAGTTCAAATCTTTATTTCATTTCTAATTTTATCCAGAAATAAAAACCTAATTCTTTACATAATGCATCTTATCAATTTCAGTTTTCAAGTATTCAAGTAATGCAAACCCAAGTATTTTCTTTTGTGGCAACAATGCACTTATATAGACTGAGCTTCAAAGACAAGGAAAAAAATCATTTAAAATAATTGATACACTTTTCTGCCCAAAGACATAAGAACTAAGACTTAATGTAATCACACAAATGGTATTTAATAAGAGAAGGAAAAAAAAGATGGTCCATATTATTAAAAAGATTCAAAAACAGTTTGCCTTAATATGTGGTTAGATTCCCAATAACAGGATATTCTGAAATCTAAGGAACTACAGAAGGAAAACCAGACTAAGTTCAATTTCCCTGCTGTTTTCCACAAAGGTACAATTGTTTATTTTGGATTTCCTTTCTACTTTTACTGGGAGATTTTCTGTTGTCATCTTCTTTCATAGTGATGACCATGTTTCTGTGTGTAGCATATTCTTAAGCATCTTTTGTAACGCTGGATGAGAGGTGACAAATTATTTGAATTTCTGTTTTTAATGGAAGGTCTTTATTTTACCTTCATTCATAGGATTTCTATGTTTCCTGCTCTTGGATGTCCCTTTCTTTCTCCAAATTAGGGAAGTTTCCTGTAATTATTTCACTAAAAAGGCCTTCTAATCCATTCTCTCTTTCCACACCTTCAGTAACTCCTAAGACCTATATGTTGGGTAATTTCATAGTATCCTATAAATCTCCCACACTGTCTTTTAGTTTTCTAATTTCTTCTTTTTTGGCCTGACAGTAAAATTTCCAGAGATTTGCCTGTAACTCAGATATTCTTTCTTTTGCCTCACCAAGTCTGTTCTTAAGGCTTTCCAGCATATTTCTTATTTGTTCTATTGAATTCTCCATTTCCAATATTTCATTTTGGTTTCTCTTTAAAATCTCAATTTCTTAGGAAAAATATTCATTCATGTCATGTATGGATTTTTTTAATTCATGGATTTGCTTCTGATTACTTCTAAGTAATCCCACAGTCAATTTTTTTGAGTTCCATTCCCAGCATTTCTTCATTCTCTTCATTTTCACATTCTAGAACTGAAGTGTTTTCCTTTAGAGGCATCACATTGTCTTCCTTATTCTTGATTCTTGAGTTGCTGTGTTTATTTTTGAGCATTTGTGGAGATATTTATTTTTTCCTGTCATGACTTTTATCTTTGGACTATGTGGATTAGTGGAGTGTCTGTTCTTTCAGTGAATACCCTGTGGCCTGTGCTGGGTATGGTTAGGGAGCTCTGTTCAGTGCTCCAGGGTGAGGGGAGTGTCCAAGGTGACACCCAAATTGGGCCTGGTAAATTTCTTCGTTTTTAATTAGAAGGGAGGATTAATCTGCTCTGTTGATGTAGTCTCACGCTCACCTCCTCTCCAAGGAGAACAATGCCTGGTTCCTAGCCCCAGTGGGTATAATATTCGTTTGCACTGCCACAAGAACCGCACAAGGGATCCATGCAGTGATCCGTGTGAGAACGGATCCTGCAACAATGACTCTCACCAGGGAACCAGGGAACCTGGAGTGTGTAGAGCTTCCCCTGACTACCCAAAGACCCAGCCACACATTCAGCCCTCACGCACAGTCTCAATGTTTTCACAGCTCCATCACACAAGGCTCCCACAGTCATGAGCACCCAGACCCCTGTCAATTCTTCCAGCCAGACTCAGGCATCTCCACTTGGCTGGTTGTTGGGTGCACAAACACAAGCTGGTGCAAACTGTTACAAATGTCCAAAATGGCCCCTCACCCTATCTCTGCTAGTTATAGGACACTGGTGCCAAGTGGTCAGGGAGAGAGAAATGTGTCCCCCATTTTTTTCCCCTTTAGGTTGGCAGGCACACTTTTCCCCACAGGGCTCCAAGCTGTACACAGGCTAGGTTCTTTCTACAGGCTTTTTTTTTTTTTTTTTTTTTTTTTTTTTTAAATTTGACAGGTAGAGTTATGAGAGAGAGGGACAGAGAGAAAGGTCTTCCTTCCGTTGGTTCACTCCCCAAGTGGCTGCTACGGCCGGCACTGTGCCGATCCGAAGCCAGGAGCCAGGTGCTTCTTCCTGGTCTCCTGTGCGGGTGCAGGGGCCCGAACACCTGGGCCATCCTCCACTGCACTCCCGGGCCACAGCAGAGAGCTGGACTGGGAGAGGAGCAACCGGGACTAGAATCTGGTGTCCATATGGGATGGCGCCACAGGCGGAGGATTAACCAAGTGAGCCACAGTGCCGGCCCCTCTTTCCACAGTTTTATCGCCAGTGGCTTACGCTGCTGCAGTCTGGTCTCGCCTCACTCTCCAAAGCTGGTACTGAGGCTCTTGGCTGCTGGGGTCTTTAGTTGTGTGCGTCCATACCCTCCACGTAGATCTACAGTGTTTCTCTAATTTGCCTGGAGTTTCCTCTGCTGTTTTCTTCCTAATTCTCCCCTGAGATTGGACTCTCTCTACATTTTTAAAAAACTATCCTCTAGACTGGAGCAGTAAGCTCCCAACCTATTCTGCCATCTTTGTGTCTGCCTTCTGTGTGTTCAAATAAATCTTTAAAAAATTATTTGTGCTAGAAGGAGATAGATACACATCAGAGATCTCCCACTCACTGGTTAACTCTCCCAAATGCCAACAAGAGCCAGGGCTGCACCAGAAAGAGCCATCTGGGTTTCCTACATGGGTGGCAGGGACTCAAGTACTTGAGCCATCACCTGCTGTCTGCCAGAGTGTACCTTAGCAAGAAACTGGCTTGGAAGCAGAGACAAGTCTAAATAATATCATATCAGAATATCAAAGTTAAAAGTCAAAACAGAAAGTGAGATGCTTAGTTTCTGAACAGCTCAAGACTGCAGCATTCAGATTTTCTTTTATTGAGAAGGGAGAAAAGGGAGCTGGATTTACATTAGCACCGTGTTTACCAGGTACATGGGAAACAGACAATGAAATAGGAAACCTGAACAGACTGTACTTATTGAGAAAATTGTCCTCACTTTTAATCTCTTTTTTCCTCTAGATCCAGTTTGGCTTTTCTTTAACTTGAAATTCTGCAGTTTTGTTTATCCTGCTCAGAACTTAATGTGCTTCTTAAATCTGAAGAAATATACTTCTTTAATTTTTGTAAAAATTCAGTTATTATAACTTTGGTAATTGCCACTTCCTACTCGCTCTGTTCTTCACTTCTGGGATGTCAATGGATATGTGTTGGAACTTTTATTCTACAGAGTGTTTACCAAGCCAGAAAACACCGTATAATAAGGAATAACTTATGTATGGGAAAATGCCCTTTTTTTCAGCGCTCTAGTTCAGCGAGTTTTGGCAAATGGCTGCCTTCAGAGAAGTGCTGTGAAGATTTAGAATATTCCTTTTACTACAAGAAATTCTCTCACATCCCTTTGCTCATTGTTCTTTTTTTAATATTTATTTATTTGAGAGACAGAGTTAAAGAGAAAGAGAAACACACACACACACACACACACAGAGAGAGAGAGAGAGAGAGAGAGAGAGAGAAAGTCTTCCATCCACTGATTCACTCCCCAAATGGCATCAAGAGCTGGTCTGATCCAAAGCCAGGAGCCAGGAGCTTCTTCTGGGTCTCCCATGTGGGTGCAGCAGCCCAAGTATTGGGCCATCTTCCACTGCTTTCTCAGGCCATAAGCAGAGAGCTAGATCGGGAAAGGAGCTGCCAGGACATGAACTGGTGCCCATATGGGACGCTGGAGCTGAAGGCGGAGGCTTAACCTACTATGCCACAGTGCAGGCCTCAGTCCCTCTGTTCTTAATTCTCTTCCCCCACTCCTGACACCTAGAAATCACTTATCTCTTTTCCTAGTTTTACCTTTCCAAGAATGTCACATAAATGGAATCAGTGAAGATGTAGTCTTGGATTCCATTGATGGAATATTTTTGAGGTTTGCCCAACTGTGGTACATATCCATAGATCATTCTTTTTAGGGCTGAGGTGTGTTACATTACGTGGGTGTTTCACAGTTGGTTTAGCTATTCACTAGTAATGGGCATTTTGTTATTTCTGGAAGAAGGGTTGCTGGGATGTTATGGTAAGCTCTTAAGGGTGGGATTGGTTACGCATGTTATAAGAAACTGATGAACTCTTTTCCACAGCAGTTCAATCATTTTGTATTCCTATGAGCAATGTCTCAGAGCTCAGTTGCTGAGAATCCTTGTTTGTTGTTTGTGTTGTCAACTTTCTATTTTCAAAAGTTATTTGGTGAAGAGTCTGTTCAAATCTTCTGTCCGCTTCTAAAATGAGGCTTTTGTTTTGTTTTGTTTTATTGTTGAATTGAAAGAGTTCTTTACAGTGTCAGTGCATATTCTTTAGTAGCATGTTTTGCAAATAGCTTTTCCCAGTCTGTCCATTCTCTTTCCATTTTCCTTATAAATATTCTTTGAAGAGCTTAAGGTTTTCATGTAAGTGATGTAGTGATGTCAACTTTATCACGTTTCCTTTTATGTTTTGCTCCTTTTGTTTCCTAAGAAACCTTTGCAAAATCCAAATCAGTTTTTAAACAGACTATTAGTTTTGTTTGTTTTTAGTAATTAATGGGTTTAATTTTCATTGAAGTGAAATTGTCTTTGGTTCTCAGCTAATCTTCCAAAGCTACAGCTGGCAATTTTTCATCCGGGCCCAAGGTAGAAGCACAAGAGTAAAAGAGCAGAGAGGCATGGAGAGACCACTAGGAAGAGGCTTGGAGCAGGCACTCATTTCCCTCTGTCCTCTCAGTGGCTTACAGATCAGATCTGGTGACAACATCAAGGAAGACAAGTGGGCTTTGTGGATGGGAAGTGACACCAGAAGGGACACCAGGACCCCAGCTACAAAAACAAAGTCATCAAACTCCAAGCAGGAGGGGAACCTCCCAGTGTACCTCAGAAACGGGAGCAATGGTGGAGAAGAAGCAGAATGGGGATCACAAACTGGTATGGGGTATTTTTTTTTTTTTGTAATTTTCTTTTATCAAAAACATTTTCAGAAGATGTGCCTTTTCCTTTGAATGATATATATGACTGTAGGCTGACCCTGAGCACTGTCGTGGAAGGAAAAGGGTGGCCAGGGGTCTCTCCAGGGCATCCTATCTCTGGCTCCTGAGATCTGAAGGGGGGACAGATGCTCAACAACCCACCCACACGGGAAAAGTGAATCCTTCAGATCTCAGGTCCTTGGCCCAAACAACTTGGAAGCCTCCAAATCTTCTGATAAGTTACAACTCCCAGAAGTCCTGGGTCAGCAAAAGGAAGAATGGTTGTTGTTCATCATCAAGGATATATATTAGGATGCCCTTGCCCCACAAGCTGTCTTGCTTTCCCTGAATCCAGACAGCTGGTAAAACAGGTGTGGGATGAGGGAACAAGAATTCAAAACATGCCCCTCACCCCCGATTTGAGGATTGCCTCCCCTAGGTCCCAGAGCCCACCCTGTTGTGTATAAGCCATTCCGTCTACTCCTACTCCTGATCCCAACCCAGAGGTCCAGAATGCCAGAGGAGGGGGAGACGACTATCAGTAGGTAGGAACAGCAAGCAGAGGCCACAGCAGCATCCCTGGGATACAGCTCTAAGCAGGAAGGGACACAAATGGCCTCATCCCATCCCAGGGAGCTTGGACAAGGCCCTGACTGATCCCAGGGATGTAGCAACTTGAAAGTGAGGGCCACGTGGCCTGCCCCATCTGGGTCCCTCTCCGGAGGCTGGGCATGGAGTGGGTAAATTGAGTGGAAGGGGATGGCAGGTTGGGGTAGGAAAGGGGCTTCCAGTTTGCAGGTCACAGCCATTTTCCCAGGAGCACCCAGACAGCAGTAGGAACAGGGCGCGGGCTCCTCATGAAACACTGGTGGCTACCGGCTGTGGGGGAGGGTGGGGGGAGAAGGGTGACCACTGGTGGCACCCAGCGCAGTCCCCTGGGAGAACCCACCTCTCCTCCCCAGAAGCTCCCCCTGCAGCCTTGCGCCTCCCAGCCCTGTGACCCCGTGGGCCCACTCACCTCTCCTGATCTCTGACGCTGGGGGCCTCAGCCTTCTTGGCAGCCTCTTCCTCCTCCTCTTTCTCCTGAGGCTGCTCGGGGGTGGCGCCCTTCTCCACCTCAGCGGACACGAGCTGCTCTGCCTCCAAGATGGCGACCGCCGTCTCCGCCGCTGCGGCGTCTTCTGCCGCCTTGGGATGCTCAGGGGGCTCCTCCAGCAGCTCCGCTGCTCTCCTCTTCAGCGCCGCCTTCTCCTTCTTCTCCGCAGCCGGCTCCTCGATGACCATGACCAGCGTGCCCTCCTCATCACTGCTCCCCTCGTCCTTTCCCTTCTTATCGCCGTCCCCGGCGGCGGCCCGCGGCTTGGCCTCGCCCCGGCTCCTCTTCTTCCGGGCGGGCTTGGCGCCAGAGGCCTGGACGGTGGGGTCGTGCTCGATCTCCCACAGGCCCTCGCCGAAGCCTTTCCTCTTGTTGGGCTTGCCCAGCTTCTCCTTGGACTGCTCGTAAGGGAAGAGGTCTTTGGGGCCCAGGAATGCCGTCTCGTGGGTCCCGAAAAAAAACACCTGATACTTGTTGGCTGTGGACTTGGCGGTGGCCTCAGGGACCTCGTCAATCCGGGCCGGCCAGTGCGGGTAGCCCTTCATCTTGGCGAACACCAGGTCCCCGTACTTGTACTCCTGCCGGTTGGGGCGCGACATGGCGGGGCTCTGGCCGCCCCGGGCTCTGCAACGGGCTGGGCGGCGCGAGCCCGAGTAGTTATGTTTTGAAATAATAGGGTCGCTATGTTTTTCTTCAATTTCTAAGCAGACAACTTTAACGCAAACAACAACAACAACAACACAAAAAACAAAAAAACACAAAAGCCCAAAACCGAAAAACAAAAACTCTGGTCATTCATCAGAAAAAAATGAAACACACACACTATTTTTTGTATGCTTCCCAATTTCTTTTGAACCTCAGTAGTGTACTTTTTAGATTAACAAATGAACCCACTGCTTTATACTTAGACATCTTTTACATAAATATAAGTTCTCTGATTCTAATTAGGTTTTATATTTTCGGTCATTTCTTTATTTTTCTGGCATTTCTTTTATTCTTTGTCATTTGTTTCTTGAATATTGATAATTCAATCTTTTGCCAATTTTTTCTTTATCTGTTTCTGATTTGTTGTATCCCATTATGGGTGTTGCTGTAAAACCCAATACATTTATTTTTCATTGTAAGAGTCGCTGTGTGATTCTTTTTTTTTTAATTTTTAAATTGATGTAATTAATTTATTTGGAAAGCAGACACAGAGATATTGTCCATCTTCTCATTCACTCTCCAAATGCCTGAACCAGCAGAGGTTGGGCCAGGCTGAAGTCAGGAGCCTGGAATTCAACCCAGGTCTCCATCATAGGAGGCTGGGATCCAAATGCTCGTGCTGTCATGTGGAGATTCCCATGGTGTGCATTAGCAGGAAGCCAGAATCCAGAGCACAACCGAACCCCACCATTCTGAAATTCCCAAGCAGGAACCTAACCACCACAACTAAATATCTTCTGCTATTTTTAGCATTTTAAAATTATTTTTTGCCATATTTAAGTTACATTTTTAATGCGAAACAGTGTGTCACATAGTATTTAATTTAATTTGTTTAGTAGATCAAATGATGGATTAGCATTAGGCCAGACTGATTCATTGAACACTGCATTTGTTAAACACAACCAATTCTTAATTTAATTTATGGAAGAGTGTATCAGTCAACATTGTCACAATTTAACTGATGCAAAATCTCTTGAAGTGAACATTGTCATTAACTTTTTTTTTTTTTTTGGACAGGCAGAGTGGACAGTGAGAGAGACAGAGAAAGGTCTTCCTTTGCCCTTGGTTCACCCCCTAGTGGCCACTGCGGCTGGCGCACTGCGCTGATCTGAAGCCAGGAGCCAGGTGCTTCTCCTGGTCTCCCATGCGGGTGCAGGGCCCAAGGAGTTGGGCCATCCTCCACTGCACTCCCAGGCCACAGCAGAGAGCTGGCCTGGAAGAGGAGCAACCAGGATAGAATCCGGCGCCCCAACCGGGACTAGAACCCAGTGTACTGGCGCTGCAGACGGAGGATTAGCTTAGTGGAACGTGGCGCCAGCTATGTCTTTTAATTCTTGTTTTGGAATTTCTGCATTTATTTTTATGCATTTATGGAGATACATGTTGGTTTTCTTTTTCCTCTGATGGCTTTTATCTTTGGCCTATGCCTTTGTGGCTTAGTGGAGTGTCTGCTTTTTCAGTGACTACCCAGAGGCGTGTGCTGGGTGGAGCCAGGGAGCTCTATGCTCCAGGGAAGGAGGAGTATCTAGGGTGACACCCAAACTGAGTGTGGTAGTATCCTCTTTTTTTTTTTTAATCAGAGGGGAGAGTTTGATCAACTCTGTTGGTGTTGCCTCACCCTTACCTCCTCTCTTCCAAGGTGATCACTGCCCAGGTGCTAGACCAGTGGGTGCAATATTTGTCCATGCTGCCACAAGAACCACACAAAGGATCCATGCAGTCCTCATTGTTAACCTGGATCCCACCATAATGACCCACCCCAATCAGGAAGCCCTATCATGTGGAGCTACTACAGTGAAGGCCCAGAGACCCTGCCACACCTTGTGCCCTCCCATGCAGCCATAGTGTTCTCAGAGTCCCAGCATATAAGGCTCTCACAGTAACAGGATGTGAAGGATCTACTCCACCCTGTCAGTCCATCTTGTCCATAGAGAGGCAGAGACATTCGCAGAGCTAGCTGCCTGAGGGTGCTCTATTTAGATAATTTGAGCCCCAGGGCCTGTGAAGTATTGGGAGGATTGGGACACCTCACAGTCCTACGTGGGTACCCAGCCCCCTGTGACTTCACCCAGCTAGACTCAGGTGTCCGCTCTTGATTAGTTGCTGGGTGTGCATACACAAGCTGGCACAGCTGTTACATATGTCGAGAATGATACCTGTCCTTTCTCAGCCATATGCAAGGCATTGTTGTCAAGAGGACAGGGAGAAAGAAATGTGCTTCCTTTTTTCCTCTAGGTTGGCAAATACCCTGTCCCCCAAAGGGCTGGATTCATGGCAGGCTCTCCCTGCAGGTATATTGACTGGCTTAGACTGCTACATTTTTTTGTTTTTAAAGATTTATTTATTATTTGAAAGGCAGATTTACAGAGAGACGGGAGCAGAGAAAGAGAGAGAGAGGTTTTCCATCCACTGGTTCACTCCCCAAATGGCTGCAATGGCAATGGCCAGAGCTGGTGTGATCTGGGCCAGAGCTGGGCCTAAGCCAGGCACCAGGAGCTTCTTCCAGGTCTCCCACGTGGGTGCAGGGGCCCAAGGACTTGGGCCATCTTCTACTGCTTTCCCAGGCCATGGCAGAGAGCTGGATCAGAAGTGGAGCACCCAGGACGTGAACCAGTGCCCATATGGGGTGCCAGCATTGCAGGTGGTGGCTTTAGCCACTATGCCACAGGGTTGGCCCCCTTCTGCTTGGTTTTTAAAAGACTCTAGCCTTTTTAAAAATTTTTAATCATTTAAAAATTGTCTTGAATCTCTTCTAAAGTCTTTTTGATGGATTTGTGTTCTTTGGGAATGACTTGTATGTTTCCTGAAATGGCTCTCCTTTTGGTGACCTGTTTCCTTGTGTGATCTCTGGTATTCCATGGTGAACTGCTGTTTTTTTGCAGAGATTTTAAGTGGTTATTAATGAATTAATTAATGTTTCTTCTGTGGCAGGGCTGTATGCAGGGAGAGTTTCATTTCACAACAATTTTGTGCTGATTCACTGATGAGTCCTAGGGGGATGTCTGGATGTATGCAGCTGGAACAGTGTTTATGTTCAGTTATTGACTTGCAGTTTGCATGCCAGGAAGATATTGGAATTGCAGAACTCTCCTTGTGTCATGAGAGGATAAGGATGAAGATGAAGATGGTCTTGGTTTTTGTCCTACATGGAAGAAGAATTTCCATGCAGACAGGGACAATGAGCAAAGCAAGATTGATTGAAAGGGAGAAATCTCCTGCAGCAGCAGTTAAGAGGGAGCTCCAAGGAAGAAGCTGTCAAAGAAACTTGCCAGTATCTGCCCTTTTTATCCATGAAGTGGCTCTCTCTGATTGGCCCTTTTCTGAAAATCAAACCTAGGTTTAACCAATTAGGAGGAGCAGAATAACAACCAATCAGAAGGTAGGGATTATAATCTTGTCTAGCTTTGATAAAAACTAAGTACAGGTAACTGACCCAACTGCCTTCCAACTGACTAAAGTGCCCATTAGCCAGTGCAACACCTCACACCCCTACATCTTTCACTTGGTGCAGGGCAACAAATGCCTTTGTTCAACTTCAAGACCTGGATTCCTGCTGCTTCCAGGACTGTGTGTGTGTGTGTGTGTGTGTTTGTGAGGTCAGGGAGTTCATTCTCTTGCCTAGTACAGGTTTGTAACACTATTCTCATGTGCTTGAGTTTGTGTGTTTGTATGTGTGTGTGTGTGTTTGTGTGTGACTGCAGGGAACTCACTTGCCTATGTGGGTGTCAGAATCTCTACATTTGACTTTAAATCCCATCCCCATAACCCCAATAGCATCAAGTCACCCCCTTTTTAAAATAGATTTTTTAATTTTTTATTTGGGAGATAGTTACAGAGAGAGAGAGAGAGAGAGAGAGACAGAGAGACAGAGAGACAGAGAGAAAGGTCTTCTATTTGCTGGTTCACTTCCCAAATAGCCACAATGGCCTGAGCTGAGCCAATTCAAAGTCAGAAGCTAGGATCTTCTTCTGGGTCTCCCATGCAGGTGCAGGGGCCCAAGCACTTGAGCCATCTTCTACTGCTTTCTCAGGGCATAGCAGAGAGCTGGATTGGAAGAGGAGCAACCAGTACAGGAATCAGTGACCATATGGGATGACGGCACTGCAAGTGGAAGCTTAGCTCACTAAGCCACAGCACCGGCCCCTCAAGTCCCCTTTAGTGTTTAAGCTTTGTTTTCATTCTTTTTGTTTGTTTTTAAAAAGATATATTCATTTGAATGGCAGAGTTAGAGAAAAAGAACAATTGGAGAGAGAGAGAGAGAGAGAGAGAGAGAGAGAGAGATCCCATACACTGGTTCATTCCCCAAATGGCTGCAATGGCCCAGGCTGGGCCAGGCTGAAGCCAGGAGCCAGGAATTCCATCTTGGTCTCCAACACTGTGGCAAGGACCCAAGTACTTGAGTTATCTTTTGCTTCTTTCCCAGGCATATTAGCAGGGAGCTGGATCAGAAGTGAGCAGTACTCACATGGGATACCTGGTGTTGCAGGCAGCAGTATAACCTGCTATACCACATTGTTAATTCCTTGTTTTCATTCTTAAAAATCTGCCTACTGTGGATTTATCTGCATCTTAAACTTGGTTATAATATGGAAATATCTTTTATATTTATTTAATCCAATATTTTATGTTTTTAGCAGGAACAGGGCCTCTTTATAATAGGGGATTTACCACATTGCCAGAAATCCACCCCTCATGAAGATTGTTTTATTATTTTTTAGAAAAGATTTTATTTAGAATTTAGTCTTTGGATTAAATAATTATTTTTTTCTGTGAAAGTTTTAAATGAAAAATCTGCCCTTAATTGCATTCCTACCATCTATGTCTCTTTGTTTTCAATTTTCATTCTCAGTTCAACACTTGAAGGGCTTTATACCTTTTTTCTCTTGTGGAAACATTCCCACAAATGATCAGAATCACTAAAGGAGCATAGGAATTTCCCTATTGTTGCACATTTTTTTCCTTTTCCTCTGCTTTCAAATAATTCATGTGAAAATACTCCAATTACCTGCATATTTGCTTCATTAATAGCTTGGAGACTTTCAGAGAAGCAAAAGTCAATTCTTATTTGAAGCACCTCCTGTATACTTGGCTCCTTTTAAGTCTGGAGTGATGTGTGGGAAGTGTCACGTCTGACTGGCCCACAAGGGTCTTCCTGCCCTAATGAAGAAAACAGATGTTTATTTATTTATTTAAAATTGAGGCACCAACTCTTTATTTATTTGAGAAGCAGAGAGATAGAGATAGAGAGAACTCATGTCTGCTGGTTCACTCCCAAATGCCTGCAAAGGCGGAGCTGTGCCTAGCAGAAGTCAAGAATAAGGAACTAAATCCAGGTCTCTCGTGTGGGTGGCAGGGACCCAACTCTTTGAACCATCCCTGCTGACTGCTATGCTTTACATTAACAGGAAGCTGAATTTATGAGCAGAGCCAGGACTTGAACTCAAGTACTCCCATGTGGGATGTGGGTATCCCAATCATGGACTTTAACTGTAGGGCAAACGCATACTCTGAAGATAGTCACTTACAAGGAATCATTTCACAAGAGACAATGTGTAACAAGCGCAGTAACATGGAGAATGTAAATAATCACAGGGGGAATCAAGAGATTGAAGAAAGCTCTCCAGGAGTCTGCGTAGGACCTTGGAAACCACAAAGACTTGGAATGACAAGAAAGAGCAGGAGGTGTTCTGACCAGGAAGCAGTCTCCTCGGAATACCGGGTGTACGTGCAACGCAAGGGTTCAGAAGATGACTGGCATGTTTCCCACTGCAACCACAGAAAATAAACAATACCCAAGGAAACCACTTCTGCAAACACAGTCACTCAGTAATTGTTTTGAAGGGACACACAAGGAGTAGTTTTACAGATGAGTGTGTTGGTGGTTACAGTTTGTTTGGTAAAACAGAAACCAACAGGCAAATATTGTTCACTGATATGAACTTGGAAATGTCTCTGATCATAACATTTTCATTTTTCCTTTCATATTCTTCAGCAGGATGCAGTGGACTTTTCCCTTACAAAGGGAAAACAACCTTTCTTTTCCAGGAAAAATTTTAGTGCTTGCTTGGGAAACGAAACGTGAAACCCATCCAGGTGGTTGAAACGGAAGGAGGGGTGTCACAACAGTCGTTAGAGGGCTCTCCTGGCATCTGACTTTCTCTTATTCTGGAACGGTTCCTCTTTGTCTCTCAAGTAAACTTAGCTATATTCGGATCCTGAAGATACACATTTACCATTACAAACATGGACTACAGAAAAAGGGACCAATGTGCTCCCAGGGAAGGGTTATTCTCATGGAACTTCCCTGTGTCCCCTCTGCTGCCACCATTCTTATCACTGTGTTTCACACTGAAGCCAACAGGAGCTCCACATTCTGCCCTGGACTCTGGATGAATCTCATCCTTTGAGGCAAGAACAAATGGTTGGCAAACTGTTACACATGTGTTTATAATTACTGACATTTGCATTGCTACAAATAAAAGATGCATTCTTCCTACACATGTATGGTAAGGATGGTTAGGAAAATCTGTTTTGAGTTAAGCTTCCTCTCTTTGATATGTGTTTCCAATAGCTAACCAAAAGCTGCTTTAGTTATGTTTGTAGGACGCTGAGCTGACACCAAGCAAACAAAGTCCATTGTTTGGACAGTATTCTGTACTTGATATCACCAATATTTGGACACCTGAGAAGAAGTCACCTATTGGATTTAAGAAAGTCCAATAAGATGGTGCTACTCTTTTTTTCCCCCATATTCCCACAGGCAGAGACTTAATTAGCTGGTAGTACTTTCTTATGGGAATTGGAAAAAAAAAGAAACACTTTATCACAAATATGAGGAATTAGAGGTGCCTGGATGGCAGTCTTGTAGCAGTGGAACGGCAAGCTCAAAGGCCCTTCCTTTCTGCAATGGTCAGCTCTAAGCAAAGGTCTGCAGGTAGGTCTAGCCTGCCCAACTGCCCATATCAATAGCCAAGAATTAGCTAGCGCACCACAAGAACTTGCTTCCTCACTTTGAAATCCCCCTCCAAAATTCATGGTGGTTTAATTACCATTGTAGCAGTTTTGGGAAGTGGATCCTAAAGAGAGTGTTTAGGTCATGAATGTCCTGCCTTTGCGAATGTATTATGTTGTTATTGAGAAAATGAGTTACTAGTCACAACCATAGGTTTGTCGTAAAGACAAATTCAGCCCCCTCTTGACCTTTCTCTGTTTTACACAGTTGCCTAGATGATGATACAGCACTGAGGCCCTTGTCAATGTTACCACCATGTTCTTGGACTTCTCAGCCTTCAGAACATGAGAAATAAATGGCTATTTTTTGTATTCTGTCCTTGGCATTCTGTTACAGCAGCGTAAAGTGGACTAATATACCTTCCTCATCATAAACTGAGATTCCATCCCACCCATCAGTGTAGCTTTATTTTCTAATTTTTAAAACTAAATTATATTTTTAAAGACAGAAAGTGAATTTCCTATCCACTGGTTCACTTCCTAAACATGTGCAACAGATGATACTGCCAGGTTGAACCCAGGAGCTAGGAACTCGATCCAAGTTTCCTACGTGAATGTCAGGTGCCCAAGCACTTGAGTCATCATCTATTGCCTCTTAGGGTGCAGGAAGCTGGAATTGAGAGCAGAGCTAGGATTTGAACCCAGGTGTTCTGATAAGGGATACAGGCATTGAAAGTAGCATTTTACCGACTGCACCAAATGTGCATACCCTGTCAGCATATTATTTGATGTCCTAGCTTTGTACTTTCCCTTTCCTTTATCCTCATTCCATTTCAATTCTAATAGTTTGTCTGGTAGATTGGGCGTTACTACCACTAAAGAATAAAGAATGGGGAGATTAACACAGTAATTAATTTATTTGGTATTTTTATCCCTGCTTCTCCCCACTGAGTTCTTCAACATGGAGATACCTTAATTTTTCCAACACCGCCATCCTGGCCTCTACTGTTCAGAAACAAGGATGAGGAGAGGGAAAAAGAAAAATGACCAAGCTAATTTCCCAAAGCTGTAGAGATTGAGAAAACAAGGCCCCACATGGAATAGTGGTGTCCAATCATTAATTGGGATAGTAAATTTTCAAAAGAGTTTCTCTGAAGTCATTAGGAATTTAATGAGGTCAAAATAATCAGGACATTGAAATTTATACCATTGCTATAAAAAAAAAAAGAATAGAAGGCAGCATTAGCAGGCAGACAGATTGACTGTACTTTGTCACAAAGCTTAGAATCTTTCTATCTCTCACTCAGAGTCTTTTCCATAATTATATTTTGCCTAAATTTCTTTGTAGCTACTGTTGTGTATTAAAAACTACATGACTCTATTTCAAGCTCACAGTTAAAATTCATAGTAAAACCAATTGACTGCTTCCTGGTCTATTCTATGGTGTGTAATGTGTGACTTATATAGCAGCTCACTCTCTATATGTTGGTTTGGAGAGCAATGGGGAAGAAACCAGAACTTTAACCAGAAAGGAGCCATCATTTTTCTCCAATTGATAACCCAGTTATCAACTCTAACATGAGAGAAAACTAGGATATTCCTCTTCTACCTCCCTCTCCCAGCCCTTCCAGTCCATCCATTGATAAAAAAAGGATAGACATATGGTATTGATTTTCCATTTTAGTTCTTGATGCTTTCATCAATTCACTCAATCACTATAGGTTGATTTTATATTATGTGTAAGGTACTGTGGATTTTCTGTAAAACTTGATCCAGTCCCAAGCATTTAACCACCAAAACATGTGAATGGCAAGAATAGGCTCATAAATAATGGATACTCACTGAATAATTTGTGTCCTTGTGCCCATTGTGGTTCCTTGCATTTTGGTTACAATTTTCCTCATGCTGCTTATGGGACCTCTGCAATGACATCAACCAAGTCTAAAGCTCAGACCTATAGGTTGGGTTGTGACAACCTGTCAGCTTGGGGCCATCATGACTCCATGACTCTCCAGGCCGTCTGAAACAGGAAGGCTGTCAGGAAACAGCCATCAGAAGGTCAGCACAGCCGCTCAGGGACAGTGGAATGAACTCAGGTCCTGTGATCCTAGAGGCTGCTCTTGCCAATGCTGAGCCCTGCTTCTCTTCTGCTCTTCTCTTTATTGGGCAGGGCTCCTCAACACCTGTCCCAAGATCCTCTACAATGCTTTTGGCTCTAGGGTTCATGCCCTGGAGCTTATGAGTCCCATGTAGATTCTGCCTGTACTCAGAAGTGAAATCATTTTAGACCCTTCTTTATGCAAGTTGGACCATTTGGGTAAAAAGGCTGAGAAAATCTTGACTCTGTTGTTTTCTAAGAAACACTAGGCAAATCACATTGCCATGGCCTTTTCTTCTTTTAGAATTAGCATTTAATGATGACTTTGCTGTTGTTGGATGGTTAATGAGCATGTACACTATACTAGATACTGTATGGGCCATCTTCCTGAGAGGTCCCCCCTCCTCAGTGTCTGAAACATCTGCAATGGGGTGAAAACTTAGACTCAGGCAAGACTAAGCCATTTGAGCAATGTCATGTATATTCTGCTAATAATCTTAAAGCACTCTGACTCCAGCATTGCTGCAAGGAAACATTTAGTTCAGCCCCTTTGTTATGTAGATGAGGATGTTGAACCAGAGAAGGATAATGACTTGCAAAAGGCTATGCAGATGTTTAGTAGGAAAGCAGAGCTGGAACTCAGGATCCAATAGTTTTTCCCTCCCTGCTTCTTGCCTGTGATTCTGAGTCATTTTGGAGCAGTGCAGCACTCTGAGCCGAAATGATTGTATAACAGAAACCTCTTATATAGGTGCCACATGATTTATCTTGAATTAAACTTTTTAATTATGTAAACTTTCAATCATATACAAAAATTCAGAGAATATAAAATTGAACACTGGGGATGGGTGTTTAGCCTAGCACTTAGCTCAGATCCCACATTAGAGTATCTGGGTTTGTCTCCTGTGATGGCCCAAGCAGTTGGATTGCTACCATCCGCATGGGAGACCTGAACTGAGGTCTCAGCTGCTGATTTTGGCCCAACCCAGTCCTGGATATTGTGGATATTTGAGTAGTGAATCAGTTGATGTGAGCTTTCTTTTTCTGTCTCTTTGAGTCTGATAAATAAATACAAATTTTAAATGAACCTTCAGAGTATTCGGTATACCCAGTTTCATATATTACCAACATTTTGTCTATTTTGGCTTTTATCTATATTATCTTTTAAATTGCTAAGTAGGGAGCCAGTGCTGTGGTGTAGTAGGTAAAGCCATCACTGCAGTGCCGGCATCCCATGTGGATGCCAGTTCGAGACGTGGCCCCTCCACTTCCGATCCAGCTCTTGGCTATGGCCTGGGAAAGCAATGGAAGATGGCCCAAGTCCTTGGGCCCCTGCACCCATGTGAGAGACCTGGAAGAAGCTCCTGGCTCCTGGATTTGGATTGGCACAGCTCTGGGTGTTGCGGCCATCTGGGAAGTGAACCAGCAAATGGAAGACTCTCTCTCTGCCTCTGCCTCTCTGTAACTCTGCCTTTCAATTAAGTAAATAAATAAATCCTTTAAAAATCACTATGTATTTTATCTTATTATTTATTATTTATTCATTTTGAAAGTCAGAGTTACAGAGATGGGGGGAAGAGAGAGAGAGAGAAAGGGAGGGGGAGAGAAAGAGAGAGAGAGAGAGAGAGATCTTAAATCTGTTGATTCACTCTCCAAATGGTAGCAACAAGCTAGGAGCCTAGGACTCTATACGGGAATTCTGTCTATGCATGTGGGTGTCAGGTGTCCAAACACTTGGGTGATCTTCCGCTGCTTCTTTAGATGCATTAACAGGGAGCTGGATAGGAAGTAGAGCAGCCTTGATTAGAACCAGCCCTAGGATATTGGATGCCAGTGTTACAGGCAGTGGAGGTCAATCTGCAGTGCCACAAAGCCAGCTCCTAGAGCTCTTAGATATATATTGTATCCATCCTGCCCTAAAACTGGGATTGGTCATTCCTCCAAGGTATCCTGTTTGCTTTAGTAGAAACATCACTTAGGAAATATGTAGACTTTTCAGTGGCTATGGATTAAGATGAAATGAATTTACATAATAGAATCCATGTTTTATGTTTAACTTTCCTGAATTTATATTGTATCACAATCTCATATAGAACTTATTGCAAGGGAGAATGGGAACTTCTCGAGACTTCTTGGGAACTGTGACTCCTGCCTCTTCTGGTCTGGGTGCTTACTATTACATTGTACATACAGCGGATGTTTAATTCTTTGTTAAATTGAATTGAATTCCAAGTATTTTTTGAAAATCACTGAAGCCTATGGAAATAGAGGGCCTAAGGTTGAAGGATCTGAGATATTTTCTAGCCTGGCCTCCCTATTTGGCAATGGGAAGACTGAGGCCAAGGAGTTAACCAGAGTGAATTAGGACTAAGGGAGAGGAAAATACATAAAATGTGTATTTTATATTTGCATGAGAGTACTTCAAAAAGTTCCTGAAAATGGAATTAAAACATGTTTCTTTTGGTGCAAAAGACTTTGCAATATATGCTTAGCTTTTGAAGAATACCCTTCATATAAACTTGTTGAAGACCACTCCTATGCATGGATTTCAAAATTTTTTGCACCAAACTAAATTTATCTCATAATTCCATTTTCCTTGAACTTGAGTACCTTTGAATAAAATACAAATATTTTACTTATATATAAAATACATAAATATGAGTTTTCCAAAAAACATAAAACCACCTGTACACAAATAACCACAGCTGTTTAAAATATAATGCTAAGGAGAGAGCTAAATGAAAAAATCCTATCTAGTCTGTTGAGAGCTGCCTCCTCTTTGTCTAGTGGGGAAGAGGAAAGGAGAGAGAAGAGGAAGGGGATGTGATCCACTCATGATTCTTCTGGTAATGATGTGGGTTTTCTCTCCCCAAAGGGGAAGGGATGCAGTGAGAGGGTGGAGGCAAAAAGTAGGTGCTCAGCTTTTGACAGCTGAAGTACCTATAGCTTATTTCTGCTTGAGACAAATTACCATCCCTTCACTAAAACACATAGTAGTTTGCTCAGATATGAGCAGAGCAGGTGGACAGGGACATTTGTTCTCTCTCCATGCTCCCCCCGCCCCAATCTCCATCAATTACATGACCAGTGCTCTCGGTAGACATTTGATGGAGTGGTGCCTATTCTTACCCTCACATTTCCAAAAGTCCCAGTTTATTTATTTCTAGTCATTGCTTCTCTGTTGTTGACTGAAAAACACAATATTTAAGAAAAAAATTTCTAGAAGACAGGTTATGTTTTTCTTTGCTTTTGTTCTTTAGAAGGCAATGTGTCATCTTGTAAAACACCAGTGATCCTATCCAAACACTTTTCCTTGGAATTATAATTAATTCAGCTCAAGATAACTCAGCAAATATGCGATGTCTTCAATAAATTCATGGAAAATGCATATTATGAAAAAACAATGCATGGATTTCTAATTTTTAATACCCAAATAAACCACTATTTGAAGTTCATTTTTCCATAAATTCTTTTTTTTTTTTTTGACAGGCAGAGTGGACAGTGATAGAGGAACAGAGAGAAAGGTCTTCCTTTACCGTTGGTTCACCCTCCAATGGCCGCTGCAGCTGGTGTGCTGTGGACAGCGCACTGCGCTGATCCGAAGGCAACAGCCAGGTGCTTCTCCTGGTCTTCCATGGGGTGCAGGGCCCAAGCACTTGGGCCATCCTCCACTGCACTCCCTGGCCACAGCAGAGAGCTGGCCTGGAAGAGGGGCAACCGGGACAGAATCCGCCGCAAGGCGGAGGATTAGCCTATTGAGCCGCGGCGCCGGCCTTGTTTTAGTTAGAATTTTAACCTTCAAAAAAGTAAATATGAAGAGGAATATATTTTATGTGTCACCAGAATCATTTTACTTTGTTTACAAAATAGCCCACTAAAATGCACTTGGTATATTTTCTATCTTTTGGACAAACATAGGCATTACCATTTGTTTCACATATTTTTCTGAGGAGCTGGGACATTAGCCTGACCACATTTCCAACAACAGTAGATGTGAATTTTGTTTTGTACCATGTATCTTTTAATAAAAGGAATAAAGCACTAGCTCTAATCAACAAAATCTCTACCAGGAAACATAATAACATCTTCTATAAAGAGGAATTGATAGTACATCTACAGATAAGACTTTTATGCTAATCACTAAAAATAAAATTTGAGAGAAATCTAGAAATATGTCCAAGACCTTTTGTAATTTTCTCTCTTTTTTTTATGATGTTGAAATGTGGTGTGGCAATTTATATAGCCATGTATTTAGCTGGCTACAGCTGGCACAAACTCTAAAGTTACTCTTGTGTACAGTCCCCCTTGTCTGGCCATGAGGACATTCACGCAAGGTCTATGGGTATGCCTAGAATTTTCTCTCTTCTTAAGCTACTTCTTGCATTCCTGGATGTGGTGGAATTTCCACCCAGTTGGTACTGTTTTTCCACCCTTCTTCCTCCTTATCTCAGTAACAAGCCTCAGCTGGGCCCATTTGTATAGAATTTTCAATTGACTATGTTTGCTCTCTTTCCCTGTTTAAACTCATAACATGATACCAACATAGGCATTGCAGCACCCTGAAATGCTATCCAATTAAACGTAGAATAACAAGTCTATAAGAGCAGGAATTAGAAATCATGGATGCTTCTGAGCAAATGTTCAATCAACTGAAAGAAAAGCTCCACTTACCTTTCTTGAAAACTAACATAGCTCCTTACAGGCTAGGTGATTGCAAAGAATCCTGAGAGGAGCCTGATTATGGGTCACAAAGGAAGTAGGCATGTCTCACACTTTCTTATTCTTTGTGGCAAAGGGGGAATAAAGTGTCACTTTGCCTTTCATCAGTGGAAGTAAAAGGAAATTGAGAGATTATATGGTGGATGGGGCCGTGTGCTTGTGGATGACTATGCTGTGTTTTCTCCCGAGTGTGACAACATTTTAATGCAGCTGTGTTTTTGCTTCTTGCTGCCCCAAAGCCCTGGAAATGAATATTTAATGGATGAGAATGAACCCTGTGAGGGAATCAGGCAAAAAAAAATTAAATATGATATGAATAGCTCTCATAATGCATCTTTTTTTTAAATGGTGCTTTGAAAGATGGGTTTGTTTGGGCTTATCTCGCCAGAGGGCTGTCTAGGTTTTTACCTTGAATGGAAAAGCAGGGCTGTCTCCTCTCAGTCCCTCCTTTTGTTCTGTTGCATTCATCCATCCAAGTCTGCAATCTGCCCATAGTTTCTAGTCACAGATTTTTTTCTTGCTGCCATATGGGGCTAAGGCATATGATGACATTTGGAAGAAAATAAACATCCCCTTTCATAGGCTATGATGGTAAACCCTGCTGAGCGAGAGCTATCAAAGCAAACTTGGGCATTGATTAGGAGAGGAAATCAAGGTTTTATGCTTGGCTGTAGTGAGTGGTGCCCTCCAGTGAGGCTGTTCTTTCACTGCATTGCGAAGATGAATTTAAGTACACCTAACACAATGGGGGACTCCAAGCTTGAAAGCCATGAAATGCTCAAGTTATAGACCTATCTACCTGGAACCTGGCAGGGTACTCTTTATTTTAGGACATTTTATCTTCAAGTTCTCCTTAGTCCACATAAAAGCTCTATGTTTTTTTATGTTTCTTGGAAGTACTGAGTCATGGACAGGAGTTCTGGAAAAGCCTATGCGGGCCTTGGGAGCTTCTTGTCCCAGTGCTGGCAGCTGGCAGCTGCTCTTGATGCCATGCCTGTCAGTTCAATGTTTCGGTTCTGCCTAGTGGGCACCACATTGTTCTGGAGTGCTCTTCCTGGAACTCCCTTAATGACTGTGAATAACATTTTGAAAGCTCAACACCTGATCTTCCACTAACCAACCTAGATATTTTGCTTTTGAGTGTCCAGAAGAACCAATTATCCTGCAAATCTCTAATTAAAGTGCACCCAATTGCATTATAGAAGCACCTATTTCAGGAAACTTTCCTTGTGTCCCAAATCTGTCCAATTGAGGTAGGGTACATATATAGAAAACATTTCCTTTTGCTTTTTATTTTTTAAACTTTATCCTATTGCAGAGAACTTTACATGTCTGGTTCCTGGTTCATTTGTTGGCATCCATCCCTCAGAGAGTGGTAAGCCACAACCTTCCCCAATATCCTGACTTGACTTTGATAATGACTTAGCAGAGCGACATCTGTTGGTTGACTTGGATTTTGTGTGCCACCAGAATGTAGGCAGGATCTAATGTCAAAACTCTTCCTGCTCCAAACAGAGGGCCATTATGGGGAGAGGGAGAAGAGGAGGGCAGAGCTATGGTGGCCTTGGAACTAAACTCCATCATGAGGAGCCTGGAAATCTCAAATGTTGGTACAGAACAAATAAGAAACACACAGTAAGCCCTTCATGGGCAAGCAGCTTGGGAGAAAGAAACCACCACTGAAGAATTTTGATGAAGAAATTTTCTAACCTTCAAATCATTTTAAGGGATACTCAGTGAACTGCACCTGGGCAAAACTTAAAGATGCTCACTCAGCCTTGTGAATGGCCAATTTCTGTCTGTTTATTCCATTGAACTTTGTGTAGCTTTCTCCCTTTGCCTCTACCTTTTGCATATTATCCAGGGCAGGTGGGTAATGTTAACGCTTCTGCAAGATATAGGCTTGGAAAGAAAAAAGGGGTGGCACAACCAATACTGGTGATCAATATTTGTTGGCTAAATGAAAGGCAAAATTCATTTTGATTGACCTTATTACTTCTTCTTCTTCTTCTTTTTTTTTTTTTGGCAGGCAGAGTGGACAGTGAGAGAGAGAGACAGAGAGAAAGGTCTTCCTTTGCCGTTGGTTCACCCTCCAATGGCTGTCGCGGCCGGCGCACCGCGCTGATCCGAAGCCAGGAGCCAGGTGCTTCTCCTGGTCTCCCATGCAGGTGCAGGGCCCAAGCACTTGGGCCATCCTCCACTGCACTCCCAGGCCATAGCAGAGAGCTGGCCTGGAAGAGGGGCAACCGGGACAGAATCCGGCGCCCTGACTGGGACTAGAACCCGGTGTGCCGGCGCCGCAGGCGGAAGATTAGCCTATTGAGCCGCAGCGCCAGCCCAACCTTATTACTTCTTAAATTGAAAACACATCAAAACAAAAAGGTATAGTTTTGGAAGATAATACAACATTTTATTGACAAAATCATATGCATAAAATTCCTTAGGTTTTACAATTCTTCCCATCCATCTGGCTGAGTGACAGGAGACAATTCCATCTGATGTGTAAAGACTTTGAAGATATTTACACAGGTTTTCATACCTGTTTAGTTTTCCTTGCACATGTTGTAGCCTCTGGTAGGATGTTGGAGGGGAAAAATTATTGATGAGTATACTGTCAAATATATGAATTTTTGTCAGTCTCCTTGGAGAATAATTTAATTCATGTGTGTCTTATTATATGTTTATGGCTCATTTGCATTGATTTCTCTAAGAATTCTTTTCTCCCTTTCTGTAAGTGGCCTTAGATGATTGGTAAGAATGGTTCAGTATTCACTAGACCCAGAAAACCCCACAAAGGCACGCAAATCAAGAGCCTCAAATATTTGTGTTCATTTTAAGAACACCTGAAAAGCCACCCAGGCCATCAAAGGTATGCAAATCTGAAAAGCCACCAATGTGAAAGATGTCACATGAAAGAAGCAGTGTCTGCCATTCCATCATTACAATGGTGGAGTTGGTAGGTGTTCCCAGGCCAAGCAGGGGGGTTGGACACAGGGTTAGTGGCCCAAAAAGAGTGCTGAGTTCCTGTTACACATGCTTAAAAATGCAGAGTGATGCTGAACTGAAGGGTTTGAATGAGATTCTCTGTTCATTGAACATATGCAGGTGAACAAAGCATCCAAGTTGTGTTGTTGTACCTACAGAGCCCATGGTTGGATTAACCCATACATGAGCTTCCTGTGCCATGTTGAGATGATCCTCACAGAAAAGGAACAAACTGTTCCTAATGTAGAAGAGGAGGTGACACAGAAGAAGAAGATATCCCAGAAGAAACTAAAGAAACTTAAATATATGACTCAGAGATAAATTCAGCATAAAATAAGTGTAAATTAAAAGAAAAAAATTTTTGTTGTTACCTTCTATTCCTTTTCTCTTTTAAATATTTATGTTTTTGAAAGACAAAGTTAGAGAGAGAGAGTGGGGTGGGGAGATAGAGAGAGAGTTCTTCCATCTGCTGGTCTACTTTCCAAATGGCTGCAATGGCCAGAGCTGGGTGGATTCGAAGCCAAGAGCCAGGAGCTTCTTCTGGGTCTCCCACATAGGTTCAGGGGCCCAAGTACTTGGGCCATCTTCCACTGCTTTCTCAGACACATTAGCAGGGAGCTGGATCAGAAGTGGAGCAGCCTGGACCCGAACTGGTGCTCATATGGGATGCTGGCACCACGGGGGCAGCTTTACTTGCTATGCCACAAGGCTGTCCCTTGTCCTTTTTTTTCCTATCAGATTGGTAGTCTTTTTCTTCTCTATTTTTAGAAGCTCTTCCTATATTAAGGAAATTAGCCCTTTGTGTTTGTGATAAATGTGGAAGATGTACCTCCCACATTTGTCACTTGTCATGTACTTTGCTACTTCCACTATGTGTTAATTTTGTGTACCTGTATATAAAGATAATTGAAAATGAATCTCAATGAAGAATGGGATGGGAGAGGGAGTGGGAGATGGGATGGTTGTGGGTGGGAGGGTGGTTATGGAGGGAAAAAGCTGCTATAATCCAAACGTTGTACTTTGGAAATTTATATTTATTAAATAAAAGTTAAAAAAATTTAAAAGGAAAAAAATTTTGTGTACCTAAATTTTTTGGTATTTGACTTTGTTGTCTCTGGGTTTTGAATTGTAACTAGAAATACATACATATTTTAATCCCTGCTTTCTTCTCTACTTTTTTGTTTAAAAAATTTCATTCTCTCATCTATTCTACATATTCCTGGTGTCTATTGTAAGAAATAGATCCAATTTTATTGTTTTTCCTACTGTTGTTCAGTTATTACAGCTCATTTGTTGAGAAATCTATCCTTTCTTCACTGATCTGAAACCTTATTTTTCTTGTATACAAAATTTTTCTATTTTCTTTCATTAGTTTTCCTGTGTATTCATGAACCAAGAGCATGCTATTTTTAATTGTGTAGGTTTTATCATTTATGTGATGTCGATAGCTTATAATGTTATTTCATATATGATAGGAAAAGTTTCCCCACCCCAGCCAAGCCACTGTACTCTGTTCCTGAGCTTTTGGTTTTTCTTCTGAAAGAACTTGATAACCACTTTGTCTAGCTCCAGGAAAATAAGGCTGTTGACATTTCACTGAGATGGCATTAACCTTAGACATAAATGTAGGGAGAATTCACATCTTCACAGAAGTTAGTTTTTCTACCTGGGTATACTGCATATTCTTCCACTTTTCAGTGAGCTTTGTAGTTTTTGGAGTGTTGTATGATTTCCCCATATAGGTTTCTTATATTTCTTAATCTTGTTAAGATTGTTTCTCAATGTTTTCTTTTCTAAAAGTAAATAGACTATTCTTTTCCATTATATTTTCATTGATTTTTGTCCTGTGCATGAAAGCTATTTTTAAAAGTATTAAAACGACTGTACAAAATAATCTTACTGTTAGTGGCTTTCCTTTGTTTTATTTTTAGGGGGATGTTACAGATGTATAATTCTAATGCATGCAGATCCCACTTTTTAATTCTTACACCACTGATTGTTTTCTCTTGTGGGTTTTTTTTTTAAGATTTTATTTATTTATTTGAGAGGTAGAGTTACAGACGGTGAGGGAGAGACAGAGAGAAAGGTCTTCTGTCCATTGGTTCACTCCCCAGATGGTAGCAATGGCCAGAGTTGCGCCTATCCAAAGCCAGGAGCCAGATGATTCCTCCCGGTCTCCCATGCAGGTACAAGGGCCCAAGGACTGCTTTCCCAGGCCACAGCAGAGAGCTGGATTAGAAGAGGAGCAGCTGGGACTAGAACCGGCACCCTTATGGGATGCCTGCACCACAGGCAGAGGATTATCCTACTGCACTGATGGCCCCCTTCTCTTGGTTTTTAACATGGGCCAAAATCATCAACACAATGTTACATAGTAGCTCCACTGAAATTGAAAAACCTATCTACAAAGAATAAAGACAATTGTTTGGATGACCCTTTATTCTTGCTCTCACTTTTGCTCTTCTAGGAAAAAAAAATGTGGGAGACAGAATAGTTAAATTCCCAAGATTAAGCATGAAAGAGATAAAGAGAATCTTGGAAGTTATATGGTTCATAATTATAAATTCAGACCTTGGGATATCTATGGTTCACATGAAATCTTTCATTTAACAGCGATCACTTGAATGCTTCACTTTTTAAAAAATATTTATTTATTTGAAAGGCAGCTTTACAGAAAGAGAAGGAGAGAAAGAGAGATACCTTCCATCTGCTGGTTCACTTCCCAAATGGGCACAATGGCCAGAGTCAGGAGCTTCTTCCAGTTCTCCCATGTGGGTTCAGGAGCCCAAGTACTTGGGCCATCTTCTGCTGCTTTCCTAGAAGCAATAGCAGGGAGCTGGATCAGAAGTGGAGCAGCCAGGACTGAACTGGAGCCCATATGGAATGCCAACACTGCAACAGGAGCTTTAACTTTCTGTGATACAGCACTGGCTCCAAATGCTTCATTTCTTTGGGACCTTTTGAGATAACTGCTTTCTAACTTATAAGAATACACATGTTTTAGAGATATTTCATTTGAGTTATTTTTTTTGGCCAACATAATATGAGGATGGTAAAGGCCTTCCCTTGGGTGAGAAGGTGTTTTTAATCAATATTTTCTGCCTAAGTCATTTCCCTAATGTTTCCCTGACATTATTTAGAAATTTTCAAGGTTTCAGGATCAATGAGATTGTTTTCCACATTAGTCCCATGCAATACCCTGAACTGAGGTCTGGAGTTATTGGGTAACTTGCTCACAATCATAAAACTTGTAGAGAGCAGAGAAGACTGAAACCAAGGACTGTTGGACTTTAGACTGCCCCATGTGTGATCTAATAATCCAAATTATGATCTGGTTTGGATGCAAACATGCTCTGTCAATGAGTATCTTGAAGCAAGATCTCAGTTGTGGAAGGTTCATGGCTGCTCCTGAAACAGTTATGGAAGATCTCTAAGTGGTCATTGACATAAGCATTTTTAAATGTTCAATCAAACTTAAGAAACTATGAGACCATGTGGCTTGTCACCTCTGCTGACTGCATAAATTGGCTCAGTCCATTACCCTGACAAATTATATTTCAATCCCTTGAGGAGGATATTCAAACTAGAAAACCACATACACTTTCACTGTCCTGATACATCTTAGGCTTTACTGCAATTAGTTTTTCAAACTTCCAACAAAACAGCAATGGATGTCACAGGGGACATGTTTCAAGACTCCTCTCTCTGCTTCCACCTGAATTATTTAAAGTTTTAGAAAATTAAAAAAAATTAGACTCAGGAATGAACTGCTTCCTTTTTTAGAAGATGAACTTCACCTGCCTATTACAGTCTCTTCCCTAAAAGGAGCAAGGCTATTTTTTAAATTCTCTGGTTTTATGAAAATGTTTTGTGATTTTTAAAGTATTATGCATAAAGATAATAAGAAAGTTAAAAGGAAATCTTTTTTTTTCAGTAGCAGGTATTCAGTGATGTGTCATATCTTGATATACCTAATTTGTCTTCTTTCAATTTTACTTTTGGGTTTCCTGATTCCAATTTTTCAAAAGTTGACAGACATTATGTTATTGCCACTAATTCCTCCCACTCAGCTCTCAGAGGTTCATTGTTCTGAGGAAGAAATTGTCACCTCCCCTCTCCTTTCCACTGGTTCGGTTTAAGAAAGTGAGGCAGATTATGGATCTTTCACATGCACTTTAACACACACTGGTGTTGGGCTCTGCAGTATCCTGCGGTCTGTTCTAGAAGCTTCGACTCTTCCTGCAGTTCACCTTCTTCTGCTCTTCAGTGTTCAGGTCTATGTGTGGTGAAAGGGGAGGGAGTTAAAGGTGAGCTTGCTGTGAGCCAACGGGTGGTGGGCCATGAGTCACCATCCTTAGGGATGGAGGAATTCCTGCTGGATCTGGCTGTATCCACAGAGCACACCAGCCAAGTCCATTCTTCACTGGTCCATGACCCAGACTTATCTGAGCACCTGCCACCTTCTCTTTGAAGGTCAGGCTACAACTTTTTCCATGAGTAGTCCCAGTGGGGGATTCTCTAATTTACTGTTGAACTTAGACTCCATCTCTGTGGTGGTCCAGCTGCTGACCTCTCAGTCTACTTCTCGTAATTGTGATCCAAAGACAATTTGAGAACTTGGAGAAGTAACAATGGTGGTTTGGAAAAGCTTTTATTTCTGTGTGGTCTAAGCCTGGCACTGAAGTGTAAGAAGCAGGTGTCAGCTACATATATGCATTAGCCCTGCAGGCAGGGAAGTATCCAGGTGTCATAGGGCATGATGCCCATGCTGTTTGGTAGAAGCTCTTTAAGGAAAATAGGACAAAAATCACATACTTTTTCTTGTTATACGAACTATAGCATCATCTGAGTATATGGTTAAGGTTTTGGAAGGGGATCTGAAGTTTAAGCATCATGGGGTTCTAGTAAAATCCACCACTGCCTAAGGAAGTTCACAGAACTTTGTACCCTAAGTGGATATTTGTGGCCCTGTGATTGACCTTCCTGTAGCTCAAGTATTTTTCCTTAAAAATTATTTATTTATTTGAAAGGCAGAATTAAGGGGTGGGGAGAGAGAGAGAGAGAGAGAGAGAGAGAGAGAGAGAAACTCCAGGCACAGTGCTTCATACAAAATACAGGAATATGAGAAGGCCAGCTGACCTATCCAGACATCTGTCTTCATTTCCACAGTGAGTACTTGAGAGCGGATCTTTCAAGGCAGTTCACTTACCATCTATCACTGTATGTGATCATTCTCTCCTGCCTGCAAGCTGTTAAGTCCTCATTGATGTGTTTTATTTTACTGCCTTGCCAACTCTTTCCTCCCTGTCTGGTCTCACATCACAGTTCAATCTTTCTGAGAGTCACCATCAGTATTTTCCTGTTGTCTTCTCAGCCTGTCCCTTTCTAGCCTATCTGCCTCTTCAGCCTGTCTCCCACCTCTCTTCACCTCTTTCCTCCTCTCTAGCTGCACTAACTTCTCTTTGCCATGGTGCTGTTAACTGCCTCAATGTCCAGTCACCCCTACCTGCAGCTCAAGTGCTGCTTCCTCAAGAAGTCTTGCTTTGACCTTCCTGACCTGAGCAGGACCTTACTCAGTCTTGAGCTTCTCCTTCCTACATCATGGCACCTTGGTGACTTTATCCTAGCTCACATGCTCATTTGATTCCTCCATTCGCCCCTCTAAAACTACATGTATTTGTTCACTATGTGTCCTCATCTACCTGGCACATTGGAAATACAGAATAAATACTTCTTGAAGGAATACCAAAATTACTGAAATATAGATGAACTATAAAGTAGTTTTTAAAATTCCACATTCTGTAATTTTATGCTTCTTTACCAACCAACTGGGAGTTGTTCAGCATGATTCTTCTACGGGACTTCCAGTAAGGGCCCATCATTTCTGGACATCTAATTGCTAGGAGCGTAATTCTAGGAACTGAGTATATTAAGTAGACCCAGGTGTCTTCGAATTCTTTCAAGGATGAGAAATGGAAGCCGTAAAAGCAGAAGAATAAGAATTCTAGAAGAACGGCTGGACTGTTGATGCAGAAGCTTTCTTTGTGGGCTCTTGTGGGTCAAAATTGCCCAAATTCCTTGTCAGAATGAAGCAGAAGTTAGGAGCTCACAGTGAGCCTGGCTGCTAGTTAGCCCTTGGGTTGCAGTTGCCTTCAATGTATTCAAGGCTTGTTTCCTCATTCCACTGCACAAAAATTCCCATTTGCTTTAATCACGGTAAGCTAATGTCTATCCAGCTACTCACATTGTCACCTAAACTCGCAGCTTGTTTTGAAGGAGGGAACTTTAGAAAGTCAGCTCTTTCTTGAGCCTTCTCTCACCCGGGACTGGAATTGGAAGCAGGAGGTAGGTATCTTCTTCCTTCAGTGGATCTACATCAGATGTAGGGAGATCTTCACCTTCCTCGGAGGGTTTTTGAGAATTCCACAAGCAAAAAGCCCTCCACTCAGCACTTTCCCTGAAGAGGGAGGAGGGGAAGAGAAATTGGGGGACACACACTCATACCCATAAAAACACTAGCCTGAATATAGACTGTGCATCAGCTGTTCACTGGGACATCTGGTCTGTCAGGCAGGACCTTCTTAGCACAGTGTTATTGGACTTAATAGCCCTCTTGGTGCACCTCAGAGAAAATCTCGTAGGTTGGCCCCCAGGAGAATATGAGAATATTATGTGCTTATGAGAATACTTCAAAAAGTTCATGGAAAATGGAATTAAAATATCAGTTTATTTTGGTGCAAAACATTTTGAAATCCACGCATACTTATTTCATCATATATTTTCCCATGAAGGCATTGAAGACCCTTTTGTACTAATCAAGAACTTCTAATGGCATTATTAAGAGCATAATTTTCCTTTTTCAATGAAGAAAGAGTATGGAAGAATCCGATGTTGCACCCATGTTAATTCTGGAAGTCTGGCTCTGTCACTAGTATTTTTTGCGGGCTTTTTCTGGTTTTGTTGTGTGTTTTGGAGTTGAAAACGGTTTCCTTTCCCTTGCCAAGGGCAATGTATGACATTTCAGCCTCACTTCTGCCTGTCACATAACTTGGTCTCTTGCTGCTCAGTGGTCGGCAAGCAGGTGAGGAACTGTGGAGCTGATTTTGTGCTCTAGGGTTGATGGAAACACATGCTCACCTGCGGGTATAGTCAGTGATGGTAGGCACAGGTGAGAGCTGCCAGCCGGCACTCATGGTCTCTAAAACACAGCAAAAGTGACAATCAGTGTGTTAGGGAAGAAATCAGTGAGAAGTTATGAGAGTTTCGTGTCTAGAAAGAGTGGGATTCTGGTTATCAAATTAGCTTAGAGGCTTCTATGTATTTTTTTAACTATAAAAATATATAGGCTTGGTATAGGGAATTAGAAGACATTTTAAAGTATAAAGAATAATGTAAAAATCCTCTGTAAACCAACTACTCAGGAATAACTTTGGCAACATTTTATGTATGATTTTCCAATATGAAATATGCACATATTAAATATATGTTTAACACATACCAATTTTACTGGTTCTATGTAATATAAACAAATGATGATATTTTATATATAGTTATTTATATATTCTGCTATAAATATATAATATATAAATCAACATATTGTATATGTTTATACAATAATGTATACATTATTTCTAAAATTTGGAATAATAAAGCTTGTATTTTATTTTTTATCTAATATTGCAGTTATATCATGACATTTTCACCATGGAATTCAACAGTTTCTGAATACATGATTTCTAACAAGGGTGTGATACTCAAGTATAATGTGATGATGAAAATGAATACATATTTTGGCCATTTATATTTTTTCTAAATATTCATTATTATATGAAAGACTCAATTAGTGGTCTTGAACTGACACTTTCACCTGTTTCTTTGATTTTATTAAGTTGGTCTCCTCTAATAAGTCAGGCACCAGGGATGAATGTGTTCTGATTTAGCCTTCCACTGGCTCTGAGTCAAGAAACATTTCCAAAGTCAACTAATGATATTTCTTTCCAAATATCTTGCTCTCTGAGGAAGCAGAGGAGACTGAGAAAGCTCCTTTCCCCACTGACCCTCCCTCTCCACTCCACCACAGAAGCGTGATGCCTCTCCCTTTCCCTCTCTCTTGCATTGACACAGTCAGTGGGGACCCTTGTTAATCCTGGCTTCTGTGGGTAGGGAAAGCATCATAATTACCCTCGCAACTACTTTTCAGCATAACATTATACAAGGGTCCTTCAAAAAGTTTCTGGACAATGGAATTAAAAGATTAGCTTATTTGAGTGCAAAAAGATTAAAATCTATGCAATAATTTTTTCATAAAATGCATTTTCCATGAACTATTTAAAGACCCCCAGTATAGATGGCTTTCTATTTTTATGAAAATAAATTTATCTTTTAATTATTTTTTCCATGATTTTTTGAAGTACACTGTTGTATCTCAGAGGATATAACTTGGCTCATGGAGTATTCTATTCCACAGAGGAAATCTTTACTATGTTGGAGTAAAGGTAGAAAATCAGAATCCACAGAACTTTGGCAGGAACAATGTCACGCTTTGACAGAACTAACGATCAATAATCATTGGTTAGTGAACTGTCAGACCCCTTGAAGAGATTAAACTATTAATTAACACTTCATCTGTTTTTAGCTGTCTTAGACTAGAGGTTTGCAATTTCTAGCACCATCAGCTTTAATTAAACTATGAAATGAATGCAGAATGTAACTTCTACCACCAGTTGTAGTAATTAGTCTATTAGAATATGCTTTGGTATACTGAGAACATAATAGTTTCAGTTCAACTTTAATTCTGGGAAATGAGTTTCTAAGCAAAGGAAATTCCATAGGGATATAGGGTTTGATGGTCACTCCTTCCTCCTATGTAGATGGGTTGGTGGTTCAAGCACTGTCTTGTGACAGCTTCTGTTGGGGAAATGTGTAATGCATACTGCAAAGATTTGTTTGGAAGAGATTCTTGTGATGACCCTGAAATGGGGGACACTCCTACTCTTACTGGGTAAAATTACAGCCTTGGATACGCTCATGCTCACCTCAACTGTGGATTTCATCTGCCCTCCTCTCCGCTGTCAGCCCAGCTGCTTCCACCATCTGGATCTCCTGTACTTCTACCCTGTTCCTGGGGTGTCCCTCGATGTTCTACATGGTCCTGGCATGGATCTGTTCCTCCAGCCATCATCTGTGTTGTGCTCTTGTATCCAGCGGTGGAGCTTGACCCTCAGCCTCTTTCACATTCTGGGTAACTTTAAGTGATATGAGAAGTCTTTAAAAAAGTTCATGGAAAATGTGTATTTTGGAAAAAGCTATGCATGGATTTCAAATATTTTTGCACCAAGATAAGCTTATCTTTTCATTCCATTTTCCACAAACATTTTGAAGTTTCTCTTGTTTCTTTATCCATAAGATTAGGCTAAGGATGCGGAGAAGGTGACAACTACATAGTAAGAAAATCAGAAATACTAGAAATGCTAAAACTTACACATTATTACAGCAGTTTCTCAGATCAGAGAAACTGATCAATAGAAATTGGTCAGTGTCTGTTTAACCCTAGGGCAGATGAATTCCTTGTATCCAATTCAGGTTAGATTTCTTGTGTGATGAGTACATATGAGACCTCTTTTAAGTGCAACGGTAGCATTATAAGGTCCTAATGGGCCCAGTACAAATTATAGCTGCTGGTCATGCTGCCTTAGACAGCTCTTTTATAAAGTGGAACCCTCCTGGCCGGCGCCGTGGCTCAACAGGCTAATCCTCCGCCTTGCGGCGCCGGCACACCGGGTTCTAGTCCCGGTCGGGGCACCGATCCTGTCCCGGTTGCCCCTCTTCCAGGCCAGCTCTCTGCTGTGGCCAGGGAGTGCAGTGGAGGATGGCCCAAGTGTTTGGGCTCTGCACCCCATGGGAGACCAGGATAAGCACCTGGCTCCTGCCATCGGAACAGCGCGGTGCGCCGGCCGCAGCGCGCTACCGCGGCGGCCATTGGAGGGTGAACCAACGGCAAAAGGAAGACCTTTCTCTCTGTCTCTCTCTCACTGTCCACTCTGCCTGTCAATAAAATTAAAAAAAAAAAAAATAAAGTGGAACCCTCCTTTTACGGGCTAACTCTTCTGTGTAGTCTATCAACCACTTGCTGGTTATTACAGGGGTAAAGAAAAGATACAGAATTCAGGCCACCTTCCAAAAACTTCCTACCTTTCCTAGAGACCACATGAGCACATATGTCCTCCTTGGTGATGAGAGAGTAAGCACAGTACCCTACAATGACAGGTTGACTTGGTTCAAGCCCAAAGGTATGAGACATCATCGATCTACAAGAATGTAGCCCACTCTAATTATATATGGAATCAGTTTATCCTAAAGCTGCAGCTTTTGTCCAAATTGCATTTATATCTCTTCTCAAATTGCCAACACAATCTATGAAGTGTTCTTTTAAACATCTGCAGTTAAGAACTTTTTCAAGCATGTATTTAGGGCTAATTCGTTAAAAGATGTTTAGACTTACAAAGTGACCATGAAGTTGTGGCAGATAATATAGGTTGACTCATTCAATATACAGCTCAATCCATCAGTCCCTTGTCTTCCTTTAAATAGAAGCCAGGAAGTTGAAATGTTCAATGTCCAGACTTTTGTGTGCAGCTCAGGGAGGCCGGGCCGTGTGGTTATTGCCACTAATATATGGCTAGATGTTTTTGGGAATGGTTCTCTTCTCCAATTAAAAGCAAAGTCTTGGATGAAGAGAGTTTTCATCCTGTTTGCCTTCTTTCTTCTCTGACTGCAGTATCACCCAGGTTGTAGCTACGAGGACATTGTGAGGACCAAGCCATAATCAAGGTTTGAATGGAAAGGATAATGAGAGGAACTGGGGCCCTGACAACCTCACAGTGCTGCCATTCCAGCTCTGTACCCCAGGTCCCTACATGTCATGTTCCATGAGCAACCTATACCTTTGACTCAAGTCTCTGCTCACCTGGCTATCTGTGATTATAGCTGAATGCATTCCTAATGAAGCACTGAAGACAATTCCATGAGAAAAATTCAAAACATGTCTTCCACCATAGCAGACTCATGGAAGAAGCATTGTTTTCCATTTGGCAAGATTGGGATGGCTAGTGTTTTGATAAGTGAAGGCAAGGGAGGGAACTCACATTTATTGAAGCTCTCCTCTCTGCCAGGCACATTTTAATGTGATTTCCTTTGATGAAGTCAATGAGATCAGAGTTGGAATCATTCCCAAAGCCACTGTGGACAAGAGGTGGAGTCCAACAAATTGGATGTGTGCAATATTGAGAACAGTAAATGTAAATAAGAAAAATGAAGAAGCCTGGTGTGGCTGGAGTTTAGGACACATTTTGAGACTGACATAAAGATAAATATGGGCAGAACAAAAGCAGAGGCAGATCCTGGAGGACTATGAATCGTAAATCGGTCCCTAGACCTGCTGTATGGTAGGAAACAATTGCAGGTTCTTTAGAAGGGAAATGATACTGTGTATTTTCATCATAGTTATCTGGCACCAGTTTTAACTATAAAATAAAAAGGAAATAGACATAATCAAGACCAGCTAAGGTTACTTTTTAAGAGGACTACTTTTGCCAAGTTACTATTTCTTAGATTGTAAATGCTGAACACAAGGGAGAATTTCTGTGTCTGTCTTGTATGTAATTCCCCTGCTAGAAAGAGCAGGACAGGTGTTCATGGACTAAAAGGAAGGCAAATTTGCTTTGGGGCCAGCACTGTGGCGCAGTGGGTTAATGCCCTGGCCTGACGCACCGGCATCCCATATGGGCGCTGGTTTGAGACCTCGCTGCTCCATTTCCAATCCAGCTCTTTGCTATGGCCTGGGAAAGCAATAGAAGATGGACAAAGTCCTTGGGTCCCTGCACTGATGTGGGAGACCCAGAAGCACTCCTGGCTCCTGGCTCCTGACTCCTGGCGTTGGATCGGCACAGCTCTGGCTGTTGCAGCTAATTAAGGAGTGAACCATCGGATGGAAGACTGGAAGACCTCCCTCTCTGCCTCTCCTCTCTCTGTGTAACTCTGACTTTCAAATAAATAAATAAATCTTTAAAAGAAAAGAAATTTGATTCTTATCTCAATGCATTATTAAGTAGCTTTGCATTCTTAATCCACTAATTCTCTAGATTTGATAAAGAATAGAAAAACATATTACATCTAGAATAGTAGTAGAACACTAGACAACTCAGATAATTTCAAGTTATACAAGATACAAAAATAGCAGCAAATTAAGTTCAATGATCTTGATGACTGGTTTGATCATGTATTGAGATATAATCTCTTTCTGCTATAGTGATACTCCTAACAAAGCAGTTAAGCATTAGTTCCTTAATATGACTTTAATGAAATAACTATCTTGATTCTTCTTTCTGTTTTTTTTTTTCTAGTTAGGAGAATTTACTCACAAATTCTCCAGATTTCCTTTCTTAAGGTTAGTTGGTATCTTCATAGCATTTATTACAATTGAACTATAGACGGAGGCTACTGGAACCAGATCAAACCTGAAATTACAATTGATGGTATGTAAATACAATGGAGTTTTCATCCTCAGATACCCAGAGCTTTCTTCCCAATCATCTGATCTGTCCTGATTATAGTGTTTTATTGCTGTTTTCTTTTTCTGCAAATATTTTGCTTGTGAAGTCTAGAATGTGGATACTGGATTTAGTCATTAGGGATAAGTTGACATTTTGCAAAACATAGATTTTCAGGTTCGCTTCTTTACACTTTCCCCATTTTCAGGTAAAAACTAGATTGATATTTTTATTTGAATAAAATAACACCTTAAAAATCTCAACATCTTCAAAATTCATTAGAATTTAAACTACAGATTGCTCAGTTCAATAAGTGAAATGAAAGCTTATATAAATCATGGTATAGAGACATATATGTGTATAATATATTTACACTACTTTTATGCTTAAGTAAATGAATTTATTAATTTAGCTTGAAGAGAAATAAGCTAACACAAATTCCTGCCCAGGGTAGATCAGAATAATTAATATACTGCACTTATGCATTATTACATGTAAGACATCAACTTATGATGTCTTATACATAATCCTAGTATGAATCATTGTTTTGGAAATAAATTTTCATTATGAACCAAGACATACATATTTTTAAATACAGAAAATCAAACTCTTGCCTCTCTGAAAGCTGGATCCCTTAGAAAATTAACGATGCTTCAAAAAACAAACAAACAAACAAAAAAAACCAAAACTTTAAGGTTACATTTTTAACCTTTTTAGGATCATTTATACAGATGTGGAGACACTAGGGACTTGTCTATGTTGCTAGATTCAGAGACACATTAAAGCTTTGGTTAGCTCTGGAAGTTTCCACCCTTTATGGGCTGGAACAACCCAGTCTGCTCTGAAGTCTGCTGGGGAAGGGCAAGAGTTGCCTTCTGGGGGCTTGGAGCTTGGTCAGAGCCCCTCTGCAGCTTCAGAGAGAGGCTGCACTTCACTCTAGAACAACACAGGCCTCCTTTTGCTCGAACTGAAGACACATGAAGTGTCCAGGAGCTGTGAGATGGGGTAGTTTCATCGTGATGGTTCTGTTTTGTGTCCAGTGCTGAAGCGCTGTGACTTTCCCATGGGCATCTTTAATGTCCAGTGCATGCTGTTGTACAGCTAGCAGCACTCCAGTCCCACTCCGTTAGCCTGAAGCCCTTCCTGATTTTTCTTTACTCTATTTACTCATATAATAAGCAATGGGAAATATTGAAAATGGTCTGTATTTTTTATAATTTGACTGTTTGGTCTATTTATCTGTGGATGAAGATCACTCTGAAGTTGTACCTCAACACCAGTGAAGCTCTGACATCCTACATGGGAGCGCCTCATGGTATTGACAGCTGTGTTTTCCTCATACAGTTCTTTATTTAGATACCTTGAAATTTTGCCTACACACGTGGACCATTAGATAGATAATGGACACAATTACCAAAACAATCCAATTGTTTCAAGTATAAAACAGGATACCTTCTATCAGGTTTTGGCAGCTAGCTGGTAGCACTGCTGGTAACATATAAAGATATCTTGCAATTAGAAAGAAACCAATCATAATTCTTGAAATAGTAAAGTCACGGTGGAAATCTCAAGTTATTTAAACATTTTTCAAAGGACACATTCATCCCAAGAGTGGTTGAAATAGGTACATTGCTAATTTATGTTGAGTTAAAAATACCTTGTGTTTTTCATGATAATTTTAGCTTTCACTTTAGCTCAGAAGTTCTGCAAATACCTGAAGGGGTTGCAGCATTGCTCACCACCTCTCCTACACGGCCCGTCAAACTGCTTGTACTGCTATTGTTACCCATTTTAGTATACATGTGCTCATCCATGTGAAATCAGAGTTTAGAAGTGCTGCTCTTCTACTATCTTGTTTTGAAGAATTCCTACTTTTTCGCAGGGGGAAGATGACAATAGTCATGTTGAATGTACGGTTCAGTTTTGTCTCCTTTTCTTAAAAAATTTTGCACCAGAAGTGCAAAATATCTGAGATAGAATAAAACCTCATTTTAACAAATAATCTTCGTGAATGCTGGTGGTATAACTTATCCAAAGGAACACGTTCAAATTCAAAGTTTCCACCTGTGTGGAGGTTAGATTCTTGCTTTAGATTTAGCTTGTATTGACATTACACTTGCTTTAGGAGGAAATAATCATGTGCTTACAGACTGTTCAAAATAATGTCTACTCTGTATAAGTCTGTGGTGTTAGTCCATTTTGTTTTGCTTTAACTGAGTGCCGGACACTGGGGAATTTGTGTCGAATGAAGGTTTATTCAGATTAATGTTCTGGAGGCTGATGGTGGTGGGGGTCCAACATTAAGAGAATGAATGTGACAAAAGCCTTCTTGCTGGCAGGGAATCTGCAAAGTCCCAGGTTGTGCAGGGCATCCCAGGGCAAGGGGAGTACTCAGAAGACCTGGAGCCAAGAGACAGAGAGACTCTCCAAACAACCCACTAACCCATTCACCCTTTCCTACACTGGTGAGAACAGAATTGCTTAAAGGTCCCACTTGGTCCCACCTTGTCATACTTCCCATGGGGCCCAAATTTCAACATATATATTTAGACAAAATATTCAAGCTTTTGCACCTGGTGTTGTTATCAGGGATGACTGGAATATAGCTCCTTCTTTTCCCATAAGAAAATAATTTCAGATGTGAGACAGGGAGTAGTGGTAAGCAAGGTAGCAAGATTTAATGAGGGAGTACATCTGTCAGAACAGATGAGTACCTCTCTGGATGAATCTGAGAGAGAACACCAGCCTATGTTGAGTCTGCAGTAGGCAGGATAGCAAAGCTTAGTGAAGTTAGAATATTCATAGCGGCTAGGCAGGCACTTCAGCAAAGAACTGAGAGCCCACTTTGCATTCAGAATGGGGCTTAGAAGGATGTGAGGTTCAGTTCTTCCTGACGCTTCTCTCCCTCCCCTTCTGGACAAAGGCTTTCCTAAGTGTGAAACAGGTGAAATTCTTCCTAAGGATTCTCTTGAGATGCTTCCTTGAGGGAAGGTTGAGATCACGTGTCAAGTCCTTGGAGTGTGGGCAGGACTTTGCAGTATAAACTATGGGGCTGCTTCCCAGACTGCTACATTCCTTTCTGCAGGTGCTTGGTTTCCTTAGGTCCCTTTCACACACATAGGCTGATTTCTATCTCCCTGCCTAACAGTATGCTTTCCAAGGTCTGCTGAGAGTTTGAAACAGGAAAGGCTGAGAATCTCATTAGTTACAAGTGGCTCATGCAGCTGCCACTGGATGGAACACACACCAGGCTCCAAGAGGAAGCTGATTCTCCCAGGAGCTCACTTCTTTCTTTTCAGTGGAATGACGGATATTTGCTTCCTGCTTGGAGTAGAGGCTCTGCCTCTCTTCCTGAGGACGCCTTTCTCGATCCCAAACACTGACCACTTTATGAGGCTTCTGTAGGCAGTTTTTCAGCTTGGGCAAGTGGACTCTACCTGTAAGGAGAAGATATGGCTTGGGCAGGAGTAGGGAACTCCAGTGGCTACAACTAAGCACAGAAGACCCACCTTTAGGAATAGCATTGAAAGATCCTGACAGATTAAGGATTAGAGTGATGGAAACACTGCATGAAATTGCAGGATGGAGAACTTGTTTCAGAGCCCATACAGGGAAAGTGATTGTGGAAGGTCTCTCTGAGGAGGCAGACCTCATTGCAAAGGACTGGGAAGAACCAGAGGACAAGCTGTCTTGAGGGAACAGAAGCTGCAAAGAAGTCAAAGCTCCCTCCACTAGGAACCATCTGATCTGGGTCACAGCTGAAGAGAGTGCCTATCTTTTAGCTATTTGGCCTTTCTTTTGCTGTGAGAAATAATGTCTCAATTTTTACATTCGATGTGGATAAGTGAAAGGATTGAGTTTCCAGGATTATCCCAAGCTGGATAAACAGCTGTAAGTTTCCCATAGTGTTTTTGTCATTTTTGATATTTTTTAAATAGAAATAAAATATAGCTTTAATGCTAATGCTGGCTAATAACAAAAATACATGTGTTCATGCTTTTCCTTTCTACCCAAGATTGTGAATATAGGCTTATTTTAAAAGTACTTGTGGAACATGCATGTGTGTGTCACTAGAAATCACACACTATTGAAGAGTTATAATCCTTTTTCCCTAAAAGTCTGTCAATTGAATTTGTTTTCTTACAGAGAAGCCAGTTCCCACTCTGTTGTTTTTCAATAAGTGCTGAGTAATTTTCAAAATAAGGTGACATTTTCTTCTTTTTGGTAAAGATAGCAAATGCATTGCTGTGAATTTCAACTATGACAGCCTTATTACTCAGACAGGCTTAACTTTTTTCTAAAATAACACAGTGTTTTCTTTTTTTTCTAAACTATTATAACAAATATGAAGTTACCTTCACAATAACATAATTAAAAATATTAACATTTTAGATAATATTAGCTAATATGTTAAAGGAAAATGTGTGCTCATCCTTGAATTGGAACAATGAGTCTATACTAAACTTATTACAGGCCTTATTAGTACTAATAAAGAAGATTTCTGAGCTTCAGAATATGCTGGAATTTACTTCTCTTAACTCTGCCCTTTTGGGTTGTGCATCCTGAGCAGCAGAGGTGGAAGTACACAAATGCACAGCTGTGGAATATAGTTGGTAGGAAAAAAAATTATCTTCATAATAGTATTTCTGGGATTGGCATTTTGCACAGCAGTTAAGACATCAATTGGGATGCCAGCATCTCATAATAGCATAGTGGATTTAAGTCCTGGTTCTGCTCTCCATTCCAGCTTCTTTGTTAATACAGACCCTGGGAGGCAGTGGTGATAGCGCAAGTAGTTGGGTCCCTGCCACCCACATAAGAGACCTGGATTGAGTCCCTGGCTGCCAGCTTCATCCCGATGCAACCCCAGCCCTTGTTTGTGTTTGGGGAGTGAGCCACCAGCTGGAAGATCCACCTTTCTGTTTCTCTGTCTCTGTGTGTTTCTATGGTTTTTAAACAAATAAATAATTGAAAAAGATAATTTTACAGGAAAGTTTTGCATAGCTACCCAGTTGTTTCTTTACATTAACAAAATAAAATGCTAAAGAAAAAGGTTACTCAGAAGTGGCTAATGTTGCTCCTGAAGTTCCTAAACTCTATTCGGTACCTGCCTGAAAGGAAATGCACAGAATGAGCTTGTTCAATGTGGTTTCAGCTCACGCTGGCAGACATTGAAGCATCTAAGCAAAACCAACTGGGAACAGAACAGCTGGTGCAGAGCTGATGATTTGACTGCACTTCGTACCTCCTCACTTTGGGACGTTAGGAATTTCTTTGTGAATCTGTTTCAAAGCCCAGACTGGTAGAAGATGGGAGGCAGAAGGTAGGAAAGTTGTTTGCAGAAAGGCAGGCAGCAGAATATTCAGAATGGTGCGCATTCAGAGCCGTCTTCCTGCAGCAACAGAACACGCAGACACTGGCTTAGTACAAATCTCTTGAGAGTCTCTGATTCCTCATCCACTTGACAACTCATTCCAGTAATCCACAAGCATCCCGAATTATCTCCTGCTGAGATTCCCTATGTCCCGAAGCCCTTAATAAGATCAGCTACCTGTGCACATTGCATCACCTTCTCTTCTCTTCTCTTCCCCTGTCCATCTCCTCTTCCCCACTCTTTGTGCAGCTCTTCCTGGGATTCCTCCTCAGTGCTGTTTCTGAGTTCTACCACATCTGTGTCACCTCCACTAGTTCAGATCCAGTGCCCTCCGGTTGTTTTCTCTGGGAGCCAAAGATATCAGTTAATTTAGGCTAATACAAAATTGAGGTTAATTTCCTCAAAGTTAAAATGTATCTGCCCCCGCTGTTGTCAGTCTTGGAGATATCTGTCAGGCACTCATCTTTCAGTCCCTTGGTCATCACCACACACTATTGATTCTGTGGCATAAACATTTTACACCGATGACAGTATTACAATTGCATTGCTTATTCCTCTGCCTCCAATCTCTCATTATAGCTGTTCTCTGCCACCTTCAACACACACAGAGCTGACAGATTTTCCTCTCTACATGCTTCTGTGACCCCATTGTGTTCCTATTCCTTGCTGTTTGGAGTCTTCTGCAAAGCCTTCCATCCCACCTTAAGTGTGCGTGGAATGAAATCTGCACTCTGCCATAGAACCCCTCACATTCAGTTTCACTCACCTCTTACCAGAGCTCAAATCAACAGGCATTTTTTTTGTGCACTTAGTGTGGGCCAGGCACAGGGAAAACACGGAAGAGGAGACACTCCCAGGACACTTTGCAGCCTGGATAGATGGTTGATAACCCTGTGAGTTAACAATGAGTGAAGCGCAGTGGTGAAGATGTTCACCCACCCAGTTCTTATGCTCCAACTGCATTGACTGCTATGGTTTTGAACAAGATTTGGCTCCTGAACTCACATAGAAATTTAACTCCCACAGTCATTTTTATGATATCAAGAGACTGGAGGTGGAGACATAATACAATTGTAGTGTTTGGGAGATGGGCATAGTGGAAGGCCCTTAGGTCATTGAGTGTTTGCTCTTGGAGCATAGTTCTCATGATAGGGTTGGTTTCAAAGGTCTGAGTTGGGCCCAGCCACTCTCTCTGTTTTCTGGCTCACCATGTGATCCTTTGTTTGCCTGTACTCTGCCATTACTTCCGTAGGTTGCTGAGTCAGTGGGGCCCAAATGATCCTGTATTGTGAACCTGGTTTCTGCAGAGAGTTTGCTCTCATTTCAAGGATCCTAGACAATAGAAATTGCCACCATCAACTTGCTTGCATGGACGACCTGATTGTCCTTTCCGTGTCTATATTGTTTTTCCTCTTCTCATACCTGACAGTCTTCAGATGCAACTTTCTGATAATTAATCTTAATAGTCCTCATCTATTCATGATCTCCTTTACAACCAAACATCCTACTTGGAGGGGTAAACATTCAGCTCCCTGGAGCTCATTGGTCATCAGAGACAAGGTTATGTAGATGAAGTCTTCAATGCAACAGTGAAGAAATGAGTTCTTAACCCTCTCCTTCCCTTCCCTTTCCTCTCTTCCTTTTATTGTTCTTCTAGTACAGAGGTCACCCAGAAAAGATTGAGGAGGGGGAGGAAAATGGCTGGGAGGCCACACGGGGGCTGCCTGAAGAAAGATACTGAAAGGAAAGAAAGAAGGAACCATGGACAGAGTCAGGACTTCCCCTTTCCTTGGAACTAACAGAGGCTCACCTGAAAGCACAATTCAGCCACTTGCAGTTTTTCCACTTACTGGATGCTGAACAGCTTTCCACATGATTCCCCTTTGATAGCGTGAATGGTAAAGGCCACATAGTATTCTTTTCATGGATATTTTACAACTGGCTGAAAACTAAGCCTACATCTTTGGAAATTCAGTGGTTTCTTTTGTGCCTTTAAAAATTAGGTTTGGGTGTCAGCATTCGGCTAGTGGTTAAGAGGCCTGCATTCTGCATAAGTGTGCCTGGGCTTGATTTCTGCCCCTAACTCCAAGTTAGAGACCCTGGGAGGCAGTGGTGATGGCTCAAGGAGCCATTATGCTTAGTGCAATAAGACAAATATCATCTGTTTCCCCTGATTTGTGACAACCAATATACAGAGTGTAGAAGAATGTAATGTATATGAGTAAAATTGATATTTTGAGATTTGATTAGTATTTACAGATCTTGTCTATACTTTTGTTTTTCTACTTAAACAATGAAGTGAAAGCTATGACTTGAATGGATGATTGAGAGAAAAAATACAGTAATAAAACTTATAATAAAAATATTCCTTCCACTCAGGGTATTATAAGTAATTTAGAGGAGATTCAAAGTGTATGAAGGAAAATGCATAGGTTATCTGATGTTTCATATACAGGACTTGGGCATCTACAGATTCTGTATATGCATGAGTCCTGGAACCAAACCCCTGGATACCAAGTGACCACTGTAATTACCATTACAGCTTTATTATAAAACTAAACACAGGACAAAGAGTGGAAGAGGCTGTAGAACTCCCATGCACTCTGTCATAGCATCACTCTCCCAGTATATTAATGGGTTATCAACCTGGAAGCTCCTCTGAGGCTTGGTGTACAGTTCTTACAGGGTTTTCATTGAAGCATTGGTTATATGATTGAACTCCAGCTCTGGTTTCCTTTCCCAGAGGTCTTCTGGCTGAAAGTCCCAATCTTGAATCATGTGTGTCGTCTTTCTAGTGACCACTCCCCATCCTGAACTTATCTAGGGGCCATCTCATTTGTATCTCATAATCATAACAACTAAGAAACTCCTATCACTCAGCAACTTCCAAAGTGTGTTCAATTTCTGTGCACAAAACTGGAGGGAAAGACCAGAAAAATTCTTTATTATACTACAATCCTGAATTAACTCCTGAATAAACTAAAATAAGCTGGGGAACAGGGAATATGTCCTTCAGTCCACAACTAACCCTGTGCATAAATATTGATATAGAGGATTTATAAGAAATTAGCTTTTTTACTGCCAGCATTTAGCATCCTTTGGAATTAGATCATTTTAGAATGATCTTAGGTTACTGAGAGATCTGTAATAGGGCTGGGATGTCTAGGTTTTCAATTTCTGGCAGATGATAGAATTGTGTTACAAATGAAGATGAGTGTGGGTAGGATCTATGCAAAAGAGGTGATAATAGTTAGTCAGTTAGGAAAGGAGCCTGATGAAGCTTACAAGTCCTTGAATCATATTTGAGGGCTTGGTAGCCTGAAAATGTTTCCTTGTATGCAGATGGCAGGTGGGAATCTAAGCTCTTTAGAAGAAAGTCAGGGAATTAAGGATCTGTAAGAAGAGGTATACACAGTAGAGTTATGGCTGTTGTGGACAGGGTGGGTCAGCAGACAGGCAGTGGAATCAGCACCAAATCAGACTCCCTCGTACAAGTGCTGGCTTTGCTACTCTAAAGCTGTATGATCTTGGGTAACCTTCACTGCTCGAAAGTTCAGCAACCTTAACCCCTTAGTGCCTCAATTTTTTCATCTGTGAAAGGGGATTATCATACATCCTTCTAAATGTTATTTTTAGGCTTCAGTGAGGTAATCCATGTAAAGTACTTAGAACAGTGGCTAGCGCACAGAGCAAACAATTCATGCTAGCTTTTATTATGCTGAGATGGACAAGAACCTCTTCAAATAAATTAAAACTTACTTGTTCCCTTTATAAAATACATTAATATACTTTTCATCAACACGGAGACCTAGCAACTTCAAAACACTGTGACTAGCAAAAGAAAAATCATGTAGTAGTTTTTCCTTATCAAATAGGCAAATTTAATGATTGAGTATATTTTTCTCGTCTTTGTTTCTATAAATGGTTTTGTTTTTATGTGGCAGAAATGTTTTTGTTTCTGATTTCTTATTTATCAATGGAACATTAAGTTTTTCTTTTTATTATAACTCATACAAATCTTATTTTCATGACTACATGATGTTCCACTGAATAAATTATACCACATTTTATCTGTAATAATATTAATTCCAATAACTGTCATTTTTTTTTGAGTTCCATTTAAATGCCAGGTCCTCCATATCCTAAAGACTTTTAATGAATAGCTTCCAACAATGCTGAACACTATCTACTATGATTTACATTTTAGATCTGAGTAAGTCAGGTTTAAATAGTCTGCCTGACTTGGCACAGTGCGACCTCCTACAACTGGAGAACAGGAAGTGTCATTCTTAGCAGGAGGTGTGATCCTGAACAAAGTGTATGATTCTGAACAGGAGACATGTGTCTGAATGAGAAGCGTGACACTGAACAGGGGCTGTGATTCTGAACAGGAATTGTGGCTCTGAAAAATAAGAGGCTCTTTTAAAGCTTGTCATCTTTCCACTCTCCCATGGTGCCTACAGTTTTCCAGTATTTTAAATACCAAATTCAAGTATATTTTGCTTTAAGAAATTTATAATTTTATGATTATATTTTCTCTTTTTCAAGGGTGGATTTGCTGGATCTTCTTGTAACAACATAATTATTATAACCAGGAGAAAGGACTGTAAGGTGGAGATACGAGGAACCCTGAAGTCAATGCATTCTTTGGGTCACTATGGAAATGTGGATGCAGCTCTAACAGGTATGTCAAAATAGCAGTCTTTTGTTTACCTTATGTTGTTATTGTTGCAATTATTATTTTTGTTGCCCACCCCCTGCCACATATCTTCAGATTTTCTTAGGATAGAGATAATTTTTAAAAAGGATGCTAAACAATTTTTATGCCAATAATTTTGGCAATTTAATATGAAAGGTCTGTATTTCTTCAAAAGCATAAATTCAGAAAACTGACAAGGAAAGAAAAAGATTTGAGTTGTCCTAATTTATTTTATAATGAAATTTATTTTAAAAATTATCCCTCCCATAGATAAGTAAAAAAAAATTTCTCTAGTTAATTTTCCTACAAAGTTAAAGAAAAATGATAGCATGATAATGTGTTCTTCCAGAAAATAGGGAAGGAACAAGTACTTTTCAAACTCATTTTAAAGGTTGACATCACACTGTCATCAAACTCTAATGAGTACGGGGGAAAAAGCCTACACAATGAAATTACTAATTAATACAGATGAAAACAATACCTTAATTACATAGCAAATCAAATCCAGAAAAAAGTAAAACAATATATTAACCATTCTTTATTTTTCTTCTCTTTTGTTTTCTTCTCTTTCTCTTTTGTGTATCTGTTCTACTTTTGCAATTTATAAATTCACATGTTTTAATTTTGGTAGTTTCCATATTTTATTTCTAATGCAGAACTCCCTTATGCACTTCTTGTAAAATCAGTCTAATAAGGGTGATAAACTCCTTCAGTTTTGCTTGTTGTAGAATGCCTGCATTTCCTCTTCACTTATGAAGGATAGCTTTGCTGGGTATGGTATTTTTATTTAGAAGTTTTGTTTTTCTCCTAGGACTTTGAATATTTCATCCTATTTTCTCCTGGACCCTAAGGTTTCAATCAAGAAGTTTGCTTTTAATCTAACGGAAATTCCCTTATAAATGGCTTGATGCTTTTCTTTTGATTTGTTTAGAAATCTCCTTTTGTTTTGTAATTTGACAGTATGAGTATAATATACATTGGAGAGGATATATTTTCAGCTGAATCTTTAATGAGTCATTTCAGCTCCCTGAACTTGTTCCTGTATATTTTCCCCAAGATTTCAGCAAGTATATCATTGAATTCTTCTTAAATGTAATTTCCCTTCTCTTCTTCTTCTGGAATATCCATAATGTGAATGTTTGCTTGCTTAGCAATGTGCGTAAGTCTTGAAGCTTTTCTTGTTCTTTTTGGCTGTTTTGCCTTCTTTTTTACTTAATTATTTAATTTTGTCTGACTGGGATATTTGAACAGACCTATCTTGAAGCTCAGAAGTTTTTCCTTTCCCTGCTCAATTCTGATGCTGAAGCCTTCAACTGTGTTTTTAATTTCACTATTGATTTTTTTAGCTCTAAGATTTCTGATTGGTTCTTTTTTATGATCTCTATTTTATGACCTATTTGTTGAATTTCTCATTCATATCATGAATTATCATCCTGATGTCACTGAATTATCTCTCTGTATTCTCTTGTATCTTACCAAGTTTCCTTAAAATCATTCTTTTAATTCTTTGTTAGGGTATTTGTTGATTTCGAATTTCTTCATGCTCTGCTGCTACAGAATTATTGAGTTCTTTTGACTTTTTCTGTAAAAGACTTTCTGTTGGTGATGTGATCTAGGAATTTGACAGAAATGCTGCACTGGCTTTGGTTACAAGTGTGTGCTTTAGTGCAGTGTCCATGTAGCCCTTCAGTTCTCATCAGTGATGGAGATATCTGCAAGTGTCTCACTGTTCTAGGCTGCAGGGGTTGTAGGGTTGTATTGCCAGTTACCCTATGCAGGACAGGTTTTCTAGCAGCTCAGCTGTGTGGGCTCAGCTGTGAGTATGGGGCACCTGTCAGTTTCCATGAGTCCTATGAGGGTAGGTCCACACCCGTGGGCCCAGAGAGATTCAGTGCAGTGTGCCCAGCAGCAAGACAGGAGTTTCTGTTTGTATCTGAGTGATGCCAAAGGACTCGCCCACCATTGTGCCCACATGGAGAACCTGACATTGCCTGAGGCTGCATGGGTAACTTCATGGGTCCTTCAGGGCACAACCTGCTCTGAGGGGTCTCTTAGTTGCTTTTAGAGCCAAGATTGGGGATATGAGGCTGAGTGTCTCCAGCCTCACTGAGCCGAGCTACTCAGGAAAGCCTGCTTGGTTGGTTTCTGTGGTTGAGGTGGGAGAGGCTGCTATCTTCTCTGGATCTCTGTGGGCTCAGCCATTTGGGCTGGTTGTTGGCTTGCTTCTCTGGACTGAGGATGTATGGTTGAGGCCAACTGACTGTTTTCATGGCAATAGTATAGTTGGCAGAATGGTTCAATTGTTTTATGAGATGATTCTGTAGGGTTTGTTGCTCAAGTTCTTCTTGGGGTTAAGAGATGGTGGACAGGGCCTCTTGGCTTGCCTGTAGGGCTGGAGCTGTGAAGCTGCTGGGAGCAGCTGCTTTTCAGGATCCCAGGTTGATGTGGTCTTGAGGCTCTGTGCAGTAAGAGCCTCGGTGGAGGAAGACACAAAAGGAGTTGGATTCTTATCCTGGAGCAATGCAGTGGTCTGGTAACCCAGGAGGAGGTAGTATGTGTGTGTGTGTGTGTGTGTTAGTTCCCTCCTTTAGAAGGCCATCATATATCTCCTTCTTCTATACTATCTAGTCCTGTGCTCACTTTCTGGCTCCACTCCTCAGTGGGTGGCGTCATGCTCTACACTGTGCTGCTTGAGGTCGGGGAGGAGTGTGGGGGGCAGTCCCTTGGCCAGCACCACTCCAGAGGATCAGTATGCGAGTACTGGTTTGGGGGCAATGGCTGTGGGGTTCTGCCAGAGCTGGGTTCTCTCATAGCTGGATTGCTACCTGACCTAGTACTATGACCTGGGTTTAATTTCCCCTCCCCCCAAGCAAGTTGTGTCTCTCTCTGTGCTTTGATATTTAGAGTTGGGGGAGGTTTGACACAAACAACTGTTTCCTTCCTGCCTTCTTCAAGGCATCTTTTCTTATTCTTATACTAAAACCAAGTACATGTTCTCTCACCTGGCTTCCTCAGCTCTAGTAAAGGTAGATGTATTGGCGCAGGAAGAGCTGTTCAGATTGGTGTCTATGTGGGAATGTGATCAGTGGTGAAGCTTACTCAATTTGCTTTTAATGTTGATGTACCAGAAAGATTTTTTTTAACTAGAAATGGCATTTTTCCAGTAGAAGCTGGTTTTCATCTACATCGTTCTGACATGAGCTGGGCTTTGTAAATGAGTTGCTGTTTAGGGCCTAATACAGCTGAATCGAGCTGGGACTCAAACATGAGTTCAGAGAGGACATCTGCCAAGTCTGCCATTTGCAGCATGGTTGTGGGTGTCCTGCCATATTAACGTCATGGGGAAGGCAAATACATGTGGACTTACATTTCAGGACAGTACAAAGCTGATGACTGTCACATGATACCCAGATAATGTGTCAGATGTCAAAGGCAGCTAATCCTTGCCTAAAGAAGGGATGGTAGAAGGGACCGTTATGAAGACATTTACTCATTAGAGAAATGCATCACTATTTTTATCTCCAAGGTCATGCTGTATTTCCCAAGCTTTGTACTTTTTGTCTTACCATTGAACAAGTAAAATTGAGGAAGCTGTGGATCTATTATTGAGTTAGGAACTCAAATAACCTGTGTCAGAAAAGAGGTGAGCTTGAATAAAGGAGCTGTGGGTAGAAAATAAAAATTGCAGCTTAAAAATTCAAGGAATGAACATTGAACTCTTTGTGTATAATTTAAAATTATACCACTTAGAATACAATTACAAAAACAAATTGCACCTGAAAGTTTTATAACCAATTATGTGATTTAATGCACCAGATTAAGAAAAAGATCATTGCTTGTTTTTATTCATCTGTCAAACAATTGTCCTCCAATAGTATTTTTCAGGGTCCATTTTTATTGTTGCAGAGAAATAATTAAGGCTATTATAATTAACTTTCCCATGACTCAAAGCTCTGAGTAATGTGAGCTCCTGCTGATATATGAGAGAATGAATAATATGGTGTCATAAAATATGCCAATTTAAAGTAATTTGATAATTAATGGTAAATGAAAAGTTCCTTAGAAGAAAATTTCTGGAACTATTGTGGGTAAAACTAAATATAACTTAGAAATTGCTAAGGTGTTGTTTTATGGCTTTATATGAAGGACATTCATGATTCAAAGAGGCTAATTCATTATGATGCTAGTAGGTACATAAATTAAAGTACCTGTGCAATTGTTATGATGTGAGCAGGATTTGGCTCCCCATACTCAAGGAGGTGTTTAAACCCTGAAGTTGGGCCGGTGGCATGGCTCACTTGGTTAATCACCCGCCTGCTGCACCAGCATCCCATATGGGTACCGGTTCTAGCCCCGGTTGCCATTCTTCCAATCCAGCTCTCTGCTATGGCCTTGTAGAAGATGGCCCAAGTCCTTGGGCCCCTGCACCTTCATGGGAGACCGGGAAGAAGCTCCTGGATTCTGGCTTCGGATCAGCGCAGCTCCGGCTATAGTGGCCATTTGGGGGGTGAACCAATGGAAGGAAGACCTTTCTCTGTCTCTCACTTTCTATAACTCTACCTGTCAAATAAAAAAAAAATAAACCCTGAAGTCTTATATTAATGATTAATGGATTAATGTTAATGGTCGATACATTAAGGGTGATCTGATTATGGCATCTGAGAGAACCAGTGGGAGGTCTTTAGATCATTGGGTGCTTGCCCTTAGAAGATAGTTCTTGTGAAAGTATTGGTTATTTTTAGCTAGTTTTTGTTTAGCTTCTCTCTCTACTTCTTGGCTTACCATGTGATCTGCTCCAGTGTGCCTTCTGCCTTCTTTATCAGAAGCCAGTTTAATGAGATCACCTGATCTTTGTCAGAGAATCTCCAAAACTCTAAACCAAAATAAACCCTCTTCTTTCCTAAAACAAAACAAAACAAACAAAAAAAACCCTCTTCTTTCCTATTTTAAAGTAATTAAAAGCTGACCTGGCCGGTGCTGTGGCTCATTAGGCTAATCCTCCGCCTGTGGTGCCAGCACACAGGGTTCTAGTCCCAGTTGAGGCACTGGATTTTGTCCCAGTTGCTCCTCTTCCAGTCCAGCTCTCTGCTATGGCCCGGGAAGGCAGTGGAGGATGGCCCAGGTCCTTGGGCCCTGCACCCACATGGGAGACCAGGAGAAGCACCTGGCTCCTGGCTTCGGATCGGCTCAGCGCTCTGGCTGCAACACGCTGGCCGTGGCGGCCAATTGGGGGATGAACCAACAGCAAAAGGAAGAAAGACCTTTCTCTCTGTCTCTCTCTCTCTCTCACTGTCTGACTCTGCCTGTCAAAAAAAAAAAAAGTTGACCAATACTGCAGGACTTAAAGCAATCATACTTAACTCCTAATTCAATAATCTAGAGAACCAGTTGGAGCCTATGTCTCTATGACAGCCATTCAGATAAAAACATGTGCATGGAATCAGAAACAGAATTGGCAAGGGCCTCGTAAGTCTTTTTCCTGAGCCCCTTCCAAAGCAGGTATCATTTGTGCAGAATTCCTGTAATTTTCTTTGGTGAAAGAAACATCTGGTGACGTGCTAAATTTTGAGTAAGGCTAAGTCTGCTGCCTTCTTTTATCAAACTGCCTGTTAATTTTTTAATTTGATTTTTCTGAGAGGTAAGATGTTGAAGTTTAGGCTTTATTTATATTCAAATTTCCCATTACCTCAATGGTGGAAAAGATTACACTAGCTGTAACTAGTCTAATCGTTTGATGTGTGCATTCATGGTATACTTTCTGAGCTCATGAGTTGTGCATCCTCTGATTCAACACACCATGGATTGAAAATATTTGAGAAAAAATTTGTACTGAGTATTTACAGACTTTTGTTATTATTATTCCTTAAACAATGCAGTAGAGGCCAGCATTGAGGTGTAGCAGGTTAAGCTGCAGCCTACAATTCCAGCATCCCATATAGGTGCCAGTTCCAGATCAGGCTGCTCCACTTCAGATCAAGCTCCATGCTAATGCAACTGGGAAAGCAGTGCAACTTGGCCCAAGTACTTGGGCTCCCTGCACCCATGAAGGAGCTCCAAGCTCATGGCTTTGTCCTGGCCCAGCCTTGTTCATTGTGGCCATTTTTGGGAGTGAATCAGAGGATGGAAGATTCTCTCTCTCTCTCTCTCTCTCTCTCACGCACACACACACACACACACACTCTGCTTTCAAATAAATAAAAAAACTTTATAAAAGCAAAATGCATTAGAACTACTATTTGCATCACATTCACATGGTTTTAGGGCATTATAAGTAATCTAATGATGATTTAAAATATATAAGAAGATGTGCATAGGTTCTATGCCATACTATACCATTTTATATAAGGTAGGTGAGTATTTGCAGATTTTTGTTATCCACAAAGGTCCTGGACTAATCTCCTATGGGTATTGAGGCAAGGCTGAGTTGTCTTATAAGGGAGTTAGAGACCTACTGGTAGACAATGAGATGCTATTGAGTTGAGTTTTTAGGAATCAGAAGATTTAAGTTCCATTTTCATCTATGTTGTTGATCTTTGAGGGACTGTGATATCAGTTGGCACTGGAATAATGTTTCAACCTCATTTCCAAATCCTAAAGAGCATAATGATTTTTGCTTTCATGAAAAAAATGGCTAAATTTGGATAGCATTTGATTACTTTTTTTGAAGTGGTGCAAGTTGGGTTCAAATTTATATATTTTTCCATACAAACCAGTCATATTGGTCTTATAAATCTTATAGGTATACAATTTATAGTTCCTTTTTATAGAGGTAAAATATTTATGAGATACTCTGAGGCTCAAAGCCATAAATGTGGAATAAGCTGCATTAGAAGGAAATGAATTCCCTGTTGCAGGAGGTAAACTACCACAGGAGGCTAAGGGATTCAGCATCTGGATGTTGAATGATGTAGAGGAGGCTCATGTGTCAGACTAAGAGTTGAACAGATTGACTAAAATATTCCTAGAGAGCTTGAAGGTTTGTGGCAGAGTCCTTGCAAATTAAATAATTCTGTGCAAACTAAGATGAAGAAAGATAAAAGCTGAAATGAAATCTATTAAGGAACTCACACTAGAAGTACCAGTATAGGAATTTAATATTTTTATGGTCCTGTGGAAACATAGTTTAATGTTGTGTTTAGGAAATGTATTTGCATCTTTTACTATTTATTACTTAGAAGTAATTTAAGAGCATAGATAGTTATTTAAATGCTTCTTATTTATTGGGCATCTTTTGGACATTTTGCTCATTGAGAGATGGCTGAAATTATATCTATCTTCAAAAGGCAGATCTCTGTGTGGCAGTTTTTGAAGACATAGCCTCAGTCTGGCTGTTCCCTTTGGACTATTTCACAAATGGTAAATAACAAAAATGTTAATTTCCTACTGTAATTCAAATATCTAGGAAACTCAATGAAATACTGGAAAAGTTTATTTTTTTTCAAAATAGATATATGACACAAGGTATACATTTTATAAGCCACAGGTAAACCTTAGTGTCATTAAGGTGATACTTTAACAAAGTTTGTTTTGGAGGGGGTAGATAAGACTATGTTTATATGTATAGGTTACTCTAGAATATGTGGAAGAATTAAGTGTAGATCCTCACCATAAAGGAAATACTTATTTGGTTTGGACAGCAGCTAGAGAAGAGGAGAAAACAAACAAATTGCTAGTACTGTAACTCTTTTAAAATATTTGTTGCAGCGCAATTTCAAAGGGCACTGTACTGTGGCCATGTGGTACAGTTTTAAAATGATTCCAAACACTTACATAGTTTTCCACTTGAGTTATTTATGTTTTTCTGTGATAAGAACTATAAGGAGCTCCTTGTGTGATTTGAAACCTTATGTTATTATTGTGAAACCCAACCAAAACAAAATAGAAAGGAACAGAGCTGCTGAATACAAATAATGCTTGAAAAAGCCGAGTAAATACACTAATAGATGGATGACTGCTATGGCTGGGATGTAGTTTGCTCCCTAAGGATTACTGTGTTGCAAGCTTTGTCCCTACTGTGGTCATGGTAAGAGGTGGTAGGACCTTTTGGTGGAGGTCATTGGAGGTTGCTGTCCTTGGAAGAAACTGATGTTCTCAATGGGGTCCTGGTGAGCTCTCATGAGAGGGTTGTTAGAAATGAGTAGGACTGGCCCCATCCCATCTGCTGGCTTCCTATCCCACTATGTGAGCTTCCTGTGGCAAGTGTTTCTGCCACATGATGCAATCTACCATGTTGTGGGGTAACCAAGGAGGCACTCACCAGAGGCCCAACACATAAGACTGTCCAAACCTAGACTTTCAGCTTCCCCAACTGAACAAAACATTCGTCTTTCTTTTAAACATAAATTACCTAACTTCAGGTATCCTGCCCCCTCTTTTTTTTGTAAAAATAGAAAAAGCCCAAAGTCCCAGGGCCCAAGGAAAAAGTATGAGGTTTGAGGTACCCACCATGAATTCACAATGAAGGAGAGCAAAAACTTAATCAGCATGGGATAAGGTCTTCTGAGTTAGTTTCAGCTTAGAGAACCCCTGTACATATTAGGCACCAAAGAAATATTTGTTGAATGAATAGTGGATGTGAGAAGATTGAGACCTAAGGGGCTTGTTTCTCAACATCCATGGGATGTGGTAACAGAGCATCCGTCCGCACTCAAGGGGGAGGGAGAGGGGCCGGCGCCCTGGCGCACTAGGTTGATCCTCCCCCTTCGGCACCTGCATCCCACGTGGGTGCCAGGTTCTGGTCCCTGTTGCTCCTCTTCCAGTCCAGCTCTCTGCTGTGGCCTGGAAGGGCAGTGGAGGATGGTCCAAGTGCTCGGGCCCTGCACCCGCATGGGAGACCGGGAGGAGGTGCCTGGCTCCTGGCTTAGGATCGGGAAAGCTCTGGCCACTGCGGCCATTTGGGGAGTGAACCAACAGAGGGAAGATCTTTCTCTCTGTCTCTCTCGCTATCTGTAACTCTACCTGTCAAAACAAACAAACAAACAAACAAACAAAAAACCAAAACAAACAAAAAAACACAGGTGAGGGGAAGCTGAGCAGACAGCAGAGCAATAGACCTGAATCTTGCACATAGATGGGCCAAAATGAGGGAAAACTGGGCACAAGGAAAGTGTGTATGGAGAGCGGTGTGTGTATGGAGAGAGGAATATTTCAAAGCGTGCCTTTTGGAAGGGCATCTCCCAATAATGAGAAAGTAAGGTCTGAACATAGGGCAGCAGGAAAGCAAATCACCATAGAGGAGGCAAGTGGTGGCTACACAGGCAGTGTACAGGACAGTGCATTTAGAGGCCAGAGACACAAGCTGAGACCAGGCGGGGAGGGCACCGATTCCAGCTCAGGATTTTAGAGCAGGGTACCTACCCATCCCTCCATCTTCATATCAGAATATTTATGCAACCTGGGAAAACACAGCAGTGAGTTCTAGAAGTGTTAGGCTTGCGTTGTAGCATAAAGGACTGATTCTCTCTGAATGATGGAACTAATACAGCATCACCAAATGAATGAAAGGGGAAAAGAGATGGGAAATCTGTTATGATGGAAAAAATCCTGTAAGAATTCTATAAATGCTTAAATTTGATTTTCTTTCTTAAGGATTATAAAGTATGACACGGGACAGCATTGCAAATAAATGTGAAGCATACCAGAGACCTGGTGCTGAGCTTTTGAAGATATGAAACAAGCTGCTATGTACAAATGGTAGAGGCATTTTCCTCACATTAAAATACCTTTTTTTTTTTTTGCAACAAAGCAGATGTAAATTTGAGGAAGTCGTTTAGAGATCCTCTAAGTGTACCATATATAATGCAATGCATTGTTATAAAATACTTTCTGAACAGCCATTAGATACCTTACACTCCTCTGTTTCTAGCAGGGGAAACTTCACAGGGAGATTGTATAACACATTGATCTCTCTCATTGTTTAAGACAAAATCTCATTTCATGGGGTAATTTTGTGTCACCATTTGCAGGCTTTCTTGAGATCCAGAAATTCTTTTTGCTTGAATCCTGGTCATTTAAAATGTATTCTTTTTCTTCTGGTTTTCCCAATTTCCTCTACACATACAAAGAGTAGAGGGAGGAAGTGAAGTGGAGAAAAGGAAGAGGAGAATTTCATACAAATAATGCGAAGGAAAAGGTGGAGGGAGCATTTAGCCAATCAGAAGCATTTGCCTTGTTGAGCACACCTATTATTTTTAGGAGATAAAGTAGCGGAGTTGGAAACGGGTACTGGAGCTGGGAGGCAGAGAGCAGAAGGGATTGGGGAATGAGGTTGGTGTGCACTGAACATCCTTGAAGATTCTTTCTTGGGAGACAATCCTGCCATAGCAAGAAACCCACAAGAAGCTGCTCATGGGTGCAGATGGTCGATTAGACATGCAGTCTTCTAAATGGGAGGAGGTTTTGCCTGGACATGTTGCCTGGAATCTGGAGGCTCCTATTTTTGTCTGTCTTTATCCCAACTTCTTGCTCAGTTTGTGGCCTCGCTTTTTGTTTTGTTCTTGGATGTATGATCTCTAGTTCCTCGATTGCTGTTTTACTCTCATCTATTGCTCTGCCCTGACTTAACCTTTGTGCCTGGCCTGTAATGTACCTTTATTAAGGGTTTGTTGAATGATGTTTTCTTTGACGTGCCTGCTTTAGCTAGTTCAGGCTGTAATACATTACCACAGTCTGGCTGGTTTATAGTTCTAGAGTCTGGAGGCACAGGATCAGGGTGCCGGTTTGGTTGGGTTCTGCACTGGTTTTTCACTCTGCTCTCACGTGGAGAGGGACAGGGAGAAAGCAAGCTCTCTCCTATCTTTCCATGCAAGGGCACTAATCCCATTCACAAGGGCTCCATCCTCACGACCTGATTACCTGCTCAAGTTGTCATCTTCAAAAACCACATTAGGGATGAGCATTACAGCATATGATTTGGGGTAGAGGGACACAAGCATTCAGCCCAAAGCAGTATTTACTTGTCTGGAGTCCCTGGCTCCCTAGCCTTGGCCTGCTGATCCTTTTGTTTGCTTTCTGTTCTGCTTTTCCTTCTATTGACAGTTAGCTGGACATTTGGGGACTGTTTCTATCTGACTTTGACTGATAGTCGAGGACATGTGCTTTCTGGTGCTAACTTTGCCATTGGACCTGGGACCCTGGATCAGTCATTTAAAGTTGCAGCATTTCATCTTTCTCATCAGCAAAATGAAACTATCCTGAAAGTCCTGAGGACTCTGGATCTTCTGTTTTTAACATCTTATCACTACAAGAATGTCCTTCTTTCCTAACACAGTGTTTGACTATGTAGGCACAGTGACACTGAGATAAATGTTTCAGTTTCTTTTAACAAGGACTACTAGTTCACATCTTTTTGTTTGTTTTCTGGAAACTGTTAAGAAAAATCATTACTATACTTTGGGATTTCTCTAATTTCGGGCTGATTTTGTGTTTCATCAGTTGTGATTCCAGGAAAGGAGACAGGGCACGTGCCCCTTGGGGGGTAGGGGTGTGGGAAATGGACTTAACAGTTCAAATCACCAAGCCCTGTGTGCTGAGTCCACCCCACACTGCTCCCACAGTTTAGAAACAGAGCGTGGTGTTGCTGGAAGCAAACAGGCATTTGCTGCTTGTACTCCTTTGGGACCTGGGCGTGCCCTTTTATACAGGACCCATTGGCAGCATCCTGTAGCCTCATTAGGATAAATAGACAAGAGCTCAGTATAGTTAGACAGAGGAGGGTCTGCCTTTATTGATCAAAGGTCTGTTTTTACCTTGAGTAGCTGGAAGGTGTCTCTCAAAATCCACACAAGCCCAGATGAGAGAGGGGGAGGCTGAGGTAAGAACCAGGAAATGAGCATCCAGGGAACTTGCCATGGGGGCATGGTGGTGGGCAGGGTGGCATGTAGGACTGGAGCAAAGGTGAAATGTGACCCTCAGCCTGTGACACAGCCAGTGCAGGTCCCTGCCACAACTGAAGGATGTCAGGCCTGCCCAGGACAAGACTGACCTTGAGATGCCCAGTGTGGCATTGGGAGCAGGCTGCAAGGCACAGGTGGAGAGGGCTCCACTGCTGCAGAGACCTGCAGGGTCAGACAGAAGTGTCGGCTCTCACTGGCCCACAGTCCTGAGACCCCAGTCCTCCTTGACCACCCAGGAGCTCAGAAAGCTCATGTGTCTCTCACAAGCCAGGTGCTGTGTGGCAGAAGCAAGAGAAAGAACATGCATTTGAAATGACCCTTGCATGGAGGGAGGAGACCTGTGACAGTGTGGACTGGCCTATGTCAATGACCTCTACCATCCTTCATTGCCTAGAAAGGTTGACTGGTTGAGAAACTGAGGAAGCAAAGATCAATAACAGAAAATAAATGAGACACAAGCCCAGCTGGAAAGGGCAGAGGAAGCCGAATACCTTGTGTGTCCCATCCTGCTCTCCTTTCTCTGGAACATCTCTCTGGTGGGGTCTGGAGGTGGTGGGAATACTGTTCCCCCCACCCCCGTGCCCTTGGGGCCAACTATGCAGTGGAGGGACGGACTTAGTGGGAGAGGTGCTGTGAACACCAGAGCACTAATGCTGATGCCCAGCCAGCACATCTGAGTCCTTGTCCCATGTCCAAGAGAGGTCTCCTGTCTGTTGGAGTAGCAGATTTCTGTTAAAGAATTGCAATGCCATAAGACAAAGCAGTGGCTTTGATGCATGCTCAATGCCATTGGGAGCAGACAGAAGATGCTGAAATTCACTGTTAGATTTTCCTGGGGTGAAATGGCAAAGGGTAACAGACCCACTAACAATCTACGCTGGGGGCCAGTGCGGTGGCATAGCAGGTAAAATCGCCGCCTGCAGAGCCGGCATCCCATATGGGCACTGGTTCGTGTCCCGCTGCTCCACTTCTGATCCAGCTCTCTGCTATGGCCTGGGAAAGCAGTAGAAGATGGCCCAAGTCCTTGGGCCCCTGCACCCATGTCCGAGGCCTGGAAGAAACTCCTGGCTCCTGGCTTTGGATAGGCACAGCTCCAGCCGTTGCAGTCATCTGGGGAGTGAACCAGCGGATGAAAGACCTCTCCCTCCATGTCCTCCCTCCCCTGTGTACCTCTGACTTTCAAATAAATAAATAAATAAATCTTTAAAAAACAAAAACACGCCGTGGCTCAACAGGCTAATCCTCCGCCTTGCGGCGCCGGCACACCGGGTTCTAGTCCCGGTTGGGGCACCGATCCTGTCCCGGTTGCCCCTCTTCCAGGCCAGCTCTCTGCTGTGGCCAGGGAGTGCAGTGGAGGATGGCCCATGTCCTTGGGTCCTGCACCCCATGGGAGACCAGGAGAAGCACCTGGTTCCTGCCATCGGAACAGCGCGGTGCGCCGGCCGCAGCGCGCTACCGCGGCGGCCATTGGAAGGTGAACCAACAGCAAAAGGAAGACCTTTCTCTCTGTCTCTCTCTCACTGTCCACTCTGCCTGTCAAAAAAAAAAAAAAATCAAGTAACTGTTGAATTTAACAACAACAAAAATAAAACATTTAAAAAAAAAAAAAAACCAATCTACATGGGAGTTGCTCTGGTACAAAATCAACTGATCCAGATTCTCACCTGATGAATTTGATTGTAACATCTCTTAGAAGTGAGGTGAACCTGCTATTTTTTTTTTTTTAATTCTCAATGCTGCTGTTGTGGAACAGCAGGTTAAGCCACTGACTGTGACATCAGCATCCCAAATTAGCTCCAGTTGAAGTCCCAGCTGCTCTGCCTCCAATGTAGATCCCTGCTAGTGCTCCTGGGAAGGCAGTGGAAGATGGCCCAAGTGCTTGGGACTCAGCACCCATGTGGGAAACTCAGATGGAGTTCCTAGTTCCTGGCTTTGAGCTGGCCCAGACCTGGCTGTTATGACCCTTTGGGAAGGTAACCAATGGATGGAAGATCTTTCTTTCTCCCCCTGTCTCTGTCTTTCCCTTTTTCTATCACTCTGCCTTCCAAATACATTTTTAAAAATTATTTTAAAAAATCCCAGAACATGATTCATATAATCCAAAGTCCCTTTTCAGTCCCTTCCACTGTGCTTAGGCCAGACAGCGGCCTCTGCAATGTGGTGTTGAGAAAGATGCACAGTAACAGGAGAGGAAGAGCGCTACTGGGGAACAGGATGGGGCTGAGCAGCAAGGACACACAGCTTGTGAAATTCCCCTGCACTAGAATAATTTCTTTGGCACAGGCCAGTGTTCTCATCATAAACAGAGTAACTACCCTTCTTTCCCCATGAGGCAAAACAGATGCTGTCTCTATGGCAAGGCACACACTCTTCAGCCAGGCAGTCACTCCTGCAGCCAAACATCTCAGCAGCAAACCTGAATTTCCAGGCCAGCTTTCCTCCCTGTGCCGAGGGAGTGCACAGCGTGGAGCAGGTGGAGGCTGTGCTGGCCTCTGAGCAGCAGCTGGGGCTGGAGACTTCTGGGGTTGGAGGAAGGAGAGAGAGGAGGGCTAGAAGAGAGGGAGTAAGGAGAAGAGGGAAGGATGGAGGGGAGAGAACAAGAGAGAGAAAAAGAGGGAGGGAGAGAGGGAGAGAGAGGTATACACCCTTCCCACCCTCTTCCTAAACTGACCTCAGTCAGTGGTGCACATGAAGCCAGACATGGAGCCACCGGCACTTGAGAGTCCAGAGAGCCTGCCTAGGTTCTCAGCTGAGGACAGAGGTCCCAACCTCAACTGTCAAGAGGACATCTTGGATATGTGGAAGAATGTGTCATTCTGCTTAGCCACCCTTGCAAAGCTTGCAGAAGCTGTGTGTGATGAGGGAGTGTATGTATCTCTCAACCATGTGGATGTGTACAAGGAACAGGCAAAGGAAAGGGAAAAGCCTTCCAGTCTCAGGAACAGGTGTTCCAGGAGGTCAGGAGACAGCATGAGCACTGAGCTCTCCTGTGCAAAGAACTCTGCTTGTTTATGTTGCATCTGCTCCTCACACTCACCCTGCATCCCATGATGTTGCCCAGATAGGCATTAGTGTTACTTTTCAGATTTATTTATTTAATAGGCATAGAGAGAGACCTCTCACCCACTGGTTAACTCCAAAATGCTGGCAATGGCCCACTCTGGCCAAAGCCAGGAGCCAGGAATTTAATCTCAGTCTTTCATGGTAGGGACTCAATCAATGATTCAATCAGGAAACTTGAATCAGGAGCTGGAACCAGGGATGGAACCTGGGCATTCCAGTACTGGATGCTGGCATCTTGCTGATGTCTTAACCACTAGGCCAACTGCCCATGCCTAGTATTATTATCTTCCTGGTACTGATGAGAAAATGCCAGGTTTTAAAAATCAGTCAACTTGTCTATAGTTCGAGCTGCAAGTGGGAGAGTCAGGATTAAACTCAAGCCTGGCATTTTTCGCATTTAGATCCTCCCTGCTACTTCATACTGCCTCTTGCAACACAGGCGGCAGCATATGCCTCAGTGGAGACCTGGTAGAATTTATTAGAACCTGGGTGTTGGGAAGAGCTGGGAGCCGTGAGTCGGATGGGATTGGCTGAGTTGGTGTGTGCTGTTTTGGGTGTGGTTTGAGTGTTCCTGGCATGCAGGTATTGGAAGCTGGTAGAATCTTTAAGAGATGGGGCCTTATGGGAGATGCTAGGGTCAGTGGAAGCCTGAGGTTGTTCATATGAAAGCCATTGGTAACTCTAATGTGGTTCTCTCAGTTCTTGTGGGAGTGTTGTTAGAAAAGGAGCAAGACTGGGAACAAGGATTTGGCCTAATGGTTAAGATGCCTACATTCTACATCAGGGTTCCGGGACTCCACACATGGCCCCAGTTCCTGACTACAGCTTCCTGCTATTGTAGCATCTGAGTGGCAGTGATGATGGCTCAAGTGACTGGGCCCCTGGCACCCACATGGGAAACCTGGATTGTCTTCCTGGCCTCCTGCTCTGGTCCGGGTCCAGACTGTGGCAGACATCTGGGGAGTAAACAGGCAGATGGAGCATTTTGTCTCTCTGTTCCTCTCTGTCTCCCAAATATACAAAAAGAAATTTAAAACAAAGGGATCCAGTCTTGCATCCTCCCACTCTCTGTTCCTGGTTTAACATGTAGTCACTGGTTTCCTCCCCTACAAGCTTCTACCATTGCATCCCCACCATGAAGTGATGTACCTGTGGGGCAGCCCTCACTAGGGCCTGCCCTATGCCATTTGGACTTTGATTCTTCAATACTGAATAAATCTTTTTTTCTTCATAGTAGCCAGTGCAAGTATTTTGTTAAAGTGGTAAAAAGGTGACTAGTGCAAAGAATTGGTACCACAAAATGAGACTGTTACTATCCCTGTATATGAAGAGGTGGATACGCCTTTGTAATTGGCTAACAGGAAGAATCTGGAAGAGTTTGCAGGAACAGGCTAGAAAAAGCATGGAATTCTGTGGGTACAGTGTGTGATGGGCAATTCTGGTGAGGGCCTAGATGAGGAGACTAGAAAAGTAGTCTCAGATGGAAATGAGCATTCTACTGGGAACTGATTGAAAAGCCACTGCTACAATTTGAATAAGATTGAGCCACCAAAACTCATGAAGGACTTTAAAATCCAAAATTGTCAGTCAATGATCACAAGAGGGTGGAAACTTAATCCAATTATGGTGTGTAGACTTTAAGCCCTAGTGGGTGATCTTTGTGTCACTGGAGGCAAACCCTAGGAAAGCAATTCTCAAGAAGTGATTATGGGGGTCCACAGCATGGTTAAGCTGCCACCTACAATGCCAGCATCCCATATCATAGACCCAGTTGGAGTTCAAGCTGCTCCTCTTCCTACCCAGCTTCTTGCTAATGCCCCAGGAAAAGCAGTGGAAGATGGTCCAAGAACTTGGATCCCTGTCATCCACGTGGGACACCCAGATGAAGTTCTGGGATCCTGGCTTTGGCCTGGCCCAGCCCTGGCCATAATGACCATTTGGGGAGTGAACCAGCAGATAGAAGATCTCACTCTCTCTGTATCTGTCTCTCCCTTCCTCTCTGTCACTCTGCCTTTTGAATAAATAAAAATCTCTAAAAAGAAAGGATTGTGTGAAAGTCTGAGATGAGTCCAGCCTCTCTCTGTTTCCTGGCTCGCTGTGTGATGCTTCCTCCACGTGTCTCCCAGCATTGTAATCTGCTACTGTCACAGAGGCCAAACCAGCAGGGCTACCCAATCTTGGACCTAAACCTCCCAAACTGTGAAACAAATGAATCTTTTCTCTTTGTAAAGTTAGTTGCTTCAGATATTTCATTTTTTAATGAAAATATGACCAATACAGCCACACTGGTTACATTGTGGCAATGAAGCTGGCTGCACGGTGCCCATGCCCTAATATATTGTGAAATGCTATACTTAAGAAGGCTAGACTAGTTTATTTGGTGGAGATTTCAAAACAACTATGCCTTCAGACTGCAGCACGGGTATGATTGCCTATTTTTAGTTATTTTTAAAGTGAGAATAGTGACCACAATGGAGCAGCTTGGTTAGGAAAGAGCAAAGAAAAGCATATTTGGGAAGCAAGGGTTTGGCTAAACCATTTGCTAAAAAGAATAATGCAGATTAAAAAAATGCCATGTGCAGGGCAAAGGGCAATAGGCAAGAAGCCTCGGGGAAATTCAGAAACTTTCCAGGCAGGCAAATTTGTTTCAGGAAGGAGCCTTGGGGCACTGGGCAGTCTCAGCCATCTCGAGATTCTGGCTTGCTCGTGAAGTGCTCTGGCACTGCAACCTTGGTTCAAAGGAATCCAGGCACAGTTCATCTTGGTGGCATTGTTTCTTGAGGAATACAGAATGTGAGTTATGGGGTCATGGCAGCTTCCCCTGAGAGGCCAGGAACATTTGTGTTGCAAGGTCAGCACCCAGTGTGTCTGCAGGGAGCACCCAGTGGAATGATGTCCAGTTGAGCTGTGAAGTAAAGCAGAAGTAAAGACCCAAAAAGTACAAAAAATAGCAACGTGCTATGTCAGCCTGGGAAACCCACAGACATCTGCAATCTGTCTCAGAGAGTAACCATGTGGTCTACAAACAGCAAAGTCAAAGAGGTGAGGCTATCCAAAGACTTGGGGGCATCCCTCTCTGTTGCAGTGTCCTCATGATACCAGATATATAACTTTAGAATTTAATGTTTTCCCTGTTATGTTTTAGTCTTCCTTTGCATCAGTTACCCCTTCCTACTTGCCTATTCCCACCCTTTAGAATAAGCATGTGCTATGTGCCTATGCTGCCTTTGTGTCTTGGAGGAATGTACTTTTTTTCACAGGTGGAAGAGTTTTTCTTGAGTCTCAGATGAGCCTTTGGACTTTCGAGTGGCGCTGTATCAGTTAAGACTTTGAGACTCTTAGCGATGGAATGAGCGTTGTAGTGTGGGACGGACATGAACTTTGGGGGATGAGGAACAGAATGCTGGGCATTGAATATGGTCTATGTCTCCCCAGGATTTCATGTCTTGGGAGATTTGTTCCCAAGGTGGTGGTATTGGAAGATTGTGTGGACCTGCAAGAGTTAGGGCCTGGTTTTGTTGTTGGACAGAGTCCTGCTCTAATAATTCTGTTAGTTATAAAACACAGACCCACCTTCTAAAAAAGAGTTGTTTATTTTTATTACAGACCTATAGGAGAAAAGGGCAAGTCAAGTAAAGGCCCAAATCAATCCCCCTGTTCAGAGAGTAGTTTGGGAATTTATGGAGTTAGGGAAACTAGGGCAGAATTGGGTGAAACAGAGTGACAGAACATGATAGACACAAAGGAAAGGAGTAGGGAAAGTTGTCTGAGCATGCGTCATGACAAATCATGCCTTCCACACATTATATGAAAGATGGATACTGAAATATCACTGGGTGGTGTGTCATTCACCATTATAGTGAAACTTAGGTAAGTTTCCAGTCAGTCTGAGTTGATCTGCACAGGCTACAGTTATAGGGCCGGCTGCATCCAGTTCTGTCCAGTTCTATTAGGACCCCCCCAACAGTTTTTCTGTGTGTGTGTGTGTGTGTGTGTGGTTTCTGAGGGTGGTCCTTCGGTAACTGGGAGCATACCCTCCAAAGGTAGTTCTCATGCAGTGCCTTAGTAGTTTTTGCAAAAGGCTTGATATAGAAGGAGCAAGCCTGGCCCTACCCAGCTCTCCCTGCTTTCCTGGCTCAAGGAGTGATGCTTGGGTTCTGTACATTTCAGTCTACCATGAGGTCCTCACTAGAACTGAATCAATGCAGCCTCTAACAAGCCTGTCTTTGCTTCCCAAGTAGCCTATGTCAGGTATCTCATTACAGCAATGAAAAACTGAATAACAAAAGGTGCCAGTGTGATTCCATCTCTCTGGGCAGCAGTCACTAGTGAACACCACAAACACTGCTTTTTATCCAAGCATGGGGCAAATTAGAACACTACATTTCCAGGGAAAGCGGGGGAGGTTGCAGAAATGGTCTGTGTTCTTTGCAATGTCAGGAGAATGCTCTGCCAGTTCATTTTGTTTTTGCTTGTTGTGCACCACTGGAGGCTTATCTGAAGTTGTGCTCACAGGAATGCTTTCTCTACAACAGGCAGAAGGCATGTCAGCACCTCTTCGATCCCCGCGTGCTTTCTGAGGTCTGTGTTTTACTAGCCAAGAAAGTAGACTCAAGACACTCAGCAGCAAGTAGGGCGCAAACAAGTTGTCACGATGTTTAGCATCCACCTCATAATGGACACTTCTCCATTGCAACGGAAGCATTTTTGAGAATTCTATGTATTATCAACAGTTTGACCTTAGAAGAAATTTTCAGATTTAGTTATTTTTCAAGGAGAAAAAAACATCAGAATAAGGGAAATCAATGGGCACAACATTCAAAGACCCCTGAGTGCACTAATCCTGAGCAAGTGTCCTGTGAAAGGCCTGAGTTGGACAGTATGTGTGCAGCGCTGGGTGTGGTTGCTCTGACATTGTTTCTGTTCTTTCTGAAGTTACTTCTGCCTTTTTAAATCACACGATGCTGTCACCCAAGACTTAAAGTCTTTTCTATTGAACAGGGTTTAGGAATTCATACCAAGAAGTTAAAGTTCTGATCTGACAGATTTTTCCATGGTATTACTATTGACAAGGGCATGCTACTGAGATGAGGCACAATCCTGGGGAGTAGACCTGGGACTCAGGGACAAGGGAGAGGGACACTGTGTTTGGGAAGACTATGTGGGCCTCCTTTCTTACTGTCTTTCATTCACACCGCATTAACTATGCCTCCTCTGTCTACTCACAAAGCCAGACCCTGTGCTTCCCCAAAGGGGGTGTTTCTCTAAGCTTCACAAAAAGAAATTTGTTTTTCTCTTATCATTTAAACATGAACCTTTCTGTAGATGATAGGCTGTTTCTGGAAGTTTCTGATTCCACGATGTCATACAAAATCCAATTTTGGGAAATAATTTGGATGAAAATTTTATCCTGAAAGACTAGGCCTCAAGAGTTAATAACAAGATGAATTCTATGAAGCACATCAATGATTGCTTGGGGCTGGATGATTGACTATAAACAGGCAAGCGAAAATCTTTAGCAGTGATTGAGATGGCTTACATCTTGATTGTCGTGGTAGATAGATGGAGGCCATATATATATATATATATATACACACACATACACATACATACACACATATATACATACACAAAAATATTGGTCAAATTTCAACTAACTGTACAATGAAAATCGATGTAGCTTACTCTCTGAAAGCACATCTCAATAAAGTTGATTTAAACAGAAAAAAGATTTATTTGAGCCTGTGCAATAGGAGAATGTAATGTCTTATTTAAAAGAAGGCATTGTGGGTGAGATTGGGAGATGCTGGTCAAGCACACAAAATTTCAACTAAATAGAATGAATTGGTTCAAGAGATGTATTGTACAATATGGTGATGATACAGTGTATTTTTCAAATAAAGATCTCACTTTATTATTTATTTGTATTTTTTATAAGACAAAGTGAAAGAGAATGATGGCCTATCCCTCAATACCCACAATCTGTCAGTTTGGAGCCAGGAACTTGATTCATTTCTCCCATGTGGGTGGCAGAGACTCAAGTCCTTGAGCTATCACCTCTTGCTTCCCAGGTTGCTCATCAGTAGGAAACTGGAATTGAGAACAGAGCCAAGACTTGAATCCAAGCACTCTAACAGGTGATGTGGGTGGCCCCAGCAGCATTAAATGGTTGTCCCAAATTCTTGTTCCAATGTATTATATCCTTGAAAGTTGCTAAGAGGGTAGAAATTAAGTGTTCTGATTGCAAAATAAAAACAGAACTATATGAGGTAACATATATGTAATTAGCTCAATTTAGCCATTCTACAGTGTATTCCTGTTTCAAAACATGTCACACATGTTAAATTATGCACAATTTTCTTAATTAAAAATAAGAAAATTGGGACTGGCGCTGTGGTGTAGTAGGTTAAGCCTCTGCCTGTGGTGCCAGAATCCCATACGGATGCCAATTCATGTCCCAGTTGCTCCTCTTCTGGTACAGCTCCCTACTAATGTGCCTGGGAAAGCAATGGAAGATGGCCCAAGTGATTAGACCCCTGTACCCACATGGGAGACCCGAAGAAGCTCTTGGCTCCTGGCTTCGGATCAACTCAGCTCTGGCCATTGCGGCCATTTAGGGAGTGAATGAGCAAATGGAAGACCTCTCTCTCTCTCTCTCTCTCTCTCTCTCTCTCTCTCATTTCATCTATAACTCTGTCTCTTAAATAAATAAATCTTAAAAGAAAAAAAGAAAAATTTTGAGGCCGGAACAGTGGCATAGTGGGTAAAGCCACCACCTGCAGTGCCAACAGCCCATATGGGCACCAGTTTGAGTCCTGGATGCTCCTCTTTGGGTCTATCTCTCTGCTATCCCCTGGGAAAGCAAAGGAAAACTGCCCGAGTCCTTGGGCCTCAGCACCCACATGGGAGAAGCAGAAGAAGCTCTTGGTTCCTGGCTTTGGATCAGCTCAGCTCCGACCATTGCAGCCATTTAGGGAGTGAACCAACACATGGAAGACCTCTCTCTCTTTCTTTCTCTGTCTCCTTTTCTCTGTAACTCTGCCTTTCAAATAAATTAATAAATAAATCTTTAAAAAAGTAAAAAATAAGAAAATTTTGTGTTAGGATTATTTAAAAAAGGAAGTAACACATTAGAACTTAGAAATGTCAACAGAATTCAGGTAACAGTGTTTTGTTTTTAAAGATTTATTTATTTGAGGCCGGCGCCATGGCTCAATAGGCTAATCCTCCACCTTGCGGCACCGGCACACCAGATTCTTGTCCCGGTTGGGGTGCCGGATTCTGTCCTGGTTGCCCCTCTTCCAGGCCAGCTCTCTGCCATGGCCCAGGAGTGCTTGGGCCCTGCACCCCATAGGAGACCAGGATAAGCACCTGGCTCCTGCCTTCGGATCAGCGTGGTGTGCCAGCCGCAGCGTGCTGGCCGCGGCGGCCATTGGAGGGTGAACTAACGGCAAAGGAAGACCTTTCTCTCTGTCTCTCTCTCTCACTGTCCACTCTGCCTGTAAGAAAAAAAAAAAAAGATTTATTTATTTGAAAGGCAGAGTTACAGAGAAGCAAAGCTAGAGAGAGAGAAGATCTTCCATCCACTGGTTCAATCCCCAAATGGCTCAAAGGCTGGAACTGAGCCGATCTGAAGGCAGGAGCCAGGAGATTCTTCTGGATCTCCCACGTGGGTGCAAGGACCCAAGGACTTGAGCCATCTTCCACTGCTTTCCCAGGCCATAGCAGAGACCTGGATCAGAAGTAGAGCAGCCGGGATTCCAACCCGTGCCCATATGAGATGTTGGCACTGCAGACTGGGGCTTTAACCTGCTGTGCTTTTAATTGTTGACCGAGTTTTTTAAAAAGGATTTATTTAGGTCAGCGCTGCGGCTCACTAGGCTAATCCTCTGCCTGCGGCACCAGTACCCTGGGTTCTAGTCCTGGTCAGTCACCAGATTCTGTCCTGGTTGCTCCTCTTCCAGTCCAGCTCTCTGCTGTGGCCCAGGAAGGCAGTGGAGGATGGCCCAAGTGCTTGGGCCCCCGCACCTGCATGGGAGACCAGGAGGAAGCACCTGGCTGCTGGCTTTGGATCGGTGCAGCGCGCCGGCTGTAGCAGCCATTTGGGGGATGAACCAATGAAAGGAAGACCTTTTTCTCTGTCTCTTTCTCTCTCACTAACTCTGCCTGTTTAAAAAAAAATATATATATATATAGTAGCCCACTATTTATTTGCTGAGCAAATAAGTAGTTAAAAAAATAAAAAGGATTTATTTAGTTATTTGAAAAACAGAGTAACTCTCAGGGACTCTGTAAAATTTGTTGAAAGAACAAATGAATTTACTCAGTGCCTACTCTGTGCCTAGCACTGAAAATAATAAGACAAATTAGAACCATCTCCACAACTAATAGTGCAGACAGATTATGACTATTGTAATATTATGGAATATCACTGACAATCAGGATATGAAGTTTTGGGGCAACATCAATAAGATTATAACTAGGGGAATGCGTGGGGGCCTCCCAGTGGGTAGTCTTGTTTTTTACTTTGGAAGACAGGTATGTGAGTCTCTAGGTGGCTTCCTTGCCCTCCCGTAGCTGGTGGGTAGAGCTCACTTGCAACTGGGCAGCAACCACTTGCTCTGCCTCTTCGCTGGAACTCTGTCATGGGTGGTGCAATCACCTGAACTTTGGAGTCAGGCATATGTTGGACTCGAGTGGTCCCCTTCTTACCCAGCCCCAAATCTTAGGCCTCTTCTTACCATGATCCCATGCCCTGAGAAATACGGGAAATGATTATGGAGTAGGGTCATGCTGCTGTCCCCAGGATGCTGAAACATTTTCAAGAATGCTCACATCCCACAGAATGAAAAATATGCTTTCTTTCCTTTTCATGCAAATTGGAGTCATAATGGGTTTTCAGAATCATGATTCTTGTCCAGAAAATACCACGCCTGTCTCTTCCTGAGGAGGTCAACCACATATGTCATTCAGATAAAGTTTCTCAACCTCAGCACTGTTGTCACTGGGAGCTGGATAATTTTCTGCTTTCCTGCCTTGTGCATGGCAGAGTGTCAGCAGTATCCCAAGCCTCTATGCATCTGATGCAAGTAGCACCTCCCCTTCTGTTCCATGCTGCCTCCAAATAGTGCCAAACATCCCCTGAGGGCCAAAACATTTTCTATTTGAGAACCACTGCCAGAGGCCCAGGCTGGCTAGAGTGCCTTGACAAGTACTTAACCTTTCAGTCACTCAGTTTGCACATCTGTGCAATGGGGTGAAAACAGATCTACTCTGTAGGAAGATTAAGCCAAACAATTCATTTTCTAGGCTTAGTGCAGTGACAGGCACATGGTAGCCAATCAGGGAAGGTTTGCCTGGAGCCCAATCTGCAGCATGTCTCATCTAGCCCACTGTTTACCACTATTTATTTGTGCTTTGGGAAAAGGGAAATGAAAAAGCCATGAGCTTGAGGCACATGGACTACACATAGCTCAGAAATTTTTCCTGAGGACGAGGAAGGTGAATCTGCCAGGGGAAGCATGCATCGCTCTTCTTTCTACCCTCGCCATAACAAAGCTTCAAATAACATCACCTGTCAGAGTATAGTCACTATCTAGATTGTCAGGTAAAACCTCAATTAAAAAGAGAAAAAGAAAAGAAAACCCCTAGAAAATTCAGTTTGAGATCATGTCATGTGTCCAAGAATGTGTCAATCCTTGAGGACACCTGTTCATTGCAAGGTGAAATATTCGTGGTGCTCCACACAGGGAGCCTTGTTCCAGCATTGCAATGACTCATTGTACGAGCTCACTTCTCTTCTTCTTCTTCTTTTTTTTTTTTTTTTTGACAGACAGAGTGGACAGTGAGAGAGAGAGAGAGACAGAGAGAAAGGTCTTCCTTTTGCCGTTGGTTCACCCTCCAATGGCCGTCGTGGCCGGCGCGCTGCGGCCGGCGCACTGCGCTGACCCTAAGGCAACAGCCAGGTGCTTCTCCTGGTCTCCCATGGGGTGCAGGGCCCAAGCACTTGGGCCATCCTAAACTGCACTCCCGGGCCACAGCAGAGAGCTGGCCTGGAAGAGGAGCAACCGGGACAGAATTTGGTGCCCCGACTGGGACTAGAACCTGGTGTGCCGGCGCCGCAAGGCGGAGGATTAGCTTATTGAGCCATGGTGCTGGCCTCACTTCTCTTCTAAGAAGGGCTGTCACCCTGCAATGCTTCGGGATGTGCAGACTGTAGGAACCAAGCCTGTTAGACCCTGTGTGTGGCAGTCTCCAACAACAAAGAGATCAAATCTTAACAACCTTCAAGAAAATAGATTTGCTGCTGAGTGCTCTTCTTGGGGTAGTTTATTACAGACTAGATTCATCTTAGACTGTTCATTCCTCAACACACAATATCAGCGGAGGGTTAGAATTCATAATGAGAACACAAAGGGAGCAGGCACAGAAGGCAGCAGAACTTATCCATGGGAAAGACTTAATGTAGGTAGCTGGGAGGATGAGGAGCAAGGTAAAGGTGGCCTATCATGTTTCTGGTGTCCTGGGGAAGGTGGTGATGCAGGTACTCCTTAGAAAGTGGCTTTGAGATGACCAGTGAGCTCTGGGACATTTCTACTCTCCCTCAAAAACAGGCAGGAGTGCCTCAACAGGGCTGTGGGCCACCACAGTTGGGTACAACCACCAGCAGGGGTGACAAATCTAGTAGGTTTGCAGACCAGACTGCAAAGAGTTTGCTGGGCTCAGGCTTGCTTGGGCCACTGAAGCACGACTCCGTATGTCTTCATGCTTTCGTCTTTTGTCTGCTAAATATCCCCATCATCTGGATTTAGAGATAAGGAATCCTCACTTCATCATCTGGCAGGTTGCAAGTGTCTTCCTCCTTTAAACAGCAGGTGAGAAATAGCTATAACCTATTATTTCCCATGTGCATTTGTCCACTTTCTGTTGCTGTAACAAAATACCCTAGGTTGTGTACTTTATAAAGAAAGGAAGCTTATTTAGGTCATAGTCCTGAATGTCCAAGAGCATGGACATCTGGTGAGGGTCTCCTGTCTGCTTCACAGCACAGTGGATGGCATTGTGGTGGGAGCAGTCTGAAAGAGAGAAAGATTACTGATACTGATGCAAGAGTGATCCAGGGGCCAGGCTTGCTCATTTTAGAACAACCTGGGTCCTATGAGAAATTACAATGATCTCTTTTTTTTGTAAAGATTTATTTATTTATTTGAAAGTCAAAATTAGAGAGAGGGAGAGATAGAGAGAGAGAGAGAGAGAGAGAGAGAGAGAGAGAGACCTTCCATCCTCTGATTAATTCCCCAGATGACTGCAATGGCCAGGGCTGGGTCAGGCCAAAGCCAAGAGACTTTTTCTGGATTTCCCATGTAGGTTCAGAGGTCCAGGGACTTGGGTTATCTTCTGCTGCTTTCTCAGGGACATCTGCAGGGAGCTGGATTGCAAGTGGAACAACTGGAACTTGATTCGGTGCCCATATAAGAAGCCGACATTGCAGGCGGAGACATAACCTTCTATGCCACAGCACCAGCCCCCAAAAGACCTCTTCTGAGGAAGATGCTCCCAATGACCTAAACATTTTCCACAGGGTTACCTGCCACCTCCCCACATTGCCACACTGAAGGTCAAACTTCCAACACCCAAACCTTTTGGGAGAAAACCTACATCCAAACCATAGTACCATGCTTTGATGAATCTACCCAAATCCAAGAGCTCCCTAATGTGCTATATGCCTCCCATGTCAGGGATTTTCAAGTAACTCTTTTTCTCATTTGGAAAATTTTTTTCCTTCTCTGTCTAGACACATTTTTTTAAAGTCTAGACTGTGACCCAACTAAGAAACATTTGTTCATGATGCCAATCTATGATTTTTTCATTCTTCTGCTTTCCTGTATTTTCTGTACCAATTTTCCACAAAATTATCTTTAACATGGTTGCCTGAGAAATAGTGGTTATCTTGTTTTCCATAGATTTACTGTCTAAAATGCAAGTACTGTGCCTTATATGAAACTTCAAAATATCTTTAGAAAAAGGAATTAAAAAGTAAATTCATTTCAGTTAAAATAATTGAAATCCATGCATAGTGTTTTTCATAATATGCACTTTCCGGCTGGCGCCACGAAGGCTCAATAGGCTAATCCTCTGCCTTTGGCGCCGGCACCCTGGGTTCTAATCCCAGTCGGGGTGCTGGATTCTGTCCCGGTTGCTCCTCTTCCAGTCCAGCTCTCTGCTGTGGCCCGGGAGTGCAGCAGAGGATGGCCCAAGTCCTTGGGCCCTGCACCTGCATGGGAGACCAGGAGAAGCACCTGGCTCCTGTCTTCGGATCAGCGCGGTGCACCGGCTGTAGCACACCGGCTGCAGCGGCCATTGGGGGGTGAACCAATGGAAAAGGAAGACCTTTCTCTCTGTCTCTCTCTCTCACTGTCCACTCTGCCTTAAAAAAAAAAACATAATATGCACTTCCATGAACTTTTTAAAGACCCTTATACTTCCTTGGATGCTCAGAGATCAGCATATAGAAGGCCTTTAAGACTGGTTACTTTACAAAATGGTCTTTCTGAGATTCCAGAAGAGTCTGATTTACACATAGCCACCATGGGATATTGGCATTGTATGTGTGAGTGTGTGTGAGGGGAGTTAATGAACAGCCATCCTATTCTAGATCTCAGAAAGGGGGAGGGAGGGAGGGAGGGAGAGAGAGAGACAGAGAGAGAGAGAGAGAGAGAGAGAGAGAGATGCATACACATAGAGGAAAAGAGAGAGAGATGGAAAGATAAAAAAAGATTGCACTTCCATGCATTGGTTCACTCCCCTAATGCTGTAACAGCCAGGCCTTGGCAAGACCAAAGCCAGGAGCTGGCATTCAACCCAGGTTAAATGGACGGCAGGGATCTAGCTTGTGAGCCATCATTGCTTTCTCCCGGAGTGTGCATTATCAGGAAGTTGGAATTGAGTGTTAACCCCGAACACTCTGATATGGAATATGGGCATCTTAACTGCTGTGCCAAAGGCTTACCCTGCATTGTTGCCTTCAATGTGTACTATAGTTTCTTGTTTTCATGTAGTTTGTTTTGTGTGGTCCCCTCTTTTCCTTGATAGTCTGTGAGTGCTAGAAAAGGGACTTTACTTCATTTACTTCTGCATCCTTAGACTCCAGCACTTAATGACACACAGAAGCACTGGGGAGAGGCTGGTGATCAGAATGAAGACATTGGTAGAAAACATCAGTTCTCCCCTCCCCCTCATCTCACCTTGGCCCATAATAACAAATAGGAACAGTAAGTAGAAATGATAATAAATAAGAAGTCCCTCCCATTCTGAGTTTTTTTATTTTTTTAAAGCAAATTGCATTATTTTTTTTAAAGATTTATTTATTTATTTATTTGTGAGGTAGAGTTACAGACAGTGAGAGGGAGAGGCAGAGACAAAGGTCTTCCAGCCACTGGTTCACTCCCCAGATGGCTGCAATGGCCGGAGCTGCACCAATCTGAAGCCAGGAGTCAGGAGCTTCTTTCAGGTCTCTCACGTGGGTGCAGGGCCCAAGGACTTGGGCCATCTTCTACTTCTATCCCAGGTCATAGCAGAGAGCTGGATTGGAAAAAGAGCAGCCGGGACTCAAACCGGCGCCCATATGGGATGCCGGCGCTTCAGGCCAGGGCTTTAACGTGCTGTGCCACAGCACTGGGCCCCTGAGGTTTTAGAAGATATAACTTTCCCCCTGTTGTGTCCTATACTCAAGGGCCAGAGAGAAGTGATTCCTTCGTGAGTCTGGAGAAGGAACTGGAACTGGTAAGTTTCCATCTTTGGGGTGCTCTCATTCATGCAACAGCTTGTCCTAGGTCACACACTCCATCTTCCCTAGGGGCAGAGATCTGCCATCCTCTAGCTCTGTCTGTGAACCGCCGGAGTAGCGCAATCTGAGGGGAGGACGTAGACACTTGGCTTTGTCTGCAGGTTCAAAGTTCACTTTTCCACTTCACCTTTATTCACAACAGTCATGATCTTCTTATCTCCAGTCTGCCTCTGAGCCTCTCTAAACTGTTTCTGAGCTCTGAGCAGGGAAAGGAGGCATTATAAACTATGCCTCTCAGCATCTCAATATAGCTAGGGAGGTAAGACCTTGAAAAAGGAGTGCTGTGCTCCTTCCCCACTTCCCTAGAGATGCCTTGGCACCCTGTCAGTCTGGGACTCTCCACCTCCAGGAGACTTACAACTGCAGTGCTGGGCTGGACCATAGCAAGGCCCACATGCCTCTGGGTCTCAGATAGAAGAAAGGATGGACTTCTCAAAGCATCCCCTCTTTGTTCCGAGTGGGTCTCCACTTTCTCAGAGGCCATATTTACAAGGAATCTTAAGTAATGGCTTTGGGAAATGGGTGAAGCAGAATAAGGAGGAGCACATTGTTAACTCAGACATCTAGGTCTTCAGAGGCTTGGGAGGAGAGTTGATGCATTAATTATGTATTTTATTTTCTATGCTTCCTTCCTGATATCTGAGGAGTTGTTTGATGGAGGGACTGCCCCTTCCAGGTTTTGCTATTTCCTTAGGGATAGAAAACGACTCCCCTGGGAGCTGCCTTTCAATGCAAACCAATCAATTCACCACCCCCTCCATCAGGCACTCATGCTCTGGGCCATTATCTACCTGAGCCAATTACATTAGGGCCCAGAGTTGACAACCAGACAGCCCCTAAGTCCCAGAACTCTGAGATTCAATCCTGAACCAGCTTATCCTGTCCTGCTTGTTCCTCCCCAAGGAAACCTTGAAAAGGGCTGTCACTCATGCTTTGCTCCACCTCCCTCTGCCTCCTGGTTGACACTGATATGCTCCCTCCTCTTGGGATTTGTGAGGATAATAAATTCTTTTTTTCAGTGTCAGTCATCTCCTGATATGTTGACCTTGCCATACCTAAATAATAAGAAAGTGTGTATTTTAAAATAGTTTAGAACTGCAGAAGCAGAGAGAAAGCTGAGAATCGGAGAAGAATAATGTAGCCTTCTTCATTGGATTCTTAGCTTATGCCAAATTACTATAAGCACCTTATGTGAATTAATTCATTCAATCTTCACACAAACTCTCCTTTTTTTTTTTAAATTTATGAGAGGCAGAAAGGGACAGAGAGGAACAGAGAAAGTGCCCATCTGCTGGTTTACTCCCCAAATGCCTTAGGCCCGGGAACTTATTCCAGGTCTCCCATGTTGGTGTCAGGAGACCCACTACTGGAGCTGTTACCACTGTCACCCAGGGTGGACATTATCAGGCAGCTAGAATCACAAGCTGAGCCAGGGCTTGAACCCAGACACTGTGGTTTGGATAAGGGTATCTAAATTGGTGTACCGACTGCTAGATCAAATACCTGCTGCTAACCCCTACTCTTTTTTTTTTTTTGGATAGGCAGAGTTAGACAGTGAGAGAGAGAGAGAGAAAGATCTTCCTTTTTCTGTTGGTTCACTCCCCAAGTGGCTGCCACGGCCGGCACGCTGTGCTGATCCAAAGCCAGGAGCCAGGCGCCTCCTCCTGGTCTCCCATGTGGGCACAGGGCCCAAGGACCTGGGCCATCCTCCACTGCACTCCTGGGCCACAGCAGAGAGCTGGCCTGGAAGAGGAGCAACCAGGACAGAATCCGATGCCCCAACTGGGACTAGAACCCAGGGTTCCAGCACCACAGGCGGAGAATTAGCCTAGTGAGCGGTGGCGCTGGCCACCCCTACTCTTAATAGATGCATTTTTCAAATAAGGAGAATCTCTGAGATCAGAGAGACTAAATAAGCTCCTCAAGGCAACACATCCAAGGAATGCAAGGAAAGGAAAAAGGATGGTAGAAATGACTGTGGGCACTTGGAAATCACTGTAGCATCTTCATGCAGTTGTTGTAGATAAATCACCTGCTACTTGCACATGAGTGATCTCTGCCCCTTTGTTTTAAATAAATGGTAATGAAACCAAAGGACTGGATGGACTACCATCAAAATTCTCTTTATCAAGCGAAGACAGGGCCAAGCTTTTGCAAATCCCTGCTGATGTCTCATTCTGTTTTAGTACCACGGACACCTTAGAGATAACTGAGAGCATTGAATCCCGTCAAGTTCTTTCCTGAGTAACAGTTTCTCATTGCCTCATGGTGCTTCTGTTGCTCAATGGCTCCAGGGAGTGAGCTGTGACAACTCCAGACCCATTGTGCAGTTGAACATCAGCTTTCATTCCTTCTTACTCCAGGGAAGCCAAGAAATACATTTCACACACACACACACACACACACAAAGAACTCCACAAGTTCAAGTTTTGTTTTCATCATGTCAAAACAAACAGTTGAACATTCAAATTCAGTTGCTGCGGCTGCTGCCCTGATGTTTTGTTTCACTGTGGGAGAGATTCAAAACAGGGTATGTGTATTTTGTGTCTCCTTTTTTCTTTTTAATTTTATTTATTTGATAGGTAGAGTTACAGACAGTGAGAGAGAGAGACAGAGAGAAAGGTCTTCCTTCTGTTGGTTCACTCCCCAAATGGCTGCTTTGGCTGGTGCTGCACCAATTCGAAGCCAGGAGCCAGGTGCTTCCTCCTGGTCTCCCATGCGGTTGCAGGGGCCCAAGCACTTGGGCCATCCTCCACTGCCCTCCTGGGCCATAGCAGAGAGCTGGACTGGAAGAGGGGCAACCGGGACTAGAACCTGGTGCTCATATGTGATGCCGGTGCCACAGGCGAAGAGTTACCAAGTGAGCCACGGTGCCGGCCCCCTCCTTTTTTTTTTTAAGCAAAATTTTCTGAAACTTAAAACAAATTGAAGTCAGTCAATTAATGTATGTGGTGTGGACAGCCAAGGGTTTCAAGTTCATTTGGATGACTCATTGAACTTCAAAAGGAACCCCAGAAGGGGAAGCATCAGTGCCTCCAAATTCATTGTGAGTTGATGGTCAGAATCATCTGGCAGCTGTGTTAAAGTGACCTCAGCTAAAGGTCCTGTGACACAATTTGCTGGAACCAGCCGAATTTTCTTGGTTTGCTGATTAAACACTTCTTTCTGCAGGAAATCCCACTTCAGCTTTTGTTTATCTGGGAAGTTAAGAAACAAATCTCCCCCCCCCCCCCAAAAAAAAAAAAAACAAACAGAAACAAAACTCTGCACTGTGGTCTGCAGGGTCTGGAGAAGAGGGGATGAGGATGCTTTGAATACATCTTACAAGATTCTCCTAATACCATGGATTACCTGGTTCATCAGGAAGGACTGATAAGAGAGTCAGATGTTGGAACTGGCAGCACACAAGCAGTTAATGGGTGCCAATGGCATGTCATGGAGGAGGAGCCCACATCTTGGGAAGTAGGGTCCTACATCCTCTCTTCCCAGAACTGACAACTACTGGGTTGAGCCGTGCAAACTTGCCACTTTGGTAGGTTAAAAGTGGTCAAGTCTTCAGGGGCCAGGAGCTTCACGTGGGTGCAGGGGCACAGGTGCTTGGGCTGTCTTCTGCTGCTTTCCCAGGCACCTTGGCAGGGAGCTGGATCAGAAGTGGAGCAGCAGAGACTTGAATCAGCACCTTTATGGGATGGTGGCACCGCAAGGGAGCTTTACCCACTGTGCCACAGCATCAGCTCCATAGAGGACTCTTGAGGGAGTGAAATTTCTGAAAGTCCAATAGGAACTCCAATAATATGTTTAGCTGCAGGGATGCTTCTGTGTCCTGTGTTTAGTCTTCATGTTCAGCTTTACAGATAATTGCCTAACTTCTGTTGTGATGAGCTCCATGGGCAGAACTCAAATTTACCCTGTTATTTCCACAGTTTTTTGTTAACGTTCCTAGTATCTTCTTAAACACAGATTAAAGAAGTGACATGTGTCCTGCCTTTAGAATCATTAAATACTACAGGTTTCGGGGCCAGAGTGGTGGCACGGTGGGTTGAACTGCTGCCTGCAGTGCAGGCATCCCCTGTGAGTGCTGTTTCAGGTCCTGCTGCTGCACTTTCAGTCCTATCCCTACTGGTGCCTGGGAAGGTGGTGGAGGGTGGCCCGGGTGCCTGGGCCCCTGCACCTACTTGGGAGACCCAGATGGAGTTTTAGGCTTCTGACTCCAGTTTGGCCCAGTCCCTGTTGCGGTTGCCATTTGGAGTGTGAACCAGTGGATGGAAGATCTCTCTCTCTCTCTCACTGTAACTCTGCATTTTGAATAAATAAATTTGAATAAATAAATAAATACATCTTTTTGAGAAATAGTATATATTGGGGCTGGCTTTGTGGTGTAGTGGGTGGGACTGCCGCCTTTGAGGTCAGCATCCTATATGGCTGCCCATTAGTGTCCTGGCTATACCACCTTGGATCCAGCTTCCTGCTACTGCACCTCAGAAAGCAGTGGAGGATTATCTGGGTGCTTGGGTCCCTGAATGCACATGGGGACCCAGATGAAGCTCCTGGCTCCTACCATCAGCCTGGCCCAGCTGCATCCATTGTGGCCATTTGGGGAGTGAACCAGCAAATGGAAGATCTGTCTGCTTCCCCCCCCGGCCCCATAACTCTGTTTTACAAATAAATAAATCTTTTTAAAAAGTGGTCAAATCTTATAAATTTCATATGGTTGGACCCCATTCTCCAACCTCTACTTTATCTTAACTATGATATGAATGAGAGTGTGATCAGCCAACCTGGATTTGCTTGAGATCTATCCAGTTTTAGCACTGAAATCCCCCAACCAGGAAAATCCCTCTGTGTGGGGCAAATGAGGTAGTTGGTCAGCCAGTTGGGGGCCCAGGTTCAAAGTCCCCAGCTTGGTGTATCGGGTTCTCATCCTGGATACATCCTCCATTCTATTAGGGCTTCATTACTAAAGGGAACCATTATCTTCACTAAGTGCCAAACATTGTGCAAAATTTCATTAGTCTTCAAAATAGTTCTTCCAGGCAGAGAGAAGTCAGGCAGCTTTCCCAAGGTCTCCTCTGCTTTGGGGTTAGAGCTTTCGTGGCTTCTGGGACCTCAGCATCTATTTATGTGCCAGATACATGATAGGCCCTGGGATTAAGGTGGTGAAGACAGACCAGGTTTCTAGCACTAGAAACAGAAAACTGTCAAACAACTCCTTTTCATTTGTTGGATAACATTTCTTCAAAAATGTAAAAATGAGGATAGGTGCTTAGCCCTGAGGTTAAGTGCCAGTTAAAAATGTCTGCATTCTACATCCAAGTATCCCACTTCAGCTCCTGATTCCAGCTTCCTGCTAATAGAAGCTCTAGGAGGCAGCAACGGGGCTCAAGTAATTGGGTTCCTGTCACATGTGTGAGGGATATGGATTGGTTCTAGCTCTTGGCTCCTGCCTGACCCAGCCACAGCTGTTCTGGGGAGTCAGGAATAGGAGATGCACATGCTCTCTCTCTCTCTCTCTCTCTCTCTCTCTCTCTCTTTCTCTCTCTGATTCTCTGAAAGAAAAGAAAGAAAGAAGAGAGAAATGCAGTAATGAAGAGACTTGAATTTAAATGCCTTCCTAGATTTAAGGACACGGAAGTAGCTTGGAGGTGCCATGCTTCCTGTGGGAGGCTGGGCAGCAGGGATGTGGCTCCCACACTGTTCAGTGTGTGGCGAGAATGGGCAGATTTGGGCAGGAGGGGTCTGGGGCAGGAAGGTTAGATGTGCTTGATTTCATACCTGACTACTCCGGCTAGACATTTGCATTCATTTTTCCTGAGAGTCCTCTCTCCTGTGGATCTCTGTTTTTATGACACGTTCTCATGGGATGTTATTGGCACCTGATATTTCACTGAAAAGGAAAACTTGTCAGAGCAACATAACAGTTCTCTCAAAGACAGCCAGTGACATTCGGGTTTGATTAACTGTATTCCTCATACTGGGTGCTGTGACTTTTGGTATCTGCAGCCATTTCCCAGCAGACCTGAAATCCACAGCACAGGGAACATCTTTGAAGAGAGTCGATGGTACTTGCAGATCTAGGGAACTTCCCTCTGTTAGAAGAAACAGGTTTATATGAAAGGTAGAGTGCATTATTCTCACAAATGTTGAGTATATAACTTGCAGAATTACTGATTTTGGAGTTATTTCAGTCTCTACTTCCAGGTTCTTAGATCACAGAGGTAAAATATAAGGAACACTGAATCAGAATTTAAGAATAACTCACAGAAGCCTGAGCTCACACAACATTCACATGTCCTCTGAACTTGATTTCTTAATATTCTTTGGAAAAAAATGCTTTTTCTTTTTCTTATTTTTCTGTCATGTGGGCTACCAAAATATGAAAATTTGGAAAGGAGATATTTTATTAATAGTTTCTTAAAATTTTATTTTATTTGAGATGCAGAGAGAATCAGGGTCAGAGAGATAGAGAGAGGTATCACTCATCTGCTGGTTCATTCTCCAAATGTTCCCAATGTTGGGGGCCAAAACTTGGATCTAGGAACTTAATCCAGATCTTCTACATGGGTAATAGGTAGTCAATTACTGGATCATCACTGCTGCCTCCCAGGGTACGTCTGCATTGGCAGGAAGCTAGATGTGAATCAAATTCAGACTCTGATATGGGATGCAATCATCTTAACCAGCATATTAACTGATAGGCTAAACACCTACCCTGACATGTTATTTTTATTTATTTTATTTTATTATTATTATTTTTAAAATATTTATTTGAGAGGCAGAGTTATAGACAAAGAGAGAGAGAGAGGGACATGGAGAAGGAGGTCTTCCAGCTTCTGGTTTACTCCCTAAATGGTGGCAATGGCCAGGGTTTGGCCAGGCTGAAGCCAGGAGCCAGGAGTTTCTTTCAGGTCTCCCATGTGGGTACAGGGGCCCAAGCACTTGGGTCATGCTCCACTGCCTTGCCAATAGCAGGGAGCTGGATAGGAAATGGAGCAGCGGGGGACTCAAACTGGTGACCATATGGGATGTGGGTGCCACAGGCGGAGGCTTAGTGTACTATGCCACAGCACTGGCCCCCTGACATGTTATTTTTAATCAAATAGTGTAAGGCACTATGAGTAACCAATACATGACTACAATTTTCTGAATTGATTTTGGATACTAGATTTTGAAAAGATTTTCTTAATGTCTACATCACAGCAGAAACTTGAATTAAGTGACTTTATACTTGATAGCAATTATAATTTGGTCTTTAAAAATACATAAATTGTCCTTAAATTATCCTTAAAGGGATATAATTATCCTTAAAAATTAGCATGTTTGGTTGATTTTAAACGAAAAATCACCATTAGATTTATTGTGTAAAAACGTATTAGTTATCTTCTGCCTTAAAAGTAAAACATGGCAAAGTTTTCCATGTCTTAAAATTCAAATTGGATGGCTCAGAGTCATTAAAAAGCAGGTGAGTGCAAGACATGAAATGCTTGTGCAAAGGATACTATTTTTGTTGTTATCTTGGCTTTCCTTAAAAGAATGATCTAAGGCTGAGTGTTGGCAGTAAGAGTGAAGTAGATGTTGGGCTCTATCTTGTTTATCAGTTCAGTTGACCAAAACATTAACCTCACATTTTGAAGCTGTGTCAGAAACTACAGGCATCCCCCCTAAAGACAATGCGAACTGTGATTTCCAAGTCCAAAATAATGCAGCTATTTCTGTGATATTGAACAGGCTGCATGGAGGAGTACAGATTAAATCAGCTGGTTCTTGCCTCCTCATGGCTATATCTTTGGGAGGATGTGGTTTGAATGGGTCCGTGTTTTTGAATGTTTTAGATTGCTGGATGAGATAGGTGTTTGATTTTTTTATTCTCCCCTCTGTGTAAAGATTTTTATATAATCATCTGATGCTTTATGGTTATTCTCTGTTTTAGGAGAAAGGAAGTTAATATATAATATATCTCTCTTGCTTTTTTCTCCATTCTAGGTTGGCATTTTGTTATAATTGTGTGTTTTATGTTGAGTTTTAAGTGACAGTGCTATTATGCAAGTTAGTAGGCATTTAACAATTGTCAAGAATGAAGTAAGATTCAAACCTACTCATATAGAATGTTTATGTGGAGTTCAAGTTATGGAAATTTTCTTTGATTTTTATAGACTTTTCAATTTGTAAACAAAGAAGATTTCCATACTCATCTTCTCAGTAAGAGATAATAAATCAACCAAAACATTTTAGCAACCCAGGAGACAATTCCTCACTTTTCCCAACGAGAGTGTTTTATTTATAAGTGATCAAAGGAGCTGTCTGTTTCCACGTAGAGGTATGGATAAAATGGGAGCCTGCATTTTAGTGTCAAATAGAGATCATTGGGCAGCCCATTGATACAGAGGTAAGTATTGCAAAGAAAAAATCTGAAATAGAATTACTTATAAGTTCTCACTTCTGAACAACAATAACGAAAGAGATTCCAATCATCCAAACCAGTTGCAAACATGAACATCTATTATTGTGCATATTGATCCATAGAATTAGACTACATTATCAAATGAGAAGAGCAAAGAGAGGAAGCCAAGCTAGAATTGCACACAGTTGCCATTGTGTTGGTGCAGCAAATGACCTGGTAGTCTGTGGCCTTGAACAGAAGTTGCCAAGACTTCTTGAACTGTATTAAGAGGAAACTGCTCTGGAGTCCAAAAGAATTTGGCATTGAATCTAGGCTGTACCATTTATGGATCATGTAAGTTGAGCTTTTCTCAACTCTGAGGTTCATTCACCTCATCTATAAATTGGGCATGAATTATATGTATCCTGAAGATTTGTTTTGAGAGAAACAAATATGGTAATAATGCTGAACTCAGACTCTGATTTCTGACACATGGTAGTCTCCAGCCATAGTGGACTCATTGTTCAACCCCTCCTGTACCTAAGGAGCACACTCTGACAATACACCATAGTACTCCCTGAAGAAACAGGCTTCTGTCCACCAACAATAAAAAATTTTAACTGTTTACTTTTAAAAATATATCTCAGTATAACAGTTATTCATAGTTATATCTATGATATGTGTAGGATTTTGCTGTTGAACTCACACAGACATTTAAATTCAAGGTTATCAGTTAGTTGTATTAATAAGGTAGAATCTTAAGACAATTATAGGGGTTAGGGTCTGGGAGCTCCTTGGGTCACTGGGGTTGTGTCCTTAGAAGGACATTTTTGTGAGAGCTTGAGTATAAAGACTGAATGAGGTCCAGTCTCAGGATCCCATATCTTTCTTTATTCTCTGCCATTGCCAGACACTGACACAATGAATCTCTGTGATCTTGGACTCGAACCTTCAAAATTGTGAGCTAAGTAAACGTGTTCTCTTTACATTGTTAGCTTCTTTCAGATATTTTGTTATGGTTATGGGAAACTGATTAATATAGAGAATTGGTACTGAGGAGTGGGATTATGATTGTAACTATACCTGAAGATGTGGAGGAGCCTTTGCAATTGGTTTTCTGGAAAAGGCGTGGAAGAGCAAGGCAAAGCCTAGAAAGCTGTAAGCATAGTTTTCCAGGAAGTTCTGAGGAAGCTTCAAAAGACAAGGAAAGAGCTGGAAGGTCTTAGAGATTGACTAAGTATTTGTGACCAGAATGTTAGACAAATGTGAACAGTGAAAGCTTTGCTGATGAGGTTTCTTTTGTTTATTTATTTTTAAAATTTTATTTGAAAGTGAGAGAAAGAGAGAGAGAGAGAGAGAAAGAGAGATTTTCCATCTGCTGGCTTGCCAGATAGCCACAACAGCTTGACCTGCACTGGGCCAAGCCAAAGCTAAGAGTCCAGAGCTCTTCCAGGTCTCCCATGTAGGAGGAAGGGGCCCAAACACTTGGGCCATCTTTGCTACTTTTCCCAGGCCACAAGCAGGTAGCTGGATTGGAAGTGGAGCAGCCGGGACATGAATCAGCACTCACAGGTTGCTATGCCACAGTGCTTGGTTCGTTGGTGAGGATTCTAGTGGTAACTAGACTAAAGGCCATCCTTGTTCCACTGTGGCAAAGTTGTGTTGTGCACATTCCCAGATACTTTGTGGGAGAAAGAAGTTACAGATGGCATACAAGTTTATTTGGCAGAAGAGATTTTTAAGATAGCAATGCATTCAGGTAATAGCATGGCTCCTATTAGTCATACAGTGAGAATCAGGGCAAAAAGGAGCAAGATGGAAAGATCTGAAAAGTTCGCAGTCTGCCTAGAAAAAGAGCAAAGAAACAGCATTTTGGAAACAAGAGAATGGGCATGGAGAAAACTACTTGCTAAAGAGATGGATGCAGGTAAAAGAGAGCCCTGTGCTAATAGACAAGCAATGGCAGAGGGACCTCAAAGACGTTTCAGACATCCTCAAGGCTTCCCTTCCCATCACAGACCCAGAGACCTAGCAAGAGACCTAGCAAGATAGAATTATTTAATGAAATTTCAGGGCATTTTCATTGAGCTTGTGCAAGATCACCTCCAGAATCATTTAGCTGTGCTCACCTGGTAAAGCACTGAAGTTGCAGCCATGGTTCACTAGGTGGCAGATCTTGGCATTGCCCACATGATGCTTGGAGTCTTCGTGGCTTCCACCAAGATTTCAAAGGAAAATTTGTGAGGTCAGGAAGAGATGTGCCACAATATTGACGCCCCTACATGGAGTCCTTGAGGGGCAATTTTTAGCAGAGATATGGGGGTGAGGCCAGTGTGGAGATCCCAGCATTGTGCTATGCTCACCCAGAAAGCCACAGATATCTGTGTGCAGCCACAAAGAGCAACTGTGTGGGCAGAGACCAACTGAGATGCAGAGGTCTGGAGACCTTCCCCTTGATTTCAAAGGATGTTTTAGACAAGCTGGGGACCCAGGCAGAGCCCTGATGTGGCAGCAGAGCCACTAGGGCAATGGCAAGCAGATATGTCAGGTTAGAGTTCTGCAGATTCCCGCCAGGGCAGTGCCTAGTGGAGCTGCAGGAATGAGACTTCAACCTGTGAGAAGTGAAGCTCAAGCCACTGCCAACAAAGTTGTAGGGGTGGCGTTGTCTGAGTATTTGGGAGATCAACCACCACAGTGTGCCCAGATGCTGGGCATAGAGCTTTAGAATTTTGGCTGGCTTTTGGTTTTATTAACCCTATCTACTGCCCTAGTATCCTGTTTTACAATGCAGATGCATACCCTGTCCCACCACTGTGTCTTGAAAATTTGAATTTCTATTGGCTCACAGCTGGAAGAGTTTGCCTGCAGTCTCAGATGAGACCCTGGATTTCAGAGTTTTGAATTAATGTTGGACTTAGTTAAGACTTTGAAACTATTAGAGATGGAATGACTACTGTATGTGAAAAAGACATGAGTTTTGGGGAGCCAGGGATGGAGTGCTGTGGCTTGAACAATTTGAATCCTGAACTAATGGAGAAGTTTAACCTCTAAAGTCATAAAGTAATGGTACTGAGGAAACAATTCAGCAAAAGGTTTAAGATTGGGCCTAGTGGGAGGTTCCTAGAACATTGTGGGTGTGCCTGTTGAAGGGAGGTCTTTTGATAGATTGGTTATAAAGTCTGGAGGTAGTCCAGCCTCTTTCTCTGTTTCCTGTACCATAATGTAATCCTTCCTCTGTTGTGCAAAACCACTAAGACTGCCCTGTCTTGAGACTGAACCTCCAAAACTGTTAGCTAAGCAGATCTTTTTTCTTTATAAAGTTAGCATCTCTCAAGTATTTCACTGTAGTGTTAGAAAGCTGTCTGATACAACCAGTTTTTGGCATATATAATTAAAATATTTAAACATTATAAATATAGCTTAATGTCAAAGTTAAAATCACAACAATGATGATAATAGAAAGATAACTAGTAAGCATTGTACTCTGGTTAACTTCATTTTTTGGGTGGAGTGTGGGGTGTTAGTGTGATAGGACATAGTCATGAGAGTGTACCCCCAGTCAATCAGAGAGAGCCAAGACTGCCTTTGGTTTTATCTTTTTGTGTATCTGTTTTTCTAAACAATTCATTTGGGATATATAGATTGAATATTGATTTGTGCAACTGACAAGATTATCAGGAGGTTTAAGAGAAGAAACTAGTCAATGGTGAAGTGTTGAAAAAGAAAACAAAGGAGATCAATATAATATAATATAAATACACTTCCCTGAGTAGAATATAAAGAAAGTAAACTTTAAACCCTCTAGCAGCCTCATGGATTAATTGTATTTGACTGATTGATTGCCAATTCAGTTATTAACTAAGTTTAATCAGCTGGAAAGCAATGCCTAGATTAGTTGGCCACAATTATGCCTGCACAGGGACTCAGTTTAGCAAAATAAACTCAAAAAGGGATTAAATTCTTTTAAGTCCCTAGGCTTTTACATATTTCCCTATTTTTGCCTGTCTAAGAACTGATTATCTTTTAAAAAATGTTATTTTAATATCAAAGCAATTAATCTCATTGAACTCATACTACCTGTAACAAAAAGTAAGAATTGTCACTGAAAGAGGAGGAAATAAAAAGAATCAACTCTGAAAGATTCCTTTTGTTCTTGTGTCTATTTGCTTTATTTTAATCTGGTGAGGGAGACATAAATGTGTGATAGACACTGTATTTATACTGAGCTGTGTGAGTATTGCTTTAAAAATTTTCCTGGGCAATTTGTCTTGATATTTCCTCTCTGTTTAAGATCCACCTAGTTTCTCCTGTGAACAATGAAGACTTTATAACAAAGCCACTTTCTAAATGGGCTTCAGAAAGTCATGAAAAATATATTATGAAGAGATTATGAATGGATTCAGAAATATTTTGGCATCAAAGTAAATGTATCTTTTGATTCCATCTTTCCATGAACTGTTTGGAAATGAATAAAAGTCTGTCTTAGCTCCTGCTTACTACCTTTGAGTCAGCATCCCGTGTCAGAGTGCTGTTTGGAGTCCTAGTTACTTCACTTTGATCCAGATTCCTGATAATGCCCCTGAGAAGGCAGCAGGTGACAGGTGATGGCCCAAGTGCCTGAGCTCCTGCCACTCACATGGTAGACCAGGATGAAATTCCAGGTTTCTGGATTTGGACTGGCCCAGTCCTGGCTGTTGGTGGCCATTTGGAGAATTAGTCAGTAGATGGAAGATCTCTCTCTCTTTCTGTCACTCACTCTCGCTGTCTCTCTCCCTCTCTCTGTCATTCTGCCCTTAAAATAAATACATACATCTTTGAGATACGATGACTTTGGAAAATCTGTCTTAGTTGCTGCTCACTCCCTCTGAGTCATAAGCAGCTTAAGGTTGTGTGGTTTGTCCTAATTATCAATAACACTCCTGATGCTTATCTGATCTTTTTGATTATTTTTGTCAGTTATTGAACAAACTGATTCCTTTTTAAAATTACTCACAACATGGGGCCGGCGCTGTGACGTAGTAGGTTAAGCTTCTGCCTGCGGAGCAGGGCCAATATACCATATGGGTGCCAATTCATGTCCTGGGTGCTTCTCTTTGGATCCAGTTCTCTGCTAATGGCCTGGGAAAGCAGTGGAAGATGGCCCAACTGCTTGGGCCCTTGTACACACGTCGGAGATCCAGAAGAAGCTCCTGGCTCCTGCCTCCTGGCTCTGGATCTGCACAGCTCCGGCTGTTGCAGCCATTTGGGGAGTGAATCAGTGGATGGAAGATCTCTTCTCTCTCTCTGTCTCTCAAATAAATAAATAAATCTTAAAGAAAGTATTCACGACATAACCCAGGAATTTTTTTCTAGATACTTCTTAGTGGTCTAGCCTCTTTCTTCTTAGTCATGTGGTCTGGTTAAATTTGTCATGTCTTATTCATTTGTGCTTAAGCGAAGGTGACTTGAGAGTGTTTGGACTCAGTGTTTGTCAAATAAATATGATCCCTAATTAGGCAGCCCGCGAATCCCCAGAATGCATGATGATCATAACTGTTCCCAAAGCAGCCTGGAGGTTCTATTCAGAGACCTTCCTGGGCCACTGACACAGCTCTAGTAGGCACACTGGCTGGCAGAGGCCTGGTTAGTGTTTTCTGAAAGATTATTATTCAAATATCCATACTCAAATCAAGAGACTACAAAGAAAATGTTGATTAATTCTCAAAGAGAGGCTCATTTTAATGGTCTGTTAGAAAAACTCTTAGAGAAGGCTGAAAGGGTAATTAGGCATTGGTGGAGTAGCGGTGTATTAACAGGGAAAAGAAAGGACACAGGAACCTCTGACATTCACAGAAATAAAAATCAGCATAGAGACCTCATTAGCAGTGAGGTGACAGGTGACTACTAATGTTGATGCATACCTGTTTAAGTTTTGTACAGTTCCAGAATATTCCTCGGGATTATCCAGGGAGTAAGAAAGCACCACATTTCACATTCTCTTTTGTGTTTATAATGGCCAATAGGATGTGTTTTGCTAATGCACGCCTAAATCAGTAAGCCACGTTCAAGGGCACAGCTTAGCATAAACCATATGGGAGTTATTGCTATTGTTAACAGCCACCCCTTTCTCTGTGGGGCAGATCAAGTTAGGAGACACAAAGGTGAGAGGCGGAGATCAAAATACCAATTCTATGACTTACCAAAGCCGGGTGGGAGAACAGAGGTTTCTGTATGTGTGGGTTGAAGGTGATACTAATTTGGCCCCTCCGGGCATAACTCAGGTCCCTAACCTCGCACTGCACAGCGACTGCCGCCGGAGCTGGAGGAGGAGAGTGGAGAGGCCAAGTGCTGCCCCCTAGCGGAAGTCCGCTGTGAGCACAGGAGATTGCAGCCAGACCCTGAATTTGCTTTCTTGCCTCTTCATAATGCAGAAAACTTTTCCGTAGGTGGATTCTCTTGTTTAATTTTCATCTTGATTGACTGCGAATATATAGTCTTTGTGTAGCCATGAGAAAAGAATTTGCTTTTTTATAGTTTTTGATCTCCACGGAGCTACTTTCTCACTTCTGGTTGAGCTAATTACTTATTTTTCCCTTGTAACTAAACTCCTAGTCTCCAGGTTAAACATATTCTTCCTACTTGGCAAAATAACTTAAAGCAAGACATTCAATAAAGTATGATAAAGGTATGTTAAAATTCATGCTTAGCCTTACCAGAGTTTCAAGATTTGGGCTTGAATTTGTCAAGCCTGGCTGCAGAATTCTGGTTCTAATTCAGGTAAAAACTGTGCAGCTAGTATTTTGCAAGGCAAGAACCAGAGCCAAGTACTCCTAGCTCCTAACCTAAATTCGTTCCCACTTCAGAGCATTAACCTCTTAAGACCTGATGATCTGGAGTGTGGCAGAGCAGTTGAAATTGATAAAGGCAGGCAGATAAGATAACATTGATTAGATTTATAAGCGGGAGACCACATCCCCTGTGTGATCTCATGCCCCCTGACCCCCACCTGTACACCGACCTGCCAATCTGACTGCATAGCCACTCCCGCTTTGGGAGTAAATAAAAGGCCTGGAACATGGTGGGCGCTCCCTTTGTCGCCCTTGTTGCCCCACGGGTGGGTGGCCTTTGGGCCTCCTGCTCTCTGCTTTCCTGCCTGCATGCCTGCTCCATGTGGCTCATGGCTTGTTCTCTGCCTTTGCTTTGCTGCCCTGCTAAGCTACCTGTGGCTGCTCATAAAAAGCCGCTTGATCCACGTGGCTCACTCCTGGCCTGGTCTCTGCTTGGTATGGACCAACTTACTTCCTAGACTTTTCTTTCTCCCCTAAATAAAGCCCTCACTTTTCTGCACATTTCTCTCACTGAATAAAAAGCTTAAAAACTTACCATGCTGTCTGGTCTATTTGAGCCAGTATTCAGAATTCTCTGAATAAGTGGCAAGAACCCACAGGGTTATTAATATTGAAAATTATTAATAAGCAGGATGATAACAAAATCATCCTCAGGAAGCAGGCGGTTCAAATTTGAATTTTAGCTCCACTTTTGTTAGCTCCAAGACTTTCAGAAAGGTCACTGTCTTTCTTCAGCCACAGGTATTTCTGGTGCAAAACACAGGTCATTTTCTTGCAGTGTTGTTGTGTGCAATAGTTTGGATCTGGTTTGTTCTTACCCAAACTCATGCTGAAACTTGACTCTTAATGCAACGGTATTGAGAGGTGGTGGGACCTTTAAGAGATAATTAGGTCAGGGGCTCCACCTTTGTGAATGGATTACAGTCTTTCTTGAGATCCTGGGTTGCAGCTTTCAAGACTGGAGTAGGTCTCCTGAGAATTAGTTGGATCTTGAGAGACTGGATTAAGCACTGGTTCTTGGTCTCTTCCAATCACACCAGTTCACCATTCTTGGATGCTCTCTGTGTGATGCTGTCTGCCATCACAGAAGCCAAGCAGATGCTGGTACTGTGCTCTTGGACCTCCAGAACTGTCAGTTAAAGGGACTTCTTATCTAGTTAAGAGTCTAGCCTTGGGTATTTTCTTTTTCTTTTTTTTAAAGTTTTTTTTTTTTTTTAAAAACAGAGTGAGAGAAAGTTAGAGAGGGAGAGAGAGAAAGAGAGAGAGATCTTCCATTTTCTGGTTGACTCCCCAAATGACCACAATGGCCAGGGCTGGGCCAGGCAGAAGCCAGAAGCCAGGAGCTTCATCTGGGTCTTCCACATGTGTTCAGAGGCCCAAGTATTTGGTGTCATCTTTTGGTTGCTTTCCAGGCACATTAGCAGGGAGCTAGATCAGAAGTGGAACATCTGGGACTCAAACCGGCAGCCATATGGGATGCCCACGCAGCAGACAGCAGCTTAACCCACTAAACCACAATGCTATCCCTGGGTATTTTCTTGTAGAAGCACAAAACAGATTAAGGTGTATGATTATATATGCGAATGTGTTTGCAATGCATTCTAGAGCTGGCACACGTGACCTCTCTGTAAGCTACATTTATATTAATGCAAATAAAAAATGGACTTCAATCCTACCTGAGTTGTCAATGAAAAAAATAGATTATAAAAACCATTTGGGAAGGTGTATCAGTTGCATGACTGCTTCCCAGCAAGGAATCATCATCACTAGTGACCTGCCTGTACCTTCTGTACTTGCTTATATTTTAGTTGACCGGATGCCCCCAATCAGTTTTGCCTTGTCTGCCTGCCCAGTGTCCTCAGGAGACTTCTAGGGGCTTTGTTCCCCCAAAGTGTCTCCACTCTGCCAGCTTTAATTCTTTGCACCTTCCCACAGCTTGACATTATTTTAAGGCAATCATTTTCTCCCTTGCACATGGAACAGAGAAGCACATTCCAGCAACTCTTAGATTCTTTCGGTTTTATGAGAATTAATAGCTATCTGTTTTCTTAAAAGTGTTTTGATGAACATTAAGTGTTTTTTTCTATCTACCAGAAGCTGTCCTAGGCACGTTATGCATGTTAACTCATTTTATTCTCATAATGCCTGCGTGAGTGTAGAGGCTATATTTAAACCAATTTTTTTCTAACAAAACAGAAATCAAGGCAGAAAGATATTGAATGACTTACTCAGCATTACACAGTATGTGGTAGAATCAGCATTTCAAGTTGCAGAGTCTGGCCTCCACTTCTGGGTTTTGAACAGTTCAGCTGCCTCCTTGCTCTCCCTGTTCAATTATCTTCAAATCTCCTGCCAAGGAAGGGACTTACTGGCTCAACTAGAAGAGAGGTGGGGGGTTTAAGCATGTAAATTTCAAAACATTCAGCCTCTCAAATATTTATCATTTCAGATTTTCAAAACACTCCCTTTGAACTGTTTTAAAATACACAATACATTATTATTAACCCTTCCCACCCTGCTGTGCATATTCCTCCTCTAGGAGACTTTGTGCCCTGTAACCAACTCCCTTTCCCCTCGTCTATTTTCTTGCTGTAAATATACACAATTATTGTGAATGAAAAAACAAACAGAATAAGATGCACATCCATCCATTTTTTATCAACATTCAACCAACAGTGGTGCTTTCATTCTCCAGAGCATCAAAAGGAAAGCTGGCAGAAAGGAACAGAGTTTTTGAGGTCATTTTCCTGTGCTGCTTCATTTTGTTCTGTTGGTGGCACAGAAGAGATGGGAAAGTTTTAAGCATGGGAAAAGAGGTGGCAGGAACTTGAACTTGGGATAGGAGATGTGCAACCTGCCAGAGCTGAAGTCAGAAGGTGAAAGAGAAGATGTTTGGGCTTCTGGAATCATCCTTATCCAGAGCAAAGCATGGGGTGAGGATGAGGAGAGAGATGGAGGGATGAACACTAAATAGGGTATTGGGGGGAACAGGGAGACTTGAAAGGCAGTATATGCCTTTCTGTGTCTTTCTTATTTCACTTTACATAAGGTCCTCTAGATTCAGTTATGTGGTTGCAAATTACAGGATTTCTTTCTTTTTAAATGCTGTATAATATTTCATTGTATATGCACCCCACGTTTTCTTTCTTCACTCATTCATTAATGGACATTCAGGTTGATTCTGTGTCATGGTTATTGTGTATACTACTGTGATAAATGTAAGAATACGGATATTTCTTTGAAATGCTGATTTCATTTGCTTTGAGTACATATTCTGCAGTGGGATTATTGGATCACAGAGTGGATTTATTTTTAATTTTTTGAGAAACCTAGCTACTGTTTTCCATGATGGTTGTAGTAATTTATGTTCCCACTACTAGAGCACAAGAGATCCCTTTTTTAACATCCTCACCAGTACTTGTCATCTTTAGTCTTTTTGATAACAGCCTTTCTAATCAGTGTAAAGAAGTATCATTGTGGTTTTAATTGCAGTTCCCTAATGATTGGTGATGTTAAGAATTTTCTTATAAACCTGTTGGCCATTTTTATTTCTTCTACAGAGAATTGTCTATTCAGGTCCTTTGCCCATTTTTAAATTAGGTTATTTGGGCTGGCGCCGCGGCTCACTAGGCTAATCCTCCACCTTGTGGCGCTGGCACACTGGGTTCTAGTCCCAGTCGGGGCACCGAATTCTGTCCTGGTTGCCCCTCTTCCAAGCCAGCTCTCTGCTGTGGCCAGGGAGTGCAGTGGAGGATGGCCCAAGTCCTTGGGCCCTGCACCCCATGGGAGACCAGGATAAGCACCTGGCTCCTGCCTTCGGATCAGCGCGGTGTGCCGGCCGCAGCGCGCCTACCGCGGCGGCCATTGGAGGGTGAACCAACGGCAAAAGGAAGACCTTTCTCTCTGTCTCTCTCTCACTGTCCACTCTGCCTGTCAAAAATAAAAAAAAAAAAAAAGAAAAAAAAAAGAAAAAAAATTAGGTTATTTGTTTCTTTGCTATTGAGTTGTTTGAATCCCTTATACATTATCCCCTTATCTGATACATGTTTTACAAATATTTTCTACCATTCAATAGGTTATCTATTCATCATACTGTTGACTTTACTGTGTAGAAACTTTTTTGTTTGATGCTGTCCTATTTCATTTTTTTCTTTTTTATAAAAAGTGTTTGAAGAGTGTTTTTACTTTTTTTTTAAAAATATGTTATTTATTTATTTGAGAGGTAGAGTCATAGACAGTGAGAGGTAGAGATAGAAAGGAAGGTCTTCCATCCGCTAGTTCACTCCGCAAATGGCCACAATGGCTGGAACAACACCAATCCGAAGCCAGGAGCCAGGAGCTCTTTCTGAGTCTCCCACGTGGTTACAGGGGCCCAGGGACTTGGGCCATCTTCTACTGCTATTCCAGGCCATAGCAGAGACTGGATTGGAAGAGGAGCAGCTTGGACTAGAACCGGCAGCCATATGGGATGCCAGCGCCCCAGGAGGATTAACCTACTGTGCCACCGCATTGGCCCCCTATTTTTCTTTTGTTGCTTGGGTTTTCAGAATCATATCCAAAAAATCCTTGCCCAGACCAATTTTATAAAACTTACCCCCAAGGCTTTTCTCTAACAGTTTTACAGTTTCAAGTTTCAAGTTTAAGTCTTTAATCATTTTGAGTTGATTTTTGTATACGGTGTAAGATAAGGGGCCACGTCAATCATTTGTTTGTAGAAATCTTGCATTCCAAACAAGACTTATTGAAGAACCTCTGCTTCCCTCATTTCATGTTCCTGGCATCCTTGTTAACTCAAGTGGCATAACTCCTAATAGTAGTCTTGGGGAAATGAGATGCAAACAATCTGGAAGAGACTATGAACTTCTGGCACCTGCTCTGATTATCCATGGGATACTGAACAAGTTAGTGAGGCTGTCTGTGCATTCATTCCTTCACAAGAAAAATGCAGAGAGCACTCAAGTGGTGTTGAATATGATGGCATTCTCAAAGTGTCTAGTCCAACACCTGGCATTTAGCAAGTACTTAAATATTGTTGAATTAATACTAGAAATTCAAAAATGCTGGTTCTCAATGGGAAAAAAGCGTAATGACTCATAAGACCCTCTTCATAGTGAGAATTAATAAAAGCACAGAAGATAGAAAATTGCATATCACGGCGCCAGCACACCGGGTTCTAGTCCCGGTCGGGGTGCTGGATTCTGTCCCAGTTGCCCCTCTTCCAGGCCAGCTCTCTGCTGTGGCCAGGGAGTGCAGTGGAGGATGGCCCAAGTCCTTGGGCCCTGCACCCTATGGGAGACCAGGATAAGTACCTGGCTCCTGCCTTCGGATCAGCACGGTGCGCCAGCCGCAGCGTGCCGGCCACGGTGGCCATTGGAGGGTGAACCAACGGCAAAGGAAGACCTTTCTATCTGTCTCTCTCTCTCTCTCTCTCTCTCTCACTCTCCACTCTGCCTGTCAAAAAAAAAAAAAAAGAAAAAAGAAAAAGAAAATTGCATATCAAACTCCATATTCTCATCACCCAAAATTGATAGGCACTAAGAATTCATCAGAGGTGCTATATTTTCTTAATAAGAGAAAACCAATGAATCATTTTTCCTTTCAACATTTAGTTTGGATCAAGAACATGCACAAGCAGTGTAGAGCTTCATCATTCAGACAGGTGGTAGAATGAAGAAACACAGCTTAATTTGGTTTCCACTGCTTGGCTTGCTGGAAAAGGATATTTCAGAGTGGAATGAATATGGTCACAGAGGATCTGAGGTCATTTCCTGGAAGTGTTTTGTCTGAAAACAGAGATAAACAGGTATGGCCCAGCCCGTGTGCTACTTAAGGAACTATGTAGAACACACCTGCTCCAGAAAAGCAAAGACAGGCAAATATTCTACCTCTCCAAAGGAGAAACATCTGTAATCTGATGATTGCGCAGCTTAACCAAGGCAACAGTACAGGTCAATTATCAAAGGAGTGCTTAGTGAATGAGAACCTAGAAGAGGAAGAACCTGATTGCTAGGAGTTAGCAAGAGTTTTCTCAGGAAAAATTTTCCAGAACAAATGTCTTTCAGATTTGCAGTTGCATACCACACAATGATATGGAGACAATGGGTCACATCTACAACAATAAGCCCATAGGATTACACTGCCTCGTGGTGTTGTGGTCATCTTAGTGTATGTGAGTACATTCTGTGATTTTTGAACAGCTGTAAAATTACTTAAATATGCATTTATTAGAAGCTGTCTTCATTATTAAGTGATGCATGATTGTAATTGTGGATCAGTACACCAGGGAAATGATATAGCTATGTTGAAGTGAGGACTTGATATCTTTGGAATAAAATGATAAATATAGGTAGGGTGATGATACAATAAGCTAGACTGATATGTAGGTGATTGAAAAATACTTGTATGGATGCTAAATGACAGAGATGATTGCATAGAAAGAAGATTTTTTTCATATTCTCAGTGGAGGTGAACTGGTCATATTTAGTGATGAAATAGTTTCTGTAGGGTATATAAAGAGATTATCTACGGACTTGTAGCTTTAACATTCAGACAGTTATTCACAGCTTTATTTTCTTTTTGGAGGACTTGTTGATTTTATTTTACAAATGTCTCTTAGTAAATGTTAAATGACACTATATAGAATGAAAAGAATAAATCTCTAATGTTTGGTATTGAATACTTTATGGTGTGTAACATACATTTGGAATTATCTTAAACATAAGAATAAAACTCTTTTAGCCTTTTATTCAAGCTTTGTTCAGGCTAATACTGTATCAATCTTTTATATTTTAAACTCAACCTACTTCATTACATGTCCCTGTTCAATAAAGTAAGTCACAAAAAATGGGATTAGAGATGTCTTTGAGAGAGAAACACATAATTTTTGGTTGGTTCAGGACCTCCATTGATCTAGCAAACAGGAAGTTTTTCTTTTTGTTTGGACAATATGAGGACTCGGTGATTGACTTGTAAGAGATTCAGGCTAACCTGTTCATTCCATCTTTCACCAATGATTGGTTCAGGAGTATGCATGTGACTCCGTTCTGGCCAATGAGCTGGTCTGGGGATATGCAACTGAATCCAGGGGTGTGCATGCAGCCCAATTCTGGCCAATGATCTCAAATGGGAATAATTTTGGGGGTTCTGGGGAAGATTTTTCTTCTTGATAGAACAGAATCTCAGTCAAGGATGCAGCCCCTTTTGCCATATTTTCTTCCTTTCTCTGGACACTGTTGTAAGAACACATGAGGTCTATAAGGAACCATGCCCAAGGACAAAAGATCACATACTCAGGGTTCTGGATGAAAGGGTGAGGAGCAGAGATGTTGGTGGTTTGCTGTGCACCAGACCAACCCTGGGTTGTCTGCCTCTGAATCCTATTAAAAAGTGTTGTGGTACACTTTTTGAATGCACTTGCCAATACTTGTTAAGGAGTAGCTCCTGACAAACAGTCATCCTTTCTTTTTGGTATGCTCTGGAAGAATTTCTTGTAGCTACTTTGGTGTAAGTTCTTTAAAACTCTGCAAATTCTGAGATTGCCTATCAGTTCTCCCAGAAGTCACGGCATCATGCAAGTGTTCCATTGAGAAGGAAAAGCATGGCTTGAACACTGAGAGATTGTTTTGTTTGTTTGCTTGTTGTTCTTGCACATGATAAGGAAATTAAATTAATTTGTTAGTTGCTTTTGAATGGATGATTTGGAGATAATATTTAAACATAAAAGAGATATATGAGTGTTTTTACTGAAAGAATAAAATTAAAAATAAATGAGATCTGATATTCTCTTTTAGCACATTTTTCACTTTTATTCTCTATGCCAGTTGATTTATTAAAGCCTTTTGGCTGTGAGCTTATCTTATTGCAATCTTCTGCAGAAAAAAGCAATTTGAAGGTGGTTGGGCTAAAGGCACATTATGATTCAGGAAATCAAATAGAACACTGAATTTCATTTAAGATTGTCAACTTGATAAATAGAATGATGTTGACTTAAAACAGACAAGTCTTGATAAAGATGATCTATTCCCAACAAGTGGAAGGCATGTGAAATGATGGTTAAATAAAACATATTTTGTCACTATGCCCTGGAAATTATAGATTTCCCTATCTTTGAACATGCAGCGATAAAACTAAGACTTAGAATCTTCCAAACCAAATATACTTTAAATATATCCATTTTTACTAATGTTGAAATCATATACATATACCCTTTTTTCTTTGGTGGCAATTTTAATTCTTTGTAAAAATTTTCTGCTTAACTTGTTATTGAAAAAGAATAAACTTTCTTTGTCAGTCAGTTTTATTTTCTAATTTGTGATAAAAATCTAACTTTGTATCATTAAATTAATACTCTGAAATTTTTCATTAACACAGTGGTTTTGCAGGCTGATTTCAGCTCAATATTATTGATTCATCATATGTGTGTTCATTCCCTATCTTGTGCCATAAGACATTAAATAATCACACAAATAGATACACTATTAGAATTATGTGCTTGTATTGTAAATGTTTCGAAGGAAAAATATGTAGATTGCATTCTGATTTGGAGGTCAGGGAAAATCTTCCCAGAGTTAGTGAATTTTGAATTGAAACCTGAGACAACATATGATACATACCATTGCTATTTTTATCCAATGGTGGTAATTCAGTCTTGAGTGTATGTGTGTCATGTTCAGGTGACTTTCCTCTGAAGACAGCTGGTCTGATTCCCAACCATGAAATTTAATGATAATTATTGGAAGTATTTCAGGAAGCAATTTCTTGATCATGGCCCAGAAGAACTGAGAAAAGAAGGAAAAACTCAGATACCAGGTCCTTAACAGGTTCACAGACAGCTCATTTCTTGAGCTGTGTGTGTCTTGAAAAGTAAAAATCAAATTAATCTTCCATAAGGACTTTTAATTACAGTTTATATCACTTACTAACTGAGTGATCAAGTCTGGATAAGCACAATTTGGGTTGTGATGCAACGGACATCACATGAAGGCCTTTGCAGGGGTGCTCCGTTAGATGGACTTGCTTTGTGTCACTGAGGGTAGTATGGTAAGAAGGGACTAAGGTGCTAAACTCCAACATTTTCATCAGATACCATGTTTGTGGATTTATATAACTCTTTTCTTCTTGTACAGTTGGAGAATCTGTGAAAACATGCAATAAGTAGTAAACTGTACTTCAAGTTTAAGGTATGAATCCCTTGGATTTATGATATATGAGGGCCAAACATCCAAACTATTGAACTTGATAGTCTCTGAATGTATTTAGCCAACCATTTCCTTTCTCCCTCCCTCCACTTTTTCTCTTGCCTCCCTTTGCTTCTTTACCAAAATATTGTTTTACTGGATTTTCAATGTGTCAAACTGGAAGTAGAGGGATGAAGAAGGAACACTTGCTGCCTTAAAAACTCTCACTTTCCGGTGGTGGAATAAATAAGTAGGGATACGGATGAGGGTACCTAAAATGATTATGGAAATTGAAGAAAAGATACATTTATTTTGGTGCAAAATCTTTTGAAATTCATGTAAAAGATTGGGATCTTCAAAAAATCATGGAAAATGTGTACTATCGAAACACTGCACAAGGATTTAAAAATTTAAAATTTTTTTTCACAACAAAATGAATTTATCTTTCCCTTTCATTTTTGTAGTACCTTCATAACATATTACAATAGGATGAATAAATATGAGAGTAGAAGTTCAAAGAATTTCATGAACTCATAGAGGAATTTGCCTGAAGAAGTCAAAGAAGGTGGATGAAATTACAGTTAGATAGTCTACATCTATTTACAATTTACATTGAGGAGTGACATGTACTTGGTGTCTGTCTTAATTTTGGGAGGAAGATAAGGGTGAGTGGAGACAAATGTCTTCAGGTTAAGTCCACTGGCACAAACATCAATGGGTTAAATGTGCTTTCTTTGTGTTAGTCTATTTCTAGGCAGGAAGCAGAAGAAAGGGCATAGGAAACATGGGGAGGGTAAGTTTGATATGTGTGTGCACTCAGAGAAGCAGCTCTTGCCAGCCAACATATGTAAAGTTAGTGATATACACACATGATATCATTGAAGAGTCCATGAAGAAGAACAAAAATATGGGATGTGGATAACAACTCATAGCATGGAATCATTTTTCCAATATTGTTTTCAAAATTTTGCTTTAGATTTTCATTGTGAACAGTGTCAAAAATATGTAAAAATAGAACAGTGTCAGTTACAGTAGTATAGCAATAAAATGCCCCCCTCCCTTATAGTAACTATTGCCAACTTGTGACCACACTTCTCTGAAGTACACTCTCTGTCCTCCCCCCCCCCCCCCGGATTGCTTTGTATCCCAGATATCATGTAACTGATTACGTCTGTAAATGTTTCTGTATTTTTCTCTACAAGTACATTCTTTGTTCCTAAAACCATACGCATGCTACCCTTATCTCACCTAGGGTATCAATAATGATTTCTAAATAAGATCAGACTCTCCAGCCAGGGTTCAAATTGTCATATATATTTTTCCCTCAGTTAATTTATTTGAATGAGGATCCAAACGAGTTTCAATAATGACATATGGTTGGTACAGTTTACATTTCTTCTCATGATAAATGTCCACATGCTGATGAAAAACATGTGGTTCCTTGTACTTTATGTAAGAAACTAGATTGTTTGTTTTATAATGTTTACCACATTATGCACTGTGATGAATGTCATAATGAGTAAACAACCATGCTGATACACAATTAGGGTGCACTTTGAAATAGTGGTTGGATCTAGGTGCTTGATTAGATTCCAGTTCATTTTGGGGGAAGGCATTAATACTTCCTAAGTGGTGATGTGCAAATTCTTTTTAAGATTTACTTATTTTATTTGAAAGGTAGGAATTCCATCCAGGTCTCCCATGCTGAAGGCAGGGACCCAAGCACTTGAAGTGTCATCTGCTGCTTTCTCAGGCACATTAGCAGGGAGCTGGGACAGAAGTGAAGCAGCTGGACACTCAAACTGTCACTCCCATAAGGTATACTGGCATTGCAAGTGGTGGCTTAACCTGCTGCACTGCAACACTGACTGCGAGTGATGTGTATTTCTATGATGAGGCCTGAATGTTTTTATACCAGTGAGTTTATGAAGGAGTATAGGCTATGATAGTATAATAAAATGACTTCCTTTATATACTCACACCCTGAATTCAGCTATTACCAATACATGACCATGCTCAACCTAACCCATCAGCTATAATCTTTCCCATCAACTTTTCATCATACAATTTAGTAGGTCTTGATCATCCTAACACTAAGATGACATAGTAGCCCGAAGACACCATTCCTCTTTCAGTCCTAACCAGAACTTCCTTCCAATGTAGAAAGAAGGTAATGGTTTTCTAAGAAACAGGAGTGACTAAGAAACCGTGTCATATCCTTTTAACTCTGTCACTTCCTTACATTAGCCATACACTTACTCTGAAAGTGATGCCGTGTGATGCTGACCTGTGCAGTTCCTTTCTTTCCTTATTCACCTGCAGCCCAAGATTGGCACAGTGTGTACTAGCCGGGGCGGAGTAGAGTCAGTCAAGTTTATTTTGTCTTGTTTCCTTTGTTTTGCTAAGAACAAGATGCATGTGTACGTACAAACTAAAAAGTGAGAATTGTATAATTTTGGTGATTCTTCACATAAGCAAGATGCTTTTGTATTTCACCTTATAACATTTACATAAAGAGACACTAAATTTTGATTTTAATATTTCTTTACTTAGAACATTAAGCAACACATAAAAACACAATGGCAAGTTGAGAGACCCTGAATAAAGAAAAAATATATTTTATATTTAATGTTATACTTTGTGGTGTTCTTTGAAGAAGGCATCCTGCCTTTTTAGTTTGCACTGAGCTTTCCAGATTATAGAACCTGCCTTGTTTGTAAGCTATCACCAAGTTTTATGACACCTTTTCCCTCTTGATGTCATCTTTGACTTGCTTTCTCTTCTTATTGCTTTGGCATTTTGTTTAGTCCTAGAAAGACTGGTCTGTGGCTTTTCTCATATGTAGTTAGTGCAGTGGACTGTTTGGTTTGCTTTGTGTCCCCCTCAGATTCGAGCCTGAAGTCCTAACCCCCAAGGTTAGGTAACGGTGTTAGGATGAGGGGCCTTTGGGAGGCCATTAGGTGATGAGGATGGAGCCCTCATTAATACAATTAATGGTGGTATGAAAGAGGTCAGGAAGCCTTCTTTCTGCTCCGTGAGGATACAAGAACACTGCCACCTGTAACTCAGTGCTGGCACCCTAATCTCTGGATTTCCATAAACTGTGAGAAGTATCGTTTATAATCCATGCAATCTTTGTACTTTGTTATACCAGCTGGAACTAAGGTGGTAAGTAAAGGGTGCCTCAAATATTAAAAAGCTAAATAAATAAAAATTGTATAAAGGAAGTGATGCATTTTGTGTGGCAGTTCAGACACTCCTTGAGATACTTGCATCCCACATTGGAGTGCCTGGGTTGCAGCTCTGCTTCTGACTCCAGCTCCTGCTAATGAAAATTCTGGAAGGCAGCAGGTAATGGCTCAAGTGTTTGGGTCCCTGCCGCCCACATGGGAGACCTGGATTGAATTCCTGACTCCCGACTTCAGCTTGGTCTCTTACAGTTATTTGAGGAATGAACCAGTGGTTAAAAGATCTCTGTTGTCTGTCACCTGTAACTGTCTCTCTTTCTTCATCTCTCCACCTTTGAAATAAGTAAAAGATTTTTAAAAGTCCAAAACCTAAGCTGTTTCAAGCTCTCTGCTTGTAGATACATAAAGGTCAGTCATGACATCTCCTGGACAGAGTAATCTCATAAGTCAATTACCCTCTTGTCACATTTATTTTGCATTTTTAACATTTCATTTTAATGGATACGTTCAAAATTGTACATATTTATGGGGTACTATGTAACATTTCTGTACATGTTTATACTGTGTAATGTCCAATCAGAGTGAACATATCTGTCTCCTCAAATGTTTAACATTTCTTCGTGGTGAAACATTGAAAATCCTTTCTTCCAGCTTTAGTTTTAAAGAAATATGGAGTATGCTATCACTATATATAGTGGTGCAATGGAATCCCAGAATTTCTTGCTCCTATTTGACTATAACTTAGTAGTTATAGTTAATGTATACCAGTTACTCAACTTTTCTTCATCCCTTTCTCCCACATATTCCTCCCCTGCCCTCAGCACCTGGTAGCCACCATTAAACTCAACTTCTCTGAGATTAATTTTTTTATATTACATATTATCAGTGAGATCATTCAGTACTTATCTTTCTGTGCTTCACTATTTCACTTAACATAGTGGTCTTCAGTCCCACCCATTTTGTGAATAACACAATTTCATCCTTTTTGATGTCTGGTTAATAATGCATTGTGCATATGTACCACAGTCTCTATTCATTCATCCATGGATGGACACTTGGTTATTCCCATTATTTGGGTGCTAATTGAATAATACAGTTTACTATTCACAAAGTACATCGATTATGTGACCTATAAGCTGTAGATACTTATTTTGGGGATATGGATGTCTCTTTGACAGACTGGTTTCATTTTCCTTGGATATATACCAAGTAGTGGGTTTGGTAGATCAAATGATTGTTCTATTTTAGTTCTTGAGGAATTTCCATATTGTTTTCCCAATGGCTGTGCTCATTTACATTTCTACCAATAATGTGCAAGGGTACCCTTTTCCCCACATCCTCATTAGAACTTGTTTTCTTCTGTCTTACTGATATTAACCAATGTAAGTTCAGTGATTTGTGTTCCCTTTTGACTAGTGGTGTTGGACATCTTTTTAATGTAACTATTGGTCATTTCTGTGTTTTCCTTTAAAAAAGATTTGCTTAGGGGCTGGTGTTGTGGCATAGTAGGTACAGCTGCTGCCTGTGATGCCATCATCCCATATGTGTACCTGTTTGAGTCGTGGCTGCTCCACTTCCAATCCAGCTCCCTGCTAATGTGTCTGGGAAAACAACAGAGGGTGGCCCAAGTGCTCAGGTCCCTGCACCCATGTGGGAGACCTGGAAGAGGCTTCTGGCTCCTGGCTTCAGCCTAGGGAGTGCACCAGCTAGTGAAATATTTCTCTCTATCTCTCTGTAACTTTCTCTGTATCTCTCTGTAACTCTGCTTTTCAAATAAAATAAAATTTTATAAAAATCTGCTTAAATCTACTTGCCATTCTAATGGGATTATTTGCTTTTTGCCATGGAGTTGTTTGCATTCTTTATAGATTCTGGTATTCACCTCTTTTCATATATCTAAGTTGAAAATATCATCTCCCATTCTAAAGATGTCTCTCTACCTGTTGTTTTCTTTGCTTTACAGAAATTTTTAGTTTGATGAAATTCCATTTGTTTACTTTTATTTGTTTCTTATGCTTTTGGGGTCTGATTCACAAAATTTTTGCCCACTCTATTCCTGAAACATCTCCTCTATATTTTCTTATAGTTTCATGTCAGCATTTAGGTATCTACTTCTTTTCTCACAGATTTTTGTGCGTGGTGAGATATAGGGTTCTTCTGTATATGGACATCCAGCTTTCCCAGAAGCATTGATTGAAAAACCTGTACTTTTCCTACTAAGTGTTTTTAGCACTTTTATCAAAGGTCAGTTGAATGTATATGTGAGTGATTCTACTTCTGGTGTTTGTATTCTTTTCTTTTTTTTTTTTAACTTTTATTTAATGAATATAAATTTCCAAAGTACAGCTTATGGATTACAATGGTTTCCCCCCTCCCTTAACTTCCCTCCCACCCGCAACCCTCCCCTTTCCCGCTCCCTCTCCCCTTCCATTCACATCAAGATTCATTTTCAATTCTCTTTATATACAGAAGATCAGTTTAGTATATATTGAGTAAAGATTTCAACAGTTTGCCCCCACATAGCAACACAAAGTGAAAAAATACTGTTGGAGTACTAGTTATAGCATTAAATAATAGTGTACAGCACATTAAAGACAGAGATCCTACATGATAATTTTTAAAAATTAATTAATTTTCTATGCCATTTCCAATTTAACACCAGGTTTTAAAAAAAAACCTGGTGTTTGTATTATTTTCTATTGTGTTCCATTGATCTATGTGTCTGTTTTTAATGACAATTCAGTGCTGTTTGAATTGCTATAGCTTTGTGTTATATCTTCAAGTCAGGTAGTGCAATGCCACCTGTGTTGTTCTTTTTGCTCAATACAACTTTAGGTGTTAGCGGCCTTTTGTTGCTCCACACAAATTTTTGTAGTATTTTTTCTTGTTCTGTGAAAAATGTCACTGATATATTTGGATAGTTATTACATTGAATCTATAAATCAGTTCATGTAGTATGGAAATTTTAAAGATATTTATTCTTCCAATCCATGGATATGGATGTCTCTCCATATGGTTCCTTGCTGTTTTCCAAAGGATGGGGGAAGGATGACAAAGACAGCTAATTTGCTATCTGGCTCACTAAGGTGAGTCACACCTGGGTCCCACAATCACCAGGAGTTGCAGAATCTCAGGACTGTACACCAGATGCATGCAAGGCTGGCTACTGCCTAGATGAGTATGTCCCTGCAGGGCACAGTCTCTTCTTGATGCCAGGGCAGATCTCAAGGTTTTATCTTAAAATTGTAGTGGTCTTTAGGTTTAATCAGGCACCAGTTCTCAAGCAATAGTCTAATTGTGAGCTCCAATACAAGATCCTAAGTTCCTTTTCTACTCTACTTCCTAGGGGCTGGAGTCTTGTTCTGCTATGTGTCAAAAGTTGGAGGAGAGGTGGAGGCAGTCCCTTAGAAGCCTGGGTAAGTAGAGTCCAAAAATCCTGTCTGCAGATATGTGGGACCCTGCCAGACATTTTATTTTTTAATTTGAGAGGCAGAGAGATATAAATTTTAATACACACACACACACACAGAGAAATACACAGATCTCCCCCAAGTTAATTCACTCCATAATGCTCACAGTGACTTGGGCTGGGTCAGGCCAAAGCTAGGAGCTGAGAACTCAATCCAGGACTCCCACATGGATAACATGAACCAAATTACTTGATCCATAACTGCTGCCTGCCACAGTCTGCATTAGCAGGAAACTGGAGTCAGGAGCCAGAGATGGGACTTGAACTCAGGTACTCTGATGTGGGATGTGAGTATCTTCACTGCTGTCTTAATCACTAGGCTACTCACCTGTCCACAAGCACTGTTTTTGTTTTATTCTATGGCTGGACTAATACTGAATTTCAAGTCTAAGGTCTGTCTTTAATTCATTCTCCCTCTCCTAAGTGGAAAGCAAGGCATTTCTCTTCATGTCTGGGTACCTGGAGCTCAGGGAGGGTGTGACATGGGCATCTCTTTCCTTCCTGCTTTCTTCAATGTGTCTTTTCTTTTTGTTCTACTAAAACCAGCACTGTAGTCTATCACTTGGCTTCTAAAGCACTTGTGAAGATGACTTGGTGCATGAATAGCTGTTCACATTGGTGTCTGTGCAGACACAATCACCTGAACATCTTATTCAGCTGCCATCTTGTTTTGCCTTCTCTCTTGTCATGTTTGACATTTAAAATAATGCAATCAGCAAGAACACAGACCTAGGTTTCTGTTAACAGGCAGGGAAAATTGTGAGCAATTTCCTAGGCTAGTCTAAGTTGAAACAAAACAAAACCAAATGCTCCTTTAGTTCTTGCAGTGCTCTCTTCTGGTAGTGGAATTTGTCATTGAAATTAAACTTTCCAGGGGCCAGTGCGGTGGTGCAGTAGGTTAAAGCCCTGGCCTGAAGCGCCAGCATCCCATATGGGCGCCAGTTCAAGTCCTGGCTGCCTCTCTTCCGATCCAGCTCTCTGCTATGGCCTGGGATGGCAGTAGAAGATGGCCCAAGTCCTTGGGCCCCTGCACCCACGTGGGAGACGTGGAAGAAGCTCCTGGTTCCCAGCTTTGGATCAGCACAGCTCCAGCCGTTGTGGCCATCTGGGGAGTGAACCAGTGGATGGAAGACCTCTCTCTCTCTCTCTCTCTCTCTCTCTCTCTCTCTCTCTCTCTCTCTCCTCTCCCTATCTCTGTAACTCTTGTCTTTCAAATAAATAAAATAAATCTTTACAAAAAAAGAAATTAGACTTTCCATTTATCAAGTTATGCTTTATTATTACTTGAAGAGAAAAACCGCAAAAATGATCTCCCTGAGTTGAGCTATAAACAAAATATAACTCACTTAATTTCTCTGTAGGATTTTTATTTTTTAAAAAAATTGTTAAAAATATATAACAAAATTTATTATTTTACTCATTTTAAAGTGTACAGTTCAGTGAGATCAAGTATATTCACACTACTGTGCCACCATCACAAGCATCCATCTCTAGAACTGTGTCATCTTCCCCCACTGAAATTCTGTGTCCATTAAACACTGAATTCCCATTGCAACCTTGTCCTAGCCCCTGGCAGTCACCATTTGACCTTTTGTCTATACAAATGTCATGACTCCAGGAACCTCATTAGTGTGGAATCATATAGTATTTGTCCTTTTGTGATTGGATTGTTCCCTTAGTATAATGTCTTCAAGATTTATCCAAATGTTGGTGGAGTGGGCAGTGCCCGCTGCAGTGCCCGCTTCAAAATGTCCTACCTTTTGAAGCTGAGCAATGTTCACTTGTATGTCTATACCACAGTTTATACATTCTTCTGGCAATGGGCTTGGAGTTACTTCCAGGTTTTGGTTATTGTGAAAATGCTCCTTTAAACTTGGATGTTATTCACTGAATTATATCTCTTCCAGACCCATATGTTGAAGTTCTAACCCCCCATACATCAGAATGTGCTTCTATTTGGAATGTCTTTTTTTTTCCTTCAAAAATTAAAAAAAATATTTTTAACAAATGTATAAAAATTGTACATCTTTATGGGATACCATGTGATATTTTGTGTCATGAATATATTGTGCAGTGTCCAATCTTGGTAAGTACATTTCTCTTTTCAAACATTTTGGAGGGTTTTTAAAGAGATGCTTAATCTAAAATGATATTATAGGGGTTGGCATTGTGGCACAAGGAGTTAAGTCATTTCTTACAATGCCAAGATTCCATATCAGACTGTCACTTTGAGTCCTTGGTGCTCTGCTTCCATTTCATCTTCCTGCTAATATGCTTGGAAAGGCAGTGCATAATGACCCAAGTGCTTGGGCCCTTGCCACCCAGGATGGAGTTCAAGGCTCCTGGCTTCAGCCTGGCCCAGCCCTGGCTGTTATAGCCACTTGGGAAAGATCTCTGATTCCCCACCCCCCCATATAAATAAATAAAAATAAATAAGTAAATAAAAAGATGCCATGTAAGTGGGCTCTAATTTGAGGATGGGTATTCTTATAAGAGGAGATTGCAGTGCAGACATGGATGGAGGGAAGATGATGTGGAGACACAGGCAGGAGACAGCTGGCTTGTAGGTAAGGAGAGAGGCCTTAGGAGAAACAGCCCTGCTGTCACCTTGAGCTAGGACTTCTCATTTCCCAAACCATGAGCAAATAAGTGATTATGAAGCCACTTAGTCTGTGGTACATTGTTACGGCAACCATAGAAATCTAGTAATTTCACTTCTTCTGGATATTTACCCGGAAATGGAGTTGCTGCATCCTGGGATAATTCTATACTTAATTTCTTAAAGAATTGCTATTCATGTTCCACAGCAGCTGCACCATTTTACTTTCCCACTTGTAATACATGAGTGTCAATTTATCTGAATTCTCATCAACGCTTATTTTCTATTTAAAATAATTTTAAAAATTTGTATGTTAGCTTTCCTAATGCATGTGAAATAATGTTTGATTGTGGTTTGATTTCTCTTTCTCTAAATACTAGTGATGTTGAACATCTTTTCATGTGACTGTTGAAAGAAATGTTTGTTCAAGTTCTTTGTTTATTTTTAAGGCATGTTGTTTGTTTTATTCTTGTAGAAGTACTTTATATATTCTAGATGTCAATTCATTATCTTACATGTGATTTGCAAATATTCTTTCTCATTATATGTGGTATCTTTTCAATGTTTATAATATTCTTTGATGCATGCAAGTTTTTAATTTTGATGTCTAATTGATATCATTTCCTTTCATTTTTTCTTTCTTTTGCCTGTGTTTTTGGTGTGATACATAAGAAATCATTTTGAAATCCCATAGTCTTTGATATACTTTGTGGTTTATTATTACTATTTTGTAGACAATATAAGGTAAACAGAGAACCTCATCTTTTTGCTTGTGATGTCTCTGTGTTTTTATCAAAAGCTTATTATCTTAATTCTGAACTTTTGTTCCTCTTATGGGTGGCCATTTTCTTACCTCTGCAACTGTTTTCTTTATACTTTATTCCTATTTTCAGGATTTCTTTTTTCCTTGAAATTAATATCAACAGTTATTTGTTTCTTTTACTAGTCTAATTCACTAATCAATTTTGTACAGTTTATTTCTTTTCTATTTTAATATATACATATTATAAGGCTGATTTGTTTTACTACTTGTAATTTTTTTTGTTTCTTTTCATTTTTGTGTCTCTGTTCAGTTTGTCAACATACAGCTAGCATCTGTAATAGCAGGTTGTTTCATACATTTTTCCATCAAGTATGTATAGAAAAAAGTTGCAAGTCAAGAGGTCAAGGCAACTAGGGAACAAGTCTAGTGAAATATTCTTTGAGCAAAACTGTGAGAGTAACTATTAGTTTCCCTATTGAAACAGCTTCCTTATAGGTGATGGTCAAGCTCAAGCCCTTCAGAACAACCCACCTTTGCCTTGTCTCTTTTCTCTTTTAAGTTGTCCCTGATCAAGTTTATTTACTCAACAATCACCTTATGTGTGACTCTCTAGACTTCCTTTCCAGCAAACCCTTTCCTCTTGAACTTCAGCTGCTTGTGAGATATCTCAATGTGGCTTTTCCACACTGACCTCACTTGTTGTGCTTCTGCATTCCCGCATTACATAATGGCTCCATTATCCTTTTGGTAACCCAAGCCATGACCCATGGAAGCTTCTATTTCTCAGCTTTCAGGAAGTCTGCTGATGTCTGATCCCAAATATCTCTAGTATGTCTCTTGTGCAGTTTCTCCAATGCCCCTTTACATAGCTGTACTGCAGGATCACCCACTTCATTACTGTCTGACTGCCTCACTTCCCTCTGTGATAACATGCTGCTTTGGGAATGATCTTTTAATGTCCACTTCTTCTGAATATCATCATAGGATTCCTATTTTCAAAAGTCTCCAATTTTGGGTTAATTTGTCCACTCATTCTTTTTTTTAATTCTTTTAAAAGTTGAAATCTAAATGGTATTATGCTTGCATATTCAGGATTTTGTGGTCCAGATTCTCAGCAGAGGCCAAGCCTTACCAGTGGTCTAATACAGTCTCTCACACTCTTTATATTTAAACACTACACAATTACCTATATTTAGGAAACAACATATGCTCTCTGTTGCTTCCTCACATTTGAATGCATGGCTCTTTTTTTTTTAAGATTTATTTTATTTATTTGAAAGACTGAGTCACAGAGAGAGGTAGAGAGAGAGAGGTCTTCCATCCACTGGTTCACTCCCCAGATGGCTGCAATGGCCAGAGCTGTGCTGATCTGAAGCCAGAAACCAGGAGCTTCCTCCAGGTCTCCCACGTGGGTGCAGAGGCCTAAGGACCTGGGCCATCTTGTACTGCCATCTCAGGCCATAGCAGAGAGCTAGATCAGAAGAGGAGCAGCCAGGACTAGAACCAGAGCTCATATGGGATGCTGGTGCTTCAGGCCAGGGCTTTAATCTGCTGTGCCACAGTGCCGGTCCCCAATGCATGGTTCTGCATGCAGAAGACCATCTTCTCTCTCTGGCTCCTGGAGATCTCCTACACTTTACTCTAGTTACAATTTCAATGTTGCCTTCTTTTCATTATCTTATTTGAGCCAGACCAACGTCAGTGCTCCCACTGCCTCTCCTCTCATTGCCCTTAGTCCACATATCCAATAAATAAATTTGTAATTTGTTGAGTATTTGTCTGTTTTTCTCAAGTAGGCAGGGAGCATGGTTTTTCACATCTGTATCCCAGTGCCTAGCACAATACTGGGCAAATGATAGATCTTTAATGTTGTTGACTAAATTAAAATATTCCAATGCCTGCTTTCCTTCCAGCTTCATATTTCAGCCTTCCATTTTCATTAACTGAGTCTTTTTTCTTTTTCTTGACATATTTGGTTTTTTTTTTAGACCTCTTTGTTCTAGATGGTTAAACATCACAGACCACAGAAAGTGCTTCCCCTCTCTGTATATGATCATATAATGCACAAAGGAATGGGGTGCCAGAAGGTGCCCATACTCTTAGGCTGAAAAGAACAGGAAAACCTAGGATTGTGACTTACTAAAAGGAAGTCCAGAGGGTTTTTTTTTAATAACAGCAAATGTAACTTTTCTTTGCTCTGTGGTTTCCATAAAAATGGTGTCAAACAGCACCCCAAAATGGTTGGAGGCATTGCTGCAGAACCCCCAAACTGAGTCTTCTCACCCAATGTGCAGAAAGCAATCACTGACACTGGGATGATGGAAGAAAGTAGATATTTATTGCAAAGAGCAGAGCAAGGAGCCGGGCAGCTACTGCTTAATTCCCAGGCTCCCCAAGGAGTTAAGGGTGAAGGTTCTTCTTACAGGTTGATTGAAGTTGTGACTGAGAGGTGTGTGATCAGCTCATTTGCAACTTCCTGGTTGGTCAGTGGTGCTCATGACCTTCCTTTGATTGGTCATTGATGCCATGCTCTTCAGGGAATTCATGATGACCAGGTCGGCTCCAGTTGTTCTGGTGGTTACATATAGGTGGCAATTATACTCTGCTTGGACCTGGAACTCCCCTACACAAACGATCTCAGGACAATATTGGCCACTAAGGCTCTTATTTATCGGAGAAGTGAATAACAATTTGATTCCAGTGATTAGAATGTGGCAAGGCCAGCAGGATCAGTCCCTCTAGTCAGTGAACTGCTTTTGATAAAGGACAAGCAAGATACCTTCTGCTAAGGGGATGGACAAGAGGCTTTCACATTGTCGGGATTCAGTTTCAAAAGCTGGAGTTTCTTAAGTATTCTTACTATCTTTGCATATCTGATGCCTAGATCAATGTCTAGAAAAATAATTGTTATACAGTTATTAATGTGAATTGCCTCCCTCACTCTAAGGGAATCAGCTGTAGGTATTAATCACAAATCTTTTAATCTGTGTATGAATTCAGTGGGGCAAGAATAGTCTCAGTCCAGTTGATTTTCTTCGGTACCTGATCAAGTACATATTTATTGTGTTCCAGGCACTGGGAGGTGCTGGGAGCACACTGGACTGTAAAGCAGACTAAGCCTACTTCATTTGTGAGAAAGGCAGATGTCTATCAGCTGTCACTGAAAGGGTCCTATAACCTGAGGCAGATGCTATGAAAGACAAAATATTATTTCTGAGATGAAATTACAGAGGACCATGCTGTACACTACAGGCAAGGCCAGAATTAATTTTTTTTAACTTTTATTTAATGAATATAAATTTCCAAAGTACAGCTTATGGATTACAATGGCTTCCCCCTCCCATAACTTCCCTCCCACCTGCAACCCTCCCCTCTCCCGCTCCCTCTCCCCTTCCATTCACATCAAGATTCATTTTCAATTCTCTTTATATACAGAAGATCAATTTAGTATAAAGATTTCAACAGTTTGCACACACACAGAAACACAAAGTGAAACATACTGTTAGACTACTAGTTATAGCATTAAATCAAAATGTACAGCACATTAAGGACAGAGATCCCACATGAGGAGCAAGTGCACAGTGGCTCCTGTTGTTGACCCAACAAATTGACACTCTAGTTTATGGCGCCAGTAACCACCCTAGGCTGTCGTCATGAGTTGCCAAGGCTATGGAAGCCTTCCAAGTTCACCGACTCTGATCATATTTAGACAAGGTCATAGAAGACAGGGTGAGGATAGTAACCAATGATCCTAAGAGTGGCATTTACCAGGTTTGAACAATTATACAGCATTAAGTGGGGAAGAGGACCATCAGTACACACAAGTTGGGAGTAGAGCCATTGGTGGTAGAGTAGAGGTTATGATTACAAAGGAATGAGGCCCAAGTGCGCTATACAGGGTCTAGAATAAAGGACAGAGTCATTATTAGAGGAGCTAAGAAAGGTGTTGTCTAAGCTACAATTAAGTTTTCTGATTGAGAGGCATATAGAACCTGACAGAAGGGGCTTGATAATAATCTGTTGGGCTTTAGGCCTTGTAAGTAAGTCTTTTGTCATCCACAGTTATATATGATTTGCTGCTCATAAAACTAAAGCATTGTTGATTCTGTGTTTAGCTGTCCTCCTATAGGTTCCTATGGACTTTTTCCAGCCACTTCTATTGTATTCAGTATTTTGGGATGGCTCTGTAAACAGATGAAGCCAATAATGTATTAACAGTACCAACTGAGAGAAAGTATGGTAAACTGAGGTTACTAAAAACAAAAAGCAATTCAAATCAATTGGCAATTGACAAAAAGAGTTAAAGATTTTAAAAGCTATTATTAAAATTGCTATATTGGTCTATTATGCTATATTATATGTGTGTACATATTGTATGTCCACATGGGGAAATTTTATTAAGAGTTTTATTTTAAATGGCTTATAGATAAGATTGTCCATAAATTTAAGCTGCTAAAATCAATCAAAGATACATTTTAATTTGTGTGACCTGAATCTGTGTATCATATTTTTTATACTTGTTGGTAGAAAGAAACTAAAAACATTTTATATGGTTGTGCTTAAGTTTACTGGCTAAACAAACTACACTATGTTAGATATTTAAGAGGTGTTTTCAAATACATGATTCTTAAAATTTATAGAAGGCATTGGACCTTCTGGTAAATGTTTTCTTAAGTTGTTATCTAATGGTTGAAACGGTTTGCTAAGTATTCATGTGATATTGCTATTGTCAGCAAGCGATCTAGGACTTGCTCCCTCATTTCTCTATTCTAAGCCCAACTTGTTCTTTCATTTCTCTATTCTCTTCAAGGTAGGAAACTAATTCTATTATGAAGTAATCTGTAGGATGCACAATTTAATCTTTAGACCTTATAAAAGAGATGGCTAACATTTTTCTGTAATAGCATAGCCAAAGTAAGAACTTAAATAATAATCTCATAGCTAGATTCACTTCACCATCAGCGAAGTATACAGTAAGTAGAAAAAACCTCCCTTTCAGACCAAAGGGAAAGAAAGTTTTAAAGTGAGAATATAATTTTCCTCATGGGCATTGTCTACCTTAGAAAAACTACTACAGAACATGCCTGTGACTATAGACTTGTAGTTCAGGCCACCGAAGATTAGAGATGGGAAACGGGCACTCCCTTGACTTGCATCCTCTGGTCTGCTTTAACAGAAACCAGGAGGAAAAGAAAGCTCGGCATCAGAAGCAATGGGTGGCAGGCCTATTAATGGCTGATCTGTACAGTGATCTGCCCTCAAGGAGACCCAACAGGCCAGTCCACTGCAGTGGCTTTCAAAGTGGTAAGCCTGGGCTTCAGCAGAAGTCAGCTTGTGAAGAGCCTTGGCAGCTCTGCCAAGAGTTGGATCACTGGAAATGGACCTGCCCTGGAGTCGAAGGATGCCCAGGTCAGAGCCACAGATCTTATTGGCTCTAAGCTGAAAAGCCCTTCACTCAGCCCAACTTCCAAAGTGACCACTGCAGCTGAGGGGATGGTCAAGTAGGGTCAGCAACATTGCAGGCAGAACTGTCAATTTCTTGTTAGAGATGCCCCCTGCCTTTACCTGGCCAGCTCTCCTCCCAGGCCAGCCAAGTAATGAAAGTCAACAGAGTGCCTTCCCCTAGGAGGTTCACACCTCCCTTAGGATATACCCCATGTAAAGAGATAGATAGGTCTGGGCCTCTTAACTTACAGAATTAATTTTCTATTGTGGCCCAATAGGTTCACTTAAACTTAGGCATGACCCATGAGAGTTGGGTGTTTGCAATGAATTTCTGGGAAACTTCACAGATTGAGGGCAAGATCTCCCCCAAAACTGTTCTTGCTTTGGATGCTGGTCACAATGTCAGGGTTTCCCAGGACACTTGCATGTCTGACCAACTCACTACAAATTAGAGGCTCCTACTATCTTCCCTGATGATTCATTAGAATGTCTCAAAATTCAGGAAGGTACTACATTATGATGCGTGTTTTACTATAGTAACATCATTAACAGCAAAAAGAATAAAATTAAAACCAGTCAAAAGAGGTGATACATAAGGTGTGATCTGGGAGGATACCATAGGGGAAGTCACCAGTGTCCTCCACCCTGGGGTTGGGACACATCACCCTGCTGGCACACCTTGTGTGATAGTATACAAAACTGTCAACCAGGAGAACTCACCTGAGCTTTTATGTTCATATATTTTTTTGGAATTCCATTAGATAGGCATGAAGAGTTGAATCCATGGTCATGGGATTGAACTCAGTCTCCAACACTCCTCACTTTCCTGGAGGTCAGACTGATCCTCTGTGGCTCAATGTCCCAAATCTCTAATCATGTAGTTGGTCTTGGCCATCTGGGCTCACCTTGTTAGGACCATGGCAGGCAAGGTCTTAAGGAGCCCACTTTAAAAAACAAAGACACCCCTATCCTTGGGAAATTGCAGGTGTTTAGAGCCTCCCTCCTGAGAATGAGGGACAAAGGCCAGACAGATTCTTTGTTATGAATAAACAGGGGTCTATTTCCTCAACAGCTGCCATATATAGATATACTGATAATGGATATAACAGCTGCAGTCACATGAGAGAAGGGATTTATAGCTTAAGTACAGGAAAACTTCATGATTGCACAAATAGTGATCTGCAAATGTGTAATATGAATCAAAGCTGACATTTTCAGAGTTCTGGCTAAGAGCCAGGTGTGATTCTCAGTGCTTTTCAAATATTAACTCTCTTAAACCTCATTGCAATCTGATGAGGATTCAGTTTTATTGTCTCCATTTAACAATTGAAGAAAATGAGTCATAGGTCAAATGGCTTGCCCAAAATGATGCACAACTAATGAGGGGTACCATTGTGCTTAGGAACCTGGGCAGTCTGTCTGGCTCCAGAGGCACACACAAAACCACTGCGTTTATAAGGAAAACATCAAGACGAGAAAGTCAGAAAGTAGCAAATGGAATTTGAGAGGCTTTGAATTCTGATTCAAGACAGCAAGTTCAATTTTATTAAGGTAGATAGTATAAATAAGGTACAGGTTGAATCCAGTGATTCCCTAACAAACCACCATGAGAAGTCTTTTTAGTCTTAATTATCTGCAATGATATGGCAAGGGCTCACAGAATGAGTTTGTCGTGTTTCTCTCTGAGATTCATCACGTAGTTTATACATGCTTTGAGTTAAAAGGTATCTGGAATAATTTAATTACAGATGCTTATTTGTCTACCTATCATCTTTTCTTTTCCATCACTGTTTGTCTTTTCTCTAAAGAAATCAAAATATAAAAGAATTTAGGCTGAATTTAGCCATTTGATTTCATTTAAAAGATATGACTTATCAGGACCCGTCTCTATGTGAGCCATTTTCCTTTAATGGGAAGAACCATCAACAAGGCAACTATTTAAGTACAGGTATGAATAACAATGTTTATAGATTATTCTCATCAAATCATGAGACCATAATTTGCAAACATAGGTGCAATTTTGTAATTGGTTCATTAATCGTTAGACAAATATTAAGTGTTGTGATAAGTGATTCCTGGAGAAAATTGCATGTAACTTGATCACAATTTTGTGAAAGATTAGATGCTCTAATTGAGGAGAAAAGAAATTCACCAGCTGAAAGCTTACTAACAATGAAGATTTTAAATAATAGACATAACAATGGTATGTGGTTTAGGCCTGGGGTCTGGACCAGAGAGAACACTGTGGATTGGGATTGTGGAGGAGGCAGATTCTTGGAGGAGACACCATGAAAGCAGAGTCTAGGAGAGGGGTAAGAAATGAAAGTGTGAAGAAGAGAATGAAGAACATTTTCAATCTGCATGTGGGGAAAGGTAGGGAAGGACTTGCTTCGTATTCATCCCTATATCCAGTAGATTAGCTCGTTCTGTAAGTCTGACCTATAAGATGTATTTCTGATTTTTCCTTTCATTTTGTATAATGGTAATTGCCTTCAACTCTGAACATTTTATTTTTTGGAATTTAAGGAGTGAAATTTTGTAGCAGTTATAGGTTCACAGTTCACAGCAAGATTGAGAGGATACAGAGATTTCCTGTATACCACCTGCCCAACACATGCACAGCCTCTCCCATTATCAAGATCTCCCATGAGATTGATGTATTTGTTGGAATTGATGAACATTCATTGACATGTAATAATCAGAGTACATTTTGTAAAAATATTTATTTATTTATTTGAAAGTGAGAGTTAGAGAGAAAGAGAGCTGGAATCTTCCATCCACTAGTTCACTCCCCAAATGGCCACAATGGTCATGGCTGGGCCAGGTTGAAGCCAGGAGCCAAGAACTCCATCTGGGTCTCCCATGTGGGTAGTAGGGGTACAATTGCTTGGGCCATATTCTGCTGCTACCCAAAGGAGTTGAAAACTTATGTCCACATAGCACATTAGCAGGGAACTAGATTAGAAACAGAGCAGCTGGGACTGGAACTAGTGTTCCAATAAGGGATCTGGTGTTGAAGGCTAAACCTGCTATGTCACAACACTGGCCCCAAATTCATTGTTTACATTAGGGATTAGCTCTTGATAGTGAACAAATGCATAATGATGGGTTTGAACAGATGTGTGATGACATATATGCACTATTGTAGTATCATACAGAGTGGTTTTACTGCCCTGAAAATCTTCTGTGCTTCATTCTTCCTCCTGCCCAATCCATGGCAATCAATAACCTTTTTATTATCTCCAAAGTTTTCTTTCCTGAATGTCATATAATTGGAATCAGAGAGCATGTAGCTTTTTAAGTTTACTTCATATTTACTTCATATCTTTTCATGACTTGATAGATAATTTCCTTTCAGCACTGAAAAAATATTCTGTTGTCTGTATGTACCACAGTATCTTTCCACTACCCAATGAGAGTTTTGCAATTATAAATGACTACTACAAAATATCTACGTGTAGGTTTCTATATGGGCATAAGTTTTCAATTCCTTTGGGTAGCATGGTTACTGGATCATTGGCAGGAGTGTGCTTATTTTTGTAAGAAACTACCAAACTGTCTTCCAAAGTGGCTGTACCATTTGCATTTCCATGAATGAGAGTTCTTGTTGCTTTACATCCTGGTCAGAATTTTGTGTCATCATTGTTCTGGATTTTGGCCATTCTAATATATTTATAGTAGTGTTTCATTGCTGTTTTAATATTCATTTCCCTGATGACATATGATGTAGAACATCTTCTGACATCTGTATAGTGTTTTAATGTTTTATTTCAAAATAGTTTTAAATTTAGAAAACAAAAATTGTGAGGTAGTAATACAAAGAGTTCCCATATACTCCTCACCCAATTCCCCCTAACTATCTTTGTCACATTGATGGACCACACCCAAATTCCTCTATGTTTTAAAATCTCCAAATCTTTTATCCCCCCCCCCATCTTTCTTTGTCTCAAGTAATCAATATTCTGTGTTCAAATTGAGATGTGATTTTTATTCTTTAATTTTAGCTCCCACATATAAGGGACAGCATGTGATAGTTGTCTTTCTGTGTCTAGCTTATTTCACTCTACATAATAGCCTCTGGTTCCTTTCATTTTGCTACAAATGACAAAATTCATTTTATAGCTGAATAATATTCCATTGTGTGTATATACCATATTTTCTTTATCCATTCGTCTGATGATGGACTTTTTGATTGATTCCTCGTTTTGGCTATAATGAACAGAGCTTCTATAAACATGGTGGTGCATGTATCTCTTGGTATGATGAGTTCATTTCTTTTGGGTATATGTCTGGTAGTGGGATTGCTGGATCACATGGTGGTTCCATGTCCTCTGTTTTTTAATGGCACTAACCTTGCCTGATGTTGCATTGTATGCCCCCCACTGCTTTATTTATTGTCCACTTCTGCTTTTAGAATGCAAACTTCAAACATAGTCATCTAGTCTGTCTTGTTCACCTCCATGTTCCTTTCTCCAGGAGATTTTTCTACACCTTTAATTGGTACTGCAGGAAGAGGATTAAATATCAACAGTGGACTACATCAGATGTAAACATCTCTGCTATCTTAAGCCTTGGTTCCTATCATACATCATTATCAAATTATAATGGGGGGGTGCTGGCGCTGGGGCTCAGCGGGTTAAAGACCAGGCCTGAAGTACCAGCATCCCATATGGGCACCGGTTCTAGTCCCGGCTGCTCCTCTTCTGATCCAGCTCTCTGCTATGGCCTGGGAAAGCAGTATAAGATGGCCCGAGTCCTTGGGCTCCTGCACCGGCCTTGGAGACCCGGAAGAAGCTCCTGGCTCCTGGCTTCGGATTGGCGCAGCTCCGGCTGCTGCAGCCATCTGGGGAGTGAACCAGCAGATGGAAGACCTCTTTCTCTCTCTCTGCCTCTCCTCTCTCTGTGTAACTCTGACTTTCAAATAAATAAATAAATCTTTAAAAAATTATAATGAAGGAGAACAAATGTTATCAGAACAGCTGGTGCCAGGATTTCCTAGTTTGGAACACTGCTGGGTAGAGCGAGGCTTTCAGTAGCAGGCTCCAGCAGCACAAGTCTCCTGTTAAGAATAAGACCTGAAGGAGGATATGTTATTTTTGGGGTATGGTGGGTGATTGGTATGGAAGAACGAGGAAGAGAAAGAGGCAACCAGAAGAAAATGGAAAGAAGCTGAGGTAGGGGGCAGTGAAATGCCCAAGTTAGGGTGACCTGACGATGTTTCAGGAATAGTTCCCTTTTTGTTATACTGTCTTTGCCCTCTGGTACCTTGTTAGAGTATATTTTATTTTGTGCCATCACAGAGACAGGAGATCAAAAGGCAGTACTTCATGATGTTTTAAGCATCTGAAAATTTATGGAAATTTTATCTAGTGCTTCCCATATCACTTAGGAATTTGGAGGCTCAAGGCAGTATCTGTCAGCCTACAGCTACAACAGGAGGACCAGCTCACACCTAGATTACAAAATCCAGCTAAACAGGTCCCTGCTATTTTTGGTTTATTTCTTTATTGTTTTCTTTCTCACCTCTCGGAAAATCCTTTCACATTTCACTTTGGAACACAAAGCACTCAGTAGTTCTTTGTGGTGGTAATGGTCAACATTCTGGTGCTGAGCACTGGATTTGAATCCCGCTCACCATTCCTTAGCTATTTGATATGAGGTGTGTTACCTAACAGTTTTACATCTCACCTGTTCCATCTATGAAATGGGGATACTCAGGACAATTCAAAAAACTGCAACTAAAAGATTAGTTTATTTTGCTACAAACATTTTGGAAATCAATGTATGGTTTTCAAAATAAAATGTATTTTTTTCATGAACTTTTAAAATACTACTCATGTTTCTTAGGGTTTCTCTGAAGAGTAGAGCTTAGAGATAGTTAGTTTTACATAAGTACTTGCTATTATTACTATTTGGGTAGATCTAAATGAAGTATGTCCATTTTACTACGATGCAGATTCTCTAAAATGCACCCTGATAGCTAAGGCTTAATTATTTACAAAAGTTTGTAAGGGAGGGTATTTTCTTTTCACAGTCTCTCACATTCTTCTAAGAGAAGTTTCACAGCTGTGCTTGAACTCTGCTCACCCCAGAAGAATCATGTGGAAGCTTCGTGCAAGCCCACACAGAGCTCTGGGAAATGAATGTCAGGTTTGGTCATAGTGATCTCACAGGGCAGAGCCCTGGGCAAGATGTTCTATGTTTGCATTTGCAAACTTGGAATTAAAAGATCACAGTGGTAGCATGAATCCTGAAGCTTTTTCTATGAGCTGCAGGAAAAACTGTGAGTTTTCCAAAAAGATACTGGGCCAAAAGAAGGTGCTAGTTACAAAGAGGATGACTCCACTATTACCAGCCCTTCTAACTCCAGGCACACACCACAAGATGTCTGGCCACTGTGGACATCTGAGAAGAACAGTTCTTTCCTTCTGTCCCAGAGAAGGGCCAGTGTCGACATAGCCACATAGAAAACACAGGAGGATTTGAAGGAGCAAGAATGAGGATTGTCTTTGTAGCTGTGGAAGGACAAACTTTGTTTGGTTAGGAGGTTACATGCTCCATGGAGAAGCTAACATCTTTAGCTATAAAAGTGGTTGGGTGGGGGGGGTAGGAGGAGGAGTGGCAGCATTGTGGGGTAGTGGCATAGTGGCTAAAGCCTCTGACTACGATGTCAGCATCCCATATTGGTGCCAGTTCAAGTCCCTGCTGCTCCACTTCTGATCCAGCTTCCTGCTAATGGCCTTGGAAAGCAGCAGAAGATGACCCAAGTCCTTGAGCCCCTATACCCATGTGGGAGACGCAGAAGAAGCTTCTGGATCCTGGCTTCAGTCTGGCCCAACCCTGGCCATTGTGGTCATTTGGGGAGTAAACCATAGGATAGAAGATACCCTCCCCCAACTCTGACTTTCAAATAAAGTAAATCTTAAAAAAATGGCTGAGGAGGGCATTTGGCTTAGTAATTAAGGTGCTGCTTGGGACACCTAAATTACACATAAGAGTACCTGGGTTCAAGTCCTGGCTCTGCTCCTGATTCCAGTTTCCTGCTAATAGACACTCTAGGAGTTGTCAGCAAGTGATAGCTCAAGTACTTGGTTCCCTGTCTCCCATGTGGGAGACCTGTATTGAGTTCCTGGCTCCTGGCTTTGGCCTTGCCCGGTTTTGGTTGTGGGCATTTGGGGAGTGAATCAGCAAATGGGAGATCTGCCTCTGTCTGTCGTTCTCTGCCTTGCAAATAAGTGAAATCATTTTATTTTATCTTATTTTATTTATTTTTTTATTTTTTGACAGACAGAGTGGACAGTGAGAGAGAGAGACAGAGAGAAAGGTCTACCTTTTGCTGTTGGTTCACCCTCCAATGGCCGCGGCCAGCGTGCTGCAGCCAGCGTACCGCGCTGATCCGATGGCAGGAGCCAGGTGCTTCTCCTGGTCTTCCATGGGGTGCAAGCACTTGGGCCATCCTCCACTGCACTCCCAGGCCACAGCAGAGAGCTGGCCTGGAAGAGGGGCATCCGGGACAGAATCCGGTGCCCCGACCGGGACTAGAACCCGGTGTGCCGGCGCCGCAAGGTGGAGGATTAGCCTAGTGAGCCGCGGCGCCGGCTAGTAAAATCATTTTAACATAAATAAAATGCCAAGTGATCAGGAAACTAGCTGATATCTGGAGCTGTGTGGTTAGGGTCTGGACATAGAGGACTTAGAGAAACATGTACTGAATTTTTTTTAAAAAATTATTTATTGGCCGGTGCTGCGGCTCAATAGGCTAATCCTCCGCCTTGCAGCGCCGGCACCCCGGGTTCTAGTCCCGGTCACTCCTCTTCCAGTCCAGCTCTCTGCTGTGGCCCGGGAGTGCAGTGGAGGATGGCCCAAGCACTTGGGCCCTGCACCCGCATGGGAGACCAGGAGAAGCACCTGGCTCCTGGCTTCTGATCAGCATGATGCGACAGCCACTGCAGCCATTGGAGGGTGAACCAATGGCAAAAGGAAGACCTTTCTCTCTGTCTCTCTCTCTCTCACTGTACACTCTGCCTGTCAAAAAAAATTATTTATTTATTTGAGAGGTTGTGTTATCGATAGAAGGAAAGGTAGAGAAAGTTATTCTGTCAGTTGGTTCACTCCCCAAATGGCTGGGACAGCTGGAGTTGAGCTGATCTGAAGCAGCCAGCCAGGGTCTCCCATGTGGGTACAGGGTCCCAAGCACTTGGGCAATCTTCCACTGTTTTTCCAGGCCATAACAGAGAGCTGTATCAGAAGTAAAGCATCCAGGTCACGAACTTGCACCCATATGGGATGCCTGCGTCACAGGAGGAAGCTTAGCCTATTATGCCACAGTGCTGATCTTGACACTTCAAAGAGCAAAGTGTTCCAAGACTCTGCCAGTTGCAGTGAAGACAGAGGAAGAGATGCCACTCTGCCTTGCATGTTGAGGGGTGGAGGCTCTCTTCAGGAATAGGAAACAGAAGAGAAAGATCAAGACTGTGTGTTCAACCCGAGAATGCAAACTGAGAGGCAGCAGATGGAAAAGCGATACCATTTTTGTTGTATTGCTGGGACTGTGGCAATTGTGCTATTGAAAAATGGGGCTGTCATTACAGTCCTCTGTAAGCAGGACTGCATGGAGAACATTTTTGGGGCAGGTCAGTATAAAGGCAGTTGGGGTTCTCCAGGTGCTGGGTATGATTGCACCTTCTTAGGCTTAATGTTTGTGTTGAAGTCAAGACTCCTTTCTTCCTGGAGCTTTAAGACCAATCAGTTCTAGAAGAAAGAGTGTCTGGAACTTACAGCTCATTCTATGCACATTGTCCCACTTCACCTGGTTCAGGAAGGCTGAGAGGGGTGGTCATGGGAGTAACGTGGGGAGTTTGTTTTTCTGTCCTATAAGTCCCCATGGAACACCTGAATATGATACTGTGATTGTCCAATGACTCTTGGAATCACAGACAACTTCTTGTCCCATGCAAGCCTTCAGTTCTGCATCATGACCTTCATGAGCTCTACGCAGGGATCCTATGTGATCTTTTCAGAGTGCCTGTTAACCCCCATTTGCCAGGCAAGTTGTTTTCCTGTGGTTCCTAAGGATCTCTGAATAATACACTGTCTATTGGAAATCTCTGCCTTCTCTGTTGTACAAAGATGCAAAGGAAACAGAACCCAGTTCCTGTCCACCTCACAGTGGAAATGGAATAAATACTAATACATACATAAAATAGAAGACTTTTGAGTCCAACGCATAGAAAATGTGAACAATTTCTTAGTAATTTTACTGTTCATTATTCCTCTTTTGGATTGAGTATCTGTCTTTTTCAATATCCAGTTTCAAAAGAGTTAATCCCTCAGAAATTATGGCTGGATTTTAATTAGTCTGGAGAATGTATAAGATGAGTGCATGTAATAATAGTCATTTCTGCTTCAACAATTTCAAAGAAGGGGCTGACACTGTGGCATAGTGGGTAAAGCCACTGCCTGCAGTGCCAGGATCCCATATGGGCACTGATTTGAGTCCAGGTTGCTCCATTTCTGATCCAGCTCCCTGCTAATGCACCTAGGAAAGCAGTGGAATATGGTCCAAGTCTTGGGCCCCTGTACCACATGGGGGACACAGAAGAAGCTTCTGGCTCCTGGCTTCAGATTGGCTCAGCTCTGGCCATTGTAACAATTTGGGGATTAAACCACCAGGTAGAAGACCTCTCTCTTTTTCTCTCCCTCTGCCTCTGCCTCTCCATAGCTCTGCACTTCAAATAAATAAATAAATAAATCTTAAAAAAATGCCAAAGAAAATAGATACTTGAAATGTCAGATTTCCATCACCACAAGTTTCTAATATATCTAAGTGTTCTAGAGAATTCTTAAATGCATTAGCTTCCTACCTGAATAACTTGTCTGTTTAAAAATTATTGATTGTTGCACCTTGACAAAATTTCCATACAAAATTATTCCTATTCTTTTCTACTTGGTAGTCACAACCTCAACATCCTCCCCAAGGATTTTTACAACTTCTCAACTATCTATCATCAAGAAAGAAAAATACAGATATAGTCTGCTATCATTAAAAAAAAAATCAATTTCTGAGAAGGTTAGGTAATCCATACAGAAGTTGCAGGTACAAGCATCAAGTATACAAAAGGAGACTTCTTGCTTGGGAGAAGTCCCCAGCTGGGAAGGGCAGGGATAGTTTGTGGGGCCGTCTAAAACCTCCATTTGCATTCCATCACATTTTTTATGAATAAACTTATAATTTGGGAGGTAGATAGAAAAACATTATGGCCATTGTTAAATAAAATTTCCCCAGGACTGAGAGCAGGGGGCGTTGCCAACCCTTCTCAATCCTTGCAGACTGAGGAGTAGGGAATCTTCAGGATTAGGAAATAGAAGAGAAAAGTTTAAATCATGATCGCACAAGAGAACTTCAAAACCCTTGTGGAAAAGGAATGAAAATGTAGGTTTATAAAAATGCAAAATCCAAGCACTTGATGAGGGTCTTCAAAAAGTTCAAGAAATTGTCTATTTTGAAAAAAAATTACACGATGTTTTTAAAAAAGGTGCATCAAAATAAACTTATCTTTTTTTTAAAAAAAATTTATTTATTTACTTGAAAGTCAGAGTTACACACACACACACACACAGAGGCAGAGAGAGAGAGAGAGAGAGATATCTTCCATCGGCTGGTTCACTCTCCAGATGGCTGCAACAGCCGGAGCTGTGCCGATCTGAAGTCAGGAGTCAGGAGCCAGGAGCCAGGAGCCAGGAGTCAGGATTCAGGAGCCAGGAGGCTCCTCTGGGTCTCCCATGCGGGTGCAAGGGCTCAAGGGCTTGGGCCATCTTCTACTGCTTTTCCAGGCCATAGCAGAGAGCTGGATCAGAAGAGCATCCAGGATTCAAACCGGTGCCTTCAAAGAAGGAGGTACCCTTCTCCGAAGGGAGGAGAGAACCTCCACTTTGACTATGACCCTATCGGAACAATATCAAAGTCAGCGAAATCTAAAGGCTTCCATAGCCCTGGCAACTCATGACTAGAGCCCAGGGAGATTACTGACGCCATGAACAGGAGTGTCAAATTGTTAAGTCAGCAACAAGAGTCACTGTGTACTTACACCCCATGCGGGATCTGTCCCTAATGTGTCGTCTAAAGCCAAGTGATGCTAGGACTGGTACTGAAAGAGTATTTTTATACTTTGCGTTTCTGTGTGGGCGCAGACTGATGAGGTCTTTGCTAATTATGTACTGAAGTGATCTTCTGTATATAAGGAGAATTGGAAATGAAAAAAAAAAAAAACAAAACAACCTGGTGTTGAAATGGAAATGGCATAGAAAATTAATTATTTTGAAAAAAAAATTATGTGGGATCTCTGTCTTTAATGTGCTGTACATTGCTGGTTGATGCTGTAATTAGTAATCCAATGGTAGTTTTTTCACTTGATGTTGCTATATGGGCAAAATGTTGAAATCTTTACCTAGTATATACTAAACTGATCTTCTGTATACAAAGAGAATTGAAAATGAATCTTTACATGAATGGAAGGGGAGAGGGAGCGGGAGGGGGGAGGGTTGCGGGCGGGAGGGAAGTTATGGGAGGGGGGAAGCCATTGTAGCCCATAAGCTATACTTTGGAAATTTATATTCATTAAATAAAAGTTTAATAAAAAAAAAAAAACAAACCGGTGCCCATATGGGATGCTGGCATCTGCAGGTGGTGGCTTTACCCGCTATGCCACAGCGCCGGCCCCATAAACTTATCTTTAAATTTAATTTTCCACAAAATTTTTGAAGTTCCTTTATATTTGAATGGAAAGCAACTTGGAGATTATCTGTTGCATATTCTTCACTTAATCCATGAGGAATCTGGAACCAAGAGGACTGGAATGCTTTGTCCACTGATATGAACCTAGTAATTAGCAACAGAACTAGAGTCCTGGTGCTAGGCGGTGAGGGATGCCTGGTGCCCAGGTTCTGATGTCACCTCAAGAAGGTGTAAAGAGTAAAGAGTGACTTGGAGAATAGCAAAGAGTGAACACTGAGTGTTTTACTGAAACAGCAAAGACAGACTTCAATACAGATTGAGTCCTCCTCAGAGAGGAGTGGCCCCAACTCTGAAGTATCTTTGACATTACTTGAGTTGCTTAATGAAAGGCGAGGTATCTTCTAGTAAAAGGAAGGTGCATTCTAAAAAGGGGAAGACTATTCATAGTTTTTCTGGGAAGCAGGTGGAGATTTTCTAAAGGAGTACAGTCATTTAGCTTAGTTATGCATTTCCTTAATATCTAGTTCCATAGCATCTGAGTTGTTAATATAGGTACAGCAGGTTTTGTTAATTACAGCACATGCATCACTTCATTCTCTGAGTGAGCAGTCAAGTGAAAGTCTGTTGTGTAGAACCATGCCTGTCAGGGAACCAAGAAAGGAAGTTCTGTAAGTGACTAAGAACAGTATTTGTGATGTGGGTCAGAGCTCTTATAGCCAAAGTGAGACTTTTTTTGTAGTCATGGTAAGCAAAGCTTCTCCAAAGAGTGGTTAACCCAACAACTTCTCCTATGCTGGCCAAGATCAGCCTAATGTTCATTTATTTCAGGTTGGACTTGATATTTGGTGGACAGTGATGTCATTTGGAGACACACTTCCTATTGAGCAAATACCACTGTGCATATAGCTGCCACTACATTGGTAGGAAGGCCCAAGGAAAGGAAGGGCATAATGGTCTGTTTAGATCAGACCAACAATTTCTGCATATTATGGAGTATTCAGTGGGGCACTGAGTCCTCAGGGCATGGCCGAGCTTCTAAATCTCATCACCTGCTTCAGCCACATGAAAATTATTGAAAAGAGGTGCCTTCCTATCACCCCATAGACCTTTGGCAATTTCTGACTTCTGTTGGGTCTAGGTAGGTCTTAATAAGCCAGGCATTGGCAAGAAAACCAAGAGTAAAATCATCCCGCCAGATAGCATATGATTGACTCCTTCAAACCACAGGCACCAATGGGGAACAAAAGAAGACAGATTTGGTTTAAGAGTGATATCTCGGAAAGCATTCTCTAGAGCTGCATCATGATTTTCCTGCTTGAGGAAGTACCCTGGCTGCAAGAAGTGGCACTATGCTTAAGAAAAAGAAGGGCTGGCGGAAGAAAACAGAGTGTGACCTGAGTTATTGACACAAGTCCAGTACGTTCCCATGGGGGATCCTGATATAGGGTCATCAGCTGCTGGGTAGTATTGTCCTTGATGAGGACAAGGTCTTGTTTAACTAGATATGTTAGAACAAGGCCTTTGAGTCTGGGAGTGTTGGTGGGAAATCCAGCAGTTGGTCAAGCTTTCCCCTGTAGCTATGGTTTGTGAAAAATTAATCAGGCAGTCGGTTTTTCATTCTCCTCTGCAGGAGGTAACAAGAACCCCCAGAATAGTGACAACATTGTTTATAGTATACCTAGCAGAAGATTTTGTTAATTTTTAAGGAAACAATTAGGAATAGGGGTTTTGGGTGGAGCACAGCTTAAGTCAAGAATCAGTTTAATAATTGCAGTGATAAAAAAGCAGGCCTAATATAATATTGAAGTCCAATAATGTTGGGGTTGAAGGTGAAATTGAATCATCTACTTATTTGTTCACTGGAACAACAGCTTTAGGTCCTCTATAGGTTCACAGGTACATGAAGTCTCTTCTACTGGTTCCTGTGAAACTGGATCAGGGAAAGGTTTAACCTGAGACCTTGATGCAACTAGGTCATCCTTGACATTTTATAGCAGTAAGGTTACCAAGAAACACTTGATAAGGTCACTTCCATTTAGATTGTAATTGCTGTTCCAGAGACCCTATTGTACTAGACTTAAACATGACTAGGTCTTCTGGTTGGAGTAGAATTTTGTTTTCTTCTTGTAAAGCCTGTTGTACCTGACTCAGACCGATAATATGGCTAATTATACAGTTGGTGTTTGAATCACACAGAAACTCACTAGTTAGAAAAGGTCTTTCATATAGCATTTCACAAGGGCTTTGGTTGTCTGTGCTCTGGGGTCTTTTCCATGCCAATGTCTTTCAGAGTTTCCTCAATGTTCTCCAGTAATTTGATGGTATTGGATCATAGATTTAAGTTCTTGATCCCTTTTGAGTGGGTTTTCGTGTAAGGTATAAGGTAGGGGGTCTTGTTTCATAGTTCTGCATGCAGTGATCCAGTTTTCCTAGCACCATTTGTTGAAGAGACTGTCCTTGCTCCAGGGATTGGTTTTATCTTCCTTGTCAAAGATAAGTTATTGTTGATGATGTGTGAATTAATTTCTGGAGTTTCTACTCTCTTCCATTGTTCTGCATGTCTATTTTTTGCCACTGCCAGGCTCTTTTCATCATAACTGCCCTACAGTATGTCTTGAAATCTAGTATTGAGATGCCTTTGTTTTGCTGTATAAGACTGCTTTAGCTATTTTGGGTCGCTTGTGTTTCCAAATGTATTTTAGAATTATTTTTTCTAGATCTGAGAAAAAGGTTATGGGTATTTTGATTGGGATCACATTGAATCTGTAAATTGCTTTTGTTAATATGGAACTTTTGATGATATTAATTCTTCTACTCCATGAGCTTAGAAGATTTTCCCATTTTCTGTGTCTTCTCTTAATTTCTTTAATGCTTTGTAATTTTCATCATATTCTAAAAACACCCTAGGATATCATTGTCTGAGTCCCAGGGACTCTCTTTTGGCTCCGGCTTTGGCCTCACCAACAGTGAATAAGGGGACACCTAAATTCATCGTTGTGTGCACTCCTTTTAGGATTTCCACCTTTGGCCTGACCCATAGTGAAGAAGGGGAAGCCTAAGTTCACTGCTGTGTCTGTTTGTCTGGTTTCTGTGTCGGGTGACAACTTGGCCCAGAGGCAGGAACCTGTTTCTCTTTGCCTCACACCATGGGATCCAAAATTTCGATTTCAAAAAAAAAAAAAAAAAATCACACTTAGCCTGCATGCTGAAAAATCATAAGCCTCTGACACTCATGAACCTCCAGGCTCACACAATGAAATGTTTCACCTTCAAATTTGGCCTCAATATGAATTAGACAACTGCAGCTGCTGGCCAGAATTTGGCTCTTTGATCAAATCGTCCTTTATTTATGGATCTGTATAACATCCTCAGATGGAATGGCAAGTAGTCTGAGGTTCCATCCTCCTTCTCTTCTCCGCTCCCTGCTTCCAACCATGCAGTCAGTTTCTCCCTGCATGTCCCTGCCTCACTAGATCCGTCCCCCCAACTCAGTCTCACAGTCACAGGCAATGCCACAGTGCCCCATGCCCCTAATGGGCAGAGGTTTCCTCTCCAAAATAAAAGTCTCAGTCTTCATACCACCACTAGACACCACTTTCATCTTTTGTCTGCAACTCTACCCCTCTGTCTCTAGATCCCCTTCTCCCTTCTGCCTGATGCCCTGCTCCTTACCCCCTGGGGTACCTGAAACTGCCTCTTTCCTCTCTTCCTGACGCCCCTCCTCTGTTCTGCCTCTCTCTCCTCCTGGGTACAAAATGATACTGTACAGGCTAACTATTGCTGTGGATTCGTTTGAGAGGAGAAGCACGGTGGGGGCAAGAGTTGCGGAGTCCCGACACAGACACCGGGAGGGAGTCGGGTGAAAACTGACCAGAGGTGAGCAGCCCACAGACTTGTTGATTTCAGTTGATGCAGCAGCTTATATAGCCAAGGCAGCCAATCCAGTCAAAGGGCATTTTATGCCATAACCAATCATTCCTGTTGTCAGGCAGGCTCCTTTGCCAGGTAGGTTTTGCTGAAGCTATTTCCAGAGTAACTGACACTCGCTTGCTGGTGCCATCTTGGCACAGCCTTCTCATTCCACCACAGGCTAACAGAATGTTTATTGCTCTAAAAAGCACTGCACCTGGGACATTCTAAACTCCCAAGAACAATGCACTGTAAACTTCACCAAGGAGTCTTTCTCTCACCCTTCACCTGCCTTATCAGAATCCATGTGGTGCTCTGCACCTTCCTCAACAGGCAGCTCAAGGAAGTACTCTGTCTGCTGTTCAAACCTGACTTCAACCCCCCATGCCCACCCCTGCACTCTGACTGGGCAGGCTCAGCTCTAAAGTCTTCTCTAATTAGCCACCTTCTCTCCTTCTTTAGGTCCTTAAATCCTAAAACCTAACAAAAATGGAGCTGCCTTTTGCACTACTACTCTGTCTTACATCTACATTCTCTCTTGCACAAAAACAAAAATCTCTATTCCAGCCATCTTCAGTAATATATTTGGCTGACCTACCAAAGGAAAAAAACTCAAACAGTGGACCTCTCTCACAGTCATCTTCCGGCCTGATGGCCTTTATGCGTACCCAACTTTATGCCTTCCTCACAGCCCCCCAGGATGACTTGTAAATAACTTCACCTCAAATCTTCTCATTTGATGACCTCTGACAACTGATCATCAATATCTGGCTCCAAGGAACTTTCATCTACTTCTTTCCAGACTGGACTGACTTCTTCACTTTCGCTTTATATCTCATACTTCATCCAAAATTAAGAAAGCCATTGGTACTTGACTCCACCAGTCTGCCTTCCTGACCTCATCTCAGACTGCTGGCTCCAGGGTGATCTCTGTCACCTCACACCAATGCAGATATCCTTTTTACTTCCTGCTTATACTCCATATTATAATGCATTATTATCCCCTGCTACTGTCAACAGTCATATTCCTAGCTCTAATCTTCACTATAGGCTCTGTGGCAATCTTCCCCACTGGCTGGACCTGTGTTTAAAAAAAATTCTTTTAACATTCGTTTTTCTCTTTTGAGTGGATACTTTCCTGCTGTCTCCCATGGAGTGGACTGGTACACTGGGAGAGTGGGCATGGTTAGCTCCTCTTCTCATATCCATCATATTCAACTTTATGGCCCTGCTATTTGGACCATGCCTACTTAATTTGTTCCAAAATTTCTTACAGAATTGCATCAAAGCTGTCTCTCCATATCAGATTAAGACCATGATGCTACTCAACCATCCCCATCAAGGATACCAGCCCCTTTCTTCGAAACCCGAAGAGGACTCCAGGCTCTAGAGCCAAACTCCATGGCCCCTTCTCACCAGGAAGCACCCAGATAGAGATGACACCCTTCTTCTTCTTCTTCTTTTTTTTTTTTTTTTTGCCTCTAGGGTCTGGAATAAAGGATAGTAAGGCTCACAAGAATGTCATCTCTCTCCTCCATGGGAGATTTGCTCATGACCTCTCTCTCCCTTTAGCCACCTGCAAGATAGATTACAAAACTAGATGCGAAAGGTCTCCAAGGCTTCTGGAGAGCCCTTGTGCTAAGTTCCCTCGGCAACCAGATCAGATAAAAGCTCAACCCTGCACACGCCCTGTACACAGTCTCATTGGAGACTGTCAATACCTCTTTGCTTCAATAAAGCAACCTGTCTCTGTTGAGGTTGGTCTCCATTTCTTTCATTTGGGGGCTACAAAAGGCCAGAATCCCAAGTTATTTAAATCTATCAATTCGTTGACTGCACTTCACAAAGGAATTCAGAAGCAAGTTGGAGATGGCAAATAGTGAACAGGAGCTATTTTATTGAGAAAGCAATTGTATGCAATCCACAGACAAATTGGTTCCTACTTGGAGGAGGCAGCCCCATCTCTGAGCTTGTTTAAACATTATGTGGTTGTTTAATAAAAAGGGATGCACCCTGTTGTAAGGTGGAGGAACATTCAGTTTTTCTGGGAAGTAGGTGGAGATGCCCCAGAATCTGTCTATTGCCCAACTTTTCTCCTTGTGCGGTTCAGTGTGTCCTGTAATGGTGGCTGGTAGGTATGTCATTTAGCATGCTAATGTGTACAATGAGCCTACAAAGAGCTGCAGGTCACTCTAGGTCAGCCTTGGACCCCTAAACTAGTGTGAACCAGGTCTAGGTAGGGGGTATGCTTATCTTCAGAGCAAAGGGAAGCAAATCCATATCCTGCAGGTCCTAAGATCATAGTTCCTATGATCTCCACATGGCTCAACTCCTTCCTCCCCAACTCTGTTCATACTTAATTTCTTCTATTCCACTCCCTAGTACTTTCTACTAAGACAACTCCATAAAGCTCTGTGTGTGTCACTGCTGACTCAGTCTAAGGCATTCCTGGAACACTAATGAGGTACCTTGATGAGAGAGCAGGGATCTTTCTTGGGTGGCTATGTATGCTTGTGGTCCTTGTTTAGGGAGTTGGTAGATGGGTCACATGGAGAGGTAGCCTATGGTTGATCTGAAGGCAGTGGTAAACCAGCAAAAGATGAGGACTGAGATAGTGAGAAGTACAGCAACACTATGCTATAGCAGCTGAAAGGGAGACCCCAGGAGGGTAGTGAACACAGGCCAATGTTTTGCTTGGGACTCACTGATGTGTACATTCTCATCAGGTGAGTTATGGAATGTTTGTTTTGCTCACAGTTCTAAAGGCAAGTTTTTATTTACAACAGACTTCATAGGGGTCTTGAGAGACCACAAGCAGTTTTCCTCTGTTCCTCATCTCACCAACAAATAGGGAGCAAAGTACTTTGTGGTGAGGGAATTAATATAGCCCTAAGGATGAACAATTAATCCCTTCTCTCTGTGCAAAGGGTACCATGGAGGAAAGCCCTTGGAGGCTTCTAGGCATCGAGGGCATTAGGGAGCCAATTTGTTTATTTCCCTTATTGGTAGTATTTGCTAGATTTCTGTCCCTAATGAGCTAGTAGACCTTCAATGCACATAAAGTTCATTTATTTCCTTTGATAAGTTTACATATTTATAGAAAAATAAACTCCTCCAAGCACTGAAAGAACAAAGTCATGCAGCTGCTTAAAATCACTTAATTATTGTGGAAACAACTCTTTTATTTTAAATCAGTAAAACAAAGTTAAGTAGAAAACTGAAAGCTCATGTTTGACAAACATATATTCCCAAACAGATTGAGTTCTTTTTGGCTCCGGAGACTATTTCGTTAGAGGTTTTGATTCATAGACCTGGAGAAAATTGTGACCAAAGTGATTTTTTGTTTTCTGAACCATCAATTTGACACAACATTTGGGATTTTAAATATCAAAGAGGGGTTTTAAAGTTAAGAACTCTTACCCAGGACCCAAGACAATGTAATTGCTGGAAGAAAATGTAGGGGAAGCACTTCAAGATGTTGATGTAGGTGAAGACTTTTTGGATAAGACCCCCAAAGCACAGGCAATAAAAGCAAAGCTAGACAATGGGATTATATAAATCTCAGTAGAGCAAAAGAAACAGTCAATAGAATGAAGAGACATCGAACAGAATGGGAGAAAATATTTGCAAACTACCTATGTGACAAAGCATTAATATCCAGAATATATCAAAAACTCAAAAAACTCAACAAAAAACAATCAATCCAGTTAAGAAATGGGCAACAGATCTGGACTGACAGGTCTCAGAAGAAATACAGATGGCTAACACAAATATATGAAAAAAAATACTCAATATAACTACCCATCAGGAAAATGCATATCAAAACACAATGAGGTATCACCTCATCCTGATGAGAATGGCTCTAATCAAAAAGAGAGCACATATTCTGGTGAGAATGCAGAAAAAGGGTGACTGTTGAACAATGGTGTAAATGTAAATTAATTTGAAAAACAGAATGGAGGTTTCTTAAAAAAAAGAATTAGATTTGCCATCCGTCAATACCACCACCGGGTATATACCAAAAAGACATGGATTCATTTTTTACTAGAAATACCTGTTCCACCTTTGTGAGCAGCACTGTTCATAATAGTCAAAATGTGGAATTAACCAAGGAGTCCACCATCAGTTGAATGGATAGAGGAAATATGATATATATGACATCATATATAATGGAATATTATTCATCTATAAAAATAATGAATTCTATCATTTGCAGCAAAATTGACGGATCTGGAAGATATCAGGCTGAATGAAATAAGCCAGATGCAGAAAGTGAAATACTGCATGTTCTTCCTTATATAGGGGAGCTTAAATTTAAAAGAAAGAATGCCTGAGTATATCAGTGTTGCTGCAAACACAGTGTTTTGTCAAACTTTGTTTTACATATTTATTCAACAAATTGATAGGAATTATATACTACTATAATTTTAACGATTTTGTGACTTTTTAGAAATTTACTTTACATAGTAAAATTAAACATTCTTCACTTTGATTATTAAATACATCCTGTGCCTATTTTCCTGGAGGACTTCAGTCTTTTCACTTTTTATTTGTTGAACTCTCTATGTAGTGGAGCCAAAAGCCTTCGACTATAATATTAATTAAACATGTTATCTCCAAAAATAACAAATGAAATAAAAATATTTCCCAAGACTACAAACAAAAACTTAAGTTCCTTACTGGAGGAACAAAGAAATATATTTAAATAGAAAAGCAAATTTATTTCAACAACCTAAAATTAGTTTAATTGCAAAGTTAGCTTCCATAAGTAGTCTATCACAGAAAATACAAAGATTTGGTAATATTAAGTTGCTATAAAGTCTATTATAATAGACTTTTTTTTTGAATGTTAATAGATTTGAAATTAGGAAAAAATAAAAGTTTAATTTTCTCATGACTCTGGCAATATGTGTTTGAATTTCATAAAGGTTTTATTAGATACCTCTAATTATTTTAAGTTCCCAATTTTATAATTAGAAATAAATAAATTAGATTTCTTGGAAGCTGCTCCATCTTAACTTGGAGAATAACTCCTAAGTAGAAATGTGTCTCTAATTTCAGTGTAGCTAATATTTTAAAGGGAAGAAAAATGAAAAAACAAAAAAGAAACTCAGGATCATTTCCAAGAATCCACTCTGTTGCAAAGAAAATAGTGCTCTGAATTTGATAGTTGGTGTTGCTCCTTTCATATTTGTAGAGCCTATGCATTGCCTGGCAACTAAACCAATTGCTTTGGGAGAAAAAATTCAGACCATCCTCCATAATTTATTGATTTTTTTTCAAATGAAAAAGGAATACAGAAGTGCTTTTTTGAAATTTAACTTCTGAAATACTGAACAAACAAAAACAAAGAAAATATTTGATCTCAGACCAAATCTTAATTTGTCTTCTAATTTTTTTTGGGAATTGCTTACTATTTTTATTTGAAAGGCAGAGTTACAGAGAGACAGAGGGAGAGAGAGAGAGAGAGAGAGAGAGAGAGAGAGAGAGAAAGGTCTTCTACCCGCTGATTCACTCCCCAAATGATCACAATGGCTGCAGCTGGACTGATCTGAACCAGGAGCCAGGAGTGTCTTTTGGATCTCCTACGCTGGTGCAGGGGTGCAAGGACTTGGGTCATCTTCTATTGCTTTCCCAAGCCATAGCAGAGAGTTGGATCAGAAGTGGAGCAGCCAGGAGTTGAACTAGCACCCATATGAGATGCTGGCACTGCAGTCAAAAATGGTTTTATATGCTATGCCATAGTGCCTCTGTTCTAAAGTTTAAACGTGTGTAGAAAAATAAATATACAGAGCAAATACACATTGTTAATTATAATTAGTGCTTGCTCTGTCTCTTCACCTCCCAAAATTGATGTCTGTTTACCCTAAAAAGGAAAAGAAGTGGGGCATGGAAAAATAGGGTGTAGTAAACAGCAGGGATAATGACATTGTTTTGATGAAATAGAATTCTAAATTCTTATTGTGATTAAAATCATATTTTTGTATGATTTAATAGACTATATACTCATATACCTACATATACTTATTTACATATAAGCATATATAAATAAATATGTCTCTGTGCACATAGAAATGTATATATATATATATATATATATATATTTAGAAGGTCAACTGGTTTTGTAACTACAGGGCAATATTCAGTCTGATCATCTTCTTAGTTGTTTTAAAGCTATTTATTTGAAAGGCAGAATAACAGAAAGACAAAGGGAGAAACAGACATCTTCCATTTACTCCCCAAATGGCTAGGCCAAGGCAGGAAGCCAGGAACTTCATCTGGATCTCCCATGTATATGGCAGGAGCCTAGACACTTGGGACATCTTCCATTGCCTTTCCAAGAGCATTAGCAGGGAGATAGCTTTGAAGTGGAGCAACTGGGACTCAAACTGGCGCTTTGATATGGAAAGCTGGTGTCACAGTGACTTAACATGCTGCACCACAACACTGTCCCCAGTCTGCTCATCTTAAAAGCCTACTATAAAGGCTTTCTTAAGGATAGCTTAGAGCTGATGTTAGTAGATCCTGAGTCTGAGAGTTGGATAGGTTCTCAGTATAACCAGTGTATTAGTCTGATTTCTGTGGTTGTAACAAAATACCTAAGAGTGAGAACTTCATAAGGAAATAAGTTTACCTTGACCTGGATCTGTAATAGTCTGTTGTCATGGCAGCTAATCCAATCCCACAACACCTAACACCTAACCTACTCCTGCAAGAAGGCCTTAATCCCTTCTGAGGGTCATGCCTGAAATGATTAGTGACTTCCCACTCCTTAACAATTCCACCATCAGCATCACCACCCTGGGGACCAGGCTTACAGCACATGAACCCTTGGAGGACAAAGCATACTGTGGCATCTTGTGAAACCCTTCCTAGAGTGTGACTTCGACAAGCCAAGCAGCAACCAGCCTTTCAAGTCTACTGGAGGGATGGGATGCTCATCATTCCCCAGTGATGGGACGCTCACTTCCTGCAGAGCCAGCCCTTTCTCTGGATGATCTTTTATATGATTTTCTTTGCTTCAATCCCACATCTAAATCTTCTTACTTCCTTCTATTTGATCATTCCAAGATGCCTGGCTTGGTCAAATATATCTGTTACACACTTTCTGGTGGCCTGCACCTCTTCTCTGTAGAATGTGGAACTCTTGATGTTACTTCCAGTTGTGCTGAGATCACACAGTGATTCCTCCTGGTCATGCATTTGCATTGTGGTAATTTTTCTTTGAACCACTTACAGTGGGGTACTAAAATTGGAGAGAGGTTGACACACCCTAACAAGCTCAGGGTTAGAATGGGACAAGGTTGTCCTTATGGAGACTGAAACTTCCAGAGCATTTCATAATAACACCACATAATGATGCATTAAAATATCTTACCTTACTTGCATAATTCTGAGTGTGTAATGAGCCCATCAGCAGTAAACACTTTCAGGGCGTTTAATTTATTCAAATCCATTAGAGTCTGGATTTCCATCCCCTATCCTATACTATATTAGTTTATTTAAATGTCCTATTTATATTTATTTTATACCAATAGCCTAAGTGTGCGATCTCTTAGCACAACTAAAAGTAACTTTAAGAGTTCATATAAAACACAATGAAAAACTGTTTATTTTGGTGCAGAAATTCTTTGAAATTCATACATAGTTTTTGAATAATATGCACTTTCCGTTAACTTTTTGAAGACTCTTCATGTGTTCCTGTTCTTCACCAAACAATTTTAAAAACCATGGGGCTGGTGTGGTTGCACTCCTGGTAAAGCCACTGCTTGTGATGCTGTCATTCCTCATGGGCACTGATTTGTGTCCTGGCTGCTCCACTTTCCACCAGCTGCCTGTTAATGTGCCTGAGGTAGTAGTGGAAGATGGCTCAAGTGATTGGGCCCCTACCACCTGCCACCAATGTGGGAGTCCTAGATGAAGCTCTTGGCTCCTGGATTCAGCCTAGCTCTGACCTGGCTATTGCAGCCACTTGTGGAGTGAACCAGTGGAAGGAAGGCCTCTTTCTCTGTCTGCCTCTCCCCTTCTCTCTGTAACTTTGATATTGAAATAAATAAATAAATAAGTCTTTAAGAAATTCGCTATACACATTGCTGCACAGCCGAATGACTTGAGCCTTCCCTATTTGCCCTACAACACAGTATTCTAGTTGTTCCCTTGATTTTTGCATAGAATATTCTCAGAGGATCTCAATGTCAATATTCTTGGTTGCTCAGTGTTTACTGACTTGTATATTCTGAGCTGCTCCTCGTTTTCTATCATGTTCCAGAGTGTATCAGCCATTTGTCAGTTTCCATGACTCTCATAAATGCCACCTCTAATCTAGCCATGTGACCTTTTCTGTGGGCTTTTCAGTAATACTTGAGTTTCTGGATCAAGCATCTGTTCTCTTGAATTCCTTCCTTGGAATACGTTCAGCAACTGTCTAACCTCATGTTTCTCACAAACAGCTTAGGCCTGGAACATCGTGGTCTCTCTTAGTAATTAAAGACACAAGGAGCTTGGGGCCTGCTCTTCCGAGAGATTCCTGACCATCAAGGGAACTGGAGAAATGCTGACCCAGGCAGGAATATTGGCCAATCCCTTCCCTCCTAGGGTGTGGATTCATCTGATTTTCATTCATTTAGGGAGAACAGAATGCACTGAATTATAAATTTCCTTTCTGCCTTGGTAGTCATGTTTGTTCATGGGTACTGCTGTTGTAAGTGTAAATGTGGCTTTTAGAATGTAAGCAATGCAGCGTATTTGGTCAACTTTTGGTTGTAAAGACTTGTTTTGTGTCCTGTGCCTCTTATCTACCTTGTTTTGGTCAATCTCAGATGCTTTTACTTTATTTCTTGTGTCTTTGTTCTATGGACTCTGAAAGCTTTGGTTCCCAAGCTATAGATCCAGGATTCTCACTGCCAGTTGGACAGCTCCAAATAGAATTTTCAGAGTTGTATTTATTTATTTATTTATTTATATTTATTTTTGAAAGAGGGGGGCAAGAGAGATCAACTCTTTTCATGGTTTTGAAACAGTGGAAATGTTGTAATTTTGAATAATTTAATTGGATCAAACAGCATTCCATAAGAAGAAATTATGGCCAATGTACATTTACATAAAATGGAGTTCCACTTCTTTGCATTTTTAAAAAATATTTAATTTATTTATTTATTTGACAGGTAGAGTTATAGACAGTGAGACAGAGAGAGAGAGAGAAAGGTCTTCCTTCTGTTGGTTCACTCCCCAAATGGCCGCCACGTCTGTGCTGCGCCGATCCGAAGCCAGAGCCAAGAGCCAGGTGCCTCCTCCTGGTCTCCCATGCAGGTGCAGGGGCTCAAGCACTTGGGCCATCCTCCACTGCCTTCCCAGGCCACAGCAGAGAGCTGGACTGGAAGAGGAGCAACCAGGACTAGAACCTGGTGCCCATATGGGATGCCGGCGCCACAGGCAGAGGATTAATCAAGTGAGCCACGGTGCTGGCCTCTGTATGCATTTCTTAAGTGATTCCTGAGTGTTCTTTTTCAAGGAAGACATGAGCCCCTTGAAATTGCCCTTTGTAGAGTATGGGGAATGATGGGAAAGGAGGGCACATGTCAGAGAGGGGGCCACCTTGAGCAGAACTGTCAGCTAATTAGTTGAGCTTTAGAAGAGCAGGAAACAGCAGGAAAGGAGGCAATTTGATCTAAAGAGCTGGTCTCACAAATGGATGGAGAAAACAGGGGCCCAAATGCTGTGTTCTAAGAGGTAGTGAGAGGGATTCTATTCCATAAAATGTTGGTTAGTGAATGCCTGGACTCCTGGATTTACCATACACTCATTTTATTTAAAGCTTTTTTTTCCTCTTTCTATGAGATTACCGTTGGGTTAGCAACATATTACGTTTATAACTTTAAGATGATTACATTTATAACCCTTAGGCCATCAGATGAAAGCTCTGGAGCACACTGAGTGGCCAATAAGAGCAATCACAGGGCAGTCTCAAGTGGGGGAGTGATGAAGGGGACCCGTAAACTTCAGTTTTTTTTTTTTTTTTTGACAGGCAGAGTGGATAGTGAGAGAGAGAGACAGAGAGAAAGGTCTTCCTTTTTGCCATTGGTTCACCCTCCAATGGCCGCCACCGCTGGCGCATCGTGCTGATCTGAAGCCAGGAGCCAGGTGCTTTTCCTAGTCTCCCATGTGGGTGCAGGGCCCAAAGACTTGGGCCATCCTCCACTGCACTCCCAGGCCATAGCAGAGAGCTGGCCTGGAAGAGGGGTAACCGGGACAGAATCCAGCACCCCGACTGGGACTAGAACCCGGTGTGCCAGCGCTGCAAGGCGGAGGATTAGCCTATTGAGCCACGGAGCTGGCCTAAACTTCAGTTTTGACAGAGGCTACTGACTTTGGAACTCTGGGGTGGGCATCTTTAAAATTTTTTTAAAAAGTTTACACAAAGGGATCAAATTTCATGTATTTCATATATATACTTTCAAGAACACAATATTTCCTACCCTACCCACCTCCCTCCCTTGCTTTTACCTCCCCACTCCTTCCTTTCTTATTTTTCTTTTAATTTTTGCAATGATATACTTTCAATTTATTTTATACACAAACTTAGCCCTCCACTAAATAAAGAATTCAATAAGAGTAAGTAGAAAAATACTATTCCTCAGGAGTATAGACAAGGACTATTAATAATAATCAAATCTCAAAATGTCAATTTTGCTTATATACATTATTTCTTTTTGTACTCTGTATATTAGCTATCAAAAATAGGGAAAACATATTTTTTTGGGGGGACTGGTTTATTTCACTAAACATAATGAACTCCAATTGCTTCCATATTGTTATGATGTATATCTATCTATCTATATGCCACAATTTCTTTATCCACTATCAGTGTGGACATATGAGTTGATTCCATTTCATAGCTATTGTGAGTTGAGCTGCTATAAATATGGGAGTGTAGATAATTATTTGATATGCTGATTTCTGATTTCACATCATTTGGGTAAATTTCTAGGCATGGAGTTGCTGAGTAATGTGTTAGATATATTTTCAGATTTTTTTTTTACAAGCAGAGTTAGACAGTGAGAGAGAGAGAGAGAGACAGAGAGAAAGGTCCTCCTTCCCATTGGTTCATCCCCCAAATGGCCACCATGTCGGTGCTGCGCTGATCTGAAGCCAGGAGCCAGGTGCCTCCTCCTGGTCTCCCATGCGGGCGCAGGGCACAAACACTTGGACCATCCTCCACTGCACTCCCAGGCCACAGCAGAGAACTGGACTGGAAGAGGAGCAACCGGGACAGAATCCAATGCCCCAACTGGGACTAGAACCGGGGTGCTGGTGCTGCAGGCGGAGGATTAGCCAAGTAAGCCGCAGCACCCGCCATATTTTCAGATTTTTTTAAAAAAATTATTTGACTGTACTAAGAGACTACTGGAACTCATTGAAGAGTTTGGCAAAGTAGCAGGATATAAAATCAATGCACAAAAATCAACAGTCTTTGTATACACAGACAATGCCACTGCTGAGGAAGAACTTCTAAGATCAATCCCATTCACAATAGCTACAAAAACAATCAAATACCTTGGAATAAACTTAACCAAGGACGTTAAAGATCTCTACGATGAAATCTACAAAACCTTAGAGAAAGAAATAGAAGAGGATACCAAAAAATGGAGAAATCTTCCATGCTCATAGATTGGAAGAATCAATATCATCAAAATGTCTATTCTCCCAAAAGCAATTTATACATTCAATGCAATACCAATCAAGATACCAAAGACATTCTTCTCAGATCTGGAAAAAATAATCCTGAAATTCATATGGAGACACAGAAGACCTCGAATAGCCAAAGCAATCTTGTACAACAAAAACAAAGCCGGAGGCATCACAATACCAGATTTCAGGGCATACTACAGGGCAGTTGTTATCAAAACAGCATGGTACTGGTACAGAAACAGATGGATAGACCAATGGAACAGAATAGAAACACCAGAAATCAATCCAAACATCTACAGCCAACTTATATTTGATCAAAGATCCAAAACTAATCCCTGGAATAAGGACAGCCTATTCAATAAATGGTGCTGGGAAAATTGGATTTCCACGTGCAGAAGCTTGAGGCAAGACCCATACCTTTCACCTTACACAAAAATTCACTCAACATGGATTAAAGACTTAAATCTACGACCCGAAACCATCAAATTATTAGAGAGCATTGGAGAAACCCTGCAAGATATAGGTACAGGCAAAGACTTCTTGGAAAAGACCCCAGGAGCACAGGCAGTCAAAACCAAAATTAACATTTGGGATTGCATCAAATTGAGAAGTTTCTGTACTTCAAAAGAAACAGTCAGGAAAGTGAAGAGGCAACTGACAGAATGGGAAAAAATATTTGCAAACTATACTACAGATAAAGGGTTGATAACCAGAGTCTACAAAGAAATCAAGAAAATCCACAACAACAAAACAAACAACCTACTTAAGAGATGGGCCAAGGACCTCAATAGACATTTTTCGAAAGGGGAAATCCAAATGGCCAACAGACACATGAAAAAATGTTCAAGATCACTAGCAATCAGAGAAATGCAAATCAAAACCACAATGAGGTTTCACCTCACCCCGGTGAGAATGGCTCACATTCAGAAATCTACCAACAACAGATGCTGGAGAGGATGTGGGGAAAAAGGGACACTAACCCACTGTTGGTGGGAATGCAAACTAGTTAAGCCACTATGGAAGTCAATCTGGAGATTCCTCAGAAACCTGAACATAACCCTACCATACAACCCAGCCATCCCACTCCTTGGAATTTACCCAAAGGAAATTAATTTGGCAAATAAAAAAGCCATCTGCACATTAATGTTTATTGCAGCTCAATTCACAGTAGCTAAGACCTGGAAACAACCCAAATGCCCATCAACAGTAGACTGGATAAAGAAATTATGGGACATGTACTCCATAGAATACTATACAGCAGTAAGAAACAATGAAACCCGGTCTTTTGCAACAAGATGGAGGAATCTGGAAAACATCATGCTGAGTGAATTAAGCCAGTTCCAAAGAGACAAATATCGTTTGTTTTCCCTGATTGGGGACAACTGAGCACCAAAGGGGAAACCTGTTGAAGTGAAATGTACACTATAAGAAACAATGACCTGGTGTAGTTTGTTTAGCCAGTAAACTTAAGCACAACCATCGAAAATGTTTTTAGTTTCTTTCTACCAACACGTTTAAAACATATGATACACAGATTCAGGTCACACAAATTAAAATGTATCTTTGATTGATTTTAGCACCTTAAATTTATGGACAATCTTATCTATAAGCCATTTAAAATAAAACTCTTAATAAAATTTCCCCATGTGGACATATAATATGTACACACATATAACATAGCATAATAGACCAATATAGCAATTTTAATAATAGCTTTAAAATCTTTAACTCTTTTTGTAGATTGCCAATTGATTTGAATTGCTTTTTGTTTTTAGTAACCTCAGTTAACCATACTTTCTCTCAGTTGGTACTGTTAATACATTATTGGCTTCATCTGTTTACAGAGCCATCCCAAAGTACTGAATACAATAGAAGTGGATGGAAAAAGTCCATAGGAACCTATAGGAGGGCAGCTAAACACAGAACCAACAACGCTTTAGTTTTATGAGCAGCACATCATATATAACTGTGGATGACAAAAGACTTTAAGTCGCCATGTTTAAAATTATAAACTCATCAACCAACAAGAGGCACTTGCTTACTTCACAGTATTTTTGAAAGCACCTGTAGGATTTTACAAGTATTTAACCCTTTAGGCCTCTAGGGCTTTCTCATTAAGATAACTATCATGTCTAGTAACACAAGATCATTAGACTTTTTAATTCTCAAACATTTGTATTAATAGCATTTTCCATTATAGAAACTTAAAGTCTGGTACCACATCACATCTTGACAGTCCTTCTAATATACTCCAAATAGACTGATTAGTTGGTGTCTCTATAAGATGAGAGACACAGGTCCTTCGATTTTTTCAGTTGGGCCCAAACTGGAAAAACCAAAGTCCAAGATTTGCTGGAAATTTTAGAGACCAGATTGTTTGAAACTTTGATTTTTTGAATGCCGGTCAAGAATGCCAAGAAGGCTCAAAATCCAAAATATCTGGTTGAAATAAGATTCCTTAAAATCATGACATAACATAGACCAAATTTGATCATTGTTACAAGGTGATTATTCAAATCTTTGAAAATAAGCACATATTTAAATAACCCATAGCTCTTAATAAAAATGCAGCTGTTTTTGAACAATTAGAATTTAACAGACATCAAGAGAACATAATAGATTACTTTAACACATTGCTTTAACAGAGCATCAGAGTTTAATTCTATGTCAAAGAGAAATTGAGCTTCCTGGGATCTTTTGCTGTGAGGTTTCCTTCCTTTACCTTCTTTCATATTGGTGACCATGTTTCTGTGTTTCTGTGTGTAACACATCTTTAAGCATCTTTTGCAGGGCAGGATGAGTGGCAACAAATTCTTTCCGTTTCTGTTTGCTATGAAAAGTCTTAATTTCACCTTCATTCACAAATGAGAGCTTTGCAGGATATAATATTCTGGGCTGGCAGTTGTTCTCTCTTAGTACCTGGGCTATGTCTCGCCATTCTCTTCTAGCTTGTAGGGTTTCTGATGAGAAGTCTGCTGTGAGTCTAATTGGAGATCCTCTAAGAGTAATGTGACGTTAGATATTTAAGAGGTGTTTTCAAATACATGATTCTTAAAATTTATAGAAGGCATTGGACCTTCTGGTAAATGTTTTCTTAAGTTGTTATCTAATGGTTGAAACGGTTTGCTAAGTATTCATGTAATATTGCTATTGTCAGCAAGCGATCTAGGACTTGCTCCCTCATTTCTCTATTCTAAGCCCAACTTGTTCTTTCATTTCTCTATTCTCTTCAAGGTAGGAAACTAATTCTATTATGAAGTAATCTGTAGGACACACAATTTAATCTTTAGACCTTATAAAAGAGATGGCTAACATTTTTCTGTAATAGCATAGCCAAAGTAAGAACTTAAATAATAATCTCATAGCTAGATTCACTTCACCATCAGCGAAGTATACAGTAAGTAGAAAAAACCTCCCTTTCAGACCAAAGGGAAAGAAAGTTTTAAAGTGAGAATATAATTTTCCTCATGGGCATTGTCTACCTTAGAAAAACTACTACAGAACATGCCTGTGACTATAGACTTGTAGTTCAGGCCACCGAAGATTAGAGATGGGACACGGGCACTCCCTTGACTTGCATCCTCTGGTCTGCTTTAACACAAACCAGGAGGAAAAGAAAGATCGGCATCAGAAGCAATGGGTGGCAGGCCTATTAATGGCTGATCTGTACAGTGATATGCCCTCAAGGAGACCCAACAGGCCAGTCCACTGCAGTGGCTTTCAAAGTGGTAAGCCTGGGCTTCAGCAGAAGTCAGCTTGTGAAGAGCCCTGGCAGCTCTGCCAAGAGTTGGATCACTGGAAATGGACCTGCCCTGGAGTCGAAGGATGCCCGGGTCAGAGCCACAGATCTTATTGGCTCTAAGCTGAAAAGCCCTTCACTCAGCCCAACTTCCAAAGTGACCACTGCAGCTGAGGGGATGGTCAAGTAGGGTCAGCAACATTGCAGGCAGAACTGTAAATTTCTTGTTAGAGATGCCCCCTGCCTTTACCTGGCCAGCTCTCCTCCCAGGCCAGCCAAGTAATGAAAGTCAACAGAGTGCCTTCCCCTAGGAGGTTCACACCTCCCTTAGGATATACCCCATGTGAAGAGATAGATAGGCCTGGGCCTCTGAATTTACAAGGCCTAAAGCCCACCAGATTATTATCAAGCCCCTTCTATCAGGTTCTATTTGCCTCTCAATCAGAAAAATTACTTGTAGCTTAGACAGCACCTTTCTTAGCTCCTCTAATAAGGACTCTGTCCTTTGTTCTAGACCCTGTCTAGTGCACTTGGGCCTCATTCCTTTGTAATCATAACCTCTACTCTACCACCAATGGCTCTACTCCCAACTTGTGTGTACTTATGGTCCTCTTCCCCACTTAATGCTGTATAATTGTTCAAACCTGGTAAATGCCACTCTTAGGATCATTGGTTACTATCCTCACTCTGTCTTTTATGACCTTGTCTAAATATGATCAGAGTCGGCAAACTTGGAAGGCTTCCATAGCCTTGGCAACTCATGACGACAGCCTAGGGTGGTTACTGGCGCCATAAACTAGAGTGTCAATTTGTTGGGTCAACAACAGGAGCCACTGTGCACTTGCTCCTCATGTGGGATCTCTGTCCTTAATGTGCTGTACATTGTGATTTAATGCTATAACTAGTACTCAAACAGTATGTTTCACTTTGTGTTTCTATGTGGGTGCAAACTGTTGCAATCTTTATACTAAATTGATCTTCTGTATATAAAGAGAATTAAAAATGAATCTTGATGCAAATGGAAGGGGAGAGGGAGCGGGAGAGGGAATGGTTGCGGGTGGGAGGGAAGTTATGGGGGGGGGAGCCATTGTAATCCATAAGGTGTACACTGGAAATTTATATTCATTAAATAAAAGTTAAAAAAAAAGAAGGTAACATATTTTACTCAGATTTATTCATAGCAACTTTATACTGCTGTTTAGTCATTGAATGTCATGGTCTAGTTTGGTTGACACAATAAAAAAAAATCTCACTATAAAAAAAAAAAAGAAACAATGACCTGATCAGCTCTTGTCCTGACTCTAGATGTACAATGTAATACTTTATCCTTTTTAGTATTTGTTGTTGTTGTTCTAGTACTAGTGGTTGAACTCTGTAATTAACACACAATTATTCTTAGGTGTTTAAATTTTAACTGAAAAGTGATCCCTGTTAAATATAAGAGTGGAAAAAGAGAGGGAGGAGATGTACAATTTGGGACATGCTCAATCGGACTTGCCGCAAATGGTGGAGTTAGAAATGTGCCAGGGGATTCCAACACAATCCCATCAAGGTGGCATGTACCAATGCCATCTCACTAGTCCAAGTGATCAATTTCAGTTCACAATTAATGGCTCTGATAGGTCTAAGAGTCAAAGGGATCACACAAACAAAACAAGTGTCTGCTAATAGTGACAGAATCAAAAAGGGAGAGAAGGATCCAACATGGGAAGCGGGATACACAGCAGACTCATAGAATGGCAGATGTCCTAAACAGCACTCTGACCTCAGAATCAGCCCTTAAGGCATTTGGATCTGGCTGAAGAGCCCATGAGAGTATTGTAGGCATGGAAAGCCAAGATACCATGGAAAAGAAAAAAAAGAAGAAATGAAAGATCTCTGTGAGTGAGATCCCAGTGGAAAGAATGGGACCATCAAAGATGGAGGTACCTTTCTCTGAAGGCAGGAGAGAACTTCCACTTTGACTATGACTCTATTTGAATAAGATCAAAGTCAGTGAACTCTAAAGGCTTCCATAGCCCTGGCAACTCATGACTAGAGCCTAGGGAGATTACTGACGCCATGAACAGGAGTGTCAAATTGTCAAGTCAGCAGCAGGAGTCACTGTGTACTTACACCCCATGTGGGATCTGTCCTTAATGTGTTGTCTAATGTGCAGTGATGCTATAACTAGTACTGAAACAGTAGTTTTACACTTTGTGTTTCTGCGTGGGTACAAACTGATGAGATCTTTACTAATTATATACTGAATCAATCTTCTGTATATAAAGATAATTGGAAATGAAAAAAAAAACCCTGGTGTTAAATTGGAAATGGCATAGAAAATTAATTAATTTTTAAAAAAAATATTATGTAGGATCTCTGTCTTTAATGTGCTGTACACTGTTATTTAATGCTATGACCAGTACTCCAACAGTATTTTTTTCACTTTGTGTTGCTATATGGGGGCAAATTGTTGAAATCTTTACCTAATATATACTAAACTGATCTTCTGTATATAAAGAGAATTGAAAATGAATCTTGATGTGAATGGAAGGGGAGAGGGAGCGGGAAATGGGAGGGTTGCAGGTGGGAGGGAAGTTATGGGAGGGGGGAAGCCATTGTAACCCATAAGCTGTACTTTGGAAATTTATATTCATTAAATAAAAGTTTAACAAATGAAAAAAATTTATTTGAAGTGCACAAGTTTCATGCCTTTCATATACCCAGATTTACGAATATAGTGATACTTCCCCCCTCACCCTTCTTCCCATCCATGCTCCAATCTTGTTTCCTCCTCTATCTCCTATTCTCACTCTAATTTTTACAAAGTTCCATTTTCAGTATACTTTATACTTATAAAGTTAGCACTACACTAATTAAAGTGTTCAACGAATAATATGAATGAAATACGTAGAGACAAGGACTGTAAATAATCTTCAAATCTCAAGATGTCCATTTCACTCCAATATTTTACATTTTAGGGACTCTGTTAGGTATCCCATAACAGGGAATAAATATTGTATCTATCTTTTTGGGACTGGTTTATTTCACTAAGTATAATGGTTTCTAGTTGCATCCATCTTGTTGAAAAATAAAGCATTGCATTTTTATTTTACAGTAAATAGTACTCTATACTGTAAATATATCATAATTTCTTTATCCAGTCTTCAGTTGATGGGCAACTGGGTTGATTACATTTCTTAACTATTGTGAATTGAGCTGCTATAAGCATGGAGGTACTTATAAGTCTTTCATATATTGATTTCTTTCATTTGCGTAAATTCCCAGGAGCAGGATGGCTGGGTCATACGGGTAGGTCTCTATTCAGATTTCTAAGATATCTCCATACTGTCTTACGCAGTGGCTACACCAGTTTACTTTCTCACCAACAGTGGTTTGGGGGTAACTTTTCCCTCACATACTTGTATCCTTATGAGCATTTTTTATTTTTTAATTTTTGTATGGTAGCCTTTCAAACTGTGTTTTACTCAGTTTTTATTTGACTTTATTTATGGCTAGTGATCCTAAGTATCTTTCCCTGTGTCTGTTGGCCAATTTATTTCATCATTTGAAAATGCCTGTTCATATTCCTAGCACATTTCTTAACTGAATTGTTTTGTTGTTGTTGAGTTTCTTAAGCTCTTTACAAATCGTGGGTATTAATCCTTTATCAGATGTGTAGATTGAAAGTGTTTTCTCCCATTCTGTCTGTTGTCTCTTCACTTTGTTGAGAGTTTCTTTTGAAGTATAGAAGCTTCTTAGCTTGATACAATTCTATGTGTCTATTTTTGTCTTTATTGCCTGTGCTTCTGGGTTCTTATCTAAGAAGTCCTTGCCTTTGCCAATGTCTTTCAGTGTTTCACCAATGTTTTCCCCTGTAATTTGGTGGTGCCCTGTCTTAGCTTTATATCCTTGATCCACTGAGAGTTGATGTTTTACAGGGTGTAAGGTAGGGGTCTTGTTTCATATTTCAGCCTGCAGAGATTCAATTTTCAAAACACCATTTGTTGAAGAGACTGTCCTTTCTCCAGGGAATGATTTTAGATAGTTTGTCGAAGACTAGTTGGTTGTAGATAAGTTGATTAACTTCTGAGGTTTCTAATCTGTCCCATTGGTCTATCCTTATGTCAGTACCAGACTGTTTTGATTATAACTGTCCTGTAATAATTCTTGAAGTCTGGTACTGTGATGCCTCCAGCTTTATTTTCATTGTTTATGATTGATTTAGGCACTCAGGGTTTTTTGTGATTCCATTTGAATTTTAGGTTTTTTATTTTTTCTTCTAGATCTGAGAAGAACTTCTTTGGTACTTTGATTGGGATCTCATAAACTGCTTTGTGTAGTATGGGCATTTTGATGATATTAATTCTTCCAATCCAATTTAAGATTTTTTCATTTTTGTGTCTTCTTCCACTTCTTAATGTTTTGTAATTTTCATTGTAGAGCTCTTTTACCTCCTTAGTTAAATTTACCCCAAGGTATTTAAAATTTCCTGTAGCTATTATGACAGAAACTAATCTTAGAAGTTCTTCTCAGCCATGGCATTGTTTGTGTATACAAAGACTATTGATTTTTGTGTGTTAATTTTATATATTACAACTTTGCTGAACTCTTTCATGAGTTCCAACAATCTCTTAGTGGATCCTTTTGGTTCCGCTACGTATAGGATCTGCAAACACAGATATTTTAACTTCCTTCTTTCCCATTTGTATCCCTTTGATTTCTTTTTCTTATCTTATGGCTCTGGCTAAAATTTCCAAAAGTATATTGAATAGTAATGGTGAAAGTGGACATTCACATCTGGTTCCAGATCTTAGTGGACATTCTTTCAGCTTTTCCCCATTCATCATGATGCTGGCTATGGGTTTGTCATACATTGCCTTGATTGTGTTGAGGTATGTTCTTTCTAACTTTTCTGACTTGCTTAAGGTTTTTAACATGAAAGGATGTTGTATTTTATCAAATTTTTTCTTTGCATATGTTGAGATAATTATATGCTTTTTATTCTTCAATTGTTAATGTGATGTATCAAATTTATTGATTTGTGTATGTTGAATCATGCCTGCATACAAGGAATAAATCCCACTTGGTCTGGGTGAATGATCTTTTTGATGTGCTGTTGGAATCAATTAGTATTTGTTGAGGATTTTTACATCTATATTCATCAAGGATACTGGTTTATAGCACTCTTCATTGTATATTTTTCTGGTTTCAGAATTAAGATTATGCTGGTCTCATAGAAGGAATTTAGAAGAACTCCTTCCTTTTCAATTATTTTGAATAATTTAAGAAATATTGGAATTAGCTCTTTAAAATTTTTGTAGAATTCAGCAATGAAGGATCTGGCCCTGGGCTTTTCTTTATTGGGAAAGTCTTTATTACTGATTCAACCTCTGTCTTGCTTATTGGTCTACTTAGGTTTCCTATGGATTCATGACTCAATTATGTTAAGTTATATATGAACAGAAATCTTTCCACTTCTTCTAGATTTCCCAATTTGTTGACATGTAGCTGTTGTAGTGATTCCTGATAATTCTTTTTATTTCTGTGGTATCTGTGTAACATTTCATTTTTCATCTTGATTTTATTAATTTAGGTCTACCTCTTTTTTAAGTTATTTGGGCCAGTGGTTTATTAGTTTTGTTAATTTTTTCAAAAAGGCAGATCCTCATTTCATTGATCTCTTACACCACTTTTTGGTTTCAATTCCTATAATTTTGGGTTTGTTCTCATTTTTCTATATCCTTGAGGTGGAATGTTAGATTATGTATTTGAAGCCTATTCAATTTCTCAACTAATTGTTATAAACTTTCCTCTTACCAATGCTTTCGCTGTATCCCATAAGTTTTGATATGTTGTGTTATCTTCATTCATTTCTAAGAATTTTTTGTTTTATCTTTAATTTCTTCCATGACCTGCTATTCATTCAGGAGCATGTTGTTCAGTTCCCACATGTTTGCATATCTAGAGTTTCTTAAGTTGTTAATTTTTAGCTTCATTCCATTGTAGTCGAAAAAACATGCTTGGTATGATTTTAATTTTTCTAAATTTGTTGAGACTTGTTTTATGCCAGAGAATGTTCCATGGACTGATGAAAAAGTTTATTCGGAAGTTATGGGATAAATTTTTCTGTAGAAATCAGTTAGTTCTTTTAGGTCCATAGTGTATATAAGCTCTGTTGTTTCTTTGTTGACTTTTTGTATAGTTGATCTGTTCATTGAAAAAAGTGGAATGTTGAAATTCCCCAGTTCCCCATTATTATTGCATTGTAGCCTATATCTCCCTTTAGATCAATTAACACTTATTTTTAAATATCTCTCACTGAGATATTTCCAAACATCTGTACTGATGTATACAACCCCATGCTCAAATTCAGACAAGCATGGGTATTAATGCTATTTTAGCTGAAAGAATGTAACTCAAGTAGTCAGTGCCCCTCACTTTTTTTGGGGGAGAATGAAGATACTGATTCAAGATGTGATGGTAATAATCATTTATTAGCTAGGTTGTAACTATATTGTTGCAAGCATGGCCACTTATAAATCATGATGTCTGTCTAGTAGAGGAATACTCCAAACTAGCACTGAACATGGGACATCGGTCAGTGATTTTTCTTTCTTGTATTTTCTATGTTCACAGCCCTAACAAAGACTGTAAAATGCAATTGTTTTTAAAGTCCAATTGTTTAATTTGTGCCACTGGCTTAGCCACTCCAAAGCCCTGAGAAATTAGATAAGTTACTGAGCATTTTAAGACTTTGCTTCTCCATCTGTTCACTATGGATAATAATAATTCCTATTTCAGAGGTTTGTTGTGAAGAAAAAGCAAAATGGTGCTGTAAAGTGCTTAACCCATATGAAGGCCTGATCCACAGGAAGTTTGAGTATTACCTTCATCTCCCACTCCCACAACTGACGATTAAATAACCTTGACCTGCCTTAGGCACAGTCTGAAGTCAGCCTGTTGCTTCAACATAAACCTCTGACGTGGTAGTTAGTTAGTTGCTGGCAGAGTGACACCCAAGTTGGGTGTAGTGGAACTCTATTGTCAGATAGGGGAGGATATGATCACTGGTGTGTTCACAACCTCAGTCCCTCTTTGTCAAGGTGAATAACTACTGAGGGTGACCCCACTCGTGTGCGTGGACTGCAAAAAGATATTTGCACTTATCAGTGTGAGGGCAGGTTGCTCTGTGATGACCTACCTGTGCAGTCAGGGATCTCTGAGCCTCAGAAGGCAGACCCAATGATTGTCCAATGTCCCAACCACACCCCATTCTTTATTGCACAGTCACAGGATTCCAACAGTCATAGGGTGCTGGCCTCCAACAGTTTCAGGGAGCAGAGGATCCACTCTCAACCCCATAAACATCCCCATCCATGGAGAGAGCCACAGCATTCCCAGAACCAGTGCCTACCTGGTTTGTAAGCACTCCATCTTGGCAAATTGATTCTGGAGCCTTGAGATAATAAGAGTCAGAGGGTTGTTTTTTTGACCAGTGCTTTTGCATAGGCCAGGTATAGATTTCCACAGTTGCTGTTTCCTAGGGTAAGGACCAGTGGATATAGTGTTCAGAGAAACTGGTAAGATATTGGTGGGCCAGTGTTCTTCTCAAAGGTCCAAGGAATTAGCACTTTAATCAGTCTGCCTCTTGCTGGAGGCTTCCTAATTTAGGTCTTTTCTGACAAGTCTCAAACTTGATTTTGTTTTAAATTGACAAATTGCAGTTGTATATATCTACAGGATATAAAATGGTGCCACAATTTTCAAATACAATATGTTATAAATGAGTCAAGCTGATGAAGATACTCCTTACATCAAATACTTGACACTTTTCTTGTGATCGGAACACTTGAAATTTGCTCTTAAAGACATTTAAACATACCACACTCAATCATTAGCTGTACTCAGCAGGTGTGAAATTGATCTAAAAATAGGATGAGAGGAAAAAAAAAATCAAACTTACTCCTTTTATCTAAATAGGATTTAGAGCTTTTTACCGTTACCCCATTCTACTCATCCCTAGACTATTGTGATTTCCTTTCTACTTTTTGCTTTTTGAGTCCAATTGTTTTAGACTCCACAAATGCACAGTCAAAAGACACAATATTTGTATCTTTATGTTTGTCATATTTTACTTTTCTTCAGAAGCTATGCTTAGAATTCATATTATATGCATTTATGTGTGTGTATGTGTGTGTATGATGATTACACATGATTTGTTCATTCATTCATTCATGTACTAGATTTACTGTTCTACACAGCTGCTATGTGTAGGTGCTTGGTTAGGACATTAGTGTAGTGGTTTCGGAAAGCCCTTTCCTGCTAACTCCAACCCAGCAAGAGAGACAGATATTTGTGATGGGTGCTATAGAATGAAAATCCAGGGTACACTGAATATGTAAGAGGTAGTTAGGGAGAGGGCAGCAAGCATAGGGATATTATTGCTTAATAGGGAACCAGGTTATTAAGAACCTTCTAAGCTGTTTATTGATTTGAAACTTTTCCCCCTTAGAGTAAAAAGGAACGAATAGGCCGGCGCCGCGGCTCACTAGGCTAATCCTCCGCCTTGCGGCGCCGGCACACCGGGTTATAGTCCCGGTCGGGGCACCGATCCTTTCTCTCTGTCTCTCTCTCCCTGTCCACTCTGCCTGTCAAAAAAAAAAAAAAAAAGGAACGAATAAATATGTTTTAAACTGGAGAATATCATCATTATACTTGTATTATCAAGAAGAATATCTTGGATACAGAGTGGAGCGTGGGCCCGAAGAGGCAGAAGAGGCTCTGGGGCTCTTGTTAGGTGGATTCAGAGATGAGGGCAATTTCCTTGTCTTTATTGTGCATGGTGGCATGGATCAATGATAAGGTGGTGGTATAGCCCAGTCATCCTGCCTTCAACTTGGAAACATGGGGTTATGTTCAGCTAGTGCTTCATCTCATTGTCAAAACTGTTCCTGGTGGCATGATAATTTTTTCAGCTATGTAAACCTGGATCTCATATACCCTCTCACCCCAAACAAGCTTTTCAGGGATTCATAAACCCACTCAGGACCTCTGTCTCCTCACAATGCTAACCACTGCCACCAGGCTGGCCTTTGCTCAGACTGGCCTTTGAGCAGAAATTTCACTCTTATTCAACCCCATTTCTCAAAATCCAACTTCCCCCAATAAAAGAACTTTAATACAGAGAATACCTTAAAAATGAATTTATTCTTCTAGTGACTCAATTGGTCTTCTATATCTTCTGTCCTTTTTCCATAAGATTTATTTTATTTATTTAAAAGGCAGAGAGAGAGAGAAAGAGAGAGAGAGAGAGAGAGAGAGAGAGATTTTCCATATGTTGCTTCGGTCCCGAAATGGCTACAAGGGCTGGGGCTAGATCATGTTGAAGCAGGAGCCCTGGAACTCCATCCATGTCTCCCACATATGTGGCAAACATATAAGTACATGGATCATCTTCTGGTGTCTTTCCAGGTGCTTTAGCAGGGAGCTGGATCAGAAGTGGAGAAGCTGGGACTAGAACTGACACTCATATGTGATACCAGTGTCTCAGGTGGCAGCTTAACCCACTGTGCCACAACACTGGTCCCTCTTTTACATTTCTATATTCTTCCACATTCCTCTCATATATTCATTGGTTTATTCAGACATCTTATTCCTTTATAGGTTGGCTCCTTCCTCCCTCCCTCCCTTTTTTCTTCCCTCCCTCCCTCCCCCCTTCCCTCCTTAATTTCTTCTCATCTCTCTTTTATTTTTTTCTTTTTCTTTTCTTTTTTTTTTTTTAACAGGCAGAGTGGACAGTGAGAGAGAGACAGAGAGAAAGGTCTTCCTTTTGCCGTTGGTTCACCCTCCAATGGCCGCCGCGGTAGGCGCGCTGTGGCTGGCGCACCGCGCTCATCCGTAGGCAGGAGCCAGGTGCTTATCCTGGTCTCCCATGGGGTGCAGGGCCCAAGCACTTGGGCCATCATCCATTGCACTCCTGGGCCACAGCAGAGAGCTGGCCTGGAAGAGGGGCAACCAGGACAGGATCGGTGCCCCGACCAGGACTAGAACCCGGTGTGCTGGCGCTGCAAGGCGGAGGATTAGCCTAGTGAGCCGCGGCGCCGGCCCATTTCTTCTCATCTCTTTCTTCCTATCCTTCCTTCCTTTTCCCCTCCTTACTTGCTTCCTTCCTTCTTTCCTCCTCCAATTTCCTCTCCTACTCTCATACTCTCTTCATAACCCTTTTTGTGGACATCTCACTCATCTCCTTGCCTTTGCCCTGCATCCTCCAGCAAGATCCCACATTTGGGGTTCAATGGGCTCCATTCCTTTAGACTTTCAATTGCCTGGCAATGATCTAATCATTATTCCATAATAATGAGCTCAATGAGCTCTAATGGAGAAAATTAGGGGTAAGAGAGAATCGGCAGTGCTTTGGAAGGGAAGACTGGTTTATTAATTTATCCCCCAATAATTCCAGTGAGCTTTCACTAGATACAAAACATTGTTCCAGCCAGATGTTGGAGGTAGATATCAAGAATTCACAGGGTCCCAGCCCTCGAGGAATATATGATTCAATAGGAAGCATGGAGAATACAATTGTAAATGCTAAGATTTGAAGATATTCAAAGGAGACAGATCAGTTGTAACTATTAGAGAACACTGAGAAATGTTTGGATGAACTTGAGGTTCAATTAAAGCATTTCCATATGCCCTCACTCATTCATGCCTGGTGATGGGCTGGTCAGGTAGCCAGGAAAGGAGGTTCCAGCTCCTTTTCTTGTGTCCTCAGCGCCCTGCCAAGCAGTCTTGGCTGGTCCAGACCTGCATAGAACATTTTTCTCTTTGCTGGGGTAATGTTTGAAATCGAAAAGATGCTCACAGGAATGGGGAACACAATTTTCTGTACTGAGACACTTAGAAATAGTATCCACCTGAAGTAGTGTTTGCATCACAATTTAAAACTTCTGTAAAAGTTGAGAAAAAAATTACCCATAAATTTTTTTCTGTTTCTGAGAATTACTGAGAATGTGACATCAGTTATAATCTAAATGGTTACAATGGAGGTCATGGTTAGTCACAGTTTTCAGAGTGCTTCAAAAAATAAAACTTAACACCAGGAGACAAAAACCACGTCACTAAAAAAATAAATTTAAATCTGAAGAGTCATCTTATTTGGCCTGATTTTTCAAGAGCACTATTGAGAACCTTGAATATTTCTGAGAAATTTTCCCTAATCTTGAGAAATTTCACTTCATTTTTTCCCCTCATCAAAAAATTATATTTTAGTTGCTTGGGGCAATCATTATTTTAGAACATTCAAAAACATCTTTTTCAATCATTTGGTCAAGTTTCTGAGTCTTTGAGATCGCTCAGAGGCTATGATGCCTGTTGTGACTTATGGGATATACCCCTTTCACACTGTTAAATAGAATTTGTAGGAGACCATTGGTTTGGACTGGGCTTCTATCATGGGCTCAACAAAACCCAGTGTGGAGTAATTCATGCTAAATGAAACTGATTAACTTAGAAGTGTGCAGCTGCTGAGCTTCACCCAAACGTAGGAGGCCAATTGATTCAAATAAGGCAAACCCATGAAGCACTATATCTCCTGCTCTTTCCATACCTTGCTTGAATTTCCTTTATTTCTTTTTTTAAAAAAGTATTTATTTATTATTTATTTTAAAATCAGAGTTAGAGAGAAGGAAGAGAGAGAGAGAGAGAGAGAGAGAGAGAGAGAGAGAGTTTTCCATCTGCTGATTCACTCCTCAGATGGCTGCACCAACCAGGGCTGAGCCAGGTCAAAGCCAGGAACAAGGAGGTTCCTCCAGGTCTGCCATGTTGAGTGACAGGGGCAAAAACACTAAGGCCATTTTCTGCTGCTTTTCTCAGGCCATTAACAGGGAGCTGGGTAGGAAGTGGAGCAGCCAAGACATGGAACTGAAGCCCATTGGAACCACAGTCCATATGGGATGCTGATGTCTCAGGCAGTGACTTTACTCCCCTACACCACAATGCCAGCCCCCTTACTTGCATTTTCTATCCATCCATGCTATCTGACCATGTTGCAGCCCTGCCAGACCATTTTTTTGAACAGGTTCTGCTTTGGAGAGCTGCCTAATTCTAAAATTGTGAATAAAAGCCAATTCTGGTTGCAAAACTGAATTTGTTGTAATTTTATCTTTTGACAATACAATACAGTCACCAACTCCCCCTCCCCCAACCACCTATCTACAAATATGTTTGCCATGGTTTCAATTACATGTGGTCAACTGAGGTTTGAAAAAAAAATATATTTTTTATTATTTATTTGACAGGTACAGTTATAGACAGTGAGAGAGAGAGACAGAGGGAAAGGTCTTCCTTCATTGGTTCACTCCCCAAATGGCTGCCATGGCTGGTGTGCTGCGCCGATCCGAAGCCAGGAGCCAGGTGCTTCCTCCTGGTCTCCCATGCAGGTGCAGGGGTCCAAGCACTTGGGCCATCCTCCACTGCCTTCCCGGGGCCACAGCAGAGAGCTGGACTGGAAGAGGAGCAACTGGGACTAGAATCCGGTGCCCATATGGGATGCCGGCGCCGTAGGCAGAGGATTAACCAAGTGAGCCACGGGGCTGGCTGAGGTTTGAAAATATTATGGCCAGCGCAGCAGCTCAATAGGCTAATCCTCCACCTTGCGGCACTGGCACACCGGGTTCTAGTCCCAGTCGGGGTGCTGGATTCTGTCCCGGTTGCCCCTCTTCCAGGCCAGCTCTCTGCTGTGGCCCGGGAGTGCAGTGGAGGATGGCCCAAGTCCTTGGGCCCTGCACCCGCATGGGAGACCAGGAGAAGCACCTGGCTCCTGGCTTCGGATCAGCACGGTGCGCCAGCTGCAGCGGCCATTGGAGGGTGAACCAAGAGAAAAGGAAGACCTTTCTCTCTGTCTCTCTCTCTCTCTCTCACTGTCCACTCTGCCTGTCAAAAAAATAAAAAAAGAAAATATTACATGAGCAATTCCAGAAATAAGCAATTCGTAATTTTAAAAATCTTTTCTAAGTTCACTATTATAATTATTCTATTTTTATTAGTTATCATTGCTTGTCTCTACTGTGGCTAGTTTACAAATGAATCTTTAACAGAGGTATGTTTATCAAGAAGAAATATAGGCTTTGGTATTAGTGCTTTCAGCCATTCCCTGGGGATATGTGAATGCATCCCCCATAGATAAGAGGGGACCCCTGTACTAATGTGTGACTCTGTTGGTTTGAAATACTGTAGCAACCTGTCTCAAGGCTGCACACGGAATAAGAAAACATGCTTCCCTTTCTAGATTTTACATTGAATGGGAACATGGTATCCAAATGTGTAGCTTGCTCAGCGTGTTCCTCTTTCCATCTCATTCCATCATGGTTAGTTGTTATTTGAAGAGAAGCCGCATGTTGTGTAAAAACACTTAGGAGGCTGAGTCAATGGCTTATCACCGGTCAGGGTCAGGCTGGGCCCAGTTCTAAAACTTTCTTTTAGATCCAGGGATCTTCATCCTGGGTCATTGATTTGGCATCTTCTGCTCAGTTGTGTGAGAAGTATCTAAGGATTTGTGAGTGTTGGTATCAGGGTCAGGCATACAGAACCCTGTCTGAATCAGAGTACAAGCAGGCAGCTGTGGGGTGACAGAGCTTGCAATATTTTATGCAAATATTAGAAAAAATGCTTTAATTTGGAGTGAAACATTACATAAAAATTCAAAGAAAACAAATAATGAAGAGCTCTTCATTTCAATATGCTTACTAATGTGTGCTGACACATCCAACAAGGGCTAGAACTTTTTAAAAAATCATGTGCTTGCCATTAAAAGAATGCAGTGGGAATACCATTGTCACTGTGATTTAAGTGGCTACTGATACAGCCATTAGAAACACCTCTCTTGGTTTTTGAAACATAGTATTTAATAAACACCATATTTTCTTTCTGTCTTACCCTCCTTCCTTCCTCTCCCTTTCTTTCCTCTCTATGTAGTGATGTAGTGTAATGATTACAAAAATAACCAGCATGAGCTCAATGCTTAAATAGCTAGGTCCCACTTTGAAGTCCTTGAGTTCAACCCTTAGCTCCTGACTCCAGCTTCCTATTAATGTGCATGCTTGGAGGCAGCAGTGATGACTCAAGTAATTAGGTCCCTGTGAAGAGAATAAGGCTGTGACCAGAGACCAGGGAGATAAACAAGACCCCTGAAGAGGGCAGATGTCCTAATCTCTGTTACTCTACCCTCCCCCATTTCAGTTCCCAATAGGTGTTGACATATCTGTGCAGTTGTCCTAATCTCTGTTCTTCAGAGGTGTTGACATGTCTGTATAGGAGTCCTAATCACAGTTTTCTGGCCCCTCCCTGCCCCCATTCAAGTTCCCCATAAGTGTGGTCTCAAGTTCCTCATGGGTGGTCCTGAGTCTCACAGGCTGCAACCAAGTCCACCAATTCTGTAGCTGTGAAAGCATGATGTTGATGAACTTATAAATATCACAGGAAACCTGGATTGGGTGCTCAATCTTGAGAAGCAATTCTGCTGGGCCCATCAATGTAATAAACTGCTTCTGTTGACTCTCCATCCAGCCTCTGAATTAGGGGTACTTCCCCGATCCAGCTTTCTGTAACACCTGAAGCCCATGTGGGAGACCTAGATTGAGTTCCCAGGTCTTAGCTTTGGCCCCTGCCAAGCCTTGATCATTGTGGGCATTTAGGGAGCAAACCAGTGAGTGGGAGCTTTTTTTTTCTCTTGCTCCTCTCTGCCTCTCAAATACATAAAAAAGCAAACATATCAAGCATGCAACTGTGAAGCAACTTGGACCTTTCCCTCTTTTGCTCCAGGGCAACAAGGACAGCAATGAGAAATTCGTTAATGGAAACAAACTGAAATAGTACATTATAATTAGATGATAATCATAATGTTTAGTTTACTTACAAAGCTAATTAATACAGAAATACACAGGAAGTGGGATGACTTTGTATTAGAAATGTCTGAAAGTTCTGGATACAAAGCAACTTCTGCTGAACATTATCACTGTTGCTTGTCTTTCTGATGAATTGTCATTAATTACTTTTTGTTTTTTAAAAACTTATTAATATAAAGAGAATAAATTTCATGTATTTCATAGATACAATTCAAAAGAAGATAACCATAATTCCCTCCCTCCCTCAATTCCCCTTCCTTCCTTCCTTTCTTTTCCTTTAATTTTTGCAATATGTAATTTCTATTTACTTTATAATGACAGACTTAATGCACCTCTAACCATAATTTTCAACAAGTAAAAAGTAAAAAGATCTATTTGATTAAATTTTCATGAGAAAAACAAGGAATCAGTCCCAAGGATATTTAGGGAATTTCATGTCAAATATTGAAGCAGAAATGAATGGAAAATATTGTTTCCTTTAAAGCTACCTGAGTTTGGGGAAGAAGCACTGATAAAGAGTGTGTGACAGACCCATTTCTTGGAGTTTTGGGACATATATCTTGTTCCCCACCCCATCCTTCTTTCTCTCCTGTCGTAATCATTCTTTCAACAAATATTTCTGGGCATCCTGTATCTGAAGGATATCCTGTGTCTTTTTTTTATTCAATATAGTGTTTATTTTAGTTACTGTATTTGGTGCTGTTACTGAACCATAAAGTTATATTACAAAGAAAAGTGTACAGTGTTTAGGAATGGATGTTTTTATTTTATGCTCCCATTACAGAATTAAAAAAGAGAAGGGATAATGTGTCACAAAGTTTTATGACAATTTTCATGACTAGAAGAATTAGAAATCAAGGGAGAATGACTATTATAGGAGTAAATATCTACCAACACATGTCCAGCAATTCTATTTTCATCTGAATTCAGAAAATAAAAATCTGCACTGAGAGATAAGCAGCACGTGCAAATGGATCACCCAGCTGACTCAGCTGCTTGTGATTCTATTTTCTTTCAATCAACAAAAGAATAATACTATCTTGTTCTTAAATAAGAAGAAAGATAACTGGGAATGACTGGTGAAATATTAAATCTTGCTTTTTCAGACTGCTTAAGTAAATAAGAATTTAAGTGATTCCTATTATTCAATAGTTCATAATCTTCAATTATACATTAATGTTGAGTATGTCAGTAACTTACAAAATACAGGGATGTTCTAAGTTTGAGAAAATTACCATCTCAAAGGCCAGAAATACAGTTTTAAACCCATACAACCATATTTAAGGTCAGGACATGACATGTAACAAGTATGGATTTTTGGATTTAATTCCTTTGTAGCCCTCATAGTACAGTATTGATATTTATGACTTCTCAAATGGACATAAACATATATTTCCTAATTGCCACATTTTAGAATTCATGTAAATAATTGGTGCAAATTACCCTTAAAATCTCTGCCAAAAAATTTTGAAAATGCTTGCTTCCTAACTTTTAACCTTTACTATGATTATGATCACTCACTATAACAGCCATTCACTATATCCCTAATAGAAGTAAATTCCTTGATTATAATCCTCTGTTGCCATAATAAACTACCTATCCTTATACCTGTAAAGTTTGCAAAGTCAAATATGGACTATCTAAAAGGCAGACGAGCTAACAAAGGCATAGAGACCTTGGATAGGTCTTTAGTTCTGTATACTATTTAGTAGCACAGCAACAAATGAGCAATGACAGACAGCAACTGACCCAATCTAGGTCAATATAACAGTCAAAACACTTTGTAAACACTCTTTGGCTCTTAATGGAGATCAACACTGTTCTACTTGAAATGTTATAGCATTTCTATCTGAAATGATAGAAATACTATGGTAAGCAGGTTGTAGGTGGTGGCCTCCAAATGCTTCTAGTCTAGAAGGGGGAGACTGTGTGCAATTACAGTGTAGCATCCTTAAAGCAATGAGGGGCAAAACTGGGGTGGTGGAGTATGGGGCAACAGAGGTACCAGTCCAAGGGGATCTACAGTGGGAGAGTGGTGGGTAGTCAGGGGAAACCTCAGAGAAGTGTGTTATAAGCTGAGACCAGGCTGCTCCACTGGTGGTGGATGCATGTGGACTTGGAGCTTGGACCATCAGTGAGAAGCCAAGGAGTTCATTCAGTGTGTGGTGAGGGAAGCAATCATCAGGGAAATCTGTGGTTTAGGTAGAGAGGAAAGACAGCAGCTGATGTGATAGAAGCAGAATATGTCAACTCAGCAAGCTGGAGAAGCTGTGCAAGGCAGCCTGCCTTCAGAGTGGGAGAGAGACAGACATAACAGGAGGAAAGTGACAAATGGTTTGCACTGTCATCACCATAAAGGCAAGGGTAGCTATCAACAGAAAGTAGACTGACTACCACGTCAGTTTATGTTGAAGCAACAGGCTGACTTCAGACTGTGCCTAAGGCGGGTCAAGGTTATTTAATCGTCAGTTGTGGAAGTGAGAGACGAAGGTAATACTCAAACTTCCTATGGATCAGGCCTTCATATGGGTTAAGCACTTTACAGCACCATTTTGCTTTTTCTTCACAACAAACCTCTGAAATAGGAATTATTATTATCCATAGTGAACAGATGGAGAAGCAAAGTCTTAAAATGCTCAGTAACTTATCTAATTTCTCAGGGCTTTGGAGTGACTAAGCCAGTGGCACAAATTAAACAATCTGACTTTAAAAACAATTGTATTCTACAGTCTTTGTTAAGGGTGTGAACATAGAAAATACAAGAGAGAAAAATCACAGGTTGGTGGCCCATGTCCAGTGCTAGTTTGGAGTATCCCTCAACTAGACATCATGATTTATAGATGACCATATAGCTTTTACCTTCTAAGTAATAAATGCTTGTTATCATCATGCCTTGAATCATGCCTCCCTTCCCCCCCAAAAAAGTTAGGGGCACTGACTAGTTGAGTCACATTCTTCCAATTAAAATAGCATTAATGCCCAGGATTGTCTGAATTTGGGCAAGGGATTTGTATACATCGGTACAGTCTTTTTCTTTCAGCAGATTTAAACATTAATCTTGAAATGAGATGCACATGAATCACATAGAGGGCCCACTTGTGCAGGGGGATTGGTCCCAGGCACTGGTACCATGAGCCCCTGCCATCATCAGGGCTAAACCCTTCATGTGTTTGCACCAGGATCAGCAGAGAGCAGGAAGGCTCACGGGGACCTGCAGGTGATTCACATTCAGGAGCCTGTGGTGGGAAGAAATTAATGAAGATAAGATTGTGTCTGTGGACAGGAGGTTTGCTGGTTGATTTATTGTCTATGTGGGCCTATAAATAAGCAAGAAGAGAGAACTACATGCACGTCAGTGGCTCTTACCGATTAGGAGTTGATGGATGACCTGTCCACAGAGCTAGGCTTTTGGGTGCTCGCCTGCGTGACAGTGCTGCCAACACATTTTCTCCATGCTTCTGAGATTTCCACTGTCTTCATTATGCTCTTATTAATGGAGATGCTGACTTGAACAAACAGGCATCATTTATTAATATAGTTTTTCACATATTGAAAATGACTTCCTTTACTATATCTTGTATCCTTAATGTTTGCTACATGAAATAACATTGCCTAGGGTTGCATGACTTTCCCTGAGCAGAGAGTTGGGACTCTTTCCTGTGGGAGCCTCTGATTCAGGCAGCCCTGGCCTCTGGCCAAAACACAAGGGAATAGGGATGATCCAACATACTTAAACTCAGTGCAGGCACAGTGGTTTGCTTTCTTCCTGAACACGTTGTCTCCTGGTATCCCTCCTGTAAGCATTACTGTGTTTCTTACTTAACTTTGGCAAAGCAAAGGTTACAAATGGCTCCAGCAGCCACAGGCTTTCCAAATGCCAGCAATTTGTCCTCCCAGCTCTTCCCTCAGGAAGTCTCTGCTGACTTCATAAGCCAAGCGCAAGAGAAGTTGTCTCTATGGTAGATAGTATGGTATGGTCTGAAAGGACCATGCATGAGCCTTAACTCATTCCTCCTCCATGTCAATACTGTTGACGACGCCAACCCAGACACATGCCTCACCTTGGAACTGGACTCTATTCTGTACTTCTGTTCGGACCCCAGCTAAAGGGAGACATAGAAAATAAGGCTTTGGTTAGCAGTAAGGATGCTGTACTGATTTGTGTACCTGATTCTCCATTGATGAACAAGTGTTTCTTACCTTCTGCTGCAGTAGACCACTTCTATATCATAGATTCTGAGCTTTTGCAGTCTTCCAGAATGCATCTCCTCCCCAGGCTACCAGAGTTTTTATAGTACCCAAATAAATATTCCAATATGTCTAATTGAATATGAATGTATGGGATCATATGTTGGAATTTCACTCAATGTATTTTTCCTTACTCAATCATTTGTTATTTTGTTTCCTCCCTGCAGTTTTTTGTTCTGTTCAAGGTAGACCTTGGGGTTAAGGCTTATTACTCCAGGGAGAGGGAGCTCTAATGATTAGTGTTGCATTTCAGTCTCATCTCTTGAATTTCAAATTACACTTTAAAAAAATTCCATCATGGGATAATAGTATTCATTTAAGTAAATGAAAGGGTTTATTTTAGAACTCTGAAAGCTGGCATTACAATGAAGAACCATAGATGTATTCCTTCTAAGATATTAAGGAGAAGTGATAAGATTAGTCTAACATAATTCTGCAATGCCTAATGTATTAATAGATCTAGGTCATGACATTAGTGGCTGCTAACTTCACAAAAGAGAGATAATCTGACATTATGTTCCTCCTGATGGAAGAATACTCTACTTATGGTGTGTTTTTGGAAAACAACAACTGAATTTAATAAAGCCTCTAGGTTCAACTTCCAATTTATAGGAAATAAGAATGAGTAACATGTTAAACTATACCTTGGGGATGAAATCAACAAAATCCAGACTGTTGGAAAATCTACAAAATGCAGAGCCTGGTTTCTACAACAAATAAATAGCAAGGAAAAACTAGGACTGGAGAGAGAGATTTTAAAGAAAAGAGACTTAGAGATATAATCAATTTCAATGTGCAGATATTACTTAAATTCTAATGAACTACAAAACCATGATGTTTATGAAATAATTATAAATTTGAACAATAAATATTTGCTGATATTAAGAAATAATTATTATTCTTTTTTGTGTGTGCTAGTGGTGTTATTGTTTTATCAAATTATGTAATATATTTTAACATAATTAAAACTTAGATAAAATGATTAATGAAAGAATTAGAGGTAAAATCATAGTCCATAAGGGATTTGCCTCAAAAATAATATGGGAGAGGAAAAGTTGATGAAGGTATGGATGAACCAAGATTAGTTGTGAGTGGTTAGTGGTTGAGTGATGTACATGAAGATTCATAATACCATTCTGTTTATTTTTGTGTATTTTTGAGATTGTATATAATAAAAAGGCTTAAAAATAAAATCTTAATATTATAATAATGCAAGTTTCCATTTGAATATCAAAAAGAATGTCCATTTCAAGCTCTTCCTGGGCTGTCATAATAAGATTCTTGATGTTCTTTCACTTGGGAGAATATTACTCATTCCAAAGTACTGGGAGGTTTTGTTCAACTAATAAGTGCATCAAGGTCAACTTAACTGCTGGTTAACACTTTCCTATAGCAGTAAAGAGTGGTTATTCCTCTCAAACAAGTCAGACTATCTTTGTAAAGAAAATAAGAATTGCAAGATGCAATATTGGCACCAATAGGGTATTAACCCTGGTCCACAATATGTATAATACTTTAAGATTGGTCACAAAATTCTTATTTGGACTTTATTTTTCTTAATTGGACTCCAATTTTGGTCACAAAATTCTTATTTGGAATCAATTTCAATCCCTTAGGAATATCCAATACTAGATTTAAAATGGCTCTCTATAAAGAACACTATAAAGAAAAAAATGTATAAAGTTGAAAGCAAGGGACAAAGTTAGCCTTCAATGACTACTAGACAGTACTGTTTAGCTGTTCATGCAAGTTATTATTATTACTCTTTGAATTATTCTTACTTATACTACTTATAGATTCTTTTTAACTATACTTAAGAACTAGTACAAAAGAACTTACTAACTTATTTAGCATTTTATTATCAGAAATTATTAAAACACTGCTGCTAATTTTCTTATTCCATAATCACAGAATTTTTAAGTGATTGAACTTAAACTAATTTCTATTGAGTCAATTCTAAGCTTGAAAAAGATTCTTCATATAGTTACTTTAATCTTAGATATTTTTAAAAGATTTTTGATATGTTGAAAAGTATTTTCTAGCTATCCATGAGTGGTATTACCTATAATAAGTTGATGGTCTGGTTTTGTTCTTATCCTCGGGCAAGAAACGGAATTTCCTGCAAGTGGCTTTCATAGAAGTATTTGAAAGTAATTTGTCAGAAAATTGGGACAACTTTAGGCCTATAAAGTATTGCCATTTCCAGGGGGACGATGGCCTTGGCATTTTAAGACTATTTTATATATCAATCCAATTTTGGATCGTGTCATTTTTTATTTTTAAAAATTTTGTTTATTTGAAAAGTAGAGAAATGAGAGAGGGAGGGAGGAAGGGAGAAAGAAAGAGAGAGAGAGAGAGAGATGCCTGCAGTAGCTTGGGCTGTGCCAAGCCAAAGCCAAGAGCCAGGAACTCACTCAATCCAGGTCTCCTACATGTGTGGTAAGGACCCAAGTGCATGAGCCATCTCTGCTGTCTTTCAGGGTATCAATGGCAGGAAGCTGGAACTGGGAATGAACACAGGTCTGAAACATGGGCACTGTAATAAAGGATGCGAGCTTCCCAAGTGATGCTTAAACCTCTGTGACCAACTCCTTCCCCTGGTATTTTTTTTTAACACTTCCTTTGCTCGGTCTCAGGTGGACACAATGAGGAAAACATCTAGTGTGGTCCCTGACCCCTCTCTGTTCATATAAGGCTGTGCATTTGTTCACCAAATGCTGAAATGTGTGAACCAGAGAATCAAATGCTAAAATGTGCCTGATCACTTATGGCTATGGAAACCAGAAACAGGAGACATCTAGCCCTGCAGGTCAACAGGGCAGACTCCTGGGAGGGGTGGAGTCTTTGTAATATTGACAAGGGTGGTGAGGACAGGAGAAGCTATTTCCAGTATGGGGTTAGAGAGCAAAGTTTTTGGCAGCCTGTGTATGAATCAGAGTTTCCTCATCCCTTTCTAGCAGATGGTACCAAGAAAGCTGTGATAATGTTAATAATATAAATTTTGCTGGTTTGTAACTATTACATCCTACTGCATTAGGGCCTCAGCTTATCTCCTTTTCTGGAAAGTCTTAGCTGTCCAACATATGCTTGGAAATTAATTCTCTAAGATCTCTCTGCAATGCCTTCAAGTTGATGTGACCTTTGTGTAAGTACCTCACTGAGTTAGATAGGAAGACAGACCTTAGCCTATGTGTGTGAGAAATGAAAGGAGGAAAAATCAATTAAATGAGGGTTAGAGCCTAGATGTCTTGGAAACTTGTCTTGAAAGCAATCCAACATTTGCAGACCCAAGGTTCTGTAAGAAAGATCAGGGTAACACTGTAAGATAGCTCAGAGGTTTCTCACTCAGGAATCTTTCTGCCTCATGACATATCACTGAAGGGATCGCCTGCCCTAGAAGTTTTCCACCCAGTAATGTTTCAGAGAGGGAGGTGGAAGAGAGGAATAAAGGCAGGAAAAAGTGCTCCCCATACTCTTAAAAATCCCAGTTCAAAGGTAGACTGTGCTCCACTGTTTAAACGCAAATCTAGCAAGTGTACTGCTCCATTGAACTTCACTAGCTTGTTGATCGCCGATCTGTGTCTTTCCTCTTAATTTCTTTTGTTATAGGGAGACAAGGGCTTCTGATCCAGCCATGCTGGTAGCAATGGACCTGCAGTCTTGCCGTTCCCTCTGTTGGTGTAGCCATCCCCCCGGAAGTGTCAGATGACTGAGGGATGGCATTGACTCCATAGAAGGTGATGTTGTCTATTGGAGGTGACTCACTATCATGAAATCTACTGCCAAAAAGTCTTTAAATGTATCCCCTTGAACTTGAATACAGAATTACGAGATGTAATGCAGAGCCCTGGTCAATTTTTCCAGGGCTAATAAATTCTTATAAAGATCTATCTATGTAGAAAAAAAACAAGGATACTTAGGAAATACTTGGTTGAAAACTACATTAGTTTAACCCTTGAGGGAATGTTAAAATTGCTTTTATTGAAAGCTGTTTTTGTAGTTAATATCTACCTTTTCAAGCACAGCAAGAATAATGACCATGTCAACAATGTTCATATTCAGCCAGTGCAGGCAGCCTGGCTGCTCCACCCCGGGAATTCTCCTGTCTTGATTCTTTAAGAACTTCTAAAACCAAGATCCCGAACAGTGCCTTGAATGTAGAAGTTGGATACCAGCAGGCCCCAATCTACTAGCCACCCTCCCTTAGCTTAACTCACTGAATTGAGGGCGTGGTACAGCCTGCCCTACAAGATTCTAATCACTGGACTATTTGCTTCTCCTATAGACACAGTTTTGTTTTGAAGGGTTCCATTTAGGGGAATTCCAAGCCCCGGGCAGACAGTAACTCAGAGCATCTTCATGCTTCATGTCGTAAGGTACGCATTGTATTGTTCCTTATCTCAGTAGACAGGGGCAAGACAACCTGATCAGGCTAGGTCTAATCTCACCACCTGTGGACTTCAAGAAAACAGAGAAGGAATGTACAATGCTCACAGCCTGGCAGAGGCTTGTGGCTCCTTCACAATTTTGCCCGATCAGCTCCCCCTTCCTATATAGCCTCTTTAAAAACTGCAAAACAACCTCATTCAGTGGGGCACTAGTACTTGGGGCTTGAAAGTCTGCTATTCCCTTGTCTCTCTCCAGATTAAACTCTTCTCTTTCCTTTATCCTCAAACCTTGTCTTCTCTGTTTTGATTTGGCATGGGGACTGGGACTGAGTTTTGGTAACACCTCCTCACTCCCTGTCCCTCGGTTCTTTGTGCAGACTTCCTCCTCCTGCCTCCCCAGATCCAAGGATAGGCATTCCTGGTGCTGGCTGGAGGTGATGGAGTTCCAGCTCTAAAAATGGCATTGGGTCTCCATGTGAGTGCCCATGCCAGATCGCTGCATGACTACCACCCCCGATATGTCACCACTGGCTATCAGTGTGCTTTTCCCTCCAGCTTTCCTAATTCAACTGTTTTATAATTGTGGTAAATTCAGATTGATGCACCAGAATGCTTTTTAACACATTCTCATTTAGTTCTCACAACAACTTTCAGAAGCCTTATATATATATATATATATATATATATATATATTTTTTTTTTTTTTTGACAGGCAGAGTGGATAGTGAGAGAGAGAGACAGAGAGAAAGGTCTTCCTTTTTCTGTTGGTTCACCACCCCCCCAATGGCTGCTGCAGCTGGTGTGCTGCGGCCGGCACACCACGCTGATCTGAAGCCAGGAGCCAGGTGCTTCTCCTGGTCTCCCATTCCGGTGCAGGGCCCAAGCACTTGGGCCATCCTCCACTGCCTTCCCGGGCCATAGCAGAGAGCTGGCCTGGAAGAGGGGCAACCGGGACAGAATCCAGCGCCCCGACTGGGACTAGAACCCGGGGTGCTGGTGCTGCAGGCAGAGGATTAACCTATTGAGCCGCAGCGCTTGCCATAGAAGCCTTGTACTTGTAACAAGGCATACCCAGAGAAAAATACATTTTTATTAATTAGCTTTGAAAATGTATTTGAAAATTAGAGAGCACAGAGAGATCTTTCATTTGTTGCTTCATTTCCCGAATGTCCACAACATCTGGAATGGGCCAGCCCAAAGCCAGGAGCTGAGAACTCAATCCAGGTTTCCCATGTAGCTGGCAGGGACCCAAGTGTGTGAGCCATCATCTGCTTGCAGAAACCTGTGGTCAGATCAGCAATCCTTTTCTTTAGTGGCTTCCTTTACAGCCCTCTTTCTGTATGCCCCCAGCGTGTGCATTAGAAGGCAGCTGGAATCAGAAGTGGAGCTAGGACTTGAACCCAGACACTCCAATATGGAATGCAGTCATCCTAAGCAGTGTTCCAACCACTTTGTCAATTGTCTACCCTGAGGAAAAAAAATTAAAGTGTATCAATCATATAAAAAAATAAAGGTTGCGGGAGCCAAGATGGCGGATAGTGAGGACGTGTGCCTTAGTTTGGGAAAACAAACTTTCATAAAAGCGGAATTACTGTAGCATCAGGAAAAAACTCAAGAAAAAAACTGCAGAGGAATCGCTTCCGGATCTTGTGGAGGAAACACAGAGGACTTACAGGAAACCCACCGCGTGGAAAACCAACCGAGACAAGCCGAGCGGCAGCGGCGGGAGAGGAGGCAGAGCCACAGAATCTCGCCAGCGCGGGAACGGAGGAGGGTAAGAAAGACAAAAGACCTGAGAAGTCCGAGACATTGGGGGGAGGGGGAACAGAGGCCTCTCCCTTCACTCACCAAGCAAAACAAAGAGCACCGCGATTTTACATATGTAAAGCTCAGCCAAACTCAGTATCTTTAGCGAAACTGGAGAACACATTGAGGGCTGCATAAACTCTTTGTGTGGTCCCAGGGGTAAATCAAACGAATACTCACAGAGGCTAGATTTCAACTACCCTCAACTCCACTCCCAACTGAGTCAAAAAAAAAAAAAAAAAAAGAGAGAGAGAGAGAGAGAGAGAGAGCGTCCCAGCAAGGAGCAAATAATCTGGGAGAGTCGCTCTTTACACAGCCTTAAACCTCAAGAAACAAGCATAACTCTCTGGCCACACCCATCACAGCCCCTAAGGCTCCAACAAAACAGACAGCTCACTTAGAGGCATAGTATAACGAGAGAAAAAAAAACAAAAACAAAAACAAAAACACCACAAATTATCTCTAACTTGCCAAGCGGGAACGGAGGAGGGTAAGAAAGACAAAAGACCTGAGAAGTCCGAGACATTGGGGGGAGGGGGAACAGAGGCCTCTCCCTTCACTCACCAAGCAAAACAAAGAGCACCGCGATTTTACATATGTAAAGCTCAGCCAAACTCAGTATCTTTAGCGAAACTGGAGAACACATTGAGGGCTGCATAAACGCTGTGTATGGTCCCAGGGGTAGATCAAACGAATACTCACAGAGGCTAGATTTCAACTACCCTCAACCCCACTCCCAACTAAGTCAAAACAAAAAAAAAAAAAAAAGAGAGAGAGAGAGAGAGCGTCCCAGCAAGGAGCAAATAATCTGGGAGAGTCGCTCTTTACACAGCCTTAAACCTCAAGAAACAAGCATAGCCCTCTGACCACACCCATCACAGCCCCTAAGGCTCCAACAAAACAGACAGCTCACTTAGAGGCATAGTATAACGAGAGAAAAAAAAACAAAAACAAAAACACCACAAATTATCTCTAACATGCCAAGCAAGAAACATAGAAGCGGAGCTACCAAGAACAAGGAAGGCACTATGACGCCCCCAAGTGAACAAGACATGACAATGCAAGATTATGAAGATGAAGAGATAGAGCAAATGCAAGAAGCAGATTTCAAAAAATTCACAAGAACATTAAGAAGTTCTCAAAAACAAATTCTTGAACTACAGAAATCCTTAATGGACAAGATAGAAAATCTCTCCCGTGAAAATGAAATATTAAGGAGGAATCAAAATGAAATGAAACAACTAGTGGAACAGGAAATTGCGATAGTGAAAAAAAACCTCAATGAAATGAAGAACTCAATAGATCAAATGGCAAACACATTAGAGAGCCTTAAAAACAGAATGGATGAAGCAGAGGAGAGAATATCGGAATTAGAAGACAGAGAACAGGAAAGGAAACAGTCAAATCAAAGAAAAGAAGAAGAAATCAGAAATCTAAAAAATACTGTCAGGAATCTACAGGATACTATTAAAAAACCCAACATTCGGGTTCTAGGAGTTCCTGAAGGCATGGAAAGGGAGAAAGGATTAGAAGGCCTTTTTAGTGAGATACTAGCAGAAAATTTCCCAAGTTTGGAGAAGGACAGAGACATCCTAGTACAGGAAGCTCAGAGAACCCCTAATAAACATGATCAAAAGAGATCCTCACCACGACACGTCGTAATCAAACTCACCACAGTGAAACACAAAGAAAAGATCCTAAAATGTGCAAGAGAGAAACGACAGATTACTCTCAGAGGATCTCCAATTAGACTTACAGCTGATTTCTCATCAGAAACCCTACAAGCCAGGAGAGAATGGCGAGATATAGCCCAGGTACTAAGAGAGAAAAACTGCCAGCCCAGAATATTATATCCTGCAAAGCTCTCATTTGTGAATGAAGGTGAAATTAAGACCTTTCACAGCAAACAGAAATTGAAAGAATTTGTCGCCACTCGTCCAGCCCTGCAAAAGATGCTTAAAGACGTGTTACATACAGAAACACAGAAACACGGTCACCAATATGAAAGAAGGTAAAGGAAGGAAACCTCAGAGCAAAAGATCACAGGAATCTCAAACCAGATATTAGAAAATATCTTTGGCAAATGGCAGGGCAAAGTTACTCCTTCTCAATAGTCACATTGAATGTTAATGGCTTGAATTGTCCAGTTAAAAGACACCGATTGGCTGATTGGATTAAGGAACAAAACCCATCCTTTTGCTGCTTACAAGAAACCCATCTATCCAACAATGATCCATACAAGCTGAGAGTGAAAGGCTGGAAAAAGATATACCACGCCAACAGAAATGAAAAGAGAGCGGGCGTAGCCATCTTAATATCGGACAACATAAACTTTACTACAAAAACTGTTAGGAGAGACAAAGAGGGGCACTATATAATGATTAAGGGATCCATTCAACGAGAAGATATAACGATTATCAACGTATATGCACCTAATTACAGGGCACCAGCTTATTTAAAAGACTTGTTAAGGGACTTAAAGGGAGACTTAGACCCCAATACAATAGTACTGGGGGACTTCAATACTCCACTCTCAGAGATAGACAGATCAACAGGACAGAAGATCAACAAGGAGACAGTAGATTTAAATGACACTATAGCCCAAATGGATCTAACAGACATCTACAGAACATTTCATCCTACATCTAAGGACTTTACATTCTTCTCAGCAGTACATGGAACCCTCTCTAGGATTGACCACATACTAGGCCATAAAGCAAGTCTCAGCAAATTCAAAAGAATTAGAATCATACCATGCAGCTTCTCAGACCACAAAGGAATGAAATTGGAAATTGGCAACTCAGGAATCCCTAGAGCACGTGTAAACACATGGAGATTGAACAATATGCTCCTGAATGAACAACGGGTCATAGAAGAAATTAAAAGAGAAATCAAAAATTTTCTGGAAGTAAATGAGGATAACAGCACAACATACCAAAACCTATGGGATACAACAAAAGCAGTGTTAAGAGGAAAGTTTATATCAATAGGTGCCTACATCAAGAAATTGGAAAGGCACCAAATAGATGAGCTTTCAAGTCATCTCAAGGATCTAGAAAATCTGCAGCAAACCAAACCCAAACCCAGTAGGAGAAGAGAAATAATTAAAATCAGAGAAGAAATCAACAGGATTGAATCCAAAAAAACATTACAAAAAATCAGCCAAACGAGGAGCTGGTTTTTTGAAAAAATTAACAAAATTGACACCCCATTGGCCCAACTAACTAAAAAAAGAAGAGAAAAGACCCAAATCAATAGGATCAGAGATGAAATGGGAAACGTAACAACAGACGCCACAGAAATAAAAAGAATCATCAGAAATTACTACAAGGACTTGTATGCCAGCAAACAGGGAAATCTATCAGAAATGGACAGATTCTTGGACACATACAACCTCCCTAAATTGAGCCAGGAAGACATAGAAAACCTAAACAGACCAATAACTGACACAGAAATTGAAACAGTAATAAAGGCCCTCCCAACAAAGAAAAGCCCAGGACCAGATGGATTCACTGCTGAGTTCTACCAGACATTTAGAGAAGAACTAACTCCAATTCTTCTCAAACTATTCAGAGCAATCGAAAAAGAGGGAATCCTCCCAAATTCCTTCTATGAAGCCACCATCACCTTAATTCCTAAGCCAGAAAGAGACGCAACATTGAAAGAGAATTACAGACCAATATCCCTGATGAACATAGATGCAAAAATACTCAATAAAATTCTGGCCAATAGAATGCAACAACACATCAGAAAGATCATCCACCCAGACCAAGTGGGATTCATCCCCGGTATGCAGGGATGGTTCAACATTCGCAAAACAATCAACGTAATACACTACATTAACAGACTGCAGAAGAAAAACCATATGATTCTCTCAATAGACGCAGAGAAAGCATTTGATAAAATACAACACCCTTTCATGATGAAAACTCTAAGCAAACTGGGTATGGAAGGAACATTCCTTAATACAATCAAAGCAATATATGAAAAACCCACGGCCAACATCCTATTGAATGGGGAAAAGTTGGAAGCATTTCCACTGAAATCTGGTACCAGACAGGGATGCCCTCTCTCACCACTGCTATTCAATATAGTTCTGGAAGTTTTGGCCAGAGCTATTAGGCAAGAAAAAGAAATTAAAGGGATACAAATCGGGAAGGACGAACTCAAACTATCCCTCTTTGCAGATGATATGATTCTTTATTTAGGGGACCCAAAGAACTCTACTAAGAGACTGCTGGAACTCATCGAAGAGTTTGGCAAAGTAGCGGGATATAAAATCAATCCACAAAAATCAACAGCCTTTGTATACACAGGCAATGCCACGGCTGAGGAAGAACTTCTAAAATCAATCCCATTCACAATAGCTACAAAAACAATCAAATACCTTGGAATAAACTTAACCAAAGACGTTAAAGATCTCTACGATGAAAACTACAAAACCTTAAAGAAAGAAATAGAAGAGGATACCAAAAAATGGAGAAATCTTCCATGCTCATGGATTGGAAGAATCAATATCATCAAAATGTCTATCCTCCCAAAAGCAATTTATACATTCAATGCAATACCCATCAAGATCCCGAAGACCTTCTTCTCAGATATAGAAAAAATGATGCTGAAATTCATATGGAGACACAGAAGACCTCGAATAGCCAAAGCAATCCTGTACAACAAAAACAAAGCCGGAGGAATCACAATACCTGATTTTAGGACATACTACAGGGCAGTTGTTATCAAAACAGCATGGTACTGGTACAGAAACAGATGGATAGACCAATGGAACAGAATAGAAACACCAGAAATCAATCCAAACACCTACAGCCAACTTATATTTGACCAAAGATCCAAATCTAATCCCTGGAATAAGGACAGTCTATTCAATAAATGGTGCTGGGAAAATTGGATTTCCACATGCAGAAGCTTGAAGCAAGACCCATACCTATCACCTTACACAAAAATTCACTCAACATGGATTAAAGACTTAAATCTACAACCCGAAACCATCAAATTATTAGAGAGCATTGGAGAAACCCTGCAAGATATAGGCACAGGCAAAGACTTCCTGGAAAATACTCCAACAGCACAGGCAGTCAAAACCAAAATTAACATTTGGGATTGCATCAAATTGAGAAGTTTCTGTACTTCAAAAGAAACAGTCAGGAAAGTGAAGAGGCAACCAACAGAATGGGAAAAAATATTCGCAAACTATACTACAGATAAAGGATTGATAACCAGAATCTACAAAGAAATCAAGAAAATCCACAACAACAAAACAAACAACCCACTTAAGAAATGGGCCAAGGACCTCAATAGACATTTTTCGAAAGAGGAAACCCAAATGGCCAACAGACACATGAAAAAATGTTCAAGATCACTAGCAATCAGAGAAATGCAAATCAAAACCACAATGAGGTTCCATCTCACCCCGGTGAGAATAGCTCACATTCAGAAATCTACCAACAACAGATGCTGGAGAGGATGTGGGGAAAAAGGGACACTAACCCACTGTTGGTGGGAATGCAAACTGGTTAAGCCACTATGGAAGTCTGTCTGGAGATTCCTCAGAAACCTGAACATAACCCTACCATACAACCCAGCCATCCCACTCCTTGGAATTTACCCAAAGGAATTTAATTTGACAAATAAAAAAGCCATCTGCACATTAATGTTTATTGCAGCTCAATTCACAATAGCTAAGACCTGGAACCAACCCAAATGCCCATCAACAGTAGACTGGATAAAGAAATTATGGGACATGTACTCCATAGAATACTATACAGCAGTAAGAAACAACAAAACCCAGTCATTTGCAACAAGATGGAGCAATCTGGAAAACATCATGCTGAGTGAATTAAGCCAGTCCCAAAGAGAAAAATATCATTTGTTTTCCCTGATCGATGACAACTGAGCGCCAAAGAGGAAACCTGTTAAGTGAAATGGACACTATAAGCAACAATGAACTGATCAGCTCCTGTCCTGACTTTAGATGTACAATGTAATACTTTATCCTTTTTAGTATTTGTTGTTGTTGTTGTTGTTCTAGTACTATTGGTTGAACTCAGTAATTAACACACAATTATTCTCAGGTGTTTAAATTTTAACTGAAAAGTGATCCCTGTTAAATCTAAGAGTGGAAAAAGAGAGGGAGGAGATGAACAATTTGGAACATGCTCAATCGGACTGGCCGCAAATGGTGGAGTTAGAAATGTGCAGGGGATTCCAACACAATTCCATCAAGATGGCATGTACCAATGCCATCGCACTAGTCCAAGTGATCAATTTCAGCTCACAATTGATAGCTCTGATAGGTCTAAGAGTCAAAGAGATCACACAAACAAGACAAGTATCTGCTAATACTAACTGATAGAATCAAAAAGGGAGAGAAAGATCCAACATGGGAAGTGGGATACACAGCAGACTCATAGGATGGCAGATGTCCTAAACAACACTCCGGCCTCAGAATCAGCCCTCAAGGCATTCAGATCTGGCTGAAGAGCCCATGAGAGTATAGCAGGCATGGAAAGCCAAGATATCATGGGAAAAAAAAAAAAGACCTAAATGAATGATCTCTGTGAGTGAGATCCCAGTGGAAAGAACGGGGCCATCAAAGAAGGAGATACCCTTCTCCGAAGGGAGGAGAGAACCTCCACTTTGACTATGACCCTATCTGAATAAGACCAAAGTCAGCGAACTCTAAAGGCTTCCATAGCCCTGGCAACTCATGACTAGAGCCTAGGGAGATTACTGACGCCATGAACAGGAGTGTCAAATTGTTAAGTCAGCAACAGGAGTCACTGTGTACTTACACCCCATGCGGGATCTGTCCCTAATGTGTCGTCTAAAGCCAAGTGATGCTATGACTGGTACTGAAACAGTATTTTTATACTTTGCGTTTCTGTGTGGGCGCAGACTGATGAGGTCTTTGCTAATTATATACTGAAGTGATCTTCTGTATATAAAGAGAATTGGAAATGAAAAAAAAAAACAACCTGGTGTTAAAATGGAAATGGCATAGAAAATTAATTATTTTGAAAAAAAAAATTATGTAGGATCTCTGTCTTTAATGTGCTGTACATTGCTATTTAATGCTATAATTAGTAATCCAATGGTAGTTTTTTCACTCGATGTTGCTATATGGGCAAAATGTTGAAACCTTTACCTAATATATACTAAATTGATCTTCTGTATACAAAGAGAATTGAAAATGAATCTTTACATGAATGGAAGGGGAAAGGGAGCGGGAGGGGGGAGGGTTGTGGGCGGGAGGGAAGTTATGGGAGGGGGGAAGCCACTGTAACCCACAAGCTATACTTTGGAAATTTATATTCATTAAATAAAAGTTTAATAAAAAAAAATAAAGGTTGCTTTTTTATTATTGTTTTTTACTTAATAACATCCCAAGTTTTCTTCTAGGATCAAGCCATTAATTATGTTATTTTTGTGCTAAGTTAATACTTCACCTAGACAGCAATTATTTTATTAGGCTTCTCAAGTTCAAGATTTTCAAAGTCAGTGAATTTATTGTATTTAGGATTAACAAGAACACTTCCATTTTACCACCCAAAGACAGATCTATTTATTTGGCTGGCAGTAACCAACGCATCTCTCTGGCAGCAGGAGGCTAAGAAGAGAACAGATTATCAATAGAGGCTGTGAAATTACTTTCCCCGAAGAACTTTGTGAACAAGAGCAGATACCTTATGTGTGGCATGATCGATTCAGTCCTTCACCACTAAGCTTTTCTACAAAAGAGCAATCTAGTCTTCTGCCAGAGGGAAGCCCTGCCTGATGTGGGCCCCTTCTGTGACTTGCCCCTGAGGAAGTTCTGTAGACAGTTAATCCTGGATGTGCACATTCCAAGGAAGGCAGAAGCACAACCAGAAAGCAATCAAACTTACCCAGAGGCTGCATTCCTGCATGGGTGCTGGCTGTCTGCTCTTCTTTCGACCATTGCTGGGCCACCCTCTGTTCCAGATGGGGCATTACTGTAGACTTCTTAATTATATACACAGTTTATAACTTGTATGTAAATAATTTATAAATCATTTTTGTTCAGCTACAAAACATTTCTTCATAATTTTTAGAATTAAAAAATGGATTATCGAACTGTTTCAAATGGTACACTTCAAACATGAAGTTCCATGTCCAACTCCTTTGGGAAGGATACTGGAAAGGTCTCATTCAGCGGTGCTGTGCTCATTCTATCTACAGCCAGGAGCACCATTGATACCATAGGGACTGGTTAGTTCCACTGGGAATATGCTGATGAGCATGGAGGAGCTGGGGCCTGGCCACAGCAGTCTAGTACTCACTTAACTTGCCCTTTGTGTTTCCTATGCTATAAGACTCTACATCTTAATTTTGTAGCCCAAATTCTTGCCCCTACATACATAAGAATTCATGCATGCATCAGATAAAGACCAACCCAGGTCAGACTCAGGAAGGGAGCAGCTAAAGCTAACTTGAGAGACATATGAGGCATTGCATAGGAGAGTCCCTGGCCAGAGTCCCCAGTGATAACTCTCAGCCCAGGAAGGCAGCATCCCTGTGCTCAAGAACTCTGACCAGAGTCTCTCCGCAGTGAATATCCCTCCCCTCTCTAAACATTTGTCAATAAATTAACAGTTTGAATTCAACTCAGGGACCTGAACTCTCTCAGAGGCCAGATCCTACAGTCTGATGGAGTGTGTTTTGCTCTGTGGTCCTAGGAGGAGGCTCTGAATTGAGTCTTCTCCTTTTTTTTTTTTTTTTTTTTTTTTTTTTTTTTAAGATTTATTTGTTCATTTGAAGGCAGAGTTACAGAGAAAGAGGGAAGGAGAGACAGACAAATCTTCTATCTGCTGGTTCACTCTGCAGATGGCTGCAATGCCTGGAGCTGGGCCCATCCAAAGCCAGAAGCCAGGATCTGGGAGCTTCATCCAGGTCTCCCATGTGGATGCAGGGGCCCAAGCACTTGGGACATTTCTTATTGCCTTCCCAGGTGCCTTAGCAGGTAGCTGGATCAGAAGTGAGGCAGCTGGGACTGGAATTGGCACCCGTATGGGATGCCAGCACAGCAGACAGTGGCTTTACCCGTTATGCCACAGCACTGGCCCTCTGAGTCTTTTTGAACTTCAATCTGAGTTCTTTCCAGAGGCCCGTGTCCACTCTCATTGGGAAGTTTATTTTGCTTGCTATAATAAATCATTGCTGCATACACTTGCTATCTTTGTGAGTCTTGTTCAGCTCATTGTCTGAGGCCCAAAGAACCTGTCCTTCACAGCTACAACAGATTAATTTCCAATTACTGAGATTAGGACTGAATAGCCCATCATAGTTAATCACTATATTTGGAATTACCTTTAGGACAAACTCTTCTATCTTCTGTGTATAGAGACTATTTCTGCCTATTTGCAAATACTTCAGAAAAAAATTTCTAAGGGTAGAGACTGTATTTTATTCATCTTTGAGCCCCTACTTCCCATTGTTTGCTCAACAAGTTCTTTTTGAATGAATAGACTCAGAACCTTTGAAAATTCATCTCTTTTTCCCTTTTATTTGGCATTTACTGTAGAAAAATAGACATATTGATACTTGTAATTTTAATACATAAGATATTAATTTGTCAATGCTGAGAATAATTTGTGATCATTGTTGCTGAAGATCCAATGTTTTATATCTCCTGGGAATCAAGTTATGTAAGGATAACAGGGAGAGAAAATTTATTTCACAATTGGTGAATCAGGTGACTTTCTGTCCACTCCATGTGTAGTGACAACTTGGTTGTTGTATGGTAATTTTGGCATTTGAATTGCAAACTCCCAACTGCAAAAATGTCTAATTTTGGGGAAAAATAGCGAGCAGTTGCATTTTCTTTAAGGGTTAGGCTATTCAGACCAATTAGATGATAGACTATGTACATCAATTGGATAATAGTAACAGATAATTAGTGTATTTTCCTATTGCCAAAGGACATTATCATTTTATTTTAAATTTAAAGACCTCTTCTTTTAATCCCTTTGTTGAATATTTCTCTTTTTTATAAATATTTATTTATTTATTTGAAAGGCAAAGTTACAGATAGACAAAGGCAGAGAGAGAGCACAAGGTTTTTCAACTGTTAGTTTACTTCCCAGATGGCTACAACAGCCAGAGCTGTGATGATCTAAAGCCAGGAGCCAGGAGATTCTTCTGGATCCCCCATGTGGGTGCAAGGGCCCAGGGATCTGGGCCATCTTTCAGTGCTTTCCCAGGCTACAGCAGAGGGCTGGATTTGAAGTGGAGCAGCAGGGACTCGAACTGGTGCCCATATGGGATGCTGGACTGCAGGCGGTGGCTTTACCCATTATGCCACAGTGCTGGCCCCTAAATATTTCTTTAAAAAAGTAGGAACATATTTCTTTCTTAGTTTAAGTGTTTTTCATTAGGTAATAATGTTGAGGGACTTTTGATTACTCCTTCATTATTCAGAATTTAAGTTCATAGAACTCATTGTGTCAGCCCTTGGAATCTCTTGAGAATTACAGCTTCATTTCTCTTTAAATACATGGATTCATGGGGGGAGTATAAAGCAAGATAGAAGAATGTATTACTACCATTTGTCCAGTCTTTGTCAATGATAGCATTTTGGATAATTATAATAGACTGTCAAAATCAGTGTCTTAACATTGGAACAATCTAAAGAGCTTTTACAAGTTTTACCAGTTACACATGCACTCATTTATGTGTGTGTGTGTGTGTGTGTAAAATCTGATCATATGTGTAGCTTCAAACAACTTGCATAACTGTACCATAAGACTTCATAATTTGGGGCCAGTGCTGTGGTGCAGTGGGTTAACGCCCTGGCTTGAAACGCTGGCATCCCAGGTCTAGTGGCCTGGAAAAGCAGTGGAGGATGGCCCGGGTCCTTGGGCCCCTGCACCAGTGTGGGAGACCCGGAGGAAGTTCCTGGCTCCTGGCTTCGGATAGGCGCAGCTCGGCCGTTGCGGCCATCTGGGGAGTGAATTAGCGGATTGAAGACCCCCCTCTCTTTCTCTCTCTCTGCCTCTCCTCTCTCGGTGTAACTCTTTCAAATAAATAAATAAATCTTAAAAAAATACTTCATAATTCTATATCTTTATATAGCCATATCTACTCTCTTCAACCCTTTTATAACCACTGGCAGCCACTAGTTTGCTCTCTCCCACTCTAATTATGTTATCTTATGAATGTTAAATAAATGAAATCATGTAATATGTACCCATTTCAGATTTTTTACTAAACATATTTCTTTGCAGCTTATCCAAGGTTTTGCATCAGCAAGTAGTTCTTTCCTTTTCATGGCTGAACAGTATTCTATAGTATATAGATACCACCATTTAATTAACAATTTATCCATTGAAAAGCATCCTGGTAATTTCTACTTGTTGGCTGTTATTAATTATACTGCTATGGACATTCCTGCCCCAAATTCTGCATGAAAATATTTTCATTTCTCTGGAATATACATGGAATATAGATCTAAGAACATAGTTGTTAGTTTTCCTAATAATTTCATTTTTTTTACTTTAAAATTACCATGATCCTTCTCTTTCTGTCTCTTCCTCTCTCTCTGTCTCTCTCACTCTCTCTGTAACTTTGCCTTTTAAATAGTTAAATAAATAACTCTTTTAAAGATTACCATGGTTCAGTTTCTCCATATTCTTACCAGCATTTGGTTGGCTAATCTTTGTATCAGTGTGCAATATTCATCTTTTTTGTTAGTCAATTTTGCTCTGAAGTCTGCCCTCACTGATATTCATATAGATGCTCCTGCATTTTATTGAAAACTGGTGTTTGTATGATATGTTTTCCATGTTCAACCTGCCTAAGTTATATTTGAAGTCAGTTTCTTAGAGATAGCATGTAGCTGAGTCAGGTATTTTAAATCACTCTGTCAGTCTCTGTCTTTTATTTGGTAATTTCAGACTTAAAATTGCTTCTCGGCCTTTTGGCTAAGATCAAGTGCAGACTTATATCTAAAGTAATTACTGATAACCTCTTTAATAATTATTAGGTGTCCAATCTGTATTTGCTTCCTCTTTTTACTTGTTGTCTGGTTGTACTCTCTGCTTTTGTGTTTTGTTTTGCTTATTTGCCTCCCTGTGTGTTACTTGAATATTTTTAGAGCTCAATTTTATTTATTTATAAGGTTTTTGATTACATTACTTTGTGTAGTTTTCCTAGTTATTGCTTTAGGTATTACTATATAGGTATATAATGTGAATTAAATCACTTCTTGTGAGGTCTACAAGTCGTATTTCTTTTTATGTCCCTTGGTCATCCAACTTTTCCAACATAATTATCTTCTGATTTCTTTTATTTACATTGAACATCATATCAAGTTGTATCATAACTTTGCTTCAAGTTAAGCTATGATTAAATAAACTCATGAGGTGGAGCACCGATTACTAGGTTTACTTCAATTTTCAGCCATTCTGTTGATATTCTTTCTTTTCTGCTGGATTATTTTCCCACATATAGGATCTGGAGTTGACACTCCCCTCCTGTCTGCACTTGAAAAATATTGTGCTCTATGTCATTTTCTTTCCTCCACTGACCATTTATGAGTTCCTTGAAGAAATCAGTTGTCATTCTAACTGATGTCCCTTTACAGGTAATGTGTTGTTTCTACCTGTCCTGACTTTTTATTTTTTTGACTTTAGTTTTTAGAAATTTAATTAAGACCTCACTCTCTCAGGAGGGAGGGGTCCGTTTTGCGCAAAACGTAAATAAAGCCGCCTCTTGCATTTGCATCTTCTGGTCTGAGGATTTTTGAGTCTGGGGTCGCGATCTAAAGGACCCAGCGGGGATTAGGGTCCTTCATTTGGAGGTTCCACCGAGATTTGACGACCCACGACTCAAGCCCTCAAAAGGCCAGCCGGAGGTAAGGCAATCCCCCTCTCTGTGTAAGTGTCGTGACGTGTGTTTGTCTCGATTAGCGGCGCCTTCTGAGATTGTGCCTGTACAGGACCTGTATCTGTATCGGACCAGTGGGGGAGACAGACGTGTCCTAAGATCCCTGGTCTTACCCTGGAGGATGCTCCAGCGGTGTTTTGGGGGAAGGAGAAGAGACCACGTCTTTCTCCTTCCCGGGGAGAGCCTGGCTATCGCACCGCTCCCGTCTGAATATTTGAGTTTTCTGTTTTGTCGTGCCGTGATTGTACGTGTCGTGTTGTTTGTTCTTTGTGTGTCTGTGTTTTTATTTTTATCTTCCCTGACTCTTTCCTTTTGAGACTATGGGACAGAAATTAACCACCCCCTTAAGTTTGACTCTAGGACGTTGGAAGGAGGTGCAGGAACAGGCTTATAACGAGTCCGTGGAAGTGAGGAGGCGAAAGTGGGTGACACTATGTTCCTCGGAGTGGCCTACTTTCAACGTAGGATGGCCTTCTAACGAGTCTTTTTCCCATAGTCTCATCCTGCAGGTGAAAGACCGAATCTGCAAACCTGGTCAAGAAGAACATCCGGATCAGGTCCCCTACGTTACAGTATGGGAGGACCTGATATCGGAGCCGCCCTCTTGGGCTTCTCCCTTCTTGCAGGACAAGAAGGACATAAATCGCCCCCTCCTTCGGTTGTCCCGATGACTCCCGTCCCCACCCTGCGCCGGCGCCGCCCCCTACCTTTCCTGCCGTCTCTACCTTGTATCCCTTACAGGAGCTGAGAGAACAGAAGCCTCGGAGCCCCCCCCTGTGCTGCCGGACAGCCAGGGGGACCTCCTGATGCTGGACCCTCCTCCTCCCTATGGACGTCAAGCAGCGAGGCACCCGCCGCCAGACTCTACCACCGAGTCTGAGGAGGGAACAACTCCCACTCCCGCTGACCCATTCTCATCACCCCCAAGCAGCCAATTGCGGTTGCGTAGGAAAATAGGGGAGGGGGGTGGTGGGGAATGGTCTTCCCAGGCTTTTCCCCTGAGGACAGTAGCTGGACAGATACAATATTGGCCGTTTTCCGCCTCTGACCTGTATAACTGGAAAACATATAACCTGTCTTTTTCACAGGATCCACAAGCCCTGACCGGACTCATAGAGTCTATTTTACTAACACATCAGCCTACCTGGGATGATTGCCAGCAGCTCTTGCAGACTTTACTAACCACTGAAGAAAGGCATAGGGTTTATTTGGAAGCCCGTAAAAACGTGCCGGGAAATGACGGGCGACCCACGCAGCTTCCAAATGAGATAGATGAGGCTTTCCCCTTGACTAGGCCCGACTGGGACTTTAACACCGTGGCGGGAAGGGAAAGACTCAGACTCTACCGCCAGATTCTCCTGACCGGTTTGAGGGGAGCGGGGAGGCGCCCCACGAATCTGGCAAAAGGTTAGGGCCATTGTGCAGGAAAGCAAGGAAACCCCAGCAGGATTTTTAGAAAGACTGATGGAAGGGAACAGGATGTACACCCCCTTCGACCCTCTGGCCTCGGACCGGCAAGCCGAGGTCATCATGTCCTTTATTGGACGGTCGGCCCCTGACATCCGGGTGTGCCTTCAGAGGCTGGAGGGGCTTCAGGGGTATGCATTGCCTGATCTAGTAAAGGAAACACCCGAGGAAAGGGAAGACAGGCTAAGGCGGGAGCAGGATCGAAAGAAAAAAAACGGAGGGAAAAGCGTAGAGGGAAGGAGCTGACTAGGATCCTGGCCACCGTAGTTTCCAAAGCAGAGCAAGGGAGGACCAGGTCAGGAAGGGACCCGGGAGACCGGCAAAGGCCCCGTCTTGACCGAGAACAATGCGCGCTGGGCAAAAGAGTGCCCGAAGAAACAAGCTCGTCTGAGATCCGTTCCTGTATTATCTCTGGAGAATGAAGACTAGGAAGGGGATCCAGTGGTGCACGACTGCCATCAAGTCCTTGCTGAAATCCACGGGACTCGAGCCGACCTGACCGACATTCCCCTGCCAAATGCGGACCAACCTGGTATACCGATGGGAGCAGCTTCCCGCAAGACAGCGAGAGAAGAGCCAGGGCAGCAGTGGTGGACGGCCGAACAAGGTCAGTAGTCTGGGCTTCTGCCCTGTCCCCCCGGAACCTCTGCTCAGCGGGCAGAGCTGATCGCTCTGACCCAAGCACTCCGCGCAGCCAAGGGAAAGCGGGTGAACATCTACATGGACAGCAGGTACGCTTTTGCCACTGCCCATGTCCATGGGGAAATCTATAAGCGAAGGGGGCTCCTGACCTCCACGGGAAAGGACATTAAAAACAAACAGGGAATTTTAAACCTCCTAGAGGCCCTGCACCTGCTGCGAGAACCTAGTATCATCCACTGCTTGGGCATCAGAAAGGAGGGGGTCCCGTGGAGGAGGGCAATCGGCTCACAGACAAAGTGGCTAAAGAGGCAGCCTTGACTAGCCAACTATTGGCCGTAAAGGACTCTCCTAATGCAAGATGGACAAGGGTATTTCATCATTGGACTGGACACTCTCCGACAAATTATTGAGGCCTGTGTGCCCTGTGCTAAAGTAAACCCCAAGCACCTCAAACCCCCAGAGGGGGCCAGGATCAGAGGGGCACGACCTGGCATAAACTGGGAGGTAGATTTTGCAGAGATTTGCCCCAGCAGGTATGGAGTTAAATATCTTCTAGTATTTGTAGAAACCTTCTCAAAATGGACAGAAGCCTTCCCGACCAAGAAAGAAACCGCGCTGGTAGTAGTCAAGAAAATCCTAAAAGAAATATTCCCCCGATTTGGACTACCAAAGGTACTGGGGTCAGACAACGGGCCGGCTTTCGTCTCCCGGGTAAGTCAGGTGGTGGCACAGGTGTTGGAAATAGAAAGTTGCATTGTGTTTATAGGGTAAGTCAGATGGTGGTACAGGTGTTGGGAATAGAGTAAAAGTTACATTGTGCTTATAGACCGCAGAGCTCGGGTCAGGTAGAAAGAATGAATAGAACTCTTAAGGAAACTCTAACAAAACTGGTCATGGAGACTGGCACTAGGGACTGAGTCGAATTGTTACCTATGGCGCTGTTCCGGGTTCGAAACACCCCCTCAGCCTTTGGCTTGACGCCCTATGAAATCCTGTATGGGGGGCCCCCACCCATTGCCGATCTGTTGGGTCCCAGCATTGATTCCTATGCTACCTCCCCTGACTTGCAAACATGGCTACGCGCTTTGCAACTAGTCCAGGAGTATGTCTGGAAGCCACTAGCAGCAGTCTGTCAGCCCCAGAACATGGGAACTCCACACACCTTCCAGATCGGGGACCAGGTCTACGTGAGGAGACATCAGGTGAAAAGCCTCGAACCTTGCTGGAAAGGACCCTTCACCGTACTCTTAACAACTCCCACAGCGGTCAAGGTGGACGGCATAGCTGCCTGGGTGCACGCCGCACACGTCAAGAGGGCAACTCCAGAGTCCCCAACGGAGGATCAGACCCCGAGACAACCGGAAACGTGGAAATTGCAACGCACACAAACCCCTTAAAGATAAGACTCTTTCTAAAACTGTGTAATACTTGAGACAACTGTAATAGTTTAATTAGGATCTGTTTTGCTGTTATTTGAGAGCCTTTACCCTTCCCTTCAATACCATCCCCTGGCTAAAGTTCATTCCAGAGGGGATGCAGATTTGGATGTAATCTCTCTGCCCCAGGCATTGCAGAAAACTGCTGGCTCTGCTTACACCAGGGACCTCCCCTCCCTCTTGCTGTTTTCCTGCCGCTTATTAATACCCTTGGGTTTAATAGCTCTGTTAATTGCCCTCCCTTACAGCCTTTCCCTGTCCTTCCTGTTCCAATGGCCTAAAAATGATTCCTTTAACATTAATATGGCCTATACCATTTTACCGGCAAATTGGACTGGTAGCTGTGCATATGCTATGCTTCTGCCCAATGTAGACATTATTAGTGGAGATACCCCTGTCCCGATTCCTTCCTTCGATTATATTGCAGGAAGACAAAAACGAGCTGTACAATTCATTCCTATATTGGCTACGTTGGGAATTTCCACAGCTATGGTTACAGGATCCGCAGGACTGGGAGTTGCGGTCCAAAACTATAAAGATTTGTCCCAACAACTTATTAATGATGTACAATCCCTATCCTCCACCCTTCAGGACCTCCAAGACCAAATCGATTCCCTAGCGGAAGTGGTCTTACAAAACTGTAGGGGCTTAGACTTGCTTGCCGCGGAACAAGGAGGTATTTGTTTGGCTTTGTAGGAAAAGTGCTGTTTTTATGCTAACAAGTCCGGCATAGTTTGCTACGATCTGGAGAGTCGCTGCCATGCCATGGCTAAAAACCCCCTGTGGACAGGATTCAATGGACTGCTTCCTTACTTGCTACCACTTCTAGGCCCCATTGCTGGTTTGCTTGTTACACTATCTGTGGGTCCTTGTATTTTTAATAAGCTGATGTGGTTTGTTCGTGAACGCCTTTCAACCGTTCAAGCTCAGAGCGCTAAAAACCGCGGAATCTAGCCTGTAAATTTTAGGATTAAAATTTGTACAAAAACAAAAAGGGGGGAATGAAGGACTTCTGAAAATTTACCTGCTAAAAAACTAGGAAGTTTCAAGAAAGGTCAGTTAGTTTCTGGGAAACTGCAACTTAGCAGATAACAGGGAATAGCAGTTTGGAAACCCCCCTTGTGCAATGGTTAAGATAAGTAAAACTGATGTGTACTGAGATAAGCAGGAATGCTGTATACTAAGATAAGTGAAATTACTGTAAACAAAAACCACCTTCCCCTTTGTATTCACTTGCTTAAGATAACTTTGTGTTTTTTGCCTTTAAATACTGCCTGTAATCCTTGTCCAGTACCTCACTCTCTCAGGAGGGAGGGGTCCGTTTTGCGCAAAACGTAAATAAAGCTGCCTCTTGCATTTGCAAAAAAAAAAAAAAAAAAAGAAAAAAAAGAAATTTAATTAAGACATGTTTTGATGTGGGTTTTTTTGGGGTTTATCTTTCTTGGGATTTGATGAGTATCTGGAATCTGTAGGTTTGCATTTCATCACGTTCAGGAAATTTTCAGCCATTGTTTTTTGAAAAAAATCTTTTTAAAAAAATCTATTTTTATTTGTTTGAAAGGCACATTTACCAGAAAGAGGGGGAGGGAGAGAGGGAGAGAAGGAGAGAGAGAGAGAGAGAGAGAGAGAGATTGTCCATATGTTGGTTCATTCCCCAAATGGCCATAATAGCCAGGGCTGGGCCAGGCTGAAGCCAGGAGCTAAGAACGTCATCCAGGTCTCCCACATGGGGGAAGGAGCACAAACATTGGGCCACGTTCCACTGCTTTCCTAGGCATATTTGCAGGGAGCTGGATCACAAGTGGAGCAACTGGAACTTGAATGGGCCCCCATATGAGATGTTGGCATTGCAGGTGGCACCTTTACCTGCTATGCCACAACACTGCTCCCTTGAAATACCTTTTTAGTATCACATTTTTCTCCTCTACTTCTGGGACTTTGATGATATTAAAGTTAGATCCCTGTTCATTTTTTTTTTTTCTTATCAGTCTGTTACTTATGTCATGTCCACATTGAGTAGACCCTTTTGATTTGTCTTCCAGTTCACCAATTCTACCCTTTGTCATCTTTGCTTCACTGGTGAATACTTTCAGTGAATTTTGAAGTTTTGAGTACTGCATCATTCAATTCTACACATAAAATTTCCACATGGTTCTTTTTTCTTTGCTGACAGTTTCTTTCTTTCCTTCCTTGTTTTCTCTTTCTCTCTCTCTCTTTCTTTCTTTTCTTCCCTTCTTTCTTTTCCCTTTGCTAATTTTTAGAGAATTTATAATTTTTAATCTTTTTCAGATAATTTCAAAGTCAGGTTTGTGTTTATACTGGTTTCAATCGACTGTCTTTTCTCATGCAAACTTATTTTCCATATGATTTTTAAAAATTGTATCTTAAACATTTTGTGTATTATGTTAGAAGAATATTTTAATTACATATATACATACCTACATATACCAGTAAGTTTCCCTGAGTGGGTTTAGAAAGCAAGCCTGCTTGCTTCCTTTTGTGTCCCAAAGGCAGTGCAGCTTTCAGAGTCTCTGCATTGCTACTCTGGTCAGCTTCCTTCTCCTGGTGCTGCCATGGCTCCTTCTCAATCCTTGCTGCTGTCTTTAGCAGGAGCAGAGGGTATTTCTCTGGGCTGCATGCTGTCAACAGCAGACCTGCGGAGGCAGATTTGCGTCTCATTTATGCTCCTGGGAAGAGAGCAGGGGACTGCTGTGCTTCACTGCTACTCCTGCTGTGGGCACATGGGGCTACTGCTCAGCCCCGCTTGTTTGTGGTGTCAGTTGGGATGATCTAGGGCTTTACTGCTGCCCTGGTCTTGGATCTGACAGCCCTTGGTGCACTGGTTGTGGGGTGGAGCTTGGGACTCTGCATGAAGTGTTCCTGGTTGAGTTTCTCCTTTCTTAGCTGTTTGGCCAGAGAAAGCACCACTATTCTTTTGTTTAATTTTCTTATTTCTTTTTTGCATCCTCCTTCCTTTCCAACCTTTTTTTCTCTCATCAATGATTGTTGGCAGTTCTGGGCTGCAAGATTGTCTGGTACCCAGAATTGAGGGTATACGGGGAACAAAGGAAATCCAGGGATCTCCCATGTCATTCCTTTCAACTTTCGGAGTTCTTCTATTGTTGACTGTGGAATAATTACCAGGGTATTCAGCTGGCCTTACAGGGAAGCAGTAATGCAAAGTGAGCTGTGCTTGTGTAGCAGTCCTACCTTTCCATGTGCTGGAGGACCAGGTGCTGACTCAGTCAGCAAAGTTATTGATTATACACATTGTGTGAGGCATTGCTTTTACAGAATACAGACTCAAAAGTGAGTGGTCAGCATTGGGAACCAAGTTAAAGCAGAGAACTAAAGAGGCACAGATTACTTTAAAATAATAATGATAATAACAGCTAACTTCTGAATATTTCCTCTTTGTTAAGCATTGTGCTAGACACTTTAGTAGGGTCATCTTATTTAATCCCTTAAGGTACATATTATCTAAACTGGATACCATTTTATATGTAAAGGAACTATTCGTTAGAGAGACACACAACTTGCCTAAATTCACTCTCTGCAAACTATGGATACAAGACTCAAGCCTAAGTCTGAAGCCAGCCTCAGTCTTTACCTCTGCTCTCAGTCTCAGGTATTATTAGGAAGGGTGCGGAAAAGCCGCATTTCCCTAGACAATTTACAACTGAACCTGTTTCCCCATGTATCTGGAATTAATATCCACTTGGCAGTATTGAAAGGTTTAAAAATGTCACAAAGGAGAATGTACTTTGGAAGTAGTCAGGTGGACAGGGAGAGGAGCACGCCCAAAGAGGCCACCCTGGAGGCACCTGGCTGCAGGAGTGGGTGGTGCTTCCTTGGGAAGCTTTGGAGGTGAGGGCTGGACTTCTGGCCCCAGAAATAAGTGCTGCTCCAGCTTCTCTCCAGAGCTTGGGCTTGCTCAGTGTGAGCTCAGAGTCATCCTGACAGCCAAGAAGCACAAAGCCACAAAGGGACTGCAGTTTAGGTAGAGTGACTACCTGGCAGAGGGGAAATTTCATTTCCAATTTTTTTTGCGGCTGTTGTCGTTATTGCTATTTTTTCTGCTATAAGAAAATCTACTTCTAATATGTATCCCTCCTAAATTACTCCAGCTTTGTTAGATAATGTTCTTTAGCTTAGTACTTGCTCGATTTACCCTTCTTCCTCTCTGTTACCCTTATCTCTTTTCCTCCTTCCCTCTTTTGCTTTGTAAACAAACACAGAAAATTATATGAACTCTTATTATTAGAACCTGAGAAAACTTTCCCAGACTTAAAAAGTAGCGTAACTGGGCCAGCATTATGGTGTAGTAGATTGAGCTGCAACTTGTGATACCCACATCCCACATTGGAGTACCAGTTCAAGTCTCAGCTGCTCCACTCCTGATCCAGCTCCCTCCTAATGCACCTAGGAAAGCAGTGGAAGATAGTCTAAGTACTTGGGCCTCTGCTACCCACCTGGGAGATCTTGATGGAGTTCCTGGCTCCTGGTTTTGGCCTGCCCCAGACCCACCTGCTGTGGTCATTTTGAAAGAGACTAGAGGATGGAAGATCTCTCTTTCTCTGTCTCTCTGCCTGTCTCTCCTTTTGCCTCTCTGCCACACTCTGCCTTTTTTATTTTTAAGCTTGGTTTATTTATTTGAGTCAGAGTTACAGAAAGGGTAAGGTAAAGGCAGACAGAGAGGAAAGGAGAGAAGTTTTCCATTCACTGGTTCACTCCCCAAATGGCCACAATTGCCAGGGCTGGGTCAGTCAGGCAGAAGCCAGGAGCCAGGAGCTTCATCTAGGTCTCCCATATGGTGCAGGATCTCAGACACTTGGGCTATCTTCCTCTGCTTTCTCAGACACATTAGCAGGGACCTGGATCAGAATGGAGCATCTGGGATTTGAATCTGCGCCTGTATGGGATACTGGGGCTGCAAGTGGCAGTTTTACCAGCTAAGTACAGTGTCAGCCCCTATCACTCTGCTTTTTAAACAAATAAAATAAATCTTGTTTTTAAAAAAAACAGGACAGTGTCTTATTTGAATAGTTTGTATTATTATGTACACCCATTCAAAAATCTAAATATGAATGAAACATTGTCATTTATAAAAACATAACAGGTAGCCTGTCCAGTTATAGGCCTTAATACCATTAATCAATATTTACTGAGTGCTAAGTGCATATAGTAGCTGCTATCTTCTAGGCCAACAAAGAGAAAATGTTAATTTTATGGAAAGAATGATAGTATTATAATGCCAAGCTGCAGCCCACATTGCACAGCGCTGGAAAAGTGAAAGAGCATATCATCAAAATATCAATTTACAACCTCCTGTAGAAACCGGCAGGTGCTCAGCAGGCCTGGAAAAGAAGCAAATCTTACAATGTTAATTAAATACTTCAGTGTGCCCTTGGAGGGACCGAGTCCATGAGAAGTGGAAATCTGTTTCTGTGAGTGTTAAAGAGCCACAGGAATGCATCCAAGTCAATGTAAATAAGAGCGTGGGTGAAGACTTTACAGCACTAGTGTGACCCTCCTAGAAGACAAGGATACAGCCTGGAATATTTCATGATGGACTGCTTTCGTCAATTGTGATTTCAACCAGATGAAACATGGATATATCCCAACGCAGCATCCTTCAATGTCCGACTACTGCTTCTTTAGATGACTGCAAGGAAGAGGTAAGTTGTTTTTCTGATTATTTTTGCTAAAAATCTCCTCCCATGATGAGGGCATGCGTTTGCTTTTGTAGCTCCCTGAAGAGCATGGTGTGTAACAGCAGAGATGAAGATGAGGAGGATGGAAAGGTGGGGAAGAGAAGGGAGGAGGCAAGCATCTCCTTGGGCCACAGCTTGCTCCTGGGGTTCAGGGCAGCAGGGGAGCGATGGCGCCCTCATGGGTCTAGGCAGCTTCTACTGTACCCTTTTGTCACAAACAAACCTGAAGCTCCTCACACCTTGTGGAGCTCAGCAAATAGGATCGCTCCATTTCTGGGGCCAAGACTGAGCTGGGACGCTTGGTGGCCCATGACAGGCAGGCTGGTGACTCTGTTTTGTGGCGTCTGTTAGAAGACCACTTTCAGCTGACATGGGACTTGAAATCCCTGGGTAGCGAGCAACAAATGCCTGCAGTGTCTAGACCTGGTGAGATTTTTATCACCCTTCCCATAGCACTTTGGAAGCTGTGATGTAAACATTGTCCTACTCAGCCTCCATATGAACTATCTGAACAGATGTGAAAAAAAAAATGAAACAAAACAAAATAGCCCAAAGGACATCTTTCCTGCCAGTCTCACTTTACACTCAGGATGCTTGCTCCTGGTTGATGCATTGGTTTCTTGTCCTTGGTGAGCTCCCAGCTTCTACAAACATTCAGTTTGATGTTTTGGTCTTAGGCCATTTTCCAAGTTCAGTCTCAAGAGCTCAGAAAGTTCAGATTGATGAAACAGGCAGATTATTTCCCTACACCTTTTATTTCTTCAGGGGAACTATAATGTTCCCCAAGTGCAGATATTAAGTAGAAGTCTTGATGTGTACAGTGTATTAACACCAGGAAGAAAATGGTGGTCTTGGGTTGAAGGTAGAAGGTGGTGGGCAGGAGCAGAACTATACTGTGTAAGGTGGATGCCTAGCATACATCACCCCAGCCCTCCACAGAAGGGATGTGTGCAGAAGGATGAGAGGAGGAAATCTGTGTCGGTGCAGATGGGAAGATGAATGGACATGAGGTGGCGCCTCACACAGGGGTTCTTATCCAAAGCACAGCTGGGATGAGGTACAGTGGAGGGGGCAGAGAATCAGACACTGGAGGGAGGCATGTGCCTCGGATTAGAAGCTTGAGAAGTCAGGTTTAGTTGCCAACTTGTGCACTTATTTTGCACCTTGGTTATTTCCCAGCTAGACTGGTATGCAGGAGACATTAGACAATGTAACTTGACCAGAGAGGACATGCTTATTTTCATTAATTTGTGGTATTATTTTTCTTTTCCCTTTGTTCTCTGAAGGGATTATATTAAAAGAAAAAAAGTCTAGTAACCTCGTTACAAAACCATAGTGTTGAAATGAGAAATGAGAACAATTAAGTACTATTGAAAAGAGTACCAGATTATAACTAGGTATTATCTTTTCAAAATCATGTTTCCATAGTATGACTTTTGTATATTGTACTTAATTATTTTAATAAATGAAAAATATAGTTGAATTTTTAAATTTGATTCTCAGAGACGTTTTATGCAGAAATCCTATTAAAATACTACTTTCCCTCTCATGGTAGGATACTTGAACCATTGGTGAAGCTTTCAACAGGAAATAACCTCCTATTGTGCCATAAAATGTAAAGCTAATCCCATAAAGTGAAAGTAAAACCACAGGGAGAAAGGTAGTGCACACAGCAGAGTCTCAGCAAAAGTGTATCATCAAAACAAATGAAACCTCCTTGCTTTTGGTTTGCAGTTTCCAGAAGTTAGTTGCATGGAGCTGAGAGGAATTCAGTCAAACACATTCAGAAATTAAAAATTGTAATTAAAGCCAGGTTCACTTGGGTGATGCTTGCATTTCTTAAAATTTTAAAGTTACTTTTGAGCTCCTTTTTCTTTTCTTTTTTTTTTTTTAAAGCAAGGATACTTTTTAGTAGTCAAGTTGCTGAGGTCTGTTCCTTGAGGCTACCGCAAATATTACTTAGCAAATGAGCAAAATCAAATAACCCACAGTGACCTAAATTTCACTGGGAAAAACCTAAAATCTGACTACAGAAGGAACTTGTATTTAATCAAAATTCACTCAAGGATGCTGAATTATAAATGCAGGGAAGGTAATATCCAAGCAACCAAATCCTGGGGCCAATGACAGCTAATTAAAGCAGAGATTATAGAGCTGGAAGGTAGAAGCCAAGTGCTCTGGGTCCTGCTTCTCAGTACTGGGCAGCATGTTGGGAACTTTGCAGCTCTCATCCAATACAGTCTTAGATTTTCTTACTGTTACAAATCAGGGAAATGAAGTTCTGCGAGTGGCTTGGACTGCATGGCTAATAAACAGAATAGTTGGGATTTAAAACAAGATCCATTTTGTACCAAATCCCACGTTATTTCCTGTGTATCAGGTGATATTGAAGGGAGAAGTCAGGAGTTAGTGAGAAGAGTTTCAGGGAACTGCCACGATTTCCCTGAAATCGTGTGTGTGGGTGTGTTTTGCTTTCGTTCACTGATTGTGGGTAAACGTGGGTGGGCAGGACTAACCTGAAGGGTAAGGAGTAGGACTGATAAAAGCTGTGGAAATGCTGAGGGTTGAGGATCTGCTCATCAACAGGAATCATACAGTAAAGACAAGAGCCTGCCAACTCCTCACACCAAATCTCTACTTTATAAATAGTAGTTTGATCTTTTCCTACTTGATGAGCTAACTTCTTGGGGAGACCCCTGGCTCTCCAGACTCTGGGGTAGGCTACAGAGGTTGATGAGAGATGATGGCTTCCATCTATTCTGTCAGGAACATCTGAGTTTAGAGGGCATCCAGGTAGCATTTGTGGTCCATACAAGTCATTGAAATAGGTCACCTTTATTTTGGTAGTGATAGGAAGATCCCCTTCCAATGGTTAAAGATCATGAGGATTGACTGGTAACTTGCTGGGCACTGAGAAACCATCCTCTCTTTAAAAAATTATTATTAATTTGGGTGGAGTAATATTGAAAAGCTAATAGCAAATCTCTCCTGTTGTTGTTTTCCTAGTGCTTTGATGGGTTTCTTTGGGCATTGGTTTTGCTTGGTTGCTAAGCTTCTTTCTTGATTTAGTGGTATGTAGATTTCCATGTGCCTTGTTTCAGTGACACAGAAGCTACTGATGACCAGTCCTTTCATACTGTCTTCATTCTTCCACAAGGAATTGGGCTCAGAGATCTAGAGCTGACTATCCTGAACTGTATCTAGAGAATAGGAAAATCTTTCATATACAGACTTCCCTTATAGGCTATAGTTGCTTCTTTGTAAGTCACACCCAGACTTATTTAGTTTTTTAAATGATTAAGAGCCATAGTTGAAAGTGCTGGTAACCTCTACCTCCCCAATACAACTCTATGTTAAGATTTTCATGTCTTATTTGTTCCACAAATTTGTATGTGGGTTGAAAATGAAGACATTCTTCCAAAATAAAATAAGGATCTTGGACAAATTATCTTACATGTCATTGTTAAAAAAAATATCCCAAGGCTGGCACTGTGGTATAGCAGGTAAAGCCACTGCCTGCAGTGCTGGCATCCCATATGGGTGCCAGTTTGAGTCCCGGCTGCTCTACTTCTGATCCAGCTCTCTGCTGTGCCCTGGGAAAGCAGTGGAGGATGGGTCAGGTCCTTGGGCCCCTGTACCCATGTGGGATACCTGGAGGAAACTCCTGGCTCCTGGCTTTGGATCAGCTCAACTCTGGCTGTTGCAGTCATCTGGGGAGTGAATCAGTGGATGGAAGACACCCCCCCTCCCCCGTCTCTCTGCAATTCTGCCTTTCAAATAAAATAAATACTTTTTTTAAAGAAGAAAAATATCCCATGATACTTGTTAATGCTCTGTAAGAAAGACTTTACTTAGGGCCACTGCAATCCAATATAGGGACTCTTGCAATGTAGATTTTGCTGTGGGAAAGACAGATATTGGGCTCAACTCTGAATACAGCATGGGTAAGTGGGAATTTGTAGCTAAGGTATCGGGTGGGAGTAAGTGGGTAGGAAATTACAAACAGGCAACATCAAGAGTAATGGAAACTTTAGTTAAACTGACCTAACAGGATTCTTGCTGAGGATGGACCAAGGCAATCAAGCATCCCTTGGGGGATGACGGAAGATGAGGAAACTGATCAGGTATCAAGGGTCATCATATATTGGGGAAATGGGTTAAATGGACCACTATTGTTCAAAGGAAAATAGGGTGTTTTTTCTTTCCTTAAGCAGGAGGAGAAACTGACAAGATTCTTCATTTGATCCAACTTTAGTGAGGCTCCAGAACTTTCTCCAAGGTCTATGTGTGCACTTCCTTATAAAGTCCTCTTTTAGCAAAGAACCCTGCCAAGTCACATCAGCAACCTCACACTAAATATGGGATCACCCTCTGTATCTCACTGAATTTCTCGTCCTCCACCATCCCCAGGTAATGCTTGGTTGCCTTAAGCTGTCTTTGGCAATAATCCTGTTACGTCAGTTGAGATAAAGCCTCCCTTAGTCCAATGTTTCCTCTATTTTCTATCAACCAACACCCCTACCTCTGCCCTGCTCCATAGCTACAAATTCCTGTATTCTCTTGATGATTTGGAACTGAACCCAGTTCAACACTCTTGTTCCCTAAAGCAGTAGTCTTGAGTAAAATATGGTTTGACTGCGTTATCTACAGGTCAGCTCTGTTCTTTTCTTTGACATAATCATAGAAAAAACACAGACTATCTTTATAGGCGTGTCTGGTTAGTTCAAGAAGCCATGACAAAGTATCATAGACAAAGCAAACATTTGTTTCTCACAGCTGGGGAGGCTGGACATCTGAGGCCAGTGGCCTAGCATGGCTGGGTTCTGATGCAGACACTTCTCTGGTTTACAGACTGCTGACTTCCTGTTTTATCCTCACATGTCAGAAAGAGAGTGAATTGACTCTCTAGACTCTTTTTATAAGGGTACTAATGCTGTTTGTGAAGGCTCCACCTTATATCCTGGTCAGCTCCCAAAGGGCATACCACCAAATAATATCACATGGCGGGTTAGAATTCAACACAGAAATTCTGAAAGAACACAAACATTCAGTCCCTATCAGGGATGAAAAGCAACCTATCCTGGCAAAAATTGCTCCAACTAAATTTATTGGTGGAAATTTCACACTTTCTGGTCTAGTTTTGAGCCCACTCTCCATACTACCTGATTTCATTGTCCCTGTAGGTACTGAAATACCTATTCCTAAAATAAAGAAGCTTATTGAGTAACTTAGTGTTATTACAAGATGATGGTGGTATCATGGCTCTAAAGAGGAAGACAAATTTATTATTTGCTTATTAAAAATGAGGTTTTAAGGGCCGGCGCCGTGGCTCAATGGGCTAATCCTCCGCCTTGCGGCACCGGCACACTGGGTTCTAGTCCCGGTCGGGGCGCCGGATTCTGTCCCGGTTGCCCCTCTTCCAGGCCAGCTCTCTGCTATGGTCCGGGAGTGCAGTGGAGGATGGCCCAAATCCTTGGGCCCTGCACCCTATGGGAGACCAGGAGAAGCACCTGGCTCCTGGCTTCGGATCAGCGCGGTGCGCCGGCTGCAGCATGCTGGCCACAGCGGCCATTGGAGGGTGAACCAACGGCAAAAAGGAAGACCTTTCTATCTGTCTCTCTCTCTCACTGTCCACTCTGCCTGTCAAAAAAAAAATGAGGTTTTAAAATTTATGTGTAATTTTTCTTCAAATTAAATGGAAATATTACTGTGCTCTTTGAGTACAATTGCACTTCTGAGTTACAAATAGGCAGATTTATATTTAGAAGTTTCCCACCTGTGTTTATTTTCTGTTCCTATTTAAAGAATTTTTAAAATTGTCAAACCACATGGCATAGACACAATGCTATACAGCGAGCAGCTGAGTAATTATCAAGGAACAATTGTTCCTCTCACGTGGACTGTCGTTCTGGATTTGAGAAAAGAATGAAACTTCAATGAGAGACCAATTTAAAAAGAACCACAAATAGCAAATGCTGAGCATGTATCCTTAATTGTTTGCATAGGTAATCACCAGAATTAAAGGAAATTTCATAAGTAGAACTCTTCTTCTCATTAAGATTTCAGATTATGTTAGAAAATAATCTCTGATTTACTTAAAATATGAGTGAGGTTTTACACAAACTCTATGTGCAGCATCACCAGCTTCCTCTAGTCCATTTTTACAAGCAAAGTCAAAAGAATATTTGAGAATTGTATTTGAATATTAATAAAATGACAGTTTTCATCTCATGAAATTTCAAGTTCATTCTCTCTGAATTTTTATATAAGTTTATGTGTTCTTAACTAAGATAAAGTCATAGATGGACTGAATCTTGAGAGCTAAAGGAAGGGTAGAGTTTAACCCCATCTTTTCAGTTTAAAGAATACAAATCCAAGGTTAGTGGCTCATTTGAAGTATTTCAAGTAGACCAGTAGACTCATATCCAAGAAGCAGGAGCTGATCCTAAATACCATCCACTGTGTATGCACTACAAGAACGAGGAAGAGAATTTATGATACACATTCCCTTTCTAGCTTTATTGACTTTGCCTTCAATCCTCTGTTGTTTGATAACTTGTATTCAGTTCTTTAGGTTTTGCTGGTATTATGCCTAAATAGCACAATACAAATTGTGTTGGTTTGTTAACAAAAATAATTAGTTCATTTTTATTCATTTTCACTTTTTAAAACTTCTTAAATTCACTTCTATTTTTTGGAAATTGTACTTAAGGTCTACAAATTTCATGTATCTCATGTATACAGATTCAGGACATAGTGATGCTTTCTACCCTACCCTCCCTACTGCCTGTGCTCCCACCTCTCCTCTTCCTCCCTCTCCTATATTCTTACTTTTTATAAAAATCTATTTTCAGCTAATTTTATAATCAGAAGATTATCCCTACACTAAGTAAAGAGTTCAGCAAATAGTATGAAGAAAAAAAAAAAAACCACTATTCCTCAACAGTTGAGACAAGAGCTGTTAAAAAACATTGCATCTCATGATGTCAATTTTACTCCTATAGATTAGTTTTTAGGTATTCTATTAGTTACTGCTAATAGATCAGGGAGAACATATGGTATTTATCTTTTTGTGACTGGCTTATTTCATTGAGTATAATGGTTTCCAGTTGCATCCATTTTGTTGCAAAGTACAGGATTTCATTTTTCTTTTACCACTGTGTAGTATTCCATAGTGTGTATATACCATATTTTCTTTACCCAGTCTTCAGTTGATGGACATCTGGGTTGATTCCATATCTTAGCTATTGTGGATTGAGCTGTAATAAACATGGGAGATACAGATCACTCATATGCTGATTTCATTTTATTCGGGTAAATTTCCAGGAGTTAGGTGGCTGGATCATATGACAGGTCTATATTCAGATTTCTGAGGTACCTCCATACTGTCTTCCACACTGGCTGTACCAGTATATATTCCCATCAACAGTGGATTAGGGTACCTTTTCCCCCACATCCTCACCATCATTTGTTGTTTGTTGATTTCTGTATAAAAGCCATTCTAATGGGGATGAGGTGAAGCCTCATTGTGGTTTTGATTTGCATTTCTCTGATGGTTAGTGATCCTGAGTGTTTCTCCATGTGTCTGGTGGCCATTTGAATTTCCTTTCCTGAAAAATGTCTGCTCAAGTTCTTTGCCCAATTCTTAACTGGATTGTTTGTTTTGTTGTTGTTGAATTTCTTAAGCTCTTTATAGATTTTGGATATTAATCCTTTATCAGTTGCATAGTTTGCAGATATTTTCTCCAGTGCTGTGGTTGCCCTCTTCACTTTGCTGAGTGTTTTGCAGTGCAGAAGCTTCTCAGTTTGATATAATCCCATTTGCCAATTTTGCCTTTGATTGTGCTTCTGTGGTCTTTTCAAAGAAGTCTTCTGCTATGCCAACACCTTTCAGAGTTTCTCCTGATGTTCTCTAGTAATTTGATGGTATTGGGTTGTAGATTTCAGTCTTTGGTACATTTTGAGTGGATTTTTGCATTAAGATGTAAGGTAGGGTCTTGTTTCATAGGTCTGCATGCAGAGGTCCAGCTCTGGAGCACTGCCTAGAACTCCCTGGCCACACCCAGCACACACCTCTGGGTATTCACAGAAAAAGTAGACATTCCTCTGAGCCGTAGAACCATAGTTCAAAGATAAAAGCCATCAGAGGGAAAAATGAAGAAATATCTCCACAAATGCCTAAAAATAATGCAGAAATTCAAGAAACATGATTAAGGTAGACAAAAGGATCCCCCACGCCCCCAAAGGAACATAACACTTAAATATTAAAATGTGAAGATGGAGAGATTGGTGGAATGCCTGAAATGAAATTCAAAAGATTAATCATAGGATTACTCAGAGCAATGCGAAGCAAATCCACTAATTAAAGAAATTCATACATGGCATGAATGAAAATTTTCCCCATGAAATTGAGATTTTTAAAGCTAAATCAGAATGAAATAGTAGAAATGAAAAATTAAATAGATCAAATAAAAAAAAACCTGGTGGAAAGCCTTAATAGCAGACTTTGTGAAGCAAAAGAAATATCAAAGCTAGAAGACAAATCTATGGAAATTCAAGTATAGGAAGCACATAGAACTTCTAATAGACATGACCAGAAAAAAGTTCTTAACCATAACACACTAGAGTCAAACTATCTTTATTCTTTATAAAAAGACAATTGAACTACCATTAGATACTGAGACTCTCCTTAAGGAAAACCACTTTTATAATACATTTTAGTTTTTCTTTTGTGCTTTTGGAGTCTTATATGAAACGTTTGTCTATGCCAGTGTCTCATCTGCCTGAGGAACAGTGATCTTTCTACTTACTACTTATTAAATTCTGTATTTAATGAAGTGTCTTCCCCATATTTTCTAGTAGTTTCATAGTTGCATATCTTAACATTTAGAATTGTGATACATTTTTAGTTGATTTTTAAATAATGTGAGATTTAGGCGGCAGATTTTGTTTCAGTCTTTTGTGAATAGATATCCACTTTTGCCTGCATCATTTATTGAAGAAATTCTCTTTTCCAGGTAGGTTTTTGGCTCCTTTGTCAAAGAAAAGTTGGCTAGAGATGCCTGGATTAAGTAATTTCTGTGTTTCTATGCTGTTCTATTTATCTTTGTTTCTGTTTTTATGGAGGTATCAGCTGTTAGGATGCTTCTGGCTTTGTTTTTTTGATTGAAATTGCTTTGAGTACTCAAGGTATTTGATCTTGTCATATGACTCTTAGGACTTTTTTTTTTTTTTTTTTTTTTTGGACAGACAGTGTTAGTGAAAGAGAGAGAGAGACAGAGAGAAAGGTCTTTCTTTTTCCGTTGGTTCACCCCCTAAATGGCCGCCACAGCTGGTGCACTGCAGCCGGCGCACCTCACTGATCTGAAGCCAGGAGCCAGGTGCTTCCTCTGGTCTCCCATGCAGGTGCAGGGCCAAGCACTTGGGCCATCCTCCACTGCCTTCCTGGGCCACAGCAGTGAGCTGGACTGGAAGAGGAGAAACTGGGACAGAATCCGGTGCCCTAACCTGGACTAGAACACAGGGTGCCAGTGCCGCAGGCGGAGGATTAGCCAAGTGAGCAGCAGCGCCAGCCTCTTAGGACTTTTAAAAAATTCTATGTAGAATGCCATTGGTATTTTGGTGGGAATTGTGTTAAATCTGTAAATTATTTTGGATTATATGGACTTTTTAATAATATTAATTCTCCCAATTCATGAATAAGGGAGTCTTTCCATTTTTGTGTGTGCCTTGTTTAATTTCTTTCTTGTTTTGTGCTTTTAATTCTAGAGGTCTTTCATATCCTTGTTAAATTTATTCTAAATTATTTTTGTAGCTATTGTGAATGGGATTACATTTGTAATTTCTTTCTCAGCAATTTCATTATTGGTATATAAAAGTGTTGCTGATTTTGTGGGTTAATTTTGTGTCCTGTGTCTTTACTGAATTTATCATTTCCGATAGTTTCTTAGTGGTGCATTTCAGTTTTTCTCTACACATAATAATGCTATTTGCAAACAGGGATAATTTGACTTTTTTTTCCTCCTATTTGCATGCCTTTTGTTTCACTCTTTTTCCTAATTACTCTGGTTAAAACTTGCAGTCCTATGTTGAATAAGAGCAGTGACAGTAGACATGGTCATTTCATTCTAAATCTTTCTGCTTTCTCCTATTTAATCTGATATTGGCAGTAGTTTGTCATATAGAGGTTTTTTTATGATGAAATATATATTCCTTCTCTATCTTTGTTCAAAGGTTTGTATCATAGCTTTGATAAATTTGTATCATAATCTTTTTCTTTATCTATTGAGATGATCATATTATTTTATCTTTCATTCACTTGATATGATTGTTATGTTTATTGTTTTGCGTTTGTTGAGCTATTCTTGCATCCTTGAGATAAATTCCACTTAGGGTGAGTGGCCTTTTCTATGTATTGTTGGATTTGATTTGCCAGTATTTTGTTGAGAATTTTTGTATCTATGTTCATCAAGGATTTTGTTCTGTGGTTTTCTTTCTTTGTCACATCTTTATCTGGTTTCTGAATAAGGATAATGCTGACCTCATAGAATGAGTCTGGAAGTGTTCCTTTGCTTTCAATTTCTGAACTAGTTTGAGAAGAATTGGTGTTAGTTCTTTCTTAAAAGTTCCGTAGAATTCAGCAGCAACACAATCTATTTTTCTTTGGAAGATTTTTACTATAGATTCAATTCATCACTCATCTTTTTATCTACTCAGATTTTCAATGTTTTCATGGTTCATTTGATCTATATGGAAATTTATCCATTTCATCTAAGTTTTCCAAGCTTTTGGCATATACTTGTTTGTAATAGTCCTTAAGAATCCCTTGCATTTCTTTTTTCATCTCTTTAGAGTTTTATCTCTCTTTTTTCTTAGTCTAGCTAAAGGTTTATCAATTTTATCTTTTGTAAGATCAAGTTCTTCATTTCATTAATCTTTTGTATTATTTTCTTAGTTTTTCTTTTATTTATTTCTGCACAAAATTTGATTATTTTTTTCCTTCTACCAATTTTATGTTAGGTTTATTCTTGTCTTACTAAGTCTCTGAGGCACATTGTTAAGTGGTTTATTTGACATATTTCTGTTTTGATGAAGTTTATTGCTTTAAGCTTCCCTCTTAACAATGTTTTACAGTATCCCCTAAGTTTTAGTATATTGTCTTTCATTTTCATTAACATCAGTGAATTTTTAAATTTCCCTTTTGATTTTTTCAGTGACCCATTATTCAATCAGAATCATATATTTGTATAATTTCTAGGATTTCTATTAATGTTGATTTCTATTTTTATTCTGTGATCAGAAAAGGCATATGATTTTAATATGTTTGAATTTTTTGAGATTTTTGGTAGCCTAACATGCATTCTTTCCTTGAAAATAATTCATGTGCTGATGAAAATAATGCATACTCTTAAGGTAATGAATAGAATGCTCTCCAAGTGTCTGTTAGCTTCATTTGGTCAATAGTGTCTCTTAATGCCACTATGTCTTTGTTCACTTTTGTCTGGATGAATGCGGATATTGAAGTCCCCCACTACAACTATATTGGAGCTTATCTCTTCCTTTAGGTCTGATAATATTTTTCCTATGAAACTGGGTGCTATGCTATTTATATGTGTATATATTTATAAACTTCATATACTTGGTCATATTGTAGTGGCCATTTTTTGTTTTTTTGATGTTTTGTCTTAAGGTCTGTTTTGTCTGATGTTAAGTATAGCTACTCTTGCTCACTTTTGGTTTTGATTTGCATGGAATACCTTTTTTAACATTTCATTTTAAGTTTACATATGCCTTTAGTGGTGAAATGAGTTTTTGAAAGCAGCATATCATTGAGCCTTATTTTTTACACTTTCACCCAACCTGTATCTATTAATTGGGAAATTTAGTCCATTTATATTCAAAGTCATTAATTATAAGTAATATTCTTGAGTAGACCCAATTACTTGTGGATCCAAATATTCATAGCTCCTGAGAGGTATATGGTGGTAACTGGTACCAATGAATATGTTTGAAGTCCAAGTTTGTTTCAATTTGAGTTGTGTTGAGTTTTCATGTACCATTTCCCAAACTCTGTGATTTTGTCAGAGGTTATCATAAAAGAGCTTAAAATCCTCTTCCCCAAGATCTTTAAACTAAGCTATGCATTTTTTAAATTTTTTAAAATATTTTTATTTATTTATTTTTGACAGGCAGAGTGGACAGCGAGTGGACAGAGAGAGACAGAGAGAAAGGTCTTCCTTTTCCGTTGGTTCACCCCCCAAATGGCCGCTGCTGCCAGTGCACTGTGCTGATCCAAAGGCAGGAGCCAGGTGCTTCTCCTGGTCTCCCACGCAGGTGCAGGGCCCTAGGACCTGGGCCATCATCCACTGCACTCCCGGGCCACAGCAGAGAGCTGGACAAGAGGAGCGACCGGGACAGAATCCGGCGCCCCGATCGGGACTAGAACCCGGTGTGCCGGCGCTGCAGGTGGAGGATTAGCCTATTGAGCCACGGCCGGCCAGCTATGCATTTTTGATGGCTTGTGCACTGAGGTTGCTCATCTGTAGAGTCACCTTAGGAGTCTTGTCTAGTATTCTCAAAATGGCCGTCAGTCCAAACAACAGATGCATCAACTTTCCTTGCTTTGTAAGAACTGGTTTATTTGACTGTACTTATTCATTAGCCTGAATTTTTTTTTTAAGATTTATTTTTATTTATTTGAAAGTCAGAGTTACAGAGAGAGGTGGAGACAGAGAAAGAGATCTTCCATCCGCTGGTTCACTCCCCAGATGGCCACAATGGCCAGAACTTCGCTGTTCCGAAGCCAGGAGCCAGGAGCTTCTTCCAGGCCTCTCACATGGGTGCAGGGGCTCAAGAACTTGGACCATCTTTTACTACTTTCCCACGCCACAGCAGAGAGCTGGATTGGAAGTGGAGCAGCCTGGACTACAACCAGTGCCCACAAGAGATGTCGACGTTTTAGGCAGGCCTTTAACCCACTGCACCGTATCATCAGCCCCATTAGCCTGAATTTCTTATGTTCCTCTTATCTTATGATCAAATTATATTTTGTTTGGATTTTGGGTTATTTGTAAGTTTGGAATGGTCATTCGATACATCATCCCACAATTATATTTTGTTTAACATAGACTACAGAAATAATTTGGCTGTATCTTAAATAGTTTTGCAGAATGGAGAAAGTAGAAAGATTACAGCTATTAATAAAATACATTATCTCATCTCTGTTGATGATGTTGGGGTGGTTCCTCTACATTTCTAATGAACACCAATTGGAATCAAATCATAAGCTATTTAAATAATTACAGAAAATAAGAGTTTATTTCCAGTTTTCTCTTTAGCAGTGTTCTAAAAGAACACAATGGAAAAACATGTGCTGCTGCTTCATTTGTAAAATAAATAGAATTTCATTTTCATTCATTCTTCAAAAACATCTGAATCCTCAACCCAAATGAAATGACTCTTTTTCTCAGTAAAAATTAAGTATAATTTCTTTACTGATTAAAATTATAATTTCATTTAATGGTGAATATATATTTACCAACATAAAAAGTTAGAAAATATAACATGCACATATTAATCACACATTCATTTTCAAAATTAATTTATTTTAGAACAAACAATTGTCCATAATGAGAATTATGCAAATGACACTCAAACAATATAATTCTATGAGATGTATCTTCCCAGGAAACTAATAAAATTTGAATAACAATAATAATCTGAGGGAAATGGATTAAAAGTCCATTTGTTAAAGTGATATAGTAATTAGCTAAAATCAATGGACTGAAATTTCCATGTCGTTCTCAATTTGGAAGTTACTGTAGCATAAGTAAATGACCTTGTAACTGAATTGATTCTGGATAATAACAAATGGCCAGCTTTTAATTTGTATTATTTTATTCGTAGCTTAAAAATTTTTCAAATGCAAAATGAAAATTACATTTTCCACACAATATAATAGTGTTATTATCACTTCAGATATTTTTTTTTTGTCATAGAACCATTCCCTTTATGGCAAGAATTTCTCATTCAACTTAAAGTGAAATTGTGGAGCATATATGAGCTACTCACCAGTGACTGATTATCTTTTTAGAATTTTATGTGCTATAAATTAAGAATTTTTACTTAGCAGAGAAATCAATGTGAGAATTTTCACAAATTTTCTAAAGATCTAAGAAAGTAGAATTAGTAGGCATTCATGAAAGAAGATTAATTGTCAATTGATAATTGAATTTCTCCACTCTACATTTGCCACTTTTCATTAATATCTTCATCAAAATTCTTTAAAAATCATTTCATTTGGATTTATTTGCCTGTGTGCCCTAAAGATAATGATGTAGAATAAATTCTTGTTGGATTTATTATAATTTTATATGCAGAGATTAGAAGTGCATATCTCTAGTATAAGCTCTGCATAGTCTAGAAAAGAAAATTTTCTTGACACTAAAAGTAGTATGTTTTAGTGAAAAGCAAACTTAGAACACAGCTTAATTTCCCATTTATTTATTGATTTATTCTTTTTAATTTTTCTTTTTTTTATTTATATAAGCCAAACATATATGCAGAATTAGGAGCTTCAGTGATAGTACCCAACCTACCTTTCCTCTTATGCATGCTCCCAACCTCTTTCCTCCTTCCTTTTTTATTCTTTCATTTTTACAATGACATAGTTTCACTTTATTTCATAATTATAGCTTAAAACTCCACTAAGTAAAGAATTTGGCAAACAGTAAGAAGAAAAAAATTCTGTTCCTCAATGGTAGAGACAAGTGCAATAATAATAATGAAATCTCAAAATATCAATTTTATTCATGTACATTACCTTTTTGTACTAGCTGCCACTTATCGGGGAAAACATATTTGTCTTTTTGGGTCTGGCTTATTTCACAAAATATAATCCTTCTAGTTGCATCCATTTTTGTTGGAAATGACAGTATTTTTTATGGCTAAATAGTATTCCACAGTGTACATATACTAGATTTTCTTCATTTAGTCATGAGTTGTTGAATATCTGTGTTGATATCATACCTTAGCTATTGTGAACTGAGCTGCAATAGAGGGGGTACAGATAACTTTTTTGTATTCTGAATCCATTTCATTTGGGTAAATTCCTGGGAATGGGAAGGCTGGATCATATGGTAGTTTTATTTTTAGATCTCTGAGGAATATTGATACTGTCTTCATAATGGTTGTACTAAGTTACATTCCCACCAACAATGGATTAGGGTACCTTTCCCCTTCATTCTCACCAGCATTTATTTTTCACTTGATTTTTGGATGATAGCCCATCTAACTTGGGTGAGGTGAAACCTTGTTGTGGTTTTGATTTGTATTTCCCTGATGGCTAATGATTTTGTGCATTTTTTCTTATTTTGTTGGCCATTTGAATTTCATCCTTTGAAAAATGTTTGTTCATGTCCTTTGCCCATTTCTTGACCAGATTGTTTTATTGTTGTTGAAATTCTTAAGCTTTTTATAGATTAGGGATATAAATCCTTTATCAGCTGTATGGCTTGCAAATATTTTCTCTCAATCTATTGGTTGAATCTGCACTTTGATTAGTGTTTTCTTTGCAGTACAGAAGTCTCTTAGCTTGATGTAATCCTATTTGTCCATTTTTGCTTTTATTGCCTTTGATTCTGGTGTCTTTTCCAGGAAATCTTGGCCTACACCAATATCTTGCAGAGTTTCCTCTAAGTTTTCCTCTAGTATTTGAAGGTATCAGATTGTAGATTTAGATCTTTGACCCATTTTGAATTTATTTTTGTAGAAGTTGTGAGGTAGTGGCCTTGTTTCATATTTCTTCACACATAGAGCCAATTTTCCCAGCATTGTATGTTGAAGAGGTTATCCTGTATCCAGTGATTGATTTCAACTCATTTGACAAACACTTCCTGCTTGCAGACAAGTTGATTAGCTTCTGGAATTTTCATTCTGTTCCATTGGTCTACATATCTAATTTTATGCCACTATCAGACTATTTTGATTATGACTGCCCTGTAGTATGTCTTAAAGTCTGGTATTGTAATGTCTACAGCTTTGTTTTTAATGTTTAAGATTGCTTTAACTATGCAAGGACTCTTGTATTTCCATATTAATTTTAGCATCGTTTTTTCTATATCTGAGAAGAATGTCATTGGTATTTTGATAAGGTTCACATTGAATCTGTAAATTGCTCTGGGTAGTATGGACATGTTGATGATATCCAATCCACAAAAGTGGAAGAATTTCTTTCTTTAATGTTTTATAATTTTTATTATAGACATATTTCACTTCTTGGTTAATATATTCCAATGTATTTAAATTTTTTGTAGCTATTATGAATGGGACTGATCTTATAAGGTCTTTCTCAGCCATGGCATTGTTTGTATATACAAACACTATTGTTTTTGTGTGTTGATTTTATAACCTGCCACTTTGCTAAACTTTCTTATGAGTTCTAATAGTCTCTTAGTAGAATTTTTTGATTCCTTTATATATAGAATCATGTCATCTGCAAGCAGGGATAAGTTGACTTTCTCCTTTCCATTTGTATCCTTTTATTTTATTTTTCTTCTCTAATGACTAAGGCTAAAACTTACAGAACTATAATGAATAGGAATGGTAAAAGTGAGCATCCTTGTCTGATTCAGGATCTTAGTGGAAATGCTTCCAACTTTTCCCCATTCAATAAGATGCTGGCTGTGGGTTTGTCATATATTGCCTTGTTTGTGTTGAGGAATGCTCTTTCTATACCCAATTTGCTTAAGGTTTTTAATCATGAAAACATGTTGTATTTTATCAAATGCTTTTTTGTATATATTAAGATTATTACATGATTTTCATTCTTCAATTTGTTAATGTGATGGATTATATTTATTGATTTGCATATGTTGAATCATCCTTGCATACCAGGGATAAATCCACTTGGTCTGGGTGAATAATCTTTCTGATATGTTGTTGGATACAATTAGCTAGTATTTTGTTGAGGATTCTCACATCTATGTTCATCAGGGATACTGATCTACAATTCACTTTCTCTGTTGTATCATTTTCTGGGTTTGGGATTGAGGTGATGCTGGCCTCATAAAATGAGTTTGGTAGGATTTAGTCCCTTTCTATTGTTTTGAATAGTTTGAGCAGAATTCGAATTAGTTCTTTAGATGCCTGTTAGAATTCAGTAGTCAAGCCAGCCAGTCCTGGGGTTTTCTGTGTTGTACTAAAATCTTTCTGTGTAGGATAAAAAGTTCTGTAGATATCTGTTAGGTCCATTTGAACTATAGTGTCATTTAAATCTACTGTCTCCTTGTTGGTCTTCTGTCCTGATGATCTATCTCTGAGAGTGGGGTATTGAAGTCCCCCAGTACTATTGTATTGGTGTCTAAGTCTCCCTTTAATTCCCTTAACAAGTCTTTTAAATAAACCGGTGCCCTGTAATTAGGTGCATATACATTGATAATCGTTATATCTTCCTGTTGAATGGATCCCTTAATCATTATATAGTGCCCCTCTTTGTCTCTCCTAATAGTTTTTATGGTAAAATTTATGTTATCATATATTAAGATGGCTACGCCCGCTCTTTTTTCATTTCTGTTGGCATGGTATATCTTTTTCCAGCCTTTCACTTTCAGTCTGTGTGCATCTTTGTTAGAAAGATGTGTTTCTTGTAAGCAGCAAAAAGATGGGTTTTGTTCTTTTACCCAATCAGCCAATCGGTGTCTTTTAACTGGATTGTTCAAGCCTTTAACGTTTAATGTGTCTATCAATAAGTAGTAACTTTGCCCTATCATTTTTGGGTTTCCTGTGATCTTTTGCTGTGAAGTTTCCTTCCCTTACCTTCTTTCATATTGGTGACCGCGTTTCTGTGTTTCTGCGTGTATCACATCTTTAAGCATCTTTTGCAGGGCTGGACGAGTGGCGACAAATTCTTTCAGCTTCTATTTGCTGTGAAAGGTCTTTCTTTCACCTTCATTCACAAATGAGAGCTTTGCAGGATATAATATTCTGGGCTGACAGTTTTTCTCTCTTAGTACCTGGGCTATATCTCGCCATTCCCTCCTTGCTTGTAAGGTTTCTGATGAGAAGTCAGGATCCTCTGAGAGTGGTCTGATGTTTCTCTCTTGCGCATTTTAAGATCTTTTCTTTATGTTTCACTGTGGTGAGTTTAATTACAATGTGTCGTGGTGAGGATCTCTTTTGGTCATGTTTATTAGGGGTTCTATAAGCTTCCTGTACTAAGATGTCTCTGTCCTTCTCCAAACCTGGGAAATTTTCTGCTAGTATCTCACTGAAAATGCCTTCTAATCCTTTCTCCCTCTGCATGCCTTCAGGAACTCCTAGGACCCGAATGTTGGGTTTTTTAATAGTATCCTGTAGATTCCCGACAATATTTTTTAGGTTTCTAATTTCCTCTTCTTTTCTTTGATTTGCCTGTTTCCTTTCTTGTTCTCTGTCTTCTAATTCCGATATTCTCTCTTCTGCTTCACCCATTCTGTTTTTAAGGCTCTCTAATGTGTTTGTCATTTGATCTATTGAGTTCTTCATTTCATTATGGTTTCTCGTCACTATCACTGTTTCTTGTTCTACTAGTTGTTTCATTTCATTTTGATTCCTCCTTAATATTTCATTTTCGCAAGAGAGATTTTCTATCTTGTCCATTAAGGATTTCTGTAGTTCAAGAATTTGTTTTTGAGAGCTTCTTAATGATCTTACCAATTTTTTGAGATCCGCTTCTTGCATTTCCTCTATCTCATCATCTTCATAATCTTGAATTGGGGTGTCTGTTTTCATTTGGGGGCATTATAGTGTCTTCCCTGCTCTTGTTACCTTGGTTTCTACGTTTGTTTGGCATCTTGGAGAGTGCCGAGAGAGGCTAGTGTCCCAGCAGGTTCCCCCCTTTTTTTTTTTCTTCCAGTCAGCCTGGTGTAGTTCCCCCTCCCCCCCGCGTGAGCTCAGACCACGATCTAACCTTCGCGGCCAATTCTCTGGTTACCTTTGCTTCCAGCGCCGGGGCTCAAGTTCTGTGGGTGGGCTTCTGTAGCTGGGCTCGTTGTTTTCCCAACTCTAGTGGCCCCCGTGTCCGTGGCGCGGCTCAGTGCGGATCGGGTCGGGTCGGCGCGGCGCGGCTGGGCGCTGCTAGGTGCGGCTCAGCGCGGCTCTGTGCGGCTCGGCAGGGCTGGGCGCGGCGCGGGAGTGGGTCACCTTACTCTCCCCGTAGGTCCTCCGTGTCACATCCACTCGATCTGGAAGAGTTTCCTCTGCAGTTTTTTCCTCTGAGTCTCTTCTTAAGGGTGCAGTAACTCCACCCTTGTTAAAATTTCTTTTCCCAAACTGTTGTGTGCGCCCTCACTCTTCCGCCATCTTGGCTCCGCCCAGAATTTGTTTTTGAGAACTTTTTAATGTTCTTACCAATTTTTTGAGACCCACTTCTTGCATTTCTTCTATCTCATCATTTTCATAATCTTGAATTGGGGTATCTTTTTCATTTGGGGGTGTCATAGTGTCTTCCTTGCTCTTGTTACCTTGGTTTCTGCGTTTGTTTGGCATATTGGAGATATTCTTTGGTTCCTTTGCTGTGGTGCTTTTTCTCGTAATACTATGACTCTAGATTAAGTGGACTGTCTGCTTTTGATGGCTCCTTAGAGGCTGTGATGGGTGTGGCCAGAGAGCTCTGTTTGGTTCTTCAGGTTAAGGGTGTGCCAAAGGTGAATCACCCAGATTGTTCTCTCACTCGCTCGCTCTCTCTTTTGTTCTTTTAGACTCAGTTGGGAAGTAATTCCGCACAGCTGAGTGGAATTGAGGGTAGTTGATATATGAAATCTGGCCCCTGTGGGTATTCATCTGATCTACCCCTGGGACCACACAAAGAGTTTATGCAGCCCTCAGTGTGGTCTCAAATTTCTCTGCAGTCTCTTACCAGGTTGCCAAGGTTACCAACTTTGTGTACTAGGTGAGTTCTCTCGCCCCCCCTCAGATTTTCACAGTCTTAGTTCGTTCGCTTCACACACTTTCACTAGATCCTAACCTCCTGTTATTTCTCCCCACCAGAGTTAGGTTTTTCTGCTTGGCTAATGGCCGGTGCCGTTTTACATATGTAAAATGGCGCCTGCTCTTTGTCTTGCTTGGCTTTGTAAGGTGAGTGGAGAGACAGACTAGTGTCTGTGCTGGTTCCCCTTATTTATTCATTTTTTTCCCTCCTCCAGTCAGCCTGGTGAACTTTCCCCAGTGGGGCCTCAGGCCTCGTTCTGCCTTTCCCCGCCAATGTCTCGGGTTACTGAGGTTTTTGTCTCACCTCCCCTTCCAGTGCTGGCGTGCAGACTCTGCGTCTGGGCTTCCATGCGGTGGATGACCTTGCTCTCCCCGTAGGTCCTCTGTGTCACATCCACTAGATCTGGAAGAGTTTCCTCTGCAGTTTTTTCCTGAGTCTTTTCCTGAGGCTACAGTAACTCCACTTTTATTAAACTATCTTTTCCCGGACTATTGGTGTGCGCCCTCACTATTCCTCCATCTTGGCTCTGCCCCATGATGTTCATATTTTAAACTATTTGTTCTCATTTTGTTAGAGAGAGAGAGAGAGAGAGAGAGAGATGTTTTATCCATGGGTTCACTCCCCAAATGCTGGAAACAGCCAGGGCTGGTCTAGGCCAAGGTTAGGAGCCCAGAACTGTGTCCAAGTTTTCCACATTGGTGGCAGATATTCAAGTACTTGATCTCAGAATGTGCCTTAGCAGGAAGCTAGAATCAGTAGAAAAGCCAGAACTTAAATCCAGAACTTTAATATGGGATGCTGCTGTCCCAACCACATCTTAACTACTTCAACAAATGCCCATCTCACATTTTACTTTTGAATGGTAAATATCATTATTGCCCCATTTTATTCCCTTTTGCTCTGCTCTATTACTCAAAAATACAGCCACTCTACCATCCATATTTGTGTCTTTTTTTCTTATTTACACAACTGCTTTTTTCCATACTCACTTTTATCTCAAACTCCCTCCTGACCTCCTTAGTCTTCTCTGTTCCATAGGGATCCGGAATTTCACCCAGCCCTGTGGCCACCTGCACAGTCTGTGCTATCTTACATGGTCCTGGGTTCAGAATTCCTTCTGCTCCCCTGCCCCTTCATTCACCAAACCCACTTCACACTCTGCATTCTTCAGTTTTGTACTCCCATTGTTATTACCACATTGTCATATATAGGTGATCGAACATCTAATATGCTAAACAGCAAGCAATAATTCTAGTGTTAAGTGCTATTTGTTTAAACCTTGTACTCTACTTGTGGCTGTCTGCACAGAGTTTAGTGTGGAGGATGCATTCTTTTGCAGCCAAGAATATAACAATAAAGAATTCAGTCTATAGCCTGTCAAATAGCTGAAGATAGTAGTATTCCTTATGGTACAAAAGGCTGAAAAAGGCAAAAACAAGGAACAAAAACTGGGCTGGTAGTTTCAAACTCACTTTCCCTGGATTGGTTAAACCAGAGTAGACTTCATAATGTGTCTCAGGTTGACTGTGCCCCTTTTGATGGATGGCTATAATCTCACTTTTTTTTTTTCTGAAAAAACTGGCCTGTTTCAAATTCAGTTTGACTATATGGCAATGTGTCACAAGTAGCAGGAGTAATTCTATTCTCGTTTTGTCTAATCTGATGGGGTCTAGTGCAGGAGCTCAGTCCAATACATTTAATTATTTAACAATTCACACCTTTTGAACAGACTCAGCCTATCCTGAGATATGTGATCCAAATTTATGGCAATAGCATGACTCTCATTCATGATCATGGCCGGGTTTTCTTTGTCTTAGTGTGGATCTCATAAATCATGATGTCAGTTTTTTGGAAAAAAAATCTTCCTTTTGTGGTCATCTTGTTTTTGCTGTTCTAATTATAGTAATACCATCTGGTATAGCGTTAATGGCTACAAGCACACATTTAAGACCTTGAGAGATGCAGAGCACCAGTGAGATTACAATGAGGACTATCAGAAGGGTAAAACTAGAGACTGGAGCATACTTCTTAACCAAGGACCCAGTGAACCAAATCAGCTAAGCAAACAGAAGAGTAACAAAGATGATTGGATAGAAAAAAATCATGAACCTTGTCTCTAAGTCAGAGGGCAGTGGGTTTAGAAGATTTCTAGATTTGATCTTGATTGTAGTTTGAATGCCTCTGGTTATGGTTCTAGGAAATTTGTTGGATTCCACCAGTGGCCCACATATCAGGTGTGAGTGCTAGCTCATGAAACTTATATCAAGTGTCTAGCTCCAGTTTGTAGGGCTTCAGGGAAAGAATAGCTTTTGTCCTGAATGTTACCAAGTGAGAAAGGCGGGAGAAAATTGAAAACTCGGGTTTGGAGTTATCGGTAGAGAGCAGAGGAAACTTGAAGAATTCAGGATGTAGTCCTGTATACAGATGTATATTAAAAACCAAAAAGGCTAGACTCTTCAAAATTAGTCTGAATATTTACATAAGTGTAGCAAAGTCTATTGACTAACCATATAGGTTCTTTTGAAATCTGCCTTGCTGTGAATTTTGATGAGGAATTTCAGATTAGACTTTTTAAAATACTCTTGAGGCCAGAAAGCCAAACCAACAATGTATCGTCAAGCTGTGCCTCGAATATCTATAAACTTGGGTGAATTCCTCTCTTCCTGAGAACCCCAAAGTACTTTAAGATTCCTGGACTTTTTGTGATAAGACTAAAAAATCCTTGAAGCCAGGTATTTTTATGCATAGTCTCAAATATAACCTCTCAGTCAAAACCTTGATCATGTTAATTATAATGAATACAATGTTTTCTATTGTATTATAAAGAAAACAGATTCTTATTGAACTTATGCAAATAGCTATATTGCCATGAACATAAGAATGTTCATTAAGAGGTAAAAGCCAAAGCCTGCCATGTGGGCATCCCATATGGGCACCTGTTCAAGTCCCGGCTGCTCCACTTCCAATCCAACTCTCTGCTCTGGTCTGGGAAGGCAGTAGAAGATGGCTTAAGTTCTCGGGCCCCTGCACCTGCATGGGAGACCTGGAAGAAGCTCCTGGTTCCTGGCTTTGGATTGACCCAGCTCTGGCCTTTGTGGCCATTTAGGGAGTGAACCAGAGGATGGAGTACCTCTCTCTGACTGTCTGTAACTCTGCCTTTCAAATAATAAATAAATAAGCTTCGAAAAAAAAAAAAACAATGTTCATTAATACTTTCTGAAATCTGGAGGGTTTACCTAGGGAAGGAAAAGTGATTGTTTTAGTTGTGTTTACAGAGGTATAACTTGCCAAATTGTTGTACACTATAGATGGCTTAGGAGAAAAGAAAAAAATTCCTTAAATCTGAAAAACAAAATATTAAAGAAAAATTTTAAATGCAATAGCTGCAAAAACTAATAATTATTCCTCCACAGTTCATTCAGTCCCATGTAAAGAATTTTTGTTTTCTTTGATTTTGATTAGCAGCTTATGAATTTATCAGATTCTTTATCAGAATTCTTGAAATCATTAGCCAAGTCCTATAATATAATCAAAATTATCAGGAACCTATACTTGACAGAATCTCTTTCCATGAATATCCTTGAAGACAATGTATTTTAGTATCATAGTTGCTGGCAGAAACTTTCAGAAAAATACTGAAGTAGAGCAATTAACTATCTGCAGATGATAAGACTAAAAATGTTCACGATAACAAAAATGATGAAAATTTATTGTAATCATGATCTCACTATAAGGAAATTTGGTTTCTTCTGTTAACAGTTGACATTTTAACATAATAAATTATTTCAGATAGCATTGTACCAACACATATCAGATTTAAGAATTTTAAGCAATTTCTGGAACATTCATATCAATAACATACCCATAGATATAACTTAAAGAAATTTTAGCAATACTTATTATTTGACAATGTTTCCCATATAAACTATATATATGTGTGTGTGTGTGTGTGTGTATGTATTTGTGTGCGTGTAGTGAGAGATAGAAAGAGGTATTTTCCATCAGCTCATTGACTCCCCCAGATGACCATAATGGCCCAAACTGTTCCAGGCTGAAGCTAAGCTAAAGCTAGGAGCCCAGAACACTATCCAGGTCTCTTTCACAGGAGTGTCAAGTGCTGTGAACTTGAGCCATCTTTTCTGTTTTCCCAGGTACATTAGCAGGGAGCTGGATTGGAAGCAGAGCAGCTAAGATTTGAACTTGAATAGAATATTGCACAGCATTGCAAGCAGTGGTTTAATCTACTGCACCATAATCTGGAACCCTCATATAATGTAACATATCAAATATGACCAATTAACTTAATATCTTTCTTTTACAAGGTAAGAGACAAGTCCTTTGAGACTTTACAGGCCCTTTAGAGTATCTTCAGTTTAGATATTGAGAGCACTTGATTTGGAATTTTATTTTGGAAATTTGTCAAAAATATCCAAGGGTTAACACATTTGATGAAATAGGATCACAGGTCAATTTGCAACACTACTCATTTAACCAGAATGATAAAAGCCCTTGAAGATAAATACGGAAAGCTACATATTGTAGAAAAATAAAACCTTAAGTGTTTTTTTGCAATGGCTAGTTCTGGGCTAGGCCAAAGCCAAGAGGAACCAGAAGCTTCATCTGGGTCTGCAACGTGGGTGGCGGAGGTCTTAACACTTGTGCCATCTTCCACAGCTTTCCCCAGGCCATTTACAGGGAGTTGTTTCAGAAGTGGAGCATCCTAGACACCAACTGATGCCCAAATGGTTTGCCAGTGTCATAGCTGGTGGCTCTACCTGCTATGCAAAAATGCTGGCCCCATCATTAGCTCTTTTAATAGGACTGAGCTCTTTTAAGTAATCAAAGACCTGGTAAAAGTCAAAATGAAAATCAGGAAATTATTTTGTTCAGGAAAAAATATCTTTATATTACAGGCAGATTACTCAGAGTAAAAAAATTATTTTAAGTAAGATCAGTACCCCCAAGAAAACTGTCATTTTAACAGAAAATGAGGGTCCAGGTTCATATTGATGTTTTGTTATTAAAGCTATTTTTAAAAATTAGTGTAACAGTAAGTAGTGTAAATGGGGAATAAGTGAGTGAAACTTGGTAATAGAACATGATATGTATGGAACAAATGGGTGTGAAAATTCCCTGGGGCAAACTCTCTAGACTGTCACTCTTCTACATGCAAGATGGGCACCAAAGCATCCTTGGGGGGGGGGGGGAGGGAAATGTGTCCTTTATCATAATGAGCCTGATTCCAGCTTGCTATTTCAGCTGTAGCTGGTTCCAACTGGTTTTATCACAGACCCTGGGAAAGAGAGCTCAGCAAAAGCTTAGCAAGGACTATCACCATTACAGTATAGCAGGTTACCTAGGCAACAGGCTGGCGAATGACTATAAAAGGTTTTTAGTATGATTGGCAGATAAGGGAAGCCTGCTGCTCAGCAAAGGTAGAGGGGTCTTCATTGTTCACAATTTCAATATTGCTTGGGATTACACAGCATCCTAAACTGATAATGAAGTAAAACAAGGAAAGAAAGGAGAAAAACACCACCACATGGTGCATGGTTTGAGCTAGGGTCTTTGGTTATCACTAAAATCCAAAGAGACAAAAGCCATGCTCAGGGTGATGAGCTGCTAAGGTCCTAGACTGTCCATAGGGTTAGCCCTGAGGTTTTCCTGTCTGTCTATAACCCTCTAACATCAATGGAGAAATTGATTAACATCTAATGGAGAAAAGGCAAGGAAGAGAATATCCTTTAAAAACTTCTGTGCTAGGAAGGAAACTTAAAGTATTTGCTTTTGTACCCACAGAAAATTATTCTTGTTTTTCCAATGTAGTTCAAATTTTTTAAGGCACACAGGCTACACCTTAAACATTATATATAAGCATATATATATATATGTATTTATATATATATATACTTTCATATCTCAAACAGAAACTATTTAGCACAAATTTTCAGTGGATCATGGTATCTTTTATATTGGTCAGAAAATCTGTGAATTAAAGTAATGATGCAGACTAAACATTTATAGCAAAGAGAGTATCTAATAGTTTTTAGAGAAAACATCAAGGTAACAGGTTAAAAGACCATTCATTGAGTTCAAATATATATTGACAAACGTACAAAATATAGGTGATAATTACACAGAATTCAACTTAATAGCTTAGCTATCATTGAGTTGTCAGTATGGTGCTTGAGTAGAATTTGGGAACACTTGTTAAGAAAGAAAGGAACTGAGGGCCGGCGCCGTGGCTCACTTGGTTAATCCTCCACCTCCAGCGCCAGCATCCCATATGGGCGCTGGGTTCTAGTCCTGGTTGCTCCTCTTCCACTCCAGCTCTCTGCTGTGGCCAGGGAGGGCAGTGGAGGATGAACCAAGTGCTTGGGCCCCTGCACCCACATGGGAGTCCGGGAGGGGAGGAAGCACCTGGCTCTTGGCTTTGGATAGGCGCAGTGCGCCGGTCATAGCGGCCATTTGGGGAGTGAACCAACGGAGGGAGGACCTTTCTCTCTGTCTCTCTCTCTCACTATCTATAACTCTACCTGTTAAATAAGAAAGAAAGAAAGAAAGAACGAACTGAGTGTTGGGGCAAAGATTATATTGGTAGAGCCAGCTTTTTATAGTCAAACGTCTTTTACATACATTATCATCACATTTCATCTTAATCATTCTTAGAGGAAGTCAAAGAAACAAAATTTGCGTTTTAAAGGCCAGGAAAGTGAAGGTGAGAGGTGTAGATTTTCAAAGGCCACACAGCTGCAAACTATCAACCTATAATAAGCCTCATCTGTTCCCATATAGGAATCCAGAGGACACATGTCTGTTGGGAAATCCATACTCCTCAAGATGGAATCACGGGGACTGGCATTTGATTATGTTGGGAGAAAAGAGCTGTGCTATGCAGTGTGGTTGTACCAAGACCACTGGGAGTTGGAAATTACAGGTTGTAAATTTACAGATTCGTTTTTTTTTTTTTTTTTTAATTTACAGATTCTTACAAGGAGGGTGGTTGTGCTTTCTCATTAGTTGTTAGTGAGTTAGGTGAAAGGAAATAGAAAATCCAGCTTGATTGTTCTTACCAGGTCACTTTGGAAGTCTGGAAGATCACATTAACTGGGTAGAAAGAAACTATGCCTGGGCAGATAAACATTTCTATTCAAAGCTGTTAAAAAAAGAGAGAGAGATGTTAAGACTACAGTGTAGGAGTTCTACAAGTAGTTAGATGAGAGTAAAAAAAGTAAGCTCCAGGCTGGCGCCGTGGCTTAACAGGCTAATCCTCTGCCTTGCGGCGCCGACACACCGGGTTCTAGTCCCGGTTGGGGTGCCGGATTCTATCCCGGTTGCCCCTCTTCCAGGCCAGCTCTCTGCTATGGCCCGGGAGTGCAGTGGAGGATGGCCCAAGTGCTTGTGCCCTGCACCCACATGGGAGACCAGGAGAAGCACCTGGCTCCTGGCTTCGGATCAGGGAGATGCGCCGGCCGCAGCGGCCATTGGAGGGTGAACCAATGGCAAAAAGGAAGACTTTTCTCTCTGTCTCTCTCTCACTGTCCACTCTGCCTGTAAAAAAAAAAAAAAGTAAGCTCCATTAATGTATTGTAATGAATGACAAAGTGAATGACTGCTTTAAAATTTGTCAAAGTTCTCTTCATTTACAAAATACTGGTCAGGGGAATGGAAGTGATATTCTAATTGCCTTATTCTCTATCTAGATATGCTTTCATGCCATTTAAAGTATCCTTGAGTAAGTTTCTATCTCAGTCCATCTCTTGTGACATATTCAAATTGGGGAGTTTATTTTTCACACTTGAAATTCACCTGTAGTTTGATTACTTTTGGAAGATCTATTTGTTTATATGTAAAGTGAAAAATACCTTATCTCACTTTCAGAAAATGAAGGAGAGGAGCTATTATTAGTCAGAGTTTTCCAGAGGCCCAAAAATCAGTACACATATGCACACAGAGAGATTTTAAGTAATTGGCTCATATGACTTTGGGAACTGATGAGTATATAAGCCACAGGCTGGCTAGGGATTCGGGAATGTGTATGTGAGAGTTTATCAATGGATAAAACCAAAATAGGACACTTGAAATGGAGTCAGCAAGCCACGTTAAAATTTTTCAAATATTTATTTGGAAGGCAGAGTTACAGAGAGAGTGGCAGAGAGACAAAAAGAGAAAGACCTTTCACCTGCTGTTCACTTCCCAAATGGCTCAATAGCCGGGACTGGACCGTGCCGAATCCATGAGCCAAGAAATCCATTTGGATCTCCCATGTGGTTGGCAGGGTCCCCAGCACTTGGGTTATCTTCTGCTGCCTTCCCTGGCACATTAGTAGCAGGAAGCTGGATCAGGAGGGGAGGGGCAGGACTCAAAATGGCACTCTGATATGGGATGCTGGTATGGTACACAGTGGCTTAACAACCATTGCACAATAATGCTGTCCCCAGGAGGTCATGTTAAATCAGGTTTCAGACATGTGAGTTAACTTTTGAACAGGACTACAGATATGCACACCCCACAGTGAGCTAAAATCTTAACTGGGCCAATCTGCAATGCACTAGCTTTTGTTAATCATTTGTCAAGCCCCCATGTCCCCTAAATTACCTAGAGATTGAGAAAACACCCAGTTCCTTTCTTACATGAAAACTTGACTCCTTCATACCAATCATAATTTTTTTTTAAGATTTATTTTATCTGAAAGGCAGAGTTAACAGAGAGAAGGAGAGACAGAGAGGAGGGAGAGAGAGAAAAAAAAAAAAGAGAGAGAGAGAGAGCGAGCTTCCATCTGCTGTTTCACTCCCAAAATGGATGCAATATCTGGAACTGGGCCAATATAAAGCAGGATCCAGGAACTTCTTTCTGGCCTTCCAGGTGGTTGCAGGGCCTCAAGTACTTGGGACATCCTCCATTGCTTTCCCAGGAACATTAGCAGAGAGGATAGGAAGTAGAGCAGCCAGAACTCGAACTGGCGCACATATGGGATGCTGGCCACTGTAGGCAGCGATTTTACCTGCTATGCCACAACACTGCCCCCCCCAATCACAATTCATGACAAGCAAATCATGTAGCCACCACCCCCTTGTAACCTTAAGCTTTAAATACAGCCAGTATAGCCCGCCCATATTCTGTAGAACTTTGGGCACACATTAGAACATGTTTCTTTCATTTTCTGCTGCTAAAGTGCACTTATTCAAGAGTGGAGGAAAGGCCATCCTACCAGTGATGTTGGCCATTATCTACAACTATGCTTCAAATTTCACAGCAGCACTGCAAAAGTGTAATTCATACTCTTTCTGCAATCTTATTTTATATCAGAGGCTTCTATACTTCCCTATTGTACTCATAAAGACTTTTTCAACATCTACCTTGGTATTACTATATTGCTTTTTATAACTTATACACATAATGTTATGTGTAATATGCATAGCAAAGCATATAATACAACATATAAAAGGATGAGAGGAGAATAAACACAAATGGAGGCTCTCATATTTTTTTTCCAGCTCTGGCCTGATGGCCTTAAGCACTTCCAAGGCAAGTCATTCGTGTCTGGGTGCTTCCTGGTCTGGAGCACACGCTGGCTGAACAGCACAGGCAATTTGTTCCCCTTATAGAGCACTGAAGCCCCATCTGGGAAAATCAAAACTATTTTTATTTTGAGAATTTTATAAAGACCTTTCAATAATGTCATTTTGTTGCCCATAAAATATAATACACCAATATAATCTAACATTTTTGGATGATTCATGAATGTTTCACTTTATTCAGGAATTTCCAGTGGGCCTTTTGAGGCAAGGTTGTTTGGTTCTTCATTAAATGGAGCCCACTGCTTGACGGTGCTGAGTCTTCTCCCTGCAGCTTCATCTCTCAGCCTTGATCTCTCCTTAGGGTGTCATTCCCACTAACATGAACTCTTCATCTCCTCCCTAGTGCTTCTTTGCCATCCACACAGAGAGCTAGAACAAGTAGCAGTAAATAGTTATGAATAACATTATCATAGAAAAACAGAAAATGAATCACACTGAAAGAGCAAAATTGACTTTTATTTTCAACAATCAACTCTAGCCAACCAAAGAAATGAAAAAGTACATTGATTTGCAAAGTCAAGGCCCTAGAGATCAAATTTTCACAGGAAATGGAGGAAGGTAATGGAGATCAATGCAAACATCATTATAAGTGTTCTGTTTAAAAACAGGGAAAACAATCCAAAACACAAATCTTTTAAAAACAAGCCACAATATGGACACTAAAATCCTGTTCCAGTAGGTAATCTTTATCCTTAATCAAGGTTTTCCTAATTTTTTGGTCTTTTGGTTTTTATGATTATTTAGGAAAACTAAAATCCTATTCCAGTAGGTACTCTTTATCCTGAATCAAGGTTTTCCTAATTTTTTGGTTTTTTGATTATTTAGGAAAACTATGATCACAAGGAGATTTCCCTATCAATATATGCCTTTTAAAGTTTCTGAAACTAGCTTAACTTGCTCCAACTTAGAGTCTTTTGCACCTACAGATTCCCTGATTACACTATTCAAATATGTAAATGCTGAATCTTTCTCTAAGTCATTAGAATATTCACAGATTTGGGGGCCCAGATTTTTATTTATAAGTTGGGTCAGAAGAGTTTGAATTTCAGTTGCCCCCTTGTATATTTTGTCCTCAGAGGCACCCATCTAGCTCTGAGAGCAGGGAAGAAATAATGGCAGTTTTCTGTGTATTTTTAAGGGGGAATAAAGAGAGCCATATATATCTTTAAGGTCATAGATTTTAAAAATGTCGGTATATGAATAAAAAGCTGTATTGTTTTCAAATCTTGCTTATCATTGATTCATTATATTTATTAAACTTTAAAGAAGTTAGCAGTTCTTCTGTAAGGGATCAAACAGTAAATAGTTTAGGCTTTGCAGGAAAAAAGCAAAATTAAGGATATTATATAGGTATGTGTACTAGGAACCTACAAAAATATCCTGGAAAATGCATATTATGAAAAGACGAGAAGTGGCTGTTTGGCAGAGTGGTTAAGCCATTGCGTGGGATGCCCACGTTCCCTACTGGAGTGCTGGGGATCAAGACTCAGCTACACTCTCCTTTCCAGCTGCTTGCTATGCAGACCCTGGGAAGCAGCCTTGATAGATCAAGTACTTGGGTTCTTGCCATCCACATGGGAGACACAGATTGGGTTCCTCCTTCCTGGCTTCTCCTTGGCCCTGACTGTCCTGGCTGTTGAAAGCATTGGGGGTGTGGGGTGGCACTGTGGTGTAGTGGATAAAGCTGCTGCCTGCGGTGCCAGCATCCCATATGGGCGCTGGTTCCTGTCCCAGCTGCTCCACTTCCGATCCAGCTCTCTGTTATGGCCTGGGAAAGCAGTGGAGGATGGCATCTCTCTCTCTCTCTCTCTCTCTCTCTCTCTCTCTCCCCCCCTCCTTCTCTTTCTGTGTAGCTCTGACTTTCAAGTAAATAATAAATAAATCTTTTTTAAAAAAAGCATTTGGGGAATGAACCAGAGACTGAAAGGTCTGTTTTACTCTTCTCTCCCTTTTTCTGCCTCTCTGCCTTTTAAATAGGTAAGACAAATAATTTTTAAAAAAACTTATACTATACATGGATTGCAAATTTTTTAAAGATTTATTTTATTTATTTGAAAGACAGAGTTACAGAGAGAGGTAGAGACAGAGAGAGAGAGGTCTTCCATCCGCTGGTTCATTCCCCAGATGGCTGCAATGGCCGGAGCTGCACTGATCAGAAGCCAGGAGTCAGGGGCTTCTTCCAGGTCTCCCACGTGGGTGCAGGGGCCCAAGGACTTGGGCCATCTACTACTTCTATCCCAGGCCAATGCAGAGAGCTGGATTGGAGGAGGAGCAGCCAGGATTAGAACCGGTGCCCATATGGGATGCCGGCGCTTCAGGCCAGCCAGGGCTTTAACCCGCTGCACCACAGCACCGCAGCCCCCCCCCCAATTTTTTGAATCAAAATAAATTTGTTTTCATTCAACATTTTGAAGTGCACTCATACATATGTAACAATAGAGAAAGCAAACTTTTACAATTATTTTATTGAACAGCCTCAAAATGGAATACTAATTGAGTAAAGAATATGTTATAATACAGGTCTCTTAATGAGAAGAATGGAATATTTTTTTCAGACTATAACATTTCATTTAATTAGATTTCAAAGTTCAAGTCCTTCTCATCAGACTGATTGTGAATGTTCATCTGTAGAACTGTCGTTTGCTTGTGCACAACACAGCTATAAGCAGTGATGTGAGCCTTGCTCTGAGGCAATGATTCTCAGTGTCTTGTTGTCTTCATAGGAATTCTTGAAGGATATTGCCATGAGTTCAGCAAGGTTTTATCTCCATTTGCCTGAAATATAGCCTAGTAAACTTCAGCATCATAGTTTTCCAGCTGATTCTGAGTCCATGGCCTCATACCACGCTTTTAAGAAGACACAGATAAGTGAGACTCATCAGTGTATGAGGGGTTGCTATGTGTCAGTATCAGTGCCGGGATCCAGCCCAGATGTGATTCCAATTCTAACCCTGATTTTTCACCTCTCTCCAAAACCTTCCATGATCTTCTAATAAACAGCAGTTTTTTTTAAATACATAATATGGAATAGTAAAGGGAACTGCTAAATTCCCTGGATAAAAAGACTAACTTCAAGAAGGTTCTAATCCACTTTGAGAGATGTAAGATACCTGTAAAACAAAGAGAAAGGAAACAGAGCCACAGAAATGTAACTGAAAATCTATGGAGTACAGTAGGAGATTACATTGTATGCAATTAGGAGGGATTTGTGAAAGCTTCCTGGAGGAGGTAGCATTTGAATCAAGTCTTTAAATAAAGATAGACTTTAGGTATGTGAGAAAGGGAATATGAGGAGCTGGTGCAAAGAGAGATATTCCAGGCAGAAAAATAGAATGCAAAGGCATGAAAGTAGAAGCTTGGGAGAGGCCTCAAGTTTGTACACAGTTCATGCAAAAAGAATCAGCAGCAGTGAAACTGAAAATCTAGGCTGAGGGCTTTGAAAGCAGCACACTTTTTTGAAGACCACATTTGAGAAGTACATGATTTTTACTGGAGCTATAAAGATGTTTTAATTGGGGAGAGGATGTACAACCAGGCTTACTCTTTAGGAAGATTTGTCTGGAATCAGATTATGGCAGTACCAAAGCAGAACCAGTAAGAAGGCGATTCACAAGGGCTTGGCTCCATCACAGTGGCAGCCTCTAGAACAGAGGAGGAGGGAGGGTGACTAATGCCTGTGACCTCAAGTCTGTAGAGCAAACGACAACTCTGGAGAATAGGTCAAGGGTAATAGAGAGAAAATGCCAAGAGTGTGTGCCTGGTTTCTGGGAGGATGGTGGTTTCATTAGCAGATTATGATTACAGAGGGAAAGGGACTGATTTGTGAAGTATAGTGTTCAGAAACACCCTTTTTCTACTGCAAGGCTAAATTCAGATCATAATTAAATCAAGCTGGGATTTAATGTTTGCTTAGAAGAAGGTGCTGACATCAGGCTGCAGCAGGTGCAGCACATCCCAGCAGACTCTTCAGGACTACACTGGCCATGATCAGAGGGTGGGCCTGAATGGGGGCAACTCAGTCTTTCCTCAACACCAACTTTGTCAACAACACAGACCCTAGATCCAGGTCTTACATGCCTGCCTGTAAGTACTGGATCTGCTACTTGTTGGCTGTGAAATACCACACCATGACCTCAACCCCTCTGGGTCTATTCTCTCCTTTGTAAACTGGAAATAGTAATAAGGCCTACATCATAGGGACAGTGTGATGATTAGAAGTAAATATATACAAAATTGTGTTACAACAGAGACTGGCACCTAGTGAATTAGCAATTACCAATGTTGTTGGGATGGTAAAATTTATGTCACCTTTTCTGGGTTTATGGATGCCCAGATAGTTGGTAAAACATTTCTGAGTGTGTCTGTGAGGGTGATGGTTCTGGAAGAGACTAGCACTTGAATCCATAGATGAAGTAAAGATATGCTCTCATCAATTGTGCATCAATCTGTTGAGGGTCCAGACAAAAGACAAAGGCACAGGAAGGGTGAATTCTTAGTCTCTGCTCTTGAAATGGACAGTCATCCTCTCCTGTCCTCGGAACTCAGAGCTCCAGTGTTTCAGGTCTCTGAACTCAGATTGAATGACACCACTGGCTTTCCTGGGCCTCCAGCTTATAGTCAGCAGATAGCAGGAATTCTTGGCCTCCCATAATCACAAGAGCCAATTCCCACAGAACTCCTCTTAAAGGTCTGTGTCTCTGTATCCTATTGGTTCTGCTTCTCTGGGCAGAATTGAATACAATTCTGAAGGCTTAGTTCCTCATGCTGGAGCACTGATAGCAACAGTCAGTTTACTTGTTAAAGGGATTAATTATAAAAGTTAAGAACTCCAAATTCTGGGGGCTGGCATTGTGGTGTAGTAGGCTGAGCCACCACATGCAACACCTGGCATCCCATATGGACACCAGACTGAGTCCAAACTACTCCTCTTCCAAATCAGCTTCCTGCTAATGTGCCTGGGAAAGCAACAAAAGATGGCCCAAATCTTTGGGCCTCTGTGCCCACATGGGGGATCCGAATGGAATTCCTGGCTCCTGGCTTCAGCTTGTTCCAGCTCCAGCTATTGCAGCCATTTGGGGAGTGAATCAGTAGAAGATTTCTCTCTCTCTCTCTCTTTCTCTCTCTCTCTCTCTCTCTCTCTCTCTCTCTCTCTGTGTGTGTATGTATGTCCCTCTCTCTGCAACTCTGCATTTCAAATAAATAAATAAATCATAAAAGAGCTCCCAATTCTCAATACAGTTTAAAGTTTTCAAACCTTATCCTCATCTTTGGCAAGAAAGTAAGAATTTTATGTGTGTACATAGTAGGTTCATTCCAAGGTTGTGCCTCCGATTATGGGTGAAAAACTGCATAAATAGATATACTCAGAAATAGTAATGTATTGCACACAACACTTATATATTTTATTGTCTGATGTGTGTAACTCTTATATACCTTATTAAATAGAACTATGGATCTAAAGAGCAGGCATTTGTGCATTTGATGGATATAATGGATTGAATGGTGGGCCTCATTCATATCCTAATTCCTGGAACCTATGAATATTACTTCACATAATGAAAGAATGAATATTATCTTATACAGCAAAAGAAATTGTTAAAATGAAAATGTTGCAAAGAAGAGATTATCTTGGACTATTTCACTGGGTCTTAAATGTAAACTCTTGTATTTTCATAAAACAGATGGAAAGAAGGCAATGTGAAGATGGAACAGTGAGAAACAAAAGAATTGAGTAGAAGTTTTCTTGTACCTCTGTGTTTCCTTTTCTCTCTGCACTAGGAGCAGGATGCTTCCTCATGCCCAAAGATCCGCAACTGCACTTTATTTTATGGGCTACTCACATTTCTGTTTCCTTTCTCTTGGAAGCTGTAGGGGACAGACTGATGCTGTCTCCACGTGGGAAGCTGTATATAAATCCCCTGTCCCTGGAACAAGGGGGACAAAGTGCCTCTTTCCTACAAGTCATGAAACAATTTGTTCAGAGGCCAATGCTGTGGCATAGAGGACTGGGCCTCTGCCTGTGGAGCCGCCATCCCATGTAGGTCCAGGTCTGTGTCCTGGCTGCTCTTCTTCTGATCCAGCTCTTTGCTATGGCCTGAGAAGGCAGTAAAGGATGGCTCAAGTGCTTGGGTTTCCTGCTTGGGAGACCCAGAGGAAGCTCCTGGCTTCTGGCATCAAATTGGCCCTGCTCTGGCTGTTGCAGCCATTTGGGGAGTGAACCAGAAGATGGAAGACCTTTCTCACTATCTCTCCCTCTATAACTCTACCTTTAAAATTAGTAAATAAAATCTTTAAAAAACTTTTTCAGAGTGATCTGTATTTTTCTCCAGCTTAAACTGTATCCTATATATTATGAGATGGCTGTTGGCTAATTGGAACAGAGGAAGTTAACAATGTCTGCTAAAAAGTCACATGGGCTAGAAATAGTGACTGGTGGCCTGCATTGTGCCACAGTGAGTTAAGCCACCCCTTGAGAGGTGAAATGCCTGTTCAAGTTCTGGCTGCTCTTGTTACAATCTAGCTCCCTGCTAATGCACTTGGCAAGGCAGTAGAAGATGTTTCAACTTATTGGGACCCTGTTACCCATTTGGAAGACCAGAATGGAGATCATGGTTCCTGGCTTCAGCCTGGCTGAATATGTGCTGTGGATATTTGCAGAGTGAGCCAGCAGGTGGAATATCTATTTTTTCTGTTTTTCTACATTTTAAATCAATCAATAAATAGATTATCTTAAGAAATAGTGACGGAAGCCTAATGGACATATTACTAACTAAGCAATGTGTGAATCCCAGGCAAGTTTCTTATGGCCTAAGAATTCTCTCTGTGTATATTTTGAGAAACAAAAGCTGAAAAAAAAATCCCCTCTTGGGTTTGCTGTCTGAGACAGTAGAAATTGGGCATCCCAAATCTGAAACTTCAATATCTGAAATGCTCTGAAGTCCCATGCTTTTGGAGTTCTGACATGATCCACAAATGGAAAATTTTACACTGGGAAAGTTTGTTTCATGCCCAAAACTATAGTGTGTGGGTGTGATACATAAATGAATTTCATGTTTAGATTTGGGGCCAATCCATATTACATCTATATAAATTTTTCAAAATCCAAATAAAACTGAAAATCTTCTGGTCCCAAGCATTTTCAATAAAGGATTGCAATATAATTTGCTATGTTTGGGAGCTTCCCAAGGCTCACTAGTTTAGAGCTGGGGTAACTAACAGTAAATAACAAATACACACTTTCTGAAGGTATCATGTTCTAAGTATGTGTTTGTAGATCCGTGTCCTCCATCAACCTACACACTCCTTAAGGACCTGAACTGTGCCTTACTCCTATGGTTTTCCTTTGTGTGCAACACAGAACTCCCAAAATAGGAAGAGCTCAACTTCTGGAAGAGCCTGAAGTTGAGTCTATCTGTCCTTTGGGGACAGACATATCCTTTACCACTGATCATTTATCTATTTTCACTGATTCTGAAGGATATGGTAGTCTTGGCCTGCATATTTCCCTTTCATCTGAATAGCGTTGAAGTAGTAGAAGAATCTGCCATACAAAAAATAGTACCTAAGATTTACCTTGTTCTTTTTTATCTGTTACTCTGTACTTTTTACAAAAGTTGTCCCAACTCCTTAAGGTGTGATGCCTTTTTCCAAAAATATGTACATGTGCATGTGTTTGTGGTCTGTGTGTATGTGAACGTGTGTGCATGTACATGAATGGTGTATGTATGTGTACACATGTAAGAATCCTAGTGAATATATATGGACTTTGAAAGACCTCATAACAACATTCCACCTTTGATTATCTTTCTGTTTCACTCTGATTCAAAACAGCACCAAGATAAATCAGTACAGTGGACGCAGAATATTAATCATGTTTGATTAATAAGCCATGATGCCCCCCATGGGAGTTCTTTGAGTCATACTAATTATGGGAGTCCCCACTGTCCCCCAGCACAGTAATCAAGAACTCTAGTATCTGTCATCCACAACATAAATGCAAAGGCAGCCTCATCAGGTGCCTTAGAGCCTAATTAGACCCTGTGACACAGCAGCATGTTGGGAAGCTGGCCAAAAGGATGGGCTCTGGGATGATTTTCCACTGTTCAGAGAACATTCATACTAGCCTTCTGGCTGGGAAACTATGTGTGACTGCAGAGGAGGAGGAAATCCATGATAAAAGTAATCCTTGCTTTCAGTCTTATAATGTTTTTATTTATCAGATTTGCGAGCAGAATGCATAGATAGGCTGATAGGCAAAACTTTGAGTAAATGAAGACTTAAGAATAATTTAAATGGATTGATATTCTTCTCTGCTAAAAATCTTTACATGCTTTTAGTGTACATAAAAGTGAAGGAATTATGTTTAAACATACTGATACATTTTCACAAACTGAAAACACCCACATAGATAGCATTCATGTCAAGAAAGAGAACACTCTCAGCATCCCAGATCACTGCTCACAGGCACCGTTCTATTCTCCTCTCACATCCCATAAGCACTGTTGAGATTTCCAACCCCATAAATTTATCTTGGGTATTGCTTATTTTGTAAGTGTATAAATTGCAGGTAGAATAAAAAATTAAAATAAGTGCTCAGATCATTCAGGATCAAAATCTACAGGGGCCAGCCCTGTGGCACAGCAGGTAATGCTGATGCCTGCAGCACCAGCATCCCAAATGGTCACTGGTTCTAGTCCCAGCTGCTCCATTTATATCCAGCTCCTTGCTAATGTGCCTGGGAAGGCAGAAGAGGATGGTAATGTGCCTGGGCCCCTGCATCCATGTAGGATACCAGCAAGAAGCTCCTGGTTCCTGGTTGCTGCCATCTGGAGAGTGAACCAGTGAATGGAAGGTCTTTCTTTCTCTGCCTCTGCCTCTTTGTAACTCTGCCTTTCAAATAAATAAATAAATTTAGAAAAAGTCTTCAACAGAAAAAAATTGAGAATTTTGAGCTGGTTTTAACTTTGAATAAGAATGAAGAGTGGGATCTCACTCACAGAGATCTTTCATTTAGGTCTTCTTCTTTTTTTTCTTTTCCATGGTATCTTGGCTTTCCATTCCTACAATACTCTCCTGGGCTCTTGAGCCAGATCCGAATGCCTTAAGGGCTGATTCTGAGGCCAGAGTGTTGTTTAGGACATCTGCCATTCTATGAGTCTGCTGTGTATCCCGCTTCCCATCTTGGATCCTTAAGAAGAAGACCTAAATGAAAGATCTCTGTGAGTGAGATCCCAGAGAAAAGAACGGGGCCATCAAAGAAGGAGGTACCTTTCTCTGAAGGGAGGAGAGAACTTCCACTTTGACTATGACCCTGTCGGAATAAGATCAAAGTCGGCGAACTCTAAAGGCTTCCATAGCCTTGGCAACTCATGACTAGAGCCTAGGGAGATTACTGACGCCATGAACAGGAGTGTCAAATTGTTAAGTCAGCAACAGGAGTCACTGTGTACTTACATCCCATGTGGGATCTGTCCTTAATGTGTTGTCTAATGTGCAGTGATATTATAACTAGTACTGAAACAGTATTTTTACACTTTGTGTTTCTGCGTGGGTACAAACTGATGAGATCTTTACTAATTATATACTGAATCAATCTTCTGTATATAAAGATAATTGGAAATGAAAAAAAAAACCTGGTGTTAAATTGGAAATGGCATAGAAAATTAATTAATTTAAAAAAAGAATGAAGAGTGGAAGGAGTTGGCAAAAGAGAAGAAATTTATATAATCTATATAAGGGCAGTAAAATAATTTATTTTAGAGCTTACATTAAAAATGTATAGTTTGGTTATTTTGGAAGTAATTTTATTTTATAAGTACATATGTAGTTCTTTTGATATATTATAAATATTCCGGATATGAAGAGTACTAGCATCTGTTCATAGTAACTTTTCCAAGAAAACATTTGAATGGTGCTGATTTTTCATTTAAAATCAGAGTGGTATGTTAAATAAAGGGATAAAGTATGTTACTTGAGAGTCAGCTTGGTTATCCTTAGGATATTACAAGTACCCTCACACATAGCACCTAATACAGAGTGAGCCAGGGACTTGGGTATTGCATGGGCAGGAAGCTGCTGGGGATTTCCTAGAGGAGAGAATAAAACAAGCTTTAGAAAGAGGTACATGAATCCTATGATGATGCATCCCAGAATCTGGGGTTTAAATGTAAAAGTTCAGCATGGGGAAAATAGAAAAAAATTGAAAAGCAAATCTTTACCAAACAGAGTTTCTATCCAATGAAGGTGGTAGAGGTGAGTAGAGGCTTGGCTAAGAAGATGCATTCATAGTAGGTGCATTGGAAACACCTGAGCTTGCCTAATAAGCATAAAGGTATTCACAGCTACATTTGAGGGTGAAAGACTGCGTGTATTAATACCCTTCCCATGTTCATGTCCCAGTGTGGCTTTTCCTTTAGAGAATACATTCAAGGCTTTGAAAAAGTTAAACTGCAGCAATATAATGAAATAGTAATATCTAGATTGATTATTTTTGGCAACTGAAGGCTCCTGTGAAGGATTACATTCCATGTATCTTGAGATAGGTTGTTTAAACCCACTATGAAAGCAACGTCCTTTGATGGAGTTCTGAAAAGTACAACATAGTCCATGGAAATTGCTCCCATGGTTAGAAACAATGCAGCCATGGATGATTTAGCAGGAGACCCATCTGATGGGTCTGATGAGTCTTCCCATTCTGGGACTCGGCATCTGTGTAATAAACATGTCAGACATGTTCTCTCTTTAACTCCAGCTGGTGTTTTATCTCCATCATCAAGAAGAAAATTAGTAGGGAGAAATACAAGAAGCATGATGCGTGCTGCCAACCACAAAAAGGCCCTGCCAAATGCACAATCAATGAAATAACAATTTGTTTTTAAGTGCTTTTTGTGCAGACTGTGCTACACATTCTGTAAATGCGTATGACTTTCTGCACTGTGGTCTGCAATATATGGTATGAGCAGTTGGTTAGCAGTGGGATATCAATGAGTACCAGTCTCAAAGAGAAGGTTAGGAGGCCAGATGTTCTCATATGAAGATCTGCCTTTGGTGTGTCCTAAGAAGTGAGAACACAGAGCCCCTTGAAGAAGAAAGAAAAAAGATATGGCACAATATGGGAGGGGGAGCTCATGTCTCAGGATCTGCATCTGAAAATATTACCCTGTATGTTAAAATAGATCAACAAGTGGGCCGGCGCCATGGCTCAACAGGCTAATCCTCCGCCTTGCGGCGCCGGCACACCAGGTTCTAGTCCCGGTTGGGGTGCCGGATTCTGTCCTGGTTGCCCCTCTCCAGGCCAGCTCTCTGCTATGGCCCGGGAATGCAGTGGAGGATGGCCCAAGTGCTTGGGCCCTGCACCCCATGGGAGACCAGGAGAAGCACCTGGCTCCTGCCTTTGGATCAGCGCAGTGAGCCAGCCGCAGTGCGCTGGCCGCGGCGGCCATTAGAGGGTGAACCAACGGCAAAGGAAGTCCTTTCTCTCTGTCTCTCTCTCTCTCTCACTGTCCACTCTGCCTGTCAAAAAAAAATAGATCAACAAGTGGCAGGTTCAAAGAAATATCAAAGCTGATTGGCTGATTGATGGTAACACTGAGTCTGCATCTCTTTAATGCAGGCAATGTCTGATTGACTTCACAAATAGGCATACCAAATGCACTGATGAAAAATTTAAATGTAAATGTTTCACTACCAATTCCTACAAACTGGTTGTTTTTCATAACAAATGGTAAAGCAAATATTCTATCTTGTTTGCTACACAGACTTTAGCCTAAAACACGTTTGAGCCCAGACTTACAAACTCCTCCTTGAAACTGTATTTTAGAGAAGATATCATTTCTGGGGAGCGGCAAGATGGCGGAATAGGAAGGGAGCACACTGATAGTCCGGGAAGAGACAGTTTAATAAAAGTGGAGATACTGCAATTTCAAGGAAGAGTAGGGGAAGAAACAGCAGAGGAAACTCTTCCGGAACTAGTGATTCACAGTGGACCTGCATGGAGAGTGTGGGAGCCCAAGTTCAGGACACCAGCGGCAGAATCAACACACCAGCGCTGGAACGCGAGGTGAGCCGAACCTCCATAGCCCGAGACACCAGCGGTAAAGAGGAAAGAGGAGACTAGAGGGAACGAGGCTTGGAACTCTGTGGAGGAAAGTTCACCAGGCTAACTAGAAGAGAGAGAGAGAGAGAAAAAAAAAAAGTGACCCATATGGACATGAGTTTCTCTCTTTCCGCTCACCTCTCAAAGCCGAGCAAGACAAAGAGCAGGCGCCATTTTGGACATAGCTCATAAGCAGGGCGACCTCAGGTCTGCACCGGCCCTGAACCTAGCAGAAAAACCTGACTCTGGGGGGGGGGGTGGTGAAATAACAGGAGATTAGGATCTAACTTGGCAACCCAGTGGGAGACTGCAGGAGAATTGGAGCCCATGCTGAGGGCAGCAGAGATTACCTGTATGGTCCTTGGGAAAGAGCTTCCGATCTCTGGCTCCTGTGGGTATATCATTCGCCTGCTAACTACATCCAATTCCATTTAGCTGTGTGGAATTACTTCCCTTTTGAATCAAAAAAAAAAAAAAGAAAGAAAGAAAGAAAGAGAGATTTACCACGCCTAACCTGGGAGTGTCACGTTTGGCACACCCTCAACCCTGAGGAACCAAACAGGTATCTCAGGCCACACCCATCTCAAGCCTCTAAGGTGCCATCAAAAGCAGACAGCCCACTTAATCTAGACTCATAGTATAACAATAACAAAAAAAAATACCACAGTGAAGAAACCAAATATCTCCACAATGCCAAACAACAAACGCAAAAACCGAGGTAACAAGAACAAGAAAGACAGTATGATGCCCCCAAGTGAAAAAGACACCCCAATTCAAGATTATGAAGATGATGAGACAGAATAAATGCAAGAAGCAGATCTCAAAAAATTGATAAGAACATTAAGAAGTTCTCAAAAACAAATTCTTGAACTACAGAAATCCTTAATGGACAAGATAGAAAATCTCTCTCGTGAAAATGAAATCTTAAGGAGGAATCAAAATGAAATGAAACAACTAGTAGAACATGAAACAGTGATAGTGACAAAAAATCATAATGAAATGAAGAATTCAATAGATCAAATGACTAACACATTAGAGAGCCTTAAAAACAGAATGGGTGAAGCAGAAGAGAGAATGTCGGACTTAGAAGACAGAGAACAGGAAAGGAAATAGGCAAACCAAAGAAAAGAAGAGGAAATTAGAAATCAAAAAAATATTGTTGGGAATCTACATGAGACCATTAAAAAACCCAACATTCGAGTTCTAGCAGTTCCTGAAGGCATGGAGAGGGAGAAAGGATTAGAAGGCCTTTTTAGTGAGAAACTTGCAGAGAACTTCCCGGGTCTGGAGAAGGACAGAGACATCCTAGTACAGGAAGCTCATAGAAACCCTAGTAAACATGACCAAAAGAGATCCTCACCACGACATGTTGTAATCAAACTCACCACAGTGAAACATAAAGAAAAGATTCTAAAAGGTGCAAGAGAGAAACGCCAGATTACTCTCAGAGGATCTCCAATTAGACTCACAGCAGACTTCTCATCAGAAACCCTGCAAGCTAGAAGGGAATTGCAAGACATAGCCCAGGTACTAAGAGAGAAAAACTGTCAGCCCAGAATATTATATCCTGCAAAGCTCTCATTTGTGAATGAAGGTGAAATAAAGACCTTTAATAGCAAACAGAAACTGAAAGAATTTGTTGCCACTCGTCCTGCCCTACAAAAGATGCTTAAAGATGTGTTACACACAGAAACAAAGAAATATAGTCATCAATATGAAAGAAGGTAAAGGAAGGGAACCCCACAGCAAAAGATCACAGGAAGCTCAATTTCTCTTTGACATAGAATTAAAATCTGATTCTCTGTTAAAGCAATGTGTTAAAGTAATCTATTATCTTCTCTTGATGTCTGTTAAATTCTAATTGTTCAAAAACAGCTGCATTTTTATTAAGAGCTATGGGTTATTTAAATATGTGCTTATTTTCAAAGATTTGAATAATCACCTTGTAACAATGATCAAATTGGGTCTATGTTATGTCATGATTTTAAGGAATCTTATTTCAACCAGATATTTTGGATTTTGAGCCTTCTTGGAATTATTGACAGACATTCAAAAAATCAAAGTTTCAAACAATCTGGACTCTAAAATTTCCAATAAATCTTGGACTTTGGTTTTTCCAGTTTGGGCCCAACTGAAAAAATCGAAGGATCTATGTCTCTCATCTTATAGAGACACCAACTAATCAGGCTATTTGGATTATATTAGAAGTACTGTCAAGATGTGATCTGGTACCAAACTTTAAGTTTCTATAATGGAAAATGCTATTAATACAAATGTTTGAGAATTAAAAAGTCTAATGATCTTGTGTTACTGGACATGATAGTTATCTTAATGAGAAAGCCCCAGAGGGCTAAAGGGTTAAATACTTGTAAAATCCTACAGGTGCTTTCAAAAATACTGTGAAGTAAGCAAGTGCCTCTTGTTGGCTGATGAGTTTATAATTTTAAACATGGCAACTTAAAGTCTTTTGTCATCCACAGTTATATATGATTTGCTGCTCATAAAACTAAAGTGTTGTTGGTTCTGTGTTTAGCTGTCCTCCTATAGGTTCCTATGGACTTTTTCCAGCCACTTCTATTGTATTCATAATTTGGGATGGCTCTGTAAACAGATGAAGCCAATAATGTATTAACAGTACCAACTGAGAGAAAGTATGGTTAACAGAGGTTACTAAAAACAAAAAGCAATTCAAATCAATTGGCAATCTACAAAAAGAGTTAAAGATTTTAAAAGCTATTATTAAAATTGCTATATTGGTCTATTATGCTATGTTATATGTGTGTACATATTGTATGTCCACATGGGAAAATTTTACTAAGAATTTTATTTTAATTGGCTTATAGATAAGATTGTCCATAAATTCAAGCTGCTAAAATTAATCAAAGATACATTTTAATTTGTGTGACCTGAATCTCTGTATCATATGATTTATACTTGTTGGTAGAAACAAACTAAAAACATTTTATATGGTTGTGCTTAAGTTTACTGGTTAATCAAATTACACCATGTTAGATATTTAAGAGGTGTTTCCAAATACATGATTCTTAAAATTTATAGAAGGCATTGGACCTTCTGGTAAATGTTTTCTTAAGTTGTTATCTAATGGTTGAAACTGTTTGCTAAGTATTCATGTGATATTGCTATTGTCAGCAAGCGATCTAGGACTTGCTCCCTCATTTCTCTCTTCTAAGCCCAACTTGTTCTTTCATTTCTCTATTCTCTTCAAGATAGGAAACTAATCCTATTATGAAGGAATCTGTAGGATGCACAATTTAATCTTTAGACCTTATAAAAGAGATGGCTAACATTTTTCTGCAATAGCATAGCCAAAATAAGAGCTTAAATTATAATCTCATAGCTAGATTTACTTCGCCATCAGCAAAGTAAACAGTAATTAGAAAAAAACCTCCCTTTCAGACCAAAGGGAAAGAAAGTTTTAAAGTGAGAATATAATTTTCCTCATGGGCATTGTCTACCTTAGAAAAACTACCACAGAACATGCCTGTGACTATAGACTTGTAGTTCAGGCCACCAAAGATTAGAGATGGGACTTGGGCACTCCCTTGACTTGCATCCTCTGGTCTGCTTTAACACAAACCAGGAGGAAAAGAAAGCTCAGCATCAGAAGCAATGGGTGGCAGGCCTATTAATGGCTGATCTGTACAGTGATCTGCCCTCAAGGAGACCCAACAGGCCAGTCTACTGCAGTGGCTTTCAATGTGGTAAGCCTGGGCTTCAGCAGAAGTCAGCTTGTGAAGAGCCCTGGCAGCTCTGCCAAAAGTTGGATCACTGGAAATGGACCTGCCCTGGAGTCGAAGGATGCCCAGGTCAGAGCCACAGATCTTATTGGCTCTAAGCTGAAAAGCCCTTCACTCAGCCCAACTTCCAAAGTGACCACTGCAGCTGAGGGGACGGCCAAGTAGGGTCAGCAACATTGCAGGCAGAACTGTACATTTCTTGTTAGAGATGCCCCCTGCCTTTACCTGGCCAGCTCTCCTCCCAGGCCAGCTAAGTAAAGAAAGTCAACAGAGTGCCTTCCCCCAGGAGGTTCACACCTCCCTTAGGATGTACCCCATGTGAAGAGATAAATAGGTCTGGGCCTCTTAACTTATAAGGCCTAAAGCCCACCAGATTATTACCAAGCCCCTTCTGTCAGGTTCTATTTGCCTCTCAATCAGAAAACTTAATTATAGCTTAGACAGCACCCTTCTTAGCTCCTCTAATAATGACTCTGTCCTTTGTTCTAGACCCTGTCTAACACACTTGGGCCTCATTCCTTTGTAATCATAACCTCTACTCTACCTCCAATGGCTCTACTCCCAACCTGTGTGTACTGATGGTCCTCTTCCCTACTTAATGCTGTATAATTGTTCAGACCTGGTTAATGCCACTCTTAGGATCATTGGTTACTATCCTCACCCTGTCTTTTATGACCTTGTCTAAATATGATCAGAGTTGGCGAACTTGGAAGGCTTCCATAGCCTTGGCAACTCATGATGAGAGCCTAGGGTGGTTACTGGCACCATAAACTAGAGTGTCAATTTGTTGGGTCAACAACAGGAGTCACTGTGCACTCGCTCCTCATGTGGGATCTCTGTCCTTAATGTGCTGTACATTGTGATTTAATGCTATAACTAGTACTCAAACAGTATGTTTCACTTTGTGTTTCTGTGTGTGTGCAAACTGTTGAAATCTTTACTTAATATATATTAAATTGATCTTCTGTATATAAAGAGAATTGAAAATGAATCTTGATATGAATGGAAGGGAAGAGGGAGCGGGAGAGGGGAGGGTTGCGGGTGGGAGAGAAGTTATGGGAGGGGGAAGCCATTGTAATCCATAAGCTGTACATTGAAAATTTATATTCATTTTTTTATTTATTAAACTTTTATTTAATGAATATAAATTTCCAAAGTACAGCTTATGGGTTACAATGGCTTCCTCCCTCCCATAACTTCCCCCCCACCCACAACCCTCCCCTTTCCCGCTCCCTCTCCCCTTCCATTCACATCGATTCATTTTCAATTCTCTTTATATACAGAAGATCAGTTTACTATATATTAAGTAAAGATTTCAACAGTTTGCCCCCATATAGCAACACAAAGTGAAAAAAATACTGTTGGAGTATTAGCTATAGCATTAAATAACAGTGTACAGCACATTAAAGACAGATATCCTACATAATATTTTTTAAAAATTAATTAATTTTCTATGCCATTTCCAATTTAACACCAGGTTTTTTTTTCATTTCCATTTATCTTTATATACAGAAGATCGATTCTGTATATAATTAGTAAAGATTTCATCAGTTTGCACCCACACAGAAACACAAAGTGTAAAAATACTGTTTCAGTACTAGTTATAATATCACTGCACATTAGACAACACATTAAGGACAGATCACAAATGAGATGTAAGTACACAGTGACTTCTGTTGCTGACTAACAATTTGACACTCTTGTTTATGGCGTCAGTAATCTCCCTAGGCTCTAGTCATGAGTTGCCAAGGCTATGGAAGCCTTTAGATTTCGCTGACTTTGATCTTATTCCGATAGAGTCATAGTCAAAGTCGAAGTTCTCTCCTCCCTTTAGAGAAAGGTACCTCCTTCTTTGATGGCCCCGTTCTTTTCTCTGGGATCTCACTCACAGAGATCTTTCATTTAGGTCTTCTTCTTTTTTTTCTTTTCCATGGTATCTTGGCTTTCCATGCCTACAATACTCTCATGGGCTCTTCAGCCAGATCCGAATGCCTTATCATTAAATAAATGTTAGAAAATAAGAAAATATCATTTCTATTTTTATTATGTCAGGTAGTACGTCAGTTAGAGTTCCAGCTAGAGAAGCAGAACCAGTTAGCTATGTACACTATATAGTGTATTAATATATATTATTTTAAAAATTATTAATATAAAGGGAGGGGAGAAAGGGAGAATGAGAGACGGAGAGAAACAGAGAGATATATATATGTTCTATCCATTGGTTTTCTCTCAAAACAGCTACAACAGCCAACCCAGAACCAGGCCAAAACCAGGATCCAGGAATTTCATTCTGGTCTCCCACACGGGAACTGGGGCCCACATACTTGGGCCATCTTCACTGCCTTCCTAGGTACATCAGCAGGAAGCTGGATTGGAAGTAAAGTAGCTGGGACTCGAACCAGTACTCTGATATGGGATGTTGGTGTCAAAAATGGTGGCTTGGGGCAGTCCACTGTGCCCAACATATACATTATTAATTATTTGATATTCAATAATGTGCTATCAAACATAGGGAAATTTTTACAAGGACTTGATTTTACACAATTATGAGAACTAGTTAAGCAGTCTTTGCAAAGCTACTGTCTTCTTGCCTCATCTGTACCTTGACTTGCAGGGAAGGACAGATGAATATAAAAAGGGGGAGGAAGACAGAACTGGTTCTCATGCACATGAGCTGGAGCCCACAGGATGGACTGGACCCTAGGATAGTCTCTCAACGACTCAGTCCAGTGTTGCAGATGTCCTGCAGAGAACATGCTGCTGTTTCTTACAGAAGTATTACGTGAACCTGGTGAGGATTTGCAGAAGCTGGGGAGGTACAAGGTTGTGCAGCTGCAGGCCCAGTTGCTGCCCCTTTCCAAAGAAGTGAGCCAGCAGAACAGTGACAACAACATGTGGGCAACAAAAGTACCTGCTGCACACATGGCTGTTAAATCATTTCCTCCTACAAAGCCTGTACAAAATGTCTATTATGATGCTTTAAATGGAAACATTCTGTGAAAGGGTGATATGGAAGCCACAATTTGGTCTAACCAAACTGACATACTATAAAGGGGCCACAACTTGGCACCTATAGGTACTCCTTAACCATACTGAAATTCCAAATGGTAAAGTCATACTTCCACCTAACTTACTATGATTATCTAAACTACAGGAGAAAGCGTACTGGGATTTCTCTCCAAAAGAGGACATCATGTCCCTTTCCCTTCTGCTCACTCTTCTAAGCCACACTCTTTTTTTGATTTCCAGTAATATGGAGGTGTAAAGTTTAGCTGCTATCAAAACACCTTATGATAGCTTATAAAATAATGGGAAGGGGAGAGAAAAATGCTATATATGCATATGTTCATATCAAAGATAATGCTTATGACTATCATAGTACTCATTTCCACAACAGGTCTTGCGGTCATAGCTAGTACTTGAAACTGCTTTCCTCCAATCCCCATTCCTTTTCTCTTTTGCCTCCAGCAAGCTCTAGTTTTCTATGTATGGAGTGATTTATAATTTCAGCAATAAAAAGGAATAGGACCCCAGAACCCCAGAACTTCTCCCTCTTATCCTGCTGTGACCTAGTACCAGTCAATCAAGCTTTGTCACCCCTCTCCTCTTTCCTCCTCAGCCTCTGGTAACTACCATTATATATTTAACTTCTATTAGATCACCTTTCTATAAGACTGCACAGAAGAGTGAGATCATGCAGTACTTATCTTGTTCCATTTATGTTGCTGTAAATGACAAGCGTTCATCCCTTTCATGGCTGAGTAGTATTCCTTTGTGTACATGATCCACATTTGCCTTACCCATTCAGTAAGAAATTCTATGTTTCATGGCACAATGTGATGGTTAAAGATAATGTTACTATAATGTACATGTCTAATACAAAAACTAGGTAATAGGATTTTGGATGTTTCACTATAAAGAAGAATTAAATGTATGAATAGACAAGTACATTTACTCTGATTGGACAATACATAATATTTCCAACATACTCTATAAATATGTACAATCATTATCTGTCTGGTATAAGTTTTAAAGTAATTTTTAAATGAAATAAAATATGCAGAAATAACATGGGGGAAATCTCAAAATCATTATGCTGAGAAAAATAAATACAAGATCATATTCATGACATGATTTCATTTATACTGTATTCTAGGAAATAAAAACCCACTTACAGTGACAATGATAGACAAGCAATTGCATAGTGTCAAGGATGCAAGGAGGGAGGGATTGCAATGGGGTCCAAGGAAAGACTTGGAGCTGATAGCAATGTTCTGTTTTGATCTGGGCAGTGGTTTCACACAGTGTACATTACTTAAAGATCATTGAATTATATATTGTAAATGGATGTAGCTTATTACACAGATGTCATATTGCAATATGGTTTGTTATATAATTTTTACTTGTAGTTTTAATTGGGTTTTAACAGATTCAATGTGATTTGTAGATACAATTCTAAGAACATAATGATATCCTCTCCCTCCCTCTCCCTTCCTCCCTCCCTTCCTCCCTCTCTTGTCTTCCCTCCTACTTTCTTTCCTTCTCCCTTTGTTTCTTTTTTAGTTTTTGAGATAAAATATTTTAAAATTACATTACAGTAAAAGGCTTAATACTTCACCAAATAAGAAGTTTAGTAATAAAAACAAGAAGACTATAGCTTAGTGGGAATATAGACAACAGCAATAAACAATAATTGAATGGAAAGAATATTGTACTACTATAGTTTTACTGCTCTGTGATTACTCAAAAATTTACTGCATATGGGTGAAATGGTCACTTTTCAATACAGTTTTAAAAAGCAACTAGTGAAAGAAACCCATTTTTACAAATTTTCCAATTTCTTTTTTTCACTTTTATTTAATAAATATAAATTTCCGAAGTACAGCTTATGGATTACAGTGGCTTTTCCCCCCCTATAACTTCCCTCCCACCCACAACCCTCCCATCTCCTGCTCCCTCTCCCCTTCCATTCACATCAAGATTCATTTTCAATTCTCTTTATATACAGAAGATCAATTTAGTATATATTAAGTAAAGATTTCAACAGCTGCACCCACACAGAAACATAAAGTGTAAAATACTGTTTGAGTACTACTTATAGCATTAATTCATATTGAACAACACATTATTGACAGAGATCCTACATGAGGAGTAAGTGCACAGTGACTCCTGTTGTTGACTTAACAAATTGACACTCTTGTTTATGGCATCAGAAATTTCCCTAGGCTCTTGTCATGAGTTACCAAGGCTATGGAAGCCTTTTGAGTTTGCTGACTCTGATCTTATTTAGACAAGGTCATAGTCAAAGTGGAAATTCTCTCCTCCCTTCAGAGAAAGGTACCTCCTTCTTTGATGGCCCCGTTCTTTCCACTGGGATCTCAACTGCAGAGATCTTTCACTTAGGTCTTCTCTTTTTTTTTTTTTTTTTTTTTTTGCCAGAGTGTCTTGACTTTTTTTTTCCTTTTTTTTTTTTTTTGACAGGCAGAGTGGACAGTGAGAGAGAGAGACAGAGAGAAAGATCTCCCTTTGCCGTTGGTTCACCCTCCAATGGCCACCGCGGCCGGCACGCTGCTGGCCAGCGCACTGCGCTGATCTGAAGCCAGGAGCCAGGTGCTTATCCTGGTCTCCCATGGGGTGCAGGGCCCAAGCATTTGGGCCATCCTCCACTGCACTCCCTGGCCACAGCAGAGAGCTGGCCTGGAAGAGGGGCAACCGGGACAGAATCCGGCACCCCGACCGGGACTAGAACCCGGTGTATTGGCAATGCAAGGTGGAGAATTAGCCTATTGAGCCATGGCGCCTGCCGAGTGTCTTGATTTCCCATGCCTATAATACTCTCATGGGCTCTTCAGCCATATCCAAATGCCTTAAGGGCTGATTTTGAGGCCAGAGTGCTGTTTAGGACATCTGCCATTCTATGAGTCTGCTGTGTATCCTGCTTCGCATGTTGGATCATTCTCTCCCTTTTTGATTCTATCAGTTAGTATTAGCATTAGTATTATGTGATCCCTTTGACTCTTATACCTATCATTATGATCAACTGTGAACTGAAATTGATCACTTGGACTAGTGAGATGGCACTGGTACATGCCACCTTGATGGAATTGAATTAGAATCCCCAGGCACGTTTCTAACTCTACCTTCTGTGGTGAGACAGATTCAGCATGTCCCAAATTGTACATCTCCTCCCTCTCTTATTCCCACTCTTATATTTAACAGAGATCACTTTTCAGTTAAATTTCAACACCTAAGAATAATTGTGTGTTAATTACAGAGTTCAACCAATAGTATTAAGTAGAACAAAAAAATGCTAAAAGGGATAAAGTATTAAGTTGTACATCAACAGTCAGGACAAGGGCTGATCAAATCACTGTTTCTCATAGTGTCCATTTCACTTCAACAGGTTTCCTTTTTGATGCTCAGTTAGTTGTTACCGATCAGGGAGAACATATGATATTTGTCCCTTTGTGACTGGCTTATTTCACTCAGGATTATGTTTTCCAGATTCCTCCATTTTGTTGCAAATGACCGGACAATTTTCCCAATTTCTAAAGGAGCCCTGTTCATTGTCACTGCCTTAGAATTCACTTTGCACTTGAACTTTGGTAACATTGAAGGCAGCCTTCCAATCTGTTGTCCTATGCACAAGAGAAAAACAGCTACCTAACAAGCACGTTGTATGTGGTGCCTTCATAAAGTGCATGGAAAATATGTATTATGGAAAATTGTGGATGAAATTTGTTGTTTTTCACACAAAAATGAACATATTTTAAATCCATTCCCATGAACGTTTTAAAGTATCCTCCTATTCTCTCTGTTCACACTGCGCTGAAATGGTCCTAAACTTTTGCATTTATTTGGAACTTCTCATTATTTGAACTTTGTTTTTCTTCTATATTTCTTGTCTATACATTCAGTAAGATCAGAGTGAAGTGTGTGTGTATGTGTGTGTTGTGTGATTTTCTGATGAAAGTTTCTGTCAGTGTGCATGTAGCTTTTATGTGTTAAAGATTATTTGACAAAAAAAGTGTGGTTATCTTGTAAAATCAACCAGCTCTCTTCTGAGAAAAAGAGAGACAGTTGCAATTTGTTGAAATACAGTCACATTTATGGAGATATAATAGGATTGGTCACATTCCATAACTAGTACTTTACAATGAAGCTGTACTTAAATCTTGGGAAAGTGAATGGCAACTACTAAATTAAAGCTTCCATAAGTATAATACTGGGGAAAAGAAGAATTGTGACAGGCAAAGCAATAATAAAAATCAGGATGGCACACAGCCCCTCTAAGGCAAGTGCAGATGGGTGAAGTGGAGTTGGAGAGGGGGCAGTGAGCAGTGAATGGATTCTCTGACTCAAGACATCTTCAATGTGACTTCTGTACATGAATCATACTTTTTCTAGGTTTCCAACCTAGTTGTTTTCAGATCAGTATTCAAACTAAGCAAGCAACCTTTGTCATCCTCTGGTCCACTTACATCTTCATTTTCTCCTTTATTAACCTATTATATGGGCCAGTGCCATGGCTCACTTGGCCAATCCTCTGCCTGCAGCGCCGGCACACTGGGTTCTAGTCCTGGTTAGGGCACCGGGTAGTAGTCCCAATTGCTCCTCTTCCAGTCCAGCTCTCTGCTGTGGTCCAGGAAGGCAGTGGAGGATGGCCCAGATGCTTGGGTCCCTGCACCCATATGGGAGACCGGGAAGAAGCACCCGGCTCCTGGCTTCGGATCAGCGCAGCGCTGGCCGTAGCAGCCATTAGGGGAGTGAACCAACGGAAGGAAGACCTTTCTGTCTCTCTCTCTCTGTCTATAACTCTCTCTGTGTCTCTCTCTCTCACTGTCTAACTCTGCCTGTCAAAAATAAAAATAAATAAATAAATAAAAAACCTGTTATATGATGATTATTTGTTATGTGTCTGCCTTCATCTATTAGATTTTAATCTCTTAGGGGATTCCCCTTCCTTCCTCCCTCCCTCCCTCCCTCCCTTCCTTCCTTCCTTCCTCCCTTCCCTTTCTCTCTTCTTCTCATCACTGTACACATTGCCTGTGTGCTTGGCACAGAGAAGACTCTCAGTAAGTTTCCTGAATGAATGATTAGTATTGCAAATTATACACACACACACACACACATATACATATATGATATGGATTTATACAATATTATACCATATGCTACATGCTAATTTGTATTCTGTTATCAATTTAGTATAATTATTTTTATGTAACTCTTTATGTACTACACACATATTTTATAAGAATGTGAACTTTATTATGTATCAGCAAAGATATTTACTCTTTTATGATTACTTTCCAAAAGAAAACTAATTAATTTCCCCCTTTCTGTGGTGCTACACCAAGATTTCTCCACCCCTTCAAGTATAGCAGGGTCATTTTTTTCATCTTTATACTTTCTTTTTTTTTTTTTTTTTTTTTTTTTTACAGGCAGAGTGGACAGTGAGAGAGAGAGAGAGACAGAGAGAAAGGTCTTCCTTTGCCGTTGGTTCACCCTCCAATGGCCGCCGCGGTAGCGCGCTGCGGCCGGCGCACCGCGCTGTTCCGATGGCAGGAGCCAGGTGCTTCTCCTGGTCTCCCATGGGGTGCAGAGCCCAAACACTTGGGCCATCCTCCACTGCACTCCCTGGCCACAGCAGAGAGCTGGCCTGGAAGAGGGGCAACCGGGACAGGATCGGTGCCCCGACCGGGACTAGAACCCGGTGTGCCGGCGCCGCAAGGTGGAGGATTAGCCTGTTGAGCCATGGCGCCGGCCTTCATCTTTATACTTTCTAATAATTTAAAGTTAGCACTGTCAAGAAATTAAAGTACACTGACAATCTTAAAGTCAACATTAAACAAAATGATTGAATCAAATTCATCTGTCTTTGGTTCCTGACTTGCCAACTGATAATTTAACATGAACTATTCATTTAATTATTCAAATTTAAAGTCTAGTCATGAGAAAATTTTAAATGCCTTTTTCATATTCAATTTTCCCTAAAATAAGAGTGGGTACTTTGGAGCTTCTTTTGAAGGTAAGATATCTTCCAGAAAAATTTAAGCTGTCAAAAGTGAATGTTCCTGAAAACAACTATTTTTTATCATAATGCTAAAGAGAGTTATCTCATTTCTTCCCAGAGTTATTTCAAGATCTCAGGAATGATAGATAACAGACAAAATGATGAGCAGAGAATACAATGAAAATCATCACAAGTTCCAGCTGATTAATTCCAGTGAAAGCACTATTTTCTTTTATATCTGCAACTAAAAAGCTCCTTATAGCTCAAATTACTTTGTGATCCTACATCTGTTGAAGATTAAATGAAGGTTGTTTCTTCACAACATTATTTTGAAGTCTTAGATTTGGTTTTGTGACTTAATTCTTTCTACGGAAATATATGTGAGAATTATCAGGGGACTCAAATCTCTTTTAAAGAAAACTGAAATACTCTTTTATCACAATACAAGTAAATCTCATGTACATAATACATTTATATATATATTAAATATATGTATATATTTAAATCATAGGTATGTGTATATACATATGAAGTCAGAATTAAAGAAAGCTTTTAAAATTGCATTAGTACTGTTCCCAATGCATTTGTTTTAGACACTCATAGTTGATTGATTATTTTTTATTTTTTATTTTTTTAAGGTTTATTTATATATTTACAAGTCAGAACTACAGAGAAGGAGAGGCAGTGACAAAGAGACACACACACAGAGAGAGAAAGAGAGAGAGAGAGAGACAGAGAGAGAGAGAGAGAGAGAGAGGTCTTCCATCTGCTGGTTAACTCTCCAAAAGGCCAGGGCTGCACCAGGCCAAATGCCAGGATATTGTACAGGTTTGCCACATGGGTGCAGGGGCCCAAGCAGTTGGGCCATCTTCTACTGCTTTCTGAGGCATATCAGTAGGGAGCTGGGTCAGAAGTGGAGCAGCCTGATCTCCAACCGGGGCTCATATTGGATGCTAGCATTGCAGTCCGCGGCTTTACTTGCTACACCATAGCAAGTAATGGTTCTTCAACTGACTCTAACATTTACACTTGTACAGCTTACTGACATGTTAGACCAAATGTACCTTTTAAATTCTCTGTCACCTTGTTTCTCTCAAGTTAACATCAATCATACCAGCCAATGAGAATGCAATCCATCAAGTTCATCCAGACAGAATTCTCTTTCCCTCCTCCTTGCTAATCCTCCACTACATCCAACAAGTAGCAAGGGCTCATATCTATCACTTCTTTTGTCTACACAGTCACTTTAACCTTTGTTCACCTGGCAGCCATCCAGACTCTTACTGCCTCCTTTCTTGCTTCCTCAAAGCCATCTCTATGTAGCAACTACTTTCCAAAAGGCAAATCAGATCGTATTACTCCTCTGTTTGAAACCTTTTGGTGGGCTTCCATTATTCCTGGAAACGAAAACCCAAGCAATTTTCTGGTCTCTGATGCCTTGTATGATTTTCCTCTAACTTGCCTGTTTTTCTCATACCCTTTTATCTTTTGCTCACAATGACCTCCAATTAGCTTCTGAAATACAGGCTTCTTCACACTTGAGATCTTTGCATTTATTGTCTGTTGCCTGGAATATCCTTCCCAGAGTCTTTGAAAGGTTGGTTTCTTTTGCTACTTGTGTGTCAGATTGAACAGGAAGTAAAGATGATGAGTAGTAGGAGATGGTAGCAAAGAGAATATGTCAGCTACTATGTTAGGAAACCAGAATTTATATATTGCAGAGAGAGAGGGAGGGAGGGAGAGAGAGAAAGGGAGGGAGGGAGGGAGGGAGAGAGAGAGAGAGACACTCTTCATTTACAATAGGATTATGTCTCTACAAATCAATTGCAAAATGAAAATTCTGTAAGTGGGAAATGCATTGAATGTACCTAGCTTATCAAACACCACAGTATAGCAACAAAGCACACTATGGAGTGTAAATTTTCTTCTTGTAACTGCAGAGTTTGCTGGGAGCTGCACTTGTTGCTGCAGCCCAGCACCATGAGAGAGGATCAGACTGCATGTTTTAGCCTCTGAGAGACCCTAAATCAAAATTTACAGTTTGGTTTCCATTGGATGTGTATTGCTTTTGTGTCACTGTCAAGTTGAAAAATTATGTCAATCCATTATAAATTAGAGACATTATCTATCAATCATCTAATTATGCATATCTACATACATATAGATCTACATGGAAAGAATTACAAATCTATTTATATACTTACTACATGGTTCCTGCTGCAATGACCTGCCCCAGTCAACCTAGAATCTCTGTGTGTGTGGAGCCACACCCAGTGATTGCTCCATTCTGCACCCTATCATGTAACCATTGACTCATTCCTTCAGCCAGGACCAAAGTCAGTGGGGACTATGGATTTTTCCCTCCTCTAGAATCTCTGGACTCTACGTGTATGCAAGAAGCACTGGCGGAATACTGCTCCCTTTCTGCTATTGCTGCTGGTACTGCCAAGAAAATGTTTTTCTGTTTCAGCCAGTTGCCGTGCACATGCACAAAGGCTTCCAGAGCTGCCACCCAAAGCCAAAATGGTTCCTTCCTTATCTAAGCTGGGCAGTGGGCACTGTTGTGGAGAGGTTGGGGTGAGATAAACATGCCCCACCCACTTTCACTAGGTTCACAGGCAAATGCTAGTCCCCAAGGCTCCACTCTGGATTCACTGCATGGTCTCTCTCCAGCTATATCACGACAAGTTGCTGCTGTCTTATTTCACTTTTGTTTCTACGCTGCCACCAGCTCTGGATCTTGGCTGCTGCAGTCTTTTCTTTTTAAGATTTATTTATTTATATGAAAGTCAGAGTTACACAGAGAGAGGAGTGGGAGAGAGAGAGAGAGAGAGAAAGAGAGAGAGGTCTTCCATCTGGAGGTTCACTCCCCAATTGGCTGCAACGGCTGGAGTTGGGAGCCAGGAGCTTCTGGGTCTCCCATGCAGGTGTAGGGGCCCAAGGACTTGGATCATCCTCTACTGTTTTCCCAGGTCATAGCAGAGAGCTAGATCAGAAGTGGAGCGGCCAGGTCTCAGACCGGTGCCCATATGGGATGCTGAAGCTTCAGGCCAGAGCGTTAACCCGCTGTGCCACAGCACCGGCCCTGTGCTGCAGTCTTGTTTGTGTCCATGTTCACACATGTTCCACACAGGTCCATGGCATACCTCTTCCTTTTGTAGAATTTCCAGTGTGGTTTCCTCGCCAATCCTCCCCCGAGAATGCACATTCTACTTTTTTTTTTTTTACTATTTATCCCTAGCCTAGGGCAGTAAGTCATTCCCTAATATGCCATCTTGTTATCCTGATGATAGTCATTCTACTGTGGTGAAGTGAAACCTTGTGGTTTTGATTTGCATTCCCTGATGGATAATGATACTGAGCATTTTTTCTTGTGCTATTGGCCATTTGTATTTCATCCTTGGAAAAATGTTTATTCATGTCCTTTGCTTATTTCTTACATGATTGTTTTGTTATTGTTGAGTTTCGTGAGCTCTCTGTAAATCCTGGATATTACTCCTTTATCAGATAAATAGTTTGCAAATATTTTCTTTCGGTATGTCTTCACTTTACTGTTTCCTTTACATTGCATAAGCTTCTTAGCTTGATGGAATCCATGATCTATTTTTATCTTTATTTCAGTGCTTTGGGGATCTTTTCCAAGAAGTCTTTGCCTATTCCAATGTCTTTCAGAGTTTCTCCAATATTTTCCTTTAGTAATTTGATGGTATCAGGTCATAGACTTAGACCTGTAATGTGTTTTGAGTTGATTTTTGTGGAAGGTATAAGGCTTAGGTCTTGTTTCATACTTCTGCGTGGGGAGATTCAATTTTTCCAGCAGCATTTCTTGAAGAGACTGTTCTTTCTCCAGAGATTGATTTCAGCTTGTTTGTCAAAGATCACTTAGTTGTAGACAAGTTGATTAATTTCTGAGGTTTCTATTCTGTTCCATTGGCCTACATGTCTACTATTGTGTCAGTATCTTTTTTTTTTATTATAAATGACCTGTAGTATATCTTGACAACTGGTATTGTGATGCCTTTAGATTTGTTTTTGTTGTTTAAGAATGCTTTAGCTATTCAGGGTCTCTTGTATTTCCATATGACACACACACACACACACACACACGGAGGGGGTTTGTCATGGAGGTCAAAAGAAGTAGCATTTATTTGGGAAACAAAGAGCTGCAATATTCTTACACGGAGTGAGGGAAGCCCTGAAGAGTGTCCCATAAAACAATCACAGGACAGGTTTCTTAAAGTGGATTTCCAGAGTGGTTTTCTTTGGAGTCCACCCGTTGGCTGGACAGGCATCCTATATCATAAACTCATTCTGATTGGTTTGCTAATTATAATGCTCCTAGATGAGAAACTGTGAAGGCCAAGGACCCTAACTTCAGTTGCTTATTGAAATCTGTTGGAAGCTTCTTTATTTTGACCTCCAGCAGGCCTGAATGCGATCCTCACTCAGTGTCCACATTAGCATTTTCTTTCACAATTGGCAGATTGAGTAAGAGAAACGCTTTGGGATGAAAATGCTGAGCACCCTCAAGATACACAGTAAAAATAATGGAGTCATTAAACACAGTCTATGAAATCACAGAAGCCTGAAAGGATGAATAAAGCCCACCTGCTATGTAAGGTGATAGATGGGATCCTGGGCCAGAGTTAGGAGGTTGGGGTTTCTAGACCAAGATTTACCATTTTACTTGGCTAGAATTTTATGTTCAAATATTCTTATATATACATCTATTATACAGATGAATAAATATTAGCTATTTCTAACTCTCTTCTCCTAAATAAATATATGAGGATAAAACTGATAATATATATAAAAATCCTGGAGATGGGAAATTATATAAACCTGGGTTAACCAAATAGCATGTATCCTGAGATTTATCTGGATTCAAATATAGTTTTACTTGATGATAGGCAAAGATTTTAGGACAGACTTCTGTACAAAATAGCTGTTAAAGTTTGCTCACAAGGGGATAACACTGCATTTTACTCTCTCCAAAACAATTATACCTCTAAGTCTTACCTAATTTTTTTTTTGAAGTTACTAATTTTTTTCACTAAGTATATTGTTTTCCAGTTCCATCCATTTTGTTGCAAACAACAGAATTTCATTGTTTTTATGGCTATGTAATATTCCATGGTGTATATATCCCATAATTTCTTAATCTCGCCTTCAGATGAAGGCATTTGGGTTTATACCATATATTAGCTATTGTGAATTGAGCTGCAATAAACATGGGGGGTGCAGATAACTCTTTAATGTGCTGATTTCCACTCTTATATTTAACAGGGATCACATTCTGATATTGAAGTGCTGTGTTCTTTTGGGGGTGTCATATTGTCTTCCTTATTCTTGCTTCTTGAATTGTGGCATTTATTATTAGGCATTTGTGTTAATACTTGTTAGCCTTTTTTTTCCCCCATGAAGGCTTTTATCTTTGAACTATCCCTCTGTGCCTTAGTGGATCTGTTGGCATAGTCTCACACTCGCCTCCTTCCCTCAAAGGAGACCAATGCCTAGGCACTAATCCCAGTAGGTACAATTTTCATTTGTGCTGCCAAAAGAATCACACCAAGGATATGTGAAGTCCTTGGTGTGAGCACGCATCCTATAATGGTGACTCTCACCAGAGAATTAGGGAACCCAGAGCATGTGGAGCCACCACAGTGACTGCTCAAAGACCCAGCCACACCCTGTGACCTCCCACACACACAATGTTTTCACAGTCTTGGCAAAGAAGGCTCCTAGAGTCACAATTGACTCCTGTCAATTTTCCCGGCCAGACTCAGATGTGTCCTTTAAGCTGATTGCTGGGCCTGTGGACACAAGCTGGCACAGCTATTGTCAAAATGGCACCTGCCTTCTCTTGGCTAGTTACAGACTGCTAGTGCTCAGTGACTGGAAAGAGAGAGATGTGCCCCCTTTTTTTCCCCTCTAGGTTAGCAAGTACATTGTCCCTTACAGGGCTCCAAGCCGTACTCATGCCAGGCTCTTCCTGCAGCTTTATCACCAGTGGCTTGGCTGCTGCATTCTAGTCTCATCTCACTCCAAAACTGGTGCTGAGGCTCTAGGCCACTGGGGACCTGAGCTGTGTGTATCCACACCCTCCATATAGGTCCACAGTGTTCCTCTAATTTGAGTGTAGTCTCTTCTGTCATTTTCTAGCTCTTTCCTGAGACTGTGGTCTCTCTAGTTTACCTATATTTAACAGGAAAAAAATACATTTTCCAAATTACAGACTACTTTTCACCTCTACTTAGTGTTATATTTATCTATTATCTATCATACATTTATCTGTCTGCTTATCTATTATCTATCTAATTACCTACCGATTAACTCTCTACTTATCTATGACACTACACACATAAGGGTAACTTAAAAAGTTTAAGGAAAATGAAATTAAAATCTCAATTTATTTTGGTACAAAAGCATTGAATTCATACATATGAAAAATCTTCAAACAGGAAATTGCATATTATGAAAAATGCTGTGCATTGATTTAAACAATTTTTACACCAAAATATCTTTTAATTCCATTTTCCAAGAACATTTTGAAGTACCCTCTTATAAACTAATATCACTATTTGTGTGTCCCGAAGGAACCAAGTACTTTGCCTCCAATTCTTCAGTCATTTATCAATAAAATTTATTAGAAGAAAAATATTATTCACTGAAAAATATTCTTCACTTTTTGTTCATACATTTTCCTAATCAAACTCTATTCCTCTCCCCTTTGGACTAAATTCTGATACATAATTTGATGATAATGATAATGATCATACTGATGTTCCTCATGACCTTGCTTTTTACTGCCATGGAAACATTGGCTAAATTGAAATTTAGGGGTCTGGAGTTTTCTACCCACCTCACTGCACTCTTTTTCCCTAAAGGGGGATGAGATTCATTTCTGAATAGATGCTCCTGGGAAAAACAGGTCAGGACGCTCAGTCCTGCCCCTGATATGCCAAACATTCAGAACTTTGCTGGATGTATGGATTGTTAGAACAATGCAACACACTAACACAATTTACTGCAAATTATAGAACCAAAGATGTAACAATACAGGCTCTTCCTGAGAACACATTGAACAATTAGTGAAATTCACACCACAATGAATTAATGAAAAAAAAAAAAACAGATAAAAAAAATCAGTGCCATACACCATGTTCTTTTATCACAGAGGAACTGAATCATTAATAACTGAAAGATAAGTAGAAAATAACCCATACATTTCAAAGTAAAAACATAAAATCACATGTGCACATAACTGTGATTGAAAGAAGAAATCATAGTTGAGGTTGATACCCAAGATTGAACCATAAAGTTAATACTGATGTGGAGTGTGGCAGATTAAGAGGGAATTTATAGGCTTAATCTTTTTAGATTTCTTTTTATTTATTTGAAAGGTAGAGTTACAGAGAGAGGAACAGAGACAGAGTGAGAATTCTTCCATCTGCTGGTTCACTCTCCAAATGGCTACTACAGCCAAGTCTGGGCCAGGTCAAAGCCAGTAGCCCACAGACTCTTCTGGGTCTCCCATGTGGGTACAAAGGCCCAAGCATTTGGGTCATTCTCCACTGTTTTCCAGACACAATAGCAGAGAGCTGAATTGCAAATGAAGCAGCCAGAACTCTAACTGGTGCCCCTATAGGATACCCTATGGCTTAGCAGGCAGATTTAACCTCCTATGCCACAATGCTGGCCCCTAGGCTTAAATAGAAAGGAAAAAAAAAAAAAAAGAAAGAAAAATAAGATAACCTTGTAATGGCAAGGAAAGTAAAAGGAACAAACAGACATTTAATGTTAAGAACCAGCAAGACCACAAAGCAAAGATCTTCTCTGTGCAAGTGTTTACCAATATCTTAGCTTCTGTTAATTCACTGCCTTTAGCACCTCGTGTTCCCAACTGTAATTGCCTACAGATGTGGCCAAATGTCCCAAAAGAGGTAGAGCAAAGTCATCCATGGGTGAGCACCACTGACTTAAATAATATGAGCAAATTCTTAGAAAAGTGTAACCTAACAAATTATGGTAAGAAGACAGAAAATCTTAACATTATATTTTTATAGCCATTAAATATTTTAAGCTATCTAGTTTGCTTAAAATTAAGATTTATCGAAAATCACAAGTTGTCAATGAAATATATCAACAAAAAGTCTTGCGTATTATGAGTATTATGAGGGAGTTTTAAATGTCATGGAAAATGCATCATATGAAAAAACTATGCATGGATTTCAAAATATTTTGTACCAGATAAGCTTATCTTTGTTTATTTATTTGAAAAGCAGTGAGATAAGAAGGAAGAGGATGACAAATTCAGACAAACGGGTATCTTTCACTGGCCTGTTTATTCCTGAAATGCCCACAATGGTCTTCCCTGAGCCAGGCTGAAGCCAGTAGCTGGAAACTCAAACTGGTCTCTCATACCAGTGACGAGATCCAAGTACTGGAGCCGTCACCTGCTGCCCCACAGGATGCACACTAACAGGAACCTGGATTTGGAAATAGAGATGGGATTGGAACCCAGGTACTTCTATATGGAATGCAGGTATCCCAAGTAGCAGCTTAACCATTGCACCAAATGCCTATTCCAAACATCTTTTAATTCCGTTTTCTATGATATTTTTGATACCCTCTTCTGTTACTGGGAGTACAAATTCACTACTTTGGAAAATAATTTGGCACTATCTTGGGAATATGAACATTCATACTCTGTGCAATCCAGGCCTTCCTCTTTCATATTTCTACCATTGAAGAAATTTCGTGTCCCAGGAAACACAAAAAGAGCACACAAAATAACAAAAAATTGGAAACCAGAATGAATGTAACTTTGAAAAAGGATAAATCATTATATATCTGAAAAATAAAATTGATGGACATGGAAATGTATGACCTAATCTGGGAAGAAGGTAAAAGGAAGAAAATTATTCCTAAAGCAAGTCTGGGGGCTCTGACATTACTCTTACCTTCAGGAGATCAATCCCAAAATTCTGAGTGGTTGGCAGTCTGGTAAGTGCATCATCCAGACAGGAGCTGGAGGATCTATTAAATTATTTGTGTATGTGTATGATTTAGAACTAACTGTCTCGATAAGTCTCAAGCAGATAAATGAGTTTATATTAAGCAAATTCTATTTCTATAATACAATGACTGGAAAGAAAATGAAGTCATCAAAGATGTCCAATAGAGCAAGGTTTTCAACCTTTCTTTAGAAACAGAATCTGAAGTATTTTACTACACCCACCACTGAAGCGAATGAAGCCTTCAGCCCCACTGACATCAACACTTGTTACTCTTGAGTGGTCTATGGGAATGATGCTCAACATCTTTGAGAGTGGAGAAATTTGTATGTTTGCAGGTATGTTGGGGGAAAGCAGATTTTTTAGGCTTGTAACTGTATTCTTTGAGTCATTGGGACATTAGTGCCCCTCTGGGATTTCCTCATTTAGATCTCTGGTTTGTAGAAATATTTCTTTTTTTAAAAAATATTTATTTTATTTATTTGAAAGGCAGAGTGGTAGAGAGAAAGGGAGAAAGCTATTTTCCACTTACTGATTCATTTCCCAAATGGCCGCAATGGCTAGGGGTGGAACAGGCCAGAGTCAGGGGCTCAGAACTCCACACACAACCTTGTAGGTGGTTGTGGTCCAAATACTTGGGCCATCATCCATTGCCTTCCCAGATGCATTATCAGAGAGCTGGGTCAGAAGCAGAGCATTTAGAAGTTGAACTGGCCATACTATACAGGATGCTGGTGTTACATGCAATGGTTTAACCCACTGTGCCACAATGCCAACACCTGTAGAAATATTTCTTAGTTGGTCCTGGGACATCTAAAATTCATTCCACTTGTGTGCTTGCCATTTTGTCTGACTTTCTTTGAATGAATAAAATAGAATTCTAGAGTCCGATTTTGCCACTCCTCATTTAAGTGGTCTTAAGTACATGTTTGTGTCTGAATAGAAGTCTGAGACCAGTACCCAACTCACTGTATTTGAGGATTCAATGAGTTGCTAAATATATGTCTTTGACTCAGTCCTCAGCACTTAATAAATGCCCATTCTCCACCTCTTCTGTCCTTTTTTTCATATCCTGTCTAAGGAGTTACTCACAGCCAAGGACAAGGAGATGTGCAAGGGATGTCTAAATGGCATGCAACCAGCATCCTCATTCTGTGCTACGAGCTAACACTTCCATGCAGAAAACAGGCAAGAGGGGGCGGGACAACACCAGAGTTCCAATAACATCTTTCTTAGAATCAGACATCTTTGTGCCTCACTCTAACTTACGATGAAAAACACATCATGTGTCTCAGAGCATGTAATCAGGTCCTTGTATCTATTTGCCCCACATACATGCAATCTGAAAATTCTGCCCAAGTAGTTGGTCACTAAAACAGCTATCAAAGTAGCTCTCCTACAGCCTTGTCATTTTCTCGTACATTTCAGTTCATGTCTCAGGAACAACTAGCAACTATCTGATGGGTAACTTTGTTCTGAGAGCTTAATTCCATTGTTTTCTTCATAAAATACTTACATTTTGTGGTTTATCACATATGTGATTCATTTAACCTGTTTAAGATTTGAAAATGGTTTGTTCTCTATGACTTAGATTAGATCTCTTTAAAAGTGGTAAGGGAGAAGTTTCTTTATCTGCTTTAATAAAAGAATGAAACATGTTTTCTCATGTGTAGCTTTTGAGTGAAATATTCTTGGAAAAATAAAGAAGGAAATGTCCTTTATATTTTTCCAAAATATTCAGGAAACAGACACTGTTGGTGTTTTAGGATTCTGGAATTCATACATGGAAATAGATTTTCAAATTAAGCGAAATATTTCTCCACAAGGAAATTTGAAGCAATGATTTCCCCCAGAACTTCATTTCCCTCTAATGTGCCCCAAATGAAGAAAACAGAATAGAATCTTAGAAAGACAAAATTTGGGTAGATAGAATTCAAGAAGAATCTCTATCTATCCTTTAACAAGCAGAGCAATATTGTTATTTTAATTGATTTTGGAGAACACTGAGCATGACTTCATCCTGCAGAAATCCCACACCAAGCTTCCCTGGAAGGCAGCCTCAATTAAAAATTCTTAACTAGTACTCCAACAGTATTTTTTTTTCTTCACTTTGTGTTGCTATATGGGGGCAAACTGTTGAAATCGTTACCTAATATATACTAAACTGATCTTTTGTATATAAAGAGAATTGAAAATGAATCATGATGTGATTGGAAGGGGAGAGGGAGCGGGAAAGGGGAGGGTTGTGGGTGGGAGGGAAGTTTTGGGAGGGGGAAGCCATTGTAACCCATAAGCTGTACTTTGGAAATTTATATTCATTAAATAAAAGTTTAATAATAAAAAAAATTCTTAAAGATATGGAAATTCCTGGGTATGTTTTTTATGTCTGTAATTTTAGTCTCTTCGATAATGGTTGATCTAGAGCTTGAAGAAGGTGCCACCATTCAGAAATCCCCACAGGAACCTTACAGAATGCTAGCATTGAATGAAACATAATTGGAATATAATCTTTTCAAGAGATAGTAGAGAGGCTTGTCTACAGAAATGTAAAGCTTGTTTATCTGAGATAAGATAGGTGTGACTATATTGTAAAATGTGAAGCACTCTGATGATCCTTACTATGATGGCTATCTTCTAGTTCTGCTCATCAAGATGTTAGCTTTTAGATAAACTTTCTGAGTACAGTTTCAAAGCAATTTACCCTTTTAGAAGACAAAGACCCATTTCTTTCATTCCCATCTGGCATAGAAGACCTGTTAGGATTATTTTTGGGCAGAGTCAATATAATGCAATTTTCTTTAACACGTGAGTGGGGTTCAGTTCCCTGTTCTGGAAGCTTAATCTGCACGGTTGATCATGCCATTGTCCCCATCTAGATGTTGCCTACGAACCACTCTATTTTTTCCCTTATAATGCTGAATTTAGAATTTTCATTTTTTGAAAAATCAGACACATATATTGTCTTCCTGTAAATATAAGTAATCATTTTTTACTGAAATAAGTTGAGATGCAAGAAGTTAACTATACAAATCAGAGAGCAGTGGAAAGTCCCCATGACTAGTAGATGGGATGTACAAAAATTTCATTCCTTTTAGATATGGAATTTTATTAGCTGAATGTGCAGGGTGTATATTTCTAGCCTTGGATTACCATTGGATAGTATTTTGCAATCTTAAAAGTGTTAAAATTTTTTATAAAATTTAGCAATACACTTAATGAAAATTTGATTTACCCTACCTACCTTGCTAGATGTTGATATTTTAACCTATAATTCACATTTAATGACTCCTCAGACTACTATTACTGAGAAAATTGCTAAAGTTTAAATATCACACATAGAAAGTACTTGAAATATAACTGTATTACATATATTTTTGCTATTTATCCATTTTAGTAATTATTTCTACTTGAATAGCACTACTTATAAATAATTTTCTATAAACCATATTAATTATTAGCTCATTCTTATTTTGCAGGTTTTAAGTCTCACAGAAAGGTTTACTAGTTTGGAAGAAAAAATTTACCTCTTAACCCTGGCATATCCCATGTGGAAGTTACCTGGTTCTTGAGAATAAAGCTACAGAGCTTTAATTTTAAAAAAAATATGTCACTGTTTGTATTTAAAAACATGCAAAATTATTTTACCCAAATCATGTATTTCCATTTTTGTCTAGTAATAACTCTTTCTGGTGACTCCCAGTTCTACTAGCATTGCCCCTATGGAGCAGTTGGAGAGAAAGAGGACAGCAGGACCCTATCTCCCACCCCTACTCTGACCCCAGGTGGCCTTGCTGCCTGCAGGGTTCCAGAATAACTTTTGTGCTCAGACCCAATGTGATCATTTAAACACTGGTCAATGGGGCAGACAACACGTTAAGTACCTGCTTGGGACACTGGCATTCCATATTGGAGTGCCAGTTAGAGCCCTGGCTAATTGCTCCTGATCTAGCTCCCAGCTAAATGCACCCAGGAAACCCTGGAAAATGGATCATCCACATGATAGACAAGGATGAAGTTCCATACTCCTGGCTTCGGCTTGGCCCAGGTCTTGCTGTTGCAAGCCATCTGGCAAGTGAACCATCAGAAGGAGTATTTCTCTGTCACTCTACTGTTCAGATAAATAGATAAATAAGTCTCATTAAAAACAATATGAGTCACAATTTGTCCTTGTGGTTTCCTCTCTGGAACACATTCCTCCTACAGTCCTTGCCTCAAAGGGAATTGGTTAGAACATATGATGTACTACTTCCGGTTTACTATTCAGCTCATTTACAGGTAAATTTTCTCTTTTTATTATTTTTAAATATGAAACATCGAGTTATAAAGACAATCCAAGGTTCTAAGGTACACATATCTTTATTCTCCTTCGAACCTGCATCATCTGCAGAAACTAAGTGCATGCTTGGACCGCCTCACTCTATGAGAGGAAAAAATGCAAACACTCTGCTGGTTGCACCTTATCACTTTGCCTTTCTTCCAAGGTGCATTTACTTAATGTATTATATTCATTTTACTTAACTTGTGCATTAATTTATTAACAAATCATTTTATTTTTCCTATCAACATTGATCTCTTTCCTCCTCCTACTCAACACAGCCCCCTCTCTGTCCTCTCTTGGTTAGCACTGCCCTTTGGAAGCAATGGGATTTTCTCCTAGAGAACAGTTTTCCAGTGACTCATGGACCCACCAGTGCTATTTTAAGGCATGGTAGGCTGGGCCATGAAGGGTAGACTTGGGGCAGGCTGCTAGAGGGAATAAAAGAACTTCTGGTTGCTAAGCAACTTCTGAGCACGCTGAGAGTTCACAGATGCCACCCCACATGACATGTGACCAGAGTCGAGGAATGCAGTCGAGCATAATGACAATGATTTACTAGCTTAAAAAAAAGAAAGAAAATTGGAATGCTCCTGGTAAGAAATACTGTTTTCTTTCCTTTATTTCCTATTCTGAAACCCACAGTTATCAAGAAAGGGACAAGAACTAGAAAACTCACAATTTCAAGAAATAAGAGTTAATTAAAACTCCAAAGTACAGCCTTTGAAGAATATAACCAAATATGGAGAGGCTTGGGCCAAAGGGAGGGAGAGCACTAAACACCAGTGAATACAGCACTAGATTTTATGTAGTCTGCAGCAAATTCTACTTGCAAAAGGCCGACAGACTGAAGGAATATTGGGAACTTCCATATTGGGTGGGATGAGATTCTCTGCTGCAGAAAAGTGGAGCAGTTTTGAAAGAAGAATAATGCATTTTATTGATAATGGAAATAGTCTGAAGATAAGGTAGGATGGAAGAAGGAAAAAACACACTCTACCAGGGCATTTCAAAAAGTTTATTTGAAATACACATTATCCAAAATCTATACATGAGTTTTAAGAAATTTTGCATAAAAATAAACTTATACTTTTTATTAAAAGCTTTTGTTTGAAAGGGAGAGAGAGAGAGAGAGAGAGAGAGATGACTGAGAAAGAGAGTTCTCATCGGCTGGTTCACCAATGAAATGCTTGCAGTGATTGATGGACAGAAGGCAAGAATTAGGAACTAAATTCAGGTCTCTCATGTGGCTGGCAGGGACTTAAGTACTTGAGCCATCACTGTGCCTTTCAACAACTGCATTAGAAGGAAATGAATCAGGAGCTGGAGCTGGGGATTAAGCCCAGGTATTCCAGTATGGGATGCATGATACTTAACTGCTAAGCCAAATGCCCAGCTCTAAACTTATCTTTTAATTCTGTGAACTGTTTGAAGTTTCCTTTTATATGTACAAACTACATATAAGGAGCTAAGGAGCCACACAGACTTCCTTGAATGATATACTTATCCCAGATTGAGCAATATAACCAATATAGCACTCTTTTTCATATTATTTATTTGAAAGGCAGAGTGGCGGAGGGAGAGATCATCCATCTGCTGGTTCTCTTCCCAAATGGCCAAGCAGAGAGGGCTAGGCCAGGCTGAAACCAGGAATCAGGAACTCCATCAAAGTGTCCCATGTTGCTGGCAGGGACCCAAGCACTTGGGCCAGCATCTGTTGCCTTCCCAGGTGCATTAATAGGAAGCTGTGTCAGAAGCTAAGTAGCTGGAACTATACTCAGCACGTTGATGTTCACCATTGTTAAACAGGTGTCTTAACCTGCTGTACCCCAATGCCAGCCCCCATCACAACATGAAGAGAAGTACCTTCAGTAAGAAGATTTTGCAGTTACAGTGCACTGTTAAGCACACACACACACACCCCACAAATGGAAAGGAGATTTTTAGATCCTCTGTTCAATCACACCTCTCCAACCAAGTCCTCAACTCTGGATTGAGTGACCCACACGCTTGGGTAGAATGGTCTTTAACTTTATGCATGGATTTCAAAAATATTTTGCAACCCAAAATTTATTATTAGTTCAGTTTCTCATGAACTTTTTGAAGAATTCTTTTAATGTAATGTTATCAGCTTGCATTAAATGAAAAATAATAGCTAGGAGCATTTGGAATAGACCTGTCCTCACAGTCTCCTTTCTGTAGTTGGATGTAAATAATTGTCTGTGTTTCACAAATCAACACAGAAATAGTTAAGTAAACTACTTAACATTACTTTTTAATTTCTAAAACAGAGAAATAATTTATTAAATTCCACTATTAAAAAGGAAAAATTATGAATGTGATCAAAATTAATTATAAACCTACCAAATTAGAATAATGTAAAACCACATTCCAATATAGAACAAAACAGAATGCACTGCATGAAATGCATGTATGGTAAACAAAAGCAGATAATAAAATCAAGAATTTATATATTTTTTTAAAAATTTATTTATTTTTATTTATTTGAAAGATAGAGAGGTAGAGACAGAGAGAGGTCCTCAATCTGCTGGTTCATTCCTCAGATGTCCACAATGGCCAAAGCTGCACCGATCCAAAGCCAAGAGCCAGGAGTCTCCTCCGGGTCTCCCACATAGGTGCAGGGGCCCAAGGACTTGGGCCATCTTCTACTGCTTTCCTACGACATAGCAGAGAGCTGGATCAGAAGAGTAGCAGCCGGGACTAGAACCGGCACCCATATGGGATGCTGGCACCTCAAGCTAGGGCTTTAACATGCTGCACCACAGCACTGGACCAAGAATTTATACTTCAAAAAAAAATTATATCAATAAGATGATATTGCTATAAATAAAATACCTAAAACAATAGATTCTCATAATGGCTTAAAAAGATGTGAATTACAGGTTCTCTACAAGAGATATACCCAGAAAAAAATGACACAGAAAGATTAAGAGGATACAAATATACTACACAAAGGCAAACAAAATAAAGTAGGGAATTGATGGTTAGAAAAGATAATGCTGACAGTCCCAAAGTGACAATTGTCATATGTTCTCCCTGATCGGTGACAATTACCTGAGCACCTAGACAGAAACCTGTAGAAGTGAAATGGACACTATGAAAAACACTTGATCAGCCCTTGTCCTGACTGTCAAGGGACAACTTACTATTTTATTCCTTTTAGTATGTTTTTTGTTCTACTTAATACCATTTGTTGAACTCTTGAATTAACATACAATTATTCTTAGGTGTTGAAATTTAACTGAAAAATGATCCCTGTTAAATATAAGAGTGGGAATAAAAGAGGGAGGGGATGTACAATTCAGCACATGCTCACTTGGACTTATATTTAATGGTAGAGCTAGACACGTGCCAGGGGATTCCAATTCAATCCTATCAAGGTGGCATGTACCAATGCCATCTTACTAGTCAAAGTGATCAGTTTAAGTTCATAATTGATCATAATGATAGGATTAAGTGTCAAAGGGATCACATAAACAAGACTAGTATCTGCTAATAATAACTGATAGAATTAAAAAGGAAAGAATGGTCCAACATGGGAAGCAGGATTCACAGCAGACACATAGAATGGCAGATGTCCTAAACAGCACTCTGGCCTCAGCATCAGCCCTTAAGGCATTTGGATATGGCTAAAAAGCTCATGAGAGTTTCACAGACGTGGAAAGCCCAGACACTGTGACAAAAAAAAAAAAAAAATGGCCTAAATGAAAGATCTCTGTGAGTGAGATCCCAGCAGAAAGAACAGGCCATCAAAGAAGGAGGTACCTTTCTCTGAAGAGAGGAGAGAACTTCCACTTTGATTATGGCCTTGTTTAAATAAGATCGGAATTTGTGAACTCAAGAGGCTTCCATAGCCTTGGCAGCTCATGACAAGAACTGCAGGTGATTACTGACGTCATAAATAAGAGTGTCAATTGTTAAATCAACAACGGGAGTCACTGTGCACCTACTCCCCATGTAGGATCTCTGTCCTTAATGGGTTGAACTATGCGAACTAACGGTAAAACTACTACTCAAACAGTACTCTATACTTTGTGTGTCTGTGTGGGTGCAGTCTGTTGAAATCTTTACTTAGTATATACTAAGTTGATCTTCTGTATATAAAGATAATTGAAAATGAATCTTGATGAAGAATGGGATGGGAGAGAGTGGGAGATGGGATGGTCAGGTCAGGTGGGAGGGAGGTTATGGGGGGAACAGCCACAATAATCCAAAAGTTGTACTGTAGAAATTTATATTGATTAAATAAAAGTTGAAAAAAAGATAATGTTGAAATAAAAAATTAAATACTTCCAAAGAGGAACCATTAAAATGATGTGTACTAATTTAAGAGAAGACCTAATATAGTTTTAAATTTTTTCTTCTTACTAAATAGCAAGGCATTTAAAAGTACAAAACTGCAGAAAATATACAAAGGTCTTAACTTAGAACACAATGGTATTTAGAATATTTATTTCAATTCATTTACCTATAAAAGATCATGTGATCAAAAAATATTTTAAAACAGCATAATTATAAATGTCAACAACACACTCATCCATGTGACCGTATATACTAAAATTACAGAATTAGCTTCCTTTACAAATTCAAAAGGAATCTAGGTAAATTACAAAGAGAGGAAAAAAATCCATTGAAGAATTCTGAATCACTGATATTGAATTAAAAATTGAGATGTGAAGTTTACTCTAAGTCTAATTTCTTATTGCCTAATATTTCAGAAAAGGGACTGGTGTTTTAAAAAGATATGTAGAATTTAATTTATCCCATGCAGTCAATGCTGGACAATCCCAAGTTTGGACCTCTGTCTTCAATGATGCCAGGAAAGAGGTTGATGTTTCCCTCACCATGAAGGTTGAGCTCTGATTATTGTACATCATGTGGCAACAAACCAAAGCTTGGATTTCAGCCCCTAATCATGCCAGGAACAAGGTGATTCCTCTAAACTTAAGTGTCAGGTTAGCAAGTTGGAGCAAGAGCCATGGCCCTGCCACTTTGTGTAGTACTGCTCACGTGTCCCAGCTCATGATCACCCTAAGAGAGGGGTTGCTGTTTCCTTAATCATGAAGCTTGCGGCGGCCATTGGAGGGTGAGCCAACGGCAAAAAGGAAGACCTTTCTCTCTGTCTCTCTCTCTCACTGTCCACTCTGCCTGTCAAAAACAAAAACAAACAAACAAAAAAAACTGCAGATCAACAATTTTTCTCCTGCTGGGGTGCATGTGTGTTTCTCTGGTCTGTTGCCCTTGTCTGTGTGATATTTATGATAGAAAAACACAAATTTTCTTAACAGCTAGAAATTTTTTTTTTTTTTTGACAGGCAGAGTGGATAGTGAGAGAGAGAGAGAGAGAAAGGTCTTTCTTTTCCATTGGTTCACTCCCTAATGGCCGCTGCGGCTGGTGTGCTGCAGCCGGCACACCGCGCTGATCTGAAGCCAGGAGCCAGGTGCCTCTCCTGGTCTCCCATGCGGATGCAGGGCCCAAGCACTTGGGCCATCCTCCACTGCATTCCCGGGCCACAGCAGAGAGCTGGCCTGGAAGAGGGGCAACCGGGACAGAATCCGGTGCCCCGACCGGGACTAGAACCTGGTGTGCCGGTGCCGCAGGCGGAGGATTAGCCTATTGAGCTGCAGCGCCAGCCAACAGCTAGAAATTTGCTATACTATTTAACTCTTTGTTAAGAGGAAAATACAAACTAAAATTTCAGAATAGATAAACATTATATATAATAATGTAAGAGGCTATAATTAAAGCTATGCTCAGAAGAGTGTGACTACAGGAAGGCTGCATGGGAGTGATCCTGATACTTGATCATGGAAAGGATTTAAGGTGGTAAGGAGGGAAAACAGGACATGAAGAAGATGACGACTCCTGTACTGTTTGATATTGGAGTCTCATGTCTTCTGTGGGCTTCTGAGATCTTATCAGGTATTATATACAGATGTTCCTTGACTAATACTGGAGTTGCATCCAGATAAACTGATCTTGAGGTGACAATACTCCAGGTGGAACACACATGAACTCTACCTAACCTACCGCACTTTCTATACAGCGGCACAGCATATTGTAGAGCATGTGCTGTCCCCTTCCGATAATGGGTTTGACCTAGTATCACTGATGAGGATCCAGTCATGCCGTGCTAGCCTGGTAAAAAAAAAACCAAACCCAAATCCCACATTTCAAGGACAATTTCTGCTAAGTACCTACGGATTTTGCACCACAAGAAGGTAAAACACTCCTAAGTCGAATCTCCATGAGTCATGGGTGTATCCTGTGAGCCTTTGCCTTTCACGTGACAAGTGGTCCCCAGATTTCCCAAGGACTTCTCTCTAATACTGGTCACAACCACTGCTAACATATCGAAAAAACCTACTTATGGCTCCTGTGTAAGGATATTTCAGAGAATGGGATCTCATGATCTTTCATTGTGGGTGTTTATCTCTATGCAGGAACACGAAATAATCTTTTTCTGTCTTCTGTCGTCTCACGCAGGAGCGAGAAATACTGTTTTATTTCTTTATGTGGCTTTTACTTTTTTTCTTTAGCCCCTAATAATGCTTTATTAACAACTTGTAAGAGATTTACAGAGAATTACATATTTCACTGCTCCTTAAAATGAATTGCAATTGTATTTTTGAATATATCCTTTTTTAAAGAAAAAAGGCCTAAGATTTGTCATCAACATTAGCATTTGTTATGACAAACCTATGTGGGCTCTAATTTTCACTTAGTATTTGAAGGTTAGATGACAAATTCATATTATATGTTTTTCAAGTTTGGAAAAGGTAGTGTGTCCACATTGATACATTTCTTTTAAAATTGTTTTATATAGCCAATAAAACACATTTAGAATGATCGCTAACAAATCTCTTTATAAAAATGAAACAATGTTTCTCATGGTGGTTCTAAAAACAAAATCAAACCTAATCTTAATGCCTTTTTATACAGACACATTTGCTTTACGAGAAGTCGATAAATCTAATCTTCCCTGAAGGTTGACATAAATACTATTTTTAAAAATGATTTTGTTTATTTATTTGAGAGGCATAGTTACAGAGAGAGGGAGAGACAGAAAGGTCTTTCGTCCATTGGTTCACTCCCCAGTGGCCGCAAAGACCAGAGCTGTGCTGATCTGCAAACAGGAGCCAGATATTCTTCCTGGTCTCCCATGCAGGTGCAGGGGCCCAAGCACCTGGGCCATCTTCTACTGCTTCCCAGGCCATAGCAGAGAGCTGGATAGGAGGAGGAGCAGCTGGGACTAGAACCGGAGCCAATATGGGATGCTGGCGCTGCAGGCAGAGGATTAACCTACTGTGCCATGGTGCTGGCCCCCATAAATGCTATTTTGAGTTAGCTTATGCTTCTTTTATTAAGTGGGGAGGGTTTGGTGCTGAGATCGAATAATGCTCTGAAGTATTCCCTAATGGAAGACTCATGAAGTCAAGGATTTAGTGATTATGTCAAGTAAATGATTTCCATTGTACTCAAACACACCAGCTCTTCTGAATTTATTAATGAATGTTGATGATTCGATTGACTAGAGAGATTGGTACACACATTGTGAGTTTATATAGCTATTGTTTATTGTGCCCTATTGTGAATCAAGTGCTGTACCCACCTGTGGTTGATCCAATGACAAACAAGACTTGGACTTCATCCTTGAACTTGGAGACAGAAATACATATCCTTAAATACAAAGTGGTGTCCTACCTGCCATTAGCTACATTTGAAAATTGATACTGGAAGCAGAAAAGTGGCATTGAAATACTTCCAGGAAGGCTGGTTAGGTATTTACAGAATATAAAAGAAATATTTTTGGTATAATTACATTTTTTATCATTTCAGAATAGCATTTGGAGGACATATGGTGAGAGCATTTTGAAAGCAATGGTGCTTTGCAAATAAAATTATAATGGTGGTAACCTCTTTTGGGAGATAGTATACACTGGAATCTGAAAAACAATGTAGTACAAGCTACCAACATAATACTGAAAAGGAAATTTGAAGTAGAAGAGTAAGTGTGGGTGGTTTAGCCAGGAATTAGTCAGAAAACCAGACCCTGAATTAGAAGGATATTATTTAAAGGAGATCACGAAAATGAACTCTCAGAATCAAATCCCTCTCCTGCTACTAGACTTTAAATAATTTGAGCACTGCTACCATGGGCTCTTAAGGTCCTCCCCTTGGAGCAGACATAAAGGGATTTGGAAAGATTTTAAAGCATAGTATGTTTTATCTGGTACTTTAGATACAGATATTTCCTATCCCCAAATTTTAAATGTCAACAACAATGAAAATTACTTGTCTATATGGGAAAATTCTAGGTTTAAAAATTGCAAACAAAATTCAGGACTGTACTGCAAATGCACCTTAGATTTTATTTCAAGTATATTAGGAAGTTTTGTTTTTAGGATTCTATCAAGACAAATTATTGGAAAATATGAAAATATTTTACCAAGACAGTCTTTGATAAAGTTTCAGTCATTTCTGAATAAAATGGGGAAAAAAAAACCTGAGAAGAAAAAGGAAAGAAATTTTCTTAAACACAATTGAACTCACCATGATTTAAACTCAACTTCAACTATTATATTGAATAATATAACAGATTTTTCCATCATATTGAGAATAGATACAATACCTGTTAATAACACTGTTATTTAACAATGCTTCACTAACATAAGACAAGAAAGAGAAATAGGAGGACAATTATTAGAAAAAGAGACAAATTATAATTATTTGAAGATAAGTTTGCTGAGACAACATAACTCAATTAAAATATATTAGCCCCAGGTCCGGTGCCAAGGCTCACTAGGCTAATCCTCTGCCTGCGGCGCCGGCACCCTGGGTTCTAGTCCCAGTTGGGGCGCCAGATTCTGTCCCGGTTGCCCCTCTTCCAGTTCAGCTCTCTGCTGTGGCCCGGGAGTGCAGTGGAGGATGGCCCAAGTGCTTGGGCTCTGCACCCACATGGGAGACCAGGAGAAGCACCTGGCTCCTGGCTTCGGATCAGCGCAGTGTGCCGGCTGCAACGCGCTGGCTGTAGCGGCCACTTGGGGGGTGAACCAACGGAAAAAGGAAGACCTTTCTCTCTGTCTCTGTCTCTCTCTCACTGTCTAATTCTGCCTGTCAAAAAAAATACGAAAAAGATATGTTAGCCCCAAAGAAAATCCTGTTATGGTAGGTTGATATGAAATTTTATATCTGACAGAAACTGTAATTAGAGAGAAAGACTACAAAAGGAAGAATGCTACAATCTCAGATATCTGGGAGCACTTCCAAATCAGAGGGGAAAATTGTTTCTGTTACAGGCACAGGAGGAGGACACAGCCAGGAGAAGCAGACTATTCGGGAAACTGGGCAAGTGGAAGGAAATGCCCAGTGAGGTTTCACAGGAAGAGGTCTTGCTGTGACCACTCAGTTCCCAGGAGAAGCTGAGAAAGAGGGCCCTTTCCATCTTGTTCTTGCTTTCTCAGGCTTCAGGAACAGCAGGAGTTCAGGGGAAAGAAAGAAACCTGGCTAAGGCTTGGTCAAGACAGAGCAGAGTAAGGAATGAGCGGCTGTAAACACTTGGCCGTATGTTAGATATATATTTCATCTACTTATTTTTCTTTCACTTGAAATGGAGATGCGGATAAAAAGGGAGAGAGAGTGACAGAGAGAGAGGGAGGGAGGAAGAGAGAGAGATACATAGAGACAGACTGGTAGACAGATAGCTTCCATCTGCTGGTTCACTCCCCAAAAGCCTACAAAAGGACTGAGTTGGGCCAAAGCCAGGAGCCCAGAATTCAATACAGTTCTCCCACATGGATGGTAAAGACCCAAGAACTTAAGCTTTTGTCTATTTCCTCCCAGGGTGTACAGTAGGAAGTAGCTAGATCAGAAGCAAACCAAGTGGCAACTTAACTGCCACACCAAATGTTCCTTTTTTAGAGTAAGAACTTGTAAATCTTACTTTCAGAAATGGAAGGAAAACTAAGCCACTACAGATAAAAACAAAACAAAACAAAACAAAACAAAACAAAAAACCCTGATACAAAGCCAGAGGTTAAAAAATCAGGGAAATGTTGCAGAAAGCAGTGGATGAATGAGGGAAATGCAAAGCTAACATTTTAAAGAGTCGCTGTCTTTTGAAAAGTCTCCAATTCCCTCTCCCTACATTGTAAGATTTCAGAAAAAAATCAATTCTTTTTTGGGAAACTAGGGACCACAGTGCTCTTGTGTGCTGTGCTACTGAGTCTGAGTAAGTCAATTCCCCAAATATATTTTCTATGTCAGAAGATATATTTTTTAAAAGTCACCATCAATGAACCAATATTGCAGCAAAGAGGGTAAAGCTCCCACCTACAATGCTAGCATCCCACATGGGTGCCATTTTGAATACTGGCTGCTCCATTTCTGATCCAGCTCCCTGCTAATGTGCCTGGGAAAGCAGCAAAAAATGGCTCAAATACTTGGGCCTCTGTATCCATATGGAAGACACAGAAGAAGCTCTTGGTTCCTGGTTCAGTCTGGCTTACCCTGACCAGTGGGGACATTTGGGGAGTGAGCCAGCAGATGGAAGATCCTCTCTCACTCTCTGTTCCTCCCTCCCTCCCTCTCGTTCTCTCTCAATCTCTCTTTCTCTCACTCTATGTGTGTGTGTGTGTGTGTGTAACTCTGACTATAAAATAAATCTTTGAAAAAATAAATAAATAGGGGCCAGCGCTGTGGCATAGCGGGTAGAGACACCACCTGCAGTGCCGACATACCATATGGGCACCAGTTTGAGTCCCGGCTGCTCCATTTCCCACCCATCTCTGCTATGGCCTGGGAAAGCAATAGAGGATGTTCCTTGTCCTTGGGCCTCTGCACCTGCGTGGGAGACCTGGAAGAAGCTCCTGGCTCCTGCCTTCAGATAGGCGCAGTTCTGGCTGTTGCAGCCAGTTGGGGAGTGAACCAGCGGATGGAAGACCTCTCTTTCTCTGCCTCTCCTTCTCTCTGTGTGTAACTCTGACTTTCAAATAAGTAAATAAATCTTTATGGTATCTTTTCCTCAAACACCTGTACTGCTCAATAGCCACAAAGATGAATTGAATCCTGTTAGAAATGAACATATCTGCTGTTTGTGGTAAGACTTGGGTTTTTCAGATGCAGCTTGCTTCTATCTCTGAGTCCTACTGAGAATTTATATCAAGAATCTTTTCTTTGGGACTGGCGCTGTGGTGTAGCAGGTAAAGCTGTTACCTGTAGTGCCGCAATCCCATATGAGCTCTGGTTTGAGTCCTGGCTGCTCCACTTCTGATCCAGCTCTTTGCTAAGGCCTGGGAAAGCAGTAGAAGATGGCCCAAGTCCTTAGACACCTGCACCCACGTGGGAGACCTGGAAGAAGCTTCTGGCCCCTGGCTTCGGATTGGAGCAGCTCCGGCCCTTGTGGCCAATTGGGGAGTGAACCAGCAGATGGAAGACCTCTCTTTCTCTACCTCTCCTTCTCTCTTTGTGTAACTCTGACTTTCAAATAAATAAATAAATCTTTAAAAAAAATAGAATCTTTTCTTACTGACCTATGTAATGGCATGACCACTTGCCTTGTGTGGTTATGTAAATTAAAATAAAAATAAATTTAATACTCACATCTTCGTTTGCATTAGACACATTTGAAGAGGCTCACAGCCCCATGTGATTATAGAATTGGGCAGTACAGAGAAATCTTCCATCATGGAAGATGGTTCTACTGGGTAGCTTCTTCCATGGATGTTTCCGTTCCATCTCACCTGCTGCGAGGGAAAGGCAACCATGTCTGACATTTTCACTGCTGTTTCCTTAGAGTCTAGCTTAGCACTTTTCACATTGCACTTGCTTAAGTCACTAAATGGATAAATGCATAATGTAAACAAAATGATCAGATGAAGCAATGCATGGGCATTGCCACTACCATCAGTTTTTCTTGATTTTCCTGAGTTACTTCTTAGTCATTCTTTTTTTTTTTTTTTTTTGCCATTGGTGTAAGGCTAAGACCTTGTCACTTCTTTTTTTTTTAAATTTTATTTAAGTTTTACAGGTTTCATGTATTTCATATATACAGATTTAGGGACATAGTGATACTTCCCAACCTACCCTCCATCCCATTCATGCTCCAATCCTTCTTCTTTCTTCTCCTAGTCTAACTCTTAATTTTTACAAAGATCTACTTTCAGTTTACTTAATGATCATAAAGTTAACCCTACAATAAATATAAGAGTTTAACAAGTCATATGAAGAAAAAGAGCACTGCTCCTCAACAGAAGAGATGGGGCTTAGCCATTCTTAATGTCCCAGCTTGGGTTGTATTTCCTCTGGGAACCCTGCCTTGACTGAGCTCCCGAAGTGGATTTGGTACATGCTCGTAGCATTAGTCATTTTGTTCTTAGGTCTTTCCCTAATAAATAGGACATTTCTTGAGGGAAGGGCCCTTAACTTCTTATTTCCGTGTTCATGGCACAAGCATAGCACCTGGGAGGTTAACTGAGCAATTAAAGGGACCTCTTTGCCCTTTAAGACTTACTTCTGGAATAAAAGTATTTACCTGCCTTTCAGAATTTTTCTTAGAAATACAAAGCAAACTAGATTTGTGTAACTAAGGAGTAACAAAATGTGTACATAAAATCTATGATGACCTTGGGTTGTATATTCACTCTTTAGCAGAAGACAGTAGAGCTCGATATGGATAAAGCAGTGAGCAGGAAGCAGCTTGGGCCACTTCTGCCGAAGCCCTAGTGAAGACTGAGAGCCGTATCTCGTGCATTGTCTACCCACAATGCTCTATCCCAACTCTATGGCTATTTGAAGTCCAAGAAATTGACTGAGAACACACCAAAAAGTTTTCCAGTAAATTGATGAGTATTGCATGGACTTCTTTTTAAAAATTATTTCTTTAATTCAGCAAGGAGACAGAGAGATAGACAGAGTTCTGCCATCTGCTGATTCACTCCTTAAACGCCTGCAAAGAGACGGAGTCAAGACAAAGCCGGGAACTTGGAACACAATCCAGGTCTCCCACTGAAGTGGCAAAGACTCAGGTATTTGAGCCATCTTTGACTGCCTCCCAAGGTCTGAATCAGTGGGAAGCTTGAATAGGGAGCAGGGCCACTACTCAAACCCAGGCATTCTTACATGGGATGTAGGTATCCTAAGTGGAACTGCTATGTGAAATATCCATCACTCACATCAACTTCTTAAAGTTATTTCTCAAGTTGACTACCTAAGTAGTTTGGCTAAAGATTTAATAACATGAGTACAAGTCACTTGTAGCATTTGTGAAAACTCAGTTGCTTGAGTTCCCTCCTCTCCAAGGTTTGATCAGTAAAGGAGCAGGAAAGGGGCTGGGAATTTGAGTGACTATCAATCAACAACCTATGTGACACTAATGTATCCTATGGTGCACTTCAAAAGCTCTCTGAAACTAGGTTTGACTTTCTTCCATCTTTTGCCTTAAGAGAATAACTTTCATTTTGTTTCTCATTACATGGTTCAGTAATTATGTATAAGAACAATCCACAGGCTTAAACCACATCATACTGCTTAACATTTTGGAAGTTTCAAATTTTGGCCAGACCAGCAACTCTTTGCTCCATGAAATCACTTCTATTTTAACCTGTGCAAAAGCATCATATCCAGGTTGCAGTGTTGCAATAGTTTGCCTCTGTGAGTAGGAGGCTCTTACAGAAAGCTTGTCTATCCTCAGCACACCGCTTCATCTACCAGCAGCCAAGGCATCTTCAGTTTCCTTTTTCTGTGTAAGTGCTTAATGAATAAATAGCACTGCAACTGTTTCAGACCTGCTGACTCACCCTGGGAACATTTTCTTACTTTTTTTCTCCTCTCAAAAATCAAGGAATTTGGATTTTGATTTTGTGTAAGAAAGACCTACATACTCCTATGTCAGTTCCACTCCCCTGGAAATTTAGGTTTTGCATTGTTCGTTGTCTCTTTTAGATTTCCACAGCTTGATTTAAATAATTGAGAAAGTGCCAGAAAGGGGAATCCTGTGGGTGGCCCTTATCCACGGTGACTGAGTGAGAAAATTGCTTGGGTCTTGAATTAATGAGGGACACTCAGAGAATGGATCAAGGGAAAGAGGTGGACACAGAGTACCCAAGAGGCAGGTAAAATGGCATGTACTAAAATCTAACTTATGAGAAATTATTTTTATTTCAAAGAAGGTCAGTGTCTCAAAGAAAAAATGTCTTATTCAGATTATTACTTCCTCTAACATAATCAATGCAACCTGGTTCTTCATTTCTGTTCAGCATAAAGAAAAAGAATAAACTTTATGCTAATAATTTAGCTTCACCTGTCCCAAGTGTGAAATAAAACTGCAGTTTCAGAAACCATTTCAAGCTATTCAGAAACTTCCATTTCCTAGGTCTATGTTGTGTAAATGCAGAGAACAGTTCAATGTACCTTTGAGGGAAAGAAAAGCATGAATATCAAATAACACTGTACAGAAAGCATTTCAAGGCAAGCATTTCGTTCCAAGATTCTGATGGATCTTAAATATTCCAGCCTCTGTGGCCCCACTGTTCTCTTCATGCAATGAGACATCAGGAATTCAACTGAAATTTGGAGATTTATAAGATCCGTTCCTCTCTTGGGTAGCATACAAACACTGCAAGTGTACAGTCTCCTTCTTCTCTCCATTTGAATTTTACTATTTATTACTATGGTTGAGAAGTTTTTACATAACAGCAACAACCAGAAAAACTAGCAGGTGTCTAGCTGTCATTTCTATATCATTGATCTCTGAAGATAACTTCTTAGAAATACATTTTAGTTTGCGTGTTTTTTATGTTTGTTCATTTTTATGTATTTTGAAAGAGAGAGAATCTTCTATCCCGGGATTCTATTCCAAGGGTTCACTCTCTAATTGCCCACAATAGCCAGGGCTGAGCTAGGCTGACTCTTGCATGAGTGGTAGGGACTCAGCACTTGAGAGATCATCTACAGCCTCCTCCCCTTTTCCCTCTCCACCCCTGGAGAATCAGGAGATTAGATTGGAATTAGAGCCAGAGGCAGGTGAATCCCAGGTACTAGACATGGAAAGAAGGTGTCCCAAGTGGCAGCTCAGTCTACTGCCCCACAGTGCCTGGCCCTGAAGGTCACTTTTTATAAGAGGATCACTAGAATTCCTATTGACTTTGACAAAGTCAACTAAAAAACCTTAAATTTTGTATGAAACATAAGTTTAGACAAACCAAACGAAACAGCTGTTTGAAGGCCTCAGAGGCCTTGTGAGACAAAGCTCAAGAAGTGTACTGGGGTGAGAATCACTTTGTTTTTTTCCTTAGGACAGTTACTGATTCCCCCAGGGCACAAATCACAGTGACTGAGTAGAAAGTGGCTCAGCCTTGGCCAGGCTCAGAGGCTTGGAAATAAATAATGGAGGTTCAATTTTATAAGAGCATGCAAAGAATATGAAAAATACAGAATATAGGAGACAGGTGAGACAGAGATTCAAGCTCTAAATCAGGTACAAATGGAGAGAGGAGTTCAAGAGTACGACTTAAAGAAGCACTAGATGAGATTTCCAAAACGTGAACTATCAGTCTCAGTAAGCTCTAGGAAGTCCAAACAAGATAAATCAATGAAATCCACAAATGGGCACATCATGATGAACTACTAACGACTGAAGAGAAAAACTGAATGTTTCTTCCACAGGAAGAGAAAAAAACATTTAAGCTTTTTATTATCTAAAAATAGAGAAAAAGAAATACAAATGAAATGATAAATATAAATCTAAGCAAGTATTGAATATGTAAAAATGATAAAAATGTGTGGGTGCAAACTATTGAAATCTTTACTTAGTATAGAGTTGATCTTCTGTATATAAAGATATTAAAAATGAATCTTAATGAAGAATAGGATGGGAGAGGGAGTAGGAGGTGGGATGGACTAGAGGAGGGAGGGCAAGTATTGAGGGAAGAACTGCTATAATCCAAATGTTGTACTTATGAAATTTATATTTATTAAATAAAAGCTTTCTATAAAAATTTTAAAAATGATAAAAATGCATTATTAAGCTTAAAATAATTTAGAATTAATTATATGTCAACAATATCCAGAAAACTGACAAAGGATATAAATGTAATTGAAGAATAATTGTTTTTGCATTGTCTGGAAACTGATAAACTAGTAGTTGCAAACAGTGTGTGTGACGCTGGGGATGGGAGGTGTGAGTATGAGTGTACATGCATGTACCTAATGCAATAAGAAAAAAGAAAGTAAGGAAAATACTTGATTAATACAAGGCAATAAAGGAAAGAAAAAGGAATGAACAATTGAAGGGACATTTGGTAAAAAGGTAACCTGAACCCAAATATTTCAGTAATAATACTGAATCAAATTCAAATAGACTGATACTTTAATTAAAAGACAAATGTGATATTGGATAAAAACTCAAGACCTAACTATATGGTGCTGAGCATATAAATATAAAAACACAGAGTGGATGAATGCGAAAGAACAGACAAATCCCAGAAATGCTAACTGCTGCTGGGGTTAGGAAGTGGTTTATATGCTGGAAGCATGAGCCCTAGTGTGGTGTCATTGAGGTGGTGTAACCTTTCAGCGGTGGGACCTGGTGGAAGGTAGTTAAGTCACTGAGAGATTACGGTAGTTCTTGAGGATCCCTGGTTAATTCTGGAGATAGCAAGTCACTGTAAAATGTGCAAGCTTATTCCTTCAATCTCTTTGGCTTCCTGTTCTGCTTCTGCTCAAGCTCTTGTCACTGAGATACCATCTGCCGTGAAGCTCCACCAGAGACCCGACACATGCAGTCACTTGATCATTGACTTTCAGCCTCCAAAACTGTGAGCTGAATAAACCTCTTTTCTGTATAAAACATGCAGCCCCGGGCTTCTTGTTATAGGAACAGAAAACAGACTAGTACTCGAACCAACAGAAAGATGTCAAAATTGTACTAATAACAGAAAAAGTAGGTAAAATAAATATTTCTAGAGAAAAACAATGACATTTCATAATGACAAAATGGCCAACATGTTACAAAGACATAAAATTTCTGAATTTGGGGCTGGTGCTCTGGTATAGAAGGTAAAGCTGCCAGCTGCAGCAATGATATCCCATATGGGCATCAGTTCAAGTCCCAGCTGCTCCACCTCTGATCCAGCTCCCTGCTAAAGCGTCTGGGAAAGCAGTGGAAGATGGGCCCCTGCACCCACGTGGGAGACCCAGAAGAAACTCCTGGCTCCTGGCTTTGGATTGACCCATCTTTAGCCATTGAGGCCATTTGGGGAGTGGACCAGCAGATGGAAGAGCTCTCTCTCTCTCTCTCTCTCTCTCTCTCTAACTCTGCCTTTCAAATAAAGACAAAAATTCTGAATTTGCAGACTTCTTATATAATTTAAAGGAAAAATAAAATCTATACTGTAACAGAAAATCTTAAGACATTTCTCTTGGTTGAAAATAAAAAATCATATAAAATGAATAAGAATATAGAGAATTTGACGATATAATTAGCAAGCTTGCCCTAATTGCTGATAGAAAACAGCCTGCTTCAGTTCTCTTAGTAATCCATATTCTCAAATATATATAGGACACTTATCCATAAAAATCTGCAACACAGCATTAAACAAATCACAAAGAACTAGATTTTGTGTTCTCTGGTCACATTAGATATTAGTTGAAATAATAAAAAAAGATTTCTTGGAAATCCCTAAATACTTACATATTTAGCAATATCTTAATAAATAATCCATGTGTTCAAAACAAAATTACAAAAAAAATCAGAACATATTTTAATTGAACGATAATGAAAATATGGCATTAAGACCATATGGAATTCAGACAGAGTTGTAGTTAAAGAAACAACTATGGCCTTCAATTCATATAATAGAAAAGACTGGCAAACAATGATATAAGCATCCATCTCAAAAAGTTGTAACAACAATGTTTTGAAACAGATGGAAAAGAAGAATGTTCAAAAGGTAGGAAACAATGAAATGAACAGGTATTTGTAAAAGGAAAATTCAACAGACCTGAAAGCTGTTTTTCAAAATATGATCAAAGTTGATAAATTCTTGATAAAACTGATTAAAAGTGCACAGGCACAGTTTATCTGTATTAGAAATAAAACACGGACATTGCTATAGATCCTGTGGGAATTAAAAATATGAATGGAAGAAATTACAGATACTTGCTGTTGACAAATTTGAATATTTGGGAGCAATGAACAAATTTTATGAAACAAAACTTTCCTAACAACACCAAGAAGACATTGAAAATCTAAATAATACTAAAATCAAGTGTGTACGGTTTAGGCAAGATGGGGGCTCAAGAACTGGCAGAAAATCCTTAACAGTTTACTCCACTGAGTTTGCTTTTCAGAGGATGTTCCAGGAAAGCTCTTCATGCAACACTGTCTCAGAGAGGCCAGACAATCACTGGACCAGGAAAGCTCTAAGAGACCAATCTGGGTCAGATTTTGAAATACAATTTATAACCTAACAGGAGTCACTGTGTACTTATGTCTCATGTGGGATCTGTCCTTGATGTGTTGTTCAATGTGAAGTGATGCTATGACTAGTACTAAAACAGTATTTTTACACTTTGTGTTTCTGGGTGGGTGCTAACTGATGGAGTCTTTACTTAGTATATACTGAATCGATCTTCTGTATATAAAGATAATTGAAAATGAAAAAAAAAAAACAAAACCTGGTGTTAAATTGGAAATTGCATAGAAAATTAATCAATTTTTAAAAAATATCATGCAGGATCTCTGTCTTTAATGTGCTGTACACTGTTATTTAATGCTATGACTAGTACTCCAACAGTATTTTTTCACTTTGTGTTGCTATGTGGGGGCAAACTGTTGAAATCTTTACTTAATATGTACTAAGCTGATCTTCTGTATATAAAGAGAATGGAAAGTGAATCTTGGTGTGAATGGAAGGGAAGAGGGAGCTGGAAAGGGGAGGGTTGTGGGTGGGAGGGAAGTTGTGGGGGGGAAGCCATTGTAATCCATGGGCTGTACTTTGGAAATTTATATTCATTGAATAAAAGTTAAAAAAAAAAGAAATACAATTTATGAGATGCATGTTGCTTGAGCAGAAAGAGTCCCCTTGCTCCCTTTTTATTCCAGCCTGGACACTCTAACTCTTGCTGTAATAGTCCTGGCCAAGTACTTCTCTGGGAGGCAGTTTCTTTAGGAAAATATACCTCCCCATGGTCTCCTTTACTTGTCACAAATAAATGATGCTTTCCTCTGAGCAGCTCCCACTTGTGACTGATTAATTGATGACATCCTAAGCGAATGGATCTGTTAGCAATACTGTATCTACTGAAGCATTTAATTAATTAAAGTCTTTCCATCAGAATGAAAACAGAAACAGCACAAAGATCACAGAAATCTAGCAAAGCTGCTTCACTAGTAAAATATTTCAGACATTTAAGAATGGAATTGCACTATTTTGCAAACATTTTCTGAGAGAATATAAACAAAGGAAGTGATTTTCCCAATTTGTTTTATGAAGCCAGTTTTACCCTGATGTCAAACTTTGATAATACAAGAAATTCAAATGTAGATTAATTGCTTTCATAAACACAGATGTAATCATCTTCAATGAATTATTAGCAAATTTAAGTGGAAATAAAGAAGACAATTCATCAGGAATAAGTAGGAATTATTACAAATGCTTGGTCTATAAATCAGCTTTTAATTACTATAACACACCTAAGATAAGCTACTTTGAAAGGAAAGAGAAATTTTGGTGGTTCAAGTTCAAGATGGGGTAGCTGCATTGCTAGATCTCTGTTGAGAATATCGGATGGAAATGGTAGAGCTTGTACAGAGGAAAGATTGTATGATGAGTCAGCAAGTAGAGAGAGTGACTGAGTGAAATCAAGTGCTTACACCAACACTCTTATGAGACACACCCTCAATGATCCCAAGGACCTCCTACTAGACTCACTTCCCAGAAATCATATTGGACTATGTTTCCACTGTCTTAGCATCATTAATGTATGACTTTGGGCTCTAAGGTCATGCATGATTTTGGGAGCCAGACAATATTCAGACTATTAATAGTGGGTTAATATAATCCACTGTATGTTTGAACAAAGGAGAAACGAAACCAAATCCTTTCAGTTAATTGATAGAAAGCATTATATAAAATTTAACATTTTTCATGATGAATACTTTCGGCAAGCTGGGACTAGAGAAGAACTTTCTTAATGTGACAAAGGGGGGGTATATATATATATATATATATATATATAGTACATTTAGGGGCCAGTGCTGTGGCAGAGCAGGTAAAGCTGACACCTGCAGTGCCAGCATCTCAATGAGCGCCGGTTTGAGAGTTTGAGACCTGGCAGCTCCACTTCCAAACCAGCTCTCTGCTATGGCCTGGGAAAGCAGTAGAGGATGGCCCAAGTTCTTGGGCCTCTAAACCTGCATGGGAGTCCTGGAAGAAGCTCCTGGCTCCTGGCTTCAGATAAATGGCAAATATTCTGTTCAAAGTAAAAGGATGCAGTACCTTGTAAAAATAAGCAGGCGACTTTGAAGGAGACAAAGATACAACAACTTGGCATTTGTTGGTAATTTCTCATTTCTTTTGTGCTACAAATAGATCTGTAAAAGTCATAACTTTTCAAGTTTTCAGATTACAAAATTGTTTTTCTTCCTTTTGGCAGGGTAACTACAATTTCCTATTAGTGAGCTCATGATTTTATATGAATGTTTTACAAACCGAATAAGGGCTGGGAAGTTTATTGTAAAGGGTGTTGTTGTTGCATCTGCTGCTGTTGTTATTTGTTTTCAAAAGACAAATCACCATTTTCCTGGACTTAGGAAGTTATGGTAGTACTCTGCTTGAGCTCTTTCCTAGACAAAGAGAAAGAATGATTATTAAATAAGCACATGGAGATCTCATTATCTGAGTTATTCTACAACCCTCTCCTGCTGATTTGGGAAAGTCATTAAGCATGCATTTAGTCAGGATGAGGAGAAATGAGAAAAGATGGGGATTCACTCCATCCCATCTGCTGTAGACTCAACAGAAACTCAGCCCTTGGCTTGCTTAATGCCTTTCAGCTAATGAGATATTTGTTGTCTGACTGACTAAACGTTGGAGAAAAACTTTAGATAGCAGCTTGTTTAACTATATCCCAAATGACAGAATCATAATGGTTTTGCTGTGATTTCAACATGTAATGTATTTTTATGGACATAAATTGATGAAACTGTGAGATTCTTGATGAAAGAGATCCCATCTTGTACCTCTTTGTTTCCTTAACACCTAAAACAGCTTCTTCTCCTGGATTTCTCACATAGTTTTGCCTACCTTTGAATTTTATGTAAATGGAGTCATAGGGCATGTACACCCTGAGTCTAGTTTTTCTCACTCAATATTAGTGTTGTTTTATGCCCCAGGAGTTTATTCATCTTTATCACTGTATAGTATTCTATGCATGAATATGCAAACATTTATATATGCATTATACCAATGATAGACATTATATTACTGATTATACATTGTGATGTCACGAACATTTCTATATATATTTATATATGTGTAAGTGTAGACCAAATTCTGCTGAAAGTGTGCCTTAGAGACAAGAATTGCTCATATTCAAAGCTTGAAAGTGATGCCACAAATTTCCAAAGATATTGTACCAAGTTTTATTCCTACCAATAGGGAATTAGAGCTCCTTTTGCTCCATGTTTTTGCTTTTCCTTGATCTTTTCAGACTTTTTGACTGGCTTTCCTGGTGCGGTATAGGGGTATCTCTTAGAGGTTGTCATAGGGATTTTCCTGACGACTAATAAGACTGAGGATTTCATTTTGGGTAATGCTTGTTCAAGTATTTGATGTGTTTTTCTATTAGGTTTGTGTTCTTTCTTTTTTGTCATTTGTCTTTTCACAACTAGCTTCTCAATTTCCACAAAATATCTGCTGGAATTTTGAATGGAGTTGTTTTAACTCTATGAATCAATCTGGGTAGAGTTGAAATTCCTTAAAACATTGAGTCTTCCAAATTATGTACATATTATATCCCTCCATTTCCTTATGGCTCTGGTACTTTAAAATGTTTACAGTTTTCTTTGTAGAAATTTTGCATATATTTCATTATATTTACTCCTAATGACTATCTGACTATTGTAAAAATTCTTTTTTTAAGTCTTTTTTTAAAATCTTTTTTTTTGGGGGGGTCAGGTAGAGTTATAGACAGTGAGAGAGAGGGACAGAGAGAAAGGTCTTTCTTCCATTGGTTCACTCCCCAAATGACTGCTACGGCCAGCGCTGTGGCGATCCAAAGCCAGGAGCCAGGTTTTTCTTCCTGGTCTCCCATGTGGGTGCAGGGGCGCAAGCACTTGGGCCATCCTCCACTGCCCTCCAGGGCCACAGCAGAGAGCTGGACTGGAAGAGGAGCAGCTGGGTCTAGAACCCGGTGCCCATATGGGATGCTGGCGCCGCAGGCAGAGGATTAACCAAGAGAGCCACGGCGCCGGCCCTGTAAAAATTCTTTTAAAATATTTTATTTTCTAATTGTTTCTTGCAGATTCATAGAAATCCATTGATTTATTTATTGTTCAGTGCTCAGCAACCTTGTTAAATTTACCCATTCCATGTGTAATTTATCCAAAGAATCCTTGGAGTTTCTACAAACAAAATCATGTCATTGGTAAATGATGACCTTTTCTTCTTTTACATTCCTTACATTTTTGACACATTTGTTAACATATGATAGTAACCAATACCTAGAGCACTATTTTTAATAGAACTAGTGGTAGTAGGCATCTTTGTGTTAGTCCCCACTTTAAATGGAAATCTTTTCAACATTTCACTATTTAATATCAAGTGGGATTGTTGTGGATGATTTTATTATTAGTTACTAAAAACTCTTGTTAAGAATTCTTACGACTAATAAATGTTGAACTTTATCGATTGATTTTCTGCAACTGTTTAGATACTCATGATTTTTTCTTTCTGATTGTCTCAGTGTGATGAATTACACTGACTTTTTCAATGTAAAAGCTTTGCATCTTGTAATACCAAGCTGGATCATGATGCATTACATTTTGAATTAACTGTTGGATTAAGCTTGGTGACATTTTATTGAGCAAGTTTTCCTCTTTCTTCATGGTGGTTTTCTTGTTAGAAATTAAACATGTTTAATGGGTGAGAGATTGTTGTCCTTTTTTCATAGTATTTAGAAGATTATATAAGGTTGGCATGATTAGTTTCTTCAGTGTTATAATTCATCTGCAAAGCCATTTCACCCAGAACCTTTCTTTGTATAAAATTTTGAGTTATGGACTCTTTTTCTTTAGAGTAATTCAAATGTTCTGTTCCTTCTTTGCTAGTTTTGGTAAATTGTCCTTTCATATGAACTTTTCCTTTGATATAAAACTTGAAGTACATTAGGGTAGATTTGCTCCTAATATTTACTTGCCTCTATGCTCTGTCTCCCTTTTAGTCACTGATACTTGTTTGTGGGCTTTCTTTGCTTTCATTGGTCATCCTTGCCAGGGGATGTTGACTGAATTATTCTGCGAGAATCAACTTTTGACTCATTACTTAATTTTAGTCTTTTATTTATTCACATTTCTTGGCTTTAATTTGTTATTTTTCTGAGTTGTGAAGTTAGATAACTGATCTGTAGTCTTTCTTCTTTGCTAACATACATATTTAGGAGAATAAATTTCTTACAAAGTATGGTTTACCTACATCTCATATTTTTTTTCAGTTGTCATCTCTTTTATTCTTATTCCACTGAAATATTTTAAAATAACTATTGTGCTGTCTTCTTCAATCCATGGAATAATTTGAAGTGTGTGCCTATTTCCTAGTTCTCATTTTGTTATTAAGTTTTTACTAAATTGCATTTCATTATATATATATATATATATATATATATTTGCGATTTTAAACAACTGAAATTTGGTCAGTTTTTAAATGAGAGGACTTGAAAATAATGTGTATTCTACACTTCTAAGGTGTAGCATTCTACATATGCTAATTTGTCATTTGTGCATCTTAAATCTTCCATATTCTTACTAACTTCTTGTCTGCTTGTTTTTGTTGAGACATATGGTAAAGGTTCCTAGTATAGTTTGCTTACAGTGTCTTGGTTTACTGAATTCATTTACTCAGTCAACAATTACCACACAGTGATCAATGTTGCTTTCCAACCAGTGATGGGGCTGGCACCATTTTCTGTGCTGAGTTACAGTGTGGGTCTGTGAATGTCCTGTGAGTATCCCTTACTTGAATAGCATGATGTTCAACAGTAAAGAACAAAAGATCATGATAGGTATAGAGAGATCATGAAGAAAAGTCAGTCCCTTTCCCCCTCTTTCCTCTTTGAATAAGGAGCTTCCCATTTTCGTGTTGCACTGGGTCTATAAATGGTGCCACTGGACCTAGCTGATGTCATTTCATGTGCTTTTTTTTTTGAGATCATACTTTCTTTCTTTCTTTCTTTCTTTCTTTTCTTTTTTTTTTTTTTTGATAGGCAGAGTTAGACAGTGAGAGAGAGAGACAGAGAGAAAGGTCTTCCTTCCGTTGGTTCATCCCCCAAATGGTCGCTACTCCCAGCGTGCTGTGCCCATCCGAAGCCAGGAGCCGGGTGCTTCCTCCTGATCTCCCATGTGGGTGCAGGACCCAAGCACTTGGGCCATCCTCCACTGCACTCCCGGGCCACAGCAGAGAGATGGACTGGAAGAGGAGAAACGTGAACAGAATTCGGCACCCCAACTGGGACTAGAATTTGGGGTGCCAGCGCCGCAGGTGGAGGATTAGCCTAGTGAGCCGTGGCGCTGGCCAAGACTATACTTTCATTGCCTTTATCTTTTATATATTAAACACCCTTTAAATCGATTTTTCTATTAGTGTTCAACTGTGTATGTTGTAAGCACTTTTCATAGTGCTTACATGCAATTTATACTTCACTGTGGATGCTCACAGTTCAGTCACTTCCATCACTCACAACTCTAGACTGACATAGGAGGGAGTATGATCATCCCAACTATGTGGGAAAGCCAATGAGCTCCTCACGGCCTTAGATTGAATAAATGGTGGAAATGGGGCTTGAACATCAGAGTTCTAACTCCAAAACCATTTTCTTTACACAAAATCACAACTCACTTTTAAGAAGATGTCTTTCTGGATATCAAAAAGGACAATTTTATGCCCATTGTTGGCTATGGAATTTCTACAGTGCTTCTTCAGCATAGCTGCTTATTAAGTAAGAGCTTCTACTAACATGCTTTATTCACATGACATTTTGGTGCCAGCTTTACAGTGTTTTCAGCAGCAAACAAAGAAAACAAGTAGCTGAAAGTGGGTAATTAGGATTGTACTGGGAGTTTTGGAAGTGGGTGAAATGTCCTTAAAATCTGAACATCTGGTGGTTAGATTTGGTGAGCAACAAATGATTAAAGCATTGCTGACACCAGTTAGCAGAAATGCACCCTACAGTTCCAGCTAAGTGGGGTGTGTTTTTAAAAGAGCCAATGATAAAAAATAAGAATAAAATGTGAATAAGCCCCATGTTTTCCCTCCCTCTTGTCAGCTCCTCCTTTTTGAGTTTCCTCACAGTGTACTGAAATGTTTGTTGAGTGAAAATATATTCACAGGGGCCACTGTCTGCAGTGCCGGCATCACATGTGGGTGCATGTTCAGGTACTGGCTGCTCCATTTCTGATACAGCTCCATGCTAGGATGGCTCAAGTGCTTGGACCCTTGCACCCACACAGGATGCCTGGAGGAATCTCCTGGCTCCAGGCCCCAGCTTTTGCAGCCATTTGGAGTGTGAACCAGTGAATTGAAGATCTCTCTCTCTCTCTCTCTCTCTCCTTTTTCTGAATTCTGACTTTCAAATAAGTTAATAAATAAATAGCTTTTAAAAAGAAAATATATTCATGATCACTGTCATGTCTACAGTTCCTCCAAAGTGCCCCTAATGAATATTCCCCATGACACCACTGTGAGGTCTTCCTGACTTAACACCAATAGTAGTGTTGAGATTATTTTTCATAGCCCTACCTCTTTATTAGTTACTCAATTTTCTTCCTTCCTGTAGCTACAGTTTTCATAATAAGAGGCATTATTTTTAAAAGTCCCATTAATAACAATGCTGAAAGTGGATGGGGGAGTAACTTGGTTCCAAAATGATGGTTCCCTGAATTTTCCCTCTATTTCAGAGCACACGTATAAGCTATTGGGTGCCATGAATGTGGGTTACTTATAGAGAAAGATGACAGTTATCTGCAAAATAACATGATTATATCAAATGGAAATCTCATCAGGATTCTTGAATACTACCTTTCTGTTCAATGGAAGGAAATGAAGCACTGGATTTAAAACAAAACAGCACAAAAAGGAGAAGGGGAAAGAGAACTACAATAAAGAGTATTCCTTGAACTGTATAATAAAACGATCAGAAATTGAGCCAACTGATCTATGGAGCATGGGGGAAAGTTTTGAAGGTAGGAACATAAAATAATTATTGGAAACCTTAAGATGTTAAAGTGAGGTAATTTGGCTGATTCTATAGGATTCTTAACATTGGAGTAGAAAAGATAACATGCGTTAAAGAAGTTCAGAGATTGATCAGTGATCTCTTGATTGCTTTTTTTCCCTTTCTCTTATTTTATGGTAGTTAATGAATGCTAAAGGGATCTTAGGAAACAAGATTGATAAGAAATGAGGGTAGGCTGATATTGGGTTAAACAGAGCCTGATTAAAAAGTGCATAGAAGCACTTTGGAAAACTCATTTAGTGTCCTAATGAGGTTGAAGAATATCTGTGGTGATGGCTATTTGTATATGTTTACTATTATATTTTAATTGATTAATATCTATTGGTAGACAGAAAGACAAAGAGAGGGAGAGAGACAGAAAGGTGTCTCATCTACTTGTTTACTCTCCAAAATGCCCACGAAGCCAGGAATGAAAAACTCAATCTGAGTCTCCCATATGTGTGACAGGAACCTAATTATGTGAGCCATCAGTGCTGCTTCCCAGGCTCAGCGTGAGTAGGAAGAATCAGGAGCCATAGCCAGAATCAGCACTCAAACCCAGCCTGCTGTACATATTAACTGATAGGCCAAACACTTGCCCCTACTGGCTGTATATACATTAAAACAAAGAGCAATATTCCACATTGCCTGCCTTAGACATACATTGTGCAGACTTTCATTAGAGTCTTGTAGAATGGAACTTAGCAGAAAATCTTACGGGCAGTCCAAGCAAACACAAAGTGAGTATAGTCCCTCAATGTGCTCAACTCCCTGTCAGTCTTTGGCTTACGCAGTCTTCAGAGGTCTGTGCTGCACAAGTCTGCTCAGCCTGCTGCAGCTTCGTGGTGGCTGAGTCCTCCTGCTGGCTCTTGCCAGGCCAGCTCCTCTGAGAGGTTCTGTTACCTCTGGGATGAATGTCCTCAGTGTGGAAAAGGTGCTTGGAAAAAAATATGCATTTTTTAATTTTTTAACTTTTTAAAATTTTTTTAACTTCTATTTAACAAATATAAATTTCCAAAGTACAGCTCATGGATTACAGTGGCTTTTTCCCCCCCATAATTTCCCTCCCACCCACAACCCTCCCATCTCCTACTCCCTCTCCCCTTCCATTCACATCAAGATTCATTTTCAATTATCTTTGTATACAGAAGATCAATTTAGTATATATTAAGTAAAGATTTCATCAGTTTGCACCCACACAGAAAAACAAAGTGTAAAGTACTGTTTAAGTACTAGTTATAGCATTAATTCACATTGTACAATACATTAAGGACAGAGATCCTAGATGAGGGATAAGTGCACAGTGACTCCTACTGTTGACTTAACAATTGACACTCTTGTTTATGGCATCAGTAATCATCCTAGGCTCTTGTCATGAGTGGCCAAAGCTATGGAAGTCTTTTGGGTTTGCTGACTCTGATCTTATTTAGACAAGGTCATAGTCAAAGTGGAAGTTCTCTCCTCCCTTCAGAGAAAGGTACCTCCTTCTTTGATGGCCCATTCTTTCCACTGGGATCTCACTTGCAGAGATCTTTCATTTAGGTGTTTTTTTTTTTTTTTTGCCAGAATGTCTTGGCTTTCCATGCCTAAAATACTCTCATGGGCTCTTCAGCCAGATTGAATGCCTTAAGGGCTGATTCTGAGGCCAGAGTGCTGTTTAGGACATCTGCTATTTTGAGTCTGCTGTGTATCCCGCTTCCCATGTTGTATCGTTCTCTCTTTTTTGATTCTATCAGTTAGTATTAGCGGACCCCAGTCTTGTTTATGTGATCCCTTTGACTCGTAATCTTATCATTATGATCAATTGTGAATAGAAATTGATCACTTGGACTAGTGAGATGGCATTGGTACATGCCACCTTGATGTGATTGAATTGGAAGCCCTGGCACGTTTCTAACTCCACCATTTGGGGCAAGTCTGATTGAGCATGTCCCAAATTGTACATCTCCTCCCTCTCTTATTCCCACTCTTATATTTAACAGGGATCACTTTTCAGTTAAATTTAAACACCCAAGAATAATTGTGTGTTAATTCAAGAGTTCAACCAATAGTATTAAGTAGAACAAAAAAGTACTAAAAGGGATAAATTATTAAGTTATTCATCAACATTCAGGACAAGGGCTGATCAAGTCACTGTTTCTCATAGTGTCCATTTCACTTCAACAGGTAAAAGTTTATTTTATTTATTTGAAAGGCAGAGAGAGAGAGAGAGAGAGAGAGAAAGCGAGAGAGAGAACACTCATCTATCTGTTGGTTCATTTCCCAAAATTGCTGCAACAGCTTGAACTAGGCTGGTCTGAAGCTGGGAGCCAGGAACTTTTTCCAGATTTTCCACTTGTGTATGCAGGAGCTTAAGTGCTTGGGGCATCTTCTGCTGCTTTCCCATGCATATTAGCTCTCCTTCAGGCTGGTGGTTCCTTCAGGGGACACTGGCCAATGTATCCAAACACATCCTCCTGCCCACTGAGAAGAGTCTACGTGACAGGCAACTCCCCAGGCTGCACTTGAGGTAGAGGAGACCAGTAGCTAATCCGTATTCTGAAAACAGTGGAGCTTGTGCTATAGTCGTGCATTTTTTTATGACAGCATATGTTCTAAGAACTGCATTTTTAGGTGATTTCATTGTCGTGTGGACATCATAGAGTAAACTTAAACAAATTGATATGCATAGCCTACTACTCATTCATGTATTCCCTCATTCTATGATAGACCCATAGGTTTACATTCTCAGGAATTAAAAAAGAAAAAAATTCAGAGGAAAAGACAAAATTACAGTGCTCCACCCAAATACTTCACTTGCCTGGTGCCTTCTGGTTTACAAAGTACTGTGGATGATGGGCTTATTTCATTTGCTCACAGTAGAAAATCAGATTTTCCAAAGGTTGTTGAGGGGCTTTGTTACAGTGGCGATGCATGATATGAACATTTAACTCCCAGAAAGCCTTTTACGTGCAGCTCTGCCAAATATTCAATCTTCTACCACCACAGAGGTATTAGTTATTATTATGGGAATAATGACTTGAATACCCAGATGCCTTAATATAAACTTTTTAAATTTATTTTTTAAAGTTATTCTTAGCAATTTTTAAACTCAAAGATTTATACAGCGGGGCCAGCATTGTGGCACAGTGGGTAGGGCGGCTGCCTGCAGTACCAGCATCCCATGTGGGCACCAGTTCAGGTCCTGGCTGCTCCAGTTTCAATCCAACTCTCTGCTATGGCCTGGGAAATCAGTAGAAGGTGGCCCAAGTCCTTGGGCCCCTACAAGTGCATGGGAGACCTGGAAGAAGCTCCTGCGGCCATCTGGGGAGTGAACCAGCAGATGGAAGACCTCTGTCTCTCTGCCTCTTGCCACTCTGTAACTCTGCCTTTCAAAAAAATAAATAAATCTTTTTTAAAAAAAGGTTTATACAGCAATTGCATATTTGCATAGTCCTCTCTTTAAATCCTGTTTTGTTTCGTCTCTCTGTCCTTATACATCGTTTGGTTCTGAGAGGCCATGAGGACTGGCCTTCTGCATCTCTCTCTCCCTGGCTATTTGTGTTTTGCTAATTCAAAAAAAATTTGAGCTCCAGTATTGTGCCTTAGGGGTAAAGCTGCTGCCTGTGACACCAGCGTCCCATTAAAGACAGAATTACACACACACACACACACACGCAAACACACATGGGGAGAGAGAGTGAAAGAGGGAGAGCGTGCTTTCATTGGGTGGTTCACATCCCAGATGGCTGTAATGGCCAGGTCTGGAGCAGCATGAAGCCAGGAGCCAGGAGCTTCATCCGAGTCCCCCACACGGGTGCAGGGGCCCAAGCCCTTGGGTCATCCTCTGCTGCCTTCCCAGGTGCATTAGCAGGAAGCTGGATTGGAAGTGGATACAGAAAGACACCTCATACACTGGCTAGCTGATGTTACAGGTGCAGTTCTGGGGGCAGAATGTAAAAATATGGGTCCATATAACAAAGGAGCTCTTCTCTTTATTTCTGCTATACGATAATTTGTACATTTCCTTTCTACTTAAATACCCACAGATTCGCTCTCCCCCTAACACACATGTGCACACACACACAAAGATTTTAATTCCATTACTGAAAAGCAACTGTCTAAAATAATTATATTCAAAACAACTTATTAGTGCATGGTTACCAATTTCTTTCCATAAGGAAAGGGGTGTGTTTCTATTTTTCTGAGGTACACATAACAGTTTGCTATAGATTAACATTTGCAGCAAGATGGCCATTTAGGCTTGAGTCTTGATTCTGAAGAATTGAATGAAATAATCACATATGAAGCAAGGGCTTTTTTCTTTTTTTTTAATTTTATTTTTGACAGGCAGAGTGGACAGTGAGAGAGGAACAGAGAGAAAGGTCTTCCTTTTGCCGTTGGTTCACCCTCCAATGGCCGCCGCGGTTGGCGCGCTGCGGCCGGCGCACCACGCTGATCCGATGGCAAGAGCCAGGGGCTTATCCTGGTCTCCCATGGGGTGCAGGGCCCAAGCACTTGGGCCATCCTCCACTGCACTCCCTGGCCACAGCAGAGAGCTGGCCTGGAAGAGGGGCAATCGGGACAGGATCGGTGCCCCGACCGGGACTAGAACCCAGTGTGCCGGCGCCGCAAGGCGGAGGATTAGCCTAGTGAGCCGCGGCGCCAGCCCGCAAGGGCTTTTTTGTAGAACAAACGAAAACACTGTGCATAAGGTAGCAGCAGATCTAAATGATTTCACTGTGTGTCACATTTAAAATAAATTATTTGAGAGTGAGGGAGGGAGAGAATGAGAGTGAGAGCCAACTCTTATCCACTGGTTCAACTCCCCAAATGCCTGCAATGACTGAAGCCAGGAATCAGGAACTCAATCCAGATCTCCCATGTGGGAGGCAGGGATCCAGTTGCTTTTGAGATCACGGTTCTCCTTTACCAAGATGAGGCTCTAGAGCACACTGAAACAGCACAGTCCCTGTATATTATATTCACCAGATTGGCTGTGCCTGCAATCAATGCTAATGTTGAAAATTGTGAGTATTTTGAGCTTTTTGACCTTTTAATTTCAGCACAAATTTTCATCTCTAGGCAGTAGCCCAAATGTTAGGCAGCAGTGCTAGCTAAGTAGAGGAAAATGACAGTTATTGATATTGTTATGGAGTTTTACAATTTATATACATAAGGTGGATTTACACACATAAGCTCTCTATTTTCATTTTGAAGATAAAGAGGTGAACTGTTATATAAGTGTGTGGTTTATAAAACATAACACAGAAGAAAATACGTATAATACTGATTTTTGTATACTCAGTTTTTAAGATTTTTTAAATTTGAGAAACACTTGAGATCTTCAGAAAGTTTGTGGAAAGTGGAATTAAAAAAAATATCTGTATAGAAAGTTGTTTTCTTTTTTTTTTTTTTTTTTGTTTTGCCAGGCAGAGTTAGACAGTGAGAGAGAGAGACAGAGAGTTATAGACAGTGAGAGAGAGACAGAGAGAAAGTTCTTCCTTCAGTTGGTTCACTCCCCTAATGGCCGTCGTGGCCGGCGCTGCACAGATCTGAGGCCAGGAGCCAGGTGCTTCCTCCTGGTCTCCCATGCAGGTGCAAGGCCCAAGCACTTGGGCCATCCTCCACTGCCCTCCAGGGCCACAGCAGAGAGCTGGACTGGAAGAGGAGCAACCGGGACTAATACCCGGCGCCCCAACCAGGACTAGAACCCGTGGTGCCAGCACCACAGGCAGAGGATTAACTTTCTGGCCGGCACCAGAAATACATGCATTTGAAGGGTTTCCAAAAATTTCATGGAAAATGCATATTAAGATAAAGCTATGCATGGATTTCTAATTATTTTCACATCAGAATAAACTTCTTTTTTAAATTTCATTTTTCCATGAGCTTTTGTGGTAGTCTTGTATACTGTCTTACAGTGTAAATCTGTATTTTAGACAATAGAATAGGAAGGCCCACAGGGAAGCAGGAGCCCTGTACTGGAACTAGGCTTGCTGTCTTCTCTCATATTTGTATCCCAAAGGAAATTCAACACAGACAAAAAGAGAATTTGTATGTTCTTCAGGGAATAAGCAAGCATACAAGCACACAAAAACTAAGGAAAACCAAAACAAATAAAAGCACAAATTTCAAGGGACTATATAAATTTTACAGAAAAAAATGCATATTTAATTCACTATTCAATCTTGCATTTTAGATGGCAAGATGAGATGCTGAAAAATGCTACTGTCATTTTTTTCCCTGGAAGCAAGGGAAATATTGAGTTTTGAAAATGAATGTGATATAGGAATGGTGTCTGGCTCAGCTTGGTATAGGTTCTTGTCTTCCTGCCAGAAAGAATTGAAGGGAGAGACATAGATAAAAGTGAGCAAAAGTGCAACATTTATTTAAAGGCAAAGGGAAGATACACACTCATGAAGGAATGTGGGCAACACACACATACACAGACACACACACATACACACACACACACAGAGAGAGAGAGAGAGAGAGAGAGAGAGAGAGCTGCCCTTTACAAGCTTTGGAGCTGTCCTTTCATACCCTCCAGGAGGTATAGGGGGTGGTGTCTGGAGCAGGACTTAATTGAATATTCAAAGGAGGTGGAATTTGGAGTGGAGCCTGAGTGCAGAGCCCATTTCTGTTTCCTTTTTAGATATCTCAGAAGTGCCATGGCGTCAGGTGCATAATGGAAGTGGGTATGTCAATTCTGCAAGTTTCATTATAATGACCTAAAGGCCATTGAGACACCTGCAGCCATATAGGATAATTTCAGCTGGTGCCATTCCTATGTGGCAAAATTTCCAGCCTGCACAGATGGCAGTGGAGTTTTCTGGGAGTTCTGAGGACTGAGGTGCATATGCTGGCAATCCTTAATTCCTTTCACTAGCCACCTCTCCATCCACATCAAATGTACTAGTCAGATCAAAAAGACTAGAGGCTGCTGAGAATGGGGATCACTCTCTATCCTCCTCCGTGAGTGACAGCTTCCAATGGCATAAAATGACTTACTCCCCCGACTTACCATCACTTAACGAGTCACTGATGGTGTAAAGTTAAAACTTCACTTGCTCTTTCATACAATGTCTATCCAACAGGGAAAGGATTTTTGTGTTGCTTAAGTTGATGAGCACTGACACCTAGCAAAATCATATGTGACAAACGCACACAGGGGATCTTGGAAGTTGGGAAACTGTAACTTCCACCCCCCCTACCCCCCGACACATACAGACACAGAGCTTTCTTCTCCTTCCTCATTTCCTCTCTCTTCGTTATTTCTCAGATTCTCTTGGGTTCACTAATCTCACTTTACTTCAAAATTACTTGAACAAATAAATACTCTCCTCTTTCTGAGACAAAAGGAAAGATGCCTGGGCAGAAGTGGGAAGAAATTATCAGGTCAATTGAACAGTTTGTCTCTTGGACGTGTTCGATTGAAAAATTTGTACTAAAACATATTCAAACCAAAGTCAAAGCATCATATTAGTTAACAGGAAATTGCTTGATATATGCAGTAAAATGAATTGAAAGCATCATTTCCAAACTGGTCATGGCACATAGTTTGGAGAATTATGCCTACAACACATTGTGATGGACTCATTTATTGGTCTTGCACTTGCTTTGCTTTTGTTCCACTGGGACTCAGCATTTCGCGTCTGATCACCAAGAGGGAACATGACATGGAAGATGGGATTATTATGGTTAGACTGAAATAAAATTGTTCAGCTGAAGAATCAATGGGAAAATGTGAAGCATTTAGCCCACACAAATTGTTCCATTGATCCAAATTACTTTGACTTTTTCTTTTCTCTTTTTCTCTCTTTGGTCCTCTTTGGTCTCTAATTTGGGTCTGTAGTTGAAAATGGAGAGGGATAGGAATACATAAGGGAGATGATATTGGTTTCATTTTCTCAGAGAGCACTTTTCCAATGGGCTATCAAGTTTCACTGCACTAAAATGTCATTGTAGCCTGTCCTGCTGACGCAATACCCACAGGCAAGCCCCTCACTCCTGGTCCCCAGCAGCTGCAATGGATGGCTACAGCATGTGGACCACCTTCCATGTCAAGCTCTGCCTGTTTTCTCTGCTTGAGGGATTTCTCTTGCAGTCTCAAGCAACCAGTCTGGAGCCATGGTGATAACGGCCAGCAGTGGGGAGTTGCAGCTGCAGGGGGCCCTCTCTTCTAGGAATTGTTTCCAACATTGTTCTATAAGGTTTCTGGAGGCTCCCTAGCAGGAATGCGGCCAATCTACCATAGTGGTAACCAACATGCTATCACATAATTTGCTGAATTTTTTCTTTCCTGATACCCTTACACAATTTCCCTACTTCCTATCCTGTGCTTCCTGGGATCATCTCCTAACTACTTGTTCCCAAGTCCCTTATATAGAAAGTATCCAAAGAAAAATCCATGTTGAGTTGGTCTCTGTATTAAATATCACAGAAGAAAAAGGGGCTTGGAAACATTGCATTATGGAGAACATCCACATTTTTCCAACACATATTTCTTTAAGGTTTTTATTATTTATTTGAGAGGTAGAGTTACAGACAGTGAGAGGGAGAGACAGAGAGAAAGGTCTTCCATCCATTGGTTCACTCCCTAAATGGCCGCAATGGCCGAAACTGTGCCAATCTGAAGCCAGGAGCCAGGAACTTCTTCCCGGTCTCTCACACGGGTGCAGGCGCCCAAGGACTTGGGCCATCTTCTACTGCTTTCCCAGGCCATAGCAGAGAGCTGTATTCGAAGAGGAGCGGCCGGGACCAGAACCGGCTCCCATATGGGACGCTGGTGCTGCAGGCGGAGGATTAACCAAGTGAGCCACAGTGCCGGCCCCTCCAACACATATTTTTAATAGGGTCTCTTTAAGAGTCTAATACATTGACATAGTGCTTACAATTAACCACAACCTTCAGAGACATTATTTAATTTGATACTTAGAGGTTAGTAATATATGTTAAGTATAATTAATATTTTATATATGAATAGTGTCAGAAAACATAAATGACTTAAATAAAGTCTCAGAGACAATCTGGACAGAAAATCCAAGTTTCTTTTTATTGTGTGACCATGTGGGAAAGTCCTATCCTAAAACTAGTACATTTGTTCTTTACTATCATATTTACGTGAAGAAAATCTTAGTAATTTTTGTTTGATTTAAATGCCCTCTTTACATAAGTTTCTATTTGTAGACCTCAAAAAAGATAATGCTTTTATTTCCTGTTCTTCCCAGTAATGACTATAAATGGACCATTTGCTTTTATAAATTATAGCTATATTCCATGACTATGTACAACAAGCAAGTGATATAATCCAAAATAAGTGACATAATCCATGGAAATAGCTCATTAATTGGGAAACTCTGTTATAGAGATGTGAGATGATATTTTTTCTCTTGTTCCCAAAGCAACCCTCTAGAAGGGATGGGGATGGAGGTGGATAGGGTGGGAGCTGGAGAGAAAAGATGAATTCTATTTAGCAAAAAAAAAAAATCTCAGATGATTCATCTCAGATTGCCTATGAAGATTGTCATCTCAAGAGAAAACCTATTCTCATAAGACTGCCCGACCCACCGCAGGATATTAAAGGAAAAATTCCACCAAGATAAACACTTCATCTTTGAATAAAGCATAGCACTATCTTACTGAAAAGACTTAATTCACCAGGTCTGCAGTTCTGCATGCTGAAGCTTCCAGTTAAAACGACATTGGAATTCTCAGTACTTTCCTACAAGATTGAGATGAAATTCCTCCTGCAACCAGCAAAGAAGTGCAAATGGCTTGAACTCTACTTATTGGTGAACATATAATGCTGGAATTTATCCATTAGCTTTAAATCAATGTAAAAGTCAAAGAAACCCCTGAAGTTTTCATAAAGCTCTCCGTTTTGTTTGTTTGTTTGTTTGTTTTGACAGGCAGAGTTAGATAGTGAGAGAGAGAGACAGAGAGAAAGGTCTTCCTTCCGTTGGTTCACCCCCCAAATGGCTGCTATCACCGGCACACTGTGCTGATCTGAAGCCAGGAGCCAGGTGTTTCCTCCTGGTCTCCCATGTGGGTGCAGGGCCAAGCACTTGGGCCATCCTCCACTGCCTTCCCAGACCACAGCAGAGAGCTGGACTGGAAGAGGAGCAACCGGGACAGAATCTGGCACCCTAACCAGGACTAGAACTCGGGGTGCTGGCGCCACAGGCAGAGGATTGGCCAAGTGAGCCACAGTGCTGGCCCATAAAGCTCTCTGTTTTAAAGGTGGCTTCAGAAACCTCTGAAATAAATGAAGTCACTGTTGACAAAATTTCCAAAATAAAGGCAAGTTTTATTCCAAAACCTCCCGCATATTTTACTTCCTGGTTTGACTGACATTTCAGTCTTATTTTAGTAGTGAAGAGTTATGTTATTAACCAAAAAGAATATAAAAGTAAACAGAAAGTTTTATCCCCCCAAAAGACACAACTTGAATACTAATTGCTTTATTAAGCAGAAGTTATCTTATACTTGTTGGCTTGTTAATTTTTTCTGAAACCTCTTCAGATAAATTTGACTTTGCTTTCTTCCTCCTTTTGTCAATCACATACATTACTTTTTTTTGTACTCTCTGTATTAGCTACCACAAATCAAAGAAAACATGATGATATTTGTCTTTTTGCATCTGGTTTATTTCACTAAGCATAATGGTCTCCAGTTGTATCCATTTAGTTACAAAAGACAAGGTTTTTATTCTTTTTTAAGGCTGAATGTTATTTCACTATATATTTATATATACTATTATATGTATATGCATATACATATATATATATATTGCACTTTCTTTATCCTATCATCAGTTGATGGACATTTGGGTTCCATATTTCGGCTAATGTGAATTGAGCTTCTATAAATGTGAGGAACAGATAACCCTTTCATATGCTGTTTTTATTTCCTTAGGGTAAATTCTCAGGAGTGGGATGTCTAGGTCATGTGGTAGGTCAATTTTCCAATTTTTGAGGGATCTTTATGTGATCTTCCGTAATGGTTCTACCATTTACATTCCCATCAACAGTGTATTAGCATACATTTTTCCTCACAAGCATCTGAGATATATATATATATATATATATATATATATATATATTTGTTTTTTCTGGATGAAAACCATTCTGACTGGGATGAGGTGAAACCTCAATTTAGTTTTCATTTGCATTCCCCTGATGGCTAGTGATTCTGAGCACTTTTTCATTGTTTTATTCGTATTTCATTCTTTGAAAATGTTTATTCATGTCATTGGCCCATTTCTTAAGTGCAATGTTTGTTTTGTTGCTGTTGAATTTCTAAACTCCTTATATATTTACATATCAATCCTTTATCAGATGAATAATTTACAAATATTTTCCCCTGTTATGTCAGTTGCTTCTTCAGGGTTTCCTTTGCTGTGCAGAAACTTCTTAGATTGATGTAATCGCATTTGTCTATTTTTGCTTTTATTGCCCATGCTTCTGGGGTCTTACCCAAGAATTCCTTACATTGCCAATAACTTGTACTGTTTCCTCCATATTTTCCTCTAGTAATTGGGTGGTTTCATGCCTTTCATGTCTTCATGTTTAGATCTTTGATCAGTTGGGAGTTGATTTTTGTAATGTAAGGTAGGGGTGTTTTTTTCACTCTTCTGCATACACAGATCCACTTTCCAAACATCATTTGTTGAAGAGACTGTCCTTTCTCCAGGGAGTGATTTTATCTTGTTTGTCATTTGTTTGTCACTTGTTTGTTATTTGGTTGTAGATGCATGGATTAATTTCTGGGTTTCCTAATGTGTTCCATTGTTCTATATCTTTATTTTTGTACTAAGATTTAACTGTTTTGATTATAAGTGCTCTCTAACATGTATTCAGATCTGGTATGGTGATGCCTCTGGCTTTGTTTTTATTTTTTAAGATTGCTATAGCTGTTCAGGGTCTCTTGTGTTTACATAAAAATTTTAGGTCACTTTTTCTAGATTCAGGAAGAATGTCACTGGTATTTTCTTTGGGATCACATTGAATCTGCAAATTGATTTTGATAGTATGGAAATTTGATAGAGACATATTCTTCCAATCCATGAACATGAAAGATTTTTCTTTTTTTTTTTGGTTGTCTTCTATTTCTTTCCTTAATGGCTTGTGATTTTCATTGTAGAGAATTTTCATGTCCTTAGTTATATTTATCCCAAGATATTTAAAATTTTTTGTAGTTGCTGTTCATGGGACTGATCTTAGAAGATCTTTCTCAGGCATGGCATTGTTAGTGTATACAAGTGCTATTGATTTTTGGGTGTGAACTTTATACCCTGCCACTTTGCCAAACTCTATTAAGTTCCAATAGTCTCTTGGTGGAGTGCTTTGGTTTCCATATATATAGGATAATACCATCTGCAAACAGGGATAATTTAACTTCTGCCTTTCCAATCTGTAAGCATTTAAATTTTTTTCTTGCCTAATAGCTCTGGATAAACCTAGAGCTGTATTGAATAGAAAGTGAGAATGGATAACTGTGATTCCAGATTTCAGTGGAAATACTTTCATCTTTTCCCCATTCAATATGATGTGGGCTGTGAGTTTGTCATATATTGCCTTGATTGTGTTGAGATATGTTCCTTCTAACCCAGTTTACTTAAGGTTTTTTATTTTTAATCATGAAAGGGTGTTGCAGATTATCAAATACTTTCTCTGCATCTATGGAGGTAATAATATATTTTTCTTCAACTTGTTAATGTGATGTATCATGTTTATTGATTTGCATATGTTGGACCAACCCTACATCCCTGGCATAAATCTCACCTCACTGCTGTGGGTGATCTATTTGATGTGTTGTTATATTTGTTTTGTTAGTATTTTGTTGAGGATTTTGCATCTATACTCATTAGGAATATTGGGCTATAATTCTCTTCCTTAGTTGTATGCTTTTTCTGGCTTTGGAATTAATTTTGTACTGGCCTCTTAGAAGAAGTTTGGGATGATTCTCTCCCTTTCAATTATTTGAACAGTTTAAGAAGAATTGTTCTTTAATATTTTCCCGTGTGATACTGATTTAATCTCCATCTTGGTTATTGGTCTATTAAGTTTTTGATATCTTTCGGTCTCAATTTTGTAAAATTGTAAATGTCCAAATATATACATTTCTTCTAGATTTTCTAATTTGTTGGAACATAGCCATTTGTAGTTATTCCTGATGATTCTTTTTATTTTTGTGGCATTTGTTGTAACATCTCCTTTATCATCTCCAATTTTATTAATTTGTGCCTTCTCTTTGTTTTGGGTAGTTGGGCCAGTGGTTTACCAATTTTGTCTATTTTTTTTTTTTAAAAAAAGCTCAATTACACTGATCTTTTATATCAATTTTATTTTAAGTTTGTTTATTTCTTCTCTAATTTTAATTATTTCTTTCCTTCTACTAACTTCAAGTTTGATTTGTTTTTGCTTTTCTAAGTCCTTGAGATGTATTGTGAGATCACTTATTTGATGCCTTTCCAATTTTTTGATACAAGCACTAATTGCTATGAACTTTCCTCTGAACATTGCTTTTGCTATATCTGCTAAGTTTTGATATGTTGTGTTGTCATCTTCATTAATTTCTAGGTTTTTTTTATTTCCAATTTGATTTTTTCCATGACACACTGTTCATTCTAGAGCATTTTGTTAAGTCTCCATGTGTAGCATATTTTCTAGAGTTTCTTACTTTATTAATTTCAGGTTTCATTCCATTGTAGTCAAAAAAGATAGATGGCACAATTTCAATTTTTTTAATTTGTTGAGACTTTCTTATGGCCTAGCATATGGTCTATCTTAGAGAAGGTACTTTGCACTGATGAAAAGAATGCTTATTCTGCAGCTGTGGGAACCTCTAGATTCTGTAGATATCAATTAGGTTCATTTAGTCAATTTTGTAGATTAGCTCTATTGTTTCCTGGTTGATTTGTTGCCTACTTGATCTGTCTGTTGATGAAAGTAGGGCATTGAAGTCCCCTATTTTTATTTTTTTGGAGTTTATGTCTCCTTTTAGATCCATTAACATCTGTTTTAAATAGCCATAGCATAGGGTGCATACACATTTGATATGATCAATCTTCCTGTTGAATTGATCCTTTAATCATTGCATAATGCTCTTCTTTGTTTCTTTTAACAGCTTTTGTCTTAATGTTTTTTTTTCCTAATATTTGGATGGTTACTCCTACTCATTTCTTTATTTCTATTTGCATGGAATATCTTTTTCTAACCTTCCAGTTTCATTTTGTGGGTATCTTTGTTGGTGAGATATGTTTCTTGTAGGAAGTACATAGATGTTTTGGCCAGCATTTTGGCATAGTGGATAAAGGCACCAGTTGTCATGCCAGCATTTCATATGGACTCCAGTTTGTTTCCTGACTGTTCCATTTCTAATCCAGCTCCCTGATAATGGCCTGGGAAAAACAGCAGAAGTTGTTCAAATGTTTGGACCCTCATACCCATCTGGGGGACTCAGATAAAACTCCTGGCTCCTGGTTCAGCCTGGCTCAACTCTTGTCATTGTGGTCATCTGGAGAGTGGACCAGTAAATGAAGCTCTTTCTGTAACTCTGACATTCAGTAAAATAAAGCTTTTTTAAATAAAAAAAAAAAACGGAGTCTTATTTTTTGATGCATTCTTTATCTTTTAAATGGAGAATTTAGTCCATTTACATTCAAGGGTCATTATTAATAAGTAATGACTTAGTCTTGTCATTTTTTTCTGGTCACTTTCTAACTCTGGTTGACTTTTGATTTCAAGTTATCCTAAAAAGTGGTGAATTGACACAAGCATATAGATGATTTCAGTAGTCCCATTGATCTATCTGAGTCATTTAGTCAGGAATTAATTTTACTCACACTCACTTGATTGTCCAATGTCTAAAATTAACTTTCCATTACTGGAAGCAGACTTCCTAAGGAGAATGCAAAAATCCTCTTTTAACTCTTATATGTGTTTTGGCTTAAGTCACACCTATTACTCATGATCCAAGGATGGATTGTGTAAATTCCGTTGCTAAAAAAATGTGTTCTGAACTGTGAGCCACTGGATGGAGAGCTGACTGTATTTACATATTGAGCGTTTCATTCTGAACTTGAGATGTGGTTATTTTAAGCCTGAATTGAATTGACATAAATTTTATAATTTATATAGAGAAAAATATTTGTATTTTTTGTATTTTTTAATTGTTTCTAGTTTTCGGGTTGATTACCTTCACTTAAGAAAAGAAAACAGGTTTTAAATGATTTTTATTTCTGAAATGCACAAAAGAGAAAAAAAATGTTTTAATGGAAAATTTCCAACCTCCTCTTCTTTTAATCCAGAGTCAGAAAACACTTTTTAAATTAGGATCTGATTTGACACATTCAGTCGTGTAGGTGAAAGAGAACTGAGCTGAACTTCAGCAAAGCAGTTAAAGTCAGAAACAAAAGAAAAAATATTTTTCTCCATATGAAGAAAGTGGAGGCTTTGCATTCATATTGTTAATTAACTCAAAAAGTAAATGTAAAAACTTATATTCTATTACTTTCCAGAATAAATCTTGTAGCAGTACGATCTCTTTTGGTATATAGAAGTACTACAGTAGAGCTATTTAAAAACTTAAATCTAACAGGTCAGAGGAAATTAGAGTTAGTTCCTGAAAATAAAATTGCAATTCCTTTTTCTCAAGCTTTTTTACTAGCTGTGAGACCTTGTTTGTAATATTTTTATTCACTTACAGTATTTTTGTGAGATCCAATTTCATTTCATTTTTTTTTTCTTTGAGAAGCAGACTTACAGATGGAGCAGAGGAAGAGATAGAGAGAGAACTCTTCCATTCCCTTGTTCATTTCCCAAATGGCTGCAATGGCTGGAGCTGGGCTGATCCAAAGCCAATATCATAGAGCTTCTTCCAGTTCTCCCATATGGATGCAGAGGTTCAAGCACTTGGGCCATTTTTCACTGCCCTTCCAGGCCATAAGAAGAGAGTTTGATTGGAAGAGGAGCAGCCAAGACGTGAATCGGCACCTATATGGGATGCAGGTGCCACAAGTGGAGGCTTAGCTTACTATGCCACAGCACCAGCTCCCCAATTTCATTTCTAATATTGCTTGTTTGCTTTAAGCTTTGGAAAATCCCCACTGTTGTATTTGTAAAAGATAATTTTTCCTTATAAAAAAGGAGAAATTTAAAATTTTATCTTCTGACAGGTAGGAATTCTTGGCACAAAAGAATTAACATTGGGGCCAGTGCTGTGTGGCATAGCGGATAAAGCCACCACCTCCATTGCCAGTATCCTATATGGGTGCCGGTTTGGCTCCCTGATGCTCCACTTCCTATCCAGCTCTCTGCTATGGCCTGGGAAAGCAATAGGAGATGATCCAAGTCCTTGCACCCCTGCACCAGTATGGGAGACCTGGAAGAAGTTCCTGGCTCCTGGCTTCGGATCGGCGCAGATCCAGCTATTGCAGCTATTGGGGAGTGAACTAGCAGATGGAAGATCTCTCTTTCTCTCACTGCCTCTCCTCTCTCTGTGTAACTCTAACTTTCAAATAAATAGGTAAATATTAAAAAAAGAATTAACATTTATTTGCCAGTATAAATGAAAAAAAAGTCTTCAAGGACTTTTCCCCTTGGGAAAATATATTTCAGTCAACCTGACTGTTCTGAACGGAAGGCAGAATTTCTTTTTATTTTGTGTTATGTTCTGAAGTTGATTTCTTTTTTTTTTTTTGACAGGCAGAGTGGACAGTGAGAGAGAGAGAGAGAGACAGAGAGAAAGGTCTTCCTTTGCCGTTGGTTCACCCTCTAATGGCCGCCGCGGTAGCGCGCTGCAGCCGGCGCACCGCGCTGTTCCGATGGCAGGAGCCAGGTGCTTATCCTGGTCTCCCATGGGGTGCAGAGCCCAAACACTTGGGCCATCCTCCACTGCACTCCCTGGCCACAGCAGAGAGCTGGCCTGGAAGAGGGGCAACCGGGACAGGATCGGTGCCCCGACCGGGACTAGAACCCGGTGTGCCGGCGCCGCAAGGCGGAGGATTAGCCTGTTGAGCCACGGCGCCTGCCTGAAGTTGATTTCTAATGGGAATCTCTGGAGACAGAATGTCATTGTTCTTGTCACCAGGTAGTTGCTTAATAATGATGACACCACCTTCTTGTATTTGAAATATGCTTCCCACCCTCGAGGCTAAATTTTAGGAGAGAGGAAAGCTCTGTGTTACTTGGTGACTACTGAACTATGATCTGAATGTCTATGCCAGTGTGACCTCTGAATAGCCACATGCTAGAGATTTTATCTTTTCCAGTCTCCATTTCTTCATCTATTATGCACCAAGTCTTCCTTCTGCTCTTCAGTGGTGCCAGGCAATATCCTGGATTTTACACTGACATTTGCAAATGGGGAAAAGCTGTTTAACACAATCCATGGTCATTTTTGAAAGATACCTTAACATTTTTCAAATGAAGATTTTGAGTTCTATATTCAAATCAGTTATTAAAAAAGTTTGTAATGATATTAGAAACCTCTGTCCTGTGACTGAGTGATCTCATAGGAAAAGTAACTAACATAAGAGAATCCAAGTCATCCTAACCTTGGAACCAAACAATAGCTTCAGAAAAAAAATTTGTAGCAGCGGGAGCTGTTTAGGGACAAAAAAAAAAACAAAAACAAAACAAAACAAAAAAACATAGGAACTAAGGAGGCCAAAGACAGAAATAAAAGGTCATATGAGATCTAAAGCACTGTCACAGGAAAAAGATTCACCATTGTTTCTATATTAAAATTAAAAATTGCTAAAGGATGAAAAACACAAAAACAGAGAATCAAGCACAAATTGGAAAATATTTGTAATGAATGTAACCCCATGAATAAAGATAATTTTTGTACACACATTCATATATGATTTATGGAAATAAACACATACATTCTTATAGGGAAATGGGCAAGATATATTTGAAAATATAAGATTCAGAAAAGATCACTAATTACATAAAAATGTCAAACCTTTGTTAATTGTATAACCGCAAATTTGATTTTAGAGAAGGTGTCTTTCACCTTTTAGATTGGGAGATTTTAGAAAGAATGCTAATGTGGTTGCTGTTGGTGTGGAACCCCTTCTGGGACTAGAAATTGATATAACACTTCTTGGCATTTAGGCAAATACATCAAAAAGGCTTAAAAGGGTATGCCTCTAGATCCAGCAATTCTATTTTAAATAAAGAAGAAGAAAAAAATGCATATTTGTCTGCTGTAGCTGAGTAGAAAAAATTCTGAAACCCTGTAAGGCAAAGTGAGGTGACCAGCCATCACAGGGTTTTATATTTTTGGTTATTTAAATGTTCCTTTTCTGTTTACAGTTATTTTATAATTTTTCCATGGAAAGTATTCATTCTTAATGAAATAAAGAAATAAATAAAGATTAAAAATAAGGAAAATGGTTATGCCGTTTATCCTTGCAATTCCAATTTTAATAACTTTGCTGAGAAAATAAAAGGAGTTGGAGAAGGGACTTTGATGTGGTGATGTTTATTTAGAATGGAGAGGTATGAGAGAAAAACAACTGTTATTTTGAAAAGAAGATGTGAGAAAAAAACCATAATGACTAATGAGAAGTGATAAAACCATGGAACCTCCATATAAAGTAATGATTGCTTTTGACAACAACAAAGACATTTGCTCATAGTTTGAGGGGAAAAAATGAATAAGTACATATTCATACCACAGACCCCATACATATGTACATATACACACTCTGTCTCTCTGACACACACACACACACACTCAAACACTTGTGCATACCTACCACACCCTTGGGTTGTACACACATTCAAGCAGACCAAAAATATTCACAGCGTTCTTGTCAATGTTGGGGGTGATTATGAATGCTTCTATGTTTTTCATAAGCATTTTCATTCATAAATTCCCCACATCACACCCAATGCCGTTAATTCCTGTCATTGGCTTAATAGTGCCAAGGGAAAATAATGTGACACCATTACATAAGAACATGGTAGCCCAAAGGCTGTATTTGCTTCTTCTGACAAGGTCCGTACTAAAAACATGCTTTCCCCACTCTGGCTGTTCTGAGCTCCCCTCTTGCTCTCTCCTTCACCCTCTGAATTCTAGCACAGGTTGACCTGATCTAACAAGTAGGCTTTGGGTCCATTTTCATGGAGGGTTTAGCAAACATTTTTCTATTGTTGTCAACTACGGAGACACTCACCAAAATACATAAAATACACTAAAATACACTCACCAAAATCGAACACAGTAATCTACAGTGGATCTAGGAAAACATTTATCTATGATCACAGGGTCCAAAGGATCACGAGAATTTTGGTGGTGAAGACTTTGAATTATAGGCTTCATTTCTTGAATGCATATTCTTTTTCCCATTGAAAATAGGTTTAACTTGTTCCCTGACAATTAGTGATGTTGAAGATATGAGATCACTAATCATCAGGAAAATGCAAATCAGAACCAAAATGAAAAATCATTTCCCACTGTTAGGATGATCATTATTTAAAAAAAAAAAAAGCCAATAAGCAGTGGGGCTGGTGTGAGGCACAGCAGCTCAGTCATTGCCTGGTCTGCCAGCATCCCATATGAGAGTGCTTGTTCAAGTCCTGGCTACTCTGCTTCTGATTCAGCTTCCTCTCTCTGTGCATTCTTGCTGGCAACAGAAGATGACTCAAATTCTTGGCTCCCAGCCACCCACATGGAAACTAGGGTGGAGTTTAAGTAGGACACAATAAGTATTGGTTAATATCTACAAAGGTAACAGGGTTCACTTTCAGTGGAACTTAGATCTGTGCAGTCACTATGAAGAACAAAACAGAACCACTGTATGAACCAGCAATCCCCTTCTGCAGCAAAAGGGAAATTTTCTTCTGTCAAAGGCCATGTAGATATTAATAACATCATTTGAGGATGATACAGAATTATCCACTATAGATTTATTAAATTACAGGTCCTGCAAGCAGTTGCCTTGGCAGGGCCAGGTAAACGATTTCACAGGGCTTATATGAACTGTGGGCCAGACATTCCCCTGCCCTGATCTACTAGATCAAAGGAAATGAAGCTGTCACCCCATAAAGACAGCTGTCCTCCCATGCTTCTCCTAGTATTGCACACAGTAATTAACAGGTAAAAGTAGCTAGGTATTGATGGAAGGATGGGGGTAAAGTTGTGGTGCATAAACACAATGGAATAGTTATTTTGCCTTTTGAAACAAGATGATCTTGCCATTTGAAACAATATGGATGAACTTGGAGGACATTATACTGGAATAAATAAGCCAGGCAGAGAAAAAAAGCTTTCATAATCTCATTCACACCTGGAATTTTAAAAAACCAAATACATAGAAATGATGAGTAGAAAAATTGTTCTCGGTTGTGTTATGATGGTACGTAAATGGGCAGTTGAAGGTCAAAAGGTACAAAGTTATAGTTAAATGGGGTGAGTAAATCTGGAGTTCTAATGTATACTGAAGCTGATAATACTGTATTGTGCACTGCAAATTGGCTGAGAGCATAGATTTTAAGAACTCTCTTTACACACACATACAGAAAACAAGAAAGGTGACAATGTGAGAGGGTGGCTATGGCTATTTGACTGCAGTAATCACTTTACTATGAATATGATTATCAAATAGTATGTTGTATGCCCTAAATATGTACTTTAAAAAAAAAAAGAAGAAGAAGAGGGCCTGCGCCGTGGCTCACTTGGCTAATCCTCCACCTGTGGCGCCAGCACTCCAGGTTCTAGTCCCGGTGGGGGCAACAGTTTCCCATCCCTGTTGCACCTCTTCCAGTCCAGCTCTCTGCTGTGGCCCAGGAAGGCAGTGGAGGATGGCTCAAGTGCTTGGGTCCCTGCACCCACATGGGAGACCCAGAGGAAGTACCTGGCTCCTGGCTTCGGATTAGCACAGCACTGGTCATAGCAGCCATTAGGGGTGTGAACCAACGGAAGGAAGACCTTTCTGTCTCTATCTCACTGTCTACAACTCTCTCTCTGTCTCTCTCTCTGTCTCTCTCTCTCACTGTCTAACTCTGCCTGGAAGGAAAAAAAAAAACAACAACAGAGAAAATACAAATAACCTGAACAACTTTCTGCACTCATTTCCTACAAATACTGAGCAGGAATCATTGTAAGAGATTATAGGTTTTTCTTAACTACTCATTTTTTTTTTATTTTTTATTTTATTTTTGACAGGCAGAGTGGACAGTGAGAGAGAGAGAGAGAGAGAGAGAGAAAGGTCTTCCTTTTCTGTTGGTTCACCCTCCAATGGCCGCCGCGGCCGGTGCACCGCTGCTGATCTGAAGCCAGAAGCCAGGTGCTTCTCCTGGTCTCCCATGGGGTGCAGGGCCCAAGCACTTGGGCCATTCTCCACTGCACTCCCGGGCCACAGTAGAGAGTTGGCCTGGAAGAGGGGCAACTGGGACAGAATCGGCGCCCTGACCGGGACTAGAACCCGGTGTGCCGGCGCTGCTAGGCGGAGGATTAGCCTGTTGAGCCATGGCGCCGGCCATTAACTACTCATTCTTTATATCACTACCTCTGGGTCACTCCCTTTTTCCTTGAGTATGTGTTAATGACATTAGCTCTGCTGATCTGCCTAGAAGCAAACTGAGTAAACATTATATTTTCATGTCACCTAATCATGCACTGTGATATTTTTCCAACATGTTCTTGAAACAATGGTTATTTTATACAAATGAAGTTCTCATTTTCTGAGAAACAGTTTCCATTATAATCTTTTACTGAAGTAAAATTTTATCATACTAGAATAAAAATGTCATTGTTTCTGGTCTGGTCTATGATAAATGAAAAGCTTTCAACCATTGCTGTTTCTCAGGAAACCATTTCTAAGAAAATCTTTCAATTAGATAAATCACATATAAAATTGGAAAGTGAGGAAAGAAAAAGAATTACCTAAGTATCACTTCCATTTCCATTCACGAATGAATAAACATTTATTTTCTTCTTTTCTAAACACAGTTTGTTTTTGCTTTGGTATTTAAAAAAACCATTGATTAATTTATTTGAAGGCAGACACACCCACACACATACAGAGAAAGAGAGACTGAGATTAACTTCCACGTGCCCACAACAGCTGAGGCTAGGCCAAGCTAAAGCCATGAGCCAAGAATTAATCCTTGATCTCCCATGTGGGTGTCAGGGACCCAGCACCTGCTGCCTCCCAGAGTGCATATCAGTGGGAAGTTGAAATTGGAAACAAAACCGAGAGTGGAATACACGAACTCCATAATGGGATATCAGTGACCCAAAGAGAGTCATAACCATTGCACTAAATGCCTATCCTTGCTTTGGGATTGTTTTTTAAATCCTAGAACTTAAAAACTCAAATACTAATTTTTAACAAATCGCTTTGGAAATTCAAAATATCAATTTTTATTTTAATTTAATTTTATTTTATTTTGACAGGCAGAGTGGACAGTGAGAGAGACAGACAGAGAGAAAGGTCTTCCTTTTCTGTTGGTTCACCCCCCAATGGCTGCTGCGGCCGGCGCACCGCGCTGATCCTAAGGCAGGAGCCAGGTGCTTCTCCTGGTCTCCCATGGGGTGCAGGGCCCAAGAACTTGGGCCATCCTCCACTGCACTCCCGGGCCACAGCAGAGAGCTGGACAGGAAGAGGAGCAACCGGGACAGAATCCGGCACCCTGACCAGGACTAGAACCCGGTGTGCTGGCGCCACAGGCGTAGGATTAGCCTATTGAGCCATGGTGCTGACCTCAAAATATCAATTTTTAGCATTTTATGTTGAAAATGAAGTGATAACATGCAAACATAGAAAAATATGGTTGTACATTTCTGAAATTCACAGCTCAATTTGAATAAGTATACAGTTTTCTAGATAAGCATAAAAGCATACATCTTTAATCTACCATTTTTTGAAGATTTAATTATTATTTGAAAGGCAGAGTTACAGAGAGGCAGAGGGAGAGACAGAGAAAGAGAGAGAGAGAGAGAGAGAGAGAGAGTTTTCCATCCGTTTGTTCATTTAATAAATGGTTGAAATGGCAAGAGCTGGGCTGATCTGTAGCCAGGAGCCAGGAGCTTTACTTGGGTTTCCCACAAGAGTGCAAGGACCTAAGCACTTGGGCCATTATATACTGCTTCCCCAGGCCATAGCAGAGAGCTGGATCAAAAATGGAGCAGCCAGGACTTGAAACAGCACCCATATGGGATGCTGGCATTGCAGGAGTTGGCTTTACCTGCTATGCCACAGTACTAGCCCCTAAGCTAATAATTAATACTGGGCATTTATACATGCTTAACATATGATACTGTATTACGAATAAACTCCAAATGATATGCACAAACTTGGCATCACCTTTGCACTTTGTTTTTGGGTACATTGTGTCCTGTTAAGAGTCTGGTTCTGTGGAAGGACTTACCAGCTTATAGGTCAGGGCCAGGTATAAAGAAATAACAACTTTTATTACAGATGCAAAGAAGCTTACTTTTCTGTTTATCATTAAAGAAGAAACACAGAACACATAATTGAATATACGTACTATCATCACAACATTGAGGCACTTTCTGGCAATAGAGTAGGTCTCTTTTTTAAAAAAACAATATTTTGGGGGGCTGGTGCTATGGCATAGTGGGTAAAGCCACCCCCCCTGCAGTGCCAGCATCCCATATAGGCACATCTCAGCTACCTCACTTCCAATTCAGCTCTCTGCTATGGCCTGGGAAAGCAGTAGAAGATGACCCAAGTCCTTGGGCCCCTGCACCTGTGTGGGAGACCCAAAAGAAGATCCAGGCTCCTGGTTTTTGATTGGCTCAGCTCTGGCCATTGCAGCCATCTGGGGAGTGAACCAACAGATGGAAGACTTCTCTCTCTCTTTGCATCTGCCTTTGCCTCTCTTTAACTCTGCCTTTCAAATAAATAAATCTTTAAACACACACACATAGAGAGAGAGAGAGAGACAGAGAATGAGAGAAACAGTGATCTATCTCCCTTTTGCTGGTTCACTCCCTCTAGTGGCCAGCGCTGGGCCATGCTGAAACCAATACCCAGAACTCCATTCTGCAGGAACCACCTCCTGGTCTCCCACATGGGCGGCAGGGGCCAGCACTCGAATCATCTTCCCCTGCTTTCCTGGGTGCATCAGCAGGGAACTGGAGTGGAAGTAAAGCAGCTGGGACTTGGAATGGTGCTCCTATACGAGATGCCAGCAGCACAAGTCGGGGCTTAATCCTTTCATCATAATGCTGGCACCAAAGTAAGTCTTTAGTGTTGTCTCTCAGTTATATATTCCCCAAAGTGTCTCAGCCAAATAACTGTCCATCAAGACAGATTTACAGACATTGAAGGAGGTAAAGAGTTGGTGACTGGAGTATATTAAAAACTAGTATGAACTCCTATCTACTAACTTACCCATTCCTGAAATCAATCAACGAACAAACAGAAAGTTAGTGAAATATGAACTTAGTGTTTGTATAGCTCACATATACCTGATCATTGCCAATCTTTCACTTTATTTGTACTAAACAGGTGTTTATGACTAATAAAATCTAGTACTGCTGTTTTAGACTACAAGACTTCAAACTCTGACAAAGAGCCACCTTTTTTCAGTAAGATTTATTTTACTTATTTGAAAGGCTGAGTGACACACAGAGGAATGTCTTCCATTCACTGGTTTACTCTCTGAATGACCATAACTATGCAGACTGGGCCATGCTGAAGCTAGGAGCCAGGAACTCCATCCGAGTCTCTCACATGCATAGCCTTGTCCCAGGTACTTGAGTCATTTTCCACTACTTTCCTAGGCGCATTAGCAGCGACTCCAATACTTGACTCAGAAGAAATGAAGAGCAATACATTTGGAATAAACAAGTAGGGGATTAGGAGAGAGATTGTCCTTCAAGTTGAAGTAACTGACTCAGTAGGATGGTTTCAAGAGAAGGTTGTTCAGAGGAATTCACTTGAAGAGCCTGGATGTTAAGTGGGGCTTAGCTGTGGGTGAGGAACTGACTGAGCTCTCAGCCCTGGGGACTCACTGTAGTGGCAGATATCTGGTGAGCAGGGCTGGTCTAAAAAAAAAACCAAAGCTATCCTAAAATTGCATGTTGTACAAAGACAAGGGAACTGATGAAAAATGTGAGAGAAGTACAATAAGCGCTGTAATAACAATAAATGGGGTATTTGTAGCACTTTACCTTATTTCAGCACTCAAACGACCATTATAAGTGATTCAAACCCTTGCTCTGGAAACGAAGGGATGAGATTTCCTGAACCTGGCCTTTAGCTCCTTCCTCTGGTGCTTCCAGGTTGACATCCTGACAAACAGCAGAAGTGAAAACTCTTTTGTAACTTTAATAATATGGTTTTGAAAACCTTATAAAAATCCATTTTCTGTGTGCTATAAAGAGAAACAATGATGGCAGCTTTTTCATATTTCTGTGGTATTAAGAGCTTAATGTATCCTATATAAAATGTTTTATTTTCTCTCTTCATTGAGAAAGAAGAGCATATCAATAAAAGTTGTCTGTAAAAGAACTACTTCTACTCATCTTGGTGATTTAGTCAGGCATAAATTTATAATGTAGTTTAGGCAACTTAAATTCAAAATAAATGGTGTTTTTCTTAGTAATTACTTCAAATAATGACAAGGAGAAATGAGTAAGAATCTGGATACCATCCAGTGAAAGAGACTTCTTTTCTCCACAAAGGTCTTTTAAAAATAACATTATGGGAGCTGGCACTGTGGTGTGGCAGGCTAAGCCTCTACTTGCAGCGCCAGTGCCTGCATCCTATAGGGGTGCTGGTTAGTGTCCTGGCTGCTCCTCTTCCAATCCAGCTTTCTGCTTGTGGCCTAGGGAAGCAGTGGAAGATGGTCCAAATGCTTGGGCTCCTGCACCATGTGAGAGATCAGAGGACGCTCCTGGCTCCTGGTTTTGGATCAGCCCAATTCTGACTGTTGTGGCCATTTGAGGAGTGAACCAACAGATGGAAGACATTTCCTTCTGTCTCTCCCTCTCTCTGTAGCTTTACCTCTCAAATAAATAAATAAACAAAACCTTAAAAAGCATTATTTATTGGTGTAAAACACAGATAGTATGGTACTTGAGCATAGATATTTTCTTCCATAGAATATTTGAATCCTTTCACAAAAAATTATAGAAATTATGAATTATTAAGCTGCTTATATGTATATTCCTAGATAAATTTGTGTGAGTAAGATATATCAATTTCTTGATTTAAAATATTGTATTTGGGCATTTTCTGCTAATTATTCTTTCATATCAATTCATTCTTATTTCTCTTGAATCTATATTTATTAGTTATTGATCTTGTCTTTCAAGTTATTCAAAAATTTAACGGCTTAAAGCAATGAACTTGTGGCAAGTATTTGGCCTAGTAGTTCAGATGGTGGTTAAAATGCCTGCATTCCATATCAGAGTGTCTGGGTTTGATGATTACCTCTGCTCCTGACTCTAGTTTCTATTAATGCAGACCCCAGAAGGCAGTGGTTACAGCTCAAATAATGAGGTTCCTGCCACTCATGTGAGAGATCTGGGTTGAGTTTCTAGTTCACAGCCCTAGCCTTGGCCCAGCTCAGCCCAGGCTGTTGTAGGCATTTGGGATGTGAATCAGCAAATGGAAACTTTCTCTGTGTGTGTGTGTCCTCTGGAAGTGGTTCTGATTTGGGTCTCTCATGAGGTTGGAAGCCAGAGCTGCTATCACCCAACATCCTGACTAACACAAAAGTGTAAATTTCCAGGAGGGCACACCCAGATGACTGTTGACTAAAATCCTAAATGCCTTGCTGATTGTTAGGTGGAGGTTTTGGATTCTTGCCAGTAGGGTCTCTGCATAGGGCTTCTCATGATATGAAATGCAATTTCCCCCAGGTGAGTGATCTGAGAGAAAGAGAGAGAGAGAGAGAGAGAGAGAGAAAGAAAGTCACATTGCCATTTATACCTCAATTTTGAAGTCTCACATTGTCTCTTCGACTTTGTACTTTGTTCTATTCATTGAACTGAATCACCAAGTCCCACCCACACTCAGCAGAAGAGGAACTCAATCCCATGACTGGAAGGTAGGAGGACCAGAAAACTTTGCTTTTGAATACCATCACAGCTTCTAAAGTTCTTTTCCACAGTCACATAACAACCATGGCCCAGGATTTCTTTCTTGCACTCAACATCAATCTATGTGCTCCTTTGTAAATAAGATTAATGACTTCTAGAGTGTCAAAATAAATCTTGAAATTCACTACTGGGAATTGAACAAAAGAAATTTAAAGCATATGTCAACTTCCCTTACTACATACCTACTGGAGTTAGAAATAGAGCCATGCACCACATAGCACTGCAGTCAACAACAGTCTGCATTAGAATGGTGGGCTCACATGATTACCACAGAGCTGAAATTTTCCTATTGCCTAGGGATGTCATAGCCCTTGTAACATCCATAATATAAAGCCTTATTCATATGTCGGTGGTGATATTGGTGTTAGCACACCTCTGACATTGTCATTCTTTAAAAAGTAATAACATGTATAATTATGGACAGTATACAACACTTTATAAGAAATGACTATGTTATTGGCTTATGTGTTCAAATCCTTTTTGTTGCTATTCCCGTGTACTCCTATGTATTAAAAGAAGTTGATTGTAAAATAATAAGCTATGCAACCTCATACATCTTATGTTGACTTTGGCTCTTGATTGCATCAGAGGGCATGTCAAATGATATACCAACTTCATTTGACCATATCTTGGATTGCATTTGCACAAATGAAAGATTACTTACCAATGTGGTTCTCAGGATATACCCCCATTGTTAAACAACATGTGACTGTACCAAATAAAAACACAATGCACAGTGTGGTTTTGATAAATGAAAACTTCTCCTAAGAGACTAATAGTTATTAGAAAGCCTTGGAAGCTAGAAAGTTAATAAAACAAAATTCAAATAGCTAGTTAAAAAATTATGGTCCAGATGATAGGCCAGATATAACAACAAACCTTCCCCATGCATTCATTCAGAGGAGGCCTTTATTTAAATTTTTCATTTTAATATTAACTAGTTTTAACAGATTCAATGTGATTTGTAGATACAATTCTAAGAACATAATGATATTTCCTTTTAGAGCAAAGGATCCAAACTTCCCAGGGAAATACAGTGCAGCTACCTATGCTCATCAATCTTTTCTTCTGATGCTACTAAAAAACAACTCTATGACGTTAGATATTTGGGAAATCCATTAGGATGAAACTCAAAAGCAAAAGAGAAGAAACAGAATTGATTCTGGGGAGAAAAAGAGGTCAGGTAGCTATTTGAAGATTTTCGTGTTTCTACCTATTTATGATGCATTTTATTCACTATATTTGTTTTGTTCTGGGAAACCAACCACTCAGAATATCTGCCCCACCATCCTGTCAGAATGGAAGCCTAAAGGATCATGTAAATAGCAATAAAATCTTGCCCACCCCCAAGTTCACTGTGAAGTATGTCATCTATTGGACCAGGACTGAAGTTTGCATTATAATTGTAAGGTAGGGAAAGAGAAAGAGATAAAATATTTTAAAAAAAATTTTAAATGCATTTAATAGTCTGAAAAAAACAGATTCCAAGATGTAAGCCAAGTCAGAAGTTGAAAAGAGAGTTAAAGTCAGCAGTCAGACTAGACACAGTGCTTGTGTCTTGTGTTAAGCTTCTAAGTCACGGAGTTGCCTGCTTTGGCAAGGGTGGCTGCAAGGGTTGAGCCCTTCTACCTGACTTCTCTAGTGAATCTAGTGAGGTATTAACAGGTAGTGGGTTATCTAAGTACGAGGGAGATTTACAACTTCCAGATGGTCCTACTTCTTAAGTAGATAGAAGAATCCTGTCAAGTAATCCTCTAGTAAAATCCAAGTCAGTATTGTCTTTAATTTCAGAAGTCAAGAAACTAGCTTAAAGAACATCACATGTGGTTGCAAAGGAACATAGACGGGCCTTATCTCCTCCTCTTCCTCCTGTGGCTGGTCCAATTGGGAAAAAATAGTCATTTTTAGCTGACAGCTTACTTATGGAAGAGTAATGACTCACAGGACATTTGTTGGTTGGAATTTTGCTATGAAATTTTCTGCCCTATTCCCTATTTCTGTATGCCCCCACTTACTGTGTATTTTTAGTATTTATACAGTATTTTGTGTCATGTAATAAACTAGATGAGTGTGAAAAAGTATTTTTGTAACTATGCAGGTTGAACGATTTCAGTAATGATGAGCAATGATGTAATCAGTAATATTTTCAGATATTTTAAAGTGAGGGACCTGAAGAAACACAATTATTATCATTGTAAATAATATGTAACCCAAGAAACCTCATAAGGAATAATTCAGAGTGTGTGGTGAGCTAGGAAGGAAGGAAGGAAAGAAGCAAAAACAAGCGTTGAGAGGGAGGAAGGGAAAAAGCTTCGTAGACCATTTTCAATTTCAGAAATACAATGAAAAAGAGAACCACACTTTTTAGCTAGAGGGAAAAATGTTGTCATCACAGAAATTATTATTTCTTTTTCCTTTTTCTCTTTAGCCTGTTTTTAAACAGAAGAAATTTAGACCATTAGTGTTAGTTGTTAATAATTCATGAAAACAGTGATACCACTGGTAAACAACTTTTGTCAACATAAAACACAGAAATGTGTTCTTAGAGTTGAAATGATAAAAATTTTATGTATTTATTTGATGCTTGTTTTAAAATAGATAACCTAATGCATCCTAAGTTTTGTTTCATTTTTTCCTTGTATAATGTGACTTAACACAGTGAAGTAAGAAGTCTGAACTAAAGATACATTAAATTTACACTGTGGGTCATTTGTACTGTAGTCAAACCCCCTTAGAACTTGCTTTTCATTCAGCATCCTTTATTCTGAGGATAAAGTTGACCAACTAGAGGATGTCAAGAAGATAAAATATGATGCAGCTTGTATAAACCATCTAATCCTACAAACAGGTGGAAGAACTGGGGTTACTCAGCCCTTAGAAGATTAGAAGTATGTAAACTATTTTCAGAGAGTTAAAGCCTTTTTTGGGTATTTATGTGGGTGTACATGTAGGATGTGAAGTATATTTGGGTGGAAAAGTAGCTAATGTGGGTAGCTCCAAAGAGCAAAATTGGAAACAAGAGAAATGTTATGAAGTAGATTTAGACTCAAGACAAAAAAGAACTGCCTCAGGATGGGAATATAGTCACAAGGAACAGCCCTGTGCAACAGTGAGTCCCATTATCTGGGTCAACTGCAGATTAACTTCTGTCACAAAAGCTATATAAAGAATTTTGTTAATTTATAAAGGACTTTGGCTACCATGATTTCATAGTGTGCTGTTCCATTTTCTACTTCTATAACAAAATACCTGAGTTTGAACAATTCATAAATGAAGTTTATTTAGCTCACAGCCTTGGAGGTACATGGCACAGACATCTTCATGGCACAGGGCTTCATGATGGATGGATTACAGTAGCAGAAGCACATGTGGAAGAGATCCATGGTGAGACTGGAAGACAAAGAGAGCAGTGAGGGGCCATTCTTGTTCTTTTATAATAACCCATCCTCAAGGAAACCAACTCACTAGTGAGATCAACAGTAATAGCTTCAGAGAGCAGAGCCCCAGTGACCTCATTACCTATGGGTACCTCTTAAAGTGTCAACCACCTCCCATCTTCACCACCCTGTGGACCAAGCTTCTAACACATAAATCTTTGGGGAACACATCCAATCCTACCCAAGCTGTAGCTCATAGGTTCTTTAAAATCCACAGAAGTATTTGAAGTCAACAAGATTTAGTGACTAAAGAGGAGATACAAAACAGGACAACTAGAATGACCAAAGACACAAAGAGGCTTCTTTTGCAAAGTCAATAGAAGTATTAGGACTTGTCTCTGTGAAGGTAAAGATATGATTTAAAGTTTAAAAAACATGGAGAGTTTATATATGCATTTGTGTGTATGTGCATTCACACATATAGATTTATATATTTATTCAAAAAGAGGAGTGATAGAGAGAGAGAGAATGATCTTCCATCTGCAGGTTCACTCCCCAAATGGCCACGACAGCTAGGCCTGGGCCAGACTGTAGTTGGGAGCTAGGAACCCTATCCAGATCTCCCAGATGTGTGGCAGCAATGCAAGTCCTTGGGCAACTTTCCCACATACTTAGCAGGGAGCTGGATCAGAAGTGCAGCAGCCCAGACTGAACTGTTGCTTGAATATAGGATGGCAGCCTCCCAAGTGGCAGTCTAACCTATATTGCTCTGAGAGTTTACTTTCATAAATAGAAACTTAAAGTATATGTTACCCTTTAATCCATATTTTTAAACATTTGAGAAAACATGGAGTTTTAGAAATAAAAGTAACAACATGGCAGCCTGATGAAGTAGCTCTGGAATCACAGGCTGAGTTCTCACAGTGATCTAGACTGCCTCCATTCCCATCAACCATGCCTGCTCAGCCACTGATCTTCCTAAACCCTAACTGGAGTCACTGCCCTGCTTAGAATCCTTCCATGTCTTCAAAATTCATACCAACACAGTTCATATTTAATGTCACCTGTAATCAGGCATCAATTACCTATCCACTTTCCAATCTGTGTACCAGTCAGATGTCTTGTACTTTCCAAATTTCATTCTTTAGCTTTGGATGTTCCCGTTGATGGGCATGACTTTCTTTGCCACTTGGTTATGTCCAGTTCCTGCTTATTTTTTCAAAACTAGCTTGAATGCCAGCATCTTCACAAAGCTTTCCTGATTTTCCTGTTAGAAATAATATCCACTTCAGAACTTCAGAAGCATTTTGCTTCTTTTTGGTGCTACTTTCTTTACATTCAAGTTGTGTAAGTACATGTCCTAATGCACACTCTAAACTCCTACAAACCAGAACCGGCTTTTATGATTCTCCCCAGGGCCTTCTGGATAGCAAGTACATTGTTAATTCCTGCTCAATTTCCTGTTTCTCCCCCCGCCCCCAACTACTTGATGTGTTTAATTGGCACTTTCTCAATAATTACTTCTCAATTTTACTTTATTTAATCAATCTTCCTTCACCTCCATCTTAGCCAAACAAAAGCCAGTCTTTCAAGGAAACACATTTAAATATTCTTGACTCTTCTCTCATGCTTCTTCATCAGTAAACACAAAAGACGTAACATACATCGTGCAATGAATACAATTGTACAAACCAGAAAGCTAGCAAGTACATGTTTGTGATAACTATTAATGATGATGAGTTTTTAGGGAATTTCATTATAACTTTTCTTTCTTATTATTTTTGTTTATTTTCATACAAATGTGATGCCCTGTGTCTGTGTCAAAGCCATGTAACAATATTTTTTAAGGCAGAGTTAAAGAGAGAGAGAGAGGGAGAAGCAGAAAGAGAGAAATCTTCCATCCTCTGGTTCACTCCCCAAATGACCACAACGGCGAGGTCTGAGCCAGACTGAAGCCAGGAGCCGGAAGCTTCATCCAGGTCTCCCAAATTAATGCAGGGGTCATCCTCTGCTGCCTTCCCAGGCACATTAGCAGGGAGCTGGATGCGAAGTGAAACAGCCAGAACTCTAACTGGTGTTCATATAGGATGCTGGTAATGCAGGTGGGAGCTTTACCCACTGCACCACAACACCAGCCCCCATTAGTACTTTTGAGTAGCTTTTGTGGAGTCCCCAAAGAAGGTTTTCAAACCACCTCGGATTTCTCACTTGTAAATTATTTTCATATGAAAAGATAGAATACTTAAAATTTTAACATCAAGCATGAAGGATTTCCACTTCTTTATTCATCATAAATTTTTAAACTTATCTCTTTAGTACAGTTGTCTCTGGCCACCACTAGCTATTTCCAAAAAAGAATTGAAAACTTGAGGGTGAGGCTCATATGGCTGGCATTTTACTTCAAAGCCTGTTGGACTTGAAGACCCCTCTCAGCATGTCTCAGGAGGGCTGTGCAAATATGTGTTTGCACATGGGACCAAGGAGTGTCCCAAGAGAGCACACACTGAAGGAAAGTCAGGCCTGATGAGCTTAAGCCTGCGGAGAGGTTTTCAGTACCTGGAGCAGAGGAAGGACATCTGAGTTTGGAAGGTTATGTGTTGTCTGGATTTACCGCCCAAACCACAGAGGACTGTCAATCTGTACAGCAGCACCATCTCCACCCACATCAACAAAGGCATTGTGCTCTGAATTTCCCAACATTCTAAGTCCTGCCCCTGATAATAGCTGGGATTGAAGATGGGTTCGTAAGAAGCCTATCAGTACCTGAAGGAGTAGACACTTTTTGTTATACATCTGTGACTTCCAGGAAAAACTACGGGATTGTTTTGCATCAATTTGAGGCCCACTCCTTGGCAGATGGGGTGAAAATCAGTGATATTATGTGGCCACTCGTGATGTCCCCACCTGTACCCAGGTACAGGCAAAGCATGGGATGCTCAGACTTCATATAATACTACCTGTAATCTACTTAACACATTGAGATAACACACACAAGAATTATACACACAAATACACACACACACATCTTTTACACTTTTTTGACTACTTATCTTACCTCCTAGGGTTTCCTAGATAAGCATTTAAGCTATTTATTTAAAATATTAGACACTGGAAGATCCTGTAGCTTAGTCTTCCCTGGAGCCTATGCTCCTTAAAATGCACATACCCTTTACAACACAACTTTGCTGCATGGGTTAACATAGAATGATGTCTTTCTTTTATAAGTGCAGGCAAACATAAAAAATTCAACATGAAGGCCTAATGTGCCTTCTAGCAGTGTTTTTGTTCTGTACTCGATATCATCTCTATATGTGGTAGCAGGTGGTAAAATTTACAGCTGTACTTTGTTCTAAGTGCTGTCCTAGGTAATGGCAAAGAAGCATTGCTGACAGTTGGGTGGAATCAATACTCACGGAAAGGCTTTTGAGGGTAGCAGAAGGGGTTCAAATTGGGGACTGGGGAATGGCGTGTCTGGTTACTGCTGTTATTGCTACTGAGAGAGAGTCGTGTTATCACTCTAGCTTCTGACAGTGGTTCTCTCTGGACCTTCTGTAAGAGCCAGTTGTTGCTAGTAATGTTGAAAAGGCATAAACATTTTGGTGATTGCATTTCTGTTGTAAGGAAGGTTTTGCACCTGGTAGAATTATCAATATTTCATCTGTATTCAATGTTTCTGACCCAGAAAAGACTGACAAATAGCCATGGCTAAAAGATGATCAAGAAAGGGCACCATTAATATACAATGGTACTCTGAAACTGTGATGTGCTCCAAAACCAGATGAGGGGTTATGTTAACGTGCCGATTCCAACTTACTAAGGCTAGTATTAGGACAACAAATTTGCATTTTTTTTATTTATAATCTTTTCTTTATTGTTTTTATTTGAAAGGGACATAGACAAAGACAGAAAGAGAGATAGAGGGAGAGAGAGAAAGCTCCTGTTTGCTGATTCACTCCCTAAATGTCTGCAACAAATGGAGTTGAAGCCAGGAACTGAGCCCTTTAGCTATCATCTACTGCCTAGTAGGCTACACATTACTAGGAAACTAGAATTGAGAGCAGAGCTGGGACATGATACAGGCATGCCAAGTGGGATACCAACAGTTATGTCAAATACCTACCCCCAGACATTTGCATTATAACAAGATGATGCTAATTCTGATGGCAGTTCAAGGACTAAAATTTGGCAAATGGGTGAAAAAAGTTTGCATGCCAACATAAGAAGCTTGGGAATTGCCCTGTGGCCAAATAAAGAACAGAAATATTTCTTAAAAATTATTTGTTTATCTTTTTATTTAAAGGGCAGACACACACACACACACAGAGAGAGAGAGAGAGAGAGAGAGAGAGAAAAGGAGGGAGACAGAAGTCCCCAACCTGCTGTTTCACTCTCCAAATGCCTGCAATAGCTAGGCTGGGCCTAGCTGAGTCCAGGAGACTAGAACCCAGTATGGGTTTCCCACATGGATAGCAGCAACCTGGTTACTTGAGCTATGACCTGCTGCCTCCAAAGGTGCACATTAGCAGGAAATTGGATTGAGAGTAGAGCTGGAACTTGAACCCAGGCATTCTAACATGGGAGGCAGACATCCCAAGTAGTATCTTTAACACTGCACCAAATGTCTGCCTCACAGAAAAGTTTTAAGTGAAAAAACAACATGATCAACTTAAATGAGGGTCTGCACTGTGTAAACATTGATATCAATGCAATGGAAACAACAGGAATTCCAAAGTGCTGTTTCTATTCTGCAAAGAGAAGACCACTTTCAAGTTGGCAAGGACATTGTTTTGCTCTCCTTGACAACTCTGAAGTATCTGTGTCAGCTTTCCTCAATTCTTCATCCACTGATAGGAAAGATTCTGTTTTCCATGGAATCGACTCTGCTAAAATGCTTGCTGGTGAAAAGAAGAGATGAAATTATGCAATTTTAGTATTGTCCCTGGACATGCAATTGCTCCTAGAAGATGATTGAGAGCAAGAGCAAGAGCAAGAGAGAGAGAGAGAAGTAGATATCTATGTAGTTCTTGGGAAGTTACATTGGTAATTGATTTTTATCCTGCAATTAATTTATTTTTATTTTTATTTATTTATTTTTTTGACAGGCAGAGTGGACAGAGAGAGAGAGACAAAGAGAAAGGTCTTCCTTTGCCGTTGGTTCACCCTCCAATGGCCGCCGCGGCTGGCGCGCTGCGGCTGGCGCACCGTGCCGATCCGATGGCAGGAGCCAGGTGCTTCTCCTAGTCTCCCATGGGGTGCAGGGCCCAAGCACTTGGGCCATCCTCCACTGCACTCCCTGGCCACAGCAGAGAGCTGGCCTGGAAGAGGGGCAACCAGGACAGAATCCGGCACCCCAACCGGGACTAGAACCCAGTGCACTGGCGCCTCAAGACGGAGGATTAGCCTAGTGAGCCACGGCGACGGCTTCCTGCAATTAATTTTAAAGTGTTTCTAAATTTTTTCACTTCTTCATGCTATTTTCTTCTAGAAGGAAAATCTATGAAACTGTAGGTTTAGCACAGTGCCCTAATCCAGTGTTGATCTTGCTCCCTGCGATGGTCATGCTCCAGGTAGCGCTAAACTGCACTATTGCCCTGCTCCTGCACATTGCTCAGTTCCCACTGCTGTCATGATGAATCCTATGCCTACTTCCTTTTCTTTTAACTAAAAAATTATTTTATTTGTGTGAAAAAAAAACTGAAAAAAAAGAGTTCTCCTGCCTTCTATTTGTGGTTCATTCCACAAATGTCTGCAACAGACAGTGCTAGGCCAGGCTGTAGCCAGGAGATGGGAACTCAGTCTGGGTCTCCCACAAGGGTGGCAGGGATATAGGTACTTAAGTCATCACCCGTTCAATTCCAGGATGCATATTATCAGGTAGCTGGGATGGAGAGTGCAGTTGGGCCTTGGAACTGGGCATTCTGATATTGGATATGGGCATTCCAAATTCCCCTTCCTCCTCCCAGCTACTTTCAAAGACTTGTTGGTGGTGTGTTTCTTTTCAGGAAAGTGTAGATGAAAAATATAGCTCTGTGCAACTATTCCCCAGCAGCTGTTACTTATAAGCAATTATTTTCATAATTGCCTTTTATTTCTTCAATGTAAAGTGAAAGACAAGCAAAATCAAGTGATTTTTTTCCCTAAATATCTTTTGCATGGTGTACTACACTATATAGTTACATATTTATCATAATGAGTGGATGAAGATTGGTATTTTGCTTGTATTTTTAGTTAGCTAACTTTGGAAGTATGCATTGGAGATTTAAAACCTAAAAGCAAATTTACAACTTACCACTACTCTGGCCTCATGCCACATCTACAGGCTGGTGAATAGGAGTCTGAGTTTGATTGGCTGGGAAGGAAATAGAACATTGTAATGATTGTGCAGTCCTTTAGAACTGAGGGAAAAGCACATGAATCACACAGGGTAGGCTTTATGGCCTTATTATTGCTTATATAAAAGGATTGTAAGACCTAGGGAAAAATTAATAAAAACTTGTTGCATCCAGGTAGTTCTAAATAGAATGACATGTGGTCTAGCCATATGAGGGTGGGTTCTTGACAGCTCTTTCATTAAAATTTTGCTTGAAATAAAACTGGAAATAGGACTCTCCATTGAGGGCTTTTAGAGTTCATGCAGCTGGTGGAATTTCCTTAGGACTTGAAATGAATGTTTATTTTTGAGGTGTTCAGACAGTAATCTCACCTAATTTTTCTTGCACTTTTAGGAAAATTTTAGAACATTCAGAAGTTTCTTGAGTCTACTTAAAGAAGAGAATAGGAAAAAAGTTTTGCTCTCTCATTTCTGACTAAAACTTCTTAATCAGAGCCACTTGATGAGCTGAGTAGCTGAGAAGCTTCTATCGTAAGGATTGCCAAGGCTGCCTTGTAACACCCAAGATAGTGATGAGTCACGATGTCTTTCCGTTATAAGTTGATGAGAATTTTCTACATTCTCTGTTAAGTGTCCTTTGATACACTCTATACAATTGTTGAACAGTGTAGAAGTTACGAGAGTATTTCTATGGGTAAAATGGAACCATTCCTTACTGAATAGCAAGTGGATAAGAGGGCATTTGGGGCTGGAGCTGTGGCATACAGGATAAGGCACTGCTTACAGTGCGTGCATCCCATATGGGCACAGGTTCAATTCTTGACTGCTCCACTTCTGATCCAGTTTCTGGCTTATGAACCTGGGAAAGCAGTGTGAAGACAGCCTAACTGCTTGGGCCTCTGCGCCCATGTGGGAGACCCAGCTGAAACTGGAGAGTAAACCAGAGTATAGAAGACCTCTCCCTGTCTCTCACTCTCTCTCTGTAACTCTGCTTTTCAAATAAATAAAATAGATCTTAAAAAGAAAGACAAGTACTTACTGTCTACAAGTCAAGGGAAGAAATCAATTCCAAGGCTCACAATATGCAATCTAAATAGAATTTCTCTTCATATTTGAATACATTATCGCTAACACTGAATATATCTGTAGTGCAGAAATATCATGAATAACAACTAAATTATCTTTTATTTTGCATCTGAATGAAGACTATCTGTTGAGTCTAAGTTGGAATTCAATTCTATTCATTCAAGCATTAAAGAATAATCATTTTTCCAAAGATTTACTTACTTATTTATATATTTATTTGAAAGGCAGAGTGACACTGAAAGAGACAGAGACAGAGAGGAATCTCTTACATTTGATGGTTCATTCCCTAAATGGCCATCACAGCCAGAACAGATCAGGCCAAAGTCAGGAGACAAGAATTCTATCGTGGTATCCCATGTGAGTAGCAGGGCTCAAATACTTGGGCCATCATAAGGTACATTAGTGGGAAGCTGAGTCAGAAGCAGAGTCGTTGAAATTTGATATGGGATGTCAGTATTGCAAGTGGTTGCCGATCTGATGCACCAATGACACCAGTTCCAGAATGGTCATATTTTCTTTTTTTAAAAAGATTTATTTTATTTATTTGAAAGAGTTAGAGAGAGAGGTAGAGACAGAGAGAGATGTCTTCCATCAGCTGGTTCACTCCCAAGATGGCCACAGCAGCTGGAGCTGTGCAGATCTGAAGCCAAGAGCCAGGAGCTTCCTGTGGGTCTCCCACGTGGATGCAGGGCCCAAGGACTTGGGCCATCTTACACTGCTTTCCCAGGCCATAGCAGAGAGCTGGATGGAAAGTGGAGCAGCTGGGACTAGAACCGGCACCCATATGGGATGCCAGATCTTCAGGCCAAGGCATTAACCCACTGCGCCACAGTGCTGGCCCCAGAATGGTCATATTTTCAGGAGCAACCTAGTGGTACAGAGAAACATTTTAAAAAACTGTAGACCAAATAGTATGTGATAACTATTTTCACTGGAAGAAACTGAACTAGAAGGGGACCAAGTGGTAAGCAAGGTTCATCCCAACTAGATGTCTCAAGAAAGACAAAAACCAACTCAAAGTGTATTAAAGACTTAAATGTTATCCCCCAAAGAATGAAATTATGAGAAGAAAACAGAGAGAAAGCCTCACAACATCGGTCTTGGTGATTATTTGCAAAAACAGACAAATCTGATTATCCCAAACTTAAAAAACTTCTGGACAGCTAAGGAAACAAATAACAGAGGGAAGAGATAACGCATAGAGTGCAAGAAAGTGCTTGTAAACCATATGCATCTGGTAAGGATTTATATCCAGAACATATAAGACACTCAAAGAACTCAATTACAAGAAAACAAATGACCCTCTTAAAAATTGCAAATGATCTGAATAAATATTCCTCTAAAAAGACATATAAATGGCCAAAAGTTTATGGAAAAAGTGCTCAGTGTTATCAGTTATTGTGTAAATGAAAATTAAAATCAGAAAGATATCACCTCATTCCAGTTAGAATGGCTATTATCACCAAGAGAAAGGACAGAATTGGCCAGAACATAGAAAAAGGAGAATCTTTGATCACTGTTGGTGAGAATGTAAATTAGGATTGTCATCATGGAAAATGATGTTCCTCAGAAAACTAAAAATAGAACTTCCAGGTTATCCAGCAATCCCACTACTGGGTATATGTTCAAAGGAAATTAAATGAATATGTCTGAGAGACATCTGCACTCCCATGTTCCTTTCAGCAGTCTTCACAACAGACAAAATATAGAATCAACCTAAGTGCCCATCGGTGGGTAAATGAATAAAGAAAATATGCATTGTTTATTTGACAATGGAATACTACTAAGCCAATAAAAGAAAGGAATTTGTCATTTGTGTCAATGTGAGTGAACCCTGATGACATTATACTAATTAAAATAAGACACAGAAAGAAAAATACCACATGATCTCACTCATATGTGAAGATTAAAAGAGTAGAACTAAGCGGAGAGTAGAATTGTGGTTACAGATGCTGGGGATAGGTTTGGGGAAGGGAGGGGAGGGATCAAAAGGTACATTTCAGTTAAGGGAGTAAGGTTGTGAGAGACTCTTATGTTGCACAAAAGAATGGCTGCAGTAAATATGAATGCATGATTCAAAATAGTTAAGGGAATGTATTTCAAATATCTCAGTGCAAAAAGTGATAAGTGAAGTGACAGATATGTTAATAGGCTTGAGTTAATCATTTCACATTGTTTGCATATATATATATATATATATATGCCAATACACCACATTATGCCTGCACAAATAAATGCAATTATGATTTATCAATCAAAAATACCAATAAAAAAAGAGAGGATTTAGAGACTTTGGCAAACAAAACTCACTCTGGAATGAAAAGATTGCCACAAAGCAGGATGATATGATTGCAATGAAATGAGAGAAAGAAATAATATTTCCAGACATGGAAAAAACTGATTCTTTTGCAACTTGAGGAAACATAGAATGTATAAAACCAGATCCAAGTACCAAGAAGTGCCCAATGATCATCTTCATGTCCCACAGTCCACAAAACTAGTCATTTGAAATTATTGCATGGATCATAGCTCCGTCCAAATGACTGTGTTAGATTTTTACTTTTTTATTTTTTTGACAGGCAGAGTCACTCTTTCACTATCTACAGTGAGAGAGAGAGAGAGACTAGAATTTGGGGTGCCAGCACCGCAGGTGGAGGATTAGCCAAGTGAGCTGCAGCACTGGGCAGATTTTTACTTTTTTTGACTATTGAAGTTACAGTAATTCTATATACCAATGGATTTTTGGTTCAACTGTCAAAAGACCTATCACAGATATGATGCCAAGGTGAACTGGAAGAACTAGAGTTTCTTAAATAACAAGAACTTTTAAATCTAGGAAATCATCTTCAGAAGAGACTTGTAATCATTACTCTAAATTGTATTAATTGGAATGTTGTTTGTAGGGAGGAAGAAGCATCATCTTATTAACTGTGATAAAGTTGAAACCATTTTTTAATATTTTTAGAAATGGGCAAATTCTTTCAAAAGCCATCACATTGTATTCCTTTCCCATTTCCCAGATCTTGTGAAGAATTTTATAATGATTATTCTAAATTTACATAAAGAAATATATTAGCCATCTTTTCAGCAGACTAAAGTTACCTGAGAAAAACTTCTTATGAAGGAAGAAGGTTTACCTCAACTCACAATTTTGGAAGTTCACAGCTCCAGTTAGGCAACCTCATTGGTCTAGCATCTGATGAGGCTGTTGTTGGTGGAATGAGGGCAGAGGAAGGATCACACAGCGAGCCAAAAAACAGTGAGAAGTGAGCTTGCTAGTTCTCCATCTCTATGTGATTTCTCTTTACAAACATTCAATGGTTCAATCATGATGGCTCTGCCCCAGGCCATTTAATCCAAGCTGATCACTTCTCAAAGGCCCCACTTTCAGGCACCACAATTGGATTAAATCTGTGAACTTAATCCATTAGCCATGCACATTAGTCCATTAATTGTTAGTATGTATGTTGGGATCCAAGGCCCTAACATACAGGCTCTTATGTGACATCCAAGCTATTACCCAGTTTATAATATTGGAAAATGTCTACCTTTTGAACTCCATAAAGAGATATCTTTCCTTTTACTTTTTATCTTGGATGCATTTGTGAAGATTCATCAGCTTGGAAGGCAGTGTGCTCTCCTGAAAGAAGACAAGTGGCATTGATCCTATTGTCTTATGACTTTGGGTAAGGAATATTACCTTTTTGTGCCTCTGTTCCTTACCATTATTTTATATATATATATATATATATATATATATATATATATATATATATATAACATATATATTGAGAGAAGATATTAAGTAATACCAATCCCTAGTTATCTTACATGGATGAAATGGAAATAAAAGAATAAGATAGAAGACATTGCTTAGATAAGGTATTTTTATCACAGTGACAGCTTCTTCACAAATCCTTTTTGATCTGCTGTAGAAGAGTCTACTAATAAATGCATGATTTTATCCTGAGCCTTAGCCTTTGTCTGATGTGATGTAGCTTCTTGGTAAGTTCAAATATGAGAAATTTGAGTAAGAACTTTATAAGTCACTCTGGGTAGAAATCAGGCTGTCTTAAAATCATACCCATAAAATATAAACAGAATTTCATTTTTATGGAGAATATTTACTGATGATATTAAATAAAGGTCAGAATACCCATATAATACTCAAAGTTAAAAAATATGATTTTGAATTAGCAAGTGGTGATAAATTCCCTGAAAGATTTATTTACATCCTGGGTGTCTAAACAGTTTTGTGGGCTCTAATCTCTATTTTATGCTGTATGCCCTTAGCATATCATATAAATAAATTTTATTGTGGCATTCTCTGACATATTATTAATTATTTCTTTATTCTCTTTCACTGCCTTTTTTCTCATTGTGGTTACTTATATATGAACTTCCTGTACTCTTTTCAAAAATACTCCTGGTGCATTATAATTATCATTTTATGATTCATCTTAGTGCTTGAATCAAATTCCAGGAGAGTGCATATTACTTGCTTTGGGCAGAGAAAATAGAGCTAAGGATAGGTTGTATCAGGAACTACCATGGACAAACATGAGCTAAAATTCAAGGGTGTTTTTGTCTTACCCAAAGAGGAGTACATACCTTGCACCTCACAAGACCTTGTCAAGTCCTTGAATATGTCATCATATAAATCTTGTTCCTTATAAGATTTTTTTTTACCAATTCACCCAGGCTGATCTTTAAGTTTTATGGAAGAACTATGGTATAACTCTATGAAATTAAAGTAAAAGTACCAATGGAGCATGAAAAAAATATTATTTCCCAATGAATGAATGATGGTTGATTTTTTAAAAAACTAGTTTTAATTTAATTTTAAGATTTAATTAATATTTTAACATTTTCTACATTCACTTCATCTGTCAATATTGTGTACATACATGTATATGTTATTTTTTTTAAATAGGGCTATTAATATCACAAAATGTGGGATTCATAACAATGATCATAATATAGGGGAAAAGTTATATTGTCATGTACATGATAAAATTCAATAAAGCAATATTTATATCTAAATACCAAATGGTATGACTGCCACATAATTCTTATGCTCTCTATGTGTTGACTTCAAAAAGAGTAAATTATTTAGTTACCATGTACTATACACCTTGCAGTTTCAGTTTCGTGTGTTGATTTTGAGACAAGAAGTTTCTAGCTCAGATTGGATAGTGTTGAGTGACACAGCTAATTGATCACATTGCAGAATCTTAAGATATCAAATAAATTAAGATAATTTAAAAATAATTTTTCTCAATATTTTTATCACTTTCATAATTTTCAATTATCTTAACAATTGGATTCATGCAAGGTGGTCCACATATTCATATAAGTGTTTCCCTCCAAAATAAGAAAGCTCCATTACCTGTGCCCTATATTTAAATATTTGAGAACACACAATACTCATTTATGAGCCCTGGTTCCTGTTGCTTACAGAGAAAATATTTCCATGAGAAAAGTCCATGAGAACATGAACTAAATAGAAAAAAATTACAGTTTCAGTTTTGGATTTATTTCAGATATTGGATATAGTTGAAGAAATATCAATTCACTTGGAATGAGGGACTCTAATTTTACATTGAATTCCCAGTGATTAGCATAATGCCCAATAAGTAACACAAATGGGTACAGCAAAAGGAAAATAAGAATTTAGGGAAATGAGATTATGAACAGTTTGGACTAAGACCGTTTGATCCATCTCCCAGTTAGAATCCATGAGGCAGGGCCAGCGCCATGGCACACTAGGTTAATCCTCCGTCTGTAGTGCCGGCATCCCATATGGGCGCTGGTTCTAGTACCGTTTGTTCCTCTTCCAGTCCAGCTCTCTGCTGTGGCCTGGAAAAGCAGTGGAGGATGACCCAAGTCCTTGGGCCCCTGCACCCGCATAGGAGACCAGGAAGAAGCACCTGGCTCCTGGCTTCGGATCAGCACAGCTTTGGCAGTTGCGGCCACTTGGGGAGTGAACCAATGGAAGAAGACCTTTCTCTCTGTTTCTCTCTCACAGTAACTCTGCAGGTCAAATAAATTTTAAAAAAGAAAAAAAAAAAGAATCCATGAAGGAAGTGCTGGTGGCTATCTGCCCTTAAGACTGTAGAGAATGTTCTCTGTGCCCCTTAGTCCCTGCATGTGTCTAATTTGAGCATGTGGGATGCATGGAATCATTCCCAAGCCTTGTTCATTCAGTGACTCTGAGCAAACCAAAAATTAAAGCTGTTCAGAGTGCTAGGAAGATTGAGTTTTTGATTAAGAGTATGGGAAGGAAGAAAAGTATCTCTGACTTTGAAGTCCAAACTTAATTATTCAATTGTGTGTGTGTGTGTGTAAAGCTTCTATACTTGTTTTATCTAGTGAAGATAGGTCAAGTTTTCCTTTTCTTTCATTTTTTTCTAACAAATAGTGTTCCTCTTTTTCAATCTGTATTCTGTTGCTATAACTGAATACCACAACTGGGCAACATTTAAGGAAAAGCATTTTACTCATCCCATGGTTCTGAAAGCTGGACCGTGCAAGAGCAGACAACTTGATCTGTGAGGTCCTTCTTGCCAGTGGAAACTGCAGAGTCCCAGGGCAGTGTTAGGGCATCACAAGGCTAGGGGAGCTGAGCATGCTAGCTCAGCCTCTCTTTTTCTTCTGCTAAATCCATAGTCCTCTAGAATTAAGGCTCTGCCTTGAAGGTCTCATTTAACCTTAACTGTCTTGCAAAGTTATCACCACCAAATACCATTTATGTGTCCACCTTGTTAATGCCTCAGAATAGGGATTAAATTTCAACCTGACTTTGGTAGGGACATTCAAACTAAAGCAATTACAGTAGCTAATCCACTCTATTATTTACCCTTATCTGGTAGATGTAATGTGCAAATGTTGGACAAAGGTGGAATGGAAGATTAGTTACTTTGAGTCGTACTCACCAGGTCATGGTAGAAGTCAACCACAGTCTGACCTTGGAGCTACATCAACAATTACATCACAGTCTACAGTGCTAATGATTTTGATAATAGTTCCATCACATAGCTTTAATGAAAGTTTCTAGTCTTTCCATGAGTGGAGGCTCTGGATTCTGATCTCCTTTTGTTTGTATTCTCAAACTTGAAAGCACAGACAATGCTGTGGAGAACAAATTTCATGGGACCAAATGGAGTTTCACCACTCCTTTTATTACCTTAGGTAACATTGTGATACTTGACTGGTTTTGTCATCTGGAAGATGAGGGAAATATAGAGGGTTTCTTCCAGGTCTGATCAGTGTTGAACAGACAACAGAAGAATGATGTGCATCCCGCTCTCTTCTGTCTCCAACTGTCTTCTCCTGAGCTAACTTAACAGGGAAATGCTCCTTACATCAACATTTTAGTTTCCATTACCTGCATAGCACCATAGTGTATTCAATTCTATGGCCCCGTGTTGCTGTAAAACTGATCGATGGTTCTTATGGAAACTTTGAATTCTCTGGGAGAAGCAAGTTTTTACAAATAGAGAAGGGGTTCTCACTCTTTTCCCTCTATGCCTGTGAAGTCTCCTTTTCCTGGGTGAAGAAGAGAGATTCTATTCACTGCTCAACATATTTCTGCCTCATGTATAAATGGACCACATTAAGTTCTTATGTTGGTAACTGGATTTATGGATCAGTTCACATAGGTTTCATAATAGTTAAAGTCATAGGTGATTGCTCAATGTCAGATGCAGAGCCAAAACTTTTAGACCTCGTATTCCGTCTGTATAGTCATGTCATAATGAGGGTACCATGATCTCTCCTGTTTTACAGACAGGGTTCTTTTGTCAGCTTGCTAGGACTGGTGTAGCACATACTGGGACCTTAAGCAACAGGGATATATTTTCTTACAATTTTGAGGTCTAGAAGTCTAAGTTCAAGGTGCCAGAAGGATTAGTATCTACTCAGGGCTGTGAGCAAAGAATGTGGCCCAGACCTCTCTTCTCTGGCATCATCTTCCTTCCAGTGTATCTGCCTGTGTCCAAATTTCCTCTTGTTATAGGGATTTCAGTCATATAAGATGAGGCCCTGGGCCACAATTCATCCCACAGCAGAATATCCAGAGAGGTTTATTAACCTCCTTAGAACCATACAGCTACAGTGAGGCCAAAAATTATATTGACCACAATGACTATGCGCGACCTTATTTCCTGTACTTTGTAGTTCCATTTAATTGTTGCAAAGTCTAAGGCATAAGCAGGAGAGAGCACAGGAGTGCACTCCACATTTTCATAGAGTTTAGTAGCCATGGAAGGTAAACTGAAGGTGATTTGATGGCAAGTGGCCAATGTCGGACCCTGCAGAGGAACCTTAAATTCTGCTAAGATTAATCAGGTCTCTGTCCACCAGGAAGTATCTGGTACCTCAGCAACATGCGCAGGCTTGTCCAAGCTCGAATAAGTTTCTAATTTTTTATTTATTTGAAAGGTAGAGCAAGACACACACAGACATGCGTGCATGCACTCACGCACAGAGAGGCACAGAGAGGGACAGAGAAGAAGGAGGGGAGAGAGAGAGATATCTTTCATTCACTGTTTCATTCCCCAAAGGGCTGCAAACAGCCAAGGCTGAACCAGTAGCTCCACCTGAGTCTCCCATGTGAGTGGCAGGGGCAAAGCCTTTGGGTCATCTTCCACTGCTTTCCCAGGCACATTAGCATGAGCTAGATCAGAAGCAGAGCGGACAGTATTCCTATCAACACTCTGATATGGGATGCCAGCATCTCAGGCGGTGGCTTATCCCAATGTGTCACATGTGAGCCTCTTACAAAGTTTTCAATTCACACTGTTCTTCAAACAATTTTTATACCTACTCCACAATCTGAAGACTGTTCAGATGACAGGAACAATTATGTGATGGCTCTGCTGCCTGTGTCTTGTTTGCATTTCAGTTGGGAGAAGCACAGCCTACCACTTACACACTGATCATAACACATCAGATGGCAGAATGCTATAAGGACAACATAAAGCATGACAAGGTGGTAGAAGGGGATCAAAAACATGACAGTCTGAGGCAAGTTCTCCAGGCAGAAGAATATCAGACAGAAAGGGCCCCTGGGTGGGATTGAACTCACCTACTCAGGGAGCAGCAAAGGGTGTGGGTCAGGAGAGCATGTGAGCAAGAGAGAGGGTGACAGAATGTAAGTCCCAAATATGCAAGACCATGTGAGACGTCGGGGTTTCATTCTACATGTAATGTGAAGCCTTTGGGGGGCGTTTAAGTGTGAGTGTGTGTTCTTTTTACATCTTGAAAAGATTATTCTGAAGGTTGTGTGGAGAATGAACTGTGTGCTGGGGTTGGGGTGGAGACAGTGGAAGCAGAGGCCAGGTTACGATCATTATTCAGTTAATTATTCAGAATGTCACATTACTGTAGTCCCACTTAACTGTGGTTCTGTTTTTCTGACTTTTGGATACCTGGGGTCAGTTGTGGTCCAAAAATATTAAATGGAAAATTCCAGAAATACACAATTCAGAAGTTAAACTGTGCACAATTCTGAGTAATATGATGTGCTCTCTCACTGTCCCAGATATGAATTCTCCATCTGTCCAGCACAGCCACGCTGTTTATGTTACTTCCCATTAGTCACTTTGTTGTTGTATTGGGTTATCAGGTTACCCTTCATTGTATCAAAGTGCTTGTATTCAAATAACCCTTGTTTTACTTAGCAATGGCCCCAAACTGTAAGGGTAGCAATGCTGGCAATTTTATTACAGTATATTTATAATCATATTATATTTATATATAAATAATACAAATAAATGTATATTATATATTATAATTATAGTTATAATTGTACTATTTTATTACTAAGTATTGTTAATCTCTTACAGTACCTAATTTATAAAGCAAGTTTCATAGTGAGTATGCACATATTGGAAAAAACATAATATTTATAGAGTTCAGGACCATCCGTTGTTTCAAGTATCCTACTGAGGGTCTTGGAACATAGCCCCATGTCCACTGGGGCACATATAAATATAAATGGAGACCAGAAGTATTCCAGTTTTATTTTTGTCCTGACGGTTGAGTCTATTTTCTGTGATCTTGAATCAGGCCTTGAAAAGTCTTAAAAGAGAGAGAAAACATGTATCATTAAGTAATGACAAAGTTTGAATATTTTCTTCCTTTACATTTGTGAGCAAGTGATGAAATATGGGCCTTCGAGTATGGAGGGAATGTAGGGACAGTCAGAGCACTGTTTGCCTCCAGCTGATGGAGCCAGTGTGATCATCAAATTCACTCCAAAAGGTCACATCCAGAAAGAAGTACTTTTTGCTGGAATTATTGATGTTCCCGTGAATATTCATCCCCCACAAAAGCAGCCTCCTGTCTGGCTGGAATCCAGAAGACAAGGTCTCTGCTGACTGGATCTAGTACCAACTCTGCTACAACGAATCTCCTGGTATCCAGTCTGGCTCCCAGGCTGGAAACTGCCTTCACTTTCCAGGCAGCCCCAGCGATTCCTCTGCAACCCAATTCTTTTCGAAGTTCTGGGCCAAGTCCCACAGAGAAAGAGCCAGGAAATACTGGCCACCAAAGCTTTTCAGATTCGAGGAGGCAAAGAACCTAACAACGCTGGCTTGTCGTGGCTTACTTGGAGCTGAGCCTCCTCGGAACGATTCCTGTAAGTGGCCTGAATATATATTTTGTTTCTCACTGCAATAACACGGTAGGACATTGCCCCTGTTGAGAGCACTCCAGAGCAGGCGGTAATTACTGGCAGTGGAACTAATCACTGTGTATATACCTTTGTAAATCTGGCTCTACTTGGTGCAAATTTTTTTAACACCCCAAAAAGTTGGGTATAGATTTCTGTGACATTTGCATTCTCCTGAGCCTTTAGGGGACTGTCACACTATGATTGGACATGAGAATAGTGTGGTAGAAAAGTCCAAAATGTCCATACAATTTTAGATACTGGATCCTGGGCATGAAATTAGAAAAAGTTTTAGTTGCTGTATACTTCCTCAATGCACTAAATCTGAATCAAAATGAGATGAAAGACCTTAGTTACTTTAGAAATAAATTCTCTTATTAGTTAAGAAACTATTTTGTGTGTGTTTAGGGCCTCACATTACATAAAAAGGAGGGGGAACCCTGCAGGAAAATTACCACATTCAAGGAGAGTGTTTCCTTTTAAAAATAAGATTATAATCGATTTCAAAAATTGCTTTGAGAGAGGAATGTCACAGTGGGACAACTTTCAATTGTATCAAATGCTAGCAAAAATCAATTCTTTTTCTTCCTGTTTATTTTTCATAATCACTTTTATAGGTTTGTTAGTCACAAAACACATTTGGTTTAAAAGGCTTAGCTGATTCTGTATCTGACTTTTTAAAATAAATTGAAATGAATTTAAGTATTCATTGTAACCAGAGAAATCAATACTTGGGGGGTGAGCATTTAGTTCAGTGGTTAAGATGCTATTTGTGACCCCACATCCCAAATCTGAGTGCCTGCCTACCTTTGAGTCCCGAGTGCATTTCCAATTCCTGCTTCCCGCTAATGCACACCCTAGGGGGGCAGCAGATGATGCCTCAAACACTTGGGTCTCTGCCCTCAGTGTGGGAAACTCAGATTGAATCCTGGCTGTTGCAGGCATCGGGGAAGTGAGCCAGCAGATAGAAGATCTCTGTCTGTCTCTCTGCCTTCCAAATAAAATGAAAATAAATGAATACAGATTAGAAGAAAAGAGAGAAAGCAGTACCTGTGAAAAACAGAAAGGGCTGTAACTTTCTTGAAGTCCTAAGCTGTAGAGAAAACAGTCCTGAAGGAGGAGTGAGGGGACTCTAAATGAACATAACTGTGGATGCCCCACACAGAAAAAGGAGAAAGACCTTAAGTAAAGTGCACTCAGTGATACTTATCTGAGTTTAGCGTCAAAGAGAGGAGGGGTTAGTATACATAGAAAATACTACAAACATAGCTTCCACTGGTTTTATAAGGTATCCCACATTTTTCTTCTTGTGATGCGTTTGTAATCTCTGAGCACATGTCTGTGTACAGTAGGTAGCTTAGGTAATTTAGAAGTATATTAATGACAAGATTTAGCTAGCCCCAGTCTAAGATGGTCATAAATCATTTGCACAGATGTCTGTCCACATGCAGATAATTACACTTTAATTATTTTTTTTTATCTGTTGCCCAAAAATAAAACAGGCAATCATTGGTCTGGTTACTTAGTTTCTAGGAATACTCTAAGGAGGTGAATGGCATGTATTCCACATCACGTAACAGCTTTCCAGTTTGGTGTGTTTATGATGGTGTAGAGGCATAATGCCCCACTGGGAAGGTGGCTGCACACGTGTCCACACCTAGGACAGACATTGCTCATAACGATTTTTCTTCTGGGTCCAGACAGAGCTTCAGAATATTTCTCAACACAAAACTCTAGGCAGCCACCACAACTGTTCAAAAAACAGATGTCCAGGATGAAGCTTCATTACTGTCACTACCATAGTACAGAAGCTCCCTTGACCCCATCCACGGCTTTGCTATCGATAGTCTCAGTTAACCATAGTCAAATGTAGTCCAAAAACATTAAATGGAAAATTCCACAAATGAATAATACATAGGTTTTAAACTGCTGGCTATTCTCAGTAGCATGATTAAATCTTGCACCGTTTTGCTACATCGTGCATGAAATGTGAATCATCCCTTTGTCCAGCATAACCACACTGGACACATTACCCATTTGCTAACTAGCTACTTAGAACCTGTCTTGGTAATTGGATAAAATGTTGTGGTATCACATTGCTTATGTTCAGATAACCTTTATTTTCCATAATGATAGACCTTAAGTACATGAATAGTGATGTCCCCAAGGTTTCCACTGAAATCCTAATGGACGGGATGAATATGCTGACAGATGAATAGAAAGAGAAGTTCAGAGGAGTCATTGCTGACAGGTAGGGAGAACCAAAGACTGTCAAAATGCCAAAGTTAAGTCTTAATTCCTTAAGAAAGTTTTTGGGTTTACAAGTAAGGAATTTGAGATTTAAGAGAGTTGGTTTTTTTTTTTTTCTGTAATGCCGAAAAGCTCCATTCTTGTCCCATTCTGAATTGCATGATTAAATGTAAACATAGAAGGCATACTAAGTAAGCTCAATAAGAATGATACTGAAAATAACATCACTTATTTGCCAAACACCTACTTTGAGCATGGTAGATATGTGTGTGTGTATATGTGTGTATGCGTGTGTGTGTGTGTGTGTGTGAGATAGAGAAATCTTACAAAATGGACTTCTAAGAAGATGAGAAACTTAAGCAAAGTCAATAAAAGAGAAAGTAGAGAAGACAGTATGCAATCCCAGTTTTGTGTGATCCTCCAAATACATGTTCTCCCTAATCCACCATGGTGGTGTTCACATTTGTAAATAACACAATAGCTGGTGCTTTAGGTGACAACCAAGACACAAGATGGTGGCTCCATTAGAAGTATGGTTCTGAGGTCAGATTAAATCAAACAACACTCAATTTAAAAACCATGTAGCACAATTGCTTTTCTAATATTCAAGGGCACTTCAAAAAATTCATGGAAAATGGAGTTGATGATAAGTTGATTCTGGTAAAAAGATTTTTGAAATCTATGAATAGATTTTTTTCAAAATAGGCATTTTTAGTAAACTTTATGGGGAACATGTATGACTTGACCATTTTTCTATTGAAAAGACTTAAAAGACTTAAAATATTTATTTTACTAAACTGAAAATGTGCCAATTAGCTTGGATTTCACTAATAGACAAAAAAGTGTCCAAGCTGAAGGAGGTGCTATGTGGAAAGCAGGGGAGGAGTTTCAAGAAACTTCTTCTTTTCCCAAGAGTGATAAAGAACTCACAGAAGTAGGTCTCTGCTGGGAAATCACGTTTAATACTTTAGTTCAAAATTTCTTTGGTGAAAATGAGAAATTGAGCATCTATTAAGTAAAAAGTCTATATTTTCCATGATTGACACAGGAGGTTTACTTCTGGAACTCATATTACATTATAGTTTTTTTAAGAAGTGATTTAAAAAAAATTAAGAGACAGCAATAGAGAGAGAGAGAGAGATCCCATCTACTGTTTCATGCCCAAATGCACACAGTAACCAGGGCTGGACCAGGACAAAGCCAGGAGTAAGGAAGTTAGCCCAGGACTGCCACATGGGAGGCAGGGACCCAAGCACTGGAGCTATTAGCTGCTGCATTCCAGGATCTGCATCACCAGGAAGCTGGAGCTGGGAGCTGAGCTAGGATGTGGCTGTCTTACCCAGCATCTTAACCGGTAGGCCAAATGCCTGTCCCATTTTGGCTGACTTTAAATGATCGTCAGGTGAACAGTCTCAGAGAGGCATGTGGGACCTGTTCTTCCAACGGGCAACTTGTGCTTTTCTGGTTTTACTGCAAAAATATTTTCTTTTTCCTACTCAAGTATAGCATCTGGGACAAATCTGCATACTTCAGTTTTAAAAGAAGCCATGACAGAAACCCAGTTAACTATGACCATATGACACTTATTTCAAAAATATTTTAATATCCTCTATAGATTGGCATCCTAGCAACCATAGTCTGGTCAAACCTTTGTCCAGTTCCAAATAAAAATAACTCAAACTGCATTTTGGAACATTCACTACAGAACTCTTTGCTTGTATGACTTTAAACACAGAATTCTCTGCTTGTATGACTTTAAACACGGAACTCCTTCCCTCCTCATTATTCACAATTCCAAGTTAAACTGAACAGGAAATGAGTGGATGGTATGGAAATTCAAATAAAAGTGCTGCATACAAGGCTTGTGTTATTCCAATGGGTATGCAAAATTTGGCAATATCACCTAATGTACTTCTCTCACTTGACAAAATGAAGGGGGAAACCCTAAGTAGAAAGTGTTTCTGTGGTATTCCTTGTTTTTTTCCAAGTTTTTTTTTTTTTTTTTTACAATATTTTAAGTGGTGTTCCAGGCTTTAGAACATACTTGCATTTAGCTTCCAGTTTTCCACATTATTGAGAAGTGGCATTGTAGCTTAATGAACTCCATGGTGTTTTCAAATGAGGCGTGTAGAGACTGGACAATGCTGCATAACTAGTCTTGAAAATCTACACTGGCAGGGGCCGGCTCTATGGCCCAGTGGGTTAAAGCCCTGGCCTGCAGCACCAGCATCCCATATGAGATCTGGTTCAAGTCCCAGCTACTCCACTTTCAATCCAGCTCTCTGCTATGGCTTGGTAAAACAGTTGAGGATGGCCCAAGTTCTTGGGCCCCTGCGCCCATGTAGGAGACCTGGGGGAGGCAACTGGCTCCTGGCTTTGGATCAGTTAAGTTCTGGCCATTGCAGCCATTCAGAGAGTGAACCAGCAGGTGGAAGACCTCTCTCTCTCTCTCTGGCTCTACCTCTCTCTGTAATTCTGTTTTCCAAATAAATAAAATCTTTTAAACATAAAGTAAATCTACACTGGCATAATGGGGAAGAACAATGAATAAAAGACCCTCTATTTTATTTTTAAACTTTACCTATTTCCATTTTTTCCAATATTTTATTTCAGTATAGTTTTAAATTTATAAAACAAAAATTGTGAGGTAGTAATTCAAAGCGTTCCCATATACCCCTCACCTCATTTCCCTGTTATTAACATCTCATGTTAGTGTATTTGTCATGCCCAGCTTTCCATAATTTTTTCATTCAAACTACTTTTATCTCTGCCACATCTATGAACCTCTAGTAGTCAATATTCTGTGTTCAGATTGAGGGTTTTTTTAGACTTAATTTTAGTTCCTACATGTGTAAGAGAATATGCATTCATTATTTGTATCTCTGTGTCTAGATTATTTATTTTACTCAATGTTATGTCCTTCAAAATCCATCTATTTAACTTTATTTTTTAAAGTTTTGTTTTATTTATTTGACAGGTAGAGTTATAGACAGTGAGAGTGAGAGACAGAGAGAAAGGTCTTCCTTCCATTGGTTCACTCCCCAAAAGACCACAACGGCCAGAGCTGCTCTGATTAGAAACCAGGAACTGGCGCCCATATGGGATGCCAGCACCACAGGCAGAGTATTAACCTAGTGTGCCATGGCGCCGGCCCAAAAATCCATCTATTTTGCTGTAAATGATAGGCTTTCAATCTTTTTTTATGGCTGAACAGTATTCTCTCTCTCTCTCTCTCTCTCTCTCTCTCTATCACTTTTTAAATCCATTCATCTGATGATAGACACCTTGGTTGATTCTATGTCTTGGATTTTGTTAACAGTGCTGCTTTAAACATAGTGGTGCAATTATTTCTTTGATGCAATGAGTCCATGTCTTTTGGGCATATACCCAGATTAAGATTGCTGGATCATATGGCAGTTCTATTTCTAGTTTTTGAAAAACTCTCCATACTGTTTTCAGTAGTGGTGGCAACATCAACTTACATTGCCAGCATTTTCAAGATCCCCTTTCTCAATATCCTGGACAGCGTTTATTATTCTCTACCTTTCTTAAAAAAAAAAATCACACATTTCAATAGACACTATAAGTGGTTGTAATATTTTATTATGATTTTGATCATCAAAAATTCCATGACCTCTAAGCTGTTTGGTTAGATTCAGAGGTGTGGCCAAACCCTAGTCCTTTCCTTTCATGGAGCTTTGAGAGCGAAAGGGAATAATATTTAAATACTAAACAAACAAAACTCCTGCTTACCTGTTTGGGAATTTCCCATTCTCTAAAGCTTTAAGGTTAGGGTAATACCCATTGGGACTAAATATACATTTCTTAGCTTTGACTGTTCAATTAGATTTTGTTTGTGTTCAGAGAAAACAATTTAATGAAAAGTCAAGTTTGTTTAAAAGTAAATTTTCGTAATTTTGCTTTCACATATCAAGAACCAGGCTTGCAGGACTCAGATCAAGGAGATTCTTTCTATCTTTTTTTAGATTTATTTAATTTATTTGAAATACAGTGCTACAGAGAGAGATAGAGATAGATAGATAGATAGATAGATAGAGAGAGATCTTCTATCTGCTTCTCTCCCCAAGGGGCTGCAACTGCTGGAGCTCAGCTGATCTGAAGCCAGGAGCTTCTTCTGGGTCTCTCATGTGGGTTCAGGGGCACCCAAAGTCTTGGGTCATCCTCCACTGCTTTCCCAGCTGCATTAGCAGGGAGCTGGATTGGAAGTGGAGCAGCCGGGACTCGAATCAGCACCCATATGGGATCCATTTTGGCCATGGATTCTTTTATCTGGATATAGAAGCTATCCTCTTATGGCAGCTAAGATATGAGATCTGATACTACAGGAGAAGCTAAAAATGCAATGGAGAGAGAGGTAATGTCCTAAACCCAAAACTTACCCCTACAGGCATTCCAAGGAGGAAAGAGACAAAGATAAGAGAAACAAGAAACTAGCATCACGTCAGATCTTTTTTCCCCGTGTGGTCATCAGCCTGGACACAGAAGATGTATAAGGCAGGGTAAAAGGAATTTGGAGAAACTGTGAACTTGACCTTTATTCATCGTTTGACCCTCAGAGGAGATCTTCTCGCAAAGAACCCAAACAGTTATCCAACATGGTCGCCACACTGAGGTTGATTACGCAAGAGAGATGTGGAGATTTGATAAGCTATTGGGAGCCTGGTCTTTCTTAGGGTCTTGGTCTGTTTTCCATTGCTATATTTTAATACAATGGGCTGGGTAATTTTTAAAGAATAAATTCATTCAGCTCATGGTTCTGGAGTCTGAAAAGTCCAAGAGTACAGCACCAGCATCAGGTGAGGGCCTTCATGATGTAATATAACATGGTGCAGGGAGCTCATGGTGAGAAGCAGCAACTCTGCCAGCTCCTGTCTCTCTTCTTCTTGTAAAACCATTAATTATATCATAGGAGCCCTGCCTTCATGAATTCATATAACCCTGATTACTTCCCAAATACCCTTTCACTTAATACTGTTACAATGGTAATTTTTTAAAAGACTTATGTATTTATTGACTTATGTATTTATTTGAAAGGTAGTATTACACAGAGAGAGGAGAGGCAGGGAGAGAGAGAGGTCTTCCTTTCACTGCTTCACTCCCCAATTGGCTGTAATGACTGGAGCTGCACTGATCCAAAGCCTGGAGCCAGGAGTTTCATCCAGGTCTCCCACATGGGTGCAGGGTCCCAAGGACTTGGACTATCTCATACTGCTTTCCCACGGCATAGCAGAGAACGGAAGTGGAGCAACCTGGACTTGAACAGTCTCTCATATGGGATACCTCATTGCAGGCAGAGGCTTTACTCACCACGCCACAGGGCTGGTCCCATAAGTATTATTTTTTTAAATCCAGAAGCCTTTTGTTTAAGATATACAAACTTCATGCATTTCATAAATACAACTTTAAGAACATAGTGATTTATCCCAACCTACCTGCCCTCCCATTCACTCCCCCACCCTTCTTTCTCCTCCCTCTCCTATTCCCATTCTTATTTTTTACTAAGATCTATTTTCAATTAGCTTTATACATATAAGAGTAAGTGGACACTAATTAAAGTGTACAACAAATAGTATATAAAAAAAACCTGCTCCTCAACAGTTGAGACAAAGGCTGTTCAAAGTTATTGCATCTCGAAGTGTCAATTTCACTTCTATAGGTTACCTTTTAGGTACTCTATTAGTTATCACAGATCAGGGAGAACATATGGTATCTGTCTTTTTGGGAATTGGCTTATTTCACTAAGTATGTTTTCCAGTTGCATCCATTTTGTTGCAAATGACAGGATTTCACTTTTTATTGCTGTGTCGTATTCCATGGTGCATATATCCCATAATTTCTTTATCTAGCTTCAGCTGATGGACAATTAAATCTCTACATGAATTTCAGAGGGGACAACCATTCAAACCATAGCAGCAAGCCGTCTCTAGTTCTCAGGTGATGTTGTGGGAGCTAGAGATCATCATGTGTACACAGAAAGGCAAGGAGGCAGGCAGGCAGCTGGTGGAAAGCAAAGGGTCTGTTGTTCACATGGGCTACTGTGAAGAGGCTGAGCTGCAGCAGAGGGTGTGGGATGGACAACCAGGACAGGGTCAAATGCAGCTAAGACAGAGAAAGAGAGAGGTCCACCATGCTATGAGCCTCAGAGCTAGAGATGAGACCACACAGGTAGCTAGTGGCAACCTGAGACCTGGGGATCTTCTGTCATAAGGATGCCCATGAAGCCCAGAGACACAACGATCATCAGCCTAGGCAGTGGCCCAGCTCTGAGACCACCAGGGAGCCATGCTGTGAACTGAACCATCAGCTTCTTTCCTTCCTCATGAGGTCATGTACACTGCACATCTCTTCATGCACCAAAGACCACTGTAGACAGAGGTGAGCATAATTGGGAAAGAACTCAGGTTTTACAGATTTTAACTAAACAGACATGAATAGTTGAGAAAGTCATAGATGGATAAAAAAATTACTGTTTTGGTATTTACGTCTGACTGTAGTTTAACAAAATTGGGACCCCCCCAATGTCAAGGAAAATGGAGCTGACCAAAGGGATCTTATGTTTATGTGATGTGATCTGGGCATTGTGATGAGATGATGGGAGAGTGTGTTGCAGACAAAAACAAAGGGAGATAGCTCAGCTGCAAGGCTTTTAACTGTGTAGTTGAAGAGCCTCCAAAATCATGGATAAGCATGAAATTTTATACTGTAAGTTTGTGTGTATACATTTATGGGAGAGGGAGGGTACACTACTTGTAGCAAATTATCACAGAATCCTTTCCTGGGGCCGGTGCTGTGGCAAAGCAGGTAAAGCCACCATATGTAGTGCTGGCATCCCATATGGGCACCAGTTTGAGTCCTAGCTGCTCCACGTCTGCATGGGAAGACATGGAGGAAGTTTCTGGCTCCTGGCTTCAGACTGGCACAGCTCCAGCCATTGCAACCATTTGGGGAGTGAACCAGTGGATGGAAGACTGATTCTCTCTCTCTCTCTCTCTTTGCTTTTCCTTCTCTCACTGTGTAACTTTGACTGTCAAATAAATAAATAAATATTTAAAAAAAGAAAAGGGATCATTTCCCACACACATTTCTCGCTTTCCCTCAAGCTATGACCATAACAGGTCTTATTCTATGAAAGGTCTCGATTAGAACAAACAACAAAATGATTTTAAAATAGACAGAAGTGTCCACACTCAGTGCTATGATCTGAATGTTTGCTTCCTGCCAAATTCATTATGCTGAGACCTAATCATTAATGTGTTGGTTTAGGGAGGTGATTAGATATGAGGGTGAAGTCCTCATGAATGGGTTAGTTCCCTTATGAACTATGTGTGGTTTGGTATTCATCAATAAATAGCTAAAACAGAGGGTGGGTGGTTAGCCTAGGAGTTAAGAGCCTGTGTTCCACATCAGAGTGCCTGGGTTCAATTCCCAGATATGAACCTGATTCCAGCTTTCTGTTAATCTGGATCCTGGGGAGCGCTCATGATGGCTCACACAGTCAGTTTCTTGCCATGCACATCAGAGACCTGGAATGTATTCCCAGTTCCCGGCTTCAGTCCCAGCACAGTCATAGCTGCAGCAAGCATTTGGGAGGTAAACCAGTGGATGGGAGCTTTCTCTACCTGATTTTCTCTTTTTACCTTCTACTTCATAAATAAATAATTTGATAAAATCAAATAAAATGATCTAAAACAAAACCATCCAGCTGAGTCCCAGGAAACCCATAAGATCATTAAATATATTAAAAAAGCTCTTTATTTGTGATGATTAATCAATATGAAAAATTGGCTAGGCCACGACAGTCATGCTATCCAGTTTTTATCTGATACTAAACTAGATTTCTATGTGAAGTTATGTATTGAATGGGTTCAATAATTAAAGCTGTAGATTGTGGGTTACTCAGATTACTCTCCATAGTTTGTTGGGCCTCATCCAACCAGTTGAAGGCCTTAAGAGAAAAGACTTTGGTCCTTGGAGTAGCACAGGATTCTGCCTCCAGTCGACCTTCACACTTGAACTGCAACCTCAGTTCTTCTCTGGTTCTCCACCCAGGTTGCCTGTCTTGTAGGTTTTAGACTTGTCTATCCCTACAGGCCAATCCCTTAAATGAAATACACACACACACACACAGATCACACCACAGACTCTGCTGGTTCTATCTCTCTAGACAATTCTGACTAATGTAGCCTCTAAATTCTAGGAGAGTTTATCATGTGACAATGGATATGTTGAATTGAAGTCCAAGTGTTTAATTGCTTTTGCTTTCTTACAAGTGTCTGGGCTTCTTGGATATGATGTTCTATCTTCCAACATTTTCTCTTACTGCTATGGACGCAGATGATCATATCTATAGGAGTTCTTATGATTCCTTCGGAGGTACTGGCTCCATGGTACCCCACAAAGGCACTTACTATTAGGTTCTAGGGGTTTTATGCCACAAGAAGGTGAAACAGCAATGAGTTGAGGCAGGAGAGTTTTACTGAAAACTGTATAGCAGAAAAAAAGAGTGAGGGATGGGGCAAGGAGTACACTTTGTTAGCAAATTGGGAACTGAAAAGAGATCCAGCCTCCCAGGTGGTGTGCAATAGCCCATTTGTGTTACTTGTTGGCACTGGGCTAAGTGGACAAGCTGACTCCCATGTCCACTATGGAAACGTGGGTTTGGGGTTTGAATAGGTAGAAGACCCCTTTGACAGGTATTTATCAAGGGCAGCAATTTACAGCAATTTATCAGCTTTGGATGTCCTGGCCAAGCTGTAAGTGCCAGAGCCTGCAGAATCTCAGGGCATAAAATTCCATCTTGACATTCTCAAGGTCCTTCAGAATTGGAGCTCAGTTGCTCAGCTGTTAACTATTTGTGTCCCAATGGCCTAGCGCATTCTAACACTTACAAGCCACAGATGACTGAAGGCTGCTGAGATATTGCAAGCACTCATACCAGAGCACTACCAGAGTTGTGATATCCAGTGCCAATACTATGAAGCCATTGCTAATCATGCTGCAGCAATTTGTTCCAAAGCCACTATCAACTTCATGGCTGCCATTAATGTTGATGTTGACACAAATGGTGATAGCAGGAATTTATGGAAGTTATGTAAAAGGAGCAAGACTTAGGCATCAGCTCTTCCTGTATAGACCAGAAGCCTGCTCTCAACAAAGTCCTTAGATTCACCTGTCTTCAGATACTCACCTGCAGCCTCATTTAAACTCCAGCCAAGGCCTCTGCTGTGGATAGACTGATATCTGAAGGAAGAATTATAATAAAAGGAAAGCTTCTTTAAAAGCCCCAGGAATCCAAATGAGGATGAGCTTGCAGAGGGCCTAAGTTCAGATAATCCATCATCAGCCCATTTTCCCATTGGTAGCTGGTTGCTAAAAATCATATTAGAAGCTGCCTGGAATTTTCTCTAACATTCCTGTTGAGTGACTATGAAATTACAGATGACTTCAAAACTGTGACATGCTCAATTAAATGGAGTCCTAACATTAAAATTGATTTTTTAAAGCTTATAGTAACTTGGCCAAACCATCTCTGTTCTTCAGATATGGTTTTATAAGTAATTACTGTTTTTTAGTAGAAATAACTGCATTCCCTTTCTTTAGTGAGCTGGACTTGCATCAACTACCTTTTGCATTTACATGGGAATTCCAGGCATTTAGGAGAATGCCCTTCCTTTTATTTTTGTCCCAACCTGCTGGCTTTAGCAAATAGATATTTTGTAGAAGTGTCATTTTGACTAAGACAAATGACAGACTTAAGGAATTTAAATTTCCCAAGAAAACTGCTAGTTAGTTGAAATTCAAAATTATAGCAATTGTTCCTTTATTTTCTTCAGTAAAAGTAGTAATTTTTTATGCTCAATGAATTCATTACCTATATTTAAAATATATTTTTATATTCCTTTAAAACCAAACCCATCTAATGGATTTCATCAATATTTTTAATCAAGCAAAAGAAAATGAAGAAAATGAATGAAAGGGGGATGGCCTGCATGCCTTTTATCTGACAATGAGTTTCATAAGAGGCAGTAATGTAAATAAATTAAACAAAATTATTCATCTTTTTAAGCCACTGTATTTTACACTCAATGACAATTACACAAGGAAAAATTGGTCACATTAGTTAACAAGAGCAGAAATAATATGTGTAGGATGGGTAAAAGAGGTGGATCAACTATATTACTCAGTTATGTTATGAGAAACTAAGAAAAATTCACTTCTAGTGTTTTAGATCTATCAGATTTTTCATGTGGTTCTCATTTTTCCTCCTTATCTACCAGTTGTCAAGGGCACTGGACAATCATGAGGAAATGGGTACTATGCAAAGCCTGTGGTGCCAATCACCAGATACTATGATTTCAAACATTGTCTCTGGCTATATTTTTCCACATGCACGGATCATATTGGGAACCCATTGGGGCTAGTGCAAACCCTGAATGGAAGGTTTTTCTACATTTTTTCATGTGGACTCTCACTCGGGGGCCAAGCACTATTTCTGTGAGCTGTTAGCTCCTGGCCACATTTTGTTGAGTTGATCCCATAGATGAGTGTATGGCAACCCCTGTGTATCTGTTACACAACTCCCATACTTAATCTGAACCAGAGAATAAACAGAGCTTTAACTCTTATATTACATTTCTTGTAGCTCATTCTTTTGTAATTTACATCATCAATGTTTAAAGTATGTTTATTGTGTAGTTGTCTTATATTTTTATCACACTGATCAAAATGGTGTATTTATTTCAAAAGAGAAGAATTCGAAAATGTTACTTTTCTAAAAATAATGTCCTCAAGACAAAAGAAATTCGTTTTTCTCCCCAGATCCAATGTTCTGTGGGAGACAAACAGTAAGCAGTTTAATCATCCCAGTTTCATGGAAGACCATACACTGTTTCTGATAAGGACGTCCCATTCTGTACCATGTGTCACCACAGTTTTCTTTCTAGTGCACATTTTCATTTCTCCCTCCTTCCCGCCCTCCCTTCTTTTTCCTTATTCCTTTACAGATGAGAGATGTCTAATACTGATTGGACAAAATGCTCCAAACAGTCATTCCTCATTCTCCTTTTTCCCACAGTAAGACTATTTCAAAAAGTACCCAAAGGAACTGTGCCATCCAAACTCCATCATTGATGGTGTAATATGAAATGAAATATAATCAAGGTTTCTGTTTGCATGGAGTGAGGCATGCAATGTAATGTAAATGTGGATGTGAAAGAGTTTTTATACCCAGAAGCACCACTGCACCTATAACATTTTCCAAAGGTCTGGTAGGGTATTTGGGAATTAGACTTTCAGGACCCTTTTCAGTGCCTTGGGCTTTGGTGTCACTTATCTTCAGATTACAGAAAACACAAAACAAATGGTTTTCATTATTTTCAAGTTACATCTTGATTCATGAAGAGCTCTGTCCAACGTTTCCTTGAAAACATTTCTTCTGCCTAAACTTGTTGGAGCGCTTTGCAGTGGGACAAGAAGACTGCTGAGCTGTGTCAACATGAAATCTGTGCTGCCCCAGGCTTCTCCTGGGTCATTCCAGAATGAGCCCTACATTTTTACCCCTGAATTGTGGTTCCTACATTTGTTGGAACCTCACCTCTCAGTGGTTTGTCTGTTCAATATTTTCATCAGCAAGGGGAATGCCATTGATGTTACATCCCTGGGGCTGATAAAATCATGATTTTGATCATCAGTTCAGTTCAGGGAAGATAAACACCAAAAATCCTAATGCCTCTTAGATGTTAGCCAAGAGGTGAGATATAATAAGACAAGTACATCATCTATGATGCCAGTTATTAGAGAGCCCTTTGCCAAAATTTAATTTCAGAACAAACTCAAATTTCCTACCTTGAAATGGATGATATCCCCAGGGCACACACACTTAGCCTGCTCCCTGAAATAGGGTACCTATCTCTCCCTAGAACTGGCACTGGGGAGTGAGAAGCAGAGCCCGATGTTGATGCACTTAACCACAGTCAAAAATGAGCAAACATGGGCCCACTTTACCAGGAAATCTTCATATTTTAATTAAAGGGAATTAGAAGAAAAATGTAGCAAGCAGGTTCACATGTCTTTCTAAAGGTCAGTTTGAGATTGTATTGGTTTCCTACTAGGAGGGTTGTAACAAAGCACCTGGAATTGGGTGGCACAAAGCATCAAAAAGTGATTGCTGTACACTGCTGCAGGCTAGATGTCCTAAAGCAAGATAGGGCTGGACACTGAGGAAGAGTATCTCCCAGGCCTCTCTCTGAGTGATCCTGGTGGCCCTTGGTCATCCCCGGTGGTACTTTTGTCAATGCATCGCTCCACACTCTGCCTCCGAGTTCCATGGTGTTCTCGTGTGTGTGTGTGTGTGTGTGTGTGTGTGTGTGAGAGAGAGAGAGAGAGAGAGAGAGAGAGAGTTTAAGCAGCCTCTTCTCACAAGGGTACCAGTTGTATTTGATTTAGAGTCCTTCTTATCCTTCTTCCTCTAGTATGGCCTTGCAAAGACCTGATTTCTAAACAAGTCCAAAAACCCCAGATTTAGGTAGATTTGATTTTTGAGGAGACATTGGGGAGCTTAATACAGACATCACTTCTATGTTACCAATGAGTTCGAGCCTTTATCAGAATTCTTATATGCAGCAGGATGTGATGTTGCTCTGGAGGCCATGCTACGATGCACCAGGCCTGGGCTGTCTCCCTGGCTGGGGCTAAGACATATTTTGCCTTTTTTATTTTAATTTAGAAATAATACATATGTGTAATCTAAAATGATTGCTTTTCGTTCGATTAATATTCTTGTCTACCGCCTTGCAGGACTGGTTAGTTTTCTTAAAAAAAAAACAATGCGGCCGGTGCCGTGGCTCAATAGGCTAATCCTCTGCCTTGAGGCGCCGGCACACTGGGTTCTAGCCCCGCTTGGGGTGCTGGATTCCGTTCCGGTTGCCCCTCTTCCATGCCAGCTCTCTGCTATGGCCTGGGGGTACAGTGGAGGATGGCCCAAGTCCTTGGGCCCTGCATCCACATGGGAGACCAGGAGGAAGCACCTGGCTCTTGGCTTCGGATCAGTGTGGTGCGCCGGCCGCAGTGGCCATTGGAAGGTGAACCAATGGAAAAGGAAGACCTTTCTCTCTGTCTCTCTCTCTCACTGTCCACTCTGCCTGTCTAAAAATAAAAAATAAAAAAATGCTATAGGGAACAAGAAGGTTCTCCTTTAGAGGCCTTAAATTGGGAAAGAAATTCCAGATATTTAGAGCTACCATCATTTTTTCCTACAATTACTTATTATGTGTACATTTTTTCCAGGATTTTAAATACCTGATGAGATTATAGATTATAATCAGTCATCAATGTATGCCTTGAGCATGCGATTTGACCCAAAGTAGGAGCTGGATAAGAACATTGTTTTGTTTTGTTTTGTTTTCCTAAATTGAGAGTTTCACAGAAGTGATTTCTTTCATCTCTTGTTTCTGATTAGTCACTTTTTGCTAAGGGTGATACTGTCCTACTTACTTCCAAAGAGAGAAAACCTTGAAATAGTACCACAGTGGACACAAAAGTGAACTCCTATTTGTGCTTTTTAATAAATTATCAATTCTTGATGAGCATTCTTAAGCTATTTTCCTGAAAACACTAGTATCTTGTGAACAATATTTTATGTTCTATGATAAAAAAGCCATGTTCAGCATATTAAGTCTATTAAATGATTCCTTCATTTTGTTCATATTTTGAATGTCTAGCACTTTTTAAAAATACTTCCTTAGGATTTCCATGTCTCTGCTTGCATTATCCATCCTTTTTTTTTTTTTTTTTGCATATTTTCCACTTTATCCACTAGATCCTCTAGCAAATTAGTCTTAGATATTTTAAATTTCCAGTGTGTCCATTCCAGCATCCCTGACATATCTGAGTCTGGTTTTCACACTTGCTCTGTCTTGTGAAAGTATGTTTTTTTGCCTTTTAGTATGCCTTGTAATTGTCTTTCTTGAGAGAAACATGATTGGGTAAAAGGAATCACTGCAATTAAGCCTTCAGTAATGTGGCAGTAAGGTGTGTGTGGGGGAGAAGTGTTCTGTAGTGCAAGGAATAGATCACAGTCTTGTAGTGAGCAAGTGCTTGTGTACTTTCGGTTACTTCTGCTCAATAGGTAGGACAGGGTGACTGGAGGAGGCTAGAGTTGGGTATTGTCCTTCCCCCAAGTCGGTGAGGCTCTGACAGAGCTCCACCAGATTGGGTTCTGGTTAACTGGTTTCTTTTCAGGGCAGATCTTGTTAAGAGGAGCAGAGTGCCCTGTCATATGGCAATGTGGTTCCTTTCCTCTCCTCTGCCAGAGGCACGGGATTTTTCTGATATTCACTGTGACATCCTAGTGGAGCTCATGGAGGTGAAACTCACAAAACTGTGGAGGTCCCATGATGACTGGATTTACCTGGAGTTCTTATCTTTCAGGCTTATTCCTGCTGGGTCTCCAGAATTCCTCAACTGTAGTTCAGCAACTCCTGCCAAGCAGTGGTCCCTATGAAAGTTTCTGCTCCCGTAAGTTGTAATTCTCCACATTGATCTTTCTTTCTCTCCAAGTTAGGGACAGAGGTTTGTTCTGAGACCTTACTTTTCTGATCTAAGGATTGTTTATTTTTCATTTGTTCAGGATTTTTCCTCAGTACAATGGAGAGATCATTTCCAAATTCCTTATATAACTGCCTCTAAACCTGATCCATTGATTGCACTCTTTTTGATCATTTTTTTGTGTGTGTGTGCAGAATGTTAGCATCAGATGGAATGCATGAATTAAAATGAAAGTCTTAGATTGAACAGGATGTTACACTTTTACAATGTGCTTTCTTGTGTTGTGTCTCGTGGTAACAGGGCATTTTAAGTGCTCAGCAAACCTTTTGTTTTCGTTTCTAGTATCAGGGCAGAGGGATCAGAGCTTGAGTGACATATTGCACAACTAATAAATCACTCATGCCTCTATTTCTAACTGCAAATCCAGATCTCTTCCTTAAACCTCAAACAGCACAATTTGCTAAATACAAGAACTTTGCATGAACAGGAAGAATAATATAATGTGAATAAGGATGGACATGTGAGTCAAACAGATCCATGCTTGTATGTGTCTGTTTTCTGATTCTATAACAAAACATAGGAGACTGAGTAATGATAAATGTGAGGGTTTTTCAGCTCACTGTTTTGGAATCTGAAACTCCAAGATTGAGTGGGCCCATCTGTTTGACCTCTGCTGAGGGTCCCTGTGGGGAATCACATCACAACAGATGGTATCACATGATGGGAGCATTTGTGAGAAGGAGAGATCACATGGTGATTCAAGAAACATGAGTGTGGAGGGAGGCTGGGCTTGCTCCCTTACAAGAGCCTTCTAGCATGGACACTAACTGGGGTCCCCCAAAACTGTGTTCATTCCTTTTAGGGCAGCACCCTCAATGAACTTCCACTAGGTTCCACCTCTCACAGGTCCCCCCACCTCTCCACATAGCCACACTAGAGACTAAACTTCTAGCACATGAACTCTTGGGGGAAAACCACATCAAATCATAGCAAGGGTCAAATCACAGATGTGTTGCCTGTTAGTTCTGTTAGCTAAAGAAAAAAAAATTTAACTTTCCTACGCCTCAATTCACTAGATGAAAAATAGAGCTAATATCACCTACCAAGCTGAGCTTATTGTGGGGCTTCAAGGAAATGATGTATTCAAAGATTTCAGCACAAAACCTAGAACATATTACATGCTCAAAAAATGGTAGTGTGTTTGTCACTAAGTCAAAGAAAGTTAATACCAGCTGGGGCAGGTTTGAGTCCAAGGTCAGAAGAGTAAGATCAGTTCAGGGCTTCAGCCCATGGGCATGGCTGGATTCAACTGATCAAAAACTCTGGTGCGATTCAGCTAAGCGTATACTTGTTTATATATATTTATTTTTAATAGTTTTATTGATTAAAGAGATATTTATTGAGCTGGTCACAGACTTGGGTGCTTAGAATACATCAATGAACAAACAGTTGAAGATCCCTGCCTTGAGAGGAGGGTCTGTGTGTTAGCAGAGAATGAAAGACAATAAAGAATGAGCTAAGTAAGTGAGAGCATTTCTTTCTGTGTTAGAAGGTAACAAGAAATACAAATAAAAGAGAAGTGGAGCAGACATGGGGAACACCAGCACTGGGGGAAGGAAGAGCTTGTAAAATAAATCATGATCAGGGCTGCCTAATTTTCAGAGGTGGTGTTTAAACCCTGATTGGTGCCGGCGCCACGACTCAATAGGCTAATCCTCCACCTTGAGGCACCGGCACACAGGTTCTAGTCCCAGTCGGGGCGCCGGATTCTGTCCCGGTTGCCCCTCTTCCAGGCCAGCTCTCTGCTGTGGCCCGGGAGTGCAGTGGAGGATGGCCCAAGTCCTTGGGCCCTGCACCCCATGGGAGACCAGGAGAAACACCTGGCTCCTGCCTTTGGATCAGCGCGGTGCACCGGCTGCAGCGCACCGGCCATGGCAGCCAATGGAGGGTGAACCGAAGGCAAAGGAAGACCTTTCTCTCTGTCTGTCCACTCTGCCTGTCAAATAAATAAATAAATAAATAAATAAACCCTGATTGAAGGTGGTGAAGGAACACAAAGGAAGAAGTTGGGAGAAGAGCTTTGTGTGGCAGGTGACAATCTTGGAAAGCACCTAAGGAGGAAGAGAACCTGCCACAGGTAGAGCGCTAGGAGGGTTTTGACCTTACTCAGAATAAGATAGGGAGAAGCCATTGGAAATTTCTAAGCAGAGGAGTGATTTGATTTGAGACACATTTTAAGAGCAATATCATCTGTTAGAATAAAAGGAAGAGAGAAAAGGGTAGACACAGGAAAACATCTTGGAGGTTATTCCATTAATCCAAGCATGAGACATAATGGCTAGTACTAGCATTCTAGAGAGTAAAGTCATGTCAGAGTCTGTCTTTTTTGAAGATAGAATTGATAGGATTTCTTGAAAGATTTGGAGTAGCAATTGTGAGAAAATGAGACTCCAGAGGAGTCCAGGGGCCGTTGTGGTGCATTGGTTTAGGCCCTGCTTGTGAGGCCAGCATTCCATATCAGAGTGTCAGTTCAAGACCTGATGCTCTGTTTCTGAGCCAGCTCCCTGCTCATGCACCTGGAAAATCAGCAACAGATGGCCAAAGTGCTTCGTTCCCTGCATCCACATGGGAGACTCATATGAAGTCCCAGGCTCCTGGTCAGCCTGGACCAGCCCTGGCTGTTGTGGTCATGTGGTGAGTGAACCAGCAGATGGAAGAGCTCTCTGTCACTGTACCTCTACCTTTCAAAGAAATAAACGAGTCTTTCAAGGAAGGAAAGGAAAAGGAAGCGGAAAGGAAAAGGAAAGGAAGGGAAGGGAAGGGGAGGGGAGGGGAGGGGAAGGGAAGGGAGAGGAAGGGAAGGGAAAGGAAGGGAGGGGAAGGGGAGGGGAGAGGAGAGAAGGGGAGGGGTGGGGAGGGAAGAGTTGCTACTGACAGCATTGCTGCACTGGTATTTGTTATTAAAAATTATTATGGCCACGAGCAAAATTCAGTATGTTTGCTGATTTGTAGACTCGGCTATGGTCCAAAATGGAACTGGTTGTGAATGATGGTAGATTTAATGCATAATTGCAAGTTTGTAGGGGAAAACTCTCAATGTCACTGTTCTTACTACAAGCAGTTCCATTTCATTGTGCCACCATTTGTCACTCACTGCCTGGGGCTCGGAAGTGACTCTCACAGCAGTCTTTCAGGGGTAATTCCTGGGCATGAGGTTACCAATTAGGAGGAAAATTGAACTTGTAGTAAGTTTCAGTTGAGTACCTAGCATTAAAACCATGGGAGCTCTCTGTGTGTTGTAGCAAATAGAAAAGCAAAGGTATGAGAAACGGTAAAAGCAATTTCTGAATTTACAGTGCCACATTATGACTTTAAGAGGTAAGGTATATTTATTTCTGACTGGAAAAGAAAGTGGTACTTAGGGGTAGGTATAATTAAGAAAGTATTTTAGGTACAGACAAAGTAATTTAATTTCTATAAACTATTAAAGCAATTCCTGAGTCATTATTCCCTCAGCCACCAAGAAAATGAAAATGTATTTTACCAGCAGTGTAAAGTTTGGTACTTTATGGTCCTCAGTGTTTTGTTTCTGTTTAAGATGTGCTTTTGATTCGTTTTCTCCTTTTAACCATAAGAGTTTCCTCTTGACAATTGTGGAGAATTTTCCTACATTTTCTGCTTAGCGTACCTAATCCCTAGTCAGTCTTTTAATATCTCCACAGCAAATAATCTCTTTCTGAGGATGGTATAGACAAATAGGCTCAGCAGGATGATAAAGGGGCATTATTATTCAAGATATGAATATCATCAAAAATTCATACCAGGGGCCCACATTTTGGTACAGTAGGTTAAGATACTGTTTGCAATGTTGACATTTGACATTCCATATTGGAGCACCAGTTTGAGTTCTGGCTGCTCCACTTATGATCTAGCTCCTGGCTAATATGCCTGGGAAAGCAGTGGGAGATGGCTCAAGTAGTGGGGCCCCTGTCACTCATGTGGGAGGTCCAGATGGAGTACTTGGCTCCTAGATTTTGTCTTGTCCCAGCCTTAGCTATTGCAGCCATTTGGAGGGGTGAGCCAGCTGATAGAAGATCTGTTTCTCCCTCTCTCCCTCTCTCCCTTTCTTCCTCTCTTCCTCTCTCCCTCACTCTGCCTTTTAAATAAATTAAATCAATAAAAAGTTCATGGAAAATTGAATTAAAAGATAAGTGCATATTGGTGAAAAAAGTTTTGAAATTTATAAAAAGTTTTTTTCATAATATACATTGTCCATGAAGTTTTTGAAGACCCCTTATATCAATAAATAAAGTTATGATTCATTTATTCATTCAACAAACACACATTTATCACTTAATATGAAGTAAATACTGTAGTGACCCTGAGGATATCTCAATAAGCTAATAGGAGACAAATATAAAATATAAAATCTCAATGAATGTGGATTGACAAATCCAACAATAAAAGAATGGTACCGTGTTAACATGGAATCAGGCAAGATGCAATATTTCGAGGGATTGGGACAGTGGTAACTGAGTGAGCTAGGCAGTGACCAATAGAGACTTCCTATAGGTATTCACTGGGTAAAGACTGGGCAATAAGTACATGTAAAGATAGGGCAGCCTGCATCACAGGTTTGGATGAAGAACCAGAAAAGTTTTACACAAATCAAGGACCATAAGAAAAATTCCTGAAAACATGAAGAATTTTATAGGTTGAATTGTGTCCTTTTAAAAAATCATATGTTGGGGCCAGCGCTGTGGAATAGGTGGTAAAGCCGCCGTCTGCAGTGCCAACATCCCATATGGGCGCTGGTTTGAGACCCGGCTGCTCCACTTCTGATCCAGCTCTCTGTTATGGCCTGGGAAAGCAGTAGAAGATGGTCCAAATCCTTGGACCCCTGCAGCCGTGTGGGAAGGCCCAGAGGAAAATCCTGGCTCCTGGCTGCAGATTGGCACATCTGGTTGTTGCAGCCAATTGGGGAGTGAACCATCTGATGGAAGACCTCTCTCTTTCTCTGCCTCTCCTCTCTCTGTAACTCTGACTTGCAAATAAATAAATAAATCTTTAAACAAAAATTGTGTCAAAGTTCTAACCCCCAACACTTCAGAATGTGACATTAGGAAATAAGACTTTTGCAAATGTGCTTAGTTAAGATGAAGTCCTTAGGACAGGCCCAGTTCCCAGAAGTTTGTGTCCTTTTCAAAAGGGAACACTTGAACCGCACAGATAGATGTGCACGCAGGAAGTGCATCACACGGCGATCACAGTGACACTGCCACAGCCAAAAAAACATCCCGGAGGTGGAGAGAGGCCTGAGGTGGGTGCTGCCCCGGATCCTTTGAGGAAGCATGGTCCTGATGACACCTTGATTCTGGCCTTCCAACCTCTAGAACTGTGGGACAACACAAGCCTCTTCTAACCTACCCAGTTTGTGCTACTTTGTCATGGCAGCCCTAGCAAACGCATCCAAAATTTTAAAATGGTGATTTTACAAGTTGGATCAGACTCTGCAGAAGTCTTTCCTAATAGAGAGTAGAAAGATTTAAATTAACCAAACGTTCTCAAAAGAACTAAGAAAATTTCAATATTTTTACATCAGACCATAATGTGCCTTCTACCTCGTTTCTTCTAAATTGTCGTAAACAGTTATGCATGTAATAGAGTGCTACTGGCAATGTTCACTAAAGTTATCAAGTTCCTTTCTAATATGTTTGTGCATGCCACACTTGCTTTTTGAAAGAGTGGAATAATCAAAAAAACAGAAAGGAAAGTTTGCATATTTTTCATAAGGCTGTTGAAGCAGAGACAGCTTCCTTCACACACTATTTCAATGACGGCATCACCAAACCAGGCCCAAGTAGTCAATGTCAGCCACAGATACTTTATGGTATTCTGACTCCCAAAATACCACTTCTGTCCGTGTGCCTAGAGTCACATAATAGAGCACAAAACCAAGCCGATACAAAAGAAGTGAGCAGTTTTCACTTATATAAGGCAGGATTCCAGCACATACCTCATCTGTATCTATGTTTAGTTTTAACCGCTCTTGATAAGATATGTGACTGCTAAAATGAAAGATTATAAAAAAAGATTACTTTGTGATACCTCAACTTAAGGGTCAGTTTAACTTAGCACGTTTTTTCTCAGTCCAAAATCAGTGATTTTTTTATTCTCTGCTGTATTGTTTATACGCACTGGCAAACACATTGTCATTTCTCCTACAAATACTCCTTCTTTGACAGTGAGAAATATCCTAGAAAGTAGAGTTACAGGATGAAACTCTAACTGTAGAGAGATTTGGAGACAACTATGGGGGCAGGGGAGAAACTCAAGATAAGATAGAGCACTACTGAGAATTTTTATATATAAAAAAATATATGACAAATAGGTGGTTTATCTGGCCTTGAATTTCTCCCCTATCATCCTCCATCTATGAATAGTGCTTTTCAAAATTACCTCCATGTTGCTATATCTAATGATTCTTCCTGGTTCTCTTCTTACTTTGATCAGCTAGCATCAATTAACAGAGTTTGTTTTTCCTTATACCTTTAAACTCTCTACCCCTGGCTTGCAGAATGTCGCATTCTGCTTTCATACTGTCTACTATGCTGGATATTCCTTGTCCTCTCAGCATCTAAATCCTGGCCAGTATAAATCACCAAGAAAATGATGGCACACACAGAATGGGAAATTGGGCAGAATAATAAAAGATTTGTTCTAAACGTGTAGAGCCCATGGACAGATGGGGGGAGCTAGAAGCTCTTAACTGCCTTTGGCATTAGGAGACAAAGGGAGGGAGAGCTGCTGGAACTTGTCATGAGCTGTAGCTATAAGAAAGGTTGGTCTTACTGAAGATTTTGGTCATTAGAGAGGTACATAGCCTCAGCCAAACCAGACCTTGCGGGGAGAGAACTCAGAACATCAATCCCCAATCACTCTTTGCTTCTGCACTCCACACACCCGATTTGCCTTCTACTGCCTGTATACAACTGGAGATGAAGGGCAAAGGAGTGGGGTTGTAGAAGTGACCTTCATAGAGCACAGATAAAATGGAGAAGGCTGGGAATGGGCTTTGAGGGAGAACAGAGGGTCTAGTACCAAGTGCCCCAGGTGGGATGCAGTCATCCTCACTTCCTCTCTACTCACCTGCTCCATTGGTGCTCTCCTTTAGTCTCATGATTTTACACTTCCATCGGTACACCAATGCCTCCCACATTTCTATCTCTCTTTCAAGTCTCCCCTGAACTCAAGTACATCCAATGGCCTGCTACATATCTCTACCTGGAAATCTAGTAGACATTTAAAATATACATGTAACAAATGTAACAGAGCCTCTCCCATTTTTCCCACAGCTGTCTCCAGCAATCTGTATTTCAATTGCATGGATGAAAATGCCAAGACTTATCTTTGACTCCTTCTTCCCTTCTTCTCACAACTTATCACCAAAACACAAGTTATGTAGCCTATCAGAAAGATATATCCACTCTTTGACCACATCTACCACCCCTACCTGGTTCAAAGCCATCATTATCTCATGCCCAGTGGCTACATTTTTTATTTGTCACCTCCACTTCTAGTCTTACCTATGTAAAACTATTTTCACTACACTAGTCATATTAAATTTTTTAAGCTTAAGTTAAATCTTGTAAATTCTCTGCTCAAAATCCTCCAAATGCTTCTCACCTCACTCAGAATGAACACTGCAGATAAATGGCCTATAAAGTTTTATATGAGCTTCTATTACTTTTCTCTTCCTCACTACTCATTTGCATGGATTTCAAACTTTTTTGCACCAGGATAAACCTGTCTTTAAATTCAACTTTCCACAAACTTTTTGAGGTAACCTCATATTACCCAGCCACACTCTTTCAGAAATGTGCTTTTTTTCCCCAGGTATGCCCCAACTTTTACCTGGAACGTTCTTATGCCCCAAGTCAATGCCTCACCATGCCTAACTCACTTCCTTCAGTGCTCCGCTCAAACACCACTTTGGACTCCTCAATCTGCTCTAGATCCCCATTCACTATCACTGAATACATTTTGTGATATTTTATTTATTCATTTTAATATCTAGTTCCATTTTTTATTTCTCTAAGCACATAAGAATACAGAAAGACCTTGTTTACCAGTCCTGGGCAAGCCACTTACAGGGATCCATGGCTGACAGGAAATTCAGGAAGTAACTAACTAGAGGCAGAAGGGAGCAATCAAAGCAACAGCATCAAAGCATGGTGAGGGATGGTGTGTCATCAGAGACTGTGGCAAAATGTTTTACATAGGAATTAACAATGAGATGAGTAGTCCCAAAAGGACATTTGGCTTACGGGTGTTGCAATCTAATGAATATCTAGCTACACTCCATCTGTTTGCTAATTGAAGCAGAATATTGGTGAGTATTCTTGACCAGAAATAGAAAAAAATGTTTCAACACAGAAACTCCAGAACCAAAAGCAAACCTGAAGAAGAAACTCAAACAGGAAGATGTGGCAAGTGAAAATGATCTTGTCTGAGCATGATGGCCAGCGAACATGGAGAAAGCACTGGATTTTTGGTATCAGTGAATATCAAATGGAAATAGAAAAGTTACCTTTGGTTGGTTATGAAGTTCTTATTACTGGCTCAATGCGTATTTTTTTTCAGGCGCATTTGACACAGATATTTGGGCAAACAGGTTCAAATAGTTCTTACCAAATTATGCGAGAATAAGAAAATAGCTATTGTTATCCACAACATTTGTGGGTACAAAATACACTGAGGAGAAACAGGAAAGGTGACAGAGACTATGAATATGATGGGGAAATAAGAGTCAATGGGTGTCTTCGCTATTGCATGTAGTTTTGAACAGGAGGGATGTCATGGTGGCAGTATCACACTGGGATGGAGGAATTCTACTAGAACCAGATTGTATGTTACTAGTAGCTATCAACAGGACCAATAATATGTCAGTGGGTAAATTCACCAGATGACTCCTCTAAGCCTTTGGGAAGGAATAAGAAACAAGAAAAAACAACAACTTGGATGTATGTTTTTTGTTATTATTGTCATTGAGGAATCCAAATATGTTGGAGATTCTACTATGGTAATAGGACACTTGAAGCATGAGACTTATGGCAGCAGAATGATACAGGTATAGACAGGTGCAGGCTGTGTACCGTGAACTGGATACTCTGTTCCATCACTACTCTAGCCCTTTGTTCAATTCCATGATTTTGTGTAGTGTAGAAACATAACTTTTGTTTCAAAAACAAAGAAAATCCCTCTTAATTTCTAATAATATGAGGCCTCACTTAATATCAATGTTTTTTTTCTTCCTTCCTCATCTTCAAATTGATTTACCTTGAGATGGATAGGCAACAAAATTATGTTCACGATATAATAATAAGTGATTAACTGTTTCACTTTATATATGATGGTAATCTTTGTTAAGATTTTTAACAACCTACTACTTTATACCTTTTAGTATTTTTTTTGCTCTACTTAACACTATTGGTTGAACTCTGTAATTAACACACAATTATTCTTAGCTGTTGAAATTTAACTGAAAAGTGATCCCTGTTAAATATAAGAGTGGGAATAAGAGAGGGAGGAGATGTATAGTTCGGCACACGCTTACCCCAAAGGGTAGAGTTAGAAATGTGCCAGGGGATTCCAATTCAATCCCATCAAGGTGGCATGTACCAATGCCATCTCACTAGTCAAAGTGATCAGTTTCAGTTCACAATTGATCATACTGATAAGTCTAATAGTCAAAGGGATCACATAAACAAGACTAGTGTCTGCTAATACTAACTGATATAATTAAAAAAGAGAGAACGATCCAACATGGGAAGCTGGATACATAGCAGATTCATAGAATGGCAGATGTCCTAAATAGCACTCTGGCCTCAGAATCAGCCCTTAGGACATTCGGATCTGGCTGAAGAGCCCATGAGAGTATTTTGGGCATGGAAAGCTGAGACACTCTGAAAAAAAAAAAAACTAAATGAAAGATCTCTATGAGCGAGATCCCAGCAGAAAGAACGGGGCATCAAAGAAGGAGGTACCTTTCTCTGAAGGGAGGAGAGAACTTCCACTTTGGCTATGACCTTGTCTAAATAACATCAGGGTTAGCAAACTAAGAGGCTTCCATAGCCTTGGCAACTCATGACAAGAGTCCTTGGTGATTACTGACACCATAAATGAGTGTCAGTTGTTAAATCAACAACAGGAGTCACTGTGCACTTACTCCCCATGTAGGATCTCTGTCCTTAACGTGTTGTACTATATAAATTAACGGTATAACTAGTACTCAAACAGTATTTTATACTTTGTGTTTCTGTGTGGGTGCAAACTGTTGAAATCTTTACTTAGTATATACTAAATTGATCTTCTGTATATAAATATAATTGAAAATGAATCTTGATGTGAATGGAATGGGAGAGGGAGCAGAGATGTGATGGTTGTGGGTGGAAGGGAGGTTATGGGGGTAAAAAGCCACTATAATCCAAAAGTTGTACTTTGGAAATTTATATTTATTAAATAAAAGTTAAAAAAATATTTTTAACTGATCACAGTTTTATTTAGGATTCCCTCTGCAAAGGAGGGAACAGAAGTTACAAGGTAGTTTTGGATAGCCCTGGAGCAAACAAAGCCACAGAACAAAAAGACAGGTGGATGTTTTCCTCTACTGTCTCATGTCTTACTTTTAAGAGCCAATATCTTGACTACATGTTTATTTTTTATTTTTTATTTTTATTTTTGACAGGCAGAGTTAGAGATTTGGAATCTAGCAAGTAGTCTTACACTGGGATGGATTCTGAGAAATAAAACCTAAATTATCCTTGTTATAAATGTGTCTAATATTATTGGTTACCGAGTCACACACATAGACAAATTATTCAAAGACTAAAGGAAGAATTTTATTATGAACATCATTTAAAATGGCAAAATAATACCAAAAGACCAATGAGAATCCCTTTTTCATTAGACAGCATGTCTTACATGACAGACATAATATTGTGCATTCTATGATAGCTCAGGAACAACAAAATCCTTAGATTACATTTTTCCTATGGTTGCAAACAAGTGAGCTGTTTTACTGTAATTTAAGACAAATGTGATATCATTTTCCATTACATTTTCATCCCAATGTCTATTTTTCATAATATCTTTTGAAAATTTGGTAGAGTTATGAGAGGAGAAAGTGAATTTATTTAATATATTGCCACATATTTTAATATACTTTTCATGCACAAACAGATTTGGGCAGTCTCCCCCATTCTAGTACAGAACAGGACTTCAAAGACTTCCCATTGTGATGTTTCATTTTTATGGACAGAGGGAGAAAGGACTCAGAAATGCCTCTTCATTTGAAATGATAGCACAACAGAATAGACTGAGGACAATTCCTGAGGTCATTCCTTCCTTTGGGACAACCTAATGGAACCAGAGCCCACTGCAATTAGAAACTGCTTTATTAATTTTTTGTTACATCTCTGGTATTTGGCAGAGTGCCTGTCACGTAGGAGTGTTTGCTAATGAATGGATGAATGGATGAATGATAAGTAATGCAGTCACCAAACAATTCCAGCCCTTTTTCATACTGTGCTGATACCAATACTCCAAACCCTGTTAGGCATGTACAGATATAGAGCTGCTTCAAATATACAACAATCTGTGAGTGTCTACCACAAGCTAGCCAGGTGGCTAATGGGTCATGACCATGTCATTTTACCCACCAAATCCTTAGCTTTCTCACCTAATGGAAGAACCAGACAGAAAGACTGTTGAAAAGAGTGTAAAAAGACTGAAAGTTTCAAAGAGGTTAATGGCCATAGTCTTTCCTTCCAGGGTGGATTTACATTTGCAGGGATTTTAATCACCGTATCCATTGCTCCTAAGGTCAACCCCTAATTTTCAAGCATCTCCTGGCACTGGATTCAAGACTATGATTTTTCTTCTTGAAGCATTTAGTTTAAAAAAAATCACTGTGTTCCTTCCTAATTTATCAGAAAATACTTGAGGAGAGTCTCGCCTTGTGGCCCATGAGTTATGAGGCCACTGTCTTGCTTAGCTAAAACGAATTCCATTTTCTCCTTTTCAAGCTGTAGTATATCTTCTTTCACACATGTCAAATTAATCTTGTGTCTTAAAATTATGACCACCAAGAGGAAACTTAACTTGTTTTTATAAAGAACTTGCTGGACTAAACAAAGCGTATGTTTTCTTTGACATTCTATTCTGCTGCAGGATTGAGGATGCTGATATTTTCGAACCTATAAAACAAATTGTCACCTCCGTTTTAGGAACCTGTCATTGAGAGTAATGGCTCTGATTCCCATTTCACAAACAATAGTCCCAGCTAACTGGACCCGCTTACTCAGGGAGGGTTGCCTTATACACTGAATATGGCTTTATATGTTGGAAGTGCTAGCTAGAATATGTGCTGCTGAATTTTGCACAATGCAAATCACCTAGTGGTTTGGTTCTGTTAGCCTTATTTATTTTTATTTTTCTATTTGAAAGCCTTGTTACCATCTATCTCTTTTTTGTTGATCGGTGCTTTAAAACCATGCTTCAGTCTATACTCCTCAAAGATTCCAAGAATATTGAGTACGTCTTGCCTGAGGAAGAGTTTGACTGCTTTTCTACCTTTTTTTCCCCAACTCTATAAGTGAGTAGAACTCATTGTACTGATGTATGTGACAGGAATATAAAAAAGAAAAAAAGATTAGCGCTCCTTCAGAATCCCACTCCATCACAGCCTCTCTCATAGTTAGCACTTTGACACAAACTTCCAAAGTATTTTTTAAAATTACATTAAATATATACATACTGCTTGCTTTTTTTTAAATTTATTTTTCAAATTGTATGCTTCACCCTATGCTTTGTGTAACTTACATTTCTTACTTCCATATTTATGCCTTGGAATGATCTTAAGTCAGACATGTATATCTATCTAATTTTATTAACCATTTACTAGTATTTACTGGTATGAATGAGAGATGTACAATTAGAAATACACTCATTTTCTTACTGACACATACTTTACCCTGCTGCATGATTTTGCTATTAAAATATGCACACATCTTTACACACACACACACACATATATATATATCTTTGTACACATTCACATGTATTTCTTTGTCTTTTCAAAAACTATCTTTAATTTTGACAAAAAATAGTTGTATGTATTCATGAGCATAATGCAATTTGATATATACAAGTGTGACTGCTGGGTTTTTTTTGCAGTATTTTTCTTTCTAACATATAATACTTGTATGTTTTTATGAGATACAGTGAAATATTTCAACAACTCATAAGTAGTGCACACTGGTCAAATTGAGTAATTAGCCTTTCCATTTCCTTATAATTTCTTTGTGTTTGGAGCCTTCCACCGTATCTCTGCCCATGCCTCACACAGTATGTGATACGTTGTTGTGAGCTGTTGTTGTGTCACTGTGGGGTGGAACACTCCGTTCTTGTTTTTGATAGACGTCATCTAATTGCATTCCAAAAGGCCATGCTAATTTATACTCTTATCGGTAGTATATGAGAGTGTCTGCTTTTTCATTTCCTTGCTGACACAGGATACTATTAATCTTTTAAAGTTTTGTCAATCTAGTGGGGGAAGTATCATCTCATTGTGTTTTAAATTGCATTTGAAATTAATAGTGACATTGATGATATTTTCATACATTTATGAGACATTGTTATATTCTTTTTTTAAACTATTTATTTATTTATTTGAAAGTCAGACTTACAGAGAGAGAGGAGAGGTAGCTAGAGAGAGGTCTTCTACCCACTGGTTCACTCCCCAATTGGGTGCAATAGTCAGAGTTGTGCTGATCCAAAGCGAGGAGCCAGGAGCATTTTCTGGGTCTCCAACGTGGGTGCAGGGGTCCAAGCACCTGGACCATCTTCCATTGCTTTCCCAGGCCATAGCAGAGAGCTGGATTGGAAGTGGAGCATCCGGGACTCAAACTGGCACCCATTTGGGATGACAGCACTGCAGGCAGCGGCTTTACCCACTATGCCACAGTGCCAACCCCAACATTGTTATTTTCCTTTTTGTAAATTGCCTCTTCATAATGTTTATTTGGTTGGTCCAAATGTTTTTTCAGTTCACTGGCTTTTAATGTTACCCATGATATCCTTTGAGATGTCATGCCGGTTGTTTCAAAACTAGGGAATATTGTAAGTCTTTTTAAAGATTTTTAAATCTATTTGAAAGGCAGAGTTACACAGAGAGGGAAAGACAGAGAGAGAAAGACCTTCCATGCACTGATTCACTCCCCAAATGACCACATCGCATGGGACTGCATCTGAGCCTGCCACTTTGGGTGACAGGGGCCCAAACACTTGGGCCATCTTCTGCTGCTTTACCAAGCACATTAGCAGGTAGCTGGATTGGAAGAAGAGCAGCCAAGACTTGAACTGTAGCCCATTTGGGATGCCAGTTTCCCAGGAGACAGATTAATTGGATGCACCACAATACTAGTCCATGCTGTTCAACATTTTTTTTAATTTTCTTTTTATGTTTATCAATACAAAGATAAAATATTTCATATATTTCATAAGTACAATTTTTTTCTAAGCCTAAATTATTTTTAAAATTATCATATTTATTTATTAATTTATTTGAACTTTATCTTTTTTGTGTACAGTGTGACATAGATATCTAAATATATTTTCATTCAAAGCACAGCCAGTTGTTAGCCATTTTCTTTGAACAGTTGATCTTTTCCTCACTGATTTAAAATTTATCAAAGACATTGCATATTTACAAGAATCTGTTTCTTCATTATCCACTCTTCTCCACTGATATATGTTCTACTAAAATAATATATGTACTTTTTTTTTTTTTTTACAGGCAGAGTTAGAGAGAGAGAGACAGAGAGAAAGGTCTTCCTTTTCTGTTGGTTCATCCCCCAAATGGCCGCTATGGCCAGCGTGCTTCGCCAATCTGAAGCCAGGAGCCAGATGCTTCCTCCTGGTCTCCCATGCGGGTGCAGGGCCCAAGCACTTGGGCCATCCTCCACTGCCTTCCCAGGCCACAGCAGAGAGCTGGACTGGAAGAGGAGCAACCAGGACAGAATCCGGCGCCCCAACTGGGACTAGAATCTGGGGTTCCGGAGCCGCAGGCAGAGGATTAGCCTAGTGAGCCTCGGCCTGCTTGATCTACGTTTTTATCAGTTCACACTATTTGAATCACAACAGCGTCATGACGCATCTTGTTATCTGATAATGAAGTCCTCCAACTTTATTCCTCTTATTCAAGATCAAGTTGGGCTTAGAATAAAGAAATGAGGGAGCAAGTCCTAGATCGCTTGCTGACAATAGCAATATCACATGAATACTTAGCAAACAGTTTCAACCATTAGATAACAACTTAAGAAAACATTTACCAGAAGGGCCAATGCCTTCTCTAAATTTTAAGAATCATGTATTTGAAAACACCTCTTAAATATCTAACATGGAGTAGTTTGTTTAACCAGTAAACTTAAGTACAACCATATAAAATGTTTTTAGTTTCTTTCTACCAACACGTTTAAAACATATGATACACAGATTCAGGTCACACGAATTAAAATGTATCTTTGATTGATTTTAGCAGCTTAAGTTTATGGACAATCTTATCTATAAGCCATTTAAAATAAAACTCTTAATAAAATTTCCCCATGTGGACAAACAATATGTACACACATATAACATAGCATAATAGACCAATATAGCAATTTTAATAATAGCTTTTAAAATCTTTAACTCTTTTTGTAGATTGCCAATTGATTTGAATTGCTTTTTGTTTTTAGTAACCTCAGTTAACCATACTTTCTCTCAGTTGGTACTGTTAATACATTATTGGCTTCATGTGTTTACAGAGCCATCCCAAAGTACTGAATACAATAGAAGTGGCTGGAAAAAGTCCATAGGAACCTATAGGAGGACAGCTAAACACAGAACCAACAATGCTTTAGTTTTATGAGCAGCACATCATATATAACTGTGGATGACAAAAGACTTTAAGTCGCCATGTTTAAAATTATAAACTCATCAACCAACAAGAGGCACTTGCTTACTTCACAGTATTTTTGAAAGCACCTGTAGGATTTTACAAGTATTTAACCCTTTAGGCCTCTGGGGCTTTCTCATTAAGATAACTATCATGTCTAGTAACACAAGATCATTAGACTTTTTAATTCTCAAACATTTGTATTAATAGCATTTTCCATTATAGAAACTTAAAGTTTGGTACCAGATCACATCTTGACAGTACTTCTAATATAATCCAAATAGCCTGATTAGTTGGTGTCTCTATAAGATGAGAGACACAGGTCCTTCGATTTTTTCAGTTGGGCCCAAACTGGAAAAACCAAAGTCCAAGATTTACTGGAAATTTTAGAATCCAGATTGTTTGAAACTTTGACTTTTTGAATGTCTGTCAAGAATGCCAAGAAGGCTCAAAATCCAAAATATCTGGTTGAAATAAGATTCCTTAAAATCATGACATAACATAGACCAAATTTGATCATTGTTACAAGGTGATTATTCAAATCTTTGAAAATAAGCACATATTTAAATAACCCATAGCTCTTAATAAAAATTCAGCTGTTTTTGAACAATTAGAATTTAACAGACATCAAGAGAACATAATAGATTACTTTAACACATTGCTTTAACAGAGCATCAGAGTTTAATTCTATGTCAAAGAGAAATTGAGCGTCCCGTGATCTTTTGCTGTGAGGTTTCCTTCCTTTACCTTCTTTCATATTGGTGACCATGTTTCTGTGTTTCTGTGTGTAACACATCTTTAAGCATCTTTTGCAGGGCAGGATGAGTGGCAACAGATTCTTTCAGTTTCTGTTTGCTATGAAAAGTCTTAATTTCACCTTCATTCACAAATGAGAGCTTTGCAGGATATAATATTCTGGGCTGGCAGTTTTTCTCTCTTAGTATCTGGGCTATGTCTCGCCATTCCCTTCTAGCTTGTAGGGTTTCTGATAAGAAGTCTGCTGTGAGTCTAATTGGAGATCCTCTAAGAGTAATCTGACGTTTCTCTCTTGCACATTTTAGGATCTTTTCTTTATCTTTCACTGTGGTGAGTTTGATTACAACATGTCGTGGTGAGGATCTCTTTTGGTCATGTTTATTAGGGGTTCTATAAGCTTCCTGTACTAAGATGCCTCTGTCCTTCTCCAAACCTGGGAAATTTTCTGCTAGTATCTCACTGAAAATGCCTTCTAATCCTTTCTCCCTCTGCATGCCTTCAGGAACTCCTAGAACCCGAATGTTGGGTTTTTTAATAGTATCCTGTAGATTCCTGACAGTATTTTTTAGATTTCTAATTTCCTCTTCTTTTCTTTGGTTTGCCTCTTTCCTTTCCTGTTCTCTGGCTTCTAAGTCCGATATTCTCTCTTCTGCTTCGCCCATTCTGTTTTTAAGGCTCTCTAATGTGTTTGTCATTTGATCTATTGAGTTCTTCATTTCATTGTGGTTTTTTGTCACTATCACAGTTTCTTGTTCCACTAGTTGTTTCAGTTCATTTTGATTCCTCCTTAATATTTCATTTTCACGAGAGAGATTTTCTATCTTGTCCATTAAGGATTTCTGTAGTTCAAGAATTTTTGAGAACTTCTTAATGTTCTTATCAATTTTTTGAGATCCGCTTCTTGAATTTCTTCAATCTCATCATCTTCATAATCTTGAATTGGGGTGTCTTTTTCATTTGGGGGCGTCATAGTGTCTTCCTTGTTCTTGTTACCTCGGTTTTTGCGTTTGTTGTTTGGCATGTTGGAGATATTTGGTTTCTTCACTGTGGTGTTTTTTCTTGTTACACTATGGCTCTATATTAAGTGGACTGTCTGCTTTCAGTGGAGCCTTAGAGGCTTGAGATGAGTGTGGCCTGAGAGCTCTGTTTGGTTCCTCAGGGTTGAGGGTGTGTCAAAGATGACACTCCCAGGTTATGCGTGGTAAATCTCTCTTTCTTTTTTTGATTCAAAAGGGAAGTAATTCTGCACAGCTGAACGGAATTGGAGGTAGTTAGCAGGCAAATGATATACCCACAGGAGCCAGAGATTGGAAGCTCTTTCCCAAGGACCACACAGGGAATCTCTGTTGCCCTTGGTGTGGGCTCCAATTCTCCTGCAGTCTCCCACTGGGTTGCCAAGTTAGATGCTAATCTCCTGTTATTTCACCCCTCCCCCCAGAGTCAGGTTTTTCTGCTAGGCTCAGGGCCGGTGCAGACCTGAGGTCGCCCTGCTTATGACGTATGTCAAAATGGCGCCTGCTTTTTGTCTTGCTCGCCTTTGAGAGGTGAGCGGAGAGAAAGAAACTTGTGTCCGTATCGGTCACTTTTTTTTTTCCTCTCTCTCTCTTCTAGTTAGCCTGGTGAACTTTTCCCCACGGAGTTTCAAGCCTCGTTCCCTCTAGCCTCCTCTTTTCGCTTGCCTGCTGGTGTCTTGGGCTATTGAGGTTCAGCTCACCTCGCGTTCCAGCGCTGGTGTGTTGAGTCTGCCGCTGGTGTCCCGAACTTGGGCTCCCACGCTCTCCACGCAGGTCCACTGTGAATCACTAGTTCTGGAAGAGTTTCCTCTGCTGTTTCTTCCCCTACTCTTCCTTGACCCTGCAGTATCTCCACTTTTATTAAACTGTCTCTGCCCCCGGACTAATAGTGTGCTCCCTTCCTATTCCGCCATCTTGCCACTCCGCAATGTCCAATTTAAAACCAATTTTTTTTTTTCATTTTCAATTATCTTTATATACCGAAGATCTATTCAGTATATACTAAGTAAAGATTTCATCAGTTTGCACCCACACAGAAACACAAATTGTAAAAGTACTGTTTCAGTACTAGTTATAGCATTACTGCACATTGGACAACACAAGATTATTTTAAAATTTATTTATTTATTTATTGATAGGCAGTGTTAGACAGTGAGAGAGAGAGACAGAGATAAAGGTCTTCCTTTTCCGTTGGTTCATCCCCCAAATTGCTGCTATGGCCATTGCGCTGCGCCAATCCGAAGCCAGGAGCCAGGTGCTTCCTCCTGGTCTCCCATGCAGGTGCAGGGCCCAAGCACTTGGGCCATCCTCCACTGCTCTCCAGGGCCACAGCAGAGAGCTGGACTGGAAGAGCAGCAACCGGGACAGAATCCGGTGCCCCAACCGGGACTAGAACCCTGGGGTGTGGGTGCCGCAGGCGGAGGATTAGCCAAGTGAGCTTTGGCACTGGCAAATTTTAAAGGATAGTAGAAAATTACTGATTTTTTTCCCTCAAATATATAGTTTTTTTAAATAAAAAAATTGTTGATATGTTGATGAACACCTAAAAATCTAGGTATGTAAGTACTTTTTATTGTACTGTCTTTAAACCTAATGATCTAATTTTGATATTTGTCCATTGATTATTATCTTTATTCTGTTAATTAATTAATTTGTTTTAAAAAATTTAAGGTGAACAGATTTCATGTATTTTATATAAACAGATTTAGGAATATAGTGATACTTCCTACCCCACACTGCCTTCTATTCTTGCTCCCACCCTTCCTCCTTTTTCTCACCTTATTCCCTCCCTTAATTTTTACAATGATCTACTTTCAGTTTCCTTTATACTCGTAGGACTAACCCTACACTAAGTAAAGATAGGTCTTACATAAGCATATATTATCAATTTATAAAAAAATTTTTCTTCTATTCCTCATCTAAGTGGCTTTGGCTTTTTCATTAGAAAGTGATGATGAATTAAAATATATGATTGTATTTACATTTACCAAGATAATCATATTTTTTCTCATTTAATCTCATAATATGGAAAATAGCATTAATAGAAAATACAAATGGAGCATCTTCGCATCCCTCAGTTAAACTCTCATTTGGTAAAGTATATCATCACTTTAAAATATAGCTATGCTTCATACTTTGGTTTTTATTTTTGATTTATAAACAAAACTGATATGTTTTCCCCTTTTATGCTTTCTTTTTCTTTTATTTTTTTTGGTTTCAGCTCTAATGATTATTCTAGACTCAGATATGAGTTAGAAAATTCTCTGTTATTTTCTGTTTCTGGAATGCTTAAATTACCAGAGATTATCTGTTTCTATTCTAATCAGATGGCCTATTTTAGAAGTGGAAGAATTAAAAAAATTTTTTTTCAGTCTTCTCTAATTTGTATTCAATTTCTACTTTCTATTGTTTCAAGAGTAAATTTCATCTCATAATAGAGCAATAACTATTTTCCTAGGAAATAATCTATTTGTTTTAAGTCAAACTTAATTGAAGCTATAATGAGGGATTGAATAAGTGGACACCTAGTATTCTTTGAAACTATATTATTGTGATTTTTACCATGCTGAGCATGTAGCAAAAATACAACCCAAAGATATAAATGTTTTCAATCTAAAATAGTTGTAATAACTCAGGGTGTATTAATGTTGAAAGAGTAAGTGAAATGTTCTGTCACTGCTGCATAATAGGAAAAATTCTTCATTTTTCTTCACATATAAAATAATATTTTTGGACCTGAAACTTTATTTATCTAAAACAAAACCTTTGTAAAAAGATTTATTCATTTGAAATTCACTTTCAGAGAGAAAAGGAGAGACAGAAATAGAGAGTTCTTTCATTTGCTGTTTCACTCCCCAAATGGCCTTCTTCTAGGTTTCCCATGTGGGTGCAGGGGCCAAAGCACTTGGGCCATCTTCCACTGCTTTCCCAGGCTTATTAGCAGGGAGCTGTATCAAAAGTGCAGAAACCAGGACTAGAACTGGTGCCCATATGGGATGCTAGCACTGTACATGGAGGCTTAACCCTCTGAACTGCAGCCAGACCCAAAATAAAACCTTTAAAGCCATGTGAGAGTTCTTTATATACAGCAAGCAGTCATGTAAAAGAAATTTGAGAAAATAGAGTTACACAACATCCCAATTAATTTTGGAAATCAAAGATAAATCGTATATATATGTGGTAAAAAAATCCAAACTCTAATATTGAGAGAAAAAATTCACTCTTATAATGTTGAATGAAAATTAATAGCATTAAGGGGCTGGTGTTGTGGCATAGCAGGTTAAGCTGACTGGCAGCAATGCTGGCATCCCATATGGGTACCAGTTCTAATCCAGCTGCCTGCCAATGAGCCCGAGAAAGCAGCAGAAAATGGCCCAAGTGCTTGGGCCCCTGCACCCATGTGGGAGACACAGAAGAAGCTTCTGGATCCTGGCTTCAGTCTGGCCAGCTCTGGCAATTTCAGCCATCAGGGAAGTGAACCAGTGAATGGAAGATCTCTCTGTCCCTCTTTCTCTGTAACTCTGCCTTTCAAATAAAATAAATAAATCTTTAGAAAATTAGCATTAAATCTTAAATAATTATTATTTTTTCCACAGTGAAGAAAATTTTAACAGCCTGGTCTCATACTACTCGTGGTGCTTAATTTCCAAGTTTCCATTATAAATACATACATATGTATTAAACTAGAGGAAAACTAAAAATGAAATACATTTTTAAAAGATTTATTTATTTATTTGAAAGGCAGAGTCATAGAGGGGCAGAGGCCGAGAGAGAGACAGAGAGAGAGAGAGAGATCTTCCATTCACTGGTTCACTCCTCAAATGGTCACAACGGCTGGAGCTGTGCCAATCCAAAGCCAGGAGCCAGGAGCTTCTTCAGGGTCTCCCAAAGGGATGCAAAGGCCCAAGGACTTAGGCCATCTTCTACTACTTTCCCAGGCCATAGCAGAGAGCTGGATTGGAAGTAGGGTAGCCGAGATGCGCCCATTTGGGATGCTCACACTGCAGGCGGCGGCTTTACCCGCTAGGCCACAGTGCCGGCCCTGAAATACAACTTTAAAGAGACACCTATCTCTTCCGTGATTCAGTCATCTTCCTGAGCTCCATATAAGTCAGAAATGTTCATATATCATTTTATACTCAGAAAATGATTAATTTATAAGACTATAACAGAGATGCAAATCAGTTTTACTCAGTAAACCTCACTCATTAAACGTATATTTAACAGGAGGTGTTGGCAGGTTATAGAGACATAAATATGGAGCATACCTGGAGGGACTCATAGTCTGAAGGAGAGCTAAGTACATAATTCCCAATTTTAACACCTATTATATTTCATGGGCTTTTTGGTTCTACAGGGAGAGCAGAAGCTCCTGCCGTATTGCTACTAACTAGGCTGGAATGCTTATTATCATAGCATAATTTACATTAGCACTTGATGCCAAGTTTAGGAATCATCACCAAGTTCCTCTTAGGGCCTGCATATGCACAAATGTATTTATAAATATAGCCAGAATAATAGAGCACATTGTGTTAATCATTATTTTCAATGTATAATTTATATCACAAAAGGAAACTGAAATAAATATTATCTTATATTGGGAGAAAAATTAGCATTTTAATAAAGATCAAGCTTGAGTTATTTTAACTTATAGTTATTAACTTATGTGGCTCTAGAAGTTAAACATATTAATTTTTTAAGTACAGTTTTACATATGTACAAATTATTGTCATAAATGGTACATTGGCAAGATCTCATTTGATCCTGAAACCATCCTATGAAACAGGTATCCTTATTTTCATTCAGATAAGGAGACCAGGGATTAATGAGACCACATTATCTTTTCCAGGATTGCATAGCTAATAAGTGATGCAATGGGATTTTAACCAAAACCTGACAACTAAGGCTTTCTACTTAGCATTTCCCTCCCACTAAAACCTGCTAAAGATGATTACAACTGAAAACCATGTGAGTTGATCAGGGGTGTAAGCAGGGAGCTATGAACGTCCATAGAAAGTAATGGAAAACAGAGATGAGGATAAACCATTGTAGCAACCCCTGGCTCCCAGCTTATGGCCTCAAATGAGAGATGTTGGTAGCCAATCTGATTGCTCTGTTGGATCACCTGTCCTCAGGCCACATCAGCCAGCAACCAAGCCCTTTATTTAGGCCCTGGCTGAGTTTATGGAGCCTTGATAACACAAAGATTCCTCCAAATCAAATTTCAAAGAACATTTCTGTTGCCTCAAATACACTCTAAAATCTAAATATCCCTATGGTTGTGTTTTCTATGAGGGAAAAATAAACCAGTTTCAGCCAATGGAAGCCATTACTGAGCACAGGGCAGAAATAGAAAAGTAATATTCAAAAAGATGATGGTAATTAACATAGTGTCTCTGGTTGACAAAATAACATTGGGTATCTTGGAATTTGTTAAGAATGCAGATCTTATGTTAAGTGTTCTAAGGAAAAACTGGCACGGGAATAAGGAAATTTGGGAAGGAAAGGCTGTCTATTACAACCTGATTATAGTGATGGCAGTAAGGGTATCTGCAATGTTCAAACTCATTTAATTCTAAATACTAGACATTTGCAGCTCTTTGCATATCAATTATTCCTGAATAAAGTTGTTTCAAAAAGATGCAAGTGAGAGAATTTGATGCTGACTGCACTAAGCCAAATGGACGGCTTATTGGAGAATAATCTCTCTCTTCATGGGTCTCAAGGAAATCTCAGGGAACAGGTTGCAGAATTCATCTGCAGAGCATTCCACTGATGTGACTGCTGCAGTGCTATGCACACTCTGGTCACTCTATTTCCTGATTTAAGTTCTGCAAGAGAGAATCTGGCTGTCCCATCTATTGGGCTGTGACCAGGACCCCTGAGTACTGAGACCATTTCCCAAAAGGAGGAATTTATTTTGATTTGGAGAATAGCTCCCAAGTGATGTCTACAAGATGAGCATTTCTTCATTATCTTGACGATTTTTGGTAAAAATTGCTTCTAATTATGCAAATTTTAAGAAGAAAAAATTCCTTTCTTATCAGATTTCTAGTTTATTCCAGACCTGCATGTCTGCATGTCTCCTTTTGTCAGGTCATGCAATGATGTCCATGGAGGCTATTTCCACATCTAATTTTTCATGATTAACAGGCAATCTTAAAGTCACTTGGATCATTCAAATTCATTTGAGACTAAAACATCTGAGCCACCTAACCCACTAAGTAGGCTAAATAGGACTTTTAGGTTGAATGGAGAGGTCACCATCACATTTCAGGAGATGTGAAATGTGAGGGAAAAGAATCTCTCCTCTTATCTCATTCAAAGGATGACCCTCCCTGATGCACAGTCAGACCTCTTAGGGATTCCAGAGTCCAGACCTACTTGGACTCATTCTGTTACACATTTAGCATCTGTGCTGTGTGTGTTATAAGAGTAGTTGTTAGCAGGACAATAAAGAATAAGACAGAATGGCAAATGCCCAAAACAGCACTCCTGCCTCAGAATCAACCCTTGGGACATTCAGATCTGGCTAAAAGGTCCATGAGAGTCTCACAGGTGTGGAAAGCCATGACATGATGGCACAAAACAATCCAAATGAAAGACCCTGGTGAACAAGACCCCAGCAGAAGGAACAGGCCATCAAGGAGAGAGGCGCCTTTCTCTGAAGGGAGGAAGGAACCTCCACTGTGACACGGCCTTGACTAAACAAGTTCAGAGTCGGTGAACTCAAGGGGCTTCCATAGCCTAGACAGCTCATAGCAAGAGTCTCGGGTGATTGCTGACGTCATAAATAAGAGTGCCAATTGTTAAATCAACAACGGGAGTCACTGGGTACAGGCTCCCCACGTAGGATCTCTGTCCTTAATGTGTTTTACTATGAAACTTAAAAACACTACTAGTCAAACAATACCCTAGACCTTGTGCAGTTGTGTGAATGCAGCCTGTTGAAATCCTTGCTTAGTATATACTAAGTTGATCTTCAGCATATGAAGGTAATTGAAAATGAAACTCGATAAAGGGCAGGATGGGAGAGGGAGAGGGGAGGACCACTGGAGGGAGGGAGGGAGGTTGGGGGGGAAGCCACAACAATACAAAAGTTGCACTTTGTAAATTCACATTTATGAAATAAAAGATAAAAAATAGATTAATAATTTATACCTAAATATATGCCCCCCCAAATTGTGGATGTAATATGCTAATTTTATCAAAACTAGGAGGGCTTAAACCTGGAACTAAAAGGTGAGTTTATTTTGATGCAAAAAAAAAAAAGAAATAAACAGCTTTTTCTTAAGGTAAAAAAAAAAAAAGAATAAGACAGAGTCTTTTTTTTTTAATTAAACTTTTATTTAATGAATATAAATTTCCAAAGTACAGCTTATGGGTTACAATGGCTTCCCCCTCCCAAAACTTCCCTCCCACCCACAACCCTCCCCTTTCCCGCTCCCTCTCCCCTTCCAATCACATCATGATTCATTTTCAATTCTCTTTATATACAAAAGATCAGTTTAGTATATATTAGGTAAAGATTTCAACAGTTTGCCCCCATATAGCAACACAAAGTGAAAAAAAATACTGTTGGAGTACTAGTTATAGCATTGAATAAGAGTGTACAGCACATTAAAGACAGAGATCCTACATAATATTTTTTTAAAAATTAATTAATTTTCTATGCCATTTCCAATTTAACACCAGGTTTTTTTTTTTCATTTCCAATTATCTTTATTCAGTATATAATTAGTAAAGATCTCATCAGTTTGTACCCACGCAGAAACACAAAGTGTAAAAATACTGTTTCAGTACTAGTTATAGCATCACTGCACATTAGACAACACATTAAGGACAGTTCCCACATGGGATGTAAGTACACAGTGACTTCTGTTGCTGACTTAACAATTTGACACTCCTGTTCATGGCGTCAGTAATCTCCCTAGGCTCTAGTCATGAGTTGCCAGGGCTATGGAAGCCTTTAGAGTTCGCTGACTTTGATCTTATTCCGATAGGGTCATAGTCAAAGTGGAAGTTCTCTCCTCCCTTCAGAGAAAGGTACCTCCTTCTTTGATGGCCCCGTTCTTTCCACTGGGATCTCACTCACAGAGATCTTTCATTTAGGTCTTCTTTTTTTTCTTTTCCATGGTATCTTGGCTTTCCATGCCTACAATACTCTCATGGGCTCTTCAGCCAGATCCGAATGCCTTAAGGGCTGATTCTGAGGCCAGAGTGTTGTTTAGGACATCTGCCATTCTATGAGTCTGCTGTGTATCCCACTTCCCATGTTGGATCTTTCTCTCCCTTTTTGATTCTATCAGTTAGTATTAGCAGACACTTGTCTTGTTTGTGTGATCCCTTTGATTCTTAGACCTATCAGAGCCATCGAATGTGAACTGAAATTGATCACTTGGACTAGTGAGATGGCATTGGTACATGCCACCTTGATGGGATTGAATTGGAATCCCCTGGCACATTTCTAACTCCATCATTTGGGGCAAGTCTGATTGTGCATGTCCCAAATTGTACATCTCCTCCCTCTCTTTTTCCACTCTGAAATTTAACAGGGATCACTTTTCAGTTAAAATTTAAACACCTAAGAATAATTGTGTGTTAATTACAGTTCAACCACTAGTACTAGAACAACAACAACAACAACAACAAATACTAAAAAGGATAAAGTATTACATTGTACATCTAAAGTCAGGACAAGAGCTGATCCGGTCATTGTTTCTTATAGTGTCCATTTCACTTCAACAGGCTTCCCCTTTGGTGTTCAGTTGTCGCCGATCAGGGAAAACAAATGATATTTGTTTCTTTGGGACTGGCTTAATTCACTCAGCATGATGTTTTCCAGATTCCTCCATCTTGTTGCAAATGACTGGGTTTCATTGTTCCTTACTGCTGTATAGTATTCTATGGAGTACATGCCCCATAATTTCTTTATCCAGTCTACTGTTGATGGGCATTTGGGTTGGTTCCAGGTCTTAGCTATTGTGAATTGAGCTGCAATAAACATTAATGTGCAGATGGCTTTTTTATTAGTCAAATTAATTTCCTTTGGGTAAATTCCAAGGAGTGGGATGGCTGGGTTGTATGGTAGGGTTATGTTCAGGTTTCTGAGGAATCTCCAGACTGACTTCCATAGTGGCTTAACCAGTTTGCATTCCCACCAACAGTGGGTTAGTGTCCCTTTTTCCCCACATCCTCTCCAGCATCTATTGTTGGTAGATTTCTGGATGTGAGCCATTCTCACTGGGGTGAGGTGAAACCTCATTGTGGTTTTGATTTGCATTTCTCTGATTGCTAGTGATCTTGAACATTTTTTCATGTGTCTGTTGGCCATTTGGATTTCCTCTTTTGAAAAATGTCTATTGAGATCCTTGGCCCATCTCCTAAGTGGGTTGTTTGTTCTGTTGTTGTGGATTTTCTTGATTTCTTTGTAGATTCTGGTTATCAACCCTTTATCTGTAGTATAGTTTGCAAATGTTTTTTCCCATTCAAGACAGAGTCTTGAACACAGATGCCTTACAGTCTAATAGAAAATACCAACACATGGACAGATAATGATGACACAGAGGCATATGTATTATAAAGGGAACCCAAGGTAGTGAATTCCAGCATATGGTGGGAGAAAGGATCTCCATGAACACTCTTTCTAGTGAAATAATAAATAATAATAAATAATAAATGGATAAAATTATACAACTGCTATTTAAATTGTCTAGAAAAAGGCTTTAATAGTATATAGTTAGTAGAGAAATATTTACCCAAGAAAATTCACTACATTGCATTAAGAACAGTAGGAATCTGTGGCATTTGAACCTTGATTTGTCACTCTTCTGGCAGCTTGGTGTGATAGAAGCTCTACTGCAGGAAGGCATGGTCAAGAGACAGTGCTCCCTCCCCCACAGCTTATACTCCATAGCTACAGTTTTTCCCTGGGAGGAGAAGTCTATCAGCTACTCAGATCCTTCACTCAGCTGCATGATACAGAAACTTTATTCCAGGCAATCCCCGCCTTGAGATCTGTGTCTCCACTTTCCATCTGTTTCATCTCATAGGAGAGAAACTCTAACTTCAGAAGGCTGTGAATATTGTGCCTTGTTTACCTTGTCCCCAGATTGCCACCAGGCAGAGTGTTCATACTCGGAGGTAAGTCGATGGGACTAAGGGCTAGAATCCCCACCTAGCATCCGACTCCTAAATCAGGGGTGTCACTGTAGGAAGAATGGGCCTCTGTCTCTACCTGCAGCCCCTGAGCAAAGGTAGAGAGATTAAAGTTAGAATAAAACTAGAAATAAAGATCAAAAGGAAATTTGATAAAACACAAAAATATGTAAATTAAACAACAGAATATTTAAATAACTGGCATATCAAAAGCATACATACATCTGAGAAAATATTTTGAGGTGATAGAAAATGTAGATGCAGTGTGTCAAAACTAATGGCACATAATTAAAGCATGCCATAATTATGACATATAATAGTGGCACATAATTCATAGCTATGAATTCCTGTCTTCATAAAGAAAAGTGATTTAAGTCAATAATTTCCTTTCTACATTAAAACATAAAAAAATGAAAAGCACAGTGAACCCAAAACAAACAGTAGGGAAGAACGAAATGAAAAAAAGAGTAAAGCAGAAATAAATGAATTAGAGGCTATAAAAACTGGAAATAAAACAACAAATGAATAATAAGAATTTGTTCTTTGAAAAAAATCAACACAATTTATTGAGAAAATTTTACGTAGGCTGACCCTCTATTCTTCACCCCCAAAAGCAGCATATTTAAATTAATAAATCAGGAATGAAAGAAAAAACATCACTACATACCATATAGAAATAAAAAGGCTTATGAGGCTATACCATGTGGGCCAGTTTTCTGGCATAGTGGGTCAAGCTGCCACTTGCAACCCCAGAATCCCATATGGACGCTGGTTCATGTCCCAGATGCTCCACTTCGATCCAGCTCTCTGCTGAAGCACCTGGGTAAGCAGAGCAGGATGGCTCAAGTGCATGGGCCCCCCTGCACCCACATGGGAGACCCAGATGAAACTCGTGGCTCCTGGCTTCTGCCTATCCCAACCTCAGCCATAGCAGCCATTTGGGGAGTGAACCAGAGGATCAAAGATCTCTCTCTGTCTCTGCCTTTCTCTCTGTAACTGTGCCTTTAAAATAAAGAAGCTTTTTTATTTAAAAAAAAAAAAAGATTGTATTATGAATAACTCTATGCCAAAATTTGAAAACCTATATGAAATGAGCTAATTCTTGATAAACACAATTAAAATTAACTCAATAAAAAAATAGAAAATCTAAATAGAGATCTAACAAGTACAGAGATTTAATTAGTAATTACAAATACTTCTCACTAAGAAAAGCCCAGGCTCAAATAACTTCACTCGTGTATTACACCAAGCTTTTAAAGGCAATGAATTTTTCACAAACTGTTCAAAAAATTTATTCTATTAGGTCAGTATTACTCTGATTCAAAACCAGAAAAGTACATTAAAGCAAAAGTCGATTTACAGACCATTATTTGTTATGCAAAAATCTTGAACAGAAAGATGATAGCACACTAAGTTCAGCAACGTATTAAAAGGGTTATATACCATAACCAAGTGGTATTTATTCCAGGAATTCAAAGTTAGTTTAACATAAACCATGTAATAATATTAGTAGATGCAGAAGGTGTTGGGCAAAACCAACATTTTTATGATAAGACAACATAAAACAGGTTAAGAATAGAAGATAAATTCTTCCTCCTAAGAAACCACTTCTACAAAAAGAATCCGCAGAAAAGAGACTTTCTCCCTAAGATGAGGAGAAAAAGATGTCCACTCCAGCCATTTATATTCAATATTATTTTTAAATGATTCATTTATTTGAAAGTCAGAATGACAGAGAGAGAGGGAAAGACAGATAGACACACACACACACACACAGAGATAGAGAGAGAGAGAGGAAAGAAGGAGAGAGAGAGAGAGAAATCTTCCATCTGCTGGCTTACTCTCCAACTGGCTGCAACAGCTAGGTTATGGCCAAGCAGAAGCCAGGATCCAGGAACTCTATGCTGATCTCCCACATGGGTGACAGAGTCCCAAATATGCAGGCCACCTTCCACTGCCTTCACGGGTACATTAGAAGAAGCTGGATCAGAAGTGGAACAGCGCCGGCGCCGCGGCTCACTAGGCTAATCCTCCGCCTTGCGGCGCCGGCACACCGGGTTCTAGTCCCGGTCGGGGCACCGATCCTGTCCCGGTTGCCCCTCTTCCAGGCCAGCTCTCTGCTGTGGCCAGGGAGTGCAGTGGAGGATGGCCCAAGTCCTTGGGCCCTGCACCCCATGGGAGACCAGGATAAGCACCTGGCTCCTGCCATTGGATCAGCGCGTTGCGCCGGCCGCAGCGCGCTACCGTGGCGGCCATTGGAGGGTGAACCAACGGCAAAAGGAAGACCTTTCTCTCTGTCTCTCTCTCACTGTCCACTCTGCCTGTCAAAAAAAAAAAAAAAAAAAAAAAAAAAGAAGTGGAACAGCAACAATGCAAACAGGCACTCGAATACAGGATGCTGGTTTCACAAGCAGTGGTTTAACCCACTGAACCAGAATGTCAGAACTTCTTAAATCATAACTTACCATAAACCTGCAGTGGTTCACAGTGTGATACAGATATGAGTAAGATCAGGGGAACAGAACTGGAAGTCCATTGAAAATACCTTGCATTTAGCCCATTGACTTTGACAATGACACCAAATTAGTTCAAAGGAGGAAAGAGTAGTCTTTCAACAGATGTTGGGAAAACTGAAATTTCACATTAAGGAAAAAAAAAATGAAATTAGATTCCTGTCTTGCCTACACATAAAAAAATAACTCAAGATGGATCAAGGACTTAAATGCATGGATAAAAGCTAAAATTTCAGGATTCTGTAAAAAAAGTAGGAGTAAATCTGCATAACCTTGAAAAATTTTTCAGATACAGCACTAAAAGAAAAAGAAACTAAAGAAAAAATAAACAAGATTTATTTAATTAAAATTAAAAACTTTTTGCTACATAAATACAACTGATAGAATGAAAGAAAATATTAGAAAGCTATACACTGATAAAAGCTTTGTATCCATAATATGTAGAGAACACTTATGTCTCAGTAAGCAAATAAAATAATTCAATTAAAATTTTGGCAGAGGATCTGAATAGACTTTTTTTAAAGATTCATTTATTTACTTGGAGGATGGAGTTACAGAGAGGGAGAGGCAGAGGTGGAGAGACGGAAAGAGATCTTCCATCTGCTGCTCCACTCCCCAAATGGCTACAATGGCAGAAGCCGGGGTGGAGCTAGGAGCTTCTTCCGGGTCTCCTACATGGGTGCACGGGACCAAGACATAGGTCTTCTAAAAAGTTGTATGTGAAACTTTATAACAGCATAATTCATAAAACCTAACAAGTAGAAACATCCTAAATTGTTACCAACTGATGAGTGGTACCTATATAATGAAATACTATTTGCTCATAAAAAAGGAAGTACTGATATTTACTACAGTAGTGAGGAAGTACTGATACTACAGCATAGATGAACTTTGGTTTTGTTTCTTGCTAAGTGAAAGAAACCAGTCAACACAGATCATATTATTTAATTTACATGAAGTGTTCAGAATAGGAAAATAAATAAAAATAGAAAATACATTAGTGGTTGCCTAGGGCTAGAAAAGGTTGAGAGTAGAGGAGCTGCTGCCAGTGGGTATGGGTTTCTCTTTTGGGCTAATAAAAATGTACCAAAATTGGATTGTGGTGATGGTTGTTCAACTCTGTGAAAATGATAAAAATACAGGCAGGGCCTGCACTGTGCCCCTCATAAGCAGGAAGCAGTTACAGAAGAGATGATTCTACATCCATCAACTTCTCTTAGGATTAGGGGACGGAGTCTCTGAGAGGGGAATGAAGTAGACAGGCATACAGGTTAAAATTGATTAGGTTTGTGAGCTGAAGATCTTGCCTTCACCACACCGCTGTGTGACCGCATGCCCCTACCTGGCCACACCTGAACACCCACTGGCCAATCAGGTTAATTGACCACTTCCCTTTGGAAGTGGATTAAAAGCCTGGGACATGGTGTGCCCGCCCCTTTCCTTTCCCTGGCCTCTTGTCAGTACGGGGCTAGCTGCAGCCCTGCACCTTCAGGGCACATAGCATTCAGGCCACCTGCTCTATGCTTCCTGGCTTTGATGCTCTTCCATGTGGCTGGTTCCTGGTACTCGGTATGAACCCAGATTTACCTCTTTCCTTTAGACAAAGCCCTCACTCTCCTATGCATCTTTCTCACTGAATAAAAGCTTAAAATTTAAAAAAATAAGGAAGTTAAGGTATAATGACACATGGTAAAGGCACATAGCCAAGGCATGGCCAGAGTCAAAGAAACAAAGGCATCATTAGGAGAGGAAGGCAGAGCTGCATACTGAAGAGTCAGGAGTTAGCCTGAGCAAGATGGAGGAAGGGTGGGGATAGAGAAAGTCAAGGGAAGGGAACTTCGGGTACAATGAAAGAGATAAAAGATAACACACCAGGCCTGGTAGACAGTGAGCTAGACCTACCTGTAGCATGGAGACATGGTACACCTGTAGCATGGAGACATGGTACATGAGCTGGCAAGAAGTGAAACTGAAAGGATAGAGGAACCAGAGCATGAGGGGATGACACCATGCTCGGGAGTTACCACTTCAGCCAAAGAGCACTGCTGAGCTATTAAATAATTTTTAGTAGAAGAGTAACATGGTAAGATTTTTGAAGTATGGAGCAGTCACTTTTGTTTAAGTACTGAAGTCAATCAATCAGGGATCAGGGAGACAGGAAGTGGTCCAGGAAATGCTTGAATAAGGTAGGGACCAAAGGTCTTCAACTACATGGATGCCTTAGTGACCATCTCTGGTTGATGCTAAGACTAACTCCTGACAGTTGTAGTTCAATCAAAAAGTTGGAATACTCAGTAGGTACATTTAAAGACAAAGAACACTGTCTTGGATATTCAAGGTCTAAAGACTCTGTTTCAGACCTGGAGTTCATTGTCCCCCAAATTAAGGGTGTAGAGGTGCAGAGGATGTCACACCAGACATCCCAGTTAGGTGGGTCATCTGATATAAATTTACTTCCAAATGAAACTTACAAGACTAATTATAAACTTATATATTCCTAAGTCATAAGTGGAAATTTTTCTGGCTTTCATCTGTTTAAACAACTACTATAGGTTTTATTAAGTTTTGTGATTAGGAAGAATGGGATACTTATATTCTGACTTTGAAATATAAAGCATGATTCTAAAAATGTTCATTCTAAAGCTAGTCAGACAAAAATTTCAAACTGCATTTATTGTGGTATTGAGTCTAATGAGCCTGCCCTCTAGGATACAGAAGGGATACATTTGGAGAAATGGATGGCACACCAAGGGGCCTCTGAAGCCAGATGGAAGATTTGATTCCTATTAACTGACTATTTGTGGTGTTTCAAAAATAGCTGTTATACCCAGAGGGGGAAAAATTCTATTTAGGATTAACCTATGGTCATTTTAGTGAAATTACAACATGTGGAGGAAAGTATTATGCCAACTGAAGTAATATGCAGCATTATTCCTTAAGTTATAGTTTATTCAACTAATCATTAATGTGTATGAATTAATAAATTATATGATCCTAACTTTGCAGATTATGTATGCATAAATTAGGTAGTTTATAGAAAGCTTGCTGTTGTTCAAGGACTAAGTCTTGGAAGACAAGTGTCTAAGAGGCCAGCTGGCTTTTCTTAGGGGCTTGGAATCCTGAAGCACTGTCCAGCTGACAATGGTTTACCTATTTGTACTATCTTGCAATGGGGATTTGCCAAGAGTTCCTGCAGAATTAAAACTAATTAAAGAATTAAAACTTTAAGAAAATCAACCTCTACATGACTGCTCATCCTGTTTACCTCTCAGACACCATTCTTCCTCCAAACCCAGCTACCTATGGTTTCCTTAGAGAAATGTTTTCTAATAATCCCATGTCACTTCCAGCGGTGGACACCTTGAGGATGTGCATCTCTGATTGCAGGGAGAATGACTGACCCCATTGCGACATCTTCCTGATGACCCCCTTCCCAGATGCTTATCCCAGTCAATGACAGAAGGCAGGGAGATGGATCCTCCTCTGACAGGTGACTCTGGCCTGAGAACTATTGAACCAACCCTCCCCTCCTTCCCTTTCTTCTTCACTTGGAGTTAGACCTATATGTCAATCTCCTAATTCTCCCAGCTCTTTCTTTTTCCCAGTGAGGCTTTTGGAGTTTGCCTGTTGGAAAATCTAGATGGACACATCTACTGTATATCTACTGTAGACTCTGATGGCCATGTTCTTCTCTGGCATCTAAAGCACCATGCATGTCAGTTTGCAATCATATTTATCTGCATAATCGTTTGATTAATGTCTGTCTCTTTCGCTAAGTTGATAAATCTAGAGGAGTGAAGATTGTGTCTGTTTTTGCTGTCCAGTATATTCCATGCATCTAGTTCAGTGCCTAGCACATACCAGTTGCTCATAGATATTTGTTCACATGAACAGAATCAAGTTAATTATGATGGTTTATGGGACAGAGTGCAAAGGTATCAAACTTAAAGAGTCTGATCATTGCCTTGCTGTGATCATAGAAGGAAAATGAGTGAATGGCATGGTGAACATATCATAACAAATCTAATAAAAACACAGCTTTACTCACATTTAAATTTTTTTCAAAAATAATCTTTTTCCCCCTACACCTCTTTCCTCTTTACCATGTGCTATTTCTTGTTCTCTCTCACTCAAATAGACCTTGATTTGAATCACAGCTTTGCTATTTTCCTTAATCTGTTTGAGAACTAATCCGTTATTTTATAGTACTTTGGTTAGCAACAATGTAATTAGCAAAGGTATATAGTATCTAACTCACTAGTTAAGACATAATGAATGTAAAATACTTATCACATGGTCTAACAGAAAATTTTTGCTCAATATATGTTATGAGTACTTTTATTATCATCAGTAGCATTGTATTAATAGATTATCACATGCTCACACCTAAACTGGAATAACATTGATGAAACTTTAAGTTTGAAATTAACTTCTCTTTTAAATAATTCACTGGTAAAGAAAATTCTTTGTTTGGAATTCATGAGCTGAGAGTAGGAACATGAATTTACAAAGTAACGAGAGACTATCAGTTAGAAGATGAAGATAAAGGTCTTCTGATCACTATAACTTCCAAAAAGGATACATAATATATCTTTAGGATCAAGAAATTATATATACAGTTCTCCCTTTCCTCAATCCAAGCATTCTTTTATTTAATTAGTTGTCCTGATATTATATCATTAGTATGCCATCCCTGCTAAACCTAAATATTCCTGGGAGTAGCAGCACTTCGAGCTCTTGGTAGCTGGAAAAGGGGCCATTTCTATCTGAGTCCTACAAGGGCTTCCAGAAATGTCTCTGGACTGTGCCCATCTTCACCTCTTAGGGGGAATTGATTCTGGTTCTTACTAGTTCTGTGACTGGGATAACTGATTATAGCAGCATACCCAGCTCAGAAATGATACTTACTTGCAATAGGAAAGATCATTCCTTAAAAGGAAAAAAAAAAAAAAAAACAACTATAGTCGGTGCTATGGCATAGTGGGTAAAGCTGCCGCCTGCAGTGCCAGCATCCCATATTGGCACTGGTTCGAGTCCTGGCAGCTCCACTTTCAATCCAGCTCTTAACATATGTTCCACTAAGAGGTACAACTAAATTACCACTTTAAAAAAAAAACAACTATGTCATTCAAGTAACCCCAAAATTAGAAGCACAGATCTTTTGCAGTGTCAGACTTCTTAGAGTTGGCCTAGTTCAACCGCCTAACAATTCAGAGTCCTTTCTGTTGCACTGCAGTGCTGTCCCTAGGCTGTGAGAGGGCTTTGAACAGAAACACCTGTAAACACAAGTCCTGTCCCTGCCAACACCAGGTGTTTGATCCTAAGTATGATGCACAACTGAAAGGGAGAATGTGTGACAGAAATTTCCGAAGGCTCCTTTGACTTCAGTATTCCTATGATTTTGTCCACCCAGGTGACTGTGAACTCACTACCGTCTTCTCTGGAGAACTTGGATTGCTGACCACAGCATTCATTACATTGAAAACAACACATCCTCACTATTCTCTACTCCTTGATTTTACTTCTTGGAGTTACTCAAAACTAAATGAAATATTCTTCAACTATTTGGATACTGTTGATATGACCCTCCCTCCAGCCATTCCAAGCCTTTTTTTCTCTTCCTTAAGCTAAACAAATCCAAGGAGTGCCAACATGTTCTAGTTGACTGATCCGCACATCTCTGACATCTGCCTGGAGGCACATCTTTTTTTTTGCCAATATATTTTATAAAATGTACTTCTGAGAACCAAACACAATTCCATACATAATAGATAAATAAAAGTGATCAGTCTCAATGACAATATAGTTTTACAACGCATCTCTGAGCACATCTCTTTCTTGCTCAGTTCTCAGTTATTTGAAACAGAGACCACGAAGATGATCAGCATCAGGTTAGCAGAAAGTCTGGCTAATTGCTCAGTTAGTGCCTTACTCACTTTTTCTGTTTCCCGAGAAGCCCAGATTCTGAGTCACAGCCAGACTGAGCTACTTCCCAAGTGATTTCTCAGGGTGTTTTCTAGCAGAGATCTGGCCATGCCTGGAAACTTTTTCCAAACTCATGCAGACATATGCAAATGGATTTCCTATAAGTTCAAGATAAGTTAACAAATGAGTTGTAATTATTTAAACATATAGACCAACAGATATCATTGAAGTAGTCATTTATATCATGGTGTAACTGACATGCATATATTGAGTATTTTGGGTACAAGGAAGGGAAAAATTATAAATCGCACACAAGAGTACTAATGACTTAGGTCAAAAATAAATTTTATACTTCACAGTTTCCATGAGTGAAAAAATCTCATATACCCTTACTGTCCCTGACAATGTTGATCCCTGTATAGTAGATATATTGGATAAAATTGATGCACAGAATCAATTCTATTGATATGCAAAGATAAATGCTTAACATTTGCTGAATTGAGTTGTAATAGACAAATCAATCATTTAAGTCACATTTACAAAGGATATTCAAAAAGGTAACAGCAAATGTATACTACAAAAATATGCATGAATTACAAATGGTTTTTCACAAGCCAGCATCACAGCTCAATAGGCTAATCACCCGCCTGCGGCACCGGCACACCAGGTTCTAGTCCCGGTTGAGGCGTTGGATTCTGTCCCGGTTGCCCCTCTTCCAGTCCAGCTTTCTGCTATGGCCCAGGAGTGCAGTGCAGGATAGCCCAACTTGGGCCCTGCACCCCATGGGAGGCCAGGAGAAGCACCTGGCTCCTGGCTTCGGATCAGCGTGGTACGCCGGCCACAGTGCGCCGGCCGCAGTGGCCATTGGAGGGTGAACCAACGGAAAAAGGAGGACTTTTCTCTCTCTCTCTCTCCTCACTGTCCACTCTGCCTGTCAAAAAAAAATTGGTTTTTCACCAAAATAAATTCATTTTAAAATTCTAATTCCCATGAACTTTTTGAGGTACTCTAGTATCAATCATCTTTAGAGGGAATTCACATAAATCTTGGATATATGAAACAGAAACAGATAGTAGGTGAAAACACAGACCTTGAGTATGAGAATCCTGGCTTTATAAAAGTATTTGACTACTGTGTGTTCTTTTCTATAAAGTGAAGCTAATGAGCTTCACTTATATTGATTGTTGTGAGGATTAAATTAGTGAAATGATTTAGCAAAAGCATTTAGCCAAATGCTTGGCAATGAAAGATGTTTGATAAACTAAGTTTTATGTGCAATGAAACTGCAAATAGACAATCTGTTAGACCATTGATATTTTGATGAGAATGCTAAAGAAACTCTTACTATATTTATTAAATGAAAAAAAAAAATCCAGCCTATTTTCCACTGGGAATTTCCTATGCTTACCTTAAGATGTTAAGAAAAACTATAACAATACTAGTAGTAAATAATTAATTTTACTATATGCTAGATGTTCTTCTAAGCCTTGTACATTTGATAATCTGGTTAGCCTAGGAGAAACAATTCCTTAGTTATACCACTTGACTACTTCAGCTAATGTATAATAAAGCAAGACACAAATAGATACTTGATTTAGGGATTTATTTACTTATGTAGTGCATCTTGGTTTTATCTATTTAATGGTTTAGTAATTGTGCACTTGCCCATTTATTTACCAATCTATTTAGTAATTTTACTTGTGCAGTGAATCTTAATTTTGTCTATTTATTAATAATGTGACTCTGATCTATGATACTAGAGATCTAATTGCTCATCGTGTGATCTTCCATATATATGTGTGTATTTAAAGATCTTACTATTCTAAGATAAATTTGAATTAAATAAATGTAGACTATTTCTTGAGGAAAATAAAGTATCTACTTATGAGATATCCAAAATGAGGAAAGGAAATGGGATTCCTTAGGGTCCCTGTACAAGATGAAATGATTCTTCATTACTTTTCCAGGGGATACTTCAGACTTTCAGATGTGGTCCTCATGCTGAGCCTCCATGATCAATCTTTTCTAAGATGGCAAAAATATCACTAGCAGGCAGGGCAGTCATTTCATTTCCAGCAGAGGAACATAAAGATAGTGTACTTGGAGATTACTTCCCGTCCTGCTATAATTCTCTCTATTTTTAGTTATCATCAGGGTTACAGAATATTAGTAGACTGAACTCAATGCTTTTTTCCTTCATTAAAAAAAAGTTAGAATTTTAAGTGTACAAAAGCATTTACTGTCTAAACAAATTCAAGTCCTGACTGTCCTGATAAAACATTCTATTACTGTATGCTTGTACCTAATCCTCTGCCTCCAGGCTGGACAACAAATTGGACAAATCAGATGGATGATTCCAATATATCTGTCCAATAGTCCATATTCATGAATTCAAGGCATGAGAAATTGACAGATTCTGGAGGTAGCTTGTTCTAGTTCTTAATTACATCTATAGTTAAGATGCTTTCCTCTGCATCTTGACAAATCTTATTTTAGGATAATTACTTCTCATTCAGAGTTTCATTAACTCCAATACCAGTAGCTAAGTATTAGATGTCACTCTCTCATCCCTTCTCCTTATGCCTTCTCTATGGCAACCCGTCCTCTGAGATCAAGGCACTCTGTTGCACACCGTCTTAGAGCTGCTTCCAATCTCAACTCTGTCTTAACATAAGGCATGAGAATTTGCTGACCATATTCCACATAAAGATGAGAGTCATTGAACAGATGAGTTTAAAATCAAGTGTGAAGTGATACGATTATTATAGCCTTGGTTCGATTATTACTAGCAAACCTACTCCTTCCTACAGGACAAACTTAATAGAATTCATTATCAAAATATTCCCTTGAGTCAGCCCAAAAATGCTTTATGAATCTTGAAATGCTAAATATCCTAATAGTGTCAAAATAGAACAGAACTGTGTAATGTCCTGGGCATTGGTTTTGGATATATTCAATGCTTTCAGAAAAGATGTTTGTTGAGGATCTATTACACCCTCAGCTTGTGCCAGAGAAGAGGGAAAGCAATGACTAAAATGATCCCTGTACTTGAAGAGCTTGTCGAGCGCTGGAAGAGGAGAGGAAATAAAGATATAAATAATTATACCATTATAGGACAAGAAAGTATCAGAAATGGTATAGTCCCAGAGAATTTGGGAAGCCCTTTGGGAGAAGCCTGGTACTGCCTGCAGACTGAGTCAGAATCAGCCAGGCAGAGAGGGGAAAGCATTCCTGCCTGGGCAGATTGCTTGGGCAGAAGGCAAGGGCATATAAATGGCATGCAGTATGGGAGGAATCCAAGGAGTTGAATGATACTTCTTACATTTTCATTGTGATAGCTGCAGGAAATTATTGCAAATAGAAGAGGTCAAAGAGGGCTGAGTTGGTGATCCACTTAGGATTGGGTAATGAGTAAGGAGGAATTGGGACTGCTTCAGACTTCTACAAGTGTCTGGTGGTGGTGTGGACTTAACTAGAGAATATGGAAGCAACATAGTTGGGAGGGAAATGCTTTGAAAATATGTTTATAATAAGGGTGGTACCCAGAAGACAAAAATATATATTTGGGCCGGCTCTGTGGCGTAGTAGGTAAAGTCACTGCCTGCAGTGCTGGCATCCCACATGGGCGCTGGTTTGAGTCCCAGCTGCTCCACTTCCAATCCAGCTCTCTTCTATAGCCTGGGAAAGCAGTAGAAGATAGCCCAAGTTCTTGAGCCCCTGCATGCATGTGGGAGACCCAGAAGAAGCTCCTGGCTCCTGGCTTCAAATTGGCACAGCTCCAGCAGTTGCTGCCATCTGGGGAGTGAACCAGAGGATGGAAGACCTCTCTCTCTCTTTGCCTCTCCTTCTCTCTGTGTAACTCTGACTTTCAAATAAATAAATCAGTCTTTAAAAATAGTATATATACCCATACATGTTTGGGGGAAAGCTGTACAGAATTAGAGTTGTCAAAGGATAGGTAGTAAAAGTGAAAGTGGGTGAGTACATGAGTGATGAGTAGATGGACCCTCAAGGGAGCAACAAAATCTCCAGATTAGGTGCATGTTTACTTGTGTTTCAGACTGCCAGAGTTTCTTCAATAAAAGGACTTGTAGTAGAAGGACTTTGTGACTCCTCATCTCCAAAGATGTCCACATCCTAATCCCTAGAACCTGCAAATATGAATAGGGTAGATTGTATGGCAAAGAGGAATTAGACTTGCAGATGAAATTGTAGTTGCTTGGGTTGGCATTGTGGCATAGCAAATAAAGCCACCACCTGAAACACCAGAATCTTATATGGGCACCAGTTGGAATCCTGGCTGCTCTACTTTCTATTCAGCTCCCTGGTAATGGTCTGAGAAAAGCAGCAGATGATACCTCAAGTGCTTAGACTCCTGCACCCATGTGGGAGACACAGATGGAGCACCTGGCTCCTGGCTTTGGCCTGGCTTAGCCCTGGCTTTTGGAACCACTTTGGAAGTAAACCATTGGATGAAAGACCTCTCTCTCTCTCTCTCTCTCTCTCTCTCTCTCTACCTCTGCCTCCCTCTCCCTCTCCCTCTTTGTCTGTAACTCTTTCAAATAAAAATAAATAAATCTTTTAAAAAGAGAAGGAGAAATTGGCCATAGTGAAATTATTTACAACATGGGAACTGGCAACTAGTACAAGCCAGCATCACATTCAAAGAGTTAGTTGTTAGCCAATTACCTCCACACCCCATCGGAGAATACATGAGGGTACAACAAGTTAATGCCAAGTCAGTTCTGTTTTACAGAAGCACAGTTAAAGCATATATATATATACACACACACACACACACACACATACTGTTGAGGCAAATTAAGATCTAGGATTTCAATGAGAATTTGTTTCAAATTGTTCTACTTATTGTCTTATTTTATTTTTTAAAGATGTATATATTGATGAGGGAGAGGGAGAGAGAGAGAGAGAGAGAGAGAGAGAGAGAGAGAGAGAGAGAGAAATCCTCCATCTGTTGGATCTGTCACTAAATGGCTGCAATGGCAGAGGCTGGTCCAGACTGAAGCCAGGAGCCAGGAACTCCACCGAAGACATCCAGCAGCCCATATATTTGGGCCATCTTCCACTGCTTTCACAGGTACATTAGCAGGGAGCTGGATTGGAAGCAGAGCAGCCAGAACTCAGACTAGCCTCTCAGGATAAAGGATACACATATTGCAAGTTGTAGCTCAACCTACTGTGCCACAATGCTGGTCACTTGTTTTCCTATTTAAATGAATGCCTCCATAAAGAAATAACTCTTTCAGAGTAGTTTTGATATTTTCCTTTAAAACAAGTTCTTTAGGAAAAGTAATAAATTAAACCACAAGACCAATTTGGTTCTAGCCAAGGCTAGATTTGTTTAATTTAGTAGTTTGTGGTTGTTGATGGATTACCAGATCAACATCTCCCTGCAGCTCCAAGGAGAGTCATTTTCTTGGACTCTTCATTTGTTGGTCTTTTTTATTGCTTTCAGCTAACTCTCATTCTAACTCCTTCTCTAAGAGACCTGATAAATTCCTCATTTTGTTCCTTTTGTTTATGATGGTAAAGCAAAAGTCTAAAACCCAGTTCAGGGAATATAAAACTGGGCATCTGGGGAATTTGGTGATAAATTCTACTGTGACCCTAAGCAAATTAATCTATAATATAATACTTCCATCTCTAAAAATAGAAATAAACATTTTCTTAAGCAATTATTTTATTTATTATCATCAAGCTATTTAGGAACACCTTTTGCACTACATTCCTTGTAATATGAGGCAAAAATCAAGTTACATATGACCTTGAGATATATATAATATACTAAGGTAAATAAAATAAAAATAATGACATGAGCAAGGACACCTGGCACATACTAAGCATTTAATAAATTGGAGTTCCTCTTATTTTATTGCTGTGATTCTAGTCAAGATGTATTTAACACTACAAGTGAAATAGATTTAGAATTTCCATTAATGTGATGTGTTATGAAATATGTGAAACTAACAGGTTGAGCAACAAGATCTCAATGGTGTTTTGTTACCAAAAAGCTGTTTAACCTGGGACAGTTCATGATTTTAGGACTCCCTTCACTCAAGAATAAAGTGATTGTGATGGAAAGGAAAAGGGGTATGCTGGATATTCTCTGAAGTGCCTGTCATTGCTAACAGTCACATTTAGACTGACATATAGCTTAATATACCAACTTGGTAAAGAACAGTGGTCTTGGGCCGGCACCACGGCTCATTAGGCTAATCCTCTGCCTGCGGCGCTGGCACCCCAGGTTCTAGTCCCGGTTGGGGCGCCGGGTACTAGATCCGGTTGCTCCTCTTCCAGTCCAGCTCTCTGCTGTGGCCCGGGAGTGCAGTGGAGGATGGCCCAGGTCCTTGGGCACTGCACCGGCATGGGAGACCAGGAGGAAGCACCTGGCTCCTGGATTCAGATCGGCCCAGCATGCTGGCCACACCGCACTGGCCGTAGTGGCCATTTGGAGGGTGAACCAACGGAAAAGGAAGACCTGCCTCTCTGTCTCTCTCTCACTGTTAACTCTGTCCAAAAAAAAAAAAAAAAAGAACAGTGGCCTCAACATCAAAGGACAAATGAATGTAAATGATTGTTAATTACTTAAATTATTACAGGCTACTTTACATACCCATGCCAGTTTAATATAGTATCACTGTTAACTCTTTTGCCACAGAAATCTGGGGAAGGATTCATGTAGTTTCACAGGGTTTTGCCTTGGAGCATTCCTGGGCCACTTGCTGGATGGTTGTGATTGGTGCCTGAAGGTTGTGGTGTTAGAGTTGCCATCGAAACTAGCTATGTACACCTTCAAAGGTTTTCTGTTAGACAGCTGCTTTCTGTTGAGATGAAGTAACAGTGTTTCATCCTGCCTAAAATAATTTTGAAAAGACACAAGATCCATGAAAGAACAATTTGCAATGCACTGCAAATAGGCAATGAATGATGGCAATCCCTGAAATGGGAAAGCAATGAGGCACATATTAACAATGCCCAACTTTACAGCTGGCGAACACTGGCAGACTACGGTGCAGAGAGAGGGAAGACAGAACCTGGCTGACTCCCTGAGTAGAGGACATGGAGCTACGAACCTGGGAGAAAAGGCAGCTGGAATTGATAGGACAGACATAGAAGAGGAAGGAGAGAGAGAAGCTCAATGGCTTCCCCTGAAGTATTCAAGAGTGTTATGAACACTCAAGGCTGTGAAAAGAAACACCCGGAAGGATTGGAGGGAATATTACCTGGCCCAGCATCTAGCAAGTGTGGGAATAGTATCTGAAATGTGTGAGACTGCTAACCCTAACTCAGCACATTGACATGAACACTTGGGGGGCCCTGGCTCTCTTGGGGGGCCCTGACTCATCCATGATGAAATATTATTCTCATCCTACCCAAGATTTAGCCAACAACTTCCCTACTCCAGCTAGAAACCATACAAAGGAATAAAACCCTTACACCAACTCTGCCTCTGTCCTCAGCAAAGACTGAGTAGAGAGTCTAGAGTTCAACCTGCCCAGTCTATAAGGAGAAGCCTAGAGCTATCACCACAGTGGCATCAGAGGAAGATGAGAACTCTCAGCAAAGAAACAAAAAACATAAAGATAAAAAAATGAAAAGTTTGTTTACAAAAAGTAAAACTAAAATTTAAAATGTCAATGGATGAGTTCAACAGCAAGGTAGAGGGGAAGGAGGAGAGAAACAATAAAGAATCAAAGAACTGGAAGATGGAAAAATAGAAATGAATATGAAAAACAGAAAGAAAATAAACCAAACAATTGAACAATTTTCTATATGTATATATATAACAAAATATCTAACATTAATTTGTCATTAGTGTTGTAATGTGTTGTACCGTGTTTGAAGCAGAAATTGAAAGGAAACTAAAAGGAGAAAGATAACATGTGGGATTGAAAATATATTTGAAAATATTTCTCAAATATGGTAAATAAATAAGCATACATGATGAAGAAAATTAATTAGTTCCAACCAAGATTAACCCATATAAATACATACCAAGAAACATCGTGAAATTTCTGAAAACTAAAGACAAAGAGAAAAGGCAACCAGAAAGACATAATTTATAAGAAAATATAATTTGAACAAAAGCAGATTTCTCATCAAAAACCATGTAGTCTAGAAGGAAGTAGCATATTTTTAAAATGTTGAGAGAAAAGAAGTTTCCAGTCCTAAATTCTGTATATATATATATATATATATATATAATATATATCCTTCAATTAAGACAAGTTCAAGACAATCTTAGTCAAAAGTAACTATGAGAATTCGTTACTAATAAATCTGTAGTATAAAAGATGAAAAGAATTCTACAAATAGAAATGAAATGATAAAAGGAAGTGCTTTGAAACACAAGAGAAGAAGAAAGAACATGGACGCAGCAAAAATACCTATAAATGCAAAAGATTTTTTTTCTCTTCTTGAGTGCTCTAAATTATACTTCATAGCAGAAGAAAAAATATAGTACTATGTAACATGGTCTTGAATACATGAAGACAAAATGCTTAAGATAATTATATGACAATGAGGGGAGGAAACATAAAGGGATAAGGTTTCTGTGCTTCACTTAAATAAGTCAAAAGTCAATACTAGAAGGCTTTGATTAGTTGTGTATATGTAATGTAGCATCTAGTGAAACATCAAAAAAACTACACAAATAGATATATTCCTAAACACCATAGGTAAAATGGAACATATTTTTAAAAGTTTACATCACACACAGAAAAACAAGGAAAAAACAGAAACAACAGAAATTAATGGAAAAATAAAATGACAGGCTTAAGTCCTAATATTTCAATAATTACATGGAACATAAAGAATTAAACTGTACCAATTAAAAGACAGGCATTGAAAAAATAGATGGAAATAAACATGACCAAACGACATGCTGTCTACAACAAAATCACTTCAAATATCACAGGTATGGGTTAGAAGAAAAGGATAGGAAAAGATATACCATGTAAATATTAACAATAAAGGAAAGCAGAAATGGCTCTATGAATATCAGATAAAGTAGACTTCAGAGCAAAGAAAATTACCAGGGAGAGAGAGGGGCATTATGTAATGATGAAAGGGCCAATACACCAAAAACACTGAAGCCTAAATTGATGTGTATCCAAGCAACAGAACTTCAAGACCTGTGAAGTACAAAATGGAAAGAGACTAAAGGGAAAGATGGAAAGTCCACAATTGTAATTAGAGACTTCATTATCCCTCTCTCAACAGTAAAATGAACCACCAGATGTAAAATCAACAAAAATAAACAATTCAACAATCAGCTTAACCAATAATCAATATTTGTGGAACACTCCATCCAGGAGCAGCAAAATACACCTTCTTTTCAAGCATTCACAGGACTTGTATAAAAATAATTAAAAGTGGTCAACCTAGAATTTTTTAAATGTATTTATGTATTTATTTGAGAGGCAATGTGACCCACACACACACATACACACATGGAGAGAGAGAGAGAGAGAGAGAGAGAGAGAGAGAGAGAGAGAAAGAGAGAGAGAGACTCTTTTTGCTGAATCACACTCAAAATGTCTGTAATGGCCAGACTGAGTAAGAATGGACCCAAAGCCACAAGCTAGAAACTCAATCAAAATCTTCTATCTGGGTGTCAGGATCCCAATTACTTGAACAATCACCACTGCCTTCCAGGGTCTGCATTAGCATGGAATTGGAGTAAGGAGCTGGAGCTGGGTATCAAGCCCAGGCACTTTGATATGGCATACAGGCACCTTAGCTGCAAGGGAAAACACCTGCCCCAACCCAGACTTCTATAGATGGCAAAAATCATCTTTGAAACTCAAAAGTCCCCTAGAGAATTTTCAGGCATACAGAACCTGAAAGAATTTATCACCAGGAAACATGTACTGTATGGAAGAATATACCACCAGCAGCCCTCCAGTATTGGAAATATTAAATGAACCCTTCAGGTAGAAGGAAAAATCTGAATCTTCATAAAGGAATGAATGACACAAGGAAAAGCAACGATATTAGAGTAAGCATTTTTCACCTATAATTCAATCTATTTCAAAGATAATTATTTAAACAAAAGTATTAATGCATTATGGGGCTACAGTACCTATAAAATAAATCATATGACAAATATGATGGAAGACCTCTCTCTCTCTCTGCCTCTCCTTCTCTCTATGTGTAACTCTGACTTTCAAATAAATAAATAAATCCTAAAAAAAAGCTAAATGAGCTCAGCACCTTAAAAAAGGACACAAATTTACAAATAAAATGCAACATCCAAAATTGTGCCATGTGGAAAATGTGAATTTTAAAGTAAAAATGCAAAAAGGTTAAAAGAATGAAATAATATAAAACATTAACATGAAAGGAAAGTTGAAGCAATTATATTTATATCACTCAAATAGACTTTAAGATGAAGTTTCCAAGAATGAAATGGAACATCCACTGTTCAATAGGTCAGTTCATTAAGAAGACACAATGATCCTAAACACTCATGCAACTAATAGTAAAGATTAAAAATAACTAAAGTAAAACTGACAAAACTTTCAAGAGAAATGGAAACATGGAAAACTAGAGTTGGAAATTTCAGCACCTTTCTCTCAATAACTGATAGAACAGAGATAGGTAGCTGGTGCAGTGTTAAAGATCTATCTCGAGACACCAACATCCCCTCTGGGAGTGCTAGTGTTGAAGTCTTGGCTCTTCTTCCAATTTCAGCTTCCTGCTAATGTGCACCCTGGGAGACAGCAGGTGATGGATCAACTATGTGGGAAACCCAGATTGCATTCTGGGATCCTGAGTGCAGCCTGGCCCAGACCGAGTTGTTATGGACATTTGAGGGATAAAGCAGGAGATGGAAGATTGGTCCGTTTGAATACCTTTCTCTCTCTGTGTCTCTCTTTCTTTGATTTTCGAATACATAAAATTTTAAAAAATTATTAATAGAACAAGTAAACAGAAAATCAGTAGTAATATAAGGAGCTTGAGCTATACTTTCTATAAACTGAACTTGTTGATAAACATAAATCATCTCATTCAATAACAGCAAAATAATCATTGTTTTCAAGTGTGCACAGAACACTTACTAAGAGAGATTTTATGAGAAATGTCAAAAAATCTAAAGAGATTCAGGTTGTACAAAGATGTACTCTGGTTACAGCGGAATTGAATTAGAAGTCAATTACAGAAAGAACTCTGAAAAGTTCCCAAGAACTTAGAAACTAAATGACACACTTCTAAATAATCCATAGGTCAAGAAGAAATCAATAGGGAAGTTAAAAATAGTTTTTGAGCTAAGTGAAAATGAAAACATAGTGGATTGTAATCTATGGGTTGTGTTAAACAGTACTTAGTTTGAAATCTGTAAAATTTGCTTAAACTCTTTGTAAAATATAGGTTAAAGTCTGCATTAGAAACAAAGAAAGCTTTCAAATTGACAACCTGAGTGTTTGTGTCAGAAACTAGCAAAAGGAGAACAAATGAAATCCAAAGTTAAGTGGAATAGAGGGGGAAAAAAGTGCAGAGTGGAGATTCATTTAAAAAAAACACACACACACACACACACAGAAAAAAATAGAGAAAACTATTAAGATCAATACCTGGGGGGCCAGCGCCATGGCTTAACAGGCTAATCCTCTACCTTGCAGCACCGGCACACCGGGTTCTAGTCCCGGTCAGGGCGCCGGATTCTGTCCCGGTTGCTCCTCTTCCAGGCCAGCTCTCTGCTATGGCCCGGGAAGGCAGTGGAGGATGGCCCAGGTCCTTGGGCCCTGCACCCGCATAGGAGACCAGGAGAAGCACCTGGCTCCTGGCTTCGGATCAGCGAGATGCGCCGGCCGCAGCGGCCATTGGAGGGTAAACCAACAGCAAAAAGGAAGACCTTTCTCTCTGTCTCTCTCTCTCACTATCCACTCTGCCTGTCAAAAAAAAAAAAAAAAAAAAATCAATACCTGGTTCTTTAAGATCAGTAAAGCTGGCAAATTTTAGTCAGAGAAATCAGAAAGAAAAAGAAGAAAGAAATTACCAACATCAGTTGTGAGTAGGGGGGCATTATTACATATTCTATAACTATTAAAATGATAACTAATTAGCATGAAGAAATTTATGGGAATAATTTAGACAGTTTAAACGAATCAGACTTGTTCCTTATGGTACAAATTTGCCAAGACTTCTCACAAATAATAGGTAAACAGAACAGCCCCCACATCTGTGAAAGTTGAATTAGAGAAAAAAAAAAAAAAGAAAAAAACCTTTCCACAAAGAAAAGTGTGAGCCCAGATGGCTTCACTAGTGGCTTCCATCAGACATTAAAGGAAGAGGTCATACGAATTTCACATCAACTCTTCCAGAAAACTCAAGAGAAGGAAGTGCTGAGCGCATATTCTAGGTGGCAACCATTGTTCTTAGACTCAAGTCCTGGCAAAGAGATAAGAAACTACAGTTCAATATACCTCATGAACATAGATGCAAATATAGTAGCTATTTTTAGTGAAAGAAACATAACAATGTATACAGTTGGGTGGGTTGAATATTTTAAAACACCAATCAATGTAATCCACACACATACATTTATGTTTATGAATATCTTAACAGGTTCATGTAAACATTTGACAAAACTCTACATGCCTTCCTAGTTTAACAAAAAGTTCTCATCAAACTAGGAATAGAAAGGAAGTGCTTCAACCTGATTTTTTTAAATCTACATCTAGCAACACATTTAATGGAAAAGGAGAGTGCTATTCCTCTGTAATCAATAACAATACAAAGATATTTGCTCTTAGCACTTATATAAATGCAGCACTGTACAGCAGGTTCCAGTCAATTCAATTAGTCAAAATAAAAAGGAAGGAAGGGAGAGAGGAAGGAAAGAAGGGAAGGAAAAATTAAAGCATCCACATTGAAAAGGAATAAGGAAAATTGTCTTTTTTTACAGAGACATGATTTGTATGTAGACAACATGACAGGGTCTACAAAAAAGCTACTGTAACTAATAAGTTTTTAAAGTTATAGAATGTAATATGACAATACAAATGGCATTTATATGTACTAGAAAGGATCAATTGGACTTTGGAAAGAAAAACAATAATATTTGTAATATCATAAAATAAGAATTCTTAGTAATAAATCTTTTAAAAGATGTGTAAGACACAAATTTATTAATAGATTGGATGCAAATCCAATTAAAATACCGAAAAGTATGTTAGTAGAAAATAAAAAGCTGAAGCTAAAATTCACATGATAATGAAAAGGCTTATAATAGGTAGGATAACTTTGAAAAAGAAGAATAAAGTTGGGAAGATACTGCCTAATTTCAAGGTGTTTTATAAATGGCACTAACCAAGACTAATGATATTTCATGAAGATACACAAATAGGATGCTGGAATGGAATAGAGAACCCAGAAACAGATCTCTATGTCTGTCTGTCTGTCTTTCTATCTACCTATCTATATTTTATCTATTATTTATCTATATATCTATCCATATATCTGCATTGATAGCTGATTTTCAACAAAGAGGCTAACGCAAAATTCAATTGAAAAATAATGTTTTAAATAAATGGTGTTGGAATTACTGGAGTTCCTTATACATATTGAAAAAAAAATACTTTGATCAACTCCTCACCATATGCAAAACTTAACACAGAATAGACCATAGATATGAATGAATCTAAAATTATAAAATTTCTAGAACAAAATATGCAAAAATCTTTGTGATTGTAAGTTGGACAAAGATTTCAGCAAAAGACAAAGACATCAAAAGCATGGGACATGACATAATAGATTGATAACCCTTACTCTATCAAATTATTGGCTTGTGACCTTAAAAAAAGTAAAGCTACGATCCGCCTTGCGGCGCCGGCACACCGGGTTCTAGTCCCGGTCGGGGCACCGATCCTGTCCCGGTTGCCCCTCTTCCAGGCCAGCTCTCTGCTGTGGCCAGGGAGTGCAGTGGAGGATGGCCCAAGTGCTTGGGCCCTGCACCCCATGGGAGACCAGGATAAACACCTGGCTCCTGCCATCGGATCAGCGCGGTGCGCCGGCCGCAGCGCGCTACCGCGGCGGCCATTGGAGGGTGAACCAACGGCAAAAGGAAGACCTTTCTCTCTGTCTCTCTCTCTCACTGTCCACTCTGCCTGTCAAAAAAATAAAAAAGAAAAAAGAAAAAAAAAAGAAAAAAAAAGTAAAGCTACGATAATAAGCAACAAGGCACAGTCTGGAAGAAATTATTTGAAAATTATAAGTATGATAAAATATTTGCATTTGATACCTAAAAAATTTAATACTACAGAATATGAAATAAAAATGAGCAAAAGATTTAAGCAGATATTTCAATACAGATTATATATGTATATATATACAAACACATGAATATAAAAACAGATGAAAAAATTTTAAGCATCATTAGTCATTAGGGAAATGCAAGAAAAATTAAATAGACATTATCATTTCTCTTTGAGGATGACTAAAATTAAATTATTGATCAGGTTGTCAAGTAACTGAAACTCAGATAATGACGGTAGGAATGTAAAATCGTGTAACCACTTTGGAAAACAGTTTGGTAATTTCTTTCTTAAAGATTTATTTATTTATTTAACAGGTAGAGTGTCAGAGAGAAAGGGAAAGTGAGAGAGGAGTTGCATCACCCGTCCTCTGATTCACTCCCCAGATGGCTGCAAACGGCAGCCTTTGGCCAGGCTGAAGCCTGGAGCTCAGAAATCCATTCAGATCCCTACATGGGTAGCCAGCAGCCCAAGCCCTTGGACCATCCTCTTCTGCCTTCACAGACACAATAGCAGTGAGCTGGATCAGAAACAGAGCAGTCATGACTCAAACCAATACTCCAATATGGGATACTGTTGTCACAAGCAGTGGCTTAATGTGCTGTGACACAACACTGACTCCAGCAGCTTCATAAACAGTTGAAAACACACCCGTCATATAATCCAGCCATTCCACACCTAGGTATTTACCCAAGTAAGATGAAAATTTGGAGCCACACAAAAACTCATACAAGAACTTTCATGCCAGATTTATTTGTAACTGATAAAAGTTGGAAATCATCCACATAATTCATTAACAGATGAATGGATAAACAAATTGTGATGTAACCATACATGAAACATTGATTAGTAATACAAAGGAATGAATTATTAATGAGTACAATCATGTGGATGAATTTCAAAATCATTATTTTGAAGGGAAACCAGCTAAACTGAAGCCTGCTTACTATATAACAATGTTTATATAAATTTCTGTAGAATACAAACTAATCCATAAGGGAAAAGGTAGATCGATGTTTGCACTGTGATGATAGAGATGGGAGGGGCAGTGAAGAGCTAAGTTAGCAAGGAATTACAAAAAGTGGGTATTGATATAGTCATTATCTTGATGACGGCAATAGTTCTACATATATATGAAAACTATAAACATCATTAAATTTGTACAGTTTCATATACATATATTAGATTTACTTAAAGTCATTTTATCAAAACTTTTTAATTAATTTAGTTGTTGACTAACTTTATTTTCCTAGCACTCCTGACAATGTCAAGTGGATTCAATAATGCTTATTAAAAGTCTATGATGTCTCAAGCACAATAAAGCCCAACAGATGGGATCCTCCTTTGGGTTTTATGGCTGCCTTTTCCAAATTGGATTTGAATCCTAGAGAAAACAATAATTAAAATTAATACTTGTTGAAAAGTCATTATGTGCTAAGGGCCTTTCTATCCTAACTTCTTTAATCCTCATGTCAACTCTAAGAGGAATCAGTGCTATAAACATGGTACTTCTATAAACTCTAAGTGTTTTAACCCATTTTCTATTACAAGTAACAAAATACTTGGAGTTGGTTACTTTATAAAGAAAAAATGCATGTTTAGCTCACAGTTTTGAAGGCTGAAGATCCAAACATGACATAGTCTCTGGTAAGAGCCTCCTTGGCTGTGTCATAACATACAGATGGTGTCATGGGGGGCACACATATGCAGTGACAGGGTGAGATCTCCAGTGAGACAGGAAGCCAGAACATGGGGATAGCCCAGGCTCACTCTTGTGTTACCACTCACTCCTAGGAGAACAACACTGATTCCTTGTGAGAGCAGCGTCCCCAGTGACCAACCCTCTAGGTCCCACATCTTAGGGGTCCTATCAGCTTGGTCACATTGAGGACCAAGCTTCCAACACATGAACTCTTGTGAAATGAACTCAAATAGCATACAAGCCATAGCATCATGTAGCTGATGAATGAATGAAGTGCAAACAGGGTAAAATAATTTTTTAAGGTCATAAATCTTAACCAGAGATCTCACATAAGAAGCCTGGCTCTGAAATCTGTAGTAGTGTATTATTTCAGTACTTTCAGACCATGGTTTGCAACAGCATATCCCACGTTATAGGTCTAATTCCTTTCTGCTTATTTTTATATAAAGTTTTGTCTTTTTGTGTAGTCCCCACAACACACACACACTTTGAGGAATAAGACTATATTTTACTAATGAATTTGAAACATGTGGAGCTTTTTTCTGGCTATAAAATCTAGGAAATTGTTCTTTTTAAAGTTTATTTGTTTTTGCATAACTGAAAGACAAAGAGACAGAAGAAGAGAGAGAGAGAGAGAAAGAGATACCAATCTTCCATCTTCTATTTACTCCCCAAATGCCTTCAACAATCAGGGCTGAACCAGACTAAAGTCAAGAGCCAAGAACTTAGTCAAGATCTCCCACTTGGGTGTCAGGGACCCAAATCTTTTAGCCATCATCTACTGCCTCCCTGGGTATGCATTAGCAGGAAACTGGGTAGGAAGTGGAAGTGGGCCTCAGTACTGACACGTCAATAAAAGATGCAGGTAATCCATGGGGGCCGGCGCTGTTGTGCAGCCGGTTAACGCCCTGGCCTGAAGCGCCAGCATCCCATAAGGGCACTGGTTCTAGTCCCGGCTGCTTCTCTTCTGATCCAGCTCTCTGCTGTGGCCTGGGAAAGCAGTACAAGATGGCCCCTACACCACGTGGGAGTCCTGGAGAAAGCTCCTGGCTCCTGGCTTCGGATCAGTGTAGCTCTGGCACTGCGACCATCTGGGGAGTGAATCAGAGGATGGAAGATTCTCTCTCTCTGCCTCTCCTCTCTCTGTGTAAATCTGACTTTCAAATAAATAAATACATCTTTAAAAAGATGCAGTAATTCAAATTGTGGCCTAACTTGCTATACCATAATACCCTCCCTGAAACTGTTCTTAAATAATAATACAAGCGTGGCCAGCGCCGCGGCTCACTAGGCTAATCCTCCGCCTTGCGGCGCCGGCACACCAGGTTCTAGTCCCGGTCGGGGCACCGATCCTGTCCCGGTTGCCCCTCTTCCAGGCCAGCTCTCTGCTGTGGCCAGGGAGTGCAGTGGAGGATGGCCCAAGTGCTTGGGCCCTGCACCCCATGGGAGACCAGGATTAGCACCTGGCTCCTGCCATCGGATCAGCGCGGTGCGCCAGCCGCAGCGCGCCTACCACGGCGGCCATTGGAGGGTGAACCAACAGCAAAAGGAAGACCTTTCTCTCTGTCTCTCTCTCACTGTCCACTCTGCCTGTCAAAAAATAATAATAATAATAATAATACAAGTGTTTCCATGCTACTTGGTGGTTTGGCCTATAATAGGATATTGTGGATCCTGATGGGGCACCTTATAGGAGGCCCCATTATCACAGAGTCCACATGGTGTACACTATAATCTGTTTTGATGCTACCTATTGAATTCTTTATCTAGTCGATGTTAAGCATGTGATTATAAAGCAAATTGAGGGCCTGCGCCGCAGCTCACTAGGCTAATCCTCCGCCTGTGGCGCCGGCACCCCAGGTTCTAGTCCTGGTTGGGGCACCAGTTCTGTCCCAGTTGCTCCTCTTCCGGACCAGCTCTCTGCTGTGGCCCAGGAGTGCAGTGGAGGATGGCCCAGGTCCTTGGGCCCTGCAACAACATGGGAGACTTGTAGGAAGCACCTGGCTCCTGGCTTCAGATCAGCTCAGCGCGCAGGCTGTAACGTGCCAGCCGTGGCGGCCTCTTGGGGGTTGAACCAATGGAAAAAAGGAAGACCTTTCTCTCTGTCTCTCTCTCTCTCTATCACTGTCTAACTCTACCTGTCAAAAAAATAATAATAAATAAAGTAAATTGAAAGTATGTCACAGCAAAAATTAAAAGAAAAGTAAGAAAAGAAGGAGGAGGGCGGGTGGGAGTGAGGGAGGGCAGGGTGAGAAGTATCATTATGTTCTTTTATTTTTCTTTTTTGAAGTTTTCCTGAACTTATTTGTCCCCAGTAGTAGTGACCAAGTACTATCCAGAGCTCCACATTTCTTTTCATATTTTTAAACTTTTATTTAATAAATATAAATTTCCAAACTACAGCTTATGGATTACAGTGGCTTCCCCCCCCCCCATAACTTCCCTCCCACCCGCAACCCTCCAATCTCCCACTCCCTCTCCAATCCCATTCACATCAAGATTCATTTTCAAGTATCTTTATATACAGAAGATCAATTTAGTATATACTAAATAAAGATTTCATCAGTTTGCACCCACACCGAAATACAAAGTATAAAGTACAGTTTCAGTACTAGTTATACCATTAATTTACATTGTACAGCACATTAAGGACAGAGATCCTACATGGGGAGTAAGTGCACAGTGACTCCTGTTGTTGACTTAAAAATTGACACTCTTGTTTATGGCGTCAGTAATTACCCGAGGCTCTTGTCATGAGTTGCCAAGGCTATGGAAGCCTTTTGAGTTTGCAAACTCTGATCTTATTTAGACAAGGTCATAGTCAAAGTGGAAGTTCTCTCCTCCCTTCAGAGAAAGGTACCTTCTTCTTTGATGACCCATTCTTTACTGCTGGGATCTCCCTCGCAGAGATTTTTCATTTAGGGTTTTTTTGTTTTGTTTTGTTTTGTTTTTGCTTGTTTGTTTGTTTTTTTGCCACAGTGTCTTGGCTTTAAAATTGTGTATATGAAATACATGAAATCTGTTCCCTTTATATAAATAAAAAATTTTAAAGGGTTATATTTGAATGAAATTTCAAGAAAACTGAAGGCTACTCCTTCTAGAGTTAAGCTCTCATAGCTGGATAATAAGTGTAGACAGAACTAGAACCCTGGTTTCTTACAAGAAAAAAAAAAGAGAGAGGAGAGGGGAGGAAACCTGGAGTCATGTTAGCAATGAAACATAAATATTAAGCTTGTGGAAACAGCCCAGTAACAGGCAATGTGATATACCCTTGTGATGCACATCAACTCTGTTGGCTGCCATCACATATATATCCCATTTGATGCAAGAGGAGTTATATGGCTCTGTATTATATTCTGCTGTTTTTGACATTAACTGAAAATCTGACCTGTAGACATGGAGCAGGAAGTGCTAGTAGCAAATCATGTTTTGGTGAGTCAAGGTTGGCAAAAGAAATAGTTTATGCAAATTGGACATGTGCAAAACCTGGCTACTTTGTTTTTCATTTTAAGCTGCCCATAGGAAATATTTCCTAAGCAAATGTTCTTACAATAATGGTTTTTAAAGAATGCCACTCATCTTGCCTGAAAAGATCATTAAATATTAGATTTTTCTTACTGCTTAAATTACTAATATTGTTTTTTATGACTTTAAATCACACTTCCTGGTTTTTTATTTGCATCATTATTTTGTTTACAAGCATGCTCGCTTCCTAGAGTCATTTAAAATAAACACTATAAAATATAAGATATTGTTTAAGGAGCATGAAGAGAAAATCAATTGTTGTACAAAAAGTATAGTGTTTAATATGTGGAAAACAATTATTATATAATTTTGGATAGAGTAATAAAAATTAAAATTAATTTTTAAAATATACCCAGGAAAATCTGAAAGTCATGTGCAGAAACTATGATTAATAAATATTAGTGCTTATATTCAAATGTATGTAAATTATAAAACCAATGTGTTGTCTAAATATGCTTTTGGGGATTTTTACTTTTTTTACTTTAATATTTAAAGTGGTATTCATTTGCAAATAACTATTTCTTTTGGAAATAAAATGAAAACTGAAAATCATCACTTTGTTTTTTAGTTCCAGAAAGTCATTCACTGTCAGCAAAGTTATTGGGTTGACACAGAGTATCCAGTGCTCATTCATTCTCCTTGACTAACTCCATTAGAAAGTGACATGGTGTTTTACTGCCAGATTCCTAACGTAATTCCTGGAGCACTCCAGGCAACCAAATATTTTTTAAGCAACCAATACATGGTTATGAATGAGCATTCTCTTTTCAGAAAGACATAAAATATTGAAGATGCAAATGGGGTTTTATGTCTTCTTTCAAGCTGTGTAGTTCAAAGTTTATAGCTTTGTGAAAGAATAAATTAATTTGTTAATTAACTTAAGTGTGTTACATTTTAGCGGTTTTAATATCTGTTTGCCTTGCCTGGGAGGGCCTATTGCAACTTGCAATTCTGTTTTCTGGTCTCAGGATCAAACAATTTCAATGCTCATTTACATTATGAAACTAGGAAAGAAAACAGCAAAACTGTCAGCTTGGTAATAAATAAAAAATTCTCTGTATATGTATGTGTGTGTTTATGTGCATATGTATATTAAAAATCTAGTATTGTAGGGATCTAAGGAACTGATGGAAGGGGATGAGATAGATAGATTTGGTGGTGTATGGAATCCCTAGGGAAAACAAATAACTGTTCTCCAGTCTTCTCCATGGACCAGTAAATATGGCTAGCATACAGACAGGAAATACTTGCAAATAATATACAATAGTAATATCCAGAACATATAAAGAAATAAAAAAATAACAAATGCTGGCTAGGTTCAGAGAAAAGGGTACCCTAACACAGTATTGGTGGGGATACAAATTAGTACAACTGTTATGAAAGACTGTATGAAGATTCCTCAAAAAAACAAAAATGGATCTACCATATGATCTAGCTATTGCACTTCTGGGAATATAATCCAAAGGAAATGAAGTCAACATATGAAAGAAATGCCATGTGTTCTTTATCTGGTCATCAGTTGATGGACATCTAGGTTGATTCCATACCTTTGGTATTATAAATTGGACTGCAATAAACATAGGAGTGCAGGTATTTCTTTCAATAGTAAGAAAGCGATGGAAGACTATTCAGCCATAAAAAAAGAATGAAATCCTGTCTTGTGCAACAAAATGGATGCAACTGGAAATCATTATGCTTAGTGAAGAAGTAAAGCAGACTGAAAAAAATAAATATCATGTTTTCTCTGATTTGTGGTAACTAATATATGGAGTAAAAAAAAAATCTTAAGGTACATGAGGGAAATTAATCTTTTATTTTATTTTTTTATTTTTATTTTATTTTATTTTTTGACAGGCAGAGTGGACAGTGAGAGAGAGACAGAGAGAAAGGTCTTCCTTTTGCCGTTGGTTCACCCTCTAATGGCCTCCGCGGTAGGCACGCTGCGGCCGGCGCACCGCACCGATCCGATGGCAGGAGCCAGGTGCTTCTCCTGGTCTCCCATGGGGTGCAGGGCCCAAGAACTTGGGCCGTCCTCCACTGCACTCCCTGGCCACAGCAGAGAGCTGGCCTGGAAGAGGGGCAACCGGGACAGAATCCGGCGCCCCGACCGGGTCTAGAACCCGGTGTGCTGGCGCCGCAAGGCGGAGGAGCCTAGTGAGCCGCGGTGCCAGCCCGAAATTAATCTTTTATAATTTGATTTTTGTTTATAGCCCTTGTTGATTTCCTGAAGAACAATGGTCTTTTTACTATTTACTAGTTGAACTCATTATTTAGTAGATGTATGATTATAAAGTAAATTGAAAGTATGCTATAGCAAAAAATAATATAAAAAAAGAAAGGAAGAAGAAAGGAGGGGGGAGGAAAGTGTCATTATATCCTTAGAATTTTATCTATGAGGGTCTGGCACTGTAACATAGCAGATAAAGCTGCCACCAGTGATGCCAGTGTCCCTTATGGGCACCAGTTCAAGTTCCAGCTGCTCCACTTCAAATCCAGCTCAATGACCCAAGTGTTTAGGCCCATTCTCCCATGTGGGAGACCAAGATGAAACTCCTGGCTCCTGGATTTCACTTGGCCCATCCCTGGCCATTGTGGCCATTTGGGGAGTGAACCAGTGGATGGAAGACCTCTCTCTCTGTCCCTTCCACTCTCTCCTTCTTTCTCTCTCCCCCTGACTCTATTACTCTGACTTTCAAGTAAATAAGCAAATCTTAAAATTTAGCCAAACAAGGAGAACAAATATGACAAAATTCCACTTACATGAATAGTCAAATTCATAGACAGAAAATAGAATGGTGATTACTAAAGTTTGAGGAAGAAGAAAATGGAGAATTATTGTTTACAACGTGTAGAATTTCAATTTCAGAAGATGAAAAGTTTTGAAGTTTGATTGTTGTGAAGATTGCACAGCAAAGGAATATACTTAATGCCCAAAACTGTGCATGCAAAACATTGCTAAAATACTAAATATTTTATAATACTTATTTTACTCCAGTAAAAGTCTCTGTCACAGATACAAATTCCCAGGAATTTTTAATTCATAGTGGTCTTGAGAATTGCTGGTTTGGAGCAAATACTCTTTACACGTGAATATGTCAATTTGAAATGGAAGGCTCCCAATACCTTGTACCAGTAAATTTCCTTTCAACAGTATTTTCCTAGGCTTTCAGTTTCTATTTGTGCATGAAAAGAACTTGAAAACTGCCACCCAGTCCACACAACATATAAAAGCCTGAACAGACTGAAAAATTCAAGAGCTCCCTTGTGATCTGTTAAGACAGGTGATGACTGAGGGAAAGCCACTGTCCTAAGGTTGAACAGACAAGTAGATACAGGATGTCATGGTTAGCAGAGCACAGCTTCATGAGCAGTAACTTCCCTAGGAACTGGGGTTGGGGAGGGGAACCTGAACTGTAGTTGATGAAGAGTTAAAACTCCACAAGACCCATTCATCGGAGCTACATCAACATTTTTGTGATTTTTTTCCACTAGGCTTTCTCATTAAATAGCAGAGAAAAATACCCTATTCCTGCTGCACACCGAGGGGAAAAAGAATGAATTTTAAAATGTCAGACTACTCTGTTTTTCTTAACAAGGTCTGTCCTTAAGAGAAACCAGTCTACTGGACCAAACCTCATAGAGTATTAATGGATCCTAGCCAGCCCAAGGAAGGGAAAATACCCACCTCTAGACATTTGGTGCCACGTGAGGGGCACAGGCTAATGGGAAGCACACATGAAATCAGAGTTCAGGGGCACAGGCTCACTATGTGATTGACATTTAGTCACAGGACTGTGCAATGTCTCCCTTCCTCCTAAACCTTGCTACCACATTGTTAAAGATCTGGTTAGAGCAGTTTCTTTTACCCAAATATATCATGTTTGCTTTCTCTAAAAAAGGAGGAATAGAATATCATCATGTGCTTAGAAGGGTATCTACAAATCACACTGAATCTGTTAAAAACAAATTAAAATTTTAAAAAATTTAAAAAGAAAAAAAAAAAAACCTTCCAGCCATACTACAAGTCAAAAAACAGTTTTAAGACATATAAACATTGATTTGACAGTAACCAATAGACCTTCTTGCAAGAAATATTAAAGGAAGTTCATGAAGGAGAAAGAAAATATTAGGAGTTGAAAATATTAATCTTCATAAGGAAAGGAAGTCCATGGAGGAAGAAATAAGTGAATATAGAACAAAAACACTTATTTTTCTTATTCTTAATTGATTCTATAAATAATAATAGCAACCATGAATTCAATTATGCTTCTATATCATTTAGTATGTATATTTAAGTTTACATAGAATTATGTATGTTCACATGTAACTACAGTGAATATCAGCAATGATATAAGGGACAAGAGGGAAGATATAGTCATATATATAGTCTTATATAGTCATATAAATATATAGTCTTATATAGTTTATAAGATACTTACAGTTTCTGTAAAACCACATGGTGTTATTTTAAAGTGATATTGGATTTTTTGTCAATCTATATTGCCAACTAGAGAAATCATTATTTAAAATATATAACTATATGTTAAGAAAGGAAAGAAAATGAAATCATAATAAATGGTAATTTAAAACCACAAAAGATTGAAAAGGGGGGGGCTACAAAAATAAAAATAATGAAAAAGGCAAACAAACACCAATCTATAAGAAAAGGACAAATCAACAGGCAGGAACTCAGCAAACCATGATTAAATCAAGTATTGTCAACCAAATGAATGATACCTATACACTATTTTATCTCAAAAGAGCAGAATACACAATCTTTTTAAGCACATATGAAATATCCCCCAAGATAGATCACATTCTGCATCATAAAACCTATGTTATCCTATTTTAAAAAAAAATCTTACAATATTCACTCTGAAATCACAATGCAATTAAACTAAAAATAAACAACAGAAAAATAACTGAAAAATCCCCAAATATATGAAGAATGAATGACATATTTCTAAGTAACACATAAGTCAGAGAAATATCAAGTGAAATTAAAAAAATATTTTGGACTAAATGAAAATAAAAAGACGACTTGTTAAAAATATGGGGATGCATTTGAAAATAGTACCCAGAGGAAAATTTATGCCTTTGAATATATATGTATGTATGTATATAACATATATATGTACATATACATATATATGTATATAACGAATATATATATATACACATATATATATGACAGAGAAGAAAGATCTAAAATCAGTTAAGGTCCCACTTTAGAAAACTAGAAATGAACAAATCCAAAATATGGAGAGCATGAAAATAATAAAAAATAGAGCAAAGGCAATTACATACAAATGATGCATAGAAAAAAGTCAATATAATCAAAACCTGTTTCTTTAAAAAGATCAATAAAATCAATAAACTTCTAGCCAGGTTAACTTAGATAAATTTTCATGGTCAATAAAAAACTAATAAATTAATACCAGAAACAACAATATGACCCTAAATTTAACAATTTAGATGAAATGGGTTGAAAGATACAATCTACCAAATCTCACACAAGACAAATATATAATAAAAATATGACTATACCTACTAGAGAAATTGAGTCAGTAACTAATAATATTCCAAAACAGACACCAGAGGCCCAAATGGATTCACTGGTGAATTGTACCAAGCATCAATTCTCTACATTCTCTGTCAGGAAATAGAAGCAAAAGAAAAGCCACTCTAACTTAATCTATGAGGCCAGCACTACCTCAGCACTGGAATCAAGGATATTATAAGAAAACAATAGAACAATATTATTTGAGAGAATGGATACAAAATTCTGAACAAAATATCAACAAATAAATTAAAGAACTATGTATCATGACCAAATGAGGTTTACATTAGATGTTCAAGGTTGTTTCAAAATTTGGAACTCCATTCATGTAGCTTACCCTGTCAATAGGCTATAAAAGAAAAAACACATGATTATGGCAATAGGTGCAGAGAAAGCATTTAACAAATCCAACACAGCTTCATGATTAAAAAGGGTAAACTAGGAATAGAAGTTTCCTTAATTTAATAAAAATTATCTTAAAAAATTAGAGTTTACATCATACAAGGAGTTAGAAACTAGAAGTTACCCACTAAAACTGAGAAAAAAGCAAGGATATTCCCTCTTACTATTTCTTTCTGGCATTATACTGAAAGTCCTAGATGGTGCGATATGATAAGAATAGGAAATAAAATGTATACCTATTAGAAAGGAAGAAATAAGCTTCTCTTTCTTTACAGATAATATGATTATTTATATAGAAAACACACATAGATCTACCCACACATGATGGGCCACAGTGGCTACCTGAGCTTATGTTGAAAAGTTGTTCTTAAACTGGGTAGTGTATTAAAATCCACTGGATGTCTTCTTTTAAATTCCAAAAACCCAAATAGACCTTATACAAGTTAACTCATGATCTTTAGGAGTGATACCCAGACATCAATATTTTTTTTAAAATATTTAATTAGTTGAAAGAGTTATATAGAGAGAGAGACAGATAGACAGGGTTGGGGAGGGTTGGGATAAAGATTTTCCATCCTTTGATTCACTTCCCAGGTGGTCTCAATGCCTGGGACTGGGCCAGACTGAAGCCAGGAACAAGGAGCTTCATCTGGATCTCCCACATGGGTGGCAGGGGCCCAACTACTTGGGACATCTTTCACTGATTTTCCAAGGCCATAAATAAGGAGCTGGTTCAGGAGTAGGACAACCAGGATATGAACCTGTGCTCATAAGTGATGCCAGTGTCAAAGTCTGCAGCTCTACCCACCATGCCTAATGCCAGGGCCCCATACATCAGAGTTTTTAGGGGAGCCCAAGTAATCCCATTGGGAGTCAAGCCAGAGTATCAGTGAATCTTCTGATTGTTTCAAATTAGCTACAGGGCTTCACATAGCACCTTGCTACTGAACTTCCCAAACATGGACTTCAGCTTTATTATTTATGATAAAAATGACGTTAGGCCCTTTGGAATGGCTTTTGTCTTATAAAAACTTAATAATCCCTAAAGTTTCTGGTTTTTATAATACAGAAGATAGGCATTCAAACTTTTTTTCTACTTCTATGAATTAAATTGACTCAGTCTGGCTTAGTGAAACAGGCAAAGACCTTCTGACTTAATTGAACATGCACAATATTTGGGAAAAATAAACTTGGGTTCTAGTTGTGAGTTTTCCATGAACTTCCTAGTAAATCTGTGCAAATCACCCAGTCTTATCAGTCTTCACAACTATCCAAGAAGAGGGTTATGTAGAGTAGCACCATCCAAGTTTCAGTTTTCTGAGTACCTACCACTTCAAAATTTTTGCCAGAGATGTGTCTTATGTGTAGTATTATATACTTAAAAGCTTCCTCAGATACCTGAATATAACTCTACCATACAACCCAGCCATCCCACTCCTTGGAATTTACCCAAAGGAAATTAAATTGGCAAATAAAAGAGCTGTCTGCACCTTAATGTTTAAGGCAGCTCAATTGACAATAGCTAAGACATGGAATCAACCTAAATGCCCAACAGAAGACTGGCTAAAGAAATTATGGGGTATGTGCTCTATAGAATACTATACAGCAGTCAAAAACAATGAAATCTGGTCATTTGCAACAAAATGGAGGAATCTGGAAACCATCATGCTGAGTGAAATAAGCCAGTCCCAAAGGGACAAATATCATATGTTTCCCTGATCGGTGACAACTAACTGAGCACCTAAAAGGAAACCTGTTGAAGTGAAATGGACACTATGAGAAACAATGACTTGATCAGCCTTTGTCCTGACTGTTGAGGAACAACTTACTACCTTATCCTTTTTAGTATTTTTTTGTTCTATTTAACACTCTGTAGTTAACACACAATTATTCTTAGGTATTTAAATTTAACTGAAAAGTGATCCCTGTTAATTATAAGAGTGGGAATAAGAGAGGGAGGAGATGTACAGTTCGGCACATGCTCAATCAGACTACCCCTAATGGTAGAGTTAGAAATGTGCCAGGGGATTCCAATTCAATCCCATCAAGGTGGCATGTACCAATGCCATCTCACTAGTCAAAGTGATCAATTTCAGTTCAGAATTGATCATAAGGATAGGATTAAGAGTCAAAGGGATGGCCAGCGCCGCTGCTCAATAGGCTAATCCTCCACCTGCAGTGCCAGCACACCAGGTTCTAGTCCCAGTCGGGGCACCGGATTCTGTCCCGGTTGCCCCTCTTCCAGGCCAGCTCTCTGCTGTGGCCCAGGGGTGCAGTGGAGGATGGCCCAAGTGCTTGGGCCCTGCACTGCATGGGAGACCAGGAGAAGCGTCTGGCTCCTGGCTTCGGATCAGCATGCTGCACTGGCTGCAGTGCACCGGCCACGGCGGCCATTGGAGGGTGAACCAACGGCAAAAAGGAAGACCTTTCTCTCTCTCTCTCTCTCTCTCTCTCTCTCTCTCTCTCTCTCACTGTCCATTCTGCCTGTCAAAAAAAAAAAAGCGTCAAAGGGATCACATAAACAAGACTAGTGTCTGCTAATACTAACTGATAGGATTAAAAAAGGAGAGAAGAATCCAACATGGGAAGCAGGATACACAGCAGACTCATAGAATAGCAGATGTCCTAAATAGCACTCTGGCCTCAGAAGCAGCCCTTAAGGCATTTGGATCCTGCTAAAAAGCCCATGAGAGTATTTCAGGCATGGAAAGCCAAGACACTCTGGCAAAAAAAAAAAAAAAAAAAAAAAAAAAAAAGAAAGAAAGAAAAAGAAAAAAAAATGACCTAAATGAAAGATCTCTTCGAGGGAGATCCCAGCAGAAAGAATGGGCCATCAAAGAAGGAGGTACCTTTCTCTGAAGGGAGGAGAGAACTTCCACTTTGACTATGACCTTGTCTAAATAAGATAAGAGTTAGCGAACTCAAAAGGCTTCCATAGCCTTGGCAACTCATGACAAGAGCCTCGGGTGATTACTGATGCCATGAACAAGGGTGTCAAATTGTTAAGTCAACAACAGGAGTCACTGTGCACTTACTCTCCATGTAGGATCTCTGTCCTTAATGTGCTGTACAATGTAAATTAATGGTATAACTAGTACTCAAACTGTACTTTACACTTTGTGTTTCGGTGTGGGTGCAAACTGATGAAATCTTTACTTAGTATATACTAAAATGATCTTCTGTATATAAAGATACTTGAAAATGAATCTTGATGTGAATGGGATTGGAGAGGGAGTGGAAGATGGGAGGGTTGTGGGTGAGAGGGAGGTTATGGGGGGAAATCTGCTATAATCCAAAAGTTGTACTTTGGAAATTAATATTTACTAAATAAAAGTTAAAAATATATTCAAAAGTTGTACTTTGGAAATTTTTTATTTATTAAATAAAAGTTAAAAAAGGAAAAAGAAGATTAAATAAAAAGCTTTTTCTATATCCATACATTCTGCTTAACACTGTTTTGAGAGACAGCATTCCTATCCTCTGGCTCACTCTCCCACATGTCTACAAAAATCAAGACTGGGTCAGGGCAAAGCCAGGAGCTAGGAACTCAATCCAGGTGCCCCAGAATGACAGGAACCCAACTACTTGAGCCAACACCCCTGATTCTGGGGATCTGCATTAACAGAAAGCTGGAATCGGTAGCTGGAGCCAGAACTTGAGTATGGGTATTCTGATATGGAATGTAGACATCTTAACTGCAAGGCTAAAGCCCAATAAAAATTTTAATTTATCCTTTAAATGGATAATAATGTAACATCTTAGACAGTAACTAGAAAATATTTGTTTTTAAATCAATGCCAATAAATCTTGATTAGCTTCTTATATCGGAGGATAAGATCCGATTTCTTTTTATAAAATAAGTTACAAATGTTGATGAAGTCTTTAGGTTAGCTCAAAGAAACTTATTTGTGTCTTATATGAATGATTAAAAATGAATAGCAAAGGAAATAATTTTTTCACTCTGTTTAAATGTTTATTATGGTAGACTAGCGCCGTGGCTCACTTGGCTAACCCTCCGCTTGCGGTGCCAGCACCCCGAGTGCTAGTCCCAGTTGGGGTGCCAAGTACTAGTCCTGGTTGCTCCTCTTCCAGTCCAGCTCTCTGCTGTGGCCCAGGAGGGCAGTGGAGGATAGCCCAAGTTCTTGGGTCCCTACACCCGCATGGGAGGCTGGGAGGAAGCACCCGGCTCCTGGCTTTGGATCCGTGCGGCCATTAGGGGAGTGAACCAATGGAAGGAAGACCTTTCTCTCCGTCTCTCTCTTTCTCACTGTCTAACTCTGCCTGTCAAAAACAATAAATAAATAAAAAATGTTTATAATGGTGGTTTATGTTTCATACATTGGATGACCACTAACAATTAGTTCAGCTCTAATGTTCTATCATGACTGTAGGGTTCAAATTCAGGCAAAGGAAATAAGAGAATGAAATGTTTTCAGAAGATCAGAGAGATCCTTTCTCCCTGTCCCAATGCTGTCAACTGATACCTCAGACTCAAAGAGGCAACAAATTTAATAATGTGAAGAGAAAAATGTTGGTAGACATATAGAGAGTATGTTAAGTTTCTAATGATGTAAAAGATTCTGAAAGCAAAACTCCATGCAAGATATTACAGATGGCATGTAGAATTAGCCTGTTTACATGATGGTCTGGAGCCAGAGCATTTCCCATTAGGTTGGTTGAATTCATACATATTTCTGTGGTTATCTGAAATAATTTTTTCCTTACGAGAAGAGATATTTTCTTTGTTTCACATTCTTGATCTCTCAAAGGAAACATGCCAAAAATGGACAGAAGTTGCCATTTTACTAGTCTCCAAATGTTATAAATGTAATCTGCTAACTAGTAAATCAGCCAGGTTTCCTCTCATTCAACTTTGGGCGTGTTTCATGGGAGTAGGACGTCAAAAGTCTCAGATTATTGATTTCTCCCTATTATTATTGTTTTTGGTGCTACATTCTGGGAGTTGCTGTCAATTTGGTATATCTCCAGGGAACAACAAGATATATTTCTTTATCAGCCAGTACCTTAAGGAAATCTCATTATTTAATTTATTTAAACTATAAAATGTATATTTAATTTCATACTGACCTTTCTTATCTATTAATAAAGCTAAGAGGGGATTCTGTCATAGAGTCCAATGCAGGCCACCATTAAAAGATGATAAGCAGCAGAACTGATACGTTCTCTGCCATTCAAGGCCTGAATCTGGATATTCTCAGAAAAAAATTCAATCATTTACTTTTAGAATTCTGTGGGCAAATCTGCTATTTGCCACATGCAATATAAAAATTGCTTAGCATTTTTTGCAAGTTAAAATCTTACAAATGTATAGACTTTATAATTATCTGTTTTAATCTAAACCTTGTGGGTCCTTGTACTACTACAAGAATTTAGAATCTAATGTCACCTTTACCTTGTTTTGACTCTCCATAATTTGCTTTCTCAAATACCATGTAAGACCTTGTGACAAATTTCCTTTTTTTCAATTGTTTCAGTTTATATAAGGTGAACAAAGTATATGTATTTCACATATATAGATTTAGGAAAACAATGATACTTCCCATCCTACCCTCCCTTCCTCCTATGTTCCTACACTCCCTCCTCCCCCCTTTCTTACTCTTAATTTTTTTGATGATATACTTTCAGTTTATTTTATTTTTTATTTTTATTTTTTTGACAGACAGAGTGGACAGTAAGAGAGAGAGACAGAGAGAAAGGTCTTCCTTTTGCCGTTGGTTCACCCTCCAATGGCCGCCGTGGCCGGTGCACTGTGACCGGCGCACCACGCTGATCTGAAGGCAGGAGCCAGGTGCTTCTCCTGGTCTCCCCTGCGGGTGCAGGGCCCAAGCACTTGGGCCATCCTCCACTGCACTCCTGGGCCACAGCAGAGAGCTGGCCTGGAAGAGGGGCAACCGGGACAGAATCTGGCGCCCCGACCGGGTCTAGAACCTGGTGTGCCAGTGCCGCAAGACGGAAGATTAGCCAATTGAGCCACGGTGCCGGCTCAGTTTATTTTATAATCATAAGTTCAACCCTCCATCAAGTAAAGAATTCAACAAATATGAAGAAGAAAAAAACACTGTTTCTCAACAGTTAGAGACAAGGAGTGAAAATAATAATCAAATCTCAAAATGTCAATTTTGCTCATATAAATTGCTTTTTTGTACTCTACTAATTACCACAGACCAGGGAAAACCTATCACATTTGTCTTTTTCGGAGTGGCTTATTTCACTAAATATAACAGTTTCCAGTTGCATCCATTTTGTTAGGAAAGGTAGGGTTTCATTCCTTTATATGGCTGAGTAATGTTGCATAGAATTTTTATATATATATATATATATACACATATATATATAAATGTGGTATATATAATATGTTATATATATAAATGGTACATACAAATATATATATATATATATATATATATATATATATATATACACACACACACACACCACATTTCCTTTACCCAGTCATTTGTTGATAGATATCTGGGTTAATTCCATAGCTTATCTATTGCAAATTGCACTGCAATAAACATGGGGGTACAGATAACTCTTTCATATGATGATTTCAATTTGTTTGCAGAAATTACCCAAAGTGGAATGGCTGGGTCATGTGGTAGATATACTTTCTGATTTCTGAGGAACCTCCATGCTGTCTTCCAAAAAGGCTATATTAGTTTACATTTCCAGCAAGAGTGAATTAGGATACCTTTTCCCTCACAGCCTTGCCTGCATTTATTGTATTCTGATTTCTGTATGAGAGCCATTTTAACTAGTGTGAGGTGAAACTTCTTTGTGATTTTGATTTGCACTTCCCTGATGGCTTGTGACCCTGAGTATTTTTTCATATGTCTGTTGGCCATTTGAATTTCATCTTTTGAAAATGAATGTTCAAGTCCTTTGCCCATTTCTTTTATTTTTAACTTTTATTTAATGAATATAAATTTCCAAAGTACAGCTTATGGATTACAATGCCTTCCCTCCCACACACAATCCTCCCCTTTCCTGCTCCCTCTCCCCTTCCATTCACATCAAGATTCATTTTCAATTCTCTTTATATACAGAAGATCATTTTAGTATATATTAAGATTTCAACAGTTTGCACCCACACTGAAACACAAAGTGAAAAATACTGTTTGAGTACTAGTTATAGCATTAAATCACAATGTACAGCACATTAAGGACAGAGATCCTACATGGGGAGTAAGTGCACAGTGACTCCGGTTGTTGACTTAACAAATTGACACTCTTGTTTATGGCATCAGTAATCACCCGAGGCTCTTGTCATGAGTTGCCAAGGCTATGGAAGCCTTCTGAGTTCACCGACTCTGATCATATTTAGACAAGGTCGTAGTCAAAGTGGAAGTTCTCTCCTCGCTTCAGAGAAAGGTACCTCCTTCTTTGATGTCCTGTTCTTTCCTCTGGAATCTCACTAGTGGAGATCTTTCACTTAGGTCATTTTTTTTTTTTTTTGCCAGAGTGTCTTGACTTTCCATGCCTGAAATACTCTCATGGGCTTTTCAGTTGGATCTGAATGCCTTAAGGGCTGATTCTGAGGCCAGAGTGCTATTTAGGACATCCGCCATTCTATGAGTCTGCTGTGTATCCCACTTCCCATGTTGAATCGTTTTCTCCCTTTTTTATTCTATTGGTTGGTATTTTCGGACACTCGTCTTGTTTATGTGATCCCTTTGACTATTTGTCCTATCATTATGATCAATTATGAAATAAAATTGATCACTTGGACTAGTGAGATGGCATTGGTACATGCCACCTTGCTGCGATTGAACTGGAATCCCCTGGTATGTTTCTGACTCTACCATTTGGGGCAAGACCGATTGAGCATGTCCCAGATTGTACATCCCTCTCTTATTGCCACTCTTATAATTAACAGGGATCACTTTTCAGTTAAGTTTCAACACTTAAGAATAACTGTGTATTAATTACAGAATTCAACCAATAGTGTTAAGCAGAACAAACAAACAAAAAAAATACTAGGAGGGATAAAGTATTAAGTTGTTCATCAACAGTCAGGGCAAGGGCTGATCAAGTCACCATTTCTCATAGTGTCCATTTCACTTCAACAGGTTTCCTTTTTGGTGCTCGGTTAGTTGTCATCGATCAGGGAAAACATGATATTTGTCCCTTTGGGACTGGCTTATATAACTCAGCATAATGTTTTCCAGATTCCTCCATTTTGTTGCAAATGACCAGATTTCATTGTTTTTTTTTTTTTTTTACTGCTATATAGTATTCTGTAGAGTACATATCTTATAATTTCTTTATCCAGTCTTCTGTTGATGGGCATTTAGGTTGATTCCATGTCTTAGCTATTGTGAATTGAGCTGCAATAAACATTAAGATGCAAACCGCTTTTTTGTTTGCCAACTTAATTTCCTTTGGGTAAATTCCAAGGAGTGGGATGGCTGGGTTGAATGGTAGGGTTATATTCAGGTTTCTGAGGAATCTCCAGACTGACTTCCATAAGCAAATTGGGTGTAGAAGGAACATTCCTCAAGATAATCAAAGCAATTTATGAAAAACCAATGGCCAGCATCCTATTGAATGGGGAAAAGTTGAAAGCATTTCCACTGAGATCTGGTACCAGACAGGGATGCCCACTCTCACCACCTCTATTTAACATAGTTCTGGAAGTTTTAGCCACAGCCATCAGGCAAGAAAAAGAAATTAAAGGGATACAAATTGGGAAGGAAGAAGTCAAACTATCCCTCTCTGCAGATGATATGATTATTAATTTAGGGGATCCAAAGAACTCTACTAAGAAACTATTGGAACTCATAGAAGAGTTTGGAAAAGTAGCAAGATATAAAATCAATGCACAAAAATCAACAGCCTTTGTATACACAGGCAATGCCACGGCTGAGGAAGAACTGCTAAGATCAATCCCATTCACAATAGCTACAAAAACAATCAAATACTTGGAATAAACTTAACCAAGGATATTAAAGATATCTACGATGAAAACTACAAAATTAAAGGAAGAAATAGAAGAGGATACCAAAAAATGGAGAAATCTTCCATGCTCATGGATTGGAAGAATCAACATCATCAAAATGTCCATTCTCCCAAAAGCAATTTATAGATTCAATGTAATACCAATCAAGATACCAAAGACATTCTTCTCAGATCTAGAAAAAATGATGCTGAAATTCATATGGAGACGCAGGAGACCTCGAATAGCTAAAGCAATTTTGTACAACAAAAACAAAGCTGGAGGCAGCACAACACTAGATTTCAGGACATACTACATGGCAGTTGTAATCAAAACAACATGATACTGATACAGAAACAGATGGTTAGACCAATGGAACAGAATAGAAACACCAGAAATCAACCCAAACATCTACAGCTAACTTATATTTGATCAAGGATCTAAAACCAATTCCTGGAGCAAGGACAGTCTATTCAATAAATGGTGCTGGGAAAACTGGATTTCCACGTGCAGAGAAATGAAACAAGACCCCTACCTTACAACTTACACAAAAATCCACTCAGATTAAAGACCTAAATCTACAACCTGACACCATTAATTATTAGAGAACATTGGAGAAACATTGGCACCGGCAAAGACTTCCTGGAAAAGACCCTAGAGGTGCAGGCAGTCAAAACCAAAATTAACTATTGGGATTGCATCAAATTGAGAAGTTTCTGTACTGCAAAAGAAACAGTCAGGAGAGTGAAGAGGCAACCGACAGAATGGGAAAAAATATTTGCAAACTATGCAACAGATAAAGAGTTAATAACCAGAATCTACAAAGAGATCAAGAAACTCTACAACATCAAAACAAACAACCCACTTAAGAGATGGGCCAAGGACCTCAATAGATATTTTTCAGAAGAGGAAATCCAAATGGCCAACAGGCACATGAAAAAATGTTCAGGATCACTAGCCATGAGGGAAATTAAATTCAAAACCACAATGAGGTTCCATCTCACCCCGGTGAGAATGGCTCACATTCAGAAATCTACCAACAACAGATGCTGGAGAGGATGTGGGGAAAAAGGGACACTAACCCACTGTTGGTGGGAATACAAACTGGTTAAGCCACTATGGAAGTCAGTCTGGAGATTCCTTTGCCCATCTCTTAACTGGATGTTTGCTTTGCCGTTGTTGAGTTTCTTATGCTCTTTGTGGATTCTGAATACTAATACCTTGTCAGTTGCATAGGCTGCAAATATTTTCTCTGAGTCAATCTGTTGACTCTTCATTTAGTTGAATGTTTCCTTTTCGGTGCAAAAGATTTTTGGCTTGACATAATCCCATTTATCTATTTTTGCTTTTATTGACTATGCTTCTGGGGTATTTTCCAAGAAGCCTTTGCCTATGCCAGTATCTTGCTGAGTTTTCCTAATGTTCTCCTTTAGCAAATTTATGGTATCATATTGCAGATTTAGATGTTTGTTCCATTTAGAACTGATTTTTGAACAAGGTATAAGGTTGGGGTATTGTTTCATTCTGCACAGTGAGATTCAGTTTTTCCAGCACCATTTGTTGAAGGGACTTCCCTTTCTATGAGGATCAATTTTGGCTCATTTGTCAAACAACTACTTGATTGTACATGCATGGATTGATTTCTGGGATTTCTATTTGTTGCACTGGTCTACATGTCTATTTCTTGGCAGTACCAGGCTGTTTTGATTCTAATTGCCCTGCAGTATGTCTTGTAATCTGATATTGTGATGTCTCCAGCTGTGCTTTTGTTGTTTAAGATTGCTTTAGCTATTTGGGTTCTCTTGTGTTTCCATACAAATTTTAACATCATTTTTTTCTATATCTTAGAAAATATCCTTGGTACATTGACTGGAATCACATTGAATCTGTAAATTGTTTTTGTTATGCAGACATTTTGATTATATTAATTCTTCCAACTCAAGAACATGGAAGATTTTTCCTTTTATTTCTTGGTTTTCTTCTATTTCTTTCATTAACGTTTTGTTATCATCATTATAGATGTGTTTCACCTCCTTGGTTAAATTTATCTCAAGGTATTTAAACTTTTAGTAGCTATAGTAAATGGAATTGAACTTATAAGTTCTTTCTTATCCATGGTAATGTCTGCGTATAGAAAGAATATTGGTTTTTGTGTGTTGATTTTATATCCTGAAACTTTACCAAACTATCTTATGCATTCGAGGAGTCTCTTAGTTGAGTCTTTTGGTTCCCCCTATATATTGAATCTTGTCATTTGAAAACAGGGATAATTTTTTTCCTCCTATCCTATTTGTATCCATGTGATTTCTATTTCTTGCCTAATGGCTCTGGTTAAAACGTCCAGAATTATACTGAAAAATAGTAGTGAAAGTGCACATCCTTGTCTGGTTCCAGAGATCACTGGTTATACTTTCAACTTTTCTGCATTTGATATGAAGCTGGCTGTGGGTTTGTCATTTATTGCTTTGATTGTGTTGAGGAATGTTCTTTCAATAATCAATTCACTTAAGGTTTTTACTTTGAAAGGGTGTTGTATTTTATCAAAAGCATTCGCTGCATCTATTGAGATAATAATCATGTTTTTATTCTTCAATTTGTTCTTATAATGTATTGCATTTATTGATTCAAATATATTAAATCATCCTTGCATACCAGAGATAAATCCCACTTGGCCTGCATGAATGAGCTTTCTGAGGTGTTGTTGGATGCAATTAGCTAGTATTTTGTTGAGGATTTTTTGCATGTTTTCATCAGTGATATCGTCTATAGTTCTTTTCTTATATGTTTTTCTGGTTTGGAAATTAAGGTAATGCTGGCCTTGTAGAAGGAGCTTTGGGGGATTCTATTTCAATTGTTTTGAATAGTATGAGAAAGAATGGAATTAGTTTTTTAAATGTAATGTAGAATTCAGTAGTGAAGCCCTCCAGGCTTGAATTTTTTCTTTGTTGGGACGGTCTTTATTACTGATTCAGTCTCCATCTTGGTTACTAGTATGTTTAGGTTTTCTATTTCTTCATGACTGGATTTTGATAGATTTTATGTGCCTAGAAATCAATCCATTTCTCCTAGGTTTTCCAATCTGTTGACAGATAGCTGTTTGTAGGTATGTAACTCAAGGTGATTCTTTTTTGTTTCTGTGGTATCCATTATAACATTTTCTTTTTCATCTCTGATTTTATTGATTTAGGTCTTCTCCTCTGTGTTTTGGTTAGCTGGGCCAATAGTGTATCAGTTTTGCTTATTTTTTTTTTCAAAAAACCAGCTCTTCACAAAATAAAAAATGCTTCATATTTTTTAAAGTTTAATTTTGTTTATTTATTCTCTTTTTAATTATTCCTTTCCTTCTACTAATTTCGGGTTTATTTAATCGTTTTTTTTTCTAGGTCCTCGAGATGCACTGATAGCTCATTTATTCAATACATTTGGATTTTCTTGAAGTAGGCACTAATTGCTACAAACTTCCCTCTTAACGCTGCTTTTGCTGTATATGTTGTATTGTCATTTCCATTCATTCATAATCAGGGACTTTTTTATTTCCCTTTTAATTTCTTCTATGACCCATGGTTCATTCAGGAGCATATTGTTCAGACTCTAAGTGTTTAAATATGATCTAGAGATTCTTGAGTTGTTGATTTCTAGCTTCATTCCATTGTGGTCAGAGAAGATGTATGGTATGATTTTGATTTTTTTGAATTTGCTTAGAATTACTTTATGACCTAGCATGTGGTCTATCCAAAAGAAAGTTCCATGCACTGATGAAAAGAATATGTATTCTTCAGGTGTGTAATGAAATGCTCTATAGACTTCAATTAGGACAATTTGGTCCATATTGTAGATTAGGTCTGTTGTTTTTGGTTGATTTTCTGTTTAGATGCTCTATCCATTGATGAAAATGGGCTGTTGAAGTCCCCCATTACTGTTGTATTGTGATCTATGTCTCCCTTTAGATCCATTAGCATTTGTTTTAAATAACCAGGTAGCCTGGCATGGGGTCCATATACATGTATTATAATCACATGTTTCTGTTGAATTCATCTCTTAATCATCACTTAATAGCCTTCTTTATCTCTGACAACAGTTTTTGTGTTAAAGTGTATTTTGTCTGACATTAGAATGGCTACACCTGCTTGTTTTTGTATTCCAGTAACATGGAATATCTTTTTCCATTGTTTTACTTTCATCCTGTGTGCATCTTGGTTGGTGAGGTATGTTTCTTGTAGGCAGCAAGTAGATGGATTTTGTTTTTAATCCATTCAGCCAGACTGTATCTTTTAATTGGAGAATTTAGGTCATTTACATTCAAGGTTAAAACTGATTAGCAAAAAATTGACCCTGCCATTTTTCCATAAATATTCCTACTGTTTACTTTATATTGCATTTGTACTTTTACTAGGATATTTTCTGCCTCCACATTCTTTCTTTCTTTTTTTAAAGATTTATTTATTTATTTGAAAGGCAGAGTTACAGAGAGGCAGAGGCAGAAAGAGAGAAAGAGATCTTCCATCTGCTGGTTCACTCCCCAGATGCCTGCAATGGCTGGAGCTGCACTGATCTGAAGCCAAGAGCAGTAGCTACTTCTGGTTTTCCCATGTGGATGAGAGGATCAAGGACTGGGCCATCTTCTACTGCTTTTCCAGGCCTTAGCAGAGAGCTGGATTGAAAGTGGGGCAACTGGGACTCAAACTGACACCCATAAGTAATGCCAGCACTTCAGATGGCAGCTATACCCACTACACCTCAGCGCTGGCCCCTTCATTCTTTCATAATGAAGACTATCATTCTATATTTTATGAGTAGTGCATTCTTAAGAATCATTAGTGAGGCTGAAAAACCAGTGACTAATTCCTTCAGTTTCTGTTTGTTTTGGAAGATCTTTTTTATCACCATAATTTATAAAAGAGAGCTTTTCTGGAGACAGGGTTCTGGGTTGACAGTTTCTTTCTTATAGGACTTGGACAACATTTCTCCATTCTCTCATAGTCTGTAAGGTTTCTAATGAGAAATCAGTTGTTAGCCTAATTGGGGATCCTAAAAACTAATCTGGTGTTTCTCTCATGCACATTTCAGAATCATTCTTTTAAAGTTGGAAGTTTGACTAAAATGTGTTGTGGTGAAGATCTTTTCTGATCATGTTTATTAGGAGTTCTATGTGCTTCCTGTACTTCAATGTCCCTCTCTTTCCATGTTAGGGAAGTTTCTGCTATTATTTTGCTGAATAGGCCTTTTAATCCATTCTCTCTTTCCACACCTTCAAGAACTCCTAATACTTGGATGTTGCTTCATTTCATAGTATCCCATAAATCTTGAAAAGTATTTTCAGTTTTTCTATTTTTTTCTTCTTTTTTTTGGGCTCTCTGAACTATTTTAAGAATTTGCCTTCTAGATCAGATATGTTTTCTTCCGCCTCACCAAGTCTGTTGTTGAAGTTTTCCACTGTATTTTCTATTTGGCATTGTGAATTTTTCATTTCTTCTGTTTGATTTCCCTTCAATATCTCAATCTCTTAGGAAAATTTCTCATCTATATCATGTACATAATTTTTTATCTAATGAATTTGCTTCTCTATGTTCCTGAAGAATTGTGCTGTCATTCTTTTGGATTTGTTTCCAGACATTTCATTAATCTCTTTATCTTAACATTCTTATAATGAAGTGTTCTGTTCCTTTGAGGGGAGTCATGTTGCCTTCCTTGTTCTTGTTTCCTGTATTTCTGTATTTATTTTTAGGCATTTGTGGAAACATTTGACAAATTTCAAATAGAGAAAATACTGAATGAAAAAAAAGGAATGCTAAGAATTAAGAGCTCAAGAACATAAAAAAATCACTGAGCTAGGCCAACTAAAAATGCTCAGAAAACACACAGAGCCATGATTAGTTGTTGTTGCTTTATTTTTACTGAATAGAAAATAAAATAAGATGTATCCTTCCCATAATCTTCTTTAACTAAACCCAAGAGACCTGTCCTCAGGTGTTTTTATCCTCAATATTCATGGATATGCTAAGTGACATGGCCAGTGAATTTTAAATTAGCAAATTAAACAAATATGTCCTTCTAGTTGTAGTAGATTCAACTCAATTTATCTTTTTTATTTACTAATTTAGCTTGCAAAATTCAGTAAGCATCTCTCACATATCATTGCTGTAATTTAGAAGGGATATTTTAATGATCCACATGTTCTTTTTTGGCACATGTAAACGGCCTGCATAATTTCCAATTACACTTAAATTTATAATTTTATGGATATATTTGCTGAATGCAAATTAGCATAATAGCTCAAGTTGTCCATAAAATTAGAAATTATACTATCCAAACTTTTTGAAACTTGATAAAAGTATTCATTTCTGCCAAATTAAAAAGAAATGATCTATGTCAAATAATGTGATATTAAACTTTTAAGATCAACCCTATTCTGAAACAAAATTGAAAAACAAAAATAAAATCCATTTTTAAAAATTTCTTAGAAGCATTGGATATATAGCAAAAGAAAAAAAAATCCTAGGCCAAAGAAGAGTGGAATAATGGAAGTGTGAGAGATAATGCACTTGATCTTAGCCAAAAGGCCAAGAAGCGATGTCTCAGAGATAATGATATGAAGAATATTTAGAACGCAGGGCATTTCAAATGGAGGAAAGGGATTGGTAGAATCTTGGTTCTGTGTTAGAATGAGAGCAAAATCCTGGAAGATATACAAAAGACCCTCCCCACAGTTGGCTGGGATAATACAATACTTTTCCCCAGGGTGAAGCAGGATCAAAAGTGGAAATAAGCACATGAGCAGCAGAGAAGAAACCAACTGTCTCAAGTCTCCACATTCGTTTATAGTGGATCCCTGATCCAGACAAAAATCTAATGCAAATTCATGGAGAAAAGTATCTTCATGTTAAATTTGAAGTTATCTCTACACATCATATTCTGAACATTTTCTTCAGAATAATGAGTAGGCCTTAGAGGAAATCTCATTACTAAGAACCAGCAAAAATAACAGAAAGACTTAAAAAGTTCTTGAGAAATTGTAATTATTGGGCCCAGACTGCAAAAGAACTATGATAGTTGTGTACAAGAAAATGAAATGCAAGCTTCAAGATGCTTGCAAGAACATCTTGAACCAAGATTCTACTGATCCCTTTCCTCCATTATGGGATAGTGGTGAAGCCACAACCTGCAATGCCAGCATCACATATGAGCACCAGTTAGAGTCCCAGCTGTTGCACATCCAATCAAGCTCCATGGTAATGCAGCAGATGATGACCCAATTGCTTGAATCCGTGATGCCTATGTGGGAGACCCAGAGTTCCAGGCTCCTAACTTCAACCTGGCTCAGATCCAGCCTTGGTAGTCATTTGGGGTGTGAACCTGCAAATGGAAAATCTCTCTGTGTCTCTCTTTCCATGGCTCTACATTTCTCTCTGTAACTCTGCCTTTTAAATAGATTAACAAATCTTTTTAAAAAGATGCTTACAGAAAGAAGATAATGCTAAAGAGGAGTGTACTACATTAGGAAAGTACACACAAATATTAGGAAAATACTTAATAGGGAATAGCTTCAGTCAAGATGTAGTAACATGGACTGGATTTATCATCTTGGTTGACACAACAACTTGACATAATATAAAAATTCGATTGGCAGTTTTGACAATAGACAAGCTCAAGTGAATGAACTGGAAAGTAAATGTGAAGAAAGACTTCAAAGTGTAGTAACAAGAAATGAAAATAAATGAGACACATAGGAGTGGGTAAGACATGTAAAGTAAGAAAAACAGATGTTTAATTATAATCCCAGAGAGCAGAGAGGAAGAGACACAAGAAAATCACAGTACATTTTATAAAAATCTCTTTTAAAATTAAACTTTGTATTTTGAGAAAATTGTAGACTCAAATATACTTACATCATAATATAGATAGATCCCCTATATCATTTTCTCAGGTTATTCCAGTAGTTACCTTTTACAAAACTATAGTACAATATCAAAATGAAGACATTTATACTGATACAGTAAAGAGCAGCTCCATTTTATAAGGATTCTTCTTATTCTTTTATAGCTATCTTTACCCCCTCTTTACTGACCTCCTGCAACAACTAATTTATGCTTCATTTCTATAAATTTGTCTTTTTATATAAGTTTTATATCATACATAAATTTTATATATGATGTTTTGAGGTTGGATTCTTTTTTCATTTATCGTTACTCCCTGGTGTTTCTGTATATCAGAAGTTCATTCCTTTTTATTGCTAGGTAGTATTCCATTGTGTAGATGTACCAATGGCTGTTAACTATTCATCTTTTGGCTACCACAAATATACATGCTATGCACATCCATGAACAGATTTTTTGCGTGGATATAAGTTTTCATCTCTCTGTGATAAATACATAAGGGTGAAATGTTATGGCATTTCCTTGTTTAGTCTTATAAGAAACTCTAAATTGTTTAAACTTTTAAGAAACTCTAAATTGTTTTCCAGACTAGCTATTTCACATTCCCACCATAAATTTTGGTGCATCGTCACCAGCATTTAGTGCTCTCACTATATATTTTTTTTTAATTTTGACTATTCTGATAGATATGTGGTAATTTCTCATCCTGATCTTAATTTGCATTTCTCTGATGACTAATAATATCTTTGGAAAACAAAAAATTTTAGTTTGCTTAGATTCAACTTATCAAATTTTCTGATTATATCAAGTCTAAAAATCATTCACCATTTGATTCATTTTGAGTGGAATTTCCCATAAGATATGAAGTTTGAACTGAAATTCTTGTTGTTGTTGTTGTCTGAGAAATCCTATTCTTCTAGAATCGTTTGTTGAAAATACTATCATTTCCTTCTCCCATTAAGTTCTTTTTGCACCTTTGTCAAAAATCATCTGACCACACTTTCTTATTTCTCTACACTGTCTCATTAGTCTTTGCACATTTTCATGTGCATCATCTTGATTATTCTAGATCTATACTTAACATCAATTTTAAATTTTATCTACTTTATTATTCTTTTTCAAGTTTTTTTAGTTCTTACAAGATATGTACCTTTGCATTAAAATGTTAGATAAAACATGTGTAAAGCAAAAATATTTTCTAGAATTTAAAAGGGAATTACACCAAATTTATAGATTAATTTTGGGGAGAACTGACATCTTTATTATGTCAAAACTTCTTATTCATGAGCGTGCTATGCCTCTTAAATTCTCTAGACATTCTTTGATTTATATCATCAATGTTTTATACTTTTTAGCGTATCAGTCCTTTAACAATTTTTTTCAGATTTATATCTAAGTATTTCATGTTCTTTGATGTGCCTAAAAGTGTATTGCTTTAAAAAAAAAGATTTATTTATTTATTTGCAAGTCAGAGTTACATAGAGAGAGGAGAGGCAGAGAGAGAGAGAGAGAGGTCTTCCATCAGGTGGTTCACTCCCCAACTGGCCGCAACGGCTGGAGCTGGCCGATCCAAAGCCAGGAGCCAGGAGCTTGTTCCGGGTCTCCCATTTGGGTGCAGGGGCCCAAGGACTTGGGCCATCTTCTACTGCTTTCCCAGTCTATAGCACGGAGCTGGATCGGAAGCAGAGCAGCCAGGACTTGAACCGGCGCCCATATTGGATGCCGGCACTTTAGGCCAGGGCGTTAACTCATTGCACCAAAGTGCCGGCCCCTAAAAGTGTATTATTTTAATTTTGTTTTCCACATATTCATTACTGGATACAGAAATGTGATTTATTTTCATGTGTTAATCATATATCCTGTAAACTTGCCAAACTTGGTAGTTCAAAAAGTGTGTGTGTGTGTGTGTGTGTATTTTTGGTAGATTCTTTGAAATTTTCAACATAGGCAATCATATCACTGGCAAATAAGACAAATTTTATTTCTTTTTTTTTCTTTTTTTTTTTCTTTTTGACAGGCAGAGTGGACAGTGAGAGAGAGAGAGAAAGGTCTTCCTTTTTGGCGTTGGTTCACCCTCCAATGGCCGCCGCGGTAGCTGCGCTGCGGCCGGCACACCGCGCTGATCCGATGGCAGGAGCCAGGTGCTTCTCCTGGTCTCCATGCGGGTGCAGGGCCCAAGCACTTGGGCCATCCTCCACTGCACTCCCTGGCCACAGCAGAGAGCTGGCTCAGAAGAGGGGCAACTGGGACAGGACCGGTGCCCCGACCGGGACTAGAACCTGGTGTGCCGGCGCCGCAAGGCGGAGGATTAGCCTAGTGAGCCGCGGCGCCGGCTCAAATTTTATTTCTTAATTTTCAATTTGTAAGCTTTAATTTCTTTTACTTGCCATGTTGTAGTGGTCAGATTTTCTAGAATTGCATAGAATAGGGATGGTTAAAGCAGGCATCTTTACTTTGTTCCCAACAACAGTAGGTGTGATAGTAGCTATACGTTTTTTGTAGATATTCTTTATCAAGTTGATGAATAGCCCTCTATTCCTGCATTACTGAGAGTTTTTGTCATTAATGAATATTAAGTTTTGTCAAATGCTTTCCTTATATCAAATTATATAATCAAATGAATTTTATTCTTTAGCTTTTTGTTATGGTGGACTTCACTGGTTGACTTTCCAATAAACTAGCCTACATTTATGAAATCCTGCTTTATCATAATGTGTAACTCTTTGTGCAAACTGTATTGATTTTATTAATATTTTGTTTGTTTTTACATATAACTGCATCAGAGATATTGGTTTGTCTTTTTTCTTTCTTTCTTTTTTTTTTTTTTTTGGTATGGTCTTTGTCTAGTTGGATTCGTGTAATAAATATTGGCATCTTAAATTAATTGAGAAGTATTTCCTCCACTTCTATTTTCTGTAGAACATTTAAAAATTTTTTGTTAAATTTTTTCCAGAGTGCCAATTAGTCATTTTTGGAACTTTTTCATCTCCTTGACTATGGATGGTTGTGAAGATTTTGCTCACCACTTAGCCTTACTGACCCAGTGGTAGGATACAAAGGCATATTTATTAGCTTCAACCAGTACAACTTTGCTCAATTTACTTGATGTTGCTTGGGAAGTACAGACTCAATTGTAGCTGGACCCTGGCAAGGGATACAGAATGCTGCCCATTTTTACTGGACCAGTAGTGGAAGGTCAATGGCACACTTTCCCAGTAGATGCCACTAGTCAGTAAGTTACAGGAATGACCAGTCTATATATGACTCTGCAGGGTGGGACTAGCAGTTAGAGTAGGCCAGAGGATAAACTTACCTCTCACTTGGCCCTACTAAAATCATGGAGGTCATGGGGGTTATTCATTGGTATTTGCCTGGAATATAATGAAAGAAATAATTAGCTTTTAAATATAGGAATCCTGACTTTTGCAGGAACTAATACTTCACTTAGAGGAGAGCAGACGGTGCCCAACATCTTGGCATCAGATGCAGAGGAGAAATTATTGAGTAATGCAATGAGACCCCTAGCATCAGGGGCTCTTTGAAATTCATTCATTAATTCATTCACTCATTCCTCCAAGCACTCACTGCTGTAGTGCCAATTAGGTAATGGTAAGTGGATATTGTCTAAGAATTCAGACAAAGTAGGGAGCAAAACAGAAGAGACTTCTGTCTTAGTAGTGTTGAAATTCTGGAGACAGACTGTGAAAAAAAGTAAATCAGCCAAGCAGGTAGTATGCTGGATAAATTGAAGGATGGAGGAAATGGAGGTAGAGATGGTGCTTATGAGAGGACTCACTGAGAAGGGAACATTTCAATAGGAACCTGAAGTCGCTGAGGAAGAGCACTGCTAGATTGCCTGTGAATGAGCCTTCCAGACAAAAGAATATGCAGGTGCAAAGGTCTTGAGATAGAAGCAAACCTTGGACATTGGAAGCATAGCAAGGAGCCCAGGGAGGGTTGGTTAGATGAATGAGCAGGAGAAGATTACATGAGGTAGGTAACGGGAGGCCAGCTCATGCAGACCTGAGACTCCAGCAGGGAACTTGGATTTTCTTTGTAAAATGGAGAGTATCTGAAAAATTGTGAGTAGCCAATGGGTAATTTGCATTCTGATAGGTTTACTTTGCAGTATTAACAATAGACTGAAGCTTGGGATGCTCCTGAAGGAATCTAGTGATAAGCAGTTCAGAGAAGAGTGGTAACAGTGGAGGTACTGGACTTGGTTAGATTCTAGATATGTTTTGAAGGCAAAAGGGACAGAATTGGTCAATAAATTGGATTGAGTCATGAAGGATTAAAAAGATTACTCCAAAATTTTAGGCATGAGCAAATGGGTTGCCATGAACTCAGGTGCAAAACATCGCAGAAGAAGCAGGTGATGGAGGGCAGGTAGGGAAGAGATGAAGTCAGCTATCAGGGTATGGACGCATCTCAGAAGTTCATTAGCCAATCAGGTGAATGAGTGGATACACAAGCCTGGGACATATAGTATCCCTCTGGCTAACAGTGAAAATACAACTTCAATTATAATGAATGCATTTTCTTTTCTCTTTTCGTATCCTGTTTAAGAGAAGTTAATGGCTGACATGACTAATCAGACCTACATTTAACACAATAGATAAGTAATGCTTGCTTCAGAATTCCAGGGACTTACTATAGAAAAATGGCTAGAATCGCATACCTCAGATAAGGAAGGAATTTGTGACTACTAAGCACAGCACCAAAGGGACCACCACCTGGTCAGGAATTCATGGTCACTAACAGTAAACAGTTAAGCCTTAGCCAAATGGACCACCACTAACTGTTTCTAAAATGGCTATGGGAGCAGACCTTGGGAATCTGCCTGACAACCAGCTCAGCCCATTTTCCTCCCTAACCTCCCCAAGGTCCCCTTTCTTCCTGTAAGATGTCCTGATAACTTTTAAATGGAGAGAAGCCACTTTTGAGACAGGAATGTCCACTTTTCTCCTAAGACAGCTAGCCTCCTGAGTAACCTGGTTTCCTTGCACCAACTCTTATCTCTGGAAAATTGGCCTTCAAGCACAGAGCAGCGCAGACCTACTTTTCCAATATCAAAAGCTTTCTCCACTCAAGTGACACTTTGCTAAGATAACTTTAGCATATTTTAAAAAGTTACACTTGGGGACTGGTGCCATGGCTCATTTGGGTAATCCTCCGCCTGTGGCACTGGTATCCCATATGGGTGTCGTGTTCTAGTCCCGGTTGCTCCTCTTCCAATCCAGCTCTCTGCTGTGGCCTAGGAAGGCAGTGGAGGATGGCCCAAGTGCTTGGGCCCCTGTACCTGCATGGGAGGTCAGGAAGAAGCACCTGGCTCCTGGCTTCAGATCAGCGCAGCACAGACCATAGCAGCCATTTGGGGAGTGAACCAAAGGAAGGAGGACCTCTCTCTCTCTCTGTTTCTCTCTCTCTCTCTCTCTCACACTGTCTAACTCTATCTGTCAAATAAATTAATTAAAAAAATACAAATAAAAAAAAGTTCCACTTGAATATCACAATGAGCAAGAATACTAACAACATAAGTGTAAGGAAGTTTCAACTGTCACCTGGGAGATTTAATGTTTTATCAGCGCTGGATGGCAAGAAGCTCTTAGTCAACCTCAGAAGACAGCAGGGTAGGGTCCCCTGGAAATGCTAGACTTGTGTCTGATGGCCAATTTGCAGTGTTCTGAGTTTGTTACTAAACAGACTTTGAAATGAAGTTGGTTTTAAACCCTGTTTTGTTGTATAATTATTGTTTGGCTTCCAGCTTTGAATACTACACCTGTCTCCCAAGACAAACTGGATGCAATTAGCCCTAAAGTCATTGACTGGCAATAAAAACACCTGTCACGTTCTCCATTCACTGAACACTGAGTTGGCTGGCTCTGCTACAGCAGGAGAAGTTAACATGTTAGTATCTTCAAGAAGGAAGAGGAAGCCTGTGAAGCGATTATCATCAGCTGTGAAGCCCCATGTCCCAAAAGAGAGATAACAAGGGGCTGGCATTATGGTGTTGCAGGTCGAGTGGCCCCTGTGACACTGGGATTCCTTGTGAGGGTGCCAGTTCACATCCTAGCTTCTCTACTTCCAATTCAGATCCCTGCTAATGGCACAAGGGGAAGTGGTGGACAAAGGTCCATGTAGTTGCGTTCCTGCCATCCTTGCTGTCATGCTCATTTGGGGAGTGAACCAGTGGATGAAATCTCTCTGTCTCAGTCTCTCATTGATTCTGCATTTCAAATAAATGAATAAGTAAGTAACTAAAAAAGAATAAAATTCTGACTTATGTCTGCTGAATTACTTCCATTCTGCAGTCTGGGCAAGGGAGAGAAGCCCTTTGATTCCATCACAAGTGTGCTGATTGTGATCGCTGAGCATGAGCAGAGATTTTTAAGATATTTTGCGGTGGACAGTCATCTTCGTCTCCTCATTTAACATCTTGATCTTTCCCTTTCTTTTGTTTTCCAGTGGAAATTGCTTTTGGAAGATGCATTAGTGTTCTATTACTGCCTTAGGAAATTAATTCTGACATAGTAGCTTAAAACTGCTCACATTTATCATCTTATTGTTCTATAGTACAAGAGTCTAAATTTTGTCTCACTGGATGAAATTCAAGGTGTTGGTAGTGCTACATTCCTTTAAGAAGGCTCCAAGGGAGACTCCATTTCCCTCTTGTTATAAGTGGAATTGTTTCCTCCCCCAAAAGATGTGTTACAGTCTTAATTCCATATACCATTACCACAGAACATTACATTACTTAAGAATAGAATCTCTGCAGATGATCAAGTTGAGATTATTAAGATGAGCCTAGTTCAATATGACTACAAGCATGTTCAAAGCAGCAGTGTGGTTCAAGTCCTTGCTCTGTCAGGTAGAGTAAAGTTGATACTCACAGGCAGAGCTGGGTCACCTGGAGGCTATCACTGGTCTTCTCTGCACTCCAGTTTTCTTGTTAGTTATAAAGAAATATCAGTTACATTTTGAGACTATCATCTGCCTTCCAGAGCTCTTGCAAAATACAAATGAGGTAACAATAAATGCTCATTTTGAAAGATGTCTTGTATGGAAGACATTACACGTGTCATCATCCTGTGATCTCTCTAACAATGATAATAGTATTGCCCCTTGGTCCTCAGGGAAAACAGGAATTCCAAAGGAAAGGGAAGATACTCAGAAAAATGCAAACTCTTACTCTTTCACAGTTCTTCTTAGAATCAATTATGGTATTGAGACCCATTCTAGGAAAAAAAGAGAAAAGAAGCAAGGTAATTATCAGTCACGGGTGTGGAAGCCTCTGGCCCATGTTTAACATCCACTCTTCATGCTAGACATCAGCTGTTGGCACTAATCACGTACAGTGGAGGAAGCCAAGTCTTGAAGTCTTGAAGTCTTGAAGTTTGCAGTGCAACGGCAGTCTGCCCCTAAACTCTTTGTACCCATCTCACTCCCTAGATAGTCTAGGGTAATCTCCCCATAATAAAGCTAAAAGTACACTCAGAGGAAAGCACCAAAACACTACCCTTGCCCAAAAAACTGAGTATGAACTCATAGCCTAGGAAGCCAGAGGTGTTTTTTTCAATGATCATTATCCAGTCTTGAATATTTAAAGATAGTATATAATTCCCACATAAATGATCAATTCTCATATTCAATATTTCCACAGTGTTCCTCCTATATTCAATAGACAAATGTTATTTTTAGATAAACAGATCCTTTCACACACAGAAAAGTGCTATTGAAGCGTTCGTTCAAGCCAAATCCACTTTCAGGAAGAATGTTGATAGTCTTCTGATGAGCACGTATTTTTTCTTCTTCCTTTCATAATTAGAAGAGAATTTTTAAATCTTAGCCAAGACGTGAGTACAAGGCAATGGAAATGTACCTAATTAAAATTCTCTTGGACCCATTCCATTTTCTTGGTCTGTTGCAAAACAAAGTATTAAATGAAGTTGCAAACAACATATCTTCCTGGTGATAGTGTTTTATCTTTTCTTCCTTTATATTGAGGGGATTATTTGCTTATGAAGCAATTTGTTTCTGATTTGATCAACCATAGTCTTGATAGTCTTGCAACCTGAACCATTTAATAAACTTTGCAAAAGCTTATCCATTTCAGCTCAGACATGGATGTTCTCAGTTACATATTTTTCATGAATTATTTTGGCGTAAATAATTTTAGATGTCTCCAGAGAACAGAACTTCTCCTTAACTTCTCTCACTACATCTGTTTATATCCTGAATACCAACCTTAACAGTTTTTCCCTTTTCTATTTAACCCTCCTCCTCCTAGTTCATCCCCTACCCCATATACATGTTGCTGTCACTCTTCCCTCTTAATTCAGTTTCAGATACAGGCACTCTCTTTAGAGTGTCTACCCTATTCTAAACCCCATAGCCACTCCTCTTGGGGACTTCCTAAAACATAATGTTGTTTGTCACCACCCACATGCAGTCACACCAAGTGCACCAACTGACCATCTGAATGTTTCTCTAACCCTGCCTCTACTCCATTCCTCCCACCAATGTTGTCATCACTCAGCTGTCATTGCAATCACCCCCTCATCTGTCTCCCTTTGCTCCATTATGATCTCCTCAAGTGTATCCCCATATTTTCCACACAGAGTTATCATCTAAAGAGAAAATCTGTCTAATTCACTCAATTGTTAAATCTGTTAGTCTACCTGTCATTCATACAGTAATAGTTTAAATGTTTGGAATCCTAAGACATTCTGTGGAGGATGACGAATATTCTTTAAATTTATTTTTTACAATTAATATTTTTATAATTTAGAATATCTTTGTGTGTGAAATAGTTGTATGAAATCTACTTTGGATTACTGGGGAAATTAAGATAGCTATATTTCTTTACTCTTCATTTTACAAAAATCTTTACTATGTATCTTTCAGGTTTATTATATCACTCTAATATCATCAAGTCTTTATAAAACCAAACTGGTTATCATCCAGAATCTTTACCACATTATTAAAAGGCTGCATCTAGTCCAAATACTCACTGATTCCTTTAAATCCTTCTGTACCTTTTGGGCCAGCCCATCGCGCTGATCTGAAGCCAGGAGCCAGGTGCTTCTCCTGGTCTCCCATGTGGGTGCAGGGCCCAAGCAGTTGGGCCATCCTCCACTGCCTTCCCGGGCCACAGCAGAGAGCTGGACTGCAAGAGGAGCAACCGGGACAGAACCGGGGGTGCCGGCGCCACAGGCAGAGGATTAGCCAACTGAGCCATGGAGCCGGCCAAGAAGTGAAGTTTTGTTTAGCTCATGGCTCTGAAGGCTGGGAGGCCCAATGTCAACAAGCTGCATCAGGTGTCTAATTACTGGTAGGGGCTCTGCAGAGTCCCAATGTGGCACAGGGCATCACTTTAGCAAGCTTAGTAGATAGATCTCTTCCCATTCTTCTAAATCCATAAATGACATCTTAAGGGCTCTATTCTCATGATCTCAATTAATCCCAACCGCCTCCTAGTGGCCCCAACTTCTATCATTAACCTATGACCTTGAAAATTAAGTTTCCAACACAGGAATTCTGGGACACATCCAAACCAATGCAGAGGCCGAGTTGGTCAGTCAGAGTCCAAACCAGGAAGCCTGAGATCCTGGCTCATTTCCTTTGTGAAAGGCAATCATTAGCCAAGCCAGAGAATCTGTGCAATGTTGATGTCTGGCATTGTTCTTGTCCAAGGCACAATTGCTGACTAACAAATTTTTTGTGACTGAGGTGACAATGTTGGCTGTTGTCCAAGCATTATCTAGTGACTGTCTAGGTTCTGCTTTTCAATATTTTTTCTACTGTACCTCACAAACAGCATCATCATCTGAATCATAATATTGTTCTTTGTTTTGTCTTAAAAGATGAGGGAGGAGGAGAGGGTTCTGAAGATGACAGAAAGTTTATAAACAACAATTGCACTACAGTGGATTTCTTGTTTAATCACCTAGCACATCATATCAGCCACAACACAAGCAGCTTAGCAGAGGGAAGAGGAACATGGATCTTAAAAGGTAGAAGGGAATATAGCTTTATATGCAAATAAGAGAAATTTCCAGACATAAAACATCACTGAAGTGATCAGGGTATTTTGTCTATAATTTAAGTCAAAACTTTTGTTTAGGAAAAAGAATTTAAGTAACTTTCGATTTTATTTCATAGATGCTATGCTCTCTTCCAATAAGCCCAAAGAGATGTCAGCTGGACTTTTTATCACAAACAGAAAATGTCCCCTGTCAGCAGCAGACAATGACAATATTTCAAAAATTGGATTACGATAACTACACATTGTTTATTTGCTTTCATGTGGTTTGTGGCTTTCCAAAATTTTCACTGTCTCCCAGCTGTCCTTTGCACTGTCACATGTGCAGAGGGCATCCTGGCATCTGTGCTATTCTCTGAGTCTGCTGTAAGATGTGTTTCCTCGCCTTTAACCTGAAGAATATCCTCCTTCCACAGAACTTTGAGAATAAAGGAACCTGTTCACCAAGCTCTAGATGATTTCTTGAAATCTTTTCCAATCACATGGAATAAAAAAACAATCTATGCCCTCATGACTCCAATTTTTCTTTTAATGTATAAAATATACAGAATTGGATGGTTTGGATTTTTTTCAAAAGGATTTTCTGAAAGCATGTTTTGCATTAAAATTTGCCTTAATTTCCACATGAAGTTATAAAAATTTTAAAAGTGCTTTATGACTGCCCTGTTACAGGAAATATAGGGTCAAATAAGAGATAGTACTAGAAAACTAAAAAAATTATGTATGAGAGAATTTAAAACAGTTCTTTACAGGTAAGACTTCAATAGCTGTGGGATTTAAGTTCATTTTTAGGATGCAAGGGGTGGTATGGTGCTGCAGTCATAGCAACGCCACTTGGAAGAGTCATAACTCTATTAAACGAATGCATTTGTGAACCTTTCCATTCCATTAATATCATGCATTTAGTGTAGAGACATGACATATACTTGATAGTTTATCATTCGGAACTGACATACAATTATCACCATTTAATAGAAGCTTATGGAACTCAGCAACGTAGTTAGGCAGTAATGTGCTGACACTGTGCGCCGGTCAGACAGCATGGGAAGCACTTGGGGCAGGGTCTCTGCAAACCTCACAGCCCCCTACAGAGGGAGGAGCAGGTGTCACTCTCACCTAAGCCAAGGAAAGGCCCAAAAACTCACTGAGGTTATAGTGGTGGCGACTGTATACTTGTTCCGACTTCAGGTTTTGTTCACAAGTAACACAGAGGACAAAACATGGGAACGACGTCAGATTAATCTGTATTTGAATCTTTGCTTTACAATTTTTAAATTTTGTGGTCATAAGGAAATAGTGTGAATACTCTGACCTTCAGTTTTCTATAAAAATAAAGAGAGCATTACCTCCTGTAAATATTTTATGAAGCTTAATTAAAATTTGTTATTCTTTACATAACAAATATTCTTTGCACAGTGTCTTTCAGATGTAATAAGAGCTAGCATGTCTTGAAATTTTACCAAGCATCTTACAAGATCATATCATTTAATATTAATAACCACCTCATGAATTGTATGTGGAGACTTCAAAACATGTGTGGAAAAATAGAATTAAAAGATAACAATTAAAACATAAGCTTTGGCCGGCGCCATGGCTTAACAGGCTAATCCTCTGCCTTGCAGCGCCGGCACACTGGGTTCTAGTCCCGGTCGGGGTGCTGGATTCTATCCCGGTTGCCCCTCTTCCAGGCCAGCTCTCTGCTATGGCCCGGGAAGGCAGTGGAGGATGGCCCATGTCCTTGGGCCCTGCACCTGCATGGAGACCAGGAGAAGCACCTGGCTCCTGGCTTCAGATCAGCGCAATGCGCCGGCCGCAGCGGCCATTGGAGGGTGAACCAATGGCAAAAAGGAAGACCTTTCTCTCTGTCTCTCTCTCTCACTATCCACTCTGCCTGTCAAAAAAATAATAATAATAAGCTTTATTTCTTAACATAATCTCCATCAGGATCAACACCCTTTTATAGTCTCTGATAACAGTGACTGAGTCCATCCCTGAAGAATTAAGGGTCCTGGAAATTTAGCCATCCCAATTCAGTCTTTTTTACATTACTGATGGAAAACTGAAAGCTCTTTAAAGATTTTTTACAGATTGGAGAACAAAAGAGAAGTCAGAAGGAGCCAAATAAGGACTGCAAGGGAGATACCTAATGACCTTCCATCAAAACTCAAGGAATTGCTCTTGTTTGATAAAAATAACATGCAGGAGCACTGTCATGGAGAATGGCTCTCTGGTGACACTGACCAGGTGACTTTCTGCTAAAACTTTGAGTGACTTTCTAAAACACTCTCCTAACAAGCAGAAGTTATCATTCCTTGGCCCTCCAGGAAGTCAACAAACAGAATACCATGTGCATCCAAAAAACTGTTGCCATGGCTTTTGATTTTGAGTGATACACTTCTGTTTTGACTGGTCCACTTCTACCTCTTAGTAGCTATGGATTTGATTGTGATTTGTCATCCGTATTGTGTTGGTAAAGCCATAGTTCATTGCCTGTTCCAATTCTTGGGAAAAATGCTTAAATGTTATTGATCCCACTTGCTGAACACTTCCACTGAAAACTCTGTTCTTGTCTGCAGCTAACCTGCTTGCAATTGTTTTGACACCCACAGAGCAGAAGGTTTACTCCACTTCAGGTTTTCCATTAGAACTGTATAAGCTGAATCAATTGAGAGGTCTAGGGTGCTGGCTACTTTTTTTTTTCTAATGTCTATTCATCAATTATATTCAATAAGAGCATGAAAAGGATCAGTTTTTCCCTTGAAAATTATGTGAATGTTCTGCTGCTGCAAGATTCATCTTCAACATCATCTCATCCCTTCTTAAATTGAGCTATCCAGTTATAGACCTCTGATTTCTTTTTTTTTTTTTTTTTGACAGGCAGAGTGGACAGTGAGAGAAAGAGACAGAGAGAAAGGTCTTCCTTTTGCCGTTGGTTCACCCTCCAATGGCCGCCGCGGTTGGCACGCTGCGGCCGACGCACCACGCCGATCCGAAGGCAGGAGCCAGGTGCTTCTCCTGGTCTCCCATGGGGTGCAGGGCCCAAGAACTTGGGCCATCCTCCACTGCACTCCCTGGCCACAGCAGAGAGCTGGCTTGGAAGAGGGGCAACCGGGACAGAATCCGGCGCCCCGACCGGGTCTAGAACCCGGTGTGCTGGCGCCGCAAGGCGGAGGTTTAGCCTATTGAGCCGTGGCGCCGGCCCGACCTCTGATTTCTTTGGGGCATTGCTCTTACAGTTTCTAAGATGCAGCAATGATTTAAATATTCCTTTACCTAATTTTACCAGAGATATAGTATTTATTTCTTCTTCAGCTTTATCAGAATTCATGTTGCTCTGATAGAATTTCCTTTCAAATTGATGTCTTACCCTTCTTGGTGCCTCGAAATACATCTTCTTCAGACATGTCATAATTCAGTATAAGTTTATGTTGGTAAAATAAATTTTGAAATTCATGCACAAATTTTTCATGATATGCATTTCCATGAATATTTAAGGATTTACCGTATTAGCTTATTCAGGCTACTATAAGAGAATATCACTGGCTATGTGGTTGAAGCAATAAATATTTGTTTCTCACAATTTTGGAAACTAAGAAATACAAAATCAAGGTTCAGGAAAATTTTGTGACTAGTGAGGGTCTATTTCCTTGTTTGTAGATGGTAATCTTTCTCTGTGTGTGTGTGTGTGTGTGTGTGAGAGAGAGAGAGAGAGAGAGAGAAAGAGGAAGAGAGAGAGAGAGAGAGAGAAATACAAGAAAGGTCTCTTTTTATGTAGACATCAATCCAACCATGAGGGATCTAACCCATAACATAATCACCTCTCAAAGCCCTACATCTTAATACCAGCCATCACATTGTGGGTAAGGATTTAAACATACAAATTTAGGAAATGACACAAACATTCAGTCCATAACATCATTTTACAAGCAGCACCTGTGTTTTCCAGACACAGGATACCTAGACATACAGAGATGATGTTCACACTGGTTTTTGTGGTAGAGACTTGTTTGAATCCCACCACATTCCAACACCCACATGTATGCTCACACTACTACACTGTCCAGTTTCTATAGGGTTTGCATGCAGACTGGGGTGTTGGGCGGCATATCCTGGCTTTTTCTCTCAGTAGCTGCACAGCCAAGGGTAAGTTACTTAGATTTCTTGAAGCTCAGTATCCTCATCTGGGAACAGGAGAAAACCATCAAATCTACCTTGTGTGTTATGTCCTGTCTTAACTGGAATAATACATATAAAATTATTAATGTAGTACTTACTTCATCATATGTGATAAATTAAGGTAAGACAACTAATAACATAAAATCAATAAAAAGTAGCAACCACTGTTGCTGGGACACCATACATTTTCAAATTAAACTCTTGCCTTTCTAGCTTGCCCTACAGTTCTTTGTAAAAACTGGGAAAAAAATAAAGTTTCACAAAAAGAAACAAAAGTTAGTATATATATTTGAATAACTGTACTCAAATTGGTGAGTTAATTTACATTCATAATGCAATACACAAATATGTGTATTATTCATTGTAAAATATTCAAACAACATATACACAAGCATTGCAAAAGGTGACACTATTCCTTAACCACCCCGGCTTCCATTTTCTTTCCTAGCAATAAGAACTGTTCATCATGGAATATGATTAATCACAATTTGGGGGAAAGTGGAATATTGTCCTTTATAGTCTTCAAAATTTTTTCAAGATAACTTTTCAAATGATTACTCAAGTATAGCCAGCTAATTTTTTTCAGACACTGACATTCAGCCTCCTGGTGAGTCAAAAAAAAAAAAAGCAGAAATAGAGGTTTCATTTTTCTCAAGGATGTACAAAATGTTCTCTTAGAGTTTCTTGTGAAAGTAATTCCATAAGTAGTCAGGAAGGCTCACATACAATCCAAACTTAATCATTATTGTTTCAAAGGCAATCCCATTCAAAGTCACTCAAGTTAAGATCACTTGCAACAGCAAAATCAAGATGAAATACGTGATAATCAAGGCTGGCATTCTGAATGCTGATATGCAAGATGAGCAGGTCTTCCACAACCCAGCAAAGAGAGATTTCACTTCTGGGTTAAGGCTATAATCAGATATCAACTGCAGTATATGTGATGGGGGCATTAGTAGTGATGAGACATGAGAGTATTTACAAAAGACTATGGAAAATAACATATGTGTTGAGCAAAAATTTTTGCATCAAAACTAAAGTTATATTGAAGGCCCATTCTACCTGGGTAGCAGGAAGGAATCTCATGCCTGACTCACCTCTGTTTCCCACTTTATCTTCGCTGATGATAAGGCAGACAATTGTAATATAAATACAGAAGCAGCAACTATACTGGCATATTACACATGGATGTTATGCTATGAAAGGCAGACTGTTAGCAGCAGGTGAAAGACTCATTTGTGTTTTAGATTTGCCTCACTGATGAATAAAAGACATACTAAGAGTCTAGGGCTGCCCTTTCTTGTGTCACACACCAGAATCAAAATGATATGAGGACACTTCCAAGTCACTGTTGAGCTGGAGCTGGGACCCTGGAGAGAGGATCAAACCATAGAAGAGATCAGAGCAGAAGAGGATGAGCAGAGGAGAAGGAGGATAATGGAGAGATGAGGGAGCACTGAACATATGAAAGGCATCTGAGATGAAGAAAAAATTCCAAACACTCCTGTGCTGCCCTCTGGACTTGGAGCACTCAGAGCCAGTTTGTTTTCTCCCAGGAGTGGACTTGACCTCAGAGCATCACCCAAGAGCTAAATATATAGTATCCTTGCATCCATGATCCCTGTGGTCTGATCCTTAGACTAAAATGAGGGACAACTGTTCTCTGTGTGTAGTAAAATGTAACAGTTTTTGGTGGGAAGACATGGTTGAAAATTTGAAAGTATTGAAGAAGCAGGCAAACCTACAAACATCTGGGCAAATATTTGCTCCCCAGTGATGGTTTATGTTACAGACACTTGATACTTAAGAAGAAAGAACCATGCTTAAGATGTAGAACCAATGGTACAAATAAAAGGCAAATGTATTGCTCATGGCTAAATGAGGTATAAGCTGCACCCCACTGTGTGGCAATGAATTGGGACTGTTTCCTATTAGAAGTCTAGTGAGGCATTTGCTGAGACGCTATGTGTGCTGAAGGATTAGCATAGCTGGCCAAACTTCTCTCCTTAGAAAGGCCACTAGCAAGGTTGGCCCTTGGCTGGTGTCTAAAAACTTGGAATTGGGAGTGGTCCCATCTCTCCCTAAGTGACCATAAGAGATTCACCGTGCCTAAAGCATTTGCATAAACAAGGTGTTGTTTCTTGAACACCTGCACTCCTTTTAGAAGTCTGAAGTTTGTGTGTATCCTAGGCAAGGGACCCACAAGATCATCCTCCAATAAAAATCTTAAACTCTGAGTCTCTAATGAGTTTCCCTGATTGGTGATATATTGTTACCAGCTCATTTCTGAGTTGCATTCTCTGTGACTCTACTGGGAGAGGACCCTGGAAGCCTGCACTTGGTTTGTCCTGACTTTGCCTCTCCCTCTTTTTACTTTGATGACTGTGTTTTTTGTGTTTCTACTATACTAAAACTCAGCCATGAATGCACCTAGATACTGAAGTCTTTGGATCCTTCCAGTGTCTCGCCAAATCTGGAGGGTAGTCTCTGGAAACCCTATAGCATTTAATCATTAGGGGAGCTATATCTTCACAGCACACAAGAGCATCTTTGGAAATGTGTACAAAAGAGTTTGTCTTCTTCCCTGTCCATTTCCCCTTCCAAGAGACTGTGATTCTACCTCTGGATCAGCCAGTGCTCTCCAAAGAGACAGAATCAATGTACACGTGGTTCACATCATCACAGGGGCAGGAAAGTTCTATAGTGGGCTTGTACGACCTACAAGCTCACAAAAACTGGAAGCCTCAGAACCAGAAAAGCAATAAAGCAAGTTTCTCATCCCAGGCACAAGGCCTGTGAGCCCCCTGGAGGGCTATGGGTACAAGTCCCAGAATCCCAAGCCAAATTTTGATGTGCAGTAGCAGCAGCAGCAGCAGACAGGGAGAGCCCAGGAACAAGAGTTCCACGCTTTCTCCACCTGGTCCACCAGTCAAGGGGGTGGTTCTCTCCCACATACAAGAAGGCAGAGTTGATCAGATTTTTATATGCTAATTTTGAGGATGAGTCATTCTGATGTCGGAGGAGAGCTCAGGCTCTTGAGGCTCTACTTGCTGCCTGCCTGTCTCCTGCCGGACTAAAAAGCTCAGTTTAACTCTCTCTGCCTCTGAAGAGTTTCACTGCTCAGAGACAAGCTTGTGTCCCCTACTGTACAGAACTGTTCTGCTCCATATTTGATCTATTATAAAAGTCAGCACACACCCGCCCTTAATCTCTGCAAATCACTAGCTCCCTCTGTTCTCTCCTATAAGGCAGAAAGGTGCCATGCCTAGTTTGTTTGTCCTTGGACTTCTAATATCAAGGACTTGCCATATTCACATTAGGAACTAAATAAATACTCCTGGAATAAATGATTATGTAATGCCTTTCTTCATGACCCATTACTGGGTGAAACCCTTGTAAGGTTATTTATTTATTTATTTACTACCAATAAAACAGAATCTCAAGATTGATTCACCACTACAGTCAATCTCCTACACTGAGGCATTTTTTTTTTCACAGAGAATTTTTGAAGGGCAGATCGAAGGTTTGAATACTTTTTCAGGGAAACAGAAGTGAGCTGGAGTCTGTGGCCACAAAACTTACACTGTGAACACCATCTATTTTAACTGATATACTAGGGAAAGTCAGCATTGAAGATTTTCAGCTGTGTGAAGTCCAACTACTAATTTTTAAAATAAATGAAACAAGAATATATTACAGTATATACTGGTCTTACATTTAAAGGGAGAAGGATTTAGCTTTCAGTAAATTTAGGTTCTGGAATTCTTTTTTATGCCTCTAATGATTACAATTGAATGGCAATCGATCTTGACAATGGGCCAGGCTCTCCCTGGAATTAACTCTGCACCGGGATCTAAGTTTCTGGTTAATATGCAGGATTGGCTTGTGGACCCAGGGCACTTCTTGAACCAGACAAACAGGACATGCATAGAAGCATCACCTGTAGGGCCTTATCTATTCTCATCAGGGGAATTATACTTGCCACCACCTGGAAAGAGCTTTGCCTTCTAACTCACCATACTGAGATATGGACAGGCTATGTGACATAAACATCTTTTATAAACCTATACCCAGTTCATGCAAACCTTTCTCTGTGGGTTATTTCAGTTCCCTTTTGCTGTTTCATTTCTTCATTCAACATTTATTGGGTTCTGGTTATGACCAGGTCTTACCCTGGCCACTGGGACATAGTAGTAAACAAGATAGACACTTTCTAAGTGTAATGAGGCTTGCTCTGTAGTAGAAAAGACAAAGTAATTAAGTGGAAACTACACAAATGAATTTATAAAGAAAATTAAATAGTGTGATGTGAAAACAACATGACTTCTAAAATGGAATCTGGAAAAACAGCCACTTCACACAATGTACAGAGGAATACAGAAAAGGAACTGGTGCCCCCCTTAGTATCATTGTGTCCATCTTTTCCGAACATAATATTCCTATTAAGGTCTCATAGCTTCTACAGTAACAGAGAACAGCAAATTATACTCTAACCACAGGGAAAATTAAGTTAACTGGGCTGTGATTGTTAATCTTCTCAAGCAGTTGCTTAAGTATTAATTGATGGTGAGGGATCAGAATACAGAGTCATGTTGCCCAACTCCAGAGAGAACAACCAGTAACTTAATAGCAATTTACAATCTAATAAAATTAAGTTTGATTTTCTATTCCAGAACCGTTGTCAAATAATGCCTTCCTTTGCCACATTTAATGACATGTGCCTCAGAAATCCTGTTTATCATTACTGAGTTATTATTTAATTAAATTTATTGACATAACATTTCCCTAACATTGAACACAGTTATAATCATGTAGGTTCTTCCTTCATATAAAGCTTCAACATTTTAGCTTGCATAAGATTACACAATCAATACATCAACAGTAAGATTATACAATACCTTGTTTCCACTGAAATAAACATTGTCATGAAAATGGGAATACATTGTCTGTCCTAATTTAGTTTTTTTTTTTTTCTGTTAGGGAACCTTTTCAAGAATAACCCCCCAGACTTCCAATTTTCATTTTATTTTTCTTTGGTGTAAAATGTGCAGTAAGTGTAGAGAACAGAAGGGATCATACTCTCTTCCATCCTGCAGCAAGATACACTTCACTTTATACCCAGAGGTTTTTCCCCTTATATGACTGGACTCATTTATATTATTTAGTCTATGGAAGAAGAGTAAAAATGAGGTTACTCTCCAATTTCTGAATTGTGTCTGTCACCTCTAACATTTTACCAGTCTTGGAACTTGTATCAACACCATTTTCTACTCAAATCTGCCTTAATATCTTAACACATTTGTAATACACTTGGGAACCTGGAGAGGGGAGGGAGGAGACATTTGTATTAATCAATTAATTATGTATTTATTTGGAAGGCAGAGAGGCAGAAATATAGAGTTATCTTGCATATATTGGTTCACTCCCCCAAATGCCCACAACAACATGGATAGACCAGGCCAAAGTCCAGAGCCCAGAACTCAATCTAGGTCTTCCATGTTGGTAGCAGGGACACAAGTGCTTGAGCCATCACATTCTGTCTGCCAGAGTATGCATTAGCAGGAAGGTAGAATTGGGAGTTGAGCCAGCACTCGAAGCCAGGCACTCCAGTATATGATGTGATGTCGTAACCCTATGGCAAATGACTGCCTTTGGAAATACTTTTTTTTTTTTTTTGAAAAATTTTCACCTATTCCCAAGGATAGGAAGGTAATTCCAGTCTTTCTGGTGGAGATATTGGAACTATCCTTGGTTCTTCTCCCTCTTCTGCTCCTGTTCAGTCATCATATACTATTCCCTCCATAGCTGTCCTCTGTTGCCTTTTTCCTATCTCTAATGTTTCTCCTGTTCCCCCACCTGCCATTGTCCTATTACAGTGTACATATGCCCCAGCTTCTCCTCTTTTTGCCTTCAATCTTTCCCCTTCAAGTCTCCTGCACAATGAGGGGAAAAAGGGTGAGTTAGGCCAGGAAAGAAGCAGCAAGATGTTGCCCTTCATTAAAAAAAGAGTTGTTTTGAGAATTCAGGCAGAAGCAGAACTTTGAACTACATAAAACCATAGACATTTTCTTTGTTTGTGAGTAAGTGAATGGTTAATCAAGTGGCTGTAGATGTCCCTCTCCAGCCCATTGAGTCATTCTCATTCTTTAAGATGAAAAATTCCAGTAGAAATTAAGTCACTTAAATTTGAAGCACCAAGTAATCCTGCCCGAACAATCACACTGATATGTCACAATCCACAAAAAAATTGAGAGATCTTTGCAAAGGCAAGAGGAGAGCAATATTACAGCATTCATTCTAATTCAGACTAAGCCCAAATCAACATTCTTAAGGTTCCTTCTAAATCTTAATGATATATGCTTCTTCTAAGGTTAGAGAGAACAGTACCTACAATCAATTTCAAACATGGTGGAGGTCAGGCCATTTTCTCAATCTGTTTTTGTCCATGTCACTATTTGTATACATATTACAAAAATATATAAAGCAGGAAATGAACATATGATTCTGAAAGATTTAAAGGGAACATAAGATAGGAATATATTGTTAAATGAATATTTGGAATAATTTTCACCCACTCGTCTTTTATTCATGTTCTTCTTTATTAATGATAATTAACATTGGTTCAAAGTAATAAGTCATCAAATATCTTTGAAATAATCAAGCAGTTAGCTTTCCTCTTTGACAAGTTGTGTGGTTCAGGGCATCTCATTCTCCATATATTATGTCTCTGTGATCATGAGAAGAAAAACCATCTCTTTAAAAAAAAACATATTTGAAAGGGGGAGAGAGAGAGAGAGAGATTGAGAAAGAGAGCAAGCTGTCATATCAGTTTATTTACTTCCCAAATACCCACAACAGTCAGGGAAGGGGAGGCCCAGGCTGAAGCAAGGGGCTAGGAACAAAACCGAGGTCTCCCATGTGGTTATAAGGAAGCTAATTACTTGAGCATGACCACTGTTCCAGGAATCTAGAATAAGGGGCCTTGGGTAGTATCAAACCCAAGCACTCTGATATGTACATAGACATCTTCACTGGTATTGTTGCCACTAGGGCAGACTCCCACCCCAAATCTCTCTCTTTAAAGAGGAACTTCTGTAGATTTAAATATATAGGATATATTTAAATAGAACTTGGACAACTCAACTCTGTAGACTTTTCTAGAATGTTAACATGGGAGTTGTAAATTTGCCAGTCACAAATAGGAAATGAGCTTTACCCCTTCTCAAAAAAGGAAGGAGATCTTAATTAGTTGCAGTTAGATGATGTAAAATTAGAGAGGAAAATTTTCTGTTAAAACACTGCTACCTGCGGGGGGAGCTGGGAGGTCCTAATTCTGTGTGAAGGAAACTCATTTGTGTCCTTTGCCATTGAAATGGGGACATGTGCATAGGATGGTTAGGATAGATTTAGCCAAGGCTGAAGGCAGAGGCAAGGTTGATGCTTCAACCCCCAAGGTGACTGTATGGGAGGATGGATTCTTTAAGGAGGGAATTCAGTTAAATGAAGTTATAGAATGAAGCCCTGTAGTATTCTGGTTGGGCTACTACAACAAATTACCACTGAATGTGTGGTTTAAACACAGACATATTTTTCTCAGTTTTGATACTGGAAAACCCAAAATCCAGGTGCCTGTTAATTAGGCTTCCAATGAGGACTTCTCTTGCTAGCTTGCATGTGGTATCTTTGCACTATCTATCTCCTCAGAAGGTGAAGAGGGTGACAGATCTGGTGGCTCCTCTTCTTCCCATAAAGACTCCAGCCCCATTGGACTGGGGTCCCACACTTAGGATTCCACTGGACATTAACTGCATCTTTTCAGATTGAGTCTTCAAATCTAGCCATATTAAAGAACGTTGTGGTGGACTCATTCTGAGAGAAGGAGCACGGCAGGGTGGGGGGCGGGCAAGAGGCACGGAGTCAGCACACAGACACGGGGAGTTGGGTGAAAGCGGGCCAGAGGTGAGCAGCCCGCAGACTTGTTTATTTCAGTTGGTGCAGCAGCTTATATGGCTGAGACAGCCAATCTGGTCAAGGGGCGGTTTATGCCCCAACCAATAACTGCCTGTTGCCAGGCAGGCTCCTTTGCCAGGTGGGTTCCAAAGCCATTCCTGAGTAACTGAAGCTCGCTTGCCAGTGGCCATCTTGCCATGGCCTTCTCGTTCTACCACAAAAGGATAGGGCTTCAACAGGTGAATTTAGGGAGGGATACAATTTAATCTGCAGCAGGATCTGAACTGGTAAGATTTGTTTTCTATTAAGAAGAGACAATGGAGAGTCAGTTCATTCTTCCTCCTCTCTCTTTCTCTCCTCCCCCCTACCCTGATGCTATGTGCATACTTTGAGAAAGGCCACATAGGAGTAAAGTAGAAAGCAAGGAAGAGAGCCCACACCAACAACTCAAATAGCCAGAACCTTGATCTTGGACTTCTATCTTCCAAAACTATGAAAAAAAAAAAGTATCTTGTTTAAGCCACTGAGTTCATGGCATCTCATTGCATTATCCCAAGCAGACTAATAGATTTGAATGATATTTTTGTTGCTAGTGTTGAGTGCTGGCCATAGCTGATACTCCAGAGCTGGGCCATCGGTAATGTGAGCACCCTCTACACTCCAAGGTTCCTCATGGAGCACAGGTCCGTCAGCCTCTCCTCTTGTTGCTCTCATCTCCCGGCCCTTCCACACTGGCAAACACTAGTCCCTGACTTCACAGTCACCTAGTCTCCTTACTCTCTTTGTTTCCTACTATCTAGGATATCTGATTTTAGAGCATTATGTTCTGATTAACACTGATCTGTTTTTCCATAAAGAGAGATTTTTCTGTAATTTGAAATATCTCTGAGATACATTGTCTCTGATATGGATATTGACTTTTTTTTGCTTCTGTTAAAACAAAAATGTTTCTCCTCAACCGAATGTGTACCTGCTGTGAAAAGCCGGGAATGTGTTAGTCAAGAACACTTGAATTTAAAAAGTACTTCAGGGGGGCTGGTACTGTGGTGTAAAGGGTTAAGCCGCCTCCTGCAGTGCCAGCATCATGGACGCAAGTTTGAGTCCTGGCTGCTCCACTTCCGATCCAGTTCTCTACTATGGCCTGGGAAAGCAGTAGAAGATGGCCCAAGTCCTTGGGCCCCTGAACCCAAGTGGGAGGCCTGGAAGTAGCTCCTGGCTCCTGGCTTCAGATCGGCACAGCTCTGGCTGTTGTGGCTAATTGGGGAGTGAACCAGTAGATGGAAAACCTCTCTCTCTCTCTCTCTCTCTCCCTCTCTCTCTCTGCCTCTCCTCTCTCTGTGTAAATCTGCCTTTCAAATAAATTAATTAATTAAAATAAATTAAAATAAAAAGTACTTCAGTATATTTTGAGACCTTATCTCATTTCTGCTACCCATAAATGAAATCTATATGTTTTGGAAAGACAGGCCAGAAGAGACAACATCATACAAGCATAGAAATAACATTGGTGTATGCGAACTGTGATTAATGCTGTAAAATAAGTTTCAATTACTCTAAAACAGGAAACTAATTAAGACAAAGAAACATGGGAAATGTTGTATAGGAAACATGTTTTTTAACTGATACTTTGAAAAATGAATAGGAGTTTGAAAAAGGAACATAAGATAAGGTATCCTAGGAGAAGCAAGCAAATACACCCATTCCTCCATTATCAGCAGGTTCTGCTTCCTCAGATTCAGCCAATAGCAGATAGGCAGCATTTGGGAAAAGTTGAACCTTCACTGAGCATGAACAGACTCTCTTCCTTGCTATTGCTTACTAACCAATACAGAATAAGTATATGCATATCATTTATATTGTAGTAGGCATTAGAAGTAATCTAGAGATTTTCAAAGTATAGAACAGGATGTGCATTTGTTACATGCAAACTATGCTGTGTGATATATGGGTCTTGAGTCTGTAGGAGTCCTGGAACCAATTCCCTGTGGATACCTTGGGACAATTTTATAATTAAAAAGCCAAAATGAGAAAATTAAAATCATTTCTTAAATATTTTAAGGAAAATTTTCTATAAATGATCTCATTTTAAACATGCCTTTTCTTTCAGTGAAAGCATTGATATTCTACTTGGGAACAGTCTACTAGTTATGTTACCAGAGAAGCAAGGGTTCCTGTCTTCGCGCAAGAAAGAATTCAGGCGTGAGACAGAGAGTATTTGGAAAGCAAAATAGCAGGGTTTATTAGGGAAGGGACATCCATAAGAATGGATGGGCACCTCTCCAGACAGAACCTGAGAGAGAGTGCCCGGTTTACATTGAGGCTAGGGTTTTTAAGGGGATGGATCTTGCCTTCCTGCTTCTTCTCCTTTTCCTCCTGAACAAAGGACTTGTTGGATGTAAATATGAAAAATTCCTTTCTGAGTTTTCCCATGAAGTTATCAGACAGGGGAAGCCTGGTTGGCATTGGCTGGGTTAGAGGAAGTACCCCTGGAATGTCAGGATCCAGGCAGGATGTTTGAAGTGCAGATACTGGACTGCACCTGGAAGGTTATGGAGATGACTTTGAGATGTGGATGCTGGACCTAGATGTCAATTCCTTAGGCCTTTGTCACACACACATAAGCTCATTTCTGACTTCCTACCTAACAGTTACTGTCTATGTTACTTATTGCTTGCACTTGGAATTTTAGAGAAGGTTCTATATTTATTTAAATTATTCTTCTTCAGGCTTTGTGCCACCCATATTTCTTTACCTTCTATGCTCAGGAAATAAAAATAAGGTTTGTCATCACTAAGAAAGAGGTGGGTCCAGTTGTGTTCAAGAAATTCTGCCACCTGCTCTTATCAGGGAGAGAAGTCTTTGCTATCAGTTTTTGTTGAAATACAATTGAAAATTCTTTTGATTCAAAGTCTAGAGAGAACTGGGAAAACTATCTCAAATAATGGGAAGAGAAGGGTGCTTACTGTAAGAACAGATGACCACCAGACTCAGGGAAGCCCTAAACAAGACCCTAAAAGGAGCATGTCTTGCTCCACACTGGGAGGCCCCAAGGCCATGTGACTCAGCTCCTCCCTACTGGGAGGACTCAGTCCTCAACTTCTGTTCAGGGCTTTTTCTGGTTCGCCTGGCCCTTGCTTCCTCTAACTTTAGCTTCTACATCATGATATCTCTGGCCTTTGTCTATATCACCACTTTTTGCTTCCTGTCAATTTTAATTTGAATATTGAGAGTGAAAATCTGGCATTGCTTTTCATGTTTCACTAGGTCCCATCTTGTTGACTGTCCCCACCCCAGGGACTGCAGATGCTTGTGTCAGAGGCCCTTTTCTGGTGCATTGAACTTGACTGTGGGTGGTAGGGAGTGGGAGTTGCCTGGCCTCAGAGGGTTTTCTCTTCAGTGGGGGCTCAAGAAATTACTTCACGTGACAGGAGTATAGTCTGAAAAGTCTCATGATTGACACCTTAGGGACAGGGACAGAAAGTGTAAATAATTAAGAGCTAAACTCGGATTTCTGTCTCCAGGGTCTTAATTACAGAAGCCCAAGAGCTCTCTGAAGAAAAATGTCAATCTACTCATTTACATGCAAACTTCTATCATCCTAACAGGATCACTTTCCAATTCAAGCTCTTTTAGATTTAAATTGAAGGTGTCCTGTGTCTCATCCTTAGCTGTAAATCTTATCTGATATCAAGGGCAGAGTGCTGGGTATCTGTGCTCTTTGCTTAAAACACACTGTTTTTCTTAAATTTCAGAGGAAACATTATATAAATTCTGTAGCAGTCCTTTCTTTTGCTATTCGCCATATGTAACAATGAGAGAACTTCAAGTTTGTAGAACACATAATTAAATGATGTTTATTTTGGTGCATAAAATTTTGAAATTCATGCATATGAAGGGTCTTTTAAAAGTTCATAGGAAATGCATATTGGGAAAAAAACTACATGTGGATTTCTAATTTGTTTTACACCAAAATAAACTTATCTCCTAATTTCATTTTTTTATGAACTTTTTGAAGTATCCTGGCTTGTTTTTGTTTTAATCTTTTTAATGGTTTAGTTCTGTTTTATATTTAAAATAAATAAATTAGTAAAGCAAACTTTTTTTCATTTTCATTTTAGAAGCTTTGCATTGCTATGTAGCTGTGAAATCTGACATGACCCCCTAAAATTTACACAAAAATGTGGCCCCTTAAAGTTCCCCAGAATTGCTATCTGGGATGCTACATGTGCTATCAGAATTTGGGGTGCCATACGATTTCAGCATACGCTTACTAATAAATCTCCAATATTAGTAAGCCCAAGAGGGTTCTTGCCTAATATTTAGAGAAGAATTCTAAATACTGGCACAGATAAACGAGGCAGCATGGTACATTTTAGGCTTTTATTTAGTGCGAGAGGTATCCAGGAAAGTGAGGGTTTAGTTCAGGTTGGAGAGAGGGGAAAGTCTGGAAACTAGGGTAGCGTCCAGAACAAGCAGGGAGCAGGCCAAAAGCCACGTGCAGCAAGCACATTGAGCTGCTGTCCATTTTAAGCTTTTATTTAGTGAGAAAGATGCATCGGAGAGTGAGTGTTTTATTAAGAGAGAGAGGTAAATCTGGGTTCGTACCGAGCACCAGGAACCAGCCACATGGAGGAGACCTAGGCCAGGAAGCCTAGGGAGGTTGGCCCAAAGGCCATGCGCCCCGGAGGCGCAGGGCTACAGCAAGCCCCCTCCTGGCAAGAGGCCAGGGAAGAAGAGAAAGCTTTTAACTCACTTCCAAAGGGGAGTGGTTAATTAATCTGATTGGCTGGTTGGCACCCAGGTGTGGCCAGGTAGGGGAGATGAGGTCACACAGGGGCGTGGTGAAGGCGTGGTCTTCCAGCTCACAAATCTAATTAATTTTAGCCTGTATGCCTGCCTACTTCAGCTGGAAGTGCAAAAAATTCCATTTGAAATGATGAGCTTGAATTCTCATACTGACTCTGCCACTAACATCCCCAGTTTCTAGGGACACTCCCTAAGCCTAAGCTCCCTCAACTCTAAGCTTTTAGGATTGGAACAGATTCTAAATTCACTTGCAGCTTGGAGAGAGGAAATGGGAGAAAAGGAAAAACTATACAGTGCTCACCCTGTCTCCTTTGCAGTTCAGTTCCCTCACCAACATGTAAAGACGGGGAAGACTTCGTGCTCAGAAGCCTATTAACTGTTTTATAGGACACACAAAACTTTGTTTAAATCATTGCTGAATTCTGAAAACTACCAGACATGAAAGCTACATACTGCAGTGGGTGTTTGGCTTAGTGATATACACAGGTTAGGACGCCCATGGCCCACATCAGAGTGCTGGGTTCAATCCTGGCTCCAGCTTCTGACTCCAATTTCCTGCTAATGCAGACCCTGGGAGGCAGCCATTGTGGAAATTTGGAGAGTAAATTAACAGATGGGAACATTCTCTCTTTCTCTCTCTCCCTCTCTGTTTCCTTCTCTCTCTCTTTCTCTCTCATTGTCTCTTTGTCTCAAATAAACAATTTTTAAATAATAGTAAAATAAATAAGACCTATACCTTATGATGCTATTTATATTATAGTCTGGGAAAGGCACAAACTTAGGGATAGATCAATGTTTGTGATCATATTTATTTTTTTTAATTAAACTTTTATTTAATGAATATAAATTTCCAAAGTACAGCTTATGGGTTACAATGGCTTCCCCCTCCCAAAACTTTCCTCCCACCCACAACCCTCCCCCCTCCCGCTCCCTCTCCCCTTCCAATCACATCATGATTCATTTTCAATTCTCTTTATATACAAAAGATGTGATCATATTTAATTGGGAGATATTTAACTCCAAATGGTGAAGCATTAAGGAATTCTAGTGATAAGAAAACTTTTTTAAAACAGTTTTTTGTTTGTTTTTTAGGATTTATTCATTTCATCTGAAAGGTGGAGTAATAGAAAAGGAGACCAAAAGAGATACAGAGGGATCTTCCCTCCACTGGTTCTTTCCTCAAATGACCACAATGGCTGGGGCTGGGCCAGCCTGGTTTTCCTGGGTGGTAGGAGCCCAGGTAATTCGCTCATCTCCCTTTGTCTTTTCAAGCACATTAGCAGAGCTAGATCGGAAGTAGAACAGCCAGGAATCCACCTGCACTCATATGGAGTGCCCACCCTTCAGGCAGTGGTTACCTCACTGTGCCACAACACAGCCTCAGGAGAACTTTTCTCTCGATGATGGTGACAGTTAAACGGCTGAACACATTTGTCAAAACTCACAAACTCATACCCAGTAAGTACATTTTTACTGTATATTAACTGTAAAGTTTAAAAACTCATTACTGATCACTGTTTTTATTGTCTATTACTGTCAGTATGTTCAAATTCTTAATAGAAGCAAATGTTGTGCAGCAGGGTAAGCCACCACTTGTGATGCTAGTTTGAGTCCAGACTTCCTGCTGATGCATCCTGGGAAGCAGCACAGCACATGATGGTTCAAGTGCTTGGGCCTCTGCCACCCATGTGAGAGACTTGGATATACTTCCAGGCTCCTAGCTTCAGCCTGACCCAGCCCTGGCTGTTGTAGGCATCTGGGGAGTAAACCAGAAGATGGAAGATCTTGCTGGCTTTCTCTCTCTCTCTCTCTCTCTCTCTCTCTCTCTCTTTATTTATTTATTTTTATTTGAAAGTCAGAGTTACAGAGAGGTAGAGACAGAGAAAAGGTCTTCGTCTTCCATCCGCTGGTTGACTCCCCAGATGGCCGCAGTGGCCAGAGCTGCACCGATCTGAAGCCAGGAGCCAGCAGCCTCCTCCAGGTCTCCCACGCGGTTGCAGGGGCCCAACGATTTGGGTCATCTTCTACTGCTTTCCCAGGCCATAGCAGAGAGCTGGATCGGAAGAGGAGCAGCTGGGACTAGGACCGGCGTCCACGTGGGATGCTGGTGTTTTAGGTCAGGGCTTTAACCCACTGTACTACAGCGCCAGCCTCTCTCTCTCTCTCTCTCTCTCTCTCTCTCTCTCTCTCTCTCTCTCATTCTACTTTTCAAATAAGTAAGTAAATAATTAAATAACTAAATAAATATTTTAAAATTATTATTAGCCCCCAGTTTGGATGCACAGTGCCATGCTGTCAGTAATATCACAGCTAAGCTATTTTTTCTTTATCTTCAGCCAGATGGTTTCATGTGTAGTGCACTTTTATGCCCCCAACACTGACCTAATTTTTAAGACAGAATTTGCAGTTCCTGCTGTTCAAGATAATGAGGTGGAACATGTCGCTTCTCAGGGTGCAAGTCTGGTTCACCAATGAGCATGCCCTTGGATGGCTGGCAATGACATGTTAACCTCAAGTGCTGCTAGTTTCCACTTGGGCACAGATTGGGTGCTATAACCAGTGGTAAAACTGCTGATTAGCATGAAAAAGTAGCAAGACAGTAACCAACCAAAGGAAAGTTCTTTTCGATATAATTGAAGTAGGAAGACGCTTAGACTCACAAGAGAGGGTAGGAATACTGGCATTGTTCATCTTCAAGTCTTCAGGGTCTCTTTGCTGAAGCACAGAGAGTGGATGCTGATTTTGCTGGGAGAAATTAACCACTCCCTGGAATAACAGAGGGTAAATGTTAACCATATCTTTTGTTCTATCTCTCTACGTAGCTGGCTTGTATTGAGTCAACGTGTTCATCATGGTGTTCTTCCATGTAATCAGCTGGGGCCTCTCTCCTATGTGTGGTCAAATCATGCTTAGATTTCTATCCTGATTCATCATGGGATGCTTGTGGTGATGGAGGGAGGGAGAGATGGAGGGAGGGAGGGAAGGAGGGAGAGAGAGAGAGAGAAACTTATGACAATACAAATGAATATCGTTTTTGGGCCCTAACCAGGAAACATAGCTCTTTTTACAATTGCCCTGATGAAGATGTTTGTCATAAAAATGGGTTTGCAGGTATTTTACTTCTTCTAGATGTTTATTTCTGAAAGAAATTTTCCCAGCAAAATAAAGTTGTGTGTGCTCTCCTACCATTTTTGACAGTTACATTAAGTGAAAATGACAGTGTTTATTAACCCTCTGGCCTCTCTCGGGGCTGTCCTTTCTGAACCAATCGCCATGATTTGCAGGAGAACATTATCCTGATTGTCCGCTTGTCCCTGATTGTTCTTGCAGCACCAGTGAAAACCTTGCCTTTGAGGGAGATAACAAGCCTCCGGGCAGTCCCTAAAACTCAGACCATTCAAAATTAATATGATGACTAGAATACCAGCTTTTTCTCCTGCCACCCACAGCAGAGGGTTCTAAAGACCCATGTAAATTTCAGCTTCTCCTCTCAGATTTTTATATAACACAGATTTATTACTGTGACCCACAAACTGGAGAAAATCATTTCCTTTTGAATGACATTTACTTAAATATCTGAAATAAACTGTTTTCTGACTGCATTTGAATGGGCTTATTGAAACACAGCTGGTCTGAGGATGAATCTGGTTTTTTGTTTATTTTTGAGTTTTCATCTAAATGATTGGAAATTCTTTCTAGTCCACCATGGAAATGAGAGATTAATGTTTCCCTTCATGCTGTGCTGGAATTGGTTGTAAAGGTGTCCCAGTTGGCGAAGACTAATGTGATGTGTCAGCTGAGGTCCTCTGAGAAACAGACATGAAGGCAGAGCTGGATGTGCAAAGCCTATGGAAGGAACACCTGGGAAGGAGAGAGATGTGGAGTGGGCAAGGAGACTGATGTGAGCCTGACACCCAGGAAACATCAGACTGTAATGCTTCCCTGAAAAGCTTCAGCTAGGCTGATGGGGAGCCCTGGCTTAAAGGGATCCTGTACCAGGAGGAAAGGACCTGGCTCTACCATTATGTCTTGTTTAGGCATTTGCTAGGAGCAGTTTATGGGGAATGTGAATTTGGCAATAGACCATGGCAAGTTTGAAGGGATGACAGCCACCAATATTGCAGGAGATCAGAGACAGCTGTCTATGAGACAGAAAGGTCACATGCTATGCCATCATTTGAGTTAACCTAAGACGTTTCTGTGATATTCTTCCTTTATTAGTTGAACATGTCTTAATCTAAAGGCTCCAAGGAATCAGCTTAAAAGAAACAATGCTATATCTGTCTTAAAGCAAATTGTTTTTTGTTCAAGGATTTAAGCCATATTTCGACAGAAACTAATTCTCAGGGTAATCAGATAGATCCATAAGCTTGAAGCATATTGACTACTTGAACATTAATTGAAATCTATAGAGTTTATTGAACACAATTTCTTTATGTTAGGGTATGTGGGGGAGTGAGGTTAATGCAGGTACGTAATGATATTGTTTCAGGTTTGTTTTATTATAGTTTTATCTCATTTACACAACAGTTTTGGGTGGGAATTCAGACAAATAACTCTCATGATTTGGACTTTTCAGCTAGTCGGGACTGGTCAAGAATTAGAGTGGAGGATGCTTACATCAACTGAGACCAACTTTTTGGGTTGGAGAAATGGGCCATGAAAAGAAAGGATGTCCAGATCAACCAATAACAAAGGGATCCGTGAGGGGACTAAGGAGAGACCCATGTGCTAAAACTGCGGGTAGAGTGGGAGTTTAGTCACAGTCCAAGTACCTCATGGCAGAAGTCGATGCACTACATCAGATAAGAAGCAACAACAAACTACCTTAATGTGATTCAGAGGGCCAAGAAGCCTGCTATCTAAAGCCAAGGTCCATCTCAGTCTGCACTGGAGGGTACTTGGCAGCGCCATTCAGAGATGTCAGAGGAAAGTAGAGTGTGGGAGAGGAGCCAGAAAATCAGCACCTAACTGGATGCAGCCATCCACTAGTTAAGGTCACCAAAAAGTGTCAGTGCATCTTGGGATATATATATTACAGGGGTTTTTACAAGACTTGACAGGTGAAATTCTATTTATCCTAAAGACTTCAGCTTATTTTCAGTGCTATTGAGCACTTGCTGTGTGTTTCACTTGTCACAGAAATAAGTGATATATAGCATGCTTCAGTTACATGCCTGCCAGGAAGGCCAGACACAACATCACAGGGACCAAGCGAATTTCATCATGGTCCCTTTTGCAGCAACCACCTGGCAAGGCAGAAAGGGCTTTGCCTAACAGTGTAGGTGCCAAAAGGGTTTGGGGTAGGGAGTCTACAGGGAATTTCACAGAAATGAAAGAATAAGGATGAAATCTAGAAAAGATTTTAAGCCTGGCTTGGGGAAAAAAAAAAAAAAACTATGTGTCATCTATCTCTTTTTATTTGGTATCTGAAAATTTTTAAAATTATGTTTATTAACAAAAATATTACATATTTTTGAACATAGTGCCACATTTCCATACACATAGATAATATGTGCTGATCACACCATGGTAATCATTTCCCTTCTTTGACAATACTTTCAGAATAGATGGTGCATTCATAAGTTTAAGCTTTTCTTTCACTCCCCTGTGGCCCAAGATTGTGGAATAATGAGAGTTGAGTTATATTTGTTAACCAAATAATTAACATTTATAAAAGTTCTAATCAAAAACACAAAAGTTAGGTCTATTTTCCAAAAGGACATCATTTAAGGGATTCCATTTTTTTTTCTGAGTATTCAGAAAAAACAAAGAAGCAAATAACTACAAAATCGTCTCGGTGGTGAAGGCATAAACTGGGTCTGTTACAACACTAACAAGAGGAAAACGACTGTGCCCAAGAACTAATTTTCCAAAAGGACGTAAGAAAGATCTATGTGTGTGATGAATGCTTTAATAAAGTTAAAATACACATATAATGATTCTCAGTCTATAGTTAACCAGATTTGACCATATTACAGCAAAACCAATACAAAGTGGAAAAACAAAGGAAGCACCTTAATCAATAGAAGTGAAAAAACTACCTGTTATTGTTAGCTTCTATATTTGAAACATAAGGAAACCATTGGTTGGACTGCATTGAGTGTGGCTATACCTGCTGGTTTAATATCAGAGTCTAATATCTTTTACAATGACATACATTTAAGTTTTTTTTTAAATATACTTATCTCAAATTAATGTGGCATTAGATGTTTTTAGTTTCTTATTAAATTAGTAAGAAATGGATTGATGGAAAGAAAGTAGAGTGTGGTAGGTCCAGCATTCACTGCATAAAAGATGAGAAGGCAACTTTAAATGAAATAACAAGGATTGCCTTTTGGCCTTAGATTCAATTATAGTTCCTCCCCCTCAATTCTAATGTATTCTCCCAAGCAGACCACAAAACTACATAACATCATTTTCTTTCATTTGATATAGTAGTAGGTCCCTTTGCTACTAGGAAAACCTTAAAATCAAAAAAGTTCAAATGTGTATTGAGTGTGTGTGTCACCGTAAACTTGACAGCACAGTTTGCACCAATGCAAATTCAGTCTTTCTCCCTCCTGGATTGTCGATACCCTTTATGACATGAAGGAGTGGAGTAAGTAGAGCTGTTTAAAGGATGACATGCAATGCAATTCCCACTAACATCAACTCATTGGACTTTGTGAAATCTATCTTTTTAGAAAAGGAATCTCTAAACTTTTGTGTGATAAGAAAGTACATGGGGATCTGCTGAAGATGCAAATAAGTGTGTCCCCTTCTCTCTTTGAGGACTCCTGCATCAAAGAGAAATTAGTCCTGGAATTGAGAACTCAGACTGTCATACACACACACACACACACACATACATGCCTGCTCTGGATTAGAAAGTTGACTCAAATTCCCTTCCTTAGTAAATTCTCTCACGCTTTCCTTGAACCCTAGACTAGGCTTCAGCATAGAAAAGTTGGGAGAAACGTGCAAATTATCTGGAAAGACAGTAAGACACATTGTTTGGACTTCCAGTCTCCAGGTTTAAATAAACAATATAGAGGGCATTGTGATAGCTGGCAGGTGCAGCCCCAGAATCCCCTTTGGAGATCATTTAAAGAGCATGAAACTTGGGAGAGATGCCAAGACTGAGAAAAAAGCAAATATCTCCTGATTTCAGGAGGGAAAGCAAGGGATCAAAATAGAAATCTCAGGCTGATGAGTTGAGCATATCATTTTAAAAATAACAATTAAAGAAAATGTTTGTGAAGAGTTAAGGAGGATATGGAATCAATATGAGCTCAATAAGAAACATATATGTCAAATAATCTCACCATTTCTCTTTTAAGTTAAAAAAGGAGAAGAACTAAAAGGAGAAGAACTATTCCTGAAAAAATGGCAGATTAGATGAACAAGAAAACTCTTCTAAGCACTAAATGCCTAAAAATACAAGGACACTTCAAAAAGTTTGTGGAAAAATGCAAGTAAAATATGTGGACTTCAGTGTAATTTTTAATCCATGCATAGTTTTTTCCACAATATTCATTTTCCATGAACTTTTTAAAGATGCCATGTATACAGATTTCAAAACTTTTTGCACCAAAACAGACTTTTAGGTCTTTCAATTTCATTTTTCTATGAACTTTTTGGTGCTTCCTTCTAGTAGTAGATTTAATGTAAAAAGGAATAAAGGACCATTTTTAAGTTTGGCTAAGCTAGGAGCAATAGAGAACAACTCAGAAGAAATAATAGGATTGCATTCAGCTAGAGATTGTAGGAGCTCTGTTCATCTGAGGACATATGCCTGAGTTTGGTGGCCTAAACTTGAACTTTAGTAGATAAACACAGGTGAGCACTGATATGAATCTTGGAACTCAAGCAAGGAGGGAGGCCTGATCAGACACTGCTAGTATGTGCCTCTAGAGATTCCAGGGAGAGATGGGAAAAATTCTGGATTCTTAATCACAAGCCAACTCTTGGGCTAGAATTCCAACTGCCTGTTTGACCTGAAATTCCCTCTATCAGAAATCTTGTAGAGAGTGTCCCCAGCCTGGGTGTTACACCAGGTGTCACTTGAAGCCAGAATTTCCTACTGGAAACAATTCTTAACATAAGTCGTAGGAATTTTCAAAGGTAAAGATCCAAGAACACTTAGAAAACGCAGCATTGAAAAAAATACATTTTAAAAATGGCACCAAAAGATTTGGTGTCATGGCATAAACCCAGTCAAAGTTGTTCAAATGTTTCAGAGGAGAAAGTACACAGTTTTCTTGAAAGGCATCTGAAGCATTTTGTGTTCATTGATGGGAAGACTAAATATTGCAAAGATGTCAATTCTCCCCAAACTGATGAGTCAATGAATTTTGCAAGCACAATTCCAATGGAGTTTTCCATGAAACTGGATAAGCTGATTCTATTAATAAGGAAAAGCAGAAGCCTCTCACTCTAAATAATCAGAGCATTCTTTAATAAAGAAGATAGGTGACAGTAAGAATGTGCCTTCTAGAAATCAGAACTAGGAATCAAGACATTGTGATACTGAGCTAGGGACTGGCCAATGGAGGAGACAGAGAGGCCAAAAATAGACCTCCATATTGTTGAACTTGGATATATGCAGAGCTGCTGACCCAGCTCTGTAAAAAAAGTGATGCTCAGATCTACTAAGACAAAAACCTGAGATATGAGTAGGTGTTTGGCACCTCTCTGCACTCAGGAGACAGCAGATGATGGTTCAAGTACTTGGGTCCTCACCACACAGACTGAGCTCTTGACTCCTGGCATTACCTTGACTCAGCCCCAGATATTATGATGTTGTGAGCATTTGGGTAGTGAACCAGCAGGTATAACATATCTATGTCTCTCTCTCTTTCTCTCTCTCTCTCTCTCTCTTTCTTCTCTCTCTCTCTCCTCTCCTCCCTCCCTCTCTCTCTCTTTCTCTCTCTGTGTAGCCCTGATTTTCAAAATAAATTTTAAAAATCTTCAACCAAAATAAACTAGTATCCAGAACAACTGCAGAACTTGTAAAAACTAAAAAGAAAATCAGACAACCCAATTGGAGAATGAGAAGCACATCTGAAAAGGTATTTCACAGAGGAAGAGCTACAAGAGACCTATCAACAAATGCTCAGTCCTATTAGGAACCCAAAACACACAAATGCACAAAAACAAAACAAAAAATGCACACAGTACATTTTACATCAGTCCCACTGGCATAAACTTAAAAACTAAAGTTTGGTTGGGTAGTAGGGTAACAGGAACTTGTAAGCTTTGCTATTAGAATGTAAGTTGATACAGTCATTGTGAGATACCATCTGGCATTCCTTAGTAAGTATGAACATAACAATGCACCATAACCAGCAACTCCATTCCTAGCTATATTTGAAAAAAAAAGAACCTTCTTGTATAACAAGACATATGTGTGACAATGTTTTAGCATTATTCATAATAGCTAAAAACTAGACAAGTAAAATGCTAGCCTGATATAATATATATAAATATATAGATATATGAAAAAAAACAAATATAACCAAAAGCATCTGTACAGATGGTTCTAAAAATGTATTGAATGGGAAAAAGCAAAACACTTAAAAACACATATAGTATTGTGATCCCATTTTTGTAAACATTTAAAAATGAAACAATATTGTTTCTGGATGCAAACATAAGTAGGTGGTAAAAATATAATGTAAGTAAAGTTAATAATGAATACTACATTCAGGATGGCAGTTACCTCTAAGTGAGGGGGGCGGGGTTGAGAAATGAAAGCATGAGGGCATCAAAGGTACTAGAACTCTTCTATTTCTTACATGTGATGTCTGTTTACTAGTACTTTTTCAAAAAGTACCTCTATGTTAGGTGCACTTTTTGTTTATGGCATTGCACAACAAATTTTAAGTATAATGTAGATGGTTAATATGTGAACACGCAATAGGCATAATGCATACTGGTGCTATTATAGACAAAACCCAGCAGTTGGATATATTTATAGATAATAGGATTACTGATCTAAGAATATTATTTGGACAATTTCATTTGGACCACAGGACTTTGTCCTGAGGCCTGAAATCCTTTCTTGTTCACAGCTTGCGTTGGTGCTTCCTTGGGTACTCTGCTCACACCATTATCAAGACATTTACCTAGAACACGGCAGATCTATGAGCTCTTGCAGAGATGAGTTTCCTTCCAGGACTGCTGAAATGTCCTCTGTTGCTTTATGTTGCAATCTAGGGCCAGGCTGAGGAAAAGGAGAGTAGAACATGCTGTTGCCAGTGAAGGCCTAAAGCCATGGCAGAGGGTGTGGACCATCTGGCCCATGTGCCTCTCAAGGCCTGCAAATCTATTTTGTCTGGCCCAGCCAAGGCAACCACAAGCAGGACTCAAAATTCAATAAGTGTATGGCAGGCTAATTTTTAAGTTGATAATTATGTATGGCCAGTGAATGGTGTTATAAATATCCAACAATCCTTGGAAGAAAAAAGGATGTTGACTGGGTGGACAAGTCAACATAATATGCATGGCAGTGATCTCAAATGTTTGAAATCAGTTGAATGAAAAGGCAAGGAGGTTTATTCAGGTCTTGATACATTTCAAGGAGACAGAACATAGACAATCATCAGAAAGAACTTCACCAAAATCTCAATTATTCAACTAAACTGAAAAATTAGATGGTGAGCTTTCTAATAGTTTTATTTAATTCATGTTGACAACTCCATTGTGCCTAATTTTAATCCAGACTCTCAAAATTACCATTTTTGTCTCAGACTGGGAGTTTCTTGAATACAAAGGTAAAGTTTTATTTCTTTGTCATTGTGTCTCCTAAGTTAATATCCTGCACAGCATATCACAAATGCTCCCCATAAACAGAACTGATGCAAGGAGTTAAGTTGATGTTGAACTACTTTGCTGCAGGAAACAATGCCATTTCTTCTCCTTTTAGTGAAAATACTTATCCTTGGCTTATTCTGCTTCCAATTTCTGCATTATATCCATGTTCCCTGATCACAATCTGGAAATTGTGCTGAAGATTGATAAAGAGGCATGTCTACTCTACCAAAAGAATTGGAGAAAGTCTATCAGGGCTGCCAGAAAGACAGATGATAAAGAGGTTGGACAATTGCAGCTGCTGAGAAAGGAAAGATGATAGCTTTCAAAAGTGTTACCAAATGATGTCATTGTAAATGGTATTATGACATAACACATACACATTATTTCTCTAGCTCAGGATACAAATATGACATCATTTCTTACATCTTCAGGTTATTGTTCAAGTTGCCTATATTGTTAGTAAAAATTATAAAATCTTTTTATGCCCTCTCCTATCCTAATACCACAAGCAAATGCCAATGGAAAACAAAGCTATCTAGGAACTTACGTTGTGCTAATTGGGACTAAGGATGACCAGAAAGAGTCCTGTTTCTGAATAGAAACTCCTGCTTTTTTTCCAACTTCTTGTTGGAAACTACTTCTGTGCAGTGTTGCAAAACTGTGTTCCTCTGCCACAATGGTTGCTGACCGGCGCCGTGGCTCACTTGGTTAATCCTCCACCTGCGGTGCCAGCACCCCAGGTTCTAGTCCCGGTTGGGGTGCTGGATTCTGTCCTGGTTGCTCCTCTTCCAGTCCAGCTCTCTGCTGTGGCCCAGGAGGGCAGTGGAGGATGGCCCAAGTGCCTGGGCCCTGTACCCACATGGAAGATTAGGAGGAAGCACCTGGTTCCTTGCTTCGGATCAGTTGGCTTTGGGTCGGCGCAGCGTCGGATGTAGTGGCCATTTTGGGGGAATGAACCAACAGAAAAGGAAGACCTTTCTCCTTTCTGTCTCTCTCTCACACTAACTCTGCCTGTCAAAACAAACAAACAAACAAACAAAAAACCTGTGTCCCTCTGCCTCAATGGTTGCTTACACTTGAATCTTCACCCATATCAGATGCTGTGCACTGTCTCCCCGAATGACAGTACCATACCAGGATACCTAGAGCCTCAGGTGCATAAGACTCTGCAGCATGCTATGCCAAAACCAACCCTGATCCTCTAACCCTCAGGACCATGATTGAGAACCAGGGTCTCTAGTTCAGCAGTCTGCCATTTATTGCTTTTTACTTACTTATTATTATTTGAGAGGCATATATATATATATATATATATATATATATGAGAGAGAGAGACAGAGAGACAGAGAGAGGGAGAGAGAGTTCTCATTTATCTGCTCACTCCCAAAATATCAGTAGTAGCCAGGGGGCCAAAGCCAGGAACCAGAAACTCAATCCAGGACTTCCACATGGGTGACAGGGACTCACTATTTGATCCATCACCTGCTGCCTTCCAAAGCACACATTATCAGGAAGCTGGAGTCAGATGCCAGAGCTCAGGCACTCTAATGTGAGATGTGGGCTCTCAGCCAACATTCAAATTTCTAGGCCCTTGCCCTGACATTTTTAAGCATATTTCATTCTAACCCACTTGGTGTATGCTATTCTATTGCTTCTTCAGTAAACCCAACAACATAGTTTTCTGACTGTGAACCCCAGGGAGCATTAGTTAGAGTCTAAATCCTTTCCCTTTCAGAAAGCATGTACTCCCTTTGACATCACATAGAATATTTATCTTCTGGGACTTCTCCTTCATTTTTCTCCAGGGCCAAGAGACTTATTTAACCCACAAGCAACAAAGACATCAACTATAACATATCTTTCAGAACCTAAGGAGTACTATTGGGCCAGGTGCCCCATTTCATCTTTATCTTGATTGATAAATAGAGCCCAACGTGGCCATAACCCAAATGAATAAGGGATTTTTTTTATTATATGCTATTCTTGCCTGGTACCAAATGGGTGCCACCAAAAATAAACTCCATAAATTCAACTCCCAAAATATGGAATAAAGCGAATCAGGACTGCAGCTATCTTGGCTTGTGTTATCCCTAACAGTACTCCACACAACTCTTAATTTTTTTTCTAGCCTAAAATTCTTATTTTATTTTTCCAACCTTTAATTTTGAAAAACGAAATCCAGCAGAAAATTTAAAAGGAAAGCATGATGAAAACCCATATGGCCTTCATCTAGATTCACTAATCCCTCCCCCAACTGTCTCTCTCCCTCCCTCCCTCCTTCTCTCCCTCTCTCCCCCTCTCTCTCTCTTTTTTCTTTCTTTCTCTTTTTCTCTCCCATATATGTCTTTACTTGTACTTGAAAAAAGTATGAGAAAAATGGAATTAGAAGATGTTTATTTTCATACAAAAATGAAATACAATAATGATTTTCATAATATTTATGTTTATGAATCTTTGGAAGAATCCATGTAGATATTGATTTCAAAATCTTTTGCACCAAAAGAAACTTATCTTTTCATCCATTTTCCATGATCTTTTTGGTTCATTTTTCCATGAACTTATATAGATAATGTAAATATTATTTATAGATATTCTTGCATAGGTTTGAGCTGAATCATTTGAAAATTAGTTTCAAACATTAAAATATTTCATCTCTGTATATATTTCCTTATTTTTTTAAAGATTCATTTCTTTATTTAATCCAAAATTCAGAGCAATGGAGAGAGAGGAAGGGAAGAGAGATCTTCCATCTGCTGGTTCACTCCCCAAATTCAGACAATAGCCTGGACTGGGCCAGGTCAATGCCAGTAGCCATGGAACTCCATCCAGGATTCCTATATGAGTGGCAAAGGCCCAAGTACAAGCACAATGTTCTGCCTTCCTAAATGTATTAGCAGGAAGCTGGATAAGAACTTGAGCTGCTGGGTCTCAAACCAGCATTCTTATACAGGATATCTGTGTAGCAAGTGGCAACTTGGGCTGCTGCACCACAATGCTGGCCCCCCTCATGAATTTCATAAGACTCAGGATATAAGGCAGTAGAGTTGCTTCTTTCAGGAAATAAACATTGATAAATATCTTTACAGTCCATATTTAAATACCTTTTTTTAAATTTTCTCTTCATATCCAATAAAGAACTTGTCTGCATTTATGTCTCAGGTTTTCCTAATCAACTGCACCTGTTATGAAATTCACATTATTATTATTCCGCCAACTATTATGTAGCTTCATTGTTCATATTTTGAGAGCTTGGGGATGTTTTATAGAATGTCCCTTTGTTTGTATTTGTGTAAGTATTTCTTGGTAATGAGATTCAGATTAGATATGTTTGACATATTGAAGATACTGTTTTAGCAGTGCTATTACTTAATTATTAAACATTCTCTTTAAATATCTTTTTCTCCTTAAATATCTTTAAGGCAGCTTTCATATCTCAGGAGATCCTTCGAGGATCTCATAAGGACTTTAGTGGGCCCTGGGCATTTTTCCCATTGTGGACTTCTTCCTCCATAAAAAATATTAAAAATTATATTATACAATGATATTGGTATAAAGACTAATGTAGTCAGCCTATATTTGTTACTAGATACTAATTATACTTTTTTATTCTGACTTTAAAGAAATTAAAAATTTTTAAAGGATTTATTTATTTACTTGAAAGTCAGAGTTACACAGAGAGAGAAGGAGAGAGAGAGAGAGAGAGAGAGAGAGAGAGAGAGAGAGAGAGAGAGAGAGTCTTTCATCTGCTGACTCACTCCCCACCTGGCCGCAACTGCCAGAGCTGTGCCAATCTGAAGCCAGGAGCCAGGAGCTTCCTCTGGGTCTCCTATGTGGGTGCAGAGGCCCAAGGACTTGGGCCACCCTCCACTGCCTTCTCAGGCCACAGCAGAGAGCTGGTCAGAAGTGGAGCAACCAGGACCTGAACTGGCATCCACATGGGATGCCAGAACTGCAAGAGGCAGCCCTACCTGCTGTGTCACAGTGCCGGCCCCAAGAAACTAACATTGGTACACTATTTTGGGAAGGGAATATTCATATCATTTGCCCATTTTTCAATTGGATTATTTGGAATTTTGTTACTAAAATTTTTAAAATTATGTATATATTTGAGAGATAGAGTTACAGACAGTGATAGAGAAAGACGGGAGGGTAAAGTCTTCCATCTGCTAGTTCACTCCCCAAATGGCCACAGTGACCACAGGTGGGCCAATCTGAAGCCAGGAGCCAGGAGCTTCTTCCAGGTCTCTCACGTGGGTGCAGGGGCCCAAGCACTTGGGCCATCTTCCATTGCTTTCCAAAGCCATAAAAAGAGAGCTGGATCAGAAGAGGAACAGCTAGGACACAAACCAGCACCCATATGGGATGCTGGCCCCTCAGGCAGAGGCTTAGCCAAATACATCACAGCACCACCCCATTACTGAATTTTTGAGCTCCTCATATGTTATTGACATCAATCGTATATCAGATGAATAGTCTCAAAAATTCCAATGTACACTATCTCTTTGACTCTTTGCTGTGCATCAGTTTTTTAGTTTGATACAATCCCATTGGTCCAGTTTTGCTTTCATTACCTATTATTTCATGAAACTCATTGCCTTAAAGCGTTTCCCCTACTCTGTCTTCTAGTAGTGTCATTGTTTTAGATCTTACATTTATGTCTTTGATATATTTTGTATAGGGTGAGAGGTGGGGGTCAAGTTTTTATTATTTAGCCATGAAAAAGCATGAGATGCTATAATTTGCAGCAAAATGGATGGAACTGGAGGACATCATGCTAAGTGAAATGTTAGACTCAGAAAGATAAATACTGCATATTGTCTCTCTCATATGTGAAGGCAGTCAGGTAAGGAGCCAACCCCTTTCTCTGGATGACATCGGTACCCGAAGTGTGGTCTCAGCACCACTTGTCCTCCTCTATTGGTATAACCTACATCACTATTAAAATATGGACTTTGCAAGAGAAAATCAGCCTGCTCACAGTAGCAGAAAAGACTGCAGTTTGGCACAGAGAACTTCTCCTCAGTCAAGACTTTCAGTCTGGAAATGATGCTAATGAATGCTGTTTGCCAACTGACTCTGTGAAGGCTTCCACTGGGGAAAGTACAGATGCACTGTATGGGATGCTCTGAAGCCTGTTTCCTCCTGACCTCATCTGAGCTGCCATGTGTTTAGCACTCCTTATGTCCCAGACACTTGCAATGTGTTGTATATCCGGTCATTTATCTCCACACTAGTTCCTGCTAGAGGGCTACCGTCATTCCTGCTCCACAAGGGGAGCTATGGAGGCTTTCAAGTTCAAGTAACTTGCCCAGGTTCTGCCACAATCAGATGAACAGGATTCAGACCAGACTTGTCCTGTGCCCACATTCCCAAATGGTAATCTGAATGCCCACCTCAGATCTGCAGGGGAGCCACGTGCTGGAGACTGAACAGGGCAAGAGTGAAGAGGGCAAGGGATCAGGAACTTCTGTGTGCGAACTTCTCTCTCTTACACACACACACGCACACACACAGAAAGACAGAAGGAGAGAGAGAAACAGAGAGAGAGAGGAAAAACACCATTCAACTTGCTTAATCCATTTCCTCATTTCAGGTGCTAGCACATATAAGGTCCCTGGAGATTCTTAGGGTAAATTTTCAAAGAAAAAAAAAAAACTCTTCATTCAGTCTAATTTCATTACCTAAACACAACCATCCCCTTCTCATTCTCAAACTTACCTGCAAAACAGTATGTTCTTACAGAATAGACATTCACAGGGCAACCTCTGAAAGCTTGATAAATGCCTCTTACTGTCAACACTAAGTAACTTATTTAGTATGGGGCAGCATAAGCTAATGAAAATCACTTAAAAGAAGGAAACCTTGAAATACAAACACATCTATAGCCTTAAAAATAACGAAGCACTTTTGAAATTGTGCTGGGAAGTTGAACAGTGCCGTCATTATTTGACAAACTGCTGTTTCTTTGGGAAGGTGACATATTTGTGGACTTGGCAGTGCATTTGTTGCATTCCCTGTGAGCCGTGGACTCAAAGCCAAGGCTGCAGTGCTTCATTCTCCAATCAAAAGGAGCAGGAGAGGCGAGGCTGATTCTGTACCAGGCGTGCGCCCAGGGTCCGTCGTGAAGCTGAGATAAGAGCTGAGCCCACTCTGTAGCAGCAGCCAGTTCATTAATCGGCTGCGGCTGCGGCTCGCCAGCCAACACACAGCAGCAAGTAATAAAAGAAAGGCTGTGTGGGCTGGTGGTAAAAGGCGTCTGAGGGAAAGGCTGTGACTAAGGCTCCGCTGATCGATGGATCATCAGTGGAGCTGGGGCCGGAACGTGTGCCTCTCTGTGGAGCCTGCCGCGGTCACGCTCGTCGTCCCACGACCAGCTCCACAGCTCTGCCCCAGGACAGCATTTGCTCCACTCAAGGATGGGGGCTGAGTTTGAGGACATCTACGTAAAGTTTATTTGGGCCCCACGGTCTGAAGTACATGTATATGGTATGGATAAATACTGATATAAATAATTTATATCAGATGACTCTCCCTTACACAAAACTCTCAACTAATACCCTCCCCAAGAGGTGAGTTTAATTCCTCTCATTCTCCACTCTCTGCCGATGAGTTAAACCTAGTGACTCATTTCCAATTAAGAGTCAGGAAGGGAAAAATAGGAACTTTGCTGTGGAGAGACCTGGCAGACATTCGCTTCACCAAGTGATAAAGGTTAACATCATCAGTGATGTCCCACGGACCTCATGTAACCCCTGATACGATACAATGAGAAGGGGACTTCACCTCTGTGGGATTCTTTGCAAAACCCTATTTTCCCAGTCTAATTACGAGGAAAACATCAGACAAGTCCAGGTTGTCTGGGTATCTGGCCTCTCTAAGAAGGTCAAGTTCAGGAAAAACAAAGAAAATCCAAGAAACTGCCCCAGACCAGTGAAGAGTAAGGAGATGTGACAACCAAATGCACGGTGGTATCCTGCTGCTAGAGAATACTCCCAAACATTGTCAGAGTAACTTTTGTAGAACCAAAAACTAGATCTGTTCTACCAACATGCAGCAAGCCAGTTACTGGCACTGGAGTGATGGGAAAGAATAGGAGTTTATTTGCAAGGCACAAAGCAAGGAGTTAGGCAGCTATCACCCAATTCCTAGATTTGCTGAGGGTTAAAGGCAGTGAATTTTATCATTTAAAGTAGAGGTTGAACAGTGAATGATCATTTCACGTTTGGGCCTCTGATTGGGCCACAGCTTACATAGTCTTCATGTGATTGGTCACTGATAGGGGGCTTCCTTTGAAATAGCCTCTGTTGGCCTCTGGTCTATAATGGATATGTGTAGATATGGTATTATTTTGTTTGCCCAGGGCCTATGAGTTCCTGTGAAAGTCTCAGAATAGAGGCTGGCCCTGAGATGTTAACTAAAAGGACCATTTGAGTGTTTATGAATCAGGGTCTTGGCTCTGATTTTACCCTTGTGTCACTCTTCATCTAATGAGCAACTTCTTACAGAGAAACTGCAAGTTGAGAGAGATACTGAGGCCAGATAAAATCAAAGGCATTCGGGGCAGGAGGTTCAGTGCACAGGATCCTGGAGCAGAAAGAGGAGAGTCGTAGAAAATCTAGTGAAACGTAATCAAAGTCAGGAATTTACTTAGTAATGTGTGGGGTAGGTAATCCCTGAAATACATTGCAGGGATCAAAGGCCCCAGCTGGGCTCAGAGAGACCCCCAGCTAGAATTAATCTAGGTTCTTGTATCCCCACATATAAGAATATAACCAGCACACATAGATAGAAGTGAACAGAAAACTAAGATACATGGAATGCAAAGGGATAGTACACACCCAGTTATTAGATGTGGGCAACCTCAAGAAAAAGAATTGCCTCCCCCAGGCAGAGGGTGTCATTTTCATAGTAAGGATGGTGCTCAGGGCAGGCCCTAATTGAAGATCCAAGGAGGCAGGGTTGGAACGGTACACATGGTGGTCTCCAGGAATGTGTCATGGCATTAGGAGCATGATGGAAAACGGGAGGCTTAGCTACGTGATCAGGGTGGGTGTGCCATGTCCTCAGCCATACTGAATTGATGCGGAGGACGCCAGGATTTGGGCAGTGTGCATGGCTTGAGTGCTGGCAGTCTTCAGGGGCTTGTCCCTCACTGACTCCCTGCCTACCTCATATCAGTGGTAATACACAGGGGCAGTGTCTTAGTGTTGATTAGTGTCCTGTGGTAATGTTAGATCTTGCAGGAGGTGATCACACGGAACTCTTTGAAGTATCATTTCAACTTTTCCACAAATGATAGAGGAGGAAAACATAACTTCTCCTGTATCCTTCTGAGTTCTCAGCTGGGACCCTGTAACAAAACATGGATTAATAACAACAGATGGCCAGCGCTGCAGCTCACTAGGCTAATCCTCTGCCTGCGGTGCCAGCACCCTGGGTTCTAGTCCCGGTTAGGGCACCAGTTCTGTCCTGGTTGCTCCTCTTCCAGTCCAGCTCTCTGCTGTGGCCCGGGGAAGGCAGTGGAGGATGGCCCAAAGTGCTTGGGCCCTGCACCCGCATGGGAGACCAGGAAGAAGCACCTGGCTCCTGGCTTTGGATCCGCGCAGCGCGCCGGCCATAGCTACCATTTGGGGGGTGAACCAACGGAAGGAAGAACTTTCTCTCTGTCTCTGTCTCTCTCTCTCTCACTGTCTAACTCTGCCTGTTAAAAAAAACAACAACAGAAAACAAAGGAAAGATTGTTAACGTGTGTACCTCACAAGTATGCTTGAGATTTACCTACAGAAAATAAGTAAATCTCAAAGAGATGGCTTCAAACTCCAGTTTATATCACATCCACAATGAATAGTACAATTTTGGAGAAGAGAGAAGACCAAGGAAAAGGATTTCAGGTCTCTGCTGTGCACAAATTATGAGAAGGCAAATAGATAGGAAACAGATGGTAGATGAAGGTCATTTAGTAGTTTGTTATGTTGAGTCCCTTCCCACAGTCTGATCAGGGTCTATAGGTACCTCCTGTGACCAACTCTGTCCTTCCAGGTAGTGAAGGGGGAAGGGGCACCTTTATAAATCTATGTTCTGCCTTTAGACAAATAGGCAGAGGACACAAGTTTGCCTTGTATCTGCTTTTTATCAATTTCCTTCAGCTCAACCTAGCCCTTATGTAACCTGAAAAATCCAAAATGATCCCCAAATAAAATTATTTAATAAAAAAAAAGAAAGCAAAACCTTACTAGTCTCTAAAAATTGAGTATGATATTATGGCTGTTTATTTTCTATAATTCAAGATGTATTCCCCTCCTGACAATTGACTCATGTTTGCAAGATGCCATTTTAATTTCTAGAGTGTTCAGGCTGTAATTCTTTCACAATAAAAATGTTTGCTCAAACAAGTGACTATTGATAATCTTCAAGCTGCTAAGGGCTGCACAGGCATGAGACTGGAGGGCAAGCTGAATGAGCCTGCAGAGGGCAGCCTAGGCAACAATATCCTGACAGAGGCTGGTGGTCAGGAAGGCAGGAGCAGGCACAGGGCCACATAATGCTAACCTGTTCTGGCCAGTGGACTGTCTCCACCCTCCCAAGCATCCTCAAGGGACAGAAATAGGCTAGGGGACAGGTAAGAAAAAAGTAGGGAAGGCAAATTGCTGTTCCTCGTTAGCACATCAGTCTCATGTGCATAGAAAAGGTATTCACAAAGTTCATTAAAAATGTATATTATGAAAAAATTCTGCATGGATTTCAAATTTTTTGCAGCAAAATAAACATCTTTAATTTATATTTTAAAAAGTAATTTTGTTTAGAAACCTGTGTTTCTTTTAGAATATTTATTTACTTATTTTCATATATTTAGGATGCAGAAAAAGAGATCTTTTTTGCTGATTCACTTTCCAATGCTCAAAAAAGCCAGGGCTAAGCCAGACTGAAGCTGGGAGTGCAGAAATTAATCTACGATGGACCCAAGCACTTTAGCTACCATATAGTGTCTCCCATAGTCCACATTAGCAGGAAGCTGGATCAGCAGCAGAGCAGATAAGCCTAGACTCAGCCAATCCAGGCACTTGCAGGTCTCCCAAGTGGCAAAGTAGCTGCAGCACCAAATGTTCCTTCCTAAACTTATTTTTTAATTCAATGTTTCTAAGAATACTAGTCCCCTAGTACAACCTTCCCTGCTCACCTACCCCTACATCTTGACTCTCCCAATTCCCTGGAAGCCTGTTTGTCCACCATGCAGATCTGCACAGCCTCCTGCCTTGAGAGTGGCCACCAATGTCCTAGCAATGAAGGAGGTGTCAGGGTTTGCAGCTTCTGCAAAGGCTGTTGGATGAGTCTGATTCTGCAGCTGGTACTGAAGTAAGTTTAGCTTCTTGGGCACCTTAACATAGTACTGTACTTTCTCAAATATTGCCAAGTTAATCTGTGAAGGTTTAGCAAAATAAGCATCATTTTAGAGCACTATCTGTCTGTAAATTGGAGCTACTGATTTATGTAGATGGTTTAGAACATTTAGAAGTTGGGAATTGCTTGATCATTGAAATGATGGGCTCTGGTAGGCTGAAAAATGGAATATTCTGGCTTGGGTTTATATTATGAAAACAAAAAAGCAACTCAATTTGTATAAGAAGTATTTAAAATGAAAAATGAGAAGGAATTGGAATCCAACTATAGTAAGCCATGTGACTTAAGCTCTTGCTAAGTGTAAATGCAACACGAGTGTCAGGCAGTGCTTGACATAAAGGACATCCCAAGGCAGGGACATTGCTTGGAAGAGCACATATTTTCTATAAGTATAATGATATTGCAGGAGGTTAGAAAGCAAGACTGAGATATGAAATAATTTGGCACTTTCCTATCATGGAGTCCTCTTTCAAAATGAAAATGTCTATCTTCATTCTCCCTCATGGATCCCAGTAATGAATTATACATTTTTCATGAGAATTGAATAGGTATACAGATAAATATTTTCCTAGGGTGCAAGTGAAAGAGTGGAACTTGAATTGAATTATGAGTTTTCTCCATAGGAAACTACTCTAAAACAAGGATTCTAGTGATCTTTATATGTACTTAGGAAGGCAAACATTCTTGAATAGCATTTTCAAATTTGTCAGGAGAGAACAACTCAAAACTTAGGTAAGTTTCTTTACTCATTTAAATAACTCCTTTTGAAATTACATTGGATCTGTACTTCTGAACAATTCTTTTGTGTGGTCAATGGATTAGTATTTTCTGGAAAGCTATGCAATAAAAATACGATCAGTGTATGACATTATTGGAAAATTAAAAAGTAGGACTTTGGTATCCTGCAAAGAAACAGGCCACAGTTTCATATCCCAAGAGGAGGATATGAGTCAGAACACCTCCATTCCAACCATTCTGTTTCAGAGCTGTGGCACTGGAGTCAGACAACAATTAGGAAGTGGAAAGATATGACAGCTTGATCTGTCATTTCCTTTGAGGCAAAATTACTGCTTCCGATATTGGAAAATCATTGTGTTTGCTTTGCTTCCCTTTGGTGATCAGAAGGTCTCTAGAGCAGTTAGCCTACCTCAGTGCACAAGAGGTTGGACCAACATACATAAGAGAGAATCTGGGTTCTACATCTCAGGCAGTGAAGAAGTCAATTTCTAAAACTCTTAATTAAATCACAGATGGACATTACAATGTGAATTTCCTGTAGCATTATACCCAATAGAAGGAATAAGAAATCCAGTGGAGGGTGGGTATTTGGCTTAGTGGTTAAGATGTTTGCATCTCATATTGGAGCTGGTATTTGATATCTGCTGCATGGCTCCTGACTCCAGCTTCCTGCTAATACAGACCCTGAGAGGTAGCAGTAATCCGCATGTAATTGGGTTCCTGATATCCACTTGAAAGATCCAGATGGCTCCTGGCTTTGGAATTTGGGGAGTGAATCAGAGGGTAGAAGAGCTCCACTTCCCCCTGTCTCTCACACAAACAAAACCAGAAAAACAAAACACAAGAAATCCAGTAGAAAAATTTCTCCTTTACCTATCACCACCCTTGACTCTTTTGTCTACTAGGTAAACTCTTGAGCTGTTGGTGCTCCTGATGTAAGCATCCCCTCAATAAGTGTGGTTTTACTGAGATTTGGAGTAAAATGATGTAGTTAGAGCCTGCTTGAATGGAAAAGTTTAATCAGAATTCATGAACATCATCATGCTCACTAGCATTACACAGATAGGGAATTAAATATCTCAAGTTCAGGTCACAATGGAGCTTTTTCAGTTTTATATGAGTAAAGTCTCTCTCCATAATGCAACAGATTAACTATTCCCTCTCCTTTGTCATATCTCACCGTGAACAATCCACTTCTTATATTTGGGAATACAGACTACTAATAGGAAAATAAAGTAAGAGCACATTTTTGTCAGTTATTGTAGTACTTATTCTGGTAATTACATCTACCATGGGAGACACTGACTGCAAAATTGTGCATATGCATATAATTTTTATTCCTTTTCTCAGGATCATTGATTCTGTGACTCTTTTATGTACCAATGTTTGTGTAAATGAAAATTTTTCAGCACAGAAGATCCAACTCATTGCACAGATCTTCAGAAGGGTCCTTACATCAAAGTTCAGGAAGTATTATTTTCAGATATACCTATAATTGTAATTTGCTTTGTGCCTATGTATGATATGTGACACACACATGTATGACATATTGGCATATGCATTTTAATGCTTATTTATTTAATTTATTTGAAATGGGAAGAGAGGGAGAGAGGGGTGGGAGAGAGAGAGATCCTTCATTTGCCAGTTCACTCCCCAAATGCCTACAACAGCAAGGGCTGGGAAAGGCTGAAGTCAGGAGCCCAGAACTCCATCCAGGAATTACACATAGGTGGCAGGGACACAAACATTTGAGTCATCATTCACTTCTTCCCAGATGCATAAACAGGGAGCTGGAGTGGAAGCAGAGTACCTGGGCCTCAAATGGCACTCCCACATGGATGCAGGCATCCCAAAGTGGCAGTTCAGCACTCTGTGCCACAACACTTGCCCCAAGTTAATTGTTGAAATCCCACATGTCCCATTCTTCATACTGATTTCACTCTTAGTTATTCTCTTTATTCCTTCTGAAAGTTCATAGTTAAGGATCCCCTTTAGGTACATTTAGGGAGTAATGGCTTACCCATTACTTCAGGAGAAATATGGAGGTTGAAACAGACTAGGACTACCGCAAGTGTTTGCACCCTGTTGGTTCACTGTGAAACACCAGACACAGTGCCTGCATTTGGCAGTTGTGGTGATCTGAAGATCAACATTCAAAGCCAAGCTGCTGGTCAGTGTTCTAACTGGGACACAGCAGAACGTAGTCAATAACAGGAGTGGGAGCCTGGCTGCCTTTTCCTAGCCATCTTCAGGTGACACACTTTTTGCCTGTCCTGACCTACAGGGGCTTCCTGTCTTCTTAGAAACCCAGATAAACCCAGTCAGGTTCTGATCTGGTATCTTCACAGAATAAGCTATTTGTGAGACAAAGAGCAAGCAGTCTTACACTGCTCCCACACCATGCACTACTCAGTGAAATACATATGCAGAGTATTTACCAGAAAACAAAATATAATTAGATAAAAAGCATTATTATTTGACAGATATTACTGGTTTTGCACAATATTTTATCTAACATGGACTATATTTCTTGGTCTAAAATTCCTTCTGTTAGTTGCATTTATGATGTTTTCTATAAGAATTAAGAAGAAACTTGCAGCACAAATATAAAATATTGGTTGGGCAGTTGGCCTACTGGTTAGGACATCTGCATTCTGTATCAGAGTAAATAGGTTTGCTACCTAACTGTGGCTCCATATTCTAGCTTCCTGCTAATGCAGACCCTGGAAGGCAGCAAGTGATGGTTCGAGAAATTGGGATCTTGTCACCCATTTGGGACACCTGGATTATGTTCCTGATTTCTGGCCTCAGCCTCCATCCAGAAGATAGAAGCTTTGTCTGTCTGTATCTGCGTCTGTCTCTCTCATTTTGCTGTTCAAATTAATAAATTAACTAGTTAAATTTTAAAAGTGTAAACTGAGACAGTACTAAAGTGAACATATAAATATAAATTCAAATTCAAGCTCTGTAAATATACTAAACTTAAAGCTAATCTACAATTACTTCAAAAACCCTTTTAACTGAACTTAAAAGACAGGATATTCATGATTGGAGCCAACTGCAAATAGCATATAAATATATAATTAAATATATTTAAAAGAATGCATTTCAAATTTATAGACTCCAACCCAGCAATCATCCTTTCTAAAGCATAATTCAACCCTATTTTTTTTAATTCTTGGAACCATCCCTCATTATATATGAATTGTTCCATAAATTACATTCAGTGATCCCAAGCCCACTCTAGAAGGTCTAATGAGGAATTAAGCAATTCAAATGGTTTTGAGTATATCACATATAACTTTGATGTCAATTACATTTATGTAGAAAGGTATTATAATCAAAATACCTTTGAGGAAAAAATGTTCTTGGCACAATACTAAACACATAAGAGCTGTTCTAATTGTGTTTAATATTTTTGGCATGGTATCAAATTCCTGTGGTATTGAAAAATTACAGTGGGAAATCTTTATTCCAAAGTGGTTACTAAAACAAATAAAGCCTATACACAGCAGACTTGCAAGTATTGCTGTACTTAGATGTGGAACAAACTGCTTCCTCAGCCAGAGAGGAAGATAATGATCCAAGCTAAGCTCAGCCCCCAGTTAAGAATCAAGGGACACTGCTAGCAGGACACACAGTACCCAAAGGAAGCTGCAAAGTCAGGTGCAATGCAAGCTAATTGTTCCCCCTAGGAAACAGCAAATGTGTGGCATCAACATCAGGGAACACAGCTGATAGTAACACTCCAGAACCAGTTATTAGTTTGTTGGTTGAATTATTTAGTCACGCATTCAGCAGATGTCATTTGGAATCTTACTGTTTACCAGACATTATGTTGATGCTGAGAGATATCACTATTTGCCTTAGGAAGATTTCAGTGTAGTGGGATATTTCAGTGTAGTGGGATGTACTTCAAAATATGGAGTAGGCCATTAAGATGCCACTTGGGATGCCTGCATCACATATCCAAATGGCTGGTTCAAGTCCCAGCTCCACTCCTTTCCCAACTTCCTGCTGATGTGCACCCTGGGAAGCCAACAGATGATGGTTCAAGCACTTGAGTCCTTGCTACCCCTAAGGGAGACTCTGATGGAGTTCTAGGCTCTTGGCTTTTGTCTGGCCAACTCTGGCTGCTATGAGCATCTGGGGAATAAACTAGCAGTTAAAAGATCTCTCTGCATTTCTTTCTCTCTGATGGCTAAATAAAATGAAAATAAATAAAAAATTTAAAAACCTAAAATAATATAGAGTACTAAGTACCATGATAAGAAATTGCTTCAAGTTGTAGCATCTATGCCAGCATGAATGTCTTAAATCTGGCAACAAGCTATAAAAAGCAATGATTCAGGCACCTACAACCTGGATCCAGGTCTGACTGGCAGTCAGACCATTCAAGGAGCAACATAAGAGCCTGTCTTAAAGTACTGCTTACCTCGAAGTTCTAACAGGCTGTGGTCTAAAGTTCCCATAAGAATAACAAGGGCTGCTTGCTGAAATGCCAGCCACAATAATTGCTACAATTTTAAAGCACTGCTTGTGTATCAGGAATTAGGCTAAATGCTTTAAAAGCATTATTTCATCTCATGGCAAAACACTGTATGAGGAATTTATCATACATGAATCTTACTGCTAACAATCACCCATCTTCATTTTCTAGATGGGAAAGCAGAAGATAGATGAGTTTTAATAATGTGCTCCAGCTTGTACATGGCAGATGCAGGATTCACCCTTGGGCCTGTTGAGTGGTAAATTTCCCTCGTTAGATTGCATTGTGTAGCCAGATAGTCCTGACTGAGCTGATTAAACCTGGGGTTACAGAGCCAACTGCAGTCAACTTCTAGAGAATTCAGGAGAAATGAGGCAAAAGTAGATATAGCATGTGTTTAGCATCTCTGATTCAATGAATAATGATAATAATAATAATAATGAAAAGGGGGTAAAATAGGCTTACATCGCACCACCAACACAGGTCAGTATTTTAAAACCTGTTGTTATCATTTTATATAAAATTTAAAAATGTGTATTTTGAAACAACTAAGAAGAATATTGAGAAAAAAAATGTTTCCATATAGAACCCCCATCCAGTAATGTTCCTACTCTGAGTAGATTTGAGTTTAGAAAATGCATTAATAGAAATAGAACAACATGGCATAAGAGTAGTGAAGAAAAAACTAGAAGTTAATACCAAGTTTTAGTTCTTTGGGAGAATATTTATCTGTGTTGTTCATTCCCACTAAGGAACAAATACAAAATAGGCAAACCAGGTGAAAAAAAAACTGTTAGTTCAATTCCATACAATAATTTGATAATGAACTTTTACCCTGTGCTGAACAAAATGCTTAATAAGATACTTAAAGCTCCATACCAGTCTTCCAGGTGCAGAGGAGCCCATGCAGGTACAATCACCTGATGTCTCCCAGGGTTTGCATTAGCAGGAAGCTGTAATTGTGAGTAGAGCCAGGTATTGAACCCGGTCACCCCAAATGTTGCAGATGTGTTTAACTTTTTTTAATATTTATTTATTTGAAAGGCAGAGTTACGGGGGAGGGGTAGAAGGAGGAAGAGAGAGAGAGAGAGAGAGAGAGAGAGATTTTCCATCTGCTGGTTCACTCTCCAAATGACCACATGGCCAAAGCCAGGAGCCAAGAAGTCCTTCTAGATCTCCCACATGGATGGCAGGAGCCCAAGTCCCTGGGCCATCTTCCCCTGCTCCATGGGGCAACAGAGACTCAACTACTTGAGCTAATGCTTGTTGCCTCCTAGGGTCAACATTAGCAGGAAGCTGGAATTCTTAGCACAGCCAAGATTCTAACTCAGGTACTCTTACACGAGATGCAGACATCCCAAGTGGTATATTAACCACTAAACCAAATATCTATCCCCAGGTGGTTTGTTTTTTAATTATTATGTTTACTCTCTATGGTGGAACATGACTATAAAATTTAAAACAAACGTAACTAGTTTATTTGAACAAGATAATCCATGTTTACAAATGACTGGTCTCAACAATGAGGATAACAAAATTAGTTGGATTTTCCTACCAGCAAGCAGCAGGAGTGAATTAACTGTAGATTAAATGATCCATATTATTCTTGTCTCCTACAGCCTACCCTAGCAAGCAGTCATTCTCATTAGATAGTTGCTTGATTGATTCTCATTAGATAGTTGCCTGACAACTATGGCTGACTACCCTGTTGGCCAGGGTATCTAACCTTCCAGAGCATGTCAGTCATCAGTCATGACCTGTCAGTTACACTGGGGTAGCAATCAACCTCCAAATCTCAGTAATTTAAAACATTCATGTTTATGTCCACTGTAGACCTGCCAAAGGCTCAGCTCTGCACAGCCGTTAGTACAGGATCTAATTTGCTTCAGTAGGCACTGTCTTGAAATGTGTTATTCAGCATTAGAGAAATGCAGATCCCACACTGGCACTTAAAGCTTTGGTCAAACACTTTGGTCAAGTAAGTCACATAACTACACCTAACAAGATAGAAAGTGCCACCCTACAACACTTCTCGAAGGGAAATCAGAAATATCTGGTGAACTGCATAAGTAGCTACCACACAGAGCGGGGTCATTTCCCCCTCACTTTGAAGTGCATTCTGGGATGATCTAGCTTAATCTCCTCCCAGATCTAAATTTAGTATAACAAATGATCCTGTTTTCTATTTTCAAGATAGTTTGCTCCTTCGGCCTGAAAACCTTCATTTCACCACGAAACACACCAAAAGATTTTAACTCCCCTTCGAGCATAAGGAAACAGGTCATCTCCTCTACCAGGAGATCAGAGTGTTACCAGCAAAAAGGATTCCTTTCATTCTTCCATGATTAATCCATGAATTAGAAAACAAACACAGTTATTATCTCACAGAGATATTCTGCCATAATAAATTCTCTATAAACCTTCTGTACAGTTTTACAAAAGCTCCACAAGATACCGTATGAAGCTTACCAGTTGTCATCAATACAAGACAATTTTAATTTAAAAATAACTCACATCCTTATCAGTGAAGTACAGAAAAGAATCTTATATTTTGGATTTCATCAACTCATATTTTCACATATAAGTACTAGTGAATATAAACATATTCTGTTTATTTGTTTGAGGCTTGTTCTTACTTGAGGTAGTATATACTATCGATTTAGTCACATACACTCAATTTTAAATCCCTGTTCTGTTCCTTAATAGCTAACTTAGCTTTCAAAGTTACTAGGGCACATTGAACCTCATTTTCTTCCCTCAGACAACTGGAATAATAATCCTTTCCTAGAGGGTTTGAAAAAATTACACAAAGCGATATTTGTAAGATTATTGGCACCATGCCTGGCCCAATTCACAGTCAACATTTGGACTTCTCTCTCTTTCCATTTGCTTAGGCAAGACTGTGCTGCCCTGTTCAGATTGCATCCTGAAATAGGATGCCTAGGATGTGTACTTCCTCTTTCAACTAATCATGCAGAATAATGAGTAATTAGGGAATGTAAGATTAGAATAAACAAAATTCCTGAAGACATTTGGTTTCCAGAATGCCAGTAATTCAATCCAGAAATACTTCTGTAGCTTGTAAAATCCCACGTTGTTTGTCTGGAGTTCTTGCACTGCGTGCGTCCCCTCAGATCTTCGTAAATGACAACACATAGGAAGGTCCAGCTTATGAATCAGGACTGTGTAATGACCTACGTGGATTCCTACTGCTCTTTCTGTGTGAGGGGTGACCAAGCGCCCAGAACACCCAGGGAGAGCTCCACAGTGCTGAGCTCCCTGCAGTGACTGCTGTTTCTTATGCCTAAGTCCAGCTGTGTCTTTACCCTTTCTCACACCACTGGTTTATATTCATTCATTCTTCCTCTCTTTTTCTATCTCATTTTCTGTTTCCTTCTTATCACCTCTTCTTTTCTGGTTCCTAGTTAAATGTGTTCTCCCAATGTTTTCTCTTGCCATTTATGCTTCCGTAAATTATTGGTCACATGTTCATCTACTCACCCCTCTTCCCACAATGTGCTATTTATCGCCTATTGTGACTGTCAATATTTGCCTTACCTTTTAGTTTTATATAATCCCAGAATCAGAGGCTATCTTCTATCCTGCCTATGTGAACCTCCTACAAAAGCCTTCAAAACCAGCCTTCTTTCCTGGAGAGCCTGTCCAATGGGGAGAAACTTTCTTCAGGATACCATTTATGGCATTGTTAGAGAAATCTAATATTTAGGAAGATGTTCTGTACATTCTTTTGTAAACTTGTCTCCCTGTTATTTCTGCTGACTGATCTCAGTTGCATATTCTGGAGCCCTCATTTTCATGACAGTCTTCTCAATATCTGAAAATACCAGTATCACCTCCATAAGTCCCCTGATGCTGAAAAAATGCATATTCATTTTTTCTCCTATTACTTTGGCTTCTAATGATAACTGATCTAACCTTTCCATATAAATTTGTTTTTCCTTGGCCCTACTTTTTCAGCCATGCTCCATTCTCTTGCTCCCCAGACCACATGCTGATATAATTTATAAAGTGTATCTATCATCCAGGAAACAATATGATTTCAGAACACAAACAACCCAAGTTCACTTCTCTTTGACTGTTTCCTCCCAAACAGAACATTACTGTACAGGTATCCAAAGTCTGAAGATCAAAATAGACAACAGACAGATCATAGATAAAAATAGAACACTAGGGGTAGACATTGTGGCACAGTGGTGAAGCTTCTAGTTGAGACACCCCCATCCCATATTGTAGTGCTTGGATTTGAGGCCCAGCTCTGCTTCTGATGCAGCTTGCTGCTGATGTGCACCCTGAAAGACAACCTGTAATGCCTCATGAACTTGAGCCCCTTTCACCTTCATGGGAGACCAGAATGCAGTTCCTGCTCCTACCTTTGGTCTGGCCCAGCACTGACTGTTGTGGGCAGTTGGGGAAAGAATTAGGACATGGAAAGATATCTCTCATTCCACATCTCTGTTGCTCTTTCAGATAAATAAGTATATATAAATAAGTATATATATATATATATATATATATATATATATAAATTCTGACTCACAATCTGCAGCAACCAGCCTAGAAAACCAATCTATTTTCTACAGTAACCATGCCAGGAAGTACTGAGCAATGCTCAAGTCTGACTTGTAAGAAGTCAGATGGCTTTCTCTATCTAGTAGTCATCCAGGAAGCCTAATGGTAACATCTATAATAATAGCAACAAATGGCCAAAATATGATCAATAATTGGCAGCTTCACTTATTTTTGCCCCTGTGTACAATTCAGGACCAAAAGACAAGCATGTTCCCCTGCCTATCTGTGTGATGTCTACTTCTAGTGAACCACCTTCAGTTTCCTCTGGCTCACAACCTCTACTGGAGACACATGTGAAACAAATCCTTTCTCTACTAGGAACTTTTGTCCCTCCTCTCTGACTGACTTTTGAGCTAAAGTGCTGAGATTTGAATCCAGTTCAACTTGTGTTCCTCAACACAGGGTACACTATGCTTCTGTTGAGTCCACAGTGTGGGATTGACCCTAAGAAGGCAGCCTTGGAATTCTGCATGAATATAAGTGGAAACTTGGATGCAAGGACCAGTATCAAATCGGGAAGGCAAGAACCAGCATTAACACAGTGTGAAAAACAATAAGATAAACAATGAGGTTGATCCTAATTTTTAACAGCACTGAAAAAAAAACCTTTGGTATTTATGCTATCAGGCTGAAGGCACGACTTGCAGGTGTATTTACATGAAGAATGTCATCAACTGCAGAGTCCTTATCCTTTATTTTTGCCTCCCCCATCAAACAGAGAGTACTGTCTGAGCTGTGTGGAGCTGTGGCAGTGATGGAAAGGATGCATGGCAGATAAAAAGCATGCACTGTTTGTTGACGATAGTTATCTAACATATTTTCCAGATGCGTAGGCAGAAAGTAGTTAAGTGACTTACCAGTTTTCATAAAATAAGTCAGAGACAGAACAAGGAAGAGAACTCAGACATTTTATATTGTCAGGACTGGTTTCAGGTTTCCTAGGCTGCAAGATCAACGTGACAGCAGATAACAGAGTCAAAGGAGAAATATTAAATGGCATCACTTTAAATTACTTTTAAATTTATAAAGAAGCTATAACAAATGAATCTTTGTGACAGAAACAAATTAAAATTATTAAAAGAGAATAGCTTTTATCCTTCCACAGAATTAAAGTTTCACTGACAGCAATGTTCTCATAGAATTTTCTATTTGATTTTTGGTGACTTAATGGAATGAAGTTATGATGTCAGTCACAACAGTATATGCAAAAGATAATTACAGAAGATAAATATAAAGGCAATTGCAAAGATGAAGAAGTGTAGCCCAGCGAGTTTTCCATAAAGCAATACAAAGAATTATAAATAAAATGAAGCAAATTTTTCGTTGTCACCAATAGAGTGTGCAGGTGAGATCTTATACTGGAACATAGCAAGTCATTAAGCATCCAGGTTTCAACATCAGACAATACCGCCAAGTCTCTTAACTTATTCCTTCATCACCTGCACTTCCTCTCATTTCTCCATATAACACACAGTTACAGGTATAGGTAGATATAGTATTGATTGAAAGTATACAAAGATTCTGTGGAAGTCAGTAACATTGCAAGCTAGAGGCGCCTGTTTAGCTGTGTATACGTTCCTGTCTGTGCCTGTGAGAAGCCCTAAGTCCTTGAGAATAAGTTCATCCTGTGAACTTCCAAGCATAAATCACACAAAATGGATGTCATTGATGACTTTCATCTGCAAATACATCCCACAAGCTTGGGAATATTTCAGAATTCAGGTCAACAGAACTGGGATGCAATTATTCAGGAGTGACTTAATTAAATTACACCTGTCTTGGAGAAAGACTGAACAGATGGAAAGACGTTAGCTGGGTAGAAATGGTGGCCCAGAGATTCAACTCAAGCACTGAATGGGGCAGAGGATGGTGGCTGGGACAGCATGGAGATCCCAAGTTGACTGTCTCCATGGGCACAGTGGTTTTGGAACCTGACACTGTTCAGCCTTTGAGTCAGGCAACAAACTATCTTGACCTCAACCTTCCAGGTACTAGTCAGGTTAGGTCAAGCATCCAGTTCAACAGCTGTTGGTATTTCTCATTGAACATTAATACATTCCATTTTGGTGAATTTCATTAGTATTAACTAGCACCTCGAAGTCAATTCGTTACTGGAATATTGACAATATCAAGCTTTTCAGCTTACAATGCTAACAGCCACATCTTTGCACAGAATTGAACTCAGTAATTTAAAGCCAAATTTAAAGTAGTTCTTGGGGCTGGTGCTGTGGTGCACTAGGTTAATCCTCTGCCTGCATGAATAAACGACATTGAAGATCTAGAATGAGACACATCAAGTTCAAATCCTAACTCCATCATGTACCAGATACAGGATATCAGGCCAGGTGTTTAAATAACCCAAGCTTCAGGATTATCATATCTAAGATAATAGTTCCAATAGTATCAACCTGGGACCTAGTAAATATTCAATGTGTATCAGATTGCTCACAAATGCCTCCTAAGCTTAAAATACCATTTGTCTACACTGTATTGCCTATCTGTAGTTAGTTTGGCAGCATGAACACTGCCTTCTGGTGTTCATGCTCTTGTCTTGGTCATGAGCCCTTTATGTTTGGGACATGTTGTTAACTGCAACCTAGCCCACCCTTGACTAATCACAAATCAATTTCAAAATCTCTGAGTCCCAGTAGTCCTCTTTATAAGACTCTACATGTTGAACGGCACTTCATAATCTTTTGTAATCACTCATGACTCAATTTTATTGATTCTGTCTCCAGAGCAACAGTGCAGCTGCACCTTCTCCACCCCTTACCCCTACCTTGTGTCGTACTTATCTCATTAGGTTGCCTCTTTCCAACATCTCTGGTTTGGAACACAGCTAATTGAATTAGAAGCTGTCTCATTCATTTTAGTACCTCAGTCCTGCCTTGCATATCATAGGGTCCTGAATAAATGTATTAATTTATGAATGATTATGAATAATAAATAAGTCAATGAATGTCCATTAAGAATTTGTTGGGTCATCCAAATTCATTGTGAAATTTCTGATATCTCTCTTTTTTTAGGATTTTTAGAATGTTTGAACTCATTCTGGCTTTCCAGATTCTTGCATCTATTTTTTAAGGACACTTTATGCTACATATGTATTCATTTTTCTCTTCCCTTTTGGTTTTGTGATTTTTCTTCCTATATTTTATGTAATTATTATAAATGTAAGGTCATTTATATGACTTTCCTTGGTAGGCATCTGACCTAGCAGTTAGCATGCTTCCTGGGACACCTGCATCCCACATTAGAGTGCTTAGTTTTGAATTATGGGTCCACTTTTGAGTCTAGCTTCGTACTAATGCAGCTTCTGGGAGGCCATGGCAATAGTTTAAGTAGTTATGTCCTTGCCACCCATGTGAAAGACTTGGATTGTGTTCCCAGCTCCTGGCTTTGGTCTGGCCCAGCCATGGCTATTGTGGGCATTTGTGGAGCGAACCAGTAGAGAGATCTCTGTGTCTACCTCTGTCCCTCTCTCTCCCTATCTCTGTATATGTGTCTGTGTGCCTCTCAGATAAATAAAGTGAATACACTGAAATTTTTTTAAATAAAAATTAAGTTTACTTTCTTTAGCTGCTTATGCTGTTTCTGTGCAGTTATAGGCATTGGTGATTGTACTTCCATCTCAATAACGCTCCCTTCCTGTTAGATATTTTCAGCTTGAGAAGCTAAGGTTGTCTGTATCACTTACTCTAGGCTGCCTGGCCTGCTGCCTAAGGGAGAAGTCCAGACCTTTGAAAGCTGAAACCACCCTTCTAAAGACTTGTGGTGGGCAGAAACGCAGTGTCTGCTTCCCTAGCCCATCCTTCTCCATGATTGCGGTTTCTGTGTCTTTTTCCCTGACAGTCTCTCTCCTGTGTGCATGGGTCTCTGTGGGTCTGTGTCTCTCTCTCATCATTGTCTATCTCTGTCTGCCTCTCTCCATCTCTGTCTCTCTTTCTGTTCTTTCTTCTCTTGCTTCTTTAATATCCATACTTTCATTCCTATGTTCCTTTAAATAATATTTTTCTGACATCTTTTTACTCTTGTATTCCCTTTCAGAGTCTCTCACCATAGAATCATGTCAGCCTTTTTATAAACTTTGGACAATCTGTTTTTCCAAAGTTTAGACTGCACATCTGACTAAGCCCACTGTTTCATTTCTTCACTGTTAGGGATTCCAAGATGACTTGCTTTCTCCAAGGTTCTGTATACCCTTTACTCCAACAGTAAATACTTTCTTGCTGGGTAGGATTAAGCACAGAATAGAACTTTTTCTTGTTGCTTCCACTACCTGCTGAGAAATGGAATTGTCGCTAAAGAATGATACACATTCTACTTTCTGTAGAAAGTCTTAAGAGTTGGAGCTATTCCTCACCACTATTTCTTGCTTTTGAACCAGTTTTTTTGGGGAGAATAAGATTCATTCTCTAGAACTTCTAGCTAGCCAGGGGGGTCTGTCTTACATATTCACTCGATCACTAGTTTCTGCTCCCTTTTTTCTACAAATCAATGTTTTCTATCCTTAACTTATGACTTTCTATAAGTTTTATATATATATATACGTATATATATATATTATTTGAGAAATATGGTTACTCCATTCTTTTGCAGCTGTTTCTTTTGGCTAGAATTTACCCTTTAGTTGTTTTATTTCCATCATGAATTTCGTGCCATCAATAGTTGAAAATGTTTAATTTCTAGATTGTGAAACTATTTGAGGTCAGGATCCATGTGATCTTTATTTTCATATTTTCAGAGGCTGGAATGGTGTTGAAACATATGTAATGCGAATTCATTAAACTGAACTGGGAGTGGGCATTTGCATAGTAGTTAGGATGCTTGTTGGGATACCTACATCCTATATAGGAGTTTCTGGGTATATTCCCAATTCCAGATTTCTTCTAATACAGACCCTGCAAGGTGGAAGTGATGGCTCAATTACATGGGTCCCTGCAACCCATGTAGTGACTTAGATGGAATGCAGGGCTCATGACTTAGGTCTTGCCCATCCCCAGCTGTTGTGGACATTTAGGGAGCAAAACAGGGAAGTGGTCTCTTTCTGTCTGTCTCTCTGCCTTTCAGGTAAGTAAACAAAAATAAAATAAACTGCACTGATGTTTGTTTTTCATGTTTAATTAAGTCTCACCTATACACTGTGCATAGATATATAAATACTTGAGATTTTAAGTGAATTTCAAATCTCCTGATTTCTCCTGAAAATTATATTTATTTCACATGTATTGTGATTTCTAGTCCACTAACATGATGAAAACTGAATTGCAAAAACTCTGCTCTCTATTCCATACTTTTCTTGGGGCTGTGTCTGAGTGTCCAGGACATACACAGTACCAAGGCTGGGGTTAGACATTTCCCTGTTTTCTGATCACATCCATCACCTACTTGATCCTGTGTCAGCAGTGTATGCTACCAACATCTCCCCATGAAACCATTCAGATGTGGAAGTCCCTGATAGCATCTGGCTGCCCATGGGTACTCGTGATTCATCCTGCTGCTCACAAACGTTGCTTCCAGAAACTCTGAGAATTCCTGAAAACACAAGGCAGCCCCTTCTTCTGCACACCTGGGAAACAGGCATAAAATCTTCTGCTCTCAGATAGCAAAAGCATCTTGGACTGAATGTTTCTGCCTTAAGGCAGACCCCACCAAGCCTGGTTTTCCCTAAGTCTTTCCAGCATTTCCCTGCAGTTCCAGAAAAAATTTCCTGGTCTTAAGACTCAAAGAGTTGAGGGTTTCAAGGAAGTATATGAAAATTTGCTTCTTTATATGATCTATATGATCTTCTCTCCCAAATGTTTGTGTTTTCTCTATTTCCCTAGGTGCTTAAGCTTGAGATATTCAAATCTATGAGGCACTTCTTTTCCTCAGCTCTCTACTGTCACATTTGTCTTCTCAGGTAACAAACTGAGGATGATCGCACTGCATGCTGGGAAGAAAAGGCAAAGTGGAAAATGAAGACAGCTGGAGGGGGACATAATAGATAAATGTTTTCAAAATTATCCTATTTTTCCCTGCTCACTGTATCTGCCCAGTGGTTTCAGGGCCATGCTGGGACCACAGTAGATAGTCCCTTACAGTCCTGACCAACAAAGATGATGTGAGCAGTGTTTGCTTGATAGTTAGGTAGACTTCAATCCTCATGGACAACAGAGCAGGGAATAAGGCAGCAGTATGAAAGGAGTGTGAAGGAGAGGGAGTTCCACTATTCGTAGCATGTGTCAGTCTCCAAGATTAGCAGCTTCTGACTGTCACGGAGTAGGTGTCACCAGATCTACTTTGTCTTTCTTCCTTTATCAAAAATGCTTAAGATCCAATCTGATAGTCTTAAAAACTACCTATTTCTAAATGCCAAATACAACACTTCAATCACTGTTTTTAACGATGTTCATTGCGTGTCGTGTGTAAGGCATAATATGTACTCAGTTCTCAGCATGTGTCAGCATGTAAAATAATGAGACAGATTGAGGAAGGGCAAGTCGGCCTTCTCCACGCTCAGAAGGGGGCAGAGCATAGTCATGACAACACGGAGTGAGAGGAGCTCGGAGACAGTCTGACCTGTGTAGGAATATATAAGGTAGACTAAGAGAAGATTTCCAATCTTCGTCCCAAGGGCAGTGAAAGCCTCTGCATCATTTAAGCTCAGATTAGTACAATCACATGTAGATTTCTAATAGCTCATCTGGTTGCCTGCAGAAAGCAGATTGGAGCACAGCACTAGCACAGGGGGATCTGAAGATCAATCAGGAGGTAACAGCAATGTCTAAATGAGGAAGGGTGCTGACCAATCAAGGGTAGAGAGCCAAAGATATTTGGGAGATCAAATAATCAGGATTTAATGTTTGAGGGAAACAGAGAAGCTTAAGGAGGGAGGAGTCCCTTTGGAAATCACTCTTTTTTTTTCTTCGACAGGCAAAGTTAGACAGTGAGAGAGAGAGAGAGACAGAGAGACAGAGAGAAAGGTCTTCCTTTTTCCGTTGGATCACCCCCCAAATGGCCGCCACAGCCGGCGAGCTGCGTTGATCTGAAGCCAGGAGCCAGGTGCTTCCTCCTGGTCTCCCATGTGGGTACAGAGCCCAAGCACTTGGGCCATCCTCCACTGCCTTCCCGGGCCATAGCAGAGAGCAGGACTGGAAGAGGAGCAACCGGGACTAGAACCCAGGTTGCCGACGTCGCAGGCGGAGGATTAGCCAAGTGAGCCACGGAGCCGGCGGGAATCACTCTTTTGTTATGTGGTTTACTTTCCTATAAATCATGCCCATGACTGCATACAATCAAACAAGCACAGGAAGTCAGTGGTTTATAATTTAGGAAGATATGAGGACATATATTAAAAACAATCCCTAACATTTGTTGAACAATTAGAAAGTTCTAAGAAGCTTTGCTTCTTAAAATTATCTCAGGAAGTCGATACCTTGCTAATATTCATTTCATAAGTGAAGAGACTGAGTCAAAAGGAAATTAATAACCGAGACAAGTCACACTCCAAAATTCGCAACACGTAAGCAATATGAGGCAAGTGGATTTACATTAGGATGTTATAAAATAGGAGAAAATCCATTCTAACTGGAGTGAATGGTTGAGTGACAGCTAAGAAACCCCTAATAGGATAAGAAAACTTTGAATTCACTCTTGAAAAACAATGGCATCCACAGTACAGAAATCACCTGTTTCTTTCACAAAGCTATTGGTCTAAGAAACGTTTTTTGAGCTCTACATATGGAACAAATGAAAGACAAAGTGGTAGGAGACAGAGATTTCCAATTCAATTTGCCTCTGATGGCTGTGCATGTGTGGATGAGTCACAGGTCTGTGGTAATGAAAAAGTTCTTGAAGATTAACGAGGCTGACTACAGTAATAGTGAACCAGGAGCTGATGTCTAAATAAGCCCCTTCACTGTAATTTAAATAATAGCAGAGCAAAGAAGAGAAGAAGAAAATTATTTGGGTAAATGTGACAGAGGAGTTAGTAGTTGTCATACTGGTCATGTAAATTCATTGGAAAGTACAAGAGTGTGGTGAGCAATTTGCGTATTCATTTCATTAGCCTGTATTGGGTTACTAATTGTCTCTTGAACATTAGCAGGCATTAGCTTTGGCTCTATATGGCCTAATGAACACTATGGTGCCATTTGCATAGGATTCAATTATTTATTAAATTCCCTAAATTCCTCCCCTGACAATGTTAACAGCAGTGACATGGGATGGAGGTACACAGAAGAAGTTAATTGGAAGGAAACTAATATGAAAGACTTATTTGGCCCAGCTTCCTCCTTCATGGACTTCCCGTCTTCCTTTTCCCTTTACTATAGTTTTCAGGATGTCTCAGATCTTCCCTGCTGTTGCCTTTAAACCCACTTTGGTCTAGTTCTTCAGGCTCTACCATTCTCTGTTACTGAAGGGTACTGGGAACCTAAGAACAGTCCAACACAATAGCCTCTCAGACAGTGTCCATTCAGTTTCTACATTCTGCTCACTCTCTTTGAATTTATGTCCTTGAATTACAACATCTCCTCCAAAGATGGTCCCTGGCCTTTTACCCTGAGGCAGTTCGGGACTTCACAGGCTCTGGGCACTTTTGCTTTTCCTGGCTCCTTTCTTCAAAAAAAAAAAAAATTTTTAATTGTGTTTTCCAACAGCATTTGTAGAAAGACAAGTATTATGTATTAGAACATTTGTTTCAGCCTTAAAGTCTTGTTGTTCTTGTGATTTTGAAACAAAGCATTTCCATGGGTCTTAGAGTATCACAAGGCTGAGGCATTGTGCCTCTGAGCTGAGGGATGAGCCACTCTGCAGGCCTCATTTGCTTCAGGTCCTTCCTTATCTCAACATAGATTTGTCTACTCATTTGTTGTCTGCCTGCCCCACCGCCCAGGTCAGCCACATGCTAACAGGGAGTCCTGTTGCTATCTTCAGTGGTCTTTCCCTAACATCTAAAAGAAGGCTTGGTACATGGCAACGTGGCAAGGTCTTAATATTTATCACATGAATCAATAATGAATGAGTTTTTCTCTCTTTTTGAGTTTCTTTCCTTAGCCTCTCTTTTTTGAATTTCTTTCTTTCCTCTTTTTTTTTTCTTTTGGTCCTCTCTTCTTCCATCTTCCTTTAAATAGAGCATTGATTTCTCTGTGGAGCTGCAACCCGCACTAGCTGAATATTTCACATGGTTCTTTCAGCAGTGCCAGGTCTCAGCATTTGGAGAACAAATCCCCCAAGCTTCTCTCACTCTCTCTCTCTCCTTGATGTTATTATCACTATCATCATCATGATAATTACTGGCATCTTTATACTAGTAATGCCATTATCATCTTTCAAATTGCAAATGTCTGGTATAAGGAGTTGTCATTAGATTCCCATTCTACCTGACACCAGATCTGATCTGTGCCCAGATTTTGCCCAGTCCTTCCTTTACCATCGTAGAACCATCATTTCAACTTTTTAAAAAGAATTCTGTTTTCTTTATTTAGAAAACAGAGAGTCAGAAAGAGAGAGCTTCCCACTCACTGGTTTACTCCCTAAATGTCAGCAACAGCTGGACTAAGCCAGGCCAAAGTCAATAGCTAGGAGCTTACTTCAGGTTTTGCATTTGATTAACAGAGATTCAGCTGCTTGAGCCATTACTGCTGCCCCATAGGATGTGCATTAGCAGGAAGCTGTAATTGGAAACAGAGTCAGTACTCCAACTCACCAATGTGGGATCCAAGTATCCTAAATGACATCTTAACCACTGCAGCAAATACCCAGACCTCCATGATTCATCCTTACATTACCCTTGCCCTTGCCTACATCTTCAGTAACCATTACTGGTGCAAGCACACTAATATTTTAACAAGTCTCTGGGTCTCTGGTCTTTCCATTCCTTATTGCAGGAATTACTTCTTTCTAGAAAATTCCCTGAGTTACAACATTTGGTTGATATCAATTGAACATAAAGTAAATTTCCAAGTCCTTGATGTGATACTCAACATCTTAGTGATGACTCAAATGTCTACCTTTATTTCCATAACTACAACATACCACTCTAATTTGACAGCTCCTGAAAATGTATATTACAGTTTTCTGCACCCTTTATTCAGATTATTCCTTCCATCTTGAAGATCACATATCATATAATACTCCAGTAGAGTGCAAAACTCTACCAGGTAGCAATTAGACCTCATACAACTCTGTCCTTCTTGGTACTAATACAATACTTTATATGGAAGAAGAAATTCATTTATTAACTTGGACATAAAGAAAATAAATAAAAGGAAAGTAAACATGGAGAGCATGAGCTTCTACCAAGGTATCATAGCTTATGTAAAAAGATGACAATTTCAACTTTTGCAGAAGATTAAAAGCAATAACTAAAGAGCAATAGTCAAATCAGATGCATCTACTTACATCAGGACAAGTTTAAGCTTTACAATCATTTAGCATGACAAACTCAGGCAAAGCTAATTTCAACCTGGATGAATGTTTCCATTTCAGAACTTTAATCTAATCAAGCAGAGTAAATTAATCAGAAACATCTGCCTTGCATCAAGAAATGCCTTGATCACTAAACTAGCTTTAATGAGACAAGCAACTAATTATATTATTCCTCTGATACAAAACAAGGAAAGGTTAGGCTACAAAAGGGATAATTTGCTTGAGTGTGAAAAAACACAGATAATGTGCAAGGATAATTCAACCATCTAAAAATTTACAGATGACCTTTATAATTAAAGGTATAACATAGTACTCTTTTAGTTAATTTCCTTCTTTTTATTTTATAAGACAAAACCAAATCAAACAAACAAACAAACAAAAAACGCTTGTTCTGGAAAGTTTAGACAACACAAGCAAGCCAAACTAGAAACACAATAATACAATCCCACTGCCCAGAGAAAACCATGCTTTAGATTTTGTTGTAGTTTTGCAGTTGTTGTTTGTCTTTGGGTGCAGTGTGTATATTGTATAATTGTGCATTTATATGGTCATATATTCATTCTGTGTATTTAATAGATCATATTATAAAAGAATAGTTCATACTCTAAATCTTTCCCCCAACTTTATTGAATCTTTCCAATCATCCCTCCATATTTAGGTTTTTATTGTTTTAAGTTGTATTATATGACTCATAGAGAACAAACTCTTCATTCCCTCCAGTCTGAGACTACTGCCTTCTTCCCACCTCTGGAACCCATGTGCATTTTATATTACCACAACCCATGAAGATATTTTTAAATCTACAGATTATAAAATGTACATCAATAGTACACAGGAGTCACTGTGTACTTACATCCCATGTGGGATCTGTCCTTAATGTGTTGTCTAATGTGCAGTGATGCTATAACTCGTACTGAAACAGTATTTTTACACTTTGTGTTTCTGTGTGGGTACAAACTGATGAGATCTTTGCTAATTATTTACTGAATCGATCTTCTGTATATAAAGATAATTGGAAATGAAAAAAAAAACCTGGTGTTAAATTGGAAATGGCATAGAAAATTAATTAATTTTTTAAAAAAATATTATGTAGGATCTCTGTCTTTAATGTGCTGTACACTGTTATTTAATGCTATAACTAGTACTCCAACAGTATTTTTTTCACTTTGTGTTGCTATATGGGGGCAAACTGTTGAAATCGTTACCTAATATATACTAAACTGATCTTCTGTATATAAAGAGAATTGAAAATGAATCTTGATGTGAATGGAAGGGGAGAGGGAGCGGGAAAGGGGAGGGTTGTGGGTGGGATGGAAGTTATGGGAGGGGGGAAGCAATTGTAACCCATAAGCTATACTTTGGAAATTTATATTCATTAAATAAAAGTTTAATAAATGAAAAAATGTACATCAATAATATATATATATTTATTATTGATATATATATAATGATATATATATCATTTGACTATTAAGATCAAAAGATTAAAGTCTAAGTATATATACATATAATAGACATAAATTAGATAGCATATATGTGAGTATTGTTAACAATTGAGTCACATATGTTATATAGAGAAAAAAAGAGCTGACAGATTTAACTCATTAACATAAGATTTTGCACTGTGAAGGTACTTCAACAAGTTCATGAAAAAATGGAATTAAAACATGAGTTTATTTTGGTGCCAAAATGTTGAAATCCACAAAGGGCCTTCAAAAAGTTTGTAGAAATTTGTGTTATGAAAAAACTATGTTATTTATATGTCATCTGTTCATTTTCAAATGGTTATCTTTTAGCACTATTTTTATTTTTCATCTTAACAATTTATCCTAGGATTGCATCAAATTTTTAGTTTCTATTAAAAGCTGGTGATCTCAAATAATTTTTCCCAAAAGTTTTACTAATTATTCTAACATCAATTTTTAAATTTTTATTCCACTAATAAACTATTTTTACTGGTTTTATTGATATTTGTCTGTGAATCTATTTGAATTGCTTTATCTGTCTTTTGAATTGCTTGTCCCATTGCTTTTTTATCATGATACCTTATAATACATTTTCAAATGGCAGGAAAATTATGCCCTATCCCATTTTTGCCTTCTGTAAAATTATTTCGCATTTTAGACTCACATTGTGATTCTTTTTATACTCTCATGAAATTTTTTAGAATGTAATTCAACTTACATTAAATAGGATGTTTAAAATGCACATAGAGTAACATTTTTATAGCATTAAGATTTCAAATTTAAGAAAGTAATATGTCAAAGATTCTAAGATGGCAGATTTGAGAGTGACATGCTATACTGGGCTAAGGGCAAATAAAGAAGAGAAGAGTGTAGGAAGTGCACTCCCACGGGAGAATTGGAGAGAAAACCACACTGGAAGTCTTGCAGGAAGAGAAGAAACAATGTTGACCTGTGAAGAGGGTGTGGATTTGAGCAGATGCTGTGGCCAAGAGCCAGAGTGGGAAGCAGTTCAGAGATGGAGTTGAAACCAAGCTGCAGCAATCCATGGTGATAGACCAGGAAGGAGAGCATTGTGTGGGTCTGGACTATAGCCCTTGGGGCTGGCAGTTGCTGGTGGTTACCTGCAGACAAAATGGAAGAGGATGGCGACATTTGTTTCCCCTCAACTTCCCCAAAACAGTGCCCAGCTGAGAGAGAGCAGGCACCATTTTGGGTTAGGACAGCAGCTACAGAAGCCTTTGTGCAGACACAGAGCAACTGATTGAGACGGGACACTTAATCAGCAGTGCCGATGGCAGTGGTGGGAAGGCAGCAATGTTTGGCCAGTGGCTCTTGTGTGCATGTGTGATCTGACGATCCTAGTGGAAGAATGGTCCTCAGTCTCCACTGACTTTGAGCCTAGCTGGAAGGTGGCTAGGCAGCCACGTGTTATGGTGGGGCACCTGTACCCTCACAGGATCAAGACACTTAGGCAGAGCTTCTCTGGGGATATCTGCCACTCTGTTGACTGGATAGGCTGAAGGAACACAGAGAAATATCTGGACCTGGTGAATCTGGGAGCTTTGTGTGCTGACAGTGTGGGGATTTGGTGGTTACATGAGAAGGTGAAGGGTGTAGCTAGGTACTGATATCTACCACACCCAGTTTGGGTGTTACTCTAGATGCTCACCCTACCCTGGATCATTGACCAGAGCAGCCCAGCCACACACACCACTTACATCTTGGTATTTACTAAAAATGTAGACATTGCACTAAGCCACAGAGGTATAACTCAAAGATAAAAGCCATCCAAAGGAAAAAAAAAAAAATAAACTCCACAAATGCCTAAAACCAACACAGAAATTCAAGAAATGAGAATAAGGAAGAAACCATGATCCCCCAACCCAAAAGGAAAATAACAATATTTCAATATTAGAATATAAGGATGGGCCGGCGCCACGGCTCAATAGGCTAATCCTCCACCTGTGGCGCCACCACACTGGGTTCTAGTCCCGATAAGGTGCCGGAGTCTGTCCCGGTTGCCCCTCTTCCAGTCCAGCTCTCTGCTGTGGCCCAGGAGTGCAGTGGAGGATGACCCAAGTCTTTGGGCCCTGCACCCTCATGGGAGACCAGGAGGAAGCACCTGGCTTCTGGCTTCGGATCAGCGTGGTGCACCAGCTGCAGCGAGCTGGCCGCAGTGGCCATTGGAGGGTGAACCAACGGTAAAGGAAGACTTTTCTCCCTGTCTCTCTTTCTCTCTCACAGTCCACTCTGCCTGTCAAAAAAAGAAAAAAAGAATATAAGGATGAAGAGATTGAGGAAATTCCATAAATGGAAATCAAGAAATTAATCATATGATTACTCAAAAGCAACCAGAAGCAAACCCATAATCTAAAGAAAACTGTATACCACATGAATAAAAATTTTTACCATGAAATTTATATTTTAAAAAGAAGTCAAAATGAAATATTAGAAATGAAGAATTAAATAAATCAAATTTTAAAAATGTGATGGAAATCCTAAACAGACTTGGTGAAGCAGAAGAAAGAATATACGAACTAGGAGACAAATCTTTGGTAATCTTATAGTCAGAAAAAATCAAACATAAAAAGCCAAGAAGAACACAGAAAACTGAAAAATGCTATGGAAATCTGTGGGATACTATCAAATGACTCAACATATGGTTCTTAGAAGTTTCTTAAGATATGGAAAGAGAGAAGGGACCAGAAGGTCTATTTAGTGGAACAATTACAGAAAATTTCTCTAATTTGGAGAAAGAGACATCCAAGTACAGGAAGCACATAGAACTCCTGACATGACCAGAAAAGATACTCACCACAACAGATTGTAGTCAAAATTTCCACAGCAAAACATAAAGAAAAGATTTTAAAATGTGCACAAGAGAAATGCCAGATTACACTCGGAGGATCTCCAATTAGACTCGCAGCTGATTTCTCATAAGAAACCCTACAGGCTAAGGGCTGGCGCCATGGTGCACTAGGATAATCCTCTGCCTGCAGCTCCGGCATCTTAACATCTTAACATCTAAGCCATCTTAAGGGATAGCTTAACATTTGCAAATCAATCAATATGATACATCACATTAACCAACTGAGGAACAAAAACCATATGATTATATTAATAGCTGCAGAGAAAGTCTCTGATAAAATACAACATGCTTTCCAATAGAAGATGGCCCAAGTCCTTGGGCCCCTGCACCTGTGTGGGAGACCCAGAAGAAGCTCCTGGCTCCTGGCTTTGGATTGGCCCATCTCCAGCCATGGCAGCAATTTAGATAGTGAACCAGTGGATGGCAGACCTCTCTCTCTCTCTCTCTCTCTCTCTCTCTCTCTCTCTCTCTGCCTCTCCTCTCTCTGTAACTCTGACTTTCAAATAAATAAATAAATCTTTAAAAAAATAAAGTAAAACACAACATGCTTTCATGATGAAAACCTTAAGCAAATTGGGTCTAGAAGGAACATTCATCAACATAATCAAAATAATATATGACAAGCCCACGGCCAGTACCCTATTGAATAGGGAAAGCTGGAACCATTCTTGATAAGATCTGGAACCAGACAAAGATGCCAACTCTCACCATTGTTATTTAATGTAGTCCTTAAAGTTTGCCCAGAGCCATTAGGCAAGAAAAATAAATCAATGAGATCCAAATTGGAAAGGAGGAAATCAAATTATTCCTATTTGCAGATGACATGAACCTATACATAGGGGATCTAAAATACTCCTCTGAGAGACTATTGGAACTTGTAAAAGAATTTGGTAATGTGGCAGGAGATAAAATCAACACAGAAAAATCAATAGCCTCTGTATACATAGACAATGTCATGGATGAAAAAGAACTTTTACGATCAGTCTCAATAGCTACAAAAAAATTCAAAGGTTGGAATAAATTTAACCAAGGATTTCAATTATCTCTATGAAGAAAATTATAAAACACTAAAGAAAGAAATAGAAGAAGTTATTAACAAATTGAAAAATCTTCCATGTTCATGGATTGGAAGAATCAACATCATCAAAATGTCCATATTAGAATATTCTTATTTCTCATAAGTTATAGTTATGTCTAAGTGCTCACATTCTTGGGTTCTTCTTTAAAATTAATTGTTTCTCCAAAAAAGAATGCTTAAAAAAAAAGTGAAATTAACTTCAAGATGCAGTAACTGTGAACAGCCCTTATCTCAACTGTTGAGGAACTTTTTTTTTTTTCATAGAGTTTGCTGAACTCTTTATTTAGTACAGGGTTAATTTTCTGTGTATAAAGTTAATTCAAAGTAGATACCATTAAAAAAATATACTGGGAATATGAGACAGAGGAGGAAAAGGGACAGAGTGTGAATGGTAAGGCAGGTACGGTGGGACGAATCACTATGTACCTAAAGTTGTTTTTATGAAATGCATGAAGTTTGTATTCCTTAAATAAAAGGTTTCATTGGGGAAAAAATGTCCATACTACCAAAAACAATTTACAGATTCAATACAATACCAACCAAACAACGACAATATTCTTCATAGATCTAGAGAAAATTATTCTGGAATTCTTATGAAAATACAAGAGACCTCAAATAGCTAAAGCGATCTTGTACAACAACAAAAAAGCAGGAGGCATCACAATACCTGATTTCAAGAGACATACTACAGGGTAGTTATAATTAAAACAGCCTGGCACTAGCAGAAAAACAGACTTGTAGACCAAAGAAACAGAATAGAAATTCCAGAAATCAATCCAGGCATCTACAACCAACTTATCTTTGATAAAGGAACTAAAATCAATCCCTGGAACAAGGACATTCTCTTTAACAAATGTTGCTGGGAAAATTGGATCTGCACATGCAGAACTATGAAATTAGACCCCTATCTTACACCTTACACAAAAATCCACTCAACATGAACCAAAAACTTAAATCTACAACTCAACACAATCAAATCATTATAGAACTTTGGAGAAACTCTGCAAGACATTGGTTTAGGCAAAGACTACTTAAAGCCTCAGAGGCACAGGCAATTGAAGTCAAATTGACAACTAGTATTACATCAACCTGAGAATCTTCTGTACTGCAAAATACTCAGCAAAGTGAAGAGGGAAGCAACCAAGACAATGGGAGAAAATATTGGCAAACTACAAAACTGATAAAAGCTTAACATCTAGAATCTAAAAGAGCTCTAGAAATTCAACAACAACAAAACAAACAATCCAATTAAGAAGTGGGCAAAGGACTTCAACAGGCTTTTTTTAAACTTGTATTTAATAAATATAAATTTCCAAAACACAGCTTATGGATTACAATGGCTTCCCCCCGCCATAACTTCCCTCCCACCCACAACCCTCCCCTCTCCCACTCCCTCTCCCATTCCATTAGCATCAAGATTCATTTTCAATTATCTTTATATACAGAAGATCAATTTAGTATACATTAAGTAAAGATTTCAACAGTTTGCACCCACACAGAAACACAAAGTGAAACATACTGTTTCAGTACTAGTTATAGATTTAATTTACATTGTACAACACATTAAGGACAAAGATCCTACATGGGGAGTAAGTGCACAGTGACTCCTGTTGTTGACTTAACAAATTGACACTCTTGTTTATGGCATCAGTTATCACCCGAGGCTCTTGTCATGAGTTGCCAAGGCTATGGAAGCCTTTTGAGTTCACCAACTCCAATCTTATTTAGACAAGGTCATACATAGTCAAAGTAGAAGTTCTCTCCTCCCTTCAGAGAGAGGTACCTCCTTCTTTGATGTCCTGTTCTTTCCACTGGGATCTCACTCACAGAGATCTTTCATTTTGGTCTTTTTTTATTTTTTATTTTTTTCCAGAGTGTCTTGGCTTCCCATGCCTGAAATACTCTCATGGGCTCTTCAGCCAGATCTGAATACCTTAAGGGCTGATTCTGAGGCCAGAGTGCTGTTTAGGACATCTGCCATTCTATGAGTGAACAGGCATTTTTAAAAAAAGAAAATTCAAATGATCAGCAGACACTTAGGAAAATGCTCAGGATCACTAGCCATCAGGGAAATGCAAACCAAAACCACAATGAGGTTTCACCTCACTATAGTTAGGATGGCTCTCCTACAGAAATCAACAAACAACAAATGCTGGCAAGGATATAGGGGAAAAGGTACCCTGGTACATTGTAGGTGGGAATGTAAACTGGTACAACCACTGTGGAAGACAGTATGGAGATACATCATAAATCTGAATATATATGTACCATATGACCCAGCCACTTTACTCCTGGGAAGTTATCCAAACCAAAAGTGTCAGTACGTGAAAGAGTACCCCATGTATCCCCATGGTCACTGCAACACAAATTACAATAGCTAAGATATGGAATCAACCCAGATGTCCATCAACTGCTGGCTGGATAAAGAAATTATGTTATATATACATTATTGAGTACTACTCTGCTGTAAAAGAAAATGAAATCCTATCTTTTGCAACAAAGGTCACAACTGGAAACCATTATACTTAGTGATATAAAGACAGATATTATATGTTTCCCCTGATCCAAGGTAACTAATAGAGTACCTGAAATAGAATGTATTGGAGTGAAATAGACATTTTTAGAATTGATGTTTGTTTACAGCCCTTGTCTCCTCCATTGAGGAACAGTATTTTTTTTTCTCTTTGTCTTCATACTATTTCTTTAACTCCTCTACTTAGAGTAGGGTTAGTATACAATCATTAAGTGTACTAAAAATAGAGCACTGTAAAAATTAAGAGTGGAAATCTGAGTGTGAGTAGGAGGAAGGGTTGGAGCATGGGTGGGAGGGAGGGGGTAAGTGCCACTAAGTTACTAAATCTGTATAAATGAAATATATGAAGCTTACATAACTTAAATAAAAAAGAAAGAAATATGTCCTTCACATTCATTCTAATTTACTTTTTAATATTTGTTTAGTAAAATTTATCATTTTATTTATAAATATCAGTTTTCTGTTACATTTATTCATGTATACATGTGTACATATATTCTAATTCTTGGGAATAGAACCGTTTCTGTTTGTTCTCACCCATTTTCATATGTGTGCCAGGTACTTTTTTTCTTTCAGGAAAATGTGAAATGATTGCAAATGCTTGTTGATAGTCATTCTCCCGCCCCATTAAATTAGTTGGCATGAGCTTCTAGCATATGTTGCCAAAATTCAGCCACGGCAAATTTTTCATTTTCAAGTAGTTTTCTGGCTTTAATAATGATTCCTCTAGCTGAGTCTTGGGTTCCTGAGTAGCTGGGCTCTTTGTTAAAAGGATTTCCCACCCTTCAGCCACTGAGTTCAGATGTAGCCCCAAGTTCAATCCTGCATTCCCCGTCCCATGCCAATGGTTCTATATGCTTTATCTCATCTCGTCCTAAGAACCCTGTGGGACTGGAATTAATGTTGTCATTCTAAGGAGAGCAATCTTTGATTCAGGAGATTTCTTAGGATCAGAGTTTTTTTTTTTTCCAGATAAGATAATTTGGAGATTGTGTTCATTGTCTCAAAAAATGGGCAGAAGCACTAGGATATTAAGAGTATCTTAAGTTCTTTCATGGGATTTTGTTTTACTACAAGCAGATAGCTTATTACTAAGAGAAGTTTGAGAATTGTGAGGGGGGTTCTAAATTTAGGATGTGTTCTCACAGAAAATATGCAGCATAAATTTTGCCAGTAAACAATGGCATCTAGCTCAAGTGCATTATCAAGAGGTCTCTCATTCAATTACAAACAATTGTCATTCTATTCTTAACTGTGCTATTTGTTTATGTAATAAATAAATACTGAAGTCTATTGATCTTCAGTAAAAACCATTCTTATAAGTGGCAAATTATACTTCTGTATTCACGTTTTATCTCCAAAGCTTAGTGAATGTGTTTTTAATATTTTATTTTATAACACTGTGTTTTGTGTATCATATTTTAATAATCATCACCAGAGACTGAGCATTAAGGAGTGGAGGACCCAATTGTTAGCTTAGAAATAGACAAGCTAAAATGTTCTAAATTCATGAATATACAATAGAAGAAAAGGAGTCAGGAAGGGTTTATGACTAAAGATACTATTAGATTTCATTAAACATCTATCAACATTAATAATGAAATATCAAAGCTCTTTGAACAGTTGGAGAACGAGGAACAATAGGCTCACCTACATCATGTAATTTCAGGAGCTTAGGACATCTATCTAGTTTTTTTAAATTCTTATCCATTCAGATATTGATATCTGTCATTGCTGTTACTATGAAGCAATAATTTAACATAACTGAGTGTCTCTGTGTATTAGATGCTCTCAACATATATGTCCTCCCTAAATTACTTGGCACCTAAACCTCAAATGACCCTTTTCTGGGAGTGGAGAGGGAAGGAGTGAGATACCTTTTTGACTTTGACATCCTGTTAGTCTAAAATGCAAGACAGGGATGCCAACTTTAGGAACAGCCATCCTGCCCCTTTTCCATGTTTGTGAAAAATAGAAGCTCTTTGTTTAAACTTCAGCTAAATTGCAGAGAAACTACTTATCAAGATAAGCCTTGAAGTTCCATTTCCAAGGGCAGGCTGGGCTTACATTGGAAGGCCAAAGGCCTCATCCATGGAAAGTTCATTGTTGAAATATGGGCACCCATCAGATTATCCAAGCTGATGACTCAGCGGTGTCTGAACCACTCAAGTAGGTGATTACCACACTCACCAACATGGCCATAGTCTCTAACTGCTCTGAAGGAGTCTTTGTAGAGGGGCTAAGGTGCAGGGAAAAGTGTATAGGCTGGGAAAGGTAGAGCTCCAGAGGGATGTCCAACATCTCTGAGTTTCCCTGGGCTCCCGGGGAATGAGAAGAGCCAAGTGTTGCCTGAGAGCCTGCATCAATGGAGAAGTTGCTGAGAATCAGCTAGGGAAATATTTGTGCACAAGAACATGGACCCTGAGACAGAGGCTCCAGAGTTCCAAGGCCAGCCAGGTTCCAGGCAGAGGACATCACAATGCAGGTGGAGATGAGGACCAAGTCCAAAGAGGGACCAGAAAGAATTCTCTATAGTTGCCTGCATAGAGAGAACAGGCAATGGACTATACTGACACAGGTGGCTGGGTGAGTCCCAAGCCATGGTTCCTCCCATGCTGCTGGGGTCATATACAAAGGGGTGTAGGGAAGAGGCAAGAGAGAAGTTTTGCATTGAACTGAGCATTGAACTTTCTTTGTTAAGAAAGACAGTTTAAACCTAAAGTGATTATCTTGAAACGGCAAGATTGACTTTTACCATTAGAGGAAGTGGGGGTTTCTGAGCTAAATTCAGTTCCATTAAAAAGAAATTATAAAAGTTATATGTTTGCCCTGCATTTTGGCTATGAAATTGTCCTGGCTACACCAGATCAGAACACTCTTTCTTTAGTGGAAAAGTTATATGATATTTCCAACTCATCAAAACCACATTGTTGGCCGGCGCCGCGGCTCAATAGGCTAATCCTCTGCCTTGCGGCGCCGCCACACTGGGTTCTAGTCCCGGTAGGGGCGCCGGATTCTGTCCTGATTGCCCCATTTCCAGGCCAGCTCTCTGTTGTGGCCCGGGAGTGCAGAGGAGGATAGCCCAGGTTCTTGGGCCCTGCACCCACATGGGAGACCAGGAGAAGCACCTGGCTCCTGGCTTCGGATCAGCGGCGGCCATTGGAGAGTGAACCAACGGCAAAAAGGAAGACCTTTCTCTCTGTCTCTCTCTCTCTCTCTCTCACTGTCCACTCTGCCTGTCAAAAAAATTAAAAAAAAAAAACCACATTGTTGAACTTCAACAATCTCTTTCATTCCCTTATTCAACAAATATTTCTTGAGCAATTGTTGAGTATAAGCATTTGCATCCTCAAGATTAGGGACATGAAGGTGACAGAAAAGTAAATAGTATGTAGTGAGAAGTCCAACTTAAGAAGGTGCAACTGAGCACAAAGACAGAGTCAGTTAAAACGCCAAAGAGGTACTATTCAGAGAAGGCTTCTGGAGGGATGACAGGCAGGAGAAGGGACAGTGGAAAGAAGCAGAAGAAGAAAACAAGATGACAACTGGTAGTTAGCCAGTGGGCACTCATTCCAAAATAGCATTGCAACTGTTGAGAAGTGGGAAAGGCAGAACAGAGGTGGGGAAGTGAGGTGTTTGGGGGAATAAAAGAAGCATTGAACAGGGCCCAGAAAACAGAGTCACTGCTTGTGATGTTCTCCAAGGAAATAGCTGTGTAGTACCAAAGGGCAGGGAGAGTAATAAGGAGCTGGGTACATACACAGAACTCTCATGATCCTTACCCAATACTTAGGAGTTTGACACTTTAAATAAAGGAATAAAATGAGCCATCCTCAGGCAATGTAGAGTATGAATCAGTAGATATTTTAAGGCAGTAATGAAGACTGTTCAAGGAAGGTATATACTACAAGGAAGTTTTCTAGTAGGGCAGAGATTAGGTTCAACTCCAAATCCAACAAGAGGAAATTAATAGACAAGGAGCAAGATATGGGTCAGAGGATGGAAAATTACTAAGAGGAAGCACCAGGTGTTAGGAAGAATCTACCTAAACAGACCTAAAATAATTTTTCTAAAAGGAGGCCAAGGTGAACAGACATCACCTGGAGGATGGAGCAGGGTAAGGAACTTGACAGGTGCAGAGGATGATCACAGATAGAGATGAGAGGTTCCAGCTAAACAGATTTAGCAGGATTCTGACTAGAGATAACTCACAGAAGGAAAGACACAGGAGTTCAAGTTGGGGCCTAGTCAAGAAAGGAGTTCAGGGGCCATCGTTGTGGCATAGTGAGTTAAGCTGCACCACTTCCAATCCAGCTCCTTACTAATGCACTTGGGAAAGCAGCTGAAGACGACTCAAGTGCTTGGGACCCTGAAAACATGTGGGAGACCCGTAAGAAGCTCCTGACTCCTGACTTCAACCTGGCCCAGCCCTGACTGTTGCAGCCATTTGGGGCGTGAACCAGTAGATGGAAGACCTCTCTCTCTCTCTCTCTCTCTCTCTCTCTCTCTCTGTCTTTCAAATAAAGAAAATAAATCTTAAAAAAAAGAAAAAATAAAAGAGGTCAGAAGAATATGACTAGTTAGGTCAAGGAAAGAATCTCATTACTACAATTATGCCCCATGTCACGGTCTTGCTCCCAGGACAGGAAATATCACTTTTGCAACAAGCATTGGCTGCCATAAATGGGCACTGCCCCTTTATGGGTTCCTGCCCCTTTATTTATTTTGGCAGAAACTCTTTGCAGACAGATCTTGCTGTTTGGGCTTGTTTTCTGAAAATGGTCTTTTTTTCTTTAGAGATATTTAGTTCATTTCCAACTACATTAACAAAATTGTACAAGGTTTTTTTAAAAAAACTTTTTGTTTGCCTCGAGCAGTTTTGAGACTCAAGTTTTCTAGTTTCTTACATTGAAGCAATCCCAAATATTGGGAACACAATGGATTGCAATGTCTAGTTTCTAAAATAGAGAGTAGTTGGAAAATTGTCAAAAATGGTCGTGGAAAGTTTGCACTGTTCCCGCATCTTGTAAACAGGCAATTAACTGTGCTGTGCTACAAGGTGCTAGTAGACTCTAGAATGCTTGGATTGTTTCCTTCATATCTCTTGTCCTTGAGAAATAAATAAACTTAGCAAAAAGAAAAGCAGCCACCCTAAAATAACTGGGATAAACTAGGAAAGCAATATTCTCCATGCATTCAAAGTGGGGAGAGTAATAAAGGAGAGAAAGGAGTGGGTCTGTCATTTTTGACACAAAATCCAAATATATATTCAACTTGGTTTCTTTTAAATATGGCAGACAACCTCATTTGTTTCTAAGAACTCTCTAAATCAGAATTTGAAATAACTCTGCTAATAGGGCCAAAGAATATCTTTGCACTTTCTGTGAAATGAACAGCTTACAAAGCAATCTAAAAATACAAGCAAGGGAAATACTTAAGGTTCAAAACTATTTTAGGATGATTTAGAAAACCACTTTATATGTAAATTTTGTTCCTAAACACTGAATAGACTCATAAATTATCCACTTCCTGAAGTATTCACTTGACATAGGGTTTCCCCTTCTTACACTTCTGCATCTTTGCAGAATGTGTTTAAGGTACTTTCATGTAATTAAATGAAAATTCTTAATATTGTAAAATTGGAAATTTTCCTTTATCACATTGATCATCATTAATTTCACTTTGTAAATAATCTGCTGCAATGGCAAACTAGGCTATAGAAGAGTAAGTAAAGTCAGGTGAGTAAATGAAAACTTGTCCAGGTACCAAAGGATTCTATTGTGTGCCTTGCAGCAGGTGGTCAAGGAGGCACCAACTACAGCATGGCACTGGCCAGTTTTAAAATAAGTGCCATGGTGATCGTTTTGTACAGTGGTAAAGATGCCACTAGGCACGCCTGCATTCCACATGGTGGTGCTCTTGATTCCAGTCTTCTGCTAAGGTGTTCCCTGGCAGGTTAATGGCTCAAATAGTGGGATTCTTGCCACCATGTGAGAGACCTGGATTGAGTTCTTGGCTCCTGATTTTGTCCCAGCCAAGCTCCAGCTGTTGCAGGCATTTGAGAAGGGAACTAGTGAATGGGAGCCTTCTCTCTCTCTCTCTTTCTCTCTCTCTCTCTCTCTCTCTCTCTCTTTTCTCTCTCTTCCCACTCATTTGTCTCTTTGCCTTTAAAATAAATTAAATAAAACAATTTTTAATTTTTTAAAGATTTTATTTTATTATTTATTTGAGAAGTAGAGTTACAGACAGTGAGAGGGAGAGATGGAGATAAAGGTCTTCCATCCAATGGTTCACTTCCTTGCTGGTTCACAATGGCCAGAGCTGTGCCAATCTGAAGCCAGAAGCCAGGAGCTACTTCCGGGTCTCCCACATGGGTGCAGAGGCCCAAGCATTTGGGCCATCTTCTATTGCTTTTGTAGGCCATGGCAGAGAGCTGGATCAGAAGAGGAGCCACTGGGACTAGAACCAGAGCCCATATGGGATGCAGGCGCCACAGGTGGAGGATTAACCTACTGCATCACAGGGCCGGCCCCAATAAAATTATTTTTCAAATGTCAACAGATGTAAGCTATTCTTGTTGAAAATAAACTCCTTTATTCTGTCAAATTTTGGACTTTTGACAAGTGATAACAGTTTCCCACATTGCAATCTACTGGTGAATCACAAAATGTCAGTGCTGAAAGGAACTGTGGGTGGAGGTTATTGGGCAATGTGTTTACTTTGTGGCATGAATGGTATCCCCCAAGGAGATATATCCATATTCTGATTGTTAAACCCATAAATATTTATGCAATATGATAAGACAATGAATATCACCATATATAGTCAAAGTGTAATTAAGTTAAGGATCTTGAGAAGAGCTTATTATGTTGTCCCCTAAGTTAAAACACAAGTGTCCTAATAAGAAGACAAAAGAAGATGATTATACATGCAGAAGAGGAGGCCATGCTAGAGCAGAGGATGGGAGAAGTGCAGATGCAAGCTAAAGAATGTGGCAGCCTCCAGAAGTGGAAATAAGCCAAGCACAAGGTACCTTCCCCTAAAGCCCCTAGAGGGAATATGACCCTGCTCCCATCTGCACCTCTGACTACTGCCCTACACGAATATAAGAGGATTAATGTGCAGTGTCCACAAACACCAGTTTGTAGTAATTTGTTATAGTGGCTTTAGGAAACCAACACCATAGTTCATTTCACAGGAAACTGAGGTTTAGAGAGGTCACTGCCTCAAGCCATGCAGCCACTTGTGATGGATCAGTTGCAAACCTGGCTCCCTCCATCCAGGAGCTCTGATCAGCACCTGGAGGCACCTCCTGCACTCCCGTGACAGCTGTCCTCCCTGACTTTTCAACCACATTTCACACTATTAGTCTTGCCATCTTTTCTTGAGTCCATGACATCTAGCTCTTAGATTTTCTTCTTTTCTCTGACTTCTTTTTGTGTCTACTTGCTTCTTTTTGACTTTTTCTGCTTTCTTTGGATGGGCATCTTATTTGGTTCACCCCAAAAACGCTGCCCGTCTCCTCTTCCTGATCTTGCTTTTTTCTAGAGTTCCTCATTTGATTTCAAAGTTGCATAGACTTTGTATAACATTCAGGGGTGTTGTAACAACCTTGATTTCTTGTTGGAGCTCTTATCAAATTTTGTAACCAGTTACTGGATAGATGCTGTTATTGCATGGATGTCACAAGACTTCTCATTTATAATATGTCAGAAACCTGCAATTCTTCCTTCTCTACTTCGATTCTCTGTTCCCAGCCTAGAGATTTTATAATCATTGCTCCCTTAGCATCTGTAAGCTACCTCCCAGATTTTTTAATTTCTCTTCCTACTAGCCACTGCTCTAACATAAGATCCGACTAACTCTGATGCAGAAAACCACAATAAATAACCTCTCTAATTTTTTTCTCTCAATCCCACCATTTGTACATCTCTCAGATAAATGTCCTTATTAAATATTGCTGTTATAGTGATTCTCCACAAACAACACATGTTTTTTATTTAACAGTCTTGTGGTTTGGGAGTCTCACAAGGTGTGTGAAGAGAGTTGTGTTCCTTTATTGCCTTTTCCAGCTCCTAGAGGCTGCTTGCAATCCTTGGCTCATGTACCCTCCCTATAACATCTAAACCAGCAATGTTAGGCCAAATTCTTATGTTGCCATCTCTCTGGTACTCTTTTATGCCTTCCTCTTCTATCTTAAGGATATTTAGGAATAAATCAGATCCACTATGATAATCCAGGATAATCTCTCATCTCCAAATCAGCCGGTCAGAAATTTTAATTCCATCTGCAACGTTAATTCCCCTTTGTCATCCCCAGTTCCTGGGCTTAAGTCATGGACACCTTTGGGGGTCATTATTCTGCCTTCTACACCCTTTGTCTCTCTGCTCACTGCTTGCTATGTTGTAGATATTGTTTGAGTGTGTCCCTCAAGGATTCATGTGCTGGAAACTTGGCTCTCAGTGTGGCAATGCTGAGATGGTGAAAACTTTAAGAGGTGAAGCTAGTGGTAGAAAATTGCATCATTGTTGGAAGAGATTAATACTGGTTTCACAAAGGGAGTTAGCTGTTGTAAGAAAAGGTTATTATAAACCAAATGCTTTTTTTTTCCTTTTTCCTGTCTTTCAAATGTTTAAAAAAAATTAAAAGCTTGTGGTCATCATTTGGCATATTAGTTAAGATACTGCTCAGGGACACCCTCACTCCTTATCAGAGCATCTAGATTCAAGTCTAAGCAATACTGATTCCAGCCTCCTGTTGCTGTACACCCTGGGAGTCAGCAGGTGATGACTAGGTCCCTGTCACTCACTCCCTGTCACTCATATGGGAGACCTACATTGAGTTGCCTGCGCCTGGCTTTGACCTAGCCCAGCCCAAGCTGTTGCAGGCATTTGGGGAATGAATCAGTAAATGAGAGATTTCTGTCTCTCTGTCCCTCCTCCTCCCTGTCTCTCTGGGACAGCAAGGTGACCCCACATGCTCAGCCCTTTCTGCGTGTGGCTTTCTCCTGCCCTCTTCTCCATCACACTTTGACACAGCCGAAGGGGCCCTCACAAACGGCCAAAATGGTGAGACTACCCAGTCTTGGGCTTTCCACCTCCAATTCTGTTAACTACATAAACCTCTTCTTTGAATAAAGTATTTAACCTCAGGTGTTTTGTCATGGCAACAGAAAATAGACTAGTATGACTATGCTGACATAGTGTTGTCCATAATTTAATGTCTCCACAAAAGCCTTTTCACTGATCTCTCTGATCAGGCTCTCCCTTATCCCCAGTCCTCCACTCTGACACCTGTTATGGATAAGAAGCACAGGAAGCCAGTGCCGTGGCTCAACAGGCTAGCGGCGCCGGCACACCGGGTTCTAGTCCCGGTCGGGGCACCGGATTCTGTCCCAGTTGCCCCTCTTCCAGGCCAGCTCTCTGCTATGGCCCGGGAAGGCAGTGGAGGATGGCCCAAGTGCTTGGGCCCTGCACCCCATGGGAGACCAGGAGAAGCACCTGGCTCCTGCCTTCGGATCAGCACAGTGCGCTGGCTGCGGCAGCCATTGGAGGGTGAACCAACGGCAAAAGGAAGACCTTTCTCTCTGTCTCTCTCTTTCACTGTCCACTCTGCCTGTCAAAAATTAAAAAAAAAAAGGAGAAGCACAGGATTCGTTCATCTACTTCTCTGTCTCTTCCCATCCATTGCTAGGATTACCCTGAGTGCAACCTCATCTCCCTGCCAGACTTCCTGGCTTCCTTCCACAGCCACTGCTCCTGCCACACCTCCTGCTACTCAGGTAAACTTACTACTTCTCAAGCATATTACTTACTCTGAACTTTTTCTCCTTCCTGGCATACCTATCACCTGGTTCACAAGAAATTTTACCTTAAAATCTACATACACTATGATCTTCTCTTTATGAATTTTTCAAAACCTCTCCCAAACTCAGCATAATTAATTACTTCCCTATAGATCATGCATGTCTTATTATTATATTTGCTTATTTATTCCTCTCTTTAACAATGAGTACATTATTCATTCATCCATCCATTGATTTACCCATGTGAATTCATGTTAGTTCAGCACCTACTATTTGCTATAATTAGAAATAAGTAGATGATAAAATCCTTGCCATCAGGAAGAACACAGTCTCTTGGGAAGATGGACTTCTAATCCAGAAAAATTCATAATTCTTATGTTGAAGTATGATAATGACAAAGATAAAGCAATTCTATTAACAAAAACCTTGCTCTGAGGTGCTAATAAAACACTACTACCCTGAAAAAAAAAAAAAAGAAAATAGCATTGGCAGTAGAGAATAGAGATAGATTAATTTTGAGGGGACATTTAAGGAAGACTTCATAAAATCATGACATTTAGGCTGACCCTTAGAAAATAAATATGAAATTCTAGACCTAAATGAGGTGAAAAGATGTGCCTTTCGCCCTTGGCAGGATTTTGTTAGATTGAATGTGGAATAAGAAGTTGGAAAATTGGAATCCATTAGGGGGTGACCATTAAGTGGGAAATAAACTTGGAATTGACTAGCAAGTACAGAAGGCTGCTTTTCAAAAATAGGATTTAGCCATGCTCAAAAAGTAGCATATAGGCAGTCTACAATGTGTGTTGGAAGAGAGTCTATTGTGCAGGATCCTGGCCTCTATGTCTCACCTAGCAATCAGAATCTCTGCAGGTAAGGCTCATAAATGGAGCTGCTTGATAAACTGTTGCAAACTGCAGTTTCAGAGTCAGTGAACGGGAGTGAATACAGAGGAACACCAGAAGAAAGTTTAATTAAAACAAATGAAATGTTGCCTGAGCTACCTGTAATTGTCAAACTCATTCAACAAATGTTCATTCAATAACAGTGAGGTCATGGGCACCATTCTAGGCACTACCCTTGGCTCAGTTCTGTGAATGATAAGAAAGCAGTTCTAGTCTCAAGAAGTGTCATTTGCAACAGAGAAAAGCACAAAACAAGCAACCATAAGGAACTACAAACTACAGTGTCTTTGATATCAAGTAAAGGGAAGGTGGTCTGTGAAGATATATCACTGTGATGTGACCTGACAAGGTTTATATGTAAAGAAATCAGAGTGTGATAGTTCAGGCACCAGAATTCATGCAAGGGAAGATCAAAGGTAAAGACCAGAAGAAACAGCATTGGCAATGCAGCTTCTCTAATTTACAGGGCTGACACAATGAGAGTAAGTGTAGCTAAACGCTAGTATGTAAGGAGCAAAGTGAAAAAGGGATGATGCTGTAGAAACAGGCAAGGAGGCAAATTCAGCAGGGGTTGGGTTCCCTGGTCTCTTGGTTTGCAAGGATGAGGGGTTTTCCAGGATATGGGTCTTTCAACTCTAAACTCAGGAAAGTCCCAGACAAATCTAGACAGGTTTATCCCCTTTAGCTATAGTTAAAGTATTTGAGTAATAAGAGCAATAGGCTTAAATTAAAGCATCCTAAGTAAACTCTAATATTTGATATAATTTAAATTTCCCAGGGCCTCCCATATTTCTGGGAGGAGACTTGATTGGGTTGGGGGAAGTCAGAGAGGACATCCATAGGAGGGTACTGCTGTCCTACAGAAGACTGTGGTTTTTGTACATAACTGGTAGCCATGGAGATGGAAAGAGGTGAGTGGATTCAAGACAAATCTTGAGAGTGAAAGCAAAAGAAGTTGCTGGTTCCTTAAAGGTGGGAATGAGGGAAAGGGAGGAATCTGGGTTGGGTCTGGTGCTGCCTCTACTTGGGTGGGTGACGATCAAGAAGCCACAGTGTTAATTAAGGAGGAGAAGCACTTTCTTGGGGCTCTCAGGAAGGCAGTTGCAGAAACAAATCTGGAGCTCTGAAGGGAGGTGGGGCTGGACTAATCACAATGGAATGTGAGCAATTCTCTGGACTCAACTGCCAGCAACCACAGCCTCATGTCCCGAGCACCATCCCCTGCACGTGACTCCAGTAATTCATCCTTCTAGAATTCCTCTTGTGAACCATATCCATATTTTCATCTGCATTACCTAGCTGGGGCTGAAAAACTACCTTGTCCAGTCTCACATCCTCCAGGTCCACAGATATGGTGGCTCTTGCCCGGGGTAATACAAGTATATAGGCCACCAAAGTAGGACATCATAATGAGGGCTCAGTAACCAAGATCTGAAGCCCTCCTTCACATTCTGTCTTTCAGCCTTATAGGAGGACAGCGTAGAATGCAGCAAGAACTCGTTTCTTGGGAATAGGCATTTGGCCAAGCAATTAAGATGCCTGAGTCCCATACTGAAGTACCTAAGTCCGAGTTCTGGCTCTGGTTCCTGATTCCAGTTTCCTGCTGATGCAGACTCTGGGAGCAGCAAGTGATGGCTCAAGCAGTTGGGTCTTTGCCACCTATGTGGGCGACCTGGATTGAGTTTCCAGTTTTGTCATGGCCCAGCCCCAGCTATTGTAGGCATTTGAGGAGGGACCCAGTAAATGGAAGCTCTCACTCTGTCTCTTTTAATAGCAAATAGTAATAATAATAACATAATAATACTAAAGATAATTCATTTGTAACTTTCAGAATTTTGTGATTTCAGTGTGACCCTAGGCCACAGGTGGATAGCAGGATACTGAAACTGAATGTGCATGTGTGTTTTATGGAATCTCCAATCAACATTCTTATGCCTAGTATTCCACCAGAAAACACAGATGAATATGATTTTTTGGGGGAGGGGAGGTTTGCATAGAAACAGAATGGAAGCATGTCCCAGCCTGCTTTTGCAGACCAACCTCATAGTACCAAGGAAAAACAAATTATGAATTCCATTGCCTTCTAGAGTAGCTGGTATTTTAGATATCAGCTCAAATAATACCTAAATGGTTTCCAAAATAGTTGTTTAGATATAATCCTAACAGAAATCTGGTTCCTTTCCTCAAAGCCTTCTCCTCTCCCCATCCTCTTCTTCCTACTGTCTGTGTTTTGCTTAAAACCATGATCACCATGGTATCCTGGAATGAAATTAATTTAATCAGTACCCATTTGTGCCTACTTCCTGCATCTTCTCCCTGTCTCCCCTACAAGGTTTGTTAGGGTACAGATAGAAAGGCAGAATTCCTGCTAAGAGCTGCCTGAAGACCCCATTCTCCAAATGAACTTTCAAGTCCAAAGGTTACCCTGTGGAAATTTCAGCCAGAAGAAGAGCTTTCTGACTAGTGAGATAGTCTCCATGTTTTCCAATTCTAACTTCAGGTTTTTCTAATTCAATCCGAAATGCAATGCATGGCTTTTCTGGTTGAGTATAGGAAGAGCGATGCTTCCCCTGTGTGGTGGAGTTTGATATTTCACTCTGTAGAATCCAGATTTCCATGAAGCTAGGGTCTGTTTGCCTATTTACTAGTCAAACTTCTTATTTGGTGAAGCAGTAAGCCTTTTCACTGTTACATGATCTTAAAATATGTTATCTCAAAAACTAAAAATAAGAGAAAGGGAGAAGGAAAGAGGATGGGAGGGAGCAGGGAAAGGGGGGAGGGAAGAAGGGAATATCATTATGTTCTTAGAATTGTGTCTACAATTCACATTGAGTCTGTTAAAATTAATTTAAAATTAAAGTAAATAAATCAAAGAAATATTTCACCATTAAAAAAAAAGAAGAAGAACCCAGCTTCACAGCCACAACATAAGGGAGGAAGCAAACAATGTAAAGAGATTTGCATTTTTATTTTAAACTACACTGATCGTAATTTTATCTTTTAGGCACAAAGTTCAATAGTTATTTTATAAAGGCCTTGGAGAAAATTTCATTTGCTTTTCTTCTGAATTTCAAAAGTCAATGAGCAAATTTTTATAATTGAAAAAAATAGACAGTATTTTTAAAAAGTTATATATTAGTCATACAGTGTACCAGGGAAAGCAATTATAAATTCATATATTACTCCAGGTCTTCTATTTAATGAAATAATTATAATCAAAATAATAATAGCTATATAAGTAAAATGAAGTTTCCACTCATCGGAAATAATGTGTTCATGCTCCTTGGTTTATGGTGAGGTTATGTCCCAATAAGCCCATTGTAAACTTAAAGGATTATAAATTAAAGTTACACTGACTCCACCTAACCCATCTCCCAACTGAGCTGAGCAGCACAGTGCCCTGTAGAGCACGGGTTGCTCCTCTCATGACCACGTCACTGAGTGGGAGCTTAGGTCGCTGCACCACTCAACATCATGAAAAAGGTTTGGATCACACAGAGATAGCCCAGAGATAGCCTAGGAAAGACTACATTTAAAATTCCAAGAATAGTTTTCACTGAATGCATATTGCATTTGAACCATCATAAAGTCAAACCACTGTAAGTCAAGGACATCTGTATGTGACTCCAAAAACTGAAGCTGAGTGGTCCTGGGCATGAGGCCAGCTCCCACTAACAAGGAAGTCCTCCTTCAGAGCTTCTGGGACTGACAGCAGGATGGAGGGCCTCAGGTGACCTAACCTAAGACACAAGTCATGTGACAGGGGCAATGCTAACCAGGGTAAGAGAGGGGATTGAGGGAGAAACACACAAGAGACATACAACTGTCTCCAGCCTTGTCTCCTGGGCCAGCAACACAGGATCCCCCTGGGAACTTGTTGGAAACGCAGTATCTCAGCCCTACCAGGCTCTCAAGACTCAGGTATGTATTTTGACAAGGTCCCCAAGTAATTCACATGCAGTTCAGTGTTTGGGAAGACTGGCTAGAACAGCTGAAATAACTGATGCTAACTGTCTTAAGTCTATTTTCTGTTGTTAATAACAATACCAAAGATTGGTAAGTTATAAAGAAAAGAGGTTTATTTGGACTTACTTTTCTCATCCAAGGTCAAGGAACCATAATGGCCTTCTTGTTGGCAAGAGTTCTGAGGTAACAATGAACATCACATGGTGAGGGACAGGGAGTACACACATATGTGTGTTTATTTGTTCTAATCTCTCTTTTCTTATAAAGACACTAGGATTCAAACATGGGGGCTACACTCTAATGAATGATCTTATCTAATCCTAACATATCCTGAAGACTTCTCCTCTAAACTCCATCGTCCAATTAAATTGCTACTATTAATATTTCTCTGTGGGTATTAAACCCCATTAGGTTTGGAGAGGACAAATCACATTGAAACCATAACTCCCTGTGGCAGGTCTTCGGTCTATGATTGAGACACTGGTTAAGATGCCTATGTTCCATATCGAAGTGCCTGGTCTAAATTTCCTGTCTGGTTCCTGATTCCAGCTTCCAACTAATGTGACTGCTGTTAGGCAGTGGTGATGGCTCAAGTAACTATATCCCTGATACTCATGTAGGAGATTTGGATTGAATTTCCTTCCCCTGGCTTCAGCTTTGGCCTATTCCCAGATTTTGCAGGCATTTGGGAATGAGCCAGCAGATGGGAGAGTGCTTTCTCTCTCCTTCAAATTAAAACAGAAAAAAATAAATTGATACCTGAGGCATTTCCTTATTAAAAACAAGTGAAAAAAAATCATAGCACCCATCAACTGGGCAAGAAGTGGTCAAAGTAAACTACCATTGTTAAAATGTGAGTCATAGGGCCGGCGCCATGGCTTAACAGGCTAATCCTCCGCCTTGCGGCGCCGGCACACCAGGTTCTAGTCCCGGTCGGGGCGCCGGATTCTATCCCAGTTGCCCCTCTTCCAGGCCAGCTCTCTGCTATGGCCCGGGAAGGCAGTGGAGGATGGCCCAAGTCCTTGGGCCCTGCACCTGCATGGGAGACCAGGAGAAGCACCTGGCTCCTGGCTTTGGATCAGCACGATGCGCCGGCCACAGCGGCCACTGGAGGGTGAACCAACGGCAAAAAGGAAGACCTTTCTCTCTGTCTCTCTCTCACTATCCACACTGCCTGTCAAAAAAAAAAAAAATATGAGTCATAGACTAAAAGGGATAAAAGTAGGCATGCAAGCTGCAGGTGAGATGGAGTGCAATATATTTCCCAAGGAAAGCATGTCACTGCAGGTGACAACTTTACCCTCTACTCCACAGCACCAGCCCCATGAACCTATATCTTAACTATTATTTCCAGGTGTTTCTGAGACACAGGGTGTAAGTATTCTTGAGCAGATACTGCCTCAATAATAGGAGAGAATGTCAGTTTGAATGTATCTCATAGATTGAGTTTACAAGGGAGATATTATTTGCACAAAAAGTCCTACAGTTAAAAGATGTTTGATGGGCCCAGTGCTATGGCACAGCGGTATAATCCACTGTCTGCAGTGTTGCAATGCCAGCATCCCTTATGTATATTGGTTCAAGTCCCAGCAGCCCCACTTTTATTCCAGCTCTCTGCTAAAATGCCAGGGTAAGCAGCGGAAGATGGCCTGAGTCCTTGGGTCCCTGCATCACCTGGAAAACCCAGAAGAAGCTCCTGGGTTCCTGTTTTCATCCTGGCCCAGTCCCAAACATTGCTGCCATTTGAGAAGTGACCTAGCAGGTGGAAGACCCCTCTCTCTCTTTCTCTCTCTTTCTCTCTCTTTCTCTCTCTCTCTCTCCCTCCCTCACTCATTCCCTCCCTCCCTCCCTCTCTCCTTTGTACTCTATCTTTCAAATAAATAAATAAATCTTTTAAAAATATATTTAAACATTGGTCTTAGCTTAACATTCAAAGTTCTTCACTCTCTACTTCCTGGTCCCATCTTCTATCATGTTTAGCCTAGGACACAAAATTACACATGGCAGCTCTTGTTATCCTGAGATTTGAGAAGCAAGGAGGAAAATTCGAGGACTTAATGATATTCTGTGTTGAGACTTTTGCAGCAGCCCCCTGTTAACATTCATTATTGTCTGTGTGGGTTTCTTTTATGGAAAGGAACGTTCACTATCATTTTTCTAATATTCAATTTCTCATTTTTAAATTCATTGAAATCATTCCAAATCCACTCGTACTGTTTATAAGAAGAATACACAAGATATATGACTTTAATAAATAATACATCTTGAAGTATTTAAACAGCAACTGAAACTTACATTTCTCAAATGTAAAATATATCAGTTGCTCATACATGCTCGTAATTTCTTAAAATCAAAGGAAATACTCAAAAGATACTATAATAACGAAACACTTTAGTTGCACTAAAACTATCTCCAAAGTGCTGCTATCATCAATTTACATATTTCTTCACAAATCTATTTCATTCTTTTCCAAGGGTGCTGTGATGAGTTGTGCTGTATCTCTTCCAAAATTCCTAGGTGGAAGTCCTTGCACCCAGTATTTCACACTGTGACCCTGTTTATAAATAAGGTGGTTACAGATGGAATTAGTTATGATGAGGTCACACTGGAGTAGGGTGGCCCCTTGTCCAGTATGCATGGTGATCTTATGAAAGTGGGACATCTGGACATAGACGTGCAAGGAGGACATGGCTGATTCTACCACAAGCCTCGGGACTCCACAGATTTCCAGCAAGCCACCAGAAGCCAAGAGGCCTGGAGCTGATTCTTCCTTGCAGGCCTCTATTGCAACAAACTCTGGCAAAACCATTATGTTGGACTTCTTACCTCCAGACTGTGAGACAATGCGGCCCTACTGTCTAAACCTCCTAGCTGATGGTACTTTGTTAAGACAACCTGAAAAAAACTAGTGTAATACTTGACTCAGGTTATCCAGAGGAGCCAGGGGCAAGGACAGAACAACCAGAGCATTAGGTGTTTGTTGACAACTGATGAATGAGTCAATGGAACTGAAGAAAATATTTATTTCTAAGCAGTAGATGATAAGGAGATCCTCTTGGAAATATTGGATATGTACATGAGACTCAATGTGATTCCACATTTTGGAGGTCTCTCACCTTAGAAACTACTGACAGAGAAGGCAACAATAGTAAATAAACAAATGAGTAACTAGATTTTAAAAATGTATTTTTACTTCTCATTATAATGAAAAATTATTTTATGGGGATTTTTTTCATCTTTTCTAAAATTTTTGTATTTTGAAAGCAGTGAAAACTTCTTAAATGTTTTAATTGCTTGCCAACTTCAATGACTTCTTTCCTTTTTACCTTGGTGAGTGGCTTTTCCCAGGAGTGTCCTCTTAGGGTTCTCAAAGTGCCACACCCTGAATTCATGTTCTCCTAAAGACAGGCTGGGCTGCCTCTCAGGAATTTTGGTTTCCTACTTCCCCTACTTGATATGGGCCTGTGTATCTTAATTTTTATTCCAGGTCCTTGCCCCCACAGAGATAAAAATTCAAAACAGAGGCATCCATTTATACATATAGCATAATAAGCGAGAATATGATTTATTTAACAGTAAGAGGAAACACTACATTCACATGTAAGTGTGGGCCACAGCACATGGAGAAATGCCCATGAGTGGATCAGAGGGTTACTTAGAGAGAGAGAGAGAGAGAGGGAAAGAGAGCAGTACCTCCAAGTATGGTCTATCATGAAATGAGACATCTTCTTGTAAGGGACAGTACCTTAATCGCATAAACATACAGAGTGAGCTCTTAGCATGTGTTCTGGTCCTGGATGAGACACAGGTGCATCCTGAAAAGGTGGACATATGAAGCTGACCGTTAAAGAGATAAACATTACATGACAGGGCTGCAAGAATTCCAGCTCACCTCAGCCTGTCTAGTTATCACATATCATACTTACAGTTCCTTCTGTGATTATTTTTGCCTTTAGATTAAAAATTGCTAAATCAATTTGGTCTGAAAAATTACGATTTTTTAATAACCTTAGTCTTCCACTAATAGTTACAATCATCCCAGATGTCTCGTCATCCTAATACAGTAAATTTGAAGCACAGCCTTTTGCTGACAGAGGTCAGGTCAGATGGAGCTCAATCTAAATCTTTTATTTATTTGGTTTATTAAAATCAAGCTGTTTCTTTTCATCACCTCGCTTCATAGATGAGCACTGATTGGTTATGGGTAGTGAACGCTATGCATTGAATATGGTTTAAATGTTTTCCCCAAAGGTTCATGTTTTGGAAGCTTTATCCTCAGCATGGTGTTGTTAAGAGGTGATGGGACCTTTAGGCAGTAGGGCCTTATGTGAGGTCCTGAGGTCACTGGGGTTATGTCCTTGAAGGGATTATATAGTCTTGTGGGACCCAAGTCAGTCCTTGATGTCCCTTTCTCTCTCCAGCTTCTTTTATCACTATGTGATTTCTCCCTCTTATACCTGCTCCTACTGTGATGTCATTTTCCATGTTGTTCTCACAAGAGCTAAGCTGATGATGGCTCCATATTCTTGAACCTACAGATCATGAGATAAATGAGCCTCTTTTCTTTATGAAGTACCCTGCCTCAGGTATTTCTTCATAGTCATATAAAAGAATACAATTCATCTCATTGTCGCATATGAATCCTTGGGTTTTACCAGCTACTGTTTCCTCTGCCCAACCTCCTTCATGCTTCCCCTAATAGATGACACCTTGTCTACAGGTGAGAACATAGAGGTGGAAACCAAACCAACTTCAGTTCTTTCCATGAATGTTCTGTGAAGTTCTAAGAGGAGACTGTTCTATGCATGTGCTGTCTGTTGTAAGAATGTGGATCTGGACTCATTAACAGCCCTTTTGTGTGTAAAGACAGTCTATGGAAGCAGAGAATGAAAGCACACAGCTTTCATTTTCACAGCTTTTCACTCACTGCCAGTGAGTGAGCTAAGGGAGAGAGAGTGAAGGAGGAGGGAGATGACAGCTTCCTTTGAACAGTCAAGTCTCTCATTCCTAATCTCATCTTTCTCAGACACTTCAGTGAATCCTTTCCTGTTTAGATAATTTGAGTTAATTTCTGTCTTTAGAAAGCCAGAGAGTCCAGTCTAATAAAGGCAGCATTAGATAAAAGGCTTTGGATCAGAAAGGCACTCTCAAGGATTCAGAGAGAGGAGGGAAGAAAGAGTGTACATCTTTCAGGCTTGTGTTACTGGTCCAAGATTGTTCCATATTTCATCCTCACAATAATGCAATGATTGGTGTTGCTTATTAGGCCTGTTTACAACTGAGAACCTTGCCTAGACCACACAGTTAATAAGAGACAGATGGGTATGAACACCCTCACGAGAATCCTTCAGTGAACTTCCATATTCAAAACCTTGCCCTTGACTCTGAAGACTCCTGACACCTGCCTCTGACAGGGATCAGTAAGGAGTTGTTCCTTGAACTATTGAATTAGATGTAGGCCACTGGTTTTATGGATCCAACCCATCACTCATCAGGCTCCAGGTTGAGGGCCTTGCTCAGAAATCCAGCTCTTGCTGTTTGAGGAAGTATCATCTTGTTGTCTGACAGATCTTGCCATTTTGAATGTTTCCTTTTTTTGAGATAGGTTATCTGCTGAGGTTTTCAAGGATGTGTGTGCTTTGCATTCCAAAACAGCTGTCTGACAGACTGAAGAGCATTTTATCGCTGCTGTGGAGAGAAAAAAGTGATTTTGATAAAGATCCTGCTGCTCTTGTCCCATGCCAATATATAGCCCACCTCCCAAAAACAGCTGCTTTAGGCCAAATTACATCCACTTTTAAAAATATTTTCCATGACAATGTTCTCTTTGAAAAAATAGGTCTGGTTCTCTGCCAACTAGAAATTTGATGTAACCAAAGATCTTAATCCAGCCAGAGACCTAAATTTGCTACAGAGAGAAAAACTGGGGCAAATGTGCTGTTTGCATTCCTACTGTGAAATAAGATCTGCCCCAGTGCAGGTCTGGGAAGGGCTCCCACCAGAGCTTGGAAATCTTGTTTCAGGGTAGGAAATCCGGTGTGAGAAAGAGACCACTGTTTCTCAGTGTGAGGAGATGGAATCCTTAGTTTCCTGATGTTCTCATGTTAATCTCCAAAGCTTGACTGGCAGGCAAACAGCAGAGATGGGGAGGGGGAGGAAGGGCTGAGAGTTCTAGGGACTAAATGAGACCACGTGAGGTGCTGGCTGCCATCAGCAAATTCCCTGTGATTCATAGTTTTTCCCCATGTGCTCCAAACTGTGAACAACTTGAGCAAGAGTAAATTTGGAATTTACTAAAAAAGTCAGATATTATCTCTGAAATACCAACTTGTACCCTAGTTGAAGCTCCTTGAAGATGCTGAAATGATCTTCCTGATAAACACACTTAAAGGGGAAGAAGAAAATAGTCCCTGAAGTTATTAAAGAACCAAGGTATTTGAAAACTGTTAGTGTGATGGGCACTGGGTTCTAGTCCCAGCTGCTCCTCTTCCAGTCCAGCTCTCTGCTGTGGCCCGGGAAGGCAGTGGAGGATGGCCCAAGTGCTTGGGCGCCTGCGCCTGTGTGGGAGACCAGGAGGAAGCACCTGGCTCCTGGCTTCTGATAGGCGTAGCTCCAGCCATTGCGGCCATTTGGTGAGTGAACCAATGGAAGGAAGACCTTTCTCTCTGTCTCTCTCTGTCTCACTCATCGGTCAAATAAAAAAAAAAAAAGAAAAGAAAAGAAAACTTTTAGTGCTTTCAAAATACTAAAATTTTAGAAATAATTTTTAAAATAATGGTCTACATCTTAATGCTCCAGAGGTTATATCTCTAATGCTTTATTTGGATGTAGAATAGAATTCTCTGTTATACATATAATTGAATCAATTGGATGAATTTTTAAAAATCCAATTATATAATGTTCTCATTTTGTATATCAATGGCTTCTAAGATTATAAATCTCCAAAATGGATAATCATATTTAGTTGAGGTGCATGTCTGTAACATAAATTCTGGGAAGGATCCTTCATGTTTGCTGCTTAGAAATACAAATTTGGGTTACAGGGAAGCAGCAGTGAAGGCGATCTCAGCTCTTGTCTCACACAGGATTTCCATGCCAACAGGTACCATCTTCATGTTCCATCTTGTCTTGAGGAGCTTCTTTTCCAGAAACTCCAGGCCCTGAGCAACGACCACCTACATGTAGCACCCAGTCTGACTGAAGACCACTTTGCCATCATCAAAGTTCCCTAAAGAACACAATATCACTGACTAATAGAGGGAAGGCATTGAGCACTGCACACCAACCAGAACCAGCAACTTGGGTGGGAAGATACAGTAAAAGGAAAGCAGAGGAAGTGTATTCCGAAGGGAGAGTTGGAGAGAAGTTTGCAGTGGAAATTCCACAGAAAGAAGAGTGATGCTGGAGAGCACTGTGGAAACTGCGGATGTGCAGTAGCAAACAGGGATACCACACAGGATTCCTGTAGCCCTGGGCTGGAGGAGATGCTAGGTTCTGAGAGTGAGGTGAGAGCAAACTACAGCAGCCCATGCTGCAGGTGACATTGCATGAGGGAGAAACTTACAGACCACACTGACTCTTTATCCAGCCTAGAGCCCTAGCAGCGGCAGAGGATCCACCTAATCCAATGAAAGAAAAGAACATTATATTCTCCCCATCCCTCCAAAAGGCACCGGGCAACCAGAGGAGAAGAAGGTGCCATCTTGACACCAGTAGAGGCTGCAGCAGCTCTTGCGTATGTAACCACAGGATTTTATCAAAGGGGAAAAATCTGTATTTCCCACTGACTTTGAGTCTGACTGGAGGATTGGCAGGGGCTGGGCATTCCTTTAGGGTTGTGAGGTGCTCCTATACTCTCAACCTATCAGGCTCAAATCTCTAAGGTGGAGCACCCACAGGAAGCTGACTCTGGGAACATCTCCACTGTCTCCATAGATGGGGCAGTATCACAGGCCAGCGCACCCTGTGACTGTGGGAGCCTTGCAGGCTATGACTATGGGAATTCTATGACTGCATAATAGGACATGGAGTATAACTGGGTTTCTGGGCAATCACTATATCTAGAATCAGGGGATTAGAGATCCCTAACTGCCTAGGGTGGGCCACTACAGGGGGTTCTCTGCTCACACTGAGGTCTACACAGATCCTTTGTGTAGTTCATATGACAATGTGGTTGAAGGTTGTATCTGTTGTGGGCTAATCTTGGGCATTGATAACCTTGAAAGAGAGGAGGTGTGGTTGTAATTACGGCAACAGGCATGATAAGACACTCCCCACTGCTGACAGTAGATTTACAATGCCCAACTTCGCTGTCACTCTGGATTCTAGTCCCACCTTTGAGCATTGACCAGAGGTCACTGGCCACATTCAGCACACACTTTTGGGTACCCATTGAAGAGCAGGCACTACACTAAGCCACAGAGGCATAGTTCAGATAAAACTCATCAGTGGAGAAAAACAACTAATGCTTCCAGAATGTCTTTTAAAAATGTAGAAATGTGAAAAACATGAAGAAGGAAAACAACATGACTCCCCAAAAGGAACGTGACAACACTTCAATATTAGATTGTGAAGACAAACCTTGATGAAATGCCTGAAAAGGAATTCAAATGAATGATCACAGGATTAATCAGAAGTAATAAGAAGCAAATTCATGAGTTAACGAAATCCATACATGACATGGATCAAACATGTTGTCATGGGACAGAGATTTTGAAGAGAAATCAGACTGAAATATTAGATATGAAGAATTCAGTATGTCAAAAATACAGTAGAAAGCCTTAACAACAGACTTGGTGATTCAGAAGAAAGTATATCTGGCTATAAGACAAATATTTGGAAATATCTGTCAGACTATATAAAAGAAAAGGAAATTTGAAAAATTAAAGGGATCGGTGCTGTGGTATAGCACGTAAAGCCGGCGCCTGCAATGCTGGCATCCTATATGGGCACTGGTGCGAGTCCCAGCAACTCCACTTCTGATCCAGCTCTCTGCTATGACCTGGGAAAACAGTAGAAGGTGGCCCAAATCTTTTAGCCCCTGAACCCGCATGGAAGACCTGGAATAAGCTCCTGGCTCTGGCTTTGGATCAGCACAGCTCTGGCCATTGTAGCCAATTGGGGAGTGAACCAGTGGATGGAAGACCTCTCTTTATCTCTCTCTCTCTCTCTGCCTCTCCTTCTCTCTCTATGTAATTCTGACTTTCAAATAAAATAAATAATTCTAAAAAAAATTAAAAACAGTGTTCGAGACTTATGGCTTACATCAATTGACCAACATATGGGTCTTAGGAGTACCTGAAGTTGAATCAGAGAATAGATTCAAAGGCATAATAGGTGAAATAATAACAGAAAACTCCCTTAATGTGGAGAAAGAAAGGGACATCCAAGTCCAGGAAGCACATTAAACTCCTAATAGACATCACCAGAAAAGATTTTCTCCATAACATGTTATAGTCAAACTTTCAACAGTAAAACATAAAGAAAAGGTTCTAAAATGTGCACAAGAGAAACATCAGACTACTTTCAGAGGATCTCCAATTAGACTCACAGCTGACTTTTCATCAGAAACCCTACAGGCTAGGAAATAATGGAGAGACATAGTCCAAGTCTTACAAGAAAAAAAAAATTGTCAACCCAGAATATTGTACCCTGCAAAGCTCTTATTAATGAAGGAAGGTGAAATAAAGACCTTCCATAACAAACAGAAATTGAAAGAATTTATCACCACTTGTCCAGCATTAGAAATTATGCTTAAGGATGTGCTCCACACACAAACACAGAAAGATAGTCATCATTTCAAAATGTGAAGGGAGAAAAACTCCTAGTAAAAGTACAAAGGAAATCCATCCCCAAAATACAGTAGGAATATTTATGGGAATAAGTCAGGGCCAAGTAGTTACTTATTAATAGCAAGCTCAAACTTAAATGGCTAAATTCTCCAATTAAAAGATACAGACTTGTTGAATGCATTAAAAAACAAACCCATCTACTTTCTTCCTACAAGAAACACATCTCACAACAAAGATACAGGCAGAATTAAAGTAAAAGGATGGAAAAAGATATTCCATCTAATGGAAAACAAAAAGAGGCAAGAGTAGTAGTCATCCTAAGATCAGAAAAAAATAGACTCTAACACAAAAACTATTGAAAAAGACAATTATTTTATTCCTTTTAGTATTTTTGTTGTTGTTGTTGCTGTTGTTGTTGCTAAGTGAAATGGACACTATGAGAGACAATGACAGGATCAGCCCTTGTCTAGACTGTTGAGGAACAACTTACTATTTTATTCCTTTCAGTATTTTTGTTGTGGTGGTTATTGTTGTTGTTGCTCTGTTTGTTCTACATAGGACCACTGGTTGAACTCTGTAATCAATGCACAATCATTCTTAGGCATTTAAAATTAACAGAAAAGTGATCTATGTTAAACATAGGAGTGGGAATAAGAGAGGGAGGAGATATATAGGTTGGCACGTGCTCACTCGGACTTACCTCCAATGGTGGAACTAGAAATGTGCCAGAGGATTTCAAATCAATCTTACCTAGGGGGCAGGTACCAATGCCAGCGCACTTGGTAAAGTGATAAGTATAAATACACAACCTATCAAAAAGATAGGGTATGTGTCAAAGAGATTTCACAAATAAGACCAGTGTAAGCAAATAATGAAGGATAGAATTAAAAGGGAGAGAATGATCCTGCGGGGGAAGCAGGACACACAGCAGACTCATAGAATGGCAAATGCCCAAAACAGCACTCCTGCCTCAGAATCATTCGGATCTGGCTAAAAGGTCCATGAGAGTCTCACAGGCATGGAAAGCCATTTCTTGGTGGCAAAAAACAATCTAAATGAAAGACCCTGGTGAACAAGACCCCAGCAGAAGGAACAGACCATCAAGGAGAGAGGCGCCTTTCTCTGAAGGGAGGAAGGAACCTCCACTGTGACACGGCCTTGACTAAACAAGTTCAGAGTCGGTGAACTCAAGGGACTTCCATAGCCTAGACAGCTCATAGCAAGAGTCTCGGGTGATTGCTGACGTCACAAATAAGAGTGCCAATTGTTAAATCAACAATGGGAGTCACTGGGTACATGCTCCCCATGTAGGATCTCTGTCCTTAATGTGTTTTACTATGAAACTTAAAAACACTACTAGTCGAATAATACCCTATACCTTGTGCGGTTGTGTGAATGCAGCCTATTGAAATCCTTGCTTAGTATATACTAAGTTGATCTTCAGTATATGAAGGTAATTAAAAATGAAACTTGATAAAGGGCAGGATGGGAGAAATAAAGCCATGTAGCTTTTCTGACCACAATGAAATGAAGCTGGAAAATAACAACTTAAGAATCCCTAGAAAATATTCGAACACATGGAGACTGAAAAGCATGCTCTTGAATGAACAGTGGGTCATAGAAGAAATAAAAATTGAAATAAAAAAATTTATGAAAATTAATAAAGATAATAACATGCATTATCATAACTTATGGGATACAACACAAGAAATGCTAGGAGGGAAGTTTATAGCAATTAATTTCTACATCAAGAAATTGGAAATGCATCAAATAAATGATCTAAACATGCATCTTAAGGCCTTAGAAAAATAAGAACAAACGAAACCCAAAGCTATTAGGAGGAAGGAAAAAGTTATAATTAGAAAAGAAATAAACAAAATCAAACCAAGAAAAAATACAAAAGATTGAAGAAATGAGGAGCTATTTTTTTAAATATATATATTGGTACACCATTAATCCAACTACTTGCCAAAAACAGGGGAAAGAATACCCAAATTAATAAAATCAGAAATAAAAAAGATATGTTACAGTGCATAGCAAAGAAATTAAAAGAATCAGTTATTATAAACAGCTACTTAGAAGAAAATCTAGAAGAAATCAATAGATTTTAGGATACATAAAATCTACCAAAATTGAGTCATGAAGATGTAGAATACCTTAACAGACCAACAACAAAGACAGAGATTGATACAGCAATAAAGAACCCCCCAACATAGAAAAGCACCGGGACCAGATGGTTTCTCTCCTGAATTCTACCAGGCATTTAAAGAACTGATTTCAATTCTTCAATTCTTTACAAACTATTCAAAACAATTAAAAGGAAAGCAATACTCAAAAACTCTTTGTATGAGGCCAGCAGCACCTTAATACAAAAACAAAAAAAAAAAAAAAACACAACACAGAAAGAGAATTATAGAGCAGTATTCACAATAACATAGTTGCAAAAATCCTCAACAAAATACTAGTTAATTGAATTCAACAACATATCAGAAAGATCATTCACCCAGATGAAGTGGGATTTATCCTTGGCATATAGGGGTGGTTCAACATATGCAAATCAGTAAATGGGATACATCATATTAACAAACTGAAGAACAAAAACTATATGATTATCTCAACACATGCAGAGAAAGCATTTGATAAAAAACAACATCTTCTCATGATAAAAACCTTAAGCAGTTAGGAGAGCGGCAAGATGGTGAAATAGGAAGGGAGCACACTGATAGTTTGGCAAGACACAGGTTAATAAAAGTGGAGATACTGCAGGGTCAAGGAAGAGTAGGGGAAGAAACAGCAGAGGAAACTCTTCTGGAACTAGGGATTCAGGTGGACCTGCGTGGAGAGTGTGGGAGCCCAAGTTCGGGACACCAGCGCTGGAACGCAAGACACCAGTGGGCAAGCAGAAAGAGGAGACTAGAGGGAACGAGGCTTGAAACTCCGTCTGGAAAAGTTCACCAGGCTAACTAGAAGAGAGAGAGAAAAAAAAAAGTGACCAATCCGGACACGAGTTTCTCTCTCTCTGCTCACCCCTCAAAGGCGAGCAAGACAAAGAGCAGGTGCCATTTTGGACATACGTCATAAGCAGGGCGACCTAGGTCTGCACCAGCCCTGAGCCTAGCAGAAACACCTGACTCTGGGGGGAGGGTGAAATAACAGGAGATTAGGATCTAACTTGGCAACCCAGTGGGAGACTGCAGGAGAATTGGAGCCCACACCGAGGGCAGCAGAGATTCCCTGTGTGGTCCTTGGGAAAGAGCTTCCGATCTCTGGCTCCTGTGGGTATATCATTTGCCTGCTAACTACCTCCAATTACTTTCAGCTGTGCGGAATTACTTCCCTTTTGAATCAAGAAAGGAAGGAAGGAAGGAAGGAAGGAAGGAAGGAAGGAAGGAAGGAAGGAAGGAAGGAAGAGAGAGAGAGAGAGATTTACCACACCTAACCTGGGAGTGTCATCTTTGACAGACCCTCAACCCTGAGGAACCAAACACAGCTCTCAGGCCACACTCATCTCAAGCCTCTAAGGCTCCACCGAAAGCAGACAGTCCACTTAATATAGAGCCATAGTGTAACAAGAAAAAACATCACAGTGAAGAAACCAAATATCTCCAACATGCCAAACAACAAACGCAAAAACCAAGCTAACAAGAACAAGGAAGACACTATGACACCCCCAAATGAAAAAGACACCCCAATTCAAGATTATGAAGATGATGAGATAGAAGAAATGCAAGAAGTGGATCTCAAAAAATTGATAAGAACATTAAGAAGTTCTCAAAAACAAATTCTTGAACTACAGAAATCCTTAATGGACAAGATAGAAAATCTCTCTCATGAAAATGAAATCTTAAGGAGGAATCAAAGTGAAATGAAACAACTAGTAGAACAAGAAACTGTGATAGTGACGAGAAATCATAATGAAATGAAGAATTCAATAGATCAAATGACAAACACATTAGAGAGCCTTAAAAACAGAATGGGCGAAGCAGAAGAGAGAATATCAGACTTGGAAGACAGAGAACAGGAAAGGAAACAGGCAAACCAAAGAAAAGAAGAAGAAATTGAAATCTAAAAAATATTGTCGGGAATCTACAGGATACTATTAAAAAACCTAACATTCGGGTTCTAGGACTTCCTGAAGGCATGGAGAGGGAGAAAGGATTAGAAGGCATTTTCAGTGAGATACTAGCAGAAAATTTCCCAGGTTTGGAGAAGGACAAAGGTTCTTAGTACAGGAAGCTTATAGAACCCCTAATAAACATGACCAAAAGAGACCCTCACCACAACACGTTGTAATCAACCTCACCACAGTGAAACATAAAGAAAAGATTCTAAAAGGTGCAAGAGAGAAACGTCAGATTACTCTCAGAGGATCTCCAATTAGACTCACAGCAGACTTCTCATCAGAAACCCTACAAGCTAGAAGGGAATGGCGAGACATAGCCCAGGCACTAAGATAGAAAAACTACCAGCCCAGAATATTATATCCTGCAAAGCTCTCATTTGTGAATGGAGGTGAAATTAAGACTTTTCATAGCAAACAGAAACTGAAAGAATTTGTTGCCACTCATCCTGCCCTGCAAAAGATGCTTAAAGATGTGTTACACAAAGAAACATAGAAACATGGTCATCAATATGAAAGAAGGTAAAGGAAGGAAACCTCACAGCAAAAGATCACAGGAAGCTCAATTTCTCTTTGACATAGAATTAAACTCTGATGCTCTGTTAAAGCAATGTGTTAAAGTAATCTATTATGTTCTCTTGATGTCTGTTAAATTCTAATTGTTCAAAAACAGCTGCATTTTTATTAAGAGCTATGGGTTATTGAAATATGTGCTTATTTTCAAAGATTTGAATAATCACCTTGTAACAATGATCAAATATGGTCTATGTTATGTCATGATTTTAAGGAATCTTATTTCAACCAGATATTTTGGATTTTGAGCCTTCTTGGAATTCTTGACAGACATTCAAAAAATCAAAGTTTCAAACAATCTGGACTCTAAAATTTCCAGTAAATCCTGGACTTCGGTTTTTCCCGTTTGGGCCCAACTGAAAAAATCGAAGGACCTATGTCTCTCATCTTATAGAGACACCAACTAATCAGGCTATTTGGATTATATTAGAAGTACTGTCAAGATGTGATGTGGTACCAAACTTTAAGTTTCTATAATGGAAAATGCTATTAATACAAATGTTTGAGAATTAAAAAGTCTAATGATCTTGTGTTACTAGACATGATAGTTATCTTAATGAGAAAGCCCCAGAGGCCTAAAGGGTTAAATACTTGTAAAATCCTACAGGTGCTTTCAAAAATACTGTGAAGTAAGCAAGTGCCTCTTGTTGGTTGATGAGTTTATAATTTTAAACATGGCAACTTAAAGTCTTTTGTCATCCATAGTTATATATGATTTGCTGCTCATAAAACTAAAGTGTTGTTGGTTTTGTGTTTAGCTGTCCTCCTATAGATTCCTATGGCCTTTTTCCAGCCACTTCTATTGTATTCAGTACTTTGGGATGGCTCTGTAAACAGATGAAGCCAATAATGTATTAACAGTACCAACTGAGAGAAAGTATGGTTAACTGAGGTTACTAAAAACATAAAGCAATTCAAATCAATTGGAAATCTACAAAAAGAGTTAAAGATTTTAAAAGCTATTATTGAAATTTCTATATTGGTCTATTATGCTATGTTATATGTGTATACATATTGTATGTCCACATGGGGAAATTTTATTAAGAGTTTTATTTTAAATGGCTTATAGATAAGATTGTCCATAAATTTAAGCTGCTAAAATCAATCAAAGATACATTTTAATTTGTGGGACCTGAATCTGTGTATCATATGTTTTAAACTTGTTGGTAGAAAGAAACTAAAAACATTTTATATGGTTGTGCTTAAGTTTACTGGTTAAACAAACTATACCATGTTAGATATTTAAGAGGTATTTTCAAATACATGATTCTTAAAATTTATAGAAGGCATTGGACCTTCTGGTAAATGTTTTCTTAAGTTGTTTTCTAGTGGTTGAAACGGTTTGCTAAGTATTCATGTGATATTGCTATTGTCAGCAAGCGATCTAGGACTTGCTCCCTCATTTCTCTATTCTAAGCCCAACTTGTCCTTTCATTTCTCTATTCTCTTCAAGGTAGGAAACTAATTCTATTATGAAGGAATCTGTAGGACGCACAATTTAATCTTTAGACCTTATAAAAGAGATGGCTAACATTTTTCTGGAATAGCATAGCCAAAATAAGAACTTAAATAATAATCTCATAGCTAGATTCACTTCGCCATCAGTGAAGTATACAGTAAGTAGAAAAAAAACCTCCCTTTCAGACCAAAGGGAAAGAAAGTTTTAAAGTGAGAATATAATTTTCCTCATGGGCATTGTCTACCTTAGAAAAACTACTACAGAACATGCCTGTGACTATAGACTTGTAGTTCAGGCCACCGAAGATTAGAGATGGGAAACGGGCACTCCCTTGACTTGCATCCTCTGGTCTGCTTTAACACAAACCAGGAGGAAAAGAAAGCTAGGCATCAGAAGCAATGGGTGGCAGGCCTATTAATGGCTGATCTGTACAGTGATCTGCCCTCAAGGAGACCCAACAGGCCAGTCCACTGCAGTGGCTTTCAATGTGGTAAGCCTGGGCTTCTGCAGAAGTCAGCTTGTGAAGAGCCCTGGCAGCTCTGCCAAGAGTTGGATCACTGGAAATGGACCTGCCCTGGAGTCGAAGGATGCCCAGGTCAGAGCCACAGATCTTATTGGCTCTAAGTTGAAAAGCCCTTCACTCAGCCCAACTTCCAAAGTGACCACTGTAGCTGAGGGGATGGTCAAGTAGGGTCAGCAACATTGCAGGCAGAACTGTAAATTTCTTGTTAGAGATGCCCCCTGCCTTTACCTGGCCAGCTCTCCTCCCAGGCCAGCCAAGTAATGAAAGTCAACAGAATGCCTTCCCCTAGGTGGTTCACACCTCCCTTAGGATATACCCCATGTGAAGAGATAGATAGGTCTGGGCCTCTTAACTTACAAGGCCTAAAGCCCACCAGATTATTTTCAAGCCCCTTCTATCAGGTTCTATTTGCCTCTCAATCAGAAAACTTAATTGTAGCTTAGACAGCACCTTTCTTAGCTCCTCTAATAATGACTCTGTCCTTTGTTCTAGACCCTGTCTAGCGCACTTGGGCCTCATTCCTTTGTAATCATAACCTCTACTCTACCACCAATGGCTCTACTCCCAACCTGTGTGTACTGATGGTCCTCTTCCCCACTTAATGCTGTATAATTGTTCAAACCTGGTAAATGCCACTCTTAGGATCATTGGTTACTATCCTCACTCTGTCTTTTATGACCTTGTCTAAATATGATCAGAGTCAGTGAACTTGGAAGGCTTCCATAGCCTTTGCAACTCATGATGACAGCCTAGGGTGGTTACTGGTGCCATAAACTAGAGTGTCAATTTGTTGGGTCAACAACAGGAGCCACTGTGCACTTGCTCCTCTTGTGGGATCTCTGTCCTTAATGTGCTGTACATTGTGATTTAATGCTATAACTAGTACTCAAACAGTATGTTTCACTTTGTGTTTCTATGTGGGTGCAAACTGTTGCAATCTTTATACTAAATTGATCTTCTGTATATAAAGAGAATTGAAAATGAATCTTGATGCAAATGGAAGGGGAGAGGGAGTGGGAGAGGGGAGGGTTGTGGGTGGGAGGGAAGTTATGGGAGGGGGAAGCCATTGTAATCCATAAGCTGTACACTGGAAATTTATATTCATTAAATAAAAGTTAAAAAAGAAAAAAAAAAACTTAAGCAGTTTGGATATAGAAGAAAGATTCCTCAAACCATCAAGGCAATATACTCAAAGCCAGCATCACATTGAATAGGGAATAGTTGGATGCATTTCACTAAGATCTGAAACCAGACAGGGATGCCCAATTTCATCATTGTTATTCAATATATTTCTGGAATATTTATCCAGATCTATTAGGTAAGAAAAAGAAATCAAAGGGACCCAAATTGGAAAAGAGGAAGTCAAGTAATCCCTGTTTGCAGAAGACATGATCCTATTTCTAGGGGAGCCAAAAGACTCAACTAGAGACAATTGGAACTCATAAGAGAGTTTGTTAAAATTGCAGGCTATAAAAGCAACACACAAAAATCAATAGCCTTTATATGTACAGACAACACTATGACTGAGAAAGAATTTATAAGATCAGTATAATTCACACTAACTACAAATAAATTTAAATACTTTGGAATGAAATGAAAAAATCTTCCATTTTCATGGGTTAGAAGATTTAACATCACCAAAATATTCTTACCACCCAAAATAATTTACAGATTGAATGTGATCCCTATCAAAATAGAAAGGACATTCTTCTCAGATCTAGAAAAAATGATGCTAAAATTCATATGGAGGCATAGGAGATATTGAATAGCTAAAGCAATCTTACACAACAAAAACAAAGTTGGAGGCATCAAAAATACTCGATCTCAAGTATACTAATGGGCAGTTATAATCAAAACAGCCTGATACTGGCACAAGCATAGACATGTAGACCAATGGAACAGAATAGAAACCCCAGAAATTAATCAACACATATAAAAACAAAAAAAGCTACTCAATCCCTGGAGAAAGGACAGTCTCTTCAAGAAATGGTTCTGGGAATTCTGGATTTCTGTGTGGAGAAGTATAAAACAAGACCCCTACCTTATACCTTATCCAAAAATCAACTAAAAATGCATCAAGGATCTAAATCTATGACCTAAGATCTTCAAACTACTAGAGGAGAACATTGGGGAAGCTCTGCAAGAAAGACATTGGCTTAGGCAAAGACTTCTTGGAAAAGACCCCAGAAGCACAGAAAATCAAAGTTAAAATAGACAAATGGGATTACATCAAGCTTAGAAGCTTCTGAACCACAAAGGAAACACTCAAGGAAGTGAAGAGGCAATCAACAGAGTGGGAAAAAATATTTGCAGTGCAACTTATAAAGGATTAACAACCAGAACCTATAAAAAAGCTCAAGAAATTAAGAAACAACTGAACAAATAATCCAGTTAAGAAATGGGAAAACATATACATAGATATTTTTCAAAGGCTACAATTCAAATGGCCAACAGACACATGAAAGGATGCTCAAGATCACTAACTATTGGGGAAATGCAAATCAAAATCACAATGAGGTTTTATCTCACCCCAGTTAGATTGGCTATCATCCAAATCTCAAAAAATAATAAACGCTGGCAAGGACGTAGGTGGAAAGGTACCCTAGTACATTGTTGTTTGAGAATGTAAATTAGCATAACAATATGGAAGACAGTATGGAGATTCCTCAGAAATAGATCTACTATATGACCCAGATACACTATTCCTGGAAATTTACCTGTATGAAATGGAATCAGTGTATGAAAGAATTATCTGTACCCCCATATTTATTGCAGCTCAATTCACAATAGATAAGATATGGAATCAACCTGGATGTCCATGGCTAGATAAAGTAAATAGAACAAATTTTAAAAATCAAAAATAGGTGAAATCATAGAAGTTAAAATATATAATGTGGTTACAAAAGCCTGGGAAGGAAGTGAGGAGGTAGCAAAGGGTAAGGATTGATTGATGGACAATCAGTTTATAGCTAGATAGGAATAAGAATTTCTGGGGTACTATTGCAAAGTTGGGTACCATAAATAATTAATATATGTATGTTTCCCTATATAAAAATAGCTAAAATATGGGATTGGATGTTTTCAATTTAAAAAAAAATGTTAAATGATTGAAAGGATAAGTATGTTTACCTGATTGAACGTTACACTGTGTAGATGTAATTAAATATCACATAGTATCCTATATGTGCTATTTTTCAAAGTAAGTAAAATAAACCAGTGGTCCTCAAACTTAAGCATCAGTATCACCTCTCAATGGTGAAACACAGATTGCAGGACCTCGCCCTCCTTATTTCTGAATCAGTGGTTCTGGGATGGGACCTGAAAATTTATATATCTAGTAAGTTTCTGGGTGATCATGATGCTACTGGTCTAGGGGCTACCCTTTGAAACCACTGCTCCCTAAAAAACAAATGTTTGAAGCTAGAAAAACACTTTCTGCATAGCCCTGCCTCCAATTTCTAAAAGGTCTGTGGGTGATGTAGGCTAACACCTGAAAGGATGAAAGGATTAAGATGAAGTAAGCATCAGTCAAGAACTCTGCAGGTGCACACAAAATCCATCCAGCCTCACAGCTGCAGCTTCCCTGCACAGCACCAAGGATGAGCTGTTCATGAGCAACTGTGGACACAGCTTTGTAATCACAGGCCCCTGTGATGAAAAGAATCAACTAAGCTTTTGGGAACCAATGTGTTCTCCCGTTGGCCACATAATAATTGAAGGAAACCCGGTTCTCTCATTTTCTCTTTTCTTTCAGGTGAGAGTTAGTCGCCGATCTGCATCGCTGCCCTTTGAGAGCCTTTATTTAGCAAACATCTGTATTTTCCCTTGTTCTGAGAAGAGCTATTCTTTAGTGAAGAAACACATCATGAGTTTCAAAGTTTGGCAGACACTTGGACTGCTTTGCTCACCCTTACTTTTCCCTCACTTTCTGTATCATGGTTCCACAACTTCCCAGTAGGAGGACCTTGCTCTTCATGTCTCTAAGCCTCAATTGTTTTCTTCCCTACAGTAAGCCAGCAAGCATGTCTCACCACTTCCAAGGGCTATTGAGAGGAGTAAATGAGACAGAGAATGCCCCAAGCTTGGAATAGGGTCTGCCATGCAGCATACTCAGCTTTATGACTCCTGGAACCTGACTTTCCTCAAGTACCCCACAGCAAGGTGCCTATATTGAAATACTGAACTAGCAGAATCTGCATTCCTATGCCAGGTGCCCATAAAATGCGCCCAATGGATATTTCTCAGGATCTAAGGAAAGCACACACATTCTCCAGATCAGTTCTGATCATCAATTACTGTCTCTTGCTCCAGCCCAATAAACCCCAGGTTTGGGACACGCTCTTATCTCATGGCTGGGTAAGAGATTGGAGCTCCTTGTACTTCACTGCTTTGCCCAAGATACCACCCTTTTCAGGGAGTAACCTGGAAGATGGGGAGCTCTTTCGTAATGAATATTTGATCTACCTGTTTGCTGGAGCCACAGGGATCCTGAATGGCAGATTAGCAATTGTTGGGAAAGAATTTAAAAGGATTCTTAGCTGAAAATAACTGAACTGACCTTAGCTACTCCCAATCTGGCAAGAATTTATTAAGTTGGGAACTCCCAGTACCTCAAGAAGGGCAAAGACAGAAGCCAGCAACAAGGCACAAATTATCCTGTGGGACATTGAAGAAAGACCCTGGAGCTACTGTTGATGGTGGCACAGGCACACACAGTCCGCCAGAGGCTACCTTTCAGAATTCTGCTGGGTTCATGTACAGTGGATTGCTTCACTGTGCTCTTCACTTTCATTCTTGCATGCCATGCTAGCCTGTTAATGTCACTGCTCTCCAGGTTGAAACCACATGTGAAAGCTACAGAGTCCAAGCCCTGTTCAGTATTCTGGTGGCAAAGAAGACTGAAAACAAGAGTTTCTACTCATGTGAAGGCAAAGCAATAAAAAGAAAAGGTGTGATGCATAGCTCCAGGCAGCAAAGAAACAAAATAAATATCTATAAAATGAATGGGCCCTAAGACAGCCTTTAATTTTTAATTAGTTTTTAACATACTCAATGTGCTTTGTAGATTCAATTCTAAGAACATAATGATATTCCTTTCCTCCTTAATTCATTTCCTCTCTTTCTCCCTCCCACTCTCCTTCCTTCTCCCTTTCTTTTTTTTTTTTTAGCTTCTGAGATAGCATTATTTTTAAATTTACATTACAGTAAAAAGACTTAATACTTCAACAAATAAGAAACTGAACAAGTGAAAAACAAAGAGATCCTAGTTTAGTGAAAATATAGACAGAGGCTATAAGCCAAAATAGAATGGGAAAATGACCATTCCACCCATATATAATACATTTAAAAATAATCACAGATAAGGGGGCCATCACAGTGGCACACTGGGTTAATCCTCTGCCTGCGGTGCTGGCACCCTGGGCTCTAGTCCCGGTCGGGGTGCCGGGTTCTAGTCCCGGTTGCTCCTCTTCCAGTCCAGCTCTCTGCTGTGGCCTGGGATAGCAGTGGTAGATGGCCCCTGCACCCGCATGGGAGACCGGGAAGAAGCATCTGGCTCCTGGTTTCCGATCAGTGCAGCTCCAGCCGTTGCGGCCATTTGGGGAGTGACCCAACAGAAGGAAGACCTTTCTCTCTGTCTCTCTCACTGTTTGTAACTCTACCTGTCAAACAAATAATTACAGATCATTAAAACTGTAATAGTATATATAACATTCCAAAACAATTGTTTGACAAAAATATAAAACAAAGTTTTATAAAACTATATTTGCTGCCCAAAACAGCACTCCTGCCTCAGAATCAACCCTTGGGACATTCAGATCTGGCTAAAAGGTCCATGAGAGTCTCACAGGCATGGAAAGCCATGACATGATGTCAAAAAACAATCTAAATGAAAGACCCTGGTGAACAAGACTCCAGCAGAAGGAACAGACCATCAAGGAGAGAGGCGCCTTTCTCTGAAGGGAGGAAGGAACCTCCACTGTGACATGGCCTTGACTAAACAAGTTCAGAGTCGGTGAACTCAAGGGACTTCCATAGCCTAGACAGCTCATAGCAAGAGTCTCGGGTGATTGCTGACGTCACAAATAAGAGTGCCAATTGTTAAATCAACAATGGGAGTCACTGAGTACATGCTCCCCATGTAGGATCTCTGTCCTTAATGTGTTTTACTATGAAATTTAAAAACACTACTAGTCGAACAATACCCTATACCTTGTGCGGTTGTGTGAATGCAGCCTATTGAAATCCTTGCTTAGTATATACTAAATTGATCTTCAGTATATGAAGGTAATTGAAAGTGAAACTCGATAAAGGGTGGGATGGGAGAGGGAGAGGGGAGGGCCACAGGAGGGAGGGAGGTGATGGGGGAAGCCACAACAATACAAAAGTTGCACTTTGTAAATTCACATTTATGAAATAAAAAATAAAAAAATAAAAAATAACTATACTTGCGGCAATACTGATACACAAAGATGTTTCATTTTTTGTCTTCTTTTGTTTTTTAAATTTTAGCACCCACATATAAGGGAGAACATGTTCATTTGTCTTTCTAGTTTCAGATTATTTCACTCAACATGATGGCCTCCAGTTGCGTTCATTTTGCTGCAAATCATAAAATTTCATTCTTTTTATAGCTGAATAATATCCCATTGTGTATATGTATCACATTTTCTTTATCCATTTATCTGATGATGGACACCTTGGTTGACCCCAAATTTTGGTTATTGTGAACAGTGCTGCTATGTACATGGTGGTACAGGTATCTCTTTGATAGACTGTGTTCATGTCTTTTGGGTGTATACCCACCAGTGGGAGTGCTGAATCATATGGGAAGTCTATGTCTAGTTTTTGGAGAAATCTCTAAACTCTTTTCCACAGAAGCTGCACTAATTTCATTCCCACCAACAGTGTATAAGTGTTCCTCTTTCTCCATATCCTCACCAGCATTTGATCCTCTTTGTTTTGGGTATTAGCCATTCTGACAGGTAGGAAGTGATATCTCATTGTGGTTTTGATTTGCATTTGATGTTTAGTGATATTGAGTATTTTTACATTTTTTGTTAGCCATTTGTATTTCTTCTTTTGAGAACTGTCTACTGAACTTCTTTGCCCACTTCTCAGCTGGATTGGTTGCATTTTTATTGTTGAGTTTTTTAAGTTGAGGATGTATTTGGGATATTGATCCTTTGTCAGATAGGTGGTTTGCAAATATTTTTTCTCATTCTGTTTGATGTCTCTTCACTCTATTGATGATTCCCTTTGCTGTGCAAAAGCTTCTGAGTTTAATATAATCCCATTTGTTTAGTTTTGTTTTTGTTTCCCATGCTTTGAGGGTCCTGTCCAAGAACTCATCCCCTAAACCAATGTCTTGGAGTGTTTCCCCTATGTTTTCCAAAAAGTTTTTAGTCTCAGGTCTTTGATTCATCTTGAGTTGGTTTTTGTATATGGTGAGAAGTATGACTATAATTTCATTCTTCTACATATGTAAATCCAGTTTTGCCAGCACCTTTTGTTGAAGAGATTACCCTTACTCCATTGTATGATCTGAGTACTTTTTATCAAAAATCAGTTGCTATATGTATGTGGTGGTCTAGACAGTTTCATTGCTCTGTGTATTGGTTTTATGCCAGTACCATGCTATTTTATTTACTATAGCTTTGAAGTATGCTTTGAAGTCAGATATTGTGAAGCCTCCAGCTTGATTATTCTTGTTCAGGATCTCTTTGCCTATTCTATGTCTTTTGTGTCTCCATATGAATTTTAGGATTTTTTCCTAGTTCTGTGAAGAACATCATTGGTATTTTGTTAGGGATTACATTGAATCTGTAGATTGCTTTAGGTCATGTAGATATGACTAATCCATGAGCAAGGAATATCTTTACATTTTTTGGATCCTTGATAATTTCTTTCATCAATGTTTGATAATTTTCATTGTAGAGATCTTTCACTTCTTTGGTTAAATTTATTCCTAAGTATTTGAGGTTTTTTTGGCTGTTGTGAATGGGATTTCTTTTGCTTTTTCTTGTGTGTTCATCATTACTATAAAAAAAGCTACTATTCATGGTTTTTTGGATATTCATTTTATAACCTACAACTTTACTGCATTGGTTTATTAATTCTAACAGCTTTTTGGTTTTTAGGGATTTCCATGTACAACATCAAATGTGCAAATATGGATAATGTGACTTCCTCTTTTCCAAGTCTCTCTGCCTTTCAATTAAAATGGGAAAAAAATAACAACAAAGGTCAACATCCAAAGGTCATAAGCATGAGTTGCCTCAGCAGAGATCTGAGTGAGACAGAGAATAACACTAAGACCAGATGGCTGTTAATAGTGTCAAGATGAAAGCAAAAGGAGAAAGGGTGTGCTCTGAGTGTAACAGCATGTAGGTCCCAACAAGCCCCAACAGAAGTCAGTATTTATAACCTTACACTGGCAAGTGTGGAAATAAACAAAGGCCCACCAACTGAAAACAATGAAGACCATCAATTCTGCCATCACAAAGGAGGAATCCACCATCACATGTGTTTTGGCAGAGAATCAAAACAGGGAGAAAATGTAGACAGCTTTGTAGTGCAGAAAAAGGAGGGTTTCCAGGTTTGAGGTTGTTGGCCTGAGGAAGCTGGAGATGGCTAACCAGAACTAGGGCATCCTGCATGACTGGATGGGGGTACAGGTACTCAATCCCAGATACTCTGATACGGAATGAGGGCATTCCAAGTGGCATCTTAACTGCTTTACCGAACTCCCACCTCTTGGCCTCCCTGTTACATTGTGTTTGCAGTGTCCTTATAGTCCACAGTGAGCTATGTTTGTCAGGGTCTTCCTCTGGTTGCTGGTCCTAAATTGGAAGTAGGGACAAAAATTAAGCAAGTTGCCAATTATTGATCAAGTCCTGGCCATTTGGACCTAATTGTTACAGACTTTATTGTTTAGGATCCTGGATTGTTACTAGAAATATAATCTAATCTGATTTACAGCAAGCTAGCTTCCTGGGTTGTTTACTCTAGATAAGGGGTTGGTTTCCTGGGCAAGTTGCCGTGGATTGTGAGTCAAAACTGCTTTCTATATTTGGTCTGGCCATTGTTCATGTATATATTCAGTCTCTCATCACTTTAACCTTTTGTGAAAAAAAAAAAGAAAAAAAGCTTAATTTTTTAACCCAATAACAATTATTATCAAAAAATACATTCAATATTTCTATTCTTTTAAAATTCTTGAGACTTGTTGTGCAATCTATCATATGTTCTATTATGGAAAGTGGTCTATGTATTTTTTTAAAGATTTATTTTATTTATTTGAAAGAGTTACAGAGAGAGGTAGAGACAGAGAGAAAGAAAGGTCTTCCTTCCACTGGTTCACTCCCAAGATGGCCACAACAGCCAGAACTGCACTGATCCAAAGACGGGAGCCAGGAGCTTCTTCCGGGTCTCCCACATAGGTGCAGGGGCCCAAGGACTTGGGCCATCTTCTATTGCTTTCCCAGGCCATAGCAGAGAGCCGGATTGGAAGAAGAGCAGCTGGGACTAGAACTGGCGCCCATATGGGATGCCGGTGCTTCAGGCCAGGGCTTTAGCCCACTCTGCCACAACGCTGGCCCAAAAGTTGTCTATGTGTTGGTAAGAAAATTGTTATTCTGCAGTTATTGGATAAAAACTTCTGTAGATGTTTGTTAGGTTCAATTGATCTAGGATGCAATTTAACTCTCCTGCTTCTTTGTTGATTGACAGGATGATAAATCAATTTCTAAAAGTGGGGTGTTTAAGTCCCTGACTATGACTGGATTGGAATCTATCTCTCCCTTTAGGTCTATCAATATTTGCTTTACGTATTTGGGTGTTCCAATATTGGGGATATTTATATTTATGTGATTTCCTCTTGCTAAAGTAAATCCTTTAACATTATAGAATGACTTTCTTGATCCCTTTTTACTACCTTTTTTCTTTTAAGATTTGTTTATTTGAAAATCAGAGTTATAAAGGGAGATGGAGAGGGAAATGAAGAGGGAAGGGGGGAAGTAGAGAGAGAGAGGAGAGAGAAAATAGGAAGGTAGATATTCCATCCATTGCTTCACTCCCGTGATGGCTGCAACTGCCCAAACTGGACTAGGCCAACGCCGGAAACCAGGAGCTTCATTCAAGTCTCCCATGTGGGTGGCAATAGACCAAGATCTTGGGCCATCTTCTGCTTTTCCCAGGCCATTATCAGGGAGTTGGATCCTAAGTGGAGCAGCCAGGACATGAACTGGCACCCATATGGGATGCCAACAATGTAGGCAGAAGCTTTACCTGCTATGCTACAGTGATGACTCCTACTCCCATTTTCTTATAGGTTCCATCTGCATTGAATATATTGCTCCATCCTTTCACATTTGGTCTAGAAGTGTGCTTTTAGAAGTGAAGTGAGTTTCTTTTAAACAGGATATAGTTAGATTCTGTTTATTAACTCATTCAGTCACTGTATCATTTTATTGGAAAATTTGATCACTGACATTTAAGGTAATAATTGACAATTATTGATGGGAAACGTATTACTATTGCCATTTTGACACTTGTTTTTTGTTTTTAATGTAATTCTTGTACTTCTTTGCCCCAAAATTTTAATCTTGCATTGTGATTAAGTGATTTTTCTCTAGAGCTGTACTTTGATACCTTGGTTATTATCTATGGTATTGCTATGTGTAGATTCTGTTTTGTGGTTACCTTGAGGCTTAAAAAATCTTTTTGTGGCTATAACAAGCTATCTTGAAATGATAGCAACACTGATTATATAAATACGAAAAAGACATAGAAAAAAATAGATAAGAAATCCAAACAAAACATTTGACATCTTTGCTCTGTCCCTCTCCACATTTTGAATTTTAATGTTACATTTGACCTCTTTTTATATTGCAAATATTTTAATATTTTAGCATAGTGATTATAATTTTAGTCTTCACCACAAATATATAAATGATGTACACACTGTGTTTATAGTATTACAGCATTCTGAATTATTATGTTAATATGGTTCCTCTTACCAATAAGTTTTCTACCTTATGATGTTTATTAGTGGCTCTTTCTTTTAGTTTCAAGAACACCGTTTAACATTTCCTATAGCACAGGACAAGTGCTGATAAATCATCTTAGCTTTGGTTTGTTTGGGAGTGTCTTTAACTCTGCCTCATATCTGAAGGATAGCTTTGCTAGAACAGTACTCTTGGTTGGCAGTATTTTCAATTCAGTGCTTTGAAAGATTGTTCCCATTACCTCCTGACCTGTGAGGTTTCTCTTAGGAAGTCTATAGTCAGGTAAATTGAGACTTTTTGCAGATTTGAGAATCATTTCTTTATCTTTAACCTCGGAGATATAGTTTATAAAGTGTCTTAGGGGAGACTTGATCTTTGACTTTCCTTTGCTTATATAGTTTTATCTTTCTTTAGGTTTGGGAAGGTTTCTGTCATTATCTTTCTGAATATACTTTCTACTCCTTTGGCATTCTTAAGTCCCCCCTTGAATTCTAATAACTCAAATATTTGATCTTTTCATGCTGCCCTGTATTCCCCATAACCTTTTTTCATTCTTCTTGATTCTTTTTTTTCTCCTCCTGCTCTGTATTTTAAAGTTCAATGGTTCTTTCTTGTATTTGATCTATTCTGCTACTAATGCCTTTTATTATGTTTTTAATTCCACTTAGTCTATTTTTTAGCTGAAGGACTTCTGCTTGATTTTATTTACTGACTTCCATCTCTCTATCAAATATTTCTTTTAGACTATTGAATCATGTCTCTGTGTTTGCTTGAATTTTGTAGAGTGTCCTTAAATCTGCTGTTTTTGAAATCTTCACTCAAACACTTTAAATTTTGATTCTGAGATGGGTGGTTTGTGGCATTTTATTTTGCTCCTTAGGTGAGGTAATGGTTCCTTGGAAATTCTAACACTTGTGTAGTATGATGTCATCCGCACATTCCTGGATTAGTTATAGTGATCTGGTCTTATTTGTGGTTATCTTTCTAGAAATTCTGAGCAGTGTGTTCTGCTGTTGAGGTTCACTGTTCAATGGTGTACCTACTAGCCACTGGAGGTGCTGGCTAGGATATAGGATTGCCCAACGAGGACCGTGGGACTCCACTGGGCACTGACTCAGGTCCAGAGACTTTCTATTCAGGCTTTGGGAAAGGGACCATTCAATTCTGCTTGATGTTGGGTTTTATCAACCTGACAATGAGTTCCAAAACAGCCTGTTGATCTCTTGTTGTTTGTCTAAGGTTGTGGGAGGGTTGAAAATGGCAGCTCCTCAGTTGAGTTACACCTGGATCTCACAGTCACCAGGCTCTGTGAATCTTAGGTGGGTATACCAGGCTCATGAGAGGCTGGTGATGATAAATGCCAAAACAAGTATGTAAACCAGGGCACTAGTCTTTGTCTGATATTGGATCAAACCCAGAGACTCCTCCTAAGATCCTGGCATAAGATGGAAACTGCTGGGATCTTCCCAGTCCAACACTGTTGTCCAAGACACAGTGTCTTTGCTGCTTCCTATCTGTTCAAGGTTGGAGGAAGGTGATAGAAACCCTGTTGGCCCTGGGCTGCTGCACTGGGTTCTGCATTCTCTGCACCCCTCAAAGATCTGATAAATACCCTCCAGATTCACCAGAGGAAATGTTAACTCCTTCATGGTCGGTTTCTAGCACTTTATTTTGCTCTTTAGGTGCCAAAATGAGGCTGATCCATCCAAGTACAGGTTTCTACCTGATACTGGGCAGATCTAGATGCCCAGTCAATGAGAACCAGCTGGCTGCTAGAAAAGTTTGGGCTTTCTGAAGTGTTGGAACCAGTGCAGTGGGTCTGGATTTGTGTTCCAGGGTATAGTCTTAGGCTTCCTCTCCTAGCCTTTCTGTAAGACTGCAGTTTTCCTTTTTGTCAGTGGGTGAAGAAGAGGTGGCAGAGGCTGCATGGCTCCATATTCACTTCCATATCCATATTCATGGAAAAGGAAGGGCCTGAGAGCAGGGTGCTAGTCTGAACTTTTTCTCTATGGGCCTGGTACTATCTTCCTCTTCCTAGTGGGAGGCATCTTTCTACACTGTTTTACTTGGAGCTAGGGGATGGGTGATACAGGCAGCTCTTTCCTTCTTGCTTTATTCAATGTGACTTTTCTTCTGATGAGGCACTGTGGTCTTTTATCTGGCTGCCATAGCTCTTGGGAAGGTGACTTGGTGTGTGTACAGCTGTTCACATTGGTGTCTCCGCTGCAGAGGTGTTGCTGGATCCACTTATTCAGCCTCCATCTTGGCTCTGTCTCTACTCCTTTTATTCTTTTACACTTGGTTCCCAGTGTGGCAATGTTGAGGCAATGAAAACCTTTAAGGGATGGGGCTGTGTAGGAGGTGATTAGGTCACTGGAGGCACTACCCTGAGAAGGGAATAATGCTGTTCTCATGGGACCCTAGTTGGTTCCTGTGAGAGTGGGCTGTTATAAAAAGAATAAGCCTGGCTCCCGAATCTCCCTTGCTTTCTCTCTGACCACATGCTCCCTCCCTCCCACACAAGCTCCCATCATAATACCAGATACCATGTTGTGATATGGCCATGAGCTGAGGAGATGGCCAAAATCATGTTCATGGACTATGATCTAAATGAATCGCTTCTTTAGAAAGTACTCAGTTCCGAGCATTTTGTGACAGCAACAGGTAAATGAACTAATGAAGTTGGAAAGAATGGAATCCTGAACATCAGAATAGAGTCCTATTGACTGATTCTATTGAAAATACAGATCCTGTACCCCAAAATTCCGCCAAGATTTCTTTGCCAGTAGAAGCATCCTTATGACTGTTGCAAGAAGAGTTGAATCTCCCCTTATCTGAAGAACCAGTAATGACCTTCACTAAGTCAACTGCTTTGCAAGGGACTGCTAATGTTCTCCAGGACATACTCCCACCATTTCCCTTTGCTTCAAAGCCTATAACTAGATTCAACTACTTGGAGCCCCCAGAAGATGAGACACAAAATATGATGCATGAGGAGATGCAACACATGTGAACATAATTTGCTAATTTATATTGACAGAAACCTGTCCTACTCTTACTCCTACTGTTTAGTTTTTATCCTCAATTACTTATATGGATTATAATTCTGTATAATGACTTTTCTTATAATTTAGACTAAACAAATTTGGGTGTCTTCTATAACGATGTATGTGAAATGATTAAATATCAAACTTGGCTGAACTTCAGCAAGCAGAAAGGGCATTTATTTCCTCTACAGAAAGCATAAAAGCATCCACATTTCTTCCAAGGCAGCAGCAAACTTGAACCTAATGTGAAAGAATTGCTGCCACCCAAGAAGCTGGGAAATTCAAGCCTCCTTTTTGTAACAACTTAAAGCTGAAAATGGATCCTAAAGAATGAAGGAAGACAAGGAGAAACAAAAGCTGCAAGGCTGAGAAAAATGAAAGGAAAGGAAAACATTCCAGGGGTGGTCAGAAGCAGGCAGCAGGTTTTTCGCTGGAGGAAAGCAACCTCCTTTGGGTAGTGAATGCACACTCTGAAATGAATTGGCTACCTACACTCTGAGAAGCTATGAACATTCTGCAGTCAATTAGGAGGCAGGAACTTTGGGAGAAAAGTGAAGCAATTCTGACCCCTGTGAGATGTGGACCAAATGGAATGCACAGATGAGGTTTCATGATGTCAGGAAACTTAAAAATGTTAACAATAGCTAACTTTTATGGGTGATGCCAGATGTCATGATTAAGCTTATGGGAAAACAAAATTATCTTGATTTTTCAGTTAAGAAAACTGAGGCACATGGCAGATAAATCACACGTTCAATGTTACACAGCTACGTCATCTGATTCCTGTGCTGTGTCCACCACTGCAATGCACTGCCTCCTCAAAGAAGAAAAATGTCCCTGCACTTCCCCAGAGGTTTGCTGTAAACAGTTCCTTAAGAGAGAGAATGATAATTATAATTAGAATGCCACCAAATAGCACTCGTGGTTGTCGTACATAGTAACCTACACTACCAAAAGCACGTGCAATTCCTGCTTCATAAGGTGGAGAGGATGTCCAAAGTTATTGTTGCGTTCATGAAGTCCCAGATGGACTCACTTGTCGCTGTTGCCACTTATCAGTATCTAGATGGTGCACCTCACAAGAATTTTTGGACTGATCCAGTGCTCAGAGTCTGAAGAGCAGAAAGCAGTTTCCCTTGATGTGATGCGAGCGCTTGGCAGGTACAGCACATAACTGGTATGTGTTATTCTTTGTCTTGCTGCCCAGAAGACATTATGTCTTGATTTTTTTTGACAGCTTTCACCTTAATCTTTGCTTTCCTAAGTATATTTTCTATGTCTAGTACATCCTAGACCTTATTATCCACTCTATTTAAGCAAATCTTATTTCCCAAAAACTTTCCTGATGCATTCACAGATGACTTTTGGTTTTGTTTCCTTTCTTCCCCCGAATTCAGTAACTGACAAACTGCTAGACTTATGGTGACCTGAAGGGGAAAAGTGGCACTCCTTCTTGACAAAGTAAATTTATCCTTTTCTGGCTGGAAATACTTTTATTCTACCTGCACAAATGTCAGAGTTCAAGCTCTGACTTGACTGATACCTTTTATTACTCTGTAAGGAGCATTTAAATTTGCTGTCCAACTTAAGTTCACCCAAATTATTAAAGCAGAAGAGGTTCATCTTCAGGAAACAGAAGCCTAGAGTTTAAAATGTCCTATCTTCCTTACACTCCAAATGACTAAGTATTTTAAATCACGTGTATTTTAATAATACATTTTCCCCGTGCGGCAGTCTTGCTGAGTGGGCAGGCTGGCCTGGCTCCTTCCTTGGCCCTGACAGGCAGCTGGGATGCCAGGAGGAGGTGGGGAGGCGAAGACGCTGAACTTCCGCGCTGCCCCTAACTGCACTCGGAAGGACTTGAAGTCTGATTGGGCCTTCTTCAGGTTCCTGCAGGATCCAGCCAGATGTCCAAAGAGGGTGGAGAATTATAGAAGAGGCAACTTAGAAGATAAAGCACTTGATCACTTAGATAAACAGCATCGATTGTGTGCCAAACACTTTGAGATCTCTGTAATCTGTAGAACTATATATTTTGCAGAGACATCAGAAAAGGGAAGGATGATTGAGTTATTTTATTTCTCAAAATTAATTGAAGCAGATACTGTGAAGTCATTGGGTGTCCTTATGGAACTGTTCTTTGAGATAATGCAATATTAACAATATTTGATCTTACCAGTCATTTGAACAATCTTCACAGTAGACACAGAAAACAAATAAAAGAAATCAGGACACTGAAACAGAAAAAAAAAATGATGAAATTTCTGAACAGGAGCAAAAGTATAAAAAAAAACAAACGCCAGCAATGTCCAGAACTCCAGTGCAGAAGAAGGGGGTGATGAGCAAGATGAAGACATTTTACCTTTAACCTTTGAGGAGAAAGAAAACCAAGAATATTTCAAATCTTTATTTGAAATTTTGATTCATATGGGCAAACAAAATATACCTGTGGATGGACACGAGGCTGATGAAATCCCTGAAGGTCTCTACTCCTGATAATTTTCAGGCTCTGGGGCAGTGTGAGATAAATTCTGGGGATGAGGTCTTGAGGAAGTGCTTTGGAGCACAGACCTTAACACGCTGTTTTGTTCCAAGGCGCAGCAGAAGCAGATGCAGGAGGTCTGTGAGAGCTACCTTCCAGAAGAAACACCCAGGGAAGTGAGGGACTCTCACTTCTTTTCCGTTATCACTGACGATGTAGTGGACATAGCAGGGGAAGAGCACCTGCCCGTGTTGGTGAGGTTGGTTGATGAATCTCGCAACCTGAGAGAGGGAATTTGGGGCTTCCTGCCTCATGAAGCTGATGCAGAAAATCTGGCTGTGAAACTGCACACTATGATGATTGAAAACTGGGGATTAAATATGGAATGCTGCCATGGCCAGGCTTACATTGTGTCCAGTGGATTTTTTTCCAAAATGAAAGTTGTGGTTTCTAGACTTAACAGAGAAATATCCCCAAGCTATCTACACACTCTGCTTTTCCTGTACCTTAAATATATGGTTGATAAAATCAGTGCCTGTTATGGGAGTATCAGTTGCATTGGGAAAAACTAAGGAAGGTTTTTTTTTTTTTTTCATTGATCACCACACTTCTTCTAAAATTTGACAATGTAATTCCCTTTCTTTTTTAGAACAGTGAAGGAAAAAAGCAAAGAACTGAAGGAAATTTGCTATTCTCAGTGGACATTCGGGCGTGATGCTTTTGAAATTCTCGTAGACCGTCTGTAAGCACTTGTTTTATGCATGGATGGTATAATTAGTGACACAGAGATTAATAACTGTACTCTGCAGTGCAGTCACAGATTTTGATTTCATTGTTACCATTGTTATTCTTAAAGATGTCTTATCCTTTACAAGAGCCCTTGGGAAAAATCTTCAGGGGCAAACCTCTGATGTCTTCTTTGCAGCTAGTAGTTTGACCACAGCCCTGCATTCACTGAATGAAGTGATGGAAAATATTATAGTATATCATAAATTTTGGTTTGAGGAAGCCACAGACTTGCCAACCAAGCTTGATATTAAAAAAAAAAAAAAAAAACTCCCTGGGAAACTCCACAGGTCTCAGCAAGGCAACCTGGAGTCTCAGCTAACTTCTGGGAGTTACTATAAAGAAACCCTAAATGTTCCAATAGTAGAGCTCATTATTCAGGGACTTCAAATATATTCTCAGAGCAGCACCTCAAAGCTCTTAAATGCTTATCTTTGGTACCCTCGGTCATGGGACAGCTGAAATTCAGTACATCAGAGGAGCAATATGCTGACATGTACAGAAGTGACTTACCCAATCCCGACACTCTCTCAGCCAAGGTTCATTGTTGGAGAATAAAATGGAAACACAGAGGCCAAGAAATGGAGCTTCCATCCACCGTTTATGAAGCTTTCCATCTGCATGACATCAATTTTTTTCCTAATGTGTATTCCTTACTGAAGGTGTTATGTATTATTCCTATGATGAAGGTGGAAAATGAGCACTATGAAAATGGATGAAAGCATCTCAAAGCATAATTAAGGAACACTTTAACAGACTGAAGGTCAAGTAACTTGGCTTTGCTTTATATAAATTTTGATATAAAACATGATCTAGATTTAATGGTGCATACATACATCAAACTCTACACAACTAAGTTTCCCACAGAGAATTTAGAACCCATTGAAAATACTTGAGACTTTAAAAATAGACCTTCTCAGGGCTGGCGCCATGGCGCACTAGGTTAATTCTCGGCCTGCGGTGCTGGCATCCCATATGGGCTCCGGTTCTAGTCCTGGTTACTCCTCTTCCAGTCCACTTCTCTGCTGTGGCCTGGGAAAGCAGTGGAAGATGGCCTAAGTGCTTGGACCCCTGCACCTGCATGGGAGACCAGGGAGAAGCACCTGGCTCCTGGCTTCAGATCTACATAGCTCCAGCCGTTGCGGCCATTTGGGGAGTGAGCCAACGGAAGGAAGACCTTTTTCTCTGTCTCTCTCTCTCTCTCACTGCCTGCAACTCTACCTTTCAAATAAATAAATAAAATCTTTAAAAAAAAATAGACCTTCTTTTGTATTTTACATATGTTGGCCACTTAATCAATGAGTATCTTTGTCTGTAAGCTTCCCATTGAATGTGCTAGCCATTGGCTGGTGCCGCAGCTCAATAGGCTAATCCTCTGCCTAGCAGTGCCGGCATACCGGGTTCTAATCCCAGTTGGGGTGCCGGATTCTATCCCGGTTGCCCCTCTTCCGGGCCAGCTCTCTGCTGTGGCCCAGGAGTGCAGTGGAGGATGGCCCAAGTGCTTGGGCCCTGCACCCCCATGGGAGACCAGGAGAAGCACCTGACTCCTGGCTTCGGATCAGCGCAGTGCACCGGACGCAGCACACCAGCCGCGGCGGCCATTGGAGGGTGAACCAATGGCAAAGGAAGACCTTTCTCTCTGTCTCTCTCTCTCTCTCACTGTCCACTCTGCCTGTAAAAAAAAAAAAAAAAAAAAAAAAAAGAATGTGTTAGCCATTGATAAATCTAATTATTGAATGGCTCCTGTTAAACTCCCGTGTTTGGATGACCTCTTAGTTCTTCCAGAGGGTGGCACTGGAAGTGCCACATTCCACTTCTGTGTCTCTGGTAGTGGGACTCTGGAATTATTTCAGTTAAGTCATATTAGGCATAACATTTACTTCCACTGTGGATCCAATTATCAGGTTTGCATTAGCAATGTTTTGAAGAAATAAATTTTCAGGATGTGTGGGAGGAAGAAAAAGATTTTAAGCAATCTGCAATGAAGCCCACGATTAGCCTTTGACTAATAAGAGTTCTGATTAATATGAGTTGAAAATCTGAAATGAACAATTACCCAGGAGATGTTAGTGATCTTGCTACACAAGGATTTAAGTGTAAATTTTGTCTTGATCAAATGATTTTGAAGGGAAGAAGTTAACACCATTATTGCTCCACTTCTGGATGTTGCTGTTTAAATTCCTTTGTTGCGCCTACATCTTTTTAGCAGGTTTATATTGAACATTTGTCAAATGGTCAAGACATTGTCCGAGGCCATGGATACTGAAAACTGACTTACCTGTATTCTTCTTTTTCTGTGACTCTATTGCCTAGTCTTGATTTATAAGCAAAACTTGGAAAACCTACAAAAAGAAGTGCTTTGTGGTTTATCTAGAAATAATACAGAAAATATTGCCTTTTTTGCAGAAAATTGATTTTGCATAGTTTATTTGAATCTAAACAAAATGTAAATTTGGTTTAAAAATACATTTTATTAGATTATATATGCTTAATCTCAAAATGCGCATTAATTCTCAAAATCATGATCATCAACTTTTATCATTCTTCATCATGCATGGTCTTAAAGGAAAACAATAGTGGAAATTGTTAAATGACCACTATATTTGTAGATCATGTAAGTTTTTCCTTTTCCTTTTTTCATGTTTCTTGATAGCCAAGTAATAAAAGATTAATGTTTATAAAGATGATTAAAATAAGAATAAATATTACATCCTAGAGAATGTGTGCACTCTTAAACTAACTTAAAATTTTGTTGAGATGACTTTTCATTGCTCACAATGCTTACTTATTTTTTTAAAGATTTATTTATTTATTTGAAAGTCAGAGTTACACAGAGAGAAGGAGAGTCAGAGAGAGAAAGAGGTCTTCCATCTGCTGGTTCACTCCCCAGTTGGCCACAACAGCTGAACTGGGCCGATCTGAAGCCAGGAGCCAAGAGCTTCCTCTGGGTCTTCCCACACAGATGCAGGGCCCCAGGATTTGGGCCATCATCTACTGCTTTCCCAGGCCATAGCAGAGAGCTAGATCGGAAGTGGAGCAGCCAGGACTCAAATTGGCACCCACGTGCGATGCCAGCACTGCAGGTGGTGGCTTTACCTACTACACCACAGTGCCAGCCCCAATGCTTACTTCTTGAAATCAAAATGTATAACACCTGCAAGGAGTCAGGAAAACAATGTTCATAAATAAAAGAAAAAATAAACCAAAGAAAATTTGCAGAAGTGACAAAGTTAATGAAATTATCAGATAAGACTCTGAAACAGATAGTATAATACGTTAAGGTGTTTAAAGTAAAACAGGAATAAAATCAAGAGACAAATGGAAACTATTAAAATATAACCAGTGAGGGGGCCAGCACTGGGGTACAGCGGGTTAAGCCACTGCTTCTGATGCTGTCATCACATATGAGAGAAAATTTGAGTACCAGTTACTCCATTTCTGATATAGCTCCCTGATAATGTGGCTTGAAAAGCAGCACAGGATAGCCCAAGTGCTTGGGCCCCTGGGCCCATGTGGGAGACCTGGATGGAGTTCCAGGCTCCTTGCTTCAGCCTGTCTCAGCCCAAGTCATTGCAATAATCTGGGAAGTGAACCAGCAGATGGAAGATTGTGTGCGTGTGTGTGTGTGTGTGTGATTCTGTCTTTCAAATAAATAAATAAATCTTAAAAAATAACCAATGGAAAAAATTAGAGCTAAACATGACAATATTAGGTTAAAGAATTCCTGGATAGATTGAGCAGTAGACTCAATACTACTATAGGAGCAATAGAGGGCAACAGAAATAAACCAGAGTGCATGACAATAAAAATTATCTAAACTGAAGCACACGAGCAAAAGATTGAAAAAAGTAGTGAGGAGAACTTCAGTGACCTCTATTAATCAGTTTAATCTAAAAGTAATGGCAGTATCAGAAGGAGAGGAAAGAAAGGACTATTACTTGAAGAAAGGATAAGCACAGGTTTTCTTATCATAAATCCTGAAAGTCAACCAAAGTCAAATAAGATATACAGAGATAAACTAAACCAATACAATTCCATGATAAAGAGAACACCATCAAGCATCCAGAAGAAAAGGACAAGTTACATATTGGGGATTATGTCAAGCAATACTCTCGACTTCCTGTCAGAAATAATGCAAACCAGAGACCCATAAAAAGAATAGAAATTTATCACCAAAGTAGCTATTACTTGATTCTTGTTTATAGCCTTTGCCTATTTTTCTGCTGATCTACAATCTTTACTTTTTATTTGTTGAACTCTTTATTTCGTGAAACCGTTAAGCTTTTGACTGTAATGCAAATTTTTTTAAAGATTTATTTTATTTATTTGAAAGACAGAGTTACAGAGAGAGATAGAGACAAAGAGAGAGGTCTTCCATCCACTGGTTCCCTCCCCAGATGGCCGCAGTGGCCGGAGCTGTGCCAATCTGAAGTCAGGAGCCAGAAGACTTCTCCGGGCCTCCCACGCGGGTGCAGGGGCCCAAGGACTTGAGGAATCTTCTACTGCTATCACAGGCCATAGAAGAGAGCTGGATTGGAAGAGGAGCAGCCGGGACTAGAACTGGTGCCCATATGGGATGCTGGCGCTTCAGGCCAGGGCTTTAACCCACTGTACCACAGTGGTAGCCCCTGTAATGTAAATTTAAAATGTTATCTCAAAAAATTTCAAAATTCCATGTATTGCATATTCTCTCAGGACTCTGTCAGCTAAGTGCCAGTGACCCCAGATTAATATATCCCTGCTTTAGATGTCTCCTATGCTTTAGAGCTATGTTTTGCAATCCATAACTTTAACTGAATATGCCACATGCTCCTCAAATTCAGCAATTCCATTTTAATACTCAGCTGCTTGTGGGGTCCTTAGCTTAAATAACTTGTATCTCCAAATCTACCAAACAAGAGAACAGATATTCTCATCACTCACTCTTTTTTTTTCACACGATTTCTGAAAATTTATAACTATAGCTACCAGGTGACTCTTCAATGTCCCTTTTTCCATTTACAGTGGACAGTTTTGGACTCTATCATGAAATTCTATAAAGAGACCTTAAACTTTGTCATGCGGTAGGTCTAGAATTCTCTTTAAAAAATTAGTTTTCTTCCTAACTGTAAACAGTACATACTCAAAATGAGTAAAATACCTATAAGAGGCTCAAGAAGGGAACCCCTGCAAACCCAAGGAATGGATGGTGACATGGAAACTAAAAAGAGATCAAAGTGTTTGAAGAAAAGAAGAAATAACAAGGGGAAAAGAGTTTCTGGGATGGATTAAACAACACAGCAAAATTCTAGCCACGTAGGCATTTGGACATGGCAGTTCAGTAGGCTGAAGTAAGAAACGTAAAAATATTACATTATCTAACTCTCCTCAGATGCACTGATTCCCCACTCTTAAGTACATTTACCTTCCCTGAAGCCAGATGCTGAAGAGCCACTGTGCTTCTTGCGCCCTTTTTACCACCTTATCTTTCCCACTCTTGACTCTTTCAAGGACTGCTTGCTTTCACACAATCCAGGACAAAAGCTGATCCAATGCAAGCAGAGACGCATAGGAGCACAGGGGACCACAGCAAATGATGCTGTGAGTTGAGCTTATGTTTGATTTCAAAGAACAGGAAATCTTTATTTCCTATCAGGGTATATGACAGCCACAGCCACAGAATCACCATGGGCAAACCACAGAGTGATCTGTACCTCCATGCACTGAAGAGTACTGTGCAATCAGCCCCCACCCACAGCCATGGAAATGCTTGGTAGTTTTGGGGTTGATGGCATGGATTTCAAATGAATGCCAGGGAGTTAAATTTCCCTCATCATCTCAACAGAGGTTAAAAAAAAAAAAGGCAATAGGGAATTAGATAAACAAAGTATACCACTCACCCACTAACCTTTCCTGAATTATGTATTTAGAATAACAAATACAATTATGATATATTTTAATGTGATCCCACTGCTATGAAAAGGACTTAAGACAACATAAAAGCACCCATCTCAGAGCCCAAATGCTTAATTGGTTGAACTCTGTAATTAACACACAATTATTCTTAGGTGTTTAAATTTAACTGAAAAGTGATCTCTGTTAAATATAAGAGTGGGAATAAGAGAGGGAGGAGATGTACAATTTGGGACATGCTCAATCGGACTTGCCCCAAATGGTAGAGTTAGAAACATACCAGGGGATTCCAATTCAATCCCATCAAGGTGGCATGTACCAATGCCATCTCACTAGTCCAAGTGATCAATTTCAGTTCACAATTGATCATACTGATAGGACTAAGAGTCAAAGGGATCACATAAACAAGACTAATGTCTGCTAATACTAACTGATAGAATAAAAAAAGGGAGAGAACAATCCAACGTGGGAAGCAGGATACACAGCACACTCATAGAATGGCAGATATCCTAAACAACACTCTGGCCTCAGAATCAGCCCTTAAGGCATTTGGATCTGTCTGAAGAGCCCATGAGAGTATTATAGGCATAGAAAGCCAAGACACTCTGGGAGGAAAAAAAAAAAAAAAAAACCCTAAATGAAAGATCTCTGCAAGTGAGATCCCAGTGGAAAAACGGGCCATCAAAGAAGGAGGTACCTTTCTCTGAAGGGAGAACTTCCACTTTGACTATGACCTTGTCTAAATAACATTGGAGTTGGCGAACTCAAAAGGCTTCCATAGCCTTGGCAACTCATGACAGGAGCCTAGGGAGATTTCTGATGCCATAAACAAGATTGTCAATTTGTTAAGTCAACAACAGGAGTCACTGTGCACTTACTCCTCATGTAGGATCTCTGTCCTTAATGTATTATTCAATGTGAATTAATGCTATAACTAGTACTGAAACAGTATTTTTACACTTTATGTTTCTGTGTGGGTGCAAACTGCTGAAATCTCTACTTAATATATACTAAATTGATCTCCCATAAAGAGAATTGAAAATGAATCTTGATCTGAATGGAATGGGAGAGGGAACGGAAGATAGGAGGGTTGCAGGTGGGAGGGAAGTTATGGGGTGGGGGGGAAGCCATTGTAATCCATAAGCTGTACTTTGGAAATTTATATTTATTAAATAAAAGTGAAAAAAAAATGTAAAAAAAAAAAGTTACCCTGAATCCTATAAATATGTACAATGATTTTTAATAAAAAATGTTTAATGTTTAAAATTAAAAAATATTTTTAAAAATGGCCTTGATATGTACCATGATCTTCAATAAAAACTGTAGTTGAGAAAAAAAATTAGTCGTATGACTCCTCCAGCATTTAAACAGGTCTTTTGTGCCTCTGTATGTACCAGTAGCCAGGAAAGGGAGGTTGTGTGTAGGAGTGCTAGTGAACTCCAGGATAGCAACACACACACATTCCCAGCTGGCACAGGGATCCTCTCCCCACCACCTTCATACTCAGCTCTGTCAAGGGGCAAATGTCCATCTACAAAGCAGACAAATACTTTTTCCGGAAACACTGAGGAAATTTAACAGAATTACAGAGAAACCATGTAGCCTCTGAAAAGATCAATTTATTTTGTGGCTTGAATATCTGTCCCCTGAATTCAAAGATTTAGCTCCCAACATCTTGAAGGGGTGGAAACTTAATCCAGTTATGGTGTTGAGTTAGCACTGGGGCTTTTGGGAAGTGATTAGATTGGATTGTTAGATTCCTGGTGGCCTTATGAGACCACACAGCCATACACACTGCCTGTCTCTTGCTGTATATCATGCTCTGTACCACTTTGTACCCCTTTGGAACTCTGACAGCAGGAGACTGAACCAATGGGACTGATGGGGCCCGCCTGGTCTTAGGCTGTGCACCTCGGGAACCATAGATAAATAAACTTCTTTCCTTTATCCGGCCAGCCAGTCTCAGGTATTTTATTATAGTAATTAAAATTTAGTACAATTTGTATCTAAGTAGGGCAACAGAAGAAAGATATTGTGGGCAACAAAGAGCAGCTGTCAACGGCAGTAGAGAGCCAATTCATTTGTCAGTGTCAGAATGAAAGTGTCTTGCTATTCTGAAACTTGCTCTATTGATCCTCAGAGGAAACCAAAATAAAAACTATCTTGAGAGATTGTATGATGTCCATTATCTGCAAAACTTGATTATCATTCTCATTTTATATTACTACCTCTCTACAATTTTTCTTTTGTTCTCATTTCCCTATCTCCATCTTGCTTTTAGCAATCTAACAAAGGGCTCAAATAATAGTTGTACTATTTGTCACGTAGATATCTGTTCTCAGATTACTTATGTACATTGAGAAGCCCACAAAATTGAGTTCAAAGCAGATGCATCCACAGAGACAGAACACAGGATACAGGGTACCAAGGGCTGGGGGTTGAGGAGAGAATGGGGAATCACTGTTTAAGATGTAGTTTCTGGGGCTGGCATTGTGACGTAGCAGGTAAATTTGCTGCCTGTGACGTCAGCATCCTGTACTGGCACCAGTTCAAGGACCGGCTGCTGCACTTCTGATCCAGCTCCCTATGAAAGGCCTGGGAAAGCAGCAGAGAATAGCCCAAATGCCTGTATCCTTATGAGAGACCCGGAGGGAGCTCGTGGTTCCGGGCTTCAGTCTGCTCCAGCCCTGGCCATTGCAGTTGTTTGAGTGAACTAGAGGATGGAAGATCCCTGTCTCTGGTCTCTTCCTCACTCTTTAACTCTGCCTTTCAAATACAATAAACCTTTTAGAAAAATAAATTTTAAAATGTTTCTTTTTGGAAAATGGGTAGTAGTAATGATTATACATCATGAATGTACTTAATACCAGTGAATTGTACATTAGAAAATGTTTAGAATAGGGGATGCCATCATGGTGCAACAGGTTACAACTCTGCTTCTTCTCTCCCCCCCCATCCCCTACTCCAGTGGCTCCGCTTACAATACATCTTCCTGCTAATGCTAACGTGCCCAGGAAGGCAGAAGATGGCCAAAGTCCATGGGCCCTTGTCATCCATGTGGGAGACCAGGACGGAGTTCCCGGCTTCTGGCTTCCACCTGGCTCAACATTGGCTGTTGCAGCTGTTTGGCAAGTGAACTGGAAACTGGATGATGTCTCTTGTCTTTCCCTCTCTATGTTGTTCTGCCTTTCAAGTATAACTTTTTTAAAAAAGAAAATGGTTATAATAGTAATTTTTTGTGTCAACATAATAAAAGGAACAGGGAAAAAAAAAAAGCAGATGCAGCACACCATCTCTCTCAGACATGACCAATTTATTCATAGAATTCAAATTGCATTTGGCAGTTTAACCAGGGTAGAGTTTGGGACAATTATGTTATTGTAAGCAATCACTATTTCTACAGTTAATTGACCAAGGGGTAGTACCGGAAGGAAAACAGAAATGTATCAAAAAAAAAAAAAAAGTGTGCGTGGTGATAATCACAAGATAAATATTTGCAAATGAAAGAAAAGAAACCACCAGCTCCCATAACTGAGGCATGAAACAGGATACTGCTAGTAGTCAACTTTCATGCAATTTAGTTCCACACACACTAAGCACCTAAGAAAACCAGGTCTAAGTAAGTATCGGGAACAGGGAAGAATCTAGTTTTATCGCTTTAAATGTATCCTGATTTCAATTTCTCTCATCTTTGTTGGCCTAAGAAAGGAACTCATAGGAAGTGGGGATAAGTTTGAAGAGGAACACAGACAGGAAACACAGTTTCATAGTTTTTTTTGTTTTAGAGTTTTGTTTATATACACGTGGAGCTGCTCAAAATTGCCATAGGGGAACAAAGAGGCCACATACGCCAGTGTTCATCATGGCAGAATAGGGTCTCTTCTGTTAGGCTTTTTTAGCCTAGTTTTGACTACTGCCAGCAGAGGGCATTAAAGGGTGGTTGGAAATTAAAAGTGTATGAGTGCTCCCTCTTTAATACAACATAAATGATGAAGAAGGCTATAACAGCTAATCTAGGGAAATAAGAGAAAATCGTTTTTGTAGGTTAAATGGTCTAATGATGCACTAGGCTTTTTTCCTATTTAAAAGAACACAGGGGGTGCAATTTATTCCTAGAGAAAAATTTACTATGTGTATATATAACATATACCTCAAAAATAATTTTAATGGACATACTAACCAAAAATCATTTTCTTTTTTATAATTCACACAAATTACATGAATTCTACCACTTCAGGAAATCCTTAAAAACACAATACATAAAAAGTTTTAATATTATTCATCATTAACTTATGAAAGTTTGGCTTACATTATCTCAAAGAAAAACTTATAGATCTCATTTTCCAACAAAATTATTTCACCACCCAACTTTAAAAAGAAAAAAAAAAAGTTAACCAATGGTCAATTGGAATGCATATTATCTGCCAGGCTTTGATGAAACAAAAAGACACAACTTACAAAATCATCACATCATAAAACCCAAACTTCATTTTGAAATACATAGCTTGATCTCCTTGCCCTTCCACACCCAGAATCCTCTACCCTCTTAGAAACTGTTTGTACACAACATATAGTATTTTTTAACAGTAATAAATAATTCATATATTGTCATGAATAAATACCAATTTTTTAAAATCAAAATGACTCTACATGACTAGGGGAAAAGGTACAGCATCACATACTGAAATGATTTATTTAAAAGTAAAATTTGTAAAGATGTGATCAATCCTGGTTTTATTCATTGAAATTAACAATCATGATATGGAGTATCATTTCAGACCTATTTACATCAAGACGCCAGTTCTTATAAAAATGTACTTTAGTTGAAAATGCTAGATTATGCAAAAATAATTTCATATCAATTTTATTTAATATTAATGAATTCCCAACTCTAATATTAAAAACATTAAAACAACTTAAATTTTAATGGCAAAAAGTTCCTATTTTCCCCACCTATTAAAAAAAGGTTTTGTTTTCCCTTATTAACATACAATGCCCTATTGTTAAGGCACAACTTTTTTTAAGATAAAAACAGAAATCATAGATTATGTTTACTTTACGCAAGGGTTACAAGACAAACTTTTTGTGGTCATATAAATAAATACATCTTAAATTCAACCAAGATCTAAAGTAAAAACGAAAATTCACTGTTTCTATCTAGAAGCAATCAACACACAGCCAAGACAGGCAGCTGCAGTTAGGATAACGCAAACAGTTCCTGTTTTAACCTGTAAGATTGTCTTACAAAGGACATCTCCAAGGTCTAATCCAAGACAGGAAAATTGGAGTTTCTTTTCTGCAGTGGCACTCCACCTTTTGCACTTGGGTTAATCAGAGATATGTCATCTTCAAAGCCTAAGTAAAGTCCAGATTTTGAATTTACACTGAGACAAGAAAGAGCAGGGTGCTGATGCTAAGGGTTAGGTCAGATGCCTCTTATCCTCCCTGGCCCCTGTGCCCAAGCTCCTCCATCTTCCTTCCCATCTCTTTCTTAGCCTTGGCCCAAACAACCCTCCTGGTGTGCAATTTACAAAATACTCAAGGGAAGGACTCAGCAAAGGAGAAGAATCTGCACAACTGCTACTTTAAACACGTAAATCAAGATGCTTTTGTAACTTCATTATACATTACAGACAATTCACTAGAATATTACTGGTTTCAGATGAAGACAGACTAAAATTGGGGTAAGGATACAATCACATACCAAAGACAAGTATGACCATCTTGTAGGCCCTTGTAAACTTAACTAAAATGGGGGATATAAATATGAAAACAAAAGAAAAAAAACAAATTTCCTCAAGCAGGCTTACCTATCCAACTCCAGTTTTTATATTTACATTCGTGAGAGATGCTTTGGAAAAAAAGCTTTGTAAAGACCAAAGTACTGGATTAAACTTGAAATGTAAAGGGTCGCTACTCTGAAGCCTATCTCCCTTCACAAGCTTTGAGAAGTCAGTCATCTAGCCATTTGCCAGGAACTTTATCAAGGCCTCAGTTCTACTTTAACATTTCAGCAGCCAATCACAAAGAAATGGTTACACGAAAGAATCTGGGGGTGAGCATACAGGCTGAGAAAGAGAAGAAATAAAAGAATATTAATGAGCAAGGGAGATGTTTGGAACAGGGTAGAGATGATGAAAAGGGACTAAAGACAGGGCACTCAATGGATACCAAGGTTACTGATGGCACTGCTTTTACGAAATGTGATGCAAAAAACTCAATTTCAAAGGAAAATTAATCCTCCAAATGAGAGCAAAGATGAATGAAAGGAAAAGGGAAGAGCAGAAATCGGGGTGGTGGGAGTTATTAGTAAACTGGACCTATTCTGCAGCTTTAGAAATAGTTTTATATAATTTTGGGAGGTATTATATGCCTCACTTACTCATGAAGGTGTTTTACTGGTATGTTCTGTCATAATGTCTCATATAAATAAATATAAATACTGTTTCCTGTACTTGAAATAATTCTGTAATGTTTACTGCCTCTTACAAATAAACAAAAATTTAAAAATGAAGTTTCTATAAAAGCGCTGATAAATCATTAATAACTAGACTATCCTAACAAATTGTAAAAATAAGTTATTTAACTCTCAGCCAATAGCTTAATTTTTGCACACAACACACATCCTTCACATATTTAGTTATACAGATTAATGAAATTAAAAATAAAGCCAAAGCAACCATGCTTGCTAATATGAACTATTTTTACCTCCACTAAATCATAAAATTTTAATATTAAAAAAACCCTTCCAATTAAATTCCATTTCCAACTTGCCAGTCTCATTTCCCTTTGATTGAACTACAATTAAAACAAATGCTTACACCACAGGACTTGGATAATGGAATCGTCTTTTGCTTTCTCTCCTGGGAAAAGGATTTCCTCATTTTGCTGCAAAATAGAAATGAGTTTCTTGATATTCTTTTCAAAAAACCCCATGCCTGTTTAGATATCAAGTGTTCTAACTACCCAAACTGAATGTTCAAAGGCCTATGTAACAAAGCCTCTGCCAATAACTAATTTGTGATCCTTTGCTAGCGACCAGAGGAAACCTTGGTATCATATTAACTTTAGTTCAATAACGGGGAACTGAAGGGCACTGGACAGTGTAACACACAAACCTAAAGTATGCACATGCTACCAAGCTAGAATGTGCACTCTTCAGTCAATTTTATTTCCACAACAGAAAAACAAATGGAAAGTCGTTTTAGGGTTCAAATAAAAAACAAACAAACAAACAAAAGAAATCATGAGAAATCCCTCTCCTTATCAGTGTATTAAGGAATATAAGGCCATTAAAGTCACAGAAAATAATGGCATTGATTTTATATGAAGTTTTCACATATCATATTGAGAGAAATCACACATCTCAATCAAAAATAGCTCATCAAGCTAAGTTCTCATTGCGGCAACACAGGAATATTTCATCATCTTTTTTTCCAGATTCTTCAGGGTGCACAGAAAAAAATTTCACAAGAAAGTAACTTTAATTTTCATTACTGTAATCTAAAGGAAAACTATGGAGTATCAAAAGTTACTACTTTGAGAGTTTCATTGGATCCTAAACATTTATTAGTAGTAAAAGCAACCATGGCAAAAGCAACTATACTCACTCCTGATAGACAATCTTCCACATACAAACCTGGCAATCTTTTAAAAAATTACTAAAACAAATTTTCTGAAAATAATAAAAGCTAGTTCAGTCCACATTATGTCAAATAACTTTCAATTATAATAGAATCATTTATAATCTTACAGTGTCTTATAGCATTATTTTACTCCTAATGAGAAAATGTACCAAAATTATAACCCTGAAACTTTAAACCAAACCTTCCAAGTTAAATACTAAATGCTGGTTAGGAGGGGAAGGATAGAATCATGCATCTTCCATAGGGAAAACAAAAACCTATAGCAAGATGGCAGAAATGTTGAGCCCATGGGTACAAATACATTTTTTCTTTAAAAAACAAAACACATACATACACACATACATAGAAATTATGATTACAATGGAAATCATCATGTCTATATTTTCTACAAGCTGGTGAATTTGTTATTAAAATTTCAAAGAAAAAATGATTTAAGCTTTTTCTATTTTAATCCATAGAAATATTCAGTAACAGATACAGCATTTGTTGTATATTAATGAATGTGTGGTCTCTTGTGCTTTCTATCCAAATTAGGAGTAAAAATCCGCAATTACCTTATTGTCAATGAGATATAATTGTAAGTTACATTAAACATCTACACAAAATCAATCCTTCCTTCAGCCCAATTCTGTATGAAAATACTGACAGAGTGAAGAATCATGATGTTGTGTGAAAATGGTGACTCAGAACAACATAGACTCAGCTATAGATTTTAATTCACAAATATATATATATTTATATATATATGCGCCTTGTGTATGACAACTGTACGAAAATAGTCTCAAAAATAAAGACAATACTTGAGACACGAAGCAACCCATTTTCCCTGATCTTTCATCCTATTATAGGGAAAATAAGTCTCTGATGCTTCATAAATACTTTAAAAAGTCCGAGATGGCCTTAACCATGCATAGTCTCCACATATCCCTTGATGCTTCCAGTGTGTTTCAGGCTAACCTTTTCCACTCTGGAAGAGTTGTACCCTGTAATCAGTTATGCTTATTTATGTCCTGTCTTCTCTAGATCTGGTAGTTTTCTGATCAGAGCCTGGTGGTTCATTCTGATGCTAGCAAGCAGTCCCCCTTCAATGCCGTCTGAACCGGTGTAACTAATTTCTTCACCATTCAGAGTGGTCATATGCCCCCCAAGGGCTTTTAAGATGGCATTGCCAGCACATATATCCCACTTTTTGATGTATGTCACATGGATATATAGATCGGCTTTTTCTTGATTCTGGTCAGGCACATCCAACAGTGCTAAAACTTTATAACCTGAAAGATAAACATAGGACTTAGGTTATTGCTCAAAAGAGCAGGAACTCACTGCAACTGCTTCCTAAGTTTAAAATTATTTCCATTTAAAAGCATTTTTTTACAAGTAACTGTAGAAACACTAAATTCAAGGAACAAAAATGTACTGCAAACTAACTTATTAAGCAAGTCTCAAGCATAAGCTATTATATGCCTATAATTTTATTTTAAAAATGTTATGGTTGTTTTATATGGAATGCCACATTCAGTGTGTGCCATTTTCTATGGAATGACATCTTATACAAAACTATGGAATGACATGTTATACAAAAGCTAGATATCAGTAAGTTTCACTAAAACCTCTAAGCAGGCCTGGGTTGAAATATGAGAGTAAAAATTAGTACTATCACCCTAATTACTTTTTATAATGCGGTAGGATTTAAACTTTTCCTTTTTTTTTTTTTTTTTAAATAAGGAAGGTAGATACATGCAATTTGCAATTTAAACTGCTGGGGCTAAAAGTTAATCATCGGCCAGTGCCGCGGCTCAACAGGCTAATCCTCCACCTTGCGGCGCCGGCACACGGGGTTCTAGTCCCGGTCGGGGCGCCTGATTCTGTCCCGGTTGCCCCTCTTCCAGGCCAGCACTCTGTTGTGGCCTGGGAGTGCAGTGGAGGATGGCCCAGGTCCTTGGGCCCTGCACCCGCATGGGAGACCAGGAGAAGCACCTGGCTCCTGGCTTCGGATCAGCGCGGTGTGCTGGCCGCAACGCGCCAGCTGCGGCGGCCATTGGAGGGTGAACCAACGGCAAAAGGAAAACCTTTCTCTCTGTCTCTCTCTCTCTCTCTGTCCACTCTGCCTGTCAAAAAAAAAAAAAAAAAAAAGTTAATCATCATTACTGCTCCCTTTTTTACTGTGCTGAAAGATGTTCTAGCACAAGTGTTTTCTGATTATAATTTGGTATTTACATGCAGTAAAACGCTTCTGACCACTTGAGTCAAACCCAGACCTTAGGTTGTTTTTGTATGGACAGATCTTCTCTAGTATTTGAGTATGGGAAATCACTGTTGTGAGATTGCTGAGTGTTTTTACTTCTTTTTTTTTTTTTTTTTCCTTTTTTCTGAAAAGATAATCAGTGTCACTGAAATTCCACCCCAGAGATTACCTACTTTGAAGTACACTATTTCTTTTCACTTTCTCCTTAAGCATGGGACAAACAGAACAGTCTCCTGACACAGCCGTGACCATGCCAGGAATACCATCTGGGAATCACCATGCAGCAGGAACATACCAGCACCACCAGCAGCGATAATTGTAGTCTGGTTTCCAAAAGTCTGAAGAGCAACTTGCTTGACCATCCCTGAATGGGAGCGAGACACAACAATCCTTGGCGTCTTCTCATTGTAGGAAGACCGGGCTTTTACATTTGAACCACCATCTACCATTGCCCAAGCTGAAAAGCAAATATAATAGCCATTAATAGTACTGAAGGTCTAAAATACAAGTTGTTCTTTTTGGAATTCAAAGTACCAAGTGACTGAAAACATGTCCTCGTTTACGGAATTATTTTTTCCAAAACAGAGAGTATTCCTTAATAAATATTCTGCACGATAACCTCTATCTCGAAGTCTGATCCTTGGGGAACCCAACATGTGGCATAAGCACAATGAACTTACCTGGATAATTCAAACTTTAAGTCTGTTTTTTTCCCTTTACTACCTCTACTTCAGATACACTCATGGCTTCTATTATGTGCCTATTGGCTCAATCTAAGTGGCTGTATAAACAATAACAACAAAAAAAGTTATATTTATATATCTTTTTTATCAGGGAATAGAAAAGGAAAAATAGAACAAAATTTTGCAAGGAAGAAGGAGACCCCAGAGATGGCTTGAGATGTTTTCCTGGATTTGGAAGTTTTCTTCACTATCAAACTAGACAACAAAACAAACAATTTAGAATTATTCCAATTAGATTGTCCTGGTAGCAGTCACTCACTATGGGATATAATATAATCCACTAACACTAGTCATGAAAGCAGGCACATCACCAGCTTATCCCTGGCTGCTGAAAAAAAGCTAAGCAGCATCTGGGTTTCTAAGTTGCCCAAGGATGAATCTCCTAGTCTCCTCTTATATCTCCTTCTGAAAATCATGTGCAGCAATAAGGAGAGCCAATGTACACACCCATGATCCACACCTACAGAGAAAGCAGGAGACAGAGGAAAACTAAACACAAATAGGTGAGAAAGGAGGGCAGGAAATACCACACACCAAGAAAAGAACAGGTGCTGACCCAGCGTGGGGATTACAGCATGGGCTTCACAGAGGTGCCCAGAGGTTGGAGAACTCTTAGCGGTGGGAAAACTCAGACAATATCAACCAAGATTTCTTCCCAGAAGGAAAAGGTCCCATCTAAAATGGGAACTACTGAAAGTAGGCCCAAAACTTGGCAAAGCATTCAGAGGCTTGGAGAAGACCTGGGATCAGAAGCATAGTCTTGAGAGCTAGCGTGGGCTAGGATTTAGCTGATGATACAGGCCATCCTTTGGGGTAAGGCAGCAACCAGAGCTAAAGAGAACAAAGGTTTGAAGCTTTGAGCCTTAGGGAAATGAGATTTGACCAAAGACAGAAGAAATCCGAAAGCAAAACAGGGTGTCTGATAATCAGATAAAGCCTTCCCCACACTAACAGAAAAGAATGCTCCTGAATGGTGAATTATCCAAATTCTCTTCCTGCTACCATGTAACAATCAATCCCCCAGTAATTGGCCCAAACAGGAAAAAGAAGTAAAAAGCTACAATGCCCGCTGAAAAATAGAAACATAAAATGCAGATTAAAACACTTCAGGATAGTCAAAAATTTCCACGAAGCCGAGGAAAACTATGAATTGCTCAAACAAATAAGCAGGGTGGATATTTGGTGCAGCAGTTAGGACATCTCTTGGGATGCCTGCATTCTATACCAAAGCCTGGCTCCACTCCTGATCCCAGCTTCCAGCTAAAGAACTCCCTGAAAGTAGAGGGCTGTGGTTCAAGTGGCTGGCCTTCTGTGATCCATGTGGGAAATCTGGATTGCGTTTCTGACTCCTCCCTCTGGCTTGGCCCAGCTCAGGCTGTTTTGTACATCTGAGGAGTAAACCAGCAGATAAAGGATATTTGTTTCTCTTTCTCCCTGTCTTCCTACCCCCTTCTCTCTCCTCTTTTTCTCTCCTCTCTATGTCCCTGCCTTTCAAATAAAAGAAAATTTTTAAATTAAAAAAAAAATAAAAATAAGCAATATGAAAGAAAGCAGCAAGACTTAGAAAAGTTGGCCAAATTTTATAGGAAGATGTGAAACAGGAATTCATATAACACAAAAAAAGAATTTAAAAAAAAGGACAAAATCACCGTAGACTTAGCACTAAATCACAGGACAAATCAAGGACAAAAGATCTGTTCAGAAGTAAAGCAAAGAGAAAAGTAAAAAGTGAAACAATTAAGCAGACAAAAGAAATCAGACAGAAAGTGATGGATATGCAAGCCAGTGAAAGGGTCAACATATGTATGTAAGCAGTTCCTGAAAAAGAAAATGAAATTTATATAGGGAACTAATCTTTACAATTACAGCTCAAGGAAATGTCCCTGTAATAAAAGAGGACCTAAATGTTTACATTGAGAGATATACTGGGTATCTGGGAATCTGTCCTAAATGTCAATTCTTGTATTCTTAACAGAAAAATTCTGATGTATCTCATAGTTTTCGCTATTTAAATTCTTTGCCATTTATTCTGTGCAAAAAAACTAACCATTCAGGTTGATATTGGCCTTTTTGCCAACAAGATTCAACACACACATATATGCAAATGCACACACCAGCTTAACAGTTTCTACAAGTTAATTAAGATAAAGGAGTGTACAGTGGGTTGAAGAGTGTCCTACTGAAATTCATGTCCACACAGGACCTCCGCAGTTGACCTCATTCAGAAATAGGGTTGTTGCATATGTAATTCGTCAAGTTGAGGTCACACTGAATTAGGGTGGACCCGAAATCCAATGACTGATATCCTTATAAAAACAGTACAAGAGATGAACATGTGAAGACAGAGGCACAAGAAACTGGAATAATGTGACCACAGACCAAGGAATGACAAGCATGTCTGGAGTGCTTTCTTTTCCTCTGTCTCCCTACCGCTCTGCCTTCCAAATAAATAAACAGTCTAGAGCCACCACAAACTGAGAGGAAAGGTTCTTCCCATAAGCCTACAGAAAGATCTCTCCGGATACCAGATTAAGATTCTGTTGTTTATGTCACGCACTGAGACACTAATACACGCACGCCAAAGACTATGTAATGAGCCAAGTTGTCTTTCAAGTTTCAAGACTCTCGAAAACAATTTTTAACGTGTACTCAGGTAGTATTTATGCCCATAAGCTAGGTATCCTGAAATGACTGATTAATCAGTTGGAGGGCAAGCTTTTGCTGAGAAAGCCTTAATAAAAGCACTGTTATTTGCATTGAATAAATCTGTGGATCTAAATGGAAATCAAAGATGGAACTAAATGGAAGAATGAAATGTGATGTCATCTCATGGTTGATTGCTATTTGTAAGAAGACACGATTTGATTGTTGCTTACAGTAAAGAATCAACAGATAATGTCAAAAGGAAAGGATTATACAACAGTATAAAAAGAAAGGATATAAAAAGTTAATGTGTTAATAAAAGTCAGCAATCAAAAGAACAAATTTAACTTCAAAATAACAACTGTATGCTGTTTGCATATATAAAAACCTTTAAATCATATGGATATTTTTTAAAAAAAGGTCTTCAGGGCTGGCGCTGTGGCGTAGCGGGTAAAGATGTCGCCTGCAGTGCTGCACTCCTATGTGTGCTGATTCTAGTCCCAGCTGCTCCTCCTTCGATACAGCTCTCTGCTATGGCCTGGGAAAGCAGCAGAAGACGGCCCAAGGACTTGGGCCCCTGCACCCGTGTAGGAGACTCAGAAGAAGCTCCTGGACCCTGGCTTTGGATGGGCGCAGCTCTGGCCATTGCAGCCAATTGGGGAGTGAACCAGTGGATGGAAGACCTCCCTCTCTCTCTCTCTCTCTGCCTCTCTCTAACTCTGCCTTCAAATAAATAAATCTTAAAAAAAAAAGCGGCAAACTCTTCTCTGAAAAAACATTTGTTTTCCCTAGAGGTGGTTTACATCCTATCTTCTTACTTTGAAAACTGGTAAATAATGGAAAAGAAGCATTTATACTGCCTTTTTAGAAGAAATAATGTTTCAAAATAAATTCATAACTCCATCTGATGTAGAAATTTTTCTACAGAACTTCATCTAATATACATAGAAAACACAACAGAATTAGAAAAATCTCATTATACAACATTTTTAATAGATCTTAGCACTATCTCATGAAAGGTTTCATAGAAAAAAGACTTCAAATGACACCAAAATATTTCTCCAGATTGCCTGCTGATAACAAGAAATCAAACAACTTATTCACTTGAAAGATTTGGTCATGACCACATTAACCATCTGAGTACCATTAATGAATGGTGAGACAAAGGTATTCTTGTATATGTCACATAACGCACTTCAGCAGGAAGTACATAATGCACACCTACACTGTATTCTTTTTTTTTTTTTAATTTTTTGACAGGCAGAGTGGACAGTGAGAGAGAGAGAGACAGAGAGAAAGGTCTTCCTTTTGCCGTTGGTTCACCTTCCAATGGCCGCCGCGGTAGGCGCGCTGCGGCCGGCGCACCGCACTGATCCGATGGCAGGAGCCAGGTGCCTATCCTGGTCTCCCATGGGGTGCAGGGCCCAAGCACTTGAGCCATCCTCCACTGCACTCCCTGGCCACAGCAGAGAGTTGGCCTGGAAGAGGGGCAGCCGGGACAGAACCGGCGCCCCGACCGGGACTAGAACCCGGTGTGCCAGCGCCGCAAGGCGGAGGATTAGCCTAGTGAGCCGCGGCGCCGGCCTACACTGTATTCTTGACAGAAAAATTCATAAACTCAATCCAATCAAAGCTTCAAATCTAATTTGCATATTTTAGGAAAAAGAGGATATAAAACGAATTAAATGATACCCTGAGGAAACAATCACACAAATCTAAAAGGCAGAACATTCCACAGGAGAAACAACCTATTCTCAAAATGTGAATCTCAAGAGAGGAAAAGGGGTCCTGCAGGATGTTCTAGATTAAGAAATTTAAAATAATCAAACAACTATAAGAAATCCTTGTGTCTTGGCAGCTCATGACAAGAGCCTCAGATGATTACTGACTTCATAAATAAGTGTGTCAATTGTTAACAACAGGAGTCACTGTGCATGTACTCCCCATGTAGGATCTCTGTCCTTAATGTTTTGTACTATGCTAACTAACGGTAAGTCTAGTCTTCAAACAGTACTTTATACTTTGTGTGTCTGTGTGGGTGTAAACTGTTCAACTTACTTGATGTATACTAAGTTGATAATTAAAAATGAATCTTGATGTGAATGGGATGAGAGAAGGAGTAAGAGATGGGATGGTTTGCGGGTGGGAGGGTGGTTATGGGGGGGGAAATCACTATAATCAAAAAGTTGTAGTTTCAAAATTTATACGTATTAAATAAAAGTTTTCTTAAAAAAATAAATTCTCTTCTAAAAAAAAGGGGGCTGGCACCGTGGCTCAGTAGGTTAATCCTCCCTCTGCAGAGCCAGCATCCCATATGGACGCTGGTTCTAGTCCCGGCTGCCCCTCTTCCAATCCAGCTCTCCGCTGTGGCCTGGGAAAGCAGTGGAAGATGGCCCGGGTGTTTGGGTCCCTGTTCCCGTGTAGGAGACCCGGAGGAAGCTCCTGGCTCCTGATCAGCGCAGCTCCGGCCGTTGCGGCCCTTTGGGGAGTGAACCATTGGACATTTTAAAGAGCAGCACAAATATAAAAACATCATCATCTGTTATAGCTAAAGAAATGTGAGATTATTCACAATAAAAGGTTTTTTTTTTTTCCTTTTGGAATGAGGAAGACAAAAAAACCGAGAAACCCTAACGTTGTTTATATATGTTCAAAATACAAGGTTTTACTAAGAAGTGAATTTACAATGCTTTATCTGTAGAGGTCAGTCTTGTGCAAGAAAATGAGTACCTAGATACTACTAGAATAATTTTTAGATAAGAATTACTAACTTAATGTTTTTGAAAATGTACTTCTTGTTATATAAACTCAATGCATTCATCTGTAACATCTGGATGGACAAAGTTATTTCAAGTGCCTAAAATAAAATTACCAATAGTATGTACTTAAATGACTACTGATGATGAGGTAAAAGTGGTAAGGTCAACAGCAGCCATAGAATGTGTTTATTTTATTGGTAAGATATGCTAAAAAAGCCAAGTGGAAATAAAAAGTAGCTGGCACACTGCTATACAAACTTGACACCATAATTTATTTTTAATAGCTATAAATTTCTACTAATACATTATACTTACTTTATACATTGTTTCTTAAATAGTACTGTTACTGTATAGAAAATGTCTTGAATTTATATACTACCTCATTAAAATACTAGTTGAGTATCTCTTGCTTCCAAGAATTTTAACTCAAGCAATTCATTCTAATTAAGTCTGAAAAGAATTTTGATCAGCTTTACTCCAATCACTGCCAACAACAATACTATTTAGTTCCTATTGTAGTCAAGCATAGCTAAATTCTGGTAAATATGCAATACTGTTCCACTGGTACTCTGCCAGCATCAATAGAGTCTGAATCTGCAAACAGTCCAAAAGGAGGGCACAAGGCAAACAAGTCTTCGATTCAGGGATGGAAGGTCCACCCACACAGACATTTATGGACCTACTTACTCTTTTAGAATGTTTGCTGACTAGCAAGCATTTGTATGTTCCAGCATACTAAGCAAGCAAGCTGCATCATAGAAAAATGGGCACTTTATTATTACCAACTTGGAAAGACATTTTTGGAAACAACTTGTTCCTGTTTATTTTAAAGTACATAGCCTAGAGTTACTGGGCACATATTATTACAGAATAAGGTATTTTAAAAATGGGCATTTTATTATCCTTATTCTGCCCCCTTCATATGATTAGATGTGGAAAAAAAGACTTAAATGATGTGAAATCTATTTGCCTGCCTAATATCAATTTCTTCTTCATTTCCTTCATCAAGTTTCTCAATTACCTTTGGAGTAGCTGGCTCCATTTGCCATGTGACATCCAGTCAATGAGATGATATAGATTTGATGGGTGAGCTTCAACTTATTCTTTTACCTTGGGAAAAAGTCATGATGGCTCCCTACCACTCACATGGTAGACCAGGATATGAGTCCTTGGCTCCTGGCTGGCACAGTCTTTTGGGAAGTAAACCAGTAAATGGGAGAGCACACATTTGTTCTCTCTCTCTCTCTTCCTCTCTCTTTTTCTTTCAAATACTTAAATAAAGTTAAAAAAAATTTTTCTGCTGGACCCATTTGCTGATCTAAAAAAAAAAGGATAACATCTCTCCCTGTCATGTAGCTATCAAAAACTTCAAATAAGAAAACATAAAATATTGCAAATTGTTGAATACTACACAAAAATTAAGAACTATGGAATTCTTATTATTAGGTAGTGTGATACACTAATCTGCATAAAATTCTTGGGGCTGATTCTGCCACTAATTTAGCTGGATGACTTTGGGAATGCACTAAGTTCCTCAATATCATTTTCTCATCTGTAAAGTGGAAGTACTAATTTTAAGTATGAGTTCCTCCCTCATAGGTGACACTGAGTTTAAAAGCAAAGCCATACTTCAATATCAACTTTACCCATTTTTCTTGAGTGACAGAAATCCTGAAGTTTAGTTTGCATGAGCCACTATTTCAACAAAGTCTACATTTCCTAGTGTCACTTGTGACTGAGTTCTACCTATGTTTTGATCAATGGACTGAAGTGATGCACATAAATTACAATTCAAATCCTTAGTGGAAATGACCTCCATGTCTCCCTTTCTACCCTCTCAATTGGTAGAATACAGATGAAGTGCTGAGCCATCCTTAATAGTACAAAGAGGGAAGAAAGAGCACAGCAAAGAACCTGCATGCCTGGGGGTCAGGGAGTTGACCTGGGCGGCTAACATATAGGAAAGAGAAATAAACTATTTTGTTCAACTTCTTATACATTGATATACATTACAATCAGCTTAAATTACCAGCCTACCCTGTACCCTAACTCTGCAAGATCAAAGGAAAACATGTGAAAATAACCCATAAGTCATAAAAAGAATTATATGCATATAATTTTTTTTTTAAAGATTTCATTTATTTGAGAGGTAGAGCTACAGTCAGTGAGAGGGAGAAACAGAGAGAAAGGTCTTCCATCCACTGGTTCACTCCCCAAATGGCTGCAATGGCCGGAGCTGCGCCCATCCAAAGCCAGGAGCCAGGAGCTAGGAGCTTCTTCTGAGTCTCCCACATGGGTGCAGGGGCCCAAGGACTTGAGCCATCTTCTACTGCTTTCCCAGGCCATAGCAGAGAGCTGGATTGGAAGTGGAGCAGCCTGGACTAGAACGGTGCACACCTATTGTGCCACAGTGCTGGCCCCTACAATTAATCTTAGGGCACAATATCATAGCGATATTATAAGCCCTTCATAGCTTTATCAAACTGTCAGCTTTAGAAACTATCTGAGGGGCAGATGTTTGGCATGGTGGTTAAGATGCTTATATCCCACATTGGAGTGTCTGGGTTCCATTTCTGCTTCAGGTTCCTGACTCAAGCCTCCTGCCAGTACAGACCCTAGGAGGCAGTAATGATGGCTCAAGTAGTTGGGTCCATATCATTCACACAGGAGATCAGAATTGGGTTCCTGGCTCGCAGCTTCAGCCTTGGACACTCCCTGGTTGTCACAGGCATTTGGGGAATGAAACAGCAGATGGTATCTCTATTTGTCCCTCCATCTCTCTGCCTATCAAATAAATATTTTTAAAAAAAAAACATCCATCTGAATTATGAAAAGGAGATACAGGTCAATTAGCAGATATGAGTCTGAAATGCAGAGTCAATACTTAAGCATATATTTAGCCCATCTCAGAGCAGCCTCCATTTGGGCTCCACAATTATTTGGCAGAGCAAATAATCTTACAGCATTCAAAACGTAACCTTGTCCCTCTGTTTCTTTCCAACTTGACTACTGGTCTTTTGGTACAGTGTTGGTCACACATGAGACACAATGGGGATGGCTGGAGTAAATGACAGTTGAACAGGATGCCAGGTGTGTTAGTTTCCTAGGGCTGCCACAATAAGTCACCACAAACTTGGCAGCTAACAACAAGAGAAATTGTTTTCTCACAGTTCTGAAGGCCAGAAGTCTGAAAGCAAGGTGTTGGCAGGGCTGGTTCCTTCCAGAGGCTGTGAGAGAGAAGAAATTCTAATACTTCATGCCTGGTTTCTGGAGGCTGCTAACAACCCTTAGTTTATTAAAGGCACTACTTCAATCTCTGCTTCTAGCCCCAAACTGTCTTATCCCACCTCTGTATATCTGTGTTCTTCCTGCTTCTTATGAGGACACTCTCATTGGTTTAAGGGCCTACTTAAATTCAGTGTGATTTCATTTTGATACTTACCTAACTTTCTGGGTTTTGTGCTACAGAAAGATACGCTGAAGTATTAACCCAACACCTCAGAATCTGACATTAATTGGAAACAGGATCATCGCAGATGTAATTGGTTAAGATGAAGTTATACTAGAGTAGGGTGGACCCTTAATCCAAACATGACTGGTGTCTTTATAGTGAGAGAAGAAACATAGATGAACAAAGACACACAGCACAGAAAGAAAGCCATGTGGTAAAAGAGGCAAAGAAGTGGTATGTTCAAAAGTCAAGGAACTCTATGGGCTGCTGGCCAACTAACAGATGCTAAAAGAAAAACACAGAAGGATTATCCTTTAGAGTTTCAGAGAAAACATGGCTTGGCCAACACCTTGATTTTAGACACCTACCCTCCACTGTGAGAGCCTACACTACTGCAGTTAAAGATTAAAGTTGGGGCTGGCATTGTGGTACAGTGGGATTAAGCTGCTGTGATGCCAGCATCCCAAATGAGCTATGATTCAAGTCCATCTGCTCCACCTCCATAATAAAGTGTCTGGGGAAGCAGTGGAAGATGGCCCACACGTGGGAGTCCTGGATGGAGTTCTAGGCTCCTGGCTTTGGCCAAGCCCAGCTGTGGCAGCCATTTGAGGAGTGAACCAGGGATGGAAGATCTCTCTCTCTAACTCTGCCTTTCAAATAAATAAATAAATCTTTAAAAAAAATGTAGTTTGAAGATTTTGTTTTTGTTTTTTAAATTATGATGGCAGCCATAGGAAGTCAGTACAGGGATGGACATGAATTTGGAGAGGCATTACTCAATCAACTATAGCTGGTCTTTAGAGCTATTTTCAAAACTGGCAAAGTGGATATTGTTACTTTGTCATCTTAGAAAGGAGTGGAGCCAAGGGCCACCTAATCTTTACCCTCTATTATTGATGGGAGTTACCACTTAAAAGTAAAACAATTCCCTTCAGATTGTCAACAAAGCTGCTTACACCACTGCTTCCCTCTCCCTCACAATCCGAATGGAGCGAACTCTTGGCCAGAACTGATCCCATCACTGCTACCTGAAAACCATAGCTGTCCTCTCTGCCGAACTGCAATGTAACAGCTGCAGTGACACCAAAATGGTGTCCCCATATCTGCTGACAGGGGCAAGGCTGTGGGCAAAGCTGCTCCTGAGCTGAATGGGAAGCTCCTTGGCTTGGCTTTCCATACCTTCACTCCCAGCGTGACCACCCTGGATCTGAAATGCTACCTGGAGAAAGCTATCGAACATGACTGCATCAAGAAGTCTGGAAAAAGGGGTCTGAAGAAGCTCTGGAGAATGTCTAGGCCTATCCGAGGAGTAAGCAGACTCCTGAGGCTTTTTTAGTGAAACCCACTCCTCCAATTTTGATACTAACACCCTTAGCTATAATAAAATCAAGCTCATTTCCCCATGACAACAACTTGGCTAGGGCAACTCAAGAGTGGCTCTCAGCAGCCACAAAGAATCCAAAGTACAAGAGCCCTGAACCTCATCCCCAGCAAAAACATTAGATAAACAGGAATTCAGCTATAGGGCAGTTTGTGCCCACTGGTGCCCTCCCACACACTACGAATGTCTCACTTCTTTCAATAATATCTGTTCCCTAAAGAGAGTTCAGAAAGCTCTGCTTTGTCATGTATTATCAGTATGCATCAGGAAATCTTCACTGTATCTTGGGAAGAGGTGGGGTTAAGGTAATGGAATGACTTCAATAATTAACAAGTTACGCATGTGACTCTGATATGATAGCAAATATAAAATTCAATAACATTAACTTCTGAACACTATTGCCTATGTCATACCTGTGTATTCAGAAAAGGGTTTATGTATGACTCCTAGAACAGGTTTACCATTTACAGCTACGCACACCATAGTAGTGACATACTTTCGCAGATCCTCTGTAAGTAAAACAACACACAGACAAATGTCAAAGTAATGTGCATAAATTCAAGGTACAATGTTATACCTTATTTCATTCAAATTTTAAGTGCAGGAAGTTTCAGGAAAACAATATCCTCAAGCAAACAGTATTCAGGCATAGCATATAGCCAGTTGAAGGGAGTAGCTAGCAGGTCTCGTTCTATAGGCAGATTGGCTACATTATTAGCAGCATGTCTTTGGGAAAATGACTTAAATTCAATTTCCTCATCTGTATAATATAAACAGTAATTAAGTACTCATCTTTAGGTATAAATTAATTTTTAGTTTCAGTATTAAGTTTAAAAATCAGATTAGGCAGCTAAAACAGTCCCACTTCACTAAATGTTATAATTTGACCAGGCCAGTCTAATTTAGGGAAAACTTTTTATAAACAAACTCCTTAATATTCCATATTTTTATTATACACTTCTGTAATGCATTACTTATAATTTCAGTTACTTTAAGATATATATCTCTTACATATATATACATTTCTTACAAATATATGTATGTATGTACATACAAATACAAATATATATATATATCTTACATATATATGTATATACAAATACACACTCACACAGATATACTACTTGTGCCTTCTCCCTGATTTCCAGACAGCTGCCTACTGATGAGTATTTATGATGGTTCAAGTTCAGTGCATAAACACTAGAATGTAGGGAGCTTACCATATAGTAGAACAAATAAACAGGTAACTTTTACATATTTACCATGAGAAAAGAGAAAACACAAGAATTAGATATCTCAGGGTAAGTAACAAGAACAAACAGAGAACTCACAGAAATTAAATCTGAACTAGGACTAGCTAACAAGAATGAAGAGGGGAGGTAGAGAATGTAATTCTATTTTCTACCTACTTGCTTTCTGAATACCCAGGATTTACTACTATGAATTTCAAGGCCATATGGACATGTGATAACCTAAATTCTCCATACCTGAGGTAAGTATTATATTCTGGCTAAATAAATTTTCTCAGTAACAGGTATCCAATAGAAAAACCATTTAGTTGCTACTATTAAAAAGGTTCCTTCATTTAAGAATCAGTGAGCCAGAAATATCCACAGGAGTATGCCATAACAGAGTGGTCTGAGGCTTAAAAAAGTTGAGACTCACTAATGCACTTCAAATGTTTTATATAATGTTGCATTTATCAAGGTTTCTGTCTCAAAATCTAAGTGGAAAAATTTTCTGATACTTGCAAAGTATCTACTACCATGTACATATTCTCTGCTTCAGTTGTAATTTTCTAACATGAAATGGCACTCTGAAGTCTGAGATTTCTTTTAAAATCACCTGTATATTCCTGCGTGGCATCCAGTGGGTCAATCCAGACAGTAACACTTTCTGCGGGTACCTCTTTAGGGGTAGTTATTTCCTTCAGTATATCCTCAGGAATCTTACGATCCCACAAGATAACCTCCTGATCAGTTGCATCCACATGTTCCTCAGTATTTATCTGCATCGAAAAAAAAATCAGTACTTGATAAAACATTAAAGAGAAAACATTTCAGATAAAATCACATGAATTGAAAGTAATTTCTCATTTTTATTTATTTAGAGGTACTTTATGGTCATCTAAATTCTGCTTTTGTTCCATAAGGAAAAAGAAACCTGGAAATGACCAAACAGTAATCAACACTAGCAGGTCATCAAACCTAAATACAGATGAAAGAAGAAATCGAAAAGGACACAACATACTCAATCTTCTTTTTTCCTATACTCCAAAAATGTGTCACAGGATCAGGCAGTAAGGTCACATTTTCTACTTTTCACTTAGTAATGAACAAAATTAAAAGCATACACAAATCTGACTTACCATAAAGATGAGTACTTTTTATTAGCATCCTGTCTACAAAAGAATAAACTGCATATTCCTTTAAACTAGAGATTTCTCAGCCTGGGCACTAGTGACAGCTTGGACAGTACAGGTCCTCATTGTAGGGCTGCTCTTTGCACTGCATGATGTTTAACAGTATCTTCAGCGATATGCCACTAGATGCTAGCAGCACCACTCTTTAGAAGTGACAACCACAAGCGTCTAGACATTGCCAAATACGCCCCTGCTCCATGGAAAATTACCACTTTAAACAGTAGGCTTCTTAATGCATACTTTAAAATGGCAGCTTTTACTCTGAAATCTCAGAAAAAAAAACAGCATATCTCAGAATGGACTCTGGTTTCTTTTTTTTTTTTTTTAAGATTTGATTTTTTTAAAAGATTTATTTATTTATTTGAAAGACAGAGTTACAGAGATAGAGGAAAAAAAGAGAAATCTTCCATCCACTGGTTCACTCCCCAAATGGTCACAATGGCCAGAGCTGGGCCAATCTGAGGCCAGGAGCCAGAATCCTCTTTCGTGCCTCCCACATGGGTGCAGGGGCCCAAGTACCCCGGCCATCTTCTGCTGCTTTCCCAAGGACTTTAGCAGGGAGCTAAGCAGCCAGGACTCAAACCAGTGCCCACACAGGATGCCAGCACTGCAAGTACCCACTATGCCACAGCTCCGGCTCCAGATTTTTTTATTTGAAAGGCTGAGAGAGTGAGAGATCTCCCATCTGCTGGTTCACTTCCCAAATGGCTTCAATAGCCAGAGCTAATCCAGGCCAGTATCAGAAGCCAGACCTCCATCTGGGTCTCACACATGGGTAGCAGGGGGCCCAAGTACTTGACCCATCCTCAACTGCTTTCCAAGGCACATAGCAAGGAGCTGAACTGAAGTGGAGCAGCCAAGCCTACGAGATGCCAGCACCACAAGTGGCATTATAGTGCACTGTACCACAATACCAGTCCTGATGGCACTTTATTACCTTATTTGGACATTGCCTCATCAGAAAACTTAATTTATCAGATCACAACACATACACACAAGAAAAATGTCCCCAAAATGTAGGCTTCACTTAGGAACTGACAGCCTAAGCAGGACAAGCTTCCTTCCAGGACAAGTCATCATATCATATGCCAAGTGATGCCATGCCTAGACCCTATGATGCTGAGCCAGAGTAATCACTGCACTGACAGTGCATGAGGAAGCCGCCACCAACAGGACAAAACCCCTACAACTTACAGTAATCTCCTGAATGCTCCCTGAAACATCCCGAATTCTCACAGAGAAGGTTATATCAAACCATTTAAATCATAAACTATTTCTTAGCACAGAGCACAGTAAATACCCAATTCATCAAATGTTGCCTTTACTAATTCAACAAATGTTTATTGATTGCCTACTATATACAGACACAGTTCCAGGATCTGAGGAAGTTTGAAACAAAAATATCTGCCGTTGTGGAACTTAGATTCTGGTGGAGACAAACAATACACAAGATACCTAAGTAATACCCAGTATGCTGGATAGCAGTAGAGAGAGAAAATAAAGCAGGGAAGGACTTGGAGGTATATCACTGGAGAGGAGAGGAAGAGTAACTCTTTATGACACGTGGCTAGATTATTCATAACAAAAAATTGCAAACTACCTAATACCCATCAATTGATGCATGGATTAAATGTATTCTAGTACATCCATATGATGGAAAGTTACTCAGTCATAAATAGCACTGAAGTATTGATTCATGGTAGAGCACAGTTGAAGCCCTTGCTTTGTGAAATCAGCAAGACATGACATAAACAGTATAAACAGTATGAGTCTATTAATGCACAATACCCAAATAGGCAAATCTATGGACACAGATTAATGGTTGCCTGGGTTAGGTGGTGGGGACGAGATGAATAGCAAGTAGGTAAAGGTTTATCACCAGAGTGATGAAAATGTTCTAAAACTGATTAATGATGTTGACTGTACCACCAGGCAGGGAAATCTACTAAAACCTTCTGAATTATGGCTTGAAATGGGCAAATTATGTGATATATAAATTACTGTGCAATAGAGTTGTTAAAAAAAAAAAAATGAGTAGCCAGGGAAGCCATCATTGCAAAGGTGGTCTCTGAATGAAGACCTAAAAGAAGGGAACCTGGCAAGAATCTAGAGGAAGTGCCCTACTACTCACCAATAAACAAATGCAAAGACTGAGGTGAGAGTATGCCTGGTGTGTTAGAAGGCATCAAGGACAGGATGAGCCAAGGAGAAAGGCACTGGAGGTGAGGACCTTGTAGGCCAACAGAGACAGGTGCCATCCATCATCACCTCTACTGACAATGTGCAGCGGGTGCTAGTCACTGCAATAAGCTAAAGGGGAACAGAGGGTGTGTCTGAGGAATATGAAGATCTGAAAGGAAGAAACGAAGCCATAATATGCAAGTTGGTGGACTGAGCACTGAGAAAATCCAAAAGAACTCACAGATAAATCACAGAATTAAAAACAAAGTTGCTGGATATAAGATAAATATTTATCAATCAACTGCATTATTATAGATTAGCAACCAGTATTTATTTAATTCTCTATAAAACAGGAAACCATTTAAAGGGTGAGCATTGTGGCTCGTGGGTTAAGCTACCATTTGTGATACTAGCATCTCATATCTTTCTCTCCCTCTCTCTTTCCCCCCTATTTTTCTTTCTTTCTCTGTTGCTCTTTCAAATAAATCTTAAAAATAAAAGAAAACCATTTGAAATAACATAAAGAAAGTACTTGGGAAAAGATTATGCAACATGTAATACATATAGAAAAATTAAACTATTAATAGACACAGGGGCCAGAGCTGGAGCAGAGTGGGTGAAGCCCATATCTGCAGCACCAGCATCCCATATGGGCACCAATTCGAGTCCTGGCTGCTCTATTTCTGATCCAGCACTCTGCTAATGTGTGAGAAAGCAGCGCAAGATGGCCCCAGTGTTTGGGCCCCTGCCACCCACGTGGGAGACCCAGAAGAAGCTCCAGTCTCCTGGCTTCAGCCTGGCCCATCCCTGGCTATTGTGGTCATTTGGAGGGTGAACCAATGGATGGAAGATCTCTGCCTCCTTCTCTCTGTAACTCTGCCTTTCCAAAAATAATTTTTTAAAGGTATGAACAAAAACCTTAACAAAAATCCCATTTTAATGGATAGAAAGACAAAAAACAGTAAAGGGGTTGATGATGTGGCATATGTGCTTATTATGATACTGATATTCTATATCAGAGTTCCAGTTAGAGTCCTGGTTGCTCTGCTTCTGATTTAGCTTCCGGTTAACGTGCCTGAGAAGGCAGCAGAAGACAGTCCAAGTACTTGGAGTTCCTGACTTCTGGTTTTAGCCTGGCCCAAACCTGGCTCTTGCAGTTACCTGGAAAAAATTCTCAGTGCCTCTCGCTCCCTCCTCTCTGTCACTCTGCCTTTCAATAATAATAATAATAATAATAATAACAATAATAATCTTTAAAAAGTAAAAATGCCAGTTTCATGATCAGTAAAAATGTCAATTTTACCATCAGTAAACTATAATTAATCCAACTCAATCAAAATTCTTACTTTCTTTTGCCTTCTTTTTGGAATTTGGACGAGCTATTTCTTGTTTTTTTTAAACTATTTCTGAAATTTACACGGTAGAGTAAAAGCCAGAAGACCCAGCTTTTGGAGAAAAGGAAAAAGGGAGAGAATATCAAGGTGTGGTGATTTTCTCTACCATATTATTAACACATTTTAAAAATTTTTACTTATTTATTTGAGAAGCAGAGACAGAGACAAGAACACAATCCAGGTCCTCCTGAATAGATGGCAGAGACTCAAGCACTTGAGCTGTCAACCTGTGCCTCCCAGGGTGAGCATTAGCAAGAAATTAGAACCTAGAGAGGAACTGAGACTTGAACCTAGGCACTCAGCCTGCTTATCCAAACATCTTCCTCTAGTATGACTTATTTTAATGTAGAATAATTACAACCATGGCACTGATGAAGCATTTTGGCTTCAGAGGTCACACTTTCAGTGATAACACTAGACTACCTCTGAAAAATGAAAGAAGCCATGAACCTGCAGATGGAAGATCTTTCTGTCCCTCCCTCTCCCTGCAATTCTACCTCTCAAATAAGTAAATAAATCTTTTAAAAAAAATGAGTCTCAGAAAGATACACAGTTCATGTTGGGCCTTGACAACTTCAGTTTACAAAAATGATATATCGTGCCAAGTCTAACTGGCAACTACTGAGTCTTATTATTAGATTTTGCTTATAATTCAAATCAACTTCACCATTTACTCTCAAGTGAAAAATAACTAACATTTTCTAAACTTATTATTTGAAAAAATATGCACTGGGAATGAGGTGAGGGAGAAACAAACAAACAAGAACATTAGCATAAATACTCAGCCTGCTTTTGCATACTGCTAGTTATAACCTGCCACTACCAAAAGACATCTGTAAATTTAATAAATCCAGTACCCACCAATGTAAATGCCCCTGCAAAACTAGGGTAACTTTCTCAAAACTAGGGTAACTTTCTCAGTCCTTTTCCATATTCCACATCAGAACAATAAGTCCTGGATTCTATCTCCAAGTTTTAAACATGTATCTATCGGGGCCTACGCTGTGGCATAGCAGATAAAGCCGCCACCTGTAGTGCCAGCATCCTATAAGGACACCGGTTTGAGTCCCAGACGTTCCACTTCCAATCCAGCTCCCTGCTATGGCCAGGGAAAGCAGTAGAAGATGGCAAAAGTCCTTGGGCCCCTGAACCTGCGTGGGAGACCTGAAAGAAGCTCCTGGCTCCGGATTGGCACAGCTTCGGCCATTGTAGCCATCTGGGAAGTAAAACAGCGGATGGAAGACCTCTCTTTCTCTCTCTCTCTCCTTCTCTCTCTGTGTAATTCTGACTTTCAAATAAAGAATAAATATTTTTAAATAAATAAATATGTATCTACCAAGAAAATCCTACTTTAAGCCACCATCTCTTACTTGGATTTCTACATAAAACCTTAGATTTTTCTTGCCTTCTATAGGGCACTCACTCATTCATTCAACAACTATTGGATTACTACACACTTCATAAACAGTTTTGTGGACCTGCTTCAACAATGACCAAAACAGACAATATCACTACCTTTACTAAAGCTTCCCTCCTCAACTCAGTAAACTGCCATCTTTATAAATCAGATCATGTCACTCCCAGTTTAAAACCTTTCGATAGTATTTCATTATGCAAAGACAAAATCCACATTCCTTACCATCACCATCATCTACAAGGCCAATCCTAAAAGATTCGACCCCAGGAACTGTTATCCAGGGAACTCTATTTGTTTCTTCAAAAAAAAGAGGATTTATTTACATTACTTGAAAGGCAGAAAGAGGGCAAGAATGAGAGCAAGAAAGAGAGAGTTCTTCCATCTGCTGGTTCACTCCACAAATGGACATATTAAAGCCAAGAGCTTTAACTAGGTTTCCCACGTTAGCAAGGGCCTAGGAACTTGGGCCATCTTCTGTTGCTTTCCCAGGCACACTGGCAGGGAGCTGGATCAGAAATAGAGCAGCTGGGACTCTAACAGGTGTCTATATGAAATGCTGGCATCACAGGCTGCGGCTTTTCCTGCTACACCACAACACTAGCCCCTATTTGTTTCCTTTACTTTGCACCCTGGACTTAGTAGTTTTCTTATGGTTCCTTGGCCTCTGTCTAGCTGTACATTTGCCCAGATCTCTTCATTATAACCTGTTTCTTATCATTCAGGTCTCAGCTCAAATGTCATAGCCTCAGTGTGGCCTTTTCTGTTTACTACAGATAAACCAAGATCACAGTTACTTTCTCCACATGACTCTCTTTTTGGCTTCTTCAAATCCCTGATCAGTATTCAAATCACCTGTTACATGTTTGCTGTCTATCTTGACTACCTAGAACATAAGCTCTGAGAGAGTACAAGGACACAGGCTTCTTTTTTTTTTTTTTTTTCATTTTTGTAGCTCCAGCCCCATAAAGGGGTGGGGAACATTTGGCCCACAGGTTGTATAAGGCCCATGGAATCATTTGGTCTGGCCCTGCCAAGGCAACCACAGGCAGGACTAAAGTTAGTAAATCTACAGCAGGCTAATTTTAAGTTGGTAATTCTGTATGGCCCACAAATGAGGTTATAAATATCCAAATGGACCTTGGCAGAAAAAAGGTTGCCCATCCCTGGAAGTAGGTGCTCAATAAATTCTTCTAGACTGAAATACTATTTTTAGCCAGTGCAGTTTTCCATTTCTTCCACCATAATCACCTTCCATTCAATCTACCACCCTCCCCGCTCTCATCCCGACTGCCTGTTAAAAACCTCAATAGGGAATTTAAGAATAAGAAATGAGCTTCAAGCTCACAAAGAGCCCATACCTATCCAAATAGCCTCAGTCAACCAATCCTCCTGAAGAGCCCTCTGTGGTATAAACGGGAGAAAAAAATACAGCTTTTTTTTTTTTTAAGAAAAAAAAAAAAAAAACAACATTTATTTATTTTAAAGGCAGAGTTAGAGAGAAAGAGATCTTCCATCCGCTGGCTTACTCCCAAATGGCTGCCAAGAGCTGGGGCTAGGAGCTTCATCTGTGTCTGCCTTGTGGGTGCAGGGGGGACCCAAGGACTTGGGCCATCCTCTGCTGCTTTCCCAGGCACATCAGCAAGGAACTGAATTGGGAGTAGAACAGCCAAGACTCGAACTAGTGCCCATATGGAATGTTGGCATTGAAGGCGGTGGCTTAACCCATCATACCACGATGTCAGCCCAAAAATGCAGCTTTCAGAGAACCTATGATTTTAGCAGGATAAGCCTAGACAGTTTCTGGAAATCTGAAAACAGACCTTAGGCTATGGTCACGCTTAATAGCTCATCTTGCAGTTGTAACACATATCTAGCAACTATCTAAACATTCTCATATTCTGTGTTAGCCTGTATATGTAGCAAATACGGATTTCTTTAAGTTAATTTGCCTCCTAAGCATTTCTACTGCCCACATTCCAGTTATCAGTCTTTTCCTGGGTATATGGAAGACTTTATGTCCCATTTCCCCTGCAGTCAGAGGCATATGGCAGAGTTCTGGCCAATGAAATATGGACAAAGATGTAGACATATGAAACATGGACAAAAATGCGGCTGCACATCACTTCCTGGCTGAGCATGAAACCAGCAACCCTGCTCAGGTCTCCAATTTCTTTCCCTCCTCTTCCATGTTGACAAGGCAGAACCACCCATCAACAAATGCAAATGGGTCACAGAGTGACTACACGGAAGACAACAGCGTGGGAGAACCAGGCTTCTGAGATTTGGGGTTGTTACCATAGCACTGCCTACTCAGTTCTTCCCAACTAATGCTTTTCTCTCTTATAGCAAAGTAAATACTCCCAAGCAGTATAAGAGCCAGAAGAAATTTACGTTTGATTCAATTTAGTTGATTCTCTTCCTCTAAACTTGAACCCTGTACCAGCAACTCTGAGGAATAAAAGTTATAATGGGGAAGGAGTTAGGGGAAACACAAGCAATAATTTGGAGCATAAAACAATAGGAATGGTACATACATATCTGAAGGGTAAGCACAGCTTAAAGGCGGTATTAGCAATGAGAACAGAATCTAGAATAAGAGGGATGGTCCATAATTTCAAAAGCATAAATTGTTCAGTCTCTATGCCAAGTAATGCCTGAATTAGCATAGTCATGTCAGGACTCACACTTTGCAAATACAAATATTTTTAGAACAAGCCTGCCTATTTAAAAATTATATTTGACTATATGTATATAACATATGTACATGTAGGCATATACATGTATTGGGGCTCACTTGTACCTCAGGCAAAAGAAAGGGGAAAGAAACTATTTTTTCATCGGTATTGTCCAAACTCAAGGTCCCAAAACATAGCTACTGGTTTTAGTATGGTAGCTCAGCTACTTTAGGGTTTGAAAGGACTTTTGGTTAACTCATTAAGGAGGAATCAAAGATTTACTGAATCTCTCCATAAATCATTATGTACTGGTACATAATCCATTTTTGGATATAATATTTCAAACAGTGCCAACCTCACACTAAGGGTGATGGTTAATTTTATGTCAACTTGACTGGATCATGAGGTACCTAGATGTTTAGCTAAATATCATGTCTAGGTGTGTTCATGACACTGTTTCTGGGTGAGTTTTGTGTTTGAACCAGTGGACACGGTAAAGTAGACTGCCCTCCTAAATGTGCATGGGCATCACACAATCCTTTTAGGGCCTGATTAAAACAAAATGGGGAGGGAGAGAGAGAACTCATCCCTTCTCCTGCCTCACCGAAACATCAGTCTTCTCCTGCCACTGGACTGAGACTTCACATCTTTGGCTCCCTGGTTCTTATGACTTTAGCGCTGGACAAAATCATTGCACTAGCTTTCCTGGGTCTCAGCCTCCATAATCAAGAGAGAAATTCTTTGTTAGAAATCCCTATTGGTTGCTTCTCTGGATTATCCTGACCAATACAGTAGGCATTCAATCACTACTTTCCAAATGTAAACATCCCCTGGGGCTGGCCTTGTGGCATAATGGGTTAGGCTATCTCCTGTGATGCTGGCATCCCATATAGGCGCCAGTTTGAGATCTGGCCACTCCACTTCCCATCCAGCTCTCTGTTAATGCACCCGCGGAAGCAGCAGAAGATGATCCAAGTCCTTGGTACCCTGTATTGATGTGGGAGACCGAAAAGAAGATCCCGGCTTTGGCCTGGCCCATCTCTAGCTATTGCAGCTAGTTGGGGAGTGAACCAGCAGATGGAAAGTATCTGTATCTCTCTCTCTCTCTCTCTCTCTCTCTCTCTCTCTCTCTCTCTCTCTCCTTCCCTCCCACCCTCCCTCCCTCCCTCGCTCCCCTTCTCTCTCTGTAACCCTCTCAAATAAAAAAAAAAAAAGGCACTAAAATATTTAATTCAGTGTCTGCTACTCGTTAGAAGCAAAGTAAAATAAGCTGAGCATAAATGTCCCAATGCCTGAGTTTCTAGTCCTCATTTTCACATGCCCTATTCTAACACTCTCCTAACTAGTCTCATTCACCTCCAAATGCCAAAAACCCAAACTAGGTCGTATCACAGACCTCAAGAAAAGTCAGTTAAGTTTGGCCACCTTTGGGTACTCCAGTATTAGACTTAAGATGAGGTCCAAACTCTTCTGAGCTTGGAATATGATCTTGCCCATGCCTACCTTTTTTGTTTTACATTTTTATTTAATGAATGCATTTTTTCATAGATACAATTTTAGGAATATAGTGATTTTTTTCCCCCATACCCACCCTTCCACCCCGACTCCCATCCCATCTTCTTCTCCCTTCCCCATCTCCTTCTTCATTATGGTTCATTTTTAGTTCCATTTTATATTCAAAGGACCAACTCCACGTTAAGCACAGATTTCAAGTTTGCACCCACATGCCTACCTTTCTAATCTTCCACAGTAATTCTCTGAAGTGTATTTTACCCAAACTCATCAGGTTACTTGGATGTGCTATGCTATAGTTTTTCTTGGGCATTCTCTTTTGACGACTGCTTTTCTCTGCCTGCAGTGCTTGTATCTACACCCATCACAAGTTACCCTGATTTTACAGAACAAACTGTGGCCCCACGAAGTTAAATGACTGGCCAGGACCACCTAAGCTGGTTACTGGGTAAGATGTCAAAGAAAACATTCTTGGTACCAGATAAGCACATCTCAAACTTTTCCAGTGAGTTCTTCCATTAAAAGAAATGAGCTTAATTCTCATCCTATAGGTCAAGGAAGGCACCCACCCAAGCTACTGCTATCAGACTGAAGTACTATACTTTATCTTCAAATAACTCATTGTCAAAACTTCTAACAATTCGAGGACAGGAGTCCCTCAAACGGAGTCTTCTGTACATTAAATCAAAACCATAGGGGCCAGCACTGTGGCGTAGCAGGTAAAGCTGCTGCCTACAGTGCCGGCATCCCATATGGGAGCCGGTTCAAGTCCTGGCTGCTCCACTTCTGATCCAGCTCTCTGCTGTGGCCTGGGAGAGTAGTGGAAGATGGCCCAAATCTTTGGGCCCCTGCACCTGCGTGGAGACCTGAAAGAAGCTCCTGGCTCCAGATAGGCACAGCTCCAGCCATTGTGGCCAATTGGGGAGTGAACCAGTGGATGGAAGACCTCTCTCTCTCTGTGTTTAACTCTTTCAAATAAATAAATAAATCTTTTTAAAAAAAATCAAAACCGTAAGTCCAGGGCAGGCATTTGGCCTAGCAGTTAAGATGCCTGTATTCTGTATCAGAGTGCCCGGTTTGAGACCTGGCTCTCTGCTGCCAATCCAGTTCCTTACTAATGCACACCCCAGAAGGCAGCAGGTGGTGGCTCAAGTAATTGGGCCTCTGCCAGCCAAGTGGACGAATTGGATTGAGTCACAGGCTCCTGGCTTCAACCAGCCCATCTCCAGCTATTGGCATCTAGGAGAATGAATCAGTGGATCAGAGAGTCTGTTCTCTCTGCCTCTCAAATAATAACAACAACAATAATAAAACAATAAAACCATTTACATCTAAGTTTATTCTGAGGTGGAAAACTCACTCCACAATACTGTCTTCACACTTTACTGCCACCATTATCCACAAGGATATAACTGGAACCATGTCCCACAAATGGCTACAGTTACTAATACTCTGACACATGATATCAAAAATTGCTAACATTTATGAAGAAGCAAACAGTTGCCCCTGGGACTCTTCTAAGATCCCTGAGAAAAACTTAAAGACAAAAGGAAACCCAAAGATCCCAGGCCAAACTTCACTTTTGTTAGGACCTCATTAACCTCTGGAGTGTAAGTTTCTCAACCTGGGCACCAACTGAAAAATTGGGCCAGATTAGTCGCTGGTTATAGGGGACTATTGTGTGTGTTATTTGATAAATATTCAATAGATGCTAACAGCAGTCCGCCCTGGTTGTGACAACTAAAAATGTCTCCAGACATTGCCAAAAGTCCTTTGAGGGAGATGGGCACAATGATCTTGGATGGGTGCTCTAACATGACTTCTGGTATATCCTTTTACTGATGAAAGGTAAATGGGAAAACTCAGGCCTCAGATACCAAACAGGAAAGTTAGGGAGAAAAGGAAATACACCTTTCTCATTTGCCAGGGCACTAGGTTAAAATAAAGGAGTATTTGCACTTGCTCAAAGGTCACTTTCCATCAGGAAGTACACTGAGTGCGATATGATTTAAGTTTCTTATCAAAAAGTTTTGGGTGAGGTTTCAAAAACAACCAGGCATTTAAATACTCTGCTTCCAGGCACTGGGGGAGGCAGGGCAGAGGGAAGAAATGCAGAGTTGAGTCTACTTTCTAGATGTACATCAACCTCACTGAAACTCCTGCTTGTTTTATAAACTGGTGGGAAACATCCACCTTTCGGAGGAGACAAAGCAGTTACTCACAAACACACCCTACATCTAGACACAAAGGAGGAGAAGCATTATTCATGATAACGGGAGCAAGTGAGGTGAAAAGAAAAAGGCAAAAATATTATTTTGTTTGCGTACACATCTGAAAAACATTGTACTAATGTCAATTACATCTGATATCCACCAGCTCATGATAGAAAGCCTGATATTCCTTTCTACTGTAACAAAAAAAAGGAGGAGGTGGTGGTGGAAGTGGAGGAAGAAGAGGGAAGGGAAGGAGAGGCTAGGAGAGAGGAGGGAAGGGAAGAGAAATGAGAATAAAGCAATATGATAAGATTGGAAGGAGACTTACACAAGATACATAATTGTACAATGACAACACTATTAACTTTTCCAGAAACAATACTAAAATGTCAAACACCTTGCAAAGAAGCCTGTGATATCACCATTAAATATTGAAATTCCACTAGAAACAAATTTTCTCCCCAATATCCAAAGCTCACTGTTAGGTGAGAAAAAAGAAACAGAAAGTATTGCTACACTACGTTGAACTCTTCCCCTGGAACTGCAATACATTTTATTTATTTATTTATTTATTTATGTATTTATTTATTTATTTTGACAGGCAGAGTTAGACCGTGAGAGAGAGAGAGAGAGACAGAAAGAAAGGTCTTCCTTCTTCCCTTGCTTTACCCCCCAAGTGGCCGCTATGGCCGGCCGGCGAGTTACAGCCAGCGCGCTGCGCGGATCTGAAGCCAGGAGCCAGGTGCTTCCTCCTGGTCTCCCATGCGGGTGCAGGGCCCAAGGACCTGGGCCATTTTCCACTGCACTCCGGGCCACAGCAGAGGGCTGGACTGGAAGAGGAGCAACCGGGACAGAATCCAGTGCCCCGACCGGGACTAGAACCCATTGTGCCAGCGCCATAGGCAGAGGATTAGCCTACTGAGCCATGGTGCTGGCCGTGCAATACATTTTAAAAGCTTTGTAGGCCATTCAGCAGCAGGCCCACTATAGTGATGCATTCAAAAAATATTAACAAATCGACAATGTTCGGATTTCCCTAAGAAAATGTCAACTCCTGGGGCAAGCGCTGTGCCGTGGCAGGTAAAGCTGCCACCTGCAATGCTGGCATCCCATGTGGGTGCAGGTTCGAGTCCTGGCTGCTCCACTTCTGCTCCAGCTCTCTGCTATGGCCTGGAAAAGCAGTAGAAGATGGCCCAAATCCCTGGGCCCCTGCAATCACGTGGGAGACCAGGAGGAGGCTCCTGGCTCCTGGCTTCAGATCAGCCCAGATCCACTCATTGTGGCCATGTGGAGAGTGAACCAAGGGTAGACTTTCTTTAGCTTTTCTTTTCTCTCTCTCTCTTCTTCTCTCTCTCTCTCTCTCTTCTCTCAGTGAACCAAGGGAAGAGTTTCTTTCTTTTCTTTCTCTCTCTCTCTGTGCCTCTCTGTAACTGCCTTTCAAATAAATAAATCTTAAAAAAAAAAAAAAAAAGGAAAAGAAAAGAAAATAGCAACTCCAGAAAACGACCCAAGAAAAGGTAAAAGTCAGTCTGCTCTTATTTCCTTGGAGGAAAAGGGGATCTTTAAGTGAGTGCCAGGTGACAGGTGGCTGAAATGAAGTTGCTGGGTGCACCCTCCAGACACTTTCCAGGAGGGCTCCCAGATTCTATGCCACGGAGAGAACTACAGGCAAACTATTTCACGAGCATAACCCTCCCGAAATGCCCTGCACACCGCCACCTCTGCTACAGGACTTTCGTGGCTCTGGGCCTTCTGGTTGGCTCCTGGAAGTTCTGCCGGAAACCATGTACTCCAGTCCCACTAAGGAAATTCAGCCGGGAGAGAGGGGCTGCACGGGGCGTTTCTAGTCCACATCTCCTTTACAGAGGAGCCTGTACCTGCGAGGCAACTCATTTTCTCAGCCTTTTGTCAGCAAAGCCCACCCAGAACCCACGGCTCCTGACCCCCGGTACAACCCAGGGCAGCGTGGGCCCGGGAGTCCGACGGCCTGCGACCTCACCCAGCTTTTCCAGGAACTGCTGGCGACCTCGCGCACCTCCACTTCGGCGTCTTTATAAACACATCTGCAAAATGGGAGCCAGAGGCCCCACCGCCCGGGGCCGTTAGAGCAGCCAGCGCCCTGAGCCACGTTCCCAGGGCCCGGGCGGGGGCGCGCCGCCCGCCCGCCGACTCCCGCCGCTCGCGGCCCCCCACCTGCACGCTGGGGAAGGCGGTCTTGAGCAGGTAGAACATCTTGCGGTTGGACAGCACGTCGCCGCTGGTCATCTTGTCCTCGGCTCCCTCGCGCGTCTTCCCCTTGGACTTCTCGTGGAGGACGTTGCTCTCGCGGACGCGCCTCACCTCGTCGCCGCCGCGAATCGCGGCCAGCACCGACACCGCCAGCATCTCGCGCAAGTCCACGGTGCCCCCGTCGGCCGCGGCCGCGGGCCCCGCCGCGCCGCCGGCGGGCTCGCCGCCCATGCCGAAGACGCTAAAGCGGCCGGCCAGGAAGCCCGAGTAGAGGTGGTAGAGCACGCCGAGCCCCAGCAGGCAGAACACGGCCACCCCCAGCGGGGACAGGCGGATGCCCATGGGGGCCATGGCGCGCGAGGCCGGGCGCTCGGGGCGGCGGCCCTCACAGGCCTCCCCGTGCCCGCCGCCGCCGCTGCCGTAGCCGCCGCGCTCGGGACCGGCCGCCGGGCGGGCTACACAGGCGTCGGCTCGCCGGCGTCCGCGCGCCCCATCGTGCCTCCCCGGGAAATGTCGAGCCGCGCGGCGAAGAGCCTCGTCGCCGCCTCGCGAGCTAGGTTGTCCCCTGCCCAGGCAGCGCCGCTCGGTCTCTTCGGCCGGCCGGTGGCTCTGACTTCCACGTTAGCCACGGGCCGCGAGGTGAAAGGGGAGCGTGGGTGTGTATCCGGGTTACGCCGGGGGCGTGGCGGATGGGCGTGGCGAGGCAGGCTCCTCCCCCAGGCTGGGCGGCCGGCTCGGCTCCTCCTCCCGAGTCCCGGGGCTGAGCTGCCTGGTGTTGTCGATTTGGGTTTTCAAAGCGCTGCTGGGGCCAGCAAGCTGCTTTCTGCCTTGAGTTAAGTGTCCCTTTCTGCGGCCACGTATGGCTGAAGTGAAGCCACGCTGGCGGTCTAGCCTTTCCCATCACTCTCAGATTAGTGAGAAACCCGGTAAAAACCGTTTTCTAAAGCGTAAGCTTTTCTCTCTGGTGCTTGTGTACACAGAGGCTGGTTTTAAATGGTCTTTCAGGGGCTGGGCGGAAAGGGGAGGACCTACCCCAGGCTGTTAATTCTGCGATCTGAAAGTTTATCGTCTGTATTTATAGATTTTCCCTTTAACTCCACATGCCAGAAGAAACTATCCTCTAACCGTGCCTTGCTCTCTGGCTGTGCTACTGAGAGAAAACACAGTAAGCTTCCAGGCTTCTAGGTTTACTTTAGACCTGCCCTGATCCGGGAAGCACAGGAGGGAGAGGTAGTCTTAAACAGAATCCACTTGCTGTAAAGGTTGTCAGTCTAGAATACGTGATCTCTGACTCAGTATAGGCTCTCCAAAGGTCCCATAACAGAAGCATTTAACAGAAATAACTGCCTTCTCCCGTGCAATCATAGCAGTGCTTACTAAATTTTAACAGATATTATAATATGTATTCTTAAGTTTATCTTTAATCCTAAAAGTGAATAAGATGGGGGCCTGTGCTGTGGCATAGCAGGCAAAGCCGACGCCTGAAGTGCCTACATCCCATGTGGGCACCAGTTTAAGTCCCTGCTGCTCTATGCTATGGCCTGGGTAAACAGCAGAAGGTGGCCCAAGTCCTTGGGCCCCTGAACCCCTGTGGGAGACCTGGGGGAAGCTCCTGGCTTCTGGCTTCAGCCATTGCTGCCATCTGGGGAGTGAACCAGTGTATAGAAGACGTCTTTCTCTCTTTCTCTCTGCCTCCCTATAACTCTGCCTTTCAAATAAATAAATAAATAAATCATTTTTTTAAAAATAGATACAAATAAAATTTTAAAAAGTGATTAAGATGTACACCATGATTCTTAAATGTTAAAGTATTTATAGGAAATCAACTTAGGATGCAGCCTGTGTTACTGCTATAAAATGCATTGGTTTTAATATTAACCACCCTAAAAACTGCAAGTTCATGGAACATCTGAACCTCCATTGCTAAGCAAGTCCAATGAAGCCTGACCTTTACCTGCTTCCTTAGAGTCCGGGCCTCTGCAGATAAAATAAACACCGACTATTATTGCTTGCCTAGTCTCCCTGCCAGCAATCCATAACTAGTCTGAAACTAATCACTGCATAAAATCAAGTACAAATATGAATCAATGAAAGAACGGTCCCTGTAGTTTTGAAAGCACCAGAGTTTAAGGAACTGGCACTGTCTTCCTTTGGGTAGCAACTTCCTAATTGAGCCAAGCGGCTTTGAAAAGAAAGGTCTCGAGTTACTATGGATAGCCGTCCCAGGGATATAGAGCAGAATTGGAAAACAGACACATAACTTGGGCAGAACCACAATGAGATCAACGAAAAGATTCGATTGCAGGAATCCATCAGCATCAGCACGGCCCTACAAGAAATGCATGATTACAGAAGTGCTACGTTAGAAGTGAGAGGATGATAGCTGCCGTCATGAAAATACATGAAAGTCAGGGCTTGAGAGCAGAGTAGATGTTCCAAAGAGAAAGAGAAGAAAAATCCAATGATGCACATTTTATTTCTGCTTTTTTAGTATATGATTTGATGTATATTTAGTTAAGGTTTTTTTTTTTTCTAACCCATATTAATTAGGAATATAATTCCATTGTGTATTTCCTGTATTCATTATTTAGTGTTGTCAGGGTTATGCTTTTTTTTTTTTTTTTGAGATATTTATTTGAAAGTCAGAGTTACACAGAGCGAGAAGGAGAGGCAGAGAGAGAGAGAGAGAAAAAGGTCTTCCAACTGCTGGTTCACTCCCCAATTGGCTACAATGGCTGGAGCTGCGCTGATCTAAAGCCAGGAGCTTCTCCCTGGTCTCCCATGCGGGTGCAGGGACCCTAGGATTTGGGCCATCTTCCACTGCTTTCCCAGGTCAAAGCAGAGAGCTGGATCAGAAGTGGAACAGCTGGGACTCGAACCAGCGCCGATATGGGATGCCAGCACTGCAGGCAGCAGCTTTACCCGCTACGCCACAGTGCCAGCCCCTATGCTGGTTACTTAAAATGAGTGGGAAAGCACTTGATTCTCCATTGTGTGAAAGAGCATATTATCGTGCTGCTGTTCTTTAAATATGTAGTAGAATTTGCCGGTGAAACTATCTAGGTGTTTAGTTATCTCTGAGAGAAGATATTAAAAATGAATTCCATTTCTTAAATACATGAGATTGCTTAAATAAATTTTCTTTCAGAAAGTCACAGTGGAAATCTAGTCTCTCCATTGCAGACTTCCCATTCAGCAGTTTTTCTTCCTATGTCTTTTCTAAATTCATGTTTTTGAAGAAATCTTGTATGTATATTTCACTTAGGTTGCCCCCAACTTGTCAGTATTGTTTAACACACTTTAAGAAAAATAGAGATATTCCATGATTCAGCGATCCTACTACTGGGTAAACACCCAAAGGAAATGAAACCCGTCTGCTGAAGAGACACCTGCACACCCGTGTTTATTGCAATGGGATCCACAGAAGCCAAGATATGGAGTCAGCCTGAGCGTCCATCAGTAGAAGAATGGATAAAGAAGATGTATGTATACAGAATGAGATACCACTCAGCCATAGAAATGTTCAAAAGCCTGTCATTTGCATTCTGTCTCTTCCTCTCTTTCTGCCTTTCAAATAAATAAATAAATAACAAAATGCAGACTTTTTCAGAGACGACTTGTGATTTTTATTTTATAAATAAAATCAAACAATAACAGAGTAATGTAAATTTTTCCACATGTCATTTTGTATACTTTTTTATAAAAGATTTATGTAAGAGATAGAGTTATAGACAGTGAGAGGGAGAGATAGTGAGAGAGGTCTTCCATCTGCTGGTTCACTCTCTAAATGGCCACAATGGCAGGAGCTGAACAGATCTGAAACTAAGACCAGGAGCTTCTTCTGAGTCTCCCACGTGGGTGCAAAGGCTCAAGCACTTGAACCATCTTCCACTGCTTTCCCAGGCCAGAGCAGAAAGCTGGTTCAGTAGAAGAGCAGCTGGGACACAAACCAGTGCCCATGGGAGATGGGCATAGAAACTTAGCCTACCATGCCACAGCGCCAGGCCCCTTTTTTGTATACTTTTTTTTTTTTAAAAAAAGATTTATTTATTTATTTGAAAGGCAGAGTTACAGAGAGAAAGAGAAAGAAAGAGATCTTCCATCTGCTGGTTCAGTCCCCAAATGGCCACAAGACCGGGACTGGACCAGAAGGAAGCCAGGAGCCAGGAGCTGCTTACTGGTCTCCCATGTGGGTGCAGGGGCCCAAAGACTTGGGCCATCCTCTACTGCTTTCCCATGCATATTAGCAGGGAGCTGGATTGGAAATGGAACAGATGGAACTTGAACAGGTGCCCATATGGGATGCCGAAGCTGCGGGCCATAGTTTAACTAGCTGAGCCACAGCACTGGCCCCCATTTCATATATTTAATATTAGCAGGCTCACATGCTGACCTAAAAAGGATCAATAACAAAGCTAGTATTTTCAATTGCAAGACTCAATCTTTTTTTTTAGCTTTTGTATGTTTGAAAAAAATTCTAACAATTCATTTGTGAAAAACACATCCCAAGTGAATTATACATAAAGCCAACTTTCCCAATTTATTTCTTCATCTTGGTCCCAAAAGGAATAGAAAATATATAGAGTTAGTCCTCCAGATCCATGGACAATTGGTTCCAGGACTCCATGAGGATCCCAAAGTTCTTGGATGATCAATACAATGACCTTACATAAAGTGATATAGCATTTTCATGTAACCTATGTACATTCTGCAATATACTATCAGTCATCTGTAGATTACTTATAATACTAAATACAATGCAAATGCTATGGAAACAGTTGGTATACTGTATGGTTTAAGGAATGTCAAGAGAAAAAGTAGGTACACATTCTGCGCAGATGCAACCATCATAGGCTCAACTACACAGTTCATGGAGAAGCAAGGTAAGTAATGTTCAAATAAAGGATGCTGGAGAGGGACTGAGACCTGTGCACAGCAGAAGCCCACAGCAGGGTGTGCCTACACGTCCCTTGTGTTTGCACAGTTTCATTGACATTCGGAGAAAGCAGCAGATTTTGGAACTTCCTGATTTATTTTTTCAAGCACCTGTGCTATGTTGGCTGAATGTGTGAATGAAAGAGCTCCGGGCATGGGAGACTTAGTCTAATTCTGCAGCATCAATGTGCTAATGCTGTGTGAGGGTATATGGTTTCTTCCTGAATAACCAGTTCTTTTAGCCAAACTTAACTTCTCACTCTTTTATCTTCATCCATGAACCTCATTCAGACAGAGACCGCCTGCCGCCTACCCCCAAGGTTTCCATAGTTAGAAAGATGGAAAACTCCCAGATCCCTCTGCATGATGAGGGTATATGTAAAAATGTTTTCATCATTGGGGAATGCCAGGAACATACTCAGCAACTAAAGTTATTTTGTGTCTCAGCACTTCCCAAACTGTGATGTTCAGCAGGTCATGAAATGTTTCACCAATGACTCATAGTCATGTAGAATACAAAAGCATCCCACTGACCTACTTTTTTATTTCATGTATTATGTTCACATCAGCACAAAGAGCTCTAATTGGGTCACTCATATGGCCTGGTTTCAGGCCAGTTTCCTTGCCATGCTATAATTCTCATGCACATTTACATAGGTGTCTTTGGAACTGCAAGGTTATTTCAGCAAGAGTGGCAGGATTATTTTCCTTTGATATCCACACACATGGGAAAAGCCATAGCAACTTCCACAAAAAATAATTGCCTGATGTTGTTTTCCTTTGCAAAGGGCTGTGGCAGATATGGCCATCCTAATCCATCTAATTAAATGCCCTGTGGAGTATCAGCATCGTCATACTTCATAGTGAAGTTAATAACACATGCTAGTTGAACATTGAATCAAGAAATCTTAGCGATTAGAGAATTAGATGGAAAATTTAGCTATACTTCTGGATTTTACAGGTGAGTAAATCAAGTTCCTCAAAAGCTATGCCAGATGCAGAATCCTGATCTTGCACTTCCTATTTAGTGTGATTTCCAATGAATGCCTGGGTTTGGATGACATAACCCTCCTAGGGAAGTCATCAAGTGTGTTAGCTTCTGAAATGCAAAGCCTGGTTTTTCAGGCCTGCCACCATGCTTGCTTCATGATCATGGCATGTTGTTTCTCTCTCTCTCTCTCTCTCTCTCTCTCTCTCTCTCTCTCTCTCTGTTTTTCTCTTTCTTTCCCTCTTCTTTTTAAAAATACAATTGAGGCACTTTAAAATTGCATGTGGTGTATTTCAGATTGCATTTTAAATTTTCTACTTGAGTGCTTCTGAATGATATCATTTATTATTAAACATTCTTTTTCTACTTTGAGAATCACATATGACCAAGAACAATCCTGGCAAACAGATCCTCAGGTTTCATGCTCCTGATGGTTTTGAAACCGGTTTTAGATATTATAATCTCCAGGAAGCTTTCATGGCCACAAAACTGGGCTTCATGCTCTGTGTTTGTTCCTAGAGCAAACAGTGTGGCTGTTGCCATTGTGTGGATCACATATCTTTGCCTGATTACCAGGCTATATCCCCTTTTGTACTCAGCTTGTGGGTAAGACCCACTGTTGGGACTTGCTAGGCCATTGGAGCATATATAGTTCATCTCAAACCTAACGATTTTACTGCCCGGTAACCTGTTGCCCCAGCTTTAACTGCTGTGAATGCCTCTTCCCGGACATACTGAACTGACACGCTCGTAAATTGTGCATCAGGGGTCTTCTGCCCATTCAAACCCACCTTATTGCAGTGGATGTGGGTCTTTGCTCATCAACATGGCCCCCTCCCAGCAAACAGCATAAATAGGCTCTTAACCACTGCCTGGAGGGCTGGATCTCTTCTCATACCCAAAAGTAAATCTTACTTTCCCCCTACCATGCTGTCCTGTCTTCCAGAAATCTCTACTTTAGCTAGTTGCATTCTTGCCTCTTTGAACTCTAAAAAAAATTCTAAACCTAACACCCATATCTTATTCTAGTTTTGTATCTCAGAACCCAACACAGTGGTTGGCACATGCTCAATAAATGACTTATGGTGCATTTTTCTCATTTCACCATCATTGTACTGCCATTGTGCATACTCTGGATTCCTTCCTGCAGCCTCATTCAATATTTTCTATCTCTTCTTGTTTCCAAAGGTCAGTAGAGTAAGGGTGACAACCTCTCAGACACAAAATCCTATCAAAATCTATCCAAAAGTAGTCAGAGAAGTCAAAGAAAGAGTTCACTATGTTCAGTTGCAATGGTTCATCTCTTTCTGTTTATACTCAGAGTGGTCTCTTTCAACCTCCATGCCAATGTCAATTAACATGACATATCTTTGGAAACATGGAGCGGAGCAAATGTGTCTGTGATATACATGGAGGAAATCAACAAAGATGATGAGTTCGCTGGTAGCTCCTACTAAATGGGTAAAAGATAGATTTGAACAATTTTTGATTCTTTGGGATGCCAATTAGGAAATGGCCAGTGAAGTGTAGATTAAAAGCAAAAAATCTTAGGGCATATTTATGTGATTGTACTCTTTTAGACTGTGAACAGAACCCATCATATTTAAGACAGGAGTCAAGCTTACCAGGACAGGAATAGGCGAAGGAGATTGATTGCAAAATCACTTAGAGGTACAGAAGTTTCTGTACTGGAATTGCAGAGTGGTCACCTGACTCTATACATTTGTCAAAATTCATCAGATTAAATATTTAAAACTTGTGAATGTCAGGTTATAAATTATACCTTATAACAAATTTTTTAAAGGAAGAAAGCAATACTAAAAGAAAAATTCTGAGATGTTCTAAGTTTAATTACAAAGGCTAGAGGGTGGAGTCGGGAAGAGATAAGAGAAGTTAATCAGTTAACATTTATAGGTGAAACTTAACGAAAGACTGTTTCATATTTTTGAATAAATGTTGAAACCTTGACCTACATCCTCTCACAGTGACCCCAGGACCACCTGGCATAAACTTTCCAGACTGTTAGTCCCACTCCATTACTATGCTTGTGGACTTCCCTCCTTCCCCAAAGCTTTCTCAGCTTCCTCTTATCTTGTCTCTCTTTTTTATATCTAAGATGGGCTCGGTATAAACACCTGACGCTTTCATTCTCCCCAATTTTCCTCATAAAAATTCTTAGCTCTAGCTCTAGAAGACATTTTTCCCAATGATCTCCTGTTGCAAGTTGCCAAAACTTATCCCAGGAGCTGATCTTTTTTTCAGACTAGTATCAGTAATGGGTCATAAATGTGTTTTTCAGAAATTTCTCATTTTCTTTATTTTATTTTATTTTTTTTAATTTTTGACAGGCAGAGTGGACAGTGAAAGAGAGAGATACAGAAAGGTCTTCCTTTACCGTTGGTTCACCCTCCAATGGCCACTGCAGCCGGCGCACCGCGCTGATCCGAAGCCGGGAGCCAGGTGCTTCTCCTGGTCTCCCATGGGGTGCAGGGCCCAAGGACTTGGGCCATCCTCCACTGCACTCCCGGGCTACAGCAGAGAGCTGGCCTGGAAGAGGGGCAACTGGGACAGAATCCGGTGCCCTGATTGGGAATAGAACCCGGTGTGCTGGCGCCGCAGGCAGAGGATTAGCCTATTGAGCTGCGGTGCCGGCCAACAAATTTCTCATTTTCAAGACTATTGATTCACAGGAGACAAAGAGAGACAGAGAGAGGAACAGGAAGAAGAAGGAAAGGAGAAGGAGAAGGGAGGGAGGGAGAGAGAGAGAGAGAGAGAGAGAGAGAGAGAGAGAGAGAGAGAGAGAGAGAGAGAAAGGGGAAAAGGGGACTGAATTGAGGAACAGATCTTGCATGTGATGTTAATATAACTCTTTAGATGTGGAGTTGACATCTTCATTTCTGCCAAGTTGTGCTACAATTGCATGTCCCAAAAAGATTGTCCAAGTACAAAAATTTTTAAAAAGATTTATGTCATTACTTGAAAGCCAGAGTTACAGGCAGAGGGAGAGAGACAGGGAGAGATCTTCCATCCACTGGTTCACTCCTCAAATGGCCACAATGGCCAGATCTGGGCCCACTTGAAGCCAGGAGCCAGGAGCTTCTTCCGGGTCTCCTATGTGGGTGCAGGGACCCATGGACTTCGGCCATTCTCAATTGTTTCCCAGGTCATTAGCAGGGAGCTGGATCAGAAGTAGAGCAGCTTGGACTGGAACCAGCACTCATATGAAATGCTCGCACTGCAGGCAGCAACTTTACCTGCTGGCCCCAATCCTGGCCCCAAAGGGCAAAGTTTTAAGAAGATAAGAAATACTTTGTATTCCTGCCTAACACAATCTGCAAGCACATTCTTGCCATTGACTCGGGAAGGTGGAAATAAATAGTAAAATGAAGGCAAAAACATGACCTTTTCACTCAGAAAGCTAGAACATGGATGACTAGGAAATGGGAGAATCAGTATTCCTTTAGCAGAGGCACATGGTGAATGGATAGAAATCGTGAGGGTGAATCAACACCCAGGCCAGCAAAGACTTACCTGGACAAGAAAACCTAAAGCCATATTTAAAATGGAAGTCTCAGGTCCCCATCAGTTCCAGCAAGGCTACAGCCAAATAGGAAGAGGAGATAAATGCACATGAAGGAATTTGGAAAGACTTTCTGCTTGCTTTCTCATTGGAGCATTAAGATGGATTTAAGTTATGCTTGGGAAAGGCCCCCTGAGATCAAGTCTACAGAGAGAACAAAGATACAAAAGAAATGTTTTGTTTTGTTTTTTCTTAACTGGTATAGGATTCTTAACACTTTGGTTGTTCACCTTGGCTGCCTTCCTGAATCAGTTTTCTCTTCCTCTGTGTGCTCTCCCTGCCTTTCTTTGCTTTGTCAAATGTAAACTGTTCTCCAAGACCCAGGAATTTGGCTCCCTTCCTGTTCCAGGCTACTCTTACCGGCCTGTTGTCAGAGCTCCAATTAGCCTTCTCATCTTTATTGTTCAGTTGAATAATGCATTATTTTCCTAATTATTTACACATAACGTCCATAAGTCAAAGACGTTAACAAATGCCACATCAAAGAAGCGACACAAATGGCAAATAAGTATATGATGCTCCATGTCCTGTGTCATCAGGGAAATGCAAATCACAATGAGATACCACTATATCCCATCAGAATAACCCAAATCCAGAACACTGACAGCACCAAAAGCTGGCAAGTATGTGGAGCGACAGGAACTCTCATTCTTTGCTGGTGGGAATGCTAAATGGCACAGCTCTTTGCAATATGATTTGGAAGTTTCTTACAAAATTAAACACAGTCTCTCCATACAATCTGGCAATCAGTTTCCTTAGGATTTACTCAAAGGAGTTGAAAACATATATGTCCACGAAAACACCTGCATGTGGATGTTTATAGCAGCTTTTTTCTAATTGCCTGAACTTGGAAGCAATCAAGATGTCCTTCAGTAAGTGAATGGATATATGAACTGTGGTACCTCCAGACAAAGGAATATATTCAGTGCTGAAAATATGGGAAGACACATTGATCTATTACACCAAAACTTCATGGAAGAACTGTGCTATTCCATGCCTGTGAGATGAAGTGGTAAAGTAAGAAAGAGAACAGGTATATGCCCAGGATATTAGGACCCAGGACAAGCAGAGAAAGATTCCGACAGCTCAGAGAACAAATTCAGAGTCTTCTGGGGGTTTATATCTCCTTTATTCACAATGGTGGTGAGAAATGCCCTCGACAGAAGTAGGCCCACAGAAGATATGCCCCTTTGTGTCTATGGCAGCAGTCTGACACACACAGAGACATCTACACCCATAGGCAACCACATACATGCCCACACCCATCCACAGGCAACCACATCCAGCCAGGCCCCTCAGTTGCTTATATGGATTTACAAACAAAAGTGGCCCAGAACCAAACCATTACATAACAGACTTGTGGGTAGCTAGCCGAGCAAGTGGACCTGTCGGACTACCTTGTATTCCATGACACCAGTTAGAGATATGAGAGCACAGACATATGGGGGCATGGGCAAAATGTCTAAAAACTTGATGTCTTCACCTTCCCAAATTCATCTCCTCAACGACAGGTCCATGTAAGCCATGAAAAATAAAAATCAATTTTTAAAAATAATGCAGAAAATCTAAGTATGTTTTTAAAAAATTATCCACTGCTGCTCAGGAGAATAATAAATACAAAAGAAAATGGTGAGTTTAAGAATGGTTAAAGCAGGGGCCGGTGCTGTGCTGTAGCAGGTAAAGCCGCCACCTGAAGTTCCTGCATCCCATATAGGCGCCGGTTCAAGTTCCGGATGCTCCACTTCCGATCCAGCTCTCTGCTATGGCCTGGGAAAACAGTAGAAGATGACCCAAGTCCTTGGGCCCCTGCACCCGCATGGGAGACCCGGAAGAAGCTCCTGGCTCCTAGCTTTGGATCAGTGCAGCTCTGGCCATTACAGCCACCTGGGGAGTGAACCAGCGGATAGAAGACCTCTCTCTCTCTCTGTGCCTCTCCTTCTCTTTCTGTGTAACTCTGACTTTCAAGTAAATAATAAATAATCTTTTAAAAAAATGGTTGAAGCAAAACACCAAGTTAATATGTAAACCTCCTACATCAAGAAAATCCACTTCCTCCTTGGCAGGCAGACATGTTCCTTTAATCTTTCTGTCATCATCTTTTTCACTTAGGGATATTTATGCAAATATTTCTTTCAAATAAATGACTAAAATTTTCAGTTGTCTTTTCCTATTTTTAGCATGCATTTATTCTTAAATAGGAACATTTGCTTGTCCTTGCTCTTGGTCTAGTAAATTGGCTTCTAGTAAAATTGGCACTTGCCTGCTCAGTATAGGCATGGCAAGTCTAATCTGTCAGCACTAACAAGGAGCATCAGGAGCTTCTGCACTTGGGAAATAAGAATGATTTTTTTTGGTCTGGTCACTGATGCAGAGAGTTGTCCTTTAAACAAGTCACATTACTGACATTTCATGAGACTAAAAGTCTAAGAGAATAGTGTTACTTTTTTGCAGAATCCTTCATGTTTTGGGTGGCAAAAGCTACTTCCATGTGTCTTCTTGGCTACCCCTAGGGTAGTTGGACTTGGGAAACTAGACAACATTTCCCTTTGATTATAAGACCCTAATGTGCCCTGCACACTTTTGGACTTATCTTGGTCCCTGTACTAGGAACAAGAATGTTTCAGAAATAAAAGATTTTTATTTTGTTTTTTGATTAAGAAATTTATTTTATTTATTTGAAAGCCAGATTTACACAAAGAGAGGGAGAAATAGAAAGAAAGAGAAAGAGAGAGAAAGAGATCTTCCATCCACTGGTTCACTTCTCAAATGGCTGCAACAGCCAGGCCTGTGCCAGACCAAAGCCAGGAACTAGGAGCTTCTTGTGAACTTCCCAAGCAGGGGCCCAAGACCTTGGGTCATCTGCTGCTGCTTTCTCAGGCACATTAGCAGGGAGCTGGATTGAAGTGGAGCACTGGGAATTGATGCCTTATGGAATGCCAGCATCGCAGGTGGCAGCTCATCCGCCTCGCCAGAACACCGGCCCCAAAAGGTTATTTTTCAAAACTTCTTTCTGAAAAGAACCTTATGAGTGGAGGCCCTGGTGAAAGACAGAGTTAGACGTAAATTCCAGTTTGCCATTTATTAGAACAAGAACATGAACAACCGGCTCAGTCTCTTGGAGTCTCAGTATTCATATGTAGAATCTCAAGGAAACTGTTGGGTTTTCTTTAGATTTAAATGAGATAATTAGATAATTGAGATACAGCTTAATATGATGTTTGGCTGGGTTGTTAATTGTTAGCTGCTGTTGCAAAATGGATTCGAGATGCAATTCTTACCTCTGAGTCAGTAAAACCAGTCTTACCGGTAGCTCTGCACACATGGAACTAGAGACAGTCTTCAGAGATTACTGGAGAGATCAGTTCTAATCCATCTCATGAAAAGGGTCATAGGAATTTCTTGCCCCATGAACATTCTACATGGGAGGTATTATCTCTCTCTAGTGCTGTCTCCTCTCTGGGTAGCCAACTCATCACCCTCAGAAAGTATTGAACCTGAACTTCTTCCCCTCCCCTTTCTCTTTCTCTCTGGGGCAATAGTTTATCACACTTTTCTTCCTTCATCCTTACTAACACACCACTCTTCTTTGGAGAGAGTTGGTATCTGCCTAGCCCCAAGTGGAACTCCAGACTCCTGGCTTCAGGCTGACTGAGCTCCAGCTGTTGTGGGCATTTAGGGAGTGAACTAACAGATGGAAGTTCTCTCTCAGCTTCTCCTTCTCTCTGTCTCACTCTGCCTTTCAAATAAAATAAATGCATCTTTTTAAAAAGCATAAAAGGTGGGGTAAGCGTGGCATAGCAGATAAAGCCACCGCCTACAGTGCCTTCACTCCATATGGACAACCAGTTCAAGTACTGGCTGCTCCATTTCCCATCTAGCTCTCTGCTATGGCCTGGGGAGGCAGTAGAGGATGGCCCAAGTCCTTGGGCCCCTGGACCTGCATATGAGACCCTAAGGAAGCTCTTGGCTTTGGCTGGCACACCTCTGGCGGCTGCGGCCATCTGGGGAGTAAACCAGTGGATGGAAGATATCTGTTTCTTTCTCTCTCCTCTGCCTCTCTGTAACTCTGCCTTTCAAATAAATAAATAAATAAATAAAGCACGAAAGGACTCCCATCATTTCCGTTATTCCACTCTGTACTGAAGATATTTACCAATGTAATTGGTTAATATGTAGCAATTATAAGCATAGGATTTAAAAAGGAAGAGATATAACTATCTGCATTTGAGGAAGATATAATTTTTTTAACTTTTATTTAATAAATATAAATTTCCAAGTACAGCTTTTGGATTACACTGGCTTCTCCCCCCTCCCCCCCATAACCTCCCTCCCACTCGCAACCCTCCCATCTCCCACTCCTTCTCCCATCCCATTCACATCAAGATTCATTTCAGGCCGGCACTGTGGCTCACTATGCTAGTCCTCTACCTGCAGCACCTGCACCCCGGGTTCCAGTCCTGGTCGGGGCGCCAGATTTTGTCCCGGTTGTTCCTCTTCCAGTGTGTGGCCCGGGAGTGCAGTGGGGATGGCCCAGGTCCTTGGGCCCTGCACCCACATGGGAGACCAGGAGGAAGCACCTGGCTCCTGCCTTCGGATCGGCGCAGAACGCCAGCCACAATGCACCGGCCGTAGCGGCCACTTGGGGGGTGAACCAACGGAAAAAGGAAGATCTTTCTCTCTCTCTCTCACTGTCTAACTCTGCCTGTCAAAAAAAAAAAAAAAAGATTCATTTTCAATTATCTTTATATATAGAAGATCAATTTAGTATATACTAAGTAAAGATTTCAACAATTTGCACCCACACATTATTAAGTATAAGAGTCCATGTGAGAACACTACTGCAAGAATATAGTATAGTGAACATAGAGACATTAAAACTTCATATACACATATACACATATACACATACCTTCTAATAAGCATAAAATGTAAGCAGAGACTTTATGTACAATAGCAAAATTAACAATAGTGATAGTAACAGAATACCTAGACAAAACAAGAATATGTAATGCCTATAAGAGGAAAACTACAAACTATTCCTGAAAGACACAAAAATAGACTTTAGCAAATGAAATGAGGCATAACTTGTTTGGAATGGGAAAACTCAATTATAGGTATTTCAATTCTTCCTAAATAAATTTATAAATATAATGCACTCAAATACAAAAATAGTGTTATTTTTTTTCTAAACCAGGATGTTGATTATAACAAAGAACGAGTCAAACCAACCAATCAATCTTAAAAAGCAGAAAACTTTAAGGGGATGAAAAATTTGGCAATATATCTTTCAAATTCCATCACGGCATTAGGTAAAGGTATTATCTAGTATAAACACATTTTTTTAAAGATGTATGTATTTATTTGAAAGTCAGAGTTACACAGAGAGAGGAGAGGCAGAGAGAGAGGTCTTCCATCCATTGGTTCACTCTCCAGTTCACTGCAAGGGCCAGAGCTAGGCCGATCTGAAGCCAGGAGCCCGGAGCTTCTTCCAGGTCTCCTACATAGGTACAGGGGCCCAAGGACTTGGGCCATCTTCTACCCTTTCCCAGGCCATAGCAGAGAGCTGGATTGGAAATGGAGCAGCTGGGACTTGAACCAGAATTCATTATGGGATGCCTGCACTGCAGGTGGTGATTTTACCCATTATGCCACAGTGCCGGCCCCTAGTATAAACACATTGTATTAAAACATGACATCACTCTATAAATGTAATTCTGCATTTTAAGAGAACAAATAGACTAATAAATATAGAAATAGATTCAATGGCAACTGGGAATTCAATGGGTGACAAACATGACATCTCAAGTCAATGGAAAAAAATGGATGCTTTATTTTTTCAAAAAGGTTTATTTATTTATTTAAAAGGCACTTATAGACAAAAAGAAGGAGAGAGAGAGGGAGGGAGAAATATCTTACATATTCTGGTTCACTCCACAAATGGCCATAAGAGTCACTGTGGGGCAGGATAGCCTGAGGAGCCAGGAGCTCCAGCCAGATCTCCCACAAGGGTGGCAGGGGCTCAACTACTTGAGTCATCATGTGCTGCCTTCCCAGGAGCATTAATAAGAAGCTGGATCATAAGTGGAGTAGCTGGGACTTGAAACAACTCTCTAATATGTGACACATCACATGTGGCAGCTTAATCCACTGTACCACAAGATCTACCCCTGGTCACTTTTTAATCATAGTGGGGAATCCTTAATGTTCCCTCATTCAGAACAGTGGGCCACAGGTATTTTTATTCGTACCATTTCCTTTCCACCTTGCAGTGATTAGAACTAGCTCCCCTTTCTCATGTTGGTCCTGATGGCAGCTATCTCTAGGCTTCTGGAAGATGGGTTTGGGGAGAAATGCTCTCTTCACCCTCTCCACTAGAAAGAGCTGAAATTGGGGATCTTAACACCACCAACCACTGGGGGAAAGAGTACCAGTACCCACATGCTCCTACAGAAGCACAACCACTCATCTGTCCTCGTGTTCCTTACCTTCCCCCGTGGCTCTTCCAAAGCCAAACTTTTCAAAATTGCGTGTTAGACCGCTCTGTTCTAGTATGTCTTTTAAGGCAGCTTTTACAATTTTTATTTATTTATTGAGAGGGAAGGGGGGGGGGGAGAGAGACAGGGAGAGAGAGAGGGAGAGAGATCCCATCCACTGGTTCACTTGTCAAATACCTCAGCTGGGAACTGAGGAAATGAGTATAGGACATAGTACTTGGATATAGGGTGTAGGTATCTTAACAACTTGACCAAATGCCTACCCCCGCTCCCATGTTCTTTTGCTTCATCTTTCTTCAGTTGGGTCTAGTTACACAAAATATTGTTACCTGAAATATTTAACATCCTCTCCGGATTCATTCTGTCTGCATCTTCAGCCTGATGAGCCGTCAGGGGACACAGGAACCCAAACATGTTAAAACAATGAAAATAATCCTTTAACCTCAGTTTTCTCATGAACATGAATCCTGCAGTGTGAAAACCTCTGAGCTCTGGTGATGAGTATCATGGGTAGAACTCGGTGGCAACAACAACATGAGTCTAAAAGTAAATAGAGGTTAGCATTGTGGCATAGCAGTTAAGCTACCACGGGGACCCCACATCCTTATCAAAGTGTTTGAGTTGAAGTCCTGCATCTCATTGCTAGTGATGTTGAGTGTGTTTTCATATATTTGTTGACCATTTGTATTTCTTCTTTTGAAAACTGTCTATTGAAGTTCTTTGCTTATTTCTCAACTGGATTTGCTGTGTTTTTGTTGTTGAGGTTGCTTAAGTTGTTGAGGTATTCTGTATATTAATCCTTTGTTACATTGGTGATTTGCAAACATTTTTCCCATTTTGTTGGATGTCTCTTCATTCTCTTGATCATTTCCTTTCTGTGCAAAAGCTTCTGAGTTTTATATAACCCTATTTGTTTAGTTTTGCTTTTGTTGCTTGTGCTTTGGAGGTCTTGCCCAAGAAGTCTTCCCCTACACCAGGGTCTTGGAGTGTTTCCCCTACATTTTCTTCCAGCAACTTCATTGTCTCAGATCTTAAATTTATATTTTGATCTATCTTGAGCTGAGTTTTGTACATTGAGAGATGTATGGCTTTAATTCCATTCTTCTACATATATACAATCCAGTTTTCTTAGCACCATTTGTTAAAGAGATTATCCTTACTGTACTGTATGGACTAAACTTTTTTGTCAAAAATTAGTTGACTGCATGCATGTGGATTAATTTCTGGAATTCCTATTCTGCTCTGTTTATTTATGTATCAGTTTTTATGCCAATATTATGCTGTTTTAAATACTATAGCTTTGTAGTATGCTTTGAAGTCAGGCATTATGATACCTCCAGCTTGGTTTTTCTTGCTCAGGATTTCTTTGGCTATTCATGGTCTTTTGTGATTCCATATGAATTTTAAGATTGCTTTTGCTAACTCTGTAAATAATGAATTTTTTAAGATTTGTTTTATTTATTTGAAAGACAGAGTGACAGAATTACATGGAGAAGTAGAGACAGAGAAGAGAGGTCTTCCAACCACTGGTTCACTCCCCAAATAGCTGCAATGGCCAGAGCTGAGCCGATCTGAAGCCAAGAGCCAGGAGATTCTCATGGGTCTGCCATGTGGGTGCTTGGGCCATCCTCTGCTGCTTTCTCAGGTCATAGCAGAGAGCTTAGTTGGAAGTGGAGCAGCCGGGACTCTAACTGGTGCCCATATGGGATACCAGCACTGCAGGTCAGGGCCTTAACCCACTGCACCACAGCACCAGCCCCAACGTTGCTATTTTGATAGAGATTGCATTCAATCTGTAAATTGCTTTAGGGAGTATAAGCTTTTGATGATATTGATTTCATTAATCTGATTTATGAGCAAGGAATATCTTTACATTATTTTGTGTCCTTGATGGTTTCTTTCATCAAGATGATAATTTTCATTGTGGAGATCTTTGGTTAAATTTATTACTAAATTTTTTATTTTTTTGGTGGCTATTGTGAATGCAATTTCTTGATTTCTCTTTCTGTGAGTTAATCATTAGCATACAAAATAGCTGCTGCTTTTTGTATGTTTACTCTCTAACTGCAACTTTACTTAATTGGTTTATCAATTCTAACAGCTTTTTGGTGGAGTGTTTAGGTTTTCCCACATACAACATCATGTCATCTGCAAACATGGATCATTTGAGTGGGTATATACCCCAAAAACTTGAACACAATGTTTATAGTAGAACTGTTCACAATAGCCAAAATTTGGAACCAACCAAGGTGTCCATAATCAGATGAATGGTTAAAGAAAATATGGTGTGTATACATGATGGAATACTGTTCAGCTATATTTAAAAAATGAATGAAATTTTACCATTTGCAGCAAAATGGATGCAAGTGGAGGATCATGTTGCGTGAAGCAAGTCAGACCTGGGACTGGTGCTGTGTCAAAGCAGGTAAAGCAACCACCTACAGTGCCAACATTCCATCGGGTGCCAGTTTGAGTCCCGGCTGCTTCACTTCTGATCCGGCTCTGTGCTATGGCTGGGAAAGCAGCAGAGGATGACCCAAGTCCTTGGGCCCTTGCACCCATGTGAAAGACCTACAAGAAGCTCCTGGCTCCTGGCTCCTGGCTTAGGATCTGTGCAGATCTGGCCATTGCAGTGATTTGGGGGGCGAACCAGTGGATGGAAGACACATTCCCTCTCTCTCTCTCTCTCTCTCTCTCTCTGCCTCTCTGTAAGTCTGCCTTTCAAATAAATAAAAAAAAAATTAAAAAAATAAAAGAAGTAAGCCAGACCCAACAAGACAAATACTGCATGTTCTCCTTTATATGTTTGGGCTAAAATTGAAGAAGCAAATAAAAAAAAAAGAGAGAGAAAAAAGAAAGAAAAAGGAATGCCAATCTGTATCAGCATTGCTGCAAAAATAGTTTTGTAAAACTTGTTTTATATCTTTGTCAAACCGATGGTTAAGAATGTTGTACTACTACAGTTCTAATGATCTGTGATTATTTTAAAATTTACAGTATATAGGTGAAATGGTCATTTTTCCTTTCAATTATTGTTTATAGCTGTTGTCTATATTCCTACTAAATCAGTGTTTTTCTTTTATGCTTTTTAAAACTTCTTATTCAGGTGTCAGTGCTGTGGCGCAGCAGGTAACAGTCCAGCCTGAAGCGCCAGCATCCCATATGGGCGCCGGTTCTAGTCCCAGCTGCTCCTCTTCCGATCCAGCTCTCAGCTGTGGCCTGGGAAAGCAGTGGAAGATGGCCCAAGTCCTTGGGCCCCTGCACCCACGTGGAAGACCCAGAAGAAGCTCCTGGCTCCTGGCTTCGAATCACTGCAGCTCTGGCTGTTGCGGCCTTCTGGGGAGTAAACCAGCATATGGAAGACCTCTCTCTCTGTCTCTACCTCTCTCTCTAACTCTGCCTTTCAGATAAATAAAATAAATCTTTTAAAAAAAAAAAACTTCTTATTTAGTGAAGTATTAAACCATTTTACTGTAATGTAATTTTAAAAAGTGTTATCTCAAAAACTAGAAAGAAGAATGAAAGGAAAAGGGAGTAGGAGAGAGGGTGGGAGGGAGGGAGAGAGAGGAAGAGAATATCATTGTATTCTTAGAATTTTATGTACAAATCACATTGAATCTGTTAAAAAGGTAATTAAAATTAAAATATTAATTTAAAAAAAGAGTTTAAATTCAGTGACAATTTTTAAATTGCATTTTCACTTTTATGCCAGTTTGCATATGGTCCTTTTGAGATTATTTAGCTCTTGAAGTAAGTTCTCTAGTTTCTAATACAGTGCTTTATCTACCATGTTTCTTTCTACCGGAGTGCTTTGTGTTTAATTCTATGCCCTGAGCTAATTTGGGCTGATTTGATGGTGTTTTTATGTTGTTATTGTGTTGTTATTTATTTATTTTTAATGAGGGGAGATTGCAACTTAATTTAGAGCTGTTTTAAAATTTACATAGATAAGACTTTCTAAAATTGCATATGGTAAAGAATTAATAAAAGTTAGTTGGAAGCCGGCGCCGTGGCTCAACAGGCTAATCCTCCGCCTTGCGGCGCCGGCACACCGGGTTCTAGTCCCGGTCGGGGCACCGATCCTGTCCCGGTTGCCCCTCTTCCAGGCCAGCTCTCTGCTGTGGCTAGGGAGTGCAGTGGAGGATGGCCCAAGTCCTTGGGTCCTGCACCCCATGGGAGACCAGGATAAGCACCTGGCTCCTGCCATCGGATCAGTGCGGTGCGCCGGCCGCAGCGCGCTACCGCGGCGGCCATTGGAGGGTGAACCAACGGCAAAAGGAAGACCTTTCTCTCTGTCTCTCTCTCTCACTGTCCACTCTGCCTGTCAAAAAAAAAAAAAAAAAAAGTTTAAAAAAAGTTAGTTGGAAATAAAAAAAGAAACATCATAATAACTATTTTCAGAAATCTGGTCCAAAAAAAGAAATTAAGCCAGAAGATTTCTTTTGCCTTGCCTCCTCTATGGAGGAATCTCTTTTTATGTAAGTAGCAGCTCCTATCAAAGAAACACTTTTAGATCAAAGTTCAAGGGAAAGGGCTCAGGGTGCTCTTGGGGTGGCTAGACATCAGCTCGTTTTCACATGTGGGGGAGGCATTAAACTGTTCCACATTCCTCATATGGCTTTCAGTTCCATAAAATTTTGTGTTTAAGAAATATGTTTGGTTTCTAAATATCTGAGGTTGTATTTTTTTATTCTAAGATTTGCTTATTTGAAAGGCAGAATGACAAAGAGAGAAAGATAGAGACAGAGATGTTCCATCCACTGGTTTATTCCCCAAATGGCCACAATGGCTGGGGCTGGGCCAGGCTGAAGCCAAGAGACTGGAACTCCATCTGGGTCTTCCACGTGGGGCCTAAGTACTTGGACCATCTTCTGTTGCCTTCCCAGCACATTAGCAGGAAGCTGGCTTGGAAGCAGAGTAGTCAGGACTCAAACTGGCCCTGCAAAATGGGATGCTGGAGTCACAAGTTGTGGCTTAACCTGCTGCACCACACTGTTAGCCCTGTGGTCTTATTCCCCCACCTCTCCACCCCGACTTTCCAGAGTCCTTGATCATAAGCTGCTTGGACTTGAGGGGAGATGTAAAATGCTGTTGTGAGGAACATCTTGAGATCTAAGCACCGAAGCACTTTCCCCATAGTTAGAGTGTGAGTTGGATCCACTTGTGCAATGCAATGCAAGTTCTAGCATGAAATACCTGACAGTCACATTCCACTTGCAGCAATAATGACCTCATTGGTGTGCAAAGTATTGGAGCTGGTGACCTACTGGGGTAAGGCAAGTTCAAATTGGTGTGATATTTTTGTAATATGGTTGGAGAATACCTCTCAGGACATTAGGAGGACAGTGGAGGAACCTGGGTGCTTAAGTAGTCAGAAAAATTGCCTTACCCCAACCCTTCACTTCCACTTGTTTTGAATGCACAGCTTTCATTTTCCTGATAAGTGCACTTTACCCTGAGATTCAGTGGGCAGATCCTGACCACAACATTGAACTTAATCACCACACACAGTGAGCTTTGGGATTCCAAGTTCTGTGAACTAACAGCTAAGGAAGACAATTGTCATCCAGCACTGTCATGTAGGTTGCTAGGAATTTGAGACAGTACAATCAAAAGTCACTGTGCTAAGTAATTAGATTTTCTGTTATCTTATTGCACAACACTTTGTGATTATTTACACAATTATACAGTAATGCATCATTTGAGGGACTTGGAAATCTTTGCAAATTACTTAACCCCTCACCTGAGGTTTTTGCTTTGCAAAGTTGAGACACTGTTCACTTGACAGAATGTGGGATCCAAATGATGGCATATACTTGAAAAAGCCAGCACTATATCTAATTGTGCTTTTATTTTTGTGTTGGTTTCTATTGTTCTTCTGGTGAAATTCCAAGAAATACATGGCCTGTGTCTGTGGGCTAGGAATCAGGAGACATTGATCAAGAGAAATCACATAGGTGGAAAATCATTAAAATTTGTATTTTTACTATCTTTAAGAAAGTGTACAAACTTACAGGTTCTTAAGGCTTAAGAAACTCAAGTAATAACAGTTTTATTGCCAGCAAAAACTTAATTATATAGGAGATAATAGCTTCATTAACTTTTGTAATTATCAACCCACAGCTGAAGTTCTTTTTTAAACTTTTATATTTATATGTAGAGGCAAAATTCATAAATTTCACATACACGGTTTTAAGAGCATAATTATACCTCCCATATTACCCTCCTTTTCCTCACTCACTCTCACTTTTCCTTGTTTCCTTTTCCTTATTTTTCTTTTAATTTTTATAATTTTTCTTTATAATCACAAGCTTAATCCCTCACTAAATAAAAAATTCAGTAAGTAGAAAACCACTATTCCTCAAGAGTATAGGCAAGGTTATAAATAATAATCAAATATTTCAAAATGTCAGTTTCACTCATATACATTAATTTTTGGAATCTGAGTTACCACAAAGCAGGGAAAATATATTTGTGTTTTTGGGATTCATTTATTTCACTGAGCATCCATATTGCTGCAAAAGACAGAATTCCATTCTATCCTATAGCTAAGTAGTATTCCATAGTGTATCAATTTTATTTTTCAAAAAAAAGCACAGCTCTTCTTTTCAATGATCTTTTGCATTTTTTGTTTCAATTTTATTTGTTCTCTGTAATATTTTACTACTTCTTCCTATTAATTCTGGGTTTGGTTTGTGCTCATTTTTCTAGATCCTTGAGATTACAGTGCTAGATCATTTATCTGATGCCTTTCCAATTTCTTGATGTAGGCACTAATCGCTATAAACTTTCTTCTTAGCACTACTTTTGCTGTTAAGTTTGATATGATGTGCTGCCATCTTCATTTGTTTCAAGGAATTTTTTGTTTCCCTTTTGATTTCTTCTATGACCTCCTGTTCTTCCAGCAGCAATTTTGTTCAGTCTCCATGTTTGCATATATTCTAGAGCTTCTTAAATCATTAATTTTCAGCTTCATTCCATGTGGTCAGAAAATATACAAGGTATGATTTCAATTTTTTTTTTCAATTTGTTGAGACAAATTACTTTATGGCCTTAGTATAAAGGGAAACCTAGAGAAGGTTCCATGCAATTATGAAAAGACTGTGTATTCTGTAGTTGTGGAATAAAATGTTCTGTAGATATCAGTTAAGTCCATTTGGTCAATAATGTAGATTGGCTCTGTTATCTTTCCGGTTTTTTTTTTTGTTTGTTTGTTTTTGTTTTTTGTCTAGTTGATCTGTCCATTGAAGAAAGTGGGGCGTCCACTATTATTTTACTGGAGCCCTATGTCTCCCTTTAGATTCATTAATGTTTGCTTTAAATAGCCATGTACCCAGGCACTGGGGGCACCTACCTCTATTTTATTCACATCTTCCAGTTGAATTAATCCCTTTATCATTGCATAATGCCCTTCTTTGTATTTTTTAAGTTTTTGTCTTAAAGTCTATTTTGTCTGGTATTGGGATGCATACTGTTGCTCATTTTTTAATTTCTATTAGCATGGAATATCTTTTTCCATCATTTAGCTTTCAGTGTGTTGTTAAGCTGTGTTTCTTGTGGACAGCAAATAGATGGGTCTTGATTTTAAGCCTTTCAGCTAGACTGTATCTTTAAACTGGAGAATTCATGCCAGTTACATTAAATGTTATTATTGATAAGTAGTGGACTTACTTCTGCCATTTCCCATAAATAAACCTATTATTTATTTTGGATTTCTTTTGTATTTTTACTCAAAGATTTTCTATCTTCAGATACTTTCATGATGCTGTTTTCCTCTGTCTCTGTGTGTAACACATCCTTAAGTATCATTTGTAAAGAAGGATGAGTAGTCACAGATTTTTACATTTCTGTTTGTTATGGAAGGTCTTTATTTGACCTTCATTCATAAATGAGAGCTTCACAACTGTACAGTATTCTGGAATTGACAGCTTTTTGTTTTGTTTTGTTTTGTTTTGTTTTAGGACTTAAGCAATTCTCTCTATTCTCTCCTAGCCTGTGGGGTTTCTGATGAGAAATTAGTTATGAATCTAATTGGAAATTCTTTGAAGGTAATCTGTCATTTAGGATCTTTTCTTTGTTTTACTCTTGTATGCTTGACTATAACGTGTTGCAGAGAAGATCTTTTTTGATCATCTCTATTTGGAGTGCTATGTGCTTCCTGTATTGGGATGTCTCTATATTTGTCCAAGTTTTTGCTATTATTTTCACTGAATAAGTCTTGTAACCCTTTCTCTCTTTCCACACCTTCAAAAACTTCTAAGATACATATGTTTGGTTGTTTGATAGTATCCTATAACTCTTGGACATTATTTAATTTTCATAATTCTTTCTTCTTTTGTCTGATTTCATGTATTTCCAAGGATTTGTCTTCTAGCTCAGATATTATTTCTTTTCCCTCACAAAGTCTGTTTTTAAGGCTTTCCACTATATTTTTATTTGATACAATTGAATTTTTAATTTCCAATATTTCTGTTTGATTTTTCTTCAATATCTCTATCTTCAGCAGAATTTCTCATCCTTTCACATATAGATTTATTTAACTGATGTATTTGCTTCTCTTTGTTTTTGAATAATCTTATGATCATTCATTTGAATTCCTTTTCAGGCATTTCATCAGTCTCTTCCTCTTCATGTTCTAATATTGAAGTGCTGTGTGTTCCCTTAGGGAAGTCAGGTTTTTTCCTCTTTGTTCTTATATTTCTACATTTATTTTTAGGCAACTGTGAAAACACTTGTTGTTTTCTCTTCTGATGGCTTTTATCTTTGAAAACACGCCTCTGTGGCTTAGTGGAGCATCTGATCTTCAATGGTTAGCCAGAGGCATGTGCTGCATGGGGCCAGGAAGCCCTGGCCAATGTTCAAGGATGGGGCAAGAGTCCAGTGTGCCACACCCTACTTGGAAATGGCAGATCGCCTCTGTCAACAAGGGGTAGGATATGACTTCATCAGCTGGCATGATCACAGCCTCACCCCCTCTACTATGGTGAACCATTTGCTCAGGGTAAATCCACAGTGGATATACATCCTACCCACTCAGGCACAAGAACCACACAAAGGATACATGGTGCTCCTCTGTGTGAGCGTGGAATCCTCTGTGATGCTCTACCCAGGCTCCCAGGGAATTCTGTAAGTCAGAAACAGTGATTCTCAAAGACCCAGGAACTCCCCATGCCCTATGGCACAGTCACAGAATTCTCACAGTCATAGCATGCAGACCTCCCACATGACAGGGAGCAGGGGATCCACCATCAGCCCCACAAACCTCCCTGTCCACAGGCAGCTTGCAGCATTCTCAGAGCCAGCTGCCAGCCTGACAGAAGTTGATCAGTGCTCTGCCTTGGCAAATTGAGTCTGGGCACCTTGATGGAATGAGGGTAGGGGAGCACTTGACAGGGCTTAAGTGGGCACCCCAAACCCTATTAACCACTCCAGGTCAAACTAAGTTGGGTGGGAACCTTGGATCTATCCCTGACAAAATCCCCTAGTCACACGTGGGCCACAGCAGCCTCTATTTACCTTATTAAGCTGATTCTTCCTCCTTGCTAGTCGCCAGGTACCATTGTGGATGGAGAGGAGGAAAGCAATATGCTCTCCTTTGCGGGGTTAGATTGGCACCTGCCCACTGCTAGCACTTTAGGCCAGACTCAAAGACAATGGGGACCTGAAGGTTCTCCCTCAGGCAATATCACCAGTGGCGCAGGCTGCCACAGGTTCTCTCTCACCTTACTCCAAGAAGATGGCGTCCTTCCCAGCTACTGCTGCAGTAATCGCTGGTAGTGTCCTCTTGCTGCTGCATGATTTCACTGTCGCAGCTACTCAACAGTATCTCTCTTCTTTCTGTAGAATTTCCTTTGCGAACTTCTCTCCAACTGTCCCCCATGAGTACAGTTCCTCCCCTTTTCTTCTGTTTCCTTCTCATGGTCAGAATTAGCACATCTTTTCCCTACCTATTGATCTTGGATACAGCTCTGGAGTTCTGTATTAAAATCAAGACATCATGTTGAAGAGTATGTGAACACATTGCAGCAAATGTGTTGAGCAGATGTTGTACAAATCTGTCAACTACAAGGATCACTCCAGTCATCCTCAGACTGGACAAGAAAATTCCTCCTCGAGAAGCATCCTAGAACCTCAGGATGGAGGTGGGCTTTGTGGCACAGTGGCTTAAGCCACTACTTGTAATACCCAAGTCCCATGTTGGAGTACAAGTTCCACTTCTAAATGAGCTTCCTGCCAATGTGATCCTAGGAGGTAGCAAGAGATTGCTCAAGTGGTTGGGCCCCTGCCACTCATGTAAAAGACCCAGGTGGAGCTCCTGGCTCTTGAATTTTGCCAGGCCAAAGCTGTTATGGGCATTTGGAGCTATACCAGCACATGGAAGATTTCTCTATCTGTCCCTTGTCTCTGTCACTCTGCCTTTCATGTAGATGAAAATAAATAAACATTAAAAAGAATCTCATGGAAAGGAGAACAGCATGGGAAAACTTGCTTTTCCCTCTGGACAAACTCAGTTTCTTCCCTGAGTAGTGTGTATCCTCATCCTGCTTAGAGTGACCAATCCAGAGTATGATCAATGCAGTCAGCAGTCTCTGGATCATCTCACTGTTAGTGGTTGAGGGATTTGAGCTACATAAAGATTAAAGGCAGACATTATAGCTGTCAGCAGGGAGAGAAATTGCATTACTATGTATGGGTTCAATTAAGATCATTGGAGAGAAGTTATCCAGAGACATGTCTTTGTTCCAAATAAAATAGATTATGTCCAACAATGAAGTTTAACATTCCAATCATCTGGAAATACTGTAGACCCTTGTTCATCAAAAATATTCCAGGAGCAGCCATATGGTATCCCAACAGTGATATAGTAGAAGGAATTACACAATAACTTGGAGACCCCTGCAACTACAGGAAAGTGCGATTTTTATATTTTATATTTTATTTATTATTATTTTTTGACAGGCAGAGTTAGACAGTGAGAGAGAGATAGAGAAAGGTCTTCCTTTTTCCATTGGTTCACCCCCCCCCCCCCCAAGTGGCCGCTACGGCCATTGCATTGCAGCCGGTGCACTGCACTGATCTGAAGCCAGGAGCCAGGTGCTTCTTCCCGGTCTCCCATGCGGGTGCAGGGACCCAAGCAATTGGGCCATCCTCCACTGCCCTCCTGGGCCACAGCAGAGAGCTGGACTGGAAGAGGAGCAACCAGGACAGAATCCGGCGCCCCGACTGGGACTAGATCCTGGTGTGTCGGTGCCGCAGGCAGAGGATTAGCCTAGTGAGCCGCGGCGCCGGCCCGAAAGTGCGATTTTTAAAACTAAGTTTATTAATGCTATTACTCTTCTTATAGACACTAAACTATGCTTTCTAATTAAAATGGTCATTAAATGTGCTTGAGAAATAATGCAGCACTTCACTACTATACCTTTGTGTAGTAAACATGATCTTCTTATTGCAGGGTTTAAAGCTTCTGTCTTAAATTTCAGCAGACTAACTGCTCTTGAAGTGCAGATGGGGAAGCACTGACAAAGAAAAGAAGGCAAATAAGAGTTAATCGTATCACTTACTTGCATACTAATTTATAATCATATCAACTTACTGCTGTTTAAGGGTCGCTGGCTTACATTCTCAATTTGACCTGAAAGCAGACCAAGTAATTTTTCCTGAAAACTTATCATCTACTTTATGAACCACATACATCCTTAAATGATCAAAATATGATTAAATATGATTTGATTAGTGAACTCCATGAATCTTCTCTCTGAATTCTTAAATGATCAAAAAGCATAGTGTTACAATGAGAGAAAGAGGCAGTCCAGAGATATGATTCATGCATTTCTCATGCAATGTGGTGCTTTCAAAACATCATATTATTAAGGCTACAGTTGTGGTTCAAGTGGATTTTTAATTAAATCTAACAGGAAAAAACAAGGGTGTTGGATGGAAGAAACTATCAATTAATAGTGCAATTTGTGATAGAAATACTATAAAGCCCACTTTCTGCTTGAGCTGAACTGAAAACACTAGGAAATACCATACATTATAATCAGGTTTAATAACTGTTAAACTTCTCCACAAAGCATAAAAGAGTTTAGGAAAATCAATGAACTTTATAATTTATAATGAGATATGTAAATGAACATATTGAGTTTATAAAGCAGATGTCAAAAAGCAACAATTTAGCTATTTACATGTGAACAGCTATTTGTTTTCTTGTCCCTGAATAGTCTGGCATTTCATAGAATATAAGGGTTGCATATCCAAGTCTAATTTTACTAACTTTAACTCTGCCATTGGAGAGTTCTCCCAGTTTTCTCTAACCTAGGGAAGGCTTACAGCAGAGGCATTCAATGCTCCTCACACACTCTAGTGCTGCTCTCTGTTTCCCAGTCTGCTTCACAGATAGGTTGGCACCATATGACTGGTGCTGGCCAATTGAGTGGGAGAGCAGTGGTTTATGCCTGACCTTGGACTTGGAGATGCCATAAGGCCACGATGTGGCCTCCAGCTTTTACTTTGCCTGCATTGTTGTTTGTGTTTTCTACCATCGAGAAGATATGTCTGCAAGTGAAGTCAACTTGGTATTACTAGTGGAAAATAAGCTACCCTACAACTAGTAGACTCCTAGTGGATTTTGAAAGAAAACTTTCCATACTTTCCATTTTATAGGTTAAACTCCTGAGTAACTGTTTTACAGGTTAAACTTGGCTTGCTACTGTAGCACAGACTAGGCATTCTGCAGGCCCACATCAACAGGGGCATTGAGGCCAGGTGGTAGGGTGTTCATGTTCCTGAATGCCAGGTTACAATATTTCAAGGACAATTTGTATTCAGTAATACATGGACCTGCTTTCCACCAAGAAATGTGACTACTGATGTGACTACTGCTCAGTTATACTGAGGGAGAATCAAACACCCAATGTACTGTGGCGAATTCCTGAGTCTCCCTGGAATACTTCTGCCATAAAAACAGCAAGCAGGCAACAGGGTCTTCCTGCTTTACACTGCCCTTTGAGAGAAGAGTGGATCCAGGTGGCAGCTTTATCATTGCTTCCTGCTGTGGGAAGTGTTGTCTCAGAGAATCAGGGTGGACTTGGTTCAGAGAGTTGTCATTTTCTACCTTGTCAACCCTAGGAAAGGCTCTGAAGTGGAAAATAATGTAAGCTGTGAATGGCAGAAAGAGCCTGGACTTGGAAGCATTTCCAGCCTTTGTCAACAATACCAGTAGAAATATTAGAATGCCCAGAATAAGAGAAAAAAATGCATCCTAACAAACTCTAGGCTCCCAGTGAAACAACAGACCCAAACTGCTCTCTCCCCACGAGCAAGAGATCTGGGTGATGTTTTTGGGATTCTTATCTGCACCTTATCTTTTAAGGAATGTATTGGTCTTCAACAACTACTTTATCTCTTATAAGACATCACATTCACACGGTAACATAACATAGACACCTAAATGGAAGGCCCTGACTTCCAGGAATGAAGGTAGAGTCTCAATAAAACTGTCCCATTTTATATAGAGATTCTTAGTGCTGTCTTCTCTGATCACAAATGTGAACCTTATTTTCCAGTATCAGTAGTGCAAAAATGAGTCAGGTAGATTTTATTGGTTATTTTGGAGAACTCTTTCTGCCACTGAGAATCCCAAAATACCTCCCTTCTCCTTGCATCAACTGCCTTGATGTAAACACCTTATAATTAACATAAGCAATTTCTTAATTCTGCTATTGAATATAACTAACTCAGAAGGGTTTAATTCTCCTTCTACACATTGTCACACTTCTGTTCATACTTGTTCCCAAAATGACCTTAGTTGATATGCTGCTTAGTGAAAAGCTTCAGGTCTAAGTGGTTGAACTGCTCCAGTTATCTCTGGAAGTTACATGGGAAGATATGGAAACAATTTTTTACCTTCTTGAGCATCCTTATTGCTCAAATGTGTTTACAGACTACAAGGGATGGAATTACAAGGAATATTACATCCTTCAACTTTCCTTTGATGCTGGCCCCACCTCCTGGGCTTCCATGATTTAGGGCATAAGCCAATCTCACAACCCCTACTGGGTGACTTCCTTCCATCCCCACTGGAAATGTCTCCAACTTCCCTCACCATTGTAGAGCAGCGGTTATTGTGGGTTTGGTGGTTTCCAAAATTTCATAACCAAGACAAGCTGTGTTTGCCTCAAGTAGGGCACCAGCTGTGGATTTTAGTGGAAACAGAAAACAATATCACGTGTTACAAGGAAACTCAGTTGGAGAAATATTTGCACATATGTGGGTATCCTAAGAACTCATAAAGTTACGGAAAGGACACAGCTGCCAAGGCATAGCTGGATGCATCATGGGTGGGTCAGAATTGGACAACAGGTCCTGGGAAACCCCTAATGTAGCCCCACAATAAAACTTCAGAATCCTTTCTTCCACTCCCATCAACTTGGTTGAACACACTTTAAAATTGCCTACCTTCATTGAGGGTATACCTTTTACCCTGAGTCATCTAAATTGGGAGAGTGTAAAAAGTGATAAAAAGCCTCAGATCCTGTCACACCTGTAGGCCATTACCAGCTCTTTACAACAAACACCCACTGGGATGTTTGGAGTATATGCCATGGTCATAGCTGTTTAAAATTTTAAATATCATCTCTACTTAGAATGTTCTTTTATAAAACCCATCTGTTCTAATTCTCTTTAAAGCATAAAAAGCCAATTTAATTCTCTAACCTGACTTATATACGTGGAGTCCACTTAAATATTTAAAGAAAGGTATTTGGGGAGATCACTTTAAAGCTTTATTTTATGCAGAACTTCCAAAATAATGTTACAGATTCATTAAGTAATTAAATGCAAAATGAAATGAACAAACCACACAACATAACAACAACAAAAGTACTCTTAAAAAGCTGGAAGGAAATATCAATGTGTATTTATTTACCCTCTGAATCGGGACAAACATCTGAGATTAAAAATACAATGGAGGAAAATAGCAGCAATTAAATTAAAAACTAAAATTTCTAGAGAAATAATGAAGAATGATAAGAACAAAGACAAAGAAATTGGAAAAATAAACTTGACAAATACACTGAATGGTTGGAGTAATTACATCGTACAAATCAATAAGAAAAACACTGGGACTCTGATTAGACAGTGGTCAAACTATAAAACATAGAGCTGGGCATTTGGTGTAACAGTTGAAACTCTACTTGGGAGTGGCTGTCTCTTGTATCGAGTGCCTAGGTTAGAGTCCTGCCTCTGTGCTGCACTCCAGTTCCCTGCTATTGGCACTCTGGGAGGCACCAGGTGATGGCTGAAGTAGGTGAGTGCTCCTCACCCACGTGGGAGACCCAGATTCAGGACCTGGCTCCTGGGTTTGGCCTGGCCCAGCCCAGGCTGTTGCAAGCATTTGGAAAGTGAAACAGCAGATAGGCAAATCCATCACCACCAATCCCTCTTCTCCTCCTCTGCCTTTCATATAAATAAAAATGAGCGAATGAACTTCAAAAAAATTCCCATGTTCACCAGTGTGAACATGGAAATGAACTTGGAAAACTGTTCAATCTCACTAAAAATCAAAGAAATGATGATTAAAGAAAGAAATGAATTTTCTCTCATTCTATTAGGAAATATTTTTTAAAGTAATACCAAATGCTAAAAAGAAAGTTTGGTGAAACATAAATTCTTATCCATTAACCAGTGGGGGAACATAAAGCTTCGTGGAAAAATGTACACTTATGACTAAACTGCATAGCTTTCAACATTTTTTTCATCAAAGTAAACATCTTTTAATTCTATTTTCCTATGAACTTTTTGAAGTATATTGTATTGGAAAGCAAGTTAGTGGATCTTATGAAGAGACTTTATGCATGTCGACAATACTTTAAGTGAATTGGAAAAAGACTTCATTCTACAAACAAATCTGCATTCCAGGCATATTTATAATTGGGAAAACTTGGGAACAAGCGAAGTGTTCAGCAGTGAGTGGCTATGATGTATCGTCGCAGTGAATCAGTGAGTGTTGTTAAGAAATGGGTTTATGAAGAAATGGGTTTATGTTGAGTTTTGTTAAAGCATGAGTATATACTCGTGTCCTAAGTAATCAACAGCACAAGGCAAATGAGAAAAGTCAATAAAATACAAGAATATGCTCAAATATTTGTCACGGATAATTTAATTCTGGAGGAAATAGTTTAAAAAGTGATAACACTACTTACATTTGGGTGGTGGAAATACAGATAAAATGTATGTTTTCTCTTTGTAGTCAGAAAAATCTTTTTTAAAAATGTGTGTTTACAGACAATGATGGTCTGTCTATTGATTTTTCTTGGCTCTCACCTGACCAACCTCCCATTCTGTTAGCTCCTCTTTGTGTGGTTCTGCCTCCTGCTGTTATCTGTTTGTAAGCGTAATTCTCCACTCTTCCAAGGAGGGAAGTTTCAGTGGCCGCTTTGCCAACAACTACCACAGAAATGTATTTGCCACTAATAATATATCTACATCCCTAAAGAATAAGAGGTAACATGTGGAAGTGCAGATCCGTTAAATGACACTGAAGTGATGAACTGGTGGAGGTTGAAGGCCTAGCTGTACCAGAAAACCTGGGCCAAGAGGAGTTACTACAGCTGAGCACAAACTTGGCTTTCAGCTGTCTGTTAGCCAGGGGCCAAGGGAGCAAGGGGAATCCAGTCGTTGCGGGGTTCTAATTGGAATCCAGCCCTTTGACATGGCTTTCACAGTAGCAGGCCACATTCCTCAATCTCCATATTCTCTGTTCCCCCTCCTTTCCTTTCCTTGACACTCAGCTCTGAGACAGGTACTCCATGATAGGGAGGACCTTGGCAAGAGAACACGGGCAGAGAAACAGAGAATCCAGGACTCTGAAGAACAAAAAGCAAGGAAAATAGCAGGTGTCCGTTCTTGAGAAAGTGCACATGGAAACATTTTCCACACAAAGTGCATGTGTGCCTTGTGGCCTTCACCCATTCATAGTGTTCCCCTCTCCAGGAATGCTGCTTTTTCAGAGCCCAGCCTAACTCTTTCCCTTGCAATCCTGTTACCGTTGTCTTTTATTCTGAAGTTCATTTCCTCCATAGCTACTCCCAGTTAATGAATTCACCCATTCACTCTCTTGCTCATCAGCTGGCTCACATACCAGAACATGCCTAAGGATGAAGGCTGCAGCTCTCTGGCTGGAGCAGCTAGATTCAAAACTTGCCCCCACTCAGTATTTTCTCTCTAACCTTTTCTCAGTTACTTCATATGTAAAATAAAGTGAAAATATTTCTGCCACAGATATGTTGTGACTTAGAAATGTGTGAGTGCCTATTAAGCAGTTAGCCCGGTGCTTGGCTCATGGTGAAACATCAGTGATGATCAGTGTAAGGTGTCCGGCGCGTAACAGATCTTCCCAGGCAGACGAATCAATTAATTCACAGGCTTTTATTGGGGTTCCGCTCCCGGGCGAGGTTCCACGGCCCCAACAGAGCAACAGAGCGGGGGCTGGGGAAGTCCCGCGTCAGAGATTGGAAAAGCTCCTTTTATAGATTTAGGGCATGGGAGTTAAAGGTTGAGGCGGGTCTGATCCTCATTGGTTGACCTTTAGGCACCCGAGGGGACCTTGTCAAGGACTTTTTTCCCTAGAAGTAGGCCTCTCCATTCCCGGAAGTGTAGGCCTTCCTTCCATGCGGATCCCAAAGCTACCAATCAGTAATTGTTATTGTATTTGTTGTTGTATCTTTAGCCCCTAGAAAATTGCCTAGCTCCCAGTAGATTCTAAGTCAATTTATTTTAGTAACGATGCTACTTAAATGTTGAATTAATAGATGTAATAATAACAATGAACACACATTGAGTACTACCCTTTGCAGATATCATACTGAGCAGCAAAACTGTGCACAAGCTTCCTTTTCTTCCTCCTATTTTACTTCTGAGGAGTCTGAGGTCAAATAATTATGCAAGGTCACAAAGCTGGTACTTAGAAAATCAGGGCACAGGTGTGTGATGCAAACATTTTCTCCACCATTGTTCTCTGCTGCTCCTTATTATGCTACATATTTAATAAAGAACACATAACTAGTGCTTTAAGTTAATTCTTGAAAGAAAATGCAAAAATACTTTATTATATTTTATTTGTTATTTATTATATGTTCTGTTAATTACAAGCAATTTAAGCCAAAACAGAACGAATAAGGCTGGAAGTGTAGGATAAATAACAACAGCATTTCAATCTGGTATAGCCTTTTATTCTTAGGTAGACTACTTGACCAGAGTTACCTCATCAGTATACTTCATGAACTTCATGGAAAATGGAATTTAAAGATGTTTGTTTCAGTGCAAAATTTTGAAATTGACTTGCATCTTAAAAAATATTTATTTATCTATTTGAGAGTCAAACATGGAAAAATAAAAAAGAGAGAATGCTCTCACCCACTGGTTCACTTTCCAAATACTAGAAATGGCTGGTGCCTTGGGCAAAGCCAGGAACTAGGAACTCAGTCTAGATCTCCCACAGGAGTGCAGGAACCTAATCACTTGAGCCATAACTGCTGCCTGCCAGGATCCACATTACCAGGAAGCTAGAATTGGGTATTGATTCCGTGATATGTGACATGGGCATCTTAAGTAGGCTGAGTGTCTGCCCCATATCCTATATTTCAGATTCTTAACTTTAGACACCTTATGTACATATATGGTCTCATTTAACCCTCCCAGATGACTTTTTAGTTGATGTCACTTTGAACAATAATTTGTGGGGAACTCAGATGAAGTTCTAGACTCTTGGCTTCTGGCTCAAACAGTCCCAGATGTTGCAAGCATCTGGGGAGTGAACTGGCACATGGAAGATCCTTCTCATGTTCCCTGTGTGTGTGTATATGTGTGTGTGTATGTCTATCACTCTACCTTTCAAGTAGAGTGCAAAATAAACATCCAGAAAGTAAAAATCATGACTCTTGTAAAATGAACATGCATCAAATATTTTATTTAGCCCATTAATTAATAAGAGAACAGCTAAAATGTAAAAACTTGTTCACATTTGAATTTAACTTCTAGAGACATATATTCTCAAGCACAAAGAGTTGATTTCTAATGCTCTAAGTAAGAATAAGATGCACATCTATGGACAGAACACACTCCTTCTGCATTACTCAACAGTCCATGTTGGGGGGGGGAGAAAGAGAAGAACTTTTTCTATTGGCTTCCATCTGCTACTGGCCATATTTGCTTCTCCTATGGGCCCTTGGTGACCTGGCCAGGAAAGCTGAATCCTAAAGCCACTGTGGTGTTACTTAGGGCTGTGAATGTATCAAGGATGACCAGTAGCACACCACACACCAAGAGTTCCATGGGTGGTCCTCAACAAGAGTGGGAGAACTGCAGGAGCATGGTTGTGCATGGGGGGCTTGGGGGATGGGTGTCAGCCATAGGAGGGACAGGAACTACAGGAGAAGACATGATGGCCTCCCCCCACGACAGAATTTGACAACCCTCATGAGAATCTGAGGGTTATGTTCAGAGCTTACAAGAATGATGGTGAGAATGGGGTTGGTGCTGGGTCACTAGCTCATATATTCTAGTGTCTAGATGCTCATCTTCCACATGCAGCCAGAAACCAAATCTGATGGACTCCAGGGAGGCAGACTGGAGCTGGCACCCTTGGGGCTTGGTCTTCCTGGGCTGTCCTTGGACTGCACAATCATCTCAATATATAAGCCCTCTCCACCTTCACTTTCCTTTCATCTCCCACCCCCGTGAGTGTCACCTGCACTCCCATCATCTGATTTCCCTCTCCTGCATTCTTCCTTTTTTTCAAAGATTTGCTTATTTATTTGAAATGTGGAGTTACAGACAGTGAGGTCTTCCATCAGCTGGCTCATTCCCCAAATGGCCACATCGGCTGGAGTTGGGCCAATTGGAAGCCAGGAGCCTGGAGCTTCCTCTGGGTCTCCCAGATGGATGCAGGTGCCCAAACACTTTGGGCCATTTTCCACTGCTTTCCCAGGCCATCAGCAGGGGGCTGGATCAGAAGAAGAGCAGCGGAGACTCGAAACAGTGCCGATATAGGATGCTGGCACCACAGGTGGAGGCTTAACCTACTTTGCCACAGTGCCAACCCCTCTCACCTGCATTCTTATCCACTCTCCCTGACGAATCTGTGTATCTATCCCATCTGCCTGGAGAACACTAGAGTACCTGCATTTTACAACTTTCTAAGGTAAGTGTGACACTTTGCAGTTAATCAGTCTGCCTGGCTCAGTGAAGTCAGTCACCTTTTCCATCTTAGGGGTATCTCTTTGATCCAGGGAAGTGAAAAAATATAATGAGTGAAAGAGAGAGAGAGAGAGAGAAGGGGAGGGAAGGAAAGGGAAGGGGAGGAGAGGGAAAGGAAGGGGAGGGAAGAGAAGGGGAGGGGAGGGGCGGGGAGAGGAGAGGAGGGGAGGGGGGTTGGCAGCCTTCTGGGTGGAGGAAATCTTGGACTTACTCCACCTTCTTCCCAACCATTTCCTGCTCTGTAGTCTAAAACAGCTGTGTATTCTGGTGGCTCCCTCTCTGAGGAGTCCTTTCTTCAGTGACAGGGCTGGTTGGGTGGGCACTGGGTTCTCAAATGGTCATTTGAGCTTCCTACCTGCTCTGGACTTCTCCAGTTTCCTCACTCACTTTCCCAGGAATCTGGAAACGCTCAACTCCTCAATTCTTAACAGCCCCAGCTCTGGTTCCTATGCCATGCTTTGTTCTTCTGGGAGCCAGGTGCCAAGAGAGGATGTGGTCAGGCCTCCAACATTTAGGAAATACCCAAAGTGCTAAGTGCGGCATGGGGTGGGGATTCCAATGGTTAGGCAGGGTCCCTGTCCTTTCAGGGCTGGAATTTAGTAGAACAATACTATCTGTAAATAGGAAGGTGTAGTAAAGAATGTGAGTTTGAATGACAAACATGTGGGGTATGTGAGTACACAAAGGAGGTAGCCATTAATTCTTCCTGGGAAGAATGAGGGCTCCTGACCTGAATATGGGAAGATATGCAGGTCTTTTTCAAAAAGAGGAGAAGAAGGGGCTAGCATTGTGGCTTAGTGGATAAAGCTGCTGCCAGTGGTGCTAGCATCTCATATGGGTGCTAGTTCATGTCCCGGTTGCTCCACTTCCATCCCAGCTGCCTGCTCATGACCTGGGAAAGGCAGCAGAACATAGCCCAAGTGTTTGAGCCTCTGTCACCCATTTGGGAGGCCTGGATGAAGCTCCTGGCTTCCTGGCTTTGACCTGGCCCAGTGCTCGCTGCTGTGGCCTATGTAGAGTAAATCACTGGATGAAGATCTCTTTTTTTTTCTCTCTCTCTCTCCCTCCGTGACTTTCAAAATAAATAAATAAATCTTTAAAAAAATAAAGTACAAAGTATTAGTAATTTTATAAAAAAAAAAAGAAGAGGAAGTAGGAGGCTGAGAGGGTCTTCAGAACATGAGTCACAACTGTGGAAAGAGTGCTGTAGGCTATACTCCGCTGGAGAACCAGGGCTTAAAGAGGCAACGATGCAGGGGTTGCTCTTAGCCACCTGGCAAAGACGGGGATGTGCAGGTCCAAGACAGGTGCAATGCCACCAGACCCTAACACCTTTGTGTTGGTTTTAGTCACTTTTGCAAAACCCCTGTTATATTTTAATGCTGTGCTCTTTAAACTTCAAGTTGAAAGCACTGACTCCTGGACTGTATCTTCAGTTTCTGGAGCCTTCTGTGCCAGTGCTTACTGGCAAGTGGACCATCTCCAGCTTGAGAGCCTTAAACAGCTTGAGCTTGTCTACCAGGGTTTGCTTTTCACCTCCCTGCAAACATTGTCTGCCCCTAAGAGGCTTGACTTCTCTGGAGCTTGGTGAAAAACTCTCCTGTTGATCCAACCCCACCCCATGTATCAACATTGTAAGCTCCGGAAGGGCTGACCATGCTGATTCTGTCTGAAATGCCCACATCTCCACTGTGCACCACCTGCCCTCCCCCAACAGCTGCACAGTAACTCTCAGTTACTGAGCCTTCCCTCTGACTTGCAGGTGGGAACATAAGGATGATCATAGCTCCTGCTGGTGACAGTCACCAGGACACCTGGCTCATGCTGGAGCACTGATGTAAACTGGCACGAGGTCCAAGGTTCCCAGACGGGATCCCCATAGCATCACCTGAGGGTGGACCTCCCTATCTGTAGCTACTGTTTTCACACCAGACCACCTTGAAAGAGCTCAGCATCACAGATAAACCTGCATTTTATAAAAGACGGATGTGGGGAGATTAACTGCTGGAAGATACTCTTCAAATCCCACACTGACATCTCTCTTCTAAGTGCCTCTCTCTTTTGGGTCACAATCTGTTTGACAGAACTGCATGCTTGAAAATCTCCTCCCTTCTCTCTAAACCTGCATCCCTCCACCCTCTGAGCACATAATAAATAAATATCCATTCTACGGCACAGGTTGTGGTGCAGCAGTTAAGCTTCCTGTTGAGATGCCTGTATCCCACATCAGAGTGCCTGGGTTTGAGTCCTAGACCCACTTCTGATTCCTGCTTCCTGATAATAGGCACTTTGGGAGACAGCAGGTGATGGCTCAAGTACTTGGATCCCTGCCACTCATGTAGGAAACTTGGAGTCAGCATTGTGGCACAGTGGATTAAACCCTGCTTCCAAAGCCAGCATCCCATCTGAGTGTGCCAGTTCAAGTCCTAGCTGCCCAACTTCCCATATACTACCTGACAATGTACCTGAGAAGGCTTCAGAAGATGGCCCAAGTACCTGGATCCCTACAACTCACGTGAGAGATCTGAGTAGAATTCCTGGCTCCTGGGTTTGACCTAGTCAAGCCCTAGACGTTGCAGACATTTGAGGAACGAACCAGCAGATGGAAGATCTTTCCCTCTTTTTTTGTGTGCCACTATGCCTCTCTCTCTCTCTCTCTCTCTCTCTCTCTCTCTCTCTCTCATCTGTCTCTCTTATGAACAATCAAACAGAAAGATATCCATCCAGTTACCAGGACCAACAGTTAAAGATAAAGTCAGCATGATGTACACTCTTCCTGCCATGGGCTCTTGCCACTGCCTCACCTACACTATCTTTAGGCTGTCTATATTAAGGCTGCCCACATGCCCATGGTCACTAAAAATCCTGCTTCTTGAAGCCCTCCCTCCTTCAAACTCCTCTCCCCCACTTCTGTTCTCCCAGTTGTGTGCTCCTGCTGTCTAGATGGGTTCTGTACTCCTCCAATGCTCCATGCGCACCCCTGGACCAAATCACTCACATCCATTGTGGTGATGGTCACCTATGTTCTGGGTGTACCTAGCATTTATTTTGCATAATTACCTCAAACTGGGCATGTCTCAGATGGAACCAATCCCCTTTCACCCAACCTCCCCTTCCTCCTGCTTTCACATGGCCAGTGACACACAGGTATGCCGCCCCCCAGCCCAGACACGGGGTTCACCTGAAGTTTCTCTCCTTCACCTCTGTTCCCTCATCAGTCCCCTATCTTGCGCCCTATATCTCCATGCTGTCTCTTCCACACCACCCTCCATTTCTCCTGCTCCTCCTTGGTTCAGGTTGTTATCACTTGAGGCCTGATTCTTGCAATCACTTCTGAACTGGGCTTCTCATCAAAAATGCCCAGTACTTCTTTCCCCGAGGCTAATTTCTCAGTTAGAAGCTTTGAGGATTGTGGAGCAGAGCCTGTGCCTGTCTAGACAGTAGACAACCAATTTTAATCAAGATCTGTAACAAGGCAGGTGATTCTCTGTTAGAGGCAAGACTGTAGGTTCTGGAGCCAGTGTCTGGGTGCAAAGTTCAGTTCCCCCAAGTGTATGACTATAGGCAAATAGAGACATGCTTGTGTCTCTATTTCCACAACTGTAAATGGGAGAATAATACTAGGGTTTACTTAACATTCTTGTCTTAATGAGTGTAAAGTGTCTGGCATACACTCAGCTCAAAGCAAATGTTAGTGTTTATTCTAAGTGTCTGATATTTGTGTGAATGAATGGCTCATTCCTGATGCTTATCTTAGTGTTCCATTTTACTTTTGGTCAAGGAGTCTTTGATAACTTTTAAGTTCTTGAGTTCTAGAGACCATGGTCTTTTTATTCTCCTAGTGCTTAGAGAAGATTCAGGCACACAGTGGGAATTTGCTAAGTTTCTGATTGGTTTAACATTCTAGAAAATGCAAATGCTGGGGCTAAGGTTGTGGTATAGTCTCTTCCTGCAGCACCAACATCCCATAAGGGTGCCAGTTCAAATCCTGGCTGTTCCACTTTTGATGCAGCTCCCTGCTGATGGTCTTGGAAAGTGGTGGAAAATGGCCCAAGTGCTTGGGCCCCTGCACCCACGTGGAAGACCTGGAAGAAGCTCCTGGCTCCTGACTTCAGATTGACCCAGCCCCAGCTACTGTGGCTATATGGGGAGTGAACCAGCAGATGGAAGCCCTCTCTCTGTCTCTCCTTCTTTCTCTATGTCTCTAACTCTATCTTTCAAATAAAAAAAAATCTTTTTTTTTTAAAAAAATGTAAGTACCTTGCCAGCACCGCAGCTCACTAGGCTAATCCTCCACCTGCGGTGCCGGCACCCCGGGTTCTAGTCCCAGTCGGGGCCCCAGATTCTGTCCCGGTTGCTCCTCTTCCAGTCCAGCTCTCTGCTGTGGCCCAGGAGTGCAGTGGAGGATGGCCCAAGTCCTTGGGCCCTGCACCTGCATGGGAGACCAGGAAAAGCACCTGGCTCCTGACTTCGGATCAGTATGGTGCGCCAGCCACAGTGCGCCGGCCACAGCCGCCATTGTGGGGGTGAACCAACGGAAAAAGGAAGACCATTCTCTCTGTCTCTCTCTCTCACTGTCCACTCTGCCTGTCAAAACAACAACAACAACAAAAACAACAACAGAAAAAAAAACTAAGTACCCTCATCACTCAATATGTACTGGGGACTTGTTCCCGGACCCACAAAGATACCAAGTCCCTCATATAAAATGCATAGTATTTGCCTATGACACATGGACATCCTTCATAGGTTTAATTATGGCTAGATTACTTACAATAGCTAGTACAATGTACATATTATGTAAATAGCTACTGTAGTGTATTTATTTGTGAAATAATGATAAGAAAAAACTCTGCACATGTTTAGTAGAGTTGCAAGTTGTTTTTCCAAATGTATTAAACCACGAAAGGTCAAATCTGTCCCTAACCCAGATATGGAGGGCTGATTGTGTTCCTCCTAATAAACCTGTAGCATGTGTTAGGAAACCATTCTGCATGTATCCCTTGTGTTTCACATATCACGTGAGTGGAGATCCTGACAGCTTTTGTTCTGACTTTCTTTTGTACAAAGAACAAGCATGGAAAATCGAGACAGCACCTTCCTCTGGAGGAAGGAACAGGTTTATTTGCCATCTCCCTAGGGCAAGCTGGGTAAGCTTGCTTGTAGCCCATTATAAAAGACTGTGGAGTCCTTTGTGGCATGGAGGGTTAAGATACTGCTTACAACACTGTAATCCCTTAACGGAGTGCTGGTTTGAGTCCTGGCAGCTCTGCTTCCAATCCAGCCGCCTGCTAATGTACCTGGTAAGGCAGCAGAAAATCGCCCAGGTACATGGGTCCCTGCCTCTCTTGTGGGAGTCTTGAATGGAGTTCATTGCTCCTGGCTTCAGCCTGGCTAAACTGTGACTGCTGCAGCCTTTTGGGAAGTGAAGTAGAGATTGGAAGACCTCTGTCTCTCTCTCTCTCTTTCTCTCTTACTCTCCCTCTCTCTCTGTAACTCTATCTTTCATATACATATATATATATTTAAAAACAAAAAAAATGTGGGATTTTTAACCTCAGGTTTCTCAGCTACAATGCAAACCCACTGTGCTCTGAGCATCTAGGTGAGCTGTTCTGCATCAGCCCTACAGGATGGTGGGAAAGTGGCAACAACAGGAACATGTTTGGTTAATAGACCCCTTTATCTCCGAACCTGAGGTCTCATGACTTCTGCTAGCATCAACAGAACTGTGGCAGGCTCACTTGTCCGCTTGCAAGTAGGGTCAAATCTCAGACCCTGTCCAGTGCTTGTCAGGATGTTAGGAAGAAAAGCACACTCATCTAATTGCTAGAGTCTGTATCATTCAGATGTCATTTAGAGGTGTAGAGCACGAAATAAACAAGGCAGCCAACTTTCAATTCTCTAGGCACTGAGGCCTAAGTTCCAATTTCTCATGTGCCTCCCAGCATGAGTTATGCTATTCTAGCCTGCAGAACAGAATTCAGTGAAGACATCAAAAATTTGTGGTTCAAATTTTACCCTGAGAACATATTAGTATTCTTTTATGTAGGTGGGTAAACTGATGTGAGTATGCTTTTGCTGGAGGGCCAAATCTAAGGAAGGTTTTTTTGTCTTTGTTTTATTTTTTTATGTGCAAGGGTGGTTGTGTTTTATTTAAAACACAATAGGAAATATGGTGAACATTATGAAGGCCCCACAAATCCTATGTTGTACCCCAAAGTTGAAGGAACAGGAAAAATGAACTCAGGGGAAGTGTGGGCATCATCAAATATCTGAAGCCCTGTTAGGAGGGAGCCTGTTAGACTTGGCTCCAGAGCATGGCACTTGCTCCAAAAGATGCAATCACCAAAGAAGGGGCATTCAGCTGAGGCTGAAGAAGAGGGTCTCACACTGCAATAGGTGGCCTCAGGGGGCAGTGTTTGCCTCACCGTGGGAAGAATTACGATAGGAGCAGGGTGACTTAATCCGTTTTAAGGTTTCCTAACAGTTTAATGCAAAATGAGTATTGATATTAGATTATGTTAACACCTATAGTATTGATGTTGCTTCACTCGCTGCTTTGCACAACAGAAGATGCTCTTTCTGTTTGAATTTGCTTCATCTCTTGACAGATGGTCTACGTTTTATTGACAACAGCCACCATTTTTCTCTGAACCCATTTCTGCATTTTATACTCATATGGCCATGGTATTTGATACATCATCAAAACATGATTCTCACTGGTACATCCATCTCCCAGTAATGCAATAATAATTATTCATCATAGACAAGATTATTGATCATTTTCTGTGCTTATCACTTCCCATGATGTGTTCCATTGTATTTGCACAACAAGCCCTGAATACTGCACCACATGACTTCATTTTACAGATGAGGAAACTGAGGCTTAGGGCAGCATGTGGCATAAAAGCCACATATTTAAGTTCTAGAGGCAAATTTGGCTCCCAAGCAGGCTTATTTCTTATCACCCACACATTAAAGACACAAAGTCAAATGTGGAGGGAAAAAATCTAGCAAGTTGCTAAGGAGACAAGAGATGTGGTAATTTTCCTATGGTGTTAGAGGAAAAGATGTATGTGCTTCTCCCAGGATATCAAAGTAATCCAAGTGCTATTTGTTCATTTCTGTACATTGTGATGTTACAGCTGGGTCTCTCTGGATTATTGTAAATGATGAACATTTCACAACACAGACAGTATGGGAATGCTTTGTAAAGACAATTTGGCTGTGTTTGCTGACACTTTGGAGTGTGCTGTTCAAAGGGATCAAGCAAGTTTAAAAAAGCAAAAGATATCTAACTGCTGTTCAAAACCTGTACTCTTTGTACATGGGGCAACCCTTAGCATGGCACAGGCTTTTTTGTCACAGAATATGACTATGTTGCAGTTATGTAATATTTCAGAGGAGGTCAAAGCTGGACATGTGGCACTTCCTTTTCAGGACTGAAGACTCAACACAAATGGAGTTCAAAGATAAAATATTTATGCCTTTAGACTCAGCCAAAGGATTATTTATTTTTGTGATTACAGCTCTGGTGACAAGCACCTGATTAAAGCCTATTAAAAGTTTATGTAAAAAACAACACTAGGGGCCAGTGATGTGGCTTAGTCAGTAGAGCCATAGTCTGTGATACCGGCAACCCTTATAGGTACTGTTCCTGTCCCTGTTGCTCCACTTATTATTCAGCTCCCTACCAATGTTCTTGAGAGAACAACAGAAGATGGCCCAAGTACTTGAGCCCCTGCATCCAGTTGAGTTCAGCCTGGCCCAGTCCCAGCTGTGTCAGCCATTTGGAGAGTGAACCAGTAGATGGAAGATCTTTCTCTCTCTCTCTCTCTCTGTTTCTCTCTCTCTCTCTTTGTCCCCAATAAATAAATAAATAAATAAATCTTTAAGAAAACACTCTTACAACATGAAAAAACATTTTAAAAAATGGCTTTAAAAGAGGCACAACCTTCTGTGATCCTAGTATTTTCAAAATCATTGAAAGGCTATGGTTTCTAGATGGCTTACACTTAGGGCTGGCAAACTGAAACCAAATAGTAAATATTTTCTGCTTTGTGAGCCACATAATCTCTGTTGTTACTGCTCAGCTCTGTAACTGTCTTGTGAAAGCAGCTGTAGATAATGTGGAAGCAAATGAGCGTGCTTGTGATCTGACAAAACTTTGTTTATGGACCATGAAATCTGAATTTCAAATTATTTTCAGTGTCACAAAATATTATTCTTTCCTTTGTTTTTTTTTCCCATTATTAAAATGTATAAAATTCATCCTTGACTCACAGGCCACACAAAACAGGAAGAAGACTGCAGGTGACTGATTGTAGAACCCAGTTTCCCCTGGATTCAGCCTGGCTGTCCCATGTAGTGCAAGCACCTCAGAGTGTGAGGTTGAAGACCTTGCTCTTGACACGTTTCCACCTTTTCTTTCTAGATCCTCTCGTCACTCATGAACTTCCCAGAATATACTTGCTCCCAGTGAGAAGAAGTCAGTACAGTCCTGCATGCATTAACATCAGGGGCATGTTCTGAGAAGTGTGTCATTGTTGTGCAGACATTACAGAGTGTACCTGCACACTCACCAAGATGGTATATGTCCATCATTCCATGTGGCCTATTGATGCAATCAAGAGATGCACTACACATGAGATGGATGAGGCTGCTGCCCTTATAACACAGCAAAGTGTTCTTTTTTAAGTAACCATATATACCGTATACTTTGCGTTTCTGTGTGGGCACAAACTGATGAGGTCCTTACTAATTATATACTGAATTGATCTTCTGTATATAAAGAGAATTGGAAATGAAAAAAAAAAAACAACCTGGTGTTAAAATGGAAATGGCATAGAAAATTAATTAATTTGAAAAAAAAAATTATGTAGGATCTCTGTCTTTAATGTGCTGTACATTGCTATTTAATGCTATAATTAGTAATCCAATGGTAGTTTTTTCACTTTGTGTTGCTATATGGGCAAAACGTTGAAATCTTTACCTAATATATACTAAACTGATCTTCTGTATACAAAAAAAAAAAAAAACTTTTCAAACATGTATATTCAATTGTGTACTGTTTCTGAATGCATGGCTGTCTTCTGGGAGACAGTTCTTCTGTAGATTTAATGAATATGTAGATAGCTATAATTATGCCAGTGACTGAAATTCATAAAGCCTAAGGAGGCTATTCCATCTCCACTAAATGCTGATAGTGCAGCTCAGTGAATAAACAAAAAAATGAATATTAATATAAACACTTGACTCCAATACATACTTGACTGCCAAAGACATATTTCAAAAAATACACACAGAAAGGTGAAGTGTTGATTACACTGATTTATCACATGAGATATTCGTGTAGATAAACCTGTTTCTCTTTAATGTTAGTCTGGGCAGTTAAGTATAGTGAGACTACTTTCTTTAGATGTTACTGCTATTCACTATTAAAATCTGCAATTTCTCTCTACATGATCAGTTCAAAAATTTTAACAGGTACAGAAATATGATCAGAGGGGGGAGCGGCAAGATGGTGGAATAGGAAGGGAGCACACTGATAGTCCAGGAAGAGACAGTTTAATAAAAGTGGAGATACTGCAGGTTCAAGGAAGAGTAGGGGAAGAAACAGCAGAGGAAACTCTTCCAGAACTAATGATTCACAGTGGACCTGCGTGGAGAGCGTGGGAGCCCAACTTCGGGACACAAGCAGCAGAATCAACACACCAGCGCTGGAACGCAAGATGAGCAGAACCTCAATAGCCCGAGACGCCAGTGGAAAAAAAAAAAAAAAAAAAAAAAAAAAAGAGATGCACTACACATGAGATGGATGAGGCTGCTGCCCTTATAACACAGCAAAGTGTTCTTTTTTAAGTAACCATATACTCTAAACTAACAACTAAAAGTATAGTATGATAAACACATAAACCAGTAACACCATCCTCTTCTATCATTATCAAGTACTACATGTACCGTACATAATTGCATATGTTGCACTTTCATAACTAGCAGTGCAGTATGTCTGTGTACACCAGTGGCACCACAAACATGGGAGTAATATGTGACACCAGGACATTAGGACAACAATGACTCCGCTGGGCACCAAGAATTTTTTCAGCTCCATTATAAGCTATGGAACCTGCCATGTATACATGATCTTTTTTTGGCCCAAATTTCATCATGTGGTTCATGACTGTATATGCAGTAGGCACCAAAGGCCCTGCTGGTTCTAAGTACCCAATAGCAGTGCAGAGTTGCATGTGTTATTCTCTTTTCTTTAACTCTCTCAGTGATTCTAGGATTGCTACTGAGTTTAATGCAAGCCAGATTTCGAGGTCATCTCAACCTGACAGTTTCGTAGCAAAACCAGGGTCTGCCTCACCGTTGGTTTAGGGAAGCACCTCTGTGATGGAGCCCTCAGACAGCTGCTCCATCACCTTGTATTGAAGGACTCATTTCCTAACCTCGCTTGCTGTTGGTGGAGGCTGTGTGACTGGATTTGGCCCATGGGATGAAGACAAATGCCATTTACAGTCCTGCTTCCTAAAACATCCAAAATGATCTCATATGCTCTCTTTTTCACCCAGCTAGAAATAAAGAGGGAACAGATACTGGAGCTTTACAATGGAAAGAGCCACAGTATATAAAGAGAGACACCCCAAAGTGCTGCCTGGTCCACGCTGGACATTGATTAAGTATGAAATTAACTATGACTGTTTTGAGCTACTGAGATTGGAACTTTATTTTTTTAGGCCAGTTATCATTAATTACCCTAATATAGCTTTGCATTCCTTCCCAAGACTTCATTCAACTACTTCTCATTGTCTTTGATGGGGTTTACTGGGCATCTCTCCTATTGCAATAGTTGCACATTTGTGGCTTATGATTATAAAGCTCACAAAACCTAGTAATAACACTCCTGGTCATTTGTTTCAGAGAAATAAAAATTCACACCGGGAACAAAAATCCATACTTCAATGTTCTTAGGTAGCCTTATTTGCAATAGCCAAAACCTGAAAACACCCTGAATGTCTTTCAACAGGTGAATGCTAAACAAACGATGGTACACCCATACCATGGAATGCTACTCCAGACTAAAAAGGAATGAACTATTGATAAATGCAATGACATGGGCAGATTTCAGCATCACTATGCTGAATAAATAAAAACCAATCTCAGAAAGTCACATATTGTATTATTCCATTCATATAAAACATTCTTGCCATGACAAAATTATAGTGAAGGAGGTTTATTGCTGTAGTGATTGGTGGCACTAGGTTTTAGAGGTGGTAAGAGTGGGAGAGAGGATGGGTGTGGCCTTGTCGAAAGGCAAAGGAGGATTTTTGGTGATAGATTTTTTTTATATTGATTGTAGTGGTGATTTTATAAATCCACACATGTCGTAAAATTACATTAAGTTACACATGCACATTGTACTGATGTCAAGTCCCTGGTTTTGACATTGTCTTATAACTATAAAATGGAGCTATTGAGGGAATCTAGGTAAAGAGTATAGGGACCTCTCTATACTCTTTTTGCAACTTCCTGTCAATCTGTAATTATTACAAAAGAGTAATCATTCATTCACTGAGTCCTTACTCCACAGTGAGGCTCCAAGTGGCTTCCTTGTGTTATCACAGTGATCTTCACAGTAACCTTGCAGGGTGGGTGTTTTCATCCTTGTCACACAAATGAGGAAAATGAGGATTCCAAAGGTGGAATAACACAATAAATCCCAGGCAGTTAGAAAGCAATGGAGTAAAAAATCCAGATCAGTTTATGTTCTTCCATGCACCCTGTTCTTCACACTTTACTGTTTATAGAACTTTATGGGAAAATATTTATAATATTTATTTTATTTATTTGAAAGAGTTACAGAGAGAGAGAGAGAGTGGGAGAGAGAGAGAGATTCCCCTGGTTTGCTCCCTAAATTATTGCAACTGCAACTATGCTACGACTAGGACAGGTCCAGGCAGAGGCCAGGAACCTGGAACTCCATGTGGATCTCGCACATGGATGGTAGGGGCCAAGGAACATGGGCCATCTTCTGCTTCCTCCCCAGATACGTTGGCCGGGAGCCAAATCCAAAGTGGAACAGCTGGGACTCAAACTGCTGCTTATATAGGATGCCGATGTCACAGGGGATGCTGGCATCACAGGTTGCAGCTTAACCCTCTGTGTCATAATGCCTGCCCCAAGAACAGCTTTTGGTGATATATGATGAACTTTGTTTTCACAATAAAGCAAAAGAAAAATGACAGAACTTGAAAGACTCGATGCCAGGAAGGGGCTCTGTGCTAAACTCCAGCATGTAGAAATGGGTATGTAACAGGTATCAGGCCCAGTTTCACAATTCCATCTTTCAAAATGCAAGCAGAACATAAATGCTCATGCACATTTAACAATATTATTCATTAATTATGGTCCATTTTTCCTCACCTAATGAGTCAATTAAGAACTTCCTTCCCAAGCAGGAAGTTAATTTTATTTATTTACTTTTTGCTTTACATTTCTGTTTATGTTGTATATCCAGAAAAGCATGTAAGACCATTTTTCCATAAATGCAAACAGAAAGATTCTGGGAATTTGAAACAATTTCATTTATCATTATCATCATTATTATCATATTATCATTTAGAGGCATGCATTTGAACACATGCAATGGGCTCTATGCATTGCGTGGTGGGGGCTGACTGAGCAATGCTCCCCTCGGGCCACTTGAGCAGACAGTCTGGTAGCTGGTAGTGGGATTTGTGATAGCATCCCATAGAGAGTGTGAGCGACTTCATGCTGGGCTCCAGCACTGCCACTGGGGGAAACCTGTGGGATTTGAAGAGTGCTAAATGGATTTGTTTGCAAGAGCCCCACTGGGTGAGCGATACTGGTTTTGATCATTTGCATGGTGTAGCTAGGCTGCCAGTGACAATGAGGAACAGTTGCAAGCTGAGAGCAAAAATCTGCAATGACCAAGAAAGGGTGGTATTTAATTTTAAGAGAAAGGAGATGAAGGAAATAATCTGTCCAGAATCCTTACCTTCTATGCCTAAAACCAAAGCATCATTACTGATTCTGTCTTTTCTCTTACGCCTTACAAGTATTTTGCTAGCAAGCCTATCATTTCTACCTCTTTGCACATATTTCCAAAAATATTTCTGTTTTCATGATCCTGTTTTTGTAAGTTCCTAGCTGAACTATTAACTGTTCTCTTTGCTCTCTCTGTTGTCTACCTGCAATTTGTGCAGCCAGAGCTATCTTCTTATAATGAAATCCAATCAAATGATTCTTCTCTTAAAAATCTACAAAGGGCATATGTAATTCAGATGTGTTGGAATATGTCCCTCAAAAGCTTCATATGTTAGAATCTGGGCCCTCAACATGGCAATACCATTGTGGGACCTTTAAGGATGGGGCCTCATGGGACCTCCAGAGATCAGCTAGAAGCTTGCCTTCACAAGGGACTGTGGGATTCCAGCCTCTCACTGGCTTTCCCTGGCTTTCTGTTATGATATGTGATCTTCCTTCCCATAGCTACTTCCACCAGGATGTGACAGACAAGGGCAGTTTCACAGGGGCACCATGCCATTGAACCTCCTTAACTTGGTGCTCAATAAACGTATTTTCTTCTTCTTCTTCTTCTTCTTCTTCTTCTTCTTCTTCTTCTTCTTCTTCTTCTTCTTTTTTTTTTTTTGACAGGCAGAGTTATACAGTGAGAGAGAGACAGAGAGAAAGGTCTTCCTTCCATTGGTTCACCCTCCAAATGGCCGCTAGAGCCGGCGCGCTGCGCCAATCCGAAGCCAGGAGCCAGGTACTTCCTCCTGGTCTCCCATGCGGGTACAGGGCCCAAGCACTTGGGCCGTCCTCCACTGCCTTCCTGGGCCACAGCAGAGAGCTGGACTGGAAGAGGAGCAACCGGGACAGAATCCGGTGCTCCAACTGGGACTAGAACTTGGGGTGCCAGCACCACAGGCGGAGGATTAGCCAAGTGAGCCACGGCGCCGGCCACCTATTTCCTTTACAATATTAGCCTGCCTCAAATATTTTGTTATAGTCATGAGAAGCAGACCAATACAATATCCCCCCTCATTTTTAATGAAATCTAAACTTCTAACCATGTATGTAAGATTCTACAAAATTGGCCTGCTATCTGTCCCTCCAAGTTTATCATCTATAGATGTGCTCCTTCCTCTTCCTATTCTTGACACACTGACCTTCATTCTGCTTCTCAATCATGCCAAATCAGTTCTGCCACAGGGCCTTTGCATGTTCACTTCTCCCTGAAGCATTCTCCCAGAGGATCATCACGTACCATGTTCCTGGCTTTAATCATGCCACCTATGAAATTTCTTCTTTTCAGAAAGCTGTCCCTCGACCATAATAAATATATTTAAAGTAGCTTCCTTCCCATAGTCTCCTTCCTATAGTTCTCATTCAGTTTTCTTTTTGGCATCTAGCACTACTTGATATTAAGCTCTGCGTTTAAAAAAATTGCTTTTTGTCCGGCGCCGTGGCTCAGTAGGCTAATCCTCTGCCTTGCGGCGCGGCACACGGGGTTCTAGTCCCGGTCGGGGCACCGATCCTGTCCCGGTTGCCCCTCTTCCAGGCCAGCTCTCTGCTGTGGCCAGGGAGTGCAGTGGAGGATGGCCCATGGGAGACCAGGAGAAGCACCTGGCTCCTGCCATCGGAACAGCGCGGTGCGCTGGTCGCAGCGCGCCTACCGCGGCGGCCATTGGAGGGTGAACCAGCGGCAAAAAGGAAGACCTTTCTCTTTGTCTCCCTCTACTGTCCACTCTAACTGTCAAAAATTTAAAAAAAAAAAAAAGTTAAAAAAATTGCTTTTTACCGGGAACTCCAATAAAATATAAGCTCTTGATGGACTTGGGGGCTGCCTGATTTGTTTACTGCTGGCTGTATCCTGAACACCTAGAATATTGTCTGGGAGGGAATAAGCTCTATGTTTTGCTTGTAGAGTGAAATGAACAAATAAGCAGTGCTGTGCCCATCAACACGTGCCTTTTAATTCCAACAGAGGGTTGACACTTCTCTGTGTTTATATCTTGTGCTTGTGTGTTTGCATGCAAAAGAAGTATGTGCAGACATCTGAGCTAAAGCTGGTTTGTTATCAAGGGCTGCTTGTTCTCAGAGACCCTGTATGTGTTCTCTGAATGAACTGTCTGTGCTGTTGGCCTCTTGCTGTGTTCTGGTCCTTGCTGCCTGGTCTGTTTCACCAGCTTCTAGGTTCCCTGTGTTGACTTTGGTCCTGCAAACCTGGCTGATGACTGAGCTCTAGCTGTCTGGGTGGCAGGGGACGTTTAAGGCAGAAGGGCCCCCATGCTTGGCTGACCCTCCAGTTTCACCTTGTTCTTGTTAATGTGTCTGAGTCACTCTGAGCCTTTAGCTTCCATCTAAACATTGAGTCCAGCCTGGCCTCCCCTTTCACCCCCTCATATACAATATTCTATGCTACCATCTTGAATGAGCACCTTCTCAGGGAAAGCCCTCTGAGACCCTTCATTAAGATTTATTTGGAGCCGGTGCCACGGCTCAATAGGCTAATCCTCCGCCTGCGGTGCTGGCACCCGGGGTTCTAGTCCCGGTCGGGGCGCCGGATTCTGTCCTGGTTGCCCCTTTTCCAGTCCAGCTCTCTACTGTGGCCTGGGAGTGCAGTGGAGGATGGCTCAAGTCCTTGGGCCCTGCACCTGCATGGGAGACCAGGAGAAGCACCTGGCTCCTGGCTTCGGATCAGTGTGGTGCGCCGGCCGCAGTGGCCATTGAGGGGTGAACCAACGGCAAAGGAAGACCTTTCTCTCTGTCTCTCTCTCTCACTGTCCACTCTGCCTGTCAAAAAAAAATATTTATTTGGGATCTGAACTAGAAAATCTAGTATCAGAGCAGAAGAAATGTTGTGTAACTGCATCACTTACCACTGTCTACCAAAGTTCTTTTTACTGTCTGAAAGTGCCCAGTTGCTCTAGGCCTGTGCAGATTATCAAATTCAAGCACTAAAAAAAAACTTGAGGGGGGTGTCTAGGGGCTGGCACTGTGGTGTAGTGGATAAAGCTGCCGGCTGCAGTGCTGGCATCCCAAATGGGGGCCGGTTTGAGTTCTGGTTGCTCCACTTCTGATCTAGCTTTCCGCTATGGCCTGCGAAAGCAGTAGAAGATGGCTCAAATCTTTGGACCTCTGCACCCATGTGGGAGACCCCAAGGAAGCTCCTGGCTTCGGATCAGCACAGCTCTGGCCCTTGCAGCCATCTGGGGAGTGAACCAATGGATAGAAGACTTCTCTCTCTTCCTCTCTCTCTCTCTCTCTCTCTCTCTCTCTCTGTGTAACTCTGACTTTCAAATAAAATAATAATTAAAAAAACTACTCTAGGGGAATTCAGATGGTGATACACAGATCTGAACACCAGCACCATCCTTTAAGTTTGTTCTGCTCACTAGGCTTCTAGATTCATTTCTTGAAATCAAGAATCTTGAGCTTGGGACCAGCATTGTGCTATAGCAGGTTGAGCAGCCTGTGATACCAGCAACCCATATGAGCACTGATGAAGTCCTAGCTGCTCCATTTCCAATCCAGCTTCCTGCTATTGTGCCTGGCAAAGCAGCAGAAGAGGCCTGAGTACTTGAGCTCCTGCTGCCCATGTGGGAGACCTGGATGAAGTTCCAGACTCCTGGCTCTGGCCTGGCCCAGGCCTTCTCTCTCTTTATCTCTCCCTCTCTCTCTCTCTCTCTCTCTCTCTCTGCAACTGCTTTTCAAATAAATAAATAAATCTTTAAAAACTGGAATTTTTTGTGGAAATCTTCCTTCCCAGGTACTCTTGTGAATATTTGGCACTAGGATTGTTTGGACAACTGAGACATTGTCCATGTACCTGAGCCAACTTCTGAGAATCTTTGTGATGGAGAACATTCAGGCACTATGAACTTGCTTCTTTTCATTGCACATGAGAAAGTGGAAATGTGCCAGAGACATATCCTGGTACCTCTCCAGAGCTCCTTCAAAGCTTACCAGACCTCACCAACTGACTTGGGTTTGAGAAAACATCACAAATCTTGATAATGGAGCAAAACTACATAGGAGGTCCTTTTACTGTAGGGGGCTCTGTCAGATTCTGTTTATAAATGCCTTATAAATGCCAAAGGTGCTACAACAGGACAAGGGACACAAAGAATGATTATGTGGAACTGTCGTAAAAGAGTTAATTTATAAAATGTCATGGATTTTAGTACTAGTTATAGCATCACTTCACATTAGACAACACATTAAGGACAGATCCCACATGGGATGTAAGTACACAGTGATTCCTGTTGCTGACATAACAATTTGACACTCCTGTTCATGGCGTCAGTAATCTCCCTAGGCTCTAGTCATGAGTTGTCAGGGCTATGGAAGCCTTTAGAGTTCACAGACTTTGATCTTATTCCGATAGGGTCATAGTCAAAGTGGAAGTTCTCTCCTCCCTTCGGAGAAAGGTACCTCCTTCTTTGATGGACCCATTCTTTCCACTGGGATCTCACTCACAGAGATCTTTCATTTAGGTCTTTTTTTTTTTTTTCCATGGTATCTTGGCTTTCCATGCCTACAATACTCTCATGGGCTCTTCAGCCAGATCCGAATGCCTTAAGGGCTGATTCTGAGGCCAGAGTGTTGTTTAGGACATCTGCCATTCTATGAGTCTGCTGTGTATCCCGCTTCCCATGTTGGATCCTTCTCTCCCTTTTTGATTCTATCAGTTAGTATTAGCAGACACTTGTCTTGTTTGTGTGATCCCTTTGACTCTCAGACCTATCAGAGCCATCAATTGTGAACTGAAATTGATCACTTGGACTAGTGAGATGGCATTGGTGCATGCCACCTTGATGGGATTGTATTGGAATCCCCTGGCACATTTCTAACTCCACCATTTGGGGCAAGTCCGATTGAGCATGTCCCCTATTGTACATCTCCTCCCTCTCTTTTTCCACTCTGAAATTTAACAGGGATCACTTTTCAGTTAAAATTTAAACACCTAAGAATAATTGTGTGTTAATTACAGAGTTCAACCATTAGTACTAGAACAACAACAACAACAAATACTAAAAAGGATAAAGTATTACATTGTACATCTAGAGTCAGGACAAGAGCTGATCAGGTCATTGTTTCTTATAGTGTCCATTTCACTTCAACAGGTTTCCCCTTTGGTGCTCAGTTAGTTGTCACCGATCAGGGAAAACAACTGATATTTGTCTCTTTGGGCCTGGCTTAATTCACTCAGCATGATGTTTTCCAGATCCCTCCATCTTGTTGCAAATGACCGGGTTTCATTGTTTCTTACTGCTGTATAATATTCTATGGAGTACATGTCCCATAATTTCTTTATCCAGTTTACTGTTGATGGGCATTTGGGTTGGTTCCAGGTCTTAGCTATTGTGAATTGAGCTGCAATAAACATTAATGTGCAGATGGCTTTTTTATTTGCCAGCTGATTTCATAGAACTAGGCTTTACACTTTGAATTGGTAATAGCTTAGCATGCTTATATCTATGAATAGGTAATTAAAAGTTATACAATCCTGTCTATTTACAAACCTTGAATCATAGATTGACTATGATAAGGGGAATTTTATTAAGTCATGGAGTACTGGCCCTTATTTCTATGTTCAGATAGGATTCGACCTTCAGTATCATGGCAAATAAGTACAGCCATGCACCGCAGAATGGATGCCCATATACAATGGTGGTCCCCTAGGTTACATCACCTACTGATGTGTGGCCATCTGTTTGTTTAGGCACCTTCTGTGATGTACACACAATGATGAAGTCATCTAACTATGCATTCCTTAGAAGTTATCCCATCATTACACTACACACGAGTGTATCTACTCAAATGAGGGAAAGACCCGTGGCATTTTTGCCATTTTTCTTTATACTCATTAAAGAATTCTATCTGAAGTTGCAGTTTTTTCTGGTGTCAATGTGAAATCACACCATCTACTTCTTACTTTCAAAGGTAATTTTCATTTTATGTTGCAATACATTTTTTGGAAAGAATGTGTTAAATAGTATTGTAAGGTGAGAAATGAATAGGTGAAAAGCAAGAAGTAAAAGCTTATCGCAAATTAGGTGTGTATTACATCAAACAGAAAATGCTAAATACAAGATTTTAATAGGCAGTGCTATTATGTGAACATGATTTGGCTCCCGAACTTGTGCAGATGTTTAATTTCCAAAGTCATAAAAATTGTAAATTTATTCATTTATTTGAAAGGCAGAGTTACAAAGAGAGAAACAGAAATTTCCAGTCCTTAAAGTCTGAACACTGACTAATAATACTTTGAGAGAGAATTATCTAAAATTAACAGCAGAAATAGCTCACTGTGAGAATGAATATCTACTGAGCACTCCATAGATAAAATAAAAACTTTTTGAAGTAGGCAGAATAGTTATTGCTGATTTACAGATAAAATGGAACAACTTTTCCAGGGCATCCGGCTACTCTAGAGAGAAGCAGGATTTGAATGTAGGCTTCCCCAAGTTCCTCACTGCTGATGAGGACATGGGTACGAGGAAACAACTGTCTTGTGTTGATCCATTTGGGAAGTAAGTGGTGAGAAATGTGGAAGCATTGAGAGCCATGGTTCTCAGATTTTATATTTCATTGACTCATATTAGTGTTTTTGAAAGAAGAAATCAACATAGAGTTCCTAGGATATATTCAGGAGCTTCAAAAACTTCATGGAAAAAACGAGATTAAAAGATAAGTTAATTTTGTGGCAAAAAATTAAAATCAATGCATAGCTTTTCCATAACACACATTTTTATAAACTTTTGAAATCACCTTGTATTATGTCAAGTGAAACTATCACTTCTCAGCCTTTCGGCTAAGATCAAGTGTGTGAAGTGAAACTAATTTTAAAAACTTCCATCCATTTCTGCTATTTTTGCACAAAATAGCATATTTTAACATGAGAATGTGTAGGAAGGACATCTATTTACAATAAAAGAAAATCTTTTAAATTAAATAAACTTAACTTTATGAAAATCTTATTCCAGAAATCTTTTCTCTTTTCTGACAGAACAGCTGACTCATGAAATCATCATCATGGGTCAGCAGTGATGTCCAGACCAGCTTCTCTAAAACACTAGTTAGAGGACAATGGAGAAATCCACCAGTGAAAGACCAGAAAAGTGAGACACCTATCACCTGGGAGAAGATCTCTGTGGTGGAGTCTGCTTGGGATTCTTTGAGCTTGTATCTGGGTGGCAATGTCTCTTTCAAGACCTGGGAATTCAACTATGATTTCCTTTAGCAGGTTCTCAATGCATTTTTCTTTTTCTTCTCCTTCAGGAATACCTATAACATGATTATTTGGTCATTTAATGATATCTCATATTTCATGTAGACTTTGTTCATTCCTTATAATTATTTTCTCTCTGTTTCTGTCTGATTGGGTTATTTCAAAATTGTTATCCTCGAGGGCAGAAATTCTTTTCTCAATCTGGACTATTCTGCCATTAAAGCTCTCAACCATTTGTTTTATTTTCCTGATTGAACATTTCATCTCCAAAATTTCTATTTGGTTCTCCTTAATAAGTTCTATCTCCTTAGTAATATCTTCATTTTTGTCCCTCATTGATTTTCTCATTTCTTTAATCTATCTGTATTTTCTTGTATCTCATTGAGTTTCCTTACAATCATTATTTTGAATTCTATATCAGTCGTTTCATGGATTTCCTTCAGTTCAGTATCTAATTCTGGAGGATTATTGTGTTTTTTTGGAGGTATTATGCTACCTGTTTCTTCAAGTCTCTGTGTCCCTGTGTTGGCATCTGCCCATATGCTGTGTTCATTCCTTCTTCTTTATGGAGTACGTTTTATCATAAAAGAGGTTATGGTTTAGCTGGAATGCAGGGTTTCACTTGGCTTGTTGCTTTAGCTTTGATTCTAGATGAGCCCAGCAGTGTAGTCTCTGAGTGATTTACTTTGTCTTAATCAGTATCAGCTGTGTCTATAAGTGACACAGTGGTCTAGTCTCCTGCAGTCCATTAGGATAGAAATGTGGCTTTGAGGTGAATAACAGTTTCCTTGGGTGTGTATCTTTGGTCCACAGAGAGTTCAGTGTCAGTCTTATTGGTGAATATGATACCCAGGGACCTATTCTTGGTGCTAAAGTAGACAAAGCTGGGTGCCTCCTTGTACTATTGGCAAGAGTAAGTGATGCTGGGACTAGTGGCACCATTTGCTATGGCTCTCAGACTGTGTGATACAGATGGACCTTTCCTCAGATCCTGCTAGGAGAATCCAACTGATGATGTGTCTTATAATACTAACAGCTCTAGTCCTAGGACTAGGGGATGTGAACTGGACCCTGTTCCAGTCCTACAGGTGACTACAAAGTATACAGGAGATTTTATTTTAGAAGATATGAGTCCAGAGAGGTGGACTGTAGTTAGTTTCTTCCCTATATACTTTGGGTGGATTCCAGTGGCACAGAGAAATTTGGAATGAATTGTTACAGTCCTGGTGTTGCAGGGTGTAGTGGGGTGATGACTCAGATCTCCTAGGGTAGGAGTGGGTTTTTTATGGGCTGCTTCTGGTGTTATTTCCCAGAAGCTAAGGTGAATCCCCTTACAGTACCTGACTTGAAAGCATACTACAAAGCTATAGTAATTAAAGCAGCATAATGTTGTCATAAAAACCAATACATAGATCAGCAGAGCACAATAGGAAGTCCAGAAGTTAATCCACATAAATACAGCCAACTGATTTTTGACAAAAATGCTCAGACCATACAGTGGAGTAAAGATAATCTTTTCAACAAATGGTGCTGGCAAAACCGGATGTGTGTGTGTGTGTGTGTATGAGTGAAATTAGATCCATACTTCTCATCATGTCCAAAAATTAATCAAGATGGATCAAAGACCTAAATTTAAGATCTGAGACTATGAAATTGCTAGAAGAAAGCATAGGGGAAACACTCCAAGACATTGGTGTAGAGGACAATTTCTTGGCCCAGACCCCCAAAAGCATAGGCAACAAAGGCAAAAAACTAAGCAAATGGAACTATACTAAACTCAGAGCCTTTGCACAGCAAAGGAAACCATCGATAGAGTAAAGAGACATCCAAGAGAATGGGAAAAATATTAGCAAACTACTATTTGCAAAGGATTAATATCCCAAATATATCCACAATTTAAAAAACTCAACAAAAAACACAACCAAACCAATTGAGAAATAGGCAAATAGTCCTCAAAAGAAGAAATAAAATGGCCAAAAAATATATGAAAAAAAAAATGCTCAACTTCACTAGCCATTAGGGAAATGTAAATCCAAACCACAATGAAATATTCCTTCACCCCTGTCAGAATCACTAAATCTAAGACACAGAGAGTAACAAATACTGACACAGATGTGGACAAAGGGGAACACTTCTACAGTGTTGGTGGGAATGTAAGTTAATGCAGTCCCTGTGGAAAACAGTGTGGAGATGTCATCAAAAATTAGAAATAGATTTGTCATATGATTCAACAATCCCACTACTGGGTATATACCCAAAGGATTTGAATACCATGTATCACCAGCATATTTACAGCAGCACTATTCAAAATAACCTAAATGTGGAATCAACCAAGGTGTCCATCAACAGATGAACAGATAAAGAAAATGTGTTATATACACACACTGGAATATTATTCAGCTCTAAAAGAGAATGAAATTCTGCCATTTGCAGGAAAATGGACACAATGGAGGACATCACATTGTGTGAAATAAGCCAGACCCAAACAAATACCACATATTCTCCTTCATATGTAGGAACTAAAATTTAAAAAGCAAATAGAAAAGAGAGAAATAAGAAAGAAATGTCTCTGTGTGTCCATATTGCTGCAAATATAGTTTTGTGAAACTTTGTCAAACCAATGGTTAAGAATGTCATATTATCATATTTATTGATCTGTGATTTACTTTAAAATTTACTGTACCTGGGTGAAATGGTCATTTTTCCATTCAATTATTGTTTATAGACATTGTCTATATTTTCACTAATCCAAGGTCTTTTTGCCTTTTACTAGTTTATGCTTCTTATTTGGTGAAGTATTAAACCTTTTTACTGTACTATAAATTTAAAATATATTATCTCAAAAACTGAAAAAAAAAAAAAACAAAGGGATAAGGAAGGAGAGTGGGCTGTAGAGAGGGGGAGGGAGGGAGGACGGGAGGGAGTGGATATAATCATGTTCTTAAGAATTGTATCTACAAATCTCATTGAATCTGCTAAAAACTAATTAAAAATTCAAAAAAGAAGAAAAAGCATATCACCTGATTCCCATTCAGGGATTTAACCCTGCTCCAGATGCTCTCTTTCCAACCCAATTCACCCTGCTCTATGTTTTCTAACCTTGACCTTCTACTCATTCTTTTGTATTGTACTTTAGAGTTCCATGGCCAGGTCTTTCTAATGAGGACTAGGAGCTCCTCCCCCACAACTCAGATTTTCTTCCAGACTCAGGTGGTGTAGATTGTTTTGCGTGAGTGACAACTCCCAGCTAAACCATTCTAGGAATCCTTATCTCAGTCCACATCCTCAACAGGTAGCTTTCCACCTGTTTTACTTTCATTACACAAGAAGGAACCAGAAAATAATAGAAGTTTATCTATATCTTGTGCAAATGCCACAGCATCAGTCGAATTTATAGCTTATAATAAAAGCTTGTGTGGTGAACAGCTGTTGTTTTCATCTGCAAACCATTCCCTACCCCTGGCTTTGATAGAAGCACTTCAATTTTTATTTTTAAGGGTGATCCATACCCCCTAAATATGTTCTTGGAGGATAAATCAAAATGCTGCAAGTCTGCAATGCCCTACCCCCATTGGAAAGGATAAGGACAAAATCCCTGCTAGGCCAATCAATCTCTTCCAGGAACTTGAAATTAGACAATTTAACCTAATAGAGCAGAGTAGAAAAATCACTGGAATGGAATATTCTCATACAATCATATATATATATATATGCATAATCATATATACCATATATAATATGTATCATATATTATATAATCTTATATAACTTATATAATCTTATACTCTTATATAATCATTATAGCAAGCCTTATAAAGCTTTGTTAAAATCATGAAATGAAGGTTACAAGAGCTGCCTTGCATGCTACTGAGTCTTCTGTTTTTTGCTGGTCCCATCATTTTGCTTAAGTTAATTAAAAGCTGTGATGCTTACCATCAAGCGCACTAGCAATGCATTTTGATTATTCTTATTATTCATAACAAAATAGCAAGGTATTCTGAGGTATTATATTGCCAGCATTGGCTAAGTGTTTTGCATATTTTTTATAAAAAAATATTTATTTATTTCAAAGACAGAGTGAGAGCAAGAGAGAGCTCTTCTACCATTAGTTAACTCCCCAAATGTATGCAGCAACTGGGACTGGGCCAGGATAAAATTGGGAGCCCTAAACTCTAACCAGACCGCCCATGTGGGTGACAGGGGACCAAGTACTTGGGATATTTTCTGTTGCCTTCAAAGGCACCTTTGCAGAAAATAGGATTAGAAGCAAGCATCTGAGGCTCAAATCAGCCCTTCAATATGGGATGCCAGTATTGCAAGCAGCAGCTTTAACATACTGCACCACAAATCCAGGCCCATGAATATTTTTTGACTTCTATAATGACCCCAAGCAGTGACAGCTAGTGTCCTTGACAATTCACCCTTGGGCAAACTGGAGTTTAGCGAGATTAGCATCTTCCCTGGGATTACAATACTACCAGGTAGACAAAGCAGGCTTTGAATCTCAGGACTGTTTGACCTCTCAAATTGCCTCTAATCTGTCAAGTCAAGTATTTATTTATTTTTTCCTTCTGTGTGATGAGCACAAATGTTCTCAAAGAAATATATGATGCCTGGAATTGAAGATTGTATGTATTTCTGTTAGGCCGTCACAAAACACACCAAACACTGGAGTAAGGGAAAGGGTTTATTGGGGAAAACGCAGAAGCCTGGAGGGAAGGGGTGAAGAAGGAAGAGGAGAGTAAGAGAGAAAGAGGAGAGAGGAGAGAGGGGAGTGAGAGAGGAGGAGGCTAGAGAGAGTGAGCAGGAGAGAAGAGAGAAGCCAAGAGAGACAAGAGGAGGAGAGGAGAGCAGACGAGAGGAGCCAAGAGATCCACGTGTTCAGGAACAGGTCCTTTTAAAAACTTTGCTAGAGGGCGGGCAGGGAAGCAGGAGCAGCGAATCCCATTAGGATGAGGGTGGAGCTTGACACAGCAGTTGGGCCATGTGGCCACCTGGCTTTCAGCAATGGTGGCAGTGGGGGCTAGGGCCTAGGATGTAAATCAGGGTGTAGATCGCGCCATAGATAAAACTGTGCCATTTTCCTAACAAAGATGACCCATTTTTGATCCTTCTATACACAGAATTCTGAATATTTGAATTATGTTTTGAGACCCACACTGACTAAATAAAATACGCAGATTTTTAGAGCATTGTCTTATTAAACACAATGTTGTTTTTTCGGGGGGAGCTGGATATACCATGTATCACATGAGGAATGCATTTAGATACCTAGCATCATGGTATGACACTGGCATAGTAGTCAGAGGAGGACGTGGGAGAGAAAGGATGCATGGCGGGTTCTTACTATTCACTCAACAAATGTTAATTGAGCACCTATTCTGTGCATGTGCTATGTGACACACTGGAAGTGCAAGACAAAACAAAACACAGCTCTTACAGCCAGCAAAGCAAAAGAAATTGTTCAACTCTTGATAAAGATGGTAAGGCAGACATTGTTCATATTAAAAGAACCAACAGCATATAATCTTTTTTTTAACTTTTATTTAATAAATATAAATTTCCAAAGGACAGTTTATGGATTAAAATGGCTTTTTTCCCCCATAATTTCCCTCCCACTCGCAACCCTCCCATCTTGCACACCCTCTCCCATTCCATTAGCATCAAGATTCATTTTCAATTATCTTTATATACAGAAGATCAATTTAGTATAAATTAAGTAAAGATTTCAACGGTTTGCACCCACACAGAAACACAAAGTGTAAAGTACTGTTTGAGTACTAGTTATAGCATTAATTCACATTGGACAACACATTAAGGACAGAGATCTCACATGAGGAGTAAGTACACAGTGACTCCTGTTGTTGACTTATCAAATTGGCACTCTTGTTTATGGCATCACTAATCACCCTAGGCTCTTGTCATGAGTTGTCAAGGCTATGGAAGCATTTTGAGTTCGCCAACTCCGATCTTATTTAGAAAAGGCCATAGTCAAAGTAGAAGTTCTCTCCTCCCTTCAGAGAAAGGTACCTCCTTCTTTGATGGCCCATTCTTTCCACTGGGATCTCACTCGCAGAGATCTTTCATTTAGGTGGTTTTTTTTTGGTTTTTTTTTTTTTTTTTTTTTTTTTTTTGCCAAAATGTCTTGGCTTTCCATGCCTATAATACTCTCATGAGCTCTTCAGCCTGATCCGAATGCCTTAAGGGCTGATTCTGAGGCCAGAGTGCTGTTTAGGACATCTGCCATTCAATGAGTCTGCTGTGTATCCCACTTCCCATGTTGGATTGTTCTCTCCCTTTTTTTTTATTCTATCGGTTAGTATTAGCAGACACTAGTCTTGTTTATGTGATCTTGTTGACTCTTAGACCTATCATTATGATCAATTGTGAACTGAAATTGATCACTTGGACTAGTGAGATGGCAATGGTACATGCCACCTTGACGGGATTGAATTGGAATTTCTTGGCGTGTTTCTAATTCTACCATTTGAGGCAAGTCCGATTGAGCATGTCCCAAATTGTCTATCTCCTCCCTCTCTATCCCACTCTTATATTTAACAGAGATCACTTTTCAGTTAAATTTAAATGCCTAAGGATGATTGTTTGTTAATTACAGAGTTCAACCAATAGTATTAAGTAGGACAAAAAAATACTAAACGGATAAAGTATTAAGTTGTTCATCAACATTCAGGACAAGGACTGATCAAGTCACTGTTTCTCATAGTGTCCATTTCACTTCAACAGGTTTCCTTTTCGGTGCTCAGTCAGTTGTCTAATATCATAGTGACTGGGTTTGATTCCCAGCTTTAGAGGCAGCAGTGTTGCCTCAAGTAATTGTTTTCCTGCCCTCTCAGTGTGGCAGCTCTGGACTGAGTTCCTGGCTCTCAGTCTATCCTGGCCCAGCCCTGGCCATTGTGTGATTTGGGGGACTGAACTTGCTGATGAGAGCTTTTCTGTCAGTCTTTCTTTAGGGCACTCACTCTATCTCTGCAACTTGACTTAAAAATAGATGTATTTTTAATATATAATGTTTAAGTCATACATGTATATCTTTAACTCTCTGCTATGGCTAATTTTTTATTGATTAACCAAGTACCCACTCTTATCAAACATGTTCTACTATTACATAAACACACATACAGCATGATGATGAAACATCACACTGCTGTGCTGCCTACCACCAGAGGAAGGAAACAGCACAACCCTTATTCTGCAATTAAAAAAAATTTAAACTATTTTCACTTTTATAATGTGGGTAGTAGAAAAAATTTGGATTGCAATTTTTTGGCCCCTCTTGTGAAATTTTATTTATTTATATATTTATTTTTATTTTAAATGCATGTTTTTTGCATAGTTATTTTATTTTATTTTTAAGAAAACTTTTATTTAATACTTGCTCTGTATTTCTATTGCACAGAGTTGCTGTAGAGCAAAAAACATGGGACAAGATTAGAACCAACTTTTTAAAAATGTGCAGAGCCAATCGCTACAAATGAGAATGAGGATAGAAATCAAGAGAGGGAGATAGCAGGATGGGAAAATATTTCAGAGGGGGAATAATTTAAATGTCACACACCAGTAGGAACAAATTTATGTGGCACCTTGGTGGCCTTAGAAGAAGGACTGGATTTTGCCTAGTGAGGATCTTTGGGTTCTGCCAGCCCAGGCTTGCAGGCTTAACTAGATGACTCTGATACAGTGTTTGGGAACAGGCCTTGGAGAAAGCGGAATGACTTCCGCTAATAGAATGGGAAGAATTTAGTACCCTCTTGGGTGGAAGGCACCTGGAGAAACTTAGAAACAGTGAAGTCCAGGATGAAAGGGGAAGGATGAGAGAGGACCTGGTGAGATGCCTTGAGGCTGAACTCCAAGCCGCAGGGTGGCAGGGCTCCTCCAGAGGGCTGATGGATGCCATGTGTGAATTGTTTGTTTTGCTTCCCAGTCACCCGTCTTCTCTGGTTTTACCAAACTTTGCTGCCTCCCATGAATGCACACCTGCACAAAAACGGTTTGTATAAATAATGGAAAAGAGTTGAGTGGTGAGTATAGATTGTTGTGAAGCATAACAGTGTGCAGGGGTTGTGAAAGAATCCATGGTAGAAGTAGTCTAGTGGGGCTGGGGATTCAACTTCTGGGTGACCTTGGAAAGGCTGGGGAGAGTTTAATGTTTCCTCACACTCTGGGTGGGTGTGATGTGGCTAGAGGCAATCTGATCTAAATCTCCAAAGGGACAACGACTCAACTTGATGTTTCTGTTATGAAGATGATACCTGAAGGGTGCTGTTTGCTTTATGCAATAACAAGGTGGTTGGGGACCTTGGAGACAGTAGTGTCTACCAAGCAATGAGAAGTCCTGGCTGTGGGAGGAGAGGGAGTTGACAGTGACCTGAGGGTCTGGATCTTTACTGTAAAAGAAATGAGAGGGTATGGCTGTAGCTAGAATGATTTTGTTCATTTTCAGGGGTGGAATGTTAGAGAATTTTTGCATGTTACCTAAAGCAGTAGAAAGTTTATTGTTCTATAAACAACTTCCCATTGGGAGTGCATTCATAAGGCTTTACAATACCAAAGCAGAGGTTGAAGTAATGACAGTGAGTTTCAAGATCACCATGTGGGGACCAGAGTTGTGGTTCAGTGGTTAGGCTGCAGCTACAGATGCTGGCATCCCATGTTGTAGTATTGGTTCGAGTCCCAGCTCCTCCAAACAAGCTTCCTGCTAATGCTCCTGGGAAGACAGTAGAAGTTGGCCCAAATACTTGGGTACCTGCCACCCATGTGGAAGACCAGGATGGAATTCCTGGTTCCTAATTTCAGGCTGGCCCAGACCTGGCTGTTGCTGTCATTTGGGGAGTGAATTATAAATTGGAAGATTGTTTCTCTCTCTCTCTCTCTCTCTCTCTCTCTCTCTCTCTCTCTCTCTCTTTCTGACACTCCGGTTTCCAAGTATATAAACAAATAAATAATATTAAAAAAAAATCATAATGTGGTGCTGGTAGAAATCATGGTAGCCCAGAAACTACAGGCTGTTAGATGAAGGCTGCAACGTCCCAAAGTGTGGTTTGTGTCAGGAACTGGCATTCACTGACATATAGATAGTTGTGAATTCCAAGCTAACACTTAGAAAAGTAGAAAATATGAAAGGGAGTCTATGCTTAACAGATATTTATTAGTACTCTATTGCCTTTGTGTAGTGTTTTTCCAATGCTAATTTTAGTATTTCATGTAGTGGAAGACTAAATATAGTTCCTGGTTATGTGTATCATAGCTCCAACGGACTGCATCTGGTTAAAAAGACAGACTAATGACTAATTTAATAGAAATTATTTATGAAGAGTTTATAATCATAGAGGCTATTGATTCTGGATAAGACAACCCAGTGTAGTTGCTTGCTCAATACAGGAACAATGGGGCAGGTGTTGTGGAGTAGAGGGTGAAGCTGTCACATGGACATCTGCATTCTATAACAGGTTGCCTGGTTTCAAGTCCTACCTCTGCTTCTAATCCAGATTCCTGCTTATGTGCACACTGGAAGGCAGTAGGTAATGGCTCAAATACTTGGGCCCCCAGCTACCCATGTGAGAGGCACAGACAGGGTTCTGGGTTCCTGGCTTTGGCCTGGCTTAACTACAGCTGTGGTGGGCAGATCTCTTTTTCACTAACTTTCAAATAATTTTTTTAAAATTACTTTTTTAAAAAAACATAACACCTGAAGGGTGTTCTTTGCATTAAGCAAAAAAAGTAGCTGGAGACCTTGGAGACAGCAGTATTAACAGGATGATGGGTGGATGGGTAGATATTGAAGTGAAGAATGGAAACAGAAACAACAGAGTAGAACAGAGTAGATGACAACACAACACAGCAACTACCTTCAGATTTGCAAAAGTTCCTATAAGATTAACTGAGGCTTACATTTCCCCCAAAGTAGAATTAGAGGAGCTGATTGCTGACTTACGGCATAATGTTATGGATTAAACAAGACAAAACCTTCACTTTTAAAATCATACATCAGGGAAAACATTTAGCCTAACATTGATGATACCTGTTCCCCATTTCAGAGTACCTGGGTTCAGTACCCAGCTCCAGCTCCTGACTCCAGCTAATGCAGACCTTTGGAGGAAATGGTAAAGGCTCAAGTAGTTGGGTCCTTTCCACCCACAGGATACCTTGATTGAGTCACATGGTTCCTGTGGAGGATGGCCCAAGTGCTTGGGCCCTGCACCCCATGGGAGACCAGGATAAGCACCTGGCTCCTGCCTTTGGATCAGCGCGGTGCGCCGGCTGCAGCGCGCCAGCCGCGGTGGCCATTGGAGGGTGAACCAACGGTAAAGGAAGACCTTTCTCTCTGTCTCTCTCTCTCTCTCTCTCTCTCTCTCTCTCACTGTCCACTCTGCCTGTAAAACAAAACAAAACAAAACAAAGCTGGCATTATTTGGAGTGGGCATTTGACCTAGCAGTTAAGATGCCTGCTTTCTATGATGCAGAACTTGAGTTTGAGTCCCAGCACTGTTCTTGATTCTACCTTCCTGCTAATGCACACGCTGGGAGGCAATTGTGACAGCTCAAGTGATTGGACTCCTGCCACTGTGTGAGAGGCCTGGTTTGAGTTCCCGGCCCCTGGTTTCAGCCTGACCTGGCACTGGCTACTACAGGCATCAGGGAGTGAACCAAATTTGGGTGAGTAGATATGAGCTCTATTTATCAATCCCTCCCCCTCATTCTCTCTCTTTCAAATAATAAATAAATATTTTTTAAAAATAAAAATTATCCACCACAGCAGATCACAGGTTTTTGGTATGAATGTCTTAAAATATAAGGTATTTGAATTATGATCATATGAGAATATATTGAGTGGTCGTCAGGTTCACATACTAGGTCTTCCCCATGCCCCCCTCCATTTTCTTTTCCCAGAAACAGGTATTAACATGACCTACATGCCACAGCATTTTGTCCACTGTTCATGATCATAGTACCTCTAATATGGTATTCTAGGCAGCCCTCCTAAAGAATTATATCAGTTGAAATCCTTTTTTTAAAAAAGATTTACTTATTTATTTGAGAGTCAGAGTTACACAGAGAGAGGAGAGGCAGTGAGACAGAGAGAGATTGAGAGAGAGAGAGAGGGAGAGAGAGAGAGAGAAAGAGAGAGAGAGAGAATCTTCCATCCACTGGTTCACTCCTCAGTTGGCCGCAATGGCCTGAGCCATGCCAATCCGAAGCCAGGAGCCAGGAGTTTCTTCCAGATCTCCCATGCGAATGCAGGGTCCCAAGGACTCGGGCCATCTTCTACTGCTTTTCCAGACCATAGCAGAGAACTGGATTGGGAGTGGAGCAGCCGGGATTCGAACATGTGCCCATATGGGATGCTGGCACTGTAAGTGGCGGTTTTACCTGCTACGCCATAGCTCCGGCCCCAAGAGTTGAAATCTATTTGTCATATTTAGATTAGCTGTTTTCTCTAGTTCTTCCCAGTATATTTTGCAATTGGTTCATCAGAAAAATCAACCCCATTCACCTTCTAATTCACCTGCATAATCCCTTGATTAGCTACATCACCAAAGTTCTGTCACAATTATTCTGTAATCTAGGTATTTCAATGGATTCCAGGCATCAAGCTCATCTATTTTAGATTATAACCTGCCTTACTTGTGAACTCTTATGCAACTTGGCTAATTTAAGTAGACTACTGATCACATCTTATGTGATGGATGGTAGACGAACAAGGACAAACCAGAAGGCATACAGACCTATTGAACACCAGCTCAGTGATGAGTTATCTACTGTTGCTTCAAAAGGTAAGTGAACTCGGCCGGCGCCGCGGCTCACTAGGCTAATCCTCCGCCTTGCGGCGCCGGCACACTGGGTTCTAGTCCCGGTCGGGGCACCGATCCTGTCCCGGTTGCCCCTCTTCCAGGCCAGCTCTCTGCTGTGGCCAGGGAGTGCAGTGGAGGATGGCCCAAGTACTTGGGCCCTGCACCCCATAGGAGACCAGGAGAAGCACCTGGCTCCTGCCATCGGATCAGCGCAGTGCGCCGGCCGCAGCGCGCTACTGCGGCGGCCACTGGAGGGTGAACTAACGGCAAAGGGAAGACCTTTCTCTCTGTCTCTCTCTCACTGTCCACTCTGCCTGTCAAAAAAAAAAAAAAAAAAGGTAAGTGAACTCAAAAAAGCTTATTTTTGCTTGAGAAATTGTATTTGCTTGCGGAGCTTTCATTGAGGGAGTGTGGGTCAAAGGGACTTGAAAGTAAATAGACAATTATTAAGCAGAGAAGGCTTTATGGATGGTGAAAATAGTGGACAGAGATTAGAGGAAAAGAATTTGAATGGCACATGGCAGGATGGTACTTAAACCTGGAGTTTGGGGTTGCAGGTCTTGATGGGAGGTGAGGATTTTGAAGTATTTAAAATAAAGTTGATATTGTGGTTTCTCTTCAAATTGTATAACTCATTTGCCTAAAATGAAGTTGACATCATCTTATGCACAAAAGGAGTTTCCTTAGAATTTCTGAGCATTGACTTAACAATTTAACTTATGGCATAAATATTGAAAATGAATTGAAAAAGGAAAAGAATAAATGTTGAGAAACAGGACCATCCCAAAGAATAAAGGCTGGGAGACAAAATTACCTCTTGTCCAGGCAAAAGTTAAAGGAGGCATTGATTAAAAGTTTGGGAAATGTATTGGGAGTAGGTAATAGATTATGCATTGAAAGGAATTGTAAACTGATTATATTCTGAGACAGAGTAAACAGAAAACATCAAGAAAGTATCTATTTATCCAGCACCCTAAAAAAATTTACTTTTTTATTTTTTCTGTATCTTTTTTAAAAGTAAGTTTTCCCGTTTTCAGAACCAGATGAAAGCATCCCAGTGCAACTTGCCTTTTCCATTTGAGACCCTAAGCTGACACCGGACTCTTGCTCCTCCTATCCCTGATCTACACCAACTTTCTTCTTTTGACAGAGAGATGGGGAAGTAGACAAGTGAATGAAGAATTGTGAATCTCAAAACAGAAAGTACTGACATAATTATAATAACAAACTCCTATGTTTGCCTTTGAAATTATAGAATCATATTTCCTGGCTATCAAGTCACCCAAACATTTATTGACAGATCAATAAAAATATAAATTTTTACTAGGGAAATAGGTAAAACCAAATCATATTAGGTCTATCATAATTGTAGGATTTAATGTTTGCAGGATCCTATCTGCAAAACCAATGCCATCAGCTCAGAGCTTTGGAAATGAGAGCCAAACAGGCCACTCCTGATTCTGAATGACACTCTATTGACATACTCAAATGGGCTACCTACAGGACCCCTCTGTGGGGTGTAATCCATTTGAAGGTTGGAAGAACACAGTCCCTTCTTTCGGTTCTTCTCAGATTAGACTCTAGAAGGAGCTACCAAGCTATTCCTATGAAACAAGTTTAGTTGGGTCTTCCTGAAATTTATAAGAATGGATTTACATAGAACTGAACAGAGATGGCTTTGTGGAGCACATTTTCCCAGAAGTATCCTAGGATGGAGTAAGTTTGAATTCTTGAGAATTATTGGCTGCTAGAGATTCAAACAGTTTCTGTTATGGATAGAGTTTTGGACAGAGATTTAGAAAACTTCTCTGACACTATTTCTATGTCAATGAGCAGATTATATAACTTCTTTAAGCTATAGTTTCCTTTCCGATAAAATGATGGAGTTGGCATTTGGCTTAGAAGTTAAGATGCCTGCAACCCAGGCATCTTAACTTCTAAGCCAAATGCCAACTCCAAATGCCAACTCCCACATCACAGTGTCTGAACTTGATATTCAGCTCCGCACCTGATTAAGCTTCTTGTTAATGCATACTCTTGAAGGCAACAATGACAGCTCAAGTAATTGGGTTCTTACCACTAAAGTGGAGACCTGGATTGACTTCCAAGATCCTGGTTTTGGCCTGGGCCAGCCCTGGCAATTGCAGGCATTAGGGGACTGAACCAGCATATGGGAGTACTCTCTCTCTCTCTTTCTTTTCTGTGTTTATCAAACACATGAATTAAGTTTCTGAAAAACATTAAAAAACCATAACTTTGGACTGCAGCATATCTCAGGCCCTTCTGATCCTGATTTTGGCCTCTGGCCACATTTCATGGCCATTGTGTTGCCTCCCACAGCTGCTTGAGGGCCTCCAGCTGGGTTTCTCTTGCCACTCTTCCTCCTTCTTTTAGCAAAGTCAATCAGTGCGGTCTTCCAGTGGAAAATTTTGTTAGTGCTGCCTCCTAGTAGGACCATCTTGGGAAAACTATAGTCAAAAATATAGCAGAGACCACAATATGCTTCCACCATGACAGAATAACTGGTTCTGGGCTCTCCACATAAACAATTTGAAAATTTGACAAAATACACGAAGAGTTTTCAGGCACCGGACAACGTGCAGCTCAGAATTCTGATCCCTGAGGAAATCAAATGAAGTGAATCATAGATTGCCTTGGCTCTCTGACTGGGAAGACTCTCGGCAGTAGGATAGAAAGGGTGAACTGAAGCAAAGACTTCTCAGTATTGAGGAGACAGACACCAGAGTTTCCAGAATTTAGAGTAATTGAAATTTATAGGACGGAGGAAGTGCACAGAAACTACAAGCACAATCTGCACGAGGTCTTTGGATTCCATTCTTTAATATTAAGGTCTGTGGGGCTGGCGCTGTGGCATAGCAGGTAAAGCCACTGCCTGCAGTGGTGGCATCCCATATGGGCACCCGTTCGAGTCCCGGCTGCACCACTTCCAATCCAGCTCTCTGCTATGGCTTGAGAAATCAGAGGAAGATAGCCCAAATCCTTGTGTCCCTGCACCTACGTGGGAGACCCAGAAGAAGCTCTTCGGTCCTGGTTTCAGATTGGTGGTGCTCTGGCCATTGTGGCTAATTGGAGAGTCAACCAGCAGATGGAAGACCTCTCTCTTCCTCTCTGCCTCTCCTTCTCTTTGTGTAACTCTGACTTTCAAATAAATACATAATCTTTCAAAAAACATACTAAGCTTTGCATGCAGACAAAAGCCAGAGTTCATTAAAGGCTAGTAGATCTACAAACTGCAGATAGAATGAAGACTAGTTGAATATCCAGGGTAAGCAATAGAGATTAGAACTTAGTGGTGATGGTCAAACTGCCATAGATTAAAGACGCTACCAGACTACCTTGCAAAGCTTGAAAACAAGCCTCAAAAGGATCAAGAAAAGTCAGAAATTATCTGCCACTCCAAAGTCAGCATCACTTTTTTCTTTTTTTAATATTCATTGATTTACTCAAAAGACAGTGCTATCTATCTATCTATCTATCTATCTAGGTATTCTATTTGTTGGTTCACTCCCCAAGCAGCTATAGCAGCCATGTCTGGGCCAGGCAAAAACCAGGAGTCAAGTTCTCCATCCTGGTCACCCAAATGGGCTTTAGGGGCCCAAATAGTTGTGCCATCTTCCGCATCCTTCCCAGGCACTTTAAAAAAAAAAAAAAAGATTTATTTATTTTATTTGAAAGGCAGAATTACAGAGAGGCAGAGGGAGAGAGAGAGAGAGAGAGAGAGAGAGAGAGAAAGAGAGGGAGAGAGAGAAAGAGAGAGAGAGATCTTCCATCCTTTGGTTCACTCCCCAGATGGCTGCAACAGCTGGAGCTGCACCAATCTGAAGCCAGGAGCCAGGAGCTTCTTCTGGGTCTCCCACGTGGGTGCAGGGGCCCAGACACTTGGGGCATCTTCTGCTTTCCCAGGCTGTAGAGCTGGATTGGAAATGGAGCAGCCAGGACTCGAACCAGCACCCGTATGGGATGCCGGCACTCCAGGCAGTAGCTTTACTTGCTGTGCCATAGCGCAGGTCCCAGCCTTCAGCTCCAGCCTTCCCTGCCACATTAGCAGGAAACTGTCTCAGAAGCAGAGTAGCTGAGGCTTGAACTAGCACTCTGATATGAGATTCTAGAGTTGCAGGCAGCAGTTTAACCCATTGCACCACAATGCAGGCCTCAAAGTTGTCATGCTTAAAACAAACAAACAATCCAAAATAGGAGTCAACACTATCAGCACTATCGCTCAGCAGGTAAAGCTGCTTCTGCAACATGGCCATCCCATGGGAGCACTGGCTTTAGTCCTGGCTGTTCCACTCCTAATCTAATCTAGCTCCCTGCTAATGAGCCTGAAAGATGGCTCAAGTACTTGGACCCCTGCCCCTCATATGGGAGACCCAAATGGAGTCTCTGGAGTTCCACCAGATGGGAGATCTCTCTCTCTCTCTCTCTCTTCTGTCTCTCCCTGTCTCTGTAACTCTGCCTTTCAAATAAATGAATTAATATTTTCTTTAAAAAGAAACAAAAATCAAGACATTGAATACTGTAACATACACAATGTCCAGCACCCAACATAAAGCAGTAGGCAGTGAAATAGAAGCACAAGGTGACCAGGAGACAAACAATTAACAGAAAAATATCTGGAAATGACAGAAATAATGGAATCACTATATAAGGTCTTTAGCAACTATGAAAAATATACCTGAAAGTCTAAAGAAATAAACCAATATAATAAGAACAAATAGAATTCAAAGGATGGAAGATCTCTATGTGTGTATAGGTCTCTTTTAAATAAAATTTAAACAAATAAATAAAAAAATTTTCAAAAGAAATAACAAAATAAGTCTTCTGATATGAAAAAGGCCATGTTTAGCATGCAAAATGCTAAAATGGAATAAGAAATTCACAAAATAAGATACTACTGAGGAAAATCAATGAACTGGACGTAAGCAATAGACACTATTCAACTTAAAGGAGAAAGAAAAAAGAAAAGTTGAGGAAGTAAAAAAACAGAGCCTCCCTGTCATTAAGGATAACAGTAAGTATGCTAGTATTCATATAACTGGAGTCTCAGAAGAAAGGCAGAAAAATAAATGCAGACAAAATGGTCACAAAATTTGACAAATCTGATGAAAACCCAGATCTGCAAACCCACAGATCCAAGAAGTAAAAGCATGAAAATATAAAAGAACTGACTCCATAGAGTATTATAATCAAATTGCAAAAAACACTGTACAGAAATAAAAAGTGAAGCTTAGAAGCACATAGAAAATAAAACACATTCTATCCAGAGCTACAAAACTCAGAATATCACAACAGTCATGTTGTAGTCAGGAAACTATGGAACAATATTTAAAAAACTGAAAGTAATATAACTTCAGACTAGAATTCCATAGTTAGCAAAATATCTTTCAAAATGACAGTGAAATAAAGGCCTTTCAGGAAAACAAAAAGTGAGCAACTTAATTTTTTCCCAGAAGACCTGTGTTCAGGGGAGTTTACAAGAAATTTTCTGGCTGAAAATAATGTAATCCCAAGTAGAATCGAGTCTTCCCCAAAGAGTAAAGAGTATCAGAAAGAGTCAACAAGTGTGTAGACATAAAAGAATATGCTTATCTTTTCAAAGTTTATTTGAGATCATTGTTTGTAAGAAAATTAACAGACATGTATTATAAAGGTCAGGCATGGGTTGCTGTAAAATGTGGAACAACAATAGCACAGAGAGTGAGAAGCAGGTGAAGCCAGTTTGAATCCTGGCTACCCTATGCTTTCAATCCAGCTCCCTAGAAGTGCTCCTGAGAGACAGCAGATGATGCCTCAAGTGCTTGGGTTCCTGCTACCTACGTGCAGGACCTAGATGGAGTTCCTGACTTTTTGGTTCTTGTTGGTGTAGGTAGCCATGGCTGTTACAGGAATTTGGCAAGCTGGAAGACCTCTCTTTCTCCCTCTCTTTCTCTGTCTCTCTCTGCCACTCTGCCTTTCAAATAAATAAATAAATCCCTAAATAAATAAAGAAGTATAAATTAACTAAAAAAAAATCAATTGAAAAAATCAATTGAACAAACCAGATGGGATTAATAGAGAACAAATGGCCAATCTAATTCATAGTTCCACTGAATGACAGGGATCTAAACACTCTCTTATTAGGCAGATTTATAATCTGATTAGAAAAGAGAAATCTGACTAAATGCTATTTATAATAAAATCACCTTAAATAAAAAAACTTAGTTAAAAATAATGATAGATAAGCACATACCATGTAATATTTATCATAAGAATGCTGAGATGATTATATTGATATTGTACAGAATACAACTCAAGAGAAGAAATATTATCCAGGATAAGGATAGTTGATAATGGTAAAGGAGTCAGTTCCTTACAAAGACAAAGTAACCCTAAATGTTTATACAGAAAAGGAAAGACCATCAGTATCTACAGAATAAAAACTGAGAGAACTAAATGGACTGAACAAATCTGTACAGGTAGATGAAGGTAACATTTTTCCTCTCTGTCATTGTTAGAGTAAAGTTTGAACAATATTATTATCCAGGGGAATTCATTGACATTTAAGGTCATGTTACTCAGTGAGGCAGATAACACATTATTTATCAATGCACTTGGGCCATGAACCAAGATAGACCACTTAATGGATCATAAAATAACAAAAAAATCAACATATTGTTAAAGATTGAAATTATGTGGGATATATGTCCCCACCATAGCAAATTAACTTAGAAACTTTTTTTAATCAAGAAAATCCCTGAATATTTGAAAATTTAATAATACTTCTTTCAATAACCAATGGGTTAAAAAGCAAACATAAAGGAAATTAGACAATATTGTTAACTGAAAGACAGTGAAAAAAAATCACAATCCAAATTTGTGTGAAGAAACTAATGCAGAAAATTAATGGTTTTAAATGATTATATCAGAAACTACAAAAGACCTAAAAATCAATGACCAGATTAGAGAAAGAGAACGCATGAAACAAACAATGATTGAAATGAGTGTGATAAAACATCACACCACAGAAAACATTAATGAAAAAATATTTGGTTCTTTTAAAAAATCAATAAAACAGCTCGATTTCTAATTAAATGAATAAAGCAAAAGAGAGAGAAGGTATGATTTAGCAATATCAGAAATATGAAAGGAGAGATCATTACAGACCTTGCAAATATTGAAAGGATTATATACCTATTGTGAACAATTTTGTGCCAATGAATTTAATAACCAGAATGAATTAAAGAAATTCTTTTAAAATATCTGTTACCAGAATTCAGAGAAGAAGAAGCAGAACATCTGAATAACCTTATATCTGCCACAGCACACACAACAACAACAAACAGGTCTGGATGGCTTCACCAGTGAATTCTACTAATTCTAATAAACTGCCTCAAATAAGAGAAGTATCCATCTGTACTATTTAATACAATCGGGTTCATCATAACAAAAGGAGACAAATATATTATGACCTAAAGATGCAAAAATATTTAACAAAATTGAGTAAGAAAAGATTAATAAATGGAGCCCATCTCAAGAAAGTTGGTTTAACACTTGTAAATCAATCAATATCATTGGCCATATTAGCTACATAAAGGGAGAAATATATGAATACCTTAATGGATGCAATTGAAGACACACTGAGATACAAGTATGTACCCCTTAGGACTGCTACATTTAAACAGACAATATCAAATGTTGATGAGAATGTGGTCCAATTGGTAAACTCATATTATTAAGAAGACTGTTATAAGTACACTGGAAAACAGTTTGTTATTTTTATGAAATTATACATAAAACTAAAGAACTGATCTGTTAGATATTTATAATTATAAAAGAGAAATTAAACTATGGCCACACAAAATTTACATTCAAATGATAGTAGAGGTATTATTCATATGAGTCCCAAATTAGAAACAACTCAAAAGTGCATCAAATATTAATACATAATGAAAATGTTGAGTATCCACAAAATGGAACACTACTCAACAATAAAATGTAGTGAACTGTTGATATCAATGTATGCAACAGTGTAAATAAACATTAAAAAGTTGGTTAGAGGAAAAATTCAAACTCAAAAAAGTACATGTTGTAGAATGCCATTTACACAATATTCAAGAAAATTCAAAATGAATCTATAAGTATCTAAAGCTGATCAAGGATGCCTGATGGCTGTAATAGGGAAGAGGGGTTGGCTACAAAGGGGCAAAGTAAAACGTTGGGTGTGATGTGTCTTAAATCTTAATTCTCTTTTTCTCCAGAAACCTTTTGTTTAAGGAGTGCAGATTTCATGTATTTCATAAATGCAACTTAAGGAACATAGTGATTTTTTTGCACTGTACCCACTCTCCCACCCACAGTCTCACCATTCTTCCTCTTCCCTCTCCTATTCCCATTCTTATTTTTTTACTAAGATCCATTTTCAATTAACTTTATACACATATGATTAAATCTACACTAAGTAAATCTTGATTCTGTTTACAATAACATGAATGTATATTATACAGTTGTTAAACTCATTTCATTCTACTTTTAAAATGGTTGCAATAAATCAATAAAGTTGATTTTTAAAATTAAAACAGAACAGAGAGAAGACAGTAGTTGACTCATGTAAAGGAGAAAATCTGGTTCAGATTTTCTGAGGAAATAAGAGCTCCAGTCTGTCTGTCTGTTTATCTGTCTCTCTATCTCTCAGTTCACCCCTGCCAACACAAATAAAAATCAGCAGCTTTCCACGACTGATTTGAGAGCTTAAGAAAAGCAAATATCACAAGATCATTGGCATATTTATTCGGTATTGTTCTTCCTTTTCACTTTGTTATATCTCTTTTTCATTTGAGATACTGGACATTGAGTTTCACTTGGATTATTGAAATTATGTGAACTATTCATATGGGAAACCTGTGCTATCAAATATAGCTCTGGATTTATAAAAGCACATACTCACTGTAAAAGTGTTTTGAAAACTAATAAAAATAACAATCATCTTAATTATTTCAGTAATAAACAAAAATCTGAGTAATATCATTGCCAGAGAAGTGAAATAAATAGTATATATAAACAAATATTAACTGAGTGACTTCTATATGTCAGGCATTGTGCTGGAGACAGAGAGCAAAATAGAGTGAAAGATGCAGCAATTAATATAATAATAAGCAAACAAATTTAGTATTTTTTTATTAAACTTTTATTTAATGAATATAAATTTCCAAAGTATAGCTTATGGGCTACAATGGCTTCCCCCCTCCCATAACTTCCCTCCCGCCCACAACCCTCCCCTTTCCCGCTCCCTTTCCCCTTCCATTCATGTAAAGATTCATTTTCAATTCTCTTTATATACAGAAGATCAGTTTAGTATATATTAGGTAAAGATTTCAACATTTTGCCCATATAGCAACATAAAGGGAAAAAACTACCATTGGATTACTAATTATAGCATTAAATAGCAATGTACAGCACATTAAAGACAGAGATCCTACATAATTTTTTTTCAAATTAATTAATTTTCTATGCCATTTCCTTTTTAACACCAGGTTGTTTTTTTTTCATTTCCAATTCTCTTTATATACAGAAGATCACTTCAGTATATAATTAGTAAAGACCTCATCAGTTTGTGCCCACACAGAAACGCAAAGTATAATAAATACTGTTTCAGTACTAGTTATAGCATCACTTCGCTTTAGACGACACATTAGGGACAGATCCCACATGGGGTGTAAGTACACAGTGACTCCTGTTGCTGACTTAACAATTTGACACTCCTGTTCATGGCGTCAGTAATCTCCCTAGGCTCTAGTCATGAGTTGCCAGGGCTATGGAAGCCTTTAGAGTTCGCTGACTTTGATCTTATTCCAATAGGGTCATAGTCAAAGTGGAAGTTCTCTCCTCCCTTCAGAGAAGGGTACCTCCTTCTTTGATGGCCCCGTTCTTTCCACTGGGATCTCACTCACAGAGATCATTCATTTAGGTCTTTTTAAATTTTTTTTCCATGATATCTTGGCTTTCCATGCCTGCTATACTCTCATGGGCTCTTCAGCCAGATCCGAATGCCTTAAGGGCTGATTCTGAGGCCAGAGTGTTGTTTAGGACATCTGCCATTCTATGAGTCTGCTGTGTATCCCGCTTCCCATATTGGATCTTTTTCTCCCTTTTTGATTCTATCAGTTAGTATTAGCAGATACTTGTCTTGTTTGTGTGATCTCTTTGACTCTTAGACCTATCAGAGCTATCAATTGTGAGCTGAAATTGATCACTTGGACTAGTGCGATGGCATTGGTACATGCCATCTTGATGGGATCGTGTTGGAATCCCCTGGCACATTTCTAACTCCACCATTTGCGGCCAGTCCGATTGAGCATGTTCCAAATTGTTCATCTCCTCCCTCTCTTTTTCCACTCAGATTTAACAGGGATCACTTTTCAGTTAAAATTTAAACACCTAAGAATAATTGTGTGTTAATTACTGAGTTCAACCAATAGTACTAGAACAACAACAACAACAACAAATACTAAAAAGGATAAAGTATTACATTGTACATCTAAAGTCAGGACAGGAGCTGATCAATTCATTGTTGCTTATAGTGTCCATTTCACTTAACAAGTTTCCCCTTTGGCGCTCAGTTGTCACCGATCAGGGAAAACAAATGATATTTTTCTCTTTGGGACTGGCTTAATTCACTCAGCATGATGTTTTCCAGATTGCTCCATCTTGTTGCAAATGACTGGGTTTCGTTGTTTCTTACTGCTGTATAGTATTCTATGGAGTACATAGTGTCATGTAACTTGACTATGTATTTAACAATATTGCAAATGTATTTCTACAACATTTATATTTCTACTCAACAATCTTTCATGTCTACACAATCCCCTATAATATGTTTCTACCATCTATCTTTTTAGCTAAATTTTCTCTTATCAAATATCTAGGTAATTCTCTCCTTTCATATTTTGCCTATTATTAATACTACTAATGTAATACGCAACCAATCCACTTTAGAAATGGACAGTTACAATGGCTACTATCAAAAAAGAACAAATGTTGGTGAGGATGTGGAAAAAGGGGAACCCTTATACACTGTTGGAAGAAATGCAAGTTAGTATGGCCATTATGAAAAGCAATGGGGTAATTTAAAAAATAGACCTACCATATAACCCTGCTATCTACTTTTAGGCTTACAGCCAGAGGAAACGAAATCAGCATAGGAAAGAGATAACTGCACTCCCATGTTTGTTGCAGCACTACTCATTGTCATCAAAATATGGAATCAATCCATGGGTAGATGAATGTATAGATAAAATGTGGTACATATACACAATAAAATACTATTCTGCCCCTCAAAATGAAATCCTGATATTTGCAACAAAATGGATGGAATTGAAAATCACTACATTAAATAAAATAGGCCAGATGCAGAAAGACAAATACTGGATATTCTTTATCATACATGCAAGTTAAAAGTTAAAAAACACATATTATCTAGATTTAAAATTATTATCAGAGGCCAGAAGGGAGGGAGAGGATGGTGTTGAATGGTGGGTTTCAAAACAAGGAGTGGGGGCCAGGTAAAGCCACTACCTGCAACCAGCATCCAAGTTCCAGTTCAAGTCCCAGCCACTCCACTTCTGGTCCAGCTCCCTGCTAACACTCCTGGGAAAGCAATGAATGATGGTCCAAGAGCTTGGGTCCCTGCACCCAAATGGGAGACCCAGAAGAAGCTTCAGGGTCCTGGCTTTGGTCTGTCCCAACTCTGGTCATTGTGGCCATTTGGGGAGTGGACCAGCAAATGGAAGATCTCTCTCTCTCTCTCTCTCTCTCTCTCTCTTTCTCTGTGTAATTCTGCCTTTCAAAAAAATTTTAAAAAAACACATCACACAAACAAGACTAGTGTCTGTGAATACTAACTGATAGAATAAAAAAGGGAAAGAACGATCCAACATGGAAAGTGGGATACACAGCAGACTCATAGAATGGCAGATGTCCTAAACAGCACTTTGGCCTCAGAATCAGCCCTTAAGGCATTCGGATCTGGCTCAAGAGCCCATGAGAGTATAGTAGGCATGGAAAGCCAAGACACTCTGGCAAAAAAATAATAATAATAATAATAAAAAAGGACTTAAATGAAAGATCTCTGCGAGTGAGATCCCAGTGGAAAGAACGGGGCCATCAAAGAAGGAAGTACCTTTCTCTGAAGGGAGTAGAGAACTCCCACTTTGACTATGACCCTATCGGAATAAGATAAAAGTCGGTGAACCCTAAAGGCTTCCATAGCCTTGGCAACTCATGACTAGAGCCTAGGGAGATTACTGACGCCATAAACAAGAGTGTCAAATTGTTAAGTCAGCAACAGGAGTCACTGTGTACTTACTCCTCATGTGAGATCTCTGTCCTTAATGTGTTGTCCAATGTGAATTAATGCTATAACTAGTACTGAAACAGTATTTTACACCTTGTGATTCTGTGTGGGTGCAAACTGATGAAATTCTTTACTTAATTTATACTAAATTGATCTTCTGTATATAAAGAAAATTGAAAATGAATCTTGATGCTAATGGAATGGGAGAGGGAGCAGGAGATGGGAGGGGTGCAGGTGGGAGGGAACTTATGGGGGGGAAGCCAGTGTAATTCATAAACTGTACTTTGGAAATTATATTTACTAAATAAAAGTTAAAAAAATAAAAAAACACATAGAGTGAACATAAGCAGTACTAGTATTTTGTAGTACAGTGGGAGTGATTATGGCTCACAAGGTTATATGTTATTCTGTATAAAGAACTGGAAGAGAGGAACTGGTAGGCTACAAACATAAAGAAAAGATAAGGAAATGGAAATGCTGGCTGCCTGGTATTGTTGGTTTAGGCCACGTATATGTGTTGAAAAGTTGCCTTGTACCCCTTAAAAATGTGTGTTGAGGGCAAACTGTTGAAATCTTTACCTAATATATACTAAACTGATCTTCTGTATATAAAGAGAATTGAAAATGAATCTTTATGTTAATGGAAGGGGAAAGGGAGTGGGAAAGGGGAGGGTTGCGGGCAGGAGGGAAGTTATGGGAGGGGGGAAGCCATTGTAACCCATAAGCTGTACTTTGGAAATTTATATTCATTAAATAAAAGTTTAATAAAAAAAAGTGTGTTGAATGTTAATCAAATTTTAAAATAGAAAAAAAATGCTAGTGTAGCAAGTTCTTTATACATATATAATTATGTCCTGATGGTAAATTCAAAGGAATGAAATCAATTTAAAAAATAAATTCTGTATAGTTTGACATATATGGATATAGTTATAATTTTATGTTTATGTGGTTAGGTTGCCAGTAAGTACAGATGGAAAACAATCATGTTTGCAGGAATGTTTTTCAAACTTCATTTATTTTTTAAAAATTATAGCTGATATGTAAAATTGTACATATTTTGGGATACTGTGTGATGTCTTGATATACATATACATTACTGAATGTTAAATCAGGGTTAACATATCTATTTTTTCAAATATCATTTCTTCTAGGTGAAAACAATTAAAATCATTTGTTCTTTTTTTTAAAAAATTTTTACTAACATAAAGAGAACAAATTTCAATTATTTCTTTTAACTTTTTTTTTTACAAAATACACAGAACATTATCATTATCTGTGGTCACTGTACTGGGGTGTGGTTGTGCCTCTGCTAGACTTTATTCCTATAAATTGATGCTGTCTCAGGGAATGAAGCACAGGTACAAGTTGTTCTAGTTCTGAGCTTTCACAATTTAACCCTTAAAACCTTTATTTTTCTGCAAACTAGCCCAAATAAGTGCATATGTTAGAAGATATTAAAAAATAATTTTGATGGGTTGATATGAGTTCCTCAGTTGTTTCAATCATACCCCAATAATTTAACCTGCAGAAAAATGGGAGGCTGGACTAGCTGCTAATTTTAATTCCAAAACTGATTGCCTAGTTTGTTTTTTATAGCTCTGGACAGATGTTTCTATGCTAAATCTGTTTCTTAGAAAACTCATGGGAGTGATCTCTCCTCATTCTGTTAATGTAAATATTGTTGATATTAATGGGATACTATATAAAGTACACAAAACCTTGATTGGTAAACTGGTAGTAATAAAAATAGCAGTTTTTACAAATAGAATTTTTTTTTTTTTTGACAGGCAGAGTGGACAGTGAGAGAGAGAGAGAGACAGAGAGAAAGGTCTTCCTTTACCGTTGGTTCACTCTCCAATGGCCGCTGGGGCCAGTACACCGTGCTGATCCGAAGCCAGGAGCCAGGTTCTTCTCCTTGTCTCCCATGCAGGTGCAGAGCCCAAGGACTTGGGCCATCCTCCACTGCCTTCCTGGGCCACAGCAGAGAGCTGGACTGGAAGAGGGGAAACCGGGACAGAATCAGGTGCCCCTACTGGGACTAGAACCCAGTGTGCAGGCGCCACAGACAGAGGATTAGCCTATTGAGCCACGGCACCAGCCACAAATAGAATTTACAAACTTCTTTTTGCCTTGTTCCCAAGAAATAAAGCTATAAAGCATTCAATAGCTCAAGGTTTCTAATTCACTGAACAAAAGTAGATTACTATAAAGGAGACTATTTTCTTATTGACCTCTTTAAATAATTCCCTTTGAGGTTAGCAGGGCTCTATAACACTTTATAAAAAAAGAAATAGCTCATTTTAAAAGGTGTGTTAGTGAAGTAGGCAGTTTTCAGATGGCAAAAGGCTTTCTTGTTCAAAATGGTCTACTTATTGTTATGGGTATATGTGTCTCAATTTTTACTCCAATTTCTTGTCCTGAGGAGATAAGAAGTCAAAGCAGAGGCATAAGGAAGAGCACATTTGAGAGCAGGATTTATTTAAAACTGAGAGAGTGCATGTGCAATCATTCATGGCCACACCACATGGAGAGAGACCCATGATGAGTGCTTCAAAGTGTCCCCTACGAAGACAAAGCATGGGAGGGGCCAGGGAAGGACAAACAACAGGAGCCAGAAATCAAAAAAGCAAAAAAAAAGTGCTGCCACATGTAACATTCTCTGTTAAGGAGAGGGTGTGGCCCCTAATTAAATATCTGCACAAGGCGGAGTCTGGGCAGAGTTCAGAGTGTGTGAGGCACCTGGCCATGATGGCATCTCCTTCCTGGTTCCAGATGAGACACAGGTGCATCATGGGAAAGTGGGCGTACTGGATTGACATGTGAGGGGGTGGAGTTAGAGTGCAGGGCTATGGCAAATTATCGAAGAAAATCTCCTTGCTCATCTAGTCCTACATACTCTTTTTTTTCCTGTTTTCCCCATATCACTATTATCAGAAACTCCTGTAGCCAGGTAGTAGGAATCACATGTGTTAGGAAACCAGGTCAGTTCAGGTTTTGTTTGTTATAAGTTTTTCCCTACCCCACAATCCCTATCAATTTTTAAATCTAATATGAAAAGGGATATAAATACTGACCTTCTGTAAAATCCACAAAGATCCTTATAGTATGCTAATGATAATCTACTTAGAGCAGAGAGCTAGGAGAAGATTGAGGGAAAATGCAATTTTTCTTTAATGGCAGTTCAACATCATGGGCTATATTCATCCACCTGTAAATCTGAGAATTAGTGATCTCTCATAAAAGTCATTTCAAGAACAATGGCATCTTCATTAGGACTGTTATAATTAACAGTATTTTGGACAACTACCCCTGTTTAAATCATTACTTTTAACTATAGTTATGTGTATTTATAAACAGTGAATTCAGGCTATTTTAATACTAGGCCTTGTATGAAGCAGAGTGAAAGAAAATTAGAACTTGTATTCATATAATGTGAAAAAATACAAAGTATTTAAACCATTTGATTTAATCTCATTAAAAATAAATATAATTGGTTGCTGATCTTTTATACGTTCAGAATACCACTGGTATTGTCCTCAATTTCTAATTTTATCTGCAAAGTTAAATTTTATATCAGTTGAGATACTTTGCACTCAAGTGAAAGAATACTGAATTAAAAGTGAGAATAGGGGGCTGGTGCCGCGGCTCAATAGGCTAACCCTCTGCCTGTGGCGCCAGTACTCCAGGTTCTAGTCCTGGTTGGGGCGCCGGGTACTAGTGCCGGTTGCTCCTCTTCCAGTCCAGCTCTCTGCTGTGGCCCGGGAGTGCAGTGGAGGATGGCCCAGGTCCTTGGGCCCTGCACCCGCATGGGAGACCAGGAGGAAGCACCTGGCACTGGCTTTGGATTGGCACAGTGCTGGCCATAGCGGCCATTTGGGGAGTGAACCAATGGAAGGAAGACCTTTCTCTGTCTCTCTCTCTCTCACTGTCTAACTCTGCCTGTCAAAAAAAAAAAAAAAAAAAAAAGGTGAGAATAGGGGCTGGCGTTGTGGCATAGTGGGTGAGGCCGTTGCCTGCAGTGCTGGCATCCCATATGAGTACTGGTTTGATTCCCGGCTGCACCACTTCTGATCCAGCTGTCTGCTATGGCCTGGGAAAATGGTAGAAGATGGCTCAAGTGCTTGGGCCTTTGCACCCGTGTGGGAAGACCCAGAAGAAGCTCCTGGCTCCTGGCTTCGGATCAGCGCAGCTCTGGCCATTGTAACCAATTGGGGAGTGAACCAGCAGATGGAAGACTTGTCTCTTTCGCTCTGCCTCTCCTCTTTCTGTGTAATTCCACCTTTCAAATAAATAAATAAATAAATCTTAAAAAAATAAAGAAGAAGTGAGTATACACAACAGAGGTTTATTGTGACATTGAAGTGACACAATCACAGGGCTGGGAGTTCCTGCAGGTCAGCAGTGCAGAGCTCCGAGTGGCCCTGACTCTGGACCAGGTATGTTCCACTCACTGCTGTCACAGCACACTCTGCACCTCCACCTGTCAGAACGCGCACTCCCTCAGGCAGAGCAGGTGCTTCTCTGAGCATCTCCTTAGCAAGGGAGGAAAGATTCTGAGAACAATGCAGTTTCTTTCCTAGAATAGATTTTTCCCCAGGTCTCCTTGGCCACAGCAGGTAACAAGTAAAGGCTTAGCGGAAGGAAGGAGTAGGAAAATAGTTTCTGGAGGTTCAAACTCAGTAGTAGGAGGCAAGTTCAGGACTACGAGGGAAGAAATTCAGGGTGGTCAAAGGCTGATGTCCAGGCAGCCACAGTCGTTTTGCATAAAAAAAAAAAAATCATCTCACTTGTGACTGTTGCTACCTGAAGTTTTTGCCCTAGCTAGTAGTGATGAGAACAAAGCACTTCCTATGTACTTTTACTTTCTATTTTACTTACTTTTTTTAAAAAAAGAGATTTATTTATTTATTTGAAAGGCAGAGTTAGAATGAGAGAGATGGAGAGACAGAGAGAAAGAGGTCTTCTATCCACTGATTCATTCCCAAATGGCCACAACGGTTGGAGCTGAGCTGATCCAAAGCCAAGATCTAGGAGCTATTTCCGGGCCTCTCATGTGGGTGCAGGGACCCAAGGACTTTGGCCATCTTCTACTGCTTTCTCAGATCACCAGCAGGGAGCTGGATCAGAAGTGGAGCAGCTGGAACATAAATTGGCATCCATTTGGGATGCCGGTGCTACAGGTGGAGGCTTAGCCTACTATGCCACAGACCGGCCTCTCGTGTTTTTAAATATTTATTTATTTGTTTGAAAGGCAGAGTTACAGCAAGAGAGATGGGGAGAGAGAGAGAGAGAGAGATAGAGAGAGAGAGAGAAAGAGAATCTTCCATCCACTGGTTCACTCCCTGAAAGGCCACAACAGCCAAAGCTGGGCCTGGCTGAAGCCAGGAGCCTGGAAATCCATCCAGGTCTCCTGTGTAGGAGGCAGGGGCCAAACACATGGGCTGCCTTCTGCAGCTTTCCCAGATGAATTAGCATAGAGCTGGACAGAAAGTGGACCAACCAGGACTCAAACTGAAACTCACATTAGATGCCTTATCACAGGCTGTGTCTTAACTCTCTGGGCCACCTTACGGGCCTCTACTTTCCCATTTTCTAAGGCAGTTATTTCAGAACTTCCTCTTTTCCTCAAACTTCTAAAAGCCCACTTCATTGCTCTCAGTCTGTAGCCTTGCTCCTTATTTCAGTAACAATCTAGATGCATTCCCAAAGCAACTGTCAGATCACGTCAGATATTACTTGAAGCCGTGAAATCAGGACTTCATTCAGTAACTACCAAAAGCATGTGTCTTGGTCCATTTTGTGCTGCTAGAACAGGGGATGTGATAATTTGTATTCATGAGTAATATAAAAAGGACAGAAATTTTTGAATTCCTGGCTCTTGAGGCTTGGGAAGCCCAAGGTTGAGAGTCCGTATTTGGCACAGGCTATCGTGCTGTGTCATAACCCAAGGGCAGGCATCACATAGCTGACCACAGCAAGAGAGGGCTGCACTCACGTTTACAGCAAACCCACTCAGGTGGTCAAAACCCATTCCAGTGATAATGACTTGAATCCGCTCACGACAGCAGAGCCTTCATGACCTGATCATATCCTCAAGACTCTGCTTCTCAACACTGCTGCTCTGAGGATTGATTTCCAGCACATGAACCTGGGGGACACATTCACACCATCGCTACAGGGGAAAGAGCGCAGCTTTATGATGTGTGCAGAGGTGATGTTTTGAAGACAGAATAGGCAAATAGGGACAAGATAGAATGAGGGAGTCAGGACAGAGGCAGAGATGGGAACCATCACCAACAGCTGGCCAGGTCAGCAGTGTCTGGGAGCTGGCAACCACCAGAGTTTGGGGTCTGTTTTCCACAGAGACTGGAGACAGAGGTGCTGTCCTTCCTGATAATTCCACTGCAGAGGAAAGACACCCCTGAATTGCAGGAGACAGAGGAAAGAGTGTCATCCATTTGTTCTAAGAAAGAAAGATCAAGGGCCTGACATTAGTTATTGGATGGAACAAACAGTACATTTTCCTAGCAGCCTTGAGCTTTTCTGGCAAGCATGTTAATTGGAAGAAGGCTGAGGTTATCAGAGAGATGCAGCCTTGTGCTGATAGGAGGCATGCAGGAATAGGAGGTCTCTTAGTGCAGAGGTTTGGATGGAGATGCTATATGCTAGGGCTTCTACAATTCTCTGTCCTTAAAACACGGAATAGGGGTGGGTGTTTGGCATAACGGCTGAGTCATCACTTGGGAAGCCTGCATCTCACAGCAGAGTGACTTTTTCAAGTGCTGCCTCCTCTGCTGCCAATCAAGCTTCCTCTAATGCACTCCCTAGGAGGCAGTAGATCATGGCTCAAGTACTTGTTACATAGAACAACTCCCAAAAGTGATGGGGGAGTTGCTATAGAACCCCCTAAAACTGTATCTGCTTGCTTGCTACACAGAAAGTCAGCCACTGACTTCGGGGTTGTGGAAGAAAGCAGGCATTTCCACAAACCACAGAGCAAGGAACTGGGCACCTTTCACTTAATTCCCAGATTTTCCAAGGAGTTCGGGGTGAAGGTTCTTACAGATTGAAGTCGGGGATGAGAGGTGAGTGTTCAGCTCTTGTCCAACTTCCCAGTTGGTGGCAGTGCTAGTGGCCTTTCTTTGATTGGTAGGTGATACTGCATTCTTTAAGGACTTTTTGTGATAGTCAAGGGTGCTTCAGTCAGCTTGAGGGCTACATGCAGGTGGTAGTTACTTTCTGCTCTGGATCTGGAACTCCCCTGCTCAGAGAATTACCCCAAAATGAATTCCCTCCAGACAACACAGGCCATCAAGATATTTTCTACTGGAGAAGCAAGCGAGTGCAGTGTTTAGAACCTTAGGCCAGCTGTACTGCTCCTTCAGCTCAGAGAGTTAATTTTAGAAAGTGGTTGATTTGCTATCCCAACAGGTATAGCGAGGACACTTTAAGCTAAAGGAGGGAAGACAGGGAGCTGGGGTCTGATGGAATGTGACATCTACATTCAAAGCACTGTATGGAGCTTGGTTTCACTTCGGTCACTGCCCTCCACATGTAAGATCTGGACTGAGCTTTGGGTTCCTGGTTTCCACCTGGCCTAGCCTAAATGCAGACACCAGGGGAGTGAACCAGAAGATGGGAGATTCTCTCTCTCTCTCTCTCTCTGTTTCTTTCTCCACCTCCTCCTCTCTCTGCTTTCCAATAAAATGAAAATAAATAAATTTTAAAAAGTATTTTTAACTTTAAATACTTCTTCAGAAGTCACACTATTTTTAGTACATTTTTATAGCTAAACTTTTTTTAGCTAAACATTTTTAAAAAGTTGGCTCTGCTGGCTGCTGCTTCTTCACCTCTCATTGTATCCTCAACTCATTTCTGCCAGGAATATGAATATACAAGCTCACAAACAACATCCTTAAACTTCACAACTCCCTTTGACACAGTTAGTAACCAGTCTGATTTTCCTTATTTATCATTGAACAATTTTCTCATCTTGAGACAGTTTTCTCTTGCTGCCTTCCAGGACACATTTGCTGCTCCGCACTGCCAGCTCCCTCTCATCCTCTCAGTGTGGAAGAGCTTCAGGATTCAGTCTGTTCTTTTATTTTTATTTCCCTACCCCAGCCCTGAGTTTTCTCTTGCATGTATTTTCTGAAAATTTTCATTTCTTTGTTTATTTTAAAAGGAGAGAGACAGAGACACATAGGGAGAGAACTCTCATCCACTGGTTCACTCCCTAAATATCCACAGCTTCCAAAGCTGCCAGTCAAGCCAGGAGCTAGGAGCTAAATTCAGGTTTCTTACGCCGGTGGCAGGGGCCCAAGTACTTGAGCTACCACCTGCTACCTCCAAGGGTGAGCATCTGTAGCAAGTGGAATCAGAACCAGGGCTGGCACTCAAACCCAAGGACTCTGATGGGATGTAGGAGTTCCAAGCAGGTCATTTACTGCTACTCCAAACTCCTGCACCAGACATCTGTACATATCTACCTATGTTATATTTCTTCTAACCTTAACTTCATAAACCCTAGTGTACAATCCTCAGTAGAACTCTTGACTGTCCCCATAACTAGCTCTTTCCCTTGTCTTTCCAATCTCAAAAAAAGTCATCTCTGTTCATCTCAGAACAGAAATTTATATTCATTTTTTAAAGACTTACCTATTTAAAAGTCAGAGTTACAGAGAAAGAGAAACAGATAAATCTTTCATCACCTGGTTCATTCCTCTAATGGCCACAACAGTGAGGTCTGGTCCAGGCAGGAGCCTGGAACCAGTAAATCCATCCATGTCTCACACATGAGAGGCAGAGGCCCAAGTTCTTTGGCTATCATTTGCTTTTTTCCCAGGCACAATAGCAGAAAGCTGTACTGGAAGTGGAGTAGCTGGAACCTGAACCAGCACTCTGTGTGGGATACCGGTATTTCAAGTGGCAGTTCAACCAGCTGTGCCACAATACACACCACTTATACTCATTGTTTTTTTAGGATGTATTTATTCACTTGAGAGGCAGAGTCGCAGACAGAAAACGGGAGAGACAGAAAGGGTCTTCCACCTGCTGGTTCACTCCCCAAATGACCACAATGGCCAGAGCTGGGCAGATTCAGAGCCAAGAGATTCCTCTGGGTTTCCCTCAAAAGTGCAGGGGCCCAAGCACCTGGACCATCTTCCAATGCTTTCCCAGGCTGTAAACAGAGCTGGATCAGAAGAGGAGTAGATGGCATGTGATCAGATGCCCATACAGGATGCTGGTGCTGCAGGCAGAGGCTTAGCCTACTGTGCTACAGTGCCAGCACCATTCATTGTTGATTCTTCCCTTTACTTCTGACTCTCCACAGATTATTGGTTAGCAAGTACTGTCAACTGTGTTTGCAAAATATTTTGCAACATTTTTCTACCTCCATTGCTACCTATCACCACTATCCTTAGCTTTGATGCTGTGCGGGCCTCCTTGCTAGTCTTGCTCCTTTTGCTTACCCATAGAACAGTTATGTCTCTGCGTTCCATATCCAAGGATTAAACCAACCAAAAATCAGAAATATTAGGCAAAATTGATTCCATCCTGAACATGTACAGACTTTTTTTCTTATTATTATTCCCTAAACAAGACAGTGTAATAGCTATTTACATTGTATTAGGTATTACAAGTAATATATGGAATGGAGTACATAGGTTATCGGCAAATACTGTCATTTTATATAGAGGACTTGAGCATTCACGGAGTTTGGTATCCTCAGGAGATCCTGAGACCAATACCTTGCAGATTCTAAGAGATGATTTTGTGGTATCTATATAATTTTCTATTTAACGCATAATGAAATCCAAAACTGTGCCCTGACCTGTAGGATTTGCATAATCTGGCCCTCTGTCTGACTCTGAATTTATCACCCTTACTTGTCCTTTTAAGATCTCATTTCCAGACATTGTGTCTTTTGACTTCTTCTGACAAGAAATGCTTATTTCATTCTTAACATTTTCCAGTTACTTTTCACTCTGCCAGGAATATTCTGCCAGCAGAACCTCCAAAGACTTACCCTGCACTGAATTCATAGCTACCATCAGATGTGACAAGAAACCTTCACAGCCACTCGCACAGATGTCCACTTCTTTGTTGTATTTTTCATGCCACTTACCTTTATTTTACATTACACAAATGTTCATATGTTGTGCATATATGTACTAGTTTGCTGGAACAGAAGGTCAAAAAGGGCAATCATTTTTACTGATGTATCTATCACCTGAAATAATGTTTATGCATAGCAACAAGTACAATATCTTTGTTGAATGAATAAATGAAAATATTAGAACCTCTTTTTATCATTATAATGGAGAAAAGGATGGTTCATGAAGGTTTAAAATCCCTGTATTACATGATAGTTTTTTTTTTTGCATTCATACATGAACTTTTATTGCAATCTTCTTTGTTTTTTTTTTTAATTTTTTTTTAACTTTTATTTAATGAATATAAATTTCCAAAGTACAGCTTATGGGTTACAATGGCTTCCCCTCTCCCATAACTTCCCTCCTACCCGCAACCCTCCCCCCTCCCACTCCCTTTCCCCTTCCATTCACATAAAGATTCATTTTCAATTCTCTTTATGTACAGAAGATCAGTTTAGTACATATTAGGTAAAGATTTCAACAGTTTGCCCATATAGCTACACAAAGTGAAAAAACTACCATTGGAGTACTAATTATAGCATTAAATAACAATGTACAGCACATTAAAGACAGAGATACTACATAATAGTTTTTTTTAAAAAAATTAATTAATTTTCTATGCCATTTCCAATTTAACACCAGGGTTTTTTTCATTTCCAATTCTCTTTATATACAGAAGATCAATTCAGTATATAGTTAGTGAAGACCTCATCAGTTTGTACCCACACAGAAACACAAAGTATAAAAATACTGTTTCAGTACTAGTTATAGCATCACTTCACATTAGACAACACATTAAGGACAGATCCCACATGGGGTGTAAGTACACAGTGATTCCTGTTGCTGACTTAACAATTTGACACTCCTGTTCATGGCGTCAGGAATCTCCCTAGGCTCTAGTCATGAATTGCCATGGCTATGGAAGCCTTTAGAGTTCGCTGACTTTAATCTTATTCCAATAGGGTCATAGTCAAAGTGGAAGTTCTCTCCTCCTTCTTTGATGGCCCCGTTCTTTCCACTGGGATCTCACTCACAGGGATCTTTCATTTAGGTCTTTTTTTTTTTTTCCATGATATCTTGGCTTTCCATGCCTGCTATACTCTCATGGGCTCTTCAGCCAGATCCGAATGCCTTGAGGGTTGATTCTGAGGCCAGAGTGTTGCTTAGGACATCTGCCATTCTACAAGTCTGCTGTGTATCCCGCTTCCCATGTTGGATCTTTCTCTCCCTTTTTGATTCTATCAGTTAGTTTTTTAATCCTTGATAATAATTACATTTGGTGTTATGCTGTGGCCAGAGCTTGTTACATTAGGGGCTGTTGTATCTGTCCAATGTAGATATCTGGGAATGTGGGACACAGATTCCGTCTATAAGCTTCCAGGGATCATACCTATTTTATCCAACTTGTTTAGTGTCTGAAGAGCTATATCATAGAGCCTCATGACAGTTGTGAGAAGGGCATCATTTTTACATGGTTGATCATTGAATACCTTGTTAGCTGGTTTTTCCTGAAAAGATGTACTGAAAATGCATCAGGAAATCTATGAATCAGGCTATAAAAGAAATTACTTTCCCATAAAACTCAAACCGAATATGACTTTTGACAGTTACAAGAAGAAAAAGTCACCCTTTTAAAAAAGGAAGTGCCTTTAATTAAACAATGCTTTAAAATAAATTGTTGGCTGGCGCCGCAGCTCACTTGGCTAATCCTCTGCCTGTGGTGCCGGCACCCCGGGTTCTAGTCCCAGTCGGGGTGCCAGATTCTGTCCTAGTTGCTCCTCTTCCAGTGCAGCTCTCTGTTGTGGCCCAGGAAGGCAGTGGAGGATGGCCCAAGTGCTTGGGCCCTGCATCCCATGGGAGACCAGGAGGAAGCACCTGGCTCCTGGCTTCGGATCTGCGCAGTGAGCCAGCAGTAGCGGCCATTTGGGGAGTGAACCAACGGAAGGAAGACCTTTCTCTCTGTCTCTCTCTCACTGTCTAACTCTGCCTGTCAAAAAAAAAAAATTAATTGACTGTTAAAAAAGGAAGAGAGTGAGACAGAGAAAAAGAAAGCAAGTTTCCATCCATTAGTTTCCTAAATGCCCTCAATGGCCAGAGCTGGGCTGAGCTGAAGCTGGGGTCTGAGAACTCAACCCATGTGTCCCACCTGGGTCTGAATTAACAGGATGTTGGAACCAGAAACTAGAACTGGAAATTGAACCCGGGCACTCTGAGATAGGAAGAAAATGTCAAAAATAGCATCTCAGCTACTAGGCCAAACACATCTGAACAATTATTGAAAGTTTATGTACTGGCCTGTATAAGTACTTGAAATTATAAATATTCACAAAATTTAGTCCCTTCTAAAAGAGATTACAGCTTAAAACAGAGGGAACCACAATATCTCATTGTTAGAAAAGGTGGTAATTACTCATAAAAATTTTGTTCTTAGTAAAATACTTGACACCACTTTCACCAAAGAAGTATTAATCATCTGTAGTCCTCTACCCTCCAGTGAATTAATAAAAGAAATAACTAATAGAATTTGACTCCACCAATTTGAAAATGATATCAAAAAGAGGAAATAACAGGGGTCAGCATTGTGGTGCAGTAAGAAAAGCCAGTGGCTATAACACTAGCATCCCATATGGGCAGCGGTTTGATTCCCGACTGCTCTGCTTCTTATCCAACCTCCTGCTAATGTGCCTGGAAAAGCAGTGGAAGATGGCCTGAGTCCTTGGGCCCCTGCACCCACTTAGGAGACCCAGAAGAAGCTCCTGGCTCCTGGCTTCCTTCTGGTCTAGCTCTGGCTGTTGCAGCCATTTGGGGAGTAAATCCATGGATGGAAGATCACTCTGTGTGTGTCTCTCCGTCTTTCTGTGAACTCTGCTTTTCAAATAAAAAAAGAAGTAGTAATAGCACATCACAACAGTTCAATTTCAGATCTTTAGAGTGCAATTATAGCCTTGTATCCACATTGTTATAATCTAGATTTTCCACAAATCTGGAAAATTGAATATGATGCCTTTTCTTTTTTTAGCTTTATTTAAGTTACACAAGTTTTATATATCTCATAACAGATTTAGGAACATAGTGGTATTTTCTCCCTCACCCTCCCTCCCACCCATGCTGCAACACTTCCTCCCCATCCCTCTTGGATTCCCATTCTTAATTTTTACAATGATGTATTTTCAGTATACTTAAGGATCATAGAGATAACCCTACTCTAAGTAAATAAGTTCAACAAATAATATGAAGAAAAAGAGAACAAAACATAACCTTGTTCCTCAATGGAAAAGACTAAGGCTGTAAACAATCATATATTCTCAAAATGTCTATTTCACTCCAAAATATTACATCTCAAGTATTCTATTAGTTACATCAGATTAGGGAAAACATATCTGTCTTTTTGGGACTGGCTTATTTCACTAAGTATAATGATTTCCAGACAGGATTTCATTTTTTTTTTTTTTTACAACTGAGTAGTACTCCATAGTATAAGTATACCATAATTTTCTTATCCATTCAACAGGTGATGGACAACTGAGCTGATTCCATATCTTTGTTATTGTGAATTGTGGATGAAATGAGCATGGGGGTACAGGTAACTCTTTCATATACTGATTTCTTTTGGTTTGGGTGGGATGGCTGGTTCATCTGGTAGGTCTATATTCAGATTTCTGACATATCTCCATACTGTATTCCACAATGGTTGCATCAGTTTCCATTCCCACCAACAGTGAATTAGGGTACCTTTTCCTCACAACTTCACCAGTATTTGTCATTTGTTTTCTGTATGTGAGCCATTCTAACTGGAGTGAGGTGAATCCTCATTGTGACTTGGATTTGTATTTCCCTAATGGCTAGTGATCCTGAGCATTTTTGCAATTGTCTGTTGGCCATTTGAATTTCCTCTCCTGAAGAATGCCTGTTTATGTCTTTTGCCCCTTTCTTCACTGGATTGTTTGTTTTGTTGTTAATGAATTTTTAGAGTTCTTAATAGATTCTGGATATTGACCCTTTATCAATTGTGTTGTTTGCAAATATTTTCTCCATTCTGTTGGTTGCCTCCCTCTTCACTTTGCTGAGTGTTTCTTTTGCAGTGTGGAAGTGCCTCCGCTTGATTTAACTCCATTTGTCAATTTTGGTTTGATTAGTTGATCAATAGCCTTTGTGTATACACAGACAATGTCATGACTGAGAAAGAGCATTTTTTTTAAAGTTTATTTATTTATTTGAAAGGCAGAGTTACAGAGAGGCAGAGGCACAGAGAATAAGAAAGAGGTCTTCTATCTGCTGGTTAATTCCCCAAGTGGCCACAACACCTGGAACTGGGCTGATCTGATGACAGGAGCAAGGAGCTGCTTCCAGGTCTCCCATTTGGATGCAGGGGCCCAAGGACTTGAGCCATCTTCCACTGCTTTCCCAGGCCATAGCAGGGAGCTGGATCCAAAGTGGAGCAGCCGGATTCTCATATGGGATGCCAGCACTTTAGCCGGTGGCTTTACCTCTATGCTACAGTGTTAGCCCCAAGAACTTTTAAGATCAATCCCATATAGAGTAGGTCCCAAAAGAATCAAATACCTTGGAATAGATTTAACCAAGGACGTCAAAGATCTCTATGATGAAAATTATAAAACACTAAAGAAAGTAATAGAAGAATACATTAAAAATGGAAAAATCTACCATATTCTTGGGTTGGAAGAATCAACATCATCAAAATGTCCATACTAACAAAAGGAATTTACAGATTCAATGTGATCCCAGTCAAAATATCAACCACATTCTTCATAGATCTAGAGAAAACTATGCTGAAATTCATATGGAAACAAAAGAAACAACAAACAGCTAAAGTAATCTTGTACAACAAAAACAAAGCTAGAAGCATCACAATGTCCGATTTGAAGACATACTACAGGGCAATCATAATCAAAACAGCCTGATACTGACACAAAAACAGACTTGTAGACCAATAGAACAAAACAAAAACTCCAGAATTTAATCCATGCATCTACAACCAACTTATCTTTGATAAAGGAGCTAAAATCAATCTGTGGAGCCAGGACAGTCTCTAATAAATGGTTGTGGGGAACTGCAGGCTGGCCACCTGTGGGAACCTCCTCTACATAGCTTGCAGCAATTGGTCGACCACAAGTCCTACGAAAACAACCAGGTGAAACAGTTGAAACAGGATAGACTCTGCATAAACAACTAGGAGGAACCAGGTGAAACAGATGAACTTTTGACCTGAGGCTATACGTGCCCTTTCATCTGATTGGACGACATTAGCATAAACTGCACGTGAAGAGAACCACTATTGGCTGTGGAGCACATGATCCACAGGACTTGGGATATAAAGGGACATTGGGATCTTTTCTCCTCTCCCCTTGCCCTTTCCTTCTGTCTCCACGAATAAAGTTCTTTGAGAACCGAGAAACAGTGACCGTGTTGTGACTGCATTGGATCCTCGCTGGCGAGGGTCCGACAAATGGTGAAGGGAAAATTGTATTTCCATATGCAGAGGTATGAAAATAGACCCCTAATTTATACCTTACATAAAAATCCACTCAAGATGGATCAAAAACCAAAATCTGTGACCTGATACCGCTAAATCCGCTAAATCATTTGATTACACAGGGGAAATTCTACAAGACATCAGCATAGGCAAAGACCTCTTGGAAAAGACCCCAAAAGCAATAGTCAATGATATGCCTTTTCATGAACATTTTGCAGATAGTTTTCAGCCATATTTAGTGCAGGAGGTGCTATAAGTAATAGGATGAACTAACTGCATCATAGATGGTTGGGATTTTATTTTTATTTATTTATTTATGTTTTACCTAGAAACCATTTATTTAAGGTATGCAAACTTCATGCATTTCATATTTAAAAATATGGAACATAATGATTATTCCCATTGTACCCTCCCTCACACTTACACTCCCACCTTCTTCCTCCCTCTCCTATTCTCATACTTATATTTTATGACAATCTATTTTCAATTGACTTTATATACATAAGATTAACTATACACTAAGTAAAGATATTCAATAAATAGTATGAAAAAATCCTCTTCCTCAGCACTTGAGATAACAGCTGTTCAAAGTAATCCCATCTCAAAGTGTCAATTTCACTGCTATAGATTACCTTTTAGGTACCCTATTAGTTACTACAGATCAGGGAGAACGTAGGGTATTTGTCTTTTAAGGACTGTCTTATTTTACTAAGTATAATGTTTTTCAGTTGCATCCATTTTGTTGCAAGCAACCACATTTCATTTTTTACCACAATGCAGTATTCATGGTGTACATATGTCATAATTTCTTTTTATTATTTTGCCAGGAAGAGTTAGACAATGAAAGAGAGAGAGAGAGAGAGAGTTATAGACAATGAGAGAGAGAGACAGAGAGAAATGTCTTCCTTCTGTTGGTTCACTCCTCTAATGGCTGCCACAGCCAGTGCTATGCCGATAGGAAGCCAGGAGCTGGGTACTTCCTCCCAGTCTCCCATGCAGGAGCAGGGACCCAAGCACTTGGGCCATCCTCCGCTGCCCTCCCGGGCCACAGCAGAGAGCTGGATTGGAAGAGGAGCAACCGGGACAGAACCAGCACCCCAATCAGGACTAGAACTTGGGGTGCCAGTGCTACAGTCGGAGGATTAGTCAAGTAAGCCACGGCGCCGGCCCCATAATTTCTTTATCCAGTTTTTAATTGACAGACATCTAGGTTGATCCAATTCTTAACTATTATGAATTGAACTACAGTAAACATGGGGGTACAGATAACTCTTCCATATGCTGATTTCAATTCCTTTGGGTAAATTCCCAGGAGAGGGATTGTAGGATCATATAGTAGGTCTATATTCAGATTTCTGAGCTATCTCCATACTGTCTTCCATAGTAGTTTACATTCCCCAAAACCGTGGATTAGAATGATGCTTAGGATATGCATTCTTTCTTTTTTTAAGGTTGGTTACAACTTTATTATTTCCCATTAAGTGCAAAAATGTCTTTCTTCTACTTGTTTGAATTGTGGTTCCATAAAGGATTTCTGGGTAATGTTAGATTTGTCAAGCATCTTTGTCCATTCCCTCAGTTTTTAAAATAGAAATGTAAATCCAAAGAGATATATTTTTTTGGAATCTAAAATAACCCTCAACCTACCAGAAAATCTGAAACTGGAATCCTGCACGTGGACTCTGAAACCATTGCTGTTTTTGTTTTAGATTGTTTTGGTTTTTGAGCAGTACGAAAATTAGATACCTAATGAATGTCTATTCTGATCATATGTCATTTTATTAAGTAGGGTAATGTAATTAAAGTTTCAAAGCAAAAATAACCAGCCCTTTTTTCTATGCTATCTTTCAATCATTGAGAAAGTGTGGGAAGTGAAGTGATTCTACAAGAGGGCTTGCTTAAATACTGATGTTTTTGGTCTAGAATAAAAGGAATTACATAATCTGAGTACACAGCTAGAATAATTTCTTTTACTTCCCTTTATAGGGGGTTTAGGCAAAGCATTAAATTTTAGAGCTCTCATTTAATCTTAATGCTCTCCTTAGGGAAAAATAGGTCTGGAAAGAAAATACAGTCTGGCTATTGGAGTTCACACCTGGTTGGAAAGTCCAGCAATCCAAATACGTTGCTGACACAGGTGTTCTTTCCCAATAGATCATCCACAAATCCTGTAGCAGGGATAGGCTTACATAAAGCAGAACTTATTTGTATGTCATGAGCAAAAAGGCATAATTAAGTTTTAGCTAAGATCATGAATATTTTTAAGTGTAAAGACCATAGTTCAGCAGGAATATAGGCAAAGGCTATAAACAGTAATCAAATAAAAAGATGACCATTTAACTGATATACAAGAAATGTTAACCACAGATCATTAAAACTACAGTAGCATATCATTCTTAGTCATTGGTTTGACAAAGATATAAAATAGTTTGGCAAAACTGTATTTGCAGCCATACTGATACACACAGGCAGTTCTTTTTTTTTTTTTTTTAACTTTTTGATTTTTTTTTCCCTCAGAACACACATCTAGCCCTGGACTTGCTGCAGTGTGGTGCTCAACCTTGCAACTGTGTTGTAGACAGGGCAGCTCAACTAGTTTCAGCATTGATGTGTCAATATGATTTCGTGCTGAATTTAAAAGCAATGACCATCTTCTCACTGTTAATAACTTATCACTTGGTTAAGTGAAAGCCATGATAAAAAGGAAGTGGAAGAGATAAAGTATGTTTTCTGAAGCTTTCTTTTCCTAAGGATTTGAATACAAAAATGTTTTTTCAGCATTCATTCCTCGATTTACAAATACTTGTTGAGTGTGTACTAGGAGTTTGGCACTCTTGAGGGAACCTTAGTAATAGCAACAATAAGCAGAAGAAATTAAATGTCCTTCAGCACAGGGATGGTTGAACATACTGTATCCATTTAAACTCTGGAAAACTCTGTAGCTTTTGAAAAGTGTTAAGTTTGGGGCAAGCATTTAGAGCAGCAGTTAAAATGCCCCTTGTGGAGCCAGCGCTGTGGCGTAGTAAGCTAAGCCTCCACCTCCGTGCCAGCATCCCATATGGGTGCCTGTTAGTGTCTAGCTATTCCTCTTCCAATCCATCCTTCTGCTATGGCCTGGGAAAGCAGCAGAAGATGGCCCAACTGCGTGGATCCCAGTACCCATGTGGAAGACCCAGAAGAAGCTCCTGGCTTGTGCCTTGGAATCAGCTCTGGCTGCTGCAGACATTGGGGGAGTGAACTAGTGGATGGAAGAGCTTTCTGTCTCTCCCTCTCTCTGTCTACAAATCTACTTCCAAAGTAAATAAATAAATCTTTTTTTAAAAATTTCCTCTTGGGACACTTGCATCCTCTATCAGAGAGCCTGGTTCAAGAAATGGCTTGCTTCTGAGTCCAGCTTGCTAATAATGCACACCCAAAGAGGCATTAAATAATGGCCAAAGTACTTGGGTCCTGCCATCCACCTAAGAGAACCAGATGGAGTTCCAGCTCCCTGACTTTGGTCTGGCCCAGCCTAGTTATTGTGGGCATTTGGAAAGCAAATCAATAGATGGGAGGTTTCTCTTTCTCCCTCTGCCTTTCAAATACATAATTTAAAAAATAATTCTCTTAAAAATAAATAGAAGTAAAAGGTGTAACCTTAATCTACTGATATTAAAATTTGTTCAATATAAGTTGTAGAAAATACACATATATTCATATCATACTCATACGTATATATTATATAAAAATGTAATATTAGAGACATACTTTCATTTTGTAAACAATAGCAAAATTCTTTTCTCTATATAAATGGAAGTTTGCAGATATTTCCATGAACAGAGAGAGGGTATGGCAAAATATACACCAAACTTCTTACATTGTACTTCGGAATATTTGATGTTGTGGATGGAGAGACAGGGGGAGGATTATGCATGGGATATTTGGGACTATTAATTTTTTTTATGTTTTAAAATGTATTTACCTTTAATGAATATCCTTGTTTTTTTCACATGTCTTTGAGTTGCTGTCTAGTGTTCTTTAATTTCAACCTTAGGGACTCCCTTTAGCATTTCTTAGAAAGCAAGTCTAGTGTTAATGAGCCCTCTTTTGTTTATTTGAGAATATCTTAATTTCTGTATCATTTATGAAGATAATTTTGCAGGATTTAGAATTCTTAAATGATATATATTTTCTTTTTTTCCTTCTAATTCTTCTTTAAAATTTTATTTAAGGAATAGACTTCATGTATTTCATATATACAAATTTAGGAATGTAGTAATTCTTCCCACCCTCCTTCCCTTCCACCCATGCTCCCATTCTGTTTCATCCTCCCTTCCCATTCTCATTCCTATTTTTTTTTTTTACAAAGATCTACTTTCAGTTAACTTTATATTCATAATATTAACCCTAATGTAAGTAGAGCTCAACAAATAGTATGAAGAAAAAAAAAACCTAATAAATTAACAAAAAACATTGTTCCTCAACACTCAAGACAAGGGCTTTCAAAATCATTGCATCACAAAGTGTCAATTTCATTCCTATAGATTACCTTTTAGGTACTCTATTAGTTAACACAGATCAGAGAGAACATATAATGTTTATCTTTTTGGGACTGGCTTATTTCACTAAGTATAATGGTTTCCATTTGTGTCTATTTCATTGCAAATGACAGGATTTCATCACTTTTACCACTGTGTGGTATTCCATAGTGTCTATGTATCATAATTTGTTTATCCAGTTTTCAGTTGATGGACATCTGGTTTGATTCCGTATCTTAGCTATTGTAAATTGAGCTGCAATAAACATAGGGGTACAGATAACTCTTTCATATGCTGATTTCATTTTGTTTAGGTAAATTCCCAGGATAGAGATGGCTGGGTCATATGACAGATCTATGTTCAAATTTCTGAGCTATCTCCATACTGTCTTCCACAATAGCTGCACTAGTTTATATTCCCACCAACAGTGGATTAGGGTACAATTGTCCCCACATCCTTGCCAGCATTATTGTTTGTTGATTTATGTATAAAAGCCGTTCTAACTGGGATGAGGTGAAACCTCACTGTGGCTTTGATTTGCATTTCCCTGAAGGCTTGTGATCCTGCATTTTTTCATGTGTTTTTGGGCATTTGAATTTCCTCTCTTGAAGAATGTTTATTTGGGTCCTTTGCCCATTTTTTAACTGGATTGTTTGTTTCAATATTGCTGAGTTTCTTGAGCTCTTTATAGATTCAGGAAAGTAATCCTTTACCAGGCACATAGTTTGCAAATATTTTCTCCCATTCTGTTGGTTGTCTGTTCACTTTGCTGATTCTTGTGCAGTTCAGATGATTCTCAGTTTGATCTAATCCTGTTGATCAATTTTGGTTGATTACCTGTGCTTTTGGGGACTTCACCAAGAAGTCTTTGCTTTTGCCAATGTCTTGCAAAGTTGCCCCAAAATTCTCTAGTAATTTGATGGTATCAGGTCATAAATTTAGGTCTTTCATGCATTTTGAGTGGATTTCTGTGTAAGGGGTAAGGTAAGGGTGTTGTTCCATACTTCTGCATGTGAAGATCCAGTTTTCCCAGGACTATTTGTCGATGAGACTGTCTTTGTTCCAGGGATCAATTTTAGTTCCTTTGTCAAAGATAAGTTGGTTGTAGATGCATGGATTGATTTCTGGAATTTCTATTCTGTTCCACTGGTCTACACAGCTGCTTTTGTACCAGTACCAGTTTGTTTTGATTATAATTGCATTGGCCTTGTAAAATGTCTTGAGATCTGGTATTGTGATGCCTCCAGCTTTGTTTTTGTTATTTAGGATTGCTGTAATATTTGGGGTCACTTGTGTTTCCATGAATTTTAGTATCAGTTTTTCTATTCTGAAAAAAATGTTGGTGGTATTTCAATTGGGATCACATTGAAACTATAAATTGCTTTAAGTAATATGGAATTATTATGATGGTGATTTTTCTAATCCATGAACTTGGAAGATTTTCCATTTCTTTATGTCTTCTTCTATTTCTTTAATGTTTTATAATTTTCATCATAGAGATCTTTGACATCCTTGGATAAATTTATTCCAAGTATTTAATTTATTTTTGTAGCTATTGTGAATGGCATTGATCTTACAAGTTATTTATCAGCTATGATGTTGTCTTAGTATACAAGGCTATTGATTTTTGTGTATTGATTTTATATCCTGCCACTTTACCAAACTCTTTTAGAGATCCAATAGTCTCTTAGGGGAGTCTCTTGGATCCCCTATATATATATACTCATGTCAACTGCAAATACAGATAGTTTGACTTCCTCCTTCTTAATTATATCCTTTTGATTTCTTTTTCTCACCTAATTTCTCTGACTAAAACTTCCAGGACTACATTGAATAGCAATGGTGGGAGTGGGCGTACTTTTCTGGCTCTGTATCTCAGTGGAAATGCCTCTAATTTTTTGCCATCTAGTAAGATACTGGCTGTGGGTTTGTCATAGATGGCCTAGACTGTGGAGAGGAATGTTCCTGCCAAACTCAATTTGCTTAATGTTTTCATCATGAATGCATATTGTATTTTTAAAAATTCATTCTATTCATCTATTGAGATAACCATATGGTTTTTGTTCTTCAATTTGATAAGGTGATGTTTCACATTGATTGATTTGCAGATGTTGAACCATCCTTGTATACCAGGGATAAATCCCACTTGGTCCAGGTGAATGATTTTTCTGATGTGCTGTGGATTCAATTGGATAGTGTTTTGTTGAGGATTTTTGCATCTATGTGCATCAGGGAAATTGGTCTACAGTTTTCTTTCCCCATTGTTTCTTTTTCTGGTTTAGGAATGAAGATGATTCTGGCTTCATAGAAGGAGTTTGGGAGGATTTCCTCCCTTTCAATTGGTTTGAATGAGCAGTGAAACCATCAGGGCCTGGGCTTTCCTTTGTTGGGAGGGTCTTTATTACTGATTCAATCTGCATCTCATTTATTGGTCTGTTTAGGTGTTCTGTGTCTTCATGACTTAATTTTGGTAGATTGTATGTGTCCAGGAATCTATCCATTTCTTATAGGTTTCCCGATTTGTTGGCATATAGCTCTTTGTAGTAATTCCTGATGATTATTTTATCTATGTTGTATCTGTTGTTACACTTCCTTTTTCATCTCTGATTTTATTGGTTTGGGTCTTCTTCCTCTTTGGTTAGTTGGGCCAATTGTGTGTAAATTTTTTTTTTTATTTTTTCAGAAAAACAGCTCTTCATTTCACTAATCTTTTTTATTGGGATTTTTTGGTTTCAATTTTGTTTATTTCTTCTAATTTTAATTATTTCTTTCCTCCTATTAATTTTGGGTTTGGTTTGTTGTTGTTTTTCTAGGTCCTTGAAATGCATTGATAGCTCATTTATTTGGTGCTTTTCCAATTTCTTGATGTAGGCACCAATTACTATAAACTCCCTCTTAACACTACTTTTGCTGTTTCCCATAAGTTTTGATATTATGTAGTGTCATCTTCATTCATTTCCAGAAATTTCTGATTTCTCTTTTGATTCCTTCTATGACTCACCATTCATTTAGGAGCATGTTGTTTAGACTCCATGTGTCTGCATATGTTTTAGAGATTGCTTTCCAGTTGTTGCTTTCCAGCTTCAATCACGGTGTTGATTAGCTCTGTTATTTCTTTGTTGATTTTCTATCCATTGATGGAAGTGGGCTGTTGAAGTCACTCATTACTATTTTTTTTTACTTTTTTTATTTTTTATTTCATAAATGCGAATTTACAAAGTGCAACTTTTGTATTGTTGTGGCTTCCCCCCCAACCTCCTTCCCTCCCTCCCGTGTCCCTCCCCTCTCTCTCTCCCATCCCGCCCTTTATCGAGTTTCATTTTCAATTACCTTCATATGCTGAAGATCAACTTAGTATATACTAAGCAAGGATTTCAACAGGCTGCATTCACACAACCACACAAGGTATAGGGTATTGTTCCACTAGTAGTGTTTTTAAGTTTCATAGTAAAACACATTAAGGACAGAGATCCTACGTGGGGAGCATGTACCCAGTGACTCCCATTGTTGATTTAACAATTGGCACTCTTATTTGTGACGTCAGCAATCACCCGAGACTCTTGCTATTATCTGTCTAGGCTATGGAAGTCCCTTGAGTTCACCGACTCTGAACTTGTTTAGTCAAGGCCATATCACAGTGGAGGTTCCTTCCTCCCTTCAGAGAAAGGCGCCTCTCTCCTTGATGGCCTGTTCCTTCTGCTGGGGTCTTGTTCACCAGGGTCTTTCATTTAGAATGTTTTTTGCCATCGTGTCATGGCTTTCCATGCCTGTGAGACTCTCACGGACTTTTTGCCAGATCTGAATGTCCCAAGGGTTGATTCTGAGGCAGGAGTGCTGTTTTGTAAGTCACCCATTACTATTGTATTGGAGTCTATGTATCCATTTAGATCTCTTAGCATTTCTTTTAAATAGCCAAGCAACCTGTAGTGAGTGCATATATATTTATTATAGTCACATCTTCCTGTTGAATTGATCTGTTAATCATTACATAGTGCTCTTCTTTGTCTCTTTTAATAGTTTTTGTGTTAAAGTCTATTTTGTCTGATATTAGGATGGTTTCACCAGCTCTTTTTTGCTTTCTGTTAGCATAGATTATCTTTTTTCCTTCCTTTCACGTTCAGTCTTCAGGTATCTTTGTTCTTGAGATGTGTTTCTTTCAAGCAGCAAATAGATGGGTCTTGTTTTTTAATCTACTCAGCAAGTCTGTATTTTTTAACTAGAGACTTGAGGCTATTTACATTAAAGGTGACTATTGATAAGTAACAACTTGGCCCTGCCATTTTCCCATAAATATTCCTATTTTTTACTTTGGATTTCCTTTGTGCTTTTACTGGGAAATTTTCTTCCTTTACCTTCTTTCATATTGATGACTATGTTTCTGTGTTTCTGTGTACAGCATATCCTTAAGCATCTTTTGCAAGGCTGGATGAGTGGTGACAGATTATTACATTTTTTGTTTGTTATGGAAGGTCTTTATTTCACCTCCATTCATAAATAAGAACTTTTCAGGGTACAGTATTCTGTGTTGACTTTTTTTCCTGTGTTGACTTTTTTTTCTCTTAAAACTTGGACTATGTCTCTCAATTCTCTCCTGGGCTGTAGGGCTTCTGATCTGAAGTCAGGTGTGAATATAATTGGAGAACTACTGAAAATAATCTAGCATTTCTCTCATTCACATGTTGGAATATTTTCTTTATGTTTTATTGTTGAAAGTTTGCTATACTGTGTCATGGTGAAGATCTTTTCTGGTCATGTCTATTAGGAGTTCTATGTCAATAATACTTTGTTATCTGTTGGCTGATGTAGTTTGTCATTTTTCAAAAATTTATATACAAATGTAGAGCATAGAAGTAGATGACAACCCCCCAAAAGAGTTTCCTACCACCCCACTTCATCTTTTTCAATATTTCTAAGCTATAAAATATAATAAACATAATAAAATTAATAATAACTTTTAATTAGATACCTACTATGTGAGCATCCCTGTGTTAAGCATCTTTTATACAATTTAATCCTTTTTTTAACTTTTATTTAATGAATATAAATTTCCAAAGTACAGTTTATGGATTACAATGGCTTCCCCCCCCATAACTTCCCTCCCATCTGCAACCCTCCCCTTTCCTGCTCCCTCTCCCCTTCCATTCACATCAAGATTCATTTTCAATTCTCTTTATATACAGAAGATCAGTTTAGTATATATTAAGTAAAGATTTCAACAGTTTGCCCCCACATAGCAACACAAAGTGAAAAATACTGTTGGAGTACTAGTTATAGCATTAAATCACAATGTACAGCACATTAAGGACAGAGATCCTACACGATATTTTTTAAAAATTAATTTTCTATGCAATTTCCAATTTAACACCAGGGTTTTTTTTTTCATTTTCAATTATCTTTATATACAGAAGATCGATTCAGTATATACTAAGTAAAGATTTCATCAATTTGCACCCACACAGAAACACAAAGTGTAAAAATACTGTTTACTAGTTACAGCATTACTTCACATTGGACAACACATTAAGGACAGATCCCACATGAGACGTAAGTACACAGTGACTCTTGTTGTTGATTTAACAATTTGACACTCTTGTTTATGGCATCAGTAATCTCCCTAGGCTCTAGTCATGAGTTGCCAAGGCTATGGAAGCCTTTAGGGTTCGCCGACTTTGATCTTATTCCGATAGGGTCATAGTCAAAGTGGAAGTTCTCTCCTCCCTTCAGAGAAAGGTACCTCCTTCTTTGATGGCCCCGTTCTTTCCACTGGGATCTCACTTGCAGAGATCTTTCATTTGATATTCTGGATGCAAAGGAGACCAAGGCTGGTGGGGAGGGGGTGCAGTAAACAGAAACTTTGACAATAAACCCCCACCAGGTGTTAGGATTTAGGTATGAAAAATGTGTCTCAGAGCCCTCAGCAAACCAGGATTCACTTCGCCCAGGAAGATCTGAGGGCTCACGAAATCCTAGTTCTTGGTGAGGTGGGCAGTGTCACCCCAGGGGCAGGGCCGCTGGGTGCCCACCAGACGGAACAGTTGTCTTCTTACTTATTGACTTTCTCTGGTGGGGCCCCGAGGCCAGCTCCAAGTCTGTATTCTGTTCTCCTTAGTAGGCAGCTTTGGCCCATGAGTGGAAGTGGAAGTTGTTGGGTTAAACTTCCCCAGAGGCTGCTTTAATAGGGTAAAGGCTGCTCCCATGGTTTTTTTTTTTTTTTTTTTTTTTTTTTGTTGTTGTTTTTTTTTTTTTTTTTTTTTTTTTTTCTGTTTCCCCTCCTTCCTGCTTCTTGCTCCTTGTCTGGAGCAAAGACAGGTGGCTAAGGCTCCAGCACATGCCCATGACCTTGAGACAGGAAGCCAGGAGGTACAGACGGCAGCAAAAGGGCAGAGTGGGTCCATGATGGCCCCGACCTGCAGTACCATCCCTGGACCGCCTGTCTCCAGTCTTGTTTGGTTGAATGAAAGGAAAGCAACTCCTCTTCCTTAAGCCTGTGTTACTTCTGGCTATTGTTTTTTGCATCTCACTGTTGCCATAAGGGCCTGAGGCTGTCAGGACATGGTGCTGGGAGCTAACTCCCTAACTCACATTTGCACCCACAACCTTAGAGTGTTTTGGGCAAGCCTGTGGTTCCACGACAGCCGAATAACTTGAAATTCTAATCCCCTTCCTGGCAACTCTTTGGCCCCAGGATCCAGCACACAGCCCTGTACTCAGTGGCGCTCAGCGATGGTGCACTCCTGCCCCTGAGTAATGGCCTCTCATTCATTTCCCCAGGGAACTGTGTGCCTGCGGGCTTCAGACGGTCCCTCCTCAGATTTCTCCAGGCCAGCCTCAAGATGAGCCCTGTGAGAACCTGAAGGGTTTTGAAACACCAAGAGAAAGAAAAGAACACTTTGGAAACGACAGATTAAAAATTTAAAGAACTGGACCTAGAGCCTCATTTAATTAAGTAGGAGTTTTACTGGTTAGAAAAATAACCAATATAACTTTGTAAATAATTGAACCCATTCAGAAAGGTTGAGTGGCCCAGGTCCTCTCATAACACCCACTATAGAATAGCTTAGTAAATATTTTTTTTAACACTTTATACCTTTAGAAACCACATTAAATATATAGGATCATCACAATGAGTTCATGAGGTACCAGGCTACCTCAGAAATTCCGTAGAAAAGTAGCATTAAAAGACAAGCTTGGGGGCCAGCACTGTGGTGCAGCGGGTTAAAGCCCCTGCCTACAGCACCGGCATCCCATATGGGTGCTAGTTTGAGTCCCAGCTGCTCCACTTCTGATTTAGCTCCCAGCTAATGCACCTGGGAAAGCAATAGAAGATGGCCCAAGTCCTTGGGGCCCTGCACCCACATGGGAAACACGGAAGAAGCTCCTGGCTCCTGGCTTCAGATCAGTTCAACTCCGGCTGCTGTGGCCCTTGGGGAGTGAATCAGCAGATGAAAGACCTCTCTCTCTCTCTCTGTCTCTTTCTCTCTCTGTCTACCTCTCTCTGTAACTGTCTATCAAATAAATAATTAAAAAAAAAAAAACAAGCTTCTTTTAGTGCAAAAAAACTGAAATCCATGCAGTTTTTGTGTCATACACATTTTCCACGAACTTTTTGAAGCCTCCTTAATATGCATGTATTTCAAAAATGTTTTGCATCAAAATAAGCATCTTTTAATCCTGTTATCTCACAAACTTTTTGAAGCAAGCTTGTATATACTATTTTGCAACCTTTTTTTTCACTTAACATCCTATCTTGGACAGTTCCCTGCATTTGTGCATTTACATATTTACTTGTTTCTGTGTAAGGGGGCAGACCAGCCTTGTGCCCCTCCCCCACCCCCTTTCTCCAGTGGGATGTGACCTTGACCTTTGCTTAGTAAGGAGCCCTCAGGTGTTCGCCTGTGGTGGTTGATGAGGACAGCAGAGATTAACCGCGTGATCCTCGCCCTGCAGTACTGACAGGGGTCCAGTTTCAGGAGATCTGCCGTGTGTTCCGAGCTCCTGGCTTCAGCCTGGTCCCGCACTGCCTGTTGTGGTCATTTTGGGAGTAGATCAACAGATGCAAGTTCTCTCTCTCTCTCCTTGGCTGTTAGCACTAGTGCTGTAACGGAAAGACGCTGTCCTGTCACGAATTTGCTGTGACCTTGGAAGGCAGACCATTTTACCTTAGGTACCCTCTGTTTTCTAGCTACGTGCTTTTGGGGAAATGAGAAGTTTCAGGAGCAGCAATTTGAGTGGGGAGTTAAATGCAGAGGAACCCTTGACCCAAAACAGTCTTCGGGGAGCTAAGGAGGAGCAATGGCGGGCCTTCACCACAGCGAGTGCGCATGCCCAATTTAATCCTTACATCAGTGAATGTGGTAGGTACTTTCATTAGCCACTTTTACATATTCACAGACCAAGATGCAAAAAGATTAACTCAACTCAGGTATGTACAGTTAATAACTGGCTGAACTTGCATATAATCCAACTTGAATTTCAACTTTAAAGTTCACACTCTCAACTGTAATTCTATCACTCCCTCATAAAAAGAAAACAGACTTGGTTATGCCCTCATCATGTTGAGACAAGAGTTCTTCACTTTTCATTCGCCACATTCCTGTTTATTTCAGTTGTCAGTGAGTTTATCATAAACTCATAAAGTAATATCCAAGCATATTAAGTTGGCTTAAAAAACTGTCTCATGAAAAACTTGGCAAAGAATGAAAGAGGAGTAGCCAATTCAAATACCTGCAGATGTTTATCACAGATTTGAAAAGACAGAAGTGATTTCCAGTTCTATTAATTTCTAAGAGTATGCCCATCTCCAGGTCCTCTTATTTTAAACCTCCAAAATTGTGAATAAAATCTAATCATGATTTTTAGCATAGAAATGACTTAGTAGGGTCAAGAGAAATACCCAGAAATGAGGATCGATAGTGAGATTATGGCTTTCTCTCAAGGCATCAATATGGACTTCAGGTTTTATTTCCCAAAATCAGATCTAAAGAAAGACTAGAATGAAGGAGAAGAACATTTTCAGGATGTTTTACATAAGACTGAGGTCAGTCTGGATTTGAGCGCAGCTGGGCAGCAGCATCCTGGACAGAGAACTCTCAGAGCTAGCAGTGAGAGAAGAGCTTAGAGGAAAGCTTTATGTACAGACTGGTATCCTCCAGAGTTGTCTTGGGGTAATCCTTGGTTCCTCCACTTAGGGCAGAATTACAGTAACAGCCCAGATCGCTGGTGCACATGGAATACTACCAAGGCAGTGCAGAGCTCTGGACTCAGAGGCCAGCCTCATCAGCCGTTTACTCCTCCAACCCCTCTTTCCAAATTCCCAAAAACGTGTAATGAGATCTAGAAGATTTTCTTCTCTCAGTCCTTCTTCTTTATGTGTTGACAGTAGAACGGTCACCAATGGGAATAATCAAACATATTCTCTTGATACACAGGGCTCATTGCCCAGGACTTAATCCCCCATTCCTTTCTCCTTGAACTCACCAGAATGATCTGGGCTCTGGCCTCCTGCCTGTCCACAAGAAACAGAGACAGTAACTGATGCACCTATCAGAACATGAGTTTATGAGCTAACATATCTATTTTTATTTTAATTGTTAAAGATTTATTCATGTATTTATTTTAAAGAATGACAGAGAAACAAGGAGAGACAAAATAAGAGTTTCAATCCGCTGGTTCACCACGACCTCCCCTAAATGACTGCAATAACTAGGGCTAGGCCAAGCTGAAACCAGGAGACTGGAACTGTATCCAGGTCTTCCACATGGATGGCAGGAACCCAATTGGGCCATCATGAGCTGTCTGCCAGGCTCATTAGCAGTAAGCTGAATCAGAAGCACAGATTAGCCTGAACTTGAACTGGCACTCTGATATGAAATGTGGGCATCCCAAGCTATGGCTTAACCCATGGTGCCACCACACTCACCCTGAGCTAACATATCTAAACAACAGATGAGTACAAAACTGTAAAAGTAAGACAAATACAAACAAACAAACAAACACTGGAACTACATATACACAAAGAAGGATTTCAATAAATCATGACAAATGATTATCAATCAACTTAAGACAATAAAGTAGGAAAGTAGTGGTATGGAGTAAGTCAGTGAGCAGTCAGCGCCCAAGCATGTGCTTTAGAGACCCACAGAGGACTGTGACACTGGAGTCAGGCAAGGAAGTCAGGCTGGGTGATGATTTACAAGATTTTATTTCTTTGATTTCCCCCAAAAATCCATTAGAGTTGTCCATCTCATTAAGAGAAAAAAAGAGAGAGAGGTTTGTAACCCAATGCTGTCTCTCCTTCCAGTGGTTTTCAGATAGTGCTGCAGCTCTTGTTGAAGGGATCTTCTTGTGCCTCTCTTCCTGCCCCTCTTCCTCCTCCTTCAGGATTTAAGACTGTGCTGCACAATGACATTTGTTGTTAGGTTACATTTGAATAAATACACAAAGCACATATAGACACGTCAGTGGGAAGAGTGTTCCGGGGTGTAGTTGGGCAGTGACAGCAACAAGCAAACCCTGAGGACATTCCCGAGGACAAACCGCAGCACTTTTATTTGGGTAATATATCTAAAGCACTGTTATTCGCAAACCCCACTCACATGGCAGCTCACTGAGCCTGTGTCTTGAGGGGTTGCAGTATGTTGTTTATCCTTTTGTTTATATAAAGCATTGGTTGAGAATGCTGCATGATAAGAAGTCACACAATCGGGCTCAGTTGTATAGTAGTGAGGGGTTGGGAGAAATAAATGTTACTCACTCCATGGCATCATTGGCATTCATTTCTGTTTCACGTGGAATATATAAGGCTAGGATGGCCCAAGTGCTTGGGCCCTGCACCCCATGGGAGACCAGGATAAGCACCTGGCTCCTGCCATCGGATCAGCGCGGTGCGCCGGCCGCAGCCCGCCTACCGCGGCGGCCATTGGAGGGTGAACCAATGGCAAAAGGAAGACCTTTCTCTCTGTCTCTCTCTCACTGCCCACTCTGCCTGTCAAAAATATAAAAAAAAATTTAAAAAATAATTTGATGTTTTGCAACTGCTCTAAACACCTAAGCCATTTCTTTCAAACATTACAACACTTGCATAATAAACACATTTAATTGCCCAATTAGTGTGTTTCGTAACATTCTCTGGGCATAAAACCTTGTGTTCTGGCTCTGGATCTGAGATTTACCTCTGCACAGCATATTTCCTCTCCCAGAGAGGTGGGGGGGGGGTGTGGGAGGGAAGGGGCTTTGTTTCATTTGGATGGTGGCTCACCCTCTTTTGCACTGTTTGTTTTTTAAGTTTTCACTTTATTTTTATTTGAAAAAGAGAGAGAGAGAGAGAGAGAGAGAGAGAGACCCTTCATCTACTAGTTCACTCCCCAAATACCCACAACAGCCAGGCAGGACTGGACCAGACTGAAACAAAGAGCCTAAAACTCAATCAAGTTCTCACATTTGGGTGGCAGAGACCCAAGTCCTTGAGCCATCACATCATGCCTCCAAGGGTATGCACTACTATGAAGCTGGACCAGAAGCAGAGGCAGGACTCAATCTCAAGCAATCTAATATGGGATGTGGATGACCTAACTAGGTGCACTACAATGCCTATACCACAGACTCTTTTTTTCCCGAGAAACCTTTTATTTAAGGTATAGAAACTTCATGTATTTCATAAATACAACTTTAGGAACACAGTGATTCTTCCCACCCTACCCATCCTTCCACCTGCATTCCCACCCTTCTTCCTCCTTTCTCTCCTATTCCCATTCTTATTTTTTACTAAGATCTACTTTCAATTAATTTTATACACATAAGAGTAACTCTGTACTAAGTAAAGAGTTCAACAAATAATATGAAAAAAATAAAAACTGTTCTTCAACAGTCGAGACAACGGCTATTCAAAGTCATCACATCTCAAAGTGTCAATTTCATTTCTATAGATTACCTTTCAGGTGCTCTATCAGTTACCACAGACCAGGGAGAACATATGGTATTTGTCCTTTTGGGACTGGCTTATTTCTCTAAGTACCATGCTTTCCAGTTGCATCCATTTTGTTGCAAATAACGGGATTTCATTCTTTTTTTCTTTAACTGCTGTGTAGTATTCTATGGTGTACATATCCCCTAATTTCTTTATCCACTCTTCCATTGACAGACAGCTGGGTTGATTCCATATCTTAGCTATTGTGAATTGAGCTGCAATAAGCATAAGGGTATACATATAACTCTTTCACATGCTGATTTTACTCCCCTTGGGTAAATTCCCAGAAGTGGGTTGGCTGGGTCATATGGTAGGTCTATATACAGATTTCTGAAATATCTTCATACTGTCTTCCACAGTGCCTGCACCAGTTCACATTCCTACCAACAGTGGATTATGGTACATTTTCCCCCACATCCTTGCCAGAATTTGTTGTTTGTTGATTTCTGTATGAAAATCATTCTAACAAGGGTGAGGTGAAACCTCACTGTGGTTCTGAGAAAATTCAAATGGCCAACAAGCACATGAAAAAATGCTCAAGATCACTAGCCACCAGGGAAGTGCAAATCAGACCGTCTCTTAAAAGTTGTCTTCATATTGAGCCCTGTTTTCCTGGCAGATATTCAACCAGTCCATGCCTGAGTACTTCAGGTTGCCATCCTCTGAGACCCTCCATTCTGCCTGGATCTTAGGATTCCAGCACCAAGAAGGAGTTTTATTAACCATTTGGTCCTATCCATCTCTCACGTTATATATAAAAGACACACATACTGGTCAGTTTTTATCTCTCTGTATGTTTCCTTGAGGCCTTATACACCATTCACCAAGGAATTCTGTATTTAAATGAAATTAAAGGAAAAAATTGATCAATAGATAGTAAGAAAATTTTCTCATTCCAAATTATGGTGAAATGAGTTACACTTGAACATTTTGGAAATGGATATCCACACTGTCTGCAAAGAGGAGAAACTCTAAGCTGAGAAATCAACCTAAAAATGTTCCTTTATTGATACAACTCTGGAGAGCCTGGAAGAAAAAAAATGAAAAACTGTTCCTGTAACTTGAACTTCATGTGAGTCCAATTCAATCCTCTACTGTCTATGAGCTTATAACAAAAATACTACAAAACATTGAGAAACAATCATCATATGCCAGTCAACAGATTTAACACCCCTGAGAACCTGGTATTAGGAGAGCAAACTAAAAAGATGTTGAAAATATTTAATGTTGAAAATAATTTAATATAACAGAAGGATTGGAAACCTAGGAAAAGTGTAAAAAGGGAGGGCGGCGGGGCTAGTGTTGTGGACAGCAGGTTAAGCTGCTGCCTAAAATGCGGGCATTGCACATGAGCACCAGTTTGCATACTGACTGTTCCACTTCTGATCCACATTCCAACTAATTCACCTGGGAAAGTAACAGAAGATGGCCCAAATACTTGGGTCCCTGCACCCAGGTGGGAGACCCAGAAGAAGCTCCTGGCTCCTGGCTTCAACCCGGCCCACCCACAGCCATTGTAGCCATCTGGGAAGTAAATCAGCTGATGGAGAAGATCTCTCTCTCTCTCTCTCTCTCTCTCTCTGTGTATCTCTGCCTTTCAAAGGAATAAATAAATCTTTAAAAAGTGGGGGAGATAAAATACTAGACATAAAACATATAGCTAATGCAATTAAAAATGCAATGAGAAATTAACTTTTTAAAATAAATTAATGAGAAATTATTTTTTCTTTAATTTCATTTTAAAATGGAATCCCTGGGATAATAGTGTATTTATTTAATTAATTTAAAATGTAGGAAATTAGGTTATATAGCTGATGATATTATCTTTTTTTTTTCTTTTTTTTAACTTTTATTTAATGAATATAAATTTCCAGTGTACAGCTTATGGATTACAATGGCTTCCCCCTCCCATAACTTCCCTCCCACTCGCAACCCTCCCCTCTCCCACTCCCTCTCCCCTTTCATTTGCATCAAGATTCATTTTCAATTCTCTTTATATACAGAAGATCAATTTAGTATAAAGATTTCAACAGTTTGCCCCCACATAGAAACACAAAGTGAAACATACTGTTTGAATACTAGTTATAGCATTAAATCAAAATGTACAGCACATTCAGGACAGAGATCCCACATGAGGAGCAAGTGCACAGTGGCTCCTGTTGTTGACCCAACAAATTGACACTCTAGTTTATGGTGCCAGTAACCACCCTAGGCTGTCGTCATGAGTTGCCAAGGCTATGGAAGCCTTCCAAGTTTGCCGACTCTGATCATATTTAGACAAGGTCATAAAAGACAGAGTGAGGATAGTAACCAATGATCCTAAGAGTGGTATTTACCAGGTTTGAACAATTATACAGCATTAAGTGGGGAAGAGGACCATCAGTACACACAGGTTGGGAGTAGAGCCATTGGTGGTAGAGTAGAGGTTATGATTACAAAGGAATGAGGCCCAAGTACGCTAGACAGGGTCTAGAACAAAGGACAGAGTCATTATTAGAGGAGCTAAGAAAGGTGCTGTCTAAGCTACAAGTAATTTTTCTGATTGAGAGGCAAATACAACCTGATAGAAGGGGCTTGATAATAATCTGTTGGGCTTTAGGCCTTGTAAGTTAAGAGGCCCAGACCTATCTATCTCTTCACATGGGGTATATCCTAAGGGAGGTGTGAACCTCCTAGGGGAAGGCACTCTGTTGACTTTCATTACTTGGCTGGCCTGGGAGGAGAGCTGGCCAGGTAAAGGCAGGGGGCATCTCTAACAAGAAATTTACAGTTCTGCCTGCAATGTTGCTGACCCTACTTGACCATACCCTCAGCTGCAGTGGTCACTTTGGAAGTTGGGCTGAGTGAAGGGCTTTTCAGCTTAGAGCCAATAAGATCTGTGGCTCTGACCTGGGCATCCTTCGACTCCAGAGCAGGTCCATTTCCAGTGATCCAACTCTTGGCAGAGCTGCCAGGGCTCTTCACAAGCTGACTTCTGCTGAAGCCCAGGCTTACCACATTGAAAGCCACTGCAGTGGACTAGCCTGTTGGGTCTCCTTGAGGGCAGATCACTGTACAGATCAGCCATTAATAGGCCTGCCACCCATTGCTTCTGATGCCGAGCTTTCTTTTCTTCCTGGTTTGTGTTAAAGCAGACCAGAGGATGCAAGTCAAGGGAGTGCCCGTATCCCATCTCTAATCTTCGGTGGCCTGAACTACAAGTCTATAGTCACAGGCATGTTCTGTAGTAGTTTTTCTAAGGTAGACAATGCCCATGAGGAACATTATATTCTCACTTTAAAACTTTCTTTCCCTTTTGTCTGAAAGGGAGATTTTTTCTACTTACTGTATACTTCGCTGATGGCGAAGTGAATCTAGCTATGAGATTATTATTTGAGTTCTTATTTTGGCTATGCTATTACAGAAAAATGTTAGCCATCTCTTTTATAAGGTCTAAAGATTAAATTGTGCATCCTACAGATTCCTTCATAATAGAATTAGTTTCCTACCTTGAAGAGAATAGAGAAATGAAAGAACAAGTTGGGCTTAGAATAGAGAAATGAAAGAGCAAGTCCTAGATTGCTTGCTGACAATAGCAATATCACATGAATACTTAGCAAACAGTTTCAACCATTAGATGACAACTTAAGAAAACATTTACCAGAAGATCCGATGCCTTCTATAAATTTTAAGAATCATGTATTTGAAAACACCTCTTAAATATCTAACATGGTGTAGTTTGTTTAGCCAGTAAACTTAAGCACAACCATATAAAATGTTTTTAGTTTCTTTCTACCAACAAGTTTAAAACATATGATACACAGATTCGGGTCACACAAATTAAAATGTATCTTTGATTAATTTTAGCAGCTTAAATTTATGGACAATCTTATCTATAAGCCATTTAAAATAAAACTCTTAATAAAATTTTCCCATGTGGACATACAATATGTACACACATATAACATAGCATAATAGACCAATATAGAAAATTTAATAATAGCTTTTAAAATCTTTAACTCTTTTTGTAGATTGCCAATTGATTTGAATTGCTTTTTGTTTTTAGTAACCTCTGTTAACCATACTTTCTCTCAGTTGGTACTGTTAATACATTATTGGCTTCATCTGTTTACAGAGCCATCCCAAAGTACTGAATACAATAGATGTGGCTGGAAAAAGTCCATAGGAACCTATAGGAGGACAGCTAAACACAGAACCAACAACGCTTTAGTTTTATGAGCAGCAAATCATATATAACTATGGATGACAAAAGACTTTAAGTCGCCATGTTTAAAATTATAAACTCATAAACCAACAAGAGGCACTTGCTTACTTCACAGTATTTTTGAAAGCACCTGTAGGATTTTGCAAGTATTTAACCCTTTAGGCCTCCGGGGCTTTCTCATTAAGATAACTATCATGTCTAGTAACACAAGATCATTAGACTTTTTAATTCTCAAACATTTGTATTAATAGCATTTTCCATTATAGAAACTTAAAGTTTGTTACCAGATCACATCTTGACAGTACTTCTAATATAATCCAAATAGCCTGATTAGTTGGTGTCTCTATAAGATGAGAGACATAGGTCCTTCGATTTTTCAGTTGGGCCCAAACTGGAAAAACCAAAGTCCAGGATTTACTGGAAATTTTAGAGACCAGATTGTTTGAAACTTTGATTTTTTGAATGCCTGTCAAGAATGCCAAGAAGGCTCAAAATCCAAAATATCTGGTTGAAATAAGATTCCTTAAAATCATGACATAACATAGACCAAATTTGATCATTGTTACAAGGTGATTATTCAAATCTTTGAAAATAAGCACATATTTCAATAACCCATAGCTCTTAATAAAAATTCAGCTGTTTTTGAACAATTAGAATTTAACAGACATCAAGAGAACATAACAGATTACTGTAACACATTGCTTTAACAGATCATCAGAGTTTAATTCTATGTCAAAGAGAAATTGAGCTTCCTGTGATCTTTTGCTGTGAGGTTTCCTTCCTTTACCTTCTTTCATATTGGTGACCATGTTTCTGTGTTTCTGTGTGTAACACATCTTTAAGCATCTTTTGCAGGGCAGGATGAGTGGCAACAAATTCTTACAGTTTCTGTTTGCTATGAAAAGTCTTAATTTCACCTTCATTCACAAATGAGAGCTTTGCAGGATATAATATTCTGGGCTGGCAGTTTTTCTCTCTTAGTGCCTGGGCTATGTCTCGCCATTCCCTTCTAGCTTGTAGGGTTTCTGATGAGAAGTCTGCTGTGAGTCTAATTGGAGATCCTCTAAGAGTAATCTGACATTTTTCTCTTGCACATTTTAGGATCTTTTCTTTATGTTTCACTGTGGTGAGTTTGATTACAACATGTCGTGGTGAGGATCTCTTTTGGTCATGTTTATTAGGGGTTCTATAAGCTTCCTGTACTAAGATGCCTCTGTCCTTCTCCAAACCTGGGAAATTTTCTGCTAGTATCTCACTGAAAATGCCTTCTAATCCTTTCTCCCTCTGCATGCCTTCAGGAACTCCTAGAACCCGAATGTTGGGTTTTGTAATAGTATCCTGTAGATTCCTGACAATATTTTTTAGATTTATAATTTCTTCTTCTTTTCTTTGGTTTGCCTGTTTTCTTTCCTGTTCTCTGTCTTCTAAGTCTGATATTCTCTCTCTGCTTCGCCCATCTGGTTCTCAGATGTTTGTTTCCGTTTTCTGCCACACTGATGAAGAAGAAAGGTGGAGAGCTATGAGAACTGGCAGCCCTCAGTATCTAATGTGTTTGTCATTTGATCTATTGAATTCTTCATTTCATTATGATTTCTCGTCACTAAGCTGATGATATTATCTAAAATATAGTCCAAGATTTATTAGGAAGAGAGTGTGCCAGAAAGATAGAGACGTGATGAAGGGACTAAGAAGGCCCAACATGTGAGTGGATTTCTAGAAGACAAGACCAGAGATATTTGAGGAAAGATGTATTTGGAGACAGAATGCTAAAAAAAAATTCAAAAATTATTGAAAGATTAGATTTAAGAAACCCAAGGAGTATCATATAAGATTTAAACATAGGCACACTTAGAATACGGTGAAATTTCAGTACAACTACAACAAAAAATATTAACTACAGAGAAAAGACAGCTTGTCACAACTAAATTACTTAAGGCTGACTTCTCCCCTCTGGGAGGGGGTCTTGAAAGTACTCAGGGAAGTATTTTCCAAACAAAATTCTATACCTGTTTGCAGGGGTTGCTGTAACAAAAGACCCTAGACTGAGCAGCTTAAACAGACATGGTATCAGCGTATTTCTGAGTTTGTCCACACATACAGGAATTTAAAGGTGGATCACTAGAGTGAACGTTTGGCCTACGGGTTAAGATGCCCAAGCCCACATCAGATTTCTTGGTTCAATTCCCAGCTCCAGTTCCTGATTCCAGCTGTCTACTAATGCACACTCTAGGAGGTAGTGGTAATGGCTCAAATGATTGAGTTCCTGACACCTATGTGGGAGACTTAGATTGAATCTCCAGCTCCTGGCTTTGATCTAGCCCAGCCCTCTTTCATCTTTTAGGGCTATCTGGGGTGTGAACCAACAGATGCAAGCACCCACTGTCTCTTAAACAACTCAATAAAATAGGGCCACTGACACACTCAATCAGCGAACCTGTGACTGCTGTTATAGATCAGATGCTACCAGGAATACATGGTGCAAATGTTAATTAGGGCATGTTCCTATACTGAAGTGATTACCAGTTTAAAAAGAGAAAAGAGAGGTTAGAAAAAGGCCCTTTTTCCCCCTCTCTGCTTTTCACTAGTCCCTGGTAGTAGCTAGTAGTAGACAAAGTATTCTAAACCAACACTCCTCCAGGTCCAGCATGGGTGAGAATCCCATGTGGACCTTGTTGAACAGCAGCTCTGAATTTTGGAGGTATGCATTGTTGGGCAGCTCCCAGGTAATGCTGATTCTGGTGGTCAGTGAACCACATCTGAATGACAAGGCCTGAGAGATACTTTTCTTCTTCCAAACCATGGTGCTTATTTTAACTATCATGATATTCTGATTCTAGCATTATAAATCACCTCTCTTAAGGAACCTAGTTGTAGGTGCTATATTTACCCAACTAAAGTGCTGTTTAATATAAAATGCTGTCTGTTGACCTTACTCTATCCAGTTAAATGAACACAGTCCATGTAGCTTAAGACAGTTTCTGAAAACCATACTGTTGGATAACAAAGAGTGGTGATCAGCTTTGCTTCAGAGGACATTGTGTTTTCCCATTTACGTTGCAGGCCCATGCTAGAACAAGTGTTGTTTCAAAAGTAAGGTTAAACCAGAGGAAATCAGGCTTATGGCAGAAAACTGCAAAGAACAAACATTTTGTAAAAGTTACTCCATCCATGTTTCTCTCATCTGCTGTTTTCCTTAACATCCTCTGTTCCGGAACCTTCTCCATCCTCTCACTCTCCAACATACTGGGGAATAAATGTGGGTTCTTTAATCTTGTCTGACCTGTTATTCGCTAATGACCATATCACTGCACCAAACCAGAATGTTTAAGTTCTGCTTGCTTGTACGTTCAGAAATCCCTCTAAAAAAGAGTTGCAGAGAAATAGGGAGAGGCAGAGAGAGATCCTCTATCCACTGATTCAGTCCCCAGACAGTTGCAATAGCCAGGGCTGGGCGAAGCCAAAGCCAGGAGCTAGGAGCTTCATCTTCGTTCCCTTATGGATGGCAGAGACCCCAGTACTTGTGCCATCTTCCACTGCTTTCGCAGGAAAATTAGCAGGGAGCTGGATCAGAAGTGAAGCAGCCATGACTCCAACTGTCCTGGCACTCATGGAATGCTAGCTTCACAGGCAGTGGCTTAACCTGCTGTACCACAATGCTGGCTCCTAGAATATCCATTTACCTACACACTTCCCATTATGTTTTCTAGGTGAAGCCAGCTATTTAGTGTTGACAATTAGTTAAAAATATTGCTTATGACTGCAGTTTTTAGTCAATGCTTAGTCTGTGTGTTCTAGTTATGATGGTTGAGGTTACAGATTAAAATGCTTTCAAGTGTAAACTTTGCAAAGACTACTATATTTGGGATGGGAAGGTCTTCAGTGTAGGTATCCTCAATTTATTTTTGTCTTAATTTGTCTAGTTCAACCCTCTCCTTCATCATTGCAGCATATATGTGACACACAATAACACACATAAACATGAAATAAAAGATAAAGTTGTGGGTAGGTGATGTGGTATTGTGGGTTAAGCTGCAACTTGAGACACCCATATCCCATATTGTCCTGCCTAATTTGAGTTCTGGCTCCTCCACATTTCTGATCTAGCTTCCTGTTAATGAATGTGGGAGAAAATAGATGATGATCCAAGTATTTGGGTTCTTGCTATACACAGGGGAGACTCGGATGGAGTTCCTGGCCCCTGGTTTCTGTCTGGCTCAGCCCTGGCTATTGCAGGCATATGGGGAGTGAGCTGGTGATTGGAGGATCTTTCTCTTTTTCTCTCCCTCTCTCTGTCACCCTGCCTTTCAAATAAATAAACCTTAGAAATAAATAAATAAAAAGCAAAGTCACTCCTGCAGACAGAGATAGAACTGAGCAGGCTATGGCTTACCTAAGGAAGAGCTCAGATTGATGCAAAGATAATGCAGATTAGAGAAATGTAGATTAGAATGTAAAAAGGAACAGATAGACATCTTCTCTGTAATGGGATCTGGAGCTCTTTTGCACAATGTAAGGTGTACAGGTGATAAAAACTTAGTGAATATGGGATCCATGCCAAATGTGTAGATTTTTTGTTGTTCTTAACAAGCATACAAAAATGAGTGTGTGAGATGATGTTTGTGTTAATTTGTTTCACTACAGTGACCTTCATACTATCTATGTGTATACCAGAGTATCACCTTGTATTATCATAAAGATATACAGTCCTTTTTATTTCAAAAATAAGTGCACATTAATGCAAGACATTTGAAACATCAATGACTCTAGTTTGGGCCAACTCTTTCTTTAAATTTTTATTAATCATACTTTAAATTTTTAATTAGTTTTTAACAGATTCAATGTGATTTGTGGATTCAATTCTATGATCATGATATTCCCTTCCTCTTTTCCTATTTCCCTTCCTTCCTCTCTCTCCCTCCCACCCTCTTTCCTTCTCTCTTCCTTTTTTTTAGTTTTTGAGATAACATATGTATAATTAAGAGGGAAGCTTTTTACTTTCTTTATTAAAAGTCATTTTATTTATTTAATTTAGTTTAATTATTTGAAAGGTAGAGAGATAGTTTCCATCCACTGGTTCACTCACCAGTGTTAAACATTCTTGGAGGCAGCATGTGATAACTCAAATAGTTAGGCTGCTGCCACTCACACGGGAGACTTGGATTGAGTTCCAGAGTCCTGGTTTCACTCTGGCCCAACACTAGTTTTTGTAGGCGGTTGGGGAATAAACCAAGTGATGAGATTCTCTCTCTCCCAGTCTGTCTCTGTCTCCATTTCTCAAATGAATGAATTAATGAATAGATAAATAAATCATTTTTCAAAAAAATTGAGTGGTAGTGGTTTAAGGTTTTTTGTTTCTTGAGGAAGCTTTATATGAATATATAACAGTTCTCACCAATAAGATCACAGATTAAGATCTAGCTCATGAACTTGACATGTCATCTCATTGATTTTCTTGATCTCAAGTTGGATTACTTCTAAGCCATTTCCATCAGATGAAAATCATTCTTCCCAAAGGTGTTCAGAGAAGGGGCCAAGATTTGACTCAAATAAAGATTCCTTGGATATCTTCCTCATCCAATATATTTAGAGCTATTCCTTGTAATTTTTGCAATGGAAAGGAGCAAGATGAGCACAGCTCATTGATAATGAAGGGTCAATCTCTTTCCTGAGTGATATTTTTCCTAAGATAGTGCAAAGTTTCATGTAAGCAACATTCAATGTCTTCTGGGTGAATGAAAAGGAATAGGACACCTGCCCACAGCTCATAGGAAGCATAGTGGTGAACATCAGGGACCCATGGTTTCATTGTTGGATTTCAATGTTTTTATTAGTGATCTACAAAGAAAAATCAGGCTGTCAGAATTTCAGATGCTTTATTCTATTTGAAGCTCTGTGTGCATGTGTGTGTGTGTGTGTGAAGATGATAATAAGCCAGTACCAGTGGATTAAAGAAGTCAAATATTCTGCTAAGAAATGTAGAGAAGGAACACATTCATCATCTATATAAACATTCTGTTGCTTAACAAGAAAAATTTTTAAAAGAATTCCAAAGTACTTCAAATGTATTTGACTGAAAGCAAACTATAGAATGGTAAGGATATTTCTCTTTGTGGTGATCATGCCTTAGCTCTCTCAAAGCAGCATCTTCGGCTACAAAATATGTGGTCAAGGAGCATATACAGAGATGCAAAGAATTGTGAATAATTAGGATACAGTTATGCATCTGTTCCTTTTGTCTAAAAACATGAATTGATTTTTCCATGCTTTTTTCTCTAATCCTAAGAAAGCTATTTTAACCAAGTAAAGTTGCTTGACTAGAAACAATGATGTATTCTTCCTTAATCAATGCAAGTATACTTTTTAAAAAATTCCCAATCTTGTTTGCTTTGAAGCCTGATCCTTGGCAAGTTCCATAAAGCAGATTCTAAGAAGTGAATTTTCTGCCAATGGACACCTGCCAAGACTTACCCAAGGTCACTTATGCAGTAGCTGTGGATCAATGCTCCTAATGCCACACTGATGTTCTGTCCACTAAAACCCACTGCTTTTTCTTGAGATTCATGTTTATTATCTAAAATATTCTTCTAATAAGTGTATATGTGCTTGTCAACTCCATCTAGCTAAAGGGGGTGGGTTTATAACATTCTTGGTGCCAGGGCAGGGGCTAGGGAATGAGAACACACTTGTGATTGCTTTCAACTCTCAGTAAACGTTAGCATCATCCAAGGAAAATTTTCAAGATTCCAATACTTGAACATTGATGAACTGAAATTCAACACCTTTCTGTGGAACACGGATTTCAGTATTTACATAAAGCTTTCTAAAAGATTCTCTTACAAAGAAGATTCTTGACCATGACCGCGGACCTTAGCAATGCTTGGAAGAGGATGTATTCTACACTATGATACAACCAACTGTTGCTACCAGCAGAGGGCCAGCTAGTTCTTACACAAAGCTGAAGAATATATGAATAATTAAAAGCTCAGCTCTCCCTTGGGCCCTCCTGACATAACGGAGGCGACAGAGGGCAGAACAATTCCTACTGCTTTCTAATCAGAAGCCATGCAACAGAGCATAATCCTACAAAGCCGGTTATCATGATCACTTCACTGAGAAGCTGCAGATTTTCATTTTGAAAGCCATCTTATCTGGCAACTCAGGTGAGTGTTAGGGAAAGGTCCTTAAAATAGAATTAATCACTACTTCAGTGCAAAGCAAAACTATTGGGCTGTAATTTTTTTTAACAAATCTATGTATGTATTTATCCTTTTAAAATTAAATTTAATCTGTGACTCATATTCCAAAACCCTAAAGCAAAAGAGCTCAGAAGGATAATATGTTTGCATATACATTGCTTCTGATACTTGTTTCATTGGTAGCCACAGGATTTTCATTGATGGAGGTGACTGAGTGATGACAGGGGCAGGTCAATGCCATTGAAAGAAGAACATATTGCACATGAAGTCTTCGTGTTTCTATAGACTATACATAGCTGTAACATATTTGATATAAATTGATTTTTTATTTTATTTATTTTTTATTTTATTTATTTATTTATTTGAAAGCAGAATGATAGAGAAAGAAGGAGAGAGGGAGAGAGAGAGAGCATGCACATACTCCTCCACCTTCTAGTTCACTCCCCAAATGCCCACAACACCCAAGGTTACAACAGATGGAAGCCAGGAGGTAGGAACTCAATCCAGGTCTCTCACATGAGTGACAAGAACCCGAGTACTTGACCCTGGTTTACTGCCTCCAAGCACATTAGCATGAAGGTGGACTAGAAGTAGGGATTCCACCCCCAGACACTCCAATATGAGGTGCTGGCATTCTAAGCAGCAGCTTAACATGCTGTACCACAATGACCACCCTAGCATTTTAAATTTAAAATGTATTATTTTTCAGATTAAAATATTCCCAGAATATTTATGGATTGAGAATTTAGGAACAATATTCCCATTGCAGTATATTTTCATTTTATATTTCATTATTTCTGGGCCTGATATCTAGGATGGTAAATTTGTTATAGTGAAAGTTAGGTATGAGTAAATACTAAAAATTGAGAGGAAGTGATGAAGACAAATGAGAAAACAAATGAGTGTCATTTATCTTTTCTTAATATGTGTTTCTAGAATCAACAGAATGAAGCAGTTATTACTTGGAGTTAAAATACATGTTGAAATAAAATAAGGACCAGGGAGTCCATCCAGGTCTCTCAGATGGATAACAAGGATCCTAGTATTTGGGCCATAATCTGTTGCCTCCTAGGCATATTAGCAGGAAGGTGAGTCATAAGTGGAGGAGTTAGAACTCAATCCCAGGCACTCTGATATGGGATGTGGGCACACCATATGAATCCAACTTTTATATGTTAAGGGAAATTACGGAATAATGCAGCTTTCTCTCTTATTTTATTTAGTGATTGAGAAACTTTCTCTTTGGCCATGGGTATACTCTGCCTGAACCACTAAGAAATCCATGGGTAGGATGGGATGTATAAGATCTGTGTCAGTTAAGGCAGAACCAGGTATTACCATTCCTCCACCAGCTCATGTTTGGAGGGTTTGGGTGTTCATAAGGCAAAGATGCTTCCACTCCCAGTTTTTTAGAACTTCAAGCTAAAACTTTCCTTTGATAACTTCCCTTTAATGAAAATATTCTCAGGAAACTGCTGAATTATTTCTGCATTTACATTGAGTAGCCTTGGTGTATAAAAAGACAAAGAGGAAATTTGTTCTTTCTGCTTTCCAAATGGTTAACATTTTAAAAGATTATATTTGATTTAATCTCTCTCCCACATGATAGGAAGAATTTCATTTCATTGATTTGTTTAGAGACATCTAGTTTAGGTCTTAATTAACTTAGTTTGCCACACTTAATGCCATAAATCACTGTTTTGTCAATGTTGCATACTGCAGTTTAATTTTGTTTAGTCTCACTGCATCATCTGACTTTTTGAGGCTCCATGGCTCATTTATTATTCTTGTTATATTTATTGTAGTTTTTGTGAGGCACAAGCTTAGAGTCTGAGGACAGATAAAATCAAAAGAAACTTTTTTTTTCTTTTCTTTTTTTTTTTTTTCTGAAAGATTCAGTCTCATGCTCCAGGCTCCATGAACAGGAAACTTCCAAATCCCACATTGATGTTGTTTGGCTCAGCTTTGCTGTGGTCGTGTGCTTCAATACTGTGGTGGGATGTTGAGCCTTGGTGGTTAATGCTCTCTGTTATTTAGTAATGGGAAGGAAGGGAACCATAGCATGCAGCAGGCAATCTTTCATGGATGATTCACATTCTGAACAACTACTTTGCTATGTCACATTTTAAATACTACCAAAATGTTGTAGACACCTACCAACCAATCCAAACCAAGGCTATGGTTATATCATCTATATTTATTTTGGGCCTTCTCAGAACATACGATTATATTTGGCACTGTTGAATGCAAATGGGGAGGTGGGCCCCAGGAACTGTGTTCAGCAAACATTTATTGAGGGCTGCTCCTTGGCAGAGACTTTCCAGAGCACTGATGAGTTAGTCATGAGGAAGCATAATTTTAGAGTCCACAACTGTGTGGTCTGTGAAGAAGTCATACAGTCAGCCTCTCTATCTGTCGGTTCTATATCCTTGCATTCAACCGAAACAGACACACACACACACACACACACAACATCTGTACTGAACATGTGCAGACTTTTTATTTTATTTTATTTTATTTTATTTTATTTCCTGTTATCATACTATAAGCAACACAGTATCAGAACTATTTCATGCCATTTAGATTGTATTATGTATTATAAATAATCTAAAGATGATTGAAAGTGTACATGGGAAGATGCACATATATTGTTTACAAATCCTGTGCCACTTTCTAGAAGGGATTTTGAGCATCTGCAGATTTTGGTATATGTGGTGGGTCATAGAGCCAACACCCTGTAGGTAACCTGGGATTGTTGTGGGGGTCGAGAGTTCTGACGGGGCTTCTAGAGACCTCCAGCTTAGAATTACTCAAGGTTCTTCTCTTCCTGTGCATAAGAATACAATCGGGAGATGCATCAGGAGATGTAGGTAGAAGTGAATGGAAGAACAGGATTTACTGAAAGGCAAAAAGATAGTACACACTCAGACATGAGTGTGGGCAATCTAAAGAGAATTTCTCCCACCCAGGTTGTAGTCGTCCTTTTTATAGGGCAGAGCGTGATTGAAGATCCAAAGGAGACAGGGCTTGGGGTGGGGCTGCAGCACACTTGGTGGTCTCCAGGAGACTGTCATGGAGTCTGGAACGTGATGGAAAGTGAGGCTTAACTGTAGGTGGAGGAGTGGGTGTGCTGAGTCTTCAGCCATGTTGAATTGCATGGCACAAGAAGAGATCTGGTTGGTGTACGTGGCTTGGGTATTAGCAGTCCTTAGTTCCTTATCCCTTCATGACTCCCAACCTAGTCCACATTAGGAGAATTGTATATAAAAACAATCATGCAGCAAAATATGTCCTAATCAGAAATGCCAAATACAATTAAAAGTTTAAAAATATAAATGGAGTAGTTTTTGAGTTTACAAATGTTGTTAAGAAGCATTAAGAATATATTTCAACAGCTTAAAACTTAGAATGTAACCAAAAAAAAGTACAAATATCATCTAATAAGAACCAATGCACATTGTGCCAGACACAGGGCTGAATAATTTCCATGCATTTATCCAATTCCATGACAATTGGAGGAGGCAGTATAACTGTTCCCTACTTATATATGAAGAAACTCAGGCTCATTGTGGGGCAAGATCTTGCTCCAGATCAATGCTACTCAAAGCTGTCGCTAATTAATGCTGAGTCAGATACCCTTTACCACTAATCCATAATGAGAAGTGCTAGAAACTTCACAAAAATTTTATTATGATAGTTAAATTGAGTCATAAAAAGCTTGTGTTTTATGCTTTTTTAAAATATAGTAAGATATATATATATAATTGATCATATTAATATTTTTAGCATATAACCCAATGGCATTAAGTAAATTTGAGATGGCTTGTGGCAAGTCCCAGCTCTACCCACCAGGAAGCAGCTAAAAAATACAAATGAGGTTTTTGCTTCAGCTGGAAAATAACAGGAAGATGGTGCACAGACTGACTTGAACTAGCTAAATGCAACATGAAACCTGTATTGATCTCTATTCATACTTTAACCTTATTATACCATCATTATAATACATCAACATAGAAAAAATCACTGCCTCCTTGCACTATGGCAGTTTACAATTGCCATGGCAACCTACAGAGATAATCATATACAGACAGAAAAGAGGTGGATCCTAATTTCTGAAAGTTCCCACCCTTTACGAGAAAACCTCATAAAGGCAGGACCTTAACCTCACTGTGGTTTCTGTGTCTGTGGCATAGCCTGCCCTTTGCCACTTTCCATAACAAAACTCTTTTTTTCTAATTTTGCAGGATCCTTATTGATGTGTATCTGTTTCTAAAGTCAAGGGCAGGCCTGAGCCCCTATGGCCCACACAAGGCTTCAAATGTCTGGTGTCATGTTTACAATTATACACAATTATCATTATCTAAGCGGGTACTTCCAAATGTCTGCAGGGAAATGAAATTAGAAGTTCTTTTTGGTGGAAAAATCTTTGAAATCCATGCATAGGAGAGTTTCAAACATTTGTGGAAAATGAGTATTATGAGAAACCACATGAATTTCAAAATTTTGTTCTCCAAAATAAACTGACCTTTAATTCAATTTTCTATTAATTTTTTGAAATATTCACGTGTTCTGCCAATTGACTTCTTATCAAGTAGATGTACACAATCTTTCTATATGATTTTTCTTCATGAATCAGATTCCTTGAACATGGGACATTTATTCTGATCTTTAAAAAATTTCCTTCAACAATGATATGTAGTTTTCAGTGAACAAGTCTTGTGCTCCCTTGATTAAGTTTCCTTCTATTATTTTTATGCTAATGACTAATGTATATGCCAATCCCTCAGACTCTTTTTTCCCCAGAAACCTTTTATTTAAGGTATGCAAACTTCATGCATTTCATAAATACAAATTTAGGAACATAGTTATTCTTCCCACCCTAACCACCTGCACTTCCACCCTTCTTCCTCCTTCCTCTCCTATTCCCATTCCTATTTTTACTAAGATCTACTTTCAATTATATTTATACTCATAAGATTAACTCTATATGAAGTAAAGAGTCCAACAAATAGTATGACCAAAAAAAAAAAAAAAAAAAAAAACCTGTTCTTCAACAGTCAAGACAATGGATATTCAAAGTCATCCAATCTCAAAGTGTCAAATTCACTTCTATAGATTGCCTTTTAGGTGCTCTATTAGTTACCACAGACCAGGGAGAACATATGGTATTTGTCCTTTTAGGACTGGCTTATTTCACTAAGTACCATTTCCAGTTGCATCCATTTTGTTGTAAACAACATATTTCATTTTTTTTTACAGCTGTGTTATATTCTATGGTGTTTATATCACATAATTTCTTTATCCAGTTTTTCATTGATGGACATTTGGGTTAATTCCTTATCTTACCTATTGTAAATTGAGCTGCAATAAACATGGGGGTACAGATAACACTTTCATAAGCTGATTTCCTTTCCCTTAGATAAATTCCAAGGAGTGGGATGGCTGGGTCATATGGTAGGACAATATTCAGATTTCTGAGGTTTCTCCATAGTGTTTTCCACAGTGGCTATACTAGTTTACATCCCTACCAACAGTGGATTAGGGTACCTTTTCTCCCACATCCTCACCAGCATTTATTGTTTGCTCATTTCTGTATGAAAGCCATTCTAATAAGGTTGAGGTAAAACCTCATTGTGGTTTTGATTTGCATTTCCCTGAAGGCTAGTGATCCTAAGTATTTTTTCATGTATCTGTTGGCCATTTGGATATCCTCTTTGGAAAAAACATCTGCTTAAGTCCGTTGCCCATTTCTTAACTGGGTTGTTTGTTTCGTTGTTGTTGAGTTTCTTAAGCTGTTTATATATTCTGGTTATTAATCCTTTATCAGTTGCATAGATTACAAATACTTTATCCCATTCTGTCAGATGCTTCTTCACTTTGCTGAGTGATTCTTTCACAGTGTGGAAACTTCTCAATTTAATGTAATCCTATTTGTCAATTTGGGCTTTGATTCCCTGTGCCTCTGGGGTATTTTCCAAGAACTCTTTGCCTATGTCTTGCAAGGTTTCCTCAATGTTGTCTAGTAATTTGATGGTATTAGGTCATAGATTTAAGTCTTTCATTCATTTTGAGTGGATTTTTTGTGTAAGGTGTAAAGCAGGAGTCTTGCTTCATACTTCTGCTTGTGGAGATGCAGTTTTCCCAGCACCATTTGTTAAAGAGACTGTTCTTGTTCCAGGGATTGATTTTAGGTCCTTTGTCAAAGATAAGTTGGTTGTAGATGTGTGGATTGATTTCTGACATTTCTATTCTGTTCCATTGGTCTATCCTTTGGGTTTTTTAATAGTACCATTCTGTTTTTGATTATCACTGGCATGTAGTATGTCTTGAACCCTCATATTGTGCTACTCTGACTTTTTTTGTTGTTGGTGTATAAGATTGCTTTAGCTATTCGGGATCTCCTGTGTTTCCATATGAATTTCAGCATTGTTTCTTCTATATCTAAGGAGAATATCCTTGGTATTTTGATTGGTATCACATTGAATCTGTAAATTGCTTTTGGTATTATGGACATTTTGATGATATTTTTTTCTACCAATACATGAACATGAAAGATTTTTCCATTGTGTTTTCTTCTATTTCTTTCTTTAATATTTTATAATATTCATTGTAGAGATCTTGGATATCCTTGGTTAATTTTTTTCCCAGTGTATTTGATTTTTGTAGCTGTTGTGAATGGAATTGGTTTTGAAGTTCTTTCTCACCCATGGCATTGTCTGTGTATACAAAGACTTTTGATTTTTGTGTCGTGATTTAAGGTCTACCACTTTACCAAACTCTTTTAGAGATCCAATTGTCTCTTAGTGGAGTCTTTTGGATCCTCTCTATATAGAATAATGTTTTCTGCAAACAGGGATAATTTGACTTCATCCTTCTCAATTTGTATCCCTTTGATTTCTTTTTCTTGCCTGATGGCTCTCATCAAGACTTCCAAGACCATATTGAATAGTTGTGGTAGAGGTGGGCATTCTTGTCTGGTTGCAAATCTTAGTGGGAATGCTTCCAATTTTTCCGAATTCAAAAGGACACTGGCCATGGGTTTGTCATATATTTCCTTGATTGTGTTGAGTAATGTTCCTTCCATATCCAATTTCCTTAAAGTCTTCATCATGAAAGAATTTTGTATTTTATCAAATATTTCTGTGCATTTATTGATACAATCATATGGTTTTTGTTCTACAGTTTGTTAATGTGATGTATCACATTGATTGATTTGCAGATGTCAAACCATCCCTGCATACCTGGGATAAATCTCACTTTTGTTGTCCAGGTGGATAATCTTTCTGATGTGTTGTTGTGTTTTACTGGCTAGCATTTTGCTGAGGATTTTTGCATCTATGTTCATCAGGGAAATTGGTCTGTAGTTCTCTTTCTGTGTTGTATCTTTTTCAGGTTTAGAAATTAAGGTGATGCTGGCTTCATAGAAGGAGTTTGGGAGGATTCTCAACCTTTCAATTGCTTTGAACGGCTTGACAAGAATTGGATGTAGTTCTTTAAATGTCAGGAAGAATTCAGTGGTGAAGCCATAAGGTCCTGGGCTTTTTTTGTTGGGAGGGTCTTTATTATTGATTCAATCTCTATCTTGGTTATCAGTCTGTCTAAGTTATCTGCCTTCATGGCTTAATTTAGGAAAGTTATGTGTGTCCAGGAATCCATGCATTTCTTCTAGGTTTCCTGATTTGTTGGCATGTAGCTGTATGTAGTAATTTCTGATGAGTCTTTCTTTCCTGGGTTCTGTTGTTATATTTCCTTTTTCATCTCTCATTTTATTGATTTGAGTCTTCGCTCTCTTTTTCAGTTAGTTGGGCAAGTGGTATGTCAATTTTGCTTATTTTTTTCAAAAAAAGAAGCTCTTCGTTTTGCTGATACTTTGTATTTTTTGTTTCTATTTTGTTTGTTTTTTTTCTCTAATTTTAATTATTCCCTTTCGCCTACTAATTATCGGTTTGGTTTGTTGTGTTTCTCTAGTTCCCCAAGATGCATCAATAACTCATTTATTTGGTTCCTTTCCAGTTTCTTGATGTAGGCACCAATTGCTAAAGACTTTCCTCCTATTAACATTGCTTTTGCTATATCTCATAGGTTTTGATAAGTTACATTGTTATCTTCATTTGTTTCCAGAAATTTCTCAATTTCATGCACTGATGAGAAGAATGTGCATCCTGCAACTGTAGGATGAAAAGTTCTGTAGATATCCGTTTGGTCCATTTGGTCTGTAGTATTGATTAACTCTGTTGTTTCCTTGACAATATCCTGTCTGGTTGATATATCCATTGGTGAAAGTAGGACGCTGATGTTCCCCATTACTATTGTATTGGAGTCTATGTCTCCCTTTAGATCCATTAACATTTCTTTTAAATAGCCATGTGCCCAGTAATTGGGTGCATATACATTTATTATGATCACATCTTCCTGTTGTATTGATCCCTTAATCATTACACAACGCCCTTCTTTGTCTCTTTTAACAGTTTTAATGTTAAAGTCTATTTTGTCTGGTATTAGGATGGGTACACATGCTCTTTTTTTGGTTTCTGTTAGAATGGAATACGTTTTTCCATCCTTTCACTTTCAGTCTGCATGTATCTGTGTTGGTAAGATCTGTTTCTTGTAGGCAGCAAATAGCTGGGCCTTGCATTTTAATCCATTCAGCCTGTCTGTATTTTTAACTGGAAAGTTGAGGCCATTTACATTCAAGGTGACTATTGCTAAGTATTGATTCGGCCCTTCCATTTTTCTGTAAATATTCCTGTTGTTTACTTTGAGTGTCCTTTGTAATTTTACTGGGAGGTTTTCAGCCTTCACCTTCTTTCATAGTGATGACCATGTTTCTGTGTTTCTATGTATAGCACTGTATAGCACATCCTTCAGCATCTTTTGTAAGGTCGGATGTGTGGTGACAAGTTCTGGAAGATCTTTATTTCACCTTTATTCATAAATGAGAGCTTTGCAGAGTATAGTATTTTGAATTGGCAGGGTTTTTTTCTTCTCTTAAATCTTTAATATATCTTGCCATTCTCTCTTAGTCTGTAGGGTTTCTGATGAGAGTCAGCTGTGAGTCTAATTGGAGCTCTTCTAAAAGTAATCTGGCATTTCTCTCACACATATTTTAGAATCTTTTCTTTATGTTTCTTTATGTTTACAATCTTTTCTTTATGTGTCTTGTTGAAGATCTTTTTTATCATGTCTATTAGGAATTTTATGTGCTTCCAGTACTTAAATGTCCCTTTCTTTCTCCAAATCAGGTAAGTTTTCTGTAACTGTATCACCAAATAGGCCTTCTAATCCATTCTTTCTTTTCACACCTTCAGGAACTCATAAGACCTATATGTTGGGTCATTTGATGATAGTACCCCATAAATCTCCCAATGTGCGGGCCAGCTGCACCAGTCAAATAGAATCTAAGGGAGGGAGAGGGACTGAAAAGAGGGATAAGAGATCACAGAGAATGGAGCCAAGGCAACAAGGCTGATCAAGGCTCGTTTATTCCAGTGTCTCAGCGGTATTTATACATAACCAGCTGTGAACAAAGAAGCACAAAGAAGCACAAAAGATAACAACATACGTAAGCAACTTATTGGGGCCTCCAATAGCTCAGATAATTTTAACAGGGTGTTCTTGATTAACATCCTCCTTCAGGATGGGAGTATGTGACTTTCTTATCCCAGGAATTCTACAAGCCAAGATTGGCCTTAACTTGTCCAAAGGCTGCCTACATCCCAACACTGTTTTTTAGCTTTCTAGTTTCCTCCCCCTCCTCCTCTTTCCCCTTCTCCCCCATCCCCTCCTCTTCCTACTCCTCATCCTCTTCTTTCTTTCTCTCTTTCTCTTTCTCTCTTTCTCTCTTTCTTTCTCTCTCTTTTTCTTTCCTTCCTTTCCTTTCCTTTCCTTTCCTTTCCTTTCCTTTCCTTTCCTTTCCTTTCTTTCCTTTTCTTCTTGTAAAATTCCAGAGATGTATCTTCTAATTTGGATGTTCTTTCTTCTGCCTCACTTAATTTACTGTTAAAGCTTTCCACCACATTTTTATTTGATCTATCAGATTTTTCATTCCCAATATTTCATTTTGATTTTTCTTTAAAATCTCAATCTCATGGGAAAATTTTGTTCATGTCATGTATGGATTTTTCTAATTCATGCATTTAATTATGATTACTTCTAAGTAATCCCACTATCAATTTTTTAAAAATTCTTTTTGGCATGTCTTCAATCTCTTCATCATCACATTCTAGTATTAAAGTGTATTGTGTCTTACAGGGGTGTTGTGTTGTCTTCCTTATTTGGAGTTCATTCTTTTTTTTTAAACATTTGGTAAAAGTCATCATTGAAGTTGTATGGGGGAGTAGACTTGTTTCCCAAAAATCATGCAAATGTTTAAAGTCTAATGTCTTAATATTAATTGCTGATGGTTTCAGGATGAAGGATTGATCTAAGTATGGCTTCTGACTGTGGGGCTAGTGGGAGGTTTGTAGGTTATTGAGGTTTTTTCTCTCTACTCCCACTGTGACCATCCTCCACATCAGCAGACATTGGAGCCACCTGATCCTGAATGGTAGACTCCAAAGGGAAAGCTAAAATAAGCTATTTCTTTCCCCAAAAAAGTCCCTTTCAGGTATTTTGATTGAAGTAATGAAAGCAGGCTAATTTAAAAGTCATCTGGTCTTGGACTGTTTCTTATTAGGAGGACTTTGATCACTGATTAAATGTCTTCTTTCATGTCTACTCATATTTTCTATTTCTTCTTAGGTAGGTGTTGGTATTGTGTGTTCAACAATATGGATTATTTTTAAAAGGTTTATTTACTTGATCTGAAAGTCATAGTTAGAAAGAGGGAGGGAGAGAGAGTGAGATATTCTTCCATTAGCTTCACCTGCTTTAAAATACTTATTTATAACACAGGGAGCCATAAAGGAGAAGAGAGGAGAGGGAGAAAAGAGAGAGAAAGTGGTTGCCCGTCCACTGGTTCACTCCCCAGCTAGCCTCAAAATCTAAGTATGGGCCAGGCCAAAGCCAGGAGCCAGGAACTCTAAGCTGGTCTTGGAGCATTGCCTATCCACTGGTTAATACCTCAAATGACCTCAACATCCAGGTATGGGCCAGGCCAAAACCAGGAGCCAAGAACTTTAAACTGGTCTCACACATGGGTATCAGGGGCTAAAGTACTTGAGTCATTGTCTGCTGCCTTCCCATGTGTATTAGCAGGAAGTTGGATAGGAGATGCAGTAGCCAGTACTGGAACCAGTGCTTTAATATGGGATGCTGGCATCACAAGCAGCAGCTTCAACCTGCTGTGCTACAACATAAACCCCTGGACTTAGTTATAATTTTATGTATTTGTCCTTTAAAACATATATGAATAAAAGAATAGTTACAAAGAGTACAATAATAGTGGCTCTTATATCTACATATGTATTTATCTTTACCAGTGTTCTTTCTTCTTCTTCTTTTTTTTTTTCAAAGATTTTCATTTATTGACTTGAGAGGTAGAGTTACAGACAATGAGAGAGACAGAGACAGAAAGGTCTTCCACACACTGGTTCACTCTCCAAGTTGCCACAACAGCTGAAGCTGAGCTGATCTGAAGCCAGGAGCCAGGAGCTTCTTCCAAGTCTTCTGTGTGGGTGCAGGGTCCCAAGCACTTGGGCCATCTTCTACTGTTTTCCCAGGGCATAGCAGAGAGCTGTATCAGAAGAGGAGCAGCTGGGACTAGAACCAGTGCCCATATGCGATGCCAGTGCCACAGGCAGAGGATTAACCTACTGTGACACAGCACTGGCTCCCTTTATCTTCTGACTTTGAGTTCCTTTCATTTCAGTATCCTTTCATTTCAGACTGAAGAACTCCCTTTAGCATTTCTCACAGGGAAAAGCCTCCTGGACTCCTTAGCCACTGTGAGAGATGAACTTTTCACCAAATTATTTCATTTTCTTCCCAGTCACTCAACTGGACTTTTTGTGAGTATTAGATATGATATGACAGTTCTATGTAAATACTGAAAAATAGACTGGTGCAGCCTGGTTCATCAGACTTCCCACATGATCTGCTACTCTGGATCTTTCTTTTGCTGCTGCACAGAGACTGAGAATGACCTTGATAGCCACTCATTGGAGACAGCAGGACGCTTGTCAGTTTGAGTCTCTGAATGGTCGTATGGAAAGAGTCCTCTTATCTCCTCTGCCCACACCACTTTAAAGGATGTGGTAACTAAGGTGGGACCTTAATGTTATTTATTGGTGCTTAAACTTTCATTGTGATACCTTTGAGATTTGACAGTTTTTGTCCTAACAGCTGGTGTTCATCCATTCTGACAGTCATTGTGAAACTGGGCACTTGCATAGAGCCTTGGATGCAGGCGATAAACATCAACACCTAGTTTCCCATGGTGTCTCTATCTCCCTCCCCTAACTTAAAGTTTCCTTGCTTTACTAGTATGATAGCAAATCAACCTCTCATTGAAATGAACACGCTGAATTGAGGGATTGGTGCTTTGGACCCTACAGAGTCCCTGAACACAAGAATCTATTTATCTTCTCCATAGAAAACATCTTAATGTTTGGTCTTGTCTTGAAGGTTTTTTGTTGTTGTTGTTTAGTTTTTTGTTTTTTGTTTTTTGTTTTGTTTTGTTGTTTTTTTTTAACCAGGAAGCTCAGGCCCCAAGCCAAAAGTAGCTACCATCTGCATGTAGCCCCAAACTAACTGGAACCACCTTGTCATCATCAAAATTCCCTAAAGAGCCCAAAATCATCAACTAATTGAAAGAAGGCCACAGGCCGCAAACACTGCCAACAAACCAGGGACCTGGACATGAGCTGAACATGCACCTCTGAAGCCCCAGGTTCAAGAACCTTCACCCTGATCACCTTAATGAGCACAGGACTGAAGAAATAATGCCTGGATCCTGGCCCTATGCTTTGTGACGAAGATCTACTTTCTTCCATCACTTCAGTGTCAGTAGTTGGTTTGCTGATTGTCAGGCAAGTGGTCCCAGTTTTAGGTATTCTGTAACAATTTCTCTAACCAGTTTTGAGGATGTTCTTTAACAATTTTATTTACATTTTCAGTGACTCATGATTTTTCTGATTTCCAGCTCCATTACTCAAAATATAGAGTCAATGTGACTTCTCCAAATTTTAAACTCTTCTCCAGGCTTTCTCCAAACTCATCTGTTTTTCCAGTGTGCAATTTTTCCTTTCCACCAGCCATCCTTCAAATTTCTCTTTCCTCACCCCAGCTTTCTCATTCAGCAAATACGTGTTCCATTTCCATTTTCACCCAGGTCAGGTTGTAGAGGTAAGAGAGATGTAGTTTCAATCCAGAGGCTGCTGTGCCCACAGCATTGTCCTAACTAAACCTCCTCTTTGGGCCATCTGGGACACAGCATGCTTTTTCCAAATAAATCTTCCCTATATATTTTGTGTGATCCTATTACTCATCACATAAAATGCCAGTTTCCTGGCCTAGGAGAAGCCTCTTTTCTTCTCTGTGAGTCACACATTTCCTTCCTCTCTCCTTCAGGGTACTTTGACCTTCATAGCCCTATTCTTTCTAGTTCAAACTGGAAAATCCCCAAATCCTAGTCTCTGGGTTGTACCTCACTTGATTTCTTTTTCTCTTTTCCATTCTGTCTATATTTATTTTTCCAATGTTTTTACCTCTCCTCTCTATGAAGACTGTTCCTGAAAAATACTGGCAAAAAATACTGGCAAATTCACATTCAAATTTGCTTATGATACAGCAAAAGCTATCTCTCGTGGGCAGATTCTTTCTCTCCCTCTCTTTCAGCAAAAGTCTAAATAAAATAAAAGTGGCTTAATATAAGTTAATCATGCATAGCTTTTGGAAACCATGGAGACTAAAAAAAATTGTCTGTATCCACAAAACCAGACCCTCAGTTCTTCTCTGCTTGGGAGTAAGTGCCTTTTTGATCATTGGAGACCTAGGTGAGGGGCAGGACACAAGACTGCAGAATACTGTGATTTATCATTATTTCTAGAACTAAAGAAAGTGACAAAACTGAAGTCATCAAGTCTTTCAATTAAACTTTGTACCAGGGAAACAAAGAAAGAAAATACAAGGCACAATACCACTAATTTCTTCTAACCAATCAGGTAAGTGTGTGCCAGTGATTCAGGTAAGTATATACCACTTCAGGGCAGTGAAGGATGCATGAGAGAGACAGAATGAATGAAGTTTTCAGGCTCAAAAATTAGTATGGGCAGATTTCAGGATTATAGTATGATGCTGCCAGTATGGTTCTCACACTGACCTATTGGCTCGTCATTGAAATGATTTTAGTGGTGTGCTACTTCCTGAAATCCCAAAGGTCAAATAGGCTGTGTTCAATGCTCCCTACACATTTGCAGGGTCAACTGAAAATGGCAAAGGTGTAGCAAGAGCATCAGCATCATGGGCATTAAACTCATTCTTCAAAATGTTTTCCTTTCTTGTCCTTTGATTGATGAGCTTAATGTATTCTCCTGCACACAGACTGATGCAGAGGCCAGTGGCTGCCTGTTAGGGGATAAAAAGCATAATACGGTAATGTGAAGTCTGAAGACGATGTTCAGATTGAGTTGAACTACTTATTTTACTAAAAGTGTTCCTGCGTGAAATCCATATTTTTGTGTGTTACATTTAGGGGAATGAAACAACAAATGAAATCTCTCACAGGAATCAACATATCATGACATGTTTTGAGTGATCTCTTAAATAACAGCCTACCTGTTCTGGCTTCTGGAATGCCTGCCAAGAAATAAAGATGTTTGTAATTAATATGCCAACAGGAATCATCAAGCTGACACAGCATCCTCTCCTATCTTAACGGAATATATACTCTTGGCCCTCGCAGGGAGGCAGCCAAGGGAGGCAGGTGAATGTCAGAGTTCCTCTGAAGGTTGTGCTATGGCACTAGAACTCTATGAACTCATTTCAATGCAGAACTCCAGTCTTTAAGAACTTTGGCAACTAGATTTCTATAGAATGTTCTTAATAAAATAGTCCAAATGACACAGAATATGTTGTCCCAGGTATCCCAATATTGAAATATTGGCTCTATTACCTACTAATTATATTACTGGGCAATTCATTTAAACTTTCTTGCTTAAACAAACAAGTTATTTATTTATTTAATGATCTCATCTGAAGGGGAGAACAGTAAAAGTAGCCTTTGAGAGTCTTGTGAAAGTTAAGGAATTATAAAACGTGTAGTAAAGGACTCACTGGCTCAGTTCAGATAATATCAGTTTCAGTTTCTATATTAGGGCAGTTCTAAAAGTTCATAGAAAAGTGTAATTAAGGCCGGCGCCGCGGCTCAATAGGCTAATCCTCTGCCTGCGGCGCCGGCACACCGGGTTCTAGTCCCGGTCGGGGCACCGGATTCTGTCCCGGTCGCTCCTCTTCCTGTCCAGCTCTCTGCTGTGACCTGGGAGTGCAGTAGAGGATGGCCCAAGTGCTTGAGCCCTGCACCTGCATGGGAGACCAGGAGAAGCACCTGGCTCCTGGCTTTGGGTCAGTGCAGTGTGCAGGCCGCAGCGGCCACTGTGGGGTGAACCAATGGAAAAGGAAGACCTTTCTCTCTGTCTCTCTCTCTCACTGTCTAACTCTGCCTGTCCAAAATAAAATAAAATAAAATAAACAAAGAATAAATAAAAAAAGAAAAGTGTAATTAAAAGATAACTATATTTTGGTACAAAAACTATTGAAGTCCGGCATACAAAGGATCTTCCAAAACTTCATGGAAAATATACATTATGAAAAAAACTGCACAGATTGCAGACTTTTTTGAAGGAAAATAGACTTATCTCAATTTCATCTTCCATTAACTTTTTGAAGTTGTATAACAGCATTTACCTGTTTAACCATGGCACCAAATCAACATTTGCCACACCCAAATACTCTTCACTGATATTGTGGGTTTTTTTTTTCAAGTTCTTTTCAGAAGTTTTTTATTTGACAGAGTAAGACAGTGAGGGAGAGAGACAGAGAGAAAAGTCTGCTGCGCTGATCCAAAGCCGGGAGCCAGGTGCTTCCTCCTGGTCCCCATGGGGGTGCAGGGGCCTAAGCACCTGGGCCATCCTCCACTGCACTCCCGGGCCACAGCAGAGAGCTGGACTGGAAGAGGAGTAACCGGGAGTAGAACCCGGTGCCCATATGGGATGGTGGTGCTGCAGGCAGAGGATTAACCAATTGAACCACGGCGCTGGCCCCAGAATATGGTGTTAAGAGGGACTCCAGAACTCTCCTAGCAGAGTAGCTCAGTGGTTTGTGGTTCATCTACATAAACAGATACTGAATCTGTTTCAGAGTGGATGTTTGGAGCCTTTGTTACTGTTGAAGACAGGGTGTGTATGCCACATGCAGAGTCCTGTAGTAACTTTCTCTTGTGAATAACACATTTTCATAATCTATTATTAAGACAGCACACATTAACTCCCTGTTTCTGTGGGACAGGAGTCCAGGTCTGGCCTGACTGGTTCCCTGCTCCGGGCTCCCCAGTGCTGAAATCAAGCTGTCAGCCTCCAGGCATGCAGTCCTTATCTGGAACTCAAGTCCTCCTCCAAGTTCAGTCAGGTATTGTCAGAGTTCACTTCCCAGCGGTTGTGTAATAGAGGCTTTCAGCCTGGACCTGCCTCCTCTGTACAGGCAGTCCACGTTGGAGCTGTTGACTCTCTTCCCTGAGGCCGGGAACACAGCTTGCCTCTGTTGTTTCATCTCCTTCTAAAGGCTCCTTTCACTGTGTCAAATCCACCTGGAACCACATTGCCTTTGAGGAACTCCTAGCCAACTGATCAGTAACTACACCGTGGTACTGACATCGCAATGGAGTTACAGCTTGTGCCCACACTCCAGGATTCTACAGAGTACGCACATCAGGGACACACACCTGGAAGCTGGCACACTGTGGTTGGTTGGCTCAGCAACAGGGAAGCATCTTCAGCAGAAGCCGTCTTCAGACTGATCTCTGGATCTGATATTAAAAGATCCATGCTTATTGCTGAGAGGCGACATTTCATCGGCAAGAGCAGTGGCATTCTCAGTATGGGTTGTTTGGTGGCTCAAGGTGCTGAGACTTCCAGGCTGATCAATTTGACATACAGCCACCAAGCTGAAACATCTGTTGTGAGCAGAACTTCAGGAGTTGCGCTGAAGGAGAAAACACTGCATGCAAGGTAGACTCTAAGGCACTCACTACACATTATTTCATTTTAAGATTCTTGAAGGATCTGAGACTTCTGTTGTATTTACTATGAAGAAACTGAATCCCAGAAGGAATGAGGAAATCACCCAGGCACATTGAACTAATTAGTCTGTGTGAAGGATGAGATTTGAACATCTTTCTCAGCCCAAGTTTTTCCCATATAATATTGACTTTTTTTTAAAATTGGAGTCAGCCACACAGAGAATGTGTTTTTTATGCATGCTTTGCTCTAAGGATCACTGATTACATGCTTTTAGATTCTCTTCAAATCTTTTTTTAAAAAGATTTATTTATTTATTTGAAAGTCAGAGTTACACAGAGAAGAAGAGGCAGAGAGAGAGAGAGAGAGGTCTTCCATCCACTGGTTCACTCTCCAATTGGCTGCAATGGTCAAAGCTGTGCCGATCCGAAGCCAGGAGCCAGGCCCTCTTTCAGGTCTCCAACTTGGGTGCAGGGGCCCAAGAACTTGGGCCATCTTCTACTGCTTTCCCAGGCCATAGCAGAGAGCTGGATCAGAAGTGGAGCAGCCGGGACTTGAACTGGCACCCATATGGGATGCCGGCACTGCAGGTGGAGGCTTTACCCACTACGCCACAGCACCAGCCCCGATTCTCTTCAAATCTTCATGCACATGTTAGGTACTTTCAAGAATAAAGAACATAGTCATTTTGAACTTTGATATCCTGAGCCTGATGTGGGATAGACAGTGGCTAGGTATAGCTGATGAGCTGGAAGTCGCAAGCCCCCATGTAATTCTATCCTCCTATGTTTCAATCAAAATATCTGCTTTCCCAGGAGGCATCTGTGTGACTCAGGAGCTAAGGGGAGGGGGCAAGGAAATATGGATACTGAGCTCAAAATATAAGTTGTGGATGTTTCATGTAATTCCCAGGTGGCTTCACACTTGAAGAGACACCACCCATGACCTCATAAAGGAGGGGCTCTCTCTTCCACCACAAACTATGGCTGGGGGGGGGGGCTGCTCAAGTGTCCTCTCTCTCTCCCCTTCCCCCACTCTTCTGTCTTTCAGATAAATTTCTGCTACTGCCCACTCATGATGGGTATTTCTCTGTGTGAGGCAATCCATGCACACACATTAGTGTGTGTGTGTTTGCTTTCTGACCTTTTGAACGAAGATTGGTTATTCCTTTGTGTACCTGTTATATGTCTGGACTTAGAATGCTTATCTATGTGTGAGATAAGAGCCTGGAGTAGAAATTAATACACTGCATGCCCACAATAAGACCACACAGGCATGATCTTTTTTTTTTTCAATTTTATCTATGAGTTTTAATTATCAACAAATCTCACTATAGGAAGCATTGGAAATGTACTTGCAATTTCAGTAATCCTCCAAAGGATTCGTTATTCATGATTATTTATTTTAATTTATAAGTATTTGTTTGAGAGACAGAGAGAAAGACAGAGAGAGTTCCTATCCACTGGTTCACTCCTTAAATGCCTACAATGGCAGGAACTGGGCCAGGGCAGAAGCCCAGAACCAGAGACACAACCCGAGTCTTCCATGTCAATGGCAGGAACCCAATTATTTGAGTTATCACTGTTGCCTCCTAGGGTATATATTAGCAAGAACCTGGACTTGGGCACCAAAATCTGGACTCAAACTCAGGTATTCCTATGTGGACTTCAGCTGTCTGAACAGCTAGGCTAAATGACCACTCCTTATCATTATTACTTAATTGTATTATTATTAGTGATAATAATGATAATAAAAATAATAAGTAAGTGAGTAATAAAAATAAATAATGATAGTAATAAGTTAGTGATAATAATGATAAAATTGTGGTAAGAGAGGTGATCAAATTAGGTCTGGATTAAAGCAATTCTCATAGATTTAAATACACAGGCTGATTTTACCTTGACTGACTCTACAATCTACAATCACAATAGTATTTTTTAAAGATTTATTAATTTATTTGTTTGAAAGTCAGAGTTACAGAGAGGGAGAGAGACAGAGAGAGATCGTTCATCTACTAGTTCATGCTCCAGATGGCCATCATAGCCAGGGGTGGGCCAATCTGAAACCAAGGGCCAGGAGCTTCTTCCAGGTCTCCTTTGCAGGTAGTAGGGGCCCAAGCATTTGGACCATCTTATGCTGCTTTCCCAGGTGCATTAGCAGGGAGCTGGATTAGAAGCTGAGCAGCAAGGACATGAACTGGAGCCCATAAGAGATGCTGGCATTACAAACAATGGTTTTTACCCATTATACCACAACTGACGTTGACAGTGTATTTTTATGTATTTTTTTAATCTGACAAATGAAAAAATTGTATGTATTTATGGCATACAATGTGATGTCTTGATATATGTATATATGTTTATATATCAGCCTAATTAACATATCTAACAATTCTCATCCTCATCGTTCTTTGTGATGAGAATATTTAAATCTACTGTCCACAATTTTAAAGTATACATTGTTATTTACTATAGCCACTGTGCTGTACAATAGATGCCCAGAACATCTTTCTCCTGTCTAGCTGAACTTTATACCAGTTCACTAACACCTCATAGCCCCAGCCCTGGGCCACCACCACTCTTCTCTCTGCTGATGAGTTTAACTATTTTAGATTCTGAGTGTATGTTAGAAGTCACAATCTTTTTTTGATTACTAAAATATAACTAGGAAAAGGCTGTTATGCAAGTCATCACTTTTGATTTTAAGGAGGAAAGTAGGGTATTTTCTTCAGAATTAAGATTTAGAGAAGATTTGAGCTAGTTATATGTGCCATTGATTAAATATTTATTTGTGCTTTTTAATTTCCATAATCAGAATTTGTTACAGTTGATTCTGAATTGGATTTTTCACAGGATCATTCTTTTTCATTTGCTTAAAATGGCCCTTTTTTATGCTTTCAGATCTCACTCTGCTTCTTTCCTTATTATAATACAATAGAAAATGGTTTAACATTTTTTTTTCCTTTTCTGAGTTTTAGGTATATAAATTCACACACAGGATAATGATCCAAAGACAATGTTTAACAAGATTAGTGTCTGCTAATACTAATTGATAGAATTAAAAAGGAGGGAATGATCCAACATGGGAAGTGGGATACACAGCAGACTCATAGAATGTCAGATGTCCTAAACAGCACTCTGGCCTCAGAATCAGCCCTTAAGGCATTCGGGTCTGGCTGAAGAGCCCATGAGAGTATTTTAGGCATGGAAAGCCAAGACACTCTGGCAAAAAAAACCAAAAAGACCTAAATGAAAGATCTCTGCAAGTGAGATCCCAGTGGAAAGAATTGGCCATCAAAGAAAGAGGTGCCTTTCTCTGAAGGGAGGAGAGAACTTCCACTTTGACTATGACCCTATCGGAATAAGATCGAAGTCGGCGAACTCGAAAGGCTTCCATAGCCTTGGCAGCTCCTGACAAGAGCCTCGGGTGATTACTGACCCCATAAACAAGAGTGTCAATTTGCTAAGTCAATAACAGGAGTCACTGTGCACTTAATCCTCATGTAGGATCTCTGTCCTTAATGTGTTGTACTATGTGAATTAACAGTATAACTAGTACTCAAACAGTATTTTACACTTTGTGTTTCTGTGTGGGTGCAAACTGTTGAAATCTTTACTTAATATATACTGAATTGATCTGTATATAAATATAATTGAAAATGAATCTTGATGTGAATGGAATGGGAGAGGGAGCGGGAGATGGGAGGGTTGCGGGTGGGAGGGAAGTTATGGGGGGGGGAGCCACTGTAATCCATAAACTATACTTTGGAAATTTATATTGATTAAATAAAAGTTAAAAAAAGACAGTGTTTAGTAATTAAGGTATGAATTATAATACAAAACTTAGTAAGGAGCAAAAATTATGATACAGTGAGTTAAACCAGTTTTTGGGCTACCTACAACACAAATTGGAGTACCTGGCTTGAATCCCATCAATGCCCCCAATCCAGCTTTCTGCTAATCTGAGAAGTAGCCTATGAAGATTCAAGCATGTGGGAGACCTGGATGGACTTGGCTGTTGGCTTCAGTTTGGCTCGGTCCTGACTATTGAGTGCACTTGAGTGCACCAGTGAATGGAAGATGTCTCTCTGTACCTCTCTCTCTCTGTCTTTCAAATGAATGAAAATAAATTAATTTCAAGCAAAAATAGAAGCCTTCTTTAAAACATTCTAAATATTGGGGCTGACATTGTGGTGTTATGCAAGGCTGCAAGGCTGCCATCCAATATGGGAGCTGATTCAAGTCCTGGCTGCTCCATTTCCCATTTAGCTCCCTGTTAACATGCCTAGGAAAGCAGAGCAAGATGGCCGAAGTACTTGGGCCCCTGTGTGCATATAGGAGACCCAGATGAAGATTCTGGTTCCTGGCTTTAGTCTGGCTCGTCCCTGACCATATGGTCATTTGAGTAGTGAACTAGCAGATATAAAGATCTCTCTCTTTCTCTCTCTCTCTTCCTCTTCTCTGCCTCTCCTTATCTCCCTGCAACTCTGGCTTCCAAATTAAAAATATTTGTAAAAAAATTCTAAATATCTGAAGCCAGTAGGATTTTGAGTGATAATTATCCATACCAATTAAAACACTATTTTTTTCAAAGAAGAGCTTATATTTGCAGTGTTAAAGATACAGCAAAAACACCAAATTATCATGATCAAAGCCCACAGTCATAGGAGATGGCATGGCAATTGGGAATACAGAAGATCTAAGGAAGGGCAACAGGGCTGCAATTCCATATAAAACACTTCTAATATATGCGCCTTCAAGTGAAGCCGAGAAACATCCACCTAGCACCAGAGGAAGACAGAATGACAGCCCTGCCTTTTCCTTGACTCTGGGGTGTGGTTATGGTTGGAGGGAGTGGGATTTGAAACTATTGGCTTTTTTCTCTCAACGTTTGAGGATTTAATTCGTATTCTTTGTGGATTCAGGAACACTCAATGCAACAAATTAATATAAAATGTATCCTACATTGGTGACATGCCCTGATTCATAAACAAAAAATACTTTTGAGGGTAGTTTAAAGCAAACTGAGGTCCTCAACCTATAAATTCCTATGGTGATCCCCTAACCCCTGATCCCTCAGAGTGTGACTTAATTTGGAGACCTGTGTAGAGGTGGCTGAGTAAAAATGAGACCCATGTAAGAACACATTTAGGAGAATGCAGGCACCTAAAGCCAAGGCCATTGGCCTGCAGAGAATTCAACCCTGCTGACTCCTTGAGCTCAGACTTTCAGCCTGTGCTATTGAGAACAGACTTTTTGTTGATTATGCCAGCTAGATGGTGGGATTTCGTAATATCAGCCCTTGCAAACAAAAACAGCATGATGCCACAACAGAAACACCATGGGTCCTCGCAGGAAAGTACAGCTTTCCTAATTTTCACATCTCAGTTTGTAAAATATATGACAAAATAGGCAAGAATGTAGCAAGAATGAGAGCATTTTTAAATTCCTTTAAAAGATTTACTTATTCATTTATTTGAATGGAAGACAGACAAAAAAAAAATCTTCTATCCACTGCTTTACTCCTCAAATGGCTACAATAGCCAGGGCTGGGCTACGGTCAAGCTAAAAGCCAGAAACTCTATCTGGGTCTCTAATGTGGGTAGCAGAATCCAGATACTTGGTCCACCTTCTATTACCTTCCAAGGAGCATTAGTAGGGAGTTGGAGTTGGATGGAAAACAGAGCAGCAGGGACTCAGACCAGCACCCTAATATGGAACGCCAGCATTGCAAGCAGCACCCTAACCACTGCACCGCAGCACCAGCATTTTTTAGAACTTCCAGAAGTAAAAGATTACAATAGCGATCTGAAGCACAGCATAGCTTAAGCACAAATGATATGGAGCACTGAATATGCAGGGAGTTAGGGAAAAATGAGCTGGAAGATTGTTCCACAACTTCTGTTCCTAGTCCTGAACCTAAACTCCACCTCCTCACATACCAATCCAGCATACTCACATTCCCATGATGCACCAGAGTCACCTACAGGAGCAGAATGGAGACAGTACCATGAGGAACACGTGTACATAGAGCGCCACATGCAGATGCCAAGAAATTCCCAGAACACTCTGCCCAAATTCTCCCCACTGGTATGTTCTGTTAGGGTACTACCCCACCCTTTAAAAAGGAGCACTGTAGTGGGGAGCTCTTCTCTTTCCTGGCTTTCCCTTTTGGCCCTCTGTTCTGCTCTCTTCCTATGAACAGTTTCTCTCTCTCTCTCTCCCTCTCCCTCTCCCTCTCCCTCTCCCTCTCTCTCTGACTCACTCATGAAGAGCTACTCTCCTCATGAGATTGCCCACACTCATGCCTGAATGTATACTTACTCCCTCACTTGAAATAAGTCCTGTTCTCGTTACTGTGCTTTATGTATGATTCTGCTTTGAATTCTGATCTCACATGGAGGAAAGAGCCCAAAATCAAAACTGGGAAACACATTCATACAACACAAGCATGATGTAAGTTGTTAAGACATAAATGAATGAATTAATACCTTAAGAAAGGTAGACATTCATGAAAAACAGATAAGAATTTTAAAGTAAAACAATGTACAGAAATTAAAAGTATAATCTTTAAAACTTAAAACACCCCAAAACTGATTAGGTATATACTTCAAATATTAATAAACTTAAAGATAGACCTATGGAAATTACACAGCATTCAGTACCAATGGGTGATAGACATTACCGGAAAACCTCATTTCTTTGACACATTTCAGTGATAAAGCTTGGCTTTGAAATTGAGTCTACATCGAGTACCTGTTGTCACTAAGGATAAGTATCACTCTCCCCAGGATGGTCTTCCCTCCTTTTCCACAGGGCTGAATTCAACCAACCATGGATGGAAAAGATTTGGAAACAAGAATTGTGTGGATTTTTTCCAGATGTTATATTCTAAACAACATAGTGTATTAACTATCTATATAGCATTCAGACTGTATTTTGTATTATCAATAAGCTAGAGATGGTTTAAAGCAAATAAAAGGGTATGAATGCATTCTATATGAATATTGCATCATTTTATAGAAGGAACTCAAGCATCCACGAAAGCTGATGTCCTTGGAGGTCCTGACACCAATTCCCCATGGACACCAAAGGGCTGCAGTATCAGTCTGGAGACAGGGCTATGTGGTAGAACAAAGTACTAGATTGCATATCAGGGTATCTAACTTCTAGATCTGATGGGACAGTGCTGCTCCTTTGAATATTTCACTTAGTCTCTCTGATTCTGTTTCCTCATCTATAGAAGAAGGAATGGCAGGGTCTCAGAAACACAAAGCACTGCCCTTGTTGTCAGATAGGCAGAAGGGTAAAGCCGGCTCGCCCTCTGACTTGCTGCCAGGCCGCTTGTGCTCAGTGCACACTTGCTGAAGGGAGTTGCTAAGTCTCCCTGAGCCTCATACTGATCTGGATTTTGGGGGTGGCAATTCCTGGCTCCAGAAGATGTGGGAGGGATCACTGAGATAATCTGTGAATTGAGTTCCTCTCACACTTACCATGAGGAAAGCAAAGACAGCTGGTGCTCCTCCAATCTCTACCATTCTTTCAGTTCTAACACTCTCACAATCCGTGATCAGTTTCAATAAAAGTAACCCTACTTGGGGAAATGCAAAAATTAAGTATTTTATATTGCATTTTCACAGATCTTTATTTCACAGATACATTGCAAATTCTTTTTGTTAACCATGAAATGGATGATTTTTTTTTTTTCTTGTTAAGCTTTTGCTGCATTACAGTAGATGCAAAGGGTGACCCCTTGTGGCAAAGAGAGGTGGCTACAGGCGATAACCATTTTCTGGGTTCCGGTGTGAAGCCTTTGCTACAAAGGTCAGTCTCCTGAGCTGACACTGACAGTGAAAACTCTTAAAGGAAGCTGTGCATAGAGTATGCTTCTGTATGCTGATTAAGTTATAACTTTTCACTCAGGAGAGCTGAAGCTATTTTGCCATTGTGGCAACTTGAGCCCCACTGTATTTTAAAAGTAGTTTCTGAATAACGTAAGAACATTGCTGCTATGTGGCAAGCTCTCAGTCAATGTCTCTCCTTTTCTTTCTGAAGTAAAGGATTTGATTCAAGAGCCTTAATGCTCCATTAATCTAGTTACCATAGCCCAATAACAATGAAACATATGACAGTACTTTATAAGTTTATTTGGGTGCAAAATATTGAAATTCATGCAAACAGAGGTCTTCTAAAAGTTAATGAAAAATGTGCATTATGAAAGAAAACTATGCATGACTTTCAAATTTTGCACCAAAATAAACTGATCTTTTAATTCTGTTTTCTACAAACTTTTTGAAGTATCCTTATATACTTATGTGCCTACTAATCTATTTTTTCTTTTTAGTTAAGAAGTTCAAATATTTTGCTCAAAATAAATATAGACTTATCTCCTGATGAATGCTACAAATATTCCCTTGTATTGCAAACACTTATAGCAGGCATCAAAATACAGGGAAGAAAGTATTTAATTCCTGGTGCAACAAAGATGCCCTTATCATTTCCTGGGTGTGCTCCACATTTGATGTGGAAGGAGAAAGCAGTTGGGTTCTCTGGACACAGGTGATGAGACAGAATTTGGGGAACAAGCTTTTTATGTATTGTCAACGTCAATGAAGGGATGGAAGAGAGCAAGTAGGACTGGACAGAGGGAGAGGTCCATCTGCAGATGGTCACCCAGTGGAAAGCTCTGGAAAAGCATTGCCCATGCAGTGTCTCACTAAGAGTCCAATCAATAGTATGAAGAAAAAAAAAAAACTGTTCCTCAACAGTCAAGACAAGGCTGTTCAAAATCATAGCTTTTTTTTTTTTTTTTTTGGCCAGGCAGAGTTAGACAGTGAGAGAGAGAGACAGAGAGTTACAGACAGTGAGAGAGACAGAGAGAAAGGTCTTCCTCCTGTTGGTTCACTCCCCTAATGGCTGCTATGGCCGGCACTGCACAAATCTGAAGCCAGGAGCCAGGTGCTTCATCCTCATCTCCCATGCAGGTGCAGGGACCCAAGCCCTTGGGCCATCCTCCACTGCCTTCCTGGGCCACAGCAGAGAGCTGGACTGGAAAATGAGCAACTGGGACTAGAACCCGGGGTGCTAGCACCACAGGCAGAGGATTAGTCAAGTGAGCCACAGCATAGCATTTCAAAGTGTCCATTTCACTCCTGTAGATTACCTTTTAGGACTCTATTAGTTAACACAGATCAGAGGGAGCATATGGTATTTGTCTTTTGGGGACTGGCTTACTTCACTAAGTCTAATGGTTTCCAGTTGCATCCATTTTGTTGCAAATTACAGGATTTCATTTTTTTTTTTACTGTAGTATAGTATTCCATAGTGTATATATACCATAATTTCTTTACCCAGTCTTCAGTTGATGGACATCTGTGTTGATTCCGTATCTTAGCTATTGTGGATTGAGCTGTAATAAACGTGAGGATACAAATAACTCTTTCATAAGCTGATTTCTTTTTGTTTAGGTAAATTCCCAGGAGTGGGATGGCTGGATCATCTGGTAGATCTATATTTGGCTTTCTGATGTATTTCCATACTGTCTTTCACAGTGGCTGCACCAGTTTACATTCCCACAAATAGTGGATTAGGGTACCTTTTTCCCCATATCCTCCCTAGCATCTGTTGTTTGTTGATTTCTGTATGAGAGCCATTCTACCTGGGGTGAGGTGAAACCTCATTGTGGATTTGATTTACACTTCCCTGGTGGCTACAGATCCTTAGCAATTTTCATGCATCTGTTGGCCATTGAATTTTTTTTTCCACTTGATTGCTTTTATCTTTGAACTATGCCTCAGTGGCATAGTGAAATACCTGTTCTTTCAGTGAAAACCCAGAGGTCTGTGCTGGGTGTGACCAGGGAGTGCTGGTCAGTGTTCCAGGGTGGGGCAAGTATCCAAAGTAACACCCAAGATGAGAATGGTAGATCTTTGCCTTTTTTTTTTTTTTTTTTTTTTCAGGAGGGAGGCTCTGATAGCTTCTGTTGGCATAAGCGCACACTCTTCTCCTTTCTTCCATGGTCACCAATGCCCAGATGTTAGCTCACAGTGGGTACAATACACATGTGCACTACCATAAGAACCACACAAAGGATCTGTGCAGTCCTCAGTCTGAGCACTGTTCCCATTGCAATAACCCATCCCAGTTAATCAGGGAGGGAGCTCTAAGCATGTGGAGCTGCTCACAGTGATTGCCCAGAGATCCAGGTACATGCTGCACCCTCTCATGCAGAGTTCCCACAGTCTCAGCACACAAAGCTCCCACAGGCATGGGGCATAGAGATCTGCTCACCCCCCCTCCACACACACTGTTCCATCTACTCAGAGGCAGAGTTGTTTCCAGAGTCAGCTGCCTCTGGGTGCCCTACCTGTGCAGTTTGAGCCCCGGAGCTTGTGTTATGTTGAGACTCTGAGAACACCTCACAGTCCTATGTGAGTACCCAGCCCAGTGTCAATCTTCCCAGCCAGACTAGAAGTCAATGGGGAACGCGATTTTTTTTTTCCCTCTGGTAAAATCCCTGGATCACATGCGTACACAAGAGCCACGGATTGCAGCCCCTTCTCATTTCACAGTGGTTCTTTCTTACCCCAGGTCACTGTGTGCATGGGCTTGAGTCACTGCCGCAGCTACTGACAAGATGGCATCTGTCTAGTCTCAAGCGGTTGCTGGGCAGGCGTAGAAGAGCTGGTGCAGCTGTTATGTATGTCCAAAACGATGCTTGCCCTCTCTCAGCCAGTTTCCAGGTGCCTTTGTGGGGCGATGGAGAGGGAGAAATATGCCTCCTTTTTCTGATATGGTACCAGGTATCCTGGCCATCAGAGGGCCCAGGGTCAGACTCATGTCAGGCTCTCCCTGAAGCTATATTGCCAGTGGCATGGGCTACTGCAGTCTAACCTCACCTTACTCTCCCAAGCTGGTGTGCTCTCAGGCTCTCAGCTCTTGGGGTCCTGTGATGTGTCTGTGCTGTGCATCCACACCCTCTATGTAGATCCATGGCTCCTCTTACTTCCATAGAATTTCCACTCTAGTTTTCTCCTTAACTCTCCCTGAGGACCCACTCTCTCCACTTTTTTAAAAACTATCTTCCCCAAACTTAGAGCAATAAGCTCCCTCCCTATTCCACCATTTTGAAACCCCCACAAATTCATTTCTTAACATTTGGACTTTGAGTTGTCCGAAAAACCATTTATTTAAAGAATTATGATTTTCCCAGTGAATGGCATTGATATCCTTCTTGAAAATTAGTTTACTTTAGAGATTTTTTTTACTTCTGGACTTAAAATTCCGTTCCATTGATCCACATGTTTGTCTGTATGCCATTACCACAATTTATTGACTAGTGTGGCTTTGTAATAGCTTTGAAATTAGGAGATATGAGTCTTCCAGCTATGTTTCTTTTTCAAAATTGTTTTAGCTATTGTGAATACTTTTTGATTTTTATGAATTTTATGACCTGATTTTGCATTTTTGTAAAAAAAAAAGAAAGTTTCACAAATTGTTAGAGTTATCTTCAGATCTATAGTTCAATTTTGGAAATTCTCTCATCATAAAAAATTTAAGCCTTCAATCATAAAAAAAGGATGCCTTTCCAGTTGTTTCAGTTTTTCATATTTCTAGACTTTTTGTAATTTTTCATACACATTGTTTTGTTTGTTTGCATTTATTCCTAAATATTTTATTCTTTCTGACACTATTACAAATGGATTTTTTTCTTAATTTTATTTTCAGATTGTCACTGCTTATGTAGAACAATACAACTAATATTTGTGTATTGACTTGTATTTTGCAACCTCAGTGAATTTACTTATTAGCTCTAATGTGTGTGTGTTTGTGTGTTCTTTGAGGTATTCTATATAGAAGATCATGTCCTAAGCAAACAGAAATAGTTTTTTTTTGTCTTAATATTTGTTTATTTATTTGAAAGACAAAGCAACATAGAGAGGGAGTGAGAAAGAGATGGCACCACAGCCAAGTCGAGGTCAGACTAAAGACAGGAGTCAGCAGTTCCATCAGGATTTCCCTCATCTTCTGCTGTTTTCCCAAGTCCATCAGCAAGAAGCAGATCTGTTAAGACTTGAACCAGCACTCTGATATTGTATCCTGGACTTAACAGATGGAGAAAAAGTGTTTGAAAAATTTCAATGTCTTTTCATGATAAAACACACACACACACACACACGAAACACAAACTTAGGAATAGAAGGAAACTTCCTCAACATGATAGAGTATATTTATGACAAACCCACAGCTATCATGTTTAATATTGAGAATAACATTTCTTTCCTGGTAAGATCAGAAAGAAGACAGGAATATCAATTTTTGCAGCTCCATTCAACATTGCAGTCAGGATTCTAGCCAAGCAATTACAAAATAAAAGGAAACCAAAACATAAAGACTGTAAAGGAACCAGCTCTATTTGGGGCAGTGTTGTGGCATAGCAGGCTATGCTGATGCTTGTAATACTGAGTATGCAACATTCCTCTTTTTATTTTATTAATGTGATACATTGCATTGATTGATCACCAGTGGTTGAAACAACTTTGCACCCCTGGGTTAAATACTATATGTATGCTGCTGAATGCTGCTAGTATTTTATTGAAGAATTTTCCCTATATGTCTTCATAAGAGATATTGATCTGTAGTTTTCTTACAATGTCTTTGGCTTTGGTATCAAGAAAAAGAGTGTTCCCTTCATTTCAACATTTTGGAAGAATTTGTGAAAAATTGGTGTTAAGTGATTTAACACTTTAACTTAAGTGTTTAAGTGTTTTGTGCAATTCATAGGTGAAACCATCTGGTCCTTGGATCTTCTTTTTAATTATTTTCTCCAGGGCCAGCACTGTGGTGTAGCAGGTTAAGCCACAGCCGACAATGCTGGTATCCCATATGGGTGCCAGTCGGAGTCTGGCTGCTCCACTTCCAATCCAGTTCCTTGCTAATGACCTGAGAAAAGCAGCAGAAGATGGCCCAAGTGTTTGAACCCTTGCCACCCTTGTGGGAGATGTGAAGGAAGCTCTTGGCTCCTGGCTTTGGCCTGGCCCAGCCCCAGCCACTGCAGCCAAATGGAGAGTGAACCAGAGGATGAAAGATCTCTCTCTCTCTCCCTCCCTCTCTTTCTCTCCCTTTTTCTTTCCCTTTTTCCCTCCCTCTCTCCATGTAGCTCTCTCATATAAATAACTAAATCTTTAAAAATTTTGTATTTTTATTTTACTTAAGAGGGAAAGGGATAGGGAGAAGGGAAGAGAGAGCTCTTCCATCTGCTGATTCACTCCCCAAAGGCCTATGGGCCATGGTTGGACCAGGCATATTTCAGAAGCCCAGATCTCAAACTAGGTCTCCCCTGTGAGAGTCAGGGACTCACCTGCTTGAGTCATTACTGCTGTCTCCCAGGGTACACATTGGCAAGTGTCCCAAGTGACGTCATAACCGCTCTGCCAAACAACTGCCCCCTTGGCTCTTTGTGGGAAGTTTTTAATTCTGACTGCAATCTTTTTACTGAGTCTTAAAGAGATTGAGCAGTCTTTGCATCTTGTAAATAGTGCTAGTATACAAACTCATGTCATTCTCACACCAAGACTTGCTCTTTGATCCACTATTGACTCAAATACCTATTTTAAATTTAGATATGATATATCCTCATTATGAAGATAACATATTCATCTTTAAACATTTTTTAAGTTGGAAAGAAGTACAAAGAAAATAAAAACAGTAACACTGTTCAAAATGTTGTATTTTCTTTCAGAAACTTTACTATTCTCTACATGCATGTATTTAATATATATTACACATGATAATTATCATATTTTCACATAGTTTTTAAATTCATTTAGTTCAATGTTTTGAGTTCTCATTTTATAAAGTTTTTTAAAAAAACATTATTATGTGAAATTACTATATAATATTCCACTGTGTAATTTCTTTAATCACACACAGGATTTCCCATTTTGCTGTCTAAGACTTAAACCATTTTAATTTTGTTTCTTCCTGTGTACATCAACTCTGAGGTCATCTTGGACTTTTTCACATCTGCTAGTTTTTTTCCAACTTAGTTCCTAAATTAGAACATTGAATCAAAGATTGGAATTTTTTTAAGGTTCTTCATTTTCTTGGCAAGTCAAGAAGTCTAATAGTTTGTAGTACTACTTGTATGGAGTGAAATATCTTATACCATTCATTGTATTACTTGTTTTAGAAATACTATGCACTGTGTTAGGTTTGAAGAAGTTGTCTTGCAGACATGGCATTTAATGTGGGCTCTCTTAATAAGGAGCAAGCATTGATTTTCCAGGACACAACAAACTGCATCTTCAACTTTTCCCAGCCTTTATAAATAAAAAGATTCTCCCCCATTGGTTCTCCATTCCGTAATAAAAAAAAAAAAAAAGAGTGAAAGACAGCACATAAGGCCAGTTTACGGAGGAGCCAGGTAACCATCCAGGAAGTCTTTGAACTTTGCTTCAATTCTCAGCTTGTTTATAACATTTAAAATTGCTAGGAGCACTAGGAGCATTCAGTCAACCCACTGGATATTTCTGGTAAGTAGTTACTAATGGAATTTACCATAGAAAATCATGTAATTATCAGACAGTTAATCATATCAGCATTCTAATATATCACAAAGGAACTCATAACAGAGAATGGAAAAGAATTTAAAAAATTACTTTAAAAGAAGTTAGGCTTTTTTTTTTTTTTTAAAGATTTACTAATTTACACAGAGAAGAGAGGCAGAGAGAGAGAGAGAGAGAGAGGTCTTCCATCCGATGGTTCACTCCCCAATTGGCCGCAATGAACGGAACCGCGCCGATCCAAAGCCAGGAGCTTCTTCCGGGTCTCCCATGCGGGTACAGGGGCCCAAAGGCTTGGGCCATATTCTACTGCTTTTCCAGGCTATAGCAGAGAGCTGGATTGGAAGAGGAGCAGCTGGGACTAGAACCAGTGCCCATACGGGATGCTGGCGCTTTAGGCCAGTGCATTAACCTGCTGAGCCACAGTTCCGGCCCCAAGAAGTTAGGCTTTCCTTGCATCTAATTACAATGAACATAAATAATTTGAAGTATCAGAAAGTGGCAAACAAGCTTTAAAATTATTTTGTAAAATTTTGGATTAACATATAATATCTATACTTTTATGCAATATTCTCAATGCAACTACACAGCATAAATTGCTCATACCAGGCAATTAGTCTTTCCATTTCATAATCTTTCATTTTCTGCTTCTAGCCTACCAGCTTCTCTCTTCTGGATCTTTAGACAGAACATGATACATCTTGGTGAACTGTAGTTAAACTACTGTACTGAGGAACACCAGAACCCATTACCCAACCTCCCCCCAGCCACCTCTCCTGACCGTGCCACAGCTGGGAGCTGGGAATTCAATCCAAGTCTCCCTCATAGGTGTCAGGGACCTGATTACTTGAACTATCTCCTGCTGCCACCAAGTGTGCGCATCAGATTGAAATTGCAATCAGTAATGAAACCAGAACTTGAAGCCAGGCATTCCAATATAGAATGTAGGAGTTCCAACTTCTGGCTTAACCACCAGGCCAGACATTCCACTCATTTTCTATCTTCTTCTGATATAGTTGATGGTGGAAGCAGTAGAGGTCAGGGGTGCTCTTGGTGCCAGGGTTGCTTAGATCCCTGGCACACAGTACTACAGTCACTGCCCAAGGGAGGGACCAGAGTCATGAGAGTGAAACTGGCACTGGGAGAAGGTTATATGCATGGACTCTTAGCCTCTGGCTGGGGAATGACTGGAGAGCCAGTAGAGAGCATTGCTGGTACTGGGGACAAGGTGGGCACACAAACCCCAGCTGCCACCTAAGGCACAGGAGTAGAAATCACTCTGAGAGTGGACTGGAAATGTACATAGTCCCATGTGTGAGCACTCACATTGTTGAGCAGCAGTGGACAGGCTGAGAACTCTGGCCAGGGGTCCTGGGTTGTGCAGTTCCCAAGGAAAATGAGTAATTCCTTATAAGGTGAGGAGACGGATGAAATAGGAGAGGACAAGCCCCAAGTATGAGGATTAGGTGTCCCTACCTCTAGAGTCCTGAGGGCAGGATTCTCCTGCTCTTCTGTGCCCCTTGAGTCTTGTAGTGCAGAGCACTGCATATGCTGGAGTTCTGAGGTCACCCTTGCTGACTGGGTTTAGTTGGATTTGTGAGGCTGCAGTGTTCCTTGGTAATATGACAGAAGGTCTGTGCACCTCGAGGGATGGGGATCCCCAGGGGTTTCAGTCCTTAAGGCACTAAGAGTCCTCAGTGATTCCGTTCTCTAGATGGTACAACATTGCTTGTGCCTGTGCTCTGGGGGGGTGTGAGAGAGGCAACGTGAGTTCCTTCTATGAAGCAAAGTGACCATGAATTCTGTAGGTGACTCTCCCTACTGGGCTTCTAGTCAGTGGTGTCTGTGGATTCCTCTTATAGCTTGGCTTGTCCACCTAAGGCGTTCCTGTAGATGTCTCTGAAGAGGCTCTGAAGGTTACCCCTCCCCTGCAATGAGATTCCCCAGAAGTGGGGCCAGGGCTGCAGATGCTGATGGCTTTATTTCTCTCCCTATGCTGCCAGCCTTGGTCTTCATATCTTACTGGGTTCCAGTTATTCCCTCACTGAGCTCCAGTGTTCCTTCTTGGGCACTCACCTTGAAATGCAGTTATGTATTTGTTGGTTTTGTTTCTTCTTCTCTATGGAGGAGAAGGTGAATGCCAGGCACCTCTATTTGGCTATGTTGGACTCTCTAGCAAAAAGCTCAAAAGTTTAAATGAATCTCCCAATCCTCTACACTATCTTATTCATCCTATTGAAATTCAACAACAACAAAACCAAACAAACAAGGAATTGAATAGTACTGTGCACAACTAGCAAATTGGACCCACTTTATTTTCATATTCGCTCTCTCTGCTCTGGCACACCAGCTAACAATGTCATACACACACTGAAATGGCAAGATATTTCCAGCAGAAGAGGACATCAGCAAAGCAAATGTTGTAGGTAATTCACGAAGTCACTAAGCAGTCCTAGGACTGTGAAAAGCCAACTGGACCGAATGGAGAAGAGACAATAATGACCATGTATAACATACACATCAACAGCCCTTCAGACTCATTTTGAAGCTATTGTGTGAAATGCAGTACTCTATATTTTCTGTGTCTTTGTGGGTGCAATCTGTTGAAATCTTTACTTATTATATACTATGTATATAATAAAGTATATAATAATAAAGATTTTCTGTATATAAAGATAATTGAAAATGAATCTTGATGAAGAATGAGATGGGAGAGGGAATGGGAGATGGGATGGTTGCAGGTGGGAGGGAGGTTATGGGGGGAAAAGCTACTATAATTCAAAAGTTGTACTTTGGAGATTTATATTTATTAAATAAAAGTTGAAAAAAAAAAGAAATGCTGACTATCCCTGTGCAGAAGAACATTTCAAAGATTGAAAGGGTCCAGGGGAGAGCAACAGAAACTGGTGCTAAACACAGGCTTCTGGAACAATGACGACCCCTTCCGCACTACTCTGCAAAGGCAGAGAAATTCCCCTACTGACAACTTGGACTCTGTGTGAGGCAGAGACTCAGAGAAGGAAGTCCAAGTCCTGAGGGCAAGTTATTTGATGAAATCAATCAGAAATGCTGCCACCAGCAGCAATTGGTGTTAAGCTAGAACTCTTTGAAAATATTTCCCAAAGACTAGAGGAGAATAAAACACCAAGGGTCAATAGTCCCTGCCACTTAATGATCACACAATCCAAAGTAGTACACTGAAACAATCCTGGTTTTTGCTTGGTTTCTAAGCTAAATCTTGTAGGCAATTAAATGCAGAAGTTACCAAGGAATAGTCTTTATTGTGAATGGCTACACAAATAATATTTTATTTTATTTAAGGTGTATTTCAAAGTTGGAGTAACACACGAACACACACACACGCACAGAGAGAGAGAGAGAGAGAGAGAGAGAGATTTTCCATCTGCTGATTCTCTCCCCAAACGCCACAATAGCCAGGACTAGGCCAAGCTAAATCCAGGAGCCTGGAAGTCTGTATTGGTTTCTCACAAGGGTGGCAGGGGCCCAGGTCCATTGGCCATCTTCTGCTGCTTTCCCAGGTACATTAGCAGGAACTAGAACAGAAGTAGAACAGCTGGGACTCCACTGAGCCTTTGATATAGGATGCCAGCAATGCAGGCTGCAGTTTAACACTCTGTGCCAAAACAATAGCTCCACTAATATTTCAGTGCAGTATTTTGGTTGCATGTATGAAGTGGTTTCAAAAAGTTTGTAGAAAATAGAGTTAGAAGGAAACACATACTTTCTATGAACTTTTGAATGAGAAAGAGCTAAACAACAGTAAAAGCATAGACTGCTATACTGGGTGAGCAGTTGAATAAAAACAAAAATATGTAATCAACTCCATGCTTCTGTACAGTGGGATAGACATTTTCACTGGGGAATTGTTTTGTTCCTGCTAACATCCAGGAAAGTTTATATAATACCTTCTCATCCTAAAAGCAAAGGATATTTTCATTGAGGGAGAGAAAAAACAAAGACAGCAGGCGGCAGCTATTATGCTGAGCACACTTTGACAAAGTAGAAACACAACTATGAAGCAGCAAATAAACAAGAACTAGGGAAATACAATCAGTGAAGTACACAGTAAGCCTGGCCAACTTTCAATGTTAACTTTTCAGGGTCACTGCCATTGGCATAAACATCAAATGGAAGCATCCTTTCAACAAGGATAGGAACAGCACTGAAGTAGCAGAGGCTATAGCAGAACACTAGGAATGTTTCAGACTGATGAGGGCTACATAGATGTGGAACATAGACGCAGCCACAAATGGCAAAGGAATCCCTCCATCCCTTCAGTGAGAAGACACTGTGAGTCCACACTGAAACCTCACTGGATACTAATTGTAAGTTGTCATATTATTACATGTGCAGGTGTATATGGAAATATAGAAAAATGGATATCTATAAAGACAAATATAAAAGTTAATGGTTAGTAAGCCTTATGTGCATCTCATTCTGTACTTTTCAGCATATCCCTCAAAAGACTTTGCTTTGCAGTGTCCCCTGTAACAACAAAGCTTCTACCTAATTAATGACCTATATTTCACATTAATGTCTCATGATTACTTCATTCATTCATTCATTCATTTAGGAAGCACTGACTATGCCCCAGGCACTGTGCTTGGCCCATGAAGATCAGTAAGTGAAGCATAACAATGCCTTCAAGAAATTTAGCATCTTTTAGAGGAAGAATTCCATTAAAAAAGGTCACTAAGTAACCGCCATCTCTATCCACATTACTATTTTGTCCACCTGATTCCAGAAAGATCTCACCTAGCTCATGGACTGTCTTAGACTCCACTAAGAATATATGAAATCCCATCAGTCCATTGATTGCCAATTGAATGTAAAAATGCTGTACTGGCTTAAAAAAACAACAATAGATCTAGACCCTAAATATTTACCACAGAGTCGCATGTCTCATATTTAATTGAGTAAAAAATGAGCATGACTTAGTTATTATTTCAAACATCAATAGGCCAGCTGGGATATAATAGGTCTGCTTTTAGGACAAAAATAACTACAAAATTAACCTATGACTATCCAAAATGGTTAATTTGATTCAGTGGGGGGAAATTATGTATAAATATGAAACCTCAAAAAAGCATGGTGGTTACTGTATAATTATGTGCCAGCCATAACTTTTAATTACATTGTTCAGACTGTAATTGGGCAATAAATTCAGGACAGCTTGGATTTGGTTTCAAAAACTTGGCACAACACATGCAACTTATAAATGCCCGCTAGGATATTTCCTTCCATTTCAATGTGGCAGCTGAAATATCCTAAAACAAATTAACCCATCTCTCACATTTGTACATATTAAGCTAAGATAAAGGAAACAGGAAAAGCCATCAGCCAGCCGCTCCCATCAGCACATGACCAGCCTGCATGAGCACCTTTCTTCCCCTCAGCATCAATTCACCCTACGTGGGAAGGACCATCACCTTCATCATTCCATCTGCTCTGAACAGAAGGGAGAGAACATCATCATGGATTCAACACCAAGCTTGCAATTCTGCCAGATCACAGTGGTCTTTAACCATATGCCACACATTATTAGAGAACAGATCTTTGTATTTGCATGACAAGCTGTGGATTCCAGACAGCCCTGCAGGGACACCTCCAGATAGCACTGAGTAGCTGAGAGATGTTTTCCCAACAGGGACAAGGAGCACAGCTTCTGCTCTGTTAACACCAGGATCTAATTGCATCACCTCCACAGTGAGATCTTGTGCAAGTCCCTCTGTCAGGGCTGCAGTTTCTCTTCTGTAAGTTGCTGGCTTATAAATCTACTCTCTCGAGCTGGATATGGAGGCAGATGGTATCATGCTGGAGGCTGTAGACCCCTGTATCAACCTGGGATCAAAGCCTTCTCCATCCACGGGCAATATTCTCTCTGTGCTTCATTCCCCTTGTATTTAAAATAGAAATGCCAATCGTTCATCTACAGGCTTCTCTCAAGGTAGTTAAACAGGTTAACAAACAATGTCACTGGTGTATGACTGACTACGGGATGTGCTAGCAATCATTATGTTAACTTTTTTGTGATGATTAAGAGACAAGAATTGATTTCTAAAAGAACGGTACTCTGTAAATACACTGTAATCAAAGATGATGGCAGTTATTACTTCATTGTTATCACCTTAAATAGTGTTTTACGTAACTACTGCATTTTGACCTTCGTAGAGATATATTTGTCCCTTGACTAGCTGGTGGGATTATAGCTGCATGGCTGTTGCTACACTGGGTGGCAGCGTATGAATCATTGGTTGAACCAGGCACAATAGTACTTACTGTTAGATTTAGATTTTTTTTTACTCCTTCCATCGGTCCAGATTTTAACACAGCAGGCAATTACATTCTGACGTATTTTTTTGTGACTCCCACATGAGAATGAGATCTTTTGGCAATGTGAACTGTAAAACTTGAGGGGATGAAGCAACTGTATGGCAGGGTTAGCTCTTCCCTGGGGTACGAAGTTGATGGTCAAGGTACTGGTACTTTAAAAATTAACACAGAAATGCTGGCCTCTGAGTTCTTTGGAGGAAGTTTAAACAATTACCAAACAGGGAGTTCAGTTATATTCATAGCCCTCTGAGGATTTCACACAAAGGGCTAAGGGAAGCAGCATACTTCTTTTGGGCAAGAAATGGAGAAAAAGAAAACATACATGATCTTCTTACATTTTTCTTATTTTAATAGATACACTCAACTACAGGCTAATGAGATTTTCAAGAGGAAGCTTTTAATTTATTCCCTTTGTTATGATAAAATATTTGCAATGGATATACTTAGTATTTCAGTAACCCAAAATGAAATTGTCAGGGCTGGCGCTGTGGTATAGCGGGTAAAGCCTCTGCCTGCAGTGCCAGCATCCCACATGGGCGTTCGTTCAAGTCCCAATTGCTCCACTTCTGATCCAGCTCTCTGTTAATGGCCTGGGAAAGCAGCAGGAGATGACCCAAGTGTTTGGACCCCTGAACCTGCATGGAAGACCTGGAAGAAACTACTGGCTCCTAGCTTTGGATCGGCCCAACTCCAGCTGTTGCTGCCATTTGGGAGTGAAGCAGTGGATAGAAGACACCCTCCCCCCTGCCTCTCTGTAGCTCTGCCTTTCAAATAAGTATATAAATCTTTAAAAAAAAAAAAAAACAAGAAATCGTCACAGTCTAGTTGGTTCCTGAATTTAACCAGACATATTTAGGCTAGACAAATGAAGAAATATTTGCCCAAATTATTTGGACAAATACATTCTTCCCTTGCTTCTATATTTTATAGATAATGGAGGTAAAAGCATATTGGGAAGTTGAAGAAGGGATAACTGATGGGCAAAATGGTCGAATCAACTCATATATAAGCACAACAAACTCACATACTCTGTTGTCATCGTTGTTTCCTCTGTTTTATAGAATCTCAAAAATACCATCTTCGAGCACAATTTCCTTATGCCTTCCTTACAGTGTCTCTTAGTTCACAGTATGTTCTATTTCTTTCTACTCTTAGAAAACACCCTAGCAACTTGATATGTTCCACCTAATAATCATTGCTTTTTATATTAGTGTTTACATGTGTTTGTTTTTCTTCAGATCCTTATTTTCCATGAGACAAGTGCTCCTCTACAGCATTTCCCCAATTACCTGAGGCATTTGTGCAGATCACAACATGTGAGATGCTGTGTAGTGGAGTACAAGCTGTTGTTAAGACTTGGGAGCTGCTCTTATCACTATCATTTGCATTGCTCTTCTCTGCATGGGTAGACACTGAGCCATTGAGTAACTGATTAACTGAAGGCTGAGGTTAAAGGTTAAAGGTCTCTTCCAGATAAACCTCATTTTTCATGAAAAAAAATACAGTATTGAGAAAATACCATAGAAATAGAACACTGGTAGCAACAAACACTGATGACGATACTTCGGATAGTAGGGAAAGCACAGATCTTGGAATTTATAGCAAAATTATTGTCATGCTATCTCTAACAAGTTTTTTAAATTCTCTGTTTCATTCCATTATCTGTGAGATGGGTCAATGACATCTCATGGAAATAAGAAAATTAGGTTACTTGATATATGTAAGGTAGCTTGGTTTCTATCATATTCAAACTACAATGAAAAGCAAGTGAAAGCAGCATTGTGGCACTGTGGCTTTTGCTGCTGTTTGCAATGTCTGAATCCCAGATTAGCACACCAGTCAGAGTCCTGGCTGCTCTGCTTCAGAGGCAGCTCCCTGCTAATGCACCTAGGAAAACAGCCAGGCGATGACCTGGGTAATTCAGCCCCTGCAACCCACCTGCGAGACCCATAAGGAGTTCCTGGCTGCTGCCTTTGGCCTGACCCAGCCACAGCCATTGTAGCCATCTGAGAAGTGAATCAGCAGATAGAAGATTTCTTTCTCTCTCTGCCTCTCAGCCTTTCAAACAAATAAACAAACAAATATATCTTTAAAGAAAAGAAAAGAAGCAGTGAGCTAATTTCTTCTCTCATTGAATCATCTATTCTCATGAGGTTCCTGCTTGTCAGCCATCCCCTACAGCTCACCCTGGAGTCTGAGACCCAGCCACAGTAATACCATGGCTGAGTTTGCATTCACTCTGACTCAAAGGCCAATAAGTGACCTATAAGAAATATGACAGGCAGATACATCCCAAATTATATGCAAAGTAGGCACAGACATCAGAGAAAGGGGCATGACAATCACACAATAGCTCAGATCTAGCTTAGGTTTATGGTTCACAAAGTGCTTACATTTAAATCTTCCTAAAATGAGAGAAAATCAAACTGTACAAATTTCCAGACAAATGCATGCCTGCAGAGGAACTGCTTGAGTCTGTTTCATATGTTCGCTGAATTTGAGTCTGACTGAATAATGCTTAAACCTCCACGTGCTTATTATAGTTCAAGTCGCTGTCAAAACAAGTCCTGAGATCTCAGAAATTTCCACCACAGCACAAGAAAAGCAACAGCATTATGCTGGTAACAACAAATTAGAAAGCCCAACAAAACTAAATTATCATATTCTTGATTGCATGAAAAAAAATACAGTATCTAGGAATAAATTCAATAAATGATTTGTGAGAACTATACAGGGAAAAATTAAAGCATCATAGAAAAACGTAAAAGAAAATCTGTATAATATGTCATGGTAAAAAAGGTCATATCACAAAAATGTCAATTTCTCCATATAATATATACATTTAATGCATATTCATTGAAAAAAATCCCTATAGAATTTCTTTTGAGGAAGCATACACATCCTAAAATAGTTGAGATTTTTTTTCTATTTTTCTAAAGATTTATTTATTTATTTGAAAGTCAGTTATAAAGAGAGAGGGAGAGACAGAGAAAGAGAGAAATCATCTATTCCCAGTTTAACTTCCCAGATGGCCACAATGAGCAGGGTTGGGCCAGGCTGAACCAGGAACCAGGAGCCTCATTTGGGTTTCCCGTGTGAGTAGCAGGGGCCCACATACTTGGGCCGTCTTCTGCTGCTTTGCTGAGGCCATCTGCAGGAAGTTGGATTGGAAGTGGCGCAGCCTACACACAATCTGGAGCCAATATGGAATGCAGGTGTCAAAGTCGCTGACTTCACCCACGATGCCACAACACTGGCCCCAGTTGAGATAGTTTAAAGAAGAATAAGTTGAGAAAATTTGGGGATGCAATGGTGGTGTACGGTTTTGATGGTGATCATGGTGATTGCGATATATTTATCCCCAAACTCACCAAGCTGCATACATTAACTATGTGTTGTCTTTTATGTAAATCATAGCTCAACAAAGTATTTGTTTAAAGGAAGAACAACAACTTGAGAGAGTTTTTGAGATTAGAAAAGATAAATTGTAAAGCTACAGCTATCAGCATGGTGTGGGAGACTGATAGAGAACCAGAACAGCAGGTGTCTTGAGACAGACTCACATGAAAAAAAAAAAAAATGTGGCATAGTGAGTCAGTAGGGAAAGGAGGAAAATTGAATAAATGGTTCTGGAATCATTACTTATCTGAAAAAGCTCAGATCCTTGTAACACTGCAGCACCAAGAATAAACTTGAGATATAGTAAAGACTTCAATATTCTAGAAGAAAATATTAGATAAAATATAATATCATAGAAGGGAAAGATTTCTTAAATAAGCCGTGAATAATAGCAACAACAAAAACCCAAACTATACTGCCTAAAGTTTAAAATTTCTGTTCAACCAGTTACACAATAAATAACATTTAAGGGAAGCTACAGGGGACCGGCGCCGTGGCTCACTTGGTTAATCCTCCGCCTGTGGCACCAGCATCCCATGTGGGCACCAGGTTCTAGTCCCAGTTGCTCCTCTTCCAATCCAGCTCTCTGCTGTGGCCCGGGAGGGCAGTGGAGGATGGCCCAGGTGCTTGGGCCCCTGGGAGACCAGGAGAAGCACCGGCTCCTGGCTTCGGATTGGTGCAGTGCCGGCCGTAGCGGCTGTTTGGGGAGTGAACCAATGGAAGGAAGACCTTTCTCTCTGTCTCTCTCTCTCTCTCACTGTCTATAACTCTACCTGTCAAATAAATAAAAAATAAATAAATAAAGGAAGCAACAAAGTGGGAGAAAATGTTTACATAGCATATAACCACCCAAAATCATTATTCTGAGTTTATACAGTATTTCACATGACCATGAAGGCACAGACAAATCATCCAATAGAAAACAGGCAGAGGAGAAGAATAGGCAATTTACAAAAATGGAATATTCAGTTATATGGTTTATAATGACATTTTGATCAACAATAGACTTCAAATAGACTGGTGGTCACATATGATTATGTTGCTTGTGACTTTGTAATCATCTTAGCTTGTGCAAGTACACTCCATTATGTTTGCACAATGCTAAAATTATCTAAGAACACCATTTTCACAACGTAGCTTTGTCATTAAATAACCAGTGATTGTATTATAAATAGGTGACAATCCCACCTCTCACCAAACAAATACAAATTAAAATATCAGTCTCAGACACTCATCAGATTGACAATAATTTACAAGGCCATGTTTGGGCAGTAGGAGGAGCACTTATATCATATTCTGCTTTTGTTCATATAAATAGGTGCAACCACATTGGAGCAAAATTTGACTCTATAAAGTTAGGTTAAAAATGCCGCTAACCAGAGACAGGCACTTTGGTGTAGCGTTTCAGACCTCACTTGGGATGTCGTCATCCCTCAGTAAATGGCTTTGACTTCCAGCTTTGCTCCCAATTTCAGCTTCCTACTAATGTGCACCCTGGGAAGCAGTAAGTGATGGCTTAACTAGTTGGGTCCCTGCCACTCACAGGAGAGACCTGGGTTGAATTCTTGGTTCCGGGCTTTGGCTAGTGCCCCAACCGCTGCAGGTATTTGAGGAGTGAGCCAGCAAATGAGAGTTCCTGTTGTCTGTCTCTGTGTCTGTTTCTCTGCCTCTCAGATAAATACTTCTTTTAAAAAAATGCAAATCAAAACCACCATGAGGTTCCACCTCACTCCAGATAGAATGGCTCTCATACAGAAATCAACAAACAACGAATGCTGGTGAGGATGTGGGGAAAAAAGTACTCTAATCCATTGTTGGTGGGAATGTAAACTGGTGCAGCCATTGTGGAAGACAGTATGGAAACACATCAGAAACCTGAATACTGACCTACCATATGCCCCAGGTATCCCACTCCTGGGAATTTACCCAAACCAAAAGAAATCAGCATATGAAAGTTATCTGTATCCCCATGTCCATTGCAGCACAATTCACAAGAGTTAAGATATGGAATCAACCTAGATGTGCATCAACTGTTGACCAGATAAAGAAATTATGTTATATATACACAACGGAGTACTACTCAACTGTGAAAAAAAAAATGAAGTCCTATCTTTTGCAACAAAAATAGATGCAACTGAAAACCATTATACTTAGTGAAACACACTAATCCCCAAAAGATAGATATACATTTTCCCTGATCAGAAGTAACTAATAGAGTACCTGAAGTGTAATGTATTGGGGTGAATGGACATTTGGAGATTAGTTGATTGTTTACAGGCTTTGTCTTTTCTGTTGAGGAACAGTCTTTTTTGTTTTCATACTATTTGTTGAACTCTTTTACTTAGTATAGGGTTAACTTTATGATCATTAAGTAAACTGAAAATAGATCTTTGTAAAAATTAAGAGTGGGAATGGGACAGAAAGGAGGAAGAAGGTTTGGAGTGTGGGTGGGAGGGAGGGTACAGTGGGAAGTATCACTAGATATATGAAATACATGAAACTTGTATAACTTAAGTAAAATCTAAAAAAATAATTTTTAAAAGCTTGAAACCAGAAACTCTGTTTATAGGAATACTTCACAAGGTTAATTTTTCACATGTGCTGAAGAATATATATACAAAAATACTTGTGGTGGTATTATTTTTTAATAGTAACAATTGGAAACTACATTTAAAAGAATAAGAAATAATTAAATTGTAGTATATTAAAGAAGTGTGATATTATACCAGAGTTAATGAACGAGAAATATCAACATAGATAATTCTAAAAACCATATTTTTCTAAAATCCTATATTTTAGAACACAACTATCAAAAAGTATAAAAATATTATATACTGTTTAGACATACACATATTTGCAGAATAATGTAAAATCACTTATTTTATAAATTAATTCCAAATTATGAATGCCAATATGCTCTGAAGGGAAGGAGGGGAACGGCAAGGAAAAAAAATACAGAAGAACAATGAAGTGCATCAATAGCTTTTTAATATCTTTCTAAAACAAGCGAAGCAGATAAGGATAAAGATCTGTTAAAATATATTAAGATATAATCAGACTGGTGGTTCACAGCTCTTTTAAATTTTATATATATATTTTAAATTTAAATAAATATATATTTATATAAATATATAAATACATATATAAACATAAATATATAAATATATAAAAAATATATATGAATACATATAAATATATATGAATACATATAAATACATATATTTATATGTATTCATATATATTTATTTATATATAAATAATAAATTATATATAATTATTATATAATCATATATATTATATAATAATTATATTTTATATAATATATTACATGATATATTATATAAATGATACATAATTTATATAATATATAATATATATTATGTATAATATAATCTGACATGATATATTATAATAAATTATATTAATATATAATTTATATAAATCATATTAATATATTACATAAATATAATATAAATAAATTATATAGAAATAATATATTATATAAATATATATTTATATACATTTATATACTTATTTATATATTTATTATATTTATATATTATACATTATATATATTTATATATAATAAATATATTTTTATATAATTTCTATATTATATATAATTCATATAAAATTTATATATAATATGATAAATAATAAAAATATATATTTATATATTTATAATTATACAATTATATATTATATATGCTATATATTATATTTATGTATTTATAATTATATAATTATATATTATATATGCTATATATTTATATATTTATTATATATTTTACTTATATATTTATTTTTATGCTTATTTATTTATACTTATATAAATATATATTTATACATATTTTTAAATTTAAATAAATTTTTTTTTTTTTGACAGGCAGAGTGGACAGTGAGAGAGAGAGAGAGACAGAGAGAAAGGTCTTCCTTTTGCCGTTGGTTCACCTTCCAATGGCCGCCGCGGTAGCGCGCTGCGGCCGGCGCACCGCGCTGATCTGATGGCAGGAGCCAGGTGCTTCTCCTGGTCTCCCATGGGGTGCAGGGCCCAAGCACTTGGGCCATCCTCCACTGCACTCCCTGGCCACAGCAGAGAGCTGGCCTGGAAGAGGGGCAACCGAGACAGGATCGGTGCCCCAACCGGGACTAGAACCTGGTGTGCCGGCGCCGCAAGGCGGAGGATTAGCCTAGTGAGCCGCGGCGCCGGCCAATTTAAATAAAATTTAAATATATATATTTTTTAGTTTCCATATTTCTCCTGAGATGCTCTGTCTTTACCCTTACTTTTTTCCTATAGATTTACCTATATATGAGTGTCTATCCTAGACTTTGTTATGTCATTGCCAATATTGATATCTGGATTATCTGTCAGATTGTTTCTATTAGTGCTCGCTCTCTCTCTCTCTCTCTCTCTCCCACTACTCTCCCTCTCTCTCTGTCTCTTTCTTTCCAGAAAACAGGCCACTCTGTTCTGTTTGTTAGAGTTTAGTAATTATTTAATGTATGCTGCATGATACTAATGTATGCTTGGATGATATTTTGTAGAAATTCTAGGCTTTGTTATTTCCTCTGAAGAGTGTTGTGTTTTGTTCTGGGAGATATTAAATTATTGCCATATATTATTCAATACAAGGAAGCATAATTCCTTGGAGTAGTGGAAGTAAGAATGAGTTAAAAAAGCAAAGATGGCAATAACTTTTTACAAGGACCCAGGAGCAATAAGAAGGGGCTTCCGGTGGCCAAAATTGCAACAAATGGAACAATAAAATATGATAGCATGTGTTATAATTCATGGAGTTAAACAGATGTCCATGAGTCTGTGTTGTTATAAACATAGTAATTTAATAATTATATGGAAGAAAAGAAAAAAAATCTTTCATACAGCAGAATTCTGAATAATAAATTTAAAAAATATGAAGGAAATATAAAATTACCATTAAGTGAATACCACATTAATAATTGCTGCAGGCAATATTCACTAAATGAATGCTAGAGTTAATGTTTAAAAGAAGCATGATGTTATCTCTCAAAGTAATAGTTTGAATGCTGAAACTTAATTACAATTTTGCTAGCATTAAGAAGCAGTGATGATTAAGTCATGGGGAAAAATTCTCATGAATGGGCTTATTAATATTATAAAAGGGCTGGAGAAAACTAGCCAGTTTTTTTTTTTTTCTTACCACTTTTACTGTATCATCTAGCTGGCTCCATCAATGAGGGAGGTTTTGTGATCTTGACCTTTCCAGCCTCAGAACCGTGAGCAATACATTGTTGTTTATAAATCACCTAATTTGTGGTATTTTTGTATAGCAACCCAAATGGAGTAAGTCAATTACAAAAAGAAAAGAAAAATAGGAACTTCACAGTGGAGAAACTCTGCAGACACCATTTTAACCAAGGGTCCAAGCTCAAGAAGACCAGGGATAAGAACACTAACATCATCTAGCACCTGATATGATGCCTCAGGAATAACGTAACACCTCCTGTGGCCCATCCTCACAGAAAATGCACAATACCAATCTAATCATGGGAAAACACTGAGCATGCTGCATGACTACAACTTATTAAAAATGTCAGGGTCATAAATAAATAACAAGAAAGGAATGAGGCCTGGATGGAGGAAATAGTTACTGATTCAAAGAGACTGCAAGTGGACAACTTGGTGCATCGTGGGATTCTGGATTGGATTTAGAGGAGAAAGGATGTGGAGGGAAAATTGATGAAGCTGGAATAAGATCTGGTAAGAAGGTTATTAATATTGTAATAATGTTAATTTTGTGGTTTGATCATTGCATTATGATTATGTAAGAGGCTAGCCTTAGGGGAAGCTGGATAAAGTGAATATGGTAACTCTGTATTTGCCAATGTCCTGTAAGTTTAGAATTGTTTCAAAATAGAAAGTTTAAAAAATTACTGGCTTATCACTTAGATTACTTAGATTACCTGGAATCTTGTTTTAAACTTTGCTGTGCTGGGTCTATTCCAGTCTTACCCTTAGTTTTCAAGTTTGGATCCTGAATTATTCCTTTGGTTAATTAGATCAAGTGTTGTCAAATATGTATTTGAATTATATCTATCAACTAGTAAACTTGCCCTTCACGTGTGGTCTTCTGGCGGTTTCAATGGAGGGTCTGAGTGTTTGCTGATTCCCTCTAACTTTGGGGAATCCCAACTGGAATTCTTGGCAAGGGCAGCAGCAGCTCACAGCTAGATTCCCTGAATTCTATCCTCATCTCTGCAGTTCAAAGACAGCAAAGGATGTCAAAGGATTTAAAGGCAGGTCTTAAGGCATCCCTTCTGGGCTTCCTTTTATATTTTAAAATATTCAACAATTGAATTGTTGTTGGGACACCACTGAGCCTTAAAGGTTTTTCATACCTGTCATGATTATCCCAGGGCAAATGTAAGATGGCTTTTGTGTTTTGTCTTTTATAAAACAAGTGGCTGTTCAGGATTAAAACTCAGTGTTCTGCATCCAAGTACATTGCTGCTTCCAGAAGAGTAGAAAGTGAATTCAAGTGTAGACAGACAAGGGAGGGAGGAGGAGGGGTGACATCATATGAGGGCACTTACACTGGGGGGCTCTTCAGCATATTTTTGAGTCACTATTCTTTTGTGGTTGGTCATTGGTTTTGAGTTTGGTTATTTTTGACTATGTCCTATGTAGAAGAGCTCACATGATGATCCTCAGTTTGTTAATCCATTAATAGGGGCTAATAAATTATCCTATTAGTTTGAAGTCATTCCTCCATGTTAACAAGAGTTGGCTCCCAAACTCATGTAGGACTTTAAACCCCAAAGTTTCTTTTTAAGGTTTATTTATTTATTTCAAAGGCAGAATTACAGAGAGAGAGGGAGGGAGGGAGGAAGGGAGGGAGGGAGGGAGGGAGGGAGGGAGGGAAGGAAGGAAGGAAAGAGAGAGAGAGGTCTTTAATCTATGGTTCACTTTCCAGATGGCTACAACAGCCAGAAATGAGCCAGACTATATCCAAGAGCCAGGAGCTTCCTTATGGGTTTCCCAAGCAGGGGCCCACCACTTGGGTCATCTTTTGCTGCTTTCCCAGGCTCAGTAGCAGGAAGGTGAATTGGAAGAGGGGCAGCTGGGACTCAAACTGGCACCCATAAGAAATGCCAGCACTGCAGGTGGCAACTTTACCCGCTATGCCACAGTGCTAGCCTCCCAAAGTCATAAGTTAATGGTACTAAAAGGATGGTAAATTAAATACAATTATGGCTGTTTAGAGGTAGGCCTAGTGAGAGGCCCTTAGGGCTTCTGGGACATGCCCTTGGAAGGCGATTCTCATGATATACTGGTCGATTATAAGCACTGAGGCCAGGTCCAGCCACTCTTTCTGCTCTGTATTGCCATATGCTCCTTGCTCTGCCCAAGCTTCCTCTTGCCTAGTGATGCTCAGTATCACCTCATGAGTCTGCCAAAGAGAACATCATCACCAGATGCTGAATAAATGGTATCTGCTGAATCTTGGACTGTGAACCTCCAGAACCGTGAGCTGAAATAAACCTCTCCTTCATAGTGGCTTGTCTCAAGTGTTTCATGTAGTAACAGAAAGTTGACTAACACACCCCTTTTTTTTGGATTTATTTCCTGAGCTTCTAAAATCCAAGATGAAATAGTTAAAGTCCCTAAGACAATAGAAATGAACTGAGTTAAGTTATATGTGCTCCTTTTTCATACAAAATGTCTCAAATATGAGAAGTCTTTAAAAGGTTCACAAAAGTGTGTATTATGAGGAAATTATGCATGTTATCAAAATTTCTATAGCAAAGTAACATTTTAATTTAATTTTTCATGAACTTTTAAAATTTCTTTCATAAAAGTGACTTATTTAAGACAGGTTATGCCATAAGTGCTTACTACCAGTGTTACTAATTCCTGGCAGACCAAAATTGGGAAGACACTGGGAAGAAGTTCCATGAACTTTCACTAGGAAGACCAACATAACTGAAATGTAACATATTTCACATGTTACTCAAGCGGATGGGGACTGAAGAAATTTCCTTCTGAAGGTATTTGAAGAAATTGTTCAGGAAATACACTCTGAAGACATTTTACTACACTGTGTTTAAAGATTTATAATCAAAGCTAACACATTAGCTGTGGATTTGGGCATTTTAAATTCTTCAGTAAGTGAGGATATGAACAATATAATTGTATTTCATTACTATGTGTAAACGAAATGTACTGAGAAAGATAAGTTTGACAGGATGAAATGGGTCTGCTCTAGTTTGTGTAACCTAACTTGCTGGTATCTTGCCTCAACTGGAAAAAGAATATATAGGAGAATAATATCAGGAAATCATTTCTGTCTCTCTTTCCCCACATTTATAAATAATGACAGGTGGCAGATGCTCTACAATATCTACCTCAAAATCCTTATGATTCTGATGCACTCAGTGTGCTGGAGATTGCTTTCCCAACTACTAACTGCCTGTGTCAATTTTGCATTCGTTTACATTGTGAAAAATGTGTTCTTTTTCCTCTTTCATTTATTTATTTGAAATGCATATAGTGTGTGTGAAGAGAGAGAGAGGACAGAGAGAGAGAGAGAGAGTGAGAGATAGAGAGAGAGAGACCTTTATTTGCTGCTTCACTCCCCAAATACCCACAGCAGCCAGGTCTGGGGATGGCTGAAGCCAGGAACCAGGAACTCTATCCTGTTCTCCCACATGGGTTGCCGGGGACCAGACACTTGAGTCACCTTCTGCTGCTTTCCTAGGCACATCAGCAGTAGAGACTTGAACTGGCACTCTAATATAGGATGCCTGCATCCTAAGCAGCAGCTGTTATACAATGCTGGTCCCTTTTCCTTGGGTTGTGTGTGTGTGTGTGTGTGTGTGATTTCTATCTAATTATTTTACAAAGTTCTTCCCCTTAAATCATAAAATGAATAAGCAACCACAAAAATAGAACAGTTTGCAGAATGTTCATGGTCTACCCAGAATGTCCCCCTCCTTTACTTCACCTTGGTCAGTGGGGCACACACACATCACAGGGGCTGGATGGGACCGTGAAGAGTGATCTTCCCTCTATAGGCAGTGCAGCCATTCACCTCTGGCTGAATGTTGCTCTACTAGAACTTGGATTGGTATTGCTAGATTTAGAGAAGCTATAAATCTGAATTTTCATCAAAAACTCAAGGTTTTAAAATGTCAGTAATGGGGCCGGCGCTGTGGCCCAGCAGGTTAAAGCCCGGCCTGCGATGCTGGCTTCCCATATGGGTACAGGTTCAAGTCTAGGGTGTTCCATTTCTGATCCAGCTCCCTGCTATGGCCTGGGAAAGCAGCAGAGGATGGCCCAAGTCCTTGGGCCCTGCACCCACATGGGAGACCCAAACAAGCTCCTGAATCCTGGCTTTGAATCTGCTCAGCTCCAGCCATTGCAGCCATTTGGGGAGTGAACCAGCAGTTGGAAGACTTCTCTCTGTCTAACTCTACCTCTCTCTGTAACTCTTTCAAATAAAATAAAATAAAAATAAATAAATAAATATTTTAAAAATGTCAGTAACTAATTAATAAATGAAAACACACAAACAAGCCACAAAACACAGTGGCCCAGCAGCTAAATAAAACCCAACAAGAAGTTTTACCTGTTGTATTGACCCAGGGGTTGAACTGTCTGTCCTTCCCAAGCAGGGGCCATGAGACAAGTAGCTGACTCTGATCCTTAAAGGGTCATCTGCTTCTAATATACTTGTGAAAAAAAATTAAAAGGTGGTCTCATAACGGCTTTCAAAATGATTCCTGGCTACTTCTTTTCTCAACCTGTCCTCATTTGTCCTGAGGAACCATGGCCAGAGTTCCTGGATTTCAACTTCCTGGAGAGGGCAGTAGTCCAAGGATGACTGTGGGGCTGCCCACCCATCCCTTTGAACTGTCTTCTTGATCCACCCAAAGCTCCATAGCATCCAATCATACAGCGAGGGCAGAATAACTAAAGGAATTTAGAATTTGGAAGATTTTGTTCTTTCATGAACTATACAAAGAGTCCTCAAAAAATCACAGAAAATGCATGTTGTAAAAACAATTATGCAAGAATTTCAACATTTTGGGCATCAAAATAAATTTATCCTTAAAACATTCCTTAAGTTTATTTATTCGAGTGGCAGAGTGAGACAAAGAGAGATGAAGTTCTTACCTGCTTGGACAACACTGTGGTGTAGCTGGTGAAGCCACTGCCTGCAGTGCAGGCATCCCGTAAGGGTGCCGGTTCAAGTCCTGGCTTCTTCACTTCCGATCCAGCCCTCTGTTATGATCTGGGAAAGCAGCAGAAGATGGCCCAAGTCCTTGGACCCCTGCACCCACATGGGAGGCCCAGAAGAAGCTCCTGGCTTCTGGCTTTGGATCAGTGCAGCTCCTGCCTTTGCAGCCACTTGGGGAGTGAACCAGCAGATGGAAGATATCTCTCTCTCTTTGTCTCTGCCCCCACTTCTCTGTAAATCTGCCTTTCAAATAAATAAATAAATCTTTTTTTAAAAAGTTTTCATTTGCTGGTTCACTATACGTTATGCCTGCAAATTGTCCCCAGCTGAGGCAAAAGGCAGGCGTCCAGAACTCAATCTATTCCCCAGGCGGGACACAGCTGCCTCCCATCATCTGCATTAACAGAAATCTGAGGTCAGGGGTTGGAGGTGGGTGTGAAACCAGGGCACTCTGATGAGGGATGGGAGGTTTTTTTAAAGAGTGTATTTACTTAAGGGTGGAGTGACAGAGAGAGGGAGAGACTGGAGAAAGATGGGGAGAGAGAGAGAGAGAGAGAGAGAGAGACCTTGCTTTCCCTGATTCACTTCCTAAATGGCCTCAACAGCCAAGGCTGATCCTGGCTGAAATCAGAAGCCCAAAGCTCCATCTGTGTCTTCCATGTAAGTGGCAGGGACCCAAGTACTTGGGCCCTCTTCCACTGCTTTCTCAGGTGCATTAGAAGGGAGCTGGATCAGAAGCAGAGAATCTGGGATTCGAACCAGCACTGCAATATGGGATGCCGGCATTGTAAGAAGCACTTAACTCATTCTGCCCTTGGATGAGAGCATCTTAACCAGTGGCTTAACCTCTAGGCCAAATGCCAGCCCCCCCCCCCCCCAGCTTATCTGTTATTTCCTTTTCCCAATAACTTTTTGAAGCCCCTTTACACATTTGTATAAGCACCATCCATCATGGTTCACAGATCATTAGGAAAATTACAGTTTACTCTGTGGGATGGCCTTGCTGTCCATCTGTTCTATTCCAAGCAGACCACCTTACCCAGGACTCCCATTCAGGGCAGACTTCCCTTTTGTAACATCAGCTCCTTCACCCCTGGCCCTCCCTGTGCCTCAGTGAGCAGAGGTAGGCAGTCATGCAGCTGTAGATTGCCATTCTGTGTCATTCTGACAGGGGTTAGAGCAGACAGACGGGGCCATGTGGTGAGTGAGTGAGTAGGACTGTGGCTCAACAGGAGGCTTCAGTGGGTTTGAGCAACAGGATTTCCAGGCATCTCAGAGCCCTGGGTCAGGCTGCTGCAATTCAGCTCAGGATCCTTTGAAGAAGACAGTTCCGCATCCTTCAGGGGCATCCAGGAGGTAAGGATCAAAGGCAACAACACACACATCTGAGGACAGCCAGTATGGCCTAATCCACACTGGGAAAGAAAAACATTTTCCTAATTGGGATAAGATCTGCCCAGCTGGCCTCCCCTGCGGTAGAGGTAGGCCTCTGTTACTCACAGCTGTGTTCCTTCGCCTCAGTTCTTCTGCCAGCCCTCAGCTCCCTCCAGGTCTATCCAGGACTAAGAAATGGGATTCATTAAAAGCTGCCTACCCATTAACTCCTTAATGCTCATAACTTTTAGGGGAAATACCCCACATATTTGAAATTACTGTATTTATCTGAGTCACATTCTTGGGAAGGGCTTTCTGCAACATACACACACAGAGACAAAAAGTTACTTCTAGGTAACTCATTTGGGTTCAAGAGGGGCTGGATTTTGAGTTTATTTACTCTAAAAAGCTGAGTACTAATTTCCCATCAATAGGAAAGAACCAAAATCATGCTTGGGAAGTTCTGACATTTTCATCTTTTGTGCTTCAAAAAAAGCTTCAGTCTTAGGGTCTGAATCGTTTCAGCAATAACAAAGCAATGATTTGTGAAAAACTATTGGTATAATTTTCACTTGGAATTGATATTACAATGCATTATACCACACATACATTTATTTTGCTTCAATAATGAAAATTTAGGAAATAATTTTTTTCCATTAAGAATTCTATCTTTTCAGTCATGGAAACTTTTGCTGAATAATTGTTTCACATCCTAATTTTGGATTTGTTTGTTTTTATTTATTTTTTATTTGAAAGAGTTAGACAGTAAGGGAGAGAGACAGAGAGAAAAGTCTTCCTTCCATTGTTCACCCCCCAAATGGCCTCTATGGCTGGAACTACACCGATCCGAAGCCAGGAGCCAGGTGCTTCTTCCTGGTCTCCCACGCAGGTGCAGGTGCCAAAGCACTTGTGCCATCCTCCACTGCCTTCCCGGGCCAGAGCAGAGGGCTGGACTGGAAGAGGAGCAACCGGGACTAGAACCCGGCGCCCATATGGGACACCGGCGCTGCAGGTGGAGGATTAACCAAGTAAGCCATGGTACCGGCCCCCTAATTTTGGATTTTATATATTTATAAAGGTATTTTCAGTAAAGACAGGCTTTCTTTTTCCAGAAATTTAAAAACATTTCTCTGGGATAATTGAGGAAAAGACTGCATTTTTGTTGTCAAAGCAAGCACAGTGAAGTAAATAATTTGCTTTTGATATCTCCATAGCATTTTGTGTAGATGCATTTTGTATATCCTGTGTCTCACACAGGAGAAATGCATTTTCTTGGGATCAGAACATCGCAAATATGTTTTCAGTTCTGCTCTTGAAGGCTGGAGGAATGTGGATACCTCAGTCAATGCTGTATGTTGGATTTCCCAGGCTGCAGAATCTGAGGCAGATGTTAGCGTTCAGGTGTTTATTAGGGGCTCTGTTGAGATGAAGAGCTGTGGAAGAGAGGCACTAGGGCAGAACTAGATAAGAGAGAAATTGAGCTGCAAAATCTGACAGCCATGGTCACCCCCACTGGGAGCTCAGGAACCAGAGTGTTCCTGTAGATGTATCCTATCCTGTACCATTATACTTTTCAGACACTGCACAACTGGGAAGGGAGTGACCTCAGTGCAGGCAGCCTTCTGTACTTGAGTCTATCCCTGAAGGTGCTGTTGCTAAAGACTGCCTGACACAGTCCTCCCAAAAGCTGGGGTCCTTCCTTGATGGTACAGTGAGGAGGGGAATATTTGTCCATCTTACATCACTTCTGTGAGTTTCAGTTAACTTGTAAGTACCATGGGAAGATTGAATGCAATAGTGCCTGCAATAACCCATAATCCATGTCACAATAATGCCATCAACAATACGTGTCACACTAGCTATCATCATCACCATCATCTGTACTCAAAGAGCTGCAGTTGGTATAGACACTTTAAAAGTGTTTGTTCATACAGACCATACCAATGCATTCACCATCAAAAAAGATTCATAAACACTTCCTGGAGAAATTATAGCTGCAACTCCCATTTTGAATTAAATTGACACATTATAAATGTGCATAATTATGGGGTACATTGTGAGATTTCAGTATATATATGTATTTAATGTATAAGTATCAGGTCAGGGTAATTAGTATAGCTGTCATCTCAAATATTTATCATTTCTTTGTGCAACAAATTCTTGATTCCCAATATTTCATTTACTTGGAGAGGAAAATTCCAAGGTATGGTAGTTTGGGAGAAATAGGGAAGGTGATGTCATGGAATGATGCAGATCCTTAGGTGTTTACAGAATTCTTGGACAGAAACACAGATGAGTTTTAGGAACCGTTGGTATGGGAAGACCCGAGGGTTTATTCTATATCTTCATCTCTGTTTTCCTAAGCAGCAACAGCAGCATAATTGACAAGACATCTGTGCATGTTTTACTCCCCTCTCTTGTCTTGCAGGACACTTTCCTTCGCCATGTTAATATCCTGTGACTGGGAATAAGGCAGTGATGGTGTGTGAGTTTACATGCATATTAAATCGTGCATTCAACACCCCTGAGGAATCTGCTTGATCTGATTTAGGTCACATGCCCAGTTCTGGACCATTCAAGAGTGGCCAGGGTCAGATTGCCTTTATTTATTTATTTATTTTATTTAGTTTTTTTTCTTGTGCTTCACACATTGCCCAGTAAGGTGCAAGTGAATAGTTGGGTTTCAAGAAAAAGGCACAAATGTACTATGGTCATAAAATAGTAGATAGTCACTGGATTTGGAAGCACTACTTAGAGAAATTATCATTGCAACAATTTCATTTTTGAATTAAAAATGAATTGACATATTATAAAGGTACATATTTATAGAGTACATTACGATATTTTAATATGTATGCACAGTGCATAAGTATCAGATCAAGATAATTGGTACAGGCATCATTTCAAATACTTATAATTTCTTCATGCAATGGCTTCTCGAATTTGCAGTATTTTGTTTGCTTGGGGAGTAAAATTCCAAGGTTATAGTAGTTTTGGGGAAAATGCTTTAATTGGGTATTGCCTTAGGGGAAAAAAGATAGTGTGTATCCCTGGGAAAAGTAGCTTATAGATCAGAGGGTAACAGGATTTCTATCTGCTGGTGAAAATATCTTTACATTTTGTTTTCAAAATAGACTAGGGCAAAGAAGAGCAATAAGGGATAATTGCTCTGAGAAACTGCCCAGTCATTTCATGTAACTGGAATTTTCCATTCCAGAATGCACTCATCTTTAAGAAGTGCATGGAAAACGCGTACTGTGAAAAAAGTATGCATGGATTTCAAAATATTGTCACCAAAATAAACTTATTTTTTAATATCACTTTCTACAAAATTTTTGAAGTACTCTCATGTGTACTTGAATAATTCATTAATACCTTTATGTTAGGGTCTGAGTTTAAGAGAGTTAAGCAAATATAGCCAACATTCAGTTTTTAGATCCCTTGACCTTGTGCTGTGTCATTGTCATTGTGCACAGTGAGAAGATATAAATTCTGGCAGAATGTTAGGCCTGGAATGACTGTGTTTTGTTTACAGGAGTTTAGGAGTAGAATGCAACAATGCAGAGAATGTTTCATCAATTATATGCAATATTTAAGATCATGAATACTGAATGATATGCATTAAGCATAGTCTACTGCCTTCAAGATACTTTGCATACTCTTTCTGCCAGAATAATCAACTTTGATGAGAATTTGATCTCCCTGTTGTCATTTTCATTCCAAATAGCTTCTTGTGGGAGGCATTCTAGTGCAGCAACTGTTTATGAAAAGTGTTTCAAATGCTGTAAAATAGCATTGCAGTCTCGACTGATATTGCATCTCTGCTGGCTCCACAGACTCACCTGAGTCATTTCATTCACACTGAGTTTCTGACATTAAGTGCAGCTTCTAAAGACTATTTTCTGGGACTGCATAGCTATTCTCTTTTCTCTGTTACATTTTCTGGTATAATGCTACTGTACCAATCCTAATGGCCTTGAAATTGTTAAGAATAAAAGAGATGAATGAAAGCATTTTGAAAATGTATCTATCTCCATCTAGCATTCAATTCACTAACTCAGATAGCTTTTTCCTCCTGTGATAAGCAGTGTGACCTAGCTTGGCAGTCAGACATACTTGAGTTTGAATTCTAACAGAGCCACATACTAGCTTTCTGGTCTTGAAAAGGATCAGTGGTTGTCCTTATCTCCTTAATAGCTTCATTATCTTTCTCAACTCCTATGATGCTTCCCTTGCCTTCCCTTCCAGCCAATTCCTTTCTGATAACATTTCCCCCAGGGGCTTTCTCAAGAAGGGCTGATTTTGTTGCCTTAGATGTTGTCCTTTCTCCTCCATACCTGTCCCCATCAGTGCCATTTCCATACACTAATACTTCTTTTCCCTTGAGAAAACATTGAATGAAATGAAAAAGCTCCACTCCCTGCAGCTCATAGATTCACTTGTCTAAGCATCCTCTTCCCTGCAACAATTAAAATCCTCTTCATAGCATTCATTCCTTGAAACCCTTGGCCCCTAGATGCTAGCCTTCTTTTTCCTCCCAACCTCTCGTCATCATCTGAGATGACTTCCATCCATGAAGATGCCTTCACATTCTAACTTCTTGGTTTCTAGACCACCTCATAGTCAATAACTGTGCCATGCACCTCCCATAATCAAGTCTTAGGCCGTCCCATCATTCACAATGGTACTGCCTCTGAAATGTTAAATTAAAACCTCCATGTCTCAGCTCGCTAAGCTTTCTACTCACATGTCCTTCATTCTTGTAGTAACAATTTCTCAACCTCATTATGAATTCTAATCCATGGATCCCCCTGCTTTCCATCCATTGACGTTCTTGTTATCATCCTTTTTTGTTCAGTTTATATTCTATGGCTCATTATTATGACCCCACTCCTTGCAAAAATCATCAACTATGTTGCCTTCTGCTTTTCCCTCAACCACCAGTAAAATTCCAACCTTGAGTGATCTCAGCCACACTCATTCTCACTGTCAAAATCCAACCAGCCGAGGAGGATTGCTGGGGAAAATCTTTCTATCATGCTGGTCTTAATCATATATTCAAGTTCACCAGCCTTAGGGGGGTCTTGCTTCTGCGATCCCAGCTTTTTAAATTTGCAGCTCCCTTCCTACCCTCTCCTATTTTCCTACTCCCCCCCCACACACACACACTGCTCTTCAGAAGCAGCAGTGTCCTCTCCTTCATTAAGACACTTTCACGTGGCCCTCGTCTTCCAGTGCCATATCAACACATCTTCTGCCATGTTCTCATTCTCTCCTTTGATGCTCCTGCCACTATGTAGATAATGACACCTCTTCCATAGAAGGCCAGTGCTCACACATGGTTCTAAAAGATCTCACTTGTTGGCCGGCGCCGCGGCTCACTAGGCTAATCCTCTGCCTTGCAGCGCCGGCACACCGGGTTCTAGTCCCGGTCGGGGCACTGGTCCTGTCCCAGATGCCCCTCTTCCAGGCCAGCTCTCTGCTGTGGCCAGGGAGTGCAGTGGAGGATGGCCCAAGTGCTTGGGCCCTGCACCCCATGGGAGACCAGGAGAAGCACCTGGCTCCTGCCATAGGATCAGCATGGTGCGCCGGCCGCAGCGTGCCAACCGCGGCGGCCATTGGAGGGTGAACCAATAGCAAAAAAGGAAGACCTTTCTCTCTGTCTTTCTCTCACTGTCCACTCTGCCTGTCAAAAAAAAAAAAAAAAAAAAAAAAAAAAAAAAAGATCTCACTTGTCTCTAATCCTTTTCCATTGCTATCTTTATTGCCTGCTCTAAAATTCAGCTTTCCTCTAGGCATCTAAACATGTTGTGATTTGATATCAAGTTCTCAGACACCCTGCCCTCATCATTGATCCCCACTTACTGCTGTGTCTCTCTGCTTTCTTCATAGCCAGCCTTCCCAAGTGAGTTTTTGACACCTACTCTTTCCTTTCTCTCTGTGTTCCCATTCACTCTTCCATCAATATTTGCACATTGACAAAGTGCAATTTGGCATCTCCATGGAGAACTCCAACATGAACTTGTCCACCTCTTAAACTTCTTTTTTGAAGCTATCATGTGGGTCTGCAGCACTGGCATCCCATAATGGGCACTGGTCCCAGCCACTCCACTTGTGATCCAGCTACCTGGTAATGGGTCTGGGAAAGAAGCAGCACATGGCCCAAGTCCTTGGGCTTCTGCACAGAGGTGGGAGACCTGGATGAAGCTGCTGACTCCTGGTTTTGGCCTGGCCCAGCCCTGGCCATTGTGGCCATTTGGGGAGTGAACAAGGGGATGGAAGACTTTCCTCTCTCTTCCTCTGCTTCTCCTTCTCTGTAACTCCACCTTTCGAATAAATAAATAAATAAATAAATCTTAAAAAAAAGTAGCTTTTTCTTCACAATTTCCTCACAAAGACTGGACATCTATTTTGCTCAGGTTTTCAACATTAAGCATTTTTTTTTTGACAGGCAGAGCTAGACAGTGAGAGAGAGAGACAGAGAGAAAGGTCTTCTTCTTCCTTTCCATTGGTTTCACCCCCCCCCCCCCCCGCCATGGCCGCTACGGCCGGCACACTGCGCCGTTCCGAAGCCAGGAGCCAGGTGCTTCCTCCTGGTCTCCCATGCAGGTGCAGGGCCCAAGCACTTGGGCTATCCTCCACTACCTTCCCAGGCCACAGCAGAGAGCTGGACTGGAAGAGGAGCAACCGGGGCAGAATCCGGCGCCCTGACCGAGACTAGAACCCAGGGTGCCAGCGCCACAGGTGGAGGATTAGCCAAGTGAGCTGCGGCGCTGGCCAACATTAAGCATTTTGACAAGACTTGACTTTTTGTCCTTTCAAGCCTCTTAACCTCCCCTTGTTCTTGTTGTACTCAGTCAGTAGTTCCCTTCTTCTTCTCATTTTCCTGATGTTTTCGTTATTAGACCAATACGTACCTCTTGGTCTTCATTCGTTTTGCCTTCTCAGAAGCAGGACTTTTCCCAGCACATCCCTGCCCAGGCCAACCTCACTTCATGTCGTCCACTCACTGAAGTGTTCTCCACACTGATCTGTCCGAATTCCTGTCTGAGCTTCACTAACCTTCACTATTAGGCCTGGATTTCTTTCCAACAGAAGACTTGTATACACCACCCCTCTACACCACTCTCACCAACCTCCCTCCCTTCATATTGCCACATCCTCAAAACTATTTATTACATTTTTGTCCACAAAAAAGATCCTTAAGTCAGCGTTTCAGTTCTTTATAATATAGTTCATATTCATGGTTGCATTTCCGCCGCTCTAGCTTTCTACCCTAAGCTTTTCACCACAGTTCACTATCCATGGTTACCTAAGAGCATCATGCACATCCTGCCTCTGCATGAGCCAACCCTTTCCCAGGGGTGTCTTTTTTATTTTTTGTCTTTTGGATAGAAGAGGGCCTCCACTATTTCTTTCCTGTGGGATGGCAGTGAAAGGCAGCACAGCAATGTGGTGTTGCATCACCATCCGTATTGTTTGGGTGTTTATGGTACCCTGGAAGCTGTGTAAGGGTGGGTGTGGCAATTAACTGAAAAATCAGCCAGAGTAAGGAATTTAATAGGCACAGACACATACACATACACATACTTAAACATTATGTTTTAATTTTTAAAATTTCTTTGAGAAACAGTGAGACAGAGATACAAGAAAGACAGAGAGCTCCCATCTGCTGATTTCCCCCTAAATACTTGTGATGGCCAAGATTGGAGTAGGGCTGAAGCCAGGAGCCAGGAATTCAATTCAAGTCTCCCATTTGGGGGACAGGAACACAATCACTCTAGCCCTCAACACTGCCTACCAGGGTCTGCTTTAGCCGTGATCTCGTGTCCGAAGCTGGAGCCAGATACTGAACCTAGGTATTCTGATTTGGGAGGCTAAACACTTGCTCTGTAAATGTTTTATTTTAATCTTGTGTGCATAATGGGAATTTACTTCAGTCTTTGAAGGCCTCACCAAAGCCATGCGGAGACTAACCCTGCAGATTTTAGTTCCTCATTGTCTTCACTTTCTATATTATACTAGAGAATTCTATGAATTACAGTTTAACATTTTTAAAAGACGAGTTGCCACTTACATACTTTTGCAAACAACCAAATTTGTAAGGGAATGCCTTTTATCTTTTACTTTTCCACAAATTTTGACATTTGTCCTGCCCACACTAAAGAAACATTTTAGCATGTCTTAACATTCATTCAATATTTCAAATTCACCCATAGTTTCATTACAGACATCTCTTTTACCCCTTCATAATTCATGTATTATGTGATAACATCATTTTAATTATTAATTTCCCTGATTATTTTAACAAGGATAACTGATACAAATAGATTAAAGAACAAATGCCACTAACTCTTAATATGCACACAGACCGGTTAATAAGAGTACAGACATCTATCAGTCAATGTTCTTTAATGCAAGAAAACTTTGATCATTACAATCTTTTCCTTTCAAAGGGCAGCCATTTCTTTCTTCTAAAAAAAGTAGAGCATGAACATTAGAATAAAGAGAAAAGTATGAATTGCAGTGGAAATCATTGCAGCAAATGAGTCATTTATTTTCAGAGGTAAAATTTAAACTAATTCTGATTAAATATTTTTATTTGAATTAAGATATTATCAGTTAGGGTCAATTATCTAATTGGTTGTTTCAAAACACTAACAACTGAAATCAGTAATAATGTGATTAAGTGCATTTTATAAATGAATATTTAAAGTATAACCAGAGTAGACTACTCTTTAAAGCCAATGACATCTCAGATTTTCTTAGTGCGTGCAGTATAATAACAATGCCTGCTGAAACAGAGGTTGCTTATTAATACTATTAGTCAACCGTTACCATATGACACAGCAAGAGGCAGAAAATAAAATTCTTTCACTGATAATATCTCTTTCACAATTTTTTTTTAATGAGAAGAGAACTTTAGAAAAAGAAAACAAAAAATCATGCACAGTTATGAATAAATACACTGGTGATCAGTTTCCACTTCAGGGTCCCACAGGGCACAGTAGGGCTGTTAGCAGCAATATGAACAGGAGAGCAGGACCATTCTTGGAGATCTCTGTTATGGGCTGCCTGGATGCGGTAAGTGCCCCAAGGGCTCGTGTGTTAGAGGCAGGCAGGCCCTTCAGTGCAGCAATGTTGAAAGGTGGTTGGGCCTGTGTGAGCTGGGGCCTAGAGGGGGGTAACTGGGTTATTCAGAGAATTGTCCTAGGAAGAAATTAGCATATGAGGGTACTTTTTAAAAAGTGCACAAAAAAATAGAATTAAAGATAAGTTTATTTTGGTATAAAACAATTTTGAAATCCATGCCTGGTCTTTTTTTTTTTTTTTTTTTTTTTTTGACAGGCAGAGTGGATAGTGAGAGAGAGAGACAGAGAGAAAGGTCTTCCTTTTTGCCGTTGGTTCACCCTCCAATGGCCGCTGCGGCCGGTGCATCTCGCTGATCCGAAGCCAGGAGCCAGGTGCTTCTCCTGGTCTTCCATGTGGGTGCAGGGCCCAAGGACTTGGGCCATCCTCCACTGCCTTCCCGGGCCATAGCAGAGAGCTGGCCTGGAAGAGGGGCAACCGGGATAGAATCCGGTGCCCCAGCTGGGACTAGAACCCAGTGTGCCGGCACCACAAGGCGGAGGATTAGCCTGTTAAGCCATGGCGCCGGCCAAGCCTGGTCTTTTTTGATAATACACATCTTCCGAGAACTTTTTGAAGACCACTTGGATGCACACGGGACCCCTCGGTTGACTTTTGAGAGACTTGTTCTGAAGCAGAGCACCTGGCCCTCTCCCTCTGGTTTCCTGCCTCACTGTCTGATGTCACTCTTTCAGGCACAGCTCCTCCCACTGTGATCCATTTACCTTGAGATCCACACCAGAATGGATCCAAAGCCACTGCCGTGTCCTTGAACTTCTAGAATTAGGAGCTCAATAAATCTCTTTTTCTTATAAAGTATACAGCTTCGGGTATTAAAGTATAACAATCAAAATACAGTCTCCTCATTTTCTTCTAGGTTTTAAGCCATGTAGAAAGGATTAAGAATCATCTTCTGCCTCAAGTCCTTGGGTCCCTGCACCCATGTGGGAGACCCAGAAGAAGCTCCTGGCTCCTGGCTTCAGATCGGCACGGCTCCACCCATTGCCAGCCATTTGAGGAGTGAACCACTAGATTGAAGACCCCCCCCCGCCCATGCCTCTGCCTCTCTCTGTAACTCTGTCTTTCAAATAAATAAATAAATCTTTAAAAGAAAAAAATTGTACTATAGAAAAACAGTAAATTTTTTCCCTAATGCAAGATTGAAGTTTTATGTTCCTTCCCTTCTACAGTTGTCATTCTTACTGTGCGTGTTTGTGTTTGCAGAATATGTGTAATTCTTCCACGTGAGTATAACAGATTATTGACATCATTGCAAATTTGAGTTAAACTGAAAGAATAATAAGTGATGTTGGTATTTCTCAGAAATGTGATAAATGAATAACCTTGAGGCCCACTGGGTTAAAAGATAATTTTGCTGTCACTTTTGGGGAATTTGCCTAATGTGTTTGACATTTGAAATATAAATAACTCAGGAGATCTTATAGATAATATAGCAAAATAAACTTATTGAATTTTATCTATTTTTCAAATGTCAGCACGGCTTTGTAAATAAATTGCAGTGGTTTTAAAAGATTAACCATGCCTTTGCTTTTGCAAGTTTTGAATTTCCATTCTTTGTTCTTCCACACATTATTGGGGAATGAAGTATAAGAAAAATGCCCTCAAATACTTATTTTAGGGGCAGACATTTAGCCTAGCAGTTAAGACATCTTCATCCCGTGTTGGAATACCTGGGTTCAATTCCCAGCTCAAGCTCCTAGCTTCAGCTCCCTGCCCATGCAGACCCTGTAAGGCGGTGGTGATGGCTGAAGTAGTTGTGTTGGATCCACCCAGGTGAGAAACATGGATGATGTTCTCAATTCCTGGCTTCAGCTATTGCAGGCGTCTGGGGAGTACCAGTAGCCTTTCTCTTTCTCTCTTTCTCTCTCTCTTTGTCTCTCTGTGAATATGTATGTTTCTCTGCATCACCAATAAATAGATGTTTACACAAATGTTTATTTCTAAAGTCAATTTAGCAGACAAATTTAAATACTGGGAATTAGATACTGTGTTGAAGGTTTCCATTATTAGCACATAGATGACCCAAAATGAAGTCCATTGCCTTAGAAAAACACTGGGACTCAGTTGCCCAGGTTCTGCTTCAAAGGACAGCTGGCAAAATATTTCAGAAAAGAGATCAAGATTCCAAAGGTGACTTAGAACAGTGAGAGGCCAGCGTCGCTGCTCACTAGGCTAATCCTCCGCCTGTGGCGCCGGCACACCAGGTTCTAGTCCCGGTCAGGGCGCCGAATTCTGTCCTGGTTGCTCCTCTTCCAGTCCAGCTCTCTGCTGTGGCCCTGGAGTGCATTGGAGGATGGCCCAAGTGCTTGGTTCCTGCACCTGCATGGGAGATCAGGATAAGCACCTGGCTTCTGGCTTGGGATCAGCACGGTGTACCGGCCGCAGCATGCCAGCCGCAGCGGCCACTGCGGGGTGAACCAATGGAAAAGGAAGACCTTTCTGTCTCTCTCTCTCACTGTCCACTCTGTCTGTCAAAAAAAAAAAAAAAAGAACAGTGAGAGTAATAAGAGTAATAAAGCCATGAGGGCTGACAGATATCATTTTCCTTCCCTCTCCCTCCCCTTCCCCATTCCTAGAGGATAAGGAATAAATAAATGTCTGTGTTGCATAGTTCCCATGGACCAATTGGCATGAAAGATCGAAAGGAAGACCAGCAAACTTTGACTAATAATGGACAAAGGGGTTTATGGAAATATACACTGTTGCATCAAAGGTGTATTGATGACTTACAGTGATTTTTTTCTAAAGATTATTTATTTGAAAGGAAGAGTTACAGAGAGGCAGAGAGAGAAAGAGAGAAAGAGAGAGAGAGAGAATCTTTCATCTGCTGGTTCACTCCCCAGATGGCCACAATAGCCGGAGCTGCACCGATGATCCCAAGGCAGGAGCCAGGAGCTTCCTCGGGGTCTCCCTCATGGGTGCAGGGGCCCAAGGACTTGGGCCATGTTCCACTGACTTCCCAAGCCAAAACAGAGAGCTGGATTGGAAGTGGAGCAGCTGGGACTTGAACCAGTGTCCATATGGGATGCCAGCTCTGCAGGGGAGGCTTTACCTGCTATGCCACAGCGCAGGCCCTGTGGTGATGTTTTGTAAATGAAGATATGTCTTGATGCATGACCATCACCTTGCTATTTTTTGACTCATCAAATATTTGCCCAGCCCATCAGGTGCTGGAATTCAACAGATTCTTAGCACTCTTATAGTTGTCACTCCCTGGATGAGGACTCAGCCAGCAAAGCAGTAATCAAATACACAAAGAACACATTGTCAAGTTTCAGGAGCTCACAGCAGTCCTCCTTCTGCTGCCTGGCTTAACTGAAGGAGAGCAAAGAACTTTGTACCAACTTAGGTCTTTGCTGACTCTGGACAAATGTGCGCTCCAGCACTGCATAAAACCCTTATGGCTTCACTCCAGTGCAGATAGTGTATAGAGTACTCACAACTGAGGGTGCTTAAGTTCACTTCCCCTTCAGAACTCCCATCTCTTTCTTTCATTTATAGGCTCCCAGCACATTTACTTCATTTTCCAAGACATTCCTTTTCTTTGGCAGGCAAAGAATTGGAGGGGGACATATTTTCACCGGTTCAGTTTCCTAAAGGAGAGACTTTCCTTTACCCTCCCAGCCTTACTCCTTATTTTTCTTCCCAGGAGGTGGAGGGAGACCCTGGACTTGTGCAGATCAGCTCCCCTTCCCTTCTTGTCTTGAGGAGAGCCTGCATCTAGATCTGCCAGGGCTGCCTCTGGCTGGGTGGGAAATTCAGAATATTTGGCAATGTGGTCTCAGAAGTTGACTTTGCAAACCATACCTAAAGCATATTCTTCAGTTACAATTGAATAGGAATAAGAGTAATATTTTCCTCTATTCCCTGTACTCTGATGTCTCAACAGCATTAGAAACTGCCAGAATAACATTTACTCTGCCCCTTAAAATGCAAACACTAAGTGGGGCAGGTTTACGTCTCCACTTGGGATGCCTACATCCTATACTGGAGTGCCTGGATGCGAGCCCTGACTCTGCTTCTGACCCAGCTTCTCCTAATGTGCACCCTGGGAGGCAGCAGGCTCAAGTGCCGGGGTTCCTGCCAACCATGTGGGAGATCCAGATGGACTTCCTGCCTCCTTGCTTTGCCTTGGTCCAGCTCTGGCTGTTGTGGACATTTGGGGAGTGAGCCAACAAATGGAAGACCTCTCTCTCTCTCTCTCTCTGCCTTTAAAATAAAAAGGCAAACATATGTTAATTAATTTAAAAAAGAAAAAAATTATGGGGCCAGCGTTGTGGATTAGCTAGTAATGCTGCCACCTGAGATACCAGCATCCTATTTGGGTGCTGGTTCATGTCCCAGCTGCTCTACTTCTGATCCAGCTTCTTGCTGATGACCTGGGAAAAGCAATAGGATGTGGCCCAAATGCTTGGGCTGCTGCCACCAAGGGCGAGACCTAGCTGGAGCTCCTGCCTCCTGCTTTCAGCAAGGCCCAGTCCTGGCTGTTGCGGTCATCTGGTGAGTGAACCAGCATTCTCTGTCTGTCTGTCTGTCTCTCTCTCACTCTTTCTGTGTGTGTGTGTGTGTGTGAGAGAGAGAGAGTGTTTGTCTTTTTCTGTAATTCTGACTTTCAAATAAAAAATCTTTAAAAAAGGAAAAGAGAAACTTGTTTGCTCTTAAAAATTGCAAATACAGAGGACTTGGACTTGGAGTCAGGTTTTAAGTTTGAGGACCCTCCAGTGATTTCAAGAGTTCTCTCTCTCTCTCTCTCTCTCTCTCTCTCTCACACACACACACACACACACTCACAAACACAGAAGAAAGCAGGTGGGCCAGTAGTCTTATGAACACAGAGTTCTTGGTTCTTTCCAGAAAGAAATGTTTTTACTTTTGTTGTTTGTTCCCATTGAACTGAGAAGTAAAATGCTGCCTGATCTGTATTCCTCTAGGCAGAGCTTAATGGCCCCTTTCTAACACCAACCCATTCTTCTCTGGGGTCAGGGTGGTTGGTGGATGTCCAAATGCGTGCGGATGGTGCTCTGGCTGGCAGCTGCAGACCCTGACATGGGACAAAGCCATTCAGATGCTCTGGGTGAAGCACACAGATCTTTCCTTGGCAATAATTTTACGTTTTAAAATTTTTACCCAGCTGAGGCATTTGAGTTTTTAATTACACATGTGGCCTCTAATCTCCCACAATAAAGATAAGCTTTCACCAAAATGTTCAACTGCATGTATTCAGGAAAACTGGAGGCAATTGATTGACTATAAAATAGTCACTATTTTAACAGAACATCTGGATTAAATTAGACCTTTTATATTTGGTGTTAAATTGAGACCTGGAATATTTTTTTTTAAAAAGATTTATTTATTCATTTGAAAGGCAGAGTTACAGAAAGGCAGGGGCAGAGACAGAGAGAGAGGTCTTCTATCTGCCTGTTCACTCCCCAGATGGCCACAAGAGCTGGAGCTGTACTGATCCAAAGCTTGAAGCCAGGAGCTTCTTCTGGGTCTCCCATGTGGGGGCAGGAGCCCAAGGACTTGGGCCATCTTCTACTGCTTTCCCAGGCCATAGCAGAGAGCCGGACCAGAAGTGGGGCATCCGGGACTTGAACCAGCACCCATATAGGATGCTGGCACTGCAGGCGGAGATTTTACCTGCTACGCCGCAGCGCCAGCCCCTGAAATATTATTTTGAGGAAGAAGAAAATTACCCAGTATTCTTGCTTTCAGATTTGTTGTTATTATCACAGTTAATGGTACTTTTTTTTTTTTTTTTTTTTTTTTTTTTACTTATTTGACAGGTAGCATTAGACAGTGAGAGAGACAGAGAGAGAGGTCTTCCTTCCATTGGTTCACTCCCCAAATGGCCGCTACGGCTGGCACTGCGCCAATCTGAAGCCAGGAGCCAAGTGCTTCCTCCTGGTCTCCCACGCGGGTGCAGGGGCCCAAGCACTTGGGCCATCCTCCACTGCCCTCCCAAGCCACAGCAGAGAGCTGGACTGGAAGAGGAGTAACTGGGACTAGAACCCAGTGCCTATATGAGATGGTGGCGCCACAGGCAGAGGATTAGCCAAGTGAGCCACGGCACCGGCCTGAAGGTGCTCTTTTTTTCTCCTTCTTTCAGTCATTTAGTCCTGAGAACTCAAAGTAACCTTTAATTTCTTTCTGGTATGTGAGCCAGCTGAGCTTAGACTATGCTTTGGACAGCAGCTGCAGACTCACACCCTCACACTTGGATGCTACACAATCCCATTACAGAATTCATCATGCCTTGTCTATTTTTCTAATTTGAGTTCACTTTAATTATATCATTTTGTATGATTGAAAATAAACTGTGCAAACAGAGCTATTGGGAGCTTGTGAACAGGACAGACATACCTGGTAAAACTTATTGATTGTTTGGATTTATGATAGAAGAGTTAATTAACACCATTAAAATCAAAAAGCATTCAAAGAGAGAATTTCTGGATCAACATTTCCCTTTCAATTCCACTCTGTCACTGTTCATTTTATGTCCCTTTCCATTACACTCCACCAATTTGGTATCATCTCTCTCTGCAGTCTTCACCTTTACCAACTTTTTATTTCCACCTCCTTTTCCTTCAGCTCCCTTTGGTTTGTCAAGTCCTACATCCTTGTCTTGAGCTGCACTTAGAGCAGAGACCAGCAGTCCTTTGCTGGCTTTGTGTTCATTTCCTCTTTCTATTTCCACACCCTCATGATGGAAGGATGAAACTTCTAGTTACGTATTTTATTCTGCTGCTCTAATTATTCTAGCATTTCACGCACCTTTCGTTCATCTTGTCTCTTGAGGGGTCTTCCAGGAACCAAAAGGCCTCCTTCTAACAGTTGCCTGACGAGTGCCATGCAATCCATGCAGGCTCCCTTGTTTATGCTCATACTTTGTAAAATTCCAGAAATAAATAACTAATTAGTCATAAATAACTTTTACTGTGATATTTATTTTAATTTTTCTATTTTTATAATTTTATATTATTGTTTATCTCTTACTGAGCCTAATTTATGAATTGAGCATTATCATAGGTATGTAAGTATAGGAGAAAAGTACAGTATAACAGAAGGATTCAGCGCCTGTATTTCGGGCATTCCCCTGCGGGGTCTTGGAATACAACCCCATGGACCATGAAGAATACTGTGTTTTCTCTCCACTTCCTTTTAAGGAAAATATCCTCAACCTGAAATCATACAAATTTATTTTGATTGCTTTCTTCTGAAAGGGCTCAATAATTTCTGTTGATGGAAATAATCAGGCTTAGTACAAAAGTTACTATGAGTGACTTAGGCCTGGGAGACACAAGCTCAGTGCCTTTCAGTGAGTCTTAAGGAATGCTCCAAAGTGTATCAAATTCTAGTCAGTATTTACACACTGCACCACACTCAATTTTCCTTTCGTGTTAGACTGTGAGCATGCCTTGCCGTGGCCCGAGAAGGCAGGCTTTAGGTAAGAGGGAACATTTCTCACAGGTTGGAGATTACTATTTTTAGAACATGATCCTTTACAAACACCTTCAGAGACAGCGTATACTGAAAGGAAGGCAACTGCTTAATCTTAAGAAGGGTATTTCTAAGAATAGAAACAAAAATAAATGTATGTAAAGAACAAAGGATTGCACACGTTTGTTCCAGCTGGCTAAGATGAAAAGAGACCATATGTCTGTTTCAAAAACCTTGTGAAATCCAGGCATATGAGAGGATCTTGCAAAAGCTCATGGAAAATGCAGATTATAAAAAAAAAGCATTCAAAGTAAACAAAAATAAACTTTATCTTTTAATTCCATTTCCCACAAACTTTTTAAAAAAATGTTATTTACTTATTTATCTGAGAGGCAGGTAGACAGACAGACAGACACACATACACAGGCATAAAGAGAGAAGTCTCATTCGCTGGTTCACTTTGCAAACGCCTGCAAATGTTGTTGGCTGAACCTAAAGCTGGAAGCCAAGAACGCACTTAGGTCTCCCACGTGGGTGAGCTTTCACTGTTGTTTCTCAGGGTCTGCAATAGCAGGAAGCTGCAGTCAGGAGCCAGAGCTGGAAATCGAACCCAGGCATCTCTTTCTTTTCTTTTTTACCTTTAAAAAGTTTGTGATAAAATTATATGATAATATTTACCATCTTAACTATTTTTAAGTAGGGTTAACTATATTCACATTGTCATTTACTGCTCGCTAGAAATTCTTTGTCTTACAGAAGTGCAATTCTGTGCCCACTGAACAACAACTACCTGTTGCCCTCTCTTCATGGCTTCTGGGAGACACATATTTACTTTCTTTTCGAGTGTGACTACTTCAGATAACCTCATATAAGTGGAATAATATAGTATTTTTTTTATTATTGGCTTTTCCACTTGGTATAATGTCTCAAGGCCCATCCGGTTTGTAGTATATGAAAGTATTTTCTTCTTTTTAAAAGGTGAATAATATTCTCTTGAATTTATATGCCATATTTTCTTCCTCCCTTCATCTGTCAATGGACATTTGGTTGCTTCCACTTCTTGACTATTGTGACTAATGCTGCAATGAACATGAACATGCATATTAAAATACCTATCTTTTTGAAATTCTTTCTTCAATTCTTTGAGATATCTATACCTATCTATCTCTATATATCTATATATCTATATATCTGTATATCTATATCTTTATATCTATTTCTCTCTCTATATATGTATATCATAGCAGCTGCATTACTTTTACTTTCCCACCAACAGTGAACAAGGACTGCATTTCATTTTATTTTACTTTTTTTAAAGATTTTATTTATTTATTTGAGAGCTAGAGTTACAGACAGTGAGAGGGAGAGACAGAGAGAAAGGTATTCCGTCCGTTGGTTCACTCCCCAAATGGCTGCAATGGCCAGAGCTTTCTGATACAAAGCCAGGAGCCAGGAGGTTCTTCCGGGTCTCTCATGTGGGTACAGGGGCCCAAGCACTTGGGCCATCTTCTACTGCTTTCCCAGGCCATAGCAGAGAGCTGGATTGGAAGAGGGACAGCCGGGACTAGAACCGGCACCCATTTGGGATGCTGGCGCTGCAGGTAGAGGATTAACCTACTGTGCCACAGAGTTAGCCCCTCATTTTATTTTTTTAGAATATTTATTTAGTTATGTATTCTAAAGACAGAGTGAAAGAGAGGAAAAGACATAGAAAGAGAGAGATCTTCAATCCACTGTTTCACTTTCCAAATGGCTGCAACAGCGAGGGCTGGTCCAGGTTGAAGCCAGGAGCCAGGAATTCCTTCTGGATCTCTCACAAGGATGGCAGAGGCCCAAGGACTTGAGCTATTTTCTGCTGCCTTTTCCCAGGTGCAGTAGCAGGGAGCTGGATCAGAAATGGAGTAATCGGGACTCAAAGAGGTTCCTCAATAGGGGATGTCAGCATGGCAGGTGATGGCTTAATCCACTGCACTACAAAGCCTGGTCCACTATGCATCTCTTAAGACCTGTGACTTGTGCCTCTTAACTAGGAACACAGACACATGACTACTATGACTACTTTGATAAATCCTGACTGGCTTTTTCACTGTCTCCTGCACATGGCAATGCTCCCTGCTGTCCCACCAGCACAGTGAGCATCAGAGCAAGCTCTTAATGGGGCAGAGAAATGCAGCTTGTGCTGAAAACAAGTAGGTCATCCTGGAACTGAGTTGGGCTTTTTGCCATCAGTGAAAAGTCCCATTCTGATTGTTCTCTTCTGGAGACCTGGATGATACAGCATTGCCAGTAAAGCCTGGGGGTGGAGGGGGAGAAAACATGCTCTGGCCCACATGGCTGGCACAAGAGTCAATTATTCTGTGGCTCTTGTTGTAATTAGAGATATTCTTAGTTGCTGCCAGATGTGCTCAGCTGGATCACCTTCCACCCTGCCATAATCAGACAGACACACTAACACACTGAGATTTACGTCACCGCAAAAGATAATTTACAATTTTAAGTCTGTGAGCTTTCAGTATTTTTGTCATCTGACTACAGTATGTTGTACCTGAGCGAGTATGAACAAAGGAGCTCCACACATTGATAAAATTTGATGGTCCTTTATTTGCCAGCGGTGGAGAGTGGGCTCGTGCCCTAAAGAACTCTCGACCCTGAAGCCTAAAGCAACAGGGTTTATAAAGGCAAAAACCACAAAATCGGGAGGGGAATTCATGGTTGCTAGGAACAGGGGGGGATACATGGTTACCGGGGTCAAGCCGACCTAAAACCTATGCAAAACTAGTATCAATTATAATCTTGACAATACCAGTTACAATCTTATAATCCTGACATTAATCCAGGTATTGGTTTTAATTATATGTAGGACATTGACAAATTACATTTGTATCATTAACCCAGGTGCAACCTTTCTACTTTCAAGCTTGAACAATTATGCTAGGGGGTTCCTATGCTCTGCCAAGTGTGATGTAGTAGACTGCTATTGTTCTACTGTTTTAGATCATAGTTTCAGACCAGAGTCTCATGGTGGGGGGGGGGTGCTTTCCCAGAATGAAGTCTTAAGTGCTCCAAAATGGAGTCCCTACTGTCAAGGTGCTACTTCATTCCCCCCTTTTTCTTTTGAGGCTAATTAAATCCTTGATTTAGTCACATTATATGGATTAGGAAGGATATTCACAGTAGAGTAATAGGTAACAGATTTGGCGCCGGCTGATATTGGCATATGGGAAGTACTTAGCTCACCCAGAACCAAGGCTGCTGTGCTGAAGGCAGCAGTGCCTGCCACACTGAACCCAGCTAGGACCAGAACTAACCCGGGGCCTTTTGGTGACAACTGGAATGGGAGGTGCTAAGAGCTGATGTTTGCTTTGGTGGACCCAGCCCCCCTATTGTTAGTTTTGGGTACAGAATATTACAGCAGGAAGAGTTGGGATCAGGTCTCAGAGTAAATCTTTTGTTTACAGCTTACAGTTTGTATGTACAAGACATTCTGTTAAAGCCTGAGAGGCCCACACTTAGCCCAACCAGACAGCCTCAGTCCTCCCCTTTTTTAAATCCACACCCTACTATTGTAGGGACCCAGGGCGTCGATCTCATCTTGGCTACTTCCTGCTGACAGGGGGTCGTTGTCCTGGGGGCCCCTGAGGGTGTGGAGTAGGGAGTGGCAGTCGAAACAGGGTTCCAACAGGAGGTGGTCTTTGAGGAGGCTGCAGTGGCAGCTTGTGGAAACTGCTTCCATTCAAGATTTCATGTGCATGGCCATCAAGAGTTGTACTGCTTTAAACCTGGAGAAAACAAATCTAACAAGCAGATTAAATACACAGGATCTAAAACAAAGGACAGGGTCATTATTAATTACATGGGGTACAGGAAGACACATCATAAAGGAGGTGTGAACCTCCTTAGGGCAGGCACCCTGTTGACTCCCAGTTCCTAGCTGGCCTGGGAGCAGAGCAGGACTGAATAGGAGGTCAGTATGGAATAGGCAGAATCTCTGAAAGCAAATCTATAACTTTGTCTACAATGTTACTGACCCTAGGCTGTCCCCCAATGGCGGTGGTTAGTTTGGAAGCTGAGCAGAGTGAAGGGCTTTTTCAGCTTAGAGCCAACAAAGTCTGAGGCTCTGACCTAGGAGTCCTTTGACTCCAGGGCAGTTCCGTTTTTAGTGACCCAGCTCTTAGCTGGCAGAGCTCCTGGAGCTCTTTAGAGGCTGGCTTTTGTCATGACTGCTGTCTGTCCAAAGCCCTGGCTTTCCACATCGAAAACCAATGCCATTTAGGGTGGACTGGCCTGTTGGGTCTCCTTGATGGCAGATCGCTGTGTACAGCTGTTATTAATTGGCTGTCACCTGTCCTTACGTTGCTCCTGTTGTCCAGCTCACTCCTTTTTCCTGTCCTTGTTAAAGTAGACCACAGAGGCTTTAGGATGTTAGCCAAGGGGGTGCTCAATCCGATCACTAAGCTTTGGTGGCCTGGGCTAGAAATGTGTTGTCACAGGCATGTATAAGATCAAACATGAAGACCACTTTATCCAAACCATTTTTAACCAATTAGCATTTTTACATTAGTTTGGTTTGAAAAGGTAGGTTTTGCCTATTTACTGTATTCATAGCAAAATAAATCTAGCAGTTTATTTTGTGGCCAGGCACAATGAAAAATGTTAGCCATTACTTTTATAAGTTTTGAAAATTAAACTGTATGTCCTGATGGAGAATTTAAAATAGAATCAGTTTCTCATCTTGAAGAGAATACAGGCTTTTTAGATTACTTACTGTTAATAATTTAATATTAGTAAGTAATTTTAATTGTTAAATAACAACTTAAAATATTTTTGAATATTTAACACAAGTGTAACTTATTTCACAAGCCAACCCAAGCATAAACATGTTAATGACTTTAAAAATTTTTAATTTCTCTGAAACACCAAGTTTAAAACACCTGAGACAGAGATTTATTTAGGTAATGTGAACCAAAAATGTATTTTGGGTTAACCTAGTAGTTTAAATTTATGAGCAATCTTAGCTATTAATAAATTATTTATGTAGACATACAATATGTACACACATATAACATGTAGCATACATTACAGGATAGAACAATAAAGCAGTCTTAGTAACAGCCTTTTAAGATCTTTAACTGTTTTTTTTATTACCAATTAATTAGAATTGCTTTTTGTTTTTAGTAACCTGAGTTAACCATACTTTTTTAGTTGGAACCTGTTCAACTTTGGCTTTATCTATTTGTAGAGCCATACTAAAGTACTGAATATAATAAAGGTAGGAAAAAGAAGTCCTTTGAAACCTAAAAGAGAACACATTTAAACACACAACCAACAATGTTTTAATTTTTATGAGTAGTAACTGTGACTGACAAAAGGCTAAGTGGTCATGGTTAAAATTATAAAACTTACTAGACAACAAGAAGAGGCACTTGTTTACTTTACACACTATTTTAGAAAGTACTTGTAAGATTTTATTAATAATTTTTTTTTTTTAGTTCTTTGGGCCTCCTTTTATTAAGATAGCCATCATGACTGATAACACAGCAAAATTATTAGACATTTGTAACTTTTGCACATTTGTATGAGTAGACCTGATTTTGTTACAAAGTGAACATTTAAATGTTTTAGAATGAGTATATATTTAAACCATAATTTTTTAATAAAAACACAGCTGTTTTTAAACTATCAGAATTAAAAGAGAGACAGAACACCAATAGGATACAAAATTGATGTTTCTTTGTCAATAAAATGGGAAATAAAATCCTTAAATACAAGTTAGACCATGGACTCATTTCATAACTTGGAACAATTGTAACAGAGTCAGAACCAGGAAAGAGAAGAGAGCTTACTGGATCTGGCTTGAAAACGGCAGAGTCACCAATTAAATAAAAACTATTAAAAGAATATTTTAATTAATAGTTTTTGTATTTAGAAAATTTTTATTACCTTTTGTGACCTTTTTACACTTTTTACAACTTAAATTTAAAACCTCTTTTTACAATTGAAACCTGTTTTTTTTTTTTTTCTTACCAAGAACAGTTTTATACTTGTGGCCTTTTTATTTTAATATAAGTCCTGAATTTAGTAAATAATTTTTTAAAAATTTGTAAATTAAGACAACTTTTTTAGAATAAGATAACACATCAAATTTTAACCTTAGTTACTTTTAAGCAGTTTTGAATTTTTTTTTATATATGGACTCTAATGAAGACATTTTTGTTAGACACATTTATCTCATTTACCTTTACCCAATTTATATTTAGCAGTTACACCTCAGTGACTTAACATGTTGATATTGTATCATACCTTTGTCTGAATTAAAGTCAAAATTACATTTACATGGAATTTTACTCTTTTTATGAAACTCTAGCTAGAAATCAATGACATAAACCAGAGATTGAAAAATCCACATCAGGGCTGATCACCCGTTGTTATTTTTCAACCAGATCTGTAAAAACCAAGCCACAAAACGTTGGCAAGTTACAGGCAATTTTTAAGGCAGCAATCTTGTTAGATTTAAAAGAGAGAAAATTTACATTGAAAAGGTGTCCCTTAGACTGAGCAGAGCCCACGCTCAGGGAAGGGACAGAGACTCCAGAGACAAGGGAATAAAGGAGACAAACAGGCAGGACAGGGAGAAGAGTTTACCTCCTAGGATTATGGATGCAGACGGTGCATCAGAAAGTGGCCACGAGACAGGAACAGAAACCAGTACATCCAGGACAGGCCTTTCTTTAACCAGACCAGAGTCTCCCGTCCTAACGCCGTCGCGCTCAAACGGAACGGAGACTGTATTGGGTCTCGTCAGACCTCCAATATCCAGAAGGCGCCACCAGAAAGCAGGAGTCGACTTACCAGAGGACCTAAGGCCAATTGGTCGGTGAAGAGGTCGAGCCGAGCCTCCCAGGTCGATGAATCGGGACACGGGGCCCTGGAACATCATCAGGGGGCGCCTCCCCTATGGCCAGAGCACCAACCTGGAAGGATCGGAGCTAGGTCTTCCCGGAGGTGGCCTCCATATCTCGCTGGGGTCTCCAAAATGTTGTACCTGAGCGAGTATGAACAAAGGAGCTCCACACATTGATAAAATTTGATGGTCCTTTATTTGCCAGCGGTGGAGAGTGGGCTCGTGCCCTAAAGAACTCTCGACCCTGAAGCCTAAAGCAACAGGGTTTATAAAGGCAAAAACCACAAAATCGGGAGGGGAATTCATGGTTGCTAGGAACAGGGGGGGATACATGGTTACCGGAGTCAAGCCAACCTAAAACCTATGCGAAACTAGTATCAATTATAATCTTGACAATACCAGTTACAATCTTATAATCCTGACATTAATCCAGGTATTGGTTTTAATTATATGTAGGACATAGACAAATTACATTTGTATCATTAACCCAGGTGCAACCTTTCTACTTTCAAGCTTGAACAATTATGCTAGGGGGTTCCTATGCTCTGCCAAATGTGATATAGTGGACTGCTATGGTTCTACTGTTTTAGATCATAGTTTTAGACCAGAGTCTCATGGGGGGGGCGGGGTGCTTTCCCAGAATGAAGTCTTAAGTGCTCCAAAATGGAGTCCCTACTGTCAAGGTGCTACTTCAAGTAACATCACATGACACATGGATCTAGAGAAATCCATGTCCAAAAATGATATTCCTAGAATTTCTCCCACTTGGCTTATGCAGAATTTTGGCCCCCATGATTTTTTTTTTTTTTTTTTTGACAGGCAGGCAGAGTTAGACAGTGAGAGAGAGCGAAACAGAGAGAAAGGTCTTCATTTTCCATTGGTTCACCCCCCCAAGTGGCCACTACCACTGGCACACTGCGGCAGGTGTGCTGCCCCAATCCGAAGGCAGGAGCCAGGTGCTTCTCCTGGTCTCCCACGCGGGTACAGGGCCCAAGGACCTGGGCCATCCTCCACTGCACTCCTGGGCCACAGCAGAGAGCTGGAATGGAAGAGGAGCAACTGGGACTAGAACCACAGGTGCCGGCGCCGCAGGCGGAGGATTAGCCTAGTGAGCCACGGCGCTGGCCAACCCCCCCACCCCGCCCATGACCTTTATCTGCTGGTGTTACAGCAATAACTATGTTACACTTGTTAGTAAAAGGGAATTGAGTTGCAGGTGGAAATATGGTTGCTAGTCAACTCACTTTAAAACAGGAAGACTATCCTGGATTACTGATACAATCACACGTACCCTTAACACTGGAAGAGGAAAGCAGAGGGGGCTGTCAGAGAAACGCAAGGATGAAAGAACAGGCAGGAGAGATACAAAGTGTGGGAGGTACTTCTACTCCCACTGGGTTTGAAGATGAAGCAAGGAGGTCACGAGTCCACTGCTTCCCGAAGTGGAAAATGGCTCTGACCTCACAGCCAGCAATCACATGAAAGTTGGCTCCACAACACCAAAGAACAGAATCCTATAAACAACATCAATAGCCAGGAATCAGATTCTTCACTAGAGCCTCCAGACAGGAATGCAGCTGTTCTGACACCTTGCATTTAGCCTAGTGAAAGCTGTGCTGAACTTGACCTACAGAACTGTCAGGCCATAATTTTTTGAAGCTGACAAATTTCTGTTAAAGCAGCAATAGAAATGAATATACTGTTGTGTAACATTTTAAGAATTAAATGAAGCAGTGTTAGCTAAACATAGAGTTTGGTTGATAGTAAGCATTCAGTCATTTTTGTTTTCATTACTAACAAAGCATATCACAACTCAATGTGCCGTTGAGAGTCATGCGCAGAGTGTAAGATTCATGTGCCATCTGTCTGTACCCCATGCTCTTCCAATTGGGAATATTTATGCAGTGGGGGGCATCCAGTTTTGGTTTCATGTTGTTGCTAGAACCATGGCCAACTGGATTGCAAACCAAGGATATCACCAGTGCCACAAGTGCACCGTGAGCTGACATCCCTATTGACTGATGAGAAGTTGCTAGGCACAGCTCAAAACTGAACACAGGACAGTGCAAGGGTAAGAGTTCCATTTAAAATAAATAATAGAATATTTGCTTTACTGAAGTGTTAAATTCAGATTGCACCAGAGATAAGACTGGGAGGAATCAGCAAAAGCTACTGAAACATACATTTACACTCAACCTAAAAGAAAATGCTCCACATCTTAATCATTTTAGCAATGAAGAAGTCTACCTGGCAAGTTAGTGAGGACCCAGTTCCTTGCTTGTTTGCACAGAGGCAGGATGGAAGAGCAGGAGGCAGGGGCTCTGCCCAGAGGGACTATGACTGACTCTCCATCATCCTTGTCCTGGCTCCCCACTCCCTCCCTGACATGCTGCATATCTCAAGGGTACAGGTGTGCTTTAATAAAAACTGCACACAATTCAAAGAAAAAAAAGATGTTTCCAAGTTCTTGCTCACAAATGTCATTAATATGAACTTTGTTTTACTCTTTGAGCTTGATTAGAGTCACCATTTACATCATTGTTCAGATTCTGTTACTTTTTATAGGAAAATCTTTTACACAGGTGTATTCATGTGTGAAAGTGAAGCTTTGGTCAGGAGGGACTAGGAGGATGTGTGAGCAATTCACAAAAGCAATAGAAATAAGCTTTTGTTGAGATATAGGTGAAATACATTCTCTTTTTTTAAAAGATTTATTTATTTGACAGGTAGAATTACAGATAGTGAAAGAGAGAGAGAGAGACAGAGAGAAAGGTCTTCCTTCCGTTGGTTCACCCCCCCAAAATGGTCGCTATGGCTGGCATGCTGCGCCGATCCAAAGACAGGAGCCAGGTGCTTCTTCCTGGTCTCCCACGCAGGTGCAGGGCCCAAGCACTTGGGCCATCCTCCACTGCCTTCCTAGGCCATAGCAGAGAGCTGGCCTGGAAGAGGGGCAGCTGGGACTAGAACCCGGCACCCATATGGGATGCCAGCACCACAGGCGGAGGATTAGCCAAGTGAGCCACGGTGCCGGGCCCCCAACATTCTCAACAAGATACTTTAGCTCTGAGCCAGAGCCCCCATTCTTGAGGATTATATTTTCTAACGGATTTTGTTATTATATATATTGGGCTTACTGAAGTCCATAAGACTTCACATTTGTCCACCTAGAATGAATATGTTCAACACTTTAATATGTTGATAATTCAATTGCTTTGAATAAACAATTCCTTCCATGATGACCACTGATATTACCAGAAATTGCTAACAAACTATTTTCACAGTGTGTTTCCTTTGCTACCTAACTCATAGTAACCATGCAAATATTGTAACAAATATACAGATTTTTAGAATAGCTAAAAGGAAAAATAATTCATCCACAGGCAATGAAGAAAATTTCTTTTACTACTGGAAGAATATAATAAACATCAAAATTATTTTTTTACTCAGAGGAATGAAATACTCAATCACCATTCACAATTTCCAATATTGTCAGACAAGGATCAGTAAAGATGGCTATTGAACAGGAAATTGACAAGGTCCCGAGCACATCATGGCATAGATTATCCGACAGTTCCAAAGAGGAAACATATCTCTGTGGTGGATCTCATTGGTGGTCACCACTTCAAGACAATGATTCAATTTAGCTTTAAGAAGACTGGGTCACTACCATGCAGTCATATTCCATGATGTTTCAATATGAGTTTTTCAAAATCAGTCTCAAGATCAAATTATGAAACAGGAGGAAACAGAATAGAAGATGTTCTGTAAGAAAATAACCTGGTTTCTTCATTGTACCATTATCATGAAAATTTAAAAAAAAAAGTGTTTCAATTTTAAATAGAATGATAACATATAATGGGTGAGACTTAACTGGATTGTTTTTAAAAAATTTAAAAACCTGTTGTCGGACCCTCGCCTGCGAGGGTCCAATGCAATCACGACACAGTCACTGTTCATCAGTTCTCAAGGAACTTTATATTTGTGGGGAGAGAAGGAAAGTGGGGAGAGGAGAAAAAAAGGGCCGCGGCGCCGGCCCGCCCAGATCCCAATGTCCCTTTATGCTGATATCGTCCAATCAGATGAAAGGGCACGTATAGCCTAAGGTCGAAAGTTCATCTGTTTCACCTGGTTCTTCCTAGTTGTTTATGCAGAGTCCATTCTGTTTCATCTGTTTCACCTGGTTGTTTTTGTAGGCCTTGTGGTCTACCAATTGCTGCAAACAATGTAGAGGAGGTTCCCACAGGTGGCCAGCCTGCGGTTCCCCACACTTGTTTAAAAAGGCAAACAGAGAAATATCTACCATCCACTGGTTACTCCCCAGATGGCTGCAAAGCTGGGCCTGGTCCAGGCTGAATTTAGGAGCCTGGAATTCAATCACAATCTCCCATGTGAGTAGCAGGGATTCAGGTAATTGTTATAGCATCTGCTGCCTACCTGGGCACACATGGATTCTGATTTTTCAGAATAATCTCTTTTAATTATATTAGAATAATGAAAGAAATTTGTATTTAGACTAAATATTAAATACCTGTAGAGAATCACTAATTTTCTTAGGTGTGAAAATGGCACTGAAATTATATGGAAAAAAGTCTCCATTTTGGGGAACTGCAAGTTAATGTAACAAGACTGAAAGGTAATATGATTGCAATTTAGCTTCAAATGACTTAGCAAAGATAATAACAATGATACCCATCAATAGAGAAAGCAAACATTGCAAAACATTAGTGAAACAATGTTCATTGTACTATCCTCCCAGCTTTTTAACTTTGAAAATTTTCATAATACAAAGTTGGAGAAGAAGTGAATGTTCGAATAATGACAACATGTTGATACAAAAAATAATCTTATTAATAAATAAGTGCTTGGCAATTTACAAGGAACTCCTGCCTCAAAATAATGAGACTTGGTAAACTCACCTACTTAAGCACTTTATACTCCTTGCACAAAGAGTGTATAGTCATCTCTTTTAGTGGCATCATAGGAGAAACAAGAAAGCAAGTGATAAGGGACACTCAGAGTTGACAGCTCCTCCTGGACCACAGCATAGCTTGGTAGATCTCTCAGCGTAATCCCTTTGGGAAGAGGTATGTACGGGAAGCCAGTCTTGCCCTTGAGACAGAATTGTGACTAACCAGTAGGGTATTTGATGGCTGTATGTTTGAAGCAGACTACTGTGTTGAAGTTTGTATTTCATCCATCTCTGAGGATGGGGCTTAAGACTCGCAACCAGAAAATAGATGGGACCCAGGGCAACAAGCCTTATTAATCCAGGAAGAACAATAGTTATTGCAACCATTCGCAGCCACATTAATCAGGAAGAGAAACCAACGAAGACCCAAGGAGTATTTCTGCCAACGGAAAATGAGGTTGTGATCACCAGTTAAATCTATTCATTTTTGAGCCTATACATAATACATGAATTTTTAAAAACTAATATTAAAAATATGTTTACTTTCACTGAACCCAGCACATGTGCTTGGAATAAGATTGAAAGGACTATGGATGTTGGCCTACAGAAGTGATTTTACAGAGAAAAGTCCACCTCTGTCTTCCCAGACAAGGAATAGGGACAATATAAGGAGAAGTATAAGATTCCTAGGAAGTCAGTGGGAGTAGGAAAAAGCATTGTAGAAATAAGATGTTCATGACAGAAGGCAGACTTCAGTTTTTCAGGAGTTTGGAGTGTGTGAGGAGAGGCACTGTACAGCAATGAGTCGTGCTTGGGCCAGTGACACTGGGTCTTATAGGCATGCTAATAAAAGAGTTCTTAATACTTGTCCCTGCATTTTCGATGAGAACTTTTGTAGCTTTGCATTTTTTTTAAGATTTATTTTATTTATTTGAAAGTCAGAGTTACACAGAGAGGAGAGGCAGAGAGAAACAGAGATCTTCCATCCGATGGTTCACTCTCCAAATGGCCACAAAGGTTAGAGCTGCGCCGATCCAAAGCCAGGAGCCAGGAGCTTCTTCCAGGTCTCCCATGTGGGTGCAGGGGCCCAAGGACTCAGGCCATCTTCTACTGCTATCCCAGGCCATAGCAGAGAGCTAGATCGGAAGAGGAGCAGCTGGGACTAGAACCAGTGCCCATATGGGATGCTGGTGCTTCAGGCCAGGGCTTTAACCCACTATGCCACAGTGCCGGCCCCTGCAACTTTGTGTTTTAATGTTATAGTAATCTTAACAAACTAACAATTATGTTTGATAACTTTTAGATGACTCTCTGTATTATCATAGGCTACTTAGTATAACAGGCCACAAAATTTATAATGGTTCAAATACAACACAGGTATTTTTTTTTTTCTCACACACATTGTTGAGTGAATGAGTAGATTGGAAGGATAATTTTTCTGCGCATGGTCATTGAAGGAACCAGGCTATCACCAGCTGTCACCTTCAGCAAGTTTAGTTCAAGATTTTCTTGAGTTCCTCTGGTTAGACATCCATAGAGACCCCTAAGGATTTTTATGGCAGATCTGCCAACAGTGTTCTTCTCCTATCCCACTGGCTAGAGTTCAATCTCATGGCTGCACACAGGCTAACTGCAAGGGAGGATGGTAAATGATGCTCCATGGTGTGCTAATGGGGAAGAGAAGCTTGAATTTTGACATCTGCTACAACACTTATATTTAAATTCATGCATTTAAATGTACTTTCCATAGCAACTTTTGTTTATATATTTTTTTTTCTGTGCAATGGACCTCAACTAAATGTATTTCTTAAACTGGGATTTTGCATTCTTGTGTTTGAAAATGTGCTAAGTTTGAAATTAAAATGCCTCAGGTGATGATGTTTAAAGGCAAGAGTGGTTTTGTCAAATGTACGCTCAAAAGAGGAGCCTGTTTCACATTACAAAGGGTCAAGACTGGGGGAGAGAAAGAAAAGCTTCAAAAGTCATCGGAGTGAGAGATGATCAAAACCCCAGCTCAGGAATGGACAGTGATGGTGGGAAGAGGTTGAACTTGAGACGTATTTTGTGTCTAGTATTGAAGGGTCTGTAAGGCCATCACAAAACACACCAAACACCGGAGTAAGGGAAAGGGTTTATTGGGGAAAACCCAGCAGACTGTAAGGAAGGGGCGAAAAAGGAAAAAGAGAACACATGTCTGGGAAGTGGGTCTAATATTCCTTTTCCAGGGGGTGGGCAGGGAAGTAGGAATAGCAAATCCCATTAGGTTGGGGGTGGAGCTTGACACTGGTGGTTGGGCCATGTGGCTACCTGGCTTTCAGCAATGGCGGCGTGGGCTGGGGCCTAGGATGTAGATCAGGGTGTAGATGGTGCCATAGATAAGACTGCACCATTTTCCTAACAGGGCCTATGGCTGATTGGGTGAAAGGTGATAGAGAATAAGTCACAGGTCTCATACTTGGATTGTTGGATAAATGGTGGGAAAGAATAATAGAAGGAAGGGGCTGAAGGCAGGGGGAAAAATATACTAGTTTTTGTTACTGTAACTAAATACCTGACACAACCTACTTATAAAGTAAGGTTTATTTTGGTTCATGATTTTGAAGGTTCACAGACAAGACTGGCCAGTCCCCACTGGATTGGCTGTTTGGTGAAGCTTAGGATATCAACGGTAGAAGGTTTGGGGAGACAGGATAATTGGTGAGCCAAGAAGCAGAGACAGAAGCTGGGCCTGACTTTGGCTTATATGGTCAAGCCTCTTGCAGGAACAACCTTCTGAGGGCACAGTCCCAGTGACCAAAAAACCTCACACCAGGCCCTCCTCCTTAACACTGTAATTGGCTTCCATTTTAATTCTCTTGAAACCATTTGTTTATAACTTTGGGTATTAAACATCTGTGTGAATTTGGGGGCCATACCTTATTCAAGTCATAGCCAGGACTACAGAGTAGGGTTATCAGGTAGCTGATCATTTATGCATTCAGGTAGGCTATGCTGTAAGTTTTGATGACTTCTGATGCATATTCAGCATTTTCTTTTTCATCTTGATGTCCTATCCCACCTAAGTTGATTGTAGCATTATTATTGATGTATTAGATTCTTCCAATCTCAACTTTCCAATACAAAGTATTTCTAGCCAAACAAATTTATTTTTTGCTTGAAGTATCTTATATGATCTTCAAAATCAGTGAAGTCACTGAACAGTTGCCAAAACTCAGTGATCGATCCCTGAGCATTAAGTACGTTTTGAAATTGCATGAAACTACCCAGAATTGCTCCTTTCAAATGACCTACTAATTCCACTCTTTCTACTTAACCATGTACATGATCTTTTCCTTCACCCAATGAGATTATACATGATTTCAGTCTCAGCTCCACTTACATTGAGCCATATGTGCCCTAAGTTTACTCCATTATTACACCTTGATTTGATTCTTTTTCTGTTTGTGTGTCCTGTAAACATACATCTATCCCATTGAGTTTCAAAGAAATATACACATCTATGGAACCAAAACTGAAAATGTCTATAATATCTCATTCCAAAAATTGACCAAATAAACGTAAGCAAATCATCCAAATTTTCCCTCCACCCCAAATCTATCATTGTCATTGTTGTTTCTTCTTTTCTATCAGAAATGATTACAGAGGGATGGACATTTGATCTAGCAGTTAAGATGACAAATATGTCACCTAGATCCAACGTTGGAGAACCCCAGTTCAATTTCCGGCTCTGGCTCCTGATTCCAACTTACTGTATATGTAATTCCTGGGTGGCAATGGTTTTGGCTAAAGTTATTAGATTCCTGCTGTCCACATGGATGACATGAGTTCTTCAGCCCAGTCATCAAGGGCATATTGAGAGTGAATCAGTGGGAGGGATCTCACTCTCTATTTCTTCCTCTCTGTGTCTATGTATCTCTCAAATAATAAAGATCATGAGAGGATCAGATATTTAGTGTAGTTGTTAAAATACCACCTGTATGCCTACTTCACACATTGTAATATGTGACTCCATCTACAACTGTATTTTCCAGCTAATGCACACCCTGGAGGCAGTTGGTGATGATTCTGGTACATGGGTTCCTGCCACCCATGTGGAGACCTGGATTGAGTTCCCAGCTTCTAGTTTCCATCTGGCCCAGTCCCAAATTTAGCAATCATTTGTGGAGTTTAACAGCGGATGCAAGACCAATGTCTGTTTATCTATCTATCTATCTATCTATCTAGCATCTCTGTCTCTATGCCTTTCAAAAAACTAAAATAAATATCAATGTTGCTTACATACATTGCATGTTTGTGTACTGTATTAGTTATCATGGATCAGGCAAAACACATGATATTTGTCTTTTTGGGACTGGCTTATTTCACTAAGTATAATGGTTCCTGTTTCATCCATTCTGCTGCAAAAGACAGGATTTCATTATTTTTTATGGCTGAGTAATATTCCACAGTGTATACACACACACACACACACACACATATATATATACATATATCACATTTTCTAGTAATCAGTCGGTGGATATCTTAGTTGAGAAAGTTGATTATTGTTTATATCCCTTGTCTCTACTATTGAGGAACAGCATTTTTTTTCTTGTCATTATTTGTTGAATTCTTTACTTAGCAGGAGGTTAGTCTTATGAGTATAAAATAAACTGAAACAAGATCATTGTAAAAATTGAAAGAAAAAATTAGAAAGGAAGGAGGAGGGAGACTGGGAGCATGAGTGAGAGAGAGGGTAGGGTGGGAAGTGCTACTATGCTCCCAAATCTGTATATGGGAAATACATAAATTTGTTCATCTTATATAAATAAAACATTTTGAAATAACAATTTAAAAATCAAAAGAAAGCAATTTAAATTCATTTAGATGAAGAAGAAACTGCTTGTATAAGCATCTGTAATACCCCTTTCAACTAGATTGTGTAGACCCAAAGCCCAGTTTTGAGGCAAGAGTTTCAGGTGTTGGAAGACCCAGAAGGCTGAAAAATGTCTGAGCAAGTGCAAATGTCCATGACAAGCCCTGGATTCTTCCCATTTCAGATGCGTGATGTTAGGATCTTGAATATGTATCTCACCTGTTCTGAGCTCCTATTTACTCATCTGTACATTGTAATACATAAATCCATTTGTTGTTACTGTAACAAAATACCTGACACTGGTAAAAGGCATCTATAATCTCATTTGAATCTCAGAGTAATCTTACAGGTTTGGAATTTTTGCCCCATTTGATAATGAGGAAATTGACTTTTGACATTTGGCCAATCATTCATCCAGTGGAGATATAAATGGATTTTTTTATTGTATGAAAAAGAAGTAACTGTTCAATGCCTTTATACAAGTATTATTTTATCTTTTTAAAAAATATTTGAGGGGCTGGCACTGTGGCACAAAACCACCATCTGCAGTGTTGACATCCCATTTGGGATCTAGTTCGAGACCTGGCAGCTCCTTTTCAGATCCAGTTCTCTGCTATGGCCTGGTAAAGCAGTAGAAGATGGCCCATGTCTTCGGGTCCCTGCACCCACGTGGGAGAACTGGAGGTAGCTGCTAGCTCCTGACTTTGGATCAGCATATCTTCGGCCATTGCAGACATCTGGGGATTGAATCAACAGATGGAAGACCTCTTTCTCTCTCTCTTTCTTTCTCTCTCTCTCTCTCTCTCTCTCTCTCTCTCTGCCTCTCTGTAACTCTGTCTTTAAAATAAATAAAAGATCTTTTAAAAAGTTGAGAAGCAAAAAGAGAGGAGGTTTCCATCCACTGTTTCATTCCCTAACTACCAAATTCAGTGCTTGGATGGACCTGAAGCCAGGAGACAGAAACCTAATTCAGGTCTCCCATAAAAGCAATCAGAACCCAATTGCTTGAGTCGACATAACTGTCTCCTAAGGGTCACATTAGCAGGGAGGTAGAATTGGGAGCCAGAGCTGGGAATCCCTCAGGCACTCCAGTGTGGGATGTGGGCATCTTAATGGGCATCTTAATGACTGGGTCGAACACCCATCCCAAAAATTTTTAAAATTTTTTTAGAAAACTTTATTCAATAAATATAAATTTCAAAAGTACAACTTTTGGATTATAGTGGTTTTTCCCTCCATAACCTCCCTCCCTCCCACAAACCATCCCATCTCCTACTCCTTCTCCCATCCCATTCTTAATTAAGATGCATTTTTAATTATCTTTATATACAGAAGATCAACTTAGTATATACTAAGTAAAGATTTCAACAGATTGCACCCACACTGACACACAAAGTATAAAATACTGTTTAAATACTAGTTTTACTGTTAATTTGCATAATACAACACATTAAGGACAGAGATCCTACATGGGGAATAGGTGCCCAGTAACGCCTGTTGTTGGTTTAACAATTGACACTTTTGTTCATGACGTCAGTAATCACCTGAGGCTCTTGGTTGGCAGATACTAATGCCATCTTACTTGTTAAAGTGATCAGTTTAAGTTCATAATTGATCACAAAGATAGGATTAAGTGTTAAAGGGATCACATAAATAAGGCCAGTGTCTGCTAATAATAATTGATAGAATTAAAAAGGAGAGAACAACCCAAGATGGGAAGTGGGATACACAGCAGACTCATAGAATGGCAAATGCCCTAAACAGCACTCTGACCTCAGAATTAGCCCTTAAGTCATTCGAATCTGGCTTAAAAGCCCAGGAGAGTTTCTCAGGCATGGAAAGCCAAGACACTGTGGCAAAAAATGACCTAAATGAAAGATCTCTGTGAGTGAGATCCCAGTGGAAATATCGGGCCATTAAAGAAGGAGGTATCTTTTTCTAAAGGGGCAAGAGTATTATTTTAAAGAGAGAAAAATATCTCTGTAATCAAACCATTATTCCATTGTTCAAACCTATCATTTTCTTTCCCCTATATATAATTTCTGGCCTGATTCTCTGTGGAGCCCTACATAATTGTTCAGTTTGGAAATGCTTCAACAACAAAGAGAAGGTGATATGTAAAACATCCAGAATTATCTCTTGGTTCTCTGCATTTGCTATGTATACACAATGCTTCCTCCAGTGTCCATTGGCCCTTAACAATTGCAAACAATTCTTTTAGTTCTTTTGCTTTTAAATATGGGATCACTTTTATGGCTTAAATTATGCACACAAAAGTTTTAGTTTTGATGCACAGATAACAGCAATATTTATTGGCAAGGAACTTCATGAACAGAGTTTGACTTTTCTACGAATAAATACATCAGGTGAGTTTATGCTTCTGTCAAAGAGAGGGGATTTCAGTCTCATTTTTATATTATTATGTTAGACGGGGAAAAAGGAGTACAGTTACAGAAAAGCATGAAAAAGTACTTACTTTTGAAACAGCTGCATTTTGATCATCTATTCACATGTTAGCAAAAGCAATTAGATTGCCAAATGAAGATCTGATTATTCATTTTGAAATACATTTATAGTTCATGGAGAAATCTGGAAGTATGCTTATTTCAAGGCTCATCTCTATAGGTATTAAATGATAATGGTGGATATTAGATACAAATCACTAATGGGAGACGCAAGCCCTGCTCAATAGCACTGCACCAGCTGGTGTTCATCTTGCACGGTATTTCTTGTGAAGAAGAGACAAAACTTCAATAACAGTTGCAGAGAAGAGACTGTGCAACGGGAAATGAAACCTGACAACATCAACAGCAGCCACTTACTTAAGATTAGTTGAAAACATTTACTTTGCAAAATAATATGAGCATATTGTTTTGAATCAATTTGCTTATTTGCTTTGCCCTCCTATTCTAAAGTAATTGAGTCTCCTATCAGTGAAAGTCAAACCTGGCACACAAGTTCTTACAATTGTACGTTCCTCTTTCCTTGAAAACAATAAAGCATTTGAGAACACTTAGAGAAATTATTTTCATCTTGCAAAGATTTTTAAGAATATTCCCAAGGACACTTGCCATATATATATATATATATATATATATATATATTACTGAAGGTGCTCAGTGATTTGCAGCATATATTCACAGAACTCTTAAGCTAAAATTCTACCAACCATATAATCCAGTGCAATTTTATTGTTTTAGAGTAAGACAGGGAGAAAGAGAAGGAGGAGGGAGATCCAGATAGAGGTGAAGAAAAAAGAGGAGGAAGAAGGGCAGAAAGAGAGTAAGGGGGAAAAGAGCAAGGGACTAAAGGAGAGAGAGGAGGACAGATACAAAGAAGCAAATTAAGTAATTTTTCCCAAAGCAGAGAACAAGAGCACTCCTAGACTAGAGTTTAGAAACTGACTCATTCTAGTCTTTCTCACTGCCAGGCAGGCTATCATGGTGGTAAAGATCCTTAATTCTAACCTCGAGCCACAGTTCGCAATATATTAGCTGTGTGATCTTGGATTAACTTCTAAACCTGAGTCTACCTCAAGTTCCCCACCCATAAAATGGGATTTTTGAAAGGACAAATGAAATAACAGGGATGGGTGTTCAGCCTGGCAGTTAAAATGCCTTTGTCCCACATCAGAGTGTCTAGGTTTTCTTGCTCTTGCTTTTGACTCTTGCTTCCAACTAATGAAGACCCTGGAAACCAGTAGTTTTAGCTCAAGTAGTTGGGTTCCTTTACCCCAATTATGGGTGTTTGTGGAGTGAACCAGTAGACAGTAGCTCTCTGTCTTTCTCTCTCTCAATTTGTCTCACTCACCATCTCTCAAATGAATTAAAAAAAAAAAATTGTGAATGAAGTAACAAGTGACCAGCACTTAGAAGAGTGCATTTATGTGTGCGTGTAGGGGGTGGTAGATACAGGTTTTATAGCTAATTTATTCATTAATATTTTATTAGGTCTATTGGTTTATTTAACTTCACAGTTCACATTACAATTTAACGGGAGGGATTTCTAGTCTCATCGCTGATCAGAGATGGCTGGGCTTCCAGTTGTTTTCTGAACAACTGTTGAGATTTGAAACTTAAAAGAAATGAATTCTCAAATGAGGCATCACTGGGCAGCTGACCTGAATGTTTACAGTCTGAACTCTGGAAAACATGGAAATCAGAATGATTATTTTTGAATGTGACCTTGCCTTTGAATAGAAAATACAGTTATAGTACTTGTAAAACTTATAGTACTTGTAAAACTCATCTGTGCCATCTCAGGGGGTTGCAAGACTGACCTCACTTCTGTGTTGAGATTGAGTTCATTATTTCATGCATTTATCACACAAGGAGGCCTATCTTAGCTGATTACAAGAATGGACTTTCAAATAGAGCTATTCAAAACAGGATTGGTGTGCCTCAGGGGTACAGTTCCCTGCTGGAGTCTGAGAGCAGAGGCTGGGTGATGTCCTGGAAGGAGCGGCGATCACAGTGTGGCATGGCAGGGCTGAGAAGCAGACATTGAAGTTCTTTCCAGAACTGAGATTTAGGTCTGGAATTCTTGAATTGAAGTTGCTAAGTTAGTGAACCTTTCCTTCCACATTTACTTAACCCACATGGTACTCTTTGACTGTTACAATGAGCAAATATTTTCAACACTGTATTTTTTAGAGCAATTTTATATTCACAGAACAGTTAAGAGGAGTATGCAAGGATTTCCTAAATACTCCATGTCCCATGATATGCATAGCTTCCCTACTGACATCCCCCACCAGAGCAGTACATTTGTTGCAAGTTATAGACCTATATTAACATACCATGAGCACCGCAAAGCTATAGCTTACCTGAGGATTCACTCTTTTATATATATATATATTTCTTATTTATTTATTTATTTATTTATTTATTTTGACAGGCAGAGTGGACAGTGAGAGAGAGAGACAGAGAGAAAGGTCTTCCTTTGCCGTTGGTTCACCCTCCAATGGCCACCACGGCCGGCACACCGCGCTGATCCGAAGCCAGGAGCCATGCGCTTCTCCTGGTCTCCCATGCGGGTGCAGGGCCCAAGGACTTGGGCCATCCTCCACTGCCTTCCCGGGCCACAGCAGAGAGCTGGCCTGGAAGAGGGGCAACCGGGACAGAATCCGGTGCCCTGACCGGGACTAAAACCCGCTGTGCCGGCGCCGCAGGCAGAGGATTAGCCTATTGAGCTGCGGTGCCAGCCTGAGGATTCACTCTTAATCTTGTATGTTCTATAATTCAGCAAATATATGTCGCATATCCATGACTGTAATATTACACAATATTTTCACTGCTCTAAAAATTCTCTCTGCTCTATCTATTCATCCATTCCACTCACCCCACAATTACTTGCAAACACTGATTTTTTTTTTCTGTGTCCATAGTTTTACATTTTTCCAAAATGATAGAGAATGTTGACTTTTCAGATTGGTTTTTCAGTTAGTAATATCCCTTTAAATTTTCTTCATGCATTTTCATATTTTGATAGCTCATTCCTTTTTAGCACTGAGTTATTCCACTGTCTAGATATGCCAGGTTATTTGCCCATTCACCTACTGAAGAGCATCTTGGCTGCTTTTAAGTTTAGGCAACAGTGAATAAGCTTAATTTAAATGTCAATGTGCAGGATTTTAGGTACACATGAGTTTTCAACTTCTTTGGGTAAGTATTGAAAAGCAAAATTGCTGTATTATATCTAAGAATATGTTTTACTTGGGGAAAGAACACCAATATATTTTCAAAAGTGGCCATGCCATTTTTACTTTCCCAGCAGCAGTAAATGTGAGTTCCTGTTGTTCCACACCTCTGCCAAGATCTGGTGCATTTTGTCCTGGATTCTGGTTATACCAGTATGCATGCAGTGGTAAATTGTTTTGAGTTTTTCTGATGACATATGGTACTCAGCATCTTTTCATGTGTTCATTTGCGATCTATCTTTGGCATGTTATTTATTTCTCATCTATCTTCCAAGGTTTCATTTGTCTCTTTCATGGATAGTGCTTTTTGTGTTTCTTTTTTTAGATAGAACTGGTGCCCATATGGGATGCCAGCACTTCAGGACAGGGTGTTAACCCACTGAGCCACAGTGCCGGCCCCTAATTTAAAAAAAAAAAACAAACAAAAAACCAACAGCATTCTCAAGGCTTGTGGGTTTTCTCTGATGTTATATTTTAGAATTTTTAAACTTTTCTTTTTTACACTTTGGTCCATGACAAACTCTGAGTTAATGTTTGTGAAGAGTATTAGATCTGTGTCTTGATTGATTTTACTTGCATGTGAATGTCCAGTTTTTTCAGCATCATTTGTGAAAAAAGACTATCTTTGCTCCATTGTATTGCCTTTGCTTTTTTTGAAATATAAATTGATTATATTTATATAGGTCTGTTGGTCTCTATTCTATTCTACTGATCTATTTTCACCGATACCACCCTGTCTCGATTACCATAGTACTTCTTAGTACTTCATAGTACTTCTCGGAGTTGGGTAGTGTCAGACTTCCAATTTCGTTCTACTTCACTGGTGTGTTGGTGATTTTAGCTCTTTTGTCTCCTTCCACATAAACTTTGGAATCAGTTCGCTTATATACACACACAAATTGTTTGATTTTGTTTAGAATTGGGATCACACTGAATCTGTAAATCAAGTCAAAGAAAACTAACATCTTGATAACACTGTCTTCCTAGCCATGAATGTGGAATATCACTTCATTTACTTTGGTCTTTGATTTTTTCCATCAGAGTTTAGTAATTTTATTTATGTAGATATAATACATTTGTACTCTTAGACTTATACTTGAGCATTTCATTCTTGGGTTGCAAATGTAAATAATACAGTACTTTAAATGTCAAGTTCTGTTTATTAATTACTATTATATATAAAAGTGATTGACTTTTACATATTAACCATACCCAAAACATGGCTAAAAACCTTGATTTTTGGTCCCAGAAGATTTCTGTAAATTCATCTGAATTTAGTATACAGATGATCATGTCATCTGCTAACAAAGGTATTTTCACTTCTTCCTTCAAAAATTGCACACCCTTTATTTACTTTTCTTGTCTTAGCACTATATCTAGCAGTTCTAGTACACTGTTGGAAATGAGTAGTGAGAGGGGACACCCTTGTTTTCTACCTGATCTGAGTGGGAAATTTTAATTTCTCAACATTTAATATATGTTAGCTTGATGTTAGCTTCAACATCAAGGTGAAGAAGTTCTCTGGTTTTCCTACTTTATCAAAAGTTTTAAATCAAGGTTGCTTACTGAATTTTGTAAAAATTTCTTTTGTATTTTTTAATATGGCAATCTGCTTTTACTTCTTTAATCTCTTATTATGAATTATATTAACTGATTTTTGAATGTTGAATCAACCTTGAATACATAGGACAAGTCATTTTTGGTTGTAATCTATAAACCATTTTATATATTGTTGGATTCAATTTATTAATATTTTGTTATGAACTTTGCACCTATGTTCACAAGAGCTACTGCTTTATAGTTTTCTTTTTCCTCTTGTAATGTTTTTCTCTAGTTTTAGTACTAGAATAACCCTAGTCTCTTAGAATGATATTGGAAGTATTCTCCTGGCAGAAGTTGGAACCAGAGTCTAGCAAGAAAGCCAAAGGCTATGTGAGACATTTTTTATAAAAGCCTTAATCACATTAATGAGGGATTCACATAGCTTAATCACCTATTAAAGGCCTCACCTCTTATCACTATCACAATGACAATGCATTTTAGAGAGAATTAAATTTCAACCTGAATTTTGAAGGAACCAAAAATATTCAAAGTGTAGCATTTCATCATTGGACCCCGCCCACCAACCCATATTCTTCTCACATGCGAAATGTGAACCCACAAATCTTAAGCCTTTCTATCATCAACTTTAAAGTCTTTGTCCAAAGTCTCATCTAAACATTCTAAGTATGAGACTCAAAAAATGATTAATCTTGAGACAAATTCCCCTCCATCTCTGAAGTTGTGAAATCAAACAAGTTATATACTCCAATAATATGATAGTGAGGGCTGGCTGGCATTGTGGTATAGCAGGTAAAACCACTGCCTGCAAAGCTGGTATCCCATATGGGCACAAGTTGGAGTCCCAGCTGCACAACTTCCAACCCATCTCTTTGCTAATGGCCTGGGAAAAGCAACAGACAGTGACCCAGGTGCTTGGTCCCCTGCTACCCATTTGGGAGACCTGGATGAAGCTCTTGACTCCTGGCTTTGGCTTGGCCCAGCCCTGGATGTTGCAGCCATCTGCGGAGTGAATGAGTGGATGGAAGATCTCTTTCTCCCTCCCTCTATCTGTAACTCTGACTTTAAAATAACTAACTAAATAAATCTTTTTAAAAATATGATGGTGAGGGCCAGCGCCATGGCTCAATAGGCTAATCCTCTGCCTGCAGTGCCGGCACCCCGGGTTCTAGTCCCGGTTGGAATGCCAGTTCTGTCCCCGTTGCTCCTCTTCCAGTCCAGGTCTCTGCTGTGGCCGGGGAGTGCAGTGGAGGATGGCCCAAGTGCTTGGGCCCTGCACCCGCATGGGAGACCAGAAGAAGCACCTGGCTCCTGGCTTCAGTTTGGTGCAGCACACCAGCCTTAGCAGCCATTTTAGGGGTGAACCAATGGAAGGAAGACCTTAATCTCTCTTACTGTCTAACTGCCTGTCCCAAAAAAAAAAATATGATGGTGAGATATGTCTAGAGTAGACATTCCTGTTCCAAATGGAAGAAACAGGAAAAAGGAAAGGAATGATAATTCCCAAGTAAGTCCAAGCCCCAACAGAACAAACAGCAATAAATATTAAGTCTTTTTTTTTATAATTTTTTTTGACAGGCAGAGTTAGATAGTGAGAGAGAGAGACAGAGAGAAAGGTCTTCCTTCCGGTGGTTCACCCACCAAATGGCTGCCACAGCCGGCGCGCTGCGCCGATCCAAAGGCAGGAGCCAGGTGCTTCCTCCCAGTCTCCCATGCGGGTGCAGGGCCCAAGCACTTGGGCCATCCTCCACTGCCTTCCCGGGCCACAGCAGAGAGCTGGACTTGAAGAGAAGCAACCAGAACAGAATCAGGCGCCCCAACCGGGACTAGAACCCAGGGTGCTGTTGCCGCAGGTGGAGGATTAGCCTAGTGAGCCGCGTCGCCGGCCTTAAGTCTTGAGAATAACCTTTTTGACCCATAGTTCACCTTTCAGACACATTAGGGTGACAACTGGACCACCAAGGCTCAGAAGTGACTTAGTTGGTCACAGGTATGATTCAGTTCTCAGCATTGGAGTCATATGCCTGCAGCTGTCTTGGATTGACACTCAAAGCTGGTGACTCTACAGTTCAGCAGTCTTAATGTGAGCCCTACCCCCATAGCTCCATTAGGGAATGATCTAGTGGGGACATTCTGTGATGGCTCTGAGCCCACAGGTTCTTTTGGGCATTGAGCTAAATGTTCAGAGTTCTAGTTGCTTGCAGGAAAAGCACCTGCAAAGTTTTTGTTTCCTTTTTTTAAACTTCTATTTAGAAAAAAGCCATTTAGGGGGACCAGCACTATGGTGTAGCAAGTTAAGCTGTGGTATGCAGTGCTGGCATCCCTTATAGGTGTTGGTTTGAATCCTGGCTTCTCCACTTCTGATCCATCTTCCTGTTAATGCACCTGGGAAAAGAGAACAAAATGCAAAGTAATATACAATAATATTTATGTTTTGAATAATCTCAGCTTGTACACTTCTTTAAGTACATATGCATGTAAAAGCATTGAAAACTTTTCTAACTTTGTGTGTGGAAAAATACATACCAAGCAGGTAACAGTGGCCCCCTCTGGGCAATATTTTTAAAATATTTATTGCAGAAACAGACAGAGCTCCCATCCCATCCGCTGGTTTAAATACCCAAATTGGCCAGGGCTATGTCTCTCTGTGGTGGTTCTGTCCCTGTAATTAGTCTCCACCTGGGCCCAAGAATGCCTGTGAAATCCATTGAGATCTAAATGGAGAAAGGCACATTTTTTACAACTCTGTGTTCTGCGTGCTTGCAGAATTAATGCAGTGTGGATACTGCCAAGGCACACTGCACCTGGGTCCTCTAGGCCCACATCTTGGAGAAAGCCACACTGGGATAGTGGCAGCAGAAACAAAACCGCCCTGAGCTGGGATCCCTGAGCTCCCACCTTGGCCCATATTGTCAAACTGTTTTCCCCTCAAGGCTCCAGCACTCTGAGCCTACGATGAGAGGGACGGTCTTGGAGATCACTGAAACAACTTTGAAGTTTTTCTCTTGTTGTCTTGATGAACAGCACCTGGTCCCCTTCTATCTGTTGTAATCTCAGCAAATGGTTGCTTGGCCACATCTTTGGTTTCTTCTCCTAAGCACATTTTTCTGTTTACTACATGACCAGCCTGAGAATTTTCCAATTTTTTACATGGTGCTTCCCTTTTAATTATGTTACTTATCTACACCACTTCGCTCATCTCATATTTAACTAGGAGAAGTTACCTAAAAAAAGCCATATAGGGCCGGCGCCGTGGCTCACTAGGCTAATCCTCCGCCTTGCGGCGCCGGCACACCGGGTTCTAGTCCCGGTCGGGGCACCAGATTCTGTCCCGGTTGCCCCTCTTCCAGGCCAGCTCTCTGCTGTGGCCAGGGAGTGCAGTGGAGGATGGCCCAAGTACTTGGGGCCCTGCACTCCATGGGAGATCAGGAGAAGCACCTGGCTCCTGCCATCGGATCAGCGCGGTGCGCCGGCCGCAGCGCGCCAACCGCGGCGGCCATTGGAGGGTGAACCAACGCAACAGCAAAGGAAGACCTTTCTCTCTGTCTCTCTCTCTCTCACTGTCCACTCTGCCTGTCAAAAATTTAAAAAAAAAAAAAGCCATATAGTACTGAATGCTTTACTGCTTAGAAATTTCTTCTGCAAAAAAGTTCATTGCTTTTTAAAATTAATTAATTGTTAGATTTTATTTATTTATTTGAAAGGCAAAGTTACAGAGAGACAAGGAGAGAGACACATTTTCCCTCCACTGGTCCACTCCCCAATTGTCCATAATGGCCAGGGCTAGGTCAGGCCAAAGTAGAAGCCTGGAATTCCATCCTGGTCATCCACAAGGGCGGCAGGGGCCCAAGCACTTGGGTCATCATCTACTGCCTTCCCTGGTGCCTTATCAGGGACTGGATCAGAAGTGGGAGCAGCTGGGATTTGAATCAGTACTTATATGTGATGTCAGCTTCATAGGTGGTAGCTTAACCCACTGCACCACAAAGCTGGCCTGTCTTTGCTCTTAAGTTCTGCCTTTCATAAATCCAGATGGCACAGATGCAATTCAACCCAGTAGCTTTTGGCTCTTTATAACAAGGGTGGCCTTACTCCACCTTTTAATACTGAAACTGAATCCCTACCCCTATTGTCTCTCAGTTTGCAGTTCTTTGGTATTTATGGTGGTGACTACAGGTCAACTTCTTACTGAAAACTAATTCACTAACTTAAGGGAATGGTGCAAGGGACAGGCTGGCCCTTGTAGGAGTCTGGATTGTAAGATCCAGAATTCAATTCTGGTGTTAAAGGGTTAAAAAGTTTACATCCCTTAAGATAACTTTGTCTCCACCCGCCTACAGAATAGCCTTGGAAAACTGCTTTGTGTAACTGCCTTGTGTAACTGCTCTGTGTAACTGTCTCACGCGACAACACTTGCAGATGTCCAAAAAGAGCTGCAATAAGTTCCTGTAACTTAGTGACCATTGTATAAACTTACCCCCTCCCGTTTGTTACACGGTATAAAAACCCTAGCCTTCTTTCTCCTGGGTCTGCTCTGTTCCTGTGTGTTCAGACAGCCTCAGCATGCTGGAATAAATAAACCCTTTGCTGATTGCATGAGAGTGTCTCTTGGAGTCGTTCCTTGGCAGTAGACATTCCTCGAACCCAACAGTGTCTATGGCTAACATCCAACCAGAAGACTATATTTTGAGATGTTTTGCAGGAACTTCAAGCTCTGACCAAAGTAATAACTAATCAAGCTGTGGACCCCAGATGGACAGAGTACACTCTCCCATCACAGCATCTTCAGAAGAAAATGCCGGCCTCTTTTTGTTGGTCAAACTAAGGGGGGCCATGAGCACTGTGGGCCACCCAGAAATCTACACAGAAGCTGATCATACACTACTCAACTCCCACTTTAATTTAAAAGATCCACTACCCTCAAGTCTTTAATCCCTTAGGGTGACCAAAAATTGAGTTACTTGCCTGCTTCCTTGCTCTGAACACTGCAAATAAACTTCTACTTTCCTTCACCTCCTTAATGTCAGCTACTGACTTGCTGTGTGCCTGGTAAACAGACCCAATTTGGGGGTCTTATGGTACTTCTTCCAACAAGTTTTGGGGAGTTATGTGACAATACTTGATGTAGACAGGGGGTTAGTGAGGCGCTGAGGACTGCCATCATCTATGTTGCAGCTCCATGCTGCCAAAACTCACTCCCTTCTGTGCAAACCATAGCTGCAGGGATTTTCAAACTTCAGAGCAGAGTGTTGGCTAGAAATCTCCAACGTGGCTGCCGGGTCAGCACATTCATTCCCATCATGCACTGAGCCTCACTGCTCTTCATGCACCAGAAGACACTGCACTTCCTATATTTCCCCACAGGCATGGCAAACCCACATACAGCAGACACCATGATGCTTCAGAGATTTTCTTTTTTTTTTTTTTTTTTTTTTGACAGGCAGAGTGGACAGTGAGTGAGAGAGAGAGAGAGAGACAGAGAGAAAGATCTTCCTTTATCATTGGTTCACCCTCCAACAGCTGCTGCGGCCGGCACACTGCAGCCAGCGCACCACGCTGATCCGAAGCCAGGAGCCAGGTGCTTCTTCTGGTCTCCCATGCGGGTGCAGGGCCCAAGCACGTGGGCCATCCTCCACTGCACTCCCCGGCCACAGCAGAGACCTGGACTGGAAGAGGAGCAACCGGGACAGAATCTGGCATCCCAACTGGGACTAGAACCCAGGGTGCCGGTGCCTCGGGCGGAGGATTAGCCTATTGAGCCAAGGTGCTGGCCTCAGAGATTTTCTAGAAAGGAGCATGTAGGTAGGCGGTACCCAAGTCTCACCCCAAGTCCCACCTTATTTGAATATTAAATGCTGCATCAGATATCACCTCCAAAAGGATTTCCCAGAATCTTGGAAATAGCAACTCTCACTCAGGAGGTTGCCTGCATTCCTGTATGGGTGTGACTTTCCCTTTTCCTTTAAATAAATATTGCTTTCCTTGAATTCCTTCACATTTTGAGACAAGAACTTTGACCAAGTCAAACCAAGGGTCTTCCCCCAAACAGTACCTTGTTCCTTATCTCTAAGACTCTCCACAAAGGCCTTTATTGTCCATATTTCTCCCATTATTGAGTCTGTGGGAATATAGGCTTTTTCCAGCAGTCACTTTAAAACTACTCTAACCTCTGCCCATTACCCAATGTGAACATAAGAGTAGAATGGTGACTTTAGAAGCCCCAGTCAGCCAGGATACTGTTCATTCTGTGAAGTTTGGCTGCCATCAGTTCACAGGTAACACCATCATTCAACAAACTTTAACAGTAACCAAGGAAATATTTACTGTGCCTAAGAAGGAATGAGCTTTATGTTTCAGGGGCCATTGTAACAGGAGCTATTAATGACCCCATTGTTTACCTTTTCCTGCATTTAAATAACAAGTGTGGAAAAATAATAAACCTCCTTAATCACTAACCAAGTCCATTAATCAAAGCCAGAAATACAATTTTCAATGAGGTAGTCTTTGATTTTCAATGTCATTAATAACCACACATAAATCTCTTTTGTTTAAACCTGAATTAATTCATGCAGGTTTTTTGTGAGATCATTAAGGAATGTATTGAATCCTTAAACTACTTTAGGTATTTTTTCAACTTATGGACACATACATCTTTCCATTTATTTAAATCTCATTTAATTTTTTAAGCAATGTTTTGTAGCCAGAGTTACAGAGAGAGGGAGAGAGACCAGGATCTTCATCTGCTGGTTCATCCTCAGATGGACACTATGGTGGGGGCTGAGATAGGCTGAAATCAGGAACTTGGAACTTCATCCGGATCTTCCATATGTGTGCAATCAGGCCATTTTCCACTGCTTTCCAAGACCCATTAACAGGGAGCTGGATTGGAAATAGAACAGTTGGCACTTGAATCAGTACTTTTATTTATTTATTTACTTTTTGACAGGCAGAGTTAGACAGTGAGAGAGAGAGTTAGACAGTGAGAGAGAGAGAGTTAGTGAGAGAGAGAAAGACACAGAGAGAGAGTTGTAGACAGTGAGAGAGAGACAGAGAGAAAGGTCTTCCTTCCATTGGTTCACTCCCCAAATGGCTGCCACGGCTGGCGCTGTGCTGATCCGAAGCCAGGAGCCAGGTGCTTCCTCCCTGTTTCCCATGCAAGTGCAGGGACCCAAGCACTTGGGCCATCCTCCACTGCCCTCCTGGGCCACAGCAGAGAGCTGGACTGGAAGAAGAGCAACCGGGACTAGTACCTGGCACCCCAACTGGGACTAGAACCCAGAGTGTCGGTGCTGCAGGCAGAGGATTAGCCAAGTGAGCCATGGCACCAGTCTTGAATCAGTACTTCTATGTGGGATGCCAGTGTCACAGGCAGGGGGCTTAACTGGATGTGCCACCAGTCTTTCACCTTCTGTGTAAATTCACACTCAAGCATCTTATTCCTTTGACTACTATTGTGACCCATACATATTTTCTTAATTTCCTTTAAAATTGCTCATTGCTGGTAAATAGAAATACAACACAGGATTTTATGTCCTGAAATTTGTTTATTAAGTAACATAACTTTTTATGAGTTCATTAGGATTTTCTACATATAGAATGGTATTTTCTGTGGATAGAAATAGCTTTAATTTCTTTTTATGGTGCAGGCCTATTATTTATATTTCTTGTCTATTTGCTCTGGGTAGAATTTTCAGTACGATGTTGAACAGTGGAGTAAATGAGGATGTTTGCATTATTCTTGACTTTAGGGAGAAAGCAGTATTTTTCATCATGATGTTAACTGTGGGTATTTTATATATGGCTTTATCACACTACGAAAGTTCTTTTTAATTCTTTTTCCTGAGTATGTTGATCATGAAAGAGAGTTAGATGTTGTCAAATGCTTTTTTTGTGTCAATTGAGATAATCATATGATTTGTTCCTTTATTCTATAAATGTGATATTTTATTTTAATTGATATTCTTAAGTTCCTCGATAAATCTCATTTGGTCATCATGTATAATGTTTTAATATGCTGTTAGATTTGGTTTGATAATAATTTGTTGAGGACTTCTTGTGGTCTCTGTGTCTCGCTTTATCATCATGGTGGCATTGGCTTCATAGAATGAGTTAGAAACTGTGCCCACCTCTGTTTTGGAAGAGTTTGAGAAAAGGTTTTAATTAATTATTCTTTAAATGTCTGATGAAATTCACCAGTGAAGACATCTGTTGCTTTAATCTGTTGAGAACATTTCTTCCTTTTATCCTGAATTTTGTTTGGAAATATCCCTAAACTATTCTCCATATCTGAGAAAATGCTCCTTAATCTTTTTCTGAGTTAAACTTTGATGACCAGCCAGTTCTTCTGAATCAGCAATTCAAGTCTATGTTTTCTTGTATTTCATCTTTGCTTCTGTGGGAGGGATGGAATCAAGGTTCAGACATTTTAATTCACATTTAGAATTTCTTTATTCCTTTAGAATTAGCAGTCATCTTTCTCTGTGTGTATCTGGTTTAATTGTATTTAAAAATACAATGTTCTGTATTTTTGTTACTCAATGTTAGTAGATTTCAGCATAAGGATGCATCACATAAAAACACTTACTGTAGAATAATACACAAGTCTCCTGATACTGTTGACTTGTTTCAGTCTTAATGATAAATAATAGTATATAGCACACCACTGTGATCTGTTCCTATTTAGACATGAATTGATTCACATAGGTGAATCTCCAGATTAGCTGATGCATAATATTTTAATGAAAAGTTGGTAAAATATTGATATATTAAGATGTTTTTCATATACCACCTTAACTCTATTACACATCATAGGCAAGATATAATTTGATACAATGCAGGATGACCCTAGAACACCAATATGAGCCTCATCTATTAGATGATGCTTTATTCTAGACCTTCAAATATCCAGCTCTCATCCTGCTCAATAGCTCTTCTTTCTCTCACTCTTACTTCACTAAACTATAGCTGTGATTTCCCTTTTTGCAATACTATTTGTGACTCTGATATAAAAGTTTTGCATTTTTCCCATGATGCATGACTATTAGTTTTCCAGTGGAGAAGAAACAAGTACACTAAATATATTTTGTGCTTAGTATATACTAATACTCTTTAAGGGGGTTCTTACTCTCTTCTTAGAGAGTGAGTGGGTTAATACTGTGATTGTGGGATGGGTTAGTTTTTAAGAGTGGATTCTTAAGAGAGAAAGGTGAGTTAGGTAGCGCTTTCCTCTCTTGCTTACTTGCTCTTTCTGTCTCTTGACCTTTTGCCTTCCACCATGGGATGACACAGTATGAAGGCCCTTTGCAGATGCCTGTCTCATGCTCTTGGATTTCTAAGATTCCAGAACTGTGATTCAGATAAAATTCTTTTTCAGCACAAAGAAAATGGTTTAAAAAGAAAAAAACAACTCCTAGCTTTTTCAGAGAAAAGGAAAGGACAGAACCCTATACCCCAAATTCTGACTTTTCTGAGAGCTGCCCAAAGCACTGACTTTTGTTTCATCTGCATTGGAGTACTGACAAAACCCAATGTACCCTAGTCATCCGTGGATCATTCAGAATAAAAATTGTGGTTGAGACAGCAAGCTAGAACACTACACAGCCCCATGGGCCCATGTCTTGGCTCAGCACAGAGACTGGGGGGAACAAATAAGCAGACACCAGAATCAGCTCCTAGTTTTTCTGTGGAGCGGGATGGAAGGAATGGGTTATCTATCCAGTGGTCTGACTTGACAGGGGAGGGTTGCTTATGGCACATTTCGATTGTCTTGGAATATCTTGATAATATCTTGACACTCTAGAAACCTGGGGCCAGTAGGAACACAGAACAAAGTCTGAATGTACACAAAGCTATGAGAGACACCACAAATCAGCTCATTGGTCTACATCTTCTACATAAGATAAGTTCGTGGATACTGTAGAGGTTGCTGTTTTGTCTAATGTGCAGACAGAAATACAAAATGCCAAGGAAAATGAGGATGCTGATGAATAATTGTGTGTTTGAACAAAGAAAAAAAATTTTTCAGAAATCAATCCTAATCAAATATGGAATTTACCTAAAAGAGAATTCAAGATAGTTACCATAATTAGGTTTAATAAGGATGGGAAATAATAGATGAACAAAATGAGAATTTCAACAGAGATGGAAAATCTATAGAAAAATATTGAACAAAAAGCAAGGCTGAAAAATATGGTAATGGAGTATAAACTTTCATTAAGGAGGTTCAATAGCAGATTAGATCAAGGGGAAAAAGGGATTAGCAAAATTAGACCATTAGAAATTAAGAAGTCATTCCAAAGTGACCACTGCAGCTGAGGGTATGGTCAAGTAGGGTCAGCAACATTGCAGGCAGAACTGTAAATTTCTTGTTAGAGATGCCCCCTGCCTTTACCTGGCCAGCTCTCCTCCCAGGCCAGCCAAATAATGAAAGTCAACAGAGTGCCTTCCCCTAGGAGGTTCACACCTCCCTTAGGATATACCCCATGTGAAGAGATAGGTAGGTCTGGGCCTCTTAACTTACAAGGCCTAAAGCCCACCAGATTATTATCAAGCCCCTTCTGTCAGGTTCTATTTGCCTCTCAATCAGAAAACTTCATTGTAGCTTAGACAGCACCTTGCTTAGCTCCTCTAATAATGACTCTGTCCTTTGTTCTAGGCCCTGTCTAGTGCACTTGGGCCTCATTCCTTTGTAATCATAACCTCTACTCTACCACCAATGGCTCTACTCCCAACCTGTGTGTACTGATGGTCCTCTTCCCCACTTAATGCTGTATAATTGTTCAAACCTGGTAAATGCCACTCTTAGGATCATTGGTTACTATCCTCACTCTGTCTTTTATGACCTTGTCTAAATATGATCAGAGTCGGCAAACTTGGAAGGCTTCCATAGCCTTGGCAACTCATGACGACAGCCTAGGATGGTTACTGGCGCCATAAACTAGAGTGTCAATTTGTTGGGTCAACAACAGGAGCCACTGTGCACTTGCTCCCCATGTGGGATCTCTGTCCTTAATGTGCTGTCCATTGTGATTTAATGCTATAACTAGTACTCAAACAGTATGTTTCACTTTGTGTTTCTATGTGGGTGCAAACTGTTGAAATCTTTATACTAAATTGATCTTCTGTATATAAAGAGAATTGAAAATGAATCTTGATATGAATGGAAGGGGAGAGGGAGCGGGAGAGGGGAGGGTTGCGGGTGGGAGGGAAGTTATGGGAAGGGGAGGCCATTGTAATCCATAAGCTGTACACTGGAAATTTATATTCATTAAATAAAAGTTAAAAAAAAAATAAAAAAATAAATAAAAAAAAAAGGAAATTAAGAAGTCAGAGGAGCAATCAAATATTGAAAAAGAGGAGGGCCAGTGTTGTGGTATGATATAGTCACCACCTGTGACATCAGCATCCCATATAGATGGGCAAGAGTTCATGTCCCAGCTGCTCCATTTCTGATCCAGCTCACTGCTAATGGTCTGGGCCCCTGCCATCCATGTGGGAGACCTGGAAGAAGCTCCTAGATCCTGGCTTCAGACTGGCCCAGCCCCAGCCAATGAGACCTTCTGAGGAGTGAAGCAGAGGTAGAAGATATCTCTCTCCTCTCTCTCTCTCTTGCTCTCTCTTTCTCTATCTCTATCCCTATCCCTATCTATCCCTCTTTCTCTGTAGCTCTGACTTTCAAATAAACGAAGAAATATTTTAAAAATTGAACAAGAATTAAGAAAAATTAAGGAATTTATAGGCAAGCAGCAAATTCAATGTGCACATTATGGGATTTAAAATAGATACAGGTAGAGAAAGTTTATTCAAAGAAATAATGGTTGGGGCCAGTGCTGTGGTGTAGCAGATAAAGCTGCCTCCTGCAGTGCCAGCATCCCATATGGGCACCAGTTCAAGTCCCAGCTGCTCCACTTCTGATCCAGCTCTCTGCTATGGCCTGGGAAAGCAGTAGAAGATGGCCCAAGTCCTTGACCCCTACACCCACATCCAGGAAGATCTGGAGGAAGCTCCTGGCTCTGGGCTACAGTTTGGAGCAGCTCTGGCTGTTGGGGCCAACTGGGGAGTGAACCAGCAGATGAAGACCTCCCCTCCCCCACCGCTTCTCCTTTTCTCTGTGTGTAATTCTGACTTTCAAATAAATAAATAAATAAATAAATCTTTTAAAAAAATGAAATAATGGCTGAAAACATCCAAGTCTGGGCAAAGTAATAACATGGAAATCCTGGAAGCCCCATAAAAGCCAAATGTGATGAAACCAAGGAAATCCACACCAGGCACAATGTAATCAAATTTTCAAGAGTGATCATGCAAACACCTTTGAAAGCAGCAAGAGAAAAGTGATGTGTCACATACCTGGGAGCCTCCCCATGATTAGCAGTGGATTTCTCAGCAGGAACATTGCAGACTTGAAGACAGTGAATTGATATATTGAACATAGCAGAAGAAGAAATAAAACAACTTGACTGAAGTATACTGTATCAATTATGTCCCTCAAAAATAAAGGGGAGAGGCCGGCGCCGTGGCTCACTAGGCTAATCCTCCGCCTTGCAGCGCCGGCACACCAGGTTCTAGTCCCGGTTGGGGCACTGATCCTGTCCCGGTTGCCCCTCTTCCAGGCCAGCTCTCTGCTGTGGCCAGGGAGTGCAGTGGAGGATGGCCCAAGTGCTTGGGCCCTGCACCCCATGGGAGACCAGGAGGAGCACCTGGCTCCTGCCATCCGATCAGCGCGGTGCGCCAGCCGCAGCGCGCTGGCCGCGGCGGCCATTGGAGGGTGAACCAACGGCAAAAAGGAAGACCTTTCTCTCTGTCTCTCTCTCACTATCCACTCTGCCTCTAAAAATAAATAAATAAATAAATAAAATATAATTAAATAAATAAATAAATAAATAAATAAATAAAGGGGAGATGGGGATGGAGCTGTGGCACAGCGGGTTAACGCCCTGGCCTGAAGCTCCGGCGTCCCATATGGGTGCCGGTTCGTGTCCCAGCTGCTCCTCTTCTGATCCAGCTCTCTGCTATGGCCTAGGAAAGCAGTAGAAGATGGCCCGAGTCCTTGGGCCCCTGCACCTGCGTGGGAGAACTGAAGGAAGCTCCTGGATCCTGGCTTCGGATTGGAGTAGCTCTGGCCGTTGCAGCCAATTGGGGAGTGAATCATCGGGTGGAAGACCTCTCTCTCTTCCTCTCCTCTCTCTGTGTAACTCTGACTTTCTAATAAATAAATACAATCTTTAAAAAATAAAGGGGAAGATAAAGACTTTTAGACAAGCAAAATTTAGGGAGTTTATCACCCTTAGACCTGGCTTATAAGATTATAAAAGAGCAAGAACACGAACAGCGACATGAAAATACACAAATTTATAACATTTGCTGGTAAAAGTGGATATACAGACATACAGAAAACTACAATGCTGTGACATTGATGGATAAATTAATTCTAATTATAGAATAAATGTTAAATGACAAAGGAATTTAAAGTACCGTAGCTATAAAGTATGTTCATGGACATATAATATGAAAATATTTAAACCATCAATAATATAAGTTATGTGTACAATGTATAAATAAAAGTGGAAGAGTTTTCATGTGCAATTTAAGTTAAGTGGTTATCAGCTTAAGATAAACTATTATAAATATAAATTGTTTTAGTAAGCCCCATGGTAGTCACAAACTCCTGAAGATGACAAACAAAATAAAACTAAAGGAATTAATGCACATCACTACTAAAAACATAATGAAACACAAAGATAGGAAAAGAGGGACAAAAGAACTACAAGACAGAAAACAATCAGCAAAAAAATAGCAACAGTAAGTCCTGTTCTATCCAGAATTACTTTAAATATAAAGGTATTAATCTTCCCAATAAAAAGGCATACAATGGCTAAATATATAAAAATGGTATTTAACTATATGCTGTCACAAAAGACTAGTTTAGATTTAGGGAAATACACAGGCTGAAAGTGAAAGCATGAAGAAATATTACATGCAAATGGCAACCAAAAGAAATTCAAGTGACTATAATTACATCAGACAAAATAGACTTTAAGTTGAAAAGTGTTACAAGGAGCAAAGGCTGCTATTATGGAATGAGAGAAGAATCAATTCACCATAATGTGGATATTTGGTGCAGCAGTAAAAGTGTCCCTTTGAACACCAAGAACCCTTATCAAAGTGCCTGGGTTCAAGTCCCAGCTCCACTCTCCATTCTATCTCCCTAATAATGTGCACCCTGTGAGGGCAGCAAGTGATGCTTCAGTAGTTGCGTCCTTGCCTTCCATGTGGGAAACCTGAATTGAGTTTCTAGATTCTGGCATTAGCCTGGCCCAGTTCCAGATGTTGCAGGCATTTGAGGAGTAAACAAGCAGATGAGAGATATTTCTATGCCTCTTCCTTTCAAACAAATAAATTAAATAACTTTAAAATATTTTTAGATTCACCAGGTGGTTGTAACAATTATAAATATATTTACATCCAACATAAAAGCATCTAAAAATACAAAGCGAACATTGACAAAACTAAAAGCAGAAATAGAAGTACTGATAATAGGACACTTCACTATTCCATGATCACTAAAGCATAAAATTTCCAAACAGAAAATCAATAGGAAACATTAGACTTAAACGGCACTACACACCAAATAGACCTAAACCCACATGAAGAACTTCCCACCCAAAAGTAATAGAATATTAAATTCTTTTCAAGTGCACACAGAAAAGTCTCCAAGATAGATCACATGTTATAAAATGAGTTCACAATTTTAAGAAAATTTAAATCACAGCAAGTGTCTTTTCTGACAATAACAGAATAAAATTAGATATCAATAGCAGCAGGAAAATGGAAAATTAAAAAAACCATGGAAATTAAACAATACACTCTTGAACTATCAATAGGCTGAGGGTTGTACCAAAAGGGAAATTACAAAAGATCTGAAGACAGAATAAAACATAACGTACCACAATGTATAACATTCATCAAAAGTAGTACTAGCAGGAAGTTCACAGGAATAAATGCTACCTTAAATGTGGAGTTTCAATAGATGAGCCTAGACACGAGAGCCCTTATCAGAAGAGTGCAGCTGGATAGCTCCAGCTGGTGCCTTTTATTATTTACTCTAGGGTTCAACTAGTAATGTAACAATCAGGAATATACAGCTGGATTAACCATTGTAAAAGAATACCAAGTAGGCATAAGCAAGGGAGGTGAGCACCACATGACTTATTTATGGTGGGAAGCAAAAGTTCATGTTGCTCCTGGTGGTCATATTGTTCTTGGCTCGTTTTCTATGCCCTTGAAGTAGAAGGAGTCCTCTTTAGAGCTATACCCAGTAATAACCTAATAACCTGCTTACTGCAGCTGCATTCCCTTTAGGAAGGTGTGCCTTCACAAGGCCTGCTTAGGCAGAAACAGGACCATGGCCATGTACAACATTCAGGAGGCTGTGGCCTTACTGTGAACACTTAGTAGGTATCCACTACACTTAAAAAAGAAGAAAAATCTCAAATAAGCAACCTAAACTCACATCTCAAGGTACTAGGGAACAAAATGAAAACCTAGCTCAGAGATAGTGCAGGAAGGAAATAGTAAACATTGTGCCAGAAATAGAGAGCAGAGGTAATAGAAAAACAACAAAACTAAGAGTTCAGTTTTTTGACAAGATAAATAAAATCGATAAATTGATAAATATTAAACTGATTAAATATAAAAGACTTACAAAAATCAAACATGACCAAAGATACATTATAATGAATGCCACAGAAGTACAAAGGATTTTTTAAAAAAAGAATTAGTTATTTATTTGAAAGACATGATAAAAGCTTTCAATAATAAAGGAATATAAGGATTACATTTTAGTGTCATAAATACCATATATGAAAGTCCCACTGCTAACATGATACTCAGTTATGGAAGCTGAAGCCTTGTCTTCCAAGATCTGAAACAGTCATTCTCAACACTTCTCACCAAAATAGTACTGGAAGTTCTAGTCAGATCAAGTAGGAAAGAAAAAAAAAAGGAACATTATCTCTGTTTACAAATGATGTATTATTCTATGTAGAAAATCTGAAAGACTGCACACACAAGAAAAACCCTGCTATAATTAAAAAAATTAATTCAGTAAAATTTCAGAACACAAAATAAACAACAAATATTAGTTTTATTATATATACACTCAAAAAGGAACTTAAGAAAATAATAACTAAAACATAATCCCATTTATAGCATCATCATAAAGAATTAAATATTTAGGAAAAATCTTAACCAAGGAGGTGAAAGACTTGTATACTGAAATTTATTAAGAAAACTGATGAAAGAAAGTATGAAGAGGCAAGGAAAACATCCTCTGTTCATGCATTAAAAGAAAATTTGTTAAAATGCCTATGCTATCCAAAGCAATCTACAAATTCAATGCAATTCCTAATGAAATCTCACTGGGATTTTTTTTTTTACAGAAATAGAAAAATAACCTCTAAATTCATAAGGAATCATAAAGGACCCCAAAAAACCAAAACAATCATGAGAAGGAAGCACAAACTTTAAACAACACATTTCCTGATTTAAAAATGCATTACAAAGATACAGAAAATAAAACAGTATGCAAGTGAGGTAACAACAGATGTATAGAATGATGGAAGAAGAGCACTTAGAATAAACTCATACGCAAACAACAGATCTTTGACAAGAGTGCCAAGAATGCCAAGAATGCCAGGAATACACAATGAGGAAAGAATTGTCTTTTCAACAAGTGGTGTTGGGAAAATTCTACATGTAAAGAATGGAATTGAATCTTTGTCTTACATCATGCATAAAACTCAACTCACAGTGGAATAAATATAAGCCCAAAGGAAAACATCTGGAAAAGTTTCATGACTTTGGTTCTGCCAATGATTTCTTGGTTATGACATTAAAGCTCACACAATAGAAGTAAAAACATACAAGTGGGAGTACATTAAAGTAAAAGCTTCTGAGAATACAACCTATGAAATGGGAGAAATATTTGCAAATCATACATTTAGTAAAGGGCCAATATATAAAATATGTCAGGAATTGTTCCTACTCAATATCAACATAAAAAAGAAAGGAAGAAAAAAAAACTTGATTAAATGTTGAGCACAGGACCTGAATAGATATAGGATTATCTCCAAAGAAGACAAGAGGCCAATACCTGTTTGAATTGCTATTGTCAAAAAGTCAAGATAAAATGTTTTGGCAAGCAAATGGAGAAATTGGAAATCATATATACTATAAAATGGTGTATCTGCTATAAAAATATAGAGGTTCTCCTACAAATTAAAAGCAGAAATTCCACATGACCTAGTAACCCTTATATATGAATACAAAATTAAAATCTCAGAGATATTTGTACTCCCATGATTACTGCAGCCTTATTCACAAAAGCCAAGGTGTAGAACTTAAATGTCTAACTTATGAATATATAAATATGGTATATACATTAAATGAAATATCATTTAGTTTTTCAGAGAAAGAAATCCTACCATTTTTCAACAACATTGACGAACCTTGAGCACACTACACCAAGGGACATAAGTCAGTGACAGAAGGACAAATACTGAGTGACACCATGTGTATACAGTATGTTACATAGTCAGCTGCATAAAAGCAGAGAGAAGAATGGTGGTTGCCAGGTGCTAATAAGAGGAGGAGATGAGGGTTGCTGTTTGATGGATAGTAAGTTTCAGATTTGAAAAAAAAAAAGTACATAAGTTCTGGAGATTTCCTGTATATCTTTGTGCTTATACATAACAATTCAGTGTTGAGAATTAAAAATTCATTCAGAGGGCAGATTTCATGGTGAGTGTTCTTACCACACAGACACAAATCAGTATGGTAAAACAGAAAGAAGGGGAGATCAGTCACAGTTCTAATAGATTTCTTATTCAAATAATTTGTTTGAGTGGCAGAAAGAGGAGGGAGAGAGGATGAAGCTGGAAGAGGGGACCTAAATCCAGGTCTTCTACATGGAGCCTTCACCAGCTGCCTCCCAGGGTGTGCACTAGAGGGACGCTGGAATCAATTGAGAACAGCACTGGGACTTGAGCCCAGGCATACCACAAGCAACATCTGAACCAGTAGGCCAGATGCTCATCCTAATCACATTTTCATAAAAGGTAGAATAAAATTGTTTCACTTGACTGCAATGGACAGGTGTTAGATTAGATATTCGCTGATTAAATTTCATTTGCTAAATCTATTCATCATCTTTTATAAATCACATTCTGTGTGTGCTTCTGGTGTTCCAGAATTTGCCAGCTTGTTCTTCATGATCTCATATTTAATACTACCAACCCAAAAGGTTATGCCTAAATCAATGTGGGAAAAGTCATAGACTCCACATGCAGCAAAGGGGAAAATGAGAAAGGACAACTGTATGTGGAAATGGGCTTGGAAAGTATTTTTAATCAAAGGTAACTTGTGAGCTGGACATGCATGAGTGAGAGCTGATCAAGTGGACGCAGGGGAATAATGAGACAAACATTGTAGTCTAAGAGAAGCTTGAAAAATTCTGAGCAAACAAGTCATAGAGAAACTTCAACTCCCTATGCTGTCAAATGGGGAGAGAAAAATCTGTTGGTGACTTGCTGAAATCTCCTGGGCTCCGGACATTTTTTTGTGAGATTTATTTTATTTACTTGAAATCCATAGTTAGAGAATGAGGGAGAGACACAGAGAGCAATCCTCCATCTGCTCTTTCACCCCAAATGGCTGCAATGGTCAGTGCCGGGCCAGGCTGAAACTAGGAGCCAGGAGCTACTTCCACGTTTTCCACATGGGTGCAGGGGTATAAGCACTTGGGGCATCTTTTACTGCTTTCCCAGGTGCATTAGCAGAGAGCTGGATCAGAAGTGGAGCAGCTAGGATTCCAACTGAAGCCTATGTGGGATGCCAGCATCCTCACAACAATAGCCTAGTCTCTGACCATTTTGTTCCCCCTCCCCCCCGATTTCTATGTGCTTTCCCTGTTAATACAGAAAATGCTACCTTTTCACATCATGGGGAGAAAGGAAGCATCTAAAAACTTTCATGCCCTGGGCAGCCATTAGCTAATGCCCAGCTAATGACAGGATATGAAAGCGTTGGGCCTACTCAGTACAGAATTGAAGCATCGTGTATGCCCTAAGCTATCACTTCTCAGCCTTTTGGCTAAGATCAAGTGTGTATACCCTAAGCTGCCCTGCCTTTTCAATCTTGGCCCAAAATCATATCCTGGCTTGGTTTCTTCTGTCTTTAAAAAAATTAACTCAAACATTAATTCACTTTTTTAAAATGCAATTTTATTTATTTTTATGTTAAATTTCAAAATGTTTTAAGTATTATTTTTGATGGACAAAGGTAATTGCCTATATTGATGAAACACAATGTGATGTTTTGATATGTGTTTACAATGTGGAATGATTAAGTCATTTTGCCAAATCCATCACTTCTTATACTTACTCACACTTTTTTTGAATGGTCATGTTAGCAATTTTGTAATATAGAATGCATTATTTTAGTCGCCATTCTCTGCAATAGATCACTAAAATCAATTCCTCTTATTTCACCAAAACTTTCTACTCTTGATCAGTAGCTCCCCATTCACTCCAGCCTCTGAGATCATCATTCCCTACTTTATTCCTGATTGCTTCACCTGTTTCTCTTGGGAGCACCTCCTTAAATAAATTACCTGCATATTAATCCTTGATTCCAGATATGTCTCTAGGCAACCCATCCTCAGACAAAGGGAAACTACACCTGCCTTAAAAAGCTCCTAAAGTCATTTTCAGAATCAAATGAAATAAGGGATATGGGATTTTGCAAATGTAAAGTGCCAAACACAGCTAAAGTCTGATTTTTTATTAACAGTGATATTCTCACATTTTTAACAATAGATAATGAGGGTAGCAGTGATACTTATTGAAGTCATCAGGATGAATTCATTTCTTACAAAGAATTACCCTGAATGCTTGTGTGTATGGCCATTCTCATTTTACTGAATTTATCTAGACCAAGGGTGAACTTCTCGAGGAAATTGTAGAATACCTGGGAAACACTCAAAAAGAGGAAACTGAAAACTACTCTTTGAGAGAATAATATAAATGATTTACTATTTTTTATGGCTGAATACATTCCTTAATTTATGTGTCTGGTAATACTGATTTTATTAACTTCATTTTTTTTTTTACGTTAGTAAAGGGGGAAGAATTTATATCATGTGACTTCTACAGCTTTTGACCTCTTGCTTCTGAACCTACCATCTTTTAGTGGTGAGCACTTTGTTGGGCTCATCAATATATCAATATGTGCACTGTGATTTGAGTATAATGCTTAGGCCTATTTGAGTGATCAAGTACCAAGGACTCCGTAATTATTAAAACTCAATCCCTTTGTCAATAAGGTGTTTAAATTACTGTGATCCACATTCCTTCACATATTCAAGAATGTCTGTGTGCATGTCTGTGTGTGTGCATGTGTTTTACGTAGTAACTACATACATAGCAGCCAGGATGTTTATCACCTCTAAGTGTGCTTATCTTGAGTCCAAGCAAGTATCTCAGGCAGGAAGGCTTAATATACATATCATTATTATGGAAATGCACACACTATATTGACAAAAATATCTTTCTCCCCATGGAAGCTTTCACTGACTACTAGTGGTGGTAGTAATAACAATAGCAATCTTTCTGTGGCACCCACAATTATGCATATCATTCTTCCACAGGGCATGAATGAGGGTTTATACAAAGAAAAATATCAATACTCATCTCACAAATCTCAACCCTGCAAGCACCCCATAGATGGCAGAGGTGCCCCTCTGAACCCAGACACTTTTGAAGTCCTATGTTGACTGCTATCCATGTGTAGCAGCTACTGTTTCCAGTAAACTGGTGAATGGGACCGGCGCAGAAACAGTCGTCTGATTTCCATAAATGAGAATCATCAAGCCAGTGACTTCAGTACATTGAAATTTGTGTGCTCTTCTTTCCAATGTCTTGTACAGTGTGTGGCTCAAAATGCTGGTAATCCATTTTTACACATGCAGAGCTCTATAAAAGTCTAATAGGTATGGTTTAAGTTACTTTTCAGACTTTATAATTTATCCATATCCTGAAATTGATTTTTGTTGTTGATTGGCTGGTTTTTGGTAGGATTAAGTTGTAGGAAAAGGAATAGGTTTTCCACAAATATTTTTTTGAGAGGAAAAGTACCTTGGGAAATGAAATTGTGATCTATGATTCAGAGAATAGTTCAATAATCACTGAAAGCCACTCTCTTAGAATGAATCATTGGTTTATTACTTATGTACAGCAAAATAAGAGAAACAAATTCTGTAGGTCTTCCTTCTAGGGTGAGCAACAAACACTGACATTCACCTCCCCACATCTCATCACTGCCCAACTGTAGTCAGAGTGGAGCCAGCAGTAGAGACCATGGGATAAGGAGCCAAGACCTGGACAGGAAGGACTTCTATTTCTAGCTACCATAGACACCAGCAGGGTTGTGGGGAAGTGGAGAGCCAGGTGGTGTAGGGTGCACACTGGAGGAAGGAAATCCCTTCTTATTCTTGGGAAAACTGGGCAAAGAAAACTGAAATTAATAAAATCATGCAAAAAAATGCTTCAATCTTTCCAAACTTTTGATGAGTGCAATTTCCTTGTGTTATCGTTCTCTTAGCCCAATTTTGTTCAGTTGAATGACTACAGATATGCTTTATATAGCTCTTCCAGGTTTAAAACAAAGGATTTCAATGTTAGATACTCCTCTTACAGCAGCACTAATATTTTGCATCAATTGTTTCAGAATTATGATTCTTCATATTTTTAAAATTTGAGGGGCCAGCACTCTGGCACAGTAGGTTAATCCTCTGCCTTCAACACTGGCATGCCATATGGGTGCCAGTTCTAGTCCTGGCTGCTCCACTTCTGATCCAGCTTGCTGCTATGACCTGGGAAAGCGGTGAGACAGCCCAAGTCTTTGGGCCCCTGTGCCCATGTGGGAGACGAGTAAGAAGCTTCTGGCTCCTGGCTTCAGGTCGGCTCAGCTCCAGCCATTGTAGCCATTTGGGGAGTAAACCAGCAGATGGAGGACCTTTCTCTGTTTCTCTCTCTCACTGTCTGTAACTCTACCTCTCAAATAAATAAATAAAATTATTCTAAAGAAATTAAGAAGCTCAGAGACAGACAGACAGACACACATACACACACACACACACACACACAGAGAGAGAGAGAGAGAGAGAGAGAGAGAGCTGCCATCTATCTATCCATGTGTTTACTACTCAAATGCTCACAATGGCCAGGTAGGAGTTGAAGTTGGGAGCTGGAAACTCAATCCAGATCCCCTACATGGGTTAGCTAGGATCTGATTACTTAAATCATCAGTGCTACCTCCCAGGGCCTGCACAAGCAGGCAAATGGAATCAGGAGCAGAGCCTGGGCTTACACCAAGGGACAATTTGTGATTCAGTCATTCTAGCTGGTGACTTACCCACTAGAAGAAATGCCTGCTCCTGTTCTCAATATGAATAAACACCAAAGGCAAAGCAGGCTGGTCCAATCTAAGGGAGGCCATATGGGGTGATAAAGAGATGAAGTGCTACTTAAAGATATAGAAACTTGGGGGAACCACAAGGGTTAGGAGGGGGGAGAGAGAAAGAGAGAGCGAGAGTAAGCAATGCTCCAAACTTCTTTGGGAAAACACTATTGTTTTTATTGGTGATCATGATGATGTTAGGGGATTTTTGTTGGCTTGTTTTTAGTTTTTTAAAAGGATTTATTTATTTGAAAGAGTTGAGGGAGGGAGAGAGAGAGAGAGAGAGAGAGAGAGAGAGAGAGAGAGAGACATAGATCTCCATCTGCTGGTTTCAATCCCCAAATGGCTGCAACAGCCAGGGCTGAGCCAGGCTGAAACCAGGAGCCAGGAGCTTCATCTGAATCTCCCATATGGGTGGCAGGAGCCCAAGAACTTGGGCCATGTTCTGCTGCTTTCCCAGGCAAATTAGTAAGGAGTTGGATCAGAAGTGGAGCAGCAGGGACATGAACCAGTGCCCATATTGGATGCCAGGGTTGCAGATGGTGGCTTAACAGGCTATGCCACACTGCCAGTCTGGATGTTAGGTTTTGGAGCAATCTCCAGAAGTAATACTCTGGGACAAAGCCTTTGACACATTGTAAATCTAGCTGTTTTATAAATCCCATGACATCATTCTTGGAAATGATCTGATTAACACTGAAACTGAAACAAAAGTAGTAAGAGTGTATTATGCATGGTGGGGCTCTCTTTTCTTTCTGAACTTCCATGTAATAGTGAATAATATAGAATTATTTATTCTGAATGCTTCCTGTCTGTCACAGGCTTAGCTGTTCCCTCAAAATTTAAATGTTGTGCTCCTAAATCCTAGTACTTTGGAATGACACTGCATTTGGATACAAGGTCCTTAAAGAGGCAATTAAGGTAAAATGAGATCATGTGAATGAGTGCTAATACAATATGCAAGGCCTTCTTATAAGAAGAGGATGTTAAGACACACACATGTAGACAAGGAATATCATGCGCAGATGTGGATATCAACTGGTCATTTAACAACCAAGGAGATAGGACTTAGAGGAATCAGCCCTGCCAACACCTTCACCTTGGCCTGCCAGCCTTCAGAGCTGTGATAAAATGCAATTCTGCTGTTTAAGCCACCAAGTCTATGGTACTTTGCTATAGAAACCCTAGAAAATGAGTACACCTTCCCTTCCATAGACCTCATCCATCTGTCTCACAGCCTGCTAGAGCTAATGTCACAAGTGTTTTTGGATCTCAGAGCATCCTTTCATGAACTTTTACCTCTCAACTTCTTCACCTTGCCCTACCACCTGCTTCATCCTCAAGGAAGTTTCTCCCTCCTCCACTCCCAAGTGGGAAACTTAGAAACTTGGGTGTGATTTACAGTTTTCAGAAATGGGATTTTCCTCCCTGCCTCTGGTCAAATTACTTACTACTTTAGCATTAGCTCACTTACCTCTTAACTTGAAAAAATAACACTCAAGAGTTGCCAGGTTAAGTGAGAAAATCTATGCTGTGTCCATCAGTGGCCAGCACAAATTGGGATCTCAAATAGTGATCTTTGCTCCCTCTTTCTGGTGACACTTCCTCCTTTCCAAAAATGTTAGAAGGGGAAGGGGACAAAGCCTTGACCTGGATCCCCGCCCCTCTGGTCCTCATCTCTACCTTGTTGTCTTGGACTCAAGGACAAACCTGCATCTTAGGGCATCTTCAGCTCCTATCTCATCTGTCCCCAGTGGTGAGATTCTCATTGGATTTTACACTGAAGTGTTGATTGTGTGATGAGGATATTCTCATCTGCCGTATTATAACATGCTCAACTTTTTAGACTCTTTTGACTTTAATTCGTGGTATTGCTTGCAGCCAAACTACTACACCAAGCATGCCCATTTCCACAAAACACATTCCTTATGTCTCCCCCAAGCCTTTCCCCTTCTTCTGAGGTTTCATAGAAAACAAAGTTAAATCTTCTTGGTTGTAGATTGAAACCTACAGCGTGTCTTGTGTACAGAACAATGCCTCTACTCCATCCTCCTTTACTAACACTTAACTTATGCTATAGTTTGCGTGTGGTTTGTCCTCACCATACTCATGTTGAAGCTTGGTTCCCAGTGTAAGGATGTAGAGAGGGAGTGGGGCCTTTAAGTGCTAATTGGGTGATGGGGGCACCACCCTCATGAGGGGAGTAATACAATTATCACAACAGGGGGTTAGTTGTCCTGAAAGTGGTTGCTATAAAGCAGGACTTCTCTTCTGTCCTCTGTCTCTACTGTGCATTCCCACCTGCCCTTCCATTTTTCCACTATACAGGGAGCAGAATGAGGCCCTCACCAGAAGCTGAGCAAATGCCAGTGCCACCATACCCATGGACTTCCAGAACCAGGAGCCAAATGAACCTTTTTTTTTTTTTGCAAATTACTCATCCAACAGTTTTTGTTTGATTGTTTGTTTGTTTGTTTTGTGATGGCTACAGAAAATGGACCAGTGCAACATATTCAACAGATCCCATAGTTAATGTCTACATCCAGACTCCCCACTACTACAATGTAATCTCTATAAGATTTTTGTTTTCCTTTCTGGGTTTCCTCACCATCTTCCATATCTAGAAGACTGCCTGGTACACAGCAGGCACTCCAGGCATCTCTGTTGAAAGAAAGAATAAATGAATATTCCCTTCCTGTTCCTGTGGATTTTCAGCTCTCATCAAAACAACAAGCAAACAAAAAGCCCTATGCCTTCCTTCAATATTTTACTCAGACTTCTCACCAAAGCTGCCTTGCAAGTCCCCACTATTTCATTGTATTTCCTTCTAGCATATACTTCTTTTGAACTTTATTTTTTTTTACAAAATATGTAGACATAGTTCCCTTATTAAGCAAAAGTCATATAGAAAATTAGCACTCCCTCCATCTCCCTGTTTCCTCTTCTCACTCTTTACCCTGTTCCCAGTGCCAGCTTTCTATCTTCTTGTTTCCTGGCATTTCGTTTCATACTTTCTGTAATGTGTTTACGCTGGTGCTAATGAGACGACTGTTTGTTTTCTCCCTGTAACAAAGTCAGTACAGAAATGGACAGTGGATTTTAGAAAGTTTTGTAGCAATTGACATGATTCCTGATTGTGATTGCTTTCTTGAAATTCATTTTTTTTTAATTTTTACAAAAGTAAAAGCAAAACAGAACTGAGCCCTTCATGGAAAGTCCAAGAAGAGGGTAGCAGGCAATTACCCTAGCAGACAAGGCACTTGCACCCCATTATTTGAGTACCTGAGTTTGATTGCCTGCTCTGGATCCTGATTCTAGCTTCCTGCCAATGCAAACCTAGGAGGTATCAGCTGATAGCTCATATAGTTGGATCTCTGCTTCCCATGTGACAACCTGTACTGAGTTCGTTGGTCCTGGTTTTGGTCCAGCCAAGTTCTAACCATTGTGGACATTTGGGTAATGAACCAGTAGGTGGGAGCTCTTTCTCTGTCTTTCTCTCTTCCTCCCTCTCTCTCTCTATGTATGTATGTCTACCTCTCAAATAAAATAATTTTTTAAAAGAGAACATCCAAGGCACACTATTTTTTCCTGCTGTGCAGTTGTACTGGGATCTGCCTGCTGCATCATTCTGGAAGCCCCACTTCACCTTTAGCTCCAACTCCAGCTCTGGAACACTTGGCTTTTCTCATTTTACCCTTTTTGGGATCAGGTTGAGGGGAATATTCCTTGGTAGCTTCCTGAGAAAAGCAGCAGGAGGATGAGAGGTAAACCATTTTTAGATATTATCAGTCAGTATCTCAATATAAGACACACATGAGTGATTATTCCAGTACAAAAATTATTTTCAGTAAGAATTGATAATATTGCTCCACTATCTTCTAGTATCCACCATCCTAAGAATATAATGCCATTCTTATTTCCAAAAGTTAGTTTGTGATATCTAATTTTTTTTCTCCTTGGAAACATCCAGAGATTTTCTTTATCTCCAATGTTCTGAAATTTTGTGAGTCAGGACTAGTTTCTATCACTTCTAGATAATCATCTTTTATTATTTAATCAGTAAATTTCCAATGTTTTACCTTCTCTTTTTTCCACTAAAACTCCTTTTAGTCAAATACTGAAGAGATTGGATTGATGTTTTATCTTTTATAGATTCTTTTCTTTTTTCTTTTAAAAGATTTATTTATTTATTTATTTGAAAGACAGAGTTACATAGAGAGAAAGGGAGAGGCAGAGAGAGAGAGAGGTCTTCCATCTGCTGGTTCACTCCCCAATTAGCCAAAACAGCTGGAGCTGTGCCAATCCAAAGCCAGGAGCCAGGAGCCAGGAGCTTCTTCCAGGTCTCCCACGTGGGTTCAGGGGCCAAGGACTTGGACCATCTTATACTGCTTTCCCAGGCCATAGCAGAGAGCTGGATCAGAAGTGGAGCAGCCGGGACTTGAACCAGCGCCTTTATGGGATGCCGGTGCAGCAGGCGGAGGCTTTATCTTCTAAGCCACAGTGCTGGCCTCAATTTTTTTCCTCACATTATCCATTCATTATTTTGTTCTCTGTGCTGACTGTGAAGGCTGGGATGGGAACAATCACCCCTCACATAGACTTCCAGACAATTCCACTTAGTGTTGTGATTCCAGTTCTAGGACTCAGCAGACTTTATGAGCTGGATTGTTTTATCACAGTGTTACTCTCTGCAAAGATTCTCATCTCAGTTTCTTGCCCTTGCCATTTTCTACTCCCTTATTTGCTTTACATGTTTTAGCTCAAGGTAACAGATGTCTCTAGTTTTACTGAATTTGCAGATTCTGTTTCATGTTCTCCTTGTTGCATTGAGGTAAATTTTCTGAGCTGAAAATGCAAAAATGTGTTTTTATAGGATCTTAAATCCAGAAGTCCTTTCCCTCTATTTTATTTGTATTCAAACCAATATACATCTTCTCCAAGGAGGTTTCTTCAAAGACTGATTTTCTCTATACTTCCGTATTTTATGTGCCACTGTTTATATTTACATGTGCACATATATAAATGCACTTTTATGTTAAAAACATGTAAAATGATTTTATATAGTTCTGGACTAGTCTGTCTATAATTTAACATTCAAGCTCCTTGATTGCAGAGATAAACCAAACCAAAGAATAAACCAAAAAGCAGACAAGCTGTCTGCATACAGCATCCTGTGTTGTGCAGTTATCCAAAGGGGAATAATGCTAGTAATGGGAAAGTGATTTTTTCAAATCTCCCAACTTACTTGTACAAGTAAGATATTTCTAAATATCTCTGCCCACCCCAGTAGAAATATTTCCTTATTTGGCAGATCTTCAGGAAACTAATATGCAGAATAATTCTCTAGAAGGATGTAAAATTAAATGTAGTAAATAAAAATTGTTTTAAAAAATCCACTTCTTTTGAGAAAAAGGAGGTCACTGAGCATTTACAGAGCTAAGAAAAATGCACAAATTGTCACCAGATGCTTTTAACTGGTTAGAGTCCATCAACTGCATACTCCACTGTAGCAGAGCATTTGAGGAGGTACTTTTGGTCCTTCCAGTCACCAGGAAGCCTGCAAACAAAAGACAGAGCTAATGAAGAAATCCTTTTTTGGTGGCCCAAGTGGTATTAAGTATAGCTCTTAACAGCGTTCCTGCCTGCTAGATGCATAGTTGGGAGCCGGGTTTGAAGAAAAAATTCTTGGTCCATTGGTTTATTGCCATTTTGGCAAAGATTACTTACATTCAGAAATCCAAGGGTTGTTTCTTGAAATTTTGTGTTGTTATGATTAGTTCTTATTTCCTTCGTGTTGAACTGACTGCTCTTGCATATGGAACATTATGTCGCCTGATGATACATCACTAAACTTACTAACTTATGAATCTCTCTTCTCTACTACACTATAAGACTACTGAGAGGAAGAATCATGTCTTAGGATTCTTGCATCATAGACTAAGAATGAAATGATCACTTAATAAATCTGTGTTGTGCAAATAAGGGAGAATTGTCCCAAAGATATTTATTTACAAGAATACTTCTTTATTCAGAAGGTAAACTTACAAATTAAAGGTTATGGCCAAATTGACTTTCATGCAGACTGTGGCCTTTAGGATTGCTGTTTCTTAGTCATTGTTTTACAAAATTCAGTAAGGTAATTTACAAGAATAGCCCTTTGACTTCTCAAGTGCATAATAGCCACTGTAGTTTATGATTTTTTCATTTTCCCTCAAGGCACCTGGATGTTTCTGCTTCCCTAGTGTTAAAATCATCAGGTTCCTATCAACTTGTAACTGTGACTCTTTGAAATGAACCTACCATTTTAATAATAATGAATACTAGGGGCTGGCACTGTGGTACAGCAGGTTAATCCTCCACCTGCGGCACGGGCATCCCATATCGGCCCCAGTTCTAGTCCTGGCTGCTCCTCTTCCCATCCAGCTCTCTATTGTGACCTGGGAAAGCAGTGGAAGATGGCCCAAGTGCTTGGGCCCCTGCACCCACATGGGAGACCGAAAAGAAGCACCCGGTTCCTGGCTTCGGATCAGCGCAACTCCAGCTGTTGCAGCCATCTGGGGAGTGAACCAACAGAAGGAAGACTCTTCTCTCTGTCTCTCCCTCTCACTGTCTGTAACTCTACCTCTCAAATAAATAAATAAATTCTTTAAAAAATAATAAGAAGAATGAAGACTGAAGAAATGCAATATCCATACATAATGGAATACTCAGAAATAAAATGAATGGAAGACTTGAATATGTGACTCAGGTTTTTGGTCACTTTCTCACATTTGGCTGTACTTGTGTGAGGCATGTGTTCAAACATAATATGAAGTTATGTTCTTTGTGATATTTTCTTTTCCCATGAAAAATTTTACAAACGTACTTTAGTAAGCGTGCAATGTATACCGAAATCAAATTCTGGCCCTACTGCCAAAAAGCTTGGCGAATGCTTCTTCACACAGATGCACATGTTCACACATACATACCTGACTGATCTCTCATCTACCCACAAATTACATTGCTTCTTCTGTGTAGACTGTGGTTTCCAAGACAGCAGAAAACTCCTCTAACAACGAAAGCACACATGTTGATTTCCATTTCCACATGCCAAATTCTAACCACTTTCTCTGGTCATAGGACTGCGTTTCCCATCTGAAAGGCAAGATCAGAATGAAGTCCTCATAGTAGAAAAAAAAAAATTTAAATGCATCAGCATAGTTAGATGCTATCAATGAGAAAATTTTTAAGAACACACTTGAGAGAGGTTGATCCGCATCGTTTGGGTAGAGGGTTTCATGTAGATAAAACACAAAAGGACTTCATAAAATTTGTAGAAAATGTAACTAAAAGATAAATTTATTTTGGAACAAAAAATTTGAAATCCATGCCACACAAGGGATTTTCAGAGTTCAAGAAAAATGTGTATAATGAAAAAACAATGCATGAATTTCACAATGTAAACTTTTCTTTTAATTCTCTTTTCTACAAACTTTCTGAAGTGCCCTAGAATCAGTCATGACTGCCATAAAGACAGTAGTGATGGTGAGGAAAGATTTGTCCTTCTTCTACTCCTAAAGTATCTTGGCGATCTAATCCTCAGTGTTTCTTTGTAGATGAGTTTGTGAAATATGATCTCCACCTTCCCATCTTCCATTCACTGCATCATCCCCTTGAAATCAGCACCTGTGTCTTAGACTTTTTCTTTCAAGGCCGTTCAAGTCCTTCTAGATGCCAAGTCCAGTGGTCATTTGTTGATCCTTATACTCTTGTTGATCTTCCTTCCAGCCAGCCTCTCTCTTCTCCTTTTTCCAGCAAACTATTTTTTGTGTGTTGTCTTTCATCTCAAAGTTCCCTCTCATTCTCTTCTGTGGGGTTTTCTGCAGCCAATGCTTTCATTGTGGTTCTATTCTCACCCATTTTCTCTGCTAATTCTACATGTCTCTTTAGCTAATGGTCCCTAAACCTACATGCACACTAAGACTGCCTGAGGTCTATTTGTCCTAGTGGATAAAATATCTGCTCCTATAAAGGAGTATCTGGGTTTCATTCCCTACACTTGACACCAGCTTCTTGCTAATGCAGGAAGTAATGATGGCTCAAGTCACTAAATTCCTGCCACCCTACATGAGAGATTTGGATTACATTTCTGCTTCCTAGCTTTAGCTTAGCCCAGCCCTGTTGCAGGCATGTGGAGAAGGGGCCAGATGAGTCTCTGCCTGTCAAATAAATAATTAAAAGTTCCAAAGTCCAGGCCAGAGGGCAGCCCCATATGAAGAAATGGGATGTAGTTGTAAGTGTATTCTGAAGTTTTTCTAGGATATTTCAATATGCAGATTCATTTGGGAAATGATTGCCCTAGTATGGTTAAGATTGGACAACACCTGATATGTTAGGCTTGTACCTTGTCCAGGATTAATCACATCTGTGATACATACACTCAGACCTCTGTATCTATAGATTCCACATCTATGAATTCAAGTAACTGTGAAGGAAAACATGTATATGCTTTTCTGTTGTTCCTTAAACAATACAGTATAATAACTATTTACTGTGCATTTATACTGTATTTGGGTAATACAAAATAATGTAGAGATGATTCCAAGTACACAGGAGTATGTGTATATTTTATATGAAGACACTACACAACTTTATACAGGATACTTAAGGCTTAAGCATCTATGGATTTAAGTATCTCTGGGGATCCTGGAACCGCTCCTCTGTGGATACCAAAGGATGACTGTACTAAGTTTGAATATAAAATTAGAAGTGTTACCAAGACATTGAAAGCTTTCATAGTCTGGGCTCTGCCCATCTCCTAAGCTTAATATCATGCCAGTCCATGATCCTGCTTGAACACCTCAGGTACATCTCTGCTCCTCTGCCTGGTACAGCCCACTTTACCTGCCCAATTCCAATTTGTCCTTCAACACACAGCCCAGATATTTCCCTAATGCTGCCTCCTTTCACAACATGGTGAGCTTTGCTGATCACTGCTTTTACCTCACTTATATCTTTTTATCTGCTTTTCTTGGAACAGATCAGATCTTACTTGAGAACAGAGTGTTTACATTTTTATTTCTCTACCCATATTATAGAGACTGTTGACCAACTGCATGGTGGGTGTTTGATGAAAGAAGAATAGGATGTTTGGAGATTTTTTTTAATTTTTTTTTATTAAACTTTTATTTAATGAATATAAATTTCCAAAGTATAGCTTATGGGTTACAATGGCTTCCCCCCTCCCATAACTTCCCTCCCGCCCGCAACCCTCCCCTTTCCCGCTCCCTTTCCCCTTCCATTCATGTAAAGATTCATTTTCAATTCTCTTTGTATACAGAAGATCAGTTTAGTATATATTAGGTAAAGATTTCAACATTTTGCCCATATAGCAACATAAAGTGAAAAAACTACCATTGGATTACTAATTATAGCATTAAATAGCAATGTACAGCACATTAAAGACAGAGATCCTACATAATTTTTTTTTAAAATTAATTAATTTTCTATGCCATTTCCATTTTAACACCAGGTTGTTTTTTTTTTTTCATTTCCAATTCTCTTTATATACAGAAGATCACTTCAGTATATAATTAGTAAAGACCTCATCAGTTTGTGCCCACACAGAAACGCAAAGTATAAAAATACTGTTTCAGTACTAGTTATAGCATCACTTGGCTTTAGACGACACATTAGGGACAGATCCCACATGGGGTGAGGTGTAGGTACACAGTGACTCCTGTTGCTGATTTAACAATTTGACACTCCTGTTCATGGTGTCAGTAATCTCCCTAGGCTCTAGTCATGAGTTGCCAGGGCTATGGAAGCCTTTAGAGTTCGCTGACTTTGATCTTATTCCGATAGGGTCACAGTCAAAGTGGAAGTTCTCTCCTCCCTTCGGAGAAGGGTACCTCCTTCTTTGATGGCCCCGTTCTTTCCACTGGGATCTCACTCACAGAGATCATTCATTTAGGTCTTTTTTTTTTTTTCCATGATATCTTGGCTTTCCATGCCTGCTATACTCTCATGGGCTCTTCAGCCAGATCTGAATGCCTTGAGGGTTGATTCTGAGGCCAGAGTGTTGTTTAGGACATCTGCCATCCTATGAGTCTGCTGTGTATCCCACTTCCCATGTTGGATCTTTCTCTCCCTTTTTGATTCTATCAGTTAGTATTAGCAGATACTTGTCTTGTTTGTGTGATCTCTTTGACTCTTAGACCTATCAGAGCTATCAATTGTGAGCTGAAATTGATCACTTGGACTAGTGCGATGGCATTGGTACATGCCATCTTGATGGGATTGTGTTGGAATCCCCTGGCACATTTCTAACTCCACCATTTGCGGCCAGTCCGATTGAGCATGTTCCAAATTGTTCATCTCCTCCCTCTCTTTTTCCACTCTTAGATTTAACAGGGATCACTTTTCAGTTAAAATTTAAACACCTAAGAATAATTGTGTGTTAATTACTGAGTTCAACCAATAGTACTAGAACAACAACAACAACAACAAATACTAAAAAGGATAAAGTATTACATTGTACATCTAAAGTCAGGACAAGAGCTGATCTGGTCATTGTTGCTTATAGTGTCCATTTCACTTAACAGGTTTCCCCTTTGGCGCTCAGTTTTCACCGATCAGGGAAAACAAATGATATTTTTCTCTTTGGGATTGGCTTAATTCACTCAGCATGATGTTTTCCCGATTCCTCCATCTTGTTGCAAATGACTGGGTTTCGTTGTTTCTTACTGCTGTATAGTATTCTATGGAGTACATGTCCCATAATTTCTTTATCCAGTCTACTGTTGATGGGCATTTGGGTTGGTTCCAGGTCTTAGCTATTGTGAATTGAGCTGCAATAAACATTAATGTGCAGATGGCTTTTTTATTTGCCAAATTAATTTCCTTTGGGTAAATTCCAAGGAGTGGGATGGCTGGGTTGTATGGTAGGGTTATGTTCAGGTTTCTGAGGAATCTCCAGACAGACTTCCATAGTGGCTTAACCAGTTTGCATTCCCACCAACAGTGTGTTAGTGTCCCTTTTTCCCCACATCCTCTCCAGCATCTGTTGTTGGTAGATTTCTGAATGTGAGCCATCCTCACCGGGGTGAGATGGAACCTCATTGTGGTTTTGATTTGCATTTCTCTGATTGCTAGTGATCTTGAACATTTTTTCATGTGCCTGTTGGCCATTTGGATTTCCTCTTTCGAAAAATGTCTATTGAGGTCCTTGGCCCATCTATTCAGTGGGTTGTTTGTTTTGTTGTTGTGGATTTTCTTGATTTCTTTGTAGATTCTGGTTATCAATCCTTTATCTGTAGTATAGTTTGCGAATATTTTTTCCCATTCTGTTGGTTGCCTCTTCACTTTCCTGACTGTTTCTTTTGAAGTACAGAAACTTCTCAATTTGATGCAATCCCAAATGTTAATTTTGGTTTTGACTGCCTGTGCTTCTGGGGTCTTTTCCAAGAAGTCTTTGCCTGTGCCTATATCTTGCAGGGTTTCTCCAATGCTCTCTAATAATTTGATGGTTTCGGGTCATAGATTTAAGTCTTTAATCCATGTTGAGTGAATTTTTGTGTAAGGTGATAGGTATGGGTCTTGCTTCAAGCTTCTGCATGTGGAAATCCAATTTTCCCAGCACCATTTATTGAATAGACTGTCCTTATTCCAGGGATTAGATTTGGATCTTTGGTCAAATATAAGTTGGCTGTAGATGTTTGGATTGATTTCTGGTGTTTCTATTCTGTTCCATTGGTCTATCCATCTGTTTCTGTACCAGTACCATGCTGTTTTGATAACAACTGCCCTGTATTATGTCCTAAAATCAGGTATTGTGATGTCTTGTTTGGAGATTTTTGATTGAAGTTGTGTTCAGAAAGATTTTGCTCAGGTTTATTTCTTCAGAGGCAGAGGAAGACCGCAGAGGTTTCCTCCATGTGCCAGGGTGTTCTTAGCCTTCTCCTGCTCTACTCTTGTGCTAGTTGCAAGTAGAGCATCTGGAAACACAGTCCAGGTGTGGGCCCAAACTTTATGACACTTGGGAATTACCTTGGACTCTGTTTTCAGCAACTAAAATTTCAGCAAAAGCTATTGAATCATTAAGCAGCTGTTTTAACAGCTGGGCATCACAAAGAGTCATACGCTAGCAAGAAGCTTGGACAACTTTGGAGTTGGGAAGGGATAAAGGGTACATATTAGTGTCTGATCACTTCCCAGGGAAATGTAAGAGGTTTTGGTATTAAAAAAAAATAATTCTGAGTAAGATCAAAAGTTTGAACTATTCCTTCAACTATGCAGTTCTCCAAAGTTAATCTCCAGATAATGCTTTGCAAATTGACATGAAATCTAACATTCAAAAAAGTGGATTAGCATCTCTCTCTTTTGCATACTGTATTTTGGAATCATAAGAAAACACTAAAAGTCATCATAATTAAAATATGCACTTCCTGATATCAGTGACAGTATATAATAGTTGAGTGGCATGGGGGTTATGAGCACCCTTCCATTTGCACTTTGTAAGCCTCTTTCTTTCACTTGTTATTTTAATCTTACTTAAAGTATACAAATTTCATGTATTTCATACATACAGATTCAGGAATATAGTGATACTTTCCACCCTACCTCCCCTACCATCCACACTTCCACCCTTCTTCGTCCCTCTCCTATTCCCACTCTCAACTTTTACAAAGATCTACTTTCAGTTTACTCTACACTCATAAGGTTAACTCTACACAAAGTAATGAGTTCAACAATAGTATGAAGGGAAAAAAAAACTGTTTCTCAACAGTCAAAACAAGTGTTGTAAACCATCATTGAAGCTCAAAATGCCCGTTTCACTCCTATACATTTCCTTTTAGGTACTATATTAGATACAACAGATGAGGGAAAGCATCGTATTTGTCTTTTTAAGACTGGCTTATTTCACTAAATATAGTGGTTTTCAGTTGCACCCATTGTGTTGCAAACAACAAAATTCATTTTTTTTAACCACTGGATAGTGTTCCATTGTATATATATATGTTTCTTTGTCCAGTCATCAGTTGATGGACATCTGGGTTGATTCCACATCTTAATTATTGTGAATTTTGCTGCAATAAACATGGGGATATAGATCATTCTTTCCTATGCTGATTTCCTTTCCTTTGGGTAAATTCCCAAGAATGGGATGGCTGGGTCATATGGTACATCTATATTCAGATTTCTGAGGTATCTCCACACTATCTCCCACAATGGCTGCAAGAGTTTAGATTCCCACCAACAGTGGATTAGGTATTTTTTTCAAAAGAGGAAATTCAAATGGCCCGCAGACACATGAAAAAATGCTCAGGATCACTAGCCATCAGAGAAATGCAAATCAAGACCACAAGGAGGTTTCACCTCACTGCAGTTAGAATGGCTTACAAACAGTAATCAATAAACAATAAATGCTGGTGAAGATTGGAGGAAAAGATACCCTAATCCACTTTAGGCCTCTTTTAATGCTTTTAACATAATTGCCATTTTCTTGGTGAGTTGTAAGCATTCCACCACAGAATACTGGGTATCAAAGCACTGAAATGTAAGTCTCTTTTCCAATTATTTAGCAAAACAAATATAAACAAAGAATAAGAAAGAATGACATCATTTCCCAACTGTCCTGTAATTCTGCAAAGATGCATTTTCCAGATTTAACTGTGGCACTGTTCTCTAAGAAACTCCACAGCCATCTCTGATGGCAGGCACTCTCCCCCAATCTTTCACTATCAGCTCATCATCTGTCATACTGCCAATGCAGCTTGTCTTGTGGTTCCAAGTCTTTTCCTACCAACAGTGATAGACAGTAATAAATACATAATAATTTCAGTTGTCCTAAATTAATTTCATGTAGTCATGCTCAAAGGTAAAACTAGAGTATATCATTATTCCTGAGGCATTTATTGGACAGGGTTGTGGTTAAGTAACATACACTGTGATTGGAGCAGGTTTCATGGAACTTGTGACCTGGGCAGGTACACAGAGCTGTGCTCTCAGAGGGGCTGTGTGATTGTTTTAATGCTCTACTGCTGCCCTCTTGAAATTCTTCATTTTTTGAGCAAGGTTTCCCACATTTCCATTTTGTCAGGGCCCTGCACATTAAGTAGCTACTAATTAATCCCCGCTTAGCATTTTCTAATGGTTGAAATGTCCTGAAGCCAATTACAAAGTCATTGTTGCTGGGGAGTAGAAGCTGTGGATGGTCTGTTGCTATCCGGGTATCAGTTGACTGGAGAAAACATGAGCCCATCCACCTTGCCTCTGATAACCGAATTCCTCACAGGCTATTGTAGCTATAGATGAGTTTCTTCTATTGTTTGCATTACAGTGTCCTTTCTTTTTCTGTGCTTGTTGTTTTATTCCCTGACAAGATCTTTGCCTGGGCACCTTCCTCCCTCCCCAGCGATTATCGGTGTTTGCACAGGAATGGTTACTTCTCAAGCAAATTCCTATAACTCCAAAACACTACAAACATCGCCAAAAGTGCCAGTCTCTGACTGCAGGTTTGAGGCTCACATGCTAGAATAAAAGGAGAAGTTAGTCATCCTTCTGCAGAGTCAGGTCGGAATGATGAAGGTATGGTTCAGGGGGACTAAGTAATGTTGTAATGTCAAGGTAGATTGACAGACTGTCAGAGTTATTGGATGTGCTTATTCACATTTTAATGCTTCCTCTCAAAAAAATTCAAACTATAGTCTGGGATGTAGTACAATAGGTAAAGCCACTACCTATGACGCCAGCATTCCATATGGGTGTCAATGCATGTCCTGGCTGCTCCACTTTAATGCAGCTCCCTGCTCATGGCCTGGGAAAAGCAGCAGAAAATGGCCCAAGTGTTTGGGCCCCTGCCACCCACGTGAGAGACCCAGGTACATTTACTAGCTCCTGGCTTCAGCCTGTCCCAGAGCTGGCCATTGCAACCATCTGGGGAGTGAACCAGCAGACAGAAGATCTGTCTCTCTGTAATTCTCTCTTTCTCTCTCTCTCTGTTTCTCTCTCTTTTGCACCTCCCCTGTAACTCTGACTTTCAAATAAATAAATAGATAAATATTTTCAAAAAATATTCAACCTAATCTACTAGACCGTAGTTAGCTTCTGACATAGATTCATTAAAGCTCTAGCCTTTCCTCTGAATTTGTATCGATATGGTAGAAATTCAAGGGTACTTCAGAAAGTTTGCAGTAAATGAAATTAATTTTACTGCAATAATATTTTTAATGATACTCATAGTTTTTCATAAAACATTCTTATGTTTTATGAAAAAAATAAACTCATACTTTTAATTTCATTTTCTATGAATTTTTCAGACTACCTTCATGGAGGAGCAATTGGAATGTGGATCCTTAGATGGAACATCAGGGAAAGACATATGAGCTTTTTGCAGCTGAGACTTTTACTGAATTTTCATTGAGACTGAAACAGGAGTTTAGATAATAGACACTGAGCCAATGCTTTGGAGAATCATTTCAACTCACATTGGTGTTAGAATGGAAGGCAAGTTCATCATACATCTTATCATCTTGTTTCTTTTTTTTTTTTGATAGATAATTTTTTTTAAACTTTTATTTAATGAATATAAATTTCCAGTGTACAGCTTATGGATTACAATGGCTTCCCTCTCCCATAACTTCCCTCCCACCCACAACCCTCCCCTCTCCCACTCCCTCTCCCCTTCCATTTGCATCAAGATTCATTTTCAATTCTCTTTATATACAGAAGATCAATTTAGTATAAAGATTTCAACAGTTTGCACTCACATAGAAACACAAAGTGAAACATGCTGTTTGAGTACTAGTTATAGCATTAAATCACAATGTACAGCACATTAAGGACAGAGATCCCGCATGAGGAGCAACTGCACAGTGGCTCCTGTTGTTGATCCAACAAATTGACACTCTAGTTTATGGCGCCAGTAACCATCCTAGGCTGTCGTCATGAGTTGCCAAGGCTATGGAAGCCTTCCAAGTTTGCCGACTCTGATCATATTTAGACAAGGTCATAAAAGACAGAGTGAGGATAGTAACCAATGATCCTAAGAGTGGCATTTACCAGGTTTGAACAATTATACAGCATTAAGTGGGGAAGAGGACCATCAGTACACACAGGTTGGGAGTAGAGCCATTGGTGGTAGAGTAGAGGTTATGATTACAAAGGAATGAGGCCCAAGTGCACTAGACAGGGCCAAGAACAAAGGACAGAGTCATTATTAGAGGAGCTAAGAAAGGTGCTGTCTAAGCTACAAGTAATTTTTCTGATTGAGAGGCAAATAGAACCTGATAGAAGGGGCTTGATAATAATCTGGTGGGCTTTAGGCTTTGTAAATTCAGAGGCCCAGGCCTATCTATCTCTTCACATGGGGTATATCCTAAGGGAGGTGTGAACCTCCTAGGCGAAGGCACTCTGTTGACTTTCATTCCTTGGCTGGCCTGGGAGGAGAGCTGGCCAGGTAAAGGCAGGTGGCATCTCTAACAAGAAATTTACAGTTCTGCCTGCAATGTTGCTGACCCTACTTGACCATCCCCTCAGCTGCAGTGGTCACTTTGGAAGTTGGGCTGAGTGAAGGGCTTTTCAGCTTAGAGCCAATAAGATCTGTGGCTCTGACCTGGGCATCCTTCGATTCCAGGGCAGGTCCATTTCCAGTGATCCAACTCTTGGCAGAGCTGCCAGGGCTCTTCACAAGCTGACTTCTGCTGAAGCCCAGGCTTACCACATTGAAAGCCACTGCAGTGGACTGGCCTGTTGGGTCTCCTTGAGGGCAGATCACTGTACAGATCAGCCATTAATAGGCCTGCCACCCATTGCTTCTGATGCCTAGCTTTCTTTTCCTCCTGGTTTGTGTTAAAGCAGACCAGAGGATGCAAGTCAAGGGAGTGCCCAAGTCCCATCTCTAATCTTCGGTGGCCTGAACTACAAGTCTATAGTCACAGGCATGTTCTGTAGTAGTTTTTCTAAGGTAGACAATGCCCATGAGGAAAATTATATTCTCACTTAAAAACTTTCTTTCCCTTTGGTCTGAAAGGGAGGTTTTTTCTACTTACTGTATACTTCGCTGATAGCGAAGTGAATCTAGCTATGAGATTATTATTTAAGTTCTTATTTTGGCTATGCTATTACAGAAAAATGTTAGCCATCTCTTTTATAAGGTCTAAAGATTAAATTGTGTGTCCTACAGATTCCTTCATAATAGAATTAGTTTCCTACCTTGAAGAGAATAGAGAAATGAAAGGACAAGTTGGGCTTAGAATAGAGAAATGAGGGAGCAAGTCCTAGATCGCTTGCTGACAATAGCAATATCACATGAATACTTAGCAAACCGTTTCAACCATTAGATAACAACGTAAGAAAATATTTACCAGAAGCTCCAATGCCTTCTATAAATTTTAAGAATCATGTATTTGAAAACACCTCTTAAATATCTAACATGGTGTAGTTTGTTTAGCCAGTAAACTTAAGCACAACCATACAAAATGTTTTTAGTTTCTTTCCACCAACATGTTTAAAACATATGATACACAGATTCAGGTCACACAAATTAAAATGTATCTTTGATTGATTTTAGCAGCTTAAATTTATGGACAATCTTATCTATAAGCCATTTAAAATAAAACTCTTAATAAAATTTCCCCATGTGGACATACAATATGTACACACATATAACATAGCATAATAGACCAATATAGCAATTTTAATAATAGCTTTTAAAATCTTTAACTCTTTTTGTAGATTGCCAATGGATTTGATTTGCTTTTTCTTTTTAGTAACCTCAGTTAACCATACTTTCTCTCAGTTGGTACTGTTAATACATTATTGGCTTCATCTGTTTACAGAGCCATCCCAAAGTACTGAATACAATAAAAGTGGCTGGAAAAAGTCCATATGAACCTATAGGAGGACAGCTAAACACAGAACCAACAACGCTTTAGTTTTATGAGCAGCGCATCATATATAACTATGGATGACAAAAGACTTTAAGTCGCCATGTTTAAAATTATAAACTCATCAACCAACAAGAGGCACTTGCTTACTTCACAGTATTTTTGAAAGCACCTGTAGGATTTTACAAGTATTTAACCCTTTAGGCCTCTGGGGCTTTCTCATTAAGATAACTATCATGTCTAGTAACACAAGATCATTAGACTTTTTAATTCTCAAACATTTGTATTAATAGCATTTTCCCTTATAGAAAGTTAAAGTCTGGTACCACATCACATCTTGACAGTCCTTCTAATATAATCCAAATAGCCTGATTAGTTGGTGTCTCTATAAGATGAGAGACATAGGTCCTTCGATTTTTTCAGTTGGGCCCAAACTGGAAAAACCAAAGTCCAGGATTTACTGGGAATTTTAGAGACCAGATTGTTTGAAACTTTGATTTTTTAAATGCCTGTCAAGAATGCCAAGAAGGCTCAAAATCCAAAATATCTGGTTGAAATAAGATTCCTTAAAATCATGACATAACATAGACCCAATTTGATCATTGTTACAAGGTGATTATTCAAATCTTTGAAAATAAGCACATATTTAAATAACCCATAGCTCTTAATAAAAATTCAGCTGTTTTTGAACAATTAGAATTTAACAGACATCAAGAGAACAAAATAGATTACTTTAACACATTGATTTAACAGAGCATCAGAGTTTAATTCTACGTCAAAGAGAAATTGAGCTTCCTGTGATCTTTTGCTGTGAGGTTTCCTTCCTTTACCTTCTTTCATATTGATGACCATGTTTCTGTGTTTCTTTGTGTAACACATCTTTAAGCATCTTTTGCAGGGCAGGATGAGTGGCAACAAATTCTTTCAGTTTCTGTTTGCTATGAAAAGTCTTAATTTCACCTTCATTCACAAATGAGAGCTTTGCAGGATATAGTATTCTGGGCTGGCAGTTTTTCTCTCTTAGTACCTGGGCTATGTCTCGCCATTCCCTTCTAGCTTGTAGGGTTTCTGATGAGAAGTCTGCTGTGAGTCTAATTGGAGATCCTCTGAGAGTAATCTGACGTTTCTCTCTTGCACATTTTAGGATCTTTTCTTTCTGTTTCACTGTGGTGAGTTTGATTACAACATGTCGTGGTGAGGATCTCTTTTGGTCATGTTTATTAGGGGTTCTATAAGCTTCCTGTACTAAGATGTCTCTGTCCTTCTCCAAACCTGGGAAATTTTCTGCTAGTATCTCACTGAAAATGCCTTCTAATCCTTTCTCCCTCTCCATGCCTTCAGGAACTCCTAGAACCCGAATGTTGGGTTTTGTAATAGTATCCTGTAGATTCCCGACAATATTTTTAGATTTCTAATTTCTTCTTCTTTTCTTTGGTTTGCCTGTTTCCTTTCCTGTTCTCTGTCTTCTAATTCCAATATTCTCTCTTCTGCTTCGCCCATTCTGTTTTTAAGGCTCTCTAATGTGTTTGTCATTTGATCTATTGAATTCTTCATTTCATTGTGATTTCTCGTCACTATCACAGTTTGTTGTTCCACTAGTTGTTTCATTTCATTTTGATTCCTCCTTAAGATTTCACTTTCATGAGAGAGATTTTCTATCTTGTCCATGAAGGATTTCTGTAGTTCAAGAATTTGTTTTTGAGAACTTCTTAATGTTCTTATCAATTTTTTGAGATCCGCTTCTTGCATTGCTTCGATCTCCTCATCTTCATAATCTTGAATTGGGGTGTCTTTTTCATTTGGGGGCGTCATAGTGTCTTCCTTGTTCTTGTTAGCTTGGTTTTTGCGTTTGTTGTTTGATCATCTTGTTTCAAGTGATGTGTGAAACTAGTCTAAACTTCAAAATATATGTAACTTTGAAGCTACATATTTTCAAAATCATCTTTCTTTTGCTATAAGTCTTATCAGATTGATATCGCAAGAGACTCAGGCCTCCTTTTTACCCATAGCAACTCAGAGAAAACTGTTTCCATGAGTCTTTTTTCTTCACAATGGAAGAAGAAAAATATTAAGGGTAAGTAACAATGATCAGTATTAGTGTTTAAAAAATAATGTCCGGTGCCGTGGCTCAATAGGCTAATCCTCTGCCCTGCGGCGCCAGCACGCTGGGTTCTAGTCCCGATCGGGGCACCGATCCTGTCCCGGTTGCCCCTCTTCCAGGCCAGCTCTCTGCTGTGGCCGGTAGTGCAGTGGAGGATGGCCCAAGTGCTTGGGCCCTCTACCCCATGGGAGACCAGGATAAGTGCCTGGCTCCTGGCTTTGGATCAGTGCAGTGCACCTGCTGCAGCGCGCCGGCTGCGGCGGCCATTAGAGGGTGAACCAATGGCAATGGAAGACCTTTCTCTTTGTCTCTCTCTCTCACTGTCCACTCTGCCTGTCAAAAAAAATGCATCCTTTATATATTGTTTTAAAAGTTTTGTTTTTGGCCTGGCCCTGTGGTATAGCAGGCTAAGCATCTTCCTGCAGCACCAGCATTCCATCTTGGTGCCGGTTCAAGTCTGGCTGCTCTTCTTCTCATCCAGCTCTCTGCTATGGCCTGGGAAAGCAGTGGAAGATGGCCCAAGTGCTTAGGAGACCCGGAAGAAGCTCTTGACTTCTGGCTCTGGATCAGCTCACCTCTGGTCACTGCATTGCGGCCATTTAGGGAGTGAACCAGCAGATGGAAGGCCTCTTTCTCTGTCTTTACCTCTCTTTATTTATACCTCTCAAATAAAAATCTTAAAAATAAACTCAATAGAACCTTCTTAAAAATAAAAGGTTTGTTTTAAATATAAATAACTGGTAAATATTTGTTAAATATGAATGAGTTGGTGATGTAGACACTCATTGTTCGCAAGAAGAGGAAGGAATATGGTACTCAAATGTGCAAGATGGCAAAGATCTCTCAAGACAATTGTGAAGAATGAATGTTCTCATCATCTACCAAAAATTACTACATCAGACGTTTCTGCCAAGGGGTCTAAGTGTCCTGTTATGGCTTGGATGTGATTTGCTCCCCCATAGTTCATGGTCCTCAGTAGTGTGGTGTTGACGGTTGACGGAACCTTTAAGAGATGGGATTTAGTGTGAAGCAATTAGGTCATTGGGGATACTGCCCTCAGAAGGGATTCATGTTGATCTTGTGATAGTGGGCTGCTATAAAATGAAGCCACTCCTTTCAACTGGACCCTTCTGCATAGGATTGCTTCCTGTTTCTCTTTGATTTTATGGCTTAGCCAAGGGAGTTCTTACCAGAAGTGGAATCAATGGAGCTATATGATCTTGGAATTTCAGTCTCCAAAACTGTGAGCTAAATAAATATCTTTTATTATTATTGTTATTATTATTATTATTTTAACTTTTATGTAATGAATATAAATTTCCAAAATACAGCTTATGGATTACAATGGCTTCCCCCCACCATAACGTCCCTCTCACCCGCAACCCTCCCCTTTCCCGCTCCCTCTCCCTTTTCATTCACATCAAGATCCATTTTCAATTCTCTTTATATACAGAAGATGAGTTTAGTATATATTAAGTAAAGATTTCAATAGTTTGCACCCACACAGAAACACAAAGTGAAAAATACTGTTGGAGTACTAGTTATAGCATTAAATCACAATGTACAGCACATTAAGGACAGAGATCCTACATAAGGCAGAAGTGCACAGTGACTTCTGTTGTTGACTTAATAAATTGACACTCTTGTTTATGGCATCAGTAATCACCCTAGGCTCTTGTCATGAGTTGCCAAGGCTATGGAAGCCTTTTGAGTTCACCAACTCTGATCAGACAAGGTCATAGTGAAAGTGGAAGTTCTCTCCTCCCTTCAGAGGAAGGTACCTCCTTCTTTGATGACCTGTTCTTTCCACTGAGATCTCACTCACAGAGATCTTTCATTTAGATCATTTTTTTGGCCAGAGTGTCTTGCTTTCCATGCCTGAAATACTCTCATGGGCTTTTCAGCCAGATCTGAATACCTTAAGGGCTGATTCTGAGGCCAGAGTGCTGTTTAGGACATCCACCATTCTATGAGTCTGCTGTGTATCCCGCTTCCCATGTTGGATCGTTCTCTCCCTTTTTTGTTCTATCGGTTAGTATTTTCAGACACTAGTCTTGTTTATGTGATCCCTTTGACTTTGAAATGCAGAATTACAGAGAGTGCAAGAGTGAGCGTGAGAGTGAGAGCGAGAGCGAGAGCGAGAGCGAGAGCGAGAGCGAGAGAGAGAGAGAGAGAGAGAGAGATTGCAGCTCCTGGTTCACTCCCCAAATGGCCATGCAAGCCACAGCTGGACCAGACTGAATCCAGGAGTCAGGAGCTTCTTTGGGTCTCCCACATTGGTGCAGGGGCCAAAGGACCTGCCCGATCACGTGCTGCTTTCTCAGGTGCATTAGCAAGGAGCTGGATCAGAAGTGGAGCAGCTGGGACGCTTACCTGTGTCCATATGAGATGCTGGTGCTGCACACAGCAGTTTAACCTGCCGTGTCACAGTGCTGGCCCCAAACTCTTTTCTTTGTAAAATACCCAGCCTTGGGGATTTTGTTGTAGCAACAGAAATAGGACTAATACAGACTTGAAGCTGAAATAAGATATCCCTGCCATTCTTATGGCCAGGCTAATGTGAGAAAGCTTGCCTTAGGCAATGGTTTTCAGTGACCCATCAGAAATAACCAGAAGGCTTGTTAAAACTGGATTCTTATTTAGGTGTTTGGGGAGTGGCCTGAGAATCTGCACTTCTGACAAGTCTCCTAGTGACATCAGATATGCTGGTTGCAGGAACCACATATTGAAAACACATTTCACTGGTTTTTAGAGTCTTCTGTGATATCTGCTGTTAAAATATGCAAGATGCAGGTGGTGCAATACCTAGGCAGTGTGTGATTCCTCTCCAGTCCCACCTTTTTCTATCCCAACTTCTTCATAACCAGCCGTAAAAAGAAACAGCTTGTCATATGGTAGATCCCCAGCTTGAAACTTGAGACTTGATGTCTTAAATGGTAAAGATACTCTCAGAAAAAGTATAGCATCTCCTGTCTGAGTCCCAGAACACATGGAAAAAATATTATTTTAAGGATAAGAGCTGATTGGTTGTCACCTTTGGGTGCAGAAATAACAGGTGGAGAGGACATGAACAGCCTCATAAGCTCTTAAATTTAGCCTTCGGAAGCTTTTGTTATAGTCAGCATCAGCCACTCCTAATATTTTCTCCCAGAGTGGAACAGGGATGTGGACTCTATTTCCTAGTCTGAATGTGTTGTTTGGGTACTATTTCCCCCGGAGTGAGTAGAAAGGGAGATATGAATTTTTATTTCTCTTTGAATAGATTTACTGAATTAAAGATTGGCAGTTCCTGTGCAAGTAAGTTGTGTAAGTTTGTGTGTGTGCATGTGTGTGTATGTGTGTGTGTGAATGAGAGAGAGAGAGCGAGCTTATAGAGGCAGAGTCATATGTGTGTCATCTTGTGTTGGAGGATGACAAGGGGATGTCAGCCTCACTAGCTAAGCCAGACACTATCAGTGTTAGCTACATCTTCCTTCCAAGTCTTGCTTTTCCTCTGTGATCATTAAGTTCACTTATAGCTGTCTTTTTCTGATTCAGGTCCCTTTCATCTAAGTATTTAGCCAGTATTACCACTGACTCTGCATTTAAGAGCCCAACCCTATCTCCAAGTTGTCTCCATACTCCTTGCCCTTACTAAATGCCAGCTCTTAATTCTTAAATAAAAATGTGAGTGGTGTTAAAAGAAACAAACAAAAAATGTGTGGTGCATTTCTAAACATTCTTTTCATAGTTTGACTTTGAGATCCGTTTCTAATTGACTTACCAAAAATTCAATTTCAATAGCTGCAAATGTGCTTTCAATGGGAAAAGAAAAAAGCCAAAAAGCAGTGAGACAAATATTTTGCTGAGGCATCATTTTTGTCCTGCAATTATTCTGGAAGCTAAACAGATGTTTCTTGTCCAAATATAGAATGACCTGCATAACTTACTTGCAGCTCTTTGAGTCTTTAATGTGACAATTTGCAAGAAAAGGCAGTAGCACATATAAAGTAAATTATAAAAACCGCAGAAAAAAGGGGAAGCACCTTCTTTGCTGGAAACCAATTCTCAATTTTGCTTTATCTGAGAGTGTTTTCATTTCTTTTTCATTTGTGAAGGTTGTTTTTCCCAGATATAGTGTTGCAGCTGGCAGTTCTTTCACTTCCTGAAAATTGCTGTGCTACTTGCTTTCGGCTTCCATGGTTTCTGATGAGAAATTTGCTGTGATTTGAATCGGTGTTCTTTGAAGAATGTGTAATTTCTCTGGATGCTTTCAAAGTTTACGTTTGTCTTTAGTTTGCAGAAGTTTAATTGCAATATTTCTTAGGATGAATCTCTTTGGATTTATCCTATTTGGTTTATCTAAAATTATTACATGTGTAAGTCTGTTATCTTGTATGAAATTTGCAAAGTTTTCAGTCATTTTTTTTTAATGTACTGTTCAGGCTCAATCTCTTTCTCCTCTCATTCTGGGACTGAGATAATATCAATTTTAACTCTTTTGTTATTTCCATTCTGGTCCTTACCACTTCACTCAGTTTTATTTGGACTATTTTCTCCCTGTTGCATAGATATCATAAAGGTCTATGAGGGAAATTTAAGTGATTTGTGGAAAAATTGAATGAAAATATAAACTCATTGTAATGTAAAAAATTTAAATCCTTACATAAGTTTTTCAGTGTACACATTTTCTATGAACTGTTTGAAATTCTCTTGTATTGATCTGTCTTCAAATTCACTGTTCTATTTTCTGTCATATCCACTTTACGACTGAGCTCATTTAGTGAAGTTTTTGTTATTATTGTTGTTTTATATTTTTAGTTCTATAATCTCCAGTTGGTTCCATTTTATAATTCACATTTCTTTGTAGAGATTTTCTACTATTTCCATTTGTTTCAAGAGAATGTATAAATACTTCTGGAAGCATTTTTATGAAAGATGTAAAAACCTTTCCTTGGTGCCAGTGTTGTGACACATCAAGTTAAGCCATGCCTGAGACATCAGCATCCCACATGGGCACCAGTTCATGCCCAATTGCTCTACTTCTGATCCAGTTCCCTGCTAATGCACTTGGGAAAGCAGCAGAAGATGACCTGAGTGCCTGGGTCCCAGTCACCAACCTGGGAGAACCAGATGAAGCTCCTGGCTCCTGGCTTCATCCAGGCCCAGTCCTTGCTGCTATGGCCATTGTGGGAGTGAACCAGCAGATGGATGCTCTCTCTCTCTCTCTCTTTCTCCCCCTCTCTTTCTCTTTCTCCCTCTCTTTCTTTCTCTCTCACTTTGCCTTTTAAAATAAATAAATAAATAAATAAATAAATAATTTTTTAAATGAAAGCCTTGTCATATATTTCCAGCATCTGATTCATCTTAGGGTCTTTTTATTGCCTTTGCTCATTCAAACAGATTTTTCCTGATTTTTTGTGTGACATATGATTCCAATATATCTTAAACATTCTGTATATTAATTTATGACACTTTGGGTCCTATTTCATCTCTTCTAACAGAGAGTACCACTGTTGATGCAAGGCCCCAGGACCAATTCAGGGATAACAGTTCAGCTTCCTGCTTGTCCCACTGACAGCACCCAGCTAAAATGGGGCATGGAATTGCCTTGCCTAATTTCCAGCAATGATGTGAGATACAACTAAGCTTCTCCCTGTGTCCCACTAGCACCTTCCTGGTGAAACTGGAGCATTAACTCACACCATACTCCTAGCGAGAGGATATTGGAGGGTCAACTGTCATTGTTTTAGGGCTGTGAGATGGAACTAAGACCCTGGTTGGCCCCACTGATGCCAAAAGAGGAGCGTGAAGAGTACTAACCAGCCTTGCTTCTAACTTCCTCCTTCTGCCTCAATGTCTGGTGAGGCTCAGACTCACACGGGGCCCTGTTGAGTACCAGATGGGTAGGCTGGGGATGTCATGATGATTAGTCATCACTTAGACCGCCTTGTTTCATTTCCTTCAGCTTAGTGGTGGCTCCTACTGACACTAGGAAAATCAAAGCACAGCCTGCTTCTTCTAGGTGAAGATTGGAAGATTTTCTAGTGTCCTATAGACTTACTACTCTGGTAGGGAAATGAGACTGCTGTCACTTGTGTTTAAAGGGTTGATGTGAAAGATCAGCTCCCAGTTATGCCTGCCTTACACCACCAATTAGAGGATTAGAATATGCCTTCTGGTCCAACAGGAGTGGGGATTGTGTGTGGAAGATTAGCTTCTCACTAGGTCTGGTGAAAAGGGTGGGGATTCCCACTGGTGTTTTACTGGGGTAGGGTGAGTATAGTTTTAGTTTGCTCTGGCTGCTGTAACAATTACCACAAACAGGATAGCTTGAACAACAGAAATAGATTTTCTCACTTTTCTGAAGGCTTGGAATTTCAAGATCCAGTTTTGGTTTGTTTGATTTATGATAGGAAGCATCTTCCTGGCTTATGGATGGTTCCATTCTAACTGTATCTTCACATAACCTTTCTTCTGTGCACTTGTTGGGGAGGGGAGAGGAGAAAATGCGAAAATACACTGAAAAAGTGGTTATCTGCAAACCATTAAAGGAAACCTCACTGGAAACCAAACCTCGCCTTTTCGTACACTGACAGGGAACTCATGGTCTCCAAAGCCCCCTCCAGTTCTAGCCCTCAAAAATTCTGTTATGCATGCCATTCTGTGGGTAGGGCTTTTGGCTGTTTGTTTTGTACTGCTTACAAAACAAACTGACTTTTCTGACATTTTTAGTTGAGTGTAATAATATGAAGAAAACATAGCCTAGCTATCACTTTACAGGTTAAATGCAACTAACAATGTACAGTGGCTTTCAACCATGACTATAATACAATCAGCTGGAAGCCTGAATTACCTACAAATTCAGGCAATAGAATGACTTCTAAAATATTCTGAGTTAACAGATCTTGCATTGGACCCTGGAACTTGTAAATTTTAGAAGCTACTCAGTTGATTCAGAAGCGCAACAAGAGTTGGAACCCTGGTAAAGATCATGCTTAATTCTGCATGGCTTTAAAAAATTTATTTACCTTTTTATATTCATATGAATGCTGATAGGCAAGTGCTGAATCATGGCACCTGAGTAAAGTTAAGTGATAGAACATTTTGTTCTTCAGTTCTATTGCTGGGACTCTTCCTTATATGTGTTTGAAATTATAAATCAGATTCTATTGCACTTTTTAGATTTATTTTACTCATCTTAAAGGTGGGTTTACAGAAAATGAGAGACAGAAAGAGAGAGAGAACTCTTCCACCTGCTGGTTCACTCCCCAAATTGCCAAAATTTTAGGGGCTGGTCCAGGCTAAAGCCAAGAGCTCATAATTCCATCTGGTCTCTCATATAGGTTGCAGGGGTCCAAACATTTGAGCCATCTTTTGCTACTTACCCAGGCACATCAGCAGGCAGCTGGGGCAGAAGTGGAGCATCTGGAGCTCAAACCAGCACTCATATGGGATGCCAGTGTCACAGGTGGCAGCTTAACCCACTGTGCCACTAAGCCAGCCCCTCAGATTTGTAAAATTCAAAATACACATTCCATGTCTGTAATAACACAGTCCAATACACTTTACAGGTATTTTATATCAGTAGCTGTAGTAAACATGGTTTATTTATTTCTAGTATTATTGAGATTTTTTTAAGAGAAAACAAATTGTTCTATATCCCTCATTAGGCCATTAAAATGGTTGTTTATTTAGTATTTGAATCCTAAATTTAAACTTACTAGACTGCATAAGGTGTTGGTTGAAAAATAATAACATTAAAATGATACTTGAGTTGGCAAACTGAATGATCTTTTTAATGCTTTGTTTCTTCTTTCTATTTCTCTTTCTAAAGAAATAAATGTCAAAATATAATTGAGGTCTACGTAGTAATGCGTGTTCATGATAACCCTGGATATTTACACAAAATCCTATCATCCAAAAAGATGAAATGGGGCATTTTCTGTCTCTTTTCTAACAGAACATAAATCATACATAGACATTTTGCCTAATAGTTTCCAATTTCAAGAGTAAGGGATATATTTCTAGGTGATCACCTGTAATATAGTTTGTTTCATACAGAAAAATAGATGAGACTTGAAGTCATGGCCATTTTTCACTGCCACAATATGATTATATTACATGATTTACATTTTCATGTTTTGTTGGAAACAAAGCAATTCCTCCTTAGAACTGGAAGCAGTTGGATTTGAGTGGACCAGTTTCCAGGAAAGGGCTGGCAAAGTCAAGGAAGGATTTAAGCAAAATGGGTCAAGAAATATATGTATGTGAAACTAGACACTGATTAAGGGAGTACTTCAAAAAACTTATAGAAACATGAAATTACAAGTGTATTTAGGTACAAAACAATAGAAATTCATGTATTTTTTTCATAATGTACATTTTCCATGAGCTTTTTAGGATCCTTTACATGCCTGGATTTCAAAAGCTTTCTGCAACAAAATAAATACATCTTGTAAATCCAATTTCCATGAACTTCTTCTTCATGTCCCTTCTACAATATTGGGGCTGAATCCATGCAAGAAACAGCTAAGCTAATTAGTCAGGGGCTAGAACTACAGACTGAGTGTAAGAAGTGGTCAGGAGCTAGGCAGGAATCAATGTGAGGGCTTCAGAACAGAATAGATCAGCCACTTGTGGGCCGATGAGGCATGGAGTCATGGCAGGCAGACCTGTACCAGGAAAGTGCTCTCATAGTGGGTAGCCAAAGCCAGCAAGAGATGAGAGCCGAACAGATTTCGCTGAGATAGACAAAGAATCTTGAATGGCCAGTGGAAGTTTCCTCAGGCTATCACAACACCCTTCTGACAGAAGCCTCCCTTCAAAATCTGACAACACTTCTATATGCTTGAGAAGCTTATCCCCCCAGAATCATAGTCACCCATTCAGAGAAACAGTGATGTCATAAAGCCCCAGTCTTCAGGTTTAGGAGGAATGATGAGGACATGGATAAGCAGTAGTGGGAAGAAGAAGAGAGGTTGGAGATGACTCATTTGTGTTCTTTTCAACTTCACTCTTCAGCCTCAACTCCCTTTAGAAAATTCTGCTTAAGTTTTTTGTTTAAACACTAATACTAGAAAAAAATGTTTCCCAGGATGCTGAGTTTCTTTCTTTTGCAAAGTGCCCATTTTTAAGAGATTCCTAAAAATCATTTTCCTTTCTTCATGTGCACTCAAGTTATTGGTTTGAAACCACATTCTAAAAGTTCTCAAGGATGATAACATTGAGTTATGGTCTTATTTGTTCCAAACCCAATTTTTGTGATTTTCTTCCACTTTTTCATTATCTTTCAAAAGTTGCAGATTAAATTTCCGTAAATCTCCGTGTTCCCCCTCTGCATCTGCATGGTGTGTTTGGCGAGGTCTTCATGGTTTGATCAAGATTGTTTAATGTGAACTCTGTCAATCTTGTAGTGTATGGTAATTCATAATCTTCCCCGTAGGCTTCTGGAAATAGTCCTTGTCGAATTTTTGTGGCCTTTCTAGCCTTCTGAAGTCTTTGCTCCATATGTACCATCTCAGGGATGTCTCAGGGCCTAACATGAAACACAGACTGACTGAAAACTCATGCACATGAGCCATTTCTGAGCAGTTACTTTCCTGGAGAATGTATGTGGGAAATAAGGAAAAGTTGACACCACAATAATAAAAACAGCATCCATCAACATTATACAAACAGATGTAAAAATGTGGAATTCACCTCATCTCATCCCAGCTACCCTGCTGTGTATAACCTTACCTCTCCCCATCTCTCCATCTTCTTACTCTTGGGAAGATAAACAGAATGCCTTCCTTGGTCTTATGCAGTGAAATATTCTCCTTCTCTCAAATCTTGGTCTTAGAACCAAAGGGTCCAACTTCACGCTAGGGCAAGAGGCTCCTCCTCAGAGAAAGTTTGATACAATCTACTTACACGGGTGAGTAATTTTGTACTGATAGAAATACTTACTAAAACAGATCCAGAAATCGTTATAAAATGTAACTTACTCTGCCAGAGCTCTCAGAAATATCCTATCTAAAATTCTTATTTCAAATTCTAGCTTAGTACCATATTTTAATTTGTTTAGGTCACTTCACTGTTTTGCTCATCAGTTGATATGCACCAATGATGAGTCTTGTTTTAAGGGCCATTTTTTAAGAGATTTATTTTATGTATTTGAAAGAATGAGTTACAGAAAGTGAGGGGGAGAGAGACAGAGAGAGAGAGAGAGAGAGAAGAGAGAGAGAGAGAGAGAGAGAAGAGAGAGAGAGAGAGAAAGAGATTTTCCATTTACTCATTCACTCCCCAAATGGCTGCAACTACCAGAGCTGGGCCAGGCAGAAGCCAGGAACCTGGAGCTTCTGCATTTCCCACGTAGGTTCAGGGGACCAAGCAATTGGGCCGTCTTCCAGGTGCATTATCAGGGAGCTGGATTGGAAGTGGAGCAGCCAGGACCCAAACCAGTGCCCATATGGGGTGTCAGTGTCGCAGGCAAAGCTTTACCCACCATGCCCAACACCAGCACTTTTAAGGGCCACTTTTTTTTAAAAAATGGAGGTTTTTTTGTTTTGTTTTTTGTTTGTTTATTTGTTTGTTTTTGTTTTTGGACAGGCAGAGTGGATAGTGAGAGAGAGAGAGACAGAGAGAAAGGTCTTCCTTTTTGCCGTTGGTTCACCCTCCAGTGGCCGCCGCGGCCGGCGCATCTTGCTGATCTGAATCCAGGAGCCAGGTGCTTCTCCTGGTCTCCCATGCGGGTGCAGGGCCCAAGCACTTGGGCCATCCTCCACTTCACTCCCGGGCCATAGCAGAGAGCTGGCCTGGAAGAGGGGCAACCGGGATAGAATCCGGCGCCCCAACCGGGACTAGAACCTGGTGTGCTGGTGCCGCAAGGCGGAGGATTAGCCTGTTAAGCCACGGCACCGGCCAAGGTGGAGGTTTTTATATTTTATCAAATTACTGTGCTTGATATAAGAAGTAAAGAATTACAAAGCTGATTTGGTTAGATACTATATATGTGTTTACTGATTGAGTAGATTGACAAGTGTATTAGGATAATTATTTGATTCTACACACCAGCCTCAGAGCAGAGAGCATTTCACAAATATGAAATATTATAACTCCGCAGAATGCCACGAATGACATCTATCATGATACATGTGGCAGGGACAGGAGGGATCCAGGCTTTACTCAGTTCACCAATTCCAGTACTAGTCTCATCAGAAGCACCCTCAGAGATACACTTAGAAATAACATTTATCTACACATCCAGGTAACCCATGAGCCAGTCAAGTTGACAAAAATTTAACCATCAAGAGGGAAGAATAGGGAGGGAGCTCACTGATAGTCCAGGAAAAGATAGTTTAATAAAAGTGGAGATACCGTAGTCTCAGGGAAGAGTTAGGGAAAAAACTGCAGAGGGAACTCTTCCTGAATTAGAGGGACACTGTGGACCTACGTGGAGGGCACAGGCACCCATGGCTTGGGACCCCAACTGCCAAGTATATGCACCAGTGCTGGAAAGTGAGGTGAGGTGAAACCACAGTAGCCCAAGACACTGGTGGAAAAGTGGCAGGAAGAACTTAGAGTGAACAAGGCTTGACGCCCTATGGGGGAAAGTTCACCAGGCTAACTAGAGAGAGAAAAAATAAATACAAGGGACCAGTACAGACATGATTCTCTCCACTCACCTTACAAAGGCGAGCAAGACAATAGAGCAGGCGTCATTTTGGACATACATAACAGCTGTACTAGCTCAGGACTGTGCCCGCCCTCAGCCAAACAGAAAAAGCTGACTTTGATGGGAAGAAATAACAGGAGACTAAGACCTAGTGAATGTGTGGAGCTTATGAACTGGGACTGTGAAAAAAAATAAAACCTTTGGGTGTGTGGGAGAACTCACAGTGTGGCTGAGATGTGAGTAGTCTCCGTGGGAGACCCCACAAATTCAGACGGCTTTGGCTACCTGGTGAGAGACACTGCAGAGGAATCTGAGCTTACACTGAGGACTGCACAGATCCTTTGTGTGGTCCTTGGGACAGAGCAGACAAATATTATACCCACTGGGGCTAGCACTCAGGCACTGATTGCCATCTAGGAGATACAGAGAAGATTTACCATGCCAAACCTGGGTGTATCACCATTGGCACACCCTTAACCCTGAAGAACTGAACAGAGCTCTCCGGCCACACTCACTACAAGCCTCTAAAGATTCAGCAAAAGCAGACAGTCTAATCTAGAGTCATAGTATAATGAGAAAAGCCACCACAGCAGAGAAAAAAAAGAAGAAGAAACCAAAGAATATCTCCACAATGCCAAACAACAAATGCAGAAACCAAGGAAATAAGAACAAGGAAGACATCGTGATGCTCCCAAATGAACAAGACACTCCAATACAAGATTATGAAGATGATGAGATAGAAGAAATGCAAGATATGGATTTCAAAATGTTTAGGATAAGAATATTTAGAAGTTATCAAAAACAAGTGCAGGAACTACAGAAATCAATACAGGACTGGATAGAAAAATTTCTCTCCTGAAAATGAAATCTTAAAGAGGAATCAAAATGAAATGAGGAATTCAATAGAACAAATAAAAAACACATTAGAGAACTTTAAAAACAGAATCAGTGAGTTAGAACAGAGAATATTGGACTTAGAAGACAGAGCACAGGAAAGTATACAGTCAAACCAAAGAAAAGAAGAGGAAATTGGAAATCTAAAAAATATTGTCCAGCACCACAGCTCAATAAGCTAATCCTCTGCCTGCAGCGGCAGCACCCCAGGTCCTAGTCCTGGTTGGGATGCCGGATTCTGTCCCAGTTGCTCCTCTTCCAGTACAGCTCTCTGCTATGGCCCAGGAATGCAGTGGAGGATGGCCCAAGTGCTTGGGCCCTGCACCCACATGGGAGAGCAGGAGAAGCACCTGGCTCCTGGCTTTGGATCAGCGTGCTATGCCGGCTGCAGTGGCCACTTGGGGGTAAACCAATGGAAAAGGAAGACCTTTCTCTCTGTCTCTCTCTCTCACTGTCTACTCTGCCTGTCAAAAAAAAAAACAAAAGAAATATAAAAATATTGTTGAGATAGTATTAAAAAACCCAACATTTGGGTTCTAGGAGTTCCTGAAGTCATGGAGAGAGAAAAGGATTAGAAGGCCTTTTTGGTGAGATACTAGCAGAAAACTTCCCAGATTTGGAGAGAAAAAGAGACATCCAAGTATAGGAAGCACATAGAACCCACAATAAACATGACCAAAAGAGATCCTCACCATGACACATTGTAATCAAACTCATTACAGTGAAACATAAAGATGCTTGAAGATGAGTTACACACAGAAACACAGAAACATGGCTATCAATATGAAAGAAGGTAAAGGAAGAAAATCTCCCAATAAAAGATCACAGAAAGTTCAAAGCATATATTAGAAATATCTTAAATGACAGGGCAAAGTCACTACTTATCAATAGTCACATTGAATGTAAATGGCCTTAATTCTCAAGTTAAAAGACACAGACTGGCTGAATGGATTAAAAAACAAAACCCATCTATTTGCTGCTTACAAGAAGCACATCTTTCCAACAAAGATGCATGCAGACTGAAAATGAAAAGTTGGAAAAAAATATTCCATGCCAACAGAAACCAAAAAGAGCTAATGTAGCCATATTAATATCAGACAAAATAAACTTTAACACAAAAACTGTTAAGAGAGACAAATAGGGGCACTATATAATGATTAAGGGATCAATTCAACAGGAAGATATAACTATTATAAACGTATGTGCACCTAATTACAGGGCACTGGTTTGTTTAAAAGATATGTTAAGGAACTTAAAGGGAGACTTAGACTCCAATACAATAGTATCTGCGGACTTCAGTACTCTACTTTCAACAATAGACAGATCAACCAGTGAGAAGATCAACAAGAAAAAAACAGATTAATTGGCACTATAGCCCAAATAGATCTAACAGATATTTACAGAACTTTTCATCCTACACTTAAAGAATACACATTCTTCTCAGCAGTACGTGGAACCTACTCTGAGATTGACCACATACTAGGCCATAAAGCAAGTCTCAGTAAATTCAAAATAATTGTAATCATACCATGCAGCTTCTCAGACCACAAAGGAATGAAATTGGAAATTAGCAACTCGGGAATCCCTAGAGCACGTGCAAACACATGGAGATTGAACAACACGCTCATGAATGAACACTGGGTCACAGAAGAAATCAAAATAGAAATCAAAAACTTTCTGGAAGCAAATGAGGATAACAGCACAACATAACAAAATTTATGGGATAAAGCAAAAGCAGTGTTAAGAGGAAAGTTTATATCAATAGGTTCCTACATAAAGAAATTGGAAAGGCACCAAATAGATGAGCTATCAATGTATCTCAAGGATCTAGAAACACTGCAGCAAACCAGACTCAAATCTAGTAGGAGAAGATAAATAATTAAAGTCAGAAAAGAAATTAACAGGATTGAATCCAAAAAAAATTACAAAAGATCTGTCAAATGAGGAGCTGTTTTTTTGAAAAAATAAACAATATTGACAAACATTGGCCCAACTAACTAAACAAAGAAGAGAAAACACCCAAATCAATAAATTCAGAGATGAAAAAGGGAATGTAACAACAGACACCACAGGAATAAAAAGAGTCATCAGAAATTACTATAAAGAGTAGTATGCCAGCAAACAGGGAAATCTGTCAGAAATGGATAGATTCCTGAACACATACAACCTACTTAAATTGAACCATGAAGACATAGAAAACCTAAACAGACCCATAACTGAAACAGAAATTGAAACAGTAATAAAGGCCCTCCCAACAAAGAAAAGCCCAGGACTGGACGGATTCACTGTTGAATTCTATCAGATATTGAAAGAACTAACTCCAATTCTTCTCAAACTATTCAAAACAATCGAAAAAGAGGGAATCCTCCCAAATTCTTTCTATGAAGCCAGCATCACCTTAATTCCTAAACCTGAGAAAGATGCAGCATTGAAAGAGATTACAGACCAATATCCCTGATGAACATAGATGCAAAAATACTCAATAAAATTCTGGTCAGTAGAATCCAACAACACATCAGAAAGATTATCCACCCAGACCAATTGGGATTTATCCCTGGTATGAAGGGATGGTTCAACATTTGCAAATCAATCAATGTGATACACCACATTATAAACTGCAAAAGAAAAACCATATGATTACCTCAATAGATGCAGAGAAAGCATTCAATAATATACAATACCCTTTCATGATGAAAACTCTAAACAAATTGGGTATGGAAGGAACATTCCTCAATACAATCAAAGCAATATATGAAAAACCCACGACCAGCGCCCTATTGAATGGGGAAAAGTTGGAAGCATTTCCACTGAGATCTGGTACCAGACAGGGATGCCCACTCTCACCACTGCTATTCAGTGTAGTACTGGAAATTTTAGCCAGAGCCATTAGGTAAGAAAAAGAAATTAAAGGGATACAAATTGGGAAGGAAGAACTCAAACTATCCCTCTTTGCAGATGATATGATTATTTAGGGGATCCAAAGAACTCGACTAAGAGACTATTGGAACTCATCGAAGAGTTTGGCAAAGTAGCAGGATATAAAATCAGTGCACAAAAATCAAAAGGATTTGTATACACAGGCAATGCCATGGCTAAGAAAGAATTTCTAAGATCAATCCCAATCACAATAGCTACAAAAACAATCAAATACCTTGGAATAAACTTAACCAAGGATGTTAAAGATCTCTACGATGAAAACTACAAAACCTTAAAGAAAGAAATAGAAGAGGATACCAAAAAATGGAGAAATCTTCCATGCTCATGGATTGGAAGAATCAATATCATCAAAATGCCCATTCTCCCAAAAGCAATTTATAGATTCAGTGAGATACCAATCAAAATACCAAAGACATTCTTCGCAGATGCTGAAATTCATATGGATACACAGGAGATCTCGAATAGCTAAAGCAATCTTGTACAACAAAAACAAAGCCGGATGCATCACAATACCAGGTTTCAGGACATACTACAGGGCATTTGTAATCAAAACAGCATGGTACTAGTACAGAAACAGATGGATAGAGCAATGGAACAGAATAGAAACACCAGAAATCAATCCAAACATCTACAGTCAACTTATATTTGATCAAGAATATAAAACCAATCCCTGGAATAAGGACAGCCTATTCAATAAATGGTGCTGGGAAAACTGGATTGCAATCAGCGAAATGCAAAAACCACAATGAGGTTTCACCTCACCCCGGTTAGAATGGCTTACATACAGAAATATTCTATAGCCTTGGCCGCTCATGACAAGAGCCTCAGGTGATTAATGACAGCATAAATAAGAGTGTAAATTGTTAAATCAACAACAGGAGTCATGTCCACCTTGTTTTCCATGTAGGATCTCTGTCCTTAATGTGTTGTACTATGTGAATTAATGGTATAACTGGTACTCAAATAGTACTTTACATTTTGTGTTTCTGTGTAGGTGCAAACTGTTGAAATCTTTACTTAGTATATACTAAATTGATCTTCTGTATATAAAGATAATTGAAAATGAATCTTGATGTGAATGAGATGGGCGAGGGAGTGGGAGATTGGATGGTTGTGGATGGGGGGGAGTTTATGAGGGGAAAAGCCTCTATAATCCAAAAGTTGTACTTTGGAAATTTATATTTATTAAATGAAAGTTAAGAAAGAAAGAAAGGAAGGAAGGAGGGAAGGAAGGAAGGAAGGAAGGAAGAAAGGAAGGAAGGAAGGAAGGAAGAAGGAAGGAAGGAAGGAAGGAAGGAAGGAAGGAAGGAAGGAAGGAAGGAAGGAGAAAGAGAAAAAAAGAAAAAGAAAAATTTAACCATCATGACTTTGTTTTGTAGCCCTCATACCATATTTTCTCCACCTCCTTCAAAACTGTGAGCTACCAGAAGTGTTACTTTGGCTTTCTGAGATTTTTTTTTTTCAAATTATTTCTCATTTGAAGGGAGAAATTCTGTCTATCTATCTATCTATGTATCTATGTATCTATCTATCTATGTATCTATCTATCTACCTATCTATCTATCATGGAAATTTTCATGGTCAACACTTTGCAATGTCAGTAATAGTACCATCTTTTGAGTGTCCTGCCCTTTTCATTGGAGCTCATGCTTTGAATGCCATACTGAGCCATCCTTTGATCACTTTGGCCACAGATCATTTGATTTTTTTCCTCTCCCATGCCTCAAAATGGGGAGAATCATGTAAAAAAAAGCCGTTTTTCTTAGAAATATGGCAATTATTCAAGACATAAAATATACTTTATAGGAATAACATTTTTCAAAATGATATTACATATATGTATCCTTGGAAACACATCTTTTTTTCTGTCTTATACTTCTAGTCAAGATGAACAAACAGAGGATAAGTTACCCTCCCTCCTGAAATACTCAAAATAACCAGATGGAATGTACAAGAAATGATGGTTTTTCAGTATCCATCATGAAGATGATTCTGAAATTTTTTGCTGTGTTTTATTTTTTTTCAAGCGTGAATCCTGATTTAGAGTTATGGATTGAGCATGTGGCAATGCCTTGTTTTATAAATACATTGGAGAAATGTTTTGTTTCCTATTTATATACTTTCTTGTATTTCTCATTATACTACCTTTACATATTTCTCCTAGATATATATGCCAACTATTTTCATTATCTCTAATATTGTATTGAACATTCGCAGTGTTGGCTAGTTGGTGAAATCTAGTTGAAATATTATAGGATTAGAATAGCATTGCTTAGATAATCATTATAATTGTAAATGTACCATTAATAGGATGCTGAATAATGTCAGAAAAATTAATAAGCTGCATCGCATTCATTTCCACAAACAGGCAATCTCTTCTATAATTTAAAGTTTATGACATGATCTTGGAAGGATTTTAATGTGAGCTGCTTAGATAAAAACATCATCAAAATGCTGTCCTTAGTTACTTAAGCATAATTCCAGGGCACAATTATGTCCTCAAAACCTGATGTTTGGCATTCATAGACTTCCTCAAATGTCATTTATGATAAACTGAACAGAACTGAAATACACACAGAGTCATCCATCTTATTCATTCACTTCCAAAGTCAATTTAATTTTGTGTCTGGAGAAAAGCATTGTATTTTCCTTAGCTTTGCCTATGGCTGGGAGGTAGCCCATAAAACTCTGAGCTCTAAGGAAATCTTCTGTCATGCTTAACAGCAGCCTCGTGACCTCCTGAGCAGAGGAGGAATTATAGGCGTTAACACAAGCCCATAGTGTGAGGGGCGTTTATTTTTCAAGTGTCCCTAAAGGAAAGCATCCAATCCTGTAGACTGCCCTGGCATCAGCCCCTGCCTCCACCCCACTGTAAATGCTCATTAAGGGAGCTCCTCCCATGCCAGGCCACTGTGTAGGTGCAGCTGAGGCTGTAGAACCTTTATAACTTATAGTTAACATATCTGCTGGCTTTTATCTGCAGAGCAGGCACAAAAACAAAGTTCATGGAAACCAATAAACCCCAAATTAACAGGAACTTAATGAGCCAATTATATAGTTAAAGATGGTAAAGATCAACACTACTTTAATTTTTCCCCTTAAAGGGACAGATTTTCCCAGTGATTTGAAATACATAGTTTCAAGATGCATTGATCATCTTTGGAGGTCTTAAAGTGACACTTCCCTTTCACGTACTTACTTACATTGCTCTCTATTAATTTGTCTCTACTGAAACTGTTGCTCCGCCTTCCTATCTTTGGCTCCTTGGTTGCCCTCCCTCCTCATTTCTATGATTCTTCTCTATCAAAGTGTTTTTCTTTCTATGCTTGTGCTTCCATTTATCTCTTGATTAAATCACCAGGAGACGTTGTTGAACATCCCTAGAGTTGTCTGAGCTGGAGCAATGGAGAAAGTTCTCTCTTGACTATAAACAAATACTAATTTGAAGCTTCAGAAATATTTCCTCTGTGAGGCTCATTTTTGTTTTGCTTGTAGTATCATCTTTGGCAAATCAGTCCTAGAGACACAAATTATTTTTGTAAAATATTTCATGTATTTCTAACTCTTGTTGATACTGTAATATCAATTTGAATAATATCTAATTAAGTAGTGAAATGGCATCTTTAGTTATGATATCAGATCTTATATATATATAATTCTGATAGGTTTAATATTTTCCAAGTGTGGAACAAAGAATGATGTTCATCTACACCAATAATAAAGGGCCTTAGGACAAGGCCCAGCTGGGGGCCAGCACTGTGGCACAATGGGTTAAGCCTCCATCTGCAGTGCCAGCTTCCTTTATGGATACTGTTCCATGTCCTAACTGCTCTATTTTTGATCCAGCTCCCTGATAACATGCCTGGAAAATCAGTGGAAGATGACCCAAGTGTTTGGGGCCCTGTACCCACATGGGAGACCCAAATGAAGCTCCTGGCTTCTGGCTTCAGCCTGCCCTAGCACTGGCTGTCATGGCCATTTGGGGAATGAACCAGAGGTTGGAAGATTTCTCTCCCTTTGTCTCTCTTTCTCTCTCTCTCTGTAATTCTGACTTTCAAATAATAATTGAATAAATCTTAAAAAATGAAGAAAAAGAAAAAAAATTAATAAGAAAAAGAAAAAATGCTTTAAAATATAGGAAAAAGAAAGAGACCCATCTAGCTAGTTAACTTGCTTGTGTGATTGAATTAGATTGCCTTTCTTTGTGCTGTATCCACCAGGCACTACTTCCTGAAATAACTAGAAGCTTGGATGCCATCAACTGTGCAGAAATTTCATATACAAGCACCCAACTACCCAAACTTATTCTACAATAGACATCAGGTGATCACATACTATGCACCTACCCTGAGGTGAGGCTTACACTAAACAAGGTAATATTGGGCATGTGGGGACTTAAACCACTCCTAATTGAGTGACTAGTAAACATCTTCATAGTAGTCATAGTTAAGTAGATTTTTTTAAAAAAAAGATTTATTTATTTGAAGGAGTTACAAAGTTCCCTGTCCTAGGCAGTACTTCATGACACAGTTGCAGTGTGTTGGCACTCCTCATTCTGACCTTCCTCCTGAGGGCACCATGATGAATTTGGCATGTGATATATTGTGAGGGCTACAGCCCAGGAGTGAGACCAGGCTTTGCACCCTGGCCCTGAAACCTTTAGTCCTGTGAACCTGGGCTGAAATTCTTAGGAAAGCCCTTAGGGAACTGCAGGAGTATTAACAACTGTTCTCTTCCCTAGAATATACCTGACGTTCATTTTACCTGGGCATCTCTATCATCTTTCAAGCTGTGATTAAAGGTCTTCCCTGACCCCAAATCCCTGGGCATCTGCATATTGTCACATACTCACCGGGTACCTCACAGGTCAGAAGACAGCAGCAAACAGAAGTGGGCTGCTGAACATGGTGCTTAGTGCAGGGAACACGCATGTTTAAAAAAGAAAACAAATCGTGTCACACCTTGCCACAGTTTGTATATTCATCCGCCTGACCTCAGGAGTTTAGATTCGAAGGTCTTGCATCAACGATAATAAAGAGGACTGAAACTCTATCAACTATGGTGCTTAGAGGCAACACTTTGGGGAAGTGATTGGATTGGACTGGGTTTTGCACAACATCCACATGACTGAATATTGGTAGCTTTATAAGAAGACACATAGACAGAAATGTACACTCCTTGTCTTTTGTCATCTGAACCTTTGTACCACCTCAGAACTCTGCCAGCAACAATGCCCTCCCAAGGGGTGATGTGCCTGATGGTGGATGGTGGAGCTGCCAAATTGTAAGCCAAAATAAACCACTTCTCTTGATAAAGTTAGCCTGCTCTGGTATTTCATTATAGTGAGGAAAAGTTGACTAGAACAGAATATTGGCACTGAGTGGGGTCATTACTACAACTCTATCTGAAGTTGTGCAGTATCCTTTGGAAGTGATTCACTAGAAATGATTAGAAGAGTTTGGAAGACAAAGCCTAGAAGGCTGTGTGCAGGACATCATTGATAATTCTGGAGAAGGCTCCGAAGACCAGAACACTGATAGCAACGTGGACAGTAAAGTCCATACTAGTGAGGTTTCAGAAGGCAATGAGGATTCTATTGAGAATTGCATGAAACACCATCCTTTTCTACCATGGCAATGAACCTGACTTTGTGGTGTCCACTCCTGAGACAAACAAGACTGAACTTAAAGGAGATGGACTCATTTATATGTTGGAAGAAATTTCAGTATTGAGGCTGCAGCATGGGTGTTACAGTTACAGTCCATCTTTACAGTGAGAATCCACAGCAAAAAGGAACAAAGAAGAAAGATACTGGAAACTTGCATTTGGTCAAAGAAAGAGCCAAGACAAAGTACGTTGGGACATAAGAGTGTGGAGAAGAAATCACTACATGCTACAGAAATCAGCACACATTAAAAAAGGAGATACTAACCAGAAAGACAATAGGACGGGCTGGCCTTGTGGCAGAGTGGGTTAAAGCCCTGGCCTGAAGCCCCGGCATCCCGTATGGGAGCCGGTTCTAGCCCTGGCTGCTTCTCCTTCTATCCAATTCTCTGCTATGGCCTGGGAAAGCAGTGGAAGATGGCCCAAGTCCTTGGGCCCCGGCATCCATGTTGGAGACTCAGAAGACCTTCCCTGGCTCCTGGCTTTGGATCATCGCAGCTCCGGCCATTGTAGCCATCTGGGGAGTGAACCAGCGGATGGAAGACCTCTCTCTCTCTCTCTCTGTCTCTACCTCTTTATGTAACTCTGTCTTTCAAATAAATAAAATAAATCTTTAAAAAAAGACAATAGAAAAAAATATATGAGGGCTTCTCAGAAAGCTTTGAGGTCACCTTATTGAAAGGAAATAACTGTTTCATGAAAACTGAAGCCACTTTTCAGGAGCTTGTTCATGACCAGCTCATGATGGATCTCCCTGCCTTCAGCTAGGGAAGCATTCAGGGCTGTGGTCAAGAATCAAGCAGGCCAAGGTATGGTGCACACAGGTGCCAAACCTTGGCATTGACAATATGATAATAGTTTTTGCAGGTTTGCAGAATATAACAATTATTGGATCATGACAGCTTGCACTAATATTTCAAAGGGAAGCTTGGTCACAGGACCAGCTGAATGGAGCCCCTAGATAAATAGTGCCTAGAAGAATAAAATTAGAGAGGAGATCTCAGGAATATGTAACAATCAGCAATATGCTACATCAACCTTGAAAACCACAGGCCTCTACGTGTAGCCCTATAGAGCAGTTGTGTGGGCTATGACCAGAAAAACCATAGGTGATATGAAATAGGTAGGTAGGTAATTTAAGTCAACAAAGGTGGAATTTGCAAGCTCCATGTAATTCTATCCTCCTACTTTTCAATTAAAATACTCCCTTCCCTGGGATGCAAGTGCTTCATCCAGGACCTAAGTGGGAAACATGGTGAAAATATGGATGTTAAACCGCATGTGGAACTGGTGGAGGTGCTATGTATTTTCCAGATGGCTTCATGCCTGTACAGGCACCACCACCTTCCTTGTAAAAGAGCCAACAAATGTGAGGGGCTCTTTCTCCTTCTTGGCAGACCACAGCGATGTGCTGCCAGGTGTCCTCTCTGTGTCCTCTCTCACACCCTTCCTCTCTTTGGGAAATCTTCTGGTCCACTGCCCACTCATGACGAGTATTTCTCTGCATGGGGAGTAGGTACATTTGTATGTTCACTTCCTCCCAACTTTTTGTACCTTACACACGTCTGCATTTAGAATGCTTCTCTTTGTGCAAGTCAAGATCCCAGAGTGAAATTACTATACCCCAGCCCACATTGCAGGGACAGGCAGATGCTAGACACAGATCTTTACAGTTTAATGTTTGCCTCCCAGGTCTCAGACTTGCTTTGAGCCAATTATAACTTCTTTCTATTTCTTCTGTATCTGCTTTTCAGAATGGAAATGGCATACTTTGTACCTGTCTTGCCTTTGGCCTTAGAAATATGTAACTTGGATTTCTGTAGGCTCACAGCTGGAAAAGTTTGCCTTGAGTCTCAGACGAGACTTTGGATGTTTGAGTTAATACCAGACTGAGTTCAGACTTTGAAACTACTGAGGATAGAATGACTTTACTGTGTGTGAAAAGGGCATGAATTTCCAGGGGCCAGGGACAGAATGTTCTGGTGGGAGAATCTGTCTCTCCAGAGTCAAGAGTTGCTCATCCTTTCCCTCCTGCAGACTGGAGTGACATCCAACACTGCCTAGAAAATGTGAGATGTTAATGAGACACACCTTGCGAATGACTGAAGGCGCAAGAGAAGGCATGTAGCTTGCAAAAACTCATGACTATATTTGGGGAGCTCTGTTCATCCTGTTTTGCTTGGACTAAAGCTTTAATAGGACTGACACCTGTGGGCTGGTCCTCATTAACTGTCTTCATATGGGGTGGGAATCTTAAATTTTTTGACAGATACAAATCAATTATGCTTCTTTTAAAGATTTATTTTATTTATTTGAAAGACAGAGTTACAGAGAGAGAGAGAGAGAGAGAGAGAGAGAGAGGTCTTCCATCCATTGGTTTACTCCCCAGATGATCACAATGGCCAGAGCTGAGCTGATCGGAAGCCTGGACCCAGGAGCTTCTTCTGGGTTTCCCACATTGGTGCAGGGGCCCAAGGACTTGGGCCATCCTCCGCTGCTTTCCCAGGCCATAGCAGAAAGCTGGATTGGAAGTGAATCAGCCAGGACTCAAACAGGCACCCATATGGAATGCCAATGCTGCAGGCCAGGGTTTTAACCTGCTGCACCACAGCACCAGCCCCAAGTATGTTGTTTTGAGATGTGTACACATTATAGAATGTCTAAATTAAGCTAACAAGCCCATTACCTCAGACACTTAATTTTTTATGATAAGAACATTTAAAATCTACTGTCATAGCAATCTTCAAGAACATATGGTTATTAATGACACCATGTTTTACACTAGATGTCTTGAACTTCTTCCTCCTAATTGAGATTTTGTGTCCTTTGAACAACATCTCTGCAACCCCCATCCCCCAACTGCCAAGCAGATTTGTTATACATGGAGAGCAGGGTTGTTCACTTCTGAAGGCACTCTCCTGCAGGGGAGGGCTCACTTCTGAGCCCTGTATTCAGTGACACTAAAAATATTCCTGCTTTCCTCTTGTCCCCAGAGGCTTCTGGTTCCCTTTTCCCAAGAAGGAAGAGGTTATGGCTTATGACACATTCTTGCTAGGGAGAATAATTGCAGAGTCATCATTATTTCTAGGCTACATGTAATAACAGAAATACTTTACAGATTGGCCATTTTCTCAAGCTTTTGGGGAATAAACTAAATTGTGATGTCACTTTAGCCCAAGTTCTGACATTGGAGTCCTGCTTCGTGGCGTGCAAATGACAATTAGAGTTGTTCCCAGTGCTACAAAGTCCAAAACCTGGTCCTCATTTGCTTATTTGAAGTATGGAATGATGCTTACATCCAAAGGACAAAGTTTAATTTTGATTATTGACACATTTTAACATTGTTTAGCAGCTGCAAAATTTGTGCAGCAAATCAGTTGTTTGAAAGCCATATATAATTCAGGAACCCAACCAATAATGTGCAAGCATCTCTTGGATATGTTTATGGGCAGAGTTTTCTCAGACATGGGGCAATACTCAGTGGTGCTAAATATCTCATGGCACCTCTCCCCTCCAAAAGTCCTCTCAGGTACACTTCGGCCTAGCAATGACACTCCACTGCAGCCCTGGCCCGCGTGTGTCACACACTAGCTGTGTGTGAGGAACTGAACAGCAGATCAGTTGTGCTTTTGAACCTGGAGTTGGGATTCATGCCAAGTGGACGATGCATATTCCATGACAACTTTAATGTTAATAGAAAGCATCAGAAATTAGATAAACAGCTTTCAAACCAAATGTGTTAACACATAAAACCAATGTGAATTATCACTATCACAAACCTGTAAGTTTCCTCAGCCATTAGATATACAAGTATGTGTGTGTCAATATGCATGTGTGTTTGTGTGTGAGTGCATATTGAGCCCGAGTACTCCAATATGTTGGGCACGTTATTCACTTAGCTAAATCCTGTCCCATATATTTAACGTTAACTGCTCCCAAATTGAGGCACCAAGGCTGAACAAGCATTCAACGTTTTGTGTGATTGACTATAAATATAGTTTTTAAATATTTTTATTACTTTATAGCACTATCTATCCATCAAAATTATGGGAATTTTCTTTCATGCCTCTTCATACCCATGCAGCTCTAGCTAGGTGGGTCTCCACTCTGTCCCTCAAACCTAGGGGACACCTTCACTACAGGGCACCACCACTTTCCTCTGTCCACTGCCAGAACACCCTGCTCACCCCTTAGCCTTTGCTCTGACTTCCATGTTTTCAGTAGCAGGCCCCTCCTCTGCTTCTCACTCTGGTAACTGCTTACCTGTGATATTTCACTCCATTACTCTAGCACACTTTGGAAAACCACATGATCATTATTTTTGAAATCTACTCCCACCCCACCAGCAGAGGGGGTGACAGAGGACAGAGGCTTTCCTCATCGTACCCCCAACCCCTAAGGGATGCCTGGCACTAAGTAGCCGCTCAGCCCATATATAACTAGTCACCATTTTATTTTCTACTCTTAAATCATTTAGGAATCTTTATATTCATTACATAGTTTTTTCCAATGAATACATTTTTCCTCCCAAATGATATATTATCTTTGTGCACAGATGGAAATAAAGTATACACAACATCAATCGCTTTTGCCTGCTCAGAGTCTGCTTCTGCTGAGTTTCCATTCTGAGTCACTGACAACTGCTTCTGCACAGTGTCATTCTCTGCGCCCTCAGTGCCGTCACTGACACAACGATCCTTCAAGAAGCCCGAGGAAGGACGCAGGGCCAGGATGTACGCCAGTTTCCAATTTCATTATGGTGCTACTTGTTAAGTCATTCATGTTATTTATTTGAGAGGCAAAGAGCAAGAAAGAGAGAGGGAGAGAGAGAGAGAGAGAGAGAGAGAAACAGATACAAAGAGTGCCCATCTGCTTATTCACTTTTCTTTTTTTTTTTAAACTTTTATTTAATGAATATAAATTTCCAAAGTATAGCTTATGGGTTACAATGGCTTCCTCCCTCCCATAACTTCCCTCCCGCCCGCAACCCTCCCCCCTCCCGCTCCCTTTCCCCTTCCATTCATGTAAAGATTCATTTTCAATTCTCTTTGTATACAGAAGATCAATTTAGTATATATTAGGTAAAGATTTCAACATTTTGCCCATATAGCAACATCAAGTGAAAAAACTACCATTGGATTACTAACTATAGCATTAAATAGCAATGTACAGCACATTAAAGACAGAGATCCTACATAATTTTTTTTTCAAAATAATTAATTTTCTATGCCATTTCCATTTTAACACCAGGTTGTTTTTTTTTTTTTCATTTCCAATTCTCTTTATATACAGAAGATCACTTCAGTATATAATTAGCAAAGACCTCATCAGTCTGCGCCCACACAGAAACGCAAAGTATAAAAATACTGTTTCAGTACCAGTCATAGCATCACTTGGCTTTAGACGACACATTAGGGACAGATCCCGCATGGGGTGTAAGTACACAGTGACTCCTGTTGCTGACTTAACAATTTGACACTCCTGTTCATGGCGTCAGTAATCTCCCTAGGCTCTAGTCATGAGTTGCCAGGGCTATGGAAGCCTTTAGAGTTCGCTGACTTTGGTCTTATTCCGATAGGGTCATAGTCAAAGTGAAGGTTCTCTCCTCCCTTCGGAGAAGGGTACCTCCTTCCTTGATGGCCCCGTTCTTTCCACTGGGATCTCACTCACAGAGATCATTCATTTAGGTCTTTTTTTTTTTTCCATGATATCTTGGCTTTCCATGCCTGCCATACTCTCATGGGCTCTTCAGCCAGATCCGAATGCCTTGAGGGCTGATTCTGAGGCCGGAGTGCTGCTCAGGACATCTGCCATCCTATGAGTCTGCTGTGTATCCCACTTCCCATGTTGGATCTTTCTCTCCCCTCTTGATTCTATCAGTTAGTATTAGCAGATACTTGTCTTGTTTGTGTGATCTCTTTGACTCTTAGACCTATCAGAGCTATCAATTGTGAGCTGAAATTGATCACTTGGACTAGTGCGATGGCATTGGTACATGCCATCTTGATGGAATTGTGTTGGAATCCCCTGCACATTTCTAACTCCACCATTTGCGGCCAGTCCGATTGAGCATGTTCCAAATTGTTCATCTCCTCCCTCTCTTTTTCCACTCTTAGATTTAACAGGGATCACTTTTCAGTTAAAATTTAAACACCTGAGAATAATTGTGTGTTAATTACTGAGTTCAACCAATAGTACTAGAACAACAACAACAACAACAAATACTAAAAAGGATAAAGTATTACATTGTACATCTAAAGTCAGGACAGGAGCTGATCAGTTCATTGTTGCTTATAGTGTCCATTTCACTTAACAGGTTTCCTCTTTGGCGCTCAGTTGTCACCGATCAGGGAAAACAAATGATATTTTTCTCTTTGGGACTGGCTTAATTCACTCAGCATGATGTTTTCCAGATTGCTCCATCTTGTTGCAAATGACTGGGTTTCGTTGTTTCTTACTGCTGTATAGTATTCTATGGAGTACATGTCCCATAATTTCTTTATCCAGTCTACTGTTGATGGGCATTTGGGTTGGTTCCAGGTCTTAGCTATTGTGAATTGAGCTGCAATAAACATTAATGTGCAGATGGCTTTTTTATTTGTCAAATTAAATTCCTTTGGGTAAATTCCAAGGAGTGGGATGGCTGGGTTGTATGGGAGGGTTATGTTCAGGTTTCTGAGGAATCTCCAGACAGACTTCCATAGTGGCTTAACCAGTTTGCATTCCCACCAACAGTGGGTTAGTGTCCCTTTTTCCCCACATCCTCTCCAGCATCTGTTGTTGGTAGATTTCTGAATGTGAGCTATTCTCACCGGGGTGAGATGGAACCTCATTGTGGTTTTGATTTGCATTTCTCTGATTGCTAGTGATCTTGAACATTTTTTCATGTGTCTGTTGGCCATTTGGATTTCCTCTTTCGAAAAATGTCTATTGAGGTCCTTGGCCCATCTCTTAAGTGGGGTGTTTGTTTTCTTGTTGTGGATTTTCTTGATTTCTTTGTAGATTCTGGTTATCAATCCTTTATCTGTAGTATAGTTTGCGAATATTTTTTCCCATTCTGTTGGTTGCCTCTTCACTTTCCTGACTGTTTCTTTTGAAGTACAGAAACTTCTCAATTTGATGCAATCCCAAATGTTAATTTTGGTTTTGACTGCCTGTGCTGTTGGAGTATTTTCCAGGAAGTCTTTGCCTGTGCCTATATCTTGCAGGGTTTCTCCAATGCTCTCTAATAATTTGATGGTTTCGGGTCGTAGGTTTAAGTCTTTAATCCATGTTGAGTGAATTTTTGTGTAAGGTGATAGGTATGGGTCTTGCTTCAAGCTTCTGCATGTGGAAATCCAATTTTCCCAGCACCATTTATTGAATAGACTGTCCTTATTCCAGGGATTAGATTTGGATCTTTGGTCAAATATAAGTTGGCTGTAGATGTTTGGATTGATTTCTGGTGTTTCTATTCTGTTCCATTGGTCTATCCATCTGTTTCTGTACCAGTACCATGCTGTTTTGATAACAACTGCCCTGTAGTATGTCCTAAAATCAGGTATTGTGATTCCTCCGGCTTTGTTTTTGTTGTACAGGATTGCTTTGGCTATTCGAGGTCTTCTGTGTCTCCATATGAATTTCAGCATCATTTTTTCCAGATCTGAGAAGAATGTCTTCGGGATCTTGATGGTGATTGCATTGAATGTATAAATTGCTTTTGGGAGGATAGACATTTTGATGATATTGATTCTTCCAATCCATGAGCATGGAAGATTTCTCCATTTTTTGGTATCCTCTTCTATTTCTTTCTGTAAGGTTTTGTAGTTTTCATCGTAGAGATCTTTAACGTCTTTGGTTAAGTTTATTCCAAGGTATTTGATTGTTTTTGTAGCTATTGTGAATGGGATTGATTTTAGAAGTTCTTCCTCAGCCGTGGCATTGCCTGTGTATACAAAGGCTGTTGATTTTTGTGCATTGATTTTATATCCTGCTACTTTGCCAAACTCTTCGATGAGTTCCAGCAGTCTCTTAGTAGAGTTCTTTGGGTCCCCTAAATAAAGAATCATATCATCTGCAAAGAGGGATAGTTTGAGTTCGTCCTTCCCGATTTGTATCCCTTTAATTTCTTTTTCTTGCCTAATAGCTCTGGCTAAAACTTCCAGAACTATATTGAATAGCAGTGGTGAGAGAGGGCATCCCTGTCTGGTACCAGATTTCAGTGGAAATGCTTCCAACTTTTCCCCATTCAATAGGATGTTGGCCGTGGGTTTTTCATATATTGCTTTGATTGTATTAAGGAATGTTCCTTCCATACCCAGTTTGCTTAGAGTTTTCATCATGAAGGGGTGTTGTATTTTATCAAATGCTTTCTCTGCGTCTATTGAGAGAATCATATGGTTTTTCTTCTGCAGTCTGTTAATGTAGTGTATTACGTTGATTGTTTTGCGAATGTTGAACCATCCCTGCATACCGGGGATGTATCCCACTTGGTCTGGGTGGATGATCTTTCTGATGTGTTGTTGCATTCTATTGGCCAGAATTTTATTGAGGATTTTTGCATCTATGTTCATCAGGGATATTGGTCTGTAATTCTCTTTCAATGTTGCGTCTCTTTCTGGCTTAGGAATTAAGGTGATGGTGGCTTCATAGAAAGAATTTGGGAGGATTCCCTCTTTTTCGATTGCTCTGAATAGTTTGAGAAGAATTGGAGTTAGTTCTTCTCTAAATGTCTGGTAGAACTCAGCTGTGAATCCATCTGGCCCTGGGCTTTTCTTTGTTGGGAGGGCCTTTATTACTGTTTCAATTTCTGTGTCAGTTATTGGTCTGTTTAGGTTTTCTATGTCTTCCTGGCTCAATTTAGGGAGGTTGTATGTGTCCAAGAATCTGTCCATTTCTGATAGATTTCCCTGTTTGCTGGCATACAAGTCCTTGTAGTAATTTCTGATGATTCTTTTTATTTCTGTGGCGTCTGTTGTTACGTTTCCCATTTCATCTCTGATCCTATTGATTTGGGTCTTTTCTCTTCTTTTTTTAGTTAGTTGGGCCAATGGGATGTCAATTTTGTTTATTTTTTCAAAAAACCAGCTCCTCGTTTGGCTGATTTTTTGTAATGTTTTTTTGGATTCAATCCTGTTGATTTCTTCTCTGATTTTAATTATTTCTCTTCTCCTACTGGGTTTGGGTTTGGTTTGCTGCAGATTTTCTAGATCCTTGAGATGACTTGAAAGTTCATCTATTTGGTGCCTTTCCAATTTCTTGATGTAGGTATCTATTGATATAAACTTTCCTCTTAACACTGCTTTTGTTGTATCCCATAGGTTTTGGTATGTTGTGCTGTTATCCTCATTTACTTCCAGAAAATTTTTGATTTCTCTTTTAATTTCTTCTATGACCCGTTGTTCATTCAGGAGCATGTTGTTCAATCTCCATGTGTTTACACGTGCTCTAGGGATTCCTGAGTTGCCAATTTCCAATTTCATTCCTTTGTGGTCTGAGAAGCTGCATGGTATGATTCTAATTCTTTTGAATTTGTTGAGACTTGCTTTATGGCCTAGTATGTGGTCAATCCTAGAGAGGGTTCCATGTACTGCTGAGAAGAATGTAAAGTCCTTAGATGTAGGATGAAATGTTCTGTAGATGTCTGTTAGATCCATTTGGGCTATAGTGTCATTTAAATCTACTGTCTCCTTGTTGATCTTCTGTCCTGTTGATCTGTCTATCTCTGAGAGTGGAGTATTGAAGTCCCCCAGTACTATTGTGTTGGGGTCTAAGTCTCCCTTTAAGTCCCTTAACAAGTCTTTTAAATAAGCTGGTGCCCTGTAATTAGGTGCATATACGTTGATAATCGTTATATCTTCCTGTTGAATGGATCCCTTAATCATTATATAGTGCCCCTCTTTGTCTCTCCTAACCGTTTTTGTGGTAAAGTTTATGTTGTCCGATATTAAGATGGCTACGCCCGCACTCTTTTCATTTCTGTTGGCGTGGTATATCTTTTTCCAGCCTTTCACTCTCAGCTTGTATGGATCATTGTTGGATAGATGGGTTTCTTGTAAGCAGCAAAAGGATGGGTTTTGTTCCTTAATCCAATCAGCCAATCAGTGTCTTTCAACTGGACAGTTCAAGCCATTAACATTCAATGTGACTATTGAGAAGGAGTAACTTTGCCCTGCCATTTGCCAAAGATATTTTCTAATATCTGGTTTGAGATTCCTGTGATCTTTTGCTGTGAGGTTTCCTTCCTTTACCTTCTTTCATATTGGTGACCGTGTTTCTGTGTTTCTGTATGTAACACATCTTTAAGCATCTTTTGCAGGGCTGGACGAGTGGCGACAAATTCTTTCAATTTCTGTTTGCTGTGAAAGGTCTTAATTTCACCTTCATTCACAAATGAGAGCTTTGCAGGATATAATATTCTGGGCTGGCAGTTTTTCTCTCTTAGTACCTGGGCTATATCTCGCCATTCTCTCCTGGCTTGTAGGGTTTCTGATGAGAAATCAGCTGTAAGTCTAATTGGAGATCCTCTGAGAGTAATCTGGCGTTTCTCTCTTGCACATTTTAGGATCTTTTCTTTGTGTTTCACTGTGGTGAGTTTGATTACGACGTGTCGTGGTGAGGATCTCTTTTGATCATGTTTATTAGGGGTTCTCTGAGCTTCCTGTACTAGGATGTCTCTGTCCTTCTCCAAACTTGGGAAATTTTCTGCTAGTATCTCACTAAAAAGGCCTTCTAATCCTTTCTCCCTTTCCATGCCTTCAGGAACTCCTAGAACCCGAATGTTGGGTTTTTTAATAGTATCCTGTAGATTCCTGACAGTATTTTTTAGATTTCTGATTTCTTCTTCTTTTCTTTGATTTGACTGTTTCCTTTCCTGTTCTCTGTCTTCTAATTCCGATATTCTCTCTTCTGCTTCATCCATTCTGTTTTTAAGGCTCTCTAATGTGTTTGCCATTTGATCTATTGAGTTCTTCATTTCATTGAGGTTTTTTTTCACTATCGCAGTTTCCTGTTCCACTAGTTGTTTCATTTCATTTTGATTCCTCCTTAATATTTCATTTTCACGGGAGAGATTTTCTATCTTGTCCATTAAGGATTTCTGTAGTTCAAGAATTTGTTTTTGAGAACTTCTTAATGTTCTTGTGAATTTTTTGAAATCTGCTTCTTGCATTTGCTCTATCTCTTCATCTTCATAATCTTGCATTGGCGTGTCTTGTTCACTTGGGGGCGTCATAGTGCCTTCCTTGTTCTTGGTACCTCCGCTTCTATGTTTCTTGCTTGGCATGTTAGAGATAATTTGTGGTGTTTTTGTTTTTGTTTTTTTTCTCTCGTTATACTATGCCTCTAAGTGAGCTGTCTGTTTTGTTGGAGCCTTAGGGGCTGTGATGGGTGTGGCCAGAGAGCTATGCTTATTTCTTGAGGTTTAAGGCTGTGTAAAGAGCGACTCTCCCAGATTATTTGCTCCTTGCTGGGACGCTCTCTCTCTCTCTCTCTCTCTCTCTTTTTTTTTTTTTTTTTGACTCAGTTGGGAGTGGAGTTGAGGGTAGTTGAAATCTAGCCTCTGTGAGTATTCGTTTGATCTACCCCTGGGACCATACACAGAGTTTATGCAGCCCTCAATATGTTCTCCAGTTTCGCTAAAGATACTGAGTTTGGCTGAGCTTTACATATGTAAAATCGCGGTGCTCTTTGTTTTGCTTGGTGAGTGAAGGGAGAGGCCTCTGTTCCCCCTCCCCCCAAAGTCTCGGACTTCTCAGGTCTTTGTCTTTCTTACCCTCCTCCGTTCCCGCTTGGCAAGTTAGAGATAATTTGTGGTGTTTTTGTTTTTGGTTTTTTTTTTTCTCGTTATACTATGCCTCTAAGTGAGCTGTCTGTTTTGTTGGAGCCTTAGGGGCTATGATGGGTGTGGCCAGAGAGCTATGCTTGTTTCTTGAGGTTTAAGGCTGTGTAAAGAGCGACTCTCCCAGATTATTTGCTCCTTGCTGGGACGCTCTCTCTCTCTCTCTTTTTTTTTTTTTTTTTTGACTCAGTTGGGAGTGGAGTTGAGGGTAGTTGAAATCTAGCCTCTGTGAGTATTCGTTTGATCTACCCCTGGGATCATACACAGAGTTTATGCAGCCCTCAATGTGTTCTCCGGTTTCGCTAAAGATACTGAGTTTGGCTGAGCTTTACATATGTAAAATCGCAGTGCTCTTTGTTTTGCTTGGTGAGTGAAGGGAGAGGCCTCTGTTCCCCCTCCCCCCAATGTCTCGGACTTCTCAGGTCTTTGTCTTTCTTACCCTCCTCCGTTCCCGCGCTGGCGAGATTCTGTGGCTGTGCTCCTCTCCCGCCGCTGCCACTCGGCTCGTCTCGGTTGGTTTTCCACGCGGTGGGTTCCCTGTAAGTCCTCTGTGTCTCCTCCACAAGATCCGGAAGCGATTCCTCTGCAGTTTTTTTCTTGAGTCTTTTCCTGAGGCTACAGTAATTCCACTTTTATGAAAGTTTATTTTCCCAAACTAAGGCACACGTCCTCACTATCCGCCATCTTGGCTCCGCCCTCCCTGCTTATTCACTTTTCAAATGACCAGGACCTGGGAACTGAATCCAGGTCTCCCACATGAGTGGCAGGAACCCAACCATTTGAGCAATCACCAGGACCTCCCAGGTTGTACATCTATGGGAAGCTGGAATCAGGAGCAGAACCAGGATTTAGACTCAGCCCTCAGACATGGGATGCAAACATCTCAAGTGGCGTCTCAACCATGATGCTAAATGCTGGCTCCTAGCTGGTTTTGGATTCCTTCTTTCAGAAAGGTAATGGATATTTATTTTACCTAACTCATTTGGATTCTAAGTGGATAAAAGAGTGATTCAGTATGGTCTCAGATTTTCTTTATTTTGCTTTCATTACTCTTTTTATTCTGGAACATTTCTGACACATACTTGCTGCATGGATCTCCATGGGACCTAGCACACAGCTTCAGTGGCCTGCTCTCAATTTTTCTTCTTCTTTTTTTGCTGGAATATTTTAAAGCAAATTATGAACATATTACCTGTAGTGTCTCAGGTAGTCCTCTGAGTGACAAGGACTTTTTTTTTTTTTCAAAAATACTTTCAAGGGTCAGAGAGGGGATTTTCTAAACACAAGTTGAGCATCCCCAATCTGAAGTGCTGCAAAACCTGAAATGGTTTGAGTGCTGATGTGGTATTCCAAGTAGAAAATTCCATACTTAACTTCATGAGGTAGGTCTCTGACAAAACTCAGGAGCACTAAAAATACAGCATGAAACTCCTTCCAGGCTCTGGGTATAAGGTGTGTATGGAACACAAATGACTTCTGTGTTTAGATTTGAATCCCATCCCCAAGACATTTCATTATGTATATGTCAATATCCCAAAATCTGAAAACACTTGAAATCTGGAACACTTTTGGTCTCAAATATTTTAGATAAGGGATATTCAACCTGTAATACACATTGAATCTAAATTCTAAAAAAAAATACTAAAATGTATATTTGGTGAACTATTTATGCATCTTTATCCTTTTCTGTGTAATCTGCTTGAATAGTATGTTATTTTAAGAAAAGCAACTATTTGAAGGATATATTCATTTTACTGCTAAAAGAGTGGGTTTTGTCACTTTTACCTACCATGTATTCAGATTACACAGCATGAACAATGTATTGGCTGTTACTTATGGAAATAAAAGCTCTTTTTTCTGTCTTTGAGAAACAGACCTTCTAGTAGGAACTAGTAACACACACACACACACACCATGAACTCAAGTAAAATAATATAATTAATATTGAATAATTCAAGTGCACACAAAATCAAGGACAGAGAAATGTTCTTTGACATGAGTTTGGTTAGAGATAATGTTATTTGAAGGGAGCAAATTTAGAGTGGGTATTGATTTGGGAGAGGAAAATGGATTAATCCAAACCACTTTCAAACGCTGAGTTAGAGACTAGCACGTGGGAGTAAAGCCAGGGAAAAAGCTTGGAAGGAAAACATGAGTGATGATAAATAATTATTTGCCTATGTCACAGCTATGAAGTATAACATTGACCTTCTAGCTCCTCACAAAAAGGTCTTTTGATAACTTTTTACAAGTATATTTATTTTTAGAAAAGGGGCTCAGAAAATTTTAAGAAAAACACGCAAACTAAAAGATCTGTGTTCCTAATGATTAGTTTCAGGAGTAATGTGGTCATTGTAGGAGATGGCTTCAGAGCAGGGGAGCAGAGCTGGCAGCAAACTCAGGGGCAGAACATAGACGTTGCCATGTGGCATAAACAGATTCCTGGGGCATGGTTGGTTAGCTAATTTTCCAGGGAAAATCTGACCATTTCCCTCTTTTACTCTCCGTGCTAGTATTCAAACAAAATGAGGAAATTTCCATGGGGAAATCATGTTTATAGAGCAAATTCCCTAGCTATTTGCAACCTTTTAGTAACATCATCAGTAGATAAACAATGATAAGAACAGTGATAATTTTCATTTCAGGAAAGTGAAAGCAAGATCTGGTGCCAGTTGTGCAATTACTTAGCTTTTTGAAAGCGATAAAAACGTGGTATGTTGGGCTCCATATATGTCTCTTCTTTTATCTTTGAGTGAATATTTTAACCATTTCCATTATCACCCCTATTTTAATATAATATATAATAACATATAATATAATATATATTTTAAAATATATAACTTAATATAAAAGTGAGAAAATTGAAGAGCAGATGATTATACACGTGGGCCAGTATCACAAAGCTAGATGAGGTAGAACCCAGATGGTCTTATTCCAGGGCCCGTGCTCTTGGCCTTGGTCTGTAGTCCCTTCAGAATCTGTTTAATGTTTCTATTCACCCATATCTGTCTTCATAAATAAATAAGAACATTACTCACCATATATTTGTGCCTATGGGCCATCTAGTCATGTGTGAACTATAGAACAGTGAAGTTCTTGGAACTCACTGGAAAATAGATGACCAACTGGTGCTGCCTTCAGAGACATTTCTTGATGTTTTCACACAATTTAAATTTTTACTTTATTTTTTCCATTTACAGTGTTTCAGGCTGTATGGTATATAATTAATTTTACCTAATTTGTGTTTTTCAGAGGCATGTCTGAAATACTTATCTAGGAGTGTGGGGAGGACAGCGAGTGGTAGGTGGAACTCTATGTGTGTATGGTTCCCACAATCAACAGGGAGAAGATGTCACCTTAATGCTGGTAGAGGCCGCAGCAGCTCATGTACACATGCTTAGGGGATTTTATCAAAGAGGTACATCTGCATTCTCCACTGACTTTGAGTCTGACCTGGAGAGTTGGCAGGAGTCTGGGCACCTATGTAGGATTGTGAGGTATTCCAGTTCCCCTGCTCTGTCAAAGGCTCCAGGAATCAAACTATCAAGGCAGAGCAGCAGGCTCTGGGAATGCCTGTGTTCTCCTTGTGGATGGGTCAGGCTCAGTGGGCCTAGAGTGGATCACCTGCATCCTGCGAACATGGGAGCCTTGCACGCTACAGCTGGGAATTCTGTGACTGCACAATCAGGTGTGGGGTAAAGTTGGGTCTCTGGGTTTGGTTTCAGAGGCTCAGAGTTCCCTAATTGCCTGGGGTGGGTGATTTTAGAGGGTCCCTTACTCATACTGAGGACTGCACAGATCCTTTGTGTAGTTCATGTGCCTGCATTGTTGGGGGGTTGTAGCCACTGTGGGCTAACCCTGGGCATTGATCTCCTTGGAAGAGAGCAGGTAAGGTCTTGATTATGCCATCAGATATGATCTTATCTTCCCCTGGGGTTACAACAAAGGTTATCTACCACAGCCAACATGAGTGTCACCCTGGACTCCTGCTCTATCCTTGAGCATTGATCAGAGCTCCTGACCACACCCAGCACATGCCTCTGGATATCTGCTGAAAGAGCAGACACTCCACCAAGCCGCAGAGGCAGAGTTCCAAGATAAAAGCCATCAGAGGAGAAAACCAACAAATGTTTCCATAAATGCCTAAAAACAAACCAAGAAATACAAGAAGCAAGAATAAGGAACACAATATGACTCCCCTAAAGGAACACAACATTTCAATATTAGAATGTGAAGAAGAGGTTAATAAAATGCCTGAAACTGAATTCAAAAGATTGATAAGATTATTCAAAACAGAGAGAAAAATTGATGAGATAAATAGATCTATTCATGATATGGATGAAAAGTTTTGCTGAAAGATAATCATATATAAAAGAAATCAAACTCAAATAATAAAAATTAAGAATTCAATATGTTAAATAGAAAATGCAATGGAAAGCCTTAACAACAGACTTGATGAGGCAGAAGAAAGAATCTCCAAACTAGAAGACAAATCCTTGGAAAAATCTCAGATAAAAAAAATTAGAAAAACTGAAAATAGTGTGTTTAAGACTTATTAGATTCTATCAAATGACCTAACAGACATATTTTAGGAGTTCCTGAGTACATGGAAAAAATGCACCAGAAAACCTATTCAGTGAAATAATAGCAGGAAACTTCTCTAATTTGGAGAAGAAAATGGACACCCAAGTTCAGGGAGTACATAGAATTCCTAATGACATGATCAGAAAAAATCTTCACGATGACACATCATAGTCAAACTTTCAACAGTAAAGCATAAAGAAAAGATTGTAAAATGTGCAGGAGAGAAACTAATAGCTGATTTCTCGTCAGGGGAATGAACCAACAGAAGGAAGACCTTTCTCTCTGTCTCTACCTCTCAAATAAATAAATAAAATCTTAAAAAAAAAAGAAATGACAATCTTATCCTAAAATTTCCATTTCATTCCTATACATTGTTTCTAAAGGCAGAATGATAGAAAAAGAGAGGAGAGAGAGAAGGAGGAATCTTCCACCTACTGGCTTACTCCCCAAATGGGGAAAAAACATGGTATTTGTCTTTTTTAGGCTGACTTATTTCATTAAGCATCATAATTTCCAGTTGCATCCATTTCGTTGCAAAATACAAGATTTCATTTTTTATGACTGAGTTGTATTCCGTAGTGTATATGTACTGCATTTTCTATATCAAGTATCAGTTGTTGGACATTTGAGTTGACATCTATATCTTAGCTATGGTGAATTGAGCTGCAATAAACATGGTGGTCTAAATAGCTCTTTCAGTTGCTGATTTCATTTTGTTTGGGTAAATTTCCAGGAGTGGAATGCTTGGGTCATTTTTTTCATGTGTCTGTTGGCCATTTGAATTTCATCTTTTGAAACATGTCTGTTCATATACTTTGCCTATTTTTAAATTGGATTGTTGGTTTTGTTGTTGTTGAGTACTTGAGCTCTTTATAGATCTTCCATATTAATACTTTATCATTTACATAGAGAAAGTATGGTTAACTGAGGTTACTAAAAACAAAAAGCAATTCAAATCAATTGGCAATCTACAGAAAGAGTTAAAGATCTTAAAAGCTATTATTAAAATTGCTATATTGGTCTATTATGCTATGTTATATGTGTGTACATATTGTATGTCCACATGGGGAAATTTTATTAAGAGTTTTATTTTAATTGGTTTATAGATAAGATTGTCCATAAATTTAAGCTGCTAAAATCAATCAAAGATACATTTTAATTTGTGTGACCTGAATCTCTGTATCATATGTTTCATACTTGTTGGTAGAAAGAAACTAAAAACATTTTGTATGGTTGTGCTTAAGTTTACTGGTTAAACAAACTACACCATGTTAGATATTTAAGAGGTGTTTCCAAATACATGATTCTTAAAATTTCTAGAAGGCATTGGACCTTCTGGTAAATGTTTCCTTAAGTTGTTATCTAATGGTTGAAACTATTTGCTAAGTATTTATGTAATATTGCCATTGTCAGCAAGCGATCTAGGACTTGCTCCCTCATTTCTCTATCCTAAGCCCAACTTGTTCTTTCATTTCTCTATTCTCTTCAAGGTAGGAAACTAATTCGATTATGAAGGAATCTGTAGGATGCACAATTTAATCTTTAGACCTTATAAAAGAGATGGCTAACATTTTTCTGTAATAGCATAGCCAAAATAAGAACTTAAATAATAATCTCATAGCTAGATTTACTTCGCCATCAGCGAAGTATACAGTAAATAGAAAAAAACCTCCCTTTCAGACCAAAAGGGACTTGGGCGATCTTCTACTGCTTTCCCAGGCCATAGCAGAGAGCTGGATTAGAAGTGGAGCAGCTGGGTCTCGAACCAGTGCCCATATGGGATGCTGGCACTGCAGGCCAGGGTGTTAACCCACTGTGCCACAGCGCTGGCCTTAGGGAAAACATTTTAATTCCCAGCTTCATTCTATGGTGATCAGAAAAGATACATATTATGACTTCAATTTTTAAAAAAAAAATTATTGAGACTTGTTTTTTGGTCCATCATATGTTCTATCCTAGATCTCTCCTAGGTAATGAAAAAAAATATATTTTGCAACTGTGGGATGAAAGGTTCTGTGGATATTGATTAAGTCCATTTGGTCCATAGCGTAGATTAACTCTATTGTTTCTTTCTTGATTTTCTGTCTAGTTCATCTGTCCATGGATAAAACTAGGGTTTTGAAGTTCCCAGTATTATTGTATTTGAGTCTATGTCTCACTTGAGATCCATTAATATTTGTTTTAAATAGCCATGTGCTCTGGCATTGGTACATATACATTTACTATAGTAATATCCTGTTGAATTGATACATTAATCATTACATAATGCCATTCTTTGTCTCTTTTACCATTCTTTTTAGTTGAAGTATGAGGATGGCTACACCTGCTCATTTTTGCTTTCTGTTATTATGGATTACCTTTTTACATCCTTCATTTTTAGTCTGTGTGTGTATTTGTTGGTGAGGCAGCAAATATATGGGTTTTGTTTTTTTTATATATACATTGCAGCCAGTTTGTATAATTTAATCTGAGAATTTAGGTTATTTACATTATTTTGATTTAATATAAGATTATTATTCACAAGTAATGATTTGGTCCTGCCACTTACCCATACATATTACTCTGTTTTTGTTGGATTTCCTTTGTAGTTTTACTAGGAGATATTCTGCCTTCACATTCTTTCATAATGATTATTATCATTCTCTGTTTCTATATGAAATACATCCTTCAGAATCATTCCTAAGGCTGTACAAGAGGGGACAAATTCTTTCAATTTCTGTTTATTTTTGAAAGATTTTATTTCACCTTCATTTATAAATGAGTGAATTATTGGCTACCGTATTTTGAGTCAATAAATATTTTTCTTTTAGGACTTGGATTAAATATCTCTATTGTCTCCTAGCCTATAGGATTTCTGATGAAAAATTAACCTACTGTGCCATGGAGCAGGCCCCTGATTGTCATTTCTAACTCTTGTTTATACTCCTGTGGAACTGTAGGTTGTGCTACTTTTTAACGTATTCAATATTATGATTAGGGTTTAATTAAGCCTGTGATTATAGAGTGGATTGAAAGTATGTCTTGGAGGCCGGTGCTGTGACATAGCAGGTGAAGCTGCTGCCTGCAGTGCTGGCATCCCATATAGGCACCAGTTCGAGTCACAGCTGCTCCACTTCCAATCCATCTCTCTGCTGTGGCCTGGAAAAGCAGTGGAAGATGGCCCCTGCACCTGGAGGAGGCTCCTGGCTTCAGATCGGAACAGCTTTAGATTGCAGCCATCTGGGGAGTGGGTCAGCAGATGGAAGACCCCCCTCTCTCTCTCTCTCTCCCTCTCTCTCTCTCTGTAACTCTTTCAAATACATAAATAAATCTTAAAAATAAAAAAGAAAGTATGTTTTTGCAAAAATTAAAGGAATAGGGAAAAGGAAGTAAGGAAGGGATTGAGGTGCGAGGGGGAGGGAGAGAATTAAAGTTCTCTTCTTAAAATTGCACCTATGAAATACCTGAAACCTGTTATTTTTATATTAAAAAATAAGAGAATAAAAAGAAGCATCTATTTCAAAGAGGTCAAGACTGAGGCCCAAAAGGAGAAATATCTCTCTGAAAGGTTGCCTTGTTCTCTGTGTGAGTTTTCTTGCACTCAGAACGGGGTGCAGCTGGAGTTCCTGCTGCTAGGCTGGTGAGCATCACATTTGACTCTAGAAGCAGGTTGCAGGCTTATGATGACTTTAAATGTGCACGAATGAAGTGTTTCTTTGCCTTTTATCTGTATCACTTGGATGGCCTCCACTTTCTCAGTCAGTCCTCACAGCTGAATTCAGGGTCCCAGGGATACACCAGAAGCCAGCCACCTCACAGACCCTCTTCTTCATGTGTAGGATTCATATGATACTCACCTTGTGAGCTGTCTCTAACCTGTCCAATTAGATGACAAAAAAAGAAAATACAAAAACCTCTGACATTGTTTTAGATCATTCCTATTAGCCAAGCATTTCCTTTCAAATATGGAAGAGTCACTAGTTAAACAATCAGTAGATCCTGATACTCCTCAGGAAGGAGACTCGGGCTAAGCATTTTAAAACTTTTTTCATTTTTTTTTTTATTAATAAGACAGATAGAGTCCATCTGTGAGGCCATCTTGGAGCGGGGGGGCCTATGGGCCTCTCAGGCATAGGTAGAATGTCTTTGACAGGCAGGCTTCCAGCTGTGGCTGGAAATCTTATATGTAAACTTTCTGGCCTCTCCCCAACTATAGCTTCTTGTGCTGCATGTGTGACCTTGTGGTTTTAAATCAAATCTTCAGGGCTGGCACTGTGGCACAGCAGGTTAAAGCCTTGGCCTAAAGCGCCGCCATCCCATTTGGTCACCGGTTCTAGTCTCAGCTGCTCCTCTTCCAATCCAGCTCTCTGTTATGGCCTGGGAAAGCAGTAGAAGATGGCCCAAGTCCTTGGGCCTCTGCACCCATGTGGGAGACCCAGAGGAAGCTCCTGATTCCTGGTTGCCGGATCAGTGCAGCTCCGGCTGTTGCGGCCATCTGAGGAGTGAACCAGCAGACAGAAGACCTCTCTCTGTGTTTCTACCTCTCTCTGCAACTCTGTCTTTCAAATAAATAAAACAAATCTTTTAAAAAAAATCAAATCTTCAAGTTAGTTGCAATCTTCCAACCAGAGCTAGTAGGGGAGGGGGCTGAGCCCCTAATGAAAATCAGGCTGTCTCCAAGAGACTGCTCTTATCTCCAAGAGCCCCAAGCCAATCAACATACAGTATGTGAACACTTCCACCACCCATCCAATGGGTACCCCCATAGAATGACCCCAATGAACAGACAGTAATGCCTTAAAAACCCTGGGCACTTCCTTAAAGCAAGTGTCCCAACTGGGTGCTCTGCCTGGTCTCCTCTCAGACCAGATGCTTTTCTGTCTCTTGCCACTTCTTTGCAAATTGTTTCCCAGCTTTTTATTTCTATAATAAGCTGAGGGAAAAGAACCCACGAATCTCCCTCCTGCAACATCCCCCCACCACCACCTGTGACAACCTGCTGATTCAAATACCCAAATACCTGCAATTAGCAAGGCTAGGCGAAGTAGAAGCCAAGAGCCTGGAATTGCATTCAGCTCTCTCACATGGGTGGCAGGGACCCAAGTCCTTGAGACATCATCTAATGCCTCCCAGAGTCGTCATCTACTGGCTCCCAGAGTGTGCATTAGCAGGAATATGGACCAGAAGCAGAGATGTTAGGACTGGAACTCCCTCATAGGTATTCCAAGTAATATCTTAACTACTGTGTCAAATGCCTGCCCTAAGCTAAGCATTTTAGTCTCAATAAATCAGTGTGCCTATTTATTGTGTGAAGGTAATGGTCATTGTCAAACATACCTTACACTCATATGTGTAAAAGTGCCTTATAAAATGCAAAGCATTTCCTAAATACCAGGTTTTTTTTTTTCATTTATTAAACTTTTATTTAATGAATATAAATTTCCAAAGTACAGTTTATGGGTTACAATGGCTTCTCCCCTCCCATAACTTCCCTCCCACCCGCAAACTTCCCCTTTCCCGCTCCCTCTCCCCTTCCATTCACATCAAGATTCATTTTCAATTCTCTTTATATACAGAAGATCAGTTTAGTATATATTAGGTAAAGATTTCAACAGTTTGCCCCCATATAGCAACACAAAGTGAAAAAAATACTGTTGGAGTACTAGTTATAGCATTAAATAACAGTGTACAGCACATTAAAGACAGAGATCCAACATAATATTTTTTTTTAAATTAATTAATTTTCTATGCCATTTCCAATTTAACACCAGTTTTTTTTTTCATTTCCAATTGTCTTTACATACAGAAGATCGATTCAGTATATAATTAGTAAAGATTTCATCAGTTTGCACCCACACAGAAACACAAAGTGTAAAAATACTGTTTCAGTACCGTACCAGTTATAGCATCACTTCACATTAGACAACACATTAAGGACAGATCCCACATGGGATGTAAGTACACAGTGACTCCTGTTGCTGACTTAACAATTTGACACTCCTGTTCATGGCGTCAGTAATCTCCAGGAGTGTCAAATTGTTAAATACCAGGTTTTAATAATATTGTAGCTTCCCACAGCCTCCAAATACACAAAGGTGGAGAACAAAGACTAAATGCAGCATGCTATTTTAAATAAAATTGTTCTTACATTTTAGCATCCAATATAATCTAAATTGTTACTCAAATGTTGATGTGTGTGTGTGTCTTTTAAAAATGAAGTAGTTTGGGAATACTTAGAAATCTACTTGGCGGCAGGGGGTTCGGGTGACACTATGGCATAGCCAGTAAAGCTGCCGCCTGCAGAGTTGGAATCCCATATGGGTGCCAGTTGAAGTCCTGGCTGCTCCACTTTCAATCCAGCTCCCTGCTAATGTGCCTGGGAAAGCAACAGAATATGGCTCAAGTGATTGGTCCCTTGCACCCATGTGGGAGACCTGGAAGAAGCTCTACCTGCTATGTCCATTTGGGGAGTGAACAAGTAGGTAGATCTCTCTCTGTAACTCTACCTCCTGCTTTTCAAATAAATCTTTAAAAAAAGGATAGGATCTTGAGAGCTTGTTTGGAGGTTCTAGCAGGGGAGAGCAGCTACTCGTATACCCTGACAGAAGACCAGTCCTCCTCTAGCAGGGAGGTGGTCCTCTTCAACCAAGCTCACATTTTCAGGAGGTAAAACACATGGAGTAATGAGGGAGGAAGGGGATACTGCCTCAAAATCCAGCCAGCCAGATCAGTTGGATCAACTGTGGCGATCAATGGGGTGACAGATGTCACAGCTAGATCATATTCCTAAAGTTGTATTAATGAAATGCTCTTTAAATAAAGGTTTCTTGAGAAAAATTTTAAAAAACTTAAAAAAAAAGAAAAAAATATTCATAGGGGCTGGTGCTATGGCATAGGAGGTTAAGCCACAGTCTGCAGTGCCAGAATCCCATCTGGGTGCAGATTCCAGTCCTAATTGTTCCACTTCTGTCCCAGTTCCCTTCCAATGTGCCTGGGAAAGCAGTGGAGGATGACCCAAGTTCTTGGGCCCCTGAACTCATGTGGAAAACATGGAGGAAGCTCTGGGCTCCTGACTTCAGCCTGGAACAGTCCCCAATGTTGTGGCCGTTTTGGAAGTGAACCAGTGGATGGAAGATCTCTATCTTTCTTTCTCTCTCTCTGTAGCTCTGCCTTTCAAATAAATAGATAATTTTTTTAAAGAAAGAAATCTTCATCCAGATCTGCAATATGAAGTTGAAATTGTGGACTAAAGCTATGAAAGCTTATAGTAGAATATTTTATGGCCTTATTAATTACTCAGTTGGTTGGTTTGACTTTCATCTTTCACTATGGACTTGATGCTAAGGCACTAAGTGTAGGGAGGAGCTGGGAATGACCAGGTTAGTTCGATTATGTGACACAAGAACCTGTAAATCTTTGCATCTCTCTTCTTTGCTATACATTTGTGAGCCCTTTCTCTGTCCAGTACTGTCTCCCATCCAAAACGATGGGTCAAAATCATGATATGCATTTCCAGTTGGTGGAATTGCCAACCAATGATACCAGTCTGAGTAGTCCCTTCTTATTATTGCCTAAGGACATCTACTAAGATGTGTCAAGGTATCACATTGTGAAATTCATCGAATCTTCTTGATATTTTCCCCCTCCAAGCCCAAACAGAAAATGACATTCTCAGTCATTATCCTGAGGATCTAAAAAGGAGCTACCTGGGGATGGTGGACCTGAAAAACCTACACTAGGGTGGAGAAGCAAAAGGGCAGAATGGGAGTTCAGGCTGCATCATAGCCTTGGGTTCAGGTGACAGAAGCAAGCCTGGGACTTCAGCTCCTGCCTAAAGAAGATGAAGTTCTTGCTTGAAAGGCTTCCAGCAGCAACCTGCAAACACACATGTGGTTTTGATGCAGTAAATAAGCTGCTGCTCTTTCGTTCCTGTTTCACAGGCATTACCTGGAAGCACACCTATGCCATAAATGGGAAAATGTGCAAATGTCACTCTCTTCTTTGCATATTCATCCCTGATATGCACCAAGGGGAGCTGTCTATCATCGTCAGCCATGCTGGAATCATAAGGGAGAAAAGCTAATGAATTCAATGAGGTGATGCTCCCAAGGATATTTATAGGGTTTACTTTTCCCATAATGTTTTTATTGTAGCTCAGCATATTCAAGTCTAAAATTCTGATAAACATTAGAGAGACTAGTAAATTCAACATATAGGATTAAAAGTTAGACATGTGCAATAATTTGGTCATTTAAATGTTTTACACTTTAAGTATGAAGATAATTGTGCCAAAAATCTTAATAGTTTTTCCTCTGGAGGGTGGAGGGAGAGTAAGGGTGATGCTGGTGGCCGTTTTCTGAGTTGTGGGGGTAAGTTGGAAGAGGATGCCTGGTTTCATTTCTTGGATAACTGGATCAATTCTCTGCTTCAATTTGTTTATATTGTATTATTAAACACATGTGACTTTTCTTGTTAATTTTTATAACCTTTTTATTGGCAATGGATGTAGTCACATTGGCAAAATTGTCAATTCTCTTTGTTGTTCCTTTAAAAGAAAGCCAACTGCTCACAGTGCAATGCTATATAAATGTAATTTGAAGAATTCTGTAAATATTTCTCCTTTTATTTATCTGAAGTAGTGGACAGTAATGATTTTGCTGGACTAGAGATAGCAAAATGAATATGGACAGAATTTGTGGTCAGGGCTTCCTCGTTCTTCCTCATTCCTCATTTATTTCTTTTCTCTTCATCCTCCTACCCAAAGCCAGCAGTGCCAGGAGCCAGAGACCATTTAGAAGCATCTCTTAAGTGTAGCAGACCAGGACAATTGAAGAATTTCAGAATGCTTTGAAGAATTGTGTAATCTAGCACGTATGCAACTCAAGAAAAGTTCAGGAGCAAAAATTAGAGGTTCTGTCAAATGGATCAAAGTGCATTAAAATTCATGACAAAAAGTAGCTCACATTCTACCTGCCTGTTCATGCAAAAGGTTCAAGGCTCTGACTCAGAGCACCTGGAGTCCCTACCCAGCTCCACCATCCACCAGCTCAGTCTCTCCAAGCCCACTTAATTATCTGTAAAGCAGGGGCAATAATCCCTTCAACTGACCTGGAAAATAGGAAGTGGAAAATGCTGAACAAAGCTGTCAAGCATTTTACAGATGTGCTGTTAAAAGTTTAGGTCTGTCTCCAAATCAAACAGTTTTTGAAAATCCTTCCTGGAAGAACCCTCTAGGAAATGAGTTATATTTGCCCCTGGACGCAGAAACACAGTTACTTACTCTTTCCCAAACCACTACAAAGACAACTACACATTGTATTAAAAGATTATAATCTGAGCATAAGATAAGGCCAGGATGGACATTTTGGCTAAGATGTAACTTTAAAATATTGGTGCTGCGAGAGTGAATTCTGTCTGTTTTGACTTCTGTGTGCAGTAATAGGACAGGATTGCACTTTGGATAGAATTCTGAGCCCTGGAGTGGAAAGAAAGAAGTCAGCTGGAGGGAGGAGGGCTGTGTCTTACTCCAAAAAACATCAGGGCAGCTGATTCTGGCACAGGGTTGGATAGGAAGAGGGTACTTCAAAATGTGCATGGAAACATGCAATCCAAAGACACATTTAGTTTGGAATAAAATAAAAACATTTTGAAATCAATGCCTGGCTTTTTCATATTGTGCACTTTTCAGAAACTTTTATTTTTATTTTTTATTTATTTTTTTGACAGGCAGAGTAGACAGTGAGAGAGAGAGACAGAGAGAAAGGTCTTCCTTTGCCGTTGGTTCACCCTCCAATGGCCGCCACAGCTGGCGCGCTGCAGCCGGCGCACCACGCTGATCCGAAGCCAGGAGCCAGGTGCTTCTCCTGGTCTCCCATGGGGTGCAGGGCCCAAGCACTTGGGCCATCCTCCACTGCACTCCTGGGCCACAGCAGAGAGCTGGACTGAAGAGGGGTAACCGGGACAGAATTCGGTGCCCCGACTGGGACTAGAACCCCTTGTGCTGGTGCCGCAAGGCGGAGGATTAGCCTATTGAGCCACGGCGCCGGCCTACAAACTTTTATTTTTTAAAGAATCATTTTATTTATTTGAAAGGCAGAGTTACAAAGAGAGGGAGGGAAATAGAGAGAAAGAGGAAAAAAAAGAGAGAAAGAGAGAGATCTTCCATCTGCTGGTACATTCCCCAAATGACAGCAATAGCCAGGACATGGCCAGGCTGAAGCCAGGGGTCAGGAGCTTCATTACGATCTCTCTCGTAGGTGTGAGTGCAGGGACCCAAGGATTTCGGCCTTCCTCCAGTGCTTTTACAAACACATTAGCAGGGAGCTGGATTGGAAGTGGAGCAGTTAGGACTTGAATGGGCACCCCTATGGGTTGCTGGCATTGCAGGCAGTGGCTGAACCCATTACAACACAACACTGGCCCCTCGGTGAACTTTTTGAAGACTCCTACTATTTCCTCTCTGGGGGACAATAAATAGCTGGAGGATGGTGGGAAAGGAAGTTGTAATGTAGATGCCAGACCAAAATGACCTGATGCTGAGCATCATCTGAACTTCAACAGGAAGTATGTCAGTGTGTTTACTAACAGGCAAAGATTGCCAGTATTTAATCAGGTTACGCACTTGGTCTAGCAGCTGGGAAGTCTCCATTTCTCATTGTAGTACTTGAGTTTCATTTCATCTCCACTCCTGATTTCAGCTTCCTGCTAACGCAGACCTTGGGAGGTGGCAGTGATGGTATAAGTGATTGGTTTCCTGCCATCCACATGGGAGAATCAGGTTAACTTCCATGTTCCTCACTTTGGCCTAACCCAGCCATGGCTGTTGTGGGCATTTAGAGAGTGAACAAGCAGATGAAAAATTGTTGTCTATCTGCTGATAAAATAAATAAATAATTGATAAGATAAAAAATTTTAAAAATCATTTTCTGTTTGAAATGTATGCATAGAGAGATAGGGATTTATTTATTAAAAATCATTTGGTATTTATACCACTATAATAAACATGACCTCTAAGTGGCAAGTCTATATATCCTTTGCCTGAGAAAACTTCTATTTTAGCAATCTATTTAATAAAATAAATAAATAAACAATTCAATCACTTTACTTAATATTTCAGATAACTCACATTTTCTGTTTCACTGGATAAATATTGACATGGTGGCTTACATTTTTTTGCATGAACTAAATGAAAATATGTTATTTTTCTGTCATGCAGATAAAACCCATTTAATTTTCTGATGTCAAACTTAAGGACTTACATTTCTAACACTTTTGTTAATAAATAATGCTATCTCATGAACAAGATTCACCAAAAAAGGTGTTTTTCATTAGCATACTTTTCTAATGCTGAAAATCATCATTAGTGTGTATAAAAATCTGATAGATTTTTCTTCACCTTGTGGTTTTTCATTTTGTCTTCTAAAACATGCTTTTTTTCCTTAAGATATCTTTATTTGGAAGTCAGAGTTTGAGAGAGACCACAATGAAAATGAACACAATGAAGCCAAGAGCCGAGAGCTTCTCCCAGGTCCCCCACAAAAGCAGCAGGGGTCCAAGAACCAGGGTATCTTCTGCTGTTTTTCCCAGGCCATTAGCAAGAAGCTGGATCAGAACTGGAACAATCAGGATATGAACCAGAGCCCATATGGGATACTGGCATTGCAGGTGGTGGCTTTACTTGCTATACCACAACACTTACTCCTAAAACATGTTTTCTTGGTTTGTCCTTTAAATTACCATCACTTCCTTGGGAACTTCCCCTCTCAAAGCCCAAATCACTTCCTGATTATAAATTAAGTGGGATGCTTTACTGATATTTCCTACTTCCTAACATTAATAAATACAAACACAAGCACTATAGAAATAAATGTGGAATAGACCTTTCTTGTATTAGGCCCCTATGCTAAGTCCTAGGGTTTCGGGGACCACAGTGTGTCCTAGAGAACCAAACACAGGTGGTTTGGGCTGGAGGAGTGGAACAACAGCATGGGAACAGAGAGTAGAGAATGGTGGGTAAGCATAGGGTATTCCGATCTAAGAAAAACTTATGCCAAGGCCCAGGGGAGAGGAGGCCTGGTTTATAGAAGAAATTTTAAAATGTCCTGGGATTGTGCTTGTGTTGTGGCATAGTGGGTAAAGCCATCCCCAGCAACTCACAAGTCCCAGCTTCTCCACTTCTGATCCAGCTCCCTGCTAATAGCCTGGGAAATCAGTGGAAGACAGCCCAAGAGTTTAGGGCCCTACACCCATGTGGGAGACTCTAAAGAAGCTTTTGGCTCCTGGCTTCTGCCTTGCCTACTGCTGGCTATTGTGACCTTCTAGGGAGTGAACCAGCATATGAAAGATCTCTCTTTCTCTCTCTCTTTCCCTCGTTCTCCACAACTCTGACTTTCAAATAAATAAATAAATGGGGTAATTGACCAGATTGGCACATAGGAGGCTGGTAGCAAAACTCCACTAGAGAAAAAAACAGGGGCCAGTCATGAAAGCCCTTGAAAACCAAGCAGAGAACTTTGATTCAGTTCTGTGAGAACATGGGAGAGGATACTGATTTTGACATCCAACACAACTCAGCACTCCAACTTCCCAACCAAGTAGCTTGGGCAACTTTGATTTGTCCTGAGGTTTAGTTTATTTGGAGACAGCAAAGGGCTCAGGGTTCCTGGGAAGCTTAAAAAAGACCAGGAAGGATGCTTTGCAGGCAATTGATAGGATTTACAGTTTGAAAAAAATCATCGTGGCAGTGCAAACTCAAAATCAGATTCTGCTTTGAGAATCGAATGATGTTCTCAGGTCAAGGGCACTTTCATGGCACTGAGACACTAGCCTCAGGCTGCAAAGTACTATCATTAGGTTACTGCTGTTGAACTAGCCAACCAAGCCTGTTTGTGTTCTGCTGGTGTTTCAAATTATCCTCAAAATAAGACGTAACACCTGTACTTGAACAGCGCATGGTCTGGGAGTGATGACAGAAATGTAAATAAATGATTATAACCTGAGGGAAAGGTACCAGGAAAAGGGTGGGCTGACACTTGTGAAGGGGGATGTTCACTGGAGTGTTACCAGGTGGGCACAGGGAGTATAGACTACGCTTGAGGCACACACAGACAATACAGAAGACTGTGTGACCAAGTGGGATGTGCTGGGGAGACTGGGGACTGAGCTGGTAAAGGGCTGGTGGGATTGCTAAACTGCTGCCTTTCAATTTGTGGTTTGGATGTGGTTTGCGTTTCCCCGTGGGTTCATGTGTTAATACTGAATCCCCATTGTAAAGTATTAAGAGACAGAGTTATCTATGATGTTTAGAGGTGGGGCTCAGAGAGGTGAGTAGGAGTAGATAAGGTCATTAGAGAAGAGCCCCTAAGATGGAATCCTAGTGGCTTTATAAGGGCAGGAGGGAGACCAGGAGAGATGTACACTGTTCTCATCTCTTCCCTTGTGATGTCCTGCACTGTCTCAGGACCTCTTCAGAAGGAGGTCCTTGACCTTGGGCCAGAGTCATGAGCCCAAAATATCCTCCTTTCATTAGAACTCAATCGATCTGTGGTATTGTCTTATTGGCAATTGAAATGGACAAATTCAGGGCCTGAGTAAACCCTTAGGAGGAAGGTCAATTCGGGGTAGGACACTGTCAGAGGGGGGTGGATTCCGTCCTATTGCCTCAGACAACAGCTGGGCTTTTTGTGGCTCAAAGGTGAGAACAGAGCCTTGAATTACACAACACATCCAGCAGCACATAAAAATACATTTGCACAATTTTTAAAATGTCATTGAAAGAAAAGGATTTATTGATATTTCTAAATTTTCCTAACCTCCTCCTCCTTCTGCCCCATCTAAAATAAAGTGCTTGGTTGTAAATATGGACTGTGTCATATGCTCTTTACTGTTATTTATGTCCTCAAAGATTCATCCCCTAAAAGCTAAATACAGGTTCAATTGAGTTCACTTTCACAGTAATATGTAAGGCTGCACTGAATCTGTGACTATAAACTGTAAACCTAAATTACAATACAGATGTGCAAATAAGATTGCAGGTGATCCCACAGCTAAAGATAGACACTGGTTTGGGAGAGGCAGTTATGAAAACAGTGGATTTATTTAAAGCCTTCAGAGCCAGCTTTATTTTCTACTATGCGTCTATTTGGTTTGGAAGTGGCTTGGCAGTGCCATAATTTTCACCTCTTTTCACAAATCCAGCCTTTGCTTTGACACTGCTTCCTCACTTCTTCCTTTCTTCACATTTTCCAAGCATTTCCTGCCAAGCCACGTTGACTCAGTTTTTTTTTCATAGAAAATTCCGGAATGCCATCTCTTGGGTTTCCTTACAGTAAGTCCCTTTAGGCACCATAACAGTGCTTTTGAGCAACTCTCCCTTTGAACTCTCTAAGAGTTACTCAGAGAAGGGAGTTCTGGAAACCAAGCTCTGGGCAGATTATTCTGTATATAATAAATCAAACTGACAGGAAGGTACCAACTGCTGCTGGCGCTGGTTTGATAGGGAATGCATTGTGCTTGGAAACAGTCCTCCAAATCCCCACCACCTATGCTTTTCATCAATATGTGTTTATAATTTTCTGCTGAGGATGAAAGATGTTGTAACTTGCTTCAACTGAGTATTTCATAATATCTATGTTTCTTCTGTATCTATTTGGGGAGGTGAAATAATGATAAATTCAGCATTAAATTAAAAATCTGAAAAAAAAAGTGGAATGTGCCCTGCTAAGCCTTTAATATACTATAGAATATAGGAACTTGGGCCCAGGGAGGATGCTAATTCCTTATCAAGGTTGTGGTTAGATAGGAGTAAGGAGTTATGAGTACTATTGCATAGTAGAATAATTACAGATAATGTTAATATACTGTATAGTTCTATGTGTGTGTATTTATATATGTGTGTATATGTATATGTATAAACTGAAGGGCCTGTGGGACTGGCATTATTGTATAGCAGTTTGGGCTGCTCCTGAGAAACCACCATCTCATCTGGCTCCTATATTGGGTTCTGTCTGCTCTATTTCCAACCCAGCTCTCTACTAATGGCCTGGGAAAAGCAGCTTTAGATGACCCAAGTGTTTGTGCCCTTACCACCCATTTGGGAGACCTGGAAGAAGCTCCTGAAACCTGGTTTCAGCCTGGCCCAGCCTGGCTGTTGTGGCCATCTGGGGAATGAACTAGAAGATGGAAGATTGATCTCCCTCTCTCTGTCTCTCTCTTCCCTGCCCTCATCCTGTAACTCTGAATTTCAAAATAAATCAGTAAATATTTTTTAAAAAAACCTAGAACATAGGATGTTGGAAGTTTTCACCATAAGGAAATATTGAATGTTTGAAGAGATAAATATATTTACTCTCACCCACATTACACAATATATATGAGTGTTGAAATATTACCTAGTGGGAGGGGCGGAGCCAAGATGGCGGATAGTGAGGACGTGCGCTGATAGTCTGGGAAAATTTAGTTTCATAAAAGTGGAATTACTGTAGCCTCAGGAAAAGACTCAAGAAAAAAACTGCAGAGGAAACGCTTCTGGATCTAGTGGATGTGACACAGAGGACCTACAAGGAGCCCACCGCGTGGAAGCCCCGCCACGGGAGCCGAGCCGCAGAATCTCCCCAGTGCAGGAAATGGAGGTAAGACAAAAGCCTCAGAAACCCGAGACATTGGTGGGGAAAGGCAGAGGCCTCTCTCTCCACTTGAGCAAAACAAAGAGCAGGCATCATTTTACATATGTAAAGCAGCAACGAGTACACAAACTCAAAACTTTGGGTCTATGGTGAAACTTGAGAACACATTGAGGGCTGCATAAACTCTTTGTGTGGTCCCAGGGGTAGATCAAACGAATACTCACAGAGGCCAGATTTCAGCTACCCTCAATTCCACTCAGCTGTGCAGAATTACTTCCCAACTGAGTCAAAAAAAAAAAAAAAAGAGAGAGAGAGATCCAGCAAGGAGCAAGGGAGAGAACAATATGGGTGAGTCACTTTTTGCACAGCCTTAAACCTGAAGAATCAAGCAGAGCTCTCTGGCCACACCCATCACAGCCTCTAAGGATCCATCAAAGCAGACAGCCCACTTAGAGGCATAGTATAACGAGAAAAAAACACCACAGCAAAAAAAAAAAAAAAAAAAAAAAACAAAACATAAATTATCTCCAACATGCCAAACAACAAATGTAGAAGCCGAGGTAACAAGAGCAAGGAAGACACTATGATGCCCCCAAATGAACAAGACACCCCAATGCAAGATTATGAAGATGAAGAGATAGAGGAAATGCAAGAAGTGGATCTCAAAAAATTGATAAGAACATTAAGAAGTTCTCAAAAACAAATTCTTGAACTACAGAAATCCTTAATGGACAAGATAGAAAATCTCTCTCGTGAAAATGAAATATTAAGGAGGAATCAAAATGAAATGAAACAACTAGTAGAACATGAAACTGTGATAGTGACAAGAAACCATAATGAAATGAAAAACTCAATAGATCAAATGACAAACACATTAGAGAGCCTTAAAAACAGAATGGGTGAAGCAGAAGAGAGAATATTGGAATTAGAAGACAGAGAACAGGAAAGGAAACAGTCAAATCAAAGAAAAGAAGAAGAAATCAAAAATCTAAAAAATACTGTCAGGAATCTTCAGGATACTCTTAAAAAACCCAACATTCGAGTTCTAGGAGTTCCTGAAGGCATGGAAAGGGAGAAAGGATTAGAAGGCCTTTTTAGTGAGATACTAGCAGAAAATTTCCCAGGTTTGGAGAAGGACAGAGACATCCTAGTACAGGAAGCTCATAGAACCCCTAATAAACATGACCCAAAGAGATCCTCACCACGACATGTCATAATCAAACTCACCAGAGTGAAACATAAAGAAAAGATCCTAAAATGTGCAAGAGAGAAACGCCAGATTACTCTCAGAGGATCTCCAATTAGACTCACAGCAGACTTCTCATCAGAAACCCTACAAGCTAGGAGAGAATGACGAGATATAGCCCAGGTACTAAGAGAGAAAAACTGCCAGCCCAGAATATTATATCCTGCAAAGCTCTCATTTGTGAATGAAGATGAAATAAAGACCTTTCACAGCAAACAGAAATTGAAAGAATTTGTCGCCACTCATCCAGCCCTGCAAAAGATGCTTAAAGATGTGTTACACACAGAAACACAGAAACACGGTCACCAATATGAAAGAAGGTAAAGGAAGGAAACCTCACAGCAAAAGATCACAGGAATCTCAAACCATATATTAGAAAATATCTTTGGCAAATGACAGGACAAAGTTACTCCTTCTCAATAGTCACATTGAATGTTAATGGCCTGAACTGTCCAGTTAGAAGACACTGATTGGCTGATTGGGTTAAGGAACAAAACCCATCTTTTTGCTGCTTACAAGAAACTCATCTTTCCAACAATGATGCATACAGACTGAAAGTGAAAGGCTGGAAAAAGATATACCATGCCAACAGAAATGAAAAAAGAGCGGGCGTAGCCATCTTAATATCGGACAACATAAACTTTACCACAAAAACTGTTAGGAGAGACAAAGAGGGGCACTATTTAATGATTAAGGGATCCATTCAACAGGAAGATATAACGATTATCAATGTATATGCACCTAATTACAGGGCACCAGTTTATTTAAAAGACTTGTTAAGGAACTTAAAGGGAGACTTAGACACCAATACAATAGTTCTGGGGGACTTCAATACTCCACTCTCAGAGATAGACAGATTAATAGGACAGAAGATCAACAAGGAGACAGTAGATTTAAATGACACTATAGCCCAAATGGATCTAACAGATATCTACAGAACATTTCATCCTACATTTAAAGACTTTACATTCTTCTCAGCAGAACATGGAACCTTCTCTAGGATTGACCACATACTAGGCCATAAAGCAAGTCTCAGCAAATTCAAAAGAATTAGAATCATACCATGCAGCTTCTCAGACCACAAAGGAATGAAATTGGAAATTAGCAACTCCGGAATCCCTAGAGAACATTCAAACACATGGAGATTGAACAACATGCTCCTGAATGAACAGTGGGTCATAGAAGAAATCAAAAGAGAATTCAAAAATTTTCTGGAAATAAATGAGGATAAAAGCACAACATACCAAAACCTATGGGATACAATAAAAGCAGTGTTAAGAGGAATGTTTATATCAATAGGTGCCTACATCAAGAAATTGGAAAGGCACCAAATAGATGAGCTTTCAAGTCATCTCAAGGATCTAGAAAATCTGCAGCAAACCAAACCCAAACCCAGTAGGAGAAGATAAATAAATAAAATCAAAGAAGAAATCAACAGAATTGAATCCCCAAAAAAATTACAAAAAATCAGCCAAACAAGGAGCTGGTTTTTTGAAAAAATAAACAAAATTGATACCCCATTGGCCCAACTAACTAAAAAAAAGAAGAGAAAAGACCCAAATCAATAAATTCAGAGATGAAAAGGGAAACGTAACAACAGACACCACAGAAATAAAAAGAATCATCAGAAATTACTACAAGGACTTGTATGCCAGCAAACAGGGAAATCTATCAGAAATGGACAGATTCTTGGACACATACAACCTCCCTAAATTGAGCCAGGAAGACATAGAAAACCTAAACAGACCAATATCTGACACAGAAATTGAAACAGTAATAAAGGCCCTCCCAACAAAGGAAAGCCCAGGGCCAGATGGATTCACTGCTGAGTTCTACCAGACATTTAGAGAAGAACTAACTCCAATTCTTCTCAAACTATTCAAAACAATCGAAAAAGAGGGAATCCTTCCAAATTCTTTCTATGAAGCCAGCAACACCTTAATTCCTAAGCCGGAAAAAGATGCAGCATTGAAAGAGAATTACAGACCAATATCCCTGATGAACATAGATGCAAAAATACTCAATAAAATTCCAAATGCCCACCACAGCCAGGGATAGCCAGACCAAAGCCAGGAGCCAGGAACTTCAGCCAGGTCTCTCATAAGGGTGGCAGGAACCCAAATACTTGAACAATCAACTGCTACCTTCCCAGATGTATTAAGCAGGAAGCTGTATTGGAAATGTGGAATATCTGGGACTTGAGCTAGGTACTCCAGTATAGTATACAGGAGTCCCAAGAGGTAGCATAACCTGCTGCACCACAATACTTGCCCCTGAAACCAAAAATTTCAATTTCCCATTCAATTTTCTAGTAAAGTATCAATGCCTACTGACTATGAAAAAATAAAATTCAGCACTCAGCACATAGGCCTTACATCAGTGTTCATTTGTCTTTCCTTGATGTGTCAGGCAAACCACTCTAAGGCCATCCTTCAGTCAAGGTGGGATATGACACAAATCCCCTATCACTCCAACTTAAAGTAGGTTAGAGCATAGATACTGGAGTCAGCTTGCCTGAATGAAATCCTAGCTCTTTTTCCTGCTTTGTTGCTTGGGCAATTCCCTTAATCTTGCTGTACCTCAGTGTTTTCCTTTGTGAAACAACAATGATCAAAAGTTCTCTTTCATAGGGACATCATGAGCAATATGTTGCTCTATATAAAGTTCTTGCAACAATTCCAGCTGGAACAACATCAGTCGGTGAACATTTCTAAGAGGAGAGAGTAGGTACTTTCTTGATTGTTACACCAGGCATCCATGCGGTATACCTGATGTACCTGCTCTGCAGATCAGTCCATCCTCTCTGCTCCCTACTTTCCAGCATCAGGCCTGGATGTATCCCCACATGGAGAGCTGGAGAAGATGCTCTCTGTTATGTATATACACAACCCACAGCTGAGGGACATACTAGTATTACTCTTTCCAAACACAGATGAGGAAACCAAGGCACAGAATAGGTGAGCCAGCTGCTCAGGATCCTGTGACTGACAATAGAAGAGCCAAGATCCAATACCAGACCGCTGGGAACCAGGGTGTGCATGCCTGCTCCTTATACCACATAGGGATAGAATTGTCAGTCACCTTCATCTTTGTCTATCTGTCTTTTCATCATCTGCCCATTTATATTTTTCTCTGATTTATCTTAGTCCGTATTTTTATAGGGGTTAAATTTTTTTGTATTTATTTGTAAGGGATCATTGTCAATAAAATTAGCCTTTTGTCATGTATGATACAGGTGTTCTTTCTTGTTTATTATTTGTATTGTGACTTTGCTTTTGATTGTTTTCCATACAACCATTTTTAAATTCTTATACTCAGATTTCTCTGACTTCTTTTGTAGCCTCCAGTTTTTATGACATGCTTATTATATATTTTTTCATGCAGTATTATCACAAAAATATTTGCATCCTCTAAGATGTTCATGATTTTAAATATGTTTACACTTTTTTTCTGGAATTTAGCTTGTTAGGAGGTATATGTAGTCCAGATTCATCTTGTTCTAAATGAGTAAACAATTGATTTATGGTTTACCTGCTGATTTGAAGCCTCAATGTTATAAGTTCCCATCTATTTTTAGGTTTATTTTCAGCCTTATGTTGGTCTATAGACCAGTCTGTATGTCATATTTCTGCACACACATTCCTGTGCCAGTATTAAACTTCTTGCAGCTTTATAATGTGGCCTTATTATTTATTTGGACTGGTGCTGTACTTAGGATATTAGTTTGGATGTTGAATGTATCTCAGAGGCCCGTATTAATGGTTTGACCACCAAAATCTTATGTTAATGATGCTAAAAGGGTAGAAATTTCATCCAATAGTGTTTAGAAGTAGGGTCTTGGGAGTACTGTATTGGATTAGCTCACTGGAGTGGTGTGGAGCGCTTATGATTGAATTGTGGTAGCTTTGTAAGTGACCAAATAGATAACACTTCCTTCTTATGTGAAGCTGTATGCCAGGCCAGGACTCTGCCAGCAAGTACACCTTCATCAGAGGCCAAACCAAAGGGACCACCCAATCCTCGACTATGAACCCACAAAACTGAGGTCCATAAATCTTTTATCTTTAAAAAAAAGTTAGCTTCTGTAAGGCATTTCCCTGTATTAATGACAACCTAATTAATACAGTTGGTTTCCCTTCTCAATTTTCTCTGGAAATTTTTTAATGTTTAACCCTTTGTTTGAGTTTAATTTTTTGTTATTATAATTGCCAGAGAAGAAATAAGTAAAATTAACCTTGATAAATGAAGGAAAATGATTGAGAGCAGAGAAAAGACCAGCATAGGACTGTAGAATGAAGATGAGCTCAATAGGAGGAGTGTGGGGGTAGTCAGGCTAAGGTACCTACGTGATATTTGATTTGGCTAACCACACTGTAGATATGAAATCATTAGAAATATAGAAGTTTATAGCTGTGTGGTACAAGAGACAAATCTAGTTAAATTTGCTCATTTTACAAATATAGAAATTGAAAAGGCTAGGGAAGTACAAGTTGACAAAGATAATTAGTAAAATTATGATTAAATCCTGGTTCTCAGTTCATATAAGGGAGTTTGCTGTGATTTTGCAATCTTGAGCATGAGAGAAAGAAAAAAAAAGTTGCCTGGTTGCTATTAATAATGGAATGAAATAGTGAGCTTGCATTCAGTGAAGATAGGGGCACTCAGGAGTAATGCTCACTTTTCATCAAGGTCTACACCCTACTTCTGCTTATGTCCCAGAGACATGCGGTAGAGTAAGGATAGGGGAAAGAAGAGTATTGTAATTGTTTGCATTGGCAAATCCTGCCAATCGTTAGCAAGACTTCTGGGAAAAAATAATGAAAAGATAGTTTCCAAAAAGGCCAAATAAAATAAAGCTGTAAGACTAAGAAAAGAAAGATTTTGGAGTAAAGAGGCAGGAAAGGATCTAATAATAGGTACCTGTGTACAGTGGGTGCTTCCTGCTCCCAGCAGAGGTTGGTGGGTGCAATAATACTGCCTAAGCTAATTTGCTGCCATTTAGGCACTATGAGCCTGACTTGATTTATGAAGATAAAAACCACTAAAGATGCACACATTGTACTGGTATCTCCATCAGACTAAAATTTCAGTGTTCTTTGTTTTAAACCATTTTTAACAATGTTTGGATTTGGGCTAAAACCCAATTTGTTGAGTGTACCAACAGCAGTTTTTCTAAGGGAAGAGCTAGCTTATTCATATTAGGTCAGGTAATGCATAGAAATTGAAGTCATCCATGCAATAAGACCATATGGCAAATCAAGAATCCATGGAAGGAACTGTATTGTGGTACAGAGGGATAACCTGCCTATTAATGCTACCATCCTATGTCAGAATGCCCGTTAGAAAGCCAGCTACTCTACTTCCAAGCCAGCATCCTGCTAATATACCTGGAAAGACAGCAGATGATTGCTCAAGTAGTTGGATCTTTGCCACCTACAAAGGAGATGAGGATGGAGTTCCTGGATCCTGGTTTCTGCCTGGCCCAGACCAGGCCAAGGTCTGACTATAGCAGCATTTGAAAATTGAACCAGTGGATAGAAGATCTCTCTCTTTGTCTCTATCTTTGTCTCTTTCTCTCTCTCTCTCTTTCTCTCTCTCTGTCTCTCTCTCTCTCCTACCTCTTTGGCACTCTACCTTTCAAATAAATAAATAATATTTTAAAAAAGAAAAATCCACAGGATATGGTGGTTTTTAACAAAGATTTGGTATGTGAGAGTGTTAGGAGTCAGATGGGTTAATAGGCAGTCAGGGTGATCCAAGTGGAATTTGGGGTATAGAATGCTTACTTCCCCTCAAAAGATTGTCTTTACCAAGAACTGAGCACCCCCCCTCCTCAAGTATCTCCAAATTTACCATGAGAATAGCAAGGGAGTGGTGATCACAGTTTATTGTGAAAATAAGTTAACTATCTCACCCTTGTGATGGTTTTTGGTTTTATCATAAGCAAGCCAGATGGGATAAAGAATTGTAAACCAAGGAGCGGCAAGATGGCGGAATAGGAAGGGAGCACATTGATAGTTCAGCAAGATACACAGGTTAATAAAAGTGGAGATACTGCAGGGTCAAGGAAGAGTAGGGGAAGAAACAGCAGCGGAAACTCTTCTGGAACTAGTGATTCACAGTGGACCTGCGTGGAGAGTGTGGAAGCCCAAGTTCGGGACACCAGCGGCAGACTCAACACACCAGCGCTGGAACGCGAGGTGAGCCGAACCTCAATAGCCCGAGACATCGGTGGGCAAGTGGAAAGAGGAGACTAGAGGGAACGAGGCTTGAAACTCCGTGGGGAAAAGTTCACCAGGCTAACTAGAAGAGAGAGAGGAAAAAAAAAAAAAGTGACCGATACGGACACGAGTTTCTCTCTCTCCGCTCACCCCTCCAAGGTGAGCAAGACAAAGAGCAGGCGCCATTTTGGACATACGTCATAAGCAGGGCGACCTCAGGTCTGCACCAGCCCTGAGCCTAGCAGAAAAACCTGACTCTGGGGGGAGGGGTGAAATAACAGGAGATTAGCATCTAACTTGGCAACCCAGTGGGAGACTGCAAGAGAATTGGAGCCCACACTGAGGGCAGCACAGATTCCCTGTGTGGTCCTTGGGAAAGAGCTTCCGATCTCTGGCTCCTGTGGGTATATCATTCGCCTGCTAACTACCTCCAATTACGTTCAGCTGTGCGGGATTACTTCCCTTTTGAATCAAAAAAAAAAAAAAAAGAGAGATTTACCACGCCTAACCTGGGAGTGTCATCTTTGACACACCCTCAACCCTGAGGAACCAAACACAGCTCTCAGTCCACACTTATCTCAAGCCTCTAAGGCTCCACCAAAAGCAGACAGTCCACTTAATATAGAGCCATAGTGTAACAAGAAAAAACACCACAGTGAAGAAACCAAATATCTCCAACATGCCATACAACAAACACAAAAACCGAGGTAACAAGAACAAGAAAGACACTATGACGCCCCCAAATGAAAAAGACACCCCAATTCAAGGTTATGAAGATGATGAGATAGAAGAAATCCAAGAAGCAGATCTCAAAAAATTGATAAGAACATTAAGAAGTTCTCAAAAACAAATTCTTGAACTACAGAAATCCTTAATGGACAAGATAGAAAATCTCTCATGAAAATGAAATATTAAGGAGGAATCAAAATGAAATGAAACAACTAGTAGAACATGAAACTGTGATAGTGACAAAAAACCACAATGAAATGAAGAACTCAATAGATCAAATGACAAACACATTAGAGAGCCTTAAAAACAGAATGGGCAAAGCAGAAGAGAGAATATCAGACTTAGAAGACAGAGAACAGGAAAGGAAACTGGCAAACCAAAGAAAAGAAGAAGAAATTAGAAATCTAAAAAATACTGTCAGGAATCTACAGGATACTATTAAAAAACCTAATATTCGGGTTCTAGGAGTTCCTGAAGGCATGGAGAGGAAGAAAGGATTAGAAGGCCTTTTCAGTGAGATACTAGCAGAAAATTTCCCAGGTTTGGAGAAGGACAGAGACATCCTAGTACAGGAAGCTCATAGAACCCCTAATAAACATGACCAAAAGAGATCCTCACCACGACATGTTGTAATCAAACTCACCACAGTGAAACATAAAGAAAAGATCCTAAAAGGTGCAAGAGAGAAACGTCAGATTACTCTCAGAGGATCTCCAATTAGACTCACAGCAGACTTCTCATCAGAAACCCTACAAGCTAGAAGGGAATGGTGAGATATAGCCCAGGTACTAAGAGAGAAAAACTGCCAGCCCAGAATATTATATCCTGCAAAGCTCTCATTTGTGAATGAAGGTGAAATTAAGACTTTTCATAGCAAACAGAAACTGAAAGAATTTGTTGCCACTCATCCTGCCCTGCAAAAGATGCTTAAAGATGTGTTACACACAGAAACACAGAAACATGGTCACCAATATGAAAGAAGGTAAAGGAAGGAAACCTCACAGCAAAAGATAACAGGAAGCTCAATTTCTCTTTGACATAGAATTAAACTCTGATGCTCTGTTAAAGCAATGTGTTAAAGTAATCTAAAAACTAAAAGCAATTCAAATCAATTGGCAATCTACAAAAAGAGTTAAAGATTTTAAAAGCTATTATTAAAATTGCTATATTGGTCTATTATGCTATGTTATATGTGTGTACATATTGTATGTCCACATAGGAAATTTTATTAAGAGTTTTATTTTAAATGGCTTATAGATAAGATTGTCCATAAATTTAAGCTGCTAAAATCAATCAAAGATACATTTTAATTTGTGTGACCTGAATCTGTGTATCATATGGTTTAAACTTGTTGGTAGAAAGAAACTGAAAACATTTTAGATGGTTGTGCTTCAGTTTACTGGTTAAACAAACTACACCATGTTAGATATTTAAGAGGTGTTTTCAAATACATGATTCTTAAAATTTATAGAAGGCATTGGACCTTCTGGTAAATGTTTTCTTAAGTTGTTATCTAATGGTCGAAATGGTTTGCTAAGTATTCATGTGATATTGCTATTGTCAGCAAGCGATCTAGGACTTGCTCCCTCATTTCTCTATTCTAAGCCCAACTTGTTCTTTCATTTCTCTATTCTCTTCAAGCTAGGAAACTAATTCTATTATGAAGGAATGTGTAGGACGCACAATTTAATCTTTAGACCTTATAAAAGAGATGGCTAACATTTTTCTGTAATAGCATAGCCAAAATAAGAACTTAAATAATCATCTCATAGCTAGATTCACTTCGCCATCAGCGAAGTATACAGTAAGTAGAAAAAACCTCCCTTTCAGACAAAAGGGAAAGAAAGTTTTAAAGTGAGAATATAATTTTCCTCAAGGGCATTGTCTAGCTTAGAAAAACTACTACAGAACATGCCTGTGACTATAGACTTGTAGTTCAGGCCACCGAAGATTAGAGATGGGATACAGGCACTCCCTTGACTTGCATCCTCTGGTCTGCTTTAACACAAACCAGGAGGAAAAGAAAGCTAGGCATCAGAAGCAATGGGTGGCAGGCCTATTAATGGCTGATCTGTACAGTGATCTGCCCTCAAGGATACCCAACAGGCCAGTCCACTGCAGTGGCTTTCAGTGTGGTAAGCCTGGGCTTCAGCAGAAGTCAGCTTGTGAAGAGCCCTGGCAGCTCTGCCAAGAGTTGGATCAGTGGAAATGGACCTGCCCTGGAGTCAAAGGATGCCCAGGTCAGAGCCACAGATCTTATTGGCTCTAAGCTGAAAAGCCCTTCACTCAACCCAACTTCCAAAGTGACCACTGCAGCTGAGGGTATGGTCAAGTAGGGTCAGCAACATTACAGGCAGAACTGTAAATTTCTTGTTAGAGATGCCACCTGCCTTTACCTGGCCAGCTCTCCTCGCAGGCCAGCCAAGTAATGAAAGTCAACAGAGTGCCTTCCCCTAGGAGGTTCACACCTCCCTTAGGATATACCCCATGTGAAGAGATAGATAGGCCTGGGCCTCTGAATTTACAAGGCCTAAAGCCCACCAGATTATTATCAAGCCCCTTCTATCAGGTTCTATTTGCCTCTCAATCAGAAAAAATTACTTGTAGCTTAGACAGCACCTTTCTTAGCTCCTCTAATAATGACTCTGTTCTTTGTTCTTGTCCCTTTCTAGTGCACTTGGGCCTCATTCCTTTGTAATCATAACCTCTACTCTACCACCAATGGCTCTACTCCCAACCTGTGTGTACTGATGGTCCTCTTCCCCACTTAATGCTGTATAATTGTTCAGACCTGGTTAAGGCCACTCTTAGGATCATTGGTTACTATCCTCACTCTGTCTTTTATGACCTTGTCGAAATATGATCAGAGTCGGCAAACTTGGAAGGCTTCCATAGCCTTGGCAACTCATGACGACAGCCTAGGGTGGTTACTGGCGCCATAAACTAGAGTGTCAATTTGTTGGGTCAACAACAAGAGCCACTGTGCACTTGCTCCTCATGTGGGATCTCTGTCCTTAATGTGCTGTACATTTTGACTTAATGCTATAACTAGTACTCAAACAGTATGTTTCACTTTGTGTTTCTATGTGGGTGCAAACTGTTGAAATCTTTATACTAAATTGATCTTCTGTATATAAAGAGAATTGAAAATGAATCTTGATGTGAATGGAAAGGGAGAGGGAGTGGGAAAGGGGGGGGGGTTGTGGGTGGGAGGGAATTATGGGAGGGGGAAGCCATTGTAATCCATAAGCTATACACTGGAAATTTATATTCATTAAATAAAAGTTAAAAAAAAAAGAATTGTAAACCAGGTCTTTTGTTGGGGATGTCCACACCTTTATTGACAGTTTCATCCCCAAAATTGTACTTAAAAACCACAGTGCCACAGGGTCCTTTGGGATTTCCTCTTGTACGCTGTCTTCCATGCTGTTCTGGTTAGAGGTCTTTAGATCTAATAAACCTTTTTAAATCTCTCTGCTTGTGGGTGTGGAAATTCTTCTTCCATGTGAGACAAAGAATAAAAGTAATAATATTTTCTATACCACCATTTCTCTGTAACAAGAGCCTAAACCTAGTTCATTTTTGTTCATTACATTACTTCAAATTGTTACAAGTTCAATTATATATGAGCTTAAAAACTATTTTGAAATAGAGTTTACTTGGATCTTCTCTATAATACTTTAAATCCTTAATTAATGTACTAAAATAATGTTAAGGTTGTAATCTGAAATGTGGTAAATAAAGGAGTCTCGGCTGATTCATTAGGTGATCTGCTATGGCATCATATTTGCCTGCCTGGAGGCTCCATAGGTTGCTTTGAAACTCTTTCTGCTGGATCTGGCATCTTAGTACTGCAGGTTCAGCCATTGCTTGTAACACCAGCATCCCATAACACAACACTGGTTTGAGACCTGACTTTTCTGTTTCTGATCCAACTCCTTGATAATGCAACTAGATGGCAATGGAAAATGGCCCAAGTACTTGGGTCCATGCCACCTATGTGGGTGACCAGGATGGAGTTCCTGGCTCCTGGCATGGACATAGAGCAACCCTGACTCTTGCAGCCATTTGGAGAGTGAACCAATAGATGGAAAATTTCTCTCTCCTGTCTCTTTCTCTCTTTCCCTCTCTCTCTCTCTCTCTCTCTCTCTCTCTCTCTCTCTCTTTCTCTGTCTGTCACTCTACTTTTCAAATAAATAAGTAAGTCTTTTTTAAAAACACTTCTTTCTTATTACTGGTCACTGCCTTCAATATGACCAATGCTATCTTTAGAGAATACTATACTGCCATTTTGCTAGAAAAGTGTTCACTGTGGCCAGTTCTTAATATAGACTCAGATTTTTTAAGTATGTGTGCATATTTGTTGCTTTCCTATGAAATAATCAAAGTGAAATAAAATCATGCTTTGTACAATTTATACATTCAATGCAATACCAATCAAAATACCAAAGACATTCTTCTCAGATCTGGAAAAAATGATGCTGAAATTCATATGGAGACACAGAAGACCTCGAATAGCCAAAGCAATCTTGTACAACAAAAACAAAGCCGGAGGCATCACAATACCAGATTTCAGTACATAGAAACAGGGCAGTTGTTATCAAAACAGCGTGGTACTGGTACAGAAACAGATGGATAGACCAATGGAACAGAATAGAAACACCAGAAAGCAATCCAAACATCTACAGCCAACTTATAGTTGATTAAAGATCCAAAACGAATCCCTGGAATAAGGACAGCCTATTCAATAAATGGTCCTGGGAAAATTGGATTTCCACGTGCAGAAGCTTGAAGCAAGACCCATACCTTTCACCTTACACAAAAATTCACTCAACATGGATTAAAGACTTAAATCTATGACCTGACACCATCAAATTATTAGAGAGCATTGGAGAAACCCTGCAAGATATAGGTACAGGCAAAGACTTCTTGGAAAAGACCCCAGAAGCACAGGCAGTCAAAACCAAAATTAACATTTGGGATTGCATCAAATTGAGAAGTTTCTGTACTTCAAAAGAAACAGTCAGGAAAGTGAAGAGGCAACCGACAGAATGGGAAAAAATATTTGCAAACTATGCTACAGATAAAGGGTTGATAACCAGAATCTACAAAGAAATCAAGAAAATCCACAACAACAAAACAAACAACCCACTTAAGAGATGGGCCAAGGACCTCAATAGACATTTTTCGAAAGAGGAAATCCAAATGGCCAACAGACACATGAAAAAATGTTCAAGATCACTAGCAATCAGAGAAATGCAAATCAAAACCACAATGAGGTTTCACCTCACCCCGGTGAGAATGGCTCACATTCAGAAATCTACCAACAACAGATGCTGGAGAGGATGTGGGGAAAAAGAGACACTAACCCACTGTTGGTGGGAATGCAAACTGGTTAAGCCACTATGGAAGTCAGTCTGGAGATTCCTCAGAAACCTGAATATAACCCTCCCATACAACCCAGCCATCCCACTCCTTGGAATTTACCCAAAGGAAATTAATTTGGCTAATAAAAAAGCCATCTGCACGTTAATGTTTATTGCAGCTCAATTCACAATAGCTAAGACCTGGAACCAACCCAAATGCCCATCAACAGTAGACTGGATAAAGAAATTATGGGACAAGTACTCCATAGAATGCTATACAGCAGTAAGGAACAATGAAACCCAGTCATTTGCAACAAGATGGAGGAATCTGGAAGACATCATGCTGAGTGAATTAAGCCAGTCCCAAAGAGACAAATATCATTTGTTTTCCCTGATCGGTGACAACTGAGCACCAAAAGGGAAACCTGTTGAAGTGAAATGGACACTATAAGAAACAATGACCTGATCAGCTCTTGTCCTGACTCTAGATGTACAATGTCATACTTTATCCTTTTTAGTATTTGTTGTTGTTGTTGTTGTTGTTGTTCTAGTACTAGTGGTTGAACTCTGTAATTAACACACAATTTTATTCTTAGGTGTTTAAATTTTAACTGAAAAGTGATCCCTGTTAAATTTCAGAGTGGAAAAAGAGAGAGAGGAGATGTACAATTTGGGACATGCTCAATCGGACTTGCCCCAAATGATGGAGTTAGAAATGTGCCAGGGGATTCCAATACAATCCCATCAAGGTGGCAGGTACCAATGCCATCTCACTAGTCCAAGTGATCAATTTCAGTTCACAATTGATGGCTCTGATAGGTCTAAGAATCAAAGGGATCACTCAAACAAGACAAGTGTCTGCTAATACTAACTGATAGAATCAAAAAGGGAGAGAAGCATCCAACATGGGAAGTGGGATACACAGCAGACTCATAGAATGGCAGATGTCCTAAACAACACTCTGGCCTCAGAATCAGCCCTTAAGGCATTCAGATCTGGCTGAAGAGCCCATGAGAGTATTGTAGGCATGGAAAGCCAAGATACCATGGAAAAGAAAAAGAAGAAGAAGACCTAAATGAAAGATCTCTGTGAGTGAGATCCCAGTGGAAAGAATGGGGCCATCAAAGAAGGAGGTACCTTTCTCTGAAGGGAGGAGAGAACTTCCACTTTGACTATGACCCTATCGGAATAAGATCAAAGTCAGCGAACTCTAAAGGCTTCCATAGCCTTGGCAACTCATGACTAGAGCCTAGGGAGATTACTGACGCCATGAACAGGAGTGTCAAATTGTTAAGTCAGCAACAGGAGTCACTGTGTACTTTCATCCCATGTGGGATCTGTCCTTAATGTGTTGTCTAATGTGCAGTGATGCTATAACTAGTACTGAAACAGTATTTTTACACTTTGTGTTTCTGCGTGGGTACAAACTGATGAGATCTTTACTAATTATATACTGCATCAATCTTCTGTATATAAAGATAATTGGAAATGGAAAAAAAAAACACCTGGTGTTAAATTGGAAATGGCATAGAAAATTAATTAATTTTTTAAAAAAAATTATGTAGGATCTGTGTCTTTAATGTGCTGTACACTGTTATTTAATGCTATAACTAGTACTCCAACAGTATTTTTTTTCACTTTGTGTTTCTATATGGGGGCAAACTGTTGAAATTGTTACCTAATATATACTAAACTGATCTTCTGTATATAAAGATAATTGAAAATGAGTCATGATGTGATTGGAAGGGGAGAGGGATTGGGAAAGGGGAGGTTTGTGGGTGGGAGGGAAGTTATGGGAGGGGGGAAGCCATTGTAACCCATAAACTGTACTTTGGAAAATTATATTCATTAAATAAAAGTTTAAAAAAAATCATGCTTTGTAGTTAATTCCGTTAATAGTGTTGAAATTATTAGACTATAAGATATCATCTTCCTTAGGAGGATGTCTATGCAACCTCATGGAAGACACAAAAATGTTAAGTAAAAATGTTTCAAAATAGAACTCCAATGGCAGAAAAAATGACACAGATGAAATGCCCATCAAAATGGGAACTTTCCCTATGCTATCTCATTGATCCCTCCCACAGACCTCTAAGATCAATATTTCTTTCCCATTTTGCAAATGAGCACACTGACACTCTGAAGCATGAGCTCATTTGCCAAGGCTACCTTCTGGCTAATGGCAGACTGATCATGGGAACTCACATCAAATCAATCTAAAGTCTGTTTCTGTTGTCTTTAAGTATATTTTGTTATTAAGTATGCAAATTTAGTACATACATGCTTCCACCCTTTCCTTTAAAGGGACTAACCGAGTTTTCCTCTCATTGAAATGTTACAGAGAAAAGGAGATTTCCACTATTAAATGAAAGATCTTGAGTTTTTATGGTGTTGCTCTAGTTTCAAAGTTTCTAAGTTCATGGCAAGAGCATTTGGCACAGTGGATAAGTCACCCATACGCCAAGGAGGAGTCCCTGGGTTCAAGCACTAGATCTGACTCTGCTCTGGCTTTCTGCTAATACACACCCTAGAGGGCAGTAGGTAGTTGCTCATGTGCTTGAATCTCTGCCACCCATATGGGAGACCTGGACTGAGTTATTGGCTCCTGGCTTCATCCTGAATAGCTCTGGCTATTGTGGGTGCTTAGGGAGTGAACCAAAGATGAAAAATTTTTCTCCAACTTTGTCTCTGCCTTTCAAATAAATAAAATAATAAAATAAATTAATTCATAAAACAAAGTTTTATAGGTTTAAAAGTTACTGTTTTTAATTAATTTGAAAGTCAGAGAGAGAGAGAGAGAGAGATCTTCCATCCATCCTCTGGTTCACTCCCCAAATGGCCACGACAGCCAGAAATGAGCCAGGAAAAAAGCAGGAGCCAGGAAGTCCATCCAGGTGTCCCACATGGGTTGCAAGGGCCCCAGTACTTGGACCACCATCTGCTGTTTTCCCACGTACCTTAGGGTTAAGTTGGATCAAAAATGGAGCAGTCAGGACTCAAACTGGCGCTCAGATATGGGATGCTGGTGTCTCAAGCAGCAGTACCCAGTGCAGCATAACAACTGCCTCCAGAACTATTACTAGTAAGAATAGCTTTGAATTAAACAAGCAAAAAGGTTTTTCATGGGGAAGCCATATCAAAACTCTCTGTATTTACCAATTCTTTAGTATGTGGGGCATTTAATGTTAGAACAGTCCCTGGTTAACCCTATCCGTTGTCTGAGGATGATTACTGTGAATGGGGAAAACACAGATGGGGAGTACAAGCTATAAACTTTTCCTTGCTATTGCGGGAATTTCTCTTTCTTTCTTGGAAGTGACTCAGACAGCATCCTTGTCTCTGTGAATTTCACGAAGAAATTTTCTGATTGAAAAGAGAAATTAGAGATAGGTCTTTGGCAGTGATTATGACACTATGTAAGACATCTACATTTCATGTCAGAGCATAGGGATTCAAGCCTCAGCTCCATTTCTGCTTTTCAGCTTCCTGTTGCTGTGCACCCTGGAGGCAGTGGTGCTAGCTCAGTTATTTGGATCCCACATAGGAAACTACAGTGAAATTTCTAGCTTTGGCTTGGCCTGGCCCAGTTTTGGCTATTGTGGGGATTTGGGGATTTGGGTAATGAACAAACAGAAGAATTCTCTCTCTCTCTCTGTCTGTCTGTCTCTCTCTCTCTCTCTCTCTTCCCTCCCTTTCAAATAAATAAAAAGTAAAAAAAAAAAAAAAGAATAGACAAAAATAAAAATCACCAAACTCACAGAGATTGAAAGTGGATGAAGATTGTTAGACACTAGGGGTGAATTGAGACTGTGGAATCAGTGTTTAATTGCGTATAGGCAGCCAATTTGGGAAGATGAAAAGAATTGTGTGGATGGTGATGATGGTTACCCAACATTCTGAATGGATGTATTGTCAATGAACGGTAAACATAAAAATGGCTCAAATGCTGAATTTCATGTTACTCATATTTTACCACAATTAAAATAAATAAGTAAAATTTATATCCATCTCTGCTTGGCAGCAAACATTGGCTCAACATTACACAAAAATCTACAACCTCAGTCTGTAATCCTGTGATGCTTGTGGCTACTGTTCTGATCCACCCACCAAACAGACTCTTGTACAGCACTCTCTGAAAGGCTACTTGATGATCATAAAAACACATTATGCCAGTCTGCTGCGGCTGATTTTCTTCACAGAATTGTGAATAGTGCCTTTAGTATCTATAACACCTTGAAATTATATCTAATATTCATAAATCTTATTCCTCTTTATTGAATTCTCATTCTGCACAGAAACAAGGGGTAGCAAAAAAGAACTCTGAGTTTGAGCTCTAGAACTTTCTTGTTTTGTTTTTTGCAAAATGTCATCCTTTTATGTAAGGGATAGAGAGACAAGTGAGAGTAAGACAGGAAAAGGGAGCTCCCATCTACTGATCCACTCTCCAAATGCCCTCAACAGCCAGAACTGGGAAGGGGACAAAGTTGGGAGCTAGGAACTCAACCTAGGTCTCTCATTTGGGTTGCAGTGACTCAACTACCTGAACTCTCACTGCTGCCTCCCAAGGTTTGCATTAACAGGAAGCTGGAATCAGGAGTTAGAGCCAGGCTTCACATACAAGTGCTTTGATTTGGGATACCCGTGTCCTAATCAGCACATTAGCTGCTGGGCCACAGCTGCACCCTCTAGAAGTTCCTAACTGTTTACCCTGGGCTTGTCTCACAACTGATGTGAGCCTCCATGATGACCCTCCCCAGCTGAATATAGAGCCCCTGCCTGAACCCCTCCCATCAGGAGACCTCTCCTAGAAGCTGTGGTATACAGTGATTGACATCAGGGGCTTCAGAGCCAAATCGACCAGCTTCCAATCTCAGGTCCACCAGTTATAAACTGGGATCTTAGATGAGTTGTACAGCATCTCTGTACCTCATGCTGCTGCTCTGGAAACAGACTAGTAACAGCAGTTGTCTTGGAAAGCTTCTAGGAGTTTTAAATGAGATAACCTTTGCTAAGTGCTTGGAAGAATGTCTGCCACATTGTAGGTACTCCCAGAGTATTTGTTAAAAAAAGCTTTCATATCCAAGCCTTCTTACCCTCCCTTTCTATTTCTTCTCTTCTATGTGCTATATTCAACATGCTGCTTCTCTTGTTTTCCTATTGTAATCAAATACATCATTTTAAATCACAACCCTAAAAGCCTTTCTCAACTTCTTCCATTATATCATTTTCATTGATTGCTACTTGGTCTACCAAGCCTGACTCCTAATGCAAACCACCTACTTCTGAATTTACATTTCTGGATTCATTGCAGCTTCAGTTCTAGTTCGTCTTCCTGGCAGGTCTCATCTGTTCATGGCCATACCTGCCTTTGGACCCTTCCTTCCTGAACTCATCATCCTCACTGCTATCAGTCACATTTCTAAAAATAACAATACTTGCAATAATACTTTTAATAATTATAAGTGTTATGCTAATAATAATATTTATAATTTATACATTTAAAAACAATAGTTACCATTTATATACCGTGCTATGGTATTTAAGATTCCTTTAAAATGTATCAGGAATTCACTAAATGACTTAAGCAAGAATGACATGATCTGATGTACTATGATTTAAAAATTCAGTCTGGGTACTGTATAGAATAGATTTGACAAAGCCAAGAGGAGACAGTAGTCCAGCTCGAAGCTTTTACAGTGACTAGATGAAAGACTGTGGCAGGGCAGGGGGAGAAAAGTAGACAGATTCCAGACAGAGCCTCAAAGTCACATAATACAGCAGGGACAAAGCAGTACCAATAAATGTTTCATGAATGATTGAGGAAAGAAGGCATCTGATTGACTTGCAAAATTTTATGCAAACATACTTTGTCATTCCCTAGACCATATTGCAAAAAGTATCATTTGAAATAGTTCATGTTCACATCTATTTATTGTGTTAAATATGCACCTTACGTTACCATAACTAATTTATTTTCACATTGTCTCCTCTTTACTTGTGGCATTTGTGAAGCTAACATGGTCCAAAAAATTCTGGAAAAAAGCCAAGCGAGGTTGAATTTCAGAAAAAATTCACTGTAAAGGTACAATGCCTACCACAATTGGAAAAACACGTGGGGTGGGCATTGTGGCACAGCAGGTTAAGTTGCACTTGTGCTGTTTCCATACGGGAGCACCAGTTCCAGTCCTGGCTACTCTGTTTCTCATCCAGCTTTTCCTGCTAATATGCCTCGGAAAGCAACAGAAGAGTGCAGAAGTACTCGGGCCCCTGCCTCCCACATGAGAGGCCAGGATCAATTCCTATCTCCTGGCTTCTGCCTGGCCACGTTTTGACTGTTGCAGCCATTTGAGGAGTGAATCAGCAGATGAAAAGCCTCTCTCTGTCTCTCCATCTTTCAAGTAAATAAATCAAACTTTAGGTTTTTTTTTAAAAAAAGGTAAAGAAAAAACACTTGAAGGACTCCAATTGAAAACTCAATACTTGGCCGGCGCCGCGGCTCACTAGGCTAATCCTCTGCCTTGCGGGCCAGCACACCGGGTTCTAGTCCCGGTTGGCACACTGGATTCTGTCCCGGTTGCCCCTCTTCCAGGCCAGCTCTCTGCTGTGGCCAGGGAGTGCAGTAGAGGATGGCCCAAGTCCTTGGGCCCTGCACCCCATGGGAGACCAGGAGAAGCACCTGGCTCCTGCCATCGGATCAGCGCGGTGCGCCGGCCGCAGCGCGCCAACCGCGGCGGCCATTGGAGGGTGAACCAACGGCAAAGGAAGACCTTTCTCTCTGTCTCTCTCTCTCACTGTCCACTCTGCCTGTCAAAAAGAAAGAAAGAAAACTCAATACTTACTCTTCCTCTTTGTCCCTCATCTGTAGGAAATTTCTGTACATCAGCTGTGTAAAAGAGACTGGATGGAACAGTGTCATTGTCCATGGTGGGAGCAGAAAGGCCACTCAGTCTCCTGTTAGCAGGTCACAAGGTGACTTTGGAGCTTCTAGAGAGAATTTCTTTGCCACAGGACAAGGTTAGTCCTATATCTTGGTGTGCTGTTTCCTTTTCATATGTAATCCTTTTCAAAGGCACTGCCTCTGGAGCCACGGCTCGTCCAGTGATCTCTGTTATCCTCTTGGCTCATGTAAAGTGAGAAGCCCTATATCTGTTGATTCAAGTCTATATTATTTTTCTCCAAGTCTCTGGATGATAAGAATGGACACCACTTTCAATGGATCACAGAATTTTTTTTTTCCATTTGTGTGCTGTTTTGCTTTTCTCCCATTTCATTTCCCCTTGACTTCCACTACACTCATATTCACATGCCCATGCTACATCATGTTCCAAGAGCATAGAAGTCTGAATTAATTCTTATAGCTGACAATTCCTTCAGAAATGATTTGTGTTTGTTCTGTCAATGATGAATACCTCTACTATAAGAATTGCTGTGAAACATTAAATTTTCTAAGCTACAATTTTTGCTTTTAAGGAGCATAAAGGCAACTAGGAAAAGAAAGGAAAGAAAGCCACAATAAAAATAGGAGTTCATGGTGCTATAGGACAGGTGCAAATACACTCCTCCAGAAGTCACAGTTCAGCAACTGTGAGGAGATTCAATCAGCTCTTTAAGGAGCAATCTGAGCAGAGCCATGAAGAATTGGAACAGGTGGAGATGACAATCATGGAGAGGAAATTAATGCTGGAGGCAATGATTATGCACCAACTCCATATGGTGTACTCAGTCTATGGGTCTGTTAAAAGGCACACTTCTTTAGTTAGCTCTGTGTTTTATGAGCAGGTTTATGCCCTGACTGCGTGAAATGCACTGGAATGGAGAATGTTTCATATGCAGGGTGGTCATTCTGGTTGGAGCACTCACCTCCTTACCAGCCTGCTTCCTGCATAAACACTTCATCAGGAATTTTCATCAGTACATACATTCCATGAAGCTATATAGACATAAATGCTGCCCAGGAGATGTTAAGACTCTAACATGCTGATGAAAAAGTACACTTTATGAACCTTCTTGCTCAGTAAACACACTTAGCATTTAACTGGTGGCATAGCTTAATGTTTTGAGGGGGTCTACAGAAGAGGATTCACCAAACTACACAACAAAGAGGATGTGCTGATCCACACTTGTCTGTTCTGCTTTTATGAACAAGGCGGATCTGATGTTGGAGCTGAGAGCAGAGGAGAACCACATGTCAAATAGCAGTACACCAGTTGTTAGGTTTAGGATGGGCATCCAAAGAAGGTGCCGAGATGATCAGTCAAGGCAGAAAAGACTTTTATTTTAGAATGGGCAACCTAGTGGAGTCTGCGGTAGGATTTCAGCCTGCCCAGAAATCGGGCAGGGGGATCTGAAGTGAGACTTCAGCCCACTAGGGCAGCAGCTGGGTCTCCTTTTAAACAGCTTGTCGGGAGTGAGTTGCATGGGCAACTATTAACCCTGATAAATGGGAGTTTGGACATTCAGAAAGCCATGTTGGAAATTGTTGACCAAAGCTACTCTCATGGTTTGGAATGTTCTAGGTGAGGCACTTGTAAAAACGCTGCGACAGCAAAATACCACCAGGTTTGCACTTAACTATACAGCAGAGAAAGTAAAATCCCACAACATTTTTGAGGAAACCAATCTGCCAAATTTTTATCAGGTTTCAGATTATCTCTTTGCTCCCAATGGTCTGACAGATCCTGACACTAGTGAGAATGTTTTATTCCTAAAGAGATATACAGCAAAGTGGGAAAATTTCATGCTCCTTGGTTTTAAACTTGGATACGTGTTACGTATCTCCTCTTCTTTGAAAAAAATAACATCTGGGCTTTCACCATGTCTGCTTTGACCCTCCACAGCAGGGTAAGCCTCTATCAGCCATTTCAATCCCCAAAAGAAGACCCAGAATCTTCTATGAATTTAGTAATTCATTGTCAGTTTAAAATATCATTGTGAGCATTCACAATAAAAGGTTAATTAGTAATTTCAAGACAATTTTCACTCCCTTCACATAGAAAAATACATGCACCTAAAACTACATATGTGAAATATATGAATTTTGTTCTCTTTAAAAAGATAAATTTTGATGAAAAGAAAACAGTTTGAGATATATATATTCAATGCATTCTTTGATTTCAGCTAAGTGACAGATACAATCACTCCACCCCTACCCTCTCCAAGTAGATGCTCTGTTTTTGTTTGCTTGTTGATTTGCTTTCTTATTCTTCTAAAAGTAACTCATAATTGTTACCTCTTATTATTATTATTACTATTTTTGTTAGAGAGGCAGAGATATCATGAGAGGTAGAGAAAGAGAGACACACACAGAGAGAGAGAGAGTGCTCAAATCTATTGGTTCATTCAAAAAATATTCACAAACCAAGACTGGGCTGGGTCAAAGCTGTGAGCAAGGAACTCAATTCAAATTTCCTATATGGGTAGCAACAATCCAACTACATGAGCCATCATCAGTTTCCTAGAGTGTGTACTTCATTCTAGGTGCTCAGACATGGGATGAGGGTATCCTTATTGGTACCTTAACTACCAAAAACCTTCCCCTGAAGGATTATCTTAAATTGTTTGGCATTTGGCTTATGAAAAGTCTATGAAGTAAGGGTCAGTGTTGTGGCATAGTGGGTAAGACTTCAGCCTGCAACACCAGTATCCCATATGTGTGCCAGTGTGTGTCCCAGCTGCTCCTATCTTCACATAACTATACTTGTAAATTACTAAGCTAGCCCTGGATTTCCATATTTCCTTTCTCGGGAATAGTATTTGGCTCATAAATTCTAAATAAAATTATTGAGTAGATGAGTAAATGGAATAATTGGGCTGTATCTGCCTCTCTATGTGACCTTTCCTAAGAATTGCATATTCCAGCCGGCACCGTGGCTCAACAGGCTAGTCCTCCTCCTGCGGCGCTGGCACACCGGGTTCTAGTCCCGGTCGGGGCGCCGGATTCTGTCCCAGTTGCCCCTCTTCCAGGCCAGCTCTCTGCTGTGGTCCTGGAGGGCAGTGGAGGATGGCCCAAGTGCTTGGGCCCTGCACCCCATGGGAGACCACGGTAAGCACCTGGCTCCTGCCTTTGGATCAGCGCAGTGCACCGGCCGCAGCACGCCGGCTGTGGCGGCCATTGGAGGGTGAACCAACGGCAAAGGAAGACCTTTCTCTCTGTCTCTCTCTCTCACTGTCCACTCTGCCTGTCAAAAAAAAAAAAAAAAGAATTGCATATTCCAGTACAAAAGACTATTTTTCACGGAGAATCCTCTTTGAAATCTAAGTATCACTGTGTGTCAGTGAAAAACACATTTGAGCCCATAGTACTCAGAAGTAAACACCCCAGGCTGAACATTTCTATTTCACAAAGACAAACAAGAAGTTATTCATCATTTATTGTGATTATTTAAAAAGTTTCAGTAAGATAGGATTTTTATTTAGTTGTTCAAAACTACCCTGTATTCTCTAAGGATTGATTGTCTCTATTTGGTTGCCCAGTTAATTTACTAAATTATATGACCTTCAACCAATTCTGTAGATCTTGGTTTTATCATCTGTCAATGGATGAAGTTAACCTTCATTGGAGAGAGCCTCTTGGGATAGCAGCAGGTACTCCACATCTGAAGTGAAACCATGATAATATTTGATTTCTAGATTTTTAGAGAAAATTGCACTTTATCAGTCAAGCATTCAAATTTTACTATTTAATATATTTCTTTCTGTCCACAAACTGTTTTTGGAATCAGCAGAAAACATCTGGATAATGAAATTTGTGTTCATAGCAGTTCCAATGGGCATTATAACCAGCCCCAGGGAAGATAAATTCTTGGTCCTCATTTCCAGGGGCAATGGATTTCTGTGACTGGGGACAGTCAGGTGCACTTTTAACGGGTCACAAAAGACCATAAGTCCATGGCACACATGGCCACATCTGTGTTTCATAAGTGCAGTGTTTTCTTTTTCCATTAAAAGTCTAACTAAAAATCACAACCATCTTTATGTATTTCTGGCTTTAAAATTATTTGCAAATATTAGGTAAAGGTGTAACATAGCAATTTTCCATCATTTGCTCATTCAGTTGAAAATATTTTGATTTTCTCTCCAAAATGTTAACTTCGTAAGTGTGCTTAAATAATAGTTCAAAGTCAAGTCACCTGTGTCAATATGATGCCCATATTTCTGTGTGTCTGTCACTCCTATATGATAAATATCTCAGGGACAAGAATCTGGTGATATTCATTACTTTAACTTCTGAACCTACTAGATACCCAATAAATATTAGTCAAAATGAAAATGAAGCAATAAAGTTCAGTAATAAAATTAAGTGCTTTATGAAATTCCTCATAATAATTTTTGAACAGAATGTGTTTAGAAAATCAATCTCTAAAAAGATATTCTATGCTAAGAAATTGAAACATTATTTTTAAAGAATTATTTTATGCTACATTCACTCATCAGCTAAAATAGAATATTACAAAAACCAGTGACAGGCACACATGAATTTTATTGAAATTCAGAGGCAAATGAGAGGCAAGGCAAACTATCAAGGCCAGCAAAGTATTGGGACTGACACTCCTTACCAGAGTGTGGACCCCAACAGCGAGTTACACACTTTTTTTATAGTATTCTGCCCACTAGGGCTCACAATTTCGAACCCCTGGTATGCAGTGAGCAATAAAAAACCTTTATAATTTTAAACATGGCGACAAAGTCTTTTGTCATCCACAGTTATATATGATTTGCTGCTCATAAAACTAAAGCGTTGTTGGTTCTGTGTTTAGCTGTCCTCCTATAGGTTCCTATGGACTTTTTCCAGCCACTTCTACTGTATTCAGTACTTTGGGATGGCTCTGTAAATAGATGAAGCCAATAATGTATTAACAGTACCAACTGAAAGTATGGTTAACTGAGGTTACTAAAAACAAAAAGCAATTCAAATCAATTGGAAATCTACAAAAAGAGTTAAAGATTTTAAAAGCTATTATTAAAATTGCTATATTGGTCTACTATGCTATGTTATATGTGTGTACATATTGTATGTCCACATGGGGAAATTGTATTATGAGTTTTATTTTAAATGGCTTATAGATAAGATTGTCCATAAATTTAAGCTGCTAAAATCAATCAAAGATACATTTTAATTCGTGTGACCTGAATCTGTGTATCATATGTTTTAAACTTGTTGGTAGAAAGAAACTAAAAACATTTTATATGGTTGTGCTTAAGTTTACTGGTTAAACAACTACACCATGTTAGATATTTAAGAGGTGTTTTCAAATACATGATTCTTAAAATTTATAGAAGGCATTGGACCTTCTGGTAAATGTTTTCTTAAGTTGTTATCTAGTGGTTGAAACGGTTTGCTAAGTATTCATGTGATATTGCTATTGTCAGCAAGCGATCTAGGACTTGCTCCCCCATTTCTCTATTCTAAGCCCAACTTGTTCTTTCATTTCTCTATTCTCTTCAAGGTAGGAAACTAATTCTATTATGAAGGAATCTGTAGGACGCACAATTTAATCTTTAGACCTTATAAGAGATGGCTAACATTTTTCTGTAATAGCATAGCCAAAATAATAGCTTAAATAATAATCTCATAGCTAGATTCACTTCGCCATCAGCGAAGTATACAGTAAGTAGAAAAAACCTCCCTTTCAGACCAAAGGGAAAGAAAGTTTTTAAGCGAGAATATAACTTTCCTCATGGGCATTGTCTAGCTTAGAAAAACTACTACAGAACATGCCTGTGACTATAGACTTGTAGTTCAGGCCACCGAAGATTAGAGATGGGACTGGAGCACTCCCTTGACTTGCATCCTCTGGTCTGCTTTAACACAAACCAGGAGGAAAAGAAAGCTCGGCATCAGAAGCAATGGGTGGCAGGCCTATTAATGGCTGATCTGTACGGTGATCTGCCCTCAAGGAGACCCAACAGGCCAGTCCACTGCAGTGGCTTTCAATGTGGTAAGCCTGGGCTTCAGCAGAAGTCAGCTTGTGAAGAGCCCTGGCAGCTCTGCCAAGAGTTGGATCACTGGAAATGGACCTGCCCTGGAGTCGAAGGATGCCCAGGTCAGAGCCACAGATCTTATTGGCTCTAAGCTGAAAAGCCCTTCACTCAGCCCAACTTCCAAAGTGACCACTGCAGCTGAGGGGATGGTCAAGTAGGGTCAGCAACATTGCAGGCAGAACTGTAAATTTCTTGTTAGAGATGCCCCCTGCCTTTACCTGGCCAGCTCTCCTCCCAGGCCAGCCAAGGAATGAAAGTCAACAGAGTGCCTTCCCCAGGAGGTTCACACCTCCCTTAGGATATACCCCATGTGAAGAGATAGGTAGGTCTGGGCCTCTTAACTTACAAGGCCTAAAGCCCAACAGATTATTATCAAGCCCCTTCTATCAGGTTCTATTTGCCTCTCAATCAGAAAACTTAATTGTAGCTTAGACAGCACCTTTCTTAGCCCCTCTAATAATGACTCTGTCCTTTGTTCTAGACCCTGTCTAACGTACTTGGGCCTCATTCCTTTGTAATCATAACCTCTACTCTACCACCAATGGCTCTACTCCCAACCTGTGTGTACTGATGGTCCTCTTCCCCACTTAATGCTGTATAATTGTTCAAACCTGGTAAATGCCACTCTTAGGATCATTGGTGACTATCCTCACTCTGTCTTTTATGACCTTGTCTAAATATGATCAGAGTCGGCAAACTTGGAGGGCTTCCATAGCCTTGGCAACTCATGACGACAGCCTGGGGTGGTTGCTGGCGCCATAAAATAGAGTGTCAATTTGTTGGGTCAACAACAGGAGCCACTGTGTACTTGCTCCTCATGTGGGATCTCTGTCCTTAATGTGCTGTACATTGTGATTTGATGCTGTAGCTAGTACTCAAACAGTGTGTTTCGCTTTGTGTTTCTGTGTGGGTGCAAACTGTTGAAATCTTTATACTGAATTGATCTTCTGTATATAAAGAGAATTGAAAATGAATCTTGATGCAAATGGAAGGGGAGAGGGAGCGGGAGAGGGGAGGGTTGCGGGTGGGAGGGAAGTTATGGGAGGGGGAAGCCATTGTAATCCATAAGCTGTACACTGGAAATTTATATTCATTAAATAAAAGTTTAAAAAAATGGAAAAAAATAAATAAATAAAAAATAAAAAATTAAAAAAAAATAAAATAAAAATAAGACTCTTGGTATTGGCCGGCGCCACGGCTCAACAGGCTAATCCTCTGCCTTGTGGCGCCAGCACACCGGGTTCTAGTCCCGGTCAGGGTGCTGGATTCTATCCCGGTTGCCCCTTTTCCAGGCCAGCTCTCTGCTATGGCCCAGGAGTGCAGTGGAGGATGGCCCAAGTCCTTAGGTCCTGCACCCGCATGGGAGACCGGGAGAAGCACCTGGCTTCTGGCTTTGGATCAGCGCGGTGCGCCGGCCATGGCGGCCATTGGAGGGTGAACCAATGGCAAAAGGAAGACCTTTCTATCTGTCTCTCTCTCTCACTGTCCACTCTGCCTGTCAAAAAAAAAAAAAAAAAAAGACTTGGTATTTTTATTTCCCTTTCTTTTGTGGTAGACCTTTCTAGAGCACTCTCAAAAATAGTTTGCATAAAAATGTTACTAATTTTCAATTATCTTTATATACTGAAGATCGATTCAGTATATACTAAGTAAAGATTTCGTCGGTTTGCACCCACACAGAAACACAAAGTGTAAAGGTACTGTTTCAGTACTAGTTGTGGCATTGCTTCACATTGGACAGCACATTAAGGACGGATCCCACATGAGACGTAAGTTCACAGTGACTCCTGTTGTTGACTTAACAATTTGACACTCTTGTTTATGGCGTCAGTAATCTCCCTAGGCTCTAGTCATGAGTTGCCAAGGCTATGGAAGCCTTTAGGGTTCGCTGACTTTGATCTTATTTAGACAAGGTCATAGTCAAAGTGGAAGTTCTCTCCTCCCTTCATAGAAAAGTACCTCCTTCTTTGATGGCCCCATTCTTTCCACTGGGATATAAAGATAATTGAAAATTAAAAAAAAAAAAACCCTGGTGTTAAATTGGAAATTGCATACAAATGTAATCAATTTTTTTAAAAAATATCATGTAGGATCTCTGTCTTTAATGTGCTGTACACTATTATTTAATGCTATAACTAGTACTCCAACAGTATTTTTTCACTTTGTGTTGCTATGTGTGGGTAAACTGTTGAAATCTTTACTTAATATATACTAAACTGATCTTCTGTATATAAAGAGAATTGAAAATGAATTTTGATGTGAATGGAAGGGGAGAGGGAGCGGGAAAGGGGAGGGTTGCAGGTGGGAGGGAAGTTATGGGGTGGGGGAGCCATTGTAATCCATAAGCTATACTTTGGAAATTTATATTCATTAAATAAAAGTTTAAAAAAAGTTACAAAAAAAAAAACCCAGAATATGGTTGTAAGATAACAGTTAACAATAACAAACCCAGGAACAATAATAAACCCAAGATATGGTTGTAAGATAACAGTGAAGGATGCATTTTTGTTAACTTAGTTCCTTGGAATTTGGGCCCACATAGTTTCACAAGATACACCCGCTAGCAAGCAAAGCTAAAATGTACAGAAGCAAGAAATCTGCAATTAGCTTTTAGCCACACTCACTTAATTTTGTTTTTGACTCTACATTTATTTATATGAAAGGTAGAGAGAGGAAGAGACAGAGACAGAGATGTTCCACCTGCTGGTTCACTCTTGGTATGGCCACAACATAGCCAGGAGACAGGAACTCCATTCAGATCTGCTACTTGGTGGCAGGGAGCCAAGGGGGCCTTCTATCTTCTGCTGCCTTCCCAAGAACATTAGCAGGGAGCTGGATGGGAAGCAGAACATCCAAGACCCAAACCAGCACTCATGTATGGAAAGCAGGCATTACAGCCCTCAGCTTAGCACCACAGCCCTGACCCCAAAAGATTCTTTTTAACTGGAAAGCTTTTCAGCACCATAGGAGGCTGCTGATTTTGACACCAGCTTCTGATGGTGCTGTTCACTTTCCAGTGTGGTAAAGCTGCTCAGGGTCTCGGCACTGCCTTGTCTATTGACCAGCAAGCATGGTGACTCCCAAATCTGTTCCGTTTGTAGCCAATTGACTTATCACAATAGGAACTTAGCAATAAAAACAGAACTAGGAAGTATTAGAGGGAGCACAACTCTACTTTTGCCTTCAGATGCACTCCACTTTTGGATGAGCCATGTATTTAAATGGAAAAATAGCCTTGTCTGAACATCTGGAAGTACTTGAATATTTTTCCAATATTACTTGAAATGCACCAGCATTAAATTTGCCTGTCTTAACTGTGCCTTATTTGGAGAGTTTAGCATATAAGCTCAGTAAGTACCACAGAACCATCCCCACCCAAGTTGGGGCCTGGATCATCAAACGAGGCCTCGTGTGCTGTACCTGGATGATTCCCCTGTGCTGTACCTGGAAGCAGCCTGGTGTTTTTGCCTAGCTTCTGGCAGAAACCTGTACAGACGCAACCTTTTACCTGGGAGCAGCACAATAAACTGGTAGACAGTAGGAAGCTGTGGCAGCCCTGAGAATGTGGCTCAGGCAGGAAAACTTGGTCCCGGTCCCCAGGTGGTAATTTCTATTTGGGGTGATGCAGTTCGTATCTATCTCTGGAGTAACTATTGAACAACATCTCTTTCATTCACAAAAGGGTTCCAATTTGCTTTTCTTTCTGCAGCATTTTAGAGGCTGTATGGGAAAATTTCTGATTTAATAGAGTCATCACCCCAAGGTAAAATCCAAGATCATATAATGCCCATTTCCCATGCAGATGTGTAACTTATGTCTCCTTCTCAAAACTTCTGTTTTGAGGTGAACAATCTGATGGTAGAGCCTCCTTGAGGATCCTTATGCAGTTGGAGTCCTGGCTTTTGGGATAGAGGAGGTAGGAGTTAGGGTATGAAGTGACCACAAAGGATGGTGCTGACTACAGTAGTTGGAGGAGTCATCACAGGTTGGTTCTATACTTTGAGATTCAAACACATTCTTGCAGTTTAGCCAATGGTTTTTACAACCATGTTGTGTACTGTTCTATTTTGCTTAATTAATTTTGTGAGTTTTTTTCCTACTTAATCCATCAATTTCTATTGCTTACAACTAAAGACCTTGACTAAGATGTAAACAAACACGAAAATTTGAGTTCATAGGTTATTTTGACTGAATATTTTAACTGCAAGATCCACATGCAAAAAGAGTGTTTTGCTGTACTGAATTATCTGTGCAAGTCTCTTTCAAACAACAATCTCATCTCTGTGCAGAAAAGGCTGTTTGTCTGCTAACAGATGACCTTGACTATGCACCCCAGTGATTTGAATGAGTTATGGGTTATTCTTCTAAAATGATGTTCAGGTCAAGTGATAAACATCCTCCTCAGATATCAAATGGAAAGAAAAGAGTTTGGCTGTCAAGTCTGGCATTTTCTTCTTGTGTTTTCCTTGCTTGTTTCACTGTGTTTTCAGAGCTCTAGCTCTCTGTGACACCCACTCTGACCATCAACCCACCTCACTTTCAGTAACACGATCTGAGAAGTGTTTAATTAGCTTTCTTCCTGCTGCCGACTCACTCTTGCTTGGAGACACTCATCTTAGAACCTTAACAGCAGCAGGTCATAAAGGCTAGTGGAAATATTATAATTTTTTATAACAGATTCTTTAAAGGTCCCAGGTACTATTCCACTATTAACAGACACAGCCCATTATAAGGTGGTGAAGTACGACTTCTTGGAAGTTACACACTATGTTCAAATGCAGAGTTCCAACAGACTCTCAGGAATCACCTTTTTTCCTGGATACTTACCAGCTGTCAGTTTAAATGAGTATACAAATCTGCACACATCTGGGCAGAACTCTTCAAATCGTTGTTCCATTCTTTAGTATGCAGTGACATTTTTCTTTGATTGTAGTATATAAAGGAACTTACTAAAACAAATAACAAAATGATCCATGAAACGGCTCACAAGGCACTCAGTAGACTGGAAGAATAGGGGTGTCCTTAGCAACACCACAGAGTGGAGACTGGGTCTTCTGTAGATGTGTGCAGAATAATCATGCGTTGCTATAACTGAAGCTACACACTGATACCTTATCCAGGACCCTTGGCTCAGTGAACATGGCTATCAGTCTCTCCGCATGATCATATCCTGAGAACATGTGCTAATTCACCAGTGTATGGACACAAGGTATGTACAAGTATTTCTACTTACCGAGTTATGGGGTTTTTTGGATAAACAAAAACATATGTTTTATGTGGCTTTAAAAGAAACTGCAGTAGTAGAGGGGATTTGCAAGTTAGACAGGAATGACCACTTATGTTTTCCACAACTATAATGAACACTTATATAAAGGCATTTATGTTTGTCTACACCTGGTATCAGACCATCCTTATTTTCCATATCCAGGCCTTGAGATAGACTGTGGCCGCTGTGTGGAGGAAGGTCTTCTGTGCATTCACAGAGGATTGATTAATTCTCTCCATTACCCTGCCCTGCCCATGAACATCCTCCCTCATTTTCATAATCAATGAAAACTTGAATGCCATCATTGAAATAAAAAAAAAATATGTTCTTTTTAAGCATTATGGGATTCAAAGGGGCACAATGTAATCAGAAGTGCTCTTAAATGTAAAAGAGAGAGTCAGAAGTACCTGTCTCAAAGAAAAGGGATGTGAGAAAGATTTGAATGGCCACTGCTGGCTTTGAAGATGGAAGGGGGCCTGGAGACCAGGAGTGAGGGCAGACTCTAGGAGCCAGAAAGCAACAGGAAATGGATATTCCCCCAGAGTCTCCAGAAACACAGCTCTGCCAATACTTAAGTTTAGCCCAGTGAGACACGTTTCATACAACAGAATTGAAAAATCATAGATTCATGTTGTTTTAAAACACACACACACACACAGTGAGAGAGAGAGAGAGAGAGAGAGAGAGAGAGAGAGAGAGAAAAGAAGTTCCAGGGTACACAAATACCTAAAGAAGAGCTGTTCCTTCAGTAGTAGATAATAGTTATTGAGCCCATTCTTTGTGCCGGAAGATTTATTATTAAATCATTACATCATAATGACGACAATCTCATCAGGCAGACTTTGATTTTAACATACTATTTTATTAATGAAGACTCCAAAACTTGAAGAGGTTAATGGGTTTGTAAATAGTTGACTATTTATGAAATGGTGTAACCACAATTTAAGCCAGCACCCAACTAGTGCCCATCCCAGTGATAAAATGCTTAGTCTGTGCTCAGTTAATACTTTATGAATTCAATGCCATGAATCATGAAGCCAGGAACTGTAAAGAATCTTTGGATATTAGCTAGATCTTTCCCCGAGTTTAGGATCATACATAAAATGTCAAAATCATAGAAAATACATCCTACTATCTTTTTAAAAATAATCGTTTATTTATTTGAAAGGCACAGTTTCAAAGAGAAAGAGAGAGAGAGAGAGAGAAAGCTTTTCCATCCACTGGTTCCCTCCCCAAATGGCAATAATAGCTAGGGCAAGGCCTGGCCAAAGCCAGGAGCCAAGAGCTTCATCTGAGTCTCCCACGTGACAGGCAGGGGCCCAAGAACTTGGGTTATCTTCTGCTGCTTTCACAAGTGTATTAGAAGGGAACTAGACTGAAAGTGAAGCAGTAAAGACACGAACTGGCACCTACATGGGATGCCAACCTTGCAGGTGGCAGCTTAACCCACTGTACCACAACACCAACCTTACTCTTACTACCTTTGATAAGTGAAAATATCTCCCCTAATTATTTCTGGACTACCTATATACAAATCTTCTCTCAATTTCAACTTGGAAAGGAACAAATTGAAAAAAAAATTTTACATAAGATTGTATCTCTACACACCAAAATACCTGAAAGTCTTTTTTTACATGTTGAATATAATTTTATGTATTTATTAGCTTTTAAAATACATTTTTGAAGAGCTATAGAAAGAAAAGTAAAAAAAAAAAGTGTTTGTTTTCCTTTAGTGATTTTCAGATTACATTTTAAAAAATCATTATTTTAGTTCTTATTTTAAGTGCATTTCACCGGATTTTTGAAATTCTACTAGGTTTTTTCTGATGCTATAATTGAGAGCTATAGGAGTGAATGGTTTAAGAAATTAAACTTTGTTAGTACAGGTTTTCTTTCTGAGAAGGAACTCAAGTTTTCAAAGAAAAACAGCTTCCTTTCCCAAAATCATGAAATTGAGCCTTAACTCCTCTCATAATCATCTTTTATTCTTCTTCTTATTATTATTGTTATTACTGTTTCTGTACAATTAGCACCAGCTAGAAGTCTGACTAACAGAAACCAATCCCTGGGTGCTCAGCCTCTATCTCCATGCTGAAATACAATTTCTTTCTTTCTGTTGATTTACTGTTTGGGAAACAGTGAGGCCAAAGAAAAGAAGGCTTAGCACAGTGAATCTGAAGTTCAGAAAAATCTGCAGCTGGCGTTTAGAGATTTTTTTTTTAGGAGTTGACATTTTGTAGTGTGGTCAGAAGGCCTTCCAGGTGAAACAAAGGTTCTAAACAAAGCCCACACCATTTCAGAGCTGTTTCTAAATATGTGAACTCCGTGGTTTCTGACTGTTTCCACTTTCTTCTCCTGATTTCAAATGAAAAAGGTCTAGGTATGGGAAGTGGAAGATGCTTCTGGATCCTGTTTTCCTAATGTACTTTCTCCACAAAGCAGGAACCTATTCTTAAAGAAACAGGATGTTCAAATTAAATTCCATAATTCCTGTTAACAGTCACCAGCTTAATCATGCTCTAAGAATAAACCAATATTATTGAGCTTTTTACCTAAGCCATGGAGATATATTTCTTGTTGCAGAGAAAGGATGAACACTCACTCAGGAATAAACAGCCGAACACTCACAATATAGTGAGGTGTAGAGAATGCATAATTCACCCAAATTGTTACATTCTGCAATAAAGAACTGAAAACTTCCTCAGTGAAGCCTAGTTTTCTTCTTACCTGAATAGTTATTTTTTTTTTCTCTAATGGAAAGTATCTTTGCCAAAAACAAGATGCTTAAGCTTTAATCCTATCCTGAAAGCAGTTTATCTACTTTTGTTTGAAATGCTCAGGCATTGCTGAAGACATCAGATCAATCTTAAGTTTTATAGATCTTTCTGAGCAGTGTTTTTCAATAGAAAATTTCCATTAATGAAAGTTGTGGGACTTCATTTTTCTGAGACTATGTTTATTTACTGGGGACTATCATTTTTCTGGAAGCTTCCTTTCTTTTTCTGGTCATTTGAATATAAACTTGCTGTTAAATTAGAAACTTCTAATTCAGAACTTCTAATTCACAATCCAGAAGTTGGTTTAATGAATTATGTCAATATATGGCATTTTGTTCCTCTAAATCCAGTAAACAGACAATGAAGAGAGAAAGCATTTCTGATAGTTGATTTGAATCAATGATGCTTAATTAAATGCTTTTTTCATGGTAAATTGGGATTCAACAAGTTTCTGACTCAAAAGACTGTGATGAGGAAATACAATTTCACATAATTTAAGACAAGAACTGTGTGCTCAAGTGACGTTCTCTGAAGTAGCATTCACTTGAGGGTAAGGTGAACAGCATAACACAGAAGGTTAGAACATGCTCTTGAATTAAGCTGGAAAAAATGGAAACTCTTTGGGGCTGGGACTACAGAACTGCCCACAGTCGGTTCAAGTCCAGGCTGATCCACTTCTGATCCAGATCCCTGCTAATGCACCTGGGAAAGCAGTGGAAAGTGGCCTGAGTGCTTGGGCCCAACACCCATTGGGAGACCTGGATGGAGTTCTGGGCTCTTGGCTTCACACTGGTCCAGCTCAGGTCATTGCAACTATTTGAGGAGTGAACAAGTGAATGGAAGATCTCTCTCTCTTTCTCGCTGTCTCTCTCTCTCTGTAACTCTGCCCTTTAAACAAATAATATATCTTTTAAAAAAAGAACGAAAAACATTAGTTAAACTGGTTGAAACACAAAACAGCATAGGAATCAAATGCCTTTTCTCCTTGTTTCCCCTTGATGCCATGTTGGTTCAGATCTTTACACTCTGGATATTGACTGAGTGAGTAGTTTCTAAAGTGTGACTTTAGAAACAGTGTAGTTGTTTTTATTGTATATCCTCACTTCCTAACTGCAACAGTGAGTTTGTAGTCAAGTGCTTACACCTAATTAACAGAAGTTTCCTTAGGGTCTAACAGTGCCAGGGCCTCCATTTTGATTAGTTCCTTGTGGAAAGTCCCTCCTGGCAGCTAGAAATTTTGCTGGACTGGAAAAAATATTACAATTGAGTCATGGTAAAATGTTCAGTTGAGTTTCAATCGCAACTAATCCATTTTATCTAATTAGATTTAACCCACTAAGTCACAAGTGTTAAAATCTGATGATATTTTAACAATGCAATGCTTATCTTTTTTTAAGAAAGCTTTTATTTAATAAATATAAACTTCAAAGATACAGCTTTTGGATTATAGCAGTTCTTCCCCCCATACCTGCCCTCCCACCCCCAAATCATCCTCCCTCCTACTCTCTCTCTCATCCCATTCTTCATTAAGATTCATTTTTAATTATCTTTATATACAGAAGATCAACTCTATACTGATTAAAGATTTCAACAGTCTTCACTCATACAGACACACAAAGTATAAAGTACTGTTTGAAGACAAGTTTTATTGTTAATTCTCATAGTATAACTCATTGAAGGACAGAGGTCCTACATGGGGAACAAGTGCACAGTGACTCTTGTTGATTTAACAATTGACACTTTTATTTATGATGTCAGTGATCACCCAAGGCTCTTGTCATGAGCTGCCAAGGCAGTGGAAGTCTCTTGAGTCTACAAACTCAGACCTTATTTAGACAGGGCCATAATCAAAGTAGAAGTTCTCTCCTCCCTTCAGAGAAACATACCTCCTTCTTTGATGGCCCATTCTTTCCACTGGAATCTCACTCACAGAGATCATTTTTTGCCACAGTGTCTTGGCTTTCCATGCCTAAAATGCTCTTATGGGCTTTTTAGCCAGATCCAAATAATGCAATGTTTATTTCAAAGTTACCATATGTGGTATACGTATTACTCAATTTTATCTTTTAAAGGTGTTCTATATACAGGACAATGGATATAATTGGTTAAAGTGGAAGTTACTGAGTTCCTCTAAGTGGCAAAATGTGGGCAAAGTGCCAGGAGTACAGGAGTGAATGAAATACAGCTCTTCTCTTCTAGTAATTATACACAGACAGCATAACAATTAGTTGCATAATCTCAGCAACCATAAAGACTGAATCTGATTCTGTACACATCATTACCTTTGCAGATGACACTGGTCTAATGCTGCACTCCTGAAATAAACCTAAAACAGAAGTAGAAGAACTTAGAGGTGGTGATTTGAGAATGTTGGGTACCTTCTTCAAATCACTGCAATCCCATGCTCCTCAGGATTATACTAAAGACACAATGATGGGGCATAAATATGAGCTTCCCAATCCATACAACTTGGAAATAGAATGGGCAGAGAAAAGGTTCTTTGTTGTCAATCTTCTTCTCAGGAAATTTATTAAAAAATAAAAACCCAATTTATGATATTGCAATCAATTGACAACAGTGCCTTGTAGAAGGAAGTTTGATTCTTTAATTGTCAGATAATTTGGTTTACATGAGGGAGAAACGAAATCAGCATAATTTCTTGTCCTTGCTTATAAAACAATTCTAGGGGTGGACTCCAGAAAATAACAGCCTGTGGGAGGAAAGACAGTAAACCAATTAGTTATCTTACTTGTTAAGACTAATAACTTACTGATTAAGACTTAGTTCAAACCCTAGATTTACTAAGGCTACTGATATTTTTGGGATCAATTGAGCATGCATTTTATCTTTTTTAAATAAATGTTTTATTTTTGTGTTTGCTCTATGTATCCTTGAATTATCATGGTTTACTTTGTAAATCTACATGCTATTACTACATGCAAAATGCAAGAACCCTACAACATTTGTGCTTAAACATACATTATAGACCTTTCTACTTATTGTTGTTATTTTTGGTTTTAAGCTGTCAACTGCCTTTTAAAGAAATTTTAATTTTCTACATTATTTATTCACATATTTGTCATTTGTATCACTATTCATTGCTTTGTATAGATCTGTGTTCCCATTTGTTATCATTTTCCTTTATATTGACAAGCTTGTTGGGAATTTTCTAGTAGATCTTGTTGGTAAGCAATGAAGTATTTCCATTTCCACTTGCTAGAAAATATATTTATTTTATTTTATTTTTGAAGAATATTTTCTCTGCATGTATAATCCTTGGAAATAGTTTTATCCAATCTTTTATTATTTTAAAGTTGTGTTCTTTTGAAGAGAAATCAATGATAATTTTTATTTTGAACAGGTATAGAAAATATGTCCCTCTGACTTTTTTTTTAAGATTTTTTTTTCTCTATTTGAGAGGTAGAGTTACAAACAGTGAGAGGGAGAGACAGAGAGAAAGGTCTTCCGTCCGCTGGTTCACTCCCCAGATGGCCGCTATGGCCAGAGCTGCGCCAATCCGAAGCCAGGAGCCAGGAGATTCTTCCCGGTCTCCCATGCGGGTGCAGGGGCCCAAGCACTTGGGCCATCCTCCACTGCTTTCCCAGGCCATAGCAGAGAGCTTGATGGGAAGAGGAGCAGCTGGGACTAGAACCGGCACCCATATGGGACACTGGCGTCATAGGCGGAGGATTAACCTACTGTGCCACAGCGCCGGCCCCATCTCTCTGACTTTCATTAAGATTTTTTTCATCATGATCTTCAGCAAATTAGTAATGACTTGCCTTGGTGTGGTTTAGCTTCTATTTACTTAGTGTTAAATCAATGAATATTGACTAGATATATTATATATTAATTATATATTAATATATAACTACATATTAACTGAATGTAGAACAATCATCATCCAGCAATTCTTTGAATTACTTTAAATTCTTTAAGTTGCTTTAAATTAAATTTTTCTGTCTCCTTCCATTTCTGAGAATCTTATTCTATCCATATTTGAGGATTTGATATCAAAGGATATCATATCAAAGGATATGCTCTATTTTGTTTTAAGCTTTTTTTTTTCTTGGTGTTCAGTTTGCTAAGTTTCAATATCTAGTTTATAAATTTAATGAATTTTTTGTCTCAACTCATGTTAAACTAATCAAACAAGTTTTTAGCTTCAGATAGTATAATTTTCCATGTTAAGAATTCAAGTTGGTCCTTTCCATATTTGTCATTTCTCTGCTCATTGTGTTGATGTTTTCATTTAAACCCTTGAACATGTTTTTAATGTCTTTTTAAGCTTTCTCTCTGCAATCACCTCTGCCATTTCTAGATTTGTTTCTATTGACAGTTTCTTTCTTCAGATGATGATTCACCTTTTTCTGCCTCTTTCCATGTATTCTAATATTTGCTGGACAATGAATATTACATTGTTGAGTGCCAGGTTTATGTTGTTTTCCTTTAAAGTGTGTTGGGGTTTGTCCCTGCATACATTTAATTTACATGCCAAACAACTTTTTATTTTGCAAATCTTCTGAGCTTTGTTGGGGTGGGTTTAGAATAGACTTTAATATAGCACTAGTTTATCCTTACCACTATGATGTAACCTTTAGGGATCTCTATTGAATACATTGGCTATTTAATTTCTCAGTTGTTGACTAGAACTATAACATCCCCAAGCCCTAGTGACTGTTCAATTTACAGTTACCATATAACTAAGATTCTCCCTTTGACCTAACTGTACTCAGATACCTTTAAATACCTTAAATATCCTGCCCCTGGGCTCTGTTGTTGGCTCACTTTGTACAATTTTAGCAGGAATTTTACAGTCAATGGAAACTTCCCTATCCTTAATATTTGATCAAACTCTTCATACTCCACTCCTAGTACCTAATCATCTTGGTAAGCCTTTGGCATGAATCCTGCTGTGCTTTTTAGTTGACTGGGGAGAGGGAGAGTAGGAGAGGGAAATTTTAGTATTATTTACTCCATAGTGGCCAGAAGCAGAAATCCAATTCTTAGTCTTTTCCCAAATAATGTCTTTCTATCTTCATTAGAAAGTTTCCCAGCAACAGAGCTACTTTTCCTGTAATAGCTCTAGTTCCTAAAATCAGTACTTTTGTTGAATAAATGGTAACAAAGAGTTGAATCAGGAGACATTTGGGTGGATGTGAAAGACATTTCAGTCAATAGTGTTTTGACCCAATAGGCACTCAGGTTTTGCAGATTGCAAGACGTGTGGAAGGTAATAGTTCTTGGCTCTGGTTCTACTGCAGGACACTAAAGACCCAGCCTCTGTCTCCCACTCTGCCTTAGAGATATTTTTCTTCTCTTTATATTTGTAGCTACATAGACATAGGAAAAGTGTCTTGTTATTTGATATGTATAAAGAGTATGCACCGTGTTATTTGAGAATAATGATTCTATTATGAAGGACAAGAAAAGCAATTAAAAGGCTATAACTCATGAAATATATTAAGTTTAGATTTCAACCAAATAGCTTGTGAGTCTTAGGCAGAAATCCTAAAATGCATCGATCATAAGTTTGTAGCCCATAAGACATATTAAATACAGAACAAATGAGACATTTATGTATTGGGACAGAAAAAAGAATGTCATCTATATGTAGAGAGAGAAAGATCACATAGAAATTAAATTTGCTTCAGGTGCAGTTGAAGTCCTCTCTGTGTTCAAAGCTATTTCTGATGTTTGTAAGTCAGCCTTCCACTGACAGCACCAATTCCAGACCCACACAGCCTCTGCCCAAGGCATGCACAGAGGAGGCATGGCTGCTCTTCTGGCCGTTGGTGCTGCTGTGGTCAGGAATGCACTGTCATTGCAATAGAGCAGAGTGCGTGCGTTGGCTTCAGGCATCTTCTGTGGACACCCCTGGATCGCCCTCAGCTCTGACAACACAGCCATCCATAACAAAGGTTGATGTGACAGAGAGCAAGTTTGAATAGTATGTGTCACAGCACAGAACTCACAAGTCCTTCTGGTGGTTAGCACAAGAGTTCCAAAGACTGATGTGGCAGAGAGAGAGTCTAGGCAAGCAAGTGTGCAACACAGGACTGGGAGTGCTTCTGTCCTGCTTCTCCTTCCCCTTGCTTCTCCCGGTAGGCTTTGGATTGACTTCGCACTCTGTGGTTCAGCATCATAGCTTGGTCTGTGCATCCTTCTTCTGCATGACCTTGGGATAGAATTTCTGGTAGTACAATTGGAGGCTATCGTGCATCAGGCTGTTTCCCAACTAACTGCCAACACTGCCTACACAATGCAGATAAGAACAAGGGCAGACAATGCCAGAGGAGTTGGGGTTTATCTTTTTTTTTTTTTAAACACACAGCTCCAAACTTTTCTCATAGCTTTCTAACAGACTGTTCCTTGTATTTAGCTGTGTTGAACTGTGTCTCACAGATACCTCCATCCTGTAAAGGAGGCTCAGGAAGATAAGCTTTAGCTTTTGACAGCTCTGTCAGTAGGGGAGCTGGGAGAAAAAGGTGAAGATAAATATGTGAACCAGTGACCAAGGATGTCTACCTTGGGGATGCTACTGAATCTGAGGCACATATTACTTGGAAATAGAATGTACCCTTAACTCTCAGTTTTGTGCAAGGATGAAATGAACATTGTGTGTAAGGTACCTTATGGTGACTAAGGCATCAAAGATACTCAAATAACATTAGTTCTTATTCAGTCCAGTCATTCCCTTTTCTGTAGGAACAAAGCTAGGTGCCATCCTTTTTTACCAAGTTCAGACTTCTCAGAGTGAGTGAGGACTTTCTAATCTGACCCCATTTTGCTTTTCTCTCCTTGTTTCTGACTTAGCCTGTTTCATGAGGGGAACAGGCAGAACCCTCATCTTCTCAGCCCTGGAGGTGTCTTTCCATCACACTGGCCCCTGGGCCAAGCTCAGAATCCTGGCCACCTCCCTAGCTTCCTTGTAGTCAGGATGACTTTCTTGAATCCCTGTGCTCTAATAGGTCACGTTTTTGCTTTACTAAAAGCAACAGTCTGAATTTTTTTCAGGTTAGCCCTCATCATCCACATTAAAATCCACTGATCAGCACTGTCCACCAGCCTGAGGCCTTCGACAGAATAGGGGCTCAGGATATTTGTAATCTGAATGTGTTGAATTAAAGACGGAAGTTTCAAATATGCACACACATCCCACCCCAACATTTAACATCTCTGTGCCTGCAGTCATTCTAAATATACACTGCCAGACAGTTGAAAGCTGTTTTCTCCTAGTCTCACTTCAGATTGATAGGTGGAGCGCTGACCCAAATGCCCGCTGGGCCACAGCGTTCTCATTCTGAAATGTGATGCTTAAATTGATTCCAGCAGGAGATGGATCCCTGCGGCGGAGAGCAGCAGGACGTCAGTTCTGGGAATGAATTTCCTTAAAAACTAGGAACTCTTGTTTGGGGGCATGGGGACTTGGCCCTTTGCTTTCACTTGGGCTATCATCTACACAAACTACTATAAACCTCTATCTGGCAGGAGAATCTAGTGGGAAAACTTAATGTGGGCTGCATCTGTGCTTAACCAAAACCAGGAGGGAAAGATTGTGCTGTAGATTCACAAATAGATTTGTTTTAAAAATAAAATCCTTCAGTAATGTCCTAAGTTAGCAGGCTAAGCATAGGTCACGTAGTACTCAATGTTATCTCTTATGATTCAAATATTAAGAATGATTCACAATCTTTGTAGACCTGATTTTTTTTAGATGCATCGTCACCAGTTTGTGTTTTTTTCCCAAAAATAGCAGACTTTTGTCCACAAAAGAATTCAGTTTATCAAGAGGAGCATAACTCTTTGAAAATCTTACTCTAAGAATTCCTTAGTTGCAAGAAAATGTAGCTTGGCAAGAAATGTTTTCAAAAGGATGGATCTTTTCATATATAATTGAGAGGTTTAGTAAAGATTTTCCATTTCTATTTTGAAAAAAAACATGTTGTAAACAACAAAATAAGCATTTCAAAGCAGTTCAAATATATCCATTTTCAAAAAACTTGCACTGAATTTGTAAAGAATTTGGCTTTAAAAGAGACATCAGAGGTAATTTTTTCAAGATAACATCTCACAATGCACCATTCCTAGGCTTCCAAGAGGTTTAGACTTTTTTGGCATCGGATGGTGATCATGTCTCTGTCATATTCTGCATACACTGCAGAGAAAATTATGGAGATTAAAGTAACACGGCTTTTGCTCTTTTCATTTGATCTGATAATAAAGCACCTAGTTATAAATAATTTTCATGGTTTCTTGGAACATATGAGTTCATACAAATAATAACAGAAGAATAGGAAGTGACGGTCCAAAAGTAATTCTTTCTTATTTGAATTTGTGGAAAACTAATTTTAAGCAAGTATCTTTGAATATTGACAATTGGATTTCAGGAACTAATAATTCCTTAGTTATTTATATTTGTAAGGACTCCACCAGGCCATAGAAGAGAGCTGGATTGGATGTGGAGCAGCCAGAACTCGAACTGGTGCCCATATGGGATGCTGGCACTGCAGGCTGGGGCTTTAACCGGCTGCACCACAGCACCAGCCTCCAAAATTCTTTTCCTTAAAAGGCTATATAGTGCCTTTCCTCCTCCTCCTCCTCCTCCTCACCTCCTCTCCTCTCTCCTTTCTCTCTCTTTTCCTTGAAGTAAAGGTTATTGTAACAGCATGCAAAATCAAATATTTCAGGGGAGTTTGAGAAATACAGACAGGTTGGTGATGGCATAAAAGATATTAAAATACCTTGGAAAGAAAATTGGATTGCTTATAAACTCTTCTATCACCCTATAACCTTAGAGAGCCAATTTGATATCTGATTTCATTTAAAAAATTTGTTACATTTTGTTCCTCGAACCCATCCTGCATCAAAAGGTAAAGCAAAAAGAAATGGGGGCCATATTCCAGATTGCATTGTGTACATTTCAATCAACGAAATTGAAAATAATTTCACAAAAGGAATGACTTGTAACATGAAAAGTGTTAATATTTATACTGAAAAAATTCTCTTGGTCTGGAAATTCTTACTCTTCTGTTTGTCTATATCCAGTGAGACAACGAGATGCTGGATTAGTAATGGGAATCTGAATAATTATGAAGTGAAGCTGACAGGACTCCTGTTCCCCTTCACACAGAATTTAAGGTGACCTCATTTTGCAGTGCAGAGACTAAATTTTTATCAGGCGCCTCTCCATCTATGACTCATGCTTTCAATGTATTCATAAGATGATGTATAAGCCATGGAAAGTGTTATGTGCAAGGAATTTATTCCTCTGTATTTTTTATCCCTGTTGTCTTTGAAGCAGCCTTCTTCAGAATTACCAGGACTGAAGATATCGCTTGTCTGAGAAGCAAACAAGAGAGCCCCAGACTCCCCCAGGAAGAAATGAGTGGTTCTGCACCTTCTGGAGAAAGGAGGACTGGAAGTGGCTGGGCACCATGTGAGGCCTCCACGGTTCACACCTCTGTGCTGCATTCTCCACTTTCAGATGTGGAGCTGGAGGAAGGCAGGAGCCTGGGTTTCTCCCTTTTACTCCTGCTGACTTTGGCATTATCTGCAGCTGAGTGGTCTCCAGATCTTGTTTGGAGACTGAAGAGTCCTGCCCACCCATTCCTAGTCTTCCTCCAAGGCCACTCGACCTCCATGGAGCCTGGAACTTGGCAAGGCTAAGTCAAAGAAGACATCAACAGTGAACAGATAGAAATTCCAATAACTTTAGAAATTCCAGGCCAGACACGCTAAAGGAACTGCTTGAGTGTGGCAGAAATCTGTGTGCAAAGATCATCTACTGGCATTTCTGTCTGATTTAAGCTAGGAGGAAATTTGACACCATGGACAGTCACCTCATCTTCATGATTGCCAAGAAATGCATTTCAACAGATGTGGACACTAAATTCAGTTGTTTACTACTTTCTTTCCTTTCATTTCTGCAGTGTAGTTACTGCATTGATATATTTTAGATGTTGAGACCTCATAGTCTATTCCCACCAAAAAACTTCAAGGGCAAGGTGAAGGTGGATAAAAACATGCTCACGATGTTCTCCTGGTAAAGCAGATGAGCCAGCCTTGTGAGTCAGCATCTATGCTTCTTCTACCTGAGAGAGTCATAAGCTGGGGAAGAGTACTAGACTTCTCAAGACAGGAGAAGCTTCTCTCAGAGGTGCTAGGACCATGCGATGACCACTGATTCATAAACCCCATGCAAAGTTTGAAGGTTGGGGAATGTCTCAAAGAGTGGTGTCCATTCCTGGGTGTGGAAGCGCACTGGGCTGTGGCTGGGTATAACCAAGGGAGAGGTTCACCCAGGCTACCACTGGTTGCCTTTCTCAAGGACAGCATCAGCCAAGGGAAGGCCACATGGTGGGCTCTGAACTAGTAGGGCCTTCTGGAGGGGATAGATGTGAGAGCTGTAGACATTCCATTTCCCTGTGGACTCTTGGGTTTTTGTTTTATTCTGTCTCCCTAACTATCTAGTTTCAATGCATTATTTAAATTCATTATCTACTCATTCACAGGCTTTCCACATGTATGTTCAAGATTGGCTGATAAGTTGTCTGTGGACTATTTTTGATAAACTTCAAATCCATGATTGAAAAGCTCTGGGAGACCACGTAGGACGCTTCATCTTATTCTGACTTGATAATCAAGGAAACAGAATGACAGAGAAACAGACTGGGCAGTTTCCAGAGATTTGAAAGAACTCATGAATCAGTTTGTTAGTGTCCTAAACCAAAAGCACAACAAATAAGAAAAGAGATCAGTGGTCTTTCATTTTAGGTATTTTGCATGCCTGAATTCATTTCTTTTGGAGTTTTCATGATTTAAAATGCAGATAACTGAGGCCAGGTGTTGGCTACAATTTATGACTTGACTTCAAAGTTAGTAACACTGAAAATACCTATCATCATAGTCTTTTGAAGAGTTTTCCTTTGTGTTGGAAAAAAACTAGTAAAAAACTAAATGCAACATATGTCTCAAGAAATCAAAAGGAAAAAAATCAGAATTAGAAATTTCAGAACACTCATCAAAATGCATGTTTAAGTATTGTCTGATTTGTAACTTGTATTCATTGTGATGAATAAAATATTCAGAAAATGCTATAGGAAAGAAGTTTTTTAAAAAGCCATTTAAATCAATCATAATTTTGAAGTATGTCTATTCTTTTTACAAATATACAATAAATAGTTAACACTGATATACTCAAAAATATGTGAGACAATACACATTAATTAGCTTGGCTTAACCATTCAACAATGTACACATATTTCTTTTTTTAATATTTATTTTTATTTATTTGATAGAGTTACAGAGAGAGGTAGAGACACAGAGAGAGGTCTTCCATCCACTGGTTCACTCCCCAAATGACCGCAATGGCCAGAGCTGAGCTGATCCAAAGCCAAGAGCCAGGAGCTTCCTCTGGGTCTCCCACTCAGGTGCAGGGACCCAAGGAGTTGTACCAACTTCTAATGTTTTTCCCAAGGAGTTGTACCAACTTCTACTGCTTTCCCAGGCCATAGCAGAGAGCTGGAGCAGAAATGAAGCAGCCAGGACTCAAATTGGCGTCCATATGGGTTGCCGGCGCTGCACGCTGCAGCTTTAACCCACTATGCCACAGCACCGGCCCTGGTGTATACACATTTCAAAACATGTTATACACAGTTAAGTATTTACATTTTTTATTTGCCAGTTTAAAAATTCCCTTGGAAAATACAAAAATATCACAAAGAAAAGAAAACTTTTAAAATGTCCCATGTGAGGAATAACTACTTTTTAGATTTTATTTATGTGCTTCCCATACTTTCATATACATATGAATGTGGTTTCTATATGTTTGATGTGCATAGGACAACAATAGGCAAACCTTTCCTGAAAATATCCTGATAGCAAATAAGTTAGGCTTTTCAGATGGGTGATCTCTGTCACAACTAATCAACTCTATCATTGTAAATTAAAAGCAGCCATAAATAACACAGAAACAAATGAATGTGGCTATGCCCTGATAAATGCTATTTGCAGAAGTAGATGGGAGCCAGACTGGGCTTGGTATTGTAGATGACAAATGCCTGCTTGCTTAATACTAATAAATTTGTGGGTCATGCTATATATACTGTTTGTAACCAGTGTCCTCTTTTCTCCTCATCCCTGATTTCTTGTGACTATTTTGGGTCATAAAATATATTTCTAGCAAGTATTGTGGCACAGAAAGTTAAGCTGCTGCTTGAGACATCTGCATTGCTTATCAGAGTGCCCAGCTGGAGTCCCGGTGCTGCTTCCAATTCTACCTTCGCACTAGTGTACATCCTGAGAAGCAGCAGGTGATGGCTCAGTACTTGGCATCCTGTCCACCACATGGGAGACACAGATGGAGTTCCTGGCTCCTGGCTTCAGCCTAACCCAGCCCCAGATGTTGTGGGCATTCAAAGAATGAACCAGTATATGGAAGATCTCTCTCTCTTTCTGCCTTTCTGTTGCTTTACCTTTCAAATAAATAATAAATAAGTACTAATATATTTATATATATTTATACAGCATGCAGGTAGATGGCTTCAATATGCTATTTTTCTCTGTGTATACCATGATTTATATTTAAAATTCCACATTATTAGAATTTCAGGTTTATTTTTTAAAGATTAAAACACCCCCAAAAGTCATATATACATGAACCTGGGTGCATGTTTCTGTTTTTTAGCCAAGAACAGATTTATGAAAATGAAATTATTGAATCAATTAGAATAAATATTTCTGAGACTCTTGAGACATTGCCATACTGTCCCACAGAAAATTTATACCCTGCCAAAAGTCTGTGATAGTAATGACTCCCCTTCACATTCACTTTCTCCTGAGTCTCATACCTTGTAATTTTTTTGTGTTGTTTGCATGTCTCCACCTACTTTTTCACATGTTTTATAGGCTTTGAATTTCTTCTTTTGTGTGTTTCCTCTTTTTTTTCCATGGTTCTAATCATGTCCAAGTTTTCATATTATTGATGGTTTTGTATACCTGAAGACTACAAACCTCTCATCAGGTATGTGATGAAATTACCCCTGCTTTGTTGAGGGACTTTGATTAATTCAGATGATTCATTTTAAAGTAATACAGCAAATAGTATTTTCTTTTATAATTTTATATTTTCTTCTTTTTTAAAAAATATTTATTTATTTGAAAGGCAGAGTTACACAGAGAGAGAAGGAGAGGCAGAGAGATAGAGTGGTCATACATCCGCTGGTTCACTCCCCAACCGGCCGCAACGGCTGGAGCTGCACCGATCCGAAGACAGGAGACAGGAGCCAGGAGCTTCTTCCGGGTCTCCCACGTGGGTGCAGGGGCCCAAGAATTTGGGCCATCTTCTACTGCTTTCTCAGGCCACAGGAGAGAGCTGGATTGGAAGTGGAGCAGCCAGGACTCAAACTGGCGCTTATATAGGATGCCAGCACTGCAGGCAGCGGCTTTACCTGCTACACCACAGTGCCGGCCCCTGTATTTTCTACTTTCATCAAAATCATTTTCTTGTTAACTACTCCTGAAATGCTACATAAACATTTTTAAATAGTTTAATCCAACTGGAATTTATAGTAAGTTAGAGATTAATTATATGTATTCAAATTTTCAATTAGCCAACTGTTTAAAAATATTTCATGTGAAAACATCTTCATCACACACACAATGCTTTTATATACTAGAGTCTATTTTTGTATATTTTATTCTGTTGTAGTAATCTTGGTATTGACTATTTCACCAGAATCACAGATTTTCAATTAAAACAATGTCACAGTAGCGTTTAATGGAAAGCATTGCAAATTTCTCATTTTTATTTTTAGTTCCTTGTAGTAGTCTTAATTTGTGTTACAGATGAACACTCGAATCACTTTGTAGCTTCTTTTCAGTCCTGTGTCCATTAGAACTGCATTCATCTTGCAGGTTGTTTAGAGCGTCCTGCCTTTATAATGAAGACTCTTTCCATTCAGCATTGTGAACTTCCTCTCTATTGTTCACATTTTCTTATGATCTGTTTTTCCCTTTTGCTTCTACATATTTATGCCCCACTGTGTTTTAATTTCTTGTTGCTCTTATGAATTAGGCTTCTTCATTACATTTTTTTGAGTTTATTTTTTGAAAGGTAGAGTAACAGAGAGATAGGGACAGAGAGATTCAGACAGAGACATCTTCCATCCACTGGTTCACTCTCTATTTGGCCTCAATACCAAAGCCAAGAGCCCAGAACCCCATCCACATCTCCCATGTGGCTGGCAGAGGCCCAGGTACCTGAGCCATCTTCCTTTGCTTTCCCAGGGACACTGGCAGGGAGTGGGATGTGACATGAAGTATGCCAGAATCAAACTTGTGCTTGGATACGGGACTCCAGCATCACAAGCAGCAGCTTAACCTGCTGTACCTCAACACTGGTCCCTACTTCTACATTTCTAATTTGACTCCACTTGTATCTAATCACCCAAGTCTGGAGCCTCAAAATCATTCTAAGTCTCCAGCTATTCCTATGTTCTGTAGGCTGCTCCACTTTCCTTTCTCAAACACACAGCCATGGGCTTCATACAAGCTCTGAATATCTGCAGGATGAATGATCACACATTCTTCCATGCTGGTTTCCTTGGCTATAAGATAATTTCACTGTAACTTCCACTTTGATCACTTCACTGTAACCTCCACTTTGATGATTTTTCTGAAATTCAAACACTATCATATTTCTCTTCAAACTCTTGAATGTGTCCCTGTGGAATGTTACCAGTATTTTAGACAGAGGCAGTGCAATAGCCAGGCCATATTCTCCTGTATCTCAAAGTCTATTCCCACCTGCCACTACACCCTAATATTCCAGACCTCTCACAGTTTTGTAGACACACCATCAGTGAGGCCTGTAGGCTTCACATGCATTTTCCCCCTCTGCCAGAATGCCATCCCTGTTACTGCTGTCCTCTTGGAAAACATCAACTCGGCTTCCTCTACAGAGACTTTCCTGCTCCCTGTGTAACCAATGCTTCCTGTGTTTTGGTTCCCGCATTCCTGCATCTGCCGTAGTCCCATAGTTGCATTTATTGCACACATTCACTCACGAGTCTGCTTTCCCTTACTAAACAGTACATCACAGTAATCAACATAATTGATGCTAGCTGGAACAGACAATTCCCAAATGTTAATGTTCTAACTGCAACACAATGAAAGTCTGTGGTTTTGGGGACAGCTTGTGTCCAAGTGTTGATTCAGAAACTCAGTCCCTTCTGCTCTGTGGTGCTGTCATCTTAGATATATGACCTGCATGTCTTCCAGAGTGTGGGAAGGAAGGGTGTGAAAATTTCATTGGGGGTTTTAGGGCCAAATATTTACACCCTTCTGTCCAAATCTCTTAGATCAGATACTAATCTGGCTTCACAGAAAACTGAGAAAGGAAGCCCTCAGTAGTTCTCAGGAAAAGTAATGGAATTGGGGAGCAGCAAACCATTCTCTGCATAACTCTATAAGGGTAGATCTCAATACTATTGGTTTTAGCATCCCTAGCATCTCTCCTAATGCCACAGAGTGAGGTTTTATAGATAGAGAATAAACTGATAAATTAATGCATTTTTTTCTGTTAGCTAACCCAATTAATGTCTAGAATGGGAATAGGAAAATACAGGGGTTCCAAAGTAGGGCTCCGTTTGAGATGGAGTGTGGTTGTAGACAGATCTTTCAGGAAGTTGCTATTACTTGAAGGGAAGCAAATAAAAACAAGAAATGCTAGCTTATTGCTTTTCCACCCGTTTGCTCTATATTGGGATTTTTGTGATTTGCGTCATCAGTCACCATTTCTTTTCATTCTATGCTCTGTCCCAAAACAATCCCATTCAAACCCGTGGTTTCAGTGGTCATCTATAGACTCATGACTATACATTTGTATCCCAACCTACATCTTTTGGTCATGAAGCCTGCACCTTAACTGTGCAGATGTTATCTCCATTTTGAGATCCTAATGAGACCTTTATTCCCAATTCAGTGTTGACCAAACTGGACTTATTACCTTCTGTCTAAATCTTGACCCTCCACAACATTTTCCTTCAGACAACTAAAGGCCCTTGTATCCTATTGCACAGCATTTATGCAGTTATGTCTCCCCATCTACTCACCCCTCCTAATACACTTTAAAACTGCAAACCCAAACATGGTCATGTCAATACTCTGCTCCAAACACTTCATTAACTTCCTTTTGCTCCTAATATGAATTCAAGGACCCTACCCTGGGCTGAAAGACCATGCCTTGGTTTTACATTTTGCTACTCATCCCTCGTGATGGGTACTCTCATGACATCTTCTCCCTGTCTATCATGTCACATCATAGTGTGTACATTTTTGCTGCAATAAGCACATGATTATTGTCACTTCTCTCTGCTAGTCTATAATTCACAGCCTACACTAAAGTCTACACTTGAGCCTCTTGGATTCAATTCTTTATATAAGTTTTATAAACATGTCTCTCTCCAGATCTCTTGAAAAATTTTTTAAGGAAACTTAGATGAAGATTTAATGGAATTCCCTGCAAACCCCATTGCTGTAGTTAATTTCAAAGCTACAAGTGTTTGCCTCCTCCATTATTCATTCTAGATTCTTATCACCTATTAGCAAACATCTCTGCCAGCTTACTTAGCTAGTCTTAAGTGGTGATTTGATTAGTAACCTTACCCCATGGAGTCTGAGTCACAGGTCATCATATCTTTCTCAGACCATGGCTACAAATCCGCTTAACATTGGGCAAGGGCATACCAAAAAGTATCCAAATGAATCACTTGAGAGCCAATCATTTTCCTTCCCCAGCTTAACTGCTCACACATGGGCACCACAAATGGGTACTGGGCAGTGGTCAGTGTTGAAAGCACACTAGGATGCTTTCTGTGTTCTGCAGTGGGGACTAGGACCACTAAAGTCATGGAGCCCACACTTGTAGCGCAGAAAGTACCTCATGGTATGATTATAAGCAGAGCCATTCCTTCTACCTTTTGGTCCCTGGGCCCAGATATTGTATCTAACAGATTCTCACTATGATGGTTGTTGACTTAGGCTGTGTTCTACATTATGGATGACGACTCTACAACTTCACACAGTGATGTGACAACATGCTCTGATTTATTTCAATTCCATCATTCTTTCAGGTGGACAGTTCCTGGAGATGCAATAAGAGAAAGGACCAATGTGTGCTCATTGTTGCACATTTGTTGTAAAGTATTCCTTTAGTCTGAGAGAACTCAGATAATGGGACTGGTTGAGGGTCTGTGGTCAGGAAATGCAAACTCATACACAGAACATATATATACTCCTCTGAAAAATATTTTTTTTTCATTTTATGAGGTAGCTGGAGGTAGAAGCTTGATGCAACAGTGGAGTCATCCATGGGATGCCTACATTCCATGTTGAAGTGCATGATTTGATTCCCAGCTTCTCCAAATCCAATACAGCTTCCCACTCAGGCACATCCTTGGAGGCAGCAGATGACTATCCCTAATTGAGTTTGTGCCACCCATATGGAAGATCCATATCAAAATCCAGGTTCCTGGTTTTGACCTGGCCCAATGCTAGGTGTTGTGGCCAGGCTGGACTATTGTGGGCATTTGGGTAATGAATCAACATGTGGAAGATTTCTCTTTGTCTTTCTACCTCTCTCTTCGTGTCTCTACATTTCAAATAAAATGAAAGAAAAAAAAATGAATGAGGTTCATTTTAGTCTACTTGCCACCAAGTGACATACTGGGATCCTCTATTATCTTATCCCTAGGATGGGTTGATGTTGGTTTGCCTGACTTTCTGACTAATGTGAAACCAAGCTGATGATGGACATACCTGCCTACATGGTTATTTGATGACCCACGGTTAGCAATTTTGTCTGCCTGTTATCCAGTACAATGACCACAGTTGCATTTTGAAAGTCAAAAATGGCCTTACTCCAGAACTCTAGCAGTTCCATATTGTGATTTTCCATTTGGGGATTACTATAAGCACCTCTTCCTAGCATTTACATCTCTATCATCTGTAGTACACCAGGTCATAGGACTCAAGGAGCAGGGCCACTTACCACCTAGACTTTCCTGTACTGGACCCAACATAAGGCTGACATCATTTCATAGCATTTGATGTATACTCTAGAGAAATATGCCCAGGCATGACATATCACCAAATAGGCTTATTAGGGGTTTTGTGTCTTTAAAGTTTGAACTATCTGTGCATCCTAAATATTAGCATTTGTGTCCATTATATCAACAGCTTTATGGTTATTGGACAAGTAGAGTAGAAAACACCAAGATTTTTCAACATCTTGGTGAAATACATGTGGAAGCTACCACCTCTTTGGTCAATAGAACAGAGGCTAAGAAGCATAATCCTAGTTCTGGGCCAGGTTTATGATTTTCTTTTATTAGAGGGAATTTTTAATCACAAAATTTAAGATGGTGCTGACTCTCAGATGGATAGACAAAAATATGATTGACAAAAGAATACATGTGATATCAGATGTACTGGGTTCAACTCTTTATTTCTGGGAATATGAGTGCTATTATATTACTCTACAAACTTTGTAGTATGTAATAAATGCTTTGTAAGAAAATTTTAAAATATTTTTAAATGGTTTAATTTAAAGAGGGCGAGAGGCGAAAGATAGAAGCAAATCCACAGAGAGAGGTCCCTAAGAAGAGGCAGAGAGACAATTATGGTGGAAACAACTGGACCACATTATATGGTACATGAGAAAAACTTCTCAGAGAAGACAAAGAAAACACAAGTGCTGGAAGAGAATGGCCCAAGTGCCAGGAGTAGCATAAAGATCATATATAGGTTTTGGGGACTTGGGAATGCTCTTGCAAGGAATACTGATCTCAGCTGTGATCCAAGCCAAGTTCCTAAGTCATAACCAAGGTGTGTTCCTCCAGCAGCACTCATAATTGAGAGAGTGGAAATTGATTGGATAGATCCAAGATTAGGAGATTTCTGGGAAGATGTGGTAAAACAGACGAGAGGGTTGGAACATGGAGAGTGTAAGCAACATGTTGTTGGGAATAGAGTCTGGATAGAAGAGGAAGGCAAATGATGAAGATGGAATATGCTGAGATAAGAGAGAAGAGAAACAGCTAAAGCAACTTTCAAGTGGAAGGAAATGCATGAGCATTAATGAGAAAATGCAAAGCTTGGACCATTGGTGGCCATCAGGTGGCACCATTAGCCCAGTCTGGCCAGCAAGCATCTTGCTCCCTGGGAGGCACAGTGAGGGCAAGGACCCTGCTGCTATGTTCCCATAGTGTAGCCCAACATCAGCTACTGTGGACCAAGAAAGACAGACAGCTAGAAGAGAATGGGCGATTATATCCAGGGACTAGTATAGTTCAATATAAAATAAAAGAGATGGGAGAACTCGAGGAAATAAGGTACAGGCAGTGACCAGAGCAAAGGATGAGTAAAAATATAGTGTGATAAAGCAACAACCTCAAAGTTACACACATAAAGTGACTTTGGATAGGTCCTCTGGACATCAAATTATTTATTGGGAAAATAGTCAGGTATCTCACTGTGAAAGGTACCACTCAGAACATACAAGGATATTTCAAACAACTGGTAGACATGGAATTAAAAGACGTTTCTTTTGATGCATTCCTTTTTCACAATATATATTTCCCTTGAAGTTTTTTAATGAAAAAATTATGCCTGAATTTCAAAAAAAAATTTGCAACAAAATGAACGTATTTATCTTTTAATTTTATTTTTGTGGGGATCATTTGAAATACTCTTATACATACATAACTCTTCTAGACTGCCTTGGTGTCAGAATCAGTTGCCTGAAGTTTTTGTATGGACAATTGGATTTTTTATGTTCATCTCAGAGTTTCATTAAGAGCACTTTTGTCAAGGGGAAAGTCATAGGTTGAGTGAGTTCAGAATGATTATCTAGTCACTGTAGCAGGTACAGAATCTACTCCTTGGTGCAATCCAAGTTGGGCCAGAATCCCAGACTCATCTTATTAAATGTAATGTTCAATTGTCCTGTTTAGCCTTGTAATGAACATTAAATAAGCATGAACAGTTTGCGGGCCTTTTAATTCAGAAGAAGTGAAAACAATGAATACCAGGTAAGTAAGTAAGTATCACAAGATCCTTTCCCTGCCTCAATTCTCCTAAACATATTGGAATTATTTCCTTTGCTAATTTGCTGATCAATCAGAAGTAATACATTCTGGTCATTATTTTTTTCCAGCAGATATTTACAGAGAACTGTCTATGGACAAGGTATAATGCTAGGGGAGGTGGGGGAAAAACAATTATAGCTAATATATTTCTGACTCAGGTAGTTTATGGGCTTAAAGAAAAATGAAGTAGGCACACAAATAGCTTATATTAAATCAGAGTGCACTAAAGACTCCAAGAATGCTATCATCAATTTAAGCCTCCATTCAAATTTAAAAGCATATATATTTCAGTGGAAATATATTATTGGTGGTATCACAAAGGCTTTAGACTTTTGGGAAGAATTAATTTGACACTTTGTACCCAGGGTAGTAGATGTGTTGCACTGTCCAACACTGTGACAAAATGGGAAAAACATTTTGTGTTTGTACTTCTGTACTCGACTCTAAGGAATTAATAAAAATGTATTATATAAAAGGTCATCATTTAAAAATACATGTTTCATCAATTCAGCAAATGGTAATTTTTGAGTATTATAGAGTATTAAAAGAGAAAAACTGGGCCCAGAATTGTATGTGCACAAGAAATGAGATTATGCAAAAGAATGTTAGAAAGAATGCAGTAATCATTGTGTTTGGATGATGGTATTGTGGGTAATTTCTCTATGTTTTATTTGTACATGTTTTATAATATTATAAATGTAATTGTACTTTTATATTTAATAACAGAAAATAGAAAAAAGTCTTACCTTGAGGATACAAACAAGTGTTGTTGGGACACAGGAGAGAATTCATTATTTTCATTGAATACAAGTGTGGTTAGTAAACTCAAAGAAATTGTGGGGCTTTTCAAGTTACCTAAATTTGCCCAGAGGTGGGATGCAATAAATCCATGATGCAAAATTCCTGATTTCCCAGTAAGCCAGCACATCTACAGGAAAAATCACCTTTGGGTAGAAAATGGGGCTAAATTTGAAACCTGGGAGTTGAGATGACTGTGACAGAGGCATTTGGCCTGCCCCTTGGAGGAAGAGCATGATGTGAGTAGCCAGAATTCCAAGAAGGAAAGTGCTGTCAATCCAAACAACACGCAAGTGCAGAGGCAGAAAGTATCCAGTTTGCTTGCAGATCTGCAGTGAGGTAGGTGGAGGTAGCTGGTACCTGCACAGGGAAAGGGAATAATGGCTAATGACATTTAGCAATTGCAATAGAAGAGGAACCATACTTGTCTCTAGAGTGATATAACTTGGTGAAGTTTCTAGAAATGCTGTTTCATCACCAGGACCTCTCAGTGGATTCTTTTCTGATGACTGGACTTGCAGTTTTCCTTCCACAATAAAGAGAGATTTTTGGTGATTAGCCATGCTGGTTGTGACTTTCGGTACTTCTAGTTTCCAAATGACTTTCAGAAATTCTCTGCGTCAAGTGCAGGAGTTCTGGATGTTGACACCCAGTGGATATTTCCAATGGAGTATCATTTCAATCTGCTTGGAGAGCAAAGCTGTGAACCATGACAGCTAACACTGAAGAGGGCAGTGGAGAGAGAAGTAGGGGATTCATTAGCTAAAGACAGAACTTAGGCCTTAGCAATGAACAAATGTAGCAACACATTTTTAAAATTTGAACTCATAAAAGATTTATTTGGCAAAAAAACTTTTAAAAACATTGTTTTCTTCTATATAAAAGCGGGAAAAAATCATCTGATAAATTTGAGCTGAGGGGCACTGCTTTGGTGCCAGCCAGAAAAGCTGGCATCTCATATGGATACTGATTTGTATCTTGACTGCTCCACTTCTGATGCAGCTCCCTGCTAAAGGCCTAGGAAAAGCAAGAGAAGATGGACCAAGTGTTTAGACCCCTACCATTGACATGGGAGACCTGGATGAATCCCCTGGCTCCTGGTTTCAACCCCCACTATTGCAGCTGTTTGAGAAGTGACCAGTAAATGGAAGATTTTCTCTCTCTCTCTCTCTCTCTCTCTCTCTCTCTCTCTCTCTCCCTCTGTGTGTGTGTGTGTGTGTGTCTGTAATTCTGCTTTTCAGATAAATAAAATAAATCTTTAAAAACTTTTGAAGTGGTCAAATTGGGTGCGAATGTGGTCAGACTGGCACTGAGGATGGGGCCAGGTCTCTAAGGGCAGTGCAGGGTCCCTCTTGCATGTGGCCATGCTAATAAAATGGATGATCTGATACCCATCAAAAGGTTGGTGTTTCAGAAGGAAAACTGAGGTTAAAAAGGAAGAAAAAGTATACTTACTTACAGATGTGAGTTTCAAAAAATGAGTAAGATTTATTAATGGCCATATCTACCTTTTCCATTTCTTATGAATTAAGCTATTTTTGGAATAATACCTGCAGATCACAAACTCATACATAGAATGTAGTATATTCCTATGATAGAATGCTAGTGTATTTTAACATAATGCTATGTGAATTAGAATAATATTTAGACTTACGAAGAAAATTTGGGGGGATGGTGCTCTGGCACAGAAGATAAAGCTGCCCATGGACACTGGTTCAAGGTCTGGCTTCTCCACTTCCTATCCAGCTCCCTGCTAATGCACCTGGGAACAGCTGCACAAGATGGCCCAAGTACTTGGGTTGGTGCACCCATGTGGGAGACCTTGATGAAGCTCCTAGCTCTGGGCTTCAGCCTGGCCCAGCACTGACTGTTTTGACCATCTGGGAGTGAACCAGCAGATGTTAAGATCCCCTCTTCTAACTCTATCTTCAAGTAAATAAAAAAATCTTTGAGGAAAAAAAAGAAGAAAATATTGTAATTAACCAGTGAGATTCTTGGCTATTGCCAATCATGAACTTGCTATGTCAATTCCTTTAGAAAGATAGTGTTTCTATAAAGTTTCTCTTTGAAACCACATTCATCCAGACAGACCATCTTGTTCTATTCTTGTCAGTAGGCTACAATTCCTTCATTGACATCGCCAGGTCACTCCTGGAAAGTCAGACATTTCCCTTTCCTTGACTTCACCTGTGTCTTGCTTATGTGGAGTCTATCAATAATGGCACCAAGTAGCCTTGGATTATCATGGAAATTATCATCACTGACTCGAGTTCTTCCTCTGCCCTTATCCCCTCCCCATCTCTCCCTATCTGCTATCCTTACTCTCAGCTCCAGTAAACATACAGTATATTGGTACCTGGTTCCCAGTCTTCATCACCTTACAATCTAGGCAGAGAGACTAACAGGTAAGCACATTACTAGAACATTCAATCAACTACTACAAAAATAGGGTGTTAACAAGGAATGATATGAGCTGCTACCTGTAATGTGAGGATAGTGGTGAATATTCCAGAAAAGTTTATGGGCAATAACACCCAAACTGAGAGTTGAAGAGCAGGTGGGAGTGGAACAGGTACATGGGTTGAGAACTCTCTTCAGGTTTATTTACACATGCCAAACCCATACCACTAACCCTCTGTCTAAGGTTTCATTTGGAAACAACATCTTCCATATTCTTTCCTCAACAGTATTTTTATACTACTTTTACAAACAATAAATACAAACCCAACACTGTCATTCAAGAATATCATTGACATTCCCACCACTTCTGCCAAATAAGTTTTGTCCGTATTCATATTGATGTGTCTACATTCAAAAGAAAAAAAAAACACCTCGAGAGCAATTATTCTGTAAAAATTGAAGGGATTGAAGGGATGCCATTTTTATATTTTTCTTCAACCAAAGTGTCTAAAGAAAATTCAGGCTTGTCAAGATGTCTGGAAAAGTGTACAAATGGGAACCAGTTTTAAACTATAGTCTTCAAAACATTATGAATGATTTCTCCACTCTATGACCTAACAAAACCCCAAATATGCTGTCCATTTTCAAACTATAAAATCTCCTGTGACACCAAGTTTCTCAGTGAGTCTGCTGTCAATGAAAGAATAAAACTTTTTTTTTTACAGCCAGACCAAATTTATTCAGAGAAAATAAATCCACAGAGGTGGGTGCGGTTGCCTGTGTGTACAAGATGGAGCATGTGGCAGAAGGCCAAGAATAAAACTTAGCTACTAGTAAAAGAACTTTCTGGAAGTTCTGAAATGCTGTGAGAGCTTTTCAGGGGCATGGAAAGCCAAGACTCTGTGGCAAAAAATATCCTACACAGAGGATCTCTGTGAGACCTTGTGGAAAGAAAGGGCCATCAAAGAAGGATATACTCTTCTCTGAAGGGAGAATATCCACTTTGCTATGGCCGTGTCCAAATACCAATGGAGTCTATGGTCACAAAAGGCTTCCACAGCCTTCGCAGCCCATGGGAAGAGCCTCGGGTGATCATTGAAGTCATAAATAAGAGTGTAAATTGTTAAAGGAACAACAGAAGTCACTGTGCACTTACTCCCCACGTGGGACCTCCTTCCTTAATGAGTTGTACTATGAGAATTGACTGCAAATCTTGTTCTCAAATTGTACTCTATATGTTGTGTGTGTGTGTGGGGGGTGCAAACTGTTGAAATCTGTGCTTGACATTGAATTGGTCCTCTGTATATAAAATCAAACTAAAACTGAGCCATAATGAAGAAGGAGATGGGAGAGGGAGAGGGAGGTGGGATGGGAGTTGGGGTGGAAAGGTGGGTATGAGGGAAAGAACCACTATATTCCTAAAGTTATATCTATGAAAAAATGCATTCATTAAATAAAAACTTAAAAAAGAACTTTATGGAAGCCACAAATTTTTACTTATTATTTTACAAACTTCTGCACTTGGGGATAATTTGACTCTTCAAACCATTCTCTCAATGGATTTCACTTATTAAAAATATAAACGCTTTGATGGCTCAGGCCTTTGATGGACCATAGGGGAGAACTGATGTCATTGCAAAACTACCTGCTCTTTGACATTAGGTGCTTTTGCAGCAAAAAGAGTCACTGCCTTGCAGAGTGAATTGTTGTTACTTAATAGAGCCTTATCCCATGTTAGGTTTGGAGATAAGTGCTTCTCACAATTTATTTTACTTTATCCAAATAACAATGTGTGAGCTGAATAATATTTTCTACAGATAAGGAAACTGATATTTACATAAATAAGTTGCTCGGGGTCAAAATTAAGACTTGATGGAGCTGCAATTCTAACATAGATGGATCTGACCTGCAAACCTCCACTGCTGAGATATACTTTGTCTTCTCACAGCTTGTCAGAAGCTCCTAGAGCAGCACTTGGTGATTTGTGGAAAATAATTAAAGGATGAAGACAAAATTATAGGCTATATAAGTTTTAACATAGAGACACACAAAATCTAGTGATTTTTATTCCTAGTACATATCCTACTTCCGAGCAATGTGAAATCTGTTTGTGGCAATTAACCTTGGGCTGCAGCCTGTGATGCTATTTCTTAAAATAAAAAGGAACATTGGTTAAGAATGTTTGCATTAGAATTATATATTTATGTCCTCAAACACAGACTGTAAAATGAATCTGTATTGCATAACTCACACTGGCATCAGTGAGCTTTGGATATGCTGTTGAGCACTTGTCGGGGGCATACTGGCAGTCCCCAGCACACCAGCATCTCTGGTAATTAGTAAGTCCTAATGGTAATAACCATAATATTGATGTGTTTATTACACATTTTCATGACTATTTAAAGACTGATTTAAGGACAGTTGTTTTGTCATTTTCAATTTAAACATAGATTCTTTTTTTGGGGGGTGGTGGTTATTACACAGGAAATTATTTAGAGGTTGGGCTAAAGGGATTGAATAGGAGAGGGAAGTAAATGAAAGGAGTGAGTTGGCACAATTATTGGTTTTATGGAGAGGTCAAGTCAACTCATGTGTTTAAAAAGACTAACAGGATTCAATGATATTTTAACTGAAGAGCAATCAAGTTTTCTTGGTACTGGTTCTGGACCTTTTCCATTAAATGCATAGGAGAAGATTTTCTTTCAACCACTGGGTTTACCTTCAAATGAAAGAAAGCAATTTATATAGCACTAAAAAATTTCAAGCAATATTAAGACTTGAGAAACAAGAGGAATGCGGTTTAAATTAAAATGGCAGCCCTCCAGCCTAGAGTACAATCAAATAAATCGAAACTGGGTAGTCTTCCTTTAAGCCATGAAGCATCAGTGTAAATGTGTGTTAATTATACATAGCTTCGAATTTGGAGCATTTCACTCTTTAAATGTCCCTGTAGCATCCTTGGCAAGTCATTCTATAATTCTCAGACTCAGTTTCCTCATTTGTGAAATGAGGGGATTAGACAAGAAAAGAATCAATCACAATAGTCTGTCAAAATCTACCATTCAATTATTAACTCATAATACCTACAAAATATTTGTCAAGAAACCTGTGACACAATAAGAAGCATATATTCGATCTTTGTCCCTTACTCATGATAAACTCATGATTTCCTGAATATCAGATATGATAGCAACATCTAATTAGGATTCCTAAACCTCTTGGAATGTCCTGCAAGATAGGAGCATCTTTGTTTCTATTGGAGGGACTCTTGATGGGCCCCTAGATAGGTGAAGGCTGGGAGCTCATCATCAGAAACACTTGATTACAACCCAAAACTCTAAGCCTCACTCTCTACAACTTCAGGAGTGGGAGACAGAGATTGGGGATTGAGTTAATAATCGCTGATGCCTACATGATGAAACCTCCACAAAAGCCCCTCCCTGGTGAGGGTCAGAGAGAATCCAGGTGTGTTACACATGTACCACGTGCTGTGGGATGTCATATCCCAACACCATAGGACTAAAGCTCCAAGTCATGAGACCCTCTCCAACCTCACACGATGTGGCTATGCATCTGTACACATTATAACAAACCAGTAAAGGTGAGTAAAGTGCATTCCCTCGTTCTGTGAAACATGCTAGCCAGTATCAAACTGAGGAGAGAATTGCTGGATTCATTCCTTTGATTAGTAGATGGACATCCAGAAGATCCAGTGATCTGAAACTCACAGCCAGCATCTGAAGTGGGGTGGTCTTTTGTGGCATGGCCCTTTTACCCAGTAGGAACATATGCAACTCCAGGTACTTAATGTCAGAACTGAACTAAAACATAGGCCATCCAGCCGATGTCCAGAGATTTGGAAGTGGTTGTTACTGTGAGGACAAGGTGCACAAATTGAGAATCAGATGTGTTCACTGGGTAGAAGCAGATCTTAGTAGAATTCAACACACAGTGACCACGTACTCACACACAAACTCATCCGCAAACTAACCCAAACCTAGCAATTGGTTAGGAAAGCAAATATAAACAACCGTTAAGCAATTTTTAATGATGTGACCATTTTTTTGGATAATAGACACCACAGATTCCTACTGATTATGTGGATAACAGAACATTACACACACACAGACTCTGCACTCTGCTTGTATTTATAGAATGCTAGTTCTTGCAGAGGAGTTTTGAGTTCCATTTTGTTTTGTTTTCTTTTTACCATTAGTAATTTTTCTGAATTAAAAGGGATAATATATAGGGGGCTGGCATTGTGGTACAGCAGGTAAAGCCATCAGCTGTGATGCTGGCTTCCCATTTGGACTTGTGTCCTGGCTGCTCCACTTCTGATCCAGCTCGCTGCTAATGGCCTGGGAAAAGCAGCTGAAGATAGCCCGTGTTTGGTCCTGTGCTACCCACATGAAGACCAGATGTAGGCATCTCCTTGTTTCTGGCTTCATGTTGGCCCATCTTTGACTATTGTGGCCATCTGGGAAGTGACCAGCAGATGGAAAATCTCTCTTTGTCTCTTCCTCTCTTTCTGTGACTCTAACTTTCAAAAAAATAAACAAATCTTTTAAAAAGGGAAATTAAAATTGAAAATTCCATTTCATCTTACTTAAGGGAGGACTTAGAGTGACTTGAATCATCACTGGCAAAGCAGGTAACGTGAAAATATTCTCTTCCAAAAGTTTTTTTTCCATTTTATATGTTCAAGGCAAAAATTATTTAATAGGTACCACCAGATATGTAAAATATTATCTATTAACCTATAAAAATTGTATATTTTCATAATTCATCTTTCTTTAGTCAGAGAGTGCAAAGTTGAAGTAAATCACTTATTTTTAGTCAAAGAAAGCAAAATAATATGTTTTTGTCAAGCTGAATAGGACAAGCAAATTACATTAGGGAAAAGTGAAGAGAAGATGTTAAAAATCAGACAGTTAGAGGCAGGCATTTGGCCTAATGAAGACTCTGGTTAAGACACCTGTATTCTCTCTATCTCTTTTTCTCACCCTCTCTCTGTAACTCTATCCTCAAGTAAAATAAAATTATTAAAAAAAAATACAAATGAGGCCATCATTGTGATACAGTGTGTTAAGTTGCTGCCTGCAGTAATGTTATCTTATATGAACACCAGTTTGGGTCCTGGCTACTCCACTTCCCATCTGGCACCCTGCAAATGCACCTGGGAAAGCATGGGAAAATAGTCAAATAGTTGGCCCCTGCCACCCATGTGGGAGAACCAGATAGAGTTCCTAACTCCTGGTTTCAACTTGGCCAAGCCCCAGTGTTGGTTCCTTTTGGAGAATGAACCAGTAGATATAAGATTCTCTATCTCTCTTTCTCTCTCTCCCCTCTAACACTGCCTTTCAAATAAATAAATAAATAAATCTTTTTTTTTTTTTAAGGGACAACACCATTCTGTCTGAATCCCAGGGTTTGCATCCCAGCGCTCTTCCCAGTTCCAGATCCCTGCTAGTGCAGACTCTGGGAAGCAGCAATGATGTTTCAAGTAGCTGGGTGCTTGCCATCCACATGGGAGACCTGGATTGAGTTCCTGGCTCTCAGCTTCGGTCTGACCCAGGAATATTTGAGGAGTGAATTAGGAGATGTGAGCTCTCTTGCTCATTCTCTTTCTCTTTCTGTCTCTGTATCTCAATAAATAAAAATTAGAAATAAAAACAAAAACTGTTAAAATAAATTTCAATAATAAATATTTATTTGTTTATTTGAAAAGCAGAATGATAGAGAAAGAAAGATGGAGAGAGACAGATTTTCTATCAATTGATTCACTCCCCAGATGGCCACAATGGCCTGACCCAGAAGAAGCTCAGAATTCCATCTATGTCTCCCATGTGTGTGACAGGGGCCCAAGCACTTGGGCCAGCTTATGCTTCTTTCCCAGGTACATTAGCAGGGAAGTGGATCAGAAGTGGAGCAGCCACTCAACTCAAATGGTTACACCAATATGGGATGCTCATGTCACAAATGGCAGCTTAACTTGCTGTGTCACCATGCTGGGCTCATTAAGTAATGTGTACTAACCAACTTGGCCTGTATAATGTCCATACTGGTCAAGTAATTGGGTTAGCTACTTCCAGTTTCCACTTATATCTGCAAGGATTGATCAACCTTAAAAACAGATTTTTTTTTAAAAGTTGATTAATGGATAAATAAAAGTGTATATGAAGTCCTATATAATGTTTTGCCACAAAGCAAAACATTCATGTGGAATTTTCTAGGTGGTAGGTATACAGTTGTTCACTAAAACTCTCTTTCCCCTATTTTTGAAGTTTTTCATAATAAATGTAGGGGGAAATAATATGCTGAATAATTATCATACTCCCTTACTATTAATAATTTAATATCCTCCAAATAAAAGTCACATTTTTGCTGAGGAACCAAGAAATTTTGGCAGAAAGAATTTCAAGGAAAGTATTAGATATTTACTGTAGTTTTTCAAGGAAGTGACTGGGAGGAATTGCTTTTTATTTTTAAAATAAATATGAGAGAAAACTACATAGAAGTGAGAAAAAGTGCCATTATTCCCATGGCACATAGGCATAAGTGACCGCTGATAACACTTAAGTTTATGTGATATTTGTCAAAGCAAAAGAAGCAGAAGGCCACTAGCTGGAGGCTGCTCCTATACTTTGAATTCCTTAACAAACCACAACCTAACTTAGGACAGAAACAAACCCAAAGCTAATTTAGTAGTATATTTTTGGATACCTACAATCAGGTTTCAGTCCATCACAGGCAGCCAAGTCTTCATGCCATACTCAAGAAAGGCAGATACCCAGTGGTAGCCAATTAGGTGACTTTTCTATTTTGCTTCCAGACATGACCTATGAAAGCTCTTGCTGTTCATGCTTCTGGGTGGAGCTATCCAAACTTGTGATTTTGAGTGTTTCCAACTCATGAATCATTCCTTGCTCAAATAAACACTATGAAATGTAATTAGTCTGAAGGTTTCCTTTTAACATGGCCAAACTTTTTACTCTTCATAGTGCATGTGGTTTTCTACTTTAAATGCTACAGAAAGGTTCAGGATCTTTAACTAAGAGAAAAGCACAGGGTACCACACTAGAGCTCCACTCAATCAGCTCATTGGAAGAGCCAGGATGAGATTATCTTAGAAAAGGAGCATAGGACAGAGTGGCCCCAGATGTAAAGAAAGGGAGAATTAATGGTAAAACTTGTCTTCAAACAGTACTTTATACTTTGTGTATCTGTGTGGGTGCAAACTGTTGAAATCTTTACTTAGCATAAAGTTGATCTTCTGTATATAAAGATAATTAAAAATGAATCTTAATGAAGAATGGGATGGGAGTGGGAGTGAGAGATGGGATGGTTTGCTGTTTGGAGGGCTGGTATGGGAGGAAGAACTTATGAAATTTATACTTATTAAATAAAAGCTTTCTATAAAAAAAGAAAGGGAGGGGGAAATAGGAAGGAGCATGGGGAAGAGGAAGGAGAAGAGAGGAGGGGAAAGGGGAAAGGGGAGGGAAGGAGGAGAGGGGAAGCAAAGAGAGGGGAGGGGAGGGGAGGAGAGGAGAGGAGGGAAGGGAGGGAGGAGTGGGGAGAGGAGAGGAGAGGAGAAGAGATAAGGAAAGGGAAGGGAAGGGAAGGGAAGGGAAGGGAAGGGAAGGGAAGGGAAGGGAAGGGAAGAGAAGAGGTTAGCAAAGGGCAACAGACAGGAGGGTGTACACAAGCAAAGATGTGGAAACCAAAGACAAGCCTGCCTTGTGCATGGTACCCTGGCAGCTCCCCACCTCAGTCTGTGGCTCCCCACACCTGCTTCAAGTGGGCCTTGGTCATAGCTACTTTACAGCAAAAGTGTTCCATGCTGCTGTATGCCAGTTGGTTGCACGATCCTCTTCCTTCTGCACGGGAAACACTACTATTGCCAAAGGACCAACTTGAGGCCTAGGGCCTACACACAGACTGAATACTTGACGCCACTCCAGAAGCTCCTGGACTGAAGTAGAAAGAGTTAGGGTTGCTACTGAAGGTCCCGTTACAGAAGGCAGAGGCCCTTGACTGAGAGGAGGCTATTGGAAGATGCTGAGCGAAGAACTTCCTGAGTCAGCAAGAAAAGGCCCGCAGGCACAGTTTGCATTTCTGCTCTTTCCCTGCATCAGCAACATGAAAAGCTGAGCTCAGCTCTCTCCTTTGCTGAGAATATCACGACAGAGGCTGGAATTTATTCCAAGTTGGCTTTGCTGCCTTGCCAGGACTTCTTTGTTTCCAAAGTTCTCCAAGGTTCCTATCACTTGTCCTCATTCATCAGAATGGCATGGTTCCTACAAAATTCCCTTAAACCTGGAAGTGTAGGTGTAAATCATGGCTCAGATACTGACTCCTCTGGGACCTCCAAGACTGCACTTGCCTGCCTGGTTTCCCATTTACTTCTCTAGGAAATACCAGGAGATTGAAAGTTTGTGAAAAATGTAATCAAATGATAAGTTTATTTAGATGCAGAACATTTTTGAAATTTGTGTAAGATGTGTATTATGGAAAAACTCTGCATGCCATTCAAAACAATTTTTTCACACCAAAATAATTTTTTTTAAATTATGCTTTTCTACAAATTTTTTGAAGTGCCGTCATAGGAGACACAATTCAATATTTCCAAGATATCTGCCACATCTACCAAGCTACTCAACCATAGCTGTTACCAAAATGCAATACCTTGTTATCTGTGTAGAATGGAATGGAGTTTTAAACACTTCTCTTGCAAGATAGTCTTTCTTCTCATGCATATGTTACATTCCTGCAAGGATTAAGAACCAAAAACAATATGTGGTTCAGGAGTTACTCATGTTCATATTCAAAGAGAAGTGACCTGTATCTATGTGAGTAGAGCATCGCCTGCTCAGTCACTTGACAACTGACTCTATAAATTATACACACTACAGAGCATATGATACATGAAGCATGTCCTATGCATACATCTCTCTGTGTTTCTCCTTCACTAGCGCCATGTGTTGTTTAGTTTCTAAGGAAAAGGAAAGCCAGGAAGCGAAATTGCTCATCATCATGCTTTTGAGGTATATGTTAGCTAGTCTCTACGCTGTTTCTCAAGCACAGTTATGCTGTTTCGCAGATGGTGAGCTTTGCAAAGGCAGAGCTGAAAGATTCTTTCCTGGATGGTAGATATACCATGACCCACTAGGGGAAATGTTTGCAGGAGTAAAGCTTCCACCATGTGAGCCTGTTCTTTAGTGGGGACTTTAAGATCAAGAAGTGCTTGTACTCTGTTAAAAGATATTTGTGGGTTATTTCTCCTTCAACTGTGTCCTTCCTTGTACATTAAATATTACACGAGCAATGACAGAGGTTATAAATATAGAGAAACTTAAAATGAATTTTTGAATGTTGGGTACCATTGACAACAAGTAATTCTACATCTATTAGTTATTAGAAGCGGTGTTTGTAAACTAAAAATAGTAAATGGTTCATTGCTTAGTAAAAAGAGAACTCTACTGTATTTTAATTAATCATTCTGTTCTCTGTTTGTGTTACAAAAGAAATTACAGAAGATGAGATTTATAAATGGCCAACATCTTCACATTTCTGATTTAGGAAGCCATTGATAGAGACTCTAATGTCACATTTCAACCCATTCCAGAGATTTGTGTGAAGGAATTCAGTTGGAAAATGAACTTCTCTGAGATAATTCTTTAGGGTACATGACATGTGCCTCTGCCATTTTTTAAAAGTTGATTGACATTGGCTTAGTGTTTGCTATAGACAAAATATTAGCACATAGTGAAAGTATCTCCAAGTATGTTCAGACTAAAGCCTACAGAACAGGTGTTTGATGTCCCCAAATGAATAACTGTTAAAGTTAGCTTCCTTGGATAGAGGACAAATCTCTCTATCCAAATGGCCCAAATTCATTTCAATTCAACCAACAATTACTGAATGTTAACTACAAGCTCTACATTATTTTGGAAGCTGAGAATAACTTCCTAAAACATCACTTTCATGGGCATTATCTTGTTAAACACACACATACCCCTCAACACAACTCTCTCAAAATGATTATCTGTATTTTACAAATGGGAAGAAGGTGGGGATTTAGAATTGACAAGGCATTGACCTAATTTCAAAAAAAAGCAGTAAATGGTGAAACTAGGATAGAGACTCAAAATTCCTTTAATTCAATGCACTTTTCTGTGTTTTTTAGTAGCTTCTAAATGCTGAGACTTGTGCTAGGTACCAAGTTATGATTCTGCTCAAAGAAGAACAGAAAACATGAGAGAGAGGGGCTAATGGCTCTTTGGGGAGGTAGGTAGACATATATTAAACAAATAGACTTGCATGAATGTTCAATTATAAACTATTTTATTGAGGATTTCTCTGAAGAAGTAGCATTTGAACTGGAGACTTGAAAGAGTTCATGAAATAAACAAAGGGGTATGTGTTCTTGGAGAGGCAGGGTGTTGGGGGAGGGGGTAAGTCAAGTGACATTCCTTAAGGTCCTCATGGATAACTGGCTCTCAGGCTGTGGAGAACAGAAGATCAGGAAGAGCATGTGGCATCAGAGCCACCCAGAGCTGAGATGAAGGATTATGTCTTCAGTTAGTTATATCAGCCAGAGGGTCTCAAAGAGTGATTTTTACTTTGGAACTTGCAATTTCTCCAGCCCCACTCCAGATGTGCTGAATTAGGCTCTGGAAGTGGGGCATAGCAATCTGAAATGTAACAACCCAATTAAAGGATTGATGTGTCCTATTATTAGAGAACATGAGCTATGTTACTTTGAGCAAGTTACTTAACCCCTCTGCATCCCCATTTCTCTCCCTGCAAAATAGGGAACACTTTGAGGGATGAATGAGATTCATTTGTTAAATATCTGTACTCAATAAATGATATCATTATGACAGATATCGGACCAGTAACTCCTCTCAAGTTACTCAAAGTGTGGTAGAAGTATCAAAGAAGAAACAGTTATAGTTCCCTGAAGTGCATACTACTGAACACATCAATTTAAGCTCAAGATTGCTTGGATCAAGAAACCATCCTTTCTGCTTTGACACAAGGTCCACTTTTCCCCATCACTTCCACCAGGAAAAAAACTAGATCGCTTCTTGCTTTTCAGGCTGAGTAGCTGAAATTTTCTAAACCTCATATCTATTTAGTTAGTGATGGCTTTGATCAAAGCTAATCTATATTTTAATACATTTATGCTAGCATTTCCTGAGGGTTATTCAGTGTCAGTCTTCAGTCCTTCCTGAGAACTACACAAATTCAGTACAACACCATTTGCTTTGCTTCAAGGGTACTGAGAGGCTATTGCCCACCAGCTCTGTTTTAATCTGAACCACAAATATCTTAAATATATGACAACAAAGGTGACCATCCTGAGAGTTCTAGGTATTCTGTAACTGGAAGACAGCTTTGCAGTTCCATCTCTAGATCCTGCAACACTAGAATTTTGCTATGTGGAGCTGACAGATAGCCACAATCAGCTGCTGAATCACAGACTGATTCATTAAAAATGCCAACTCTGTCTTCCTGGAACTGCAAGATGCCTCATGTTCCTCTGCCAAGTTAATTTTCTTAATGTGGAAAAGGTGTGTGAGTTTCTGAACTTGGCCTTCCTTGAACACTTGACAAAATGCCATATATATTATATCTAACATATATTCTTATATTCTTATACATATATGCCTTCAGCTATATTCCCAACCCAAATCAGCCACAGCTCAAGTTGGCAAGCCAAGGGCTGAACTAGTTCATGAATTCCCAGAGGAAAGTTCCATTTGTAGTGTGCTTTAGAGGAGGAAGCCACATGGGAAGGTTTTCTCCAGTTGGAATGTCATGCTAAAGGTATCCAAGACACATGGAACCTGGGAGGTCTCCACTTTCTAGCCACAAACTATGCACTAAAGGAACAAGCAGCACTATTGTACGTGTTTCCATGGAAATTGCATGATTTACAAAAAACCAAAAATATATCATTCCTACTGTTATTACTCTGCTTGTCTGGGAGAGAACCACTGAAGCTACGCTCGCATTTTAAAACAGAAGGGATTTCTTAAATGAATGTAATTACATCGTTTTCTTTTTTTCCATGCAAGGGAAAGAGACTGAAGGAAATAGAATCAAGCTTGGCCCACAGCAAACTTCAGAGCCAAATGTAAACACACTTTATAAATTAGAGGCCTTATGATGGCTCCTCCAAAGACACACCTAGCAGATTCCAAACCAAGAACAGATGATAGGGAAGGGTCCCTTGGCCCTGTCACAGGAGAAACTTTCCCAAGTATAAGATGAGGAATTTGCAGAAGGAGTCAAAGGAGAGAGTCCTAAATGCTGAAATTGCCATGAAAACAGGAATGGATTTCACTTTCTTTCCCTACTAAAATATCATTCCTTGTTGGTGATTGAAATGTTGATTAGTAAACACTCATTAGTGTTCTATATCAGATAAGTCACAATGCAGGTCCCTTTCCTACTCCTCAGAAAGTACAGTCCCACCCTATGAATAAATGTGTGTGTGTATGTGTATGTGTGTGTGTATAATTATTATGTGTCAAGCTAGAAGGAGAAGGAGAAGCAGGAGGAGAAAGAGAAAGAAATGCAACCTCATTATAATACCTGACTTTTAGAACTAGTTTCTCAGCCGTGGAAAATAGTGCCCATTGTGTATTAACTGCTTGGACTTGTTGTTGCTGCTTTTGCTGGCTGTAGGAAAGGAATGGGGGTAGGGGAGAGACCCCTAGAGACATGATTGTTTTCATGAGGACATCGACTGGATCTCCCCCCTAATAGAAATAAATTTTGCCAGAGGTACATCTTTTATGTTACTATTTTTTATTGGGTGGTAGCTACCTTGATTGTGGCTTGGAGCTGAACAAAATGCCAGTTTCAGTTTGTAGCACTTTGTGAATTTGTATGTAAATTGATCATTCAATTTTGGGGTTTTGTATATATCTTTCAGAGCTAATACATTCTTTTTTCCCAGAAACCTTTTATTTAAGATATACAGACTTCACGCATTTCATAAATACAAATTTAGGAACATAGTAATTTTTCCACACTAATGCTCCCTCACGCCCACACTCCCACCCTGCTTCCTCCTTCCTCTCCTATTCCCATTCTTACTTTTTACAAACATCTATTTTTAATTAACTTTATACACAGAAGATTAATTCTATATTAAGTAAAGAGTTCAACAAATAGTATAAAAAAAAAAAACCTGTTCCTCAACAGTTGAGAAAAGGGCTGTTCAAAATCATTGCATCTTAAAGTGTTAATTTCACTCCTATAGATGATTTTTTAGGTACTCAATTAGTTAGCACAGATCAAAGAGAACATATAGTATTTGTCCTTTTGGCACCAGCTTATTTCACTAAGGGTAGTGTTTTCCAGTTGCATCCATTTTGTTGTAAATCCATTTTTTATCACTGTGTAGTATTCCATGGTGTACATATCCCCTAATGCCTTTATCCAGTCTTCACTTGAGAAACATTTGGATTGATTCCATATCTTATTTATTGTGAACTGAGCTGCAACAAACATGGGGGTACAGATAATTCATTTCTTAAATTTTTATTTATTTATTTGAGAGGTAGAATTATAGACAGTGAGAGGTAGAGACAGAGAGAAAGGTCTTCCTTCCATTGGTTCACTCCCCAGATGGCTGTAATGGCCGGAGCTGCACTGATCCAAAGCCAGGAGCCAGGTGCTTCCTCCTGGTCTCCCACACGTGTGTGTGGGGCCCAAGCACTTGGGCCATCTTCTACTGATTTCCCAGGCCATAGTAGAGAGCTGGATCAGAAGAGAGGCAACCAGGATTAGAATTGGTGCCCATATGGGATGCCAGCACCACAGGCGTAGGATTAACCTACTGCACCACGGAGCTGGCCCTGAGATAACTCTTTCATATATTTATATGCTCTTTAGTGCTCATTTATTGAGGGTGAATAAAATAAAATCTCTCTTCTGAAAAACCAATGAGGAAATGGGCAGGGTTATCTCCTAAGTATGTGAATTAATTTTGTTTCCTCATAGGCAAACAGCACTCAATTTTTTTCCTATTTTTCTTCTTCAGAAAAAAAAATAATGAAAATCTTAACAAATAAGTCTACAAGTTCACTTGACAGGTTCATAAAAATATAAGAGACTCTAATATTCATATGCAATTACAAGAGACTCCAAATAGCTAAAACAAACTTAAGCAAAAAAATAAAGATAGAGGCAACACTTTACCAGATTTCAAGAAATATTACAGGAGAGTTATAGTCCAAGCAGCTTGGTACTGACAAAAGAATAGACATGCAGACAAAGAGAACAGATCACTAACCCTAGAAATTAATCCATGCATTTACAAACAACTAATATTTGACAAATGAGCTAAATTTACTCCCTGGAGATATGACAGTCTCAACAAATAGTGTGAAAATTGAATATCTGCATGCAGAAGTATGAAAAAGGACCCCTACCTTACAACTATACAAAAATATCAACCCATAATGGGCCAAGGATCTAAATCTAAGACTGGAAAATATCAAATTACTAGAGAAAAACATAGATGAAACATGCAGAACATTGGCATAGTCAAAGACTTCTTGGAAAGACTCCAGCAGCACAGGCAATAAAAGCAAAAATAGGCAAATGGGGTTGTAACAAGTTAAGAAGCTTCTGCACAGCAAATGGAACACTCTGAAAAGTAAAGAGGAAGCTGACAGGATGGGAGAAAATGTTTGCAATCTATACATCTGAAAAATTATTAATATTCAGGATATAAAAAGAACACAAGAAACTCAAGAACAAGAAACCAAGCAATACAGTTAAGAAATGGACTAAGGTTACGAACAGGCACTTTTCAAAGAAGGAAAAACAAAAGGCCAACAGACCCATGAAAAGATGCTCAGGGTCCCTAGCCATCAGGAAATGCAAATAAAAACCATAATGCCATTTCAACTCACCACAGTTATCCAGAAATAAAAACTAACAAATGCTGGCAAGGATTTGGGAAAAAAAGATATCCTGATACACTGTTGGTGGTAATGTAAACTAGCATAACCATTATGGTAGATATTATGGAGAATGCTCAGAAATCCAAAAATAGTTCTATCATATGACATAGATGTCCTACTCCTGGAGACTTAGCTAAACAAAATGAAATCAGCATATGAAAGTTTTCTGTATGTTTATAGAAGTTTTCCCATGTTTATAGAAGCTCAGCTCACAATAGCTAAGATATGGACTCATCTCAGATGTCCATCAACTGATGACTAAATAAGAAAAATGTAGTATATATACACAATGGAATATTACTCCAATATAGGAAATGAAATCATGTCTTTTTTTAAAGATTTATTTACTTATTTGAAAGACTGAGAGGTAGAGTTACAGAGAGAAGTAGAGACACAGAGAGAGGTCTTCCATGCACTGATACACTCCCCAGATGGCAACAACAGCCGGAGCTGCACTGATCCGAAGCCAGGAGACAGGAGTTTCTTCTAGGTTTCTCACATGGGTGCAGGGTCCAAGGACTTGGACCATCTTCTACTGCTATCCCAGGCCATAGCAGAGAGCTGGATTGGAAGAGGAGCAGCCAGGACTAAAACCGGCGACCATATGGGATGCCAGTGCCTCAAGCCAAGGCTTTAACCCACTGTGCCACAGCACTGGTCCAGAAATCATGTCTTCTGCAACAAAATGAATGTAATGAGAGAACATTATGCTTAGTGGAATAAGCCAGTCCTAAAAGATAAATATCATATATTTTGCTGATCTGTGGTAACTAATACACAGAATTCAAAAAAATTTGAAGTACATAAGCAAAACTGACATTTTGGCCAGTTCCGTGGCTCAATAGGCTAATCCTCCCCCTGCAGCTCCAGCACACTGGGTTCTAGTCCAGGTCGGGGCGTTGGATTCTGTCCCAGTTGCCCCTCTTCCAGTGCAGCTCTCTGCTGTGGCCCAGGAGTGCAGAGGAGGATGGCCCAAGTCCTTGTGCCTTTCACCTGCATGGGAGACCAGGAGAAGCACCTGGCTCCTGGCTTCAGATCAGCGCAGTGCGCCAGCCGCAGCGTGCCAGCTGCAGTGGCCATTGGAGGGTGAACCAACGGTATAGGAAGACCTTTCTCTCTGTCTTTCTCTCTCTCACTGTCCACTATGCCTGTCAAAAAAAAAAACTGACATTTTGAGATTTGATTACTGTTTGTAGCTATGGCTATACTTTTGAAGAACAATAAATTTTCTACTTATGACCTGTTTAACTCTTGATTTACTTGTGTTTATAAAGTAGATTGAAAGTAGTCATTGTAAAAATTAAAAGAAAAATGAGAAAGGAAGGAGGAAGTGAAGTGGTGAGGGAGGCTAAGCTTGAAAGTATCATTATGCTCTTAAAACTCTATGTATGAAACACATGAAATTTGTTGACTTCACATAAATTTTAAAAAATAAATGAAAAGCCAAAAATAATAAACACATGAGGTTTTTATTGGAAGAAAGCTTTTTGAGAAGAAATTCTGCAATATTAAAGTAGCCATGGGATTTTAAAATATTCTGCTTTTAATTTTAAATTTATTAATAAGTTAACATACAAAAAATCTTAATTCAAAAGTGGTCTTACTAATATATACTAAACTGATCTTCTGTATATAAAGAGAATTGAAAATGAATCTTGATGTGAATGGAAGGGGAGAAGAAGCGGGAAAGGGGAGGGTTGCGGGTGGGAGGGAAGTTATGGGAGGGAAGAAGCCATTGTAACCCATAAGCTGTACTTTGGAAATTTATATTCATTAAAAAAAGTTTAATAAAGGGAAAAAAAGGGGGAGAAATATAAAAAAAGTGGTCTTAAAGCATTAGAAGTTCAAGGCTGGCATTGTGGTGCAATATTTAAGCTACCTCCTAAAAATTCTGCTATTCTGGGTGGGCACTGGTTCCATCCCAGCTGCTCCATTTCTGATCTAGCTCCCTGCTAATGCTCCTGGGAAACCAGCAGAAGATGGCTCAAGTGAAGATGCAGATGGAATTCTAGGCCCCAGGCTTTGGCCTGGCCAATACCTCGCAGTTGCACTTTTTGGGGAGTGAACCAGCTGATGAGCTGGTGGGAGATTTCTCTCTCTCTCTTTCTCTCCCTCTCTCCCTCTCTCCCTCTCTCCCTCTCTCCCTCTCTCTCTCCACCTCCTCCCTGTAAGTCTCCCTCTCAAATAAATAAAATAAATCATTTTAGAAAAAGAATTAGAAGTTCATGTGCCATTTTTAATTTATGTAAAATTACTCTTTATGGTTTATATTTTAGAGAAATTTTCAATTCACAAGGAAATTGTATAGCAAAGGCAGCAATTTCCATATATGCCCTCCTACCTGTCTCCCTGGACACACTAGTTGTCTTCTTATGAATGCTTTATGCTGTCATAGTACCTTTGTGACAACCAATGAATCCACCTCAATATGTTATTCTTAATGAAAATCCATGTGTAGTTGATACTGTTCACTCTCTGTATGATACATTCTATGGGTTTTAAGAAATGTGTAATGACTCATATCCACCATCACTGTATCATTCAGAATAGTCTCACCACCCTAAAAAATCTAATGGGCTTTACCTATTCACCCCTTTCCTAAGCCCCAAACCCACATGACCCCTGCTAGCCACTGATCTTTGCACTATTGCAGTACTGTTGCCTTTTTTAGGCTGTCATATTGTTGGAATCATGCTGCCAATGGCATTTTCAAACTGACATTTTTCACTTAGCAAAATACATGTTATTTTCTGTCACTTTTTCACAGTTTCATAGCTTATTTACTTTTATTGCTAAATAATGTTATCTTCTCTGTATGTACCACAACTTTTTCTATGAAGACATTATATAAATATCATACTTCAGTGTAATATATATAGATTCATTATGAAATCATTATGTAAAATCATATTCCAATGTGTTATACATAGACTCATACTACAAGTTGAGCATCCTAATCCCGAATTCTAGAATCTGAAATGCTCCAAAATCTAAGACTTTTTAAGCACTAACATGACTTCACAAGTGGAAAAATCCACACTTGATCACATGCTGTCAGATGTAGTCAAAAAGCAGGTGAACTAAAATTGTGTATATTACTTTCAAGTATGGCAATAAAGTGTATATGAAACACAAATGAATTTCATGATTAGACTGGGGTCCCACTCCAAGAAATCTCACTATGGATATGAAAATATTCCAAACTACAAAAATTTCTGAAATCCAAAACACTTCTGGCCCCGAGTTTTAAGATAAGGGACACTCCAGCTGCACTTTCTTTCTACAATGTGAGACTGTATTTATTCTTATTTTATAGCCCTCATCAATTCCAGTACAACTCCTTTGTAAAGAAATGCTTCCCCCAGGAGCTTACTGCAGCTACTGTCTCAGCCTCTGACTCTTCTCCTGGTTTGGCATTTTCTCCAGAGCCTGCTGATGTGACCACATTATCTCAGGTAGCCCCTGGAACTCAGCTTTTCCTTTAGGTTTTTGCCCTGATTTTCCCCTCCACTGCCATGAATCTCAGGATGTTTCCACATCCATTCCTAGGCTACTCTCACTTCTCATGTTCTGAATGCCTACACGCATACTTACTTTCTTTACGGTTTGCACCTTACCTGACCACCCACAGCTCTTGTCCGGACCTCTGTATCCTGGTTTTGTCTCTGGACAGCATCCCTTTCTCAGGCTGAATTGTTCTCCACTCTTCCTCTACCAGGATTCCGCATGGGCTGTCTCCCAGAATCCATCACCAGCCCGGTACCCACTTCCTCATCCTCAGATGCTTGCTTAAATCTGACTTTGCCAGGATGTTGGACAATAAATGAACATAGAAATGTGGCATTGTTATCCATTATGTGGAGATTTGTGTGTTTGCGTGTTTGAACTTTTTTTATATAAATACAAAGTGAGCAGATTTTATGCATTCCATAGAGTTCCAAGAAGAAAACCACACTTCCCTCACTCCACTGCTTCCTCATCATGCTCCCTCCTCCGTTCTCTTCATCAGTTTTGCAGAGCCATAATTATAATCCACTCCATATTCACAGGCTTAATTTCCCACTAATTCTAACATTCAATAAGCAAAAAGTAGGAAGACCACAGTTCCACAGGAACAAGTGCTAAAAGCAACAATGATACCTCAAAATGACATTTTCATTCCTATACATTGTTGGTATTCTGTATTAACTGTCACATATCAGAGGAAACATATGCTTTTTGTCTTATTTTACCTATTAACCTTTTATTTAAGGCATACAGGTTTCATGCATTTTGTATATACTAATTTAAGAACAGTGATTCTTCACACCTTATACTCCCTCACATCCACACTTGCACCTGGCTTCCTCCCTCTCCTATTCCCATTTTTATTTTTTACAAAGATCTATCTTCAATTAACGTTATACACATAATATTAACTCTACACTAAATAAAGAGTTCGACACATAGCATGAAAAAAAGAAAGGAAAAAAGTGTCAATTTCACTCCTGTGGATTACCTTTTAGGTGCTCTATTAGTTATCACAGATCAGGGAGAACATATGATATTTGTCTTTTTAGGACTGGCTTATTTCACTAAGTATAATGTTTTTCAGTTGGATCCATTTTGTTGCAATCAACAGGATTTCTTTTTTTTTGTACCACTGTGTAGTATTCCATGGTGTACATATCTCATAATTTCTTTATCCAGTCTTCAGTTGATGGACAGTCTTCAGTTGATGGGCCTATTCCATATCTTATTTATTGTGAATTGATCTGCAATTAGCATGGTGTTACATATAACTCTTTCATATGTTGAATTCACTTCCTTTAGGTAAATTCCCAGGAGTGGGATTTCTGGGTCATATGGTAGGTCTATATTCAGATATCTGAGGTATCTCCATAATGTCTTCAACAGTAGCTATATCAGTTTACATTCTCATCAACAGTAGATTAGGGCACCTTTTTTTCCACATGCTTGCCAGCATTTGTTTTTTGTTGATTTATGCATGAAAGCCATTCTAACTGGGGTGAGATGAAACCTCCATTATGGTTTTGACTTGCAGTTCACTGATGCCTAGTGATCCTGAGCATTTTTTCATGTGTCTGTTGGTTATTTGAATTTGCTCTCTTAAAAATGCTTGTTTAAGTTCTTAGCCCATTTCTTAACCATATTGTTTGTTTTATAGTTGAGCATTTATTGAATTTATTGAGAACTTTATAGATTCTAGATATTAATCCTTTATCAGTTGCATAGTTTTCAAATATTTTCTCCTGTTCTGTCAGTTGTCTCTTCACTTTGCTGAGTGTTTCTTTGAAGCTCAGAAGCTTCTTATTTGATGTAATTGCATTTGTCAATTTTGGCTTTGATTTCCAGTGCTTCTATGATGTTTTCCAAGAAATATTTGCCTATGCCAATGTCTTGCAGAGTTTCCCCAATGTCTCTAAAGGTTTGATGATTGTTCCATTGGTTTACCTATCTGTTTATTCACCAGTACCAGACTGCTTTGATTATAATTGCCCTGTAATATGTCTTGAAATTTGGTATAGTGATGCCTCTGGCTTAGTTTTTGTTGAATAATATCACTTTAGCTTTTTGGGGTCTCCTGTGTTTCCATATGAATTTTGCCATCATCTTTTCTATATCTGATAAGAGTATCTTTGGCTTATTTCACTAAGCATAACAGTTTTCAGTGGCATTCTTTTTGTTGTGAAAAGAGGAGACTTCATTCTTTTTCACGTTTGAGTAGTATAACACATTATGTAGGTATGTGTGTATGTATCACATTTTCTTTACCCTGTCATCTGTTTGTGGACATTAGGGTGGACTCCATGTCTTAGCTATTGTTACTTGAGCTACTTTTTATATGCTGATGTTATTTCTTTTACATAAATTCCCAGGCTGGGTCTTATGGTAGATCTATTTTTAGATTGTGAGGAAACTCCATACTATTTTCTACAATGGTTCTATGAGTTTACATTGTCACCAACAATGGATTGGGATACCTTCCCCCATATCTTTGCCAGTATTTGTTGCCTATTGATATTTGGATGATAATCATTCTATATATTGTGTTTTAATTTGCATTTCCCGGATTGCTAGTGATCCTGAACATTGTTTCATGTGTCTGTTTTGTCATTAGTATTTTAGCCTTTGAAAATTGCCTGTTTGTGTACTTTGCTCATTTCTTAACTGGACCGTTTCTTTTGTTTTGAGTTTCTTGAGTTCTTTATAGATGCAGGGTACTAATCCTTTATCAGTTGCATAGTTTGCAAATATTTTCTCCCATTCTGTCACTTGCCTTTTCACTTTGCTGAGTTTTTACTTTTCAGTGCATAAGCTTCTTATCTTGAGGTAATCCCATTTATCTATTTTTGTCTTTAATACATGTGCACATTGCACATCTTGCAATGTTTCTGATGTTTTCCTCTAGTAATTTGATGGTATCAGGTCATAGATTTAGAGCAATGATTCATTTTGGGTTTATTTTTGTATAAGGTGCAAGATAAGGGTCTTGTTTCATACTTCTGCATGCAGAGATCCAATTTTCCAAGGACAACTTGTTGAAGAGACTTATTCATCCAAACATTAATTTCATCTCATTCATCAAAGTTTAGTTGCTTGTAGATGAGTGGATTAACTTCTGGGGTTTCTATTCTATTCATTGATGTACATGTGCTTTTCTGCCAGTATCAGGTTTTTTTTTTTTTAATTATAAATGCCCTTCAGTATTTCTTCATGTCTGATATTTGATGCCTCTGGCTTTTTTTGTTGTTGTTATCTAAAATTGCTTTAGTTATTCATGATCTCTTCTCTTCTCATATGAATTAGAGCATCACTTTTCCTATATCAGAGAAGAATGTCACTGTTATTTTGATTGGGATCGCATTTAATTTGTAAATTGCTCTTAATAGTATGGACTCTTTGATGATATAAATCTTCCAATTCATGAACATGAAAGATTTTTCTATTTTTTGTGTCTTCTATTTCTTTCCTTATGTTTTGTAATTTTCAATGTAGAGATATTTCACCTCCTTGGTTAAATTTATTCAAAGTATTTAAGGGTTTTTTTTTGTAGCTATTGTGGATGGGACTGATACGATAAGTCACTGAAAGTGAAAGGATGAAAAATGGTATTCCATGATGATGGAAAGCAAAATGAGCAGGTGTAGCCATCTTTTTTTTTTTTTTTTTGGACAGGCAAAGTGGATAGTGAGGGAGAGAGATAGAGAGAAAAGTCTTCCTTTTTGCCATTGGTTCACCCTCCAATGGCCGCTGCAGCCGGCACATCGTGCTGATCCGAAGCCAGGAGCCAGGTGCTTTTCCTGGTCTCCCATGCGGGTGCAGGGCACAAGGACTTGAGCCATCCTCCACTGCCTTCCCGGGCCATAGCAGAGAGCTGGCCTGGAAGAGGGGCAACCGGGATAGAATCCAGCGCCCCAACCAGGACTAGAACCCGGTGTGCTGGTGCCACAAGGTGGAGGATTAGCTTGTTAAGTCACGGCGCCAGCCGTAGCCATCCTAATATCAGAAAACATAGACTTTACACAAAAACTGTTAGAAGAGACAAAGAAAAACATTATGTAATACTTAAGGGATAAATTTAACAAGAAGATGTGACTATTGTAAACATGTATACACCCAATGCCAGGACCCCTGTATTTTTTTTTTAATAGAAGATGAGTGGGAGATAGAACTGATTTATTTTATTATTATTATTTTTTATTAAACTTTTATTTAATGAATATAAATTTCCAAAGTATAGGACCCCTGTATTTTTAAAAGAAATATTAATGGATCTAAAGGGAGACATAGACTCTAATGCAATAATAATGGGAAACTTCAACACTCACTTTCATCAAAGGACAGTTCAACTAAAAAGAAAATCAGCAAAGAAATAACAGAACTAATCTACACTATGGACCAAATGGACCTAAGTATTATCTACAGAATGTTTCATACCATAGCTGCAGAATAAATACCACTTTCATCAGCTCATGGAAAGTTCTCTAAGATAGACCATGTGTTAGGATATAAAGCCTTAACATTCAAAAAATTAAAATTGAAATTTTTCTGACCACAGTGGAATGGAGCTGGAAATTAATAAGAAACTCTAGAAAATATGCAAAAACAGGGAGCCTGGACAACATACTCCTTAATGAACAGTAGATCACATAAGAAATTAAAAGTAAAATCAAAAAATCACTGAAAACCATTGAAGTTGAGAATACAACATCTCAAAATTTATGGGATACAGCTAAAATGGTCTTAAGAGGGATTTTTAAAATAATTAGTGCCTACATGAAGAAATTGGAAACACATCAAGTACAGTATCAGTGTATCTCAAGGTCCCAGAAAAGCAACAACAAACCAAAAGCAAACTTAGTAGGAGGAAAGAAATATTTAAAATTAGAGAAGAAATAAACAAAATTAAACCCAAAATAATAAAAAATCTCAGTGATATATAAAAGACTTTAAAAAAAATTTTGATACACAATTGGCCCACCCAACTAAAATAAAAAGAGGCAGACCCGGTCGGCGCCGCGGCTCACTAGGCTAATCCTCTGCCTTGCGGCGCCAGTACACTGGGTTCTAGTCCCGGTCGGGGCACCGATCCTGTCCCAGTTGCCCCTCTTCCAGGCCAGCTCTCTGCTGTGGCCAGGGAGTGCAGTGGAGGATGGCCCAAGTCCTTGGGCCCTGCACCCCATGGGAGACCAGGAGAAGCACCTGGCTCCTGCCATCGGATCAGCGCGGTGCGCTGGCCGCAGCATGCCTACCGCGGCGGCCATTGAGGGTGAACCAACGGCAAAAGGAAGACCTTTCTCTCTGTCTCTCTCTCACTGTCCACTCTGCCTGTCAAAAAAAAAATAAATAAAAAAAGAGGCAGACCTAAATCAATAAAATCAGAGATGAAAAATAGGTGAAACAGTGGATATCACATAAATAAAAAGAATCATAAGGAAATTCTGTAAATAGCTACATGCCAACAAATTGGAAAATCTAGAAAAAATGGATAGATTTTTGTTCTTCCACAAGTATTTCAAAAGCAAGTTTGCCTGTCTTTAGATCTATCAGTTTCAATGATCACACCAAGGGTAAGTTGTTATTCCAAACTCTGCAATTGGCTTATCTGATACATTACACAACACAATAACTTTTCTTTGGGGTCTTGTATCTTGGACACTTTTAATTCCTCACCTTTTTACCATATTCCTAGGATGTCTGCAACTCTCTGATTGGCTATACTTAACTACCAAAAAATAATATTCTCAGTCTAGATCATCTACTTGTCCTGGTCCTCTCACTTGTCTCTTGATTTTACATGAGATCTAGTCATCTCACAATGTGAGATCACCCTCCAAAAAAGCATCCAAATTGCCACCAAGAGAATCTTGATGACTGTCTAATTTCCATTCCATAGTAATTGTGAAACCCAGGAACAGAGCACTGCTGTTGGGGCTACAGTGAGTCTGTCTCTGCTAAGCAACATCTCACCATGCTTTCTCCTCTTCATCTTGTCCTTATTTTATCTCCTCATCCCCCACAGTATGCCCTCTGCTTTTTTCTCCTTTCCACATCAAGTGCTGGAGAGAGTCCAGACAATCAAATATCTGGGCCCTCATTTGTGAGTTTCAGTAAGCACATTTAGGCTATTCCAAAGAATCTGTAAAACTTAAGCATCCAGGATAATCACATCCTCTGCCTTCTCACTAGCAATCAAGCCCTTGTCCCTGCTGTTTAGTTTGTGTCTTCTTGCCATATTAAATCCACTTCACTCAGTCTTTGCATCTAAGAATGTCATGGCAAGCACACACACACACACACACACTCCAATTACAAGATAAACCATAGCTTATGGAAAGGTTTCCCAAGACTATATTTCTTATTTGTTTTTTTAACTTTTATTTAATGAATATAAATTTCCAGTGTACAGCTTATGGATTACAATGGCTTCCCCCTCCCATAACTTCCCTCCCACCCGCAACCCTCCCCTCTCCCACTCCCTCTCCCCTTCCATTTGCATCAAGATTCATTTTCAATTCTCTTTATATACAGAAGATCAATTTACTATATATTAAGTAAAGATTTCAACAGTTTGCACCCACATAGAAACACAAAATGAAATATACTGTTTGAGTACTAGTTATAGCATTAAAACACAATGTACAGTACATTAAGGACAGAGATCCCACATGAGGAGCAAGTGCACAGTGGCTCCTGTTGTTGACCCAACAAATTGACACTCTAGTTTATGGCGCCAGTAACCACCCTAGGCTCTCGTCATGAGTTGCCAAGGCTTCTGAGTTTGCCAACTCCGATCATATTTAGACAAGGTCATAAAAGACAGGGTGAGGATAGTAACCAATGATCCTAAGACTGGCATTAACCAGGTCTGAACAATTATACAGCATTAAGTGGGGAAGAGGACCATCAGTACACACAGGTTGGGAGTAGAGCCATTGGTGGTAGAGTAGAGGTTATCATTACGAAGGAATGAGGCCCAAGTTTGCTAGACAGGGTCTAGAACAAAGGACAGAGTCATTATTAGAGGAGCTAAGAAAGGTGCTGTCTAAGCTACAAGTAATTTTTCTGATTGAGAGGCAAATAGAACCTGATAGAAGGGGCTTGATAATAATCTGTTGGGCTTTAGGCCTTGTAAGATAAGAGGCCCAGACCTATCTATCTCTTCACATGGGGTATATCCTAAGGGAGGTGTGAACCTCCTAGGGGAAGGCACTCTGTTGACTTTCATTACTTGGCTGGCCTGGGAGGAGAGCTGGCCAGGTAAAGGCAGGGGGCATCTCTAACAAGAAATTTACAGTTCTGCCTGCAATGTTGCTGACCCTACTTGGTCATCCCCTCAGCTGCGGGGGTCACTTTGGAAGCTGGGCTGAGTGAAGGGCTTTTCAGCTTAGAGCCAATAAGATCTGTGGCTCTGACCTGGGCATCCTTTGACTCCAGGGCAGGTCCATTTCCAGTGATCCAACTCTTGGCAGAGCTGCCAGGGCTCTTCACAAGTTGACTTCTGCTGAAGCCCAGGCTTACCACTTTGAAAGCCACTGCAGTGGATTGGCCTGTAGGGTCTCCTTGAGGGCAGATCACTGTACAGATCAGCCATTAATAGGCCTGCCACCCATTGCTTCTGATGCCTAGCTTTCTTTTCCTCCTGGTTTGTGTTAAAGCAGACCAGAGGATGCAAGTCACGGGAGTGCACAAGTCCCATCTCTAATCTTCAGTGACCTGAACTACAAGTCTATAGTCACAGGCATGTTCTGTAGTAGTTTTTCTAAGGTAGACAATGCCCATTAGGAAAATTATATTCTCACTTTAAAACTTTCTTTCCCTTTGGTCTGAAAGGGAGGTTTTTTCTACTTACTGTTTACTTCACTGATGGTGAAGTAAATCTAGCTATGAGATTATTATATAAGCTATTATTTTGGCTATGCTATTCCAGAAAAATGTTAGCCATCTCTTTTATAAGGTCTAAAGATTAAATTGTGCGTCCTACAGATTCCTTCATAATAGAATTAGTTTCCTACCTTGAAGAGAATAGAGAAATGAAAGAACAAGTTGGGCTTAGAATAGAGAAATGAGGGAGCAAGTCCTAGATCGCTTGCTGATAATAGCCATATCACATGAATACTTAGCAAATAGTTTCAACCATTAGATAACAACTTAAGAAAACATTTACTAGAAGATCCAATGCCTTCTATAAATATTAAGAATCATGTATTTGGAAACACCTCTTAAATATCTAACATGGTGTAGTTGTTTAACCAGTAAACTTAAGCACAACCATATAAAATGTTTTTAGTTTCTTTCTACCAACAAGTATAAAACATATGATACAGAGATTCAGGTCACACGAATTAAAATGTATCTTTGATTAGTTTTAGCAGCTGAAATTTATGGACAATCTTATCTATAAGCCAATTAAAATAAAATTCTTAATAAAATGTTCCCATGTGGACATACAATTTGTACACACATATAACATAACATAATAGACCAATATAACAATTTTAATAATAGCTTTTAAAATTTTTAACTCTTTTTGTAAATTTCCAATTGATTTGAATTGCTTTTTGTTTTTAATAACCTCAGTTAACCATACTTTCTCTAAGTTGGTACTGTTAATACATTATTGGCTTCATCTGTTTACAGAGCCATCCCAAAGTACTGAATACAATAGAAGTGGTTGGAAAAAGTCCATAGGAACCTATAGGAGGACAGCTAAACACAGAACCAACAATGCTTTAGTTTTATGAGCAGCAAATCATATATAACTGTGGATGACAAAAGACTTTAAGTTGCCATGTTTAAAATTATAAACTCATCAACCAACAAGAGGCACTTGCTGACTTCACAGTTTTGGAAAGCACCTTCTCCAGACTGGGAAGTTCTCTGCAAGTATCTCTCTAAAAAGACCTTCTAATCCTTTTTCTCTCTCCATGCCTTCAGGAACTCCTAGAACCCAGATGTTCGGTTTTTTAATAGTATTCTGTAGATTCCCAACAATATTTTTTAGATTTCTAATTTCCTCTTCTTTTCTTTGGTTTGACTGTATACTTTCCTATGCTCTGTCTTCTAAGTCTGATATTCTCTCTTCTGCTTCACCCATTCTGTTTTTAAGGCTCTCTAATATGTTTGTCATTTGATCTTTTGAATTCTTCATTTCATTATGATTTCTCATCACTATCACAGTTTCTTGTTCTACTAGTTGTTTCATTTCATTTTGATTCCTCCTTAATATTTCATTTTCACGAGAGAGATTTTCTATCTTGTCCATTAAGGATTTCTGTAGTTCAAGAATTTGTTTTTGAGAACTTCTTAATGTTGTTATCAATTTTTTGAGATCCACTTCTTGCATTTCTTCTATCTCATCATCTTCATAATCTTGAATTGGGGTGTCTTTTTCATTTGGGGGCTTCATAGTGTCTTTCTTGTTCTTGTTCCCTCAGTTTTTGCATTTGTTGTTTGGCATATTGGAAATATTTTTTAGTTTCTTCACTGTGGTGTCTTTTCTTGTTATACTATGACTCTAGATTAAGTGGACTGTCTGCTTTTGATGGAGCCTTAGAGGCTTGAGTTGAGTGTGGCCTGAGAGCTCTGTTTGGTTCCTCAGTGTTGAGGGTATGCCAAAGTTGACACTCCCAGGTTAGGCGTGGTAACTCTCTCTCTCTTTCTTTCTTTTTTTTTTTGATTCAAAAGGGAAATATTTCCACACAGCTGAATGGAATTGGAAGTAGTTAGCAGGCGAATGATATACCCACAAGAGGCAGAGATCGGAAGCTCTTTCCCAAGGACCACACAGGGAATCTCTGCTGCCCTCAGTGTGGGCTCCAATTCTCCTGCAGTCTCCCACTGGGTTGCCAAATTAGATCCTAGTCTGCTGTTATTTTACTCCCCCCCACCCCAGAGTCAGGTTTTTCTGCTAGGCTCAGGGCTGGTGCAGACCTGTGGTTGCCCTGCTTATGACGTATGTCCAAAATGGCGCCTGCTCTTTGTCTTGCTCGCCTTTGAGGGGTGAGCAGAGAGAGAGAAACTTGTGTCCATATTGGTAACTTTTTTTTTCTCTCTCTCTATCTTCTAGTTAGCCTGGTGAACTTTTCCCCACGGAGTTTCAATCCTCGTTCCCTCTAATCTCCTCTTTCCGCTTTCCTGCTTGTGTCTCGGGCTATTGAGGTTCGGCTCACCTCGTGTTCCAGTGCTGGTGTGTTGAGTCTGCCGCTGTTGTACCGAATTTGGGCTTCCACACTCTCCACACAGGTCCTCTGTGAATCACTAGTTCCAGAAGAGTTTCCTCTGTTGTTTCTTCCCCTACTCTTCCTTGCACCTGCAGTATCTCCACTTTTATTAAACTGTCTCTCTCCTGGACTAATAGTGTGCTCCCTTCCTATTCAGCCATCTTGCCGCAGTCCCTATATTTCTTATTTGTGAGAAGTGAACCATAGTGTGGGGTCTTTTCTTTTGTGGTTTTTGCACAATGTTCCTTTACACATTGCAGTCATATTGTCTACAGAAATTGGCTCCAAATTCTCTTGATATCTTCTGCCTTGCAACCCCCTAGATTAAAGTTATTATGCCCTGTTTCCACAATGAATTTCCCCCTGACAATTCCTCACAATCATTTCAAAGTAAAATGTAAGCGATTCAAGCTCATTCCAGAGATCTATTTGTGGCACCATAATTCCATTATTTGGGGGCAGGTGTCATGGCACAGCAGATTAAACCACTGCTTGTGATGCCAGCATCCCAACTCAAAGTGACAGTACATGTCCTGGCTGCTCTGCTTCCAAACCATGTCCTTGCTAATGTGTCAAGGAAGGCAGTGGACGATGGCCTAAATGCTTCGGTCCATACTACCTGCATGGGAGACCCAGATGGAATTCTGGGCTCCTGATTTCAGCTTGGCCCATCCTATCAAATCAATGGATGGATGATTTCTCTCGGTTTCTCTCTCTCTCCTAAAAGTCTATTTTTTTTAAATGCAGTTCCAGAGCTAGAAAGAAAGAGAGAGAGAACAATTTTCCATTTGCAGGCTCAGTCCTGTGGAAATAGTAAAAGATAAAAGATTTATGTGCTTTGAAGAGAAACTAGATTATGGCTCACTCTCCAAATGGCCTCAGTCTGGGCCAGGCCAATGCCAGAGCCAGGAGCTTTATCCAGGTCTCCTACATGGGTAGGAGTGGTGCAAGCACTTGGGCCATCTTCTGCTGCCTTCCTAGTACACTCCCAGGGAGATGGATAGGAAGTGGAGCACCTGGATATCACACCGATATGGGATATAAGCATTGCAAGCAGCAGTTTAACCCACTATGCCACAATGTCAGCCCCAATAAATAATTTAAAAAAACATTAATTTCATTACTTTGTCATGTGGCAGGTGTTTTCAGTTAATTTTTTATCTCCATCCACTGATTCTCTGAGTCGAAGTCTTTCAAAATATGGTGAAAGCTGCCTGGCTTGTGATGTTCAAGCTTTCAAAAAGTAATGTCAGCTCTGTAGAATTTGACCTGCAAAAACCAACTCAAAGGGACATCAGTAGTTGCATATTTGCCAAGCAGTGGAGTCTCATTTCAAACATGGGAGGCCATTTGGCAGTGCCGCAGCCATTTATAGAAAATGTCAAAGGGAAGGGTACCTACTAGTGACACAGAGAAAGGTCACTAATGTTCTCTGATGTAATATATCTGTCATCTTATTAGATTTTTAAAAAAACCAATTAGAACAAAAAGGCAATTAGCACAGAGCTGCTTCCATTGGGAGTAACCATAAGCACACAAATTATTGCCTTTGAAAATATTGATTGTCAAGAAACATCATCATCTTAGCAAATCTGTGTGTGCATATTGGAGCATCAGTGCTTCAGCATTCATTTCATGGAAAGCAACCTCATCATTATTCACTGATACATACTCTTAAATGAGGGCAATTACTTTCTCAGCAAGAGATCATTACAGGGTATGTATAAATTATTATCTTTCCTTTAAATATAGGGGGATTATAGAGGAGGTAACAGCAAAGCAAGGCTGTTTCTCAGTATATGACAGCAGAATGTTAAAAATGAGAGTTTTTCTTAGCTGATCCCTGGAGAAGATGAACTATGCCATGCATTGCAGTTGCAGAATTACTAAACACTTGCTGTAGTTGCATTTACTGGTGTTTGTCGTTATGCCTCCAACTCCCTACATTTCTTCCTAACGTGGTACACAGCCTTGAATAATGCTATTTAAAGTGGTGGAAACATATCAGAAGCAAACTTTCTTTTTTCCTATTTTGAGGGAAAATTAGGAGGGTCTGGAAATGAGTTTTGCCAGAGGACGTATCTTCTGAACCTGACTTGACAACCCACGGAAAAGCTATGAAAGCCTTTAATAAACCCAACCCAGCAGTTACCATCTGCACTGAGGGGAGGGTGCTCCTGCATTTTGAAATAAATAACTAATTCATTTAGATTTCCTGTTGTGTTCTGAGATTGCTTGCCATAGTTTTTGTAGAGTTTAATAGTGCACTAAGAGAAGAACTGCATCTTGGGTTAGGAATCAAGTTTAGCAATATTGAAAGGAATGTCCCAGCATTTCTACCTATTCCTTCCTCTTAAAACATCCTCTTTGAATAGTACGTAAGTAATGACCTTGAAAAACCATTTTTATCCTATGAACAGAGGATATATGAGAATCTCCAGACTGTTACAAAACAAAAATAAATCAAAGCTCATGTTTTTGTAGGGTATACATGGTAATTGAAAATAAACATCACTATGCACATTTCCCTTCTCTGTTTCCTTAAATATACAGTCCATGACCTCAAGTAGCTTAGAACTTGAAATAATACAGGTACTTGTTTTTTTTTTTTTTTTTTCAAAAAAAGTCACACTCTCAAAAGAAATGCTGGTGTCTTACTACAATTTCTTTAAAGCTTTACTTTATGACATTGCTCTGTTACTGCTTGCTTTCTCTCTATCACCTCTATTACTGAGCCCTGCATTGGCTGAACATACATCAATTAGAGAGACAATGAGTCATTTTTAAGAGTCTAATATGACTTTTTGAATAGAGCAGTCAGTTTTTATAAATTCACTGGATGTTGTAAGAATTCTTTCTTCTAATTGAAACAAAATTTATCACTGGCTTATGAGGAACTCTAGACAAGCCAGCCCACAGAAATCAATTCCTTAACATGACATAGAAGAACCCCCTCTCCCTGGTGCTTTTCCTTTGGAACAATGAGTCTGTTGGGAGGGAACAATATTATCATAATTTTAAACTGGGAAAAATCTCTAAAGTGGGGGGCCAGCACTGTAGCACAGTGAGTTAAAGCCCCAGCCTGCAGTGCCAGTATCAAATATAGGAGCCGGTTCATATCTAGAGTGCTCCACTTCCGATCCAGCTCCCTACTAACACACCTGGGAAAGCAGTGGAAGATGGTCCAAGTCCTTGGGCCCCAGAACCCATGTAGGAGAGCTGGAAGAAGCTCTTGGCTCCTGGCTTCCGATCAGCTCAGCTTCAGCCATTGAGGCCATTTGGGGAGTGAACCAGCAGATGGAATACCTCTCTCTCTCTCTCTCTCTCTCTCTCTGTCTCTACCTCTCTCTGCCACTCTTTCAAATAAATAAAATAAATTTTTTTAAAAAATCCCTAAAGTGACCAGCATTTTATAAATAAACAGCAAGAAATTAAGAAAGAAAGTGATTCAACAAATTAAGGTAGGATCTCATTTCAAGGATGACCATACCTTATTCAAAGTCCTCAAATTAAACTCCTTGCAACATGCAATCAAAGCACCAGTATTGTTTTTGGTGTCATGGGCTGTGTCAGGGAACAGTTGTGTTGGGACTCACATTGCCATCTCATCACTCAATGTACCTCTGGGCCAGCTCTCTGCAGCCCTGCAAGGAACTTAGCTCATCCAGCAAGAAATAATGGCCCAGGACTTGCAGTAAGATGGGAGGGGACCAAATTCAGGAGGAAGGTAACTATGTGAACCCAAAATGCCACTTCTATCATTAAGGGAGGCAAGCTCAAAGAGGAGAAACAATTTATTGATGATTGTTCAAGTAGTTGTTTCAGATTTAGTGGGAGGAAAATTCCTGATAAGGGCCATTGAGGATACCAATTTTAATTTCCTTGTGGAAGTTTAGATAGGATTTTAATCATGGTTCAATCTCTCAACTCATTTGTTTATAAAGTACTAGCCATTGTATTCAACATCAGGCTAGAGAACAACTATCTCTTAAATGTAATCTTCAACTCATATATCCCCAACTAAGCCTGAAATGGCCAAAAGTATGAAATAGAACCCAAAAAATATCAGAGAGCAATAGACCATAAAATTTTTTCATTCATTTATTATGACAGACTGGAAGGTGGGCACGAAAATGAAGTCTTGCATACAACACTATAGACCTCTTAGTTCTTATGGATCTTACCTTTTGTAACAAAGAAACAGAAAAAAAAAATATGTCTTCTAACATGAAAGTTTCACAATAGAAATTAGAATCAATGTGCAAACCAAGGGAGTTTTATAGGGGAGAGGTAGAAATCCCTGGTTATTTCAGTTAAGGGCTGAGTATCCATGGGGAGATGGCATCTGAACAAGGTCTAATGAATAAAATAAACCATCCTTAGAGGCAGGGGCAGTGCATAGCAGACGACGAGAATCAAGGAGAGCCCCAAGCGCAGAAGGAAGGTCAGGAGATTGGTGCTCAGAAGCAATGGCCATAGAAGGAGTGTCCAGCTCCTTGCTCTTGTCCTTGAAGCTACAAACCATTTTTCTGGTATAAATTTAATGACCTGAAGTTGGCAATAAGAAATAAGACTATGAGGTGATTTCAAAACTTTCATTAAGGGGCCGGCACCATGGCACAGTAGGTTAATCCTCCACCTGTGGTGCCAGCATCCCATATGGGTGCCAGTTCTCCTCTTCCAATCCAGCTCTCTGCTATGGCCTGGGAAAGCAGTAGAAGATGGCCCAAGTGCTTGGGCCCCTGCACCCATGTGGGAGACCAGGAAGAATCTCCTGTCTCCTGGCTTCGGATAGGCTCAGCTCTGGCTGTTGCAGCCATTTGGGGAGTGAACCAACAGAAGGAAGACCTTTCTCTCTGTCTCTTCCTCTCACTGTCTGTAACTCTACCTCTCAAATAAATAAATAAAATCTTCAAAAAAAAGTTCATTGAAAAAATGTAATTAGCAGGTTTATTTTGGTGCAAAGAAATGTTGAGACCAACACATATAACTGGATTTGATGAAGTGCACAGGGAATGCATACTGTGAAAAAATATTGTGCAAATTTAAAATTTGTGCACCAAAATTAATTCATCTTTTAATTATTTTCCCCCACATTCTTTCTGAATCACTCTCATGTGTTTATTAGTAGTAAGCCCTTTCCTTCCCTCCCCACCGCCATGACACTAGTCCCTGGTACCCAGCTGACATTGTCACTCTGGACTGACTGCAAAGGCCTGCTACATACAAACTGTCACCCCAGGACAATCATCTTAGGAACTCAAATTGCAATTGTTAAGCCTGTTTCTGCTCGAAAACACAGAGCATGCAGAGGAGTAGTGTAGCCCAAGCTCTTTAGTTTCCTCTCCCAGTTCTTTCCGACACAGACTTCTGACATCAGCTTTAGGCTTTAACTGGAAGTTCTGTGTATTCCAAGAGGCTGGATGGTGCTCCCCATCTCCCTTTGTCCCACATGAGCCCATCTCTGTGGGTTGAGCTTCATCATTTCCCCTTACCCAGAGTCCTTGTCTCTCATTTCTGTATCAAAGTCCTTCCCATTTTATAAACTTTAGCTTAAATTCCTCCTCCTTTGTGGATTACTGCCCAGTTGTTCCATGAGAAACCTCAAATAATTTTGCCATGAAGGAGCCTTCGAAACTGTATTAAAATCTTGTGAGGGAGATTTAAGGGGATTCAACTATGCTGCAATTCCTGTCCATAGGATGTGAATAGCCTTTTTGACAGTTTCTTTACTGTGAGCCTGTGCCCTGGATTAAACATCTTTTGTGGATACCACCGTTCTACTCTGCCTTCCATTTTGTATTCAGCAGTTCACCAGACGAGCCGGCACAGGCTGCTGATTTAAACTGGCCATATCCACTGGTGATGGAGGCCATTCAAACGCTATGAGCTGCCGAAAGAACAATAGATTATCATTATCTCCTTTCAGAGCTAAATGTTTCCAGAAATAATTGGCGGTATTTTCTTAGAGTCAGTAGTGAGAATGGAAACTGGTTTGAATTATATCCTGCTCAAATCATCATAGGTTCTATTTCCTGAACAAAGATGGAGAAAAGAAAGCATCATTGCATGTGGAGGAAACAACCAACTTTTGACACTTAATTTCTTTCTTTCTGAAAAATGGTAACTCCTTTTGTTTCTAAATTACAGCAGACAACATGATAAGCAACTGCCTGGAACAAATGCACCCTGAATTTTTTATCACTGCAGTTCCACCAAAATCTAATAAAAATATAAAACAGCACAAAAGCCAGGCATTTAAAGCTACAGCTGTAGACCAACATCCTAGCTTCTTGTTCAGTTCCTTCTGAGAACTTTTTGGCCCAGTGGCCCTGTCATAAAAGCACAATTATGACCACTTACTCCAGCCAAGTACTTGATAGGAATGCTAAGAAATGCCCTCTGTGAGTGTTAGGAAGAGTTATCCTTGTCTAGTTACCAGTCATAAATAACACTGCTCACTAGCCAGGGTCTTAGGGGAAAGTAGATGACAGCGTGGAGACATCAGTGCAAAATCCTCCTCAATACTGTAAGCAGAGGAGAGCTAAGAGTACTCAATACACAGGGGAGGGTCACCTACTTATCACACCTCTACAATGAGTAGCACACAATTCCCTGGACCCAGGGACCCAACAGTATCCCTTAGTCTTCTTTCAATCTTACTCCCAAGATTCTCTTCCTGACAAGTCTTATACCTCATTTTTTTAAAAAAAATATTTTATTTATTTGAAAGGCAGGGTGACAGAGAGAGGGAGAGACAGAGAAAGAAAGAGATCTCCCATCTGACAGTTGACTACCTGAATGGCTGCAACAGCCCACCCCAGGCAAGGCTGAAGTCAGGAGGCCGGAAACTCACCCACTCTCCCATGTGGGTGGCAGGGGCCAAAGTGCTTGAGCCATCTTCCACTGCTTCCCCAAGTGCATTATCAAGGAGCTAATTTGGAAAGCTGAGCAATCAGGACTAGAAGCTGGCACTGCCTGTGGCAGTTTAACCTGCTACACCACGATTCATGTCCTATATCTCATTTTTAAAGGTTTGCCTTGCTCCCAGCATCATTTTAAGCCCTAAACCTTTTCAAATATCTCTATCACTAAGCAAAACATGCCTGTCTAGTCATAGTGTAGGAAATCTGCTGCGCTCTCTTTGAGTTCTGAAGATTAACCCAACAAATCAGCTAGAGATGTGGGGAGCTTGCGGAGTTAATTACCAGGCAAGCATGACTATCAACAGAGAAGGTTTCATTCTACAGAGTAGAATGAGAATTTTAAGGTAGGGATTTTAAAACACTTACTTGCATTTTTTGAGGATTTCAGTAATTTGCTTGAGCTTGGACCTCTCTGAAATTACATCATGTAGGTAAGCTTTCCTTAATCATAAGGCCTGCTCTGGACAGCTCACTTCTGTCAGTACAGACAAATCTACATGCAACACAGTTTATCACACATGGTAGGGTCAAGCTAAACCACCAAATATGAATTTAATCAGATTAGTTTTGAAACTTAATTTAGCAAGAACCAAACTGCACAAAACAGGATGAACTAAAACAACTTTAGCAATATTGATGGGGACAGATGGGGAGAATGGAGAGGGGAGGAGAATGAACGCCTTATTTAAGCAAAAGAAGGTCAAGGAGGTTTCTACCATGCACGTGGGATTTTCACCTTAGTTGGGCTAAACCAGGTAAATTAAATATTACAGAGATTTTTCCTTTGCTTCAAATAAAATTTATCCTATCATTGGAACTATAATTTGCCTGAGGTCAAGAATAATATGATATAAAAATATAGAGAGATTTTTTTAAAGGGGTCTTGAATTCTTAAAATACATTTTTTTTGAATGCTTACTCTGAAGGAAGACAGCTACTGTGTCATGAGGACTCTCAAGCCCCCATGGAGAGGACCTCCACTGAGCCACAACCAAGGTGCCAGACAGGAGAGTAAGCCTTTAAGACGTGGATACTTGGACCTTCTGGCACCAATTAAGCCTTCAGATGATTGCATCCCTGGCTGATGACTTGACTACCAACTCCAGAGAGATCCTGAGCCAGAACAACCAGGCTAATCGGCTCCAAAATTCCTGATCTACAGATGTGGTGAGATAATTAATGTTTATTTAAGCAAATAAGTTTCTGGAGTAATTTGTATGAGTGAAAAAAAATGTTTGAAAAGCCTGGCTGAGAAAAGTAGAGAAGAAATGGGAAAGGTCTTGATTAAAGGGTGTGTGCTTGTTTCAAAATAAAATTATTTTTAGGTTTTCTACAAATAATTTTTATTCAGAAAACATACTGATTACAAATGAATCTTGTACATTTTTAAGCAGTTCCATTGGTCATTCTATTTAGCAACTGTTTCCAGCTACTCTTTCTTTTTTTAAAGATTTATTTATTTATTTGAAAGTTTGAGTTACACAGAGAGAGAAGGAGAGGCAGAGAGGTCTTCCATCCGCTGGTTCACTTCCCAGTTGGCCACAACGGCTGGAGTTGCGCCAATCTGAAGCCAGGAGCCAGGAGCTTCCTCCAGGCCATCTTCTACTGCTTTTCCAGGCTATAGCAGAGAGCTGGATGGGAAGTGGAGCAGCTGGGTCTTGAACCGGCACCCTTATGGGATGCGGGCACTGCAGGCAGCAGCTTTACACACTAAGCCACAGCTCCAGCCCCTCCAGCAACTCTTCAGGATAACACACAAATATGTACTAGGAAAACATAGAGTTGTGTTTTGGGATATATTCTACAATTCAGATATTTTTAACAGCTTTGCTGAAATATAATTCATGTACCATATAATTATCCTATTTTAAATGTATGGCTCAATGACTTTTACTATATTCACTGCACTCAACTTAGAGTTTGTCCATCAACTTGAATGACACATCTGTATTAGCAATCACTGACTATTGTGCTCTCCTCTCAGTTCCAGACCCAGGCATTCCCTGATCTGGTTTCTACTGGTATAAATTTGTCTGTCCTGCATCTTTTGTTGATCTGAATTACACAATATATAACCTTTAATGACTGGCTTCTTTCCTGTAATGAAATGTTTTCACAATTATCCATGTCGTAGCATATATCATAACTTTATTCTCTATGTCTCTTAATTGCAGAATAGTATTCCAACGTATGGGCATAGCACATTTTATCTGTTTATTCAACTGTCAATAGATATTTGAGTTGCTACCACTTTTTGACTAGTGAGAATAATATTGCTATGAATGTGCATGCACAGATTTTTCTGTGGACAGAGGTTTCATTCTCTTGAGTGGAATTACTGTGTCATATAGTAACTCAATGTTTAATCCTCAGACAAAATACTGAACTGTTTTTGAAGATGATTGGCCCATTTTACATTCCCATCAACAATAAATGAAGTTCCAATCGCTTCACATCCTTGGGACTCCTGTTATTGTGTTTCTTCGGGAATCATAGGCACCTCATGGGGGCTACGAGGATAATATTTCCCTGTGGTTTTGGTTTGTGTTTCCTTGAAGCTAGTGAGGTAAGCATCTTTCATGTGTTTGTTCATAATGTGTCTATCTTTTTTGAAGAAAGATACTTTATTGCTCATTATATAATTATAGATTTATAACTGTAGACTTCTACAATTGCTCATTTTATAATTATTGACTTAAATTATATTTAATGATACACTTAATTTCTTTTTGTAATCTTCCATTCTTTTTTTTATTAAACTTTTATTTAATAAATATAAATTTCCAAAGTACGGCTTATGGGTTACAATGGCTTCCCCCCTCCCAAAACTTCCCTCCCACCTGCAACCCTCCCCTTTCCCACTCCCTCTCCCCTTCCAATCACATCAAGGTTCATTTTCAGTTCTCTTTATATACAGAAGATCAGTTTAGTATATATTAGGTAACGATTTCAACAGTTTGTCCCCATATAGCAACACAAAATGAAAAAAATACTGTTGGAGTACTAGTTATAACATTAAATAACATTGTACAGCACATTAAAGACAGAGATCCTACATAATATTTTTTTAAAAAATTAATTAATTTTCTATGCCATTTCCAATTTAACACCAGGTTTTTTTTTTTTTCATTTCCAATTATCTTTATATACAGAAGATTGATTCAGTATATAATTAGTAAAGATCTCATCAGTTTCTACCCACGCAGAAACACAAAGTGTAAAAATACTGTTTCAGTACTAGTTATAGCATCACTGCACATTAGACAACACATTAAGGACAGATCCCACATGGGATCTAAGTACACAGTGACTTCTCTTGCTGACTTAACAATTTGACACTCCTGTTCATGGCGTCAGTAATCTCCCTAGGCTCTAGTCATGAGTTGCCAGGGCTATGGAAGCCTTTAGGGTTTGCCGACTTCGATCTTATTCCGACAGAGTCATAGTCAAAGTGGAAGTTCTCTCCTCCCTTCAGAGAAAGGTACCTCCTTCTTTGATGGCCCCATTCTTTCCACTGGGATCTCACTCGCAGTGATCTTTCATTTAGGTCTTCTTCTTTTTTTCTTTTCCATGGTATCTTGGCTTTCCATGCCTACAATACTCTCATGGGCTCTTCAGCCATATCCGAATGCCTTAAGGGCTGATTCTGAGGCCAGAGTGTTGTTTAGGACATCTGCCATTCTATGAGTCTGCTGTGTATCCCACTTCCCATGTTGGATCCTTCTCTCCCTTTTTGATTCTATCAGTTAGTATTAGCAAGCACTAGTCTTGTTTGTGTGATCCCTTTGACTCTTAGACCTATCAGAGCCATCAATTGTGAACTGAAATTGATCACTTGGACTAGTGAGATGGCATTGGTACATGCCACCTTGATGGGATTGTATTGGAATCCCCTGGCACATTTCTAACTCCATCATTTGGGGCAAGTCCGATTGAGCATTTCCCAAATTGTACATCTCCTCCCTCTCTTTTTCCACTCATATTTAACCGGGATCACTTTTCAATTAAAATTTAAACACCTAATAATTGTGTGTTAATTACTGAGTTCAATCACTAGTATAGAACAACCACAACAACAAATACTAAAAAGGATAATGTATGACATTGTACATCTAGAGTCAGGACAAGAGCTGATCAGGTCATTGTTTCTTATAGTGTCCATTTCACTTCCACAGGTTTCCCCTTTGGTGCTCAGTTGTCACCGATCAGGGAAAACAAATGATATTTGTCTCTTTGGGACTGGCTTAATTCACTCAGCATGATGTTTTCCAGATTCCTCCATCTTGTTGCAAATGCTTGGGTTTCATTGTTTCTTACTGCTGTATAGCATTCTATGGAGTACATGTCCCATAATTTCTTTATCCAGTCTATTGTTGATGGGCATTTGGGTTGGTTCCAGGTCTTAGCTATTGTGAATTGAGCTGCAATAAACATTAATGTGCAGATGGCTTTTTTATTTGCCAAATTAATTTCCTTTGGGAAAATTCCAAGGATTGGGATGGCTGGGTTGTATGGTAGAGTTATGTTCAGGTTTCTGAGGAATCTCCAGACTGACTTCCATAGTGGCTTAACCAGTTTGCATTCCCAGCAACAGTGGGTTAGTGTCCCTTTTTCCCCACATCCTCTCCAGCATCTGTTGTTGGTAGATTTCTGAAAATATATATATTGGTGGCAGCTGATTGTGTAGAAATACAGAGCACATGGACTATTGTCATTAAACAACAACAAAAAAAGGATTAAATCTAAGGAGTAGCCCTTGTAATGGGGCTGTCAGGTATATGACTACAAATATATGGTTGTCAGGAAATCACTGGTGACCTGGTGACCTTCAGACAATTTCAGGTAAATTGTGAGGACAAAAAAGAAACTGACTAGAGAAATAAACTGGAGATAAAGAGATAGAAAATAAACAAGGCAGGGTTACAGAGAGAGAAGAAACAGAGAAAGATTTTTCATCCACTGGCTCACTCCTTAAATGGCTTCCATGGCTGGGCTGGGCCAAACCAAATCCAGGAGCCTGGCACTCCATTGGAATCTCCCACACGGGTAACGGGCCCAAGTTCTTGGGTCACATTCTGTTGCTTACACAGGTGCATTAGCAATGAGCTGGATCAAAAGTGGAGTAGCCAGATCTTGAACTGGTGCCTACGTGGGAAGCCACAGTTGCAGGCTGTGGCTTAACCTGTTGAGCCACAATGCAGGCCTCTTTATTTTAATTTTAAGTACTAAGTGCTTCACCAAAGTTTTCATTGGTGAGACCTCATGTGAAAGTGTGACACCAAGCCCAGCCACCTCATTGTGGAGCAAATTACAGGTCACAAACAGTACAGTGCTACCACAGTAACACAGACTATCATGTGACGCAGGGCACATTCTGTACCCACAGCATCTACATGGAGATTGCAGATTTGTCTCTCTGGGATATCAGAGAGCATTTCGTCTTGGTGGAAGGATACTGTCTCCAAAGCCCTTCTGAATTCTGAAATATGTGGCACATATAAAACAGTGACTTAGAGTATATACGTTAAAAGGTTGCTGAAGGCTGGTGCCGTGGCTCACTAGGCTAATACCACTGTGTAAAGAAGTATATGAGCCGACACCACGGCTCACTAGGCTAATCCTCCGCCTGCAGCGCCGGCACCCAGGGTTTTAGTCCCGGTTGGGGCACCGGATTCTGTCCTGGTTGCTCCTCTTCCTGTCCAGCTCTCTGCTGTGGCCTGGGAGTGCAGTGGAGGATGGCCCAAGTCCTTGGGCCCTGTACCCACATGGGAGACCAGGAGAAGCCCCTGGCTCCTGGCTTCGGATCTGCGTGGTGCGCCTGCCGCAGCAGCGGCCATTGGAGGGTGAACCAATGGCAAAGGAAGACCTTTCTCTCTGTCTCTCTCACAGTCTAACTCTGCCTGTCAAAAAAAAAAAAAGTTGATGAATGAATTAAGCTATCAAAACTCTGCTTTTTATGGAAATATACTTATTTATTTGAAAACCAAAATGACAGAGAACAAGGGAGATAAGGAGATCTTCCATATGCTGGTTCACTCTCCCAGTGGCCACAACAGATGGGGCTCCCTAGGCCAAAGCCAAGAACTGGGAATTCCTCCAGGTTTCCCATATGGGTAGCAGGGACTTAACTTGAGGCTTCATCTGTTGCTTCCCAGGTGCATTAGCAGGTAGCTGGACTGGAAAATGCAGCTGCTAGGACTTGAACTAGCACTCTGATATGGGATGCCAGCGTTGAAAGTGGCAGCTTAATTCACTGCACCATAATATCCACCCCATGAGCTATATATGTGCCCTTGAAAAAAATATATATCATAAGTGTTGATCTCCACATTCTATCTGAAGTCTTTTTTGTGTAATTTTAATGCAATTTCAATATAGTGAGCAAAATCTTTTTGGTGTATGACTCTTTCACCAATCATTTTTATGTTAATTCTGTAAAGTAAGCATTTTCCATCTATTTATGTGGTATGAATATATCAATTTGAAAAATGAATTCTTGAAGTATTTTATCATATAAAGGTTTTTAGGGACAAAAAGACTAATGATTTGCAAATGTGATTTTACTCATATAAATCTCTACAAAACATATTTTTTAAACCTCCCTCATAGCTTTGTCAAAAGAAGTTAGAGAATTGAGAACAGTTCAACATTTCAACTCTCTTTTTCCTTATCAGTGATGTTAATGAGGATTTCTAGGGGATTTTGAACAGTTTAACAAAAAGAAATCTGATCAGTAAATTTGCACAAAGAAACAGTGAAAGTAGAATCATTTAGAAATCAGCAATAATTTTTCCTCTTTTCCAGTATCCTCAAAGAAAAGCTTCATAAGTACAGGTATGGATTGATTGTTATAAATTTCTGTTATTTACTTTCCTGATGTTTAAATGAGATTAAAGTAAATCTAAGGAAAGGTTTATCTCAGCACCACAGCTCATGATCTGTGCATCTTCTTTCCTAGCTAGCACAAGCTCTGATACCTGCAAGTCTAGCAAGTCTTTCACCAGCCAACAAGACATTTCTGGGTTCTCTGAAATTGCAAGAACTTCTGTCAGTATCAAAAGTTGTTAAATTCCACTCAGTGTTCTACAACTGTCTTCTGAGAAATTTTCTTGCTTTGTACCTTAGGGCAACAATCTTCAGACTGGATTGTATTAGTCTTTGATGGTTTACAAATACTTTTCAAAGGTTTTGTGCCAAGGAGTCAATTTCCAGATCGTCAACTTGCACAGGTTCTCCTTTCTAAAGGTCACTGCTCAGAGTCAAGTTGGGAGGTCACTCATCTGTTCTGCCCTCTCAAGCTCAGTTTCCTCCTGTTCATTTACAAGAGAAAGACATGCTTTTCACCCTAGAGTTAACACAGGAAGCTGTCCCTTGTGTCTAAAACTCTCAGGGTGCAATAGAACAATCCAGAACCTTGTAACCATTGAAACATCAATTAAGTTTCTTAATTCTAATAGTATCTTTTAAGATTTGTACATAGTTCTAATTAAAAAAGAAAAGAAAGCTTGATTTTAAAAATCCAGTATTTTAACCATTTGTGGGGTGTTCTGATTTCAGATCCTACATACGAAAGAATGTGGGTTCAGGGGCTGATGCTGTGGTACAGTGGGTTAAGCCACCACTTGTAATGCTAGCATCTCCTAGCTGAGTGCTAGTTAGAGTCCTGACTCCTCTGCTTCTGATCCAGCTTCCTAATAAGGTATCTGGGAAGGCATCTCTGACTGTTGACACTGTTTGGGAGAATGAACAGTAGACAGAAGAGTGCTGCTATGTGCTCTCTTGCGCACGCGCTCTCTCTCTTTCTCTCTCTCCCTCTCTTCCTCTCCATCTCCTGATACTGACTTTCAAAAAATAAATCTTTCAAAATTAAAAAGATAAAACCATCTCTTAGATAAAGACTTCTTTGCTTTAAGGGAAAACAATGTGGACCAAGCAAAGGGAACATGGGTAAGCAGGACCCAAAGGCAATGCTGAAGATGCTGCCAGCTTTTCTGTGTTGGAGATAAGCTTCTGGCAAAGCAATGCACTCCAGATATCTCGCTATCCAATTATCATCTGTTTATCTTAGAATTCAAATTGGAAGTGATTTAGTTGTCACAAGAATACACGTTAACACATGTATTCGGATTGAAGTGCATTTGGTTTTCTCAGAGAAAGTAAGATGCATCTGATTGTTTGATAAATCAGATTTTCTGGTCAGATTGGGTGGTAGATTTCTCTAAACAGAACAAATCCTGGGACATCAACATTTCAATAAAGATATCTTTAAAGCAATACAAATATTTTGTATAAAGACAAGTATGTATTGGGATTTTAGGGATGAATGTTTGTGACCCTGCCTCCAATTCATGTGTTAAAACCTAGATTCTGAGTTTGACTGTCTTTGAGGATGATGATTTTGGGAGGTAGGGAGAGTTAGATGAGTGATGAGGGTAGGGCCCCAAGGGTATGATTAGCAGCATTGTAGAAAGAGGAAGAAATAGTGTTCTCTCTCCCTCTTCCTCCCTCCTGCCCTCCTTCACCCCCACCCATCCTCTCTCAATTCTACTATGTAGGACACAGAAAGTAGTCAGTTGTCCGTAGGCCTAAAAGAGAGATCTCACCAGGAGCAGAATTAGCCAACACCTTGATCTTGCACTTCTCAGCATCCAGTATAATGAGAAATAAGTTTCTGTTGTTTGAACCACCTCATATTTTATCATGGAACTTCAAGAACACTAAAGCAGGATTTATTATTTTTACTTTCTAATTTTTTCTGAAAAAGAAAATTTAAGAAGGTATCTCTAAGTCAGAGAGAGTTGGATAAGATATTTGATTGTTCTTGGCAAAGCCCTCGTCATGTAGATCCCAGGAACTGAGCAAGTGAATTACTAATGACTGGTAATAAATCTCTGTGGTCAAGTGTTTCCATTTCTTTGCTTTCAATATATAAAAAGAGAAATGAATAATTGCTTACAGAACCATTAAAATAACTGTTTGATCACAATAGGATTTATTTGTTTTATAACACAGTAGCTCAAAAATTGGACATAACAATAAAAATGTACACTTCTTAACACATATATATTTATATGGTAAGATATTTTAGGATTGGGTTAGCATTGTGGCACACAGGTTAATCCACCACTTGTGACACATGCATCCCAGGAGCTCTGCTTCCCACCCAGCTTCCTACCAATGTTCCTGAGAAGCCAGTTGAAAATAGTTCAAATATTTGGGTGCCTGCAACCCATGTGGGAGACTTGGAAGGAGTCTTTGGCTCCTGGATTTAGCCTGGCCCAGATCTGGCTATTGTAGCCATTTGGGGACTGGCCCAGCATATAGAAGGGCTCTCTCTCTCTCTCTCTCTCTTTCTCCCTTTCAACTAAATAAATACATAAATAAACTTAAAACCAGCAAAGATATCTTGGGATCAATGTATAAAAATCTATAAGTACTATAATTGATGCTGAAGTTTGTCCTAGTATGGAAATAAATTATTTTCATTCATACATACCTTAACTGATTTTTTTTTTTTGACAGGCAGAGTTAGAGAAAGAGAGAGAGACAGAGAGAAAGGTCTTCTTTTTCCATTGGTTCACCCCACAAATGGCCACTACGGCAGGCATGCTGTGCCAATCCGAAGCCAGGAGCCAGGTGCTTCCTCCTGGTCTCCCATGCGTGTGCAGGGACCTGGGCCATCCTCCACTGCCTTCCCAGGCCACAGCAGAGAGCTGGACTGGAAGAGGAGCAACCAGGACAGAATCTGGCGCCCCAACCAGGACTAGAACCTGGGGTGCCGGCACCACAGGCAGAGGATTAGCCTAGTGAGCCACAGCGCCAGCCAACCTTAACTGATTTTTAAATGCACCAAGTCCTACTAGCATATACTATAATTATCAGTTACTATCACTAATAATAATAATTATCATATAAATAATTTGATATAGAATTAATGACCATAGCTTATGGTCACAGAAAATAGGAAAAATAATTGTGTATGTAATTTTTTTTTTAACAGAGAAGACTCAAAGAATGACCAGTAAAAGACTTTCAAGGACATAAATTTATAGGGATACATTTCTGTGGGATATATAGAATGGTAGTATAAGTTCAAAGAAAAAAAGTAAAATTTTCAACTGTTGAAGAACTTCTGTATGCTTTAAATGAGGGATAAAATGAGTGGGTATCAAATGGTAATTAATGGTAATTAAATCTGGTGCATGCATTTCAGTAGTAATGTGAAAGCTTCATTGAAAATCATCAATATTTATAATACTGAAGAAATGCACTATCATAGTTATTTAAATTTATTATGAAGAATTTAAGATGCCAAGATAAAAATATGCAGTAACACATATTTCTTCAACCTTCTTTAAGGGAGCATATAATAAGCAACTTTGAAGATTTAAGAATACAGCCACATGGTCCTTTCTCTTGGGTTCCAACTGCTTCAGAGAGTGCTTCTACCAACATTAGCATTGCTCATGTCAGCCACCGGGAGTGTCAGTGCATCATGTTGCTGTGAAGGGCACTGTGCTGCCAGGGTCCTGGATCCACATTCCTGCTCTGACTCTTGCAAAGTGGTGTGATGATGAGCAAGTCAGCTCACCTCTTATCTTGCCTCTCAGAGACATGATAATTCAGATGATATCAGATGACATACTCCAAGTGTCCAGGACACAAGTATGGCTCCTACAAATTAGGTATTCACAGGAAATGGAACTAATCAGAGTTTCTCTGTCAAAAAGTCTATGATTTTAAGTTCTTACTGTATCTGATTTTAACAGTTTTAATTTCTATATTTGTTAGACTACAAGACTTGTTTTCTGATTCTGTTTTTTTGTTGTTGTTGTTGTTGACGAATAGTTGTCTCTAAAGCAAAAATACCCAAAAAAAAGAATGATAAAAGAATGATAATACATATGATTTATGTTTGCTTTCATCACAGAGAACATAGTCAAAAACAAAGGAAGAAAACTTGGAAAGGCATTATAAAATGTGCCCTTATATATTCTGAAACAAGAATATTTAAAAAAATTATTTAGGGACAGCATTGGAGCACAACAGATTAAATCACTGCATCTGACACCAACATCCCATATCAGGGTGCTGGTTCAAGTCACAGCTGCTCTGCTTCCAATCAAGCTCCCTGATAATGCACCTGGGAAAGTAGTAGAAGATGACCCAAGTACCTTAATCTCTGCCATCCACTTGGGAGACCAGGATGCAGTTCCTGATTCCTGGCTTTAGCCTGGCCCTGACTGGCTGTTGCAATCATTTGGGGAGTGAACCTGTAGAAAGAAGATCTCTATCTATGTCTCTCCTTCTCTCTGTCACATTGTCTTTCAGATAGATAGATAGATCTCTCAAAAAGAGATTTAACCTCACATTGACATTGCCAGTAGAAATATGCTATTTATTAAAATGGATACCCTTTCCTAGTATAATAGTAATTGAAATAACTCAGACAATAGAGACTCTTAAGGACCGAGTACACCCTTTGCTTCTGGCAGCAGAGATTGTCCTTGACACTTCCAGTCAACAGAGCAAAGGTGGAAGAAATATGTACAATGTGGAGGAGCCCTCACCACAAGGTCATGTCATCATTCTTGAGCCAAACCAGTAGCCCATCAGAGACATGACAGGCCCGGAATGACCAGCTCCATGAATGTCAGATTATAGCAGAAGTATGTGTAACTAACCCATCTCCCAACTTCCTTTGCTTGGCATGGGAAAAGACAATGGAAATAGAAGAGATTGGTCAATTCCTTAAGAACCTGCTTTATTTTTGTCTTTCTAGGCCACTAGTATAGCCACTAGTGCCTCCTTGCTGAACATTTGTTGAGCTACACTGACCCCTCAGCTGGGAAGGGGAGTTAGGCTAAGCCACGATCATGCTATTGTGAGAAATACAAGAATGGTTCCCCAAAGATTAATCTTTCAGTACTCCTTCCCCAGTGTCTTTGTTGAAGAAAAAGCAGATTTTAAACGGGCAATCAAGATCATCCTTGTTTAGATTTATTCTTAGGGACAAAACTGGATCCATTATCCATAACATAAAGTGGGTGTCATTAGTCATTGTTTTTCTGAATCTGAGGGCCAAGTCAGGGCAGAATAACAACATAAAAATCTTAGTCTCATATGTCGTATCTCTGACCTACGCCAATGTCATATCTCTGACACGCAATCTCTGTGTGATCTTGAGCTAATTACTTAATCTTTCTGATTTAGTTTTCTCACCTCTAACTGGGGATAATGCTAATTGTCTTGAAGGAATTTCATAAGAATTTGAGGGAAAGTCTAATGCATAGTAACTGCTTAACAAATGGTGGCTTAATATTAAACTCTTTCACTGTTTCTGAGGCTGTGCTGAAACATATTGTCTGTCTTGGAAAGAATATAATTGGCAAATGTTAATTATATTGATTTCCATATATTGAATGAGTCTGGGAGATCATCAAAAAATTTAAACTATGTATTCACATCATTGAAAATAATTTAGAAGATGAGCTCATTCAACCAGATAAAACTTGCTGACAAAAAGAAATCAATATGGTCCATTTTAATGACATCACTTTATGATCTGTTGCCAAGTGTTCTTCACAGTAATCCATTAAAGCAATAGTTCTGGTAGGTTAGGAAGCATATCTTTAAACCTATTTAAATAGGTTTTTCAGATGGTGTAATAGTTAGAGGTTGGGGAAAGAATGTGACTTTTCTGATTAAAAAAAAATCCTAAAATTGGCTCTGTAAACAGATGAAGCCAATAATGTATTAACAGTACCAACTGAGAGAAAGTATGGTTAACTGAGGTTACTAAAAACAAAAAGCAATTCAAATCAATTGGCAAACTACAAAAAGAGTTAAAGATTTTAAAAGCTATTATTAAAATTGCTATATTGGTCTATTATGCTATGTTATATGTGTGTACATATTGTATGTCCACATGGGGAAATTTTATTAAGAGTTTTATTTTAAATGGCTTATAGATAAGATTGTCCATAAATTTAAGCTGCTAAAATCAATCAAAGATACATTTTAATTTGTGGGACCTGAATCTGTGTATCATATGTTTTAAACTTGTTGGTAGAAAGAAACTAAAAACATTTTAGATGGTTGTGCTTAAGTTTACTGGCTAAACAAACTACACCATGTTAGATATTTAAGAGGTGTTTTCAAATACATGATTCTTAAAATTTATAGAAGGCATTGGACCTTCTGGTAAATGTTTTCATAAGTTGTTATCTAATGGTTGAAACTGTTTGCTAAGTATTCATGTGATATTGCTATTGTCAGCAAGCGATCTAGGAATTGCTCCCTCATTTCTCTATTCTAAGCCCAACTTGTTCTTTCATTTCTCTATTCTCTTCAAGGTAGGAAACTAATTCTATTATGAAGGAATCTGTAGGACGCACAATTTAATCTTTAGACCTTATAAAAGAGATGGCTAACATTTTTCTGTAATAGCATAGCCAACATAATAGCTTAAATAATCATCTCATAGCTAGATTCAGTTCGCCATCAGCGAAGTATACAGTAAGTAGAAAAAACCTCCCTTTCAGACCAAAGGGAAAGAAAGTTTTAAAGTGAGAATATAATTTTCCTCATGGGCATTGTCTACCTTAGAAAAACTACTACAGAACATGCCTGTGACTATAGACTTGTAGTTCAGGCCACCGAAGATTAGAGATGGGACTTGGGCACTCCCTTGACTTGCATCCTCTGGTCTGCTTTAACACAAACCAGGAGGAAAAGAAAGCTAGGCATCAGAAGCAATGGGTGGCAGGCCTATTAATGGCTGATCTGTAGAGTGATCTGCCCTCAAGGAGACCCAACAGGCCAGTCCACTGCAGTGGCTTTCAATGTGGTAAGCCTGGGCTTCAGCAGAAGTCAACTTGTGAAGAGCCCTGGCAGCTCTGCCAAGAGTTGGGTCACTGGAAATGGACCTGCCCTGGAGTCGAAGGATGCCCAGGTCAGAGCCACAGATCTTATTGGCTCTAAGCTGAAAAGCCCTTCACTCAGCCCAACTTCCAAAGTGACCACTGTAGCTGAGGGGATGGTCAAGTAGGGTCAGCAACATTGCAGGCAGAACTGTAAATTTCTTGTTAGAGATGCCCCCTGCCTTTACCTGGCCAGCTCTCCTCCCAGGCCAGCCAAGTAATGAAAGTCAACAGAGTGCCTTCCCCTAGGAGGTTCACACCTCCCTTAGGATATACCCCATGTGAAGAGATAGATAGGTCTGGGCCTCTTATCTTACAAGGCCTAAAGCCCACCAGATTATTATCAAGCCCCTTCTATCAGGTTCTATTTGCCTCTCAATCAGAAAACTTAATTGTAGCTTAGACAGCACCTTTCTTAGCTCCTCTAATAATGACTCTGTCCTTTGTTCTAGACCCTGTCTAGTGCACTTGGGCCTCATTCCTTTGTAATCATAACCTCTACTCTACCACCAATGGCTCTACTCCCAACCTGTGTGTACTGATGGTCCTCTTCCCCACTTAATGCTGTATAATTGTTCAGACCTGGTAAATGCCACTCTTAGGATCATTGATTACTATCCTCTCCCTGTCTTTTATGACCTTGTCTAAATATGATCAGAGTCGGCAAACTTGGAAGGCTTCCATAGCCTTGGCAACTCTTGACGACAGCCTAGGATGGTTACTGGCGCCATAAACTAGAGTGTCAATTTGTTGGGTCAACAACAGGAGCCACTGTGCACTTGCTCCTCATGTGGGATCTCTGTCCTTAATGTACTGTACATTTTGATTTAATGCTATAACTAGTACTCAAACAGTATGTTTCACTTTGTGTTTCTATGTGGGTGCAAACTGTTGAAATCTTTATACTAAATTGATCTTCTGTATATAAAGAGAATTGAAAATGAATCTTGATGTGAATAGAAGGGGAGAGGGAGTGGGAGATGGGAGGGTTGCGGGAGGGAGGGAAGTTATGGGAGGGGGAAGCCATTGTAATCCATAAGCTGTACACTGGAAATTTATATTCATTAAATAAAAGTTAAAAAAAATAAAAAAACAAAACAAAACAAAAAAAAATCATAAAATCAAGATACATGGGGAAGGATCCCATAAGGCTTGGGCCTTTTCCTGGCTCAGCATGAGTGCATCAGGGGCATTGCCATTTTGCCAACTGAGAGAGGGTAGATGTCTCTTCCAACCACCCATACATTCAGTCCTTAAAATGTTTCAAAGTGTTCTTCATAACATTCTATTTCAGGTGCTAAGTTGCAAATATTTCAATTTTAATGGAAAGAGGATTGCTTTTCATTATGTTTGGTTTTCACTGTTAAGTGAACTAAAGGAACAGGAAAGACTAATGGAAACTGCAGGCATACTCCAAAGAATATTAAAGAAATTATCATGTTTACTTGTACAGTTAAAAATCCTTTGACTTTTAGGAAGAAAGCCATGGCTTCAAAGCTGTTGAAACACTGAAGTGACCAGGCCATTTTCTTTTTAGGGGCCCCTTCTCATCTGCCCTTCTGTCAATAGCTAGACACTCAGAATTCTCCAGAAACTTCAGAGCTCCCTTCTACTTGTCACCAGATAAAGATGGGAGCATAATTATTTCATAGTTTATCATATGATCTCCATTTCTAGCATTGTATACTTTTGTTATATTAAAAATATTGGCAAGAGGCCAATTACCTTTGTCAGGATCTTGCCAACAATTAGATGTCAAATACTTACGCCTGCATGCCCCTCATCTCCTATTCCCCCCACCAACCCAGGGTATTTCCAATCCACAGTGTTTGAGGATTAATCTGTGGGACTCTCCAGATCAGTTAGGACTAGAAATGGTTTTCCCTGAAATGTGCAACTTTGCCTGTTTTTGACAAAATAAGACCAGTCTAAACTGGCTCTCTGATTACAAGATCATTTCATGTGATTTTCATTCATTTAATTTAAATATTTGAATAGCAGAGTGAAATGGAGAGAGAGAGAGAGAGAGAGAAAGAGAGAGAGAAATCTTTCTTACACTGGCTCACTACCCAAGTACTCACAACAGACAGGACTAGGGCAGGCCAAAGTCAGGACCTGCAACTCCACTTGAATCTCTCACATGGGTGGAAAGGACCTAAATACTTGGTCCATCATCTGCTTCCCTCCATAATTCATATTAGCAAAAAGCTGAATCAAAAGGGGCTGGTGTTGTGGCACTGCCGGTTAATTTGACTCCTGCAACACCAGCATCATATATGAGTGCTAATTCATGTCCCAGTTGCTCCAATTCCAATACAGCTTCCTGCTAAAGCATCTATAGAAGCAGTTGAATATGGTCTAAATATTTGGCTCCCTGCCATCCATGTGGGAGACTTAGAAGAAGTTCCAGCCTCCTAGCTTTGACCCGGCCCCCCGCCCTGGCTATTGCTGCCATTTGGGGAGTGAATTGGCAGGTGAAAGTTCTCTCTCTGTTTCTTCCTCTCTCTGTGTTACTCTGCTTTTCAAATAATTAAATAAATCTTTTTTAAAAAGCAGAGTAGGCAGGACTTGAGCTAGATAATTTAATATGGGCTGCAGTTGTACCAAGCAGCAGCTTAACCCTCTGTGCCACAATCCCTTTCCTATGCTTTATATCTTTTATATCACTTGGCTCAGTCTGCTTTGCAGCTTGGTCATTTACTCTTGTCTCAATGCTTCACAAACTTTGGGTTACCTAGGGGAAATGGCAAGATGCAATGGCTTAGAAACAACCTGAGTCCCCCAGCATAACTCCCAGAGCAGTTACTAAACAAGTGTAGGATTTGATTGAAAATCATGTTGGTGATTCTAGTGGGTCTGTGTTTCTCACCATCAATTTCCACCTTCCTAGCATTCTGGTGGAACAGGCTACTACTTATCCCAGAATGGAGGATGTGCTGCGAATCAGTTCTCAGCAGTGAGTCCTTCGAGGGATTCAATCGACAGCTGAGAGCATCCTCAACCAAAGCTGCTGCCATGTTGGCAAGCCACAAAGACCTGGCACTCTTGCCCTGTGTGGCACAGCTCTATAGGATCATGTCTCCAGAGCTCCCCGGAGGCCTCAGGAATGTTTCATTGCAGAGGTGACTGCACCACAGCTCGACCCCTTTGCCTGGTCCTGCTTCCTTCCTTTTCACCAGTGTTCATCCCTGGAGCACCCCCTAATAAACTTCCCTCACACATCCTGTTCAGTCTTCTTCCCTGGAATCCATCCATAACAAATGTGTCAAACATGAAAATTTTGTATGGCTTTTATTTTGCCACTTACCTCTCACTATACTCACGAGAATAGCAACTACAGAGGAGGTGGACTGAAGTTTCTACAGTGATGTTTAGCTTGGTGTCCCATGATATTTTATTTAATAGCCAAAATATGCTGTCTCTCCTCATTTTTCTGGAAATAAACACAACAGATGGTTGGGGAAAGAAACCCAACTACACTTCTACTTCTCCTGGGGCTTGTTTAACTTATTTTTTTCAAAACAAATAGTCATTCTATGTTTGCTTGCCAACAGAAAATGCCCAAACTCATATCCCTTTTCCTATTTTCAGATGACATAAATGTCTAAAAGGTTGAGATCATTTTCTAGGTTCTTCAAAAAGCCTGTTTCAAAGAAAATCCCCAAATCATAAATTATGTATGAAAAGATATAGACATAAAATGCTGCTGAGGAAAGAAACTAAGTTAATAAAAAAATTCATTTTATGTTTTCTCTGAGATAAAAGGAATGACCCCATTTTGGGAGAAAGCAGCTGAAAATCTACATGTGAAGTTATAGCATCAGAAAGGAACACTCTTGGTAAGCATAATTCCAAATGGTATTGTAAAGCTAGTCCAAAAAAATCCAGTCATTCTGAATGTTTGATTTGTAAGATGTCAAACTCATGTTAAAGACGGTTATTTTGGGAATCCATTAGAATTCTTTAGGGAAAAATGTAGCTGACTGAAATTACATTCAAAACTTGCAACAAGGCTACAGTAGAGATTAATAAAAGGAAGGAAATGGTTTAGAGATAAAATATTATATATAGAAAAATATGTTATGGCAATATTTCTTATTAGAGAAACTTTCCTGATAATCAACAAAGTAACTAAAAGTGGTTTATAATATGAGCTTCAATTTGTGTTTTAATTTTAAAAGCTATATCAAATCCATTTATGGGAAAAGGTGCTCTTGAGGCAAGTGGGGTCATGCAGTAGGTTAAGCCATTGTCTTGGATCCCCACATACTAGATCTGAGTGCCAGTTCGTGTCCTGGCTGCTCTGCTTCCATTCTATCTTCCTACTAATGCATCGTGGGGTACAGAAGATGGTGGGTCAAGTAATTGCACCCTTGCCAACCATGTGAGAGACTTGGATTGAGTTCCAGGTTCCTGGCTTTGCCCTGGCACAGCCCTGGCTGTTGTGGCCATTTGGGGACTGAAAATCTCTCTCTCTCTCTCTCTCTCTCTCTCTCTCTCTCTCTCTCTCTCTCTGTGTGTGTTTGTGTGTACATGCATGTATGTGTGTCTCCCTCTCTAACTCTCTTTCAAATAAATAAATAAATCTTTAAAAAAATCCATAAAGCAGTCTCATAGAATGACAATCACTTTAAGTAGCATTGTGACCTCAGAATCAACCCTTAAAGCATTCCTGCTTTACTGAAAAGTCCAAGGGAGTATTCCAGGCATGGAAGCCAAGGTATTGTGGCAAAAAATGATCTACATGAAAGGCCTCTGTGAGCAAGACTCCAGCAAAAAGAAGCAGCCACCAAAGAAGGGTATACTTTCCTCTGAAGGGTGGAAAGAGCTTCCACTTTGCCTATGGCCTTGTCAAAATATTGAAGGAGTTTGTGGATCCAAAAGGCTTCCATAGCCTAGGTAGCTCTTGTCAAGAGCATTGGGTGACATCATACATAAGAGTGTTAATTGTTAAATAAACAACAGGAGTCACTGTGCACTAACATCCCATGCAGGACCTCTGTTCTCAGAGTTGTATCATGAAACTTAATAGTAAAACTTGTTCTCAAAGAATTATATTGTTCTAGTGTATTAAGTGGAGGATATTCTTGTGTCTGTCACAAAAATTATAGTTATGTCTAAGTGCTCACAAAATATGTACCATTCATGGGTTCCTCTTTAAAGATAATTAGGTTTCCACAAAAAATATAAGCAAAATTACCATCAAGATGCAACAACTTTGAACAGCCTTTGTCTAAACTGTTGAGGAACAGATTTTGTTCTTTTTTATGTTTGTTTTGTTTTGTTTTTCTTTCTCTTTCTTTTTCTTTGTCTCCCTCAAACAAAGTGCTAGACTCTTTACTTAGAATAGAGTTAATCATCTGTGTATAAAATTAAATGGAAATAGACTTTAGTAATAAACAAGACTGGGAACAGGAGAGGGAAGAAATTGGGAGGGTGTGGGGGGAAAGTGGGTACAGTGGGAAGAATCACTATGTTCACTATGTTCCTAAAGTAGTATTTATGAAATGTATGCAAAAAAGTCAAAAATATTTTAAAATGTGAAATTTTAAAATATATTAAAAGAATATAAACCATGAATATTCAGCATAATAGTCTATGCTTTTGCTTTTATTCCAACTCTAATATTTTCCATTTTATTTTGCTAACTTCTGTTTAGTAAATACCTTTATCCCATCCATCCTTATTTAGCGTACTGGGCCCAAAGACACCAAGACTCAGCTACCCAATCTCCCCAATCTCACTCTGGATTTTCAATTCAGTCTCTATGTATCACCCAACATAATATTTTCAACTTTTAAAACACATTATGTTGCTTCCCTTTTAAAATATTTTAGTTACTGCAGGTTGCAATGAGAGTAGGATAAAGGTTCCTATCATGTTAAGAGATTGTATAACCTACCTCCCTCTCTGGCTTTCCAGTCTCCTTGCATCTTATTTCTTTACTAACTCACCATTTTCCAACAGCATTGGCTCATTTGATGGTTCCTAAAAGTGCTAAACTCATTTAGGACTTAGAAATGTTGCCTTTTTTTACTTTGAAAGTTTTCACCCTAGCCTCTCAACTAGCAAATTCTTTTTTTAAGATATATTCATTTTTTTTTAAAGTCAGAGTTACAGAGAGAGAGAGAGACAGATGGCCCCAACAGCCAGCACTGGGCCAGGCCATAGCTAGGAGCAAGGAGTTTCATTCAGGTATTCTATATGGTTTCAGAGGCCCAAACATTTGGGCCATCTTCCACTGCTTTTCCTAGGCCATGAGCATGGAGCTGTATGGCAAGTAGAGCAGCCAGACACATACTGGTGTCCATATGGGATGCCAGCATCCCAGGAGAGGCTTTACCTGCTTTGCCACCATGGCAAGTCCCCAAGATCTTTGTAATTCTGCAGATCTCAGCTCAGCCATCTCTGCCTTTGACAATGTCTCCAAATACCAGCCCCCCATAATTCTCTGTAACATAAAATGATTTGCTTCCTCCAGAGCAATAGACAAATAAATAAATGAAATAATTACAGATGATACAATTAGAACTGCTAAAACAAAGCTTTATGAGTCATATTAAGCAAACATGTATTTGTGGAATGCAAAGGTAAATATACATTATGCTTGTGACTAAATGAAATAGGTGCGTTTAAATCTACCTGCATTCTCATTTGTGTTTTCCTATACTCTTCTTCCTTTCCACCCTCTGATCTGTGATAACTAAAATTATTCCCTGGTGATTTATTCCCAGTTGCAAGATTTAATCCAGCAGTGTTCTAATCCTCAGCTTTCTGAATCTCTCTGTTGCTTTTCTGGGTATTGACTACTCCTTTCTCCTTGAGGGCATAGACTTGAGACATACTGCTCGAATTCAACTTTAGTTCTGAAATTTTATAGCCATGTGATGTTGAGAAGTTTGCTTATGGATTCTGTGCCTCAGTTCCCACAGCTGTAAAGTGTGGCAAGCTTATTATGAAAATTCAGAGTACAAATGTGGGAAGGACTTGAAGAGAATCAGACATGTAACAAGTGTTCCCTAGGCCTGCAGGTCACTGCCCTACCAGGCTCCATTGACCCTCATTCTCTTGACCCGTTCTCCTTAGCCTCCATCTCCTGCTCTGCAGCTCCCATCGACATGCTGATGTGTATACCTCCTCTTCTCTCCTAAGTACTCTCTTTGCATAACTCAATCAACTCTCATAATTTTAGCCACTGCTTCTTGGCACCTGACTGTTCCAGACAACCTAAATGTTAACCCTCCTAAATTTAAGTTTTCTTCATCACTATTCTGCTGTCTCAGCAACGAAAACCACTGAGAAACTTGGGTTCTTCACTTGATTCAGCTTCACTCTTGCTCCATATCTAGCCCATCAGTATTTCTTGCCAATGTTATAACCTAAGAGTTTCAAGTCTCCCATCTGTATCTGTCATCAGTAACCTACCATCTATAGGAATGGCAACCTCATACCCCTTTTTCACAATCCATCTTCTACAATGCTTCTGAAGTGATCCCCCAAGACCACAGAGCTTATGTTCCCCTTTTCTGATTGTCAGTCTTCAGTCTTCTGTCACTAAGCTATCAAGCTCAAGATCTTTATGTCATGTTCAAGGCCCTCCATGATCTCTCCATACAGATCTCTCTAATTCCATCTCCTTATGTCAATTTTCCTATAGTCTAGACATATCACGCCAGTGCCAATTTCTCTGAGCTATGCTTGAAATGACCTCCCTGATCTCTTCCCGTCCACCTATCCATTGCTGGCTAAATTCCATTCGTGCATCCACAGTCAGCTCCCTTGGCCAGAAAGCTTTCACTAACCCCAGTCCTCACGGCTGAGCTCAGGTCTTACTGCCTTGATTCCTTCACTTCCACATGAGCATTCTCAATATTACTTGAGTCACAAACTACTTCTGAATTTCATTTTATTTTTCCCCTTTAGAAAATTTATGATGTGTGATAGAGAAATGATTTTTAGGGGCCGGCACTGTGGTGCAGCGTGTTAATGCCCTGGCCTGAGCGCCAGCATCCCATATGGGTGCCAGTTCGAGTCCTGGCTGCTCCACTTCCCATCCAACTCTCTGCTATGCCTTGGGATAGCAGTAGAAGATGGCCCAAGTCCTTGGGCCCCTGCACCCATATGGGAGACCCAGAAGAAGTTCCTGGCTCTTGGCTTCAGATCGGCACAGTTCCAGCAGTTGCGGCCAATTGGGGAGTGAACCAGCGAATGGAAGACCTTTCTCTCTCTCTCTCTCTCTGCCTCACCTCTCTCTGTGTAACTCTGACTTTCAAGAAAAATAAATAAATCTTTAAGAAAAAGATTTTTAGCTAAAAGTTTTTTTTTAAATCAGAATGATATGAAAGATTTAGCTGCCAATTTCATTTAATAAGATATTTAATGTATATGATATAGCATGAAATGTTGACTTTTTTTCCTTTTAATGAATTATCAGTTATTTTCATTTAAGTTAAACAAAAATCATAGTTAGTCATCAACTATCTAAAAATATAGTATTGTGTTTGGTTTGGGAACAAAGTATATATGATAGGCAGACTTAAGTGTTAACTACATTCAAGCCCTCAATCTCAGACACTCTTATTTTGTGCTAAAAATAACCACTGTGATTTGTTACTAAATGATGAGCTAAAGGAGACTTTCTCAGGATATCCTTTGCAAATATTCTCTTCTAATATGACACTGTGGATATGAATAACCTTACTTTGAAATAGGTGAAATGTCCACTTCTGCACACGTTTAACTACCTAAATAATTACTAGAGCATCTTAAAGTGCTGCAGAAAAAGTTTGAGTGGCAGGCATTTAGTGTAATGGTGAAGACACCACTTGGATCACCCACATCTCAAATCAGAGAGTCTAGGTTCAAATTCCAGCTTCCTGCTAATGTGCATAATGGGAGGCAGCAGGTGATGGTTCAAGAACTTGCATCCTTGACACTCACATGCAAAACCTGGATTTAATTTTAGGCTCCTGGTTTTGGTCTCTTCTAGCTCCAGAATGAGACACTGTGAATGGGAGATCTGTCTCTGCCAAGATGTCTCTCTCTTTGTCTCTCTGCCTTTTTAATGAATAAAAATAAATAAATAAAAACATTTTTAAAGTTTGTTAATGCAGACTTAAAAATCTGTTAAAGATAATCGTGAATTACATTTGCAAGCCTCCTTCTATATTTCCCTCTCTTGCTAACTTGTTATGTCATTACCAATATGTGATAAAAAGGCATTTGGAAGAAAAATCCTCAAATTTCCTAAACTCCATAGTTTCCCATTACTTCAACTCCAGGCTACATATATAATGGGAAATTGTTTCCATGGTCAGCTGCAATATATTAGAATGATAACATAGAAACTGGCTTATAATTGATGCAAAAACATAGTTATCTGTGGTAGACAGAAAAATGACTCCCTCTAAATATGTCAATGTTCAAATAGTTGGAACCTATGATTTAGCAAAAAGAGTTTTACAGTCACGATTGAATTAATGGTCTGGATGTGGGATGATGATCCTGGATTTTGTGGGCAAGATAATCATAGGAGTCCTGAGAGCAGTTAGGCAGAGTCGAAGAAAGGGATGTGATGAGGGAAGAAAGGTAGGGGCCTTGAGCCAAAGAATGAAGCTCCCTCTAATAGCTGGGAGAGGCAAAGAAGCAGATTCCTGTGAGGAGCCCCCAGGGGGCACACAGCCCTGCAGCCCTAATGTTCAAACTCCTGACTTGTGCAACTGCTAGGGAATGTATTGAGGGTGTTTAAGCCACTACGTTTGTGATCATTTGTGACACCTGCAGCAGAAAGTAGTGCAATAAACACAATTAAAGTTCACCTTTGTAAATTTTGAAAGGGTTTTACCAAAGATATGAGGGATTTTTCAATCCAGGAGACATGGAGTACATAAGTGGTATGAATGGTGCCTCACAGAGAATGAGCTAGCGAATGCCTGCTTCAGACCAAAGGGACACAGACCTTCTGTTGTCCCTCAACATCTTTACCAAAGGCTTCCGTCCTCGAATTCCATGAGAGACTCTCCCACCTGCCTCATCACCTGCCATTGAGTCCTCAGGTTTCCTGCCTTGGCTCATCTTATATGAGAGAGCTTCCATTTCCCTTGTCTCAAATAAAAAATGTTAAAGCTGACTTTCTCTCCCGGTTCCACTCGTCTCTCAGTAAGTGGAGATGTGTTTATTTGTGAGGGAAGCAGGATGGCTGGTTAGTTTGAAAAATGTCCCCTAGACAAAATCTTCCTTTAGCTCTTTTTCTTCACCCAAAAGAATTTTTGGAGCAAAACTAGATATTACAAAGAAAACTATCCAAAAGCTTAACTAAGGATGTTGAAATTCAAGAAGCCTAATTTGTCTCTAACTAGCTATCTTTTATAGACTAGGCTAATGTAAGTGACTAGTCCTCCTATCATAAGCAATTATAAAACTGTACCAATATTTGAGGCAATTTCCTGACTTGAATGCAGCAAAAAGGAGTCTGTGCAGGATGTAACGGCCCAAATGAGATGTGGAGGCAGAGACCAGGGCTCAGGATGGCTGTCATTTCTGGCTGTTAAGGCCATTTGGAGAGTGAACCAGTAGATGGAAGCTCTCTTTCTCTGTCTCTCCTTCTTTCTCTCTATATCTCTATCTTTCAAGTGAATACATAATTTTTTTTAAAAGTTGTGGATAATTTCTTGTAAAAATAATGGAAGCAAGAAAACAATAGAATAACAACTGTACTGTTTTGAAAGGAAAAAGTATACCTAGAGGAATATGTGAGAAGAATTTCATTGTTATAAAGTTGATCTTATGATGTGAAAATGAAAAGTATGAAGAGGGAAGTAGGAATTATAAACCAGATATGTAGTATAAATAAGATGTTGCTTCTAGAATTTGATAAGCTACTGGTAACTGTTTTCATTCCCACAGGAACTATTAACATCAAACAAAATAATATAGATAACAACTTATTAAGCATTATTTAATTAACCCTGAAAATTCAGGAAAATGGAAGAAGAAAAAGTGAGTAAGAATCAAATATAAAGGTGATATATTTAAACTCAACCATATCAGCAATAGCTTTAAATGCCAATTAGGGCTGCCATATGGGCACCGGTTCAAGATCCGGCTGTTCCATTTCCAATCCAACTCTCTGCTATGGCTTGAGAAAGCAATAGAAGATGACCCAAATCCTTTTGCACCTGCATCCCTGTAGGATTCCCGAAAGAAACTCCTAACTGCTGGCTCCTGCCTTCAGATCAGCACAGCTCCAGCATTTACAGCCAATTGGGGAGTGAACCATCGGATGGAAGACCTCTTTCTCTCTCTCTCTCTCTCTCTCTCTCTTTCTCTCTCTCTCTCCCTCCCCCTCTCTGCCTCTCCTCTCTCTGTGTAGCTCTGAGTTTCAAATAAATAAATATTTTTTTAAAATGCCAATTAGACAGTAGAACTTTTTAAAGTTGCTGAAATAAAATAAGGCCCAATCCTGTGTTCTCTCTAAGAACACATGAAATATACAGCCACAAGCAGATAAAAGTTAAAGTTACATACAAGCCTAAGCTAAGAATAGGAGCCATGACTATTAGTATCAGACAAATGAATCTTGAAAGAAAATGCTACCAAGAATAAAAGGAAATTTTAAAATAATAAAATGTCATTCATCAGGAAGATATAATATTACATTCATGTGCAACTTATAACAAATATTCAAAATTCACAAAACAAAATGACAAAGTAGTGGAAGAAACAGACAAGTCTATAGTCAGAATTCAATATTTTAAAAGTTCTCTCTCAATAATTTGTAGAACATTTAGACAAAAGCAAATAGCAAGAGAAAATGAATAATAATATCAGGGTGACCTAGTTGGTATTTATAAAACAAAGCATCTGACAACTGCACACAAGACCCATTTTTTACAAGTATGAAACCTGGAAAGTACCAAGTTCTTTAAGTTTATATATCCATTCAATGGAATCCTAGAAAACAATTCAACACAGTCACTTATACATACAACACAGGAAAGACTCAAAACCATTATTCTGAATGAAAGAAATCAGACATAAAGGAACACATACTGAGTGATTCATTTTCAATGAAATTTAGGGACATTAATCTTCAGTGATAAAAACCAGATCTGTGATTTTCTAAGGCAAGGGTAGGGTTCATAGACACCACATTGGCAGGAAGAAGTCTTTGGGGTGATGGAAACATTCTATGTCTTGATTTGGGGCATTTAACAAAGTATCATGTATTTGTTAAAATTTTGGTTCCAACATATCTTAAAACTAATGTTTTATTGTATATAAGTCATACTATAATATCAAAATATAGCCAACAATGAATAAACGTAGTTCAAGATTATATAGTGATCAATACTTAGCCTGTGGTTGAAAAATCAAGTAAGAGTCAAGCATTCATTCTAGCAAGTAAGATACCAATTAAGATCTCCTATATCCCATATCAGAGTGCCTGGGTTTGATTGCCAACTCTGCTTCTGACTTCAGTTTCCTTCCAATTCAGACTCTGGGTGGCAAAAGTGATGGCTTAAATATTTGGGTTTCTGCCTTCCTGTCATTTACTTGGGAGACTGGAATTGAGTTCTGAGTTCTTCCTATCTCTCTCTCTCTCCCACAATAAATAAATAAATAAATAAGTCTGAATAGTTGAATCATGAGCACTTTGCACACCTTCTTCAAATCTGCCTTCAAAGCTTACTACATCCTCTGAGACACCATCAAATGGCACTCGAAAGCAACAATGATCTGGTTAATGTATAATTGAGTTTTAACATCAGGACTGTCATAATAATTCAAGCCCCATGAATATTTCATGAACTCCTAGGAAGCAGTGAACTACCCTTTGAGAAATTCTGCTTTGTATTTCTCCTATTACCTAGATCCTGTTGGATTATAACATTTTAAAAAGATGCTACTTTACCCTGGTGTATTATGAAAGTAGTGATATGAGCTACTGTAGCTCATCGATCTTGGGATTTTAGGTGTTGTATAGTATCTAATGTAAAAATAAATGTTCAAAAATATTTTGTTGAATAAATCCATCCATCCATGGAAATATAATCTGGAAATTATTCTGGTCAAATTATTATCTTAGCTGTGATTTTTTTTTCTTCAAATACTTTGGGATATTACAATGTGAATCCTTATTAAACTAACTTCAAAATGAAAATATGGACATAAAATTATCAATTTTTATTAAGTTTTAAGAAAGAACAACAAAGTAGAAGTAGCTCGAAAGGAAATGAATATCTGATGGTTTTTAAGTATCAACCATCAGTGTGTTAGTAGGTGGCCACTGATGGAAAGTTATCTGTAAAAAGAAATCTCTCTTCTCATTTTATATGATTGAAAATTTCATAAAATTTATTATAGAAAAATGACATGTTATGTGGGAAGCTAGGGGGAAATACTTTTTCAACAATTACTAGTTTTTATTAACCACAGTTTTTTTTTCCATATAGCATATTTTGATTCCAAATATCATGACACTAATTAGGATCAATCCTCCTTTTTATGTTGCCACGTTTTATCGTTGAAGAAGTGTTATCTTCCCTTCATCCCACTTTTACAAACATGACATATGTTAAGTACAAGTATTTTTCAAACATAAATTTATCATTGTCAAAACGATACAAGGTATGTTCTCCCTCCTTCTCAAATTGTATATAGAATAAATTTCAAATAAATATGTCTTGAGAATAAAGTGACATATTTGGAACCATTTTCATTCCATCTCCATATTTATATGTTTATTGTGATTTATTTTTCTTAATACAAACTTTTAAAACTATATCTTAAAAGAAGTGTATACAGTTTAAATGGTCTTTTTTAGAAACTATTTAAAAGAGATTTTGAAAAGCTCTTTGCTGTTTGAGGATGTGATCAAAATGGAAATGGGATTTGCTTTCTTTTTGAATAGCAGAGGAGCAGTTAGTCTCCATAGTCAGCAGAAAGGAAGCATTCTTGCCACTGTTCTTCCCTACCTCCAATTCTGCCCTCAGCTCAACCCCAAAAGCCAAGTCCAAGAGCAACTGTCATCTGGACAGCCTTAGCGCTTTGGTTCACAAAGAGGTGAGGGGTAAATTTCGGTCCGATGATGACAGTTTACGCTCTCTCCCAAAGTGTAAAGGAGCCAAAAGCTTCCTTAAAAAATAATTTTAGTTGGTCATCCACCAGCTCAAATCTAACTTGACCTAAGTATGATATTAACTCACTCATTGCTTTTCTGTGATATTTATTCCTGTAGCTGTATCATCATGATTTCTGCCTGTTGAAGTCCTTCTCAGTCTTCAATGCCCAAGTCCATGAAAACATCCTGAAAATAATATTTAATAAACTTATTAAGTACCTGCAAAATTGCTTAGATTGTACATAATGTTCTCAAATATTAAAAATAAAGCATATGTCCATTTTTTTATATTTTATTAAATCTAAAGAGTACCTGCATCCATGTTCATTACACAAGGAAAACAAACTTTCTATTTGCAGCCAGAGACTTCTCTGTTGTCTAATAATCTAAAGATTAACATTGTAGTAAGATTCATGAACAGAGATGAGACATCGAGGCCGTTAACAGGGAGCGGTTTTTATGATGATGATGATGATGATGATGATGATGATGATGATGGCATAAGGCTCAATATGTGTCATATCCAAAAAGGCTGAGCCCTGATTGAGAAGGGGCATTTCCTTTTATATCCTTTTAGTTTCTTTGTCCCCCATATATGGTACACACATACATTTGATTGGATATTCTAATGTTACATGGCAGCTGTAGGAGTTGATATAATACTGCACATGCATACATAGTTACTGATAATGTTTGACTAGTTTTTCTTAATACACCAACATTTCTCCCACCTACATACTGAGCTGTGCACTATCTGGCAAGGGTTGATACCATCACTCTGTGCTAGCAAGCAGAAGCTGAAACAGCTACAAATAAACAAATAATGACCACATTCCATTCCCAGGATTTTTTTTCTTCTTATATTTTTATTTCAAGAAGGCCTCAATCACAACATAGCAAATCAATGAAAACCTTGCCAGACACCTTTAAGTGTGAATTGATCTCATGTACTCCTACGACTTTCAAATAGCTTAGAGAACTTCAAAAACTCCATTGCACAAGCATTGATTGAGTTCCTATTAAGTACAAAAGAAGATAATAAAAACTGAGAACACACACATGAGTAAGACATAAGCCTGATATTCAAATAGTTTACTGGAGAAAGAAACAATAAATATGCTGAAGGAGGTGAAGTAAGTAAAATAGAAATGGAGGAAGAAACACTAATCATGAACTAGGGAGGTGGGAAGCCATTCTAGGCAGGAAGAATGCTTAGTGCTATGATCAGATGTCCGTGTGCCTCCGGGTTCATATGTTGAAACTTAACCTTGGACACAATAGTAGTAGGGGGTAGAGCCTTCAGCCGGTGATCAGGCCATGAGAGCCGGCCCACATAAATGGGATCATTGTTCTTATGAAACAGCCTTAGAGAACCTATCTGTCCACCTGAACATAGGAGGACACATAAACAGCACAGTCTATAAGAAATGGACCCTCTGTATTTGGAGAAACAACTGATACCTTGATCTTGGACTTTCCAGCCTCCAGAACTCTCATCAGTAAGCCAGGGAGAACTGGAGCAGGGTGTTGAGAGAACAGTGATTTATACAGCATATAGCAATTGTGTATCTAAACATTTCCTTAGAGATCTTATTAAAACTATGAAATCTAGGTCTGCTTCTCTATGGAGTCTAATAAGTAGGGCTGGGATGGAGTCAGGGGCAAACACCTCAGGTGATTCTGAAATAGGTGACTTGTGGGGAAACCGGGGAGAAGGACTGACCCGAACACAGATAAGAGCCATGAATTACATCCAAGACTGAAAAAAATGGCTTTGAACGTCCTGTAGAGGAGAATTTAGTTAGGAATGAATGATGTTCTTGAGAAGAAAAATTGAGATAGAAATCTAATCTTGGCAATAGTGGAGATAATGAATTGCAGAGAGCCCAAAGGCTCATAGGAGTCAACTGCAGACTCCTCTGTAATGGGATGAAGACTGGAAGTAGGCAAGATCAGTAAAAATGGAGCAGAGGGGAGACGGATGGAACTAACTGGACTTTCAGCAAATATGTTTAGCATTGAGGGCCCATGAGCTACGGGCCTACAAGATATTTCTGCCTTGGTCAAGAGCTGGATCTGCTATAGAAAGACCACCACACCTCTCACATGGGTTCATTAGGTTATTCGCATTCCCCTTGGTTAAAGTTGCATCCAAATTCTATAACATGCTTTATTTCAACAGCTTCTTTTATCATTTGAATGTGTTAAAGTTGCTTACTGCCTGATTGAACTCTTAATTTCTTTCATAAGTTTCTCTACATGTGATTCTAAACACATATTATTATTATCTCATTCAAGACCAAATTCTTTCATGGATATTGATATCTGAGGCTGTAACTCTGGTGATGAGCAATTTTGAAAAAAAAAAAAACTGGTTCATTTCTGAAGGACAGAGAGCAAATATAGTTTAATCTTGTCCGATTGATGAAAATATTGGTGAACACAAGAAAGAAAATAGGTTAGTTATCTTTAGATCATTTTGATGTAATTTAATCAATTGGATCCCTCTCAATTATCCTGGTATTTCATGCTTAATTAAAAATTTTTAATTTTTACAGGAAAATTAGTGAACATCTGAATGAGTATATTAAAATCTAAATTACAGAATAAACTCATTGCATACTATTAAAAATAATAAATTAAAAAAGACACAGAGGCTCTAGAGAAATTTACTGAGTAAATTGGTCAAGGCATCAACAGAAAATTTCATTTTAAATTTAGCTTAGTTTTAGCTACTTCTCATGTCTGTGAACTTTAAAAATAGACAAGTCTGCCATTTAGAAAGTGAAATGCATCGCCAATTTTCAGCCATTTTCCATCTTTTAGATTATTCAAGAAAACAGCCAGCATTATTCTACTCTGTCATATCAATAGCATTGAAGTAGAAGTGGATTTATATTTATGGGATGATTTTATGCTTACTGTATCTCAAAGCACAATGCAAAGTAATAAATAAAGTAGAAATTATACTTAATTTAAACAAGAGTAATCTTGTTTCTGCCAGAAAGAGCAAAGAGTAAGAAATTTTTCCCTGAAGTGGTTTGAATTTTATGGAGTTCGAGTTGTCAGTTCTTAATACAATAAATTTATATTACTATAGGAAGCTGAGACTCTCAATACTACGTAAAATTTTGTTCACTCAAACTAATGTGTGTACCTGGTAACTTGTTTCAATTTGTATGACACATTGAGTCACATAAATTCAATATGTATTACTCTAACATATTTATTTCAGTCTATATATAAATATATGGTTCTCTCATCATGTATAAAAATATTTAATATCTGTTTCAATGAAATGAAGTAACTGTTGTTACCTAACTTACTTAACTCATTATTGCCTAAGGGCAGCTGATAAATTATTAAACTGTCAGCCTGGATGTATGAAGGAGGTAAAGATAACCTTTGAACAACAAATGGTAGCAAGGAGAACAGCTGGGACAGTCAAGTCAGAAAGTTAGGTTCATGAATTGGCAAAATCTTGCCTTTGCTAAAAATGGGAACAGTTCTTGAAATGCTCAATGTAGTTGTTACAGAAATGCAGATATATGCGTATTGATATTTGATTAACTTGAGTCTACCAGTTATTTCATCACCCAGAAATGGGTCCTCTGACACAGAGAATAACCCATATAGAACACTGTAGTTTACTAAATGATCTCTCCGGATGAGATGCCAATCCTGTGAGATTTTACCACAGGTCCTCGTGAGATGGGGAGTTGGAAACTCAACTTACAAGTGGTAGACTATGGACCCTCAGCTCCAAAATGGGAGACTCAGACTAGCACCGGGGCTTCTGAAACCTGTACTCTTTCCAAAAACCTTGTTTCTCTTAAATTCACTTTAACCATTTTGACTTAGCTGTGTATGCAAAGAATTGACTTCAAGGGGTAATACTTTACATAATGAAACAAATTAATGGCCTACAAACAGAGGTAGACAGAGGCCACGGATCTTGGATAAAGCAATATTGTAAAGCTTGAAAAGCCTTCAATAACAAGTGATTAAACAGTTTTTCCATGCACAATTTCAGTCACTCACATGATATGTCTTAACTTAACAAATTAGCTGCAGTGCAAAGCATCAATAAAGGGATGCATATCCTCAATGACTTAGAAAAATGACCTTATTAAAATTACCTTTGCATTTTTACTGAACATAGCCTGTGAATCAGCTTTTCTGGTCATTGGTACAGATGGAGTTGCCATCAATTCTTTATCTTCTGTGATACTTCCTGTTTTAAGAATCATTACAGGATTTTCCCAATGCGGATAGGAAAGATTCTTAGTTTAATTCTTTATAGGTTTCAAGATACAGTTAGTGTAAGTAGCTTGTTTGGATGGCAGCCTCACATTATGGGTGAATAGAAACCGAAAAAAAATTAATCAGCATCTCTTGGCCAAGAAATTCTCACTGATACTGTCAGAAAGAGTTAGCCACTTACAAGTTTGATTCCAGGGGTTCTCTTTCATTTATTTCTATCATCTACCTGGTGTTATTTTCATTCTGCTTTCAGCAAGTGTGAATTAGCAATGGATCTTCCACCTGTCTGATTACTTGGAGGTGTCAAATCTTATTTTATCATTCAGTCATGTGCTAGAAACCACTTCAACTGTGTTATACATTTGGCATTCTTGCTACTTACTTTCTCATTTTCTCATGAAATAGAGTAACACATATGAATATGACTTGATATGCACAGTTACCTTTGATAGCACTTTTTTCTTCTGTCTCATTCCTGGAATTGTCAGTAGTGAGATAGAAAACACAGTGCCATGCTTTATTAATACATGACAGAGATAATTTTTCCTAACTGAAAAATACTGTCTGACCAGCAGGTCAGAGAATGGCAATTAGTGTAGAAGTACAGGTCACAATGATGATAGAAAATCATTAACAATGGCATTTGATTTAACACTGTACTTTCTGAAATGTTTCTCACTATTGACTACTTTCCCTCAGGCAGACATAAAAAAGAAACCAACTAGCTTTAATTGCTTTAAAATTTTCCTATCTATTTCTGAGTGTAGGAATACCTTCTTTGAGCATGTTGGGAAATTTTTCCCAGATTTCTAAAAAGTAAATTGAATGAGTATAATTCCCAGAAAATTAGGCAAGCAGTTAAGTGTTGATTTACACACACAAACACACACACAAAAGCACACACATATAATTTATTGATTTATTTGAAAGTCAGATTTACAAAGTGGGGGAGAGAGACAAAGACAGAGGGAGAGAGATCTTCCATTTGCTGATTTTCCCAGGCACATTAGCAGGGACCTGTATCAGAAATGGAGAAGCTGGACTCAAATCAGTGCTCATATTGGATGCTGGCATCACAGGCAGTAGCTTAACCTGCTATTTTATTTCCATCTTCTAATATACAACCATTGATCATTTTAAAGCATGCTATTCCAATTTACTAGACTGAAATTTCTTGCTTCTGATCAGCTCAGCCCTCACACTACTGACCAGAGCATTAGATGTCTATTTAACTAGAATTTTATTTGCAAAACAAATTCCACTCTTGAGAAATTATTCTTAGCCAAAAATATGTTATTACAATTAAAATTTAGGATGATCTCAGCTTTCAATCATTTTTTTAAATAATGACCATATTGTTTCAACTGGAAGTTGTCGTTGCCAGCATTAGTAAAGAAGACTATTAAGAACTTCAGTTTTTCGCAGTTGACATTTTCAGACTGATTCTTCTCAGTTGTTGTACTTGCACAGCAACACCCAGATGTAAAAGCTAGATACATTCTCTTGCAAGTCTCAATATGAGGAATAGAAACCTTTCCTAGAAGCCCATCAGTAGATTTATACACACTTTTCTTTGGCCACTATTGAACAAGAATCAATTCTTGAGAGAGGAGAAGGCCCACCATGGTTGGCTTTGACCAATCATGAGTCTCAACCTGCCCCAAGAAATTGAGGAAAAATGTGATCAGTGGAGCAAGACAGATACCAGAGAAGAAAGAGGAGCAAACAGAGATATGGAGGTAACTAATTATTTCTGGTAAAGCTACAATATATTTGAATAATGTTTTTAAATGTCAGTTACCCAGAAGGGTCAACACATTTATGGTTTCTACTTGTTATTATTAGGTCTTTAAATAATGCTTCAAAATTTTAAAACTTATTATCACATGTATTATCTGACTTTATTTATTTTTTATTTTTCTATTTGTCAAATAGAGTTAGATAGGGAGAGAGAGAGACAGAGAGAAAGATCTTCCTTCTGTTGGTTCACCCCCCCCCCCCAAATGGCCACTGTGGCCGGAACTACGCCGATCAGAAGTCAGGAGTCAGGTCCTTCCTCCTGGTCTCCCATGCAGGTGCAGGGGCCCAAACACCTGGGCCATCCTCCACTGCCTTCCCAGGCCACAGCAGAGAGTTGGACTGGAAGAGGAGCAACCAGGACTAGAACCAGCGCCCATATGGGATGCCAGCGCCGCAGGCGGAGGATTAACCAAGTGAGCCACGACGCTGGCCCCATACATATTATCTGATTTAATTATCACATAACCAACATAAATCACAACTCATGCATCCAAAAATCTAGCACTGTATCTTATAATTTCCCTACCTGATGTGCCTTAACACATCAGTTTAACTAGTGGTAGAAAAATTAATCTTAGGACGTGAATGTTAAACTTGTTTCGTTTAGAGTTTTATTAGTTAATGTAGAATTTTCCTCTCCCCACCCCTCCTGGCATTTTATGTAAGTTTGTGGCAGGGGAGGGAAGAGATGGGAAGGTAACACAGTAGCAAGATAAGTGGGAAAAGTTGGAGTACAGCATTTGCCTATTAGCCATTAAGTATCCAGACCAAACTGTTAACTGAAATGAGTTTCCTCGGTTCAGAACTTTGGTGGTTATTATTCCTTCATCCACTCAAATACTAAAATATTTTTTATCCACTCTTGTATCCCCTCTTCTGCAGTGAGGTTGTTTCAGGACTGCTGATTATATCATCGTCAGTGGTCCTCCAAGGGCATCCTATATCTCACACCCTTTTGGGAAGACTTGGGAAACCCCAACCCAGGCTCATGCTATGGCCTATCGACTCCATTACCTGGTTACTATGTGACTGAAGGAACATTAGATTGTACATCTTCCACATTTGTGGAAGAAAGCAGGTGTGCAGATCTTCTACTGTCCAATATCCAAACTTATCTTCCGGTTCTAATACCTTCCTCTTCCACTGGCATGGTCAGTGTAAGAAGGAGGCCATCCCTTTTGAGAAAGCTACAGAGCTACAGATGCGACTTCAACACAATGCTCAAAATCCTTTCTGAATTTGGGTTTTCATGTTCAAAACATAGGCTTTATATACCATGTATTTCTTTTCTCAAACTATTTTCTCCACCATGGGTTTCAAAAACCTCATTTAAGTTAAAAGATTAAGGAAATTAGTACAGCAGCTGTCACTGTTGGTTGACTGGGAAGGAGGCTCCTGATTAGGAAATGCTGAAGGAAGAATTAGAGGCAAGTATATCAAATGATCATTCTGCCACTCTCAGAATCAGAAAGTATTGTTTGATTAATTAAAAAAAGAACCATCAACTAGAAGATAGAATTCTCTATTCTAAATCCTTTGTTCTAGATACTGTGATATCATGCCATTAGTTACTTAAAATATTTTGAAACCCTGAGAAGTATTCATAATATTTGCATCTCATTCCTGGTCTCAAAATGTCCAACTGAGACTTGTGCTTGAATCACTTACCCCTAGTGAGCAAAGCCCTTCAGCTGATGCATCCACCTTCAGTTTCTCTAGTCCAGTGGGTCAGAAGGGCTACTCAGGTTACACATGAGACACTCAAAGGAGGAATCAAGAAAGCATCAACTTACTGCAAGGATAAGGATTTGGGGCCAGCGCTGTGGCAGAGTGGGTAAAAGCTGCCACCTGCAGTGCCGGCATCTCATATGGGTGCCAGTTCAAGTCCCAGCTGCTCCACTTCCAATCCAGCTCTCTTCTGTAGCCTCAGAAAGCAGTAGAAGACGGCCTAAGTCCTTGGGCCCCTGCACCCATGTGGGAGACCTGGAGGAAGCTCCTGGCTCCTGGTTTCAGATTTGAGCAGCTCTGGCCATTATGGCCAGTTGGGGAGTGAACCAGTGGATGGAAGACCTCTCTCTCTCACTCTCTCTCCCTCTCTCTCTCTCTCTGCCTCTCCTTCTCTCTGTGTAACTCTGACTTTCAAATAAATAAATAAATCTTTAAAAAAGGATAAGAATATTTCCTGGGTTCTAGGCAGAAGTTCAGTACATTTTGTCAAGGATATAAATGAAAAGCCTTTTGCTTGGAAATCCCATCAGAGAAGCCTGGCATAGAGATCAATCAGTTTTCATCAGTGCCTCAACAACTTAGGGGACAGATGTGATGCAAAATATGAGAATGTGGAGGAATTGAATTTCTTCATACCCATTGACATGAGTTAGGCTTGGTCCCAGGCATGAGATTGAGTAGAACAAGTTGGAAAGAGATGATTTCCATATTATTGAGGGGAGAATGAATTTTTACCGTTGAAGATCTGACATGAAACAGAAAGCACATTGAAACAGGGTAGATGAGGGGAGGTAATGAGGGCATAATTTTTAAAAAGTGTGGTAGGGATAAAAGAAATAAACTGGAGACGGTGATGCACACCAAAACTAAAAGCAACAAAAAAGCAAGTATTATCATCAGGCCTGAAGGAGTAAAATAAAGAGCAGCTTTAGGAGACCAGGCCAGGTAAGCTATGGCTTTGGGTCATGGAATGGAGACATTGCTAACCTTTGGCCCAAGAGGGATGGAACTCAAGGAGCAGATGCTCTGATTTCTTTCTTTCCAAGCCATAATCTTCTGTTGGTGAATGCTTTTGGCCAGATTTGAAATCACAGAAGAGGAGAACCAAGTGGAAGTACTCCCCAAAAGGTGGTCTCCAGGAGCACATGAGGGGGTTATTGGAAAGATCTAGAGCAAGTTTCCAGTACAGGTGAAGTTCCTGGGAAAAAGGGTACATTTAATACTTAAATAGCAAGATATTATGTACTCAAGACTGATTTCATTTGCCTAGCTTAATTTTATTTTCATTATCTTCTAAGGGTATTAAAAGTTCTTTGTACCAAAGATCCTTTTCCCATTATTTCATGAACAACAGAATTCTGAATCTTGTTAATAGATTTGTGTGGATTATAGTAGACATTTTTTATAATAAATCAAGCTTTTGTTGTAGAAAGTCAATTACTAACAATAATTTCCTCACTGAGAGTTTCCAGAATTGATCTTCATTACTGTCTTTGAACGTGTTGATTTTTAAGTCAAAGTCAAGTAGATAAAATATCTTTTAAGATTATGAAACCAGTTGAAATTGTACTTTCCAATGTTCAGGCTCGAAGACTTAATCAGTTGTTTTACCTGACGTGAATCTTGGGACACATTAAATTTTTACCTGTACTTTCTCTTTCTATCAGAGGGCAATAGAAATTTAATGGAAGCCAGAGTGTGCAGAACTAGACACTGACCTCTCTTGGTGAAGAAAAAAGTCACTTCAAGGGCAACTGATCATCAGAAGGAATTTAAGTCTTCGAGTTATTATGAATTTGCAGTGAGGAAACATGACCATTCTATTTAGTCACTAAGTAGACTCAAGAATTACATGTGCCTTTGAGAATAAAGACCCTCCCAGATAGGTCAGGTCAAAGATTAAATAACAAAGTGGAAGTCGTCAGAAGAGGTAGACAATAAAACAATGGAAGACAATTTCTAGAAAATAAGTGCACTGCTATCAATGGAAGTATTCTACAATACTCTAACCAAAATTAGAACAAATGTGGGACATGGAGGTGTGGCTGAAGAATGGAGTGAAAGGCTGAGAATAGTATTTTCAGGAGCTGAGGCCTCCTTAAAGTGACAGTGCTCCAGTTAGTAGAATAAGAGAAGTAAACACATTCTCTGTGTGATCATAGGCAGGAGGCAAGAATGTGAGCAGCTTCAGGAGAAGATCCCTCAATAAGACTGGGGCTGTGGCCGGCGCCGTGGCTCAATAGGCTAATCCTCCACCTGCGGCGCTGGCACCCTGGGTTCTAGTCCCGGTCGGGGCGCTGGATTCTGTCCTGGTTGCCCCTCTTCCAGGCCAGCTCTCTGCTGTGGCCAGGGAGTGCAGTGGAGGATGGCCCAAGTGCTTGGGCCCTGCACCCCATGGGAGACCAGGAGAAGCACCTGGCTCCTGGCTTCGGATCAGTGCGGTGCGCCGGCCGCAGCGTGCCGGCCGTGGCGGCCATTGGAGGGTGAACCAATGGCAAAGGAAGACCTTTCTCTCTGTCTCTCTCTCTCACTGTCCACTCTGCCTGTCAAAAACAATTAAAAAAAAGACTGGGGCCGTTATAATGCTTACACCTGCTTTACTCACTTCATCAAAAGAAACACAAATGTTGAGGTTTTCATCTGCAAGATAGCATAATTCAGTCTGCTAAATTTTTGTGCTTGTATAAGGAGGAAGGGTTGAAAATGGCTTCTTGTAAATTCCCCATATAATTTCTAGGAGTTCAGTAATATTGCTTCATTTAATAGGGTTTACTTGGACCTAACTGAAGAGTGATTGGAGAAAATGATATTTATTGTCACCAGCTATACCCCAGGAATGCACAGTGAGTAAAGTAATGAGAAATTTGAACAATGACTTTGGCAAGTGATACGTAGAAGGCACAACAGTGTCATTGAGAGAGATGTGCTCTCTTGTATTGACAGAGAAAACCTGAAAAGACTCCAGTTAGATAAATGGTGACTCGTCAAGCCCAAAGAATAGAGAGAAAAGTCTACAAGTATGATAAATGCATCACTTAAACTGGAGGACACCAAGAGAGACATAAAATCACTTAGTGCATCCATTCAGCATTCCTAATGACTCCATTTTTTGATACTGACTGTGATCAACAACAATTTCTCTTCCATCCCCAAATACTTTTTTAATGTAAATTTTGAGTGATTATCTAGATCTACTAATTGAGATCTGAAAATATTACTAGTGATTATATTAAAGGATTACTTAATTTTTGCTTTTTTTTTTTTAACTAATCTCTCTGGATATCTTTTGGGTACCGAGGACCATGCTAGACACTGGACAATCATCATTAGGATCCCTGCCTCTGTCTTCTCAGAATCACTCACCATGCTGGGAAGCTATCATTTGTGGCACCCACAACTACTCATGACTTCGAGCCCAGGTCCCAGCCTATTAGTTCTGCTGGTGAGTGACACTTAACATATGTATAACATTTATATCTCTAGAATTGGCAAACTTTGTATAGAGTCAGTGTGGTTTCTCCCATTTGTGAGGTTTCTGGGGCATGATACAGAAATCTTGTCTGCATTCAAAACTTACCTTCAAGATTTCCAAAAAATGAGCTGGGTCATTTTTTAAAATTGCTTTCATTTATTTTCATTTTATTTAAAAGATAGACACAGATGGAAATATCATCCTTCTGTTGGTTCACTCCCTAAATACCTGCAACAGCTGGGACTGAGCCATGCCAAAGCCAAGAGCTATAAACTCCATCTAGGTCCCCAACATAGGTGTCAGGGTTTAAGTACTTGAGCCGTTATCTGCAGCCTTCCAGGGTGCTCATTATCAAGAATCTGGGTTGGAAGCAGAGTAGGGAAACAAGCATAGGCAATCTGATATTATATGTGGGTATCTTGACTGCTGCACCAAACGCCTACCCCATTGTCCATATTGACTTAGTCATCCAGTACTAAGAACTCTAGAAAAAAGAAGATGGGAGAAACCACAGGAAGTATTCTCAGGTGGCCCTTGGACCAGCAATTCCTGAGTCCCATGGGCCATCAAGGACCATACTTTGTCTATCAAGTTTTCTTTCAAATTCCTGCCATCTTTTAAGATGGGGCCGTGCTGTGGCATAATGGGTAAAGCTGCTGCCTTTAGTGCCAGCATCCCATATGGGTACTGGATTGAGTCCAAGCTGCTCCACTTCTGATCCAGCTCTCTGCTATGGCCTGAGAAAGCAGTAGAAAATGGCCCAAGTCCTTGGGCCCCTGCACCTTCATGGGAGACCCAGAAGCAGCTCCTGACTCCTGGCTTCGGATAGACACAGCTCCAGCCATTGTGGCTAGCTGGGGAGTGAACCAGCAGATGCAAGAGTTCTCTCTGTCTCTCTCTGCCTCTCCTCTCTCTGTATAACACTGCCTTTCAAATAAATAAATAAATCTTTTTTTAAAAAAAGATATATACTTTAAAATCTTATTATCCCTTGTACCTCCCTCTTTAGTGAAGCTCTTTTTTCATTATTCCAGATGAAAAAAGACATCTACTTCTTTCCATTTAATTACTCAATCACTTTCCCAATTGCTGGACACTTATTCCCTATTTGTGGGATCTACTTGAATAACCATCTCCACCTTTAAACTCAAACCTTAGAGGTAAAGATGGTGCCAAGCATCTTTGTGGTCCCTCAGTACTCTGAGGAGAGTTCAGAAAGTTTGTGGGAAAAATTCAATTAAAAGAGAAGATTTATTTGGGTGCAGAAGAAATTTGAAATCCCTGGATAGTTTTATTATTCAGATACATTTTTATTAATTTTTGAAGTCTGATAAGTACATCTTTACAGAACTGATCTGTTAAGATATACATCTGATTTTGTATTTGTTTGGTGGAAAAATTGTTCAGTGCCTTTATCATTAAAAGCATATTCAAGTGATTGGTCATGTCACGGTATATTAACAGGAATGAATAACTCAACATCCACCTTCAGTCCTTGTGGTGAGATACATCATGAATGGTAGCTTAATTGTTAGAAAATAAGTTAACTTTTCATTAAAACATAACCATTAAGAATACACTTGGGACCAGTTAGTTTTCCCCCTGACTGACTTTTCATTGTGGTCACACTCAGGCAGAGACCCTCAATTCCAAAGCAATTTGTCACACAAGGGAGTTTTATTGCTTCTCACCTGAGCATAGTCAAAATTCCTTGCCAAATGTCAAAGCTGTAAATTCTACTAGATTGTGTATGTGCTGTTGGAATTCAAGATGGAAGAGTACACTGTATTTGCTGAGAAACATCTCAAATGGGAAGCTTCATGTCTTCTGTTTTTCCAAGGGTGAACAGGAAAGGTCTGGGCTCAAGATGAACAGAACCATGGATCACGGACCCTGGAGACAAATTTGGGGGGATTTGGGAATTCTTCCCTCATTTTTCCAGTGTACGTTGGACAAGTAAATGGTTTTATAATCCTTCACATTACAACTTTCTCCTTTCCTCTGGTCCACCGGATCAGGAAATTCCAGCTGGTAGGGTCATGCCATTTGATGAATGAGACCATTGTTCCCAAAGTGCCTGGGTAAAAATGCACATAGTGTAGGTGGGATAGGTAACATATGCATGGAGATTAGTTCCTCAGGTTAAATTGTGGCTGAGCAGGACAGATCAGTAAGTGAACAGGTCCCAGTAGGAAATGTCAAGAATGCGGGTAGAAGGGCACCACACAGGCACCACAGCATCTGATACATGCTGATGGTCTCTCCACCTTGCTTCTCATGTGGGCTAACCAGGCTCAGACCATGCTTTATATCCTTGAAGAAAGAAAATGAACTTAACTCAGGCCCTTATCTTGTTCCTCACTTGTGATAAACTAATTTCTTCCTGATACTTGATTGAGCATCTCTGATGTAATCTGTATAGCCACTCAGACCCTCCCAGGCTGGAGAACTCTGTCTCATTATTGCCAACTCTGTTAAATAATGCTAGCCCTCTTTCCACCTGCTGGGATCTAGTGATGGATGTCATAGATCTGCACTGATGCTAATCTGCCACTGACTGCCCGTATGGATAACTCAGTAGGTTGCCTTGGGGCCACTGTATTAACATGTTCTGCTTTCCTTGGGGGAACACCTTTTACTACCCTTCTTCATTTTTTCGGATTGCATTGGCTCTCCCTGATGATGAGATTGAGATTACCACCACTTTAGCTGTTGGCAACCTCTCTGGACACCACATTCTGCTACTTTTGGTTTCAACTCCAGAAAATCTTTCAGTTCCTCAGCTCCTACCTTAATGTAGCCTGCTCATTTCCACTGAAGTCCGCCTCTGTTGTTTTCAAGTTGCATTCTTCCGTTCAAGGCATTTTACTTGAACTTATCCTAACAGAGTGAAAATGAGGACTCTGCCTCTCCCACAATTGAGCTGGCTTGAGGAACAATAAGAGATCTTTGTCCACAAGCCGCCAGGTGCTTTTCTCCTGGTGGCATCTGTCAGCTGGTCCAGAACAGCAGAGGGAATATTTTTGACAGTTTTAAAGTGAAGGCCCAGAATGAGCAGCCCTGAGTACTGAACACAGAGAAGAGATTATGTCTAAGGAGGATGTTTTTAAATGAAAAGTTTTATGTGAAGTAATACTTCTGCTTCCCACTCCCTCCTCCATTGCCTCAGAAAATCTTTCATAAAATGCCCGTTTCTCAATAATGCACCAAGGGAGTAGAGCTGTCTGTGTTGTGTATGAAGCTGTCTGCTTTGAGGTGTTGTGGAGTAAAAGCAAATGTTGCCTGGGAGGTCCCTGCAATATGGCTTGCTATTTTTTTTTCAAATCAAAGAAAAGGGAAAATAGTTTTTTATCCCATGTCTCTCTTATTTTCTGTGGCTTCCATGGGGAAAAGAATGTTTTTAGCTTGAGAATTGTGGATTGAATTTCTTATTTCCAGAATGCTAAGCTGATACAAAACAACTACTAAAAAATAAGAGCACTGATAAATGATATGTGAACTAGTTTCACTGACTGCTTTTGTCTGTTTAATTGAACAATAGTTTCTGCATTAAGAAGACACAATTGATATATCTACATAACCTTGACAGTACCAAAGGGATAGACCAGTGACAGACTATAAACTCAGTCAACTAGCACCATTTTCACACAGTTATGCCCATATTACACAATAAAACTTTCTGTTTAAGCAATATCGCTGGTAGGAGATTTAAGTTATAGTATAATTTGGAAAGAGAGTATCTGGTATTTCCAGTTTTCATACCTTTTTTGGACCATATGCAAGTCATAAAAATGCTAAAATCATATTTTATCAGAAATTTGGAGAAACTGGAACAGTACATCTTCTAAAACTCAGTTTTGTATTTATCTTGTTGAGGCTTAGAATGGAAAAATAAAGGAAAAATTTAGCTTTTGTTTTCTCAATCAATATTATAATAAAATTAAAAGATCTTAAGTGGTTTTCTAGGATCTTGCTCCTGGTTCCTCCTTGACCTCTTCTCCATCCATTCTTTCCCTTAGTCTCTGGGCTCCAGCTACAAAGCAGTCCTTATTGTATCACAGACATGTCAAGCACCCTCCTGGCTCAAGGATATTGCATGTGCTCCTCCCTTTAGAGAGATACATTTATGCCCCTCACCCAAGTAATTGTCTTCTCAAACAGCAACTCATCAGAACATTTCTTTCCACTGTAAGTACTTTAAGCCTCCAGATCTTCCTTCCCCTTCACCTGTTTTCATTTGACTTTATCAAGGATGCCATTATCCAACCATGCATTAAATATCTATTTACTTGTCCCTTGTTAAGTGTTTTTTTTTAATGGGGAGGAACATGGTTTTATTCAGTATTTTCACTCTCAGCTCCTAAAAACTAAGTATCTTGCACATTAAGTACTCAGTAAATATTTGTAGTTTGAAGGAATGGAAGGCTGACCAAATATATCCCTCTGCTTATAAATAAATCTTTCAGATTTCTAATCAGATTGTTTGGCAGGCTCTGCAATGAAGACATTGCTCTCTGGGGGATTTATATTTACCACCATACTCTCTATTGGTTTATATCCTCAAAAAGTGAAAATTACCTTCCTCTAGGTTTTGGAAATAGAATCAAACTTCAACAGTGCCTGGAAGATACCAGATGGCAGGTTAAGTTTGCACACAAGCCCAGGAGAGCTGATTCCCCATACAAAATGAACCTGAAATGTATACATGTCAAAATCCAAATATTGGGGTCGTCACCATGGTGCAGCAGATTAATCCTCCATCTGCAGGGCCGGTGTCCCATGTGGGTGCCGGTTCTAGTCCTATGGCCTGGGAAAGCAATGGAGGATGGCCCAGGTCCTTGGGCCCCTGCACCCATGTGGGAGACCGGGAAGAAGCTCCTAGCTCCTGGCTTCGGATCGGCGCAGCTCTGGCCACAGCCATCTGGGGAGTGAACCAATGGAAGGAAGACCTTTCTCTCTGTCTCTTCCTCTCACTGTCTGAAACTCTACCTCTCAAATAAATAAATAAAAATCTTAAAAAAAATCCAAATATTAACCAAAATTGCCCCTACAAATAAATTCATCTTTTCTTATAAATAGGAGAAGATGCCTAGAGCCTGTCCACATTTTTAAGCCTCATTCATAAATACGCTCGTTTTATAAAACACCTTTTTTGTGGTATAATGCACATACTATTAAAATGAACCTATAGAAAATATAAAATTTGTCTAAAATTGTCTTCTTTAGTATCATCAGAGCTGTACAGTCATGAACACAATCTAATCCTAGAACATTTTTAACACAACAAGGGAAATTCCATGCCCATTAGCAGTTATTCCTCATTTCCATCTGACAACTTCTCTCCTGCTTTCTGTCTTTATGGATTTGCCTATTTGGGGCATTATATATATATATATATATATATATATATATATATATGTGTGTGTGTGTGTGTATATATATATATATAAACACAACTGGCTTTCATGACTTAGTTCACTAAGCACAAAGTCATCACATCTCATCTATATTTTAATATCTTCAGTACTCTTAGAGATGAATAATATTCCATTGTATGGTTACACCATTGGTTTTCTTTTTTTCTAAAAACATTAAATTTATTTATTTGAGAGGAAGAGTTACAGAGAGGGAAAGACAGAGAGAGAGGCCTTCCATCTGCTGGTTCACTCTCAAATGGCCGCAACGGCCGAAGCTGTGCCAATCCAAAACCAGGAGCCAGGAGCTTCTTCCGGGTTCCCATGTGGATTCAGGGGCCCAAGCACTTGAGCCATCTTCTAGTGCTTCCCCAGGCCACAGCAGAGAGCTGGATCAGAAGTGGAACAGCTGGGACTAGAACCGGCATCCATATAGGATGTTTGCATTGTAGGCAGTGGATTAACCTACTGCGCCACAGCACCGGCCCCAATCATTGGCTTTCCATTTATCAGCTGACAGATATTTAGGTTGCTTCTACCTTTTGGAGATTGTCAATAATGCTATTAACATTTATGTATAATTTTAATACATTGTTTAATATTTACATACAAATTTTAATATATATGTATAAAACATATATGTCTTTAATTATCTTGGGCACAAGCCTAGGAGTAAAATTTATGAGTCATATGGATTTTTACATATAACATTTAGAAAATTTTCAGATTGTATGCCACAATCTCTAGATCATATTGCATTCCCATTGCAGTGTTGGAAGATTCCAATTTCTCCACATTCTTGCCAATACTTGTTATTTTCTGTCTTTCAGTTTCTATCCCAATGGTTATAAAGTGGTATTTCATGTGTGGTTTTTTTTTAACATATTTATTTATTTACTTGAAAGACAGAGTTCCAGAGGGGGGAGGGGGACAGATACAGAGAGAGATCTTCCATCCACCTGGTTTACTCTCTGAAATGGCTGCAATAGCTGGAGCTGAGCCAGTCCAAAGATAGGAGCCAGGAGCTTCATCTGGGTCTCCTACATGGGTGCTGGGGCCCAAGTTAGAGGCCAACTTCTGCTGCTTTCCCAGGCGTATTAGCAGGGAGCAGCATCAGAAGTGGAGCATCCAGGACTCAAACCAATGTCCACATGGGATTCCAGTGTAGCAGGCAGCAGCTCAACTTACTACACCACAACACCGGCCCCCTCATGTGGATTTGGTTTGCATTTCCCTGAGGATGCTGAACATATTTTCATGTCTGTGGGCATTTGTGTATCTTTGAAGAAATGTCCATGCAAATTTTTTGTCCACTATTCACTTGGGTTATTTGTCTTTGTATTGTTAATTTGAAAGTACCCTTTATATGTTCTGAATACAAGTCCCTAAACAGTCACAAGATTTGCAAATATTTTTACCCATTTCATGTGTTGTCTTTTCACTCTCAATGGCAATTTTTGAAATACATAAGTTTTAAAATTTTTTATAAAATCCAATACCCAGTTTTATTTACAAGGGTGCTTCAAAAACTTTGTAGAAATATGGCATCAGAAGCATAAGTTTACTTTGGTGCAAAAACACTTTTAATGTGAAAATTTTTATAATATGTGTAAGCTACATATTATGAAAAAAAATATACATGGGTTTCCAAAAGATTCTGCACCAAAATAAGCCCTATTTAATTGCATTTTCCATTAACTTTTTGAAGTACTCTCATATTACATCACTTGTTTTATTTATCTCATAACTTAAAATATACTGCCTAATCCAAGATCACAAAGACCTACTTCTATATTTTCTTGTAAAAGTTTGTAATTGCAGTGGTTACATCTATGTCACTGATCCATTTTGAGCTAATTTTTGTATATATCATGAAGTAGAATTCCAAACTGATTCTTTTACATGTGAATATGCAGTTGTCCCAGCACCATTTGTAGAGTGTCTAGTATTCCCACATTCAGTGGTTTTGGCATATCTGCTGAGAACCTATTGACTGGAAGTTTTACTGCCCGATGAGAGTCTGCTTCCTGGTTCACACACAGAATCTTCCTGGTCTGTTATCACCTGATGGAAAGAACAAAGTGTCCTCTTGGACTTTAGAAGAGTACTAATCCTATTTGTAATGGCTTCATCTTCTTGACCTGCTCACCTCCCAAAGCCCTACCTTCAAATACCTTCACAATGGAAATCAGAATTTCAATGTATGGATGGAGGAGCACAAATATTTAGTTCCTAATATCTGGTGATTCTCCACACAGCTCAAATCATGGCAGTTCTCTGCAGAAAGAGCTTTGGTAAGGGGGAACCAAACCTATTATCTCTGTCTCCTTGGCAGATAAGCTCTAATGCTTCTCTGCTCTGGTTATGACACTGTTGTTTCCAAGTACTTCAGAACCAGGGGAGGAAAATAATAATGTGCAGTTAAAACACTACAAACCATGCTTTTATAATAATTCAGTCATTCTTGCATAAATGCTCTTTAGATTGTTTGAAATATTTTCATAAATTTTTATAGACCTAAATAAGTTAATTTTTCAAATTTGTGATTTTTACTTATGTATTTGAAAGGCAAGTTAATCAAGAGAGGGAGAGGGAGATGGAGAGAGAGAGAGAGAGGGATAGACAGAGAGAAGGAGAGAGGGAGAGAGAGATCATCTATCCTCTAGTTCACTCCCAAATGCCTACAATAGCTGGGCCTGGGCCAGACATAAGCTAGGAGCTGAAAACTTAGAATCTTTGCTTCCCATATGGATAGCATGGATTCAAATACTTCACCTACTGTCTACTGCCTCTCAGGCACATTAGTAGGAAACTGGGCTGGAAGCAGAAGCTGAACTCAGATCCAGGTACTCCAATATGCAATATAGGTATTACAAGAAATGGCTTAAGCCACTGTGCCACACATCAACCAGTAGGCATGTTTGTGTTTTACCAAATATTCCCAAATTTTTTTTGGAGGGACATAAAAGATTTTTCTTGCAAAATTTCAGAAGGACTTCTCTTCTGTCTACTCTTTGAAAAAATTATTAATACACAAAACAGATTTCTTGTATTTTATAGATACAGTTCTAAAAAGATAACCATGTTTTCCTCCCTCCTTTTCTCCATCCCTCAATCCCCTTCCTTATTTTCTTATTTTTCAAGTTTTGCAAAAGCACAATTTCAATCCATGCTGTAATCACAAGCTGGGCCTGGAATTCACACTGTAATGTGGATAGGTGTTCACTTTGACCCATACCCTTTGCCTTATTTTCTCAATCAAGTTATAACAAATGGATCTGAGGCCAGAAATCATGGCTACTCAGGGAAGGTAATCAACTCAACTCAGAAGGTAGATGCATTGCTCACTCTCAGACAAATCAACAAAGTGCCTCTCCCATTGACAGGAAGAGAGATGGAGGAAGGTAAAAGTTTTGAATCTCAGGTTAAATTGTTTAAATAAGGATGCTAAACAGAGAAGAGAAGCTAAACCTTCTAAACATTATGGAAGTTCTTGACCTGAGAGTCAAAAGGAGGGAGAACATGAGGAGTAGAAGGAATTCTCCAGTGATCCACTGAAGACTGTTCTCCACTGTAGCCTTGGGAAAGTAATGGGAATTGGAGTAGCATGAAGGGAAGGGTACTTCCTGAAGGTCCAAGTTAATAGCTAATATTTTTCCGGAACTAGCTGTTTCCACCTAAAGGACATGGCTGAGCTGGTACTGCCTATAAGATTCTGCACTGGTTATCTATTACATTTTTTCTTCTTACTCTCAACTTTATTAACATCTTTTCAAATGTTCATCTGTCATTGAAAACTAACGGAAGGCTATTCTTATGGAAGCTTAAGTGGAGATTACTTTGTTCCGACTTAAGTAAAGTATGTACAAAGCAGTGCTGATGTCCCCGGTGTCAGAATTGAATAGGCTATAGCAGTTTCCAAATGGGTGGGATCATTTTTCATCTTTTAACACACATTTCACAGGGATTTCTGGTGTTGTTTGTAGTAGTCATTGACTTGGCCTTTCGCAATTAATTTTCAAATTGGCTTTAGCTGGTTCACTCCATTCATAAGAACTGCTAATTAATGAGACCAAATAACGTTTGAATTTGATTTCTGTTTCCAAGATTGTATCAGCAAAGGGTAACTAAAGACTTCTTGCTATCAAATGCTTCATTTTAAAATACACAGAAGTAAAAATATTTTGAGGCTCTTGATAAACACATCAACTATCTGACATAAAACAGAATCAGGTTAATGTCATGATATATGTTTTTCTGTGTTATGATTCTTGTGAATCTTAGTAAATTGATATTTTAATTATGATTAATATTACTATGCATTGACAGCATTAATTCCATTTTGAACTTTTTTTCTTGTAACATAAGCTATAACTGAGTCAAGGGATTGACTGATAGTAAGAGGGCACATTATTTCATGCTGGTTGACTGATAGACACATTGAAAACTATCAGCTGATAACAAGAAGGCCTCCACATCACTCTAACAACCACATTGGCCACTGTGTTCCCATATGGAAATGAGGCTGTTTGGATAAGGTATTTCTCCTTCCAAGGCTGAAATCTGAAAGCTAAGATAATACATCTTGAGGAACTGGAGGACAGTGATAAATTCTAGTTATTTTAATTTGCAATTTGAGACACTTCTCACGATGACTCCATTCCCTGCTAGAATTGACTCTGAAGAGGCATCAACTTTCAAAGGATCTGCTGGTGTGAAAATCCCTTTACTTCATTGCTAATAACTTGAACAAATCCAAAACTGTTCAGTGCCTCCTTGAAGGGGTGTGTCTTCCCATACCATTGGGGAAATTTGCTCTGAATGGATGGTGTTTGGTTCATTACTAGCACTCCAGTAAATTTCTTTTACCTATTTCCTCATCCTTTCATACATTCCTCTAACTTATTTTTGCTTATTCTCCCTTTGTGTGCCTTTCAATAAACTATTTGATTCAGGAACTATCTTTATGTCACTTGGCTTGTCATTTGATTAAAGGGAACTGCTCCTCTTGGAAAAATGATGATCCTTGAGGTCAAAATTATCAACCATGGTAACGTGGTTGACTCAGCATGACAGTGATGTTGAAATCAACATGATACTACAGCAAAGAGGTTGATTTATTTAAATTACTGAGAATTGGTTCAGTTAACTTAGATAAAATAGATGAAATACCTGATGAAAAGTATCCTTCATGTTGCCAGCACTGTGGTGTAGCAGGTAAAGCCACTACCTGCAGTACCAGCATCTGCTCTACTTCCCATCCAGTTCTCTGCTATGGACTGGGAAAGCAGTGGAAGATAGCTCAAGTCTTTGGGCCCCTGCACCTGCATGGGAGACCTGGAAGAAGCTCCTGGCTCCTGGCCTCAGATCAGCACAACTCTGGCCATTGTGGCCAACTGGGGAGTGAACCAGCCCTCTGGCTCTACCTCTCTCTCTCTAACTCTATCTTTCAAACATACAAAATAAATCTTAAAAAAAAACATTTTTCAAGATTAAATTACTATGGTATATTCATCCTGGAAAGACAGTTACCCAACATCAAAGTTTCTGTCAAAGTTCACTCACTTTGCAGTACAAGAGTGGAAGACATGACATAAATGGGGAAACTAACGGGTATTTTTTGAGTTAGGAAATAGGGAGTTTTTTTTCAAAGAGATAAACTCTGAGCATTCTTTAAGTCAAGTTCTTTATAGGAGGAAAGTGTGAGGTTTCATATAATGACAAAATATTTGCTGCCTAAGCATGGAAAGAAGTCTTCCATTTGTGGAGACTTAAGAATGGAGTGGTATTGCCTGTTACTGCAGGATGATAAGCAACAACAAGTTTAATAAATGTAGAAAAGGAAGTGCACAGATCTTTGTAACAGCATAAAGGGCACACTTGGAAGGCAACTGGAAGCAATTAGAAAATCAGGCAGTATATAGAGGGTTCCCACAGGGGCTGTCATCCCAGAAGGCATTCTTGAGCTAGTGAGGAAAAGAAATCATTTCTTCCAGGCAGAAGCTTGGCTAGTGGGACCCAGGCTAGATTTTTGTCCTTAACACTCTCTGGTAGCATGTTGGAGGAGAGGGAGCAAGTAGTAAGAAGGTATTGATGGAGATGAACACCTGCTTCCTACCTCAGCCTGTATACTTTGTTCTCTCTTATTCTTACCCTGCTTTAGTTTTTATAAAAACATAAAAGCAGTTCCTCAAGCTCTAACTTTAATCTTTTCCCTTATGATGCATTTGCCTGAAGCCCTATATCTTCCTTTCCCATCTATGCAATGAATTGTGCACAACAGACCCTGATGCTACAGACGCAGTGGGGCAGCTGTCCAGCTGCCTGTGGTCTGACAACTGATGCCCCCAATCTGCCCTCTATTCAGTCTCTCAATGGGGTAGCAGTTGTCCCACGTCTTTGGGCTTTGTCATCTACCAGGTACCATTTCTCCAAAGAGTAATGCCATCCCCAAATTATGTCTGCTCCTCTGGCTGTGTCCCTGAAGAGAATTAATCCATGGCTTTGAGCTCAGCCCCAGGTAGTTCCCATCAGCGTCTTTGCACTGCTATTGCAGAACATCCCCTACCAGACTATTTGGAGGTGTTGCTATAGAACCCCCAAACCTGGGCCCCTTTTCTGAAGTGCAGAAAGCCAATTGTTGACATCAGAGTGATGGAAGAAGGTAGGTATTTCCTGCAAAGTGCAGAGCAAAAAGCCAGTCAGCTATTGACTAAATCCTGGACACTCTGAGGAGTTAAGGGTGAGGTTTTATAGGCTGAAACTGGGCTGAGAGGCTCATGTCTAGCTGATGTCCAAGTTCCTGGTGGTCAGTGGTGCCTGTGACCTGCCTTTGGTTGATCATTGATGTCATGCTTTTTAGGGAATTTTTGTGATGGCCACATGGGCTTCAGTTGGTCAGGGGTGGGAATTACCTGCAAGTAGTGGTTACCTTCTGTCCCAAACCTGGAAATTCCATATCTGGATCTGGAATTCCCCCGAACAAACCAACTCAGGACAATACTGGCCAGTAGGTCTTTATCCATTGGGGAAGAAATTCCTCCTTGTCTAGCAATTGGAGTGTTACAGTGCCAGCTGTACTATTCTCTCGCTTTAGTGAATTCCTTTTGATACAGGTCAGGCAAGTGATATGGGATAAGGTGGCTAGCAGGGCTGGAGGTCACAAACCACAAGCCCTTGCCCCATGTAATTAGTGTCAATCCTACTTTTCAATGAGAACACTGCCTTTCCAGGGACAATTTGTTTTCATAAAAATCCCAGGTGACCACATTACCTCATAAAACGGTGGTGCTGGGAGCTGCTCATCCATCTCTCAGGAGACCAAGTCTAGAAGAGGTATTGAGCTGCTCCTCTCTCTACTTCTCCTGCCCCTTTCTCTCTCTTTCTCACTTTTTAAGCACACTTCATTTGTGCACTGTAAATGTGCCTATGCTCAGACTGCTTCTCTAATTAGGAAGCAAGGACATGGAATAAAAAACTAGACCTTACCACTCCCACTTCACAAGGACAGCTTTGACTCAGTGACACAGACAAGAGGCTGGGTCCTGCCTTTACATTATAGGAGTTTGGACCCACTGCTGCCTCCCCCACATACACACCTGGGTTCACCATATATATGTTTTGCCTTAGAAAAACTCCCCTCCCACAGTGGCACACAGAGAATTCACTTTGCTCCTCCTCTCTCCCTACCCTGAGCCTCAGCCCCCAGTGCCAGACCCAGAGAAAAGCCTACAGGCTCTGAAGGTTCTTTTTTTCTTCAGGCAGGGCTTAGCAAATAATCCCTCTAACCAAGGCTCTTTCACCAGACTTTCTACTAGCTGCTGGAAACATCAGGCATAATTCAGATAGCTGGGATGGGCCAATGACAGTCATAAAGATGAACACAAAATGCTCTCTCTCTGTCTAATCAGGATCCAATGGGACCTCATGGTCTTTCACCACATTCTAGATTTCTGGTGCATGGCTGCATGATGCAATGTCTGGTGCATTGTCTGGTTCTTATTCTCAATTATTTGTTAAGTGAGTGCACAAATGAAAGAATATTGGGACCTCCATATCTAGCTGGAAAAGGGGTAAGAGAGTAGATGAGGCATGTTAGGGGAAGAAGAGAATTTATGTGGCATTTTTATTTCTGCTCCTCTCTAAAGAAACGGACAGAAAACAAGCACTCGTTTCTCTATGGTTTTCCCATATGGTGGCTGTGAGGCTCTGCAATGTCTGATTTATGGTGCAGGCAAATGAAGCTTTCCATGCTGGATGTGGAGAGCTGGTAGGAGGGCCAGTGATCCTGCAGTGATGAGACTCAGGAAAGGATGATCATACTTCCTCCCACAGTCCCCACAGTGAGAAAAGTAGGACCACCATGCTCACTCACATCCTGCTGGAGTGAACTCACTTGGAGAACAGATGGAGGACTCAGCACAAATCAGCATCAACAGGGGCACTTTTTGAGTTTGGGTGTTGAATGCTACTGCAGAGTTCTACCCTCGGTCTCTAAGACAGCAGATGTAGGAAGCACAGGTTGCTCCAGGTGGCTGGTCCTCAGCAGGCAATTCTTGAGAACTCCTGGGGTGAGGAGGCAGCAGTCATCAGCTTTGTAGTGGCAACAGAAAAACGAGGTCACCCAGCATTTGGTGATATATTTGCCATGCCTTGTCCTAGCCCCTCCCAAGCTCACCAGTGACATCCCCTGGCACTGCCTCCATCCAAGAAAGGTATTCATAATCTCAGTTTTTCAGAGCAAGTGGCAGCCCTTTTTAGAGGTACAAAAGCTTCATGTCCCAGACCTTTTATACCCCTGCCCACCACAGGTGGCAGAAGCAAAAATCAATCTAAATAAATAAGACAACCACTGAACCAGAATGGTTTATCTAGAAATATCTAGAAAGATGTTCATCTATTCAACCCTCTTAGTTGGAGGAAGGCAATGAGGAGAAATGTCCAGGTCCTTTTTGTTGTTGTTGTTTTTAACTTTTAATTAATGAATATAAATTTCCAAAGTACAGCCTATGGATTACAATGGCTCCCCCCCCATAACTTCCCTCCCACCCGCAACCCTCCCCCCTCCCGCTCCCTCTCCCCTTCCATTCACATCAAGATTCATTTTCAATTCTCTTTATATACAGAAGATCAGTTTGTTTTTAAGATATGCTTACATATTTGAAATGCAGAGTTACAAAGGGGACCAGCATTGTGGCATAGAGGGTAAAGCTGCTACCTGTTATGTTGGCATCACATATGGCATTGGTTCATGTCCCATCTGCTCCACTTCAGGTTCAGCTCCCTGCTGATGGCCTGTGGAAAGCAGCAGAAGATGGTCCAAATACTTATGTCCCTACTACCCATGTGGGAGACCTGGATGAAACCTCCTGGCCAGTGACTTGATCAGCCCTTGTCCTGACTGTCAAGAAACAACTTACGATTTTATTCTTTTCAGTATTTTTTTGTTCTACTTAATACTAATGGTTGAACTCTTTAATTAACACACAATTATTCTTAGGTGTTTAAATTTAACTAAAAAGTGATCCCTGTTAAATATAAGAGTGGGAATAAGAGAGGGAAGAGATGTACAGTTCGGCACATGCTCAATCAGACTTACCCCTAATGGTAGAGTTAGAAACGTGCCAGGGGATTCCAATTCAATCCCATCAAGGTGGCATGTACCAACACCATCTTACAAGTCAAAGTGATAAGTTTCAGTTGATAATTGATCACAATGATAGGATTAAGTGTCAGAGGGATCACATAAGCAAGACTAGTGTCTGCTAATACTAACTGATAGAATTAAAAAGGAGAGAAAGATCCAACATGGGAAGAGGGATACACAGCAGACTCAGAGAATGGAAGATGTCCTACCCAGCACTCTGGCCTCAGAATCAGTCCTTAAGGCATTCAGATCTGGCTAGAAAGCTCATGGGAGTATTTCAGGCATGGAAAGCCAAGACACTGTGGCAAAAAAAAAATGACCTAAATGAAAAATCTCTAAAAGTGAGACCCCAGCAGAAAGAACGGGCCATCAAAGAAAGTGGTAGCTTTCTCTGAGGGGAGGAGAGATCTTCCACTTTGACTATGACCTTGTCTAAATAAGATCAGAGTTGGTGAACTCAAGAGGCTTCCATAGCCTTGGCAACTCATGAAAAGAGCTTTGGGTGATAACTGATGCCATAAATAAGAGTGTCAATTGTTAAATCAACAACAGGAGTCACTGTGCACTTACTCCCCATGTAGGATCTCTGTCCTTAATGTGTTATACTATGTGAATTAACGGTATAACTAGTACTCAAACAGTACTTTATACTTTGTGTTTCTGTGTGGGTGCAAGCTGTTGAAATCTTTACTTAGTATATACTAAGTTTATCTTTTGTATATAAAGATAATTGAAAATGAATCTTGATGTGAATGGAATGGGAGAGGGATCAGGAGATGGGATGGTTGCGGTGGGAGGGAGGTTATGGAGGGAAAAAGCTGCTATAATCCAAAAGTTGTACTTTGGAAATTTATATTAATTAAATAAAAGTTAAAAAAAAAGAAAAAAAGAAACCTCCTGGCTCCTGGCTTCAGACTGGCCTAGCCCCAGATTTTGTAGTCATCTGGAGAGTGAACCACTGGATGGAAGTCTTTCTCTCTCTCTCTCTCTCTCTCTCTCTAACTCCGCCTTTCAAATAAGTAAATAAACCTTAAAAGCAAGCAAGCAAGCAAGAAAGAAATTAAATGTTATGAGAGGAAAAGGCAGAGAGAGGGAGAGAGAGATGTTCCATCCAGTGGTTCACTCCCCAGATGATCCCTATGGCTAGGGTAGGTCCTGGCCAAAGCCAGGAGCCTGGAACTCCATCCAAGTCTCCCACATGATTGACAAGGGCCCAAGTACTTGGGCCACCTTTTGCTGCTTTCCTAAACTATTATCTGAGAGCTGGATAGGAAGTGGAACAGCCAGAATACAAACCAGTGCCCATTTGAGATGTCAGCATCATAGGCGGTAGCTTAACCACTAAACCACAATGTCAGCCCTGAGAAATGTCCAAGTTCTTAACTCAGTGCTTCCTAACCCTTTAAAATTATCCAATAAGATTCTATACAGCTTTGCTTTTAATAGCATTTTAAAAATTTATTTATTTAAGAGAGAGAGGGAGGGAGAGAGAGATCCTCTATCCTCTGGCTCACTCCCCAAATGGCCACAATGGTTGGGGCTCTGCCAGGCCAAAGCCAGGAACCCTGAGCTTCTTCCCAGTTTCCCACATGAATGCAGGCCCAAGCTCTTGGGCCATCCTTTGCTGGTTTTCCCAGGCACATTAGCAGGGAGCTGGTCCAGAAATGGAGCAGTTGGGTCTCGAACCATTGCCATATGGGATGCTGGCAGCAGCTACTGCACAAAGCTGGCCCCTAGTTTTTGATTTGTTTTTGTTTCTTTTCTTGTTGCTGTTATTACTAGAAACAAGGCTTTCTTTTATTATCCAAGTGTAAAATTAAAATAATTAACATGTTTTTGCCAATTCTGTCCACAGAGATCTCCACAAGTTTCCCATGCACAGACCTAGATCTGTCCCTGCTCTGACCTAAAGCATGGTGAAGAAGGGATGCCGCTGAAGGCTTTTGCCATATCTGGAGGTTTTGCCTGGCATGTGAAAGCACCTGATATATGAGCTAATCAAGTCTATGGCCAAGCATTTATTGAAATTCAAAGAACAAAGAAACAGGTATTCAAATTAAAACACCGATGAAGAATTTAAATCATTTTATTCATAAGCACCTATTTCCTTCAGGGTAATTAAAAAAAGGCTTCTAATAGGAAATCAATACAACTTATCTTTGGAGATCTACAAGGGATTCATTACCTATTAAGAGAGGTCCAAGAGTTCTAAGCTATATTTTTTCTAATTGCATTTACTTGGGGAGAGAGTATAAGGAGTTGCTTGAGGATGACTGAGGCTAACACATAAGTAATATAAAGCAACCATTGGCAATAATAATGAGTAGTATGAAGGAGAAAAATAAATGCTATAAAATGATAGTCTGAAGAGCAAATAGTGTAGGCAAAATCAGTATACTATCTTTACTTTCTTCCTGAAAGCAAGGATATTTATAATTGTAAAATACAGACCCCTATTTTATTAATGAGGCTAATGTTTTTGTAATTTCAGATTTTACTTATGTGTTATTTGGTTTTTTAAATAGTTCATGCATGCACATGTTAAAACTCCATAGTGCCCAAAAAAGGTTAGATTGGTAAATGAGTCTCTATGCTCCCCAAACTTCACCCTCTGGTGCCTGAACCTCAGTGCAATGTTATTTGAAGCAGTCATAACCACCTAGGTAAAAAGGTGGCAAAGTCAAATATTGGAGTCAAGATACTCCAGGGTAAGCAAGAAAGCTGTGATCTAATGATCTGAAAGTAGATTGCTCAAAATTGAACCTCATTATTATTAATTAAACATTTACTATAAGGCATGTATTATTACATCAACCCCTTTATTTGGACTATTTAATTTAATTCTCCCAACATTCCTAAAAATCATTCCTTATGTGGCATTAAGAAAATGGGCTCAGAAAAGTAACATAGCTCGTTCCTGTTCATGCAGCTAGGTAGGTATGAAACAGCAGTTTTTACCAAAAGTAAAATGATTCCAAAGCACTTAATGATTTTAGAAATGCTTCCCCAAAAGAAATCTTTCTAGAGACCAGGTATTTTTCATACATTAGAGCTATGATGTTTTAAATATGTGGTTATTTGAAAACTGTTGTGCAAACTTGCTGACACTTCTGCCTACCAAGCCATGGAAAATCTGTCCTCGTCCGTGGATCTTTTTGAGTCTTTGGGACTCTACGGACATAACTTATTAGCAGTAAGTAACACCAGGTGACTTCCAAAGCTGTGTAGAGAAGGCCACACACCCTCTGCCAGTTTCTCCTAGAAGGGCCCTCCTATCTCCCAACCCCCCCGTCCTGGGGGCAGACAGGTGAGCAGGAAGCATCGAGGATGACAACTGCTTTCGCCATCATCTCACTACAACTGTGCAAGGCCATGGGGATAAAAATGATGATAAAAATTATTATTGTTTAGTCTACTGTTTAATTACATAGCTCTCCCTAAGTAGAGTAATGAAAAACTAGGGAAAATCTAACTTTCGATGATCCCTGACTTAACAAGTGTTCAACTTTTTATTATTGTGGTTTTTTTTTATTTTGTCATGGTGCAAAAGCCACAGACATCCAGTACAGCCCTTACTTTCAGTTTTAATTTTGAGTCTTTTCCCAGGTTAACACTGCAAGGTTCAATCCTCTCCAGTGATGGTGGGCAGCAGTAGTGAGCACAGCTCCCAGACAGCCCCGAGGTCACTAGAGACACAGCCCACACCCTACAGTGTGCTGTGCTGCTCAGCTAGGATGTGTGTTGGGTTAAGGTAGGGACAATGTGTTATTGAGCGATGATACTTCAACTTACTGCAGGTTTACTGGGGCGCAGCTTCACTGTAAGGTGAGGAACACATACACAGGACAGAGTGTGATCTTCAGTCCAGTGGTACTGATGGCACACATTTGCCCTAGATTTGCTTCATCCACACAGATCTTTGCTAGAGCTATAATAACAATAATTTAAGATGATTTTTAGAATGAGTATGTTCAGATTTCTAATATTTAGCACTTAAAACTTTTGCTTTTGACTCTTTGCTTGTTATATCTGACATCAGTCCCCCAGCAGTGATGGATGCAATGCTGTGGATTCTTAGTTTGCATTGTTGTCTACTATGTTCTCGTCTATAATTTTTGCCAGAGGCTGAGACTAACATAGTCTAAAAAAATCACTGCTTTGTCCACAGCTATTCATTTCTTATAAAAGAGGTCAGGTTGGTGAGGGACTGGACTTGCATAGAATAGTGAGTTCTGCTGTGCAGGGCAAGGTTGGTGATTATTTGCTCCCACTCTTCATATTCATCTGCTTTTTAAAAACTAGTAGTCTCACCCAGATCTACATAAAATAATGTACCAAATGATTTTAAAGTTAAGATCTAAATTCTGACTCTGACCTCTTGGGATTTGATGTTAACTGGTTTTAATTGAAGAGAGAGAGAAAGCAAGACAGAAAGAGAGAGAGAGAGAGAGAGAGAGAGAGAGAGAGAGAGAGAGAGAGATCCAACATAATATGCTGGTTCACGCTCCAAATGCCCAAAAACTGGGGCTGGGCCAGACCAAAGCCAGGAGCCAGGATCTCCATCCAGATCACCCATGTGGGTAGCAGGGGCCCAAGAACCTGAGTCATCACCTTCTGTCTTCCAGGATGTACATTAGCAGGAAGCTAGCATCAGGAGCAGAGCTGGGACCCAAACTCAGGCAGTACAATATGAGTTGCTGGTGACTCAAGAAGCATAGGGGTTTTAATTTTTTTCATGCTCTGTATGGTGAAATCATTCTCTATAGTATCCATTTTATTTTTTTAACTTTTATTTAATTAATATAAATTTCCAAAGTTCAGCTTCTGGATTATAGTGGCTTTTGCCCCCCATAACCTCCCTCCCACTGCAACCATCCCATCTCCTGATCCCTCTCCCATTCCATTCACATCAAGACTCATTTTCAATTATCTTTATATACAAAAGATAACTTAGTATATACTAAGTAAAGATTTCAACAGTTTGCACCCACACAGAAACACAAAGTGTAAAGTACTGTTTAAGTACTAGTTATACCGTTAATTCACATAGTACAACACATTAAGGACAGAGATCCTACATGGGGAGTAAGTGCACAGTGACTCTTGTTGTTGATTTAACAATTGACACTCTTATTTATGGCGTCACTAGTCATGAGTTGCCAAGGCTATGGAAGCCTCTTGAGTTCACCAACTCTGATCTTTTTAGACAAGGTCATAGTCAAAGTGGAAGTTCTCTCCTCCCTTCAGAGAAAGGTACCTCCTTCTTTGATGGCCCATTCTTTCTGCTGGGGTCTCACTTTTAGAGATTTTTCATTTAGGTCATTTTTTTTTTTTGCCACAGTGTCTTGGCTTTCCATGCCTGAAATACTCTCATGGGCTTTTTAGCCAGATCTGAATAACTTAAGGACTGATTCTGAGGCCAGAGTGCTGGGTAGGACATCTTCCATTCTCTGAGTCTGCTGTGTATCCCTCTTCCCATGTTGGATCTTTCTCTCCTTTTTAATTCTATCAGTTAGTATTAGCAGACACTAGTTTTGCTTATGTGATCCCTTTGACTCTTAATCCTATAGTAACCATTTTAAACTCAAGAGTGTACCCCTGCCTTTAGAAGTATGTCTTAGGCCGGCGCCGTGGCTTAAAAGGCTAATCCTCTGCCTTGCAGTGCCGGCACACCGGGTTCTAGTCCTGGTTGGGGCGCTGGATTCTATCCCGGTTGCCCCTCTTCCAGGCCAGCTCTCTGCTATGGCCTGGGAGTTCAGTGGAAGATGGCCTAAGTCCTTGGGCCCTGCACCTGCATGGGAGACCAAGAGAAGCGCCTGGCTCCTGGCTTCGGATCAGCGAGATGCGCCGGCCAAAGCGGCCATTGGAGGGTGAACCAACGGCAAAAAGGAAGAGCTTTCTCTATGTCTCTCTCTCTCTCACTATCCACTCTGCCTATCAAAAAAAAAAAAGAAGAAGAAGAAGAAGAAGAAGTATGTCTTAGATATTTTCTTTTTTTTTTTTTTTTTTTTTTTTTTTTTTTTTTTTTATTAAACTTTTATTTAATGAATATAGATTTCCAAAGTATAGCTTATGGGTTACAATGGCTTCCCCCCTCCCATAACTTCCCTCCCGCCCGCCACCCTCCCCTTTCCCCTTCCATTCATGTAAAGATTCATTTTCAATTCTCTTTGTATACAGAAGATCAGTTTAGTATATATTAGGTAAAGATTTCAACTTTTTGCCCATATAGCAACATCAAGTGAAAAAACTACCATTGGATTACTAATTATAGCATTAAATAGCAATGTACAGCACATTAAAGACAGAGATCCTACAGAATTTTTTTTTTCAAATTAATTAATTTTCTATGCCATTTCCATTTTAACACCAGGTTATTTTTTTTTTCATTTCCAATTCTCTTTATATACAGAAGATCACTTCAGTATTTAATTAGCAAAGACCTCATCAGTCTGCGCCCACACAGAAACGCAAAGTATAAAAATACCGTTTCAGTACCAGTCGTAGCATCACTTGGCTTTAGACGACACATTAGGGACAGATCCCACATGGGGTGTAAGTACACAGTGACTCCTGTTGCTGACTTAACAATTTGACACTCCTGTTCATGGCGTCAGTAATCTCCCTAGGCTCTAGTCATGAGTTGCCAGGGCTATGGAAGCCTTTAGAGTTCGCTGACTTTGATCTTATTCCGATAGGGTCATAGTCAAAGTGGAGGTTCTCTCCTCCCTTCGGAGAAGGGTACCTCCTTCTTTGATGGCCCCGTTCTTTCCACTGGGATCTCACTCACAGAGATCATTCATTTAGGTCTTTTTTTTTTTTTTTCCCATGATATCTTGGCTTTCCATGCCTGCTATACTCCCATGGGCTCTTCAGCCAGATCCGAATGCCCTGAGGGCTGATTCTGAGGCCAGAGTGTTGTTTAGGACATCTGCCATCCTATGAGTCTGCTGTGTATCCCACTTCCCATGTTGGATCTTTCTCTCCCTTTTTGATTCTATCAGTCAGTATCAGCAGATACTTGTCTTGTTTGTGTGATCTCTTTGAGTCTTAGACCTGTCAGAGCTATCAATTGTGAGCTGAAATTGGTCACCTGGACCAGTGCGATGGCATTGGTACATGCCATCTTGATGGAATTGTGTTGGAATCCCCTGGCACGTTTCTAACTCCACCATTTGCGGCCAGACCGATTGAGCATGTTCCAAATTGTTCATCTCCTCCCTCTCTTTTTCCACTCTTAGATTTAACAGGGATCACTTTTCAGTTAAAATTTAAACACCTAAGAATAATTGTGTGTTAATTACTGAGTTCAACCAATAGTACTAGAACAACAACAATAACAACAAGTACTAAAATGGATAAAGTATTACATTGTACATCTAAAGTCAGGACAGGAGCTGATCAGTTCATTGTTGCTTATAGTGTCCGTTTCACTTAACAGGTTTCCCCTTTGGTGCTCAGTTGTCACCGATCAGGGAAAACAAATGATATTTTTCTCTTTGGGTCTGGCTTAATTCACTCAGCATGATGTTTTCCAGATTGCTCCATCTTGTTGCAAATGACTGGGTTTCGTTGTTTCTTACTGCTGTATAGTATTCTATGGAGTACATGTCCCATAATTTCTTTATCCAGTCTACTGTTGATGGGCATTTGGGTTGGTTCCAGGTCTTAGCTATTGTGAATTGAGCTGCAATAAACATTAACGTGCAGATGGCTTTTTTATTAGCCAAATTAATTTCCTTTGGGTAAATTCCAAGGAGTGGGATGGCTGGGTTGTATGGTAGGGTTATGTTCAGGTTTCTGAGGAATCTCCAGACAGACTTCCATAGTGGCTTAACCAGTTTGCATTCCCACCAACAGTGGGTTAGTGTCCCTTTTTCCCCACATCCTCTCCAGCATCTGTTGTTGGTAGATTTCTGAATGTGAGCCATTCTCACCGGGGTGAGATGGAACCTCATTGTGGTTTTGATTTGCATTTCTCTGATTGCTAGTGATCTTGAACATTTTTTCATGTGTCTGTTGGCCATTTGTATTTCCTCTTTCGAAAAATGTCTATTGAGGTCTTTGGCCCATCTCTTTAGTGGGTTGTTTGTTTTGTTGTTGTGGATTTTCTTGATTTCTTTGTAGATTCTGGTTATCAATCCTTTATCTGTAGTATAGTTTGCAAATATTTTTTCCCATTCTGTTGGTTGCCTCTTCACTTTCCTGACTGTTTCTTTTGAAGTACAGAAACTTCTCAATTTGATGCAATCCCAAATGTTAATTTTGGTTTTGACTGCCTGTGCTGTTGGAGTATTTTCCAGGAAGTCTTTGCCTGTGCCTATATCTTGCAGGGTTTCTCCAATGCTCTCTAATAATTTGATGGTTTCGGGTCGTAGATTTAAGTCTTTAATCCATGTTGAGTGGATTTTTGTGTAAGGTGATAGGTATGGGTCTTGCTTCAAGCTTCTGCACGTGGAAATCCAATTTTCCCAGCACCATTTATTGAATAGACTGTCCTTATTCCAGGGATTAGATTTGGATCTTTGGTCAAATATAAGTTGGCTGTAGATGTTTGGATTGATTTCTGGTGTTTCTATTCTGTTCCATTGGTCTATCCATCTGTTTCTGTACCAGTACCATGCTGTTTTGATAACAACTGCCCTGTAGTATGTCCTTAAATCAGGTATTGTGATGCCTCCGGCTTTGTTTTTGTTGTACAGGATTGCTTTGGCTATTCGAGGTCTTCTGTGTCTCCATATGAATTTCAGCATCGTTTTTTCTAGATCTGAGAAGAAGGTCTTCGGGATCTTAATGGGTATTGCATTGAATGTATAAATTGCTTTTGGGAGGATAGACATTTTGATGATATTGATTCTTCCAATCCATGAGCATGGAAGATTTCTCCATTTTTTGGTATCCTCTTCTATTTCTTTCTTTAAGTTTTTGTAGTTTTCATCGTAGAGATCCTTAACGTCTTTGGTTAAGTTTATTCCAAGGTATTTGATTGTTTTTGTAGCTATTGTGAATGGGATTGATTTTAGAAGTTCTTCCTCAGCCGAAGCATTGCCTGTGTATACAAAGGCTGTTGATTTTTGTGCATTGATTTTATATCCTGCTACTTTGCCAAACTCTTCGATGAGTTCCAGCAGTCTCTTAGTAGAGTTCTTTGGGTCCCCTAAATAAAGAATCATATCATCTGCAAAGAGGGATAGTTTGAGTTCGTCCTTCCCGATTTGTATCCCTTTAATTTCTTTTTCTTGCCTAATAGCTCTGGCCAAAACTTCCAGAACTATATTGAATAGCAGTGGTGAGAGAGGGCATCCCTGTCTGGTACCAGATTTCAGTGGAAATGCTTCCAACTTTTCCCCATTCAATAGGATGTTGGCCGTGGGTTTTTCATATATTGCTTTGATTGTATTAAGGAATGTTCCTTCCATACCCAGTTTGCTTAGAGTTTTCATCATGAAAGGGTGTTGTATTTTATCAAATGCTTTCTCTGCATCTATTGAGAGAATCATATGGTTTTTCTTCTGCAGTCTGTTAATGTAGTGTATTACGTTGATTGTTTTGCGAATGTTGAACCATCCCTGCATACCGGGGATGAATCCCACTTGGTCTGGGTGGATGATCTTTCTGATGTGTTGTTGCATTCTATTGGCCAGAATTTTATTGAGGATCTTTGCATCTATGTTCATCAGGGATATTGGTCTGTAATTCTCTTTCAATGTTGCGTCTCTTTCTGGCTTAGGAATTAAGGTGATGGTGGCTTCATAGAAAGAATTTGGGAGGATTCCCTCTTTTTCGATTGCTCTGAATAGTTTGAGAAGAATTGGAGTTAGTTCTTCTCTAAATATCTGGTAGAACTCAGCAGTGAATCCATCTGGCCCTGGGCTTTTCTTTGTTGGGAGGGCCTTTATTACTGTTTCAATTTCTGTGTCAGTTATTGGTCTGTTTAGGTTTTCTATGTCTTCCTGGCTCAATTTAGGGAGGTTGTATGTGTCCAAGAATCTGTCCATTTCTGATAGATTTCCCTGTTTGCTGGCATACAAGTCCTTGTAGTAATTTCTGATGATTCTTTTTATTTCTGTGGCGTCTGTTGTTACGTTTCCCATTTCATCTCTGATCCTATTGATTTGGGTCTTTTCTCTTTTTTTTTTAGTTAGTTGGGCCAATGGGGTGTCAATTTTGTTTATTTTTTCAAAAAACCAGCTCCTCGTTTGGCTGATTTTTTGTAATGTTTTTTTGGATTCAATCCTGTTGATTTCTTCTCTGATTTTAATTATTTCTCTTCTCCTACTGGGTTTGGGTTTGGCTTGCTGCAGATTTTCTAGATCCTTGAGATGACTTGAAAGCTCATCTATTTGGTGCCTTTCCAATTTCTTGATGTAGGCACCTATTGATATAAACTTTCCTCTTAACACTGCTTTTGTTGTATCCCATAGGTTTTGGTATGTTGTGCTGTTATCCTCATTTACTTCCAGAAAATTTTTGATTTCTCTTTTAATTTCTTCTATGACCCATTGTTCATTCAGGAGCATGTTGTTCAATCTCCATGTGTTTGCACGTGCTCTAGGGATTCCTGAGTTGCCAATTTCCAATTTCATTCCTTTGTGGTCTGAGAAGCTGCATGGTATGATTCTAATTCTTTTGAATTTGCTTAGACTTGCTTTATGGCCTAGTATGTGGTCAATCCTAGAGAGGGTTCCATGTACTGCTGAGAAGAATGTAAAGTCCTTAGATGTCGGATGAAATGTTCTGTAGATATCTGTTAGATCCATTTGGGCTATAGTGTCATTTAAATCTACTGTCTCCTTGTTGATCTTCTGTCCTGTTGATCTGTCTATCTCTGAGAGTGGAGTATTGAAGTCCCCCAGTACTATTGTATTGGGGTCTAAGTCTCCCTTTAAGTCCCTTAACAAGTCTTTTAAATAAGCTGGTGCCCTATGATTAGGTGCATATATGTTGATAATCGTTATATCTTCCTGTTGAATGGATCCCTTAATCATTATATAGTGCCCCTCTTTGTCTCTCCTAACAGTTTTTGTGGTAAAGTTTATGTTGTCCGATATTAAGATGGCTACGCCCGCTCTCTTTTCATTTCTGTTGGCGTGGTATATCTTTTTCCAGCCTTTCACTCTCAGCTTGTATGGATCATTGTTGGATAGATGGGTTTCTTGTAAGCAGCAAAAGGATGGGTTTTGTTCCTTAACCCAGTCAGCCAATCGGTGTCTTTTAACTGGACAGTTCAAGCCATTAACATTCAATGTGACTATTGAGAAGGAGTGACTTTGCCCTGCCATTTGCCAAAGATGTTTTCTAATATCTGGTTTGAGATTCCTGTGATCTTTTGCTGTGAGGTTTCCTTCCTTTAACTTCTTTCATATTGGTGACCGTGTTTCTGTGTTTCTGTATGTAACACATCTTTAAGCATCTTTTGCAGGGCTGGACGAGTGGCGACAAATTCTTTCAATTTCTGTTTGCTGTGAAAGGTCTTAATTTCACCTTCATTCACAAATGAGAGCTTTGCAGGATATAATATTCTGGGCTGGCAGTTTTTCTCTCTTAGTACCTGGGCTATATCTCGCCATTCTCTCCTGGCTTGTAGGGTTTCTGATGAGAAGTCTGCTGTGAGTCTAATTGGAGATCCTCTGAGAGTAATCTGGCGTTTCTCTCTTGCACATTTTAGGATCCTTTCTTTGTGTTTCACTGTGGTGAGTTTGATTACGACGTGTCGTGGTGAGGATCTCTTTTGATCGTGTTTATTAGGGGTTCTCTGAGCTTCCTGTACTAGGATGTCTCTGTCCTTCTCCAAACTTGGGAAATTTTCTGCTAGTATCTCACTAAAAAGGCCTTCTAATCCTTTCTCCCTTTCCATGCCTTCAGGAACTCCTAGAACCCGAATGTTAGGTTTTTTAATAGTATCCTGTAGGTTCCTGACAGTATTTTTTAGATTTCTGATTTCTTCTTCTTTTCTTTGATTTGACTGTTTCCTTTCCTGTTCTCTGTCTTCTAATTCTGATATTCTCTCTTCTGCTTCACCCATTCTGTTTTTAAGGCTCTCTAATGTGTTTGCCATTTGATCTATTGAGTTCTTCATTTCATTGAGGTTTTTTGTCACTATCTCAGATTTATGTTCCACTAGTTTTTTCATTTCATTTTGATTCCTCCTTAATATTTCATTTTCACGGGAGAGATTTTCTATCTTGTCCATTAAGGATTTCTGTAGTTCAAGAATTTGTTTTTGAGAACTTCTTAATGTTCTTATCATAAATTTTTTGAAATCTGTATCTTTCATTTCTTCTATCTCATAATCTTCATAATCTTGCATTGGCGTGTCTTGTTCACTTGGGGGCGTCATAGTGCCTTCCCTGTTCTTGGAACCTCCGCTTCTATGTTTCTTTCTTGGCATGTTAGAGATAATTTGTGGTGTTTTTGTTTTTGTTTTTTTCTCTCGTTATACTATGCCTCTAAGTGAGCTGTCTGCTTTGTTGGAGCCTTAGGGGCTGTGATGGGTGTGGCCAGAGAGCTATGCTTGTTTCTTCAGGTTTAAGGCTGTGTAAAGAGCAACTCTCCCAGATTTCTCACTCACTTGCTCCTTGCTGGCTCGCTCTCTCTCTCTCTCTCTCTTTTTTTTTTTTTTTTTTTGACTCAGTTGGGAGTGGAGTTGAGTGTAGTTGAAATCTGGCCTTTGTGAGTATTCGTTTGATCTACCCCTGGGACCATACACAGAGATTATGCAGCGCTCAATGTGTTCTCCAGTTTCGCTAAAGATACTGAGTTTGGCTGAGCTTTACATATGTAAAATCGCGGTGCTCTTTGTTTTGCTTGGTGAGTGAAGGGAGAGGCCTCTGTTCCCCCTCCCCCCAATGTCTCGGACTTCTCAGGTCTTTGTCTTACCCTCCTCCTCCGTTCCCGCGCTGGCGAGATTCTGAGGCTCTGGCTCCTCTCCCGCCGCTGCCACTCGGCTCGTCTCGGTTGGTTTTCCACGCGGTGGGTTCCCTGTAAGTCCTCTGTGTCTCATCCACGAGATCCGGAAGCGTTTCCTCTGCAGTTTTTTTCTTGAGTCTTTTCCTGAGGCTGCAGTAATTCCACTTTTATGAAAGTTTATTTTCCCAAACTAAGGCACACGTCCTCACTATCCGCCATCTTGGCTCCGCCCCCTGTCTTAGATATTTTCTATCCTCACATCTTATTTTTTTAGGCTTACACAGTTCTCGAGGCAAAGTTTAGATTGACCCATCTCTGTTCTTTCCACTCTAAACTCTTCCAAAGACATTAGGGCTTCAGTTCACAAAGTATGTTCAGATTGAGCACTGGATCTCTGCAATTCAATCAGTGCTGTACTTGTTACACTTAATACAAGCAAACCATTTGACATATTGGGGCATCCCAGGAATGGAAGAATATGAAAGCAGCTTCAGGAAGGGTCTGGAACCAGGCATTGGGATCCCCTTCTTGGCTCCTTTCTACTGCTCCACTTTAAGTATCTGCTCCCCTTCCTCTTCTTGATGCCCCCTGTTTCTCCCATGTCACAGAGAATGTACAAGTTGCAGCTCCAACATTTCTGCATATGGTACTGAAAATACTCTTCAGGGCTGCATGGGCCTGGTGCATTTCTGCAGTGGCAGCTACGGTTGCAGTCTTCCCCAGCACCCCTTGACTGTCACAAGGGACCTCAAAGCCTTTGAAAACTAGTAGAGATAGGAAAATGATCTTCACTTTGGGAAAATTTGCACTTGTGTTATTCCAGTACAGAGGCAGATAGTAAGGGAGGAGATAAGAAAGAAAAATGAGAATCTATAAGTGGAATGGTAACAGTGATTTGGAGTGGAACTTGTCATTGTGATATCTGGTTTCTCAAGCGTAAGAAGTGAGATGTTGTCTCCTATATATAAATTTTCTCTCTGCCACTTAGTGCTAATATGTCTTCTAGCCAATAGAGATTTAAGGTCAGAGTTTATATAAACTGTTCCCATTGTTCCACTGAAAGGCATATTAAAATAATTATCAGAAAACCAAATATCACAGATTTTTCCAGGGATCCATACTCCTAAATCTTTGAAGTCAGCATGGGTACTTTAAGGTTAGTAACTATTTACAGGTTTTGTCTCCCTTGGTGACGGAATGGAATGCCATTGATTAAAATATATTCTCCCACAGGTTAAAAATAGCTATTCTGGCAATACGTTGTAATCAGTAATTTGGGAACACACCTAAAAGCCACACATCTCTTGAATATTAGCATGTCCTTCATAATATAGTTTATTTACTGTCCAATTACAGGGGTTGTTCACTATGCTTGCTTCTTCTGCACATTCTTCATTGCACCACTGGTAAATGCTAAAAGAATTTCATTAAGTATGTTTGAAGTATTACAAAGGCAGCTTGCTTTATAATCTATGCATCTTTGGGATTTCTGAAGAAATTTTATTCGTTGATGTAAAAAAGAATTGTAAGAGTTGGAAACTCTGCACCTGTGTGTGTGTATATACTTCTTAGCAATAAAGCAGCATGGGCTGAGAATGCACTGAAAAAAAAAAGAAAAAAGAAAAATGAGAATCTAGAGCTCTGGGAACCCTGAGATGCAAATGTTGGATTTGCCTATAAGCTTAGCTCAGTCCTCTGAACAAAGAGTGTCCAGCAGGATAGACTGGAGCATTGAAGAGCAGTGGCACCTCATCTTTGACAAATGGATACCAAGAATTTCATTTTTACATCTTTTACTGTATCTTTTTGTCAGTAGAGAATGTCGGAAGTGCATAGGAAAGGAGGAAGCAGCTTAGGTGAGGTCTTCAGGCATATGCTTCTGAAAGCAATCACTGCCTTCTTGCATGATCTCCCCAATTTAACAAACCCTGAGAGCCATTCTGTAAACATGATCATCAGAGAACTACTTTTGGTATTAGGTTTATGTTTGCATGAGGTGTGGGGGGGTACTCAGTCCAGATATCCCATGTAATGGCAGGAACTCAATTACTCGAGCCATCATCTGCTGCATAAAGCTGCATTAGCCGGAAACTGGGATCAAAAAGTGGCTTACCCACTAGGCCAAATACCTGCCCTAGTTCCCCAAATTTATTTCATTAATAGGCTTTTTGATCTTAGGAGAAACATAAAGAATATGATTTGGGAGCAGTTTTAGAGTTTGATGTTTATAACATTTATGCTAATTTCTATAGAGAACATAATGTAAATGTAATCACCTTAGAAACTTTCTTCAGTGTGGCTCTGAACCAGATATTTGGCATTGGGTTAATCTGCTATTGTCGATGCTGCCCTATATCCTACCCATCAGAACTAAAGCATGCCTTTTGCACTTGGAAATCACTCAGAAGCAATGTAGCAGCTTGCTCATCAATGGTTCAAACAACCATTTACTACCTAAGTCAAGACACAGTGCAGATACCTGTTTTGCTTTGTTCTATTTAACACCCCATCTGTTATATAAAAATCTAGAAGCACTTGGAAATTCTGTGCCTTACCTAGACCTGGAGTGAGTCCACACAATAAAGTCTGCAAGTCCAAAGACTGGGCCTGTAAGTCCTGGGTGGACCAGAATGCCCAAGAGGAGGAGGAGGGGAGGCTTTGCCTCCAGAAGCCTCTGTTGACTCTCAGAAGCCTTAGCAGTGGAACGCCTCCTTTTGATACTCAGAATTCTTTGTACTTTGACGACTATCTAATACTACGCTCCATGAAGCTGACTCATTTCTCCAACTCTGAGTACCTCCTACTCTCAGAGTGATGATTCCCTCCAGCCTCCTCTTGATGGGTCTTATTTATATGTGCACTGACAATATTGCTGGGTTCTTTTTTAATGAGTTTAAATAGACATCTCCAGATGAAGTATTTGCCTTAGCAACACATATGCCAATGAGCTTCCTACACACCTTATAATTCAAGCAGTTTTCTATGTCTGGGCATTTGAAATTAAAGCATTCTGCCTGTTCTTTTCCTGAAGGCATCTTCATTAACCTAAAATATCTGTGGTCTCTTCTATCATTAATTGTTAATCAAAGTCCTATTGTTGTAACATGTAACTTGGTGTGCACATGTTTACCATTTGAGCTGTTCCTCTGGCTACTGTCCTATTTTCTATACCTCCGGTTGCACCCAGCCATGCCCACCTCCACTTTTTCCCCCTGTGTATCTGGTCTTTTGCAAAGCACTATGTTTCTCACCTCCGTGCATAATTTCTGGGTCCTCTCCTGAGCAATTGTTCAACTAAGGTAGTCTACTAACGTCATTTTTTATTATTTTACACCACTTGGAAAATAAATGTGTCTTTTAGATAATTCACTTGTCAGATCCAGTGTAGTGGCTTTATGCACCTTGAAAGAATGTGGAGAGAGCCTGCAGTTGAAGGTTCTGGTGACTATGAACCTGTTTTTATGAAGGATGGCTCTCATGTAAAACTCCCAGATCCATAAGAGATTTATTATAAAGACAGGAGTATTGATTTCGGTGAGGAAAGTTCATCCAAACTTCACCTAAATTAAAGTCATTGGATAATGAAAACTTTAGAAATTTATAAATAAGCCTTGTTCCTTACTAATTTGATTACTCAGTATTGATGTAACACTATACAGAGCACTTGTATGACTTAAATAATCAGATATTAGTTGATGGAATCATTTGAATGATTAATGCAATTCAATTCATAATTAGAATTATTATCCAAAATGATCTAATGTAAAACTTATATAAGGTAGATGCTCCTCCTTCATTTTTTTTAATTCTTGAGGAATTAATGAGCACTTAAAAAATCATGGTGGTTCATCTAAAAGCATGAATAATTCTCTTTTAAAGGAGATAACCAGCCACAGATAACCACGTCCCCTACTTGGTGACAGAGGCTTTCTTACTGGAGAAAGTAAAGCATTAAACACATTATTCAACTTCCACTCAGCTTGGAGAAAGCAGATACAGGAAAGTGAACAAGAGTCAAATCAATAAAGAAGATTAGACATTGACTGAATAAAATGGTCTGCTCTGTAGTCAGAAGTTTCCTTTTCAGACAAATGGGAGGCTGGGACAAATTAAAGAAAAGTGGCTGGAGCCGCAGTTCAATAGGCTAATCCTCCGCCTTGCAGCGCTGGCACACCGGGTTCTAGTCCCGGTCGGGGCGCCAGATTCTGTCCCGATTGCCCCTCTTCCAGGCCAGCTCTCTGCTGTGGCCAGGGAGTGCAGTGGAGGATGGCCTAAATGCTTGGGCCCTGCACCCCATGGGAGACCAAGAGAAGTGCCTGGCTCCTGGCTTCAGATCAGCGCAGTGCGCCGGCCGCAGCGCGCTGGCTGTGGCGGCCATTGGAGGGTGAACCAATGGCAAAGGAAGACCTTTCTCTCTGTCTCTCTCTCTCACTGTCCACTCTGCCTGTCAAAAAAAAAAAAAAGCAAGAAAAAAAGAAAGGTAAAATTAAAGAGGACGTCAGTCAATTGCTAGAAGGAGGGGTGGAATTTGAGAATTGAGAGAAGGAACGCATGAATAGAGTAATGTCTACAGAAAAGACTGTGAAAGTGAATTTACAGAAAAGACTGTGAAAGTGAGATTTCTCAGAGATATTGGGGGGATGTAACATAAACCCACAGACGCACCAGGCAAGTACTAGCTCCATCCTGGCATGACTGTGGCAGAGGCCAGTCTCTGCTGACTCAGCCTGGTGCACAACACAACCATTCCTTTCAGAACTCAGTTGTTTCATTAAACCACTTACACTTATACCATCAAAGTGATGTCATTTTGACTAAATCTGAAAAAAAAAAAATCATTGCTGCTTCCAGTTAGTTGTCTCTCTTCTGGAATTTGAGTTTTTTCTCTCTTGAAAAACTTTTCAAGATTGGCTACCAAAATCCCATCTTCTTCCCCTGAAGAAGGCATACTTCATGATTCTCAATTTAAGTTGGTATGGTATTACATAGTTGCAATTCTTGTTCTCTAAATCTCCACAGAAATTGGAAACTCAGCTGTGGCAACCAAGAAATCTGAACACATGAAAATGTAGTAGTCCTGCTGGTTAAAAAAAAAAAAAAAAGATGTGACAGGACTTTGCTGATATAAGTAAGATGCACTCTTAGGTCACTTAAGCCACAAATCAACAAGGAGGAGCTGAGGAAGCTGTCCTCACTCTTCAATATGTTTGACTTCTGATCTGTAATATCTAATTAAGAATTATTAAAATAAGCTAGCAAACTGAAATTGATTCATGATATTCATAGAGCTTCAAAATCCTTAGTTAGAAAAAAAAAGAAAAAGGAGAAAAAATTAAAAGGAAGAAAATCATTAATGTTTGAGATTGCTAAGGAAATTTAGATATAAGCAATGAGAACCTTACCATGCAGTTCCTGGGAGGGACTTGACCCTTTATTTAGGAGGAGTTGTGTTCTGCAGGCTGGTTCGGTAGCTATCTGACAGGCATAGAGCCAGGTCCTGTAATCCCAGGGTCAGGGCTCTGACTCCTGCTGTGCCAGTAACTGTTGCAAAAAGGGGAGAAAGGAGAGTTCCTTTTCTTACCATGCCTGCCAGGAAAGAAGTCTCTTGGAACTTGCTTATACTGTGTTCACACGTGATCCCCTAAAGAGACTACCTGTAAGTCAAAGAGAAAGAGATTCAAATTTCACTGGTAAATAACTTGGTGGTTTACTTAAGACTTCACTTTTTCTAAGTTCCTCCTAGGAAAAGGGTAATATCTTTTTTAAGGGCTCTGGGAAGATCCATGCACATGTTTATGAAGCATCTTCCATCATGTCTGGCTCACAGCCACATTTCAGTGCATATGTTACTTCCCCAAAGTAGTCTGTTAAAGGGCAAATACTTCCTATCTGTTATCACATTTCCTCAGAGAGATAAAACATCCCAATTAATAGACTATTGGCAAATATATAAACCTAGGCCTGAAACTACTAGGGTGGGAAAAATCAATTTATCTGAATAAAAACATCAGGTCACCTTGGAAAATTGCCTTATCTATACTGTACTTCCTTCTTGATTAAGATATCACTATTTTGTATGTTAAGTTTGTTTGCCTTCCAGGAACAAGAATTTGGCATAAACTTTGCTTTTATAATGTGAGAGATCCTGCTTGGCACTCAGATACAGGCTGTGAATTTTTTAAAGCCATTCCAGCAAATTTTTCATCTATCATAGTAAACCTGAACTTTCCTAGTCTAATATTTAACTCTATAACACAGGAATTAAAGGATTTGAGGCAGACCCAAACAGGTTTTCTCTTGTGGCATTACATCTATCCAATCATCATTTGTCCTGTTGACTTCATTAGTGGAAATCCTACTGCTGCTTTTATTATACATGTTTAGGAGATGGTCTAACATGGAAAAGCAGCAAATGAACTTCATATATTTGGAATGATACTTGTACAAAGAATCTATACTTATAGATTGTTCTTTGATATGTGTAGTACATCACAATGGCAACCTGTATTTAATTCAATCCCACAACTTAATTGTTGGATATACCTGAGACTATGCCTCTACATCAGTATGAAATCATTGGATAACCCAAAGGCAAAAAGGTTTTGCATGAGGACGTGAGATCTGTGCTGCCTACTGTCTCAGCTTCAGCAGCTCCTTGATATAATGCCTAATCCATGAACATGTCTCAGATTCTCTACTCCTTACTAATGAGAAAATAAAATGAGGAATCCCACAGATCCATCCCTCACTGGGAGGCTGAGGAAACTGAGACCAAGGATGCTGTAAATGTTTTGTCTGAGGTCACAAGGCTATTTGGAGAAAGGATGAATTTCAATGTACCGCTCACTTTCTCCACATGTACATGAGCTCCAGACCAGATCTGCAGCTGGGTCTTCCCAGTCTCCTGGGTGGGATCTTCTTCTGTGGGTGCTCTTCAGGTTTCACCATGATCTTGTTGATCACCCCGTACTCTCCATAAAATTTGCCAGTCTTTTAGCTTCAAATGTGCTCATGTTTCTGGCCCTGAACTTGACTAAACATCTTTCAAGCTGGACAGCTCACTAGAGCAACTAACACATAGTGATCATCATTTCCCTGACAGTCCTTACTCCATTTTAGTCTCCACAGCTTTTATCTGGGCTTGCATACTCTTTGGTAGGTTTTTCTTGACACCCCACTTTTTGAAGTCTTAACTAGACTTTTGCCCAGATAAAATCTTTCTTTTGCCAGAAAGATGTTTTGGTTCTATCATTCATTTCCCTTTGTATTGGAGTCCCTCTACAGATATTAATTATATCAAGTTCCTTTTGTGTGTTAAATCTATGGTACAGAGCTTTATTTTAAAAATGTTTATTATTCATTTTTATTTATTTTAATGGCAAAACAAAACAGGGAGTGGATGGAAAAGAGAGAATCTTTTATTCACTAGTTTGTTCCCCAAAGGCCTACAATAGCCAGAGCTGGAACAAGCTGAAGCCAGGAGCCAGGAACTTCATCTGGGTCTCCTATGTGCACAGCAGCGATTGAGTACTTGAGCCATAATCTGCTGCTTCACGGGTGTATTTTCAGGAAGCTAGATCATAAGCAGAGGCAGAGGCCTGACTCCATCTCAAGCACTCCAGTATGGGATGCAGGAAAAAAAAAAGCAGTTGTTAAGCCACTGCGCCACAGCTCCCATCCCTGTGGCACAGAGCCCTTGAATGGAGATAAGTCAATCTTCTGCACTGGCATCAAGTGCAACCAGTTGGCAGGCATTTACTCTGGGTTATATGGGATCATAGAGAAAATACTTTCTCAAAGTTATGCAAAACTTAGTAAGGAAGAAAATAAGGTTACTAACCAAAAATCCATTCATGCCTGAAATATTCTTTGGAGAGAACTATCTCTGTCAATTGATTATTTGCTTGAAATTAAATCAAAGTATTTTCATTGCTTATAAAGTGTGATCTAATTTGAACATTGATATTGACTCAGTTCTTTTTATGTTTAAATTGCTTTGAATTCACTGATAATATGATCCCTGGCAAATTAATCAAAACAAAAAGTCTCTCTACTGATTTGTCAAAGAATTGTTCTGTAATCAGGCACTGTAATTGAAATAATTAAAGGTCACTTATTTCTTGTTATATTTCTAAACTCATTTTGTCCTATGATAAGAGTCTTAAAACAGTTTGCGGTTAGTTTGACCAAAACTGCTTACTTTAAGAAAAAAATGGCAGAGATTAGTGAATCTCAGGATTATCAGAGTTTGATATTAAATAAGCTCTTCTTATTTCTATAAAAATATGTGATTAAATATGCTAATGAAGTCACTTATAATTTAAATAACTTGGAAGCATGACAGAGTCCAGTCATTAACTGTGCATTTTACCCTAACTTGCAAGCTAATGAGTTAGCCTGCCTGCTTCATAGATGCTGATAAATGTCACAAGACTCCTGCATCCCAGACAGAAAAAGAAATTTAATACAGTAATAACAGTAGACAAACTATCAGCATTTTTATCAGTTCCTCAGCTGTGAAGATGGTCAAATGACACCCAGATTTAGTGGCGTGCATTATGGGAGAAGAGCTACAAGTTTAGGAAACCCAAATTTTTTATAATGGGCAATGAGCCTGCCTGGTCTTTGCCTAAGAAGGAGACATTCTCTTTCTTATGCTGGATAATAAACAAATATGTCTATTGCCTAAAGGGAAACACAGTATCTGTATTGCAAGACTTCACTGTACAAATATAATTCAAGTGATAGTCTGGAACAAGACACGGAGAAACACAAAAAGCTTGTGGAGAATCATGCCCCTACAGGTGCATATTAAAGATTTTTAGCAGTGAAATGTAAATTTCTTCCTTAATTAGAGCATTTACCTTGAGTTAATAAATAAAATTGTGTTTGGTAAGGATAAATGCTTCAATGAAGGGAAAATTTGTACATTAGTTTGAGAAAATATTACTTACAGAAACAAATGACTCAGTATTTCACTGAATAAGAAGTTTAACAAGTAAAAAGCAAAAAGACCCTAGTGTGGTGGGAATATAGACAACGGCTAACCCTTTTCACTGTAATGTAAATTCAAACTATGTTATCTCGAAAACTAAAAAAGAAAAAGTAGGGAGAAAGGAGGAGGGAGGAAGAGAGAGAGTGGGAGGATGGGAGAGCAGGAAGGAAGGGAATATCATTATGTTCTTAGAATTGTATCTACAAACCATATTGAATCTGTTAAAAACTAAGTTAAAAAGAGAAAACATCAAAAACAAACAAATAAAACACACTTGCCAGTTTTTTTCTTGAACTGACAAAGAGGAATGCTCAATCCATGCTGTTTCATGGCACATCTTTAAAGAGCCAGCTCACGTCCCTAAATTTCACAGTAAAGAAAACAAAATGAGTGGGGAAAAGCCTTACTGCTCTGCTTGCTAGAGTACTGCAGGAAGACAGGAACATTCTAGAATGGAACATTTTAGTCCCCCCACCCTCCCAGGGAAACTCACAGACTTTCCTTATGCTACTCTAAGTGCGATTCCGCAAGGCTGGCACTTGAGTAGCAGTTAAAATGCCTCTTGTAATGCCTGCATTCATACCTTAGTCCTGGGTTTAAGTCCCAGCTCTGCTGCTGATTCCTGCTTCCTGCTAATACACACCCTTGGAGGCAGCAGGTGACGATCTAAGCACTTGGACCCCTGTAACCCACTGGGAGACCCGGATTGAGTTGCAGGCTCCAGGCTTCATCCTGGGCCAGTCTCTAAGGGTGCGGGCATTTGAGGAGAGAGCCAGTAAATTGAAAATCTCTGTGTGTCCATCTGTCTCTGTCTTCCTACCTCTCAAAAATAAATATACATAAATTTTAAAAATAAGGATGACTTTTCTTCATTATACTGCCTGGCTCATATTTATTATATATACAAAACTAGCCTTCCACCATGCATCTTTCACAACTACATATATTCTGACATATATATGTTGATGGAAGTTAAAGATGTTTCTGCTATTTTGTTGTTATAAACAATACTGCAAAGAGCATTCTTGAACATATATGTATTTTTGGATGTTTCTATAATTTCCATAAATTTTAACTGATATTTAAGTTCAACCATAAACATAAATTAACATAGGCTGAATTATTCTATAAACACAGTAAATAAGTCAAAGCAATTTTTGAGAGGATGAGAGAGAGAGAGAGAGAGATCACCCATCCACTGGTTCTCTCCGCAAATGACCACAACACCCAGAGCTAAGGCAGACAGAAGCCAGGAGATGGGAATTTAACAGAATCTCTTGCATTGGAGTGAGGGATCCAAGGAGTTGAGCCATCATCTACTGCCTTCCCAGGCACATAAGCAGGGAACTAGATCATAAGTGGAACAACTGGGGCTTGAAACAGAACTCTGATATGCAATGCCTGTGTCACAAGCTGCAGTTTAACCTGTTGCACCACCATGCCAGCCAGCAATTGGTTTGCAAAAGACTTACACTTTCTAATGACAAATATGCTATGATTCACTTTGCATACATACATAAGATTTTTTTTTTTACTTTTCTCTGAGAAGATGTCTTTCTAAATAGATTTCTTTTTTTCTCAAGACAGAATATCATAGGAATAAACTAGAACCAGACTTGAGCCCTCTAACATCTGGTCTGGAACTCTGAAAGACAGACAATAACTATTTGCATCAGTTTTCCCCCACTGGATTAAAAAAATAATAATAAGAGTCAGTGCAGATCCACAGGTGATAAAGTTTTAGCACTTCCCTTGAGCATATATGACAAAGCTTTAAGTACTATACATCACAAAGAAACTCCCTTGACAATTATGAGTGTTCAACTCACAGAATTTTGCTGAAAATGGCCTGTTGAAAAATATCTTGTAGGGGTAGCAATTTAGGACGAATTGAAGAAATAATGGACTATTAATTAATCTTAACTGTTTTGTGGATACAATTAAAACAAAAAAGGGGGCCTTGATAATTGATTCACTGGGAGATCAGGTGCTCAGATTACCTACTATAGCTGCTAAGATGGTCCAGAATTTGATGCTTACCTATCCTTACTCTGGGAAGGAGAATCCTATTGCAATGCTACTCATCAAGAAAAAAATGAATCAGGGCTGGCACTGTGGTGTAGAGGGAAAAGCTGCTGCCTGCAGTGCTGGCTTCGTGTATGGGTGCTGGTTCATGTCCCTGCTGCTCCTCTTCCTATTCACCTCTTTGCTATGGCCTGGGAAAGCAGTAGAAGATGGCCCAAGTGCTTGGGCCTCTGCACCCATGTGGGAGACCTGGAAAAAGGTCCTGGCCCCTGGCTTCAGATCAGTCCAGCTATTGCCATTGCGGCCATTTGGGGCATGAACCAGTGGATGGAAGACCTCTCTCTCTCTCTGCCTCTGCCTCTCTATAACTCTGACTTTCAAATAAATAAATAAATCTGTTTTTTTTTAAAGAAAAAGATGAATTACTTGTTGTCTTTCAAAGTAGAAGCATGACTCAGACTTGTTGAGGGAGGATGCTGGTTTCCATAAAGGTCACCAGACATGCATACACCCTAAACCAGAGGGAAAGAGCTTTTATGGTTACAGGTAGTTGGCAGATACCAAAGGAGTTAAGCTCCAGAGAGAATTTTCAACCTGGTAATGGAAATCGTTGGGCAGCTTTTCTCACTCTCCATGAGAGCTTTGAAACTAAGTCAGTTTCCTGATGTGCAGCTTGGTTAGATGTGAGGTGATGGAGGTTATTGCTGTATGCATGTCTCTCTGGGAGCACGTTGGACATGCACCTGAATGCAGCAATTCCGAGGGACATCTGCTGAACAATACTGAGCCGTCTTTGTACAGTAAAAGTTATTTCTCAAAGTGATGGAATTGTGCTCTTTGAAGTATATGTTTTTTATTGGTGGTGCAAACTCCTATCTATTGGAACCTAATTGTGAATTTTTCAACCTTCCCAGTGTGTGAGTTAAGGTGTCCATGAGAAAGTGGCGATCACTGATATCAATAAAAATGTAGTTCCAGGACCCCTGCAGGTAACAAACTATACAAATGGTCAAGTTCCTTATATAAAATGGAGTGGTATTTGCATAAAACATATTTACATCCAGGTATATTTGAAATCTCTAAATTAATTATGATACTTAATATTATGTACTACATTGGTTAGGGAGTAAAGCCAAGGTAAAGTCTACATGTTCAGTACAGATATTTTTGTACAAAATTTCACTACTTATTAGTTTTATTTATTAGAAAAGGGGAGAGGGAAGGAGAGAAAGAGAGAGAGAGAGAGAGATGTTCTGATGCTGATTCACTCCCCAAATACCCACAACAGCCAGGACAGGACCAAGCCAAAGCTAGGAACCTGGAATTCAGACTCAGTCTGGGTCTCCCACATGGATGGCAAGGATTCAAGTACTTGAGCTGTCACCTGTAGCCTCCTAGGGAGTGCATGAGCAATGAACTGGAATCAGGAGTGAAGCTGGAACTTGAACTCAGGCATTCCAGCTTGGGGTGTGAGCATCCCAAGCAGCATTGCAACTACTGCACCAAAAGTCTGCTCCACAACCTCTTAAATATTTATTTACTTATTTGAAAATGAGAGTAACAGAGAGAGAGGAAGGACAGAGAGACTTCCACCCACTGGTTCATTCCCCAGATAGCCACAACAGCTGACAATGGGCCAGACTTAAGAGCCAGGCACGGGGCCAGCACTGTGGCGCAGCAGGTTAAAGCCCTAGCCTGAAGCACCGACATCCCATATGGGCGCCGGTTCTAGTCGCGGCTGCTCCTCTTCCGATCCATCTCTCTCCTATGGCCTGGGATAGCAGTGGAAGATGGCCCAAGTCCTTGGGCCCCTGCACCCACATGGGAGTCACCCTGAAGAAGCTCCTGGCTCCTGGCTTCGGATCGGCGCAGCTCTGGTCACAGCCATCTGGGGAGTGAACCAGCGGATGGGAGACCTCTCTCTGTAACTCTGTCTTTCAAATAAATAAAATAAATCTTAAAAAAAAAAAGCCAGTAGCTTCATTTGAGTTTCCTATGTGGCTGTCAGGGACTCAAACACGTGGTCATCATCCACTGGCTTCCCAGGCACATTAGCAGGAAGCTGGATCGGGAGTGTTACAAATGGAACTTGAACCTGCACTCATACAGCAAGCCAGTGACTCAGGAGGTGGCCTAACACATTGCAACACAATGTCAGCCCCCATCATTTTTTTCAAATGTTTTTGACCTGTGGGTTCTGCAACCTACAAATGCAAAACCCTGAGATATGGAAGGCCAATTGTATAAAATGTCTAGACAAAAGGCAAGAATAACCGGAAGGAACATTCCCATCCTCTCTTCACTATGCCATTAGTCAGTTCTCCCCATTTTGTATCACCCTAATCATGTCTCCCGCACACGGCAGTGGCAGCCCACTAGGCTTCCAGGCTTCCCTAGCTGGACTTCTCAGTTTTCCAGTTATGTCTGGAAGCCTCATTTTCTTGTGCCAATTACATCCCTGTAAGAATGCTGTCAATATTGCTGACCTCATCTATGGTATCTAGCCTTTCTAAAACTGAGCAGTACATTTCATATCACTTAAAACTCAATTTAATAAAACTTTAAAGTATATACAAGTGAAAGCCTAAAAGACAGAGGTTTCCAAAAAATAAACCAAACCTGGTATCTCTCCCATGACTGAAATGCTTTGTCTTACCTAGTCTTTTCCGTTTACACTCACACTTCCATCCCTAATTCTAACCCTGCCTCTAAAAAGTCTTTCCTCACCAAATTCTCCCCTGAACTTTTCCCCCCCTCATTCTCTAACAGGTTGTTCTCCAAATGTTCATCAGTTATATTACACAAACCCACCTGCTCCAGTTTTAGTCCATATGGAAAAGGTGTAACATGTGGCTTATTTCACGGTGATCAATTTTTTCCTTATTTTGCTTTGTCAATATCCCATTGAGGTAGTGAGTGAAATACACTTGTTTCCATCTCTTGGGACTTGTACAGGGAAGCCACCTGTGTTATATTTTCTCCCCAGTTAAATTCATTTTCTTTATTCAACATGAAATAATTTCATTATAAGTAATCCAAGAATTATACTCAACCAAGACACCCAAGAGGCCACTAAAACTGTAGGAAAGTTGCCTACTCTGAAACATATTTGTCTGGAAACTCTATGACCCTTTTACACTCTACCAGTCAGAAATTTTGGCAGGTTTCTCATTAACTTATGAAGCCCAAGGCACATTGGGTTTTGGAGTTGCCTTGATATAATTACTGCAGGATTTCAATTTGTGCCCAACTAAAATGAACAGTATTAAATGCTGGCCCTCAAACTGCACCAAGGAGCAGCATTTACGAAAAGTCTGCCAAACGCCCCAGATATGGGAAGCCACCTATGAATGTACTCCCTGGTTCTGAATAGGACTGTACATGGTACCTGTGATTTTATAATGACAATAGAGTTATATAATGGAGTCAGGCCTTGTAGAAAATGTAGATTATAAAATTGGACTTAAATTTCAATTTTTTAAAGTAACTGAAGCAAAAGTAGATCTGATTTATTCAGCTAAAATTAAGTAGGCTGAGTGAAATTATCCCATGAAAACAAGCCAGGACCCAAGTTTAAAGTAATTTCCAGGAAATGAAATTCACCCATCTTTCTTACTGTAAGTTAGTCTACCTTATATAAACAATCAACCAAATTTCTGTTTTTTCTTTAAATTTCTAATAACACATGTTAGACTTGATGACACTTTTGTGATATTAAAATTCATCCAACAAAGTATGTTCCAGCACCACATTGTAGGTGTTCAATACAGGTTTGTATGGTATTTGATGCAGCAATTAAGACAGTGCTTCAAATACCTATATCCCACAACTGAGTGCCTGGGTATGAGTCTCAGCTTCTCAAGTTCTGAATCAGCTTCCTGCTGGTACGCCGCCTGGGAAACAATAGATGATGGCTAAAGTCCTTGGGCCCCTGGGAGACCAGGGTCCTTGGGAGACCAGGATGAAGATCCAGGTTAGCTTCAGCCATTGACCAGTCCTGGCAAATCTGGAATGTGAACTAGCAGATGGAAGATCTATCTATCTCTGTCTCTCTGTCTTCCAAATAAAATGAAAATTTAATAATAATTTAAATGTTCTCCAGATTCATCAGACATCAAGTGTGTTACCCATGGATAGAAATAGTCTCCACTCAGAGATAAGTACATCTCACTGTCTCACTCATCATGCCTTCACCCATTCATTCTTTATATATATTGTACAAGTCTGCTATAGTACAATGTTTTTATTTTCTTGTGATGCTCTGGTAAAGAGTTGTTCTTCCTTTCCTTTCTCGATCTCCTATAAATCTGGAACATTATACATTAGTTTAATCAACAAATGTTCACTAAGCATATGGGGTATTGGATGATAGCAATAAATGATGAAGAATATAGAAAGGATTTCTGTAGTCAATAACCATATAGTCTTTTAAAAATATTTATTTTATTTATTTGAAAAGCAGAAAGAATGGGAGGTAAGAGAGAGAAGAAGTGAGAGAGAGAGACTTTCCATTCGCTGATTCATTCTCCAAATGGCCACAACAGTTGGTATTCGTCCAGGCTGAAGCCAGGAGTATGAAAATCCATCTGGGTCTCCCATGTAGGTGTCAGGGGCCTAAGCGCTTGAATCATCTTCTGCTGTTTCCCAGGGACATTAACAGGGAAGTGGATCAGAAGTAGAACAGCACACCAGAACTAGTGCTCCAATTTGGGATGCTGGTGTCTCAGCTGGAGGCTTAACCCACTCTGCCACACTACTAGGTGTAGTCTTATGTGAAACAGCTGTCAATGACTGAGCCTCTGTGAGGTATGATGGTCAGTGTCATGTTTGCATGTGTTGCCCAGACACCTTCCCAAATAATAAGATTATTTTGTTAGTGATGTTTTTGTTATTGTTTCCTGAAACATCCATGGTTTCCTTGATACTGACAAGTCCAATAACAAAGTCTGGATTTTGGAAATTTGTAAGTGATACTCTCTATGGAAGATTAAGTAGAAATGATGATTTGTGTGGTTAGTGTTATGAATCAACCTGAGTGGACCATGAGGAGCCCAGATATGTGGTCAAACATTATTCTGGGTGTTTTTGTAATGATGCTTCTTGAATGAAGTTAACATTTACATCAAGACACTGAGTAAAACAGCTTGTCTTCCCTGAGGTTGGGGGGGCCTCAGTTAACCAGTTGGAGGCTACAACACAACACAAATGGAGACCCTCTCTGAGCAGAAAGAAGACCTACTGCCTGATTGCTCTCAAACCAGACGATTGCTCTTGCTGGGTCTAGAGCCTGATGGTCTTCATGTGGAAACTATACCACCAGGTCCTCAGTGTGTCCCATTTGCTGACTTACTCTGTGGATCTTGGGACTTGTCAGTCTCCATAATCATAACAGTCAATTCTTCATAATAAATCTACCTGTTTTTCTGTCCCTCCACCTACCCATCACCTGTCTGTCCATATATGTCTATCTGTATCTATCTATATCTAGCTATATCCCTGATTGGTTTTCTTTATGGCTGATGCAATCATCATGATGATGATAATTATAATGGTGATGATGATGATCAAGTTAGGGAAGTCTTGGTTAATGGTATCATGGTGGACAAGTGAATTTTTAACTATGAACTTCAATTTCTGAATCTTGTACCTCCTGAGGAAAGGATATTAATATGATGCTTATTTTGAAATTTTTAAAAAATTATCTTTCATTTACTCAACCATATGTATTACTAATATTCTACTTAAAACATTTTGCAAACCCTTTTTATAAAAGGATATCTAGCTGTAGGTAATACAACATCAAGGAAAGTAAATAGTACATTATACGAGAAGGCAAAATAAAATACTTAGCATCTGAATAAAAAATGAGCAAGCTGAATAGGAAGCAAGTAATTTGACATGAAGAATCACAAGTTTTAATTGTGTGGGCCTCTTTTGAGAACTGATATGTGGAGAGAATATTGAATAGACATCAAGCCAATATCCAGCCAATGTAAAGCCAGTATCGCTGGACACTGAATCACATGAAGAAATAGGAGTAGATCTGGAGAGTAGTCGGGTGTACATAATAGAGGATAAAATTTTCAGTGGCTCTAGTTCTTTCAAGATGAGCATATATAACTCATATTGAAGTCATCACAAGTCTATGACTTATTAAATTGGGAGTACTATAAATCAAAAGGCAAAATCAGTTTGTTTTCATCCTAGAAAATAAGATTATTGACCCAATTGTAACACATTTCAGGGTCACAAAAAAGTTATGCGCTGTTTAAACTGTCAATTTTTTTTTTTTTGCCCTCTGTATCAAAGAATTCAAGGAGATGCAAAGTCGCAGCCTTCATTTTAAGTTCACATAGCCATTTGGTTAATGTAAGTATAAAATATAATCTTTCATAAATTTACCTCTTGCTATAATTTATAGGAACTTTCCCAGTGACAAAGTGAATTTTCTAGTCTTTGAATCCTTACCAACTTAGTACACTATACCACCAAGAAATGATATGCTAAAAGACAACTTGCCAGAGAGCCCTAGATTATCCAAAATGTGTGCAGAAAGCTTTCTTATGTTCAGGCTTTCTTTTATTTTTAAAGTCTCACTATCAAATCCTTTCTTAAGAACGCCATCCTCTGAGAATATTCTACAACTTGTAGAATTGATAATAACCTTTGGAGTGGAGGTAGAATATACTTGATTAGACCGATTTGTTGTAAATTTCACAATGGCTTTTTTTTTAAAGATTTATTTGAAAGAGTTACAGAGAGTGGTAGAGACAGAGAGAGAGGTCTTCCATCCACTGGTTCACTCCCCAGATGGCCACAATGGCCAGAGCTGAGCTGTTCCAAAGCCAGGAGCCAGGAGCTTCTTCTGGGTCTCCCATGCGGGTGCAGGATTCCAAGGACTTGGGCCATCTTTCACTGCTTTCCCAGGCCATAGCAGAGGGCTGGATCAGAAGTGGAGCATCTGGGTCTTGATCCAGCACCTCTATGGGATGCCAGCACTACAGGCTGGGACCTTAACCCGCTGTGCCATAACGCTGGCCCCCACAGTGGCATTTTTAAAAATGATATATTATATTTATCTGAAAGACAGGGTGAGAGAAGGGAGGAAGGGAGAGAGATTAGAGTGAGATCTTCCATTTGTGGTTTCATTCCACAAATGACTTTGATGACTAGGACTGTGCCAGGCCAAAACTCCAGCAGGTGCAGAGCTCTGCAGTCTCCCACATGGGTGGCAAGGGCCCAATCGCTTGAACCATTTTCCACTGCCTTCTCAGGAGCATTAGCAGGGAGCTGAATCAGAAGTGGAGCATTCAGGACTCAAATGACGCTCCAATAAGGGGTGCTGGTATCACAAGTAGTGGTTTAACCTGCTATGCCACAACACTGAACCCCCAAAATGGACAATTCTTAGTCTTCTTATCCTAATTTAATCCTATCACTTATTCAATAAAGAAAATGTTAAACCACCAGATTCCAGAAGCTTTTAAGAAATGGTATGAAGAATACAAAAGAGAACAAAGTGCTACAGGTTGAAAGGGCGATGTTTAATGGTTGCAATGTGACAGAAACTAAAGCAAAGGTAAGCACCAGATGGCTATTGAGAGACCATAGGAGGAGAGTGTTCACTAAACAGCATGGTGGAGACAGACATGGAAAGTTTCTATGAAGGATTAATGCTTTAAAAATGATGCAGGAGGTAGACCAAAAAAATAATAGAGAGAAGTATGGAAGGAAGGAAGGAAGGAAGGAAGGAAGGAAGGAAGGAAGGAAGGAAGGAAGGAAGAACTTGAAACATGTAACAAACAGCATTTCAGCCAGGAGCAAGGGAATTAAAAATAGGAGCAAAGCTGGTACATCCCACATAACTGGATTCCACCATAACACCCTGGTATGTCATTGGTCTTGTTCTTTTATCATCTCTTCACAGATCCTCTTGTGGTATCATTTATGTACTGCACAAAAAGCATGAAATAGAGGTCACCCAATGACATCTGAGCACTTTGCACATTTGCACGTATCAAAAAAGTTCAATTTTCACATTGGAAGCCGTACATTGAAAAGTCAAGACCCTGGGAAGGAGTGGTGATATTTGCACGGTGCATCCGAAGAGTGATGAGGCAACTTGGACTCCTATTTCACAGAAGGCCTTCTCTTTCTGATAGTGTCTGCAATGATACTGTCTTGGCTTTGTTGCCTTTTCTTATGGCTTTTATCCATCTTGACATTAAAATACTTGTGAGATGGATTACAAATTCAAGCTGTTATCACTCACTCACACCTTACTATGAGTAATTTTTAGCTTCTTTTTTTCTCAGTAGCTTTTGATAGAGAGAAGGAGATAAAATATGAGGAATTAAAAAACATGAAGGATTGTATGCAGCTCAGGAAGCAGATAAAACTCTGAGAAATGAGGCAGGAATACTTCTTACACACAAAAGAAGCTAAATAATATTTGTTCAGTGTATGATACAAATGAGTAAATAAAAATATGACATATGATTTTGTCTGTAGCTATTTTTAGTGACCAAAAAATCATTTCACTCTTCCTTTATCAAAGACCAGCTCTCAGTGAGGAAAAATGCAAGAAGTCAATCTTTTTGTGGAAGAAAAAAAGTTTCAAATTTTATGTTAACTTTTTTTCTTATTATGTGATCATGCTTTTTAAATGTCAAAAAGATAAGTCATTTTAAAGAGCCATAAAAATTTAATAGGATCAAGTAGAATTCTAGACGAAAAAAAAAAAAAAACCCTTTCAAGGAAGGGATTGACACATAAGAAAATCTTAAATGAATAAGATAATGATAATGCTAAATAATTTAACAGACTCCTGATTAAACGGGCAAAAGTTAGGACAACACAGAGATGTTACTTGAAAATGAATGCAAAATTCACTAGGCCCAGCATAAGGCTTTAGAATGATTCTAGTTACATTTGAGCTTTAGATTCACTATATCCAAAGGTTTGGAGCCTTGTGGGCAAGATTATAAGAAAAATAGGGTAGAGCTAAGGTTGCAAATAAGAAAGCAAGATTTCCTTGCTTGTGTGTAGAAATGGAGACTTTTCTTATTTTTAGCATAAAACCTCCAGAAGAAATTATGAATCATAAGATAATGTTAAAAAAATAAAATTATACCTCCTCTTTTCCTGGCGCAAAGGAACAATATGTTCTATGTTCCCAAAGCACCATGTCCCTAACTTAGAAGCACCATGTCCCTCTTACTAGGCAGGAATTGCTCAGTGCATTTCATTTGGTTTTCTCCTATTGAATCTGAAGAGGCTCAAGTCTGGTACATACAATGATGCAGTATTTGCATAAAACCTAGACCCACCCTCTGTTTACTTTAAATCATCTCTAGATTATTCAATACAGTGTAAATGCTATTCTAATAGTTCTATACTACATTATATAGGAAATAATAACTAAAAAAAATCTGTACATGTTCAGCAAAAATATAAATTTTCTCCACATATTTTCTATTCACTGCTGGATCCACAGAAACAGAACACAGATATGGAAGGTCACTGCATCTCTCGTCAATGCCTACTTTTCAAACTATAGGAGCCTACAAACTGGCCCCCTCATTTCCAATGTCTTCTCTCTATAAACTTTTCTCATATAAACTTTTCTACATACTATCATCCCATAACCCATTTCACTCCCAAATGAGAAGAAACCCCTCGTCTACTGTCTACCAAATAGAGCCCTGGTCTCTTCTACTAGCATACCAGGTCATCTGTGAATTGTACTGCCAAATATCTCCTACTCTGCCCACTGAATTATAACTTAGTTTGCCTGACTTAATATAGTTCCCTCCGTCTTTAATCATAACCCCAAATCATGTATTCAATTAGTTGATTATCTTTTTATTATCAAACATTATGGTTAGCAGATATGCTGGCAAGATTTATACATTATTGTCAAAATATTGTCTGTATGGGGCCGGTGCTGTGGCGCAGTGGGTTAAGCCCTGGCCTAAAGCTCCCGCATCCCAAATGGGTGCCGGTTCGAATCCCGGCTGCTCCACTTCCGATCCAGCTCTCTGCTATGGCCTGGGAAAGCAGTAGAAGATGGCCCAAGCCCTTGGGCCCCTGTACCCACGTGGGAGACCTGGAAGAAGCTCCTGGCTTCTGGTGTCAGACCAGCACAGCTCTGGCCGTTGCAGCCAATTGGGGAGTGAACCATCAGATGGAAGACCTCTTTCTCTCTCTCTCTCTCTCTGCCTCTCCTCTCTCTGTGTAACTCCGTCTTTCAAATAAATAAATAAATCTTTAAAAAAAAAAATGCTGTGCGTAAAGATATCTATTCTATGTTCATCTCAAGTTATCACTTCTTTAATGAGTAGTCCCTGACAACCCTACGAAAAGTGGAGATTTCCTCTGAGAAAAATGTGAGGTATGTAAGACAGGTTAGAGGGGTCATTCTGCAAAATGACTGAAAAAAAGTGCCCAGAGTTCGTCTCCTCATCACAGAGAACATAACTTAGAAGTAATTAACTGCATTTTGAGGTGAGTGCCCAAGGAAGAATACTGTAACTTAGTAAGAGAAGACACAGAGATTTAGAATGACAGCATAAACAGAGGAACAAATGGCACCAGAAAACACAATCCTGGCTTTGTGGTGAAGAGAATGTCAATTGCAGAGGAAAGTATAACTGGAAGAGCCTTAGGAGACCCAGTCTCCAGGAACACTGGATGTCAGCAATCTTAACTTCAGAATGGATTCATCGTCATCACAGGGTTGGAACACAGCAAGGGCCGTTACATGGAGTACATGTGGCAGCTTTATTTCAGAGAAGGAATTCATATTGTCTCCCCACCCCAACTGCCAGTGCACAGGCTATAGCAGTATGATACCATCTTGAGCAGGGGTAACTTTCAGAGTCCATACTGTGATGGGGCAGAACCCCTGCATATCCCCAACCCTGGTAACCCACAAACATTTGGCTATTCCAGCAAAGAGACTGCAGCCTCACAAACCCAACCACAGCACATAGAAGTGGTGCTCCAAACACCTTAGCCCAAGTGGTATCCTGCACTATGTAGGACAGGTTGCTCAGCACAGCACTTCGTTCCTGATCCCAGGACCTTAAGACGCAAGGGCATTTTCCTCCACATACTTGTAATCTTCCCCTCATACACTTTCCATTCCCCCAAAGCAGCGCATGTCACTCCAGACTCGGACCTGGGCCTGATGTGGCTCATGCCTTGAGCCTGCACTTACTTTGCCAGGTGCTGTCAGCTGCATCAGTTCACTCTGAACTCAAACACGGCTTTGCCATGGTGCTAACAACTGGCACCAGAACCCATACAGTCCTGAGAGGGGCTCCCAACCCCTTTGCTACAATCAGTTGGAATGACCGACTGGAATTAAAGCCAAGGTAGCCTCCCAAACCAACATCCAAACAAGCATTTTCAGAAAACCTCTACAATCCATGAACACTAAATTTTAAAGCAATAGAGACAACTGCAAATATCAATGTAGTGAATTTGCCAAGTCTGCAAATATCGGGAAAGTATGAAAAAAGTAAAGCAACATCATGTTCAAAAAGGAACACAATAACACTTTAGTATTAGATCCAGAAGAAGGGAAATTGATGAAATATCTGATAAAAATTCAAAAGAATTATTATAAGGAGGTCAGTGTTGTGGTGGAGCAGGCCAAGTCATTATCTTGAAATGCCGGCATCCACATCAGAACTTCCATTCCAACTTCCAGCGAATGTACCTGGAAAGGCAGCAGAAGATGCTCCAAGCATTTTTGCCCCTGCCACCAAATAGAACAAGACCAAGCAGAAAAAAGAATATTTAAATGTGAAGGCAAATCTTCTGAAATGTTTCAATCAGATTAAAAAAGGAGGATGAAGAAGAAAGGGAGGTGATGAGCAAGAATTGTGACAGCCTCCAAGACCTTTGGGACATCATAAAGCATAAACTATTTGAAGTGTATTATTTCCTGCAGTAAGGCATGAAAAAATATATTCAGTGTAACAATTGCTGAAAACTCCCCCAATCTGTAAAAACTATGTATATCCAAATATAGATGTCCATAGGAACCTAATCTACATTACTAGAAATGATCTTCACTTTGACACATTATAGTCAGACTCTCAAGTATACAACACAAAGAATTCTATAATCTGCAAGAGAAAAGCACTAAGTCAATTTTAAGGAAACCCTCATAGTATTGGCACCATATTTTTGAACAAAAACCTTACAGGACTGTAGGAAATAGAGTAACATATTCTAAATCATGAAAGGAAAAAAGTTCCAGCCAGAATAACATATCCAACAAAGGTATCTTTCCTAAATGCCAGATATTTTCATAAATGGCTAAGGGAATCCCATGAGAAACAAAGAAAGATAATTACCATCAGAAATACATATAAAAGTACAAAACCACTAGAAAATTAACAAGAAATATTCAAAGTAGGAATAAATTTTATAACAAGGGCAAGTCATTACTTACCAAAATAACTAGCTATAAATTGATCTCCCAACTAAAAGATACAGGCTGAATGAATACAGATAAAAGGCCCAATACTGTACTGCCTACAAGAAACTCACTTCCCCAGTAAAGAAACAGGGGGTGAACATGAAGTGGTTTGGAAAAAGATATTTCATTAAATGGAAACTAAATGATATACTTTAAGTACAAAACTATAAAAAGATACAAAGAATGTCACTATATATTGACCTCAAGATTAATTCAACAAGATCATAGGACAAATGTAAATAGCTATGCATCTAATGCTAGAGCATCCACTTTCACAAAATAAAAATTATTGCATATAAAGGAAAAGATGCACTCTAATACAATCATCATGGAGGATTTCAAAACCTCACTTTCATCAGTGGACAGATCGCCAGACCAAAAAAAAAATCCATAAATATATATTACAGTTAAATTATACTATAGGACAAATGGATCTAACAGTTGTTTACAGAACATTTCATCCAACAGACACATAGAAAACATTCTTTAGGACAGATCACATATTAGGCCACAAAATTCAACAATTCAATATTGAATTCAAAATTGGATCATGTATCTTTTCTGACTACAATGGAATAAAACTAGAATGAAGGAGAAAACCCTCTACATTTTTGCAAGTATATGGACACTTATACCATGTTCCTAAATAAACAATGAGTCACTGAAGCAATCAAAAGGTAAATTTAAAAATTCTCTAAAGGTAATGAAAATGGAACTATAACATACCAAAAACTATGGACTACAACAAAAGCAGTATTAACAATGAAGTTTTTAACTATGAGACTCAACATCCAAAAACAGAAAGACATAAAATTATCTACCTAACAGTGCATCTCAAGGAATTAGAAAAACATCAGCAAATCACACATTAACAGTGTTACAGTAAAAGGGTAATAAAGATTGAAGCAGAAATAAATAGAAACTAAAAGTGTTTTTAAAAATCAATGAAATAAAAAGTTCGTTGACCAAAAAGATTAAAAACAGATAAAATTTTAGCTAGACTAAGAAAAGGGGGAGAAAACTAAAATAAATAAAATCAGAGATGAAAAGATCTTAAAATTGATACTACAGAAATGCAAAAGATCATTTAACCATGAAGACATAGAAAACCTGAGCAAATCTATAGTCAGTAGAGAGATTTAATCAATAATCTTCCAGTAAAGAATTATCTCCCAATAAATAAAACTCCTGGACCAGATGAATTCACTGCTGAACTCTATAAAACTCTTATGGAAGAAGTAATATTCATTGTTCTTAAATTTCCCAAAAAAATTTAAAGGGAGAAAACTCTTCCAAACTCATTATATGACTCTAGCACCATTTTGATTCCAAAACCAGGGAATGAAGCACAGAAAAGAAAATTGTTCACCAATATCCTTGCAGAACATAGATGTAAAAATTCTCAACAAAATGCTAGCAAATGAAATCCAACAATACATCAAAATGACTATACATTATAATAAAGTGCATATAATCCAGGCTATAGGAATTTTCAGTATTTTTTAAAGATTTATTTATTTATTTATTTATTTGAAAAGCAGAGTGACAGGAGAGGAGAGAGAGAGCAAGAGCAAGAGAGAGAGAAAGAGATCTTCCATCCACTGGTTCACTCCCCCAAATGCCCACAAGGCTAAGATTGGGCCAGGGTCAAGCTAGGAGGCAGAAACTGAATACTGGTCTCCCACATTGGTGGCAGGAGCCCAAATACTTGAGTCATCTTCTACTTCTCCAGGCACATTATCAGGGAAATTGGATCTGAAGTGGAGCAGCTGGGTATTCTTATGGGATGCAATGTTGAAGGTGGCAGTTTAATGTGCTGCATCACAAGGCTGGGCCCCTCTTTAGCATATTAAAATCAGGAAAGACAATTCATCACTCAACAGAATGAAGGATAAAAATCTCAATAGATGCAGAAAAAGTATTCAACAAAATCTAACATCTATTTTTGTTTAAAGCCTCCGACAGAGATAGACATTTGGTACAATAGACAAATTGCCATTTGGGATTCCCACATTCCCTATTGGACTTTGTGGTTGGAGTCCTGGTTCCTCTGCTTCCAGTCCAACTTTTTGTTAGTGTTCACCCTGGAAAGCACAGATAATGGGTCAGGTACTTGGACTCCTGTTACATATGTGAAAGACTAAACTAGAGTTTCAGGCTCCTGGCTTCAGCCTGGCCCAGTTCTGGCTGTTTGTTGGGATTAGGGGGGTAATTCAGCAGACAGAGGATTCTCTCTCTCTCTCTCTCTGAAGAATTATGAACAGAATAGTTGTAGAAGGAGCTTAACTCAATATGATAGAAGCTATATTTCACAAGTCCATATCCAATATCATATTGTATTGGAGAAGGTTGAAGGTCCTGAACAAGACAAGGATGTTCACTTGCTGCTCTGATTCAATATAGCACTGGAAGCTTGAGTTAGAGCAATTAGACAAGAGAAATCATTAAAAAGCATGAAAAGGAGCAAATATAATTATCCTTGTTTGCAGATAAAATGATTCAGTATAGAAAGGAATTCAAAGACTCCACTAAGGCTATTAGAACTGACAAATGAATTCAGTAAAGGTGCAAGTATATAAAATCAACATGCAAACATGAGTAATATTTTTATTCAACCATACTGAACACACTGAGAGAGAAATTATAAAAGCAATCTCATTCACAATAGCTACAAAAAAGTAAAATATCTTGGAATAAATTTAACCAAAGATGTGAAAGACCTCTGTAATGAAAATTAGAAAACACTGATGAAAGACATTGAAGAAAAGCTGGCAGAAACTCCCATATTCATGGATTGAAGAATTACTATAATAAAAATGTTCAAATTACCCAAAACAATTTATAGATTCAATGCAGCACAATCAAAACATCAATGACATTATTCACAGAACTAGAAAAAATAATCATAGAATTCATAAGAAGCACAAAAGACCATAGAGAGGCCATGCAATTTTAAACAAAATGAACAAAGCTATCATGATCACCATAACAGACTTTAAAACATACAGCAACGTGGTACTAAATAAAAAGCGATACAAAGGCTGTTGGGATTGAATAGAAGTCACAGAAGCAAATCCATGCATCTAGAGTCAAATGATAATTGACAAAGGCACCAAAAACAAACACTAAAGAAAGACAGTCTGTTCAATTAGTGGTGCTGGGAAAACTGGATATCCATATTTAGAAGTTTCAAATTTAAACCCTATCTCTAACTCTTTAAAATCACCTTGAAATGGGCCAGATATCTCAACGTAAGATCCAAAACTATGAATCTACAAGAATAAAGCACAGAGGAAACACTTCAAGACATTGTCAAAGGTTATGCCTGTGCTCCAAATGCACAGGAAACAAGAGCAAAACTAGACAAATGGGATTTTATCGAACTCAGAAGCTTCTGCATTGCAATGGAAATAATCAAAACAGTGAAGAGTCAGCCGATAGATGGGAGAAAACATGTGAAAGATATTCATCTGACAAAGGATTAACATCCAGAATAAATAAGGAATTCAAAAATTTGAAATCAATTAATAAAATAAAGGAACTGAACAAGCATTTCCCCAAAGTAGACATATAAATAGTCAACCAGTACATGAAGAGATACCAGTATGACTAGCCATCAGGGACATGCAAAGCAAAATCACAATGATATATCATCTCATTTCAGTTAGAATGGCTTTAGTCAAAATGACAAAAACAATAATAGTACACATTTGGTGCAGCAGTTAAGACATCACTTGGGACATCCATATCTCAATATCAGAGTGCCTGAGTTTAAATCCAGTCTATGCTCCAGATCCGGCTTCCTTCTTTTTTTTTTTTTTTAACTTTTATTTAATGAATATAAATTTCCAGTATACAGCTTATGGATTACAATGGCTTCCCCTTCCCATAATTTCCCTCCCACCCGCAACCCTCCCCTCTCCCGCTCCCTCTCCCTTTCCATTCACATCAAGATTCATTTTCAATTCTATTTATATACAGAAGATCAATTTAGTATAAATACTTCAACAGTTTGCACCCACATAGAAACACAAAGTGAAACATACTGTTTGAGTACTAGTTATAGCATTAAATCAAAATGTACAGTACATTAAGGACAGAGATCCCACATCAGGAGCAAGCGCACAGTGGCTCCTGTTGTTGACCCAACAGATTGACACTCTAGTTTATGGCGCCAGTAACCACCCTAGGCTGTCGTCATGAGTTGCCAAGGCTATGGAAGCCTTCCAAGTTCCCTGACTCTGATCATATTTAGACAAGGTCATAAAAGACAGGTTGAGGATAGTAACCAATGATCCTAAGAGTGGCCTTAACCAGGTCTGAACAATTATACAGCATTAAGTGGGGAAGAGGACCATCTGTACACACAGGTTGGGAGTAGAGCCATTGGTGGTAGAGTAGAGGTTATGATTACAAAGGAATGAGGCCCAAGTGCACTAGACAGGGTCTAGAACAAAGGACAGAGTCATTATTAGAGGAGCTAAGAAAGGTGGTGTCTAAGCTACAAGTAAGTTTTCTGATTGAGAGGCAAATAGAACCTGATAGAAGGGGCTTGATAATAATCTGTTGGGCTTTAGGCCTTGTAAGTTAAGAGGCCCAGACCTATCTATCTCTTCACATGGGGTATATCCTAAGGGAGGTGTGAACCTCCTAGGGGAAGGCACTCTGTTGACTTTCATTACTTGGCTGGCCTAGGAGGAGAGCTGGCCAGGTAAAGGCAGGGGGCATCTCTAACAAGAAATTTACAGTTCTGCCTGCAATGTTGCTGACCCTACTTGGCTGTCCCCTCAACTGCAGTGGTCACTTTGGAAGTTGGGCTGAGTGAAGGGCTTTTCAGCTTGGAGCCAATAAGATCTGTGGCTCTGACCTGGGCATCCTTCGACTCCAGGGCAGGTCCATTTCCAGTGATCCAACTCTTGGCAGAGCTGCCAGGGCTCTTCACAAGCTGACTTCTGCTGAAGCCCAGGCTTACCATTTTGAAAGCCACTGCAGTGGACTGGCCTGTTGGGCCTCCTTGAGGGCAGATCACTGTACAGATCAGCCATTAATAGGCCTGCCACCCATTGCTTCTGATGCCTAGCTTTCTTTTCCTCCTGGTTTGTGTTAAAGCAGACCAGAGGATGCAAGTCAAGGGAGTGCCCGTGTCCCATCTCTAATCTTTGGTGGCCTGAACTACAAGTCTATAGTCACAGGCATGTTCTGTAGTAGTTTTTCTAAGGTAGACAATGCCCATGAGGAAAATTATATTCTCACTTTAAAACTTTCTTTCCCTTTGGTCTGAAAGGGAGGTTTTTTTTTCTACTTACTGTATACTTCGCTGATGGCGATGTGAATCTAGCTATGAGATTATTAGTTAAGTTCTTATTTTGGCTATGCTATTACAGAAAAATGTTAGCCATCTCTTATAAGGTCTAAAGATTAAATTGTGCATCCTACAGATTCCTTCATAATAGAATTAGTTCCCTACCTTGAAGAGAATAGAGAAGTGAAAGAACAAGTTGGGCTTAGAATAGAGAAATGAGGGAGCAAGTCCTAGATCACTTGCTGACAATAGCAATATTACATGAATACTTAGAAAACCGTTTCAACCCTTAGATAAGAACTTAATAAAACATTTACCGGAAGGTCCAATGCCTTCTATAAATTTTAAGAATCATGTATTTGAAAACACGTCTTAAATATCTAACATGGTGTAGTTTGTTTAACCAGTAAACTTATTTTAGATAAGATTGTCCATAAATTTAAGCTGCTAAAATCAATCAAAGATACATTTTAATTTGTATGACCTGAATCTGTGTATCATATGTTTTAAACTTGTTGGTAGAAAGAAACTAAAAACATTTTATATGGTTGTGCTTAAGTTTACCGGCTTCTTTCTAATGTGCACCATAGGAAGCAGCAGTTGATGGTGTAAGTAGTTGGGACCCAGTCACCCACATAGTAGACCTGGATTGAGCTTCTGGATCCTGGCTTCAACCTGACCAAGCTCCCACCATTGCAGAAACTTTGAGAATAAACCAGCAGATGGAAGATATCTATCTATCTCTCTATCTCCCTCCCTCTCTTTCTATCTCCCTTTCAAATAAATAAATGAAAGTAATAAAGCAATCAGGACAGAAGGGAGGCAGTGAGGAAGGAAGGAAGGAAGGAAGGAAGGAAGGAAGGAAGGAAGGAAGGAAGGAAGGAAGGAAAAGGAAGAATTTATTTAAAAAAGATAAAAATGACAAATGCTGGTGAGGGCATAGAGAAAGGGAACACTTACACATTGTTGCTGGGAATTCAAATTAGAATAGCCAACAAAGAGAACAGTTCTGGAAATTCCTCAAAGCATTAAACACAGATCTACAAAATGACCCAGCTATCCCTCTTCTGGTTATATATTCAAAAGAAATGAAATTAGCTCATTGAAGTATCATCTGTAATAATCAAGATATGGAGATAACCTATGTATACATTGATGGATGAATGCACAAATATAGCATACATGCACAATAGAATATTATTCAGCCATAAAAATGAAATTCAGATATTTACAGCAAAATGAATGGAACTGAAGATCATTATATTAAGTGTAATACGCCAGAAACTGAAAAACAAAGAATGATGTTCTGTCTGATGTCACTGCAAAAATTAAAAGAAAAATAAGAAAGGAAGGAGGAAGAAGGGTGATTTCAATGAAAGGCATAAGGGTTGGCTGGGAGGTATCATTATACTTGTAAACTGTATATATCAAATACATGAAATCTGTTCCTTTCATATAAATTTAAAATATTGTAAGAGTCATTCTGAACTTATAATGGTGATTACCAGAGCCTGAGAAGGGTGCAAGGTAGGGATAGAAGTAGATTAAATAACAGGCACAAAAGCACAGTCAGAATAATAAGTTCTAATGCTCCATGTCAAAGGGGAGTGATTATAATTTCCAATAATTTACTATATACTACAGAAAAAAATTGGAAGAGAGCAGCTAGTAGGCTATAAACACAAAGGAAAGATAAGTAAATGGGAAGTCTATTTGCTTAGTTTCATGGATTTATGTTATGTATATGTATTAAAATAAATATGCATACATTGTATGTTAATCAAAGTTTTCAAAAATAACTGAGTAAAGAAAAGCAGGAAAAAGAAAGACATTCCCCACGTACCCCTCCATAAGGCAAGAGAAGTAGCTCAGTAGCTAAGGAAGGCCAAGATGGCTTCCCAAGCATTGCTTTATATTTATTTGTTTTTGAGATGTCAAAGTCACACTTAGTGCCCATATCTCACCTTCTAAAGCTATCTTTTACACCTAAAAGAGGTAGTTAATTCATAGGCACTCCAGATGCATTTAATTTGGGATGGGCGATAAGAGGCTCTACAGAGCTTTTAATCTGGTTGCTGTAAGAGACTCTTGCTTTGGGGTTATTAGGAAAATTGTTTCAATTTCAATTGACTGTGATAATAACAGCGCTGGACTAGGGGTCTTGCAGCATGGGGTCAATTCTGGATTACAGTGCAATTTCTCTCACAGCTGCTTCCATTCCTTAAATTCAGCACACTTTTAGTGATTCACAGGTAAACGTAGACTCCAGCTATGTCAAACTGTTTTAGATCTTCTCTATTGCTTAAAATAAAGAATCCCTGAGAGCCTGTCATAGTTAATTCAAGCTGTTGTAGCAAAGTACCTTAAGCTGGATAATTTGTAAACAGCAGGAATTTATTCCTCATGGTTCTGCAGCCTGGATAGTCCAAGATCAAGGTGTCAGAAGATTTGGTGTCTGGGAAGCACAGGGTGTTTTGCTATGTCCTCACATCACCAAAGGAGCAGGTGAGCTCACTTGAGCCTGTTATATAAGGGCACCAATCCCATTCAGGGAAAACAAACTTTTATGACCTAATTACTTCCCGGTGGCTCCAGCTCCAAAGAGATCATGGAAAATACATATTAGGAAAAAGCTACAGATAGACTTTTACATTTAAATGAACTAATATTTTCATTTGATGTCCACAAACTTTTTGAAGTGCCTTTGCACTATCACATTGGGCATTAGGTTCCAAGAGATAAATTGTGGAAAACATGAACATTCAGCCACTAAAAGAGCCTGCAGTATGCCAACCTCCATTTTGTACACTAAGGAAACAGCTGTCACAATTGTTGATTAAATACAAGAATCCAGTCCTTTATTTCTTTTTTTTTAATAAAGCAGTCCAGTGTTGCTGTCAGCCATTAATGAATTATCATAAAAATTATAATACTATTTCATTGAATATCTTTCATTGCTGCTTTAATTTTCTTTCAGCATACACACACACACACACACATATATATATATATATATTCAGGACAATAGATACAGTTGTGAACAGCAGACTGCAAATTGTCAAGCACAAATTTGTGTTCTTCCAGTTACTCCTTAGTGTGGAAGGTTTAAGCTCTTGAGAAGAAAAAGGGGATTTTACTGCTAATCTAGGGTCTGCAAGCTTTCAAATTTGTATTATAAACTCTACTTTTCAGTGGTTAATGGATGAACTAAGCCCAACAGTTCTTGTAGGAGCAACTTCAGAGCACTTGTTTAAATATTCATACAGTTTCATGTCATTGGCATGAAGCGTTGCAGACATGGCTTCAGCTCTGCTCCTGGTGTCTGTGGGCTTTCCCATAAGAAACAGCATGGTTTATCAGCACTGTGTAATGGCAGTCAGTGCTGTCTTCTAAACCCAGTGTCCTGCGTCTGTGTTGTTCCAGTGCTCTTGTCCTATTGAACAAATGTACGAGTCCAGAAGTGGATGTCATCAATTTTCTCCTGACTGATAAGTTAAGGTTGTTAGCCATTTTGTTTTGCTTTTCTCTATAATTGAGGAATTTTGGGAATTAAAATATACTGTTTATTCATTAGAATCCATGGCAGTTTTTTTCTTCCCCTCACGTTTCTTAAGGTCCAAATAATGGGGATTTTTTTTTAAGAATTACCATTTATTTTTAGCTTTTTTATAGATAGATGTTAAAAAAGTTAGTAATATGAGAAATCTTCAATAATTCATGGAAATACATACTATAGAAAAACTATGCATGCATTTCAATATTTTTTGCACCTAAATAAGTTTGTATTTTAGGAGCCAGCATCGTGGCACAATGAGTAAAGCGGACGCCTACAATGTCGTCATCCCATATGGGTGCAGGTTCAAGTCTCAGCTGCTCCACATCCAATCCAGCTCCCTGCTAATGTGCCTTAAAGCAGCAGAAGATGACCCAAGTGTTTAGGATTCTGCCACCCATGTGGGAGATCCAGTAGAATTCCAAGCTCCTGATCATCTTGGCCATTTGGAAAGTGAAACAGTGGATAAAAGATTGATTCTCTCTTTCTCTCTCTCTCACTCTCTCTCTCTCTCTCTCCCCCTCTCTGAGTGTGTGTGTGTGTGTGTGTAATTCTTCCTTTCAAATAAATAAATATTTAAATAAATGAACATTTTAATTCTATTTTCTGTGAACTTCGTGAAGCATCCCCATAGATGTAATGTATAAAATATCTTCCTATTCAAAGTGCTACTAATAAAACAAAGCATCTTTTCCTTAAACTTTATGAAAGGATACAAGATACTAAGTGTAAGATAGCTGTAACAGCAATGAGACCTACTTATGTAGCACCATTTTGATGTCCTGAGATATAGAATTTTCCTATAGCTTCCATCTGAACTTTTCTGCTTTAATGAAGACCTGTCAAGTACCTAAATAAATCCCAGAATGGCTGCACATGAATTTAATGGACCAGAACACATGTATCTGCTTTAAATTAGTTCAATTAGCTGGAACAAAATTGTCTAGTCAGGGGCCAGCTTTGTGGCATAGTGGGTTAAGCCTCTACCTGCAGTGCCAGCATCCCATTTGGATGCCAGTTCATATCCCAGCTGCTCTTCATCCAGTCCAGCTCTCTACTATGGCCTAGTAAAGCAGTGAAAGATGGCACAAGTCCTTGGATGCTTGCACCCACATGGGAGACCCAGAAGAAGCCCCTGGCTCCTGGCTTCAAATAGGCCCAGTTCTGGCCATTGCAGCCCTTGAATGGAAGACCTTTCTCTGTCTCTCCCTCTCTCTGCCGGTAATTCTACCTCTCAAAAAATAAATAACATCTTCTAAAAAATTATATAGTCAGTACACACACACAAATACACACAGACACACACACACAATTTGTTTAAAATTTATCCACCCTATATAGACTTACTAGTAAATTCGTATCATTGTTGTAATGTCAGAGGTAGTGTAACCTTAATAAATGTAGAACCTCAAAACAACTCAGTCTTTACAGACACATACTATTTCAGAGCCAAATTAATCACATTTTTTAAAGATTCTGTTTATTTTATTTGAAAGGCAGAGTTACAGAGGGAGGGATGGAGAGAGAGAGAGAGAGAGAGAGAGAGAGAGAGAGAGACTTCCATCCACTGGTTCACTCCCCACATAGCTGCAATGGTCTGGGCTGGGCCAGACTGAAGCCGGAAATCTAAAACTCAACTTAAGTCTCCCACAAGAGCACTTGAGCCATCTTCCGCTGCCTGCCTTGACACATTAACAGGGTGCTGGATTGGCAGTGGAGTAACCCAGACTGGAATTGGTGCCTTTATGAGATGTAGGCATTGCAGGCAGTGGCTTAACTCACTATACCACAATACCTGCCCTGTTCTTTAAAAATAAAAACATAATTTAAAAATAACTTAAACTTTTAAAGATTTATGAAAAGCATGTTACTCTTGGAAAAGTTGAAGCCCAGAAAGTCGGGTGTTAAGCTGGAAAAATCAGATGAGTTGAGCAAAGTTTTTTTATACCTCTTATTTGTACTTTCCAAACCACCTGGGTTGCCAGCTTGGGTAGAACATCTCATAACAAGCTTTCTGGTGAGAGCTTTTACACTTCTGCTTCTGGTCCCTATTGGAAATATCACAAAATAAACCTTCTGTGCAACATTTCAGTGATTACTGTGCCAAATCAGGAAGCACAGAAAGAAAAGCTTCCCCAAAAGTTTCAGAACTTTAAACGGGTTCAGTTTGAAAGTAACGGTCAAGCTCTAACTATGTTCCCAAAATCCCTAAGTGAAGGCAAGGACGTCAGTCAGGAAAGCGATTAGTTTCAAGCACAGACAACTGGATTCACATGGGTTTAAACATGAGGCATTTACCTTTACTTAAAATAAAAACAAGGAGGTGACCCATCCAGAGCTGGGTCATCCAGCACAAGGCTGCAGTCACTGCTCTTTCTTCCCTTTCCGCCTCAACATGGGAATACTTCTCTGGGCTGACCAGCCAATTTGTAGCTTAATCAAGGATACATTTGAGTTTAGAGTGAGCATTAATAACTAGATTGGAAGAGTGATTGGCAGCCATGGGGATGCAGCTAGTAAGTTGCCATTAGGCACTCTTTTTGTCCCTCCCTCTCCCTCTATCACTTTTCCTTTCAAATAAAGAAAAAAAAATAAATCTTTAAAAAAAATAACCACACTGGGGCAGTGAGGATCACCTGGAACTGTCCTGGGCGGGCCAGGGTGTATTGTCCCCTACCTTTTTTCTAGTACTGTTGCCTCATGATCCCAAAATGACTGCTACAGCTATTGGTTCTTATATCATATCTAAATGAAAGACACAAGAGAAAAATAAATACCAGGGCACTTGTTTTCCAGATCTGTTATATCATCTGAAATAAACTTTTTCTCAGCACCGTTAGAACCTACTTACATCTTAATATTACTTTCAGCTATAAGAAAAGCTGGGAGTGTGTGCATGCCAGAAGCAGAAGTCATGATCAGCTTGGTTTGGGGGTTATAATAAACACATGATATATACTAATCATGAAGTAACCATTTCAGCTATGGTTGTGGACACTATAACTCATTGTGTAGGCTTCAGTCACTGTCAACTTTCACTCTCCCAAAATAGCGGAATTGTTGCTACTCTGGTCTTTGGACATAATTCCATGTTATTGTCTCCAGTGCGCAACAATATCAAGGTCTTTCTTTTCTTCTTGAGAATGTGCTCAGTTTATATCTCCTACCCTTGCTGGCATTTAGATGTGTTTGCATAACTGACATCTGGCTGAGGAAAATGAGCAGGTGAACTCTGTGCCATTTCTAAGAAAGATCCTCACAAACGTATCACGAGCAACTCTCCCTCTCTCCATCCACTAACAGGAGGGAGAGAGCTCTGAGAGCAGAGGGGAAGGTAAACTCTTAATCCATGAGCCCAAACTCTTTCCACCCCAAGTGAGCTGCAGCAGGCAGATCTCACCTCCCAGCTCTGAAACTGAGTGCCTGCAGCCAGACCTGGAGTCATTTGGGCTTCCTGGTCCACGACTGCTTCAGACTTCATCCTGGTTGCATGGTGGATTCCTAGGATTTTTCCCAGCTCTGAATGGCCTGCCACCCATGAAGGTACTATTCCCTAGTTCCCAACAGCACTTAAAAAGCTGGCCTCTCTGTACCACAGTCCCAGGAGGCCAAATCAAGGGCTAAAGGTTCCAAGGCAGCAGAACCATGGTGCTTCTTCTTCTTAAAAGCAAAACCAAACCCAACCACAAAAGAATGACAATATCTAAAGGAGGAGTCCTGATCACCAGGCGTGAATCCAAGTCACTCCCTGTGTGCTGATCTTCCCAGGGCTGTAAAGTCTGGAGGGGACCAGGGAGACCAGGGAGGCCAGGAGGACATGGAGAGCTTATTTGGTGTGAAGTTTGGGAATGGGCAGTGATCTCAGCAATGCTGTGGTCTCAGTGCCTGGGGGTCTCATTCCAAATGCTCCAAAAAGGACACATCCCTTGCCATGCAGGCCCCTTATGCAAAGAACCCTGCAAGCTGGTGGTTCCTCTACTCTGGAAACAGATCAGTCACATAGCATTGCTGACCCCAGCAAAGCGGCTGCTTGAACCTTATCTAAACCCCCTCCCCCCAAAAAAAATCTGTGCAGTACCATGGTAGGCAAACTTCCACAGCCACTGAAAAGGAGAGTTAGCAAGGCAGGTCATTTCAGGTGGCCCTGGCAAAATGGGTGTCCTCACAAGAGGACTGTCTGTTTGCATCTTTGACAGCCAAACCCATCACAGAGTATTTCTTAGCAGTGCAGAGAGCTGACCTCATTTCTGTGAATCACTGCACACCATCCCCATTCAAGCTGGGAATCAGCCAGTTTTGTAAATCTGCAGCAGAGGGCCTTGTGAGGTCCCATTGCAAACTCAATCCTGTTACAAAACCCTGGTGATTGGGGATAGCACAATTCATTTTGCATAAAATTATTGAATTTACAGAGAGGCAGTCTTTTTAATTTTCATTTCTTCCCATCGAAGACACATATTGTAATTATAAAGTGTTCTAAGATGATAAGTTGAGCCTATCTGTTCACAGAGAACAGAATAGTTACTAGATGTCTAATGCATCAGGAACCTCATGCTGTATTTTATGTTAGCTCATTTTATTGTTATAAGTAAACAATAATATCATAAATACCATTTTTTATAGTTTTCTACATGCCAGGCCCTAATGTCTACATATAGATTATTAATTCTTTCAAGTCTCATAATAATCCATTAAGATTGTTACTATTATTATTGTTACTATCTTTCTTCTTGCTTGCTTGCTTTCTAATTAGAGAAGTAGAGAGAAAGAGAACAGAGAGAGAGAGAGATAGAGATAGAGAGTACGCTCCTTATCCACTGGTTCACTCCCAGATGCATTCAACAGCCAAGGCTGGACCAGGGCCAGAGGCTGGACCAGGGCCAGAGCCAGAACCTGGGAACTCAATTCAGGCCTCCCACATGGGTGGCAGGGATTCAACTACTTGACTTATCAAGAGCTGCCTCCCAAGATATGCATTAGCAAGAAGCTGGAATCAGAGTGGCACCAGCTACTCTGAATTAGCATGTGGTTAATATTAACCACTGGGCCAAGTGTAGGTCCTACTCTCATTTTTCAAAGGAAGAACTTAAGGCATAGAGGAGCTAAATGGCTTGCCCAAGGTCACACAGTAAGTTCAGAGCTTGGATTCTTTCCAGAATTTGGCTTCAGGGGTGGAACTTCCAATAACCACTGCTTTCCCTTAGAAATTTTCACTGCAGCCTCTGAGAAAGACATTGGCTCATAGTCGGATGTTCTTCCTCCTTCATCCTCTCACTCAGTGCCACCAGAGGCTGTGCATTTACTAACAGTTGCCTGAATACATAAAAACGTGGCTAAGCACTGTTACTTTAATTTTACAAGGAAAATTAGTACTGAAAAGCCAAGTCAGGACAGAACCCTTCAATCCTGAACTCAGGTGTCTGCTCCTGCAACCTGCAATGCCTGCCCTGCCTCCCACCACACGCTCCTGTCCACAGCATGGCTCCATCCTTGCACTGTGGGTCCTCCCAGCCCGCAGTCTCACAACTTCGCAAGGTGGTTCTCCTTAATTCTTCAGGGAACTTCTTGAGGATGGGGTGCAGTGGCAGGAGGTGGGGGGTCATTTTATTCTTCTGAGACTCCCCAGAATGCCAGCTTATGACGAATGGAAATAACTGCAAAGTTTCGTGCTGTTTACACAAGACAATGAAGGATACCCCAACAATCATACCTTTATCTGCTTCTCCAGAACAACCTCCCCTTTGTTTCTTACCAAAGGCTACAGTCAAGGATGAGATCATTTTGCTCTATCAAAATGACTTTTGTTTGAGGAAAATATAATCAAGGATCCCCTTCCAGAAAGCTTGCAGATCGGTTTGTTTAGTGATGACGGCCCGGCAGCCATATGCTACTCAGCTGCAGGGTTTGTTTATTCATACTTTGGCCCATTCATCTGTTTTGTGTTTCCTTTTGTCCATTCCTCACTTAAGATAAACAAAAACCTGTCAGCGTGTGATGGAAGCCAAGCCTCTGGATCTGCCTGTGCTGAGAATCAGGGGATTTGCCAGAGCCTGGGGGGCGGAGGGGGGTACTTCTGACGCTGAAAAGACAAAGTTTTACCTTGTTAACGATGGCCTGGTTTTACAGTGCCTTTTTTTTTTTTTTTTTGGTCATACACACTTTAGAATTCTAAGAAGGAATCACTCCAATTCTGCAAACGTATCTCTCCTTTTTAAGATGTATTTCTTTATTTGAAAGGCGGAATGATAGAGAGAAAGAGATCACTTGTTGACTCACCAAATGGCCACAATGAAAAGAGCTGGGCCAGGCTGAATCGAGGACACCAGAGCTCTCTCCAGGTCTCCTACATAGGCGGCAAGGACCCCGTGCTTGAGCCATCATCTGCTGCCTTCCCAGGTGCATGAGCAGGGATCTGGATTGGAAACAGATCAGCCAGGAAAGAATCAGCGCTCCGTGATAGGATGCTGACATCCTATATGACAACTCAGCTCACTGCACTGCAACACCTGCTTTTCTTGCAAATATTTCTAATACTACAGCCATTTGTTACATTAGATTACCCAGGTGCTTCTCTAATTCAGATAAGCTCATAGAAATTCATTGGTTTTCTAATGAAAGACACCCTTTTCCTATTAGAAACTCTAAGGTAGATATTAGTTAATTTCTCACCATCCTTTTTCTTTTTTCTTTTTTTTTATTCTAAAGATTCATATATTTCTTTTGAAAGTCAGAGTTAGAGAGAAATGTAGAGACAGAGAAAGAGAAACTTACATCCACTGGTTCACTCCCTATATAGCCGCAATGGCCAGCATTGGACCAGGTTGAAGCCAGTAGCCAGGAGTTTCCTTGAGATTCCCTCATGTGGGTTGCAGGTGCCCAAACAGTTTGGCCATTTGCTTCTGCTTTCCTAGACATTAACAGGGAACTGGGTCAGAAGTAGAGCAGCTGGGACATGAATCAGCACCCATGTGGGATGCCAGTGTCACTGGCGGTGGCTTACCTGCTACGCCACAATGCTGGCCACCATCTTTTTTCTAAAGAACATTTGAAGCTGTCCCTTCCAATAAATGCCATACTTGACAGACTGCACAAAACAAACTGGCTTAATCAAAATAAAACTAATGATCCATATGCCTTGAAAAGTCCAGAGGTGGGCAAGAATTGCATAAAACCACCAGGGATTGATTTCCTGTGACTTTTATCCCTGCTGCCCTCCGTGTGGGATTTCATTCTCACATGCTTCTTACAGTGGCAATTGGAGATGGGAACTTCAGAGGTGTGGAGAGAAAGGATTTCCACTGTGGAAACAAATAATTTCCCTTTTTGGTTCTCTGAGTCTCAGCAAATCTCTCATCATCACTCAGCAACTTTGAAAGTGAACACCACTGAGGCCAGAGGAGGCAAAGACTCTGAATTTTTAGGTCTGAATCACTTGTGATGTAGAACCAGGACCAGGGCTTGGGGAATTGAGTTTACTGCACCACCAGTGGATCCCCAGAAGAAAACATGGAGCTCTGGAACCAAGAAGGGCAAATAAATAGACAGAAAAGATGCAAATGATTCACTGAGTGATGGTGCCCGCATCCTATGGAAAATTACTCAGGCACTGACTTGTTTTTTTTTTTTTGTTTGTTTGTTTGTTTGTTTTTAACTTTAAGTGATCACATGATAGAACAATATATACATTATGCCCTGATTTTGTAAAAAAATGCATTTCCATATATTAACTTATCATTATTTGATAAAACAGCTGGCAAGAGTGGAGGTATAACAAAGGCTGCTAGCCTGTAACATTCGTTTCCTCTCTTTGTTCTTCATCAGAAGACAAAATGAATTGAAAAGTGAGACAAGCAGAAAAGACACAATTCAGATTTTTTAAAAAAGATTTATTCATTCATTTGAAAGGTAGAGTTACAGAGAGGCAGAGGCAAAGAGAGAGAGAGAGCTCTTCCATCTGCTGGTTCACTCCCCAGATGGCCGCAGCAGCCAGAGTTGTGCCTATCTGAAGCCAGGAGCCAGGAGCTTCTTCTGGGTCTCCCATCAGGTGCCATCTTCTACTGCTTTCTAAGGCTATAGCAGAGAGCCAGACAGAAGTGCAGCAGCCAGGAGCCCATATGGGATGCTTTTACAGCAGGCAGTGGGTGGCTTTACCTGCTACACCACAGTGCCGGCCCCCAATACAGTTTGAATACTTCCTATCTGCAGTGGTTAGGACCAGAAGTGTTTCAGATTTTTTTTTTTCAGATTGCAAGATTTGCATCCACATAATGAGGTCTTTTTGGGAGGGGACCCAAGTCTACACATAAAATTCATTTATGTTTTATGTACACCTTATAAACACAGCCTGCAGGTAATCTTATATTATAGTCAATAATTCTGTACATGAACCAGAATCTCAGTGTGAAATTTTCAATTTATGATGTCATGTTGGTGTCCAGATAGTTTTCAGTTTTGGAGCATCTCAGATTTCTGATTTTCACATTAACCAGGCTAAACCTGTATGTGCTTGTCGAGGCCATTTCTCCATATCACTGGTTGCCACACACAACCTTGAAATCAAATTCCAGCCAATGGGATGCATGTAGCAGCCCTGTAATATAGCAAGATGTCTACTTTTTCTAAAAAAAATATTTTATTTATTTGAAAGACAGAGTTACAGAGAAAGGTGGATCCAGAGAGGGAAAGAGAGAGAGAAGTCTTCCGTTCACTAGTTCACTCCCCAAATGGCCACAGCTGAGCTGATCTGAAGCCAGGATCCAAGAGATTCTTCTGGGTCTCCCACATGAGTGCAGGGATCCAAGGACTTGGGCCATCTTCTACTGCTTCCCCAGCCATAGCAGAGAGCTGGATCAGAAGTGGAGCAGCCAGGTCTCGGACTGACACCCATATGGGATGCCCGGCTGCAGGCAGAGACTTTAACCTGTTGTGCCACAGCCCTGGCCCCTAAGAAGTCTTCTTAAAATAGAAATTGTGGCGTCTTCCTCTCCTGTTTCTTTGCCTTATTGGTGCAACAAAAAGAACACAGAAGTGTCTCAAGCCTCTAAAAGCTGTGTGCTATCATTTCCAGCCTTCAATGACCATCTCCACACTAATTTTGTTTCCATTTCACTTAAGCCAGTGTACTTTTGAAAGTTTTACATGGTGCTGGTGACATACCAGTTAAATTAATCATTTGAGATGCATTGCATATCAGCGTGCCTGGTTCAAGACCCAGTTATTCTACTTCCAATCCAACTTGCCCTGAGAAGCAGCAGGTGATGTCTCTGCGTGGGCTTTGGGTTCCCAATCTGAAAGAGATACAAATTGAGAAATTGCTTTGGGTAACAATATTGTGAAGCCAGATTCAGTTTTACATTTGCTATCATAGCAGGGATTTGCTTCTCCTGGGACAGGGCTTGTCTGTTCTGTGGTGGAGGTTCAAGGATCTGGATATTTTAGTGTACATCAAATGTCCTTGCATCTTCTTGATAATCCACCAGCGAGGTGCACATACTAAACTAATGGAATGGTTTCTGCATTTAACCTTCCCTTTGATCTCTTTTTCTCCTCTTTCTTGGCCCTACATGTTTCTTCCAAGAGGACATTATGTCCTCTAGGAAGGTTCTCTCAACCCTCAGCTGGAACAACAGTTGTCAAAGTATTTGATAAGTGTTGCTTTCCCATCGGTCTCCAACTGGCACAGGGACTACTGTAGGAAGGGACTTTACCTGAGGTGTCCAATTTTATTCATCCAGGATCTTGGTTTGATGACATCTCAAACATTTCTATCAGAGATCTCTGAACTTGCAATTTTAAAATCAGGTCAAATTTATCTATTGTTTTGCTCTATAAATCCACAATAGGGAATAGATAAAATAATTTTCAATTTGAACCTCCACTACAGAACAGACAAGCTCTGTCCCAGGACAAGCAAATCCCTGCTACGATAGCACATGTAAAACTGAATCTGGCCTCACAATATTGTTACCCAAAGCAATTTCTCAATTTGTATCTCTTTCAGATTGGGACCCCAAAGCCCATGCACAGTGCAATTTGGCAGGAGTGCGTAAAAGAATCACATGCCTTCTCCCTTCATGGACACCTCAACTCTATGATTTAATCTGTTTTGCAGCTCAAAGGTTTACAGATTCTCCAAATGAACATTGTTGAGATTTTGTTGGAACAATCTTTGGAACACAGACCTAAGGAGAAGCCCTTATTATTGAGAAAAGCTATAAATCCCCTAATGTAAGGTATGATTACTAAGTGAACCACTCACTGAAGAATAACCTGTACTGTCACGTACATAACCTTGTTACAGATAAGATTCAGAGCAAAGAGCCCCACACAGAAAGTGGAATATCACCATTTTGGTTACAAACACTTCCTTCATGCAGTGCAGTGACACAGAGGCTGTAAAACTCAGAAATCTTCAGGGCTGGGCAGGTGTCACACATAACTGAGAGCTGGGAATGAGACAAGCACAGGTGGTGGGCAGACTGAAAACTCAGGTCAGGAGATCTGACCATGCAGGAATGCAGCCCAATTCCCAGATGCAGTATTTTTTTTTTAAGAATTAAAAATGAGATTTTTGTATGGCTTCTCCTGATGTTTATATTAATGAAACCTGATTAGACCACATACAGGTTGAGAACTCCTAATCCAAAAATCCAAAATCCAAAATGTTCTAAATCCAGTACTTTTTGGTATCAAGTAGAAAATTCCATGACTGCTCTCAGGTGAGGGATCACAGTCAAAATGCAGGTGTACTAACAATATTCTATAAAATTACCTTTGTCTTTGCATGTAGGGTGTATATGAAGCATGTTATGTTTATACTTTGGTTCCATTCACAAGATACATCATTATATATCTGCAAATATTCCAGAATCCCAAACCCAAAGCTCTTATGTTCCTGAGCATTTTGGATAAGGATTTCTCAGTTTATATTGCTTTTGAGTCTCTGCAAGGAGCCAGAGCATCAAATTGTAATCCCTTGTATCATAAAAGAAGCAGACAGGAAATTGGAAAAGGATAAGAGTTTTCTCTCAATGTGTACCTTAAAGTGAGAGCATCAATTTGCTGAGACCTATTCTACATGATTACAAAGAAAAATGATGTTAATTATATTATCTCAAAGCCATTATGCTCTATTAAACCCTACTTTCCATTATCTTTATAGAAATATTCTATAATACTCAGAATTTTATCTAAAATCAGACAAGTAGAAATTCATTTTTTACAATGGCTTTCCCGTCAATTTCTTCTTGGACCATAGACAGGATCACATGAAGAGAATGAACAAATCTCCCTATTGAAAACTCCCAATACTTTCTTAGATTTGTATCAGGCGTACTGATCTCTTGAGCAGGACAGGGAAGAAAAGTAAGTCATATTATAGTGCCCTCCCCATTCCAACCTAATCCCTACTGGCTACATCATCAGGACTTGTGTTAATTCACTAATTCAACATGGAATTTTGGAGAAGTGATTCCTAGATTTTCTGTCACTTTCAATTTATAAATAGAAACAATTTATGGATTCTAACAAGATGAAAAATAACGTTTTTAGAGATTCTATCAAGTGTACCATCCGAGGGTTTTTTTGTTTTGTTTTGTTTTAAGATTTCTTTCCATCTACAAGTTCACTCCCTAAACAGTTGTAACAGCTGAGGCTCAGCCAGGCTGAAACCAGGAGCTTGGAACTTCCTCTGGGTTTCCCAGACGGGTGGCAGTGACCCAAGCACTTGAACCATTTTCCACTGCATTAGCAGAAGGTTTGATCAGAGGCAGGATACCCAGTACCTGATCCAGTGCTCACATGGAATGCTTCCATTGCAGATGGCAGCTTAACACACTGCACCACAACACTTACCCCATCCTAATCTTAAGAAAGTATGTCATTTTGTTTAAAATAGCTCAAAATAGTAAAGGAATTGTTAATGTGATGAAATTTCATAGACTTACTAAAGTTGCACATCTGAAGTGTGCTGAAACTTTAGGGACCATGCATGGAGCTGGTATCTTGGAGCAGCTTGTGCACCTGAGGCTGCATTTCTCACAATATGGGTGGCAAAGTTTAGGTGCATAGATTAGAGGTTCACTTTTTGTTGTGCACAAAGCATTGTCCAAGTTCTTCAGGTCATGAGATAAATAACATGTGGCTCCTGCCTTTAGGAAGTATATGGAACCACCTTACCACAGGCTGGAAGACAGAGATAGGAGCCTTCGATACTTGCTTCCCAGAAACATCCCAACCACCAGCTAAGTCAGTACAAACCCCTCCTTCCCACCACCCAAACCAAGGAGACAGAAGCAGATCATTCTAGATTCTGGCAAATTCCCTGCTGTTTTATGAATTCCAACAATGTTAGAATCTCCATTTTAATATTTACCTGAGACAGAGAGATGAGTAAGGGAATTCCATTCTTTAGAATTTGACTCCTAGGAAAACTCCACTGCTTGGCTCTTAGTAAGTAAACATTGCATTAGCCACTCAAACCTGTGAGCTTTGGTGGGGGGGACAAAAGGGACAAAAGTGTGTGACCAAAGATATTTTTATTTGTTTTATTTAGTCATTTATTCACTGGTCTTTGATCCAACACATACCTGTGGAGCAATCACATGTGCTTCTGGAAGCTCTCCACAAGCTTAAAGGGCATCTCTTATTCTTCCCTTGCCTCTTCTGGACCTTTCTCTTGTTGATCTTTCCTTGTTTATCCCCTGCATGTAGATATCCTTGGCTGACCAGTCCTTCATCCTGCATTTCTCTTGGTAGCCTCCATTGGGAAGCTCATCAAACTGAAAACTACATGGACCCATCAATAACTCCAAGAACCGTGGTCCAGCTCTGGTTTCTCTCCAAAAATCTAGCCCCTCATTTCCAATTCATGTCAGATATTTCTTCCTGCATATTTTGTGGGGACCTCAATTTTGATGTGTTTGAATAACTGCACTTTTTAAAACTTCTAGGATGCTTCTGGTCTGCTTTAACACAAACCAGGAGGAAAAGAAAGCTAGGCATCAGAAGCAATGGATGGCAGGCCTATTACTGGCTGATCTGTACAGTGATCTGCCCTCAAGGAGACCCAACAGGCCAGTCCACTGCAGTGGCTTTCAATGTGGTAAGCCTGGGCTTCAGCAGAAGTCAACTTGTGAAGAGCCCTGGCAGCTCTGCCAAGAGTTGGATCACTGGAAATGGACCTGCCCTGGAGTTGAAGGATGCCCAGGTCAGAGCCACAGATCTTACTGGCTCTAAGCTGAAAAGCCCTTCACTCAGCCCAACTTCCAAAGTGACCACTGCAGCTGAGTGGACGGCCAAGTAGGGTCAGCAACATTGCAGGCAGAACTGTAAATTTCTTGTTAGAGATGCCACCTGCCTTTACCTGGCCAGCTCTCCTCCCAGGCCAGCCAAGTAATGAAAGTCAACAGGGTGCCTTCCCCCAGGAGGTTCACACCTCCCTTAGGATGTACCCCATGTGAAGAGATAGATAGGTCTGGGCCTCTTAACTTACAAGGCCTAAAGCCCACCAGATTATTTTCAAGCCCCTTCTATCAGGTTCTATTTGCCTCTCAATCAGAAAACTTAATTGTAGCTTAGACAGCACCTTTCTTAGCTCCTCTAATAATGACTCTGTCCTTTGTTCTGGACCCTGTCTAGCGTACTTGGGCCTCATTCCTTCGTAATGATAACCTCTACTCTAACTCCAATGGCTCTACTCCCAACCTGTGTGTACTGATGGTCCTCTTCCCCACTTAATGCTGTATAATTGTTCAGACCTGGTTAATGCCACTCTTAGGATCATTGGTTACTATCCTCACCCTGTCTTTTATGACCTTGTCTAAATATGATCAGAGTCGGCAAACTCAGAAGGCTTCCATAGCCTTGGCAACTCATGACGACAGCCTAGGGTGGTTGCTGGCACCATAAACTAGAGTGTCAATTTGTTGGGTCAACAACAGGAGCCACTGTGCACTTGCTCCTCATGTGGGATCTCTGTCCTTAATGTGCTATACATTGTGATTTAATGCTATAACTAGTACTCAAACAGTATGTTTCACTTTGTGTTTCTATGTGGGTACAAACTGTTGAAATCTTTACTTAATATATACTAAATTGATCTTCTGTATATAAAGAGAATTGAAAATGAATCTTGATGTGAATGGAAGGGGAGAGGGAGCGGGAGAGGGGAGGGTTGTGGGTGGGAGGGAAGTTATGGGAGGGGGAAGCCATTGTAATCCATAAGCTGTACATTGGAAATTTATATTCATTAAATAAAAGTTAAAAAAAAAAGCAACTTCTAGGATGCTGCCGCATGCCACCCGGATTCCTCTTCTCATTCTTCCAGCTGCCAGCTGGTTTCCTGCTGGTAGCAAAGAGTCAAGTTCATTCCTGGGAGATGTGCTAGGCTGAATAGAGTGCTCCTTCCTGGGGACAACTCACATTCAATGAGTCATCATTGCCAGCTACACAGGCCCCATCCCTGCCTCAATGAAGACATCTATGAGTGGCCATCACAGTTTTCAAGAGTTCCTCTCAGCTTCAGCTGTGCCTTCTGTCATAGCTGTGTCATGTTCAACTACTCCCTCTCCCCAGTTGGCCTTTCCCACTCCCTTGTTCCCAGACACCTTTCCTAGCAAGAAAACCCTCACAGATGTAACATAAAGCTCCTAAGACTCCAATTCAAGGTCTGTTTCCAGGGGAGTCCCACCTGTTACAAAAGTCTATCCACAAATCGATGAGCCTAGTTATTCCTTCTTCCCAAATGTAGATTCAACTTTAATTTAAAAAAAATTATTTCATTTATTTGAAAGACAGAGTTACAGAGAGAGGTAGAGACACAGAGAAAGGTCTTCCATCTGCTGGTTCATTTATAAGATGCTGGAGTCCCAAGCAGTGGCTGAAACCACTATACCAAAAATCCAGGCCCCTGTTAATGTCATCTTTGAAAAAGGTAACTCAAGGGTTGATGTTGTGGTGCAGTGAATTAACCTTCCATTTGCAATACCACCACTGCATATCAGAGTAATGGTTCAAGTCCTGGCTGTTTCAATTCTAATCCAGCTCCCTGCTAATTTGCCTGGGAAGACAGAAGAGGATGATCCAAATACTTGGGACCCTGAGATCTATGCAGGAGATCTGAATGGAGCTCCAGCCTCCTGGATACAGCCTGGACCACCTCTGTATGTTGCAGCCATTTTTTTTAAGTGAAGTAGTGGATGGAAGATTCTCTCTCTCTCTCTCTCTCTGTCTGTCTCCCCCCTTCCTCCCTACTCTCTATCAATCTTCTCTTCAATTACATACATAATAAACATTATTTTAACAAAGAGGAAACTGAGGCCAGTTTCGATGGTCACTTGGCTAATCATCCACCTGTGGCACCAGTACCCAGGGTTCTAGTTTGGGTTGGGGCGCCAGGTTCTGTCCCAGTTGCTCCTCTTCCAGTCCAGCTCTCTGCTGTGGCCCAGGAATGCAGTGGAAGATGGCCCAAGTGCTTGGGCCCTGCACCCGCATGGGAGGCCAGGAGGAAGCACCTGGATCCTGGCTTCGGCACGCCCGCCGTAGCGGTCATTTGGGGGGTGAACCAACGGAAGGAAGACCTTTCTCTCTGTCTCTCTCTCTCTCTCTTTCTCACTGTCTAACTCTGCCTGTCCAAAAAAAAAAAAAAAAAAACAAAGAGGAAACTGAGGCAAAATTTAAAAATTTGCCTATAGTCACATAACTAATGAATCCATACAACTCTGTCCAGTCCTTAAGAACATGTTCTTAGCTATTAGCCTTGTAGTAGATACACACAATCAGTGTTAAATTGATTTGAGCTGTCATTTCCATGAAAACATATTCACATGATGTGTTCTTGGTTTTATCAGGATCATCCACTCAGACATCATTTCCATCCAAGTGTTGTCTTACCTCATCTTCTGCTGACCTCTGTCTCCACTGCACTGCAGCTCCAGGAAAGGATTAGATCTGGAGATAAGTCTTGGCTCCAGCGGAGGAAATATAAGGAGCTCATGTAGCTTAATGGCTTGACATTGGCAGCAAACCATACTCTACTCTGGGTCTCAATGGGGATACCATGATTTTGCCACCACATTGTCTCAGTTCATACTATGTACCCTTTCATTCAATAAGAAATTATTTGTTTAGCATTTGAATCCCTCAAAGAAGGTCCAGAACTATTCTTGGCATTAGAAATACAATGATGAACAAAATACTCTTAACCATTTTCACCCCAACACCTAAACCACTGCTTAGCAGCTATTCATTATGTATTTGTCTAATGAGGAATGTGCATGAATCAGGTGTTTGCATCAGTCCCTTGACTAGCTTCTTCCTTTGCTTATCCAATTTGTTCTTCTCTTCAGTTTCCAAAGTTTGGACCAGTGCTCTTTCAGCTCTCTTCACTTCCACCTTCATCTCTGACCAGCCCAATGGTTGGATCGATTTCAACTTTATGGTTCCTACTGCAAAATGCCACCCAGCTTCGAATGACTGTACCAATTGCTTTAGGCTACAAAATGCTGTGTTAACAACTACCTTCACTATCTCAGTGGCTCAGGGCAAAAAGGGTTGGTTTCTTTTCTACTGACAGGACTGTGAATCAGATGCAGCTCTCCTTCAGAAACAGCTCCTCACAGACAGCATCAGATAAGCAAGTCAGCAAACTGAGTGACAGAGATGCAAGGTGCTCCGGGAGCTTCTGCTTAGAGGAAGCATCCCGTTACTTTCATTTGTATGAAAGTGAGCAAAAAAGTCACGTGGAAAATCTCAATTCAGGACTTAAGGACAATCTTCTTACAGGGAGAAGTACTACAGTCATTTGGCCAAGCCCATTGTCAAGGAGGCAAGGGCATGTGAGACTTCCACATAGAAGAGCAATGGATCAAGCTATATCAAGCTGGTCCTTGCAAACCTAAACGCTATTCTGCCCCTCAATTCCGTAGAGCTCAGGTTGAATTAGAAACTGAAGAGGCCATAAAATAAAGGAAGGTTTTGTTGGTTTGATACACCTAGAGGCTAAGTACCTCAAAGGGATCTTTAAAGAGCATTTTAAAAACCTCAAGTTTTTACTTCATTATCCCCATATTCTTTTAAACCCACATTCTATGTAAAGGAAAGCAGTTCTGAGAAAGTCTTTGGCAAACACTCAACAGTGGAGGTCACTTTACTTTGTACCTAGTATTTAACATATCTTAAAGCATGAATGTGAAATCTGGAGAATGGATAAGTAGGACCTTTAGAACAACTCTGAAACCAGAAGAGACAACATTCAACAGAGAAGTATCCACATACCACAGCATGTGACTGTCTTCTTATTGCCAATCTTCCTGGCAATGAGTGCTCTATGTGCTATGCATATTTTTTTGGCGAACAAGACACATGTAAAACCAGCCACCTCTATATCCTTATTCACTAATTGACATCATCCTTGAGTGTGCTGCTAATTGAAAATCTTGTCGTTTTCAAGACTGGCCTTCCCTCATAAGGTCTGCTCATGGCTACTTAAAACTGGCTATCCATTCCTCTTAAAATCAAAGAATGTATTTCAAAAGAAGTTTAAATGGATTTCTGCTTTTGTGGTGTTAAAAATTAGAATTCAAGCCATTCTCAACCAACAGACAGAAAGTATAAAAAGACAAAAGAAGCCACTCATAAACTTCACAGAAACAGCTAAAAGCTGAAGCAAAATGGACAAAGGGTGCTGCTGTATTTGTCCAGGCTTCCTTTGTTTAAGAAGAATCCTATAAATTTTAACCTTCATTAAAATAAACATCCAAATGCAGCTCCTGGCTCTCCATCAACCTCATGTATCAGTCATGGCCAAGTTAGCATCCTCAAGCAATCATGTGACATTGTATCACGGAACTTACGGGTGTGGCCTGGCAGGACAAGAGTCCATGCGTCTACCTTTCTCTCAGGCACAGAAGAATTTCTTGAACAGAGCTTACCATGCTGTGACAGAAGCAGCCTGAGCTCCAAATGTCAGAAAAACCAATAATCAGTGTAGGGGAGAAGTGAACCAACCACTTTGTGGATTAATCTCATACTATATTTCCATTAAAAGAAACTAAGTTGGACAGTACAGTTATAGGAACAGGGAGGTTTATTTGTGAGAAAATTTGCTGATGATTCCCTCAGACCATTCCCTGGCTGACCACAAATCAAATCCTTGCATTGGGCTTCCTTGTTTTCAAGCTTCCCAGGAAATACTCAGTAAAATAATGGTTTTACATCATGTGCAAGATATGACAGTATTGAGTTTTAAAATATAAAAAGCAAAGGTATAAAATTTGAAACCTCCAAATTATTCTCATCTCTTTTAAAGTAACTGTCATCACTACTCTTACTCTATATGTATTCTACCAAGGATAAAACTGGGAAGAGTTTCATTTACTGGTCACAGCCAGTTAATGGGAAGTAATTAAAATTCTCCAAGCTTTTTATGGCCTACAAGGTGACATAAACTTTCTCAATCATGCCCCATTATGCTGTATATTAAAACCTCACCAAAATCCAGTGGGAAATACACACTGATCTAAAAGGTGATAATTATATATTGATCTCACACCCAGTGGGAATATATACAGATCTCAGATATAGAAGGAAGTATATACTAATCTCAGATTCAGTGGAAATACATACTGATCTCAAACCCAGCAGGAATATATTCTGATTTTAGACCAAGTAGGAACATATACAGATCTTATACTCAGTGGAAGTAAATGCAGATCTCAGCCTCAGTGGGAAGTATTTACCGAGCCACAGAGGGAGATGAAATTGAAGCAGACTTCAGATAAGTGCCAGTGGTTTTGTGGTCAATGGAGATATTCTAATAAATACCTCCAATTTAACACTTGCCAACTATCTGGATCTTTGTTTAAGGGGTAAAATTCAGATTATCAGTCCTACCAATTTATTTTAATTTTGTCCTGGCTTCATGAAAAAAAAATAGATGGGTTTTTCTTATACTAAACAAAAAATTGGGAAGTTTATCATCACAATTTACTGTTACCCAAAATCCTCTTACCCAGCTCACTTTCTCATTCACTCAGTAAATATTGGTTGAGCCTGCCTGTTGGAAGTGTGCTGTGAATTGAAATGAGCAGTTACTACATGGTTCTTCTCTTATAGATCTTCTACTGCAGGACAGGATGGATAAGGAAAGTGGTCACGAAACATTTTGGGACATGGAGCTCTGTCTTGGCTCTCAAATGCTAGATGTTTCCAAAATCCAAACTCACCCTCCAAAGCTTAAAGTCTCTTTGTCAATGAGCAGGTTTAAAAGGATGTGCAAAAGCATGTTCATTCAGATACCTAGCATGGTTATCCTTAATCCTCTGGTAGCTTTTCCATTTTGTGAATTGGTTTTCATGCCTGTGTTTTCCTATTCTGGCCACATCCTTAAGTATTTTCACTTGTTCTCATTTCTATTGCCTCTACTTGAGTTCAGGATAATACAGTTTCTTGTTTGGAATCCTACTCCTATGGTCTTTCCTCTCTCCTTCCCACTACACCTCCTTCCTCCCTGCCAAACACTCTCTACTCCATATCCAGAGAACTCGTTGAAATCTCCATGCTACTATTTCCCTTGCCAAGAATCCTCTAGTGACATCATCACCTTTCAGAATACACCTATTTACAATGCTTAGCTGAGGAATATCTTGAGGCATGAGCCCATGTTTACATCTCTAACTTGATTCCCTAAAGCCTACTCTGTACAATATCAGTTCCTAGGAAGTTAATAAAGAATACTTAAGGAGGAAAACTTTTATGATGAAGCAAAGATTAGGGACCCTGGGAAAAACAGTTACACAGGTTTCCTTGAGACAATTTTCAATAGGTGGTTGTATTTTCTTATCTCCAAGAAAGAGATACATTATTGAGTGATTCCAAAATTTGAGTAAAGAATACTGCTGTGCACATGGCACACACATACAAACACACACACACACACTCCCCTCTTGGACACTTAGTGAAAGTATCTTTCAGGACTAGAATTCCACATCATGACAGGAAGAATCTTGGCCCTCAAAGATGCCACAGTCCTAATCCTCATAGAAAAGGGGACTTCGCGGCCGGCGCCGTAGCTTAACAGGCTAATCCTCTGCCTTGCGGCGCCGGTACACCAGGTTCTAGTCCGGTTGGGGCGCCGGATTCTATCCCAGTTGCTCCTCTTCCAGGCCAGCTCTCTGCTATGGCCCGGGAAGGCAGTGGAGGATGGCCCAAGTCCTTGGACCCTGCACCCCATGGGAGACCAGGAGAAGCACCTGGCTCCTGGCTTCGGATCAGCACGATGCGCCAGCCGCAGCGGCCATTGGAGGGTGAACCAACGGCAAAAAGGAAGACCTTTCTCTCTGTCTCTCTCTCTCACTATCCACTCTGCCTGTCAAAATAAATAAATAAATAAAATTTTTTAAAAAAAATTTAAAAATTTAAAAAGAAAGACAAAAAACAAACAAACAAAAAAAACTCTGACAAAAAAAGGAAAGAAAAGGGGACTTCGCAAACATGGTTAAGGTGAAAGGCTTTGAGACGGGAAGATTCTCCAAAACACCAGAAGAGCCCAATCTAAGCATGCAAACCCTTGAAGCAGAGAACTGAATCAGTCTGGAAGCAGAAGAGGCAGACAGAAGATGTGAAGCAGAAGGAAAAGTCATACAGATTTGACGCACAAGAAGAATTTGATGCTTCATTTGCTGGTTCCTGGAGGTAAAAGGTCATTGTGCAGGGCCTCTGGGAGGCCTCTTGGAGTTGAAGGTGGCCCTAGACTAGCAGCCAACAAGGGAACAGTGACCTCGGGCCTACACACAAGGAGCCAGATTCTGCCAACCACCTGAATAAGCTTGAAAGCAGATCCCTCCCCAGAGCCCTCAGAAGGGAACTCAGTCCAGCCAACCCCTTAATATCCGCCTCAGGAGACCTTAAGGAAAGAATACAGCTGAGTTGCACTGCATCAGACTTTTGACAAATACCACCACTGGGAGATGAGGAGCTCGTGTTGTTGGAAAACACACTGTGTTTGTGGTAATTTCTTATGACAGCAATAAAAACGAATGCACACATACAACATTCACCTTCATCTCTCATCCCTGCCTGTCGATATTGTGCACACTGTTTATCTTGCACTGCCAGTTGCCTCCCTAGAAACAGATGTTCTCTCAAGCATCTTGTATTTGATCACTATGCTTGGAAAGCTACTTCCTTTCCTTCTCTTCCTTCCAAGTCTCAGACACCAATATGCACCTCTTACCCCCAGCTCCTCACCTCCATCTAAATCATCAAGTCTTGACTTAAGAGCCATCAGTTCCAGTATTCCTTGGCCTTTGCATGTGATCATGTGGCCTTCTGTTGGCCGCTTTCTCCAGAAGGCCTTGAGAATGAGGACAATGTCTTAGTAATCTTATAATATCCAGTGTCAGCCTGACATGAAAAAGTGATCAGTAAGGTGCAGAATCAATGGACCTAGTTACAGAGAAGTACTTAACAATCCATATTGGAGCACTGAACCTCAAAAGAGAGATAAAACTGGAGATAGAGATCTAGAATCCTTGGGTCTGGGAGGTGCCTAGAAGTGGGTGAGTGGCACAACTCACCCAGGCACCAAGGAGGGACATGGTTATTTGTGTTAGTCTGCTTTGTGCCGCGCTAACAGAATACGTGAAATTGAGTAACTTATAAAGAGATTAGTTTGTATTGCTTACAGTTCTAGAAGCTGGGAAGTCCAGTGCTGAAGGGCTTGCTTCTGGGAAGTGTCTTCTTGCTGCATCATTCCAAGGTAGAAGGTAGATGGGCAATGAAGCTAGAGAGGACCACAATGGGTTTTATAATGAACTCACTCTCACATCAATAAACTCACTCCCATGATGACAGCAGTACTCCAAACATGAGGACAGCATCTTCAATTCCAATCACCTCTAGAAGGCCCTTCCCCCAAACTATAGCATTGGAGATTAAGTTTTCAACACATGAACTTGGGGACAAACATTCAAACCATTACAATATTCTTGAAAAGTATATTGAAAAACATTTTATTTTTTGGTCCTGATAAACACTAATATCTCAGTCTCCTATCCTATTAACTAAAAGTCACTCATTTATTCAGGGAGAGGACAATACAACCTACAACAAAGTGTCCACACCTGGCTCTGAATTCCTTTTTTAGGCTTTTTGTGATCCACAGTGATACAATAGATTTAAAAGCCCAGCTGCGTAGAGAAAAGCTGGATTCTCTAAATTCCAAAAGCTTTTCTTATCAAGAGTCAAGCTCTACATCTTAGCACAAAGTTTTCTTTAAAGATGTATTTATTTATCTATTTATTTATTTATTTGAAAATCAGAATGGCAGAGGAGAGAAACAGAGACAGATACAGAGAGAAACGGAGACATCTGGTTCACTCTTCAAATAGCCACAAGGTTGGGACGGTCCAGGCTGAAGCCAGGAACTCCATCCTGGTCTCCCTCAAGGATGGCAGGGGCCCAAGTATGCTCTCATATTCCATTGCCTCCCCAGACACATTATCAGGGAGCTGGATTGGAAGTGGTACTGCTGAGCTCAAACAGTGATTCAATACAGGATGGCAAGTGATGGCTTGACCCACTGCACTGATTCCCAGAGAACACAATTTTAATATAAGCCACTATGTACAAGTAGAAAGACATTTTAGTAACGTCTAATATATATATATATATATATATATATATAGAGAGAGAGAGAGAGAGAGAGAGAGATTTAAAAGAAGGGAGTTGTGGGTGATGTCCAGATGTTACATTTGCTCCCTATACAGCATATTGTCTCAAAAGAATCTCCTGCTTCTGGAAATAATGATTTTTTTTTGTCATTTTCACATGTAAGCTTAGGCTTACGAATCTCATGATTATAAAGATACAGGGATGAGCTACATTTCCTCCCTTTTTTTAAAGATGTATTTATTTGAAAGGCAGAGTTACAGAGAGGCAGAGGCAGAGAGATAGAGGGAGAAAGAGAGAGAGAGGGAGAGAGAGAGAGAGGGAGAGAGAGAGAAAGGTCTTACATCCACTGGTTCACTCCCCAGATGGCTGCAATGGCCGGAGCTGTGCCAATCCAAAGCTAGGAGCCAAGAGCTTCCTCTGGGTCTCCCATATGGGTGCAGGATCCCAAGGACTTGGGTCATTTTCCTTTGCTTTCCCAGGCCATAGCAAAGAGCTGAATCAGAAGTGAAACAGCCAGGACTCAAACCAGCACCTGTATAGGATGCTGGCTCGCAGGCAGTGGCTTTACCCGCTAAGCAATAGAGTTGGCCCCTGGGATACCTTTCATGCCAGGTCCAAGTCTTGGACTCTAGAATGCTGTTAGAATGTCGATGTCCTAATTTAAACATTAGTTTCAGATTTATAACTGCCTCATATTTAAATTCAAATCTAACTCTACTTTCTTCCGTATGCCTCAATTGATCTCGATCACTTAAAATGCCCAAACTGTACTAACTATATGTAATTTATTGTTATGTATTGTCAGGGAGTAGTGGCAAGAAAAATATTTGCACATGTTCAGTATAGATGCACTATTTAATTTTTTATTAATTGTTTGAGATGGATACACAGAATGAGAGAGATAGAACTCCCATCCATTTAATCAATCTCCAAATACATACAACAGCCAGGGCTGGGCCAGACCAAAACCAGGAGAGTGGAGAACTCAATCCAGGTCTCCATGTTAAACTGGCTAAAACAGTGTTTAAGTCATCACCACTGCATCCAACGTCCAAATTAGCAGGAAGCCAGGACTCAAACCCAGGCACTTGATATGGGACATAGACCTCTTAACCAGCGTCTTAACTACTAAGCCTGCCTTAAGATTTTCTTTGTAATATGTTCTGGCTGTAATTGATTGAATCCTTGATGCAGAACTGGCTAATACAGAGGGCCAACAGTATATATTTACATGGTGAACTATCCGTGCTCGACACAAGAGTGAAAAATGGTGTAAGAGAAGTGATTTTGATTTTATTCAAAGTTCTCTCTCATTATATAGAAAATCCTGGAAGTACCTGTATGTGCTCACACGTCTGTCTTCACTCAACAAGTGCTGAGCTAAATTGGTAATTTCAAAAAAGTGGCTCAAGAGTGAGAATGTATCCTGATTGTTAAGGTTTTAGCCATGAACTGTTGATGGTTTCACTCTTTAAATAAAAACGTGCATCCTCAGCTCACAGGGCAATGGCTCCCTGGAGAAGCAAAGGTTATGACAAAAGTCTCCTGCATGTGGGCACTGCAGGCCCTGGAGAGAAAGCTGGAGGGATCATGTGCAGTGGTCCACAATTCAGCCGGGAGCAGAGAAGCCCAGACCTGAGCACTGGCTGCCATCTGTTGTGGGAGTGCTTGTGGCTGTGCTGAAGAGGGTTTGTCTGAATAAAGGAGATGCAGGATGCAAGTAAAGTATTTGGAGTAACAGGAACAATCAAGGGGGTCAGGCAGTGAAACCAGGTGCAGCAGTTGCTGTTCTTTTTATTGCTATTTTCCCCTTTCAGGGAGGGGTAGGCCAGGAGCACAGTAAACAGAAAGCTGAGACGTGTGAAGGCAGAGACTACAGTGGAGTGCAAAAGTCTTGAGAGAGCAGAAAATACTTCCATGGAGGCACGCTCACCACTCACAAGGGAAGCAGAAAAGCAGAGTGAATCGAAGCAAGCTTAGAAAGATGTCAGCGAGAGAAAGACCGAGGAACACTAAGCTTCCATCTTCTTGAATGACACAAAAAGACATGCAATCATTATTAATTTAAAAAAAAAAAAGTTTCAGCTGATCTCCGGGAAGTCAAAAGCAACATTTCCAAGGAAATCAAATGGATGGTCTTCAGACTCATTTACCCTATTATGTCTTTATACAAGTGGGTGCTTTTTCATGGTGGACTCCATTGTCATTCTCTGTATTTTGTATCCCAGAAAAACACTTGTCAGGATACTGAAGGTGATTGGGAAACCCTCAACAGTGCTGCCTTTTATACTGACTGAAATTGCTTTCAGCTTGCTTTCTTCGTCTTTGGTAATCTATCTCAGAGATAATGTGGCTGGCTTCACCAGGAAATCAGGAAGAATTCATTGTAGCTATCTGTAATCTGACAGCACTTGGAACATGATGCAGTGTGGCCTGACAGCACCCCTCCTTCAGAGCTCCTTGCAACAAAGAGCTGTCTTGCTTCTTAGCCCAAACCATCTCCTTTCTTCTCTTTTCAATCTCAAAAACAGGTACAATGAACAAAATAAATAAATAAATAACTATATTTCGAACATGTGTAAGTCTTGTTTGGGAGTTTATATTAATTAGATATATTAATTTTGTATTAGAAAAATATTTTTATGGTTAAGAATTTTATTATCAAAATTATTACATCTCTTGTGAAAGTGCAAATGTTACAGAAAAGTGTAAACACTCCACTTGAGAAAGAACTGATATTTCTTCCCTTTCAAGAGTTATAAATGCATTTGTAATAGTACTATACATCTTGTTAGATAATTATCCATCAAAATAGACTATATTTCTGAGCAACAATGCTTTTTAAATTTTGTTTATTATTTGAAAGAAAGAGAGAAAGAGAAATAGATGGATGCTAAATGATAGATAAATAGATAGATGATAGATAGATAGATAGATAGATAGACGGACAGCTCTCATCCACTGGTTCCCTTCCCAGATGCCTGCAACAGATCCTGTCTGGTGCTGAAGCCAGGAATCATGCATTTAATCCAGGTCTCCACATGGGTTGTAGGAATCCAATTATTTGAGCCATCATCTGCTGTCCCTCAGTGTCTGCATTACAAGGAAGTTGAAGTCAGGAGCCAGAAAAAGAAATTGGACCCTCATAATACAATACGGAGCATAGGTGTCTTAACCATTTAGTCAAACACCCATCCCAAGCACCTGGGCTTTGAAAGGGAAATAATGATTAATGAATCCAGAAGGGTACTTTTAACAGATTTTTTTTTTTTACTTTTATTTAATGGATATAAATTTCCAAAGTACAGCTTATGGATTACAATGGCTTCCCCCCTCCAATAACTTCCCTCCCACCCGCAACCCTCCCCTTTCCCACTCCCTCTCCCCTTCCATTCACATCAAGATTCATTTTCAATTCTCTTTATATACAGAAGATCAGTTCAGTATATATTAAGCAAAGATTTCAACAGTTTGTACCCACATAGCAACACAAAGTGAAAAATACTGTTGGAGTACTAGTTATAGCATTAAATAACAGTGTACAGCACATTAAAGACAGAGATCCTACATGATATTTTTAAAAAATTAATTAATTTTCTATGCAATTTCCAATTTAACATGAGGGTTTTTTTTTCATTTTCAATTATCTTTATATACGGAAGATCGATTCAGTATATACTAAGTAAAGATTTCATCAGTTTGCACCCACACAGAAACACAAAGTGAAAAATACTGTTTTAGTACTAGTTATAGCATCACTTCACATTAGACAACACATTAAGGACAGATCCCACATGAGATGTAAGTACACAGTGACTCCTCTTATTGACTTAACAATTTGACATTCTTGTTTATGGTGTCAGTAATCTCCCTAGGCTCTCGTCATGAGTTGCCAAGGCTATGGAAGCCTTTAGGGTTCGCTGACTTTGATCTTATTCCAATAGGGTCATAGTCAAAGTGGAAGTTCTCTCCTCCCTTCAGAGAAAGGTACCTCCTTCTTTGATGGCCCTGTCTTTCCTCTAGGATCTCACTCGCAGAGATCTTTCATTTAGGTCTTTTTTTTCCAGGGTGTCTTGGCTTTCCATGCCTACAATACTCTCATGGGCTCTTCAGCCAGATCCAAATGCCTTAAAGGCTGATTCTGAGGCCAGAGTGCTATTTAGGACATCTGACATTCTATGAGTCTGCTGTGTATCCCGCTTCCCATGTTGGATCATTAACAGATCTTTATAAGCAGAGTTCCACTCATTCTTTCATTCATTCATTCAGCAACAAATGGTGATACAGCTTGGGTTAACCAAACAGCACTCCTCGCCAGGTGAACAACAGAAAGACAATACCCAGATAAGAAAGAAAATTTCAATAATCAAGCATTAAGAATTACCAGAGACCAACATGATAGATAACAATGAGACATCCCCCTTAGACAGCTCAGGAAAGATCTCTCTGGGTGGTAAGAAGGGACACTTTTCTAAGGATCACAGAAAGGATCCTCCAGACTGAGAGGACAACCGAGTTTAGCCCTGGGTGGATAGCAGCATAGATGAGTTTCAAGAATATGAAAGGTCAAGGTGAGAATAATAGATGGAAAAGTGGCCAGCAGGAGCAGGTCAATGTGGCACCATGAATAGGTGCATGGTTTTGGGATGTTTTCTGAGGTGAGACAGCTGGCCTTGGAAACAATTTAAGCATGTGAGTGAATTATATGTACGTTATGAGTTTATGAGAACAAAACAATATTCATACACAGCAATGGATTTTTGTCCATTGCCCTACTACTATTTAGCATGCATCCAATTTTTCACTATTATGAACAGTGCTATCATGAATGTTCACTTTCCTGTTTCCTATGCACCTGTCAAAGGGTTTTTGTGAGATCTACACATAGGTTAGAACTGTTTGAGGATGACTTTTTAGTTTGACTAGTTATTGCCAAACTGTTCCATAAGTGTATGTACCTATTTACAATCTCACCAGCCAGGAATACATGAGAATTCTGTTTCCTGACATCTTCCCTAAAATTTGCTACTGTGACCCTTTTAATTTTTGCTAATTTGGTGTGTGTAAAATCATATCCTGCTATTTTTAAATTGTACCTCCCTGAATAATGAGGTACTCTTCTCTGTTGCTCCTCTTACAAAATCCATTCATTTCTTTTTTTTTTTTTTGAAGTTACTTGTTTTATTTATTTTTTAATTAAACTTTTATTTAATGAATATAAATTTCCAAAGTACAGCTTATGGGTCACAATGGCTTCCCCCTCCCAAAACTTCCCTCCCACCCACAACCCTCCCCTTTCCCACTCCCTCTCCCCTTCCAATCACATCATGATTCATTTTCAATTCACTTTATATACAGAAGATCAGTTTAGTATATGTTAGGTAACGATTTACACAGTTTGCCCCCATATAGCAACACAAAGTGAAAAAAAAAGTACTGTTGGAGTACTAGTTATAGCATTAAATAAGAGTGTACAGCACATTAAAGACAGAGATCCTACATTTCTTTAAAAAAGACAATTTTTTTCCTCTATCTCTTCTCTATCCTCACCTTAGTTCCTATAGTAATTTGCAGGAATCTTCCATGTAACACCTGCCACTTCCTACATTTGGTTATCTGCTGATTTGTCTGATCCCCTAGACCCAGGACCCAATAATTCATGAAAGCCTCTGAAATAGCAACCAAAGTGCGTTCATTCCACCCACACCATCACTGAAGTTCAGGAAACATCTATTGAATTTCAGTGCATACTACATATTTCCTTTGCTTTTTTTGGAAGTTTTTTTATTTAATGAATACAAATTTTCATATGTACAGCTTTTAGGGATATCTTCCCCCCTTCCCACCCTCCCACCTGCACTTCCATCTCACCTCCCACTCCCTCTCCCATTCCATTTTCCATTAATCTTTTGCTTTTAAACTTTTTATACAACTTGATTATTTTCCAAAAAAATCCACTTCCAACTCCTCTTTTGCTGTATTGGTTTTCTTATTTTTGAAGTGAAATAACAATTTCCTATTTCTTAGGACACAGTCCCTACCTTTGCATATCTGTTCATCAAAATCATCATCTTCCACAATAGACAGCTGGAGAGGAAGATTCAAATTCCATGTAGTCAGAAATGAACATAACTACAAGGGGTTATTCAATGTGATGAATGTAATGATATTGAGAGTTCATAATTCAACTAGAAATCAATAAAACACTGCACCAAGCATTGGTAAAAACAAATTAAGCTATCTAGACTTGAAACACTGAATATTCTGTAAAATATGTTCAAGCTTTTATTACATTAAGATTGGATCATGGGAAATGACATCTTTAAAACATGTGTTTAATGATAATAGCCAATGTTTATTGAGAGCATATGTACTCACAACAGCAAACTTCCTAATGTTTCATATGCATCACAGTTTTATAATAACCTTAATGTTAGTTCTATGAAGTCACTTCAAAAACTTCATGAAACAAAGGAAACTGAAAGATTGGTTTAGGGGTGAGTGTTATGGTGCAATAGGTTAAGCCACCACTTGGGACACCCACATCCCATATTAAAATACCAGCACTTCCTCTTCCCATATAGCCTCCTGCTGATGCATCCTGGGAAGCAGAAGATAATATAATGACTCAAGTACTTGGACCCCTGCTCCACCAAGTGGAGACCAAGACGGGGTTACTGACCCCTGACTTCAGCCTGGCCCAGCCCTGGATATTGCATTTGGAGAGTGAACTGATGGATGGAGTATCTCTTTGTCCCTGTCTCTGTCCCTCTGTCTTTCAAGTAAATGAAAAATAAATAAACATTTTTAAAAGGATACATTTTTTCCATGCAAAATAATTTTGAAATACATACATAGTGTTTTCTTCACAATACATATTTTTCAGTGAAGATTTTGAAGACATCTCCAGAATGCTCACTCCTACCCACTGTGTAACACATGTCCATAGAGATGGAATGTCCAGCCATTGACTAATTACTCTGTTTTTGTCTTTGCATAACATATGAAGGTACCAAATCATTACACTGCAAACCATGATATGTACAATTATTATATATTAGTTTTTAAAAAGAAATTATTAACTCAGTGCAAAATCTTAGTAGTTGCCTTCAAATTAATTAACCCATTTGACTGTATACCAAGGATTTGAGTATAAATACACACTCACACCCACACCCCCCCACACACATACACACCACTTCCATAAAAGTGAGGTCTTCCAGCCCATGTGGAAATCTAAAATGGTCTCCCAAATTCCAAGATTTGCCACTAGCTCACATGATAGTATTTGAGGGTACATTTGTTCAGAACAGACAGATGGACTCAGTATTGATTGAACCCTGGCAAACAACCTGCCAGATTCTTTACAAATTCAATTTATTTGTAGCTTCTCAGAAAACAGGTAGGAAGATTTTATTATCTCCATTTTACTAGTTAAAAAAATACCAAAAATCTCATTTATATGTTCCTCTGATCTTAACTTCTCTTTTGTTATTTTTAAATTCTAAATGACACATAATAAGTGCCTATGTATGTTATATATATGGGGTGCAATATGACATTTCAATACCCCTGATGACATGTGCCTCCCATTTGCTACTGTGATCCTTTCAATTTGAGGCTGTCCAGTGGGTTGCAGGTCTGTAGGCCCCTCAGACATAAGTAGAATGTCCTCTATAAGCAGGCTGTCAGCTCTTGCTGGAAAGCTTGTTTCCAGACTGGCCAGCATCTCTCCCACTAATAGCTTCTTGTGCTGCATGTATGACCTTGAAGTTTTAAATCATGCCTTCAAGTTAGTTGCATCTTCCACCCAGAGCTAGCAGAGGAGGGGGCTAAGCTCCTGGGGAGAGTCCAACTGTCTCCAAGAGACCCGCACTATCTCCATGAGCTCCAAGCCAATCAACACACAGTATATGAACACCTCCCCTCCAATGGGCATCCCCATAGAATACCTTAAAAACCCTGGGCACACCTGAATGCCAGTGTCCTGTTCGGGCATCCACCTGGTCTCCTCTCAGACCAGACGCTATTTCTGTTGCTTGCCAATAATATAAAAGTTTCTGCTTTATTGCAAATTGTTTCCCAGCTTTTCCTTTCTATACTGAGCTGAGGAAAAAAACCCAAGAAACTGGCTCCTGCAACCACCCTTCCCTCCGTGACCAGTAACACCTTCCCTACATCCTCCTGAGATCACATATCCTCAAACTGAGGAGCAGATATTTCAGGGAAGAAAAAGCATTTTAGGGGCAGGATTTTAAAGTTGTATTTATTTATTTGAAAGGTATCCACTGATTCACTCCCCAAATGCCCACAGTGGCCATTTCTGGGTAGGACTGCATCAGAGAGCTGGGACTTCAACCCAAGTCCACCTCATGGAAGGAGGAACCCAACTACATGAGTTATCACCACTGCTTCTCAGGGTCTGCATGAGTAGCAAGCTGAAATTAAACTCCAGTACACTGAAGAGGCACAGGGCATCTTAGGTGGCATCTTAACTGCTGGGCTAGAAGGAGATTTTCAAAGAGTAATGCTCATATTTGTTAAGAATTTTCACTTATGGATAAATTGTTAAATAGAATGTGACTGTAAAATTAAAAATTAACACTGCCCCTAATCAGTGTTTCTTAGACACACATCTTTATTAAAATGCTATTAGTTGAGTTGTTCCATATAAAATAATTTATTGTACTTACCCAGATTTCTGAGTATTTAAGATTCCTGCTCATAATTCTTACAATTCATCTACTGAAATTGATTATCTATAAATAGTTATCTTTTAAAGGTGTGTGAAGCAAGTAAAATCAATTTGCAAAACATAAAAGCAAAAACAGATGAACTTCACCAGAAAGTTATGCAATACTATTGAGGGTAGGAGGGAAGTGTGAAGAAAGTGAAAAACGTTTAATAATTAGTCTGCATTGTGGGATTATTTTTAACCAAATAGAGATAAGAAAAAGGAACAGAACATGTTTTCAGAAAGTAAATGTGTGTGATGTTTTCTTAGGAAAAATTGGCAGGGTGATTCATGATCTTATTCATTTCATATACATCTATATATATGATATTTATCTGACTATGAATTATAACTAAAATGTCTCTTTGAGAAAACATCACATGGAACCCAAGTATAAAGTTGTGAAACATTAAACCTACCACTGCTGAGACATTTGCCATAGTGACAATGAAAAATACATTATTTCTGAGGAAAACAAATATAAAATATACATAATTTAATTGGTTCATTTTATAATATTTAGTATTTGGGGTCAGAATGATGGTTAAAATAGAAGACAGAGCACGTTACAATTAATTTAAAAAGTACAGTAAGGAGAATTAAAAGAGTGTGAGTAGGTGTTTAGCATTGTGGCTACGATGCCACATCCATGTCAGAGATCCTGAGTTCAAGCCCCACTCTGGCTCCTGACTGGCTTCCTGCAAATGCAGACCCGGAGAGGCAGCAGAGAATGACTCCAGAGACCCAAAATAAGTTGTGCCTCCCAGTTTTGGCCTGGCCAAGCACTGGTCGTTGTGCATATTTGGGGAGCGAATCGACCTATGGGAACTCATTCCTGTCTGTCTGCCCTCCTCTCTGCCTCTCCAATAATAAAGGGGTAAAGATAAAGTTCAAGAAATGGAAGGGTGAGTACAGATTCACAGAGGAGAAACACGAGGCACAGTGGAAGCACTCACAGGGAGCAAGCTTCTGCAAAACACACACTGCTGCTCCCTCTCCCCCTGAGATGATACCTAGGGAGGTTTCTGGATGGTGCCCACAGAGTCACAGTCATGACATGTTTCTTCCAGCTGATGATGATGCCATTCATGTAGAGACCCTGCTTTGAGAGCCATCAATAATGAAGGGTTTGCAATGTTTCTGCAAAATTACTATCTACTTCTTATGACATTTGGGAAACTGACTCCTCTGCTTCTCTGGCTATAAACGCATTCCCTGAGTAAAATATTTAATTCCTGGATAAGCCAGAATTACCTTGACATTGTTTCTTTTTCAAGCAATCCACTTGGCTGTTTGTTATTTGCTATTACTCTCTCACAAAGTCCTCCCTACATAATTCGCACACTGCAATTAGTCTCAACTCACAACTAACTGTCCTAAGTTCCCTCTGGATGAACTTGGGTCAAAGTTAGAAGAATGATTGCTTCTCAATGTCTTTGGCTCCCATTTTTATGTAACTATATGCACTGGTTCCTTTTCTCTTTTGGTTACTACATGTACTTGAACAATGAATTTCTATTTATGTGCCATTGGCCTGATTGAGTCCCGTTCTTGGGCTAACTCAATTCTGGATTACTCCAGGGTAATGCTAGATAGTGATTGTCTTCAGTGTCCTTTCTCATAAGTCAATGATTATGGTAGGAGTGATAGATTACTGATTTTTCCCAACCATGCAACAGCTACAAAATAAGAGAGATTTTCAAAGGACAATGGGGGCTATCTCCTGTTGGGTTCACCAGATGAAATCTGAGACAAGGATTTGAGGATAAGGAAGGGGAAGTTAACCTGGTTGACTTGAAGCAAAGATTCCAGTATAGCAGAGTTAGTATAATTCCCAGAGTCATCCCTGACTGGGGTCAGAGAGCTAGGACTTCCTGCTCCTCTGTTAGCCTTCTGCTCCAGGTATAGTCCACCATGCAGGATGGAGGTTGGGGAGTTCTGGCAAGCTGAGTGCAGCCCTACTGAAATGGTCAGAGTTTGTGAACTCAAGAGGCTTCCATAGCCTTGGCAGCTCATGGCAAGAGCCTCAGGTGATTACTGACATCATAAATAAGAGTGTCAATTGTTAAATCAACAACAGGAGTCACTGTGCACCTGCTCCCCATGTAGGATCTCTGTCCTTAATGTGTTGTACTATACGAATTAACAGTAAAACTAGTCTTCAAACAGTACTTTATACTTTGTGTATATGTGTGGGTATAAACTGTTGAAATCTTTACTTAATATATACTAAGTTTATCTTCTGTATATAAAGATAATTGAAATGAATTTTGATGAAGAACGTGATGGGAGAGGGAGTGGGAGATGGGATGGTTGCAGGTGGGAGGGAGGTTATGGAGGGAAAAGCCGCTATAATCCAAAAGTTGTACTTTCAAAATTTATATTTACTAAATAAAAGTTTTTTTTAAAAAAAAAAAAACCCATAGAGATAGGAGTGCCAGTTGTGTGGCAGTGTGACAACCAGTGGCCACCATGCCAAGCTAAAATGATTTTACCTTATATGTCAGCATTTTCCAATATATTCAAAGAGAGAAAGGTGGAATAGGAGGCATATAGTTTTTGAATAGTAAAAATGCTGGACTAAATAAAATTAAACAGAGGACATTTCTGCAGGTTCTTTCTGAGCCCTTACTACATTCAGACATTGCAAGTCAAACCACAAAACCCTTTCTATAGGCTTTTAGGGTAACACAATCAAAAGAGGATTCAAGGCACGAAGTGGAAAGCTATGGCCAGAGAAGGTGAGCTCAGAAATGTGAAGAACACTTTGTTGACCACAAATGTACAAGTAAAAGGTAATAGAGTCATGAAATTAGCAAATGGTATAGGAAATAAAGGAGGAGATGAAATTGAATACCTTGCAGTTGGAAATGAAAAGACCCCACAGGATACTAAAGTTGAAATCGGAGTTCCCAAAGTCTGTGGCGCAGGTGACTTCACATGTAACAAGGCCACAGAGGACGACAGAAAATTTATGAGGAGAATGACAGCTTCAGGAGATAAGGCTAGAGTTTCTTTTTTTATGATGTTATTTATTTATTTGAGAGATAGAGTTACATACAGTGAGAGGGAGAGCCAGAGAGAAAGGTCTTCCATCCACTGGTTCACTTCTCAAATGACCGCAATGGCTTGAGCTGCACCAATCTGAAGCCAAGAGCCAGGAGTTTCTTCTCGGTCTCCCATTCTGGTGTAGGAGCCCAAGGACTTGGGCCATCTTCTATTGCTTTCCCAGGCTATAGCAGAGAGCTGGATTGGAAGTGGAACAGCCAGGTCTAGAACCCATGCCCATATGGGATAATGGCACTGCAGGCAGAAAATTAACGTACTGCACCAAAGTGCTGGCCCTAAGGCTAGAGTTTCCAAACTACATGGAGATGTGGACAAACTGAGGATGAGGTGTGGACTTGAGTCTCGATAGCTTTGAGGTGTGTCTTAGCTAGGGCTGACATAACAACCACAGACTGGGCAAATTAAACAGCAAACACTTGTTTCTTCACAGGTCAGGAAGATGGAATCCAAGGTCAATGATTTTGGCATGATCAGTGCTTGGTCAGGTCTCACTGACTTGCAAAAGGCCATCTTCTCACTGTGTCCCCATAGGGGCTTTTCGCTGTATGTGTGTGAAGACACTGAACTCTGGTATATCTTTTACTTCATATAAAAATTTCATTCCTATCAAATTAGGGCCCTACCCCAAGGACCTCATTAACCTTCATTATATCTCTAAAGACATTTTCTCCAAATTTGATCACATTGAGGTTGAGGCTCCCAAATATGATACTTTAAGGGGAAACAATTCAGTTCTTAACAGGTGATAGTTGGAGCCTAAAGAATGGTGAATTGAGGACTGAATGAGCATGGAACTCAGTAGATATGCAACCTTTGGAAGATAAAAGCAATAAAAGAGATCCAGTTCTATCAACTGACAAAAGTGGCATTTTAAAATATTGTTCCTTTTCTGTTCCTTTATTAAAAGCATCTAATGGGGGTCGGCACCATGGTGCAGTAGGTTAATACTCCGCCTGTGGTGCTGGCAGCCCATATGGGCAAGGGTTCTAGTCCCAGCTGCCCCTTTTCCAATCCAGCTCTCTGCTATGACCTGGGAAAGCAGTAGAAGATGGCCCAAGTCCTTGGGCCCCTGCACCAACATGCTAGACAAGGAAGAAGCTCCTGCCTTCAGATTGGTGCAGCTCTGGCCATTTGGGGAGTGAACCAACTGAAGGAAGATCTCTCTCTCTCTGTCTCTTCCTCTCACTGTCTGTAACTCTACCTCTCAAGTAATAAATTCTTTTTAAAAGGTATCTAATGATTGTCTTTGTTTAGGGATATTTTATGAAAAATATGTTGCACTAGAGTACTTCAAAACTTCCTAGAAATAGAACTAAAAGATAAGTTTATTTTGGTGCAAAAATTTCAAAATCTATGAATACATCCCTTGTCTTCCAAAAGTTTATAAAAATGTATATTATGAAAAAAAATATGCATGCACATCAAATTGTTTTGCACCAAAGTAAACTTATTTTTATTTGAACAAACCCATTGTATATTAGTTAGGGTCCAGGAAGGAGATGGAACATGAAGTGTTGTGCAAACACAAAGTTCAATACAAAGAATTATTAAAAGAGGAGAGGTCTGGTGAGCATGGACTATTGAGAATTTGAGGGAATGCTAAAGACACAGGGAGCACCCATAATACATGGGGCAGAGATAGGGCATCCAGGCATGAGTTCCCCTTGACGTCCCAGCTGAGATCCAACTGATAGAGAAGACACAGATGTCACTCACTGATGGCAAAGAAGTTATTCAAATGACTCAGGATTGGAACTTGCTAGAAATTCCTTCTCTGGAATGCTGGTGAGACTTCCTGTAGAGAGATGCATAAGCCTCAGAACTGGCTGGATGCTGGGGGAAGCTGCTGTCCACTGGGCATGGCTATAAGATGTAAACCATCATTCCCTGGCAGTTCAGTTCTGGTGGTTCCATACCAGTTAGGAGGAAGATAGGTATCTACTACTACTATTACTTACATTGGTAGTACTGCTAATGTTACTGTTTCAGAAAGGTTGAGCTACAGCTGGGGCCAGTGCTGTAGCGGAATAGGTTAATTTTCTGCCTGTGGCGCTGGCATCTCATATGGGTGCCGGTTCTAATCCCAGCTGCTTTTCTTCCAATCCAGCTCTCTGCTATGGCCTGGGAAAGCAGTACAAGATGGCTCAAGTCCTTGGGCCCTGCACCCATACAAGAGACAGGAGGAAGCTCCTGGCTCCTGGCTTAGGATCAGCACAGCTCCAGCCGTTGCGGCCATTTGGGAAGTGAACCAACAGAAGGAAGACCTTCCTCTCTATCTCTCCCTCTCACTGTCTGTGACTCTACCTCTCAAATAAATAAATAAAATCTTTTTTTTAAAAAAAGAGCTACAGCTTCAGAGACAGGGAAATCTGGTCTCACATCGCTTATCAGCCACTCATTAGCTATGGGATACTGAGCAAGTGACTAAATCACTTTAAGTCTGTTTCATTGCCTGTGAAATGGAAGTAATGATAGTTTTCACCCTCCAGATTTGCCAGGAGCAATAAATATCAACATAAAGGTAAACTGCTTTGCACAGTAGCTAATGCAAAGTAATGGATTTTATAAATGCATTTAATTTTTTAAAAATAAATATTACATCACTTTCCTTCCAATGAAGATTCCTTGACAAAACATATAAAACTAAAGCAAAGACTATTAGCAAGAAAGTAAATAAATAAACTGAATGAATGAAAGCTAAGTGCTTTTAAAGTGATTGATTACTCCATTGTATCTGTTTCTTGAGTCTGCATTTAGCAGATTAATTCTCATCTGATACCTCACTTATCTACTGTCCACTCTGGAGAGAAGGTCTAAACTCAATTCTGAGCTTCTGAGATAGTAAATTGGTCAAGGATCTTACAAATACATAGCAAATGTATTGATCTTTCTGCCCTTCCAACTCCCACATAAACACTGGTATGTAAGCTGCCACAGTTCTATGCAGAAGAAATGGCCTTACAATGTCATAATGAATAAACTAAGCTTCTGTTCTGCATGCAGATTTGGCAATAGAAGCTTCTGAAGAAGTCCATGAAGACCTTAACTGAAAATATAATATCTGCTTTAGCCTTACTGATCGCATTACCATAGATTTTCAGGCACAGTATGAAATCTGAGGATCTCCAGACCTAGTAAATTCTACTACTACTACTACAACTGTGAGTGCGGATTCAGTTCTAATTCATATTGCACTATATTTCTTGCTTGATGTATTACAGGTATCTACTACAACTGATAAGCTCTCTAAGATTAGCTCCACTCAGCATGATATTGAGAAGTCCACAAAAGAAAAGCTCATCACTGTCAAAAACAATCAGTTTAGGTGAAAACCACAGTGGGCTGATCACAGAGTCTGCCTCTTATGGAGGGCAGGGAAGAAACTTTGGGAGCAATGTTTAATTTGTCAAGCTCAATTATCATTCTCTAGCTTAGTGACAGGGTAATGCAGTTCACAATCACAGTGTGTTACGACCCTGAGAGAGCAGTTCCTTCAGTTCCTTATTCACCATGCTTTCTTTTCATTCTCTGTAGCTAGCGCTTATAAATAATTGATTCCCATATCAGAATGATTTCATCTTACTTATCCAAATATCTGTTAAAAAATTTAAAAGGAAAGAAAATGCCTAAGATTATATATGTTTCTGATTCTTGCAGATTGTTTATAAATAAATAGCACTCTCTATTTTGCTAAATACTTAAGCAAACAGCATTTGAAGTCACCGGCAGAACGTCTATGACAAAACAATTTCTAAAATAGAAGCCCAAATGGAAATCAAATAAGGAGTTATAACTCTTTTATTATAACTTTAAAAGTACAACAGACCACCCAACTGCTTTGGTGGAATAAGAAAATGATGTTATTTATTTTCTTTTCAAAATGATGTTGCTTTAAGGTATTAAATAATAATATGAAATAATAATATTAATATGAAACAAGCTACATTTGAGACAAGTTCTCTTTCCTAAAAGTATGTGCATATATATTACCTAAAAATCAAAAATAAATTAATATATTATTGTTAATGTTCTAGGGTCTACAAAATACGTGTGACTATTGCTTAACTTCTATTATTCAGTGTATCTCAATAGCCTAAAAATGTATGTAAATGACTTCTAAAAGGTGAAGTTTTGTTGTATTATACTTTCACTTGTGTTAACATGGTTTTCTGGTATAGTAAAGACAGAGGCAAATTCTGATTATCATTCCATTGGAAGGAAGATCCTTCAACTTGGATCTGGGCTGAGCTGTCACGGAAGAAATGATGCCATGATCATTCAGGACTAATGCACACAGTTTCATGGAGTTCTGAATTATCTCATAAAAAGGCTCACTGTTCCTGGGGAGAGAGCACATGGGAAATTCTGAGAATACCTGGAAGACAAGAGAGGCTCAATGAGCCCAATTTTATAACTGAATACAGCAGGATTGCAAATACAACAGTGAAGGTTCTAGTAACCTATGCTGCCTAGTAGTCACCAGCCACAGACAGCTACTGATCACTCTAAATGTGTGAAGTCCAAATTCAAATATGTTGTGAGAATAAAATACATTGGATTTTTAAATTTATGGAAGAAAACCACTGAATTTGTATATTGATTATATGTTTAAATGATAATAATTTGATATGCTAAAACTTAATTCCAGTTGAAAATGTCAAAACATGAGTCTTAGAAAATTTTAAATTTATGTAAACACATGCATACAAGGACTCTGCAAAAGGTAATGGAAAAATTAATATTATGAAAAAACTATGCACGGATTTCAATAATTTTTGCAACAAAATAAAGGTACATTTCAATTTCATATTTCCAATATTTTAAAGTATTCTCATGCTCGTGTGTGTGTGTGTGTGCTTAGTTAGGAGGCAGCTGGGTGACAGTGTGCTTAGAATCAAAGAAACTCCAGGGGCTACAGGAATACCCCAGACCCCTTTCACTACCAACATTAACTATTTTGAAAGAAGATGTAGGGAGACTGTGCAATAGCATCCAACTGAAACTAAAGCCAAATCTACCTACCAAAGTGACCCCCAAAGCCACTGCTTCAGGAAAAAGCCTTCAACCCATGAGCTACCCTTTAAAAGCAATAGGGATAGCTGATCTGGCAAATGCACAAATATCCTTGTAGGGACACAGAAATATGAATAAAGCAAGGCAATGTGATGCCCCATGAGGAACATAATAACACTATAGTACCAGACTCCAAAGGAAGAAACATTGACAAAATGCCAGGTAAAGAATTCAAAATAATTACTGTTAGGATACTCAAGCAGATACAAAAAAACACAGAAAGACAGTTAAGAGGAACTGAAAAATCAATGCATGATGTGAATGAGAAATTCAGTGAAGAAATAGAGGTCTTGAAAAAGAACCAAATGGAAGACTTAGGTTTAAGTACTCAATAAGTCAAATAGGCCGGCGATGCAGCTCACTTGGCTAATCCTCCGCTTGCAGCGCCACCACCCCAAGTTCTAGTCCCGGTCGGGGCGCCGGATTCTGTCCCGGTTGCCCCTCTTCCAGTCCAGCTCTCTGCTGTGGCCTGGGAGGGCAGTGGGGGATGGCCCAAGTGCTTGGGCCCTGCACCCGCATGGGAGACCAGGAGGAAGCACCTGGCTCCTGGCTTCTGATCGGTTCAACGTGCTGGCCATGGCGGCCATTTCGGGGGTGGACCAATGGAAGGAAGACCTTTCTCTCTGTCTCTCTCTTCCTCACTGTCTAACTTTGCCTGTCAAAAAAAAAAAAAAAAAAAGAAAGAAAAGAATAAGTCAAATAAGAAATACAGTTGAAAGCCTCAACAACACACTAAACCAACAGACTAGATCACAAAGTTCAATACCTGAACTTGAAGACAGGTATTTTGAAAATTCCCAATCAGAAAAAAAAAAAAGTAAATTAAAAAAAGACTCAAGACAGCTGCCAAGAGTTTTGGAATACCATTAAACGAACTAATATTTAAATTCTGGGAATTCTGGAAAGACAGGAGAAAAGTAAAGACAAAGAAAATTTACTTATTAAATAATAGCTGGAAACTTCCACAAACTAGAAAAAGATATGGCGTCCAAGTATAAGAGGGCTACAGGACCCCAAATAGACATGACCAGAAAAGATCCGCATCATGACACATCATAGTCCAACTCTCAAAAGTACAACACAAAAAGACAAACTTTGCAAAAGAAAGGTTCCATCTTACTTTTAAGAGAATCCACAGTAGAAACCTAATAGGCAAGGAGGAAGGACTGATATATCCCAAATTCTGAGAAACAAAACCTGCCAGCTTAGACTACTTTATCCAGAGGAACTATCTTTCATAAATGAGAAATAAAGACATTCCAAGATAATGAAAAAACTGAAGGAATTCATCACCACCAGCCCTGCCTAACGTGTGAAGGGTGCAGGTTTTGTAACATGCAAAGAAAGATAACTGTTATCTGTGAAATATGTGAAAGGATAAAACACACTAGGAAATGAACAAACGATATGGAAAACAGAAGAAATTTTAAAGAAAAAGTGACAGGACTAAATCATTTGTAAGAAAAAAAATGTGTTCTGTTTTTCAGGCAGCCATGCATCTCTTGAAATAACTTTGTTATGTTTATAATAATGTACCTTATTGGCAACAAATTATTATTTTGATGTTTAACAATAGTACCATTAGTAAATTATTTTACATCCAAAAACCATAAATACATAAAGTGGGTGTTGTAGCACAGTGAAGTTAAGCAGCTGTTTGGGATGCCAGCATGCCATAATATGGTGATTGTTTCAAGTACTGGTGCTTCTGATTCAGCTTCCCCTTTCTCTCTCTCTCCCTCCCTCTCTCCCTCTCTCCTTTTCTCCCTCCCTCCCTCCCTCCCTCCCTCCCTCTCTCCCTCTCTCCTTTTCTCCCTCTCTCCCTCTCTCCCTCCCTTTCAAATAAACATGTTTTTAAAAATAAAGACTAGATGAATGGATTTTAAAAATAAGAGCAAACAAGTATGGCCCAAAACAAACTTCATCAGTAAAGACACACATACAAACTGAAATGGAAAGGGTTGTAAAAAGATATTCTGTGCAAAGAGAAACCAAAATTGAGCAGAAGTAACCATACTTATATTGGAAGCTTTGAGACAAAAATTGTAAAGAGATACAAATAAGGCCACTAAATAATGATCAAAGATTCAATTAAACAGGTAGATGGTGCTGTTTGTAAACTTACATGTACCTAATTCTGCAACACTCAATTATATATGGGTATTTAAATATCTATATAAAATTAGATCTAAAGGGCAAGAAAAGTTCCAATACAACACTTCAACACCATACTTTTGCCAATCAAGACAAAAAAATCCACCAAAACTGTAGGAGTTAAACTATATTATGTACCAAATGGACCTAATAAACATGTACTGAACATTCCATCCAACAGCTGCACAGTACACATTCTTTCCATCAACACATGGGGCATTCTCTAGGATAAACTATACGTCAGGCCGTAAAAGAAGTCTCAGCAAATTCAGTATCATATCATGTAACTTTTCTGACCAGAATGGAAAAAAAACTGTAAATCAACACCAATAGAAACTTGAGAAATTATGTGAGTGGAGACCAACAATAAGCTTCTGAATGCACAATGGGTCATTGAACAAATCAAAAGGGAAGTTTTAAAAATTCCTTGAAACTAAAACGTGAAAAACAGAATATATCAAAGCTTATGGGAAACAACAACAGCAGTACTGAGGAAGAAGTATGTACTGAAAAGCATCTACATCATAAATGGAAAGATAGCAGTAAACAGTCTAAAACTACATGTCATATACTTAGAAAAACAATAATAAATCAACCTCAAAGTTAGTAGCTAAGGAAATAATAAAGATTAGAGCAAAAATTCAATGGCAGAAACTCTTAAAGCAAAAATTAGCAAAATGAGGAGTTGCTTCTTTGAAAAGATTTAAAAAAGATAAACTTTTAGCTAGACTAAAAAAAGGGGGAATATTCAAATAAGTAAGAGTTGAAAAATGAGATGTTATAAGTAATATAACAGAAATACAATGATCATTAGAACCTATTATGAACAACTCTATGCCAACAAATTGAAAGACATATAGAGAAATGCATACACTTTTGGATGTAGCTACCCTACCAAAATTAAACCAATAAGACAGAAAATTTGAACAATACAATAACTTAGCCCAGTCAAAGTTTTATCAAAAACCTCTCCTTTGCTTTTTTATTCCTTGCTTTTTTTTAAAGTTTCTATTTCATTCGTTTCTGTTCTAATGAGTAATGAGATTTCCTTTTGTCTCCCAACAAAGTAAAACTCAGGACCAGATGGCTTCACTGCTGGATTTTAACAGTTCTAAGGAAAAGCTAGTATCAATTCTTCTCAAGCTCTTCCAAAAATGTTGAAAGGAAGAAAATTGTTCTAGACTCTTTCTACAAGATCAGCATTACCTTGATTCCAAAACCAGATAAGGATACAACAACAACCTATAGACCAATATCCTGGATGAACTGAGATACAAAAATTCTGAACAGCTTATTAGCAAATTGAATCCAACAACACATTGAAAAGATTGTTCATCCTGAATAACTGGCATGTATCCCAGGAAATGCATGGAGGGTTTAACATACAGAAATCAATAATCCTAATGCCTTATGTCAACAGATTAAATTATAGAAATCATATAATCACCTCAATAGATACAGAGAAAGTAGATGATAAAATTCAACATCCATTTCTAATAGAAATCTGGAGCATATTAGGTATAGAAGGAATAACCTCAATATAATAAATATAGGTTTTTTATATATGACAAGCCCACGGTCAATATCATATTAAATGAAAAAAGCTGAAAGTGTTTCCTCCAAAATTCAGAACCAGAAATGGATATGCATTCTCCCCACCCTTATTCCGTATAGTGCTGATAGTGCTGCAAGTTTTAGACTAAGCAATTATACAAAGAGAGAAATAAAAGGCAGACAAACAGAAAACAGAAGACTGCACACCCATGACATGATTCTATAGAACTTAGAAATGAATTCCATATACTTATAAGATTTAAAATCAACATACAAAAATCATTAGAATTTTTATATATCAATAATGAATTCACCCAGAAATAATATTTAAGGGCTATTTCATTCACAGTAGCTATAAAAAAATAAATGAAAATACCTTGGGATAAAAGTAGCCAATGATGCCAAAGATATTCAATGAAAATTATAAGACTTTAATAAAGGAAATTGAAGGAGACTTTGCATATTCATAGATAAGAAGAAGTAATGTTACTGGGTGTGGGCATTTAGTCTAGCAGTTAAAATGCTGATTAAGATGTTTGCATATCCTATTGCAGTACCTGGATTTGATACCCAACTCCAGTTCCTGACTCTCTCTCTTTCTCTGGTTCAGATTTTTTAATTTAAATATGTTATTAAAATGTCCACACTACAAGAAGTAATTATGGATTCAACACAATCCTTATTAAAATAACAATGAAATGTATTACAGGACTAGGAAAAATACTAATATTCATATGGAAGCTCAAAATATGCCAAATAGCCAAAGCAATCTTGCACAAAAACAACAAAACTGGAGCCATCCCAATACCAGATCTTGATAAATACTACAAAGCTATTATAGCCAAAAGAGCATGATGTTGGCACAAAAAAAAGACATATGCACCAATGGAAGAGAATAGAAACCCCATACATAAATCCATGCATCTACAGCCTGCTTATTGTTTCACAAAACTGCCAAAAACATATCCTGGAGCAAGAACAGCTTCTTCAATAAACTGGATATTCATAGGCAGAAGATTAAGACAAAACACTGCCCCTCCCAGCTTTCATTCAATAAAAAAAAAAAAATCAAAATCAAAGACTTGAATGTAAGACCTGAAACTATGTAACCAATAGACAAAACCACAGGGAATAACAGTTCAAGACATCTTCATTGGTAATAATTTTTTAGTGAGACAACAATAGTCCAAGTAACAGAAGCAAAAATAGATAAACATTATTATACCAAAATATGATACTTCAACACAGAAAAGGAAACAATCCATTGCCTAAAGAGAAAACCCTTATAATGAGACAAAATATTGCCTAAGAATTAATATACAGAATATATAAGGAACTCAAAACACTCAACAAAAAATAAACAATCCAATAGAAAAATGATAAAATGATCTAAATAGACACTTTCCAGAAGAATAACTATAAATGGCTAACAAGTACATGAAAAAATTTCCAATACCACTAGTCCTTAGGAAAATGCACATCAAAACCACAGTATCATTTCATTCCAGTTACAATGCCTATTCACAAAGATGAAATTGTAACACGCACTTTCAAAGATGTGGGGAAAAGAGAACCCTTATACACTGTTGGTGGGAGTGGAAATTAATACAGCCATTATGGAGAACAGGAAGGCAACTCCTCAAAAATTAAAAATAGATCTGCCATAAGATCTAGATATATCACTTCTGAGTATACACTTAACATAAACAATCAGCATATGAAAGAGATACTTGCACTTCCATTTTTGTGGCAGCTCTATTCAGAATAGTAAAGATATCAAATCAGTCTTTGTAACATTTGGTGGGTGAATGGATAAAGAAAATGTGGTATATATATATATATATATATATATATATATACAATGTGATATAATGAACCATAAAAAAGAATGAAATCATGTCATTTGCAGCAAAATGGCTAGAACTGGAGGTCAGCAAAGAGAAATAAGCCAGGCACACAAAGATAAATACTGCATGTTCTGTCTCCTATGACAAAGTTAATATATAGAGAGTAGATCTGAATTTAAGACAGGATTACTAGAAACTGGAAAGGGGAATGTGAAGACAGTGGGAGACTGGATATTGGCCACTAAAATGCAGTTGGGTAATAGTAAAGAGTTTTGGTATTCCACAGAATGGTAAGGTAACCATAGTTCACAATAGAAGAACTGGAAGAACAAATTGCCTGTATGATAGATTTATGCTGTGTATATGTTTTGAAATATTGCACTAGAGCTCCTAAAAATGTATAGGCATTACATGTTCATCTAAAATTTCAAAGACAGAAAGAATTTAAAATTAAACAGATAACTGAATGGTTTATACATAAAAATGCTGAGCACTAGACACAATAATCCTCAAACTGTTAGAATTTAGGAAAAGAAGTTGGTTTGACTCAAGCAACATATCGCAAAGAAAGTCCATGCATTTTATATTAATGTTCATTTTTCCTCTAAACTAGTTTGTAGTAAGTATGGCGTCTTGACCTCATTTAATGATTTAAAATTCATTCTTTGTGAAAACCAGCTCAAATTCCATTCTTAAATGACTGAAGAAGCAGAGAAATAAAGTGCAAAAAAATTGAATGCAATATTTTCATTAAACATTCCAAAATGAACTGAATGTGAGAGTCCACTGACATTTGCAGGTAGGTAGCTAATAAATGAGGAGAAGCTGAGGACTGGCAGCAGCACCTGTACACACGGCACTCCCAGCCCCACCCCCTTCCATGCACACAGGATAGAAATATCCAACACATCTGCACACTGGGCACACCCATTCCCCATCATGCATCTGAGACTCACTTCCCATCATGCACAGAGGTCAGGATGCCATCCTAGAGATGACCATGTATGTGCTCCAGCCATATATGGAGAGACCATGATTCCCAAAGGAAGCAGAGAAGTGAGCAGAATTTAAGTGCCCCCCAAACTCCACCTCCTTTGAATATTCAGCTGGGCTCTCCACAGATACCACCCTGTTCCCTACAAAAGGACAACCCTAACTCTGGTGGGGGCAGCAACCCTCCCTTAGAAATGAAGAGAAGTTGCCTGCATTCACATCTGACTGTGCACTAATCCTTCCAGCAAATCTTGCTTTCCTATATGCTTTCAGTCTCCTCCTTGAATTCTTTTCTTACATGGAGACAAGAACTTGGAACAAGCCCAGCTAGGGTCAAGTTTCCCACAACACCAATGTTTCATTTATTCATTTTGTAATTTATATTATTATTTGCAATTGTCAACTGAAATGTCAAAAAATAATCATTATCCAAGGTTCTTAATTCTCAGATTGAACATTAGGAACACTGTTTTCTAGCTAGGTGATACTGAGCAAGTAAGGTAGCTTCTATTAACCTCAGTTTTCTTTCCTACACAACAGGAGCAATATCATTAAATATCTATTAGAATTATTGTCAGGGACTGGCCTTGTGGGTAAAGCTGCTGCCTGCTGGCTCAAGTTCCATCTGCCCCACTTCAGATCCAGCTCCCTGCTATTGAGCCTAGGAAGGCAGTGGAAGATGGCCCACGTGCTTGGGACCTTGCACCCATGTAAGAGACACAGATGAAACTCCTGACTTCAGACCAGCCCAGCTGTGACCATTGCAGCCACCTGGGGAGTGAACCAGCTGGTGGACAATCTCTTTGTCTTTGCCTCCCTCTTTCTAACTCTACCTTTCAAATAAAAAAAAAAAGAATTATTGTCACATTGAATGAGTTGATGTATGGAAAGTGCTTATGTGAGGGCCTGTAGCAAAGTACAGTTGTGAGTTTCAATCAGGACACATATAGCTTTTATGCAAAAGAGTAAATGTTACCTATTTGGTTGAGGCAGATTTATTATAACCTGAGTTATTGTGAAAATATTGTAAACTTTGGAATGACCTTTCATTCATCCCTAATTAGAGGTGGAATTCATACCTGACTCTCACAATGTTCAGCAGGTGCCTGGCACATGGACAGGTATCTGAACCCTCAAGCCCATGGAGATAACTTCTCTTTAACAAATACAATTCAGCTACTCAGCCATGGGAGTTGATTCTCTTACTCTCTCGCTCTCTCTCTCTCTCTCTCTCTCTCACACACACACACACACACCAGATGTTTGGCATCTTGCCTACATCCTTCAAGACCTTCTGGACTGGGAACAAAATGAGCATAGTGAAAGAGGAAGCAGTTTTAGTGAAAGCACCACAGGGAACAGACCAATAAAAAGGGCAGGAAACTCAGCACAAGCCGGATTTATTTCCGCACTCTCAGCTCCATTCTCCAAGCTCCCAAAGCGCACGTGCACACAGAGATGTGCACACAGGTACAGATGAGCATGCACACCCACATGCACACACTCACCTTCTATCATCAATTTTGTTTTTCCCTCCCATTTTTCTTTCCAAGTGCTGGCATTTTGTAACATCCTTATTTTAGTCCATTCTCCTTCCCCTGTCTCGCTGAACAGATTCCGAAGAGGACGTGGAGGGAGCCCCTAGTACTCAGAGGCCCAGGAGTATGAAGGTGGCACCTGGGCCACTTCACCTGAAGGCCACTGTGTCTAACAGTCAAGGAGGAGCTAGCTGGGCTAACCTCTGCTGTGCTCTGCTTCTAGGCAGCAAGCAGGAAGGAACGCCAACATAACAACAAACATTTTAGGGACTTTCCTTTGTCCACAACTGGGGGCTAGCTTAGTGGTCTGGTTTTCTGAGTTCTGTTTCTTTCAGGAATGGGAGCCAGGTAGAAGAGACGACTCCCTGGGTGGGAACGCAGATGAAGCACGTGTGGAAAGGGCAGGCAGGTCTAGGAGCCACCAGCAGATTTTTATTAGAATTTCTTCCCAGAAATTACTTCCTCATTATATTTTCACGACAATGTAAAAATGCAACAAATGTATTGAAAAGAAAGGACAGATTGTTCAAATCAAACGGTTTCTTACAGACAACTCCCTGCTCTGGCTTCCCCGAGGGCCAAAGGATGAAGGACACATGTGGGCAGCAGACCGTGTGAGTGCCTGCTTCCCTCTGCCTGGCCCTGGAGCTGCGTGATGACAGCTGAAGTCAACAGCACGTGTCCTAGCAGGGCACCCAGCACAGATAACAGTGAGTGCTCACACCCATGGGGAAATGGAGCTGTCTGTGCAGAGCGAATCCAGGGCCCTTAATGCTAGTGATGGCTCATTCATGTGTACTCAGCGCATGCTCAGTGAATCCCATGAATCTGATCTCACGGGAGACTCTGTGACCACAGCAGATAAAGTAGGATTTTGTACAAGAGTGGGGTCTTCATGAAGCCAAGAAAACAATACATGGGAAAATAAATCTCTCTGTACAGCTGTTCAGCTCTGTAGATCTAAAATTTGTGCTTTTAAAGCTCTATATACACCAGGGAGTATGTGTGCATATCTGTGGGTCACAGTTACCAAGTTTTACATTATATTTTGACTGCATGTCAGATGTTAGTTATGTCACCATTAAAGAACAATAGTAAATTGTAATTTCCTAGAGGTTGAGCATCCCTAATCCTAAAACCCAAAAGCCATAATGCTCCAAACTCTGAACATTTTTGAGCATCAATATGATGCCATACATGGAAATTCTACATCTTGCCTCATGGAAAAGGTCTCAGTCAAACCACAAGTGTAATACAAAATATATAAAATAACCTTCAGGCTATGTGTACAAAGTGTGCATGAACCTTCAATACAATGTGTTTAAACTTGGGTCCCATCTCCAAGATATCCCATTATAAATATACAAATATTCCAAAACCCAGGAACAGCTGAGACCCACAACGCTTCTTGTCTGCAGATGCCAGATAAGGAATTCTCAGCTTTTGTGGTTCAAGTGTGCTTTAGAAAAGCATTTCCAGACTGATGCACAGCATGCAGAAGCGTCAGGAACAGTGCCCTCTACCCTAAGACAAGTCAACACTAAGTCAATATCTGCCTAATGTGGCTATGAGTAAATCATAGGCACCCAGCAAAAGGTTATTGGACAAATGGACAGATTGGACTCATTCCTTTTGTAGCATCACTTCACCACAGACAGGAAGGAATTTTTCTCTGAAATTTTCCATGTCTCCCTTGGTGAGAAATGCCCTGCTTTTATGTTCCATAGTGAAGCAGCCAGATAGTTGCTTCCCTAGGGCCTGCAAGGTTGTCTGAGATTCAAACTAGAAGCCCCGTGTAAGACTGTGCTGATAAAATACTACAGCAACTTGAGGAAGAAGATTGGCCATTGGATGACTTGAATTTTCAATGCAATACTCAAAAAAGGTTGAAATTCACTTGCCCACTGGAGTGTCGTAGCATATTTAAAATGCATGTCATCACTTGAGTGGGTGGAGTTCTGGGAAGGAAGAGTCTTGTGAACAAACATTGGTGGAACTTGGGGTCAGGGAGCCCTGAGCTGAGGACTTGATTTGCCTGCCTAGACAGGGGCAGGTGTATCCTCAGTTAGAAACCTTTTGTAACATCCTGTTGTCAGCTCATCCAAGCCCCATACTGATATCGGTCCAGAAGTACACTTCCTATTAGATGTGGATGTCCCTTGAATTCCTTTATAGCTGCAGACTTTTTAGAGCAGAGAATCTGACCATGCGGTCTCCTTGGCAATTAGCCTTGCTGTCCCCTGAGCTTGGGCGATGCAAATCTGTTTGGGGTTATGGATCCATTGTCTGATGCTGATAAAAATGAAACCAGAATGTGGAGGAGAGGGAGCTCATCAACGCAGACAGCACCTTGCCTGACTTAGTAGTGAGCATGCAACATCCAACAGTATTCCAGCAGGTATCTATTCACAAGCCAAACTGAAACAAAATTATCACAATCATGAGCTCTGCACTTAAAAATAAATACTGACATAGTGCTACCCAAGAGTGTGGTAGTGAAATGCAATGACTTCAGCTCTAGAGTGCCTGAAAATTGTGCCTCAGTTTCCTTACCTCCAAAATGGGTGCACCAAAAGGTTGCGCTAATTTAGCTGTGTGGATCAACTGATTTAATTTGTGCAAAACATATAGAATAGGAAATGCACAAAATAAGCATTATGGGGCCAGCACTGCAACTTGGTGAGTTAAGATGCTGCCTTCAACAACAGCATCCTGCATGGGCATTGGTTCCTATCCAGATCCTTGCTAATGCATCTGGGAAAGTGTGGAAGATGACCCAAATGCTTAGGCCTCGACCACTCAGGTGGCAGATCCAGATGAAGCTCTTGGATGCTCACTTAGACTGACCCAGCCCCAGTCATTACAGCCCTTTAGGGAAAGATGGAAAATCAATTTCTCTCTCTCTCTCTCTCTCTCTCTCTCTCTCTCTCTCTCTCCCTCTCTCCTTCTATTTGTCTGTAAGTCTGCAATTTAAATAAATCTTTAAAAAGCAAGCTTTGTCTGTTTACTATTAACATAGTTTTGTTTAGTCGATTTTGGAAGAGTAAGTAACACATGAAAAATGAAATAAAAGGTTGTAAAGAAAACTTTATGGATATAGAATTCAGAACAAGTCATGCTCCAGAAGAAATAGCTTATATTATAAAGGCAATTGAAAGTATGTCAATGTAAAAATTCCAAGAAGAAGGAGGATGGGTGGGAATGAGGAATGCAAGGAGGGTACAGTGGGAAGTAGCATTATGTTCTTAAAGCTGCATATACAAAATGCATGAAATTTGTTCCCTTTATATAAATAACACGTTTTTAAAAATAGTGTTAAAAATAAAATGTTGAAGCTTTTATTCTTGTAATTCAAAAATCAATTTTAAAAACATTCAACAGATCCTGTGATATATGGAGGATTATCTAATTAATAATGTGCTTGCCAAAATAGGGATTTCTTAGTTTAGTTCTTTAATTATAGATTAACCTCAAATGAAACAGTTTCAAATACATTTAAGATTTAAAACCTTAACACTTTTTCTCACAATCAGATTTATTTGCTATGGAAGAAAATATCTCAGTCTAAGGCAGACTTAAAAAAAAGAGAGAGAAAAAAAAAAAGCAGCAGCATAATTGCGAGCTAGGCTGCTTTGAGACCCTTCCATTTGAAGGGCTTGAAAAGGGCCATTGCTGAGAATGAAATCAAAATAACCTACATGAAATGTTCCTAATGAGATTATTTTTTCCCACACTGAGATTCCAAAGGAGAAAATCACATTTAGATTCAAGTAGTTTATTAAGAGAAATGATGTAAGAGAAAGGAAAATGGACTCAATTGTTACTTGATAATGAAGTAAAATGAAGGCAACAGAAATTTGCATGTACGTTCTCCTGGCACCTCTGGTGGGTGAGTTTCTGGGGGTGAGGCAGGGTGGGGAGAGATCAGTGCTAGATTAGCAGAGACATGCAGGATTGCTAAAAGCTTTACAGCAGCAACAGGAGAAAAATAACACAACATAGGAGTCAACCAATTATATTTTTTCAATTGACGATTTCTAATTTATATAAATGCATGGAGTACAAAGTGACGTTATGATGAGTGAATACAATGTGGACTATCTAGCCCAGCCTGGTGATAGCTGTCAGCTCAGAGATTTACCATGTTTGTGATGAGAATATGTGAAATAGACTCTCTTAGCAATTTTGGACTTGAGCCACAGGAACAGCAATCACCATGCAGTGGGGTGGAATTCAGAAAAGCAACAGCTTCCTGCCTGACTGGGCTTCGGCACCCTCTGACCATCACCGCTTCAGTTTTCCTACCTCACAGCCTTTGCATTCAGCATTCTACTCTCTGCTTCTATGGCTTTGATTGCTTTGGATTCCACAGAGAGTTAGAATACAAAATTTAGCAGGAGAAAGTATCGTGGTATCGTACAGTGGAAGAACTCAAATGCTTTGCACCCAGCTCCCTTCCTGATAATTGTGTGTGTGTGTGTGTGTGTGTGTGTGTGAGAGAGAGAGAGAGAGAGAGAGAGAGATTTGTGTGCAGACTAAAACAAAATTGATAAAAGGAAATATTTTCTTTTTTTTTTTATGTCTTGCAAAGCCACTAGCTTTGGGGTTTTCTTTTTTTTTTAAAACTTTTATTTAATGAATATAAATTTCCAGTGTACAGCTTATGGATTACAATGGCTTCCCCCTCCCATAACTTCCCTCCCACCCGCAACCCTCCCCTCTCCCGCTCCCTCTCCCCTTCCATTTGCATCAAGATTCATTTTCAATTCTCTTTATATACAGAAGATCAATTTAGTAAAAAGATTTCAACAGTTTGCACCCACATAGAAACACAAAGTGAAACATACTGTTTGAGTACTAGTTATAGCATTAAATCAAAATGGACAGCACATTAAGGACAGAGATCCCACATGAGGAGCAAGTGCACAGTGGCTCCTGTTGTTGACCCAACAAATTGACACTCTAGTTTATGGCGCCAGTAACCATCCTGGGCTGTCGTCATGAGTTGCCAAGGCTATGGAAGCCTTCTGAGTTTGCCGACTCTGATCATATTTAGACAAGGTCATAAAAGACAGAGTGAGGATAGTAACCAATGATCCTAAGAGTGGCATTTACCAGGTTTGAACAATTATACAGCATTAAGTGGGGAAGAGGACCATCAGTACACACAGGTTGGGAGTAGAGCCATTGGTGATAGAGTAGAGGTTATGATTACAAAGAAATGAGGCCCAAGTGCTCTAGACAGGGTCCAGAACAAAGGACAGAGTCATTATTAGAGGAGCTAAGAAAGGTGCTGTCTAAGCTACAATTAAGTTTTCTGATTGAGAGGCAAATAGAACCTGATAGAAGGGGCTTGATAATAATCTGATGGGCTTTAGGCCTTGTAAGTTAAGAGGCCCAGATCTATCTATCTCTTCACATGGGGTATATCCTAAGGGAGGTGTGAACCTCCTAGGGGAAGGCACTCTGTTGACTTTCATTACTTGGCTGGCCTGGGAGGAGAGCTGGCCAGGTAAAGGCAGGTGGCATCTCTAACAAGAAATTTACAGTTCTGCCTGCAATGTTGCTGACCCTACTTGACCATCCCCTCAGCTGCAGTGGTCACTTTGGAAGTTGGGCTGAGTGAAGGGCTTTTCAGCTTAGAGCCAATAAGATCTGTGGCTCTGACCTGGGCCTCCTTCGACTCCAGGGCAAGTCCATTTCCAGTGACCCAACTCTTGGCAGAGCTGCCAGGGCTCTTCACAAGTTGACTTCTGCTGAAGCCCAGGCTTACCACATTGAAAGCCACTGCAGTGGACTGGCCTGTTGGGTCTCCTTGAGGGCAGAACACTGTACAGATCAGCCATTAATAGGCCTGCCACCCATTGCTTCTGATGCCAAGCTTTCTTTTCCTCCTGGTTTGTGTTAAAGCAGACCAGAGGATGCAAGTCAAGGGAGTGCCCGTTTCCCATCTCTAATCTTCGGTGGCCTGAACTACAAGTCTATAGTCACAGGCATGTTCTGTAGTAGTTTTTCTAAGGTAGACAATGCCCATGAGGAAAATTATATTCTCACTTTAAAACTTTCTTTCCCTTTGGTCTGAAAGGGAGGTTTTTTCTGCTTACTGTATACTTCGCTGATGGCGAAGTGAATCTAGCTATGAGATTATTATTTAAGTTCTTATTTTGGCTATGCTACTACAGAAAAATGTTAGTCATCTCTTTTATAAGGTCTAAAGATTAAATTGTGCATCCTACAGATAAAAGGAAATATTTTCCATTTGAAACTGTTACACACTGTTCCTTCTGGCCAACATTTTTTATAACCTACAAGTCTGAGACCTGCTGCAGAGTATAAATAAGTAATGATAAAGGTCATGGTTTAAATGCAGTATCTTGATTCAATCACTGAAGAATAGAGAAGCTGTTCTTCTTAACATCCTTTTTGTTTCCTGTGAACTTTCCCTTAATTTCAGGCTTAGACCAATAATATATTCAAGAGCAGTTTTTCACCTTCCCATGATTTGTGACATTCCGCTTCATGCTATATTGAGCATCACTCTGTAGATTGGGGAAATGCTTTTTACTATAACCACCGAGGACCCATTATGTCTCCTGGAAACCACAAAACTTTCTAGTTGTTAAAAGCTGTTCCCATGTTGCTATGCATCCCTCCTGCATGGTCTACCTGCTCTTTGCCCCTATCTGTGGGGATCTCCTTATGAATTGCAATGGGGTTCTCCACCACATGCAGATCTCTCTCTCATGCTCATTTCCTAATTTCTCCAACAGAATTGTCCCAGAAGAGCTCCAACAACCCACTCACCTGCTGCTTATCTAAGGTCTCCTTGCTACGTGACTTCCACAAGGGTGGCCCAGGCACCCCACCCTATGCTCAGGCAAGTCAGTGAGTGCTCCTCGGAGAATATTCCACATTCCGTGCAAACCCGAGAAGCTCTGAGCATGGGCCTCAGCACAGCTCCATACATGCTGAGAAAGCCAGAGAAGACAGCAGCCAGAACAAGCATGAGGTCATCATCAGCCTTCTAAAAGAGGAAGTATCTCTTTTCCTTTCTTTAAACTCGCTGTGTACAAAATGCTGCTATCTATAGTGCTCTACTATTTGTTTTTAACAACACATAAAAATATTTCCCAGATCTAAATATACATCTTGGCAAACACTTAAAAATTTCCTTTTAGCAAATTACAGCCTCTGGCTTTTTATGACTAAGTCTAGGCAGACTGTGCGGCCGGGTCACCAGGCAGCTTTCACATTTTGGATGCTAGCACACAGGGGGGCATGTGCTGTGTGTGTAGAGGGAGGCCCTGGGAGGCCACGAATGCTCATCTCTGTGCTCCAGCTTCAGTGTTGCTCTCTCGCGTTGGTAGAGTGCCAGGCTGCATGGGGCGTGCCCCTTGGGCTCTGCACATGAGGTTATGTTTATGACAAGGGAGCTTGTTAACCAGCATTGCAAGGTGAGGACAAGGGTACAGAAGCAGAGAGCCTTGAATGTGGTGGTGACAGATGGCTGTCTGAGCGACCCTGAAAGAAACAAAGGAAATCCGCATACCCCAGGCTCCCTAAGGTCTTCCCCTGAGTGCCTTCGTAGGGCCCTGTTTTTCTCACTCTTTCACTACCCATGGTAAATCTGACACCATTTCTCACCAATCTCCTTTCCTAGAAAAGCTCTGTCCAATACAGCAGCCATTTGCCACATGTGACTATTTTAATTAAAATTCAAATCAATTAAAATTTAATACAATTTCATTTCAGTTCAACCACACCAACCATATTTCAAGTGTTTAAAATCTGCCTGTGACTGCTAGCAGCCATATGAGAAAGCAGAGACTACTGATATTCTAGAATATGACTCCTTATCACAACTCACTCACAGTGCACGCTGGAGTCATCAGAGCTAAGCATCTTATGGCATTCTCAATCTTCCTTCTCAACCTCTGTCTTCATTGCCAGCCACACCCTCCACCATATCTTACATTAGCAAACCTAGTTCCATGCCTTTCCTTCATGTGTGGAATTGTTACTTTTCAAAGAATTTCCTTTGTCCAAACACTGCAGTACCACCCAAAACCAAGTTCTGGGGCAGAGGTTCAAAAAGCTTTATCTATTGCTTGCAAGACCATGATAAGGAGCTGCATAACCCAGAAACTTAAGAGGCGCTCTTAGGACAGGAGAGAACAGTCACAAGTCAGTATTTAATAAAGAACCCACCAGATTTAGTTTCTGTCACATGATGTTACCTACAGTCAATGTCTCTTTCTTGTGAAAAATGATGGAAGCCACTGGAACACCATTTCTGGAAGGACAAATGTGTTCAGTAGCAAAAGCTAATGTTTATTGAATGCATAACTGACATCAGGCATGGAGTAACAACACTGAGCACTCTACCAGCTTGTCTGCTTTCACTCCATAGTGATCTTGGGATGCAGTTATTATCGCCACTTCACAGCTCAGGAAACTAACACTCAGGAGAAACAACGTGACATAAAGGAACAAAGGGGGGAGAGGCCAGATTTAAATTCACATCTTTCTCACTCAAGAGCCCACGTCCTTCAGCACTGTGTAGTGTTTTTCTCCTCACTATCGCTTACTTGGAAGGTTTTTCACATGGTATCTTCTTTGATTTTCTCAGACAACTTGTAAAATCGTCTGGGCCTCTTAATAAAGTCTAAAACATAGTGTCTGATGGAGAAAAAGCGCTTTAATGTTATCTTTATGACTTTTAAAACGTTTTATTTATATAAGGTGAACAAATTTCATGTATTTCATATACACAGAGCACAATGATACTTCCCATGGTACTTTCCCTCCTAACCATGCTCACACTCCCATGTCCTTCATTTCGTACTTTTTTCTTTTAATTTTTACAATAGGCAAATTGAAGCTCAAAAAACTTGAAGGCATTAGAGACATAGCAATATTAAAAGGTAGCACTGAAAATTGCAGTCAAATCTCCTGATCTCACTTATGCTTAAACTCTGTTATCATTACTCTCAAAAATACCTAAGTGACTATAGGAAATAGCATTGGCTACTACCCTAGGGACGTTCTCCTACAGTCGGTAAGGAGTCCTGGCTCCAGAGAAGACTGAAAGCTTGCATGAGCCCATGCTTGAGAAGCCACAAGAGGGAAGAGGTCAATCAATCTCTGAACATCACATAAAATTCATGAGGGATGCTCAGAGAAGGAGAGATGTTTTCCTGTTTGGAAGAGAATCATTTGTTAATGATGGAGGCGGGCTAGGAGGCAGCACCGGACTTGCATCCTGCACAAGATCATGGACCTGGTCCACTTGCTCCTTCCGTGCAGCCTCTGTGCCAGCAGGAGACAGGGTCCTGGGGGCAGGCACTAGAGCCTGCCCAGTTAAGGCTCCAAAAGTCAGAAAGCTCAAGATAGGGTCATCTTGGAGGATCTCCTCCCATCTCCTTTCCTCCAAATGGCCCCTGCACAGGGCGCATGACTCAGAGACCACATCATGGAGAGGAGCAGCACCAGGGAGAGCCGCTGGGTCTCTCCACGGAAGCAGCTCACAGGGGGCAGGAGAGGAAATGGGACTTAGTGAGGCTTAGATTGCTACAATAAAGGCTCCTCTGTCCTGTGGCACCAAACCCAAATCTCCTGTGGAAGAAAGCAGGCTGGAAGTTCAGAGCACCTCCCTTCTCCATATGGGTGCCAGCAATGTGGCCGGTGGCTTAACCTTCTACACCACAGTGGCAGCCCTGAGACAATTTTACAAATTAAAATAAAGAACATAAAGAAAATCTAACAAATGGAATACCCGCTTCATAGATATGAAACTTAAAACTATAAAGTTGTCAACTCCCCTTAAGTTATTCAATTAGATTAAATCTATTTATAATAAAAAGCAGCAGAAATTCATAGGGAACTTTTCTATTGATTCTACAACTTTATGTAAAATAATAAATTTCCAAATAATTAAGACACTTGTTCTGAAATAAGAGAAATTAGATTCATTTTAGCACAGAAGCTAAGGAAAAAATATAACGGGATGGCGCTCTCAGACACACACTTAGAAACCTGGTGCATGATAGGTGTGTCCTCACGAATCACTAGGTTATTAAGTCGATGATGTCGGCAACACTGAGTCAGTAACAAAACAAAAGCTGATTCCAACCTCCGAATTCACCCCAAACATCTAACATTAATCAAATTTTGAGAATAGAAATGTATTTAGATTATTGTAAAATATCTGAGATAGTACATTGCTTTTCCACCTTCTGAACATCTTCACCTCATTCAGTCAGAGATCATTACTCCATGTTGGGCAGAGAGGTGACAAGAGCTCCTTTTCTCTTTCCTGTCTCTGTGCCTGCATGCTGCTCCCAGCTCCCACACCAGCAGCTCTCTCAGGAAAGTGATGATCAAACGTGTGAAGCGGGAGTCTCTCCATCGCTTTGTGAGTTTGACATATTATTATAAACATCCTAGCCTTTGCAACTATCATGTTGGCAAATGGTAGAGATTTCAATGCTAGTGAGTGCTAAGCAGAATGTGAGAATAGAGTATATGAATTAAGAGTGAAAGCACAAACAGGTGTAAGTCAGCTAAAAATATATCAAGTATGGATATAATCTAGCAATTTCACGCTTGGATCTAGAGATAATCTTGTTCAAGTCCATGGTAAAGCACATACAGAAATATTTGTAGCAGTGGTAGCAAGACGTTGGAAGCAACATAAGTGTTCACCAGTGAAGGAAAAGATAATTAGTGTAATACATAACATTCAATATTTTATAACACTTGAAACAATGAAGATGGGGCCGACTTGTGTGTAGTGGGTTAAGTCACAGCCCACGATGCTGGCATTCCATACAAGCAACATTTTAAAGAGTCCCAGAAGCTATACTTCCAACCCAGCTAATGTGCCTGACAAGGCAACAGAAGATGGCTTACGTACATGGGCCCTTTCAACCATGTACGAGAATTTGATGAAGATCCTGGCTCCTGGCTTTGGTCTGACCCAGCCCTGGCTGTTGTGGCTCTTTGGAGAATAAATCAGTAAATGCAAGATCTCTCTCTCCCTCTCTCTGTAACTCAGTCTTTCAAATAAATAAATCTTTTTTAAAATGACGAACTCATCTTATCCTAACAACATGGCTAGATCCAAAGGGCTTGAAGTGGAAAAGAACAGAAATAAAAGCAGAATGAGATCCATTGTATAGTACGACTTCTGTAATTGTAAAATGCAAAGACACAAATATCCTTGCAATCTTCACGATTAACCCTATATCATCCACATAAACATGTGGACAATAGATTGGAAAGAAATACATTAAATACATAATGGTGGAGGCAGGAAAAAACGAGAAACAAAATCTGGTCAAACAAAAAAGTGCTTACAGAAATGAAGGACAAAAATCTGTCACATTGTCAACTCGGTTCTGTGCTTCTGAGGTCCCAAATAAATTCATAAAGTCACAGAGCAGGGTTACTCATTACTGGAACGCTTCTGTCTTTCACATGGAGCCAAGACAGCTCAGAGCAGCAGGTAGGAGAAGGGAACTGGATCCAGACTTCCCAGCCGTCACCCAGCTCTGTGGAACAGACTATGGGCAAGTGACTTTCAGGCTTTGTCCATCTGTCCCACTCACTGTGAAAAGAAGCATGATGGTAGCACCCAAGTGGCAGCATTTGGGGGAGGACAGAACGAGTTCACATTTGTAAGGCAGTTAGAATAGTTGCTGGCATAGAGGGTTGGATTTAAGAATCACATTGTAGGGTACAAAGCTGCAGTTAGATAGTAGGGAAAAATTGTGATGTTCCGTTGCTCAGTACAGTGACTATAGTTAGCAACAGTGTTCTGTACATTTACAAAGCATTAGAAGAGAAGATTTTGAAAGCTCTTACCAGGAAGGAAGATAAATGTAGATGTGTATATTCTTAATTACCCTGATTTGGTCATTATACAATGTACACATATATCAAACCTTCACACTGTTCCCCACAATATGCACATTTTTTGTGTAAAATAAAACAAAAGTGCACAGCTGTGGCTGGCACTGTGATGTAAGCCTTGTCCTATAGTGCCAGCATCCCATATGAGTGCTGGTTCGCGTCCCAGCTGCTTGTCTTCCAATTTGGCTCTTGGCTATGGCCTAGAAAAGCAGTGGAAGAACGGCCCAAGTGAGTGGGTCTCTGCACCTACATTGGAGATCCAGAAGATCCGGGCCCCTGGCTCTGGATAAGCTCAGCTCCAGCCGTTGCAGCCATTTGGGGAGTGAACCAATGGATAGGAGATTTTTTTTCTCTGTCTGTAACTCTCCTCTCAAATAAATAATTAAAAAAATGCATAGCAGCTTTTGTTATCTTTCTTTTCAAAATTTATGTGAAAAGCAGAGGGTGTGTGTGTGTGTGTGTGTGAGAGAGAGAGAGAGAGAGAGAGAGAGAGAGAGAGAGAGGACAGAATCTCTCCTACTGGGTCACTCCAGAAAAGCATTGAATAGATGCAGCTGGTATAGGCCAAAGGCAAGAGCCCAGAACTCAATCTTGGTCTCCCACATGGTTGGCAGGGACCCAAGCATTTGAGCCACCATTGCTGCCACCATTGCTGCACACTAGCAAGAAATTGGAATGAGAATAGAGCCAGAACTCAAACCCAGGTGCAGACCTCCCAAGAGTTGGCTTGGCTTATCCAGTCTTTGTTAATCAAGCCCCTAGTAGTACTTCATAGTGATTTAAAGCAGATATGCAGAACTGACATCACAGTGGAGTGGGTTAAGCTGCCAATTGTGATTCCTACATCCCTTATCAGCATGCTGGTTCCAGTGCCAGCTACTCCACTTCACATCCAGCTTCCTACTAATGTGGAAAAGAAGTGGAAGATGGCCCAGTGCCAGTGAGGAGTAAACCTGTGGATCAGTGGATGGAACAGTGATCTCTCTCTCTCTCTCTCTCTCTCTCTCTCTCTGTCAGTCTGCATTTTAAATAAACAAATAAGTCCATTTTCATAAAAGCAGACATACAAAGAGCTGTTGGCAATGTTTGCTATTTGAGAGCAGTGAAAGTACACATATTAAACTAATGAGTTACACAATGACCTGAAAATTCAAGATAAAGGAACTCTAAATTTGAGGAAGAAACTGGCAGCGTTGCATCATGAATCATCATGTTACATGTGTTTGTCTTTTCTTTATAGCTGTTTCTAAGGAAAAAATATGTTAAAATATTGCCTAAATGAATCATAAACTGAGATGCCTGTAGTCTATTGCTTCTGAAAGAACAAGTCTAATCTAATAGCTTATTATTAAACTCTATATTTACTAAAAATGTCCCCTTCACCCTTCAATTTTAAATTTTAAGTGATTTTTAAAGACCACTTGCTTCGCATCTTTCTTTGGAGGTTTGCCTCACTGGTTCTACATTTCTTTTTCACTGAACCATCTTTCTATGCTTCTAATAAACCTGAAAATCTTGGTTCTGTATTGTCTTCACCAGATTGTCTCCCAGCTGAAAAAGGAATTAGAAAAGGATTTAATTATTTCCCTCCAAAGTGATAACTGCAGTAAAAGAACGTTCTGGTATGTAAAAGTACTTGGCAGATTTGGAATGGCCAAGTTCAATTCATCAGCAAAAGTCAATACAATGCTAATGGCACTGGAGAAGTCCTTCCCTATCCATGGAGAATATGTTCTAAGAATGGTTGTGTTAAACCCAGATAACACCTTACCCCATAAGATTGCCCATGATAAAATAGGATTCAGAAATTAGACCCACTAAGAGATTAGCAGCAACCACAATAAACCAAAAGTTATAACAACATACTATCCTAAATGTTTTTTTAACTGAAGAATTGTTCATTTTTGGAAATTTCCTTTTAATATTCTCAGAACACAGTTGACTGCAAGTCATGAAGTCATGGAAGGTGCAATGCTGGTTAGAGGGGCTACTGCATAAACTTATGTTGTGCTTTGAGAGACTCAGAGATCCTTTGAGACCTCAAATTCATGTGTTTTTATCTTCTATTTTCAGTATTGCTTGGGCTAATTGGAAAATGAATTTAAACCACACTTGCTGTTTTATGCTATAATCCTGTATCAAGTGACATTTTAAAACAGACAATAATCAACAATCATTAAGTTTTTCTATCTATGAGCCAGGAACAAAAAGAAAGACTTTAAGTCATTGCTGTTGAATTTTGTAACAATAATGAAAAAGAGGCATGTAACTATCATTTCAAGTGGAGAGGAAGAGACCGAGCATCAGAAAAGTTAAACATCTCACCCCAAGCCACTCAAAAGAGAGAGTTTATGACTCCAATTCCACAGATCTTTCCAGATCACTCTTGTCTCCATTTGTATAACAGGGAACCTGAGCAGGCCTGAGGCCCCAGTCTGCTAGCAGCATGACCTGCACCTGCTGACCCTGGGTCTCTGTGGACATATTGGTCGGCTTAGAGCAGAAGGCAGTAAGCTTCTGTTCTGGCATAAAGCTTCTTGTTTTCTCCAGTTGGGTGACCCTGCCTGTTTAACCTCACACAATGTGCCCAGTCTCTGTGTACTGTCTTGCTCTTCAGCACTTTCATTGCAGTTAGAAGCCTGCCTGGGGAGACTTTTTAATACTAAGATAGGACACTAAAAATATGTTTAGTTGGCCAGTACCCCCAGAGAAATGTCCGGCTCCCAGCCACTCTGTCTTGCCTCTGCCCATGCCTTTGCCTCACTGGACACTTGCTCCTTGTCCTGTCAATTGTCACATTGAACCTGGCTCTACATTTGGCTTCTCCTTGGGTGCTACTCAGCTCCCTCTGCTGATCTCACCCTGTGGCAGCCGTGCCTGCTGCTCATTACCAGGTATTTGTTCGAGAGATTTTCCAGGGGGCCAGTGCTGTGGTATAGCAAGTAAAGCTGCTGCCTGCACTCTCAGCATCCCATAGAAGTGCCAGTTCATGTCCCGGCTGCTCCATTTCCAATCCAGCTCTCTGCTATGGCCTGAGAAAGCAGTAGAAGATGGTACAAGTGCTTGGGCCCCTGCACCCACATGGGAAACCTGGAAGACATTCTAGGTTCATGGCTTTGGCATGGCCCAGCCCTGGCCATTGTGGCCATATGTGGAATGAACCAGTGGATAGAAGACTTTTCTCTCTCTTTCTCTCTCTCTCTCTCCCTTCCTCCTGCCTCTGATTCTCTGTAAATCTGCCTTTAAAATAAATAAATAACTCTTTCAAAAAAGGAGTTTTTCCAAGGCTGTTCTGGGTGATATTACCCCCTCTGCCTTTGTGTTGGTTACTTGAGGAAGGCCTGTTGACAAGAGAACCATAGAGGTGAAGATGTTCTATGAAGCTCGCGTATATCCTAGTGCACAGTCTTATCTAACTGTTTAAGAATTCTCAACTCACCCATTCCCACAGATGATGCTGTGGACAATCTGAGGGAAGAAATTCAAAGTATTTATAAATTTTTTAGACTAAGAAGGCATTGCAATATTTTATCAATTCACAAATATAATTTTTGAAATATCAATTGAAAATACTATAATCGAAAGTGATAAAACATTTGACATTTTCACGCTCTGCAGAACTGCTTCTGCCTGGGTATATTGAGCCTAGCCGTGTAAGTAATCCAAAGGAGACCATTAAAAAGACAGAATCTCAGGCCCCATATCTGATCTGAGTCACAGATGATTCGTGAGTATATAACCGTATTTGAGACCAACTCCCCTTCGTTTCCATTATTCCTTCTTAACAGGGCTCAAATTCAAACATGAACTTCAAATGTTGGTGTAAATGGAATCTAGATAGGATTTCAGATTCATAAACATTGTATGTTACAGTAAATGGTATCTGGGAGTCTTCTCTGCCCCCCCCCCCCCCCCAATCCAGACCCTTAGCCTCTCTGCCCTCTTGCCCTTAGGAGATTTCTGTCTTTGTTAGTCTGGTTCCTTGGTTCTGGAATGCAGAATTGGCAGAATGATGCTTAGAAGATAAGAACAAAGGCCTGGAAAGACAAGAACAGCCTCACAGGATGGGAATCTGAACAGAGCTAGATACAGAGTTGAGGGCGAAGCGCTGAGATCTCCCAGGGGTATATATGTTCCAGTCTTGGCTGCACCTGGACCAGACAAGATGCAGCCAAGTTCAGCTGCTCAGGGAGAGTGTGCATTTGAGGGGTGCTGGGGAGGGCAGATCGTCAAAGTAGAAGCTGTGCCAGAGAGGCAAATGGCAGGTGCATGTACAGAGCAAGAAGGTTGGACTGGGGACCTTGGCAGAGAGAGAAGCAGAGCTTAGCTAACAGGATCCAGGACTTCAGGCTGTGTTTCTGATATGCTTGGACAAGCTCTGAGGACTTCCTGTATAGGGGGGACCAGCAGTCACACCAGGACAGTAAGTTGTGCCATAGACCTCATTCAGCATGAACTCTGAGGCTGTTAATAGCATCTGTGAGGCAGAGCAGAGTCAAAGAAATTTTCTTCTATAGTTCTTTTTTTTTGACAGGCAAAGTGGACAATGAGAGAGAGACAGAAAGGTCTTCCTTTTGCCGTTGGTTCACCCTCCAATGGCCGCCACAGCCGGCGCGCTGCAGCTGGCGCACCACGCTGATCCGAAGGCAGGAGCCAGGTGCTTCTCCTGGTCTCCCATGGGGTGCAGGGCCCAAGCACTTGGGCCATCCTCCACTGCTGGCCTGGAAGAGGGGCAACCGGGACAGAATCCGGCACCCCGACCGGGACTAGAACCCGGTGTACCAGCGCCGCAAGGCGGAGGATTAGCCTGTTGAGCCACGGCGCAGGCCATCTTCTATAGTTCTAATGCTACTCTAAGTCCCCCTGGGGATAAGTTGGTAACATTACAAAGCAATGACGCTTAGGGGCTGGTGCTGAGGCATAGCAGTAAAGCTGCCACCTGCAGTGCCAGCATCCCATATGGGTGATGGTTTGAGTCCCGGCTACTCCACTTTCAATTCAGCTCTCTGCTATGGCCTGGGAAAGCAGTAGAAAATAGCCCAAATCCTTGGGCCCCTGCACCCACGTGGGAGACCCAGAAGAAGCTCCTGGCTCCTGGTTTCAGATAGGTGCAGCTCAAGCTGTTGCAGCCATCCCTAGAGTGAACCAGTGGATGGAAGACTTCTCTCTCTCTCTCTCTCTCTCTCTCTGCCTCTACTTTTCTCTAACCCCGCCTTTCAAATAAATAAATAAATAAATAAATCTTTAAGAAAAAAGCACTGATGCTTAAATTGGTTTAGTTCTGGCCAGTGAAATTGACCAAAATCTAATAATTCTTATAATACCTATAGTGTATTATAATGTCCCCTAAAGTTCCTGGAATGTATGGTGTAAAAAACTGTGTATGGGTTTCAAAAACTTTTGCACCAACATAAAGTTACCTTAATTCTATTTTCCATAAACTTTTTGAAGTGTCTGCTTGTGAACATGTAAATCCGTGTGTGTGTATCAGTATACATCCACTCTATACAAAGCTTCATATGACACATAATACCTGTGAATAATACAATCATATATTTTTGTATGTGTACTTATAACATGTCTCTGCACAAATGTATAGAAGCATATATATGCATATATGTGCATGTTCCATCAAATCCGGGTGCTCTGAAAAAGAACATAGACATCTTAACCGTTAGGCCAAATGGCCATCCCTATCCTCTTCTACTTTTACCATCTTTTTGTCTCAAAAGTTGACAGAATTTATAAAATACCAAATCCCTGGCATAGTCTATCTATTCATATAACATGCCCAAATGTGAACCTTCCCTACCTCTTTTAGGCTCCTGAGTGAGAATTCTAACTATGTTAGAGGATTACCAATCCTACAACCAGGAAGATTTTTTCAAATAAATCTAAACAATACTATTACCCCCGAGTTACAGATAAACAAAACACTAAGGTAATTAATTGCAATAAAATTAAGGATCATACACAGGATGATCTCTGAGAAAGTCACGTTTTACTGACTTTCATTTGTTTCAAATTGAGGATCTCATATTAAAATTCAACTGACTTTCTGTAGGCTTACATTTGTATTCTACTACATCTGAACACAGCAGTCATTGGGATCATGTAAATCACTCTGCTCAGTAATCAGCTTCAGCGTCAATTCAGCTTTAAGCTAGATACTCTCCATTTTAAGGAAACAAAGAGTCCTCTTGCAGATCTTCACGCTATTCCTGTAGAGCCATAAGTAAGCTGATTGGCATGTGGTTGCTACAGGTGACCAAAAGTGTTTTCTTCTTAATGCCATACGGGCTTATCGATTTTTATCCTAAATGTTTACAGTATTGCTTTCAGGGGTAGTTCCTTGGCTTGATCCTTCCTTCTGCACCAGAGCAAAGTATTCTAAAGATAGGTAAGAACATCTGCACCATGCTCCCCCTTTCATCTTAAAGTTCAAGGGGATTAATTTCCAGGTTAGAAGGAAATTGATCCATGACATCTAAAAGCTACATTTCTCACACTCTCACTTGATCTGGCACTGAACCCACACAGGCATGCACACTTGTTACTTTGCTATTATACTGTGATACCCTATCATTTAACTCCCACATTGCAGTGGGTTTCTTACATAACCTTTATGAGTTATATAATGTATCAAAAGCTATTACTGCTAAAGTTGCAAAATGGACAGTGTGTTTTTCCATTACTACTTGTGATTCTAATGTGAGGGGGGTTGAAACAGTCAAATGTTCATCTCTCAGTTTTCAGCAATGCTTCTACAAGAAGATCTTTATTGTTGCTGTTCAGTTCTTGCATTTCAAAATGCATTTTCTTAGACAAATTTTACCCCAGTGTTATCCTTATGAATTCTCTAAATGTCTGAAAATTATCATGAAAAGGTAAAGAATGAAATACTTAAAACATAAAAATATTAAGTCAACTAGACTGAGAGCCAATGCCATTCCTTGTTGAGCTGGCACATGAGTCATTGATACTTTCCCAGGGTCACATGGTATCCTCTGACTCCTAATCAGGATGCACACCAGATCCACACAACATCCTCCCTGGCCTGCTGGATCCCAGCGTACCTTACACACCATGCATGGGGATTTGAAAAATGCACAAGAAATGCTCTCAGATATCCCACAGCTGATAGCCTCCATCCCTCTGCTCTCCTGACCCTATCCGGGTATTTGTGGTCTGCGTACCTGTTGCCAGTAGCCTGTGCAGGCTTCACATCTCAGGGACCCTGTCAATGAGAACACAGATTTGAGAACTATTTCTAATGGTTAACATCACTTCCTAGACATCTAAACTCTCTTCCTTTTCACAGTTCTTCCCAAAGATTTACTTCTAATCTAGCCATGATAATTGATAAAAACAACTCTTCTCTGAATAGGTAATAGTGAGACAAAAAGGAAGCTCTTGTCCTGACTGTTGATGTACAATGTAATACTTTATCCTTTTTAGTAATTTTGTTGGTGTTGTTGTTGTTCTAGTACTAGTGGTTGAACTCTGTAATTAACACACAATTATTAGGTGTTTAAATTTTAACTGAAAAGTGATCCCTGTTAAATATAAGAGTGGAAAAAGAGAGGGAGGAGATGTACAATTTGGGACATGCTCAATCAGACTTGCCCCAAATGGTGGAGTTAGAAACATGCCAGGGGATTCCAATACAATCCCATCAAGGTGGCAGGTACCAATGCCATCTCACTAGTCCAAGTGATCAATTTCAGTTCACAATTGATCACACTGATAGGTCTAAGAGTCAAAGGGATCACACAAACAAGACTAGTGTCTGTGAATACTAACTGATAGAATCAAAAAGGGAGAGAATCCAACATGGGAAGCGGGATACACAACAGACTCATAGAATGGCAGATGTCCAAAATAGCACTCTGGCCTCAGAATCAGCCCTTAAGACATTCGGATATGGCTCAAGAGCCCATGAGAATATTGTAGGCATGGAAAACCAAGACACCCTGGAAAAAAAAAAAAAAGAAGACCTAAATGGAAGATCTCTGCGAGTGAGATCCCAGTGGAAAGAACGGGGCCATCAAAGAAGGAGGTACCTTTCTCTGAAGGGAGAGAGAACTTCCACTTTGACTATGACCCTGTCGGAATAAGACCAAAGTCGGCGAACCCTAAAGGCTTCCATAGCCTTGGCAACTCATGACTAGAGCCTAGGGAGATTACTGACACCATAAACAAGAGTGTCAAATTGTTAAGTCAACAATAGGAGACACTGTGTACTTATGTCTCATGTGGGATCTGTTCTTAATGTGTTGTCTAATGTGAAGTGATGCTATAACTAGTACTAAAACAGTATTTTTACACTTTGTGTTTCTGTGTGGGTGCAAACATGAAATCTTTACTTAGCATATACTGAATTGATCTTCTGTATATAAAGATAATTGAAAATGAAAAAAAAAACTGGTGTTACATTGCAAATTGCATACAAAAGTAATCAATTTTTAAAAAATATCATGTAGGATCTTTGTCTTTAATGTGCTGTACATTGTGATTTAATGCTATAAGTAATACTCCAACAGTATTTTTTCACTTTGTGTTGCTATGTGGGGACAAACTGTTGAAATCTTTACTTAATATATACTAAACTGATCTTCTTTATATAAAGAGAATTGAAAATGAATCTTGATGTGAATGGAAGGGGAGAGGGAGCAGGAAAGGGGAGGGTTGCGGGTGGGAAGGAAAGTGAAGCATACAGTTTGAGTACTAGTTATAGCATTAAATCACAATGTATAGCACATTGAGGACAGAGATCCCACATGAGGAGCAAGTGATCAGTGACTCCTGTTGTTGACCCAACAAATTGACACTCTAGTTTATGGCGCCAATAACCACCCTAGGCTCCCATCATGAGTTGCCAAGGCTATGGAAGCCTTCTGAGTTTGCCGACTCTGATCATATTTAGACAAGGTCATAAAAGAAAGGGTGAGGATAGTAATCTAAGTGATCCTAAGAGTGGCAGTAACCAGGTCTGAACAATTATACAGCATTAAGTGGGGAAGAGGACCATCAGTACACACAGGTTGGAGTAGAGCCATTGGGGGTAGAGGTTATGATTACAAAGGAATGAGGCCCAAGTGCACAAGACATTGTCTAGAACAAAGAACAGAGTCATTATTAGAGGAGCTGAGAAAGGTTCTGTCTAAGCTACAATTAAGTTTTCCGATTGAGAGGCAAATAGAACCCGACAGAAGGGGCTTGATAATAATCTTGAGGGCAGATCACCGTACAGATCAGCCATTAATAGGCCTGCCACCCATTGCTTCTGATGCCTAGCTTTCTTTTTCTCCTGGTTTGTGTTCAAGCAGACCAGGGGATGCAAGTCAAGGGAGTGCCCAAGTCCCATCTCTAATCTTCGGTGGCCTGAACTACAAGTCTATAGTCACAGGCATGTTCTGTAGTAGTTTTTCTAAGGTAGACAATGCCCATGAGGAAAATTATATTCTCACTTTAAAACTTTCTTTCCCTTTGGTCTGAAAGGGAGATTTTTTTCTACTTATTTTGGCTATGCTACTACAGAAAAATGTTAGCCATCTCTTTTATAAGGTCTAAAGATTAAATTGTGCGTCCTACAGTTTCCTTCATAATAGAATTAGTTTCCTACCTTGAAGAGAATAGAGAAATGAAAGAATAAGTTGGGCTTAGAATAGAGAAATGAGGGAGCAAGTCCTAGATCGCTTGCTGACAATAGCAATATCACATGAATACTTAGCAAACAGTTTCAACCATTAGATAACAACTTAAGAAAACATTTTTCAGAAGGTCCAATGCCTTCTATAAATTTTAAGAATCATGCATTTGGAAACACCTCTTAAATATCTAACATGGTGCAATTTGTTTAACCAGTAAACTTAAGCACAACCATATAAAATGTTTTTAGTTTCTTTCTACCAACAAGTATAAAACATATGATACAGAGATTCAGGTCAAACAAATTAAAACGTATTTTGATTAATTTTAGCAGCTTAAATTTATGGACAATCTTATCTATAAGGCAATTAAGATAAAACTCTTAATAAAATTTTCCCATGTGGACATACAATATAGACACACATATAACATAGCATAATCGACCAATATAGCAATTTTAATAATAGCTTTTAAAATCTTTAACTCTTTTTGTATTTTGCCAATTGATTTGAATTGCTTTTTTTTTAATTACTCAGTTAAACATACTTTTTCTCAGTTGGTACTGTTAATACATTATTGGCTTCATCTGTTTACAGAGCCATCCCAAATTACTGAATACAATAGAAGTGGCTGGAAAAAGTCCATAGGAACCTATAGGAGGACAGCTAAACACAGACAACAACACTTTAGTTTTATGAGCAGCAAATCATATATAACTGTGGATGACAAAGGATTTTAAGTTGCCATGTTTAAAATTATAAACTCATCAACCAACAAGAGGCACTTGCTTACTTCTCAGTATTTTTGGAAGCACCTGTAGGATTTTACAAGTATTTAACCCTTTAGGTCTCTGGGGCTTTCTCATTAAGATAACATGTCTAGTAACACAAGATCATTAGACTTTTTAATTCTCAAACATTTGTATTAATAGCATTTTTCATTATAGAAACTTAAAGTCTGGTACCACATCACATCTTGACAGTCCTTCTAATATAATCCAAATAGTCTGATTAGTTGGTGTCTCTATAAGATGAGAGACATAGGTCCTTCGATTTTTTCAGTTGGGCCCAAACTGGAAAAACCAAAGTCCAAGATTTACTGGAAATTTTAGAGTCCAGATTGTTTGGAACTTTGATTTTCTGAATGCCTGTCAAGAATGCCAAGAAGGCTCAAAATCCAAAATATCTGGTTGAAATAAGATTCCTTAAAATAATGACATAATATAGACCAAATTTGATCATTGTTACAAGGTGATTATTCAGATCTTTGAAAATAAGCACATATTTAAATAACCATAGCTCCTAATACGAATTCAGCTGTTTTTGAACAATTAGAATTTAACAGACATCAAGAGAACATAATAGATTACTTTAACACATTACTTTCACAGATAATCAGATTTTAATTCTATGTCAAAGAGAAATAGATTAGTATACTTCTAACATTTTCCATCTGCCTATGTCCTTGATTTACATTTTGAAATAAACTGTTAAAAATCTCCAAATTAGGATAACGTTTTGAATAAGATAACACAAATTTTAGCCCGAGCTTTTTTCATTTCTGTTGCAATGGTATATCTTTTTCCAGCCTTTCACTTTCAGTCTGTATGCATCTTTGTTGGAAAGATGTGTTTTTTGTAAGCAGCAAATAGATGGGTTTTGTTCCTTAACCCAGTCAGCCAATCGGTGTCTTTTAACTGGACAGTTCAGGCCATTAACGTTCAATGTGACTATTGATAAGTAGTAACTTAGCTCTGCCATTTGCCAAAGATATTTTCTAATATATACTTTGAGCTTCCTGTGATCTTTTGCTGTGATATTTCCTTCCTTTACCTTCTTTCACATTGGTGACCATGTTTCTGTGTTTCTGAGTGTAGCACATCTTTAAGCATCTTTTGCAGGGCTGGACAAGTGGCAACAAATTCTCTCAATTTCTGTTTGCTATGAAAGGTCTTTATTTCACCTTCATTCACAAATGAGAGCTTTGCAGGATATAATATTCTGGGCTGGCAGTTTTTCTCTCTTAGTACCTGGGCTATGTCTCGCCATTCCCTTCTAGCTTGTAGGGTTTCTGATGGGAAGTCTGCTGTGAGTCTAATTGGAGATCCTCTGAGAATAATCTGATGTTTCTCTCTTGCACATTTTATAATCTTTTCTTTATGTTTCACTGTGGTGACTTTGATTACAACATGTCGTGGTGAGGATCTCTTTTGGTCATGTTTACTAGGGGTTCTATGAGCTTCCTGTACTGGGATGTCTCTGTCCTTCTCCAGACCCGGGAAGTTCTCTGCAAGTGACTCACTAAAAAGGCCTTCTAATCCTTTCTCCCTCGCCATGCCTTCAGGAACTCCTAGAACCCGAATGTTGGGTTTTTAATAGTATCGTGTAGATTCCCAACAATATTTTTTAGATTTCTAATTTCCTCTTCTTTTCTTTGGATTGACTGTATACTTTCCTGTGCTCTGTCTTCTAAGTCCGATATTCTCTCTTCTGTTTCACTGACTCTGTTTTTAAGGCTCCCTAATGTGTTTGTCATTTGATCTATTGAGTTCTTCATTTCATTTTGAATTCTCTTCTCTATCACACTTTCCTGTTCTACTAGTTTCTGCGTTTCATTTTGATTCCTCCTTAAGATTTCATTTTCTTGAAGATTTTCTATCCTGTCCAGTAAGGAATTCCGTAGCTCAAGCATTTGTTTTTGAAAACTACTAATTGTTTTTATCATAAATTTTTTGAAATCTGTATCTTGCATTTCTTCCATCTCATCATCTTCATAATCTTGGCTTGGGGTATCTTGTTCATTTGGGGTTGTCATAATGTCATCCTTGTTCTTGTTTCCTCAGTTTTTGCGTTTGTTGCTTGGCATTGTAGAGATATTCTTTGGATTTTTCTTCCCTCACTGTGGTGTTTTTTTTCTTGTTATACTATGACTGTATTAAGTGGACTGTCTGCTTTCGATGGAGCCTTACAGGCTTGAGATGTATTTCCTACACACAGATTCAGGAATATAGTGATAACTCCTACCATACCCTCTCTCCTGAACAACTCTGTTTGCAAGTATTGAGGTTAGGAATAGTTTTGAGCATTCAGGAACTCAGAAACACTTGTTCCCAAGACACCACTAGGGGAAGAACATCAACGATGTGATGATTAAGGTAGAGATACTTGTGGGACCCATTAACCACAGTTGACAGTAAAACTAACACTAAAGTAAACCTGAATATTTGAGTGACAGAATATAATGGATATATTTTATGCCTTGACACTATAAAAACGATAAAATAAAGTTTAGGACACAGTGTTGGAAATGGAAAGAATCTGAACATTCATTGTCTTTTTTTTTTTTTCTTTTTTTGATACCTGGGATTCTAACATCTCACAAATCAAGTAAGAGCACTGAAATCATATTGAATAGTTTAAGAAAACTAAAAGGTTTGTTGTTATAATAGAGAAATACATGATTGTAGAACAACTCTACTATGAGAAGTTGGAAAAGATATGAACAAAACAAAATAATTTTTTTAAACATAAAGGATTGGAGCAACCAATAGCCAGAGGAAAGAGAAGCAGTGAGAAGTGGCTGATCCAACTTTTTCTCTTGAGGAAAGTGCTGACTCCGTGTGACAGAGAAGAGGCAGAATCTCCAGCAGCCTTGCAGGTTTAGTGTAGAAAAATTAGATTTGAGAGTTCTAGGCTTGCTCAGAATAATAAATTCTTCTAAATAATTCAAGATGCCTGCTGAACTCATCACAGAGTCCTACATTAACAATAGAGATGAACAAGATATAGTCCTGTATTAGTCAACTTTATGTTACTATAATGAAATAGCTGAGGCAGGCTATTTTGTAAAGAAAAGAGGTTTATTTCAGCACACATTACTGAAATTTTACTACACAAGGCATTCCACCTCTGATGACAATGTTCTTCCTGAAGAGTTCTAAGGAGGCATAGACCATCACCTGGCAAGAGACAGGGAAGGTGCATGTCTTTCTGGCTTCTCTGTATAAAGCCATCAAGATTCAATCACGAGGGCTCTACTCCAGTGACCTAATCAGTCTAATCTTTTCCCAAAGGTCCCAACTATAATCACCTTAATTCTATTAGAGGTCCACTCACCTATACCATTAATGTAAGACTTTGGGTACCAAACTCCTGCATGAATTTGGGAATAGTGTGGGACGGAATGTCAGCTGTTCAAACCATAGAAAGACCATTCCATGGACGAACTAAAGCCCTTGCAATATATATTTTTTTTAACTTTTATTTAATAAATATAAATTTCCAGTGTACAGCTTATGGATTACAATGGCTTCCCCCCCCATAACTTCCCTCCCACCCGCAACCCTCCCCTCTCCCGCTCCCTCTCCCCTTCCATTTGCATCAAGATTCATTTTCAATTCTCTTTATATACAGAAGATCAATTTAGTATAAAGATTTCAACAGTTTGCACCCACATAGAAACACAAAGTGAAACATACTGTTTGAGTACTAGTTATAGCATTAAATCACAATGTACAGCACATTAAGGACAGAGATCCCACATGAGGAGCAAGTGCACAGTGGCTCCTGTTGTTGACCCAACAAATTGACACTCTAGTTTATGGCGCCAGTAACCATCCTAGGCTGTCGTCATGAGTTGCCAAGGCTATGGAAGCCTTCCAAGTTTACCGACTCTGATCATATTTAGACAAGGTCATAAAAGACAGAGTGAGGATAGTAACCAATGATCCTAAGAGTGGCATTTACCAGGTTTGAACAATTATACAGCATTAAGTGGGGAAGAGGACCATCAGTACACACAGGTTGGGAGTAGAGCCATTGGTGGTAGAGTAGAGGTTATGATTACAAAGGAATGAGGCCCAAGTGCACTAGACAGGGCCTAGAACAAAGGACAGAGTCATTATTAGAGGAGCTAAGAAAGGTGCTGTCTAAGCTACAATTAAGTTTTCTGATTGAGAGGCAAATAGAACCTGGCAGAAGGGGCTTGATAATAATCTGGTGGGCTTTAGGCCTTGTAAATTCAGAGGCCCAGACCTATCTATCTCTTCACATGGGGTATATCCTAAGGGAGGTGTGAACCTCCTAGGGGAAGGCACTCTGTTGACTTTCATTACTTGGCTGGCCTGGGAGGAGAGCTGGCCAGGTAAAGGCAGGTGGCATCTATTTTTTAAAGATTTATTTATTTATTTGAAAGACAGAGTTACAGAGAGGCAGAGGTAAAAAGAAAGAGGTCTCCCACCTGCTGGTTTACTCCCCAAATGGCCACAATGGCAAGAGCTGAGCCCATCCAAAGCCAGGAACCAGGAACTTCTTCTGTGTCTCCCACACTGATGTAAGGGGACCATGGACTTAGCCAGCTTCTACTGCTTTCCCAGGCCATAGAAAAGAGTTAGACCAAGCCCTGGTTATATTAAGGTGATCTTCCTTTTATCTAAGTATCTACAATTGCAAAAATAAATACTCCCTAGAAGAAAGAGACAATATTCAGAGCCTCAAATTTTCCTTCTAATTCATTGATTATAAAGGTAGGCACTCAATAAAAAATTAACAAGCAAATTGGGGATAAGACCATGTAACCAAACATCAAAAGATGTCACAGACATTAAAAGAAAGCCAATGAGAATCTAGATGTTAGTGTAATTAAGACAGGTTCTTAAAAATAACTAAGTCATATATTCAGGAAATTAGGTAACAAGATGGAGGAAGTAGCAGAATAACTGAAACTAAAAACAGATTAAATGAAAATGATTACAATAGAAAAACTGAAAAATAGGTATCAAAAACATTGTTAACATACCCTGTAAAATATCAAGGAAACAATTATAAGAAAGGAAAGGTTATGGCCAGCGTCCGGCTCACTAGGCTAATCTTCTGCCTGCTGTGCCAGCACACCAGGTTCTAGTCCCAGTTGGGGTGCCAGATTCTGTCCCGGTTGCTCCTCTTCCAGTCCAGCTCTCTGCTGTGGTCCGGGAGTGCAGTGGAGGATGGCCCAAGTGCTTGGGCCCTGCACCCGCATGGGAGACCAGGCAGAAGCACCTGGCTCCTGGCTTCGGATCGGCGCAGCACGCTGGCTGTAGTGGCCATTTGGGGGTGAACCAATGGAAGGAAGACCTTTCTCTCTGTCTCTCTCACAGTCTAACTCTGCCTGTCAAAAAAAAAGAAAGAAAGGAGAGGTTTTAAAATTTATTTAAATGAGATACCAGTCCATGAAAATAACATTGAGGTCAAAAATTACAGTTACATTTTCAAGAATATAATATATATGTATCAAAATTAATTATATGCTCGTTAAATTTTAAAAAGTCAACAACTGTCAAAGAACTGAAATTATTTTATCTGACCACAGTGAAATTAAGCTAGAAATCAGTTTTTGGAAGATTAGAATGCATATACTTTTCCTCATGTAGAATTAAGCAATATCCTTCCATGTAACTCATGAGTCCAAATCTATGTATAAATCATAATAGAAATAGAATACATTCTTCATTAATATTTATTTATTTATTTTAAAGAATACATTCATCCAAATCATAATAAAAATAAAATATTTCATGATTTATGAAATGCAAAAATTAACCCATGTTTATAGAGTGATTAATAGCCAATGCTACATGTGTCAGACAAAGAGAAAGTACTGAAACCAAATGTGGAAGTATCTCTTACAAGGCTTCTGTTGGGATGGGGAATGGGGAGGAGTTGTTGTGCAACAAATTAAGCTGCCGCTTGAAACCCACATCCCATATTGGAGGCAGCTTCATAACCCACCTAATCTGCTTCCCTGGGAAGCAGCAGATAATTGTTCAAGGACATGAACACATATAGGACACCTGGTTGGAGTCCCTGGCTCTTAGCTTTGGCTTTTTGGCATGGCCACTTGAGGACTGAATCAGTGGGTAGAATTTCTCTCTCTCTCTCTCTCTCTCTCTCTCTCTCCAACCATCCCTTGTCTTTGTCACTCTACTCTTTAAATAAAATTAATAAATAAAACTTTTTAAAAGGCATTTTAAAAGGCACATAATTTAATACAAATTAGAGGAAAAGAACAAGAAACAGAAGTCATTAAAATAGAAAACATATTGATGCTTGTTCTTTTCACATATTGAAGTCTTTTCAAAAGCTTCACATATTGAATGCTGAAATATATTTTAATTATATTAATTGTATCCACTATATTTCCATCTATTGAAGTTTTTTGTATTTTGAAAGTTTTTTTTCAAAATTGACGTGATTCTATGATGACTAATCCCTTGCCCCATCTCTGCCAAGAAAAAAAGAAGGCACAAATGATCGATATTTGTTATAAAAAGGAACATTGTTACAGACCTTAAAGTCATTAAAAGGAATACGTTGTATAATTACATGAACATAAAATTCTGGAATGAGGAAAAATTTTCTATGATTAAAAAGAAGATCAAAACAATGACTGGAAACTGGTAGACTGGAAATGGGATCTTAAAAAATCAGAATCTCTCCAGATAATATGTCTAGGAGATGTGCATTTTATTGTGTGTAAGTTTTATATCAAAAGAAAAAGCTCTAAAAATGAATGCAAGTTGATCATAGGCATTCTCTAGTATTTGGTAGAAATTGTACTGATGTCTGCAACTTACTTTTAAGTATATTTTAAAATGCTGAATTTAAGGATGCAAAAGTGGATAGATGGATAGATCAGTATGAAATGTAGAACCTACATGGTGTGAGTGTGTGTGTGTGTATATATATATATATATATATATATACTCATTGTAAAACTCTTTCAACTTTTATACATATCTGAAATTTCTGGCAGAAGATGCAGTTAAAAAGGAGAATGAAATGAACAAGTTTATCCCAGAAATTGAGAATTTTAGATAAAATGCACTTTTGATTTCTTTGAAAAGCACCTCTGCACGGCAATTAAAAAAAGGAAAAGAACATTTTCCCAATAGATATATGTAATAGGTCTTGTAAAATCGATACATAAAATATAAGAAACTCAGTTAACCTCTATGCCATAGAAAAATAGGAATACTTTAAAGCAATAACAGAATCAACTAAACTAAAAACCCAATTCCAAGAAGATTGCATATCTAAATGTAAATGGTAAACAAGTTTCTCAAATATGACACGGGATGATGTTCAGTAAATGCAGTAGGCAGAATTTTCTTACTGAGTACACTGAAGTATTCTCTATGGTTGAAAACCTGACAGAGGTATATTAAAATGAGAAACACCTGTTTATCAAAACATAGCATTCAGATAGTACAGACTCACGCCACAGAGCTTGTGAGTGCTCACTGGCTGACTTTCAGGATGAGACTACCGAGCAAGGTCATTCAGTCCCTTGGCATTTGGGGCCTTATTGAATGGTGCTGGGCTAACACCAGTTCTGTGATTCTTGTTTATAGTTTGGGATTAGGACTAAGGAACAGCCAATCTTTTCCTCACTTGAACACTAGCAGTCATCAGAGTGACATAAAACTAAATAATTTCCACCAGAATGAATAAAATTCAAGACTGATAAAATCAGCATTGGCAAGAGTATGGGGGCAGTTCACACTCTGCATGCTGGTGAGGTTGTCAGTTGGTGCAGTAACCTGGGAAGACTTTTGCCAGCCAAGTGTCAAGAAGCCCACTTTCAGATCTCCAGTTCTTTTCCTGGGTATAACTCTGGCTACTTCCTGGAAAGAGTTTCCAAGCCAAGGTGCACAGGGCCCTCTTAGACAGACCATGACCTTCTCACTGAGTTGAGGACACAGAGCTGAGAGTATAATCTGAAATCCTGAAGTTGGGATGCAGCAGGTTAAGCTGCCTCTCGGGGCACTCACATCCCACATTGGAGTGCCTGGGTTTGAGAACTGACTCCAGTTTCCTGATAATGCATCTCTTGAGTGGTACCAGGTGATAGTTCAAGTTCTTGGGCTCTTGCATCATGTGAGAGACTCAGACGTAGCTCCAGGCTCCTGGCTTCAGCCTAACCCAGCCCTGTCAGTTGTGGGTATTTGGAGGGTGAACCAGCAGGTGGAGGATCTCTCTCTCTCTCTCTCTCTCCCTCCCATTCAAATTAAATGAAAACATACATAAAAATAATATTGAGGTAATAACAGAAAATATTATGAAAGCTAAAGCCAGAAAGTGTGTCCTTTTATGAAAGTTACTAAAGTAACTTTTTTTGTTCTAAAGAACAAAAACTTTTTTTTTTTTTTTTATTTGGACTCGAGTCACTCTGCCCGGCCTGCCGCAGCGCCCTGGGACAGCCACCAGCCACCCCCGGCTTGCAGACCAGCTGTCAATTGGAGGGAAGCAGCTCCTCGTCCCCGTCACCAGGCTTCCCGCAGTACTCCTTGCACTCCTTCTCTGAGTAAAACTTGTTGCCGTTGCCTTGGCAACCACCATAGTTGAAGAGGACACACTTCCCCTGGACGGCATCAAATGCCCAGAGAGGGAAAATGCCGCGGCATGGGCCGGGGACTATGGGCAGGCTGCAGGCAGCCACGGTCCGGCAGGTCTGCAGACACTCCTTCTCCGATACAAAGTTGTTGCCATTGCCCAGGCAGCCGCCGTAGTTGAAGGTTTCGCAGGCCATGGACGAGCCGTTGTAGAAATACCTCTCGAAGAGTCCCAAGCAGGGGCCCTCAGAGTAGCCCAGCTGGCAGGAGTCTTCTTTCTTGTTCATCTCCATCACCAGTTGCCCGGTCCCAGATCCTTCCTCTTCCTGGGGGAGCACAGCCCGGCGGGTTCTCGACACGGGGGCGGGCTTTGGTTCCTGCTGCCCAGGCACACATTCCCCTAGGCCAGAGGTCAGGAGAGAGGAGTGAATTAGAGCCTCTGTCTGCCTGCCATGTCTCAGCAGCAGCCCCTCGCGGGCTGGCACGGTGCTGGCGCCCCCGCCACTGCTTCATCAAGAACAAAAACTTTTTAAACAAACTTAAAAAACAAAATGAGAAAAGGAAGTAAAAGCTTGAGCCTGCAGTGCTGGCATTCCATATGTGTGCCAGTTGGAGTCCTGGCTGCTCCACTTTAGATCCAGCTCTCTGCTAATGCGCTGGGAAAACACAGGGGAGGGTGGCCCAAGTCCTTGGGCTCCTGCACCCATGTGGGAGACCAGGAAGAAGCTCCTGTCTCCTGGATTCAGATTGGCATAGCTGTAGCCATTGCAGCCATCTGTGGAGTGAACCAGCAGATGGAAGACTACTCTTTCTGCTTCTGCCTCTGGCTCTCTGTAACTCCGCCTTGCAAATAAATAACTACATATTTACGAAAAGTATATATTTGAAACATGCAACACTGTCATGGAGCTAATTCACATAATATATAAACACCCAACAATTTGCACATATTACAAAACCAAAATATCACATATTTGAAAACAACAAAATTAGTGAAGCTGTGCAAAAATAGGCACTCTTGTTCATTCCAGTGGCAGTTTTTATGAGGTATGATCTGCAGACAGAAAATTGATGTTATCTATTAAGTTAGGAATGCATACACCTTCAATATTACAATTACTCTTACCAGAATGCATTCTGGAGTTATTTCAATACCTGAAAATAATGGCAAGACAAAGTTATTCATGGCATCATCATCTGTACAAACAAAAGATTGAAAGCAACTCAAGTGTCCCTCTACAGATAAATGCTTAGATAAACGACAGCATAGTCAGAGATTCAATATTAGTCAGATGTTAACAACAACAATGAAAGAAGAAAGAATCTCATTGTATATTCATAGAGATGGATCCTCAGGATATATTGTTCAATCGCAGAAAAGCAAATACACTGTGCTATTACTTGTGCTAAACATGAGGAAAAGAGAAGAAATATTGATATTGACTTTTACTTGTACAATTTGGAAACTAAAAGACAAATAGCAGGGGTGGGAAAAAGTCAGTTATTTGTGTTTTTGTGTTCCTTTGCCTGGAAATGATAATGAATGTTTTTTCTTTACTTTTGTTTGAGAGACAAAAACAACTCTCAGCCGCAGGTTTATTCCCCAGATACCTGCAATGGCCAGAGCTGGGTCAGGGCCAAAAATGGGAGCCAAGAAATTCAACCCAGGTTCCCCACATGGGTGGCAGGCACCAAATTACCTAAGCCATCACCTCCTGCCTCTTAGGACCTATATGAACAGCTATCTGGCGCCAGAAATCAGAGCCAGGAATCGAACCCAGGTATTCTGATATGAGATACAAACCTCTTTCCTGGTGTCCTAACCACTGGGCAACATGCCTATCCTTAAATGAATAATTTCATCTCCTTAGCATATTGGCAAAACAAAGGCATGAGGACATAGAAGAAAGAAAACATTGAATATTTGACTATCTCTAGGACACATAAAGAAAGAGTACACAAGGCCCTGAGGAGTGGTTGAAGCTGTCATGGAGATCCCCACCTGTAAAACTTGGTGCAGACTGTGCTGTCCCCCACGTAGCTGCACATATATGGAATGACATGCTTCTGAACAAACCAAAACTCATCTCCCTCAATGTATCATTAGTTTCACATAAATCCAGTGCTTCCATTTTCCTGATAAACTCCTTAGGGTATTATAAAATAGCTGCATGAGTAACAAAACACTATAATTTTTCAAGAGCACAGCTAAGCAGTAAGTGATGTCTTGCTGAAATATTTTGCAACTATCGTGGTGAGAAGTCAAGGACATGAGCACACTTGAGGAACTGATAAAAGCAACAGTCATTTTTGTTCCTGGATTCTGTGTTTCCTGACGTTTAACCAGGGTTAAGTGAAATACACAAGCATCTCAACGTGCAGAAGGCCAACACAGAGCCCTTGTCTTTTGCTGTGCATTCCTGTAGAAAAGAGCTTGGATATACCTTCTGTTACAGTGAAGAAAAGATGGTAAGAGGGTCAGGGACATTTTCTTTGGCTTGTTTGTGTAACACCTGAAGTATCTAGGTCTTTATGTAATTTTGATGCTAGTAACCACAAGAAATGGCTAAGCAGCATGAAAAGTATATTTACAAAGGAGTTTCCAGAGAAAACAACTTCATGCAGGGGCAGGGAGGAGTTTCTGCCCAGTAGGGGATAATGAGCGAACTGGAGAAGAACCCACTGGGAAAGGTTGGTCCCTCTGGTTCCTGTCAAGCTAGCCTGTGTCCCTATGCCCATGCGCCAGCCACAGCCAGGGTGCTCACCTTCTCAGCACCCAGGAGGCAGAGAGGCAGGAATATGGCAACTGGTAGTATTTCAATAAGCCAAGACCCAGGAGAAAATCCACTTGCCAGCTTGATTTTACATACCCATGTGCGTTTTCTCAAAGACGTAAGTGCCATCATGTGCTATTTGGCAGATGTTTCTGGCTGTCTATGTGTTAGTTTCTGCTTTGGGGGAACTTGAAGCCAGAGATTCGATTTTCTAAATGGCATATGCTCACTCACTATGCCCATACCTCTCCTACACACCTCTCTCTCTGCCTCTCCTGCCCCCTTTCAAAGTATCTAGAGCCCTCCTCTCTTATTTACCTTCTTCACATTAATGTCTTCAAATACACATAATGTACCTAAAGAATATGCACAAAAACAGGACAAAGAAAGTAATGACAAATCACTGTGATAAGCACATCACATTAAGAGTTGTATAACTTAACATGAGCTATTTCATTTCCTTTGTCAAGCTTCTGTAAGGAAGATGGTTGCATTGTCTGTAAAGGGGAATATCCACTGGTGGTCCTTGGTGTGCTGGGTCCCTGGTTCTGCTTGGAGCTGTCCATCAGATGCTATCAGCCTCAGATGTCCACTGGGCAGGGAGTTTATCTGTGTAATTTATACTTGACGAGGATCACATACATCATTCCGCATCCTACAGCCCCCTCCTCATTCCAAATAGAAATCAGCAAATATCTCCACTCTTGGTGATTATCCAAAGTGAACAAATTTGTGTCTTTCAGAGATAAGCCAATTTCTCAAGCTCTAATAATCTGGGAAGGAGAGGTAGACAGAATGTGCTTTCATGGTGCTGATTCAAATCAGTCCTTGGAAAAGATACAGCATTTCAGTGTCCTGGGATACGTCTGCACTCACTATTCACAGTATGGCGACTATCTGAATACTTTGAGAGGCAGCCTTCTGTTGTCAAGATCTGATAAAGATGACTTTATTATATTTTTATTTATTTATTTCTCTATTACAATTATAAATGGTCTTCACAGAGTTCAAGGGGCAAGCATTTGACACAGTGGTTAAGTTAAGTCACTACTTGAGACACCTGCATCCTACATAGGTGGGCCTGGGTTAGAGTCCCAGTGCCACTTCCAATCTTGCTTCCGGCTAATGCACACCCTGGTAAGCAGTAGATGATGGCTCCAGTACTTGGATGCCTGTTACCCATATGAGAGACCAGGACTGAATTCCAGGATCCTGGCTTTGGTTAGGCCCAGGATTGACTGTCAGTATTTGGGGACTGAACCAAAGCCAATGGCTGGGGTTGGTAGATCTCTCTCATCTACTTTTCTCTTCTCTCTGTTTCTTTCTGTTTCTCTCTCTCTCTCTCTCTCCCTCTCTCTCTCTCTCTTTCTTTCTTTCTTTCTCATTCTCTGCTTTTCAAATAAAATGAAAATAATCCTTTTTAAAGTTTATGGAAAGTGTGTGATATGAAAAAAAATTATGTATAGATTTCAAATAATCTGCAGCAAAATAAACATGTTTTAGTCTACTTTTCCACAAGCTATTTCAAGTCCCCTCATATTAGACTATTATTATAATTTCATATTAGTTATTCCTGCTCATTAACAACCAGACACTCTGCCGAATTTATTTCACTTAGGCTTCTGTTAACCCTGTGAGTTAGGCACTACCAGGTTCCTCATTTTACAGATGAGAAAATGAAGTATCTTGTGAAATGTCACACAGAAAGGAAGTGCAAAAACTGGGATTCAAATCCAGGTACAAGGACACCAGAGCCCACCATACTGCCCCACACAGTGTCTCTGAATATGGTGAGGTCAGTGAGCAGCCTGTTCCCAAGTGATAGGCCCACACATCTACAGAGACACAGCATCACACCATGGGCAAATTCAGGATAGTGGCATCCCTGGAGGAAACACAGGCAGCAGCACTGTAGAGAATTTTAATCCAAGATGCTTGAGTGGGCTCAGCATCAGCACAGGGAGGCAAATCACAACTCCAGCAGAACGTTGCTTCAAGACATAAGCCAAAGACATTGGCCGATCTCTAGGCACTGTCTGCTCTGCAAATGGAGCAAACTCTTTGAACAATTTCCTGACAGGCATCTGCAGCCGAGTCCTAGGACCCCCGCCTGGTGAATGGGTTCTTGTAGCAGTGCCATCAATCACTGAAAGATCTTCACTGTTCCCTGGCTGTGACTCAGCCGAGGTTTTCTGGCATCGCCCGTGTCCATACGGGCTTTCATGCACGGAAACGGATCAGGCATTTGTTCACCTATAATAGTTGTCTGAGGAGTTAATCCTTGCAAAAAGCAGTTGGCATCTTCTCTCTCTATCTTGGGATTAACTCCACAGCAACTCAGCGAGGCAAAGCTGAGGCTCTGTATAGAACCAAATGCATAATTCCTGCCATACAGGCTTCTTTGTTAATGGATACACTGGCCCAAGTATGTGGTAGAGGGAAAACTTTTCACTTGGGCTTATTCTCTCCAATAAAAAAAAAAAAATCTTCCCTTGGTTTCCTGACAGTTTCTCTTCTTGGCCTTCACTTCTCAACTCAAATATTTAGTGGTGAAAACAAATAGGGTGACAGTGCAGGCAGCAGAGGGAGCTTGTGGCCTCGCCGCACCACCAGATGGCCGAGTGCCCCGCTGCGGCCTCCAGTGGACACCACCACATCTCCTCAGTTGCTGACTTCAAAGGGCTCCGCAGACAGAGGCCCCCGAGTCCCACCAGCAAGGTGTTCAGCAATTTTAACAGAAAGTGCTGCTTTTACTCCCCTTCATGCTTTGTGTCATAGACCTATTTCTTCTTAGTTTCTCTCCTCCCCACCTCTTAGTTTTAACCAATAAGAAGCCATCAGCCCCAAGAGAGAACCTTGTGCAGGACTGACTGTGAATCTGGGAGGAGCACATGGGATGTTGTGGCCTGGAGAAGAGTTGCCAACTATCCATAAATGTAAGCAAAGGCCCAAATCAGACATCACAGTCAGTGTTTGACTGCATTTAAGAAACCAACCTTGTAAGCTCTGGGAAGAATAAATTCAAAGTAGAAGAGACTTAGATGTATATGTTTTTCCAGATCAGTTCTCTCAATCGCAGTGCTAAGATAGAAAGTTTTACAGTATTTAGAAACATGACAAGAACATCTGTTGTTCTGTCACTGAGGAGTCTTTCATTAGAAACGTGTTCTTGTCCTCGTAGGCTCTTGAACTTCCTGTAACATGAGGTGAATAGTGAACACGTCTCCAGGGTAGACAGTCATCTCAATGCACTTTATTCCAGATTTTTATTAACTACCTATTATCTTGCACTTATCCAGGACTAGATCACCCAAGGACGTAAGAATTGCATCCAAACCCCACAGTTTGGGCAGCAGAGGTGAACGTAGGAGTTTATAAACCCATTGGAGCTTATGAATTCTTACTTCAGCTATGTTTCTGTTAATGTGTTTCATTTTCATGGTGGACTTTTTGATAGTGGAAGCAAACTTCAGATGTTTACTTACATCAAGACCAAAACACAAGAGGCATTGTGAAAATACAAGCTATATTGTAATAAAAACACCCATGCAATTTGGGAGAAATAGGACAATCAGAGACCTTAGATGCTATTCAAATTAATTCTACATTTTACAATAGTGGTACAAATTCCAACTGCAGGCAAAACAAATGAGAAAATATAAAATCTATTGTTTATTTAAAGGATTTATATGGTTTGACTTATACTGGATATCCAGTAATTACAAATCACAAGTTATTTCTGTTGTCTCTCCATTCTCATTTTTCCCAAATACTTTATTACGGCAAATCACAGTGCACTTTCTGCACACTACTTCATAGGTTGCAAGTAAAAGTCTCTCTTCCAGTTGCTGCCTTCCAACTGTGCTACATTGAAGGTGCTGTTCCTGTCTCTGGTGGTATCTCTGGCAGCTTCTACAGCCTTTCTGCTCATGTACAGATGTTAAGTCATTCCATTCCATCCTTAAAAATTACAACTTCAAATTCTTCCAGCTTAAAGATTCTCTCTTCCCACAGCCCAGGCTTCCCTCAGACCAAGTCCCAGAGTAGAGAAAGGGAGATGTATCAGTCTCTTCACTGTTTTCCACCTTGGTAGTCCATCCTTCTCTCTGAGCCGCTACCATTGTGTCAGGATTGGAGCAGCAGGAGAAAGAAGAGGTGAGGTGTGGTGGAATGAGAAGACCATGCCAAGATGGCCGCTGGCAAGCGAGCATCAGTTACTCAGGAATGGCTTTGAAACTCACCTGGCAAGGGAGCCTGCCTGGCAACAGGCTGTGATTGGATGGCTTCAGATACTGCCTGGCAACAGGCTGTGATTGGTTAGGACATAAACCACCCCTTGACAGGATTGGCTGCCTTGGCTATTTAAGCCGCTGTACCAACTGCAGTAAATAAGTCTGTGGGCTGCTTGCCTCTGGCCCACTTTCACTCGACTCCCGGGCCTGTGTGGTGACTCCGCACCTCTTTCCTCCACCATGCTCCTCCTCTCAGAACAAATCAACTTCCACATGTATATATATTAATATATATATAAAATATATATGTTATATATATATTATGTATACATAATATTATATTTATTATATATACATAATATATTATATATACATAATATTATATTTACCTGAAGACTGTAGAGGCAATAGAAGGATGGCAGACAAAAAGCATTCCTAAGAGCATGCCATCTGTCTCATTTGCCAACTGATACAGGTGCTATTCCCTACCCAGTGTGAAATACCAGACTGAAGGTCACTGGTGCCCTAAGAGCAACCAGAACGGCACAGTCTGAACTCCCACCTTGACTCTCTGAGAACTAATAACAAAAATGTCCTAACAGTGCATTCCAAATGCTCATTGGCATTTCCTAGCGTGGTGACTCTGTTCATCACAGAAGCATCAAAGAATCTGTGGATACGGTCCAAGAGTCATTTCCGGTAAGAACAACCACACTAAATTGAAAAATAATTTTTGGAAGGGTACAAAGAGTGGCTTCTCCAACCATAATTCCCAGATCCTAGCTACCTACAGCTTTAGCTTCTCCAGATTTCATCTAAGGACTGGAAACAAAACACCGACTTCTAACAGAATTCAGCTCAGAAACGGGACTGCTACTATTGGGCCATTATTTTTAAAAAATTATTTGTAATTAAGAGATTAAAAGTACCAAAAGGCCCAGGTAAAGATTTCTAAGTTCAAAGGGAGGAATTGACTTTGCACATTTGTATTAGCTACCTCTCTCTGAAATACTGACTTACATACTCAACACAATTTAAAAGGACACTGCTTTTATGACATTAGACAGGCAGCTATGAAAAGGAGTCATGATGCTTCTTTTCAATTCAAAATGCATCAGGAGGGCAGGTGCTGTGGTATAACAGGTAAAGCCTCCGCCTGCAATGCCAGCATCCCATATGGGCGCCAGTTCTAGTCCCGGCTGCTCCACTTCCAATCCAGCTCTCTGCTATGGCCTTGGAAAGCAGTAGAAGATGGCCCAAGTCCTTGGCCCCCTACACCCACATGGGAAACCCAGAAGCTGCTGGTTCCTAGCTTCGGATCCGTGCAGCTCTGGCCGTTGCAACCAATTGGAGAGTGAACCAGAAGATGGAAGACCTGTCTCTGCCTCTCCTTCTCTCTGTGTATAACTCTGACTTTCAAATAAATAAATAAATTTTTGAAAAAAATGCATCAGGAATAGTTCTAGATTTAGTGAGTATTATTGAGTGCCAAGTCTACTTCCTTCTTCCTACTGAGTCCCAGAAGGCCTCGGCTACACTGATGGATCCTGACTGATTTCATCAAACATATGTCCTGTGGATGGTAGGACTAAGTGTAGGACAGGACAACTGTAACGTCTGTACACAAACATACACACACACACACACATACTTTAAAGTCATCAAAATTATTTATTACAATAACATATGAATAACATTTTATTCATATGAAGTGCACCATAAGTATATGCAAACAAGTATAAAAAAGCACTGTGCTTATAATTGATGGCAATCCTGCAGAAAGTGCAAACTTTATATTATTAGTATAAAGTGCTGCCAGTTAATGAAGGGAGAGGGAGCTATGACTATTTGTGCACATGTTGGTTTACATTTTAACAAATAGTGAATAAGCCAAGGCCAAATAAAAATGGTTTCCAAAACAGTAAGAAGAACAGAGCCGGAAGGTCAGGGGTGCATGTAAGACTTTTCACAATGTAGCTTCCTTTTTAGGTTTTACTTTGAGGTCATGTGAAAATTTTGCTAATATTTTAAAATAAAACAAAACCATATTGAAAAATAAATCCTAAAAGTAAAAAACAAAATGAAATAAATGTAGCTATCTATCAAATAGGTTAGTGAATTTAAATAAATATAGTCACCTACATATATGCCCCTAGTGAAATATAACCTAAGAAATAAATGAAATAAAAATAAATTTTAAAACTTATTAAATATCATATTGCTGGCAATGGTATAGTAATTATTTTGGAACTATTAAATATATAATATACACAATGTATTTTTAAGTGAATAAGTAATAGTAAATAATTAATTATAATAATGTCAATAGAAAGCAAAATTTCCAGCCTAAAACAAAATAATCAAAGTTGGGTCAGTGCCGTGGCACACTGGGTTAATCCTCTGCCTACGGTGCCAGCATCCCATATGGGCGCCCGGTTCTAGTCCCGGCTGCTTCTCTTCCAATTCAGCTCTCTGCTGTGGCCCGGGAAGGCAGTGGAGGATGGCCTAAGTGCTTGGGCCCTGCACCCGCATGGCAGACCAGGAGGAAGCACCTGGCTCCTGGCTTCAGATCTGCACAGTGCTGGCCGTATTGGCCATTTGGTGGGTGAACCAACAGAAGGAAGGAAGACCTTTCTTTTCTCTCTCTCTCTCTCTCACTGTCTATAACTCTACCTTTCAAATAAAAAAAAATCAAAGTTACTAAATAAGAAATCATAAACAAATTTAAATCAAAACTAACATAATGTGTGCACGAAACATTTGTATTTTAAAAAATGTATTTCCTTGCTTCACATACTCAGTAACCTAGCAGTGACCAACTTTGTAACAATGTCAAAAATTATAGCCCAAATTTTGGACTTGAAGACTCATTATCCATGAATAGAAGTCAGTTCTAATTGAAGAAATGGCTGGTTTCATTTGGTTTTTTTTTTTATTTTTAACACAAAGGTAGCTATGTTTTTTAAATTTTTATTTATTTTATTTACAAGGAGAAAGATGCAGAGAGAGACAGACAGAGCTCATCTATCTGCTGGTTCACTCCTTATATGAATGCAACATCTGGAGCTGAACCAGGCTGCAGTCAGGAGCCTAAAACTCTATCCAGCTGTCCCACATATGTGACAGGAACTCAAGCACATGAGCCGTGATCCACTGCCTCCTAAAGTCTGCTTCAGGGAAAAAAAAAAAAAAAAAGGATCAAAAGCAGAATACTCCAAACTCAAACCATGTACTTCATATGGGATGTGGATGACCCAACAAGCAACCCGAGCCACTGTCCCAACACCTGCCACTGTTTTCATTTCTGTAGCAAGAAGTGTAGTAAATCGGGTTGGAACATCTTGTAATACCAGTAATACTAGAACATTTTCAACAGCCATTGGGTTCAGGTCAACGTAACAATAGAAACAAACATGCTTCAAATCCTACTGATCAAAGATAGGACAATATAGGAATCAAAATAATGACAATAGTTAGTTGAAACATCAAATATATTTATCAAAAATGTGTAGGTGTACTGTTGAGGGAGAAACTTACTGGTCAGCTTTGCAAACTTCTGAGCATCCTAAAACTTGCAAATAAGAGAAAATGATTAATAATATGCCTCACTTTTCTTGTACAAATCACCAGGATCACAAAACAGATGAGGAAGAAAACTTTTCTTTAAGTCAATGGTTACAACTTATAAAAGCAATAGGAGGCCGGCGCCGCGGCTCAACAGGCTAATCTTCCGCCTTGCAGCGCCCGCACACCAGGTTCTAGTCCCGGTCGGGGCGCCGGATTCTGTCCCGGTTGCCCCTCTTCCAGGTCAGCTCTCTGCTGTGGCCCGGGAGTACAGTGGAGGATGGCCCAAGTGCTTGGGCCCTGAACCCCATGGGAGACCAGGAGAAGCACCTGGCTCCTGCCTTCGGATCAGCACGGTGCGCCGGCCGCAGCGGCCATTAGAGGGTGAACCAACGGCAAAGGAAGACCTTTCTCTCTGTCTGTCTCTCTCTCACTGTCCACTCTGCCTGTCAAAAAAAAAAAAAAAAGTAATGGGAATGATAGATTAAGAAAACCGCCATTTTGCAGTATTAATAGAAAAGTGAAATAATAGGCCTAGATAATAATAATCAATGATTGTTAATACAGTGGGAAGCTAGGATGGCTTAAGTCTATAGACGTTAAGCTTAATCAATTTTCTCATGAAAAAAGAGAAATAACCTAACATTATGTGCCTCGTGATGTAATGCAACTACACTACATCACCTATGAATGTTTTGAAAATGTCTCTGTCCTTAATGTACTGTACATTTTGATTTAATGCTATAACTAGTACTCAAACAGTATGTTTCATTTTGTGTTTCTATGTGGGTGTAAACTGTTGAAATCTTTATACTAAACTGATCTTCTGTATATAAAGAGAATTGAAAATGAATCTTGATGTGAATGGAAGGGGAGAGGGAGCGGGAGAGGGGAGGGTTGTGGGTGGGAGGGAAGTTATGGGAGGGGGAAGCCATTGTAATCCATAAGCTGTACGCTGGAAATTTATATTCATTAAATAAAAGTTAAAAAAATTGTTTACTTAAGTTAAATAAAAAAAAAAAGAAAATGTTTCTGTATTTGAGAAGCAAAGCAGAGAGACTGACAGGCACACGGAGAGAAAGGGAATTCCATCCACTGATTCACTCCCCAAATACCTGCAACAGCTGAGCTAGGTGGAGGCTGAGCAGAAAGCCAGGAACTCAATCCGGATCTCCCTTGTGGGTGACAAGAGCCTAACTATTGTGGCCATCACCGCTGTATCCCAGGTCTGCGTCAGCAGAAAGCTGACTTCTGGAGTCGGAGCTGGGAACTGAACACAGGACTCTGAGCGTGCTGTGCATGTCTCAATGGCTGGGCTCAATGTTAGCTCCCCTGGGAAGCACTGCTGCCAAAAACAGCCCCCTTGAAGCCTCTGAACCCAGTCCTATGCACAATGCACAGGACATAGAAACGGGCTAAAAGACACCAGGAGGAAGCAATCAACCAAAGACAGCGGGCAATTTTACATGGCAAAGTCCTTTTTCTTCAATAGCAACATTCAGATGATTGGGTTTTAGGCTTTTTTTTTTTTTTTTTGCATCAAAATAAATGTATATTTTAATTGAGCTGGAGGGACTGGCATAAACTTAAAAAAACCATCAGACAGAGACATTTTGGATATCTGGAAATTTATTTGAATAAAGTAACTATAAAAACACTTTTTATGAGCCAGCTGAAAACATTTGAGGGCCGGCACTATGGCCTAACTGGTAAAGCCGCCTCCTGAAATGCTGGCATCCCATATGGGAGCCGGTTTGAGTCCTGGCTGCTCCACTTCCGATCCAGCTCTCTGCTATGGCCTGGAAAAGCAGTAGAAGATGGACAGTGTCCTTGGACCCCTGCACCCACATGGGAGAGCTGGAAGAAGCTCCTGGCTCCTGGCTTCAGATCATTGCCATTGCAGCCAATTGGAGAGTGAAACAGCAAATGGAAGACCTCTCTCTCTCTCTCTCTCTCTGCTTCTCCTTCTCTCTCTGTGTAACTCTGCCTTTCAAATAAATAAATAAATCTTAAAAAAGAAAACACTTGAACATTGATCTGATCTTATAATTATAGATTATAATTGGCATTATATTTTAGGTATGTTATCACTGTTTTTTTTTTTAATTCTCTTAGTTATATTGTTAAGTATTTGTGGATGGAATGACATAATTTTTGGAATGTGCTTTAAATTATAACTTGAGTATCCCTTCCCAGGAGTTTTTTGGATTTCAGACGCTTTTGGATTTAAGGACATTTGCTTTGAGGGCCGGTGCTGTGGTGTAGCAGGTAAAGCCACCACCTGCATTGCCGGCATCCCATATGGGCACCATTTGGAGACCCGGCTGCTCTACTTCCAATCCAGCTCTCTGTTATGGCCTGAGAAAACAGTAGAAGAGGGCCCAAGTCCTTGGGCCCCTGTACCCGCATGAGAGACCCAGAAGAAGCTCCTGGCTTCTGGCTTCGGATTGGTACAGCTCCAGCCATTGCTGACATTTGGGAAGTGAATCAGTGGATGGGAGACCTCTCTCTCTCTCTCTACTTCTCCTTCTCTCTCTGTGTAACTTTAACTTTCAAATAAATAAATAAATCTTTTTTTAAAAAAAGAATATTTGCTTTTACATAATGAAATATGTTGCTGATATAATCCAAGTCTAAATGCAAACTTCATTTTACATGTATTTTATATGCACCATATTTATACCTTGAAGGTAATTTTATGCATTTTTAAACATTTATTTATTTATTTGAAAGGAAGAGTTGGGGGGGGGGAGGGTGAAAGAGAGAGAGACAGATAGAGAGAGAATGTTCCATTTGCTGTTCACTCCCCAGATGGCCACAAAGGCCAGAGCTGGGACAATCTAAAACCAGGAGCTAGGAGCATCATACAGGTCTCCCGCATGAATGCAAGGACCCAAGCACTTGGACCATCCTCTGTTGACTTCCCAGGTACATTAGCAGAGTTGGATCAAAAATGCAGCAGCCTGGACTCCAACAGGCACCCATATGGGATGCTGGCGCTGCAGGAGTGTGCTACTACACACTGCCAAGCCCTCTAATATTTTTTAAAAATGTTGTGCATGATACAAAGTTTAATAGTATGGAATTTCTAACTACAGTGTCGGGTTGGTGTTCAAAAGTGTTAGATTCTGGAGCATATCAGATTCTGGATTTTTGGATCCTGTATTAATACTTATATTCTGATAAAGTTAACAATTATTTTCCCTTAAAGACACATGATTATGTGCAATAGAATGTACATGATTCTGGAATTTGCTTTACAAAGGAAAGTTTAGGGAGTAGGGGGAAATGTTGGGGTGAGGAAGAACATAGATGAAGGAAGAACCTTGTGTCAGTCATCATGGAAGTTGGAAGTTGGATTGATGATATTACTCACTCATGGAGGTGTACAAATTGTTTATAATAAAAAAAAATGTTGATTTGAGTAAAAAAAGTGAAGAAAAAGATCTCTAAGAATTATTTAATTTCCTTTTAAGAATACAAATGAATTAAAATTCTTCTTTGGATGAAAACATGATTTAAAATCTGGAGTCTGCCCTACAATTACATTTTTTCCATTTTTAAGATAACTGAATATATTTTTATCCTCTGAATCTAGCTCATTTCACATATCACCCTCTTTTGCTATGTCTGTAAAAGATCTCAAATTTTCTTGCCCACTTCATCACTGACTTTACTCTTCCCAAATACATACACTTGAGCTCATATTTTAACCCAGAAATGCAAATTCTACCAGGATATCTTTCTCATAGCACAATATTTCACATATTTTAACAAATAAATATTTGTTAATTAGATGAATTAATTAAATAATAAAGGCCTGCTTCTGTTTAGAGTGAAAGAGGAAGAAACTTTTAAAGGAGAAAATTTCAAATTCAATTTATATGAAAGAATATGAGGGGTAGGCATTTGCCCTAGAGGTTAAGATGCTTTAGTGCCTGCATGCCATATTAGAGTGCCTCGGTTGGAGTCCCAGCTCCTCTCCCAATTCCAGCTTCCTATTAATGCACACTCTGGGAGGCAGCAGGTGGTGGCTCAACCAGCTGGGTCCCTGGTTTTGAATTCCTGGCTCCTCTCTTCAGCTTGGCCCAGCCTCAGCTGTTTCACGCACTTGAGGAGTGAATCAATTTATGGGAGCTCTCTATTTCTCTGACTTCCAAAACAAATATTAAAAAAATAAGAAAAGAAGAAAAATCTCTCTCTCTCTCTCTCTCTCTCTCTCTCTCTCTCTCTCTATATATATATATATATATATATATATAATACATATAATATAATGTATAAAGATCACAGAACTACCATAACAAATTATAAAATTTCTTCAAATTATGAGAATATGTAAGGTTGAAAAGACATTGTGACAGGAATAATCGGATCAGTGAGATATTAATGAGAGCTCTTTGTCTCACTATACGTGTGAAAGTAAATGGACATGGCTGCATGTCTACATGAAAACAAGAAGAGAGCAGATAAGGCAAGATCAAGGGTGTCTTTAACCATAAAGTCTCATTGAAATTCCAGTTCCACAGAACTCGTGCATTCCCGAGGCAAAGGAAAATTGCTCTTTAGGTGCAGAAGGGATGAAAGCTGAGCCTCTGTCAGGGACGATTTAGTGCTGCCTGGTGAATGGGGTGCTATCTCTGATGCAATATAATTGTCTGTTCTTTCTTCATCAGGAACACTGGCTAGCCAGGAGCCTGTTCCCTGAAGCACAGTTCCGAACATGATACCATACATCCTAATTTATAAGGCTACTTGTTGGGCACTGCTAAAATCAGAGTGAGGAAGGAATCTCAGGAACAGCGTGATTTTTGGGAAGGGTCAGGTGTGCCTTAAACTCCTCCACTCCCACCCTCAAGGGTACCCCATTGTCATCCCTTCCCAGCTTTCTTGTTTTATGTATATTAGGGCCAGCACTATGGAGTAGTGGGTTAAAGCCCCGGCCTGCATGCTGGCATCCTGTGTGGGCACTGATTCAAGTCCTGGCTGTTCCACTTCCAATCCAGCTCCCTGCTCATGCACCTGGGAAAGCAGCAGAGGATGGCCTAAGTGCTTGGGCCCCTGCACCCACATGGGAGACTCAGAAGCTCCTGGCTCCTGGCTTCAGATCAGCACAGCTCCGGCTGTCGTGGCCAATTGAGGAGTGAAACAGTGGATGGAAGACCTCACTTTGTCTCTACCTCTCTCTGTGACTCTTTAAAATAAATAAAATAAATATTATATATATATATATATATATATATATATATATATGACATATTCCTCTTAACTAGAGATAGATTTGCACTTTAGGTAAATCTCTTAACAAGAGACAGATTTGCACTTTATAGTCCACTCTTATCCTTATTTTTTCTTTGATCAATGAGACACTCTACCAAATAAAAACCTAGAGGATCCCTCAATGTAGAGAAAGAGGAGGGCAGAATTTCTATGGCTAAAGCCCACTGCTTACACTCTTCTTGCCTCCTCCAGGCAGTCGCTGAGTGTTTGCCACAGTGCCCTGCAGTTCCAAGTCACACACTCTGAATGCTCTCTCTGAATTCAAACAAGTGACCTCACCTTCTAGGCCAAAGGGAATGGTGCTTACATGAGTGAAACTTTCAGTGTCCCTCCCACCAGGCCACATAGACATCTTCCTACTTTTCTTTCTGCAAGGGCCAGCTATAAATCCAAGGAAACATTTTGTTGAGGTTCATCTATTTTTATGTGTTAAAAGATACCTCCCAATGCATCATTTTTCACTTGCTAAAATGCATTTCTATTGTACTTTCAACAAAAAGCACTTCCCTCCTCTTAAGAGTAACAATAAATCTATTTCTGTTTCTCCTTAAAATTGATTGATAAGTTTACTTCTTACTTTTTTTTTCTGTAGAATTACTGTAGAAGAATTAAGAGAAAGCATTGAAAAGCTACAAGAAAGGGAGAGAGTTACAGACAAGACTGGATGCGTACTTGGACACACTGCTGTAAGGGAAAATTGGGTGTTCTACAAGGGGAGATGCCATTGCCAGAGATAATCAAAGACTGATTTCGATTTGAGGCATCAAATGTTGCAGGAACATGAAATGTGCAAAGAGACCCCTTTTCAGAAAAATCAAAGGAAATGGAGAAATATATGAGGGACGAATATGGATAGGTATGTGTGCAGTTACCTGTATCAGGTACATTGGGCAGGTGATCATGTGACTCCCATCAGAGTTCCTGGTGCTCACAAGCAGATGAGAATCGTAGAGGGTTAGAAAGGGCCAGACAACAGGCTTAAAAATGATTTTTTGTTTGTTTGTTTTGTTTTTGAAAGGCAAAGTGTGTGTGAGAGAGAGGCCTTCCCTCTGCTGGTTCACTTCCTCAATGGCTGCAATGCCAGGGGCTAGTCCAGGCCAAAGACAGGAGTCAGGAGCTCCATTCAAACCTCTCACATGGGTAGCAGGGACCCAAGTACTTGAACCATCTTCTGTTGCTTTCCCAGGTGCATTAGCAAGAAACTGAGTCAGAAGTGGAGCAGCCAGGACTTGATCCAGCACTCATGTAGGATGCGGGCACTGCTAGCACAGACATAACCTTCTGCACCACAGAGATGACCCCTTTTTGAGTTCTTTCCTGAGCCCTTTATTCACAGAACCCAAAGCAAGGTGCTAGGATAGCCCAATCCCAAGAAAGAGTAGGGCATCCTTCCTGGACTGTTTCTTGTGAACAATAACTTTTGTGATCAGAGGAAGTCTTTGAAACTCAGTTATCTGGCGCCCTGTGGTCTCTCTGGTCATTTATAACAGGGATAATGGTGCCTGGTACACATCTTTTATAAAGGTCTTTAAAATGCAAGGTCATACAAAAGTTCATGAACAATATATACTATGAAAAACTATGCACGGATTTCAAATTCCTGTCTTTTAATTTCCACTTTCCTTGAACCTTTTGATGTACCTTGATACATCTGATTTCTAGATGAATACATTTCCTTTTTTCCTTTTTTCACTGTGATATTAAAGTATGATTTATCTAACTCACATTAATGTCAGTGTGATCGCAATTTGCATGCATTCAAGGAGGTCACATTGAGGTGCTTTCAATGAGACATCAGATCTCCGATCATCACCGTCAAGTCCCTAAATACCAAGATGCTCTGGGCATCAGAACCTTCACACAGCTCTAAGACATAGACCCTCTCTCCCGGGCATTAGGGATGTCAGTAAATGTCGAACTGTTCCCTTCCTCCTCATCACACCTGCGTGATGACTTCCATGGAGGAAAGTGGTTTCCTTGAGCTACCAAAATAAATAAATAAGTAGCATAAAAATAGAAGAGAGAAAATACACATAGCGAGTAAAACCATTAAAAAATCTCTGATAGCTAATTTTTTAAAAAAAATCTTAATACAAATTTTATGGTGGCTTTCAGACATGCAGGAAAAAGGACGGACGAAATGAAAGACAGAAAGAAAGCAAGAAGGTATTAGAGAGAGAGAGGAAGGCAAGCAGACAGGAGGGAATGAGAAAAGAAAAAAAGGTTATTTGGCCAGACAAGCATGCATACCCTTAGGTAGCTGTGTATGTATTTAAAAAACATATAGAGACTTACTTTGCGCACTTTAAAAAGTGAGACCACCGACTGGGGTCAGAGCCGTGGCTCACTTGGTTAATCCTCTGCCTGCGGCACTGGCATCCCATAGAGTTGCAGGGTTCTAGTCCCGGTTGCTCCTCTTCCAGTCCAGCTCTTTGCTGTGTCCTGGGAAGGCAGTGGAGGATGGTCCAGGTGTTTGGGCTCCTGCACCGGCATGGGAGACCAGGAAGAAGCACCTGGCTCCTGGCTTCAGATTGGCGCAGCGCCGGCCATGGCGACCATTTGGGGAGTGAACAAATGGAAGGAAGACCTTTCTCTCTGTTTCTCTCTCTCACTGTCTATAACTCTACCTGTCAAATAAAAAAAAAAAGTGTTAACACTTTAAGAACCAGCATTGTGATGCAATGGGTTAAGTTATTGCCTATGATGCCAGGATCCCATATAGGTGCTCCACTTCCAATCCAGCTCCCTGCTAATGGCCTGAGAAAAGCAGCAGAAGATGACGTTAGTGTATGGGCCCTTGTCAACCATGTAGAACACCTGGATGATGCTCCTGGTTTTGGCTTGGCCCAGATCACGCCATTGCAGCCATCTGGGGAGTGAGCCAGTATACAGAATCTCTCTCTCCCTCTCTCTCTCTCTCTCTCTCTCTCCGCCTCACTTTGTCTAGATAACCCTGTGTTTCAAATAGCTAAATAAATTATAAAAAGCAAAATGATAACTATCCAAAGCAATTGTTATATAGCATAACATAAATACAAATTTTATCTGTTGTGTTTTTTCTTTTCTTTTTTCTTTTACCAGAAATCACCCACCTTTTTATTATAAACAAATGTTATTTTTTCTAAATTAACATGAAATTGGCTCATTACTGATAGCACTGGATAGCATTAGCATCCTGCAGATTAGCAATTCAAGTAGCTGACAAAGTAGTATTAGTAAAACTTAGGTGGTTTTTCTAATGTCAGAGCATTTCAAAAATGTATTATCTGCTAAAATTTACAAATTTCTTTGTATTAAAAGAGTATAACCTTTGTTGCTTATAGATATTGTTCCAGATGAACTTCAAAATATGTTTATTTTGTTGGTTGTTGCTATTACAAAGAAAATGATTTCTTTTTTATTTTATTATACAAGTTTCATGCATTTCATATATACAGACTTAGGAATTTCTTTTCAATGAGCTTTCTGCGTTCAAGTATAAGTTCTGCCATTTGCTAGCTGTCTGTCTCCTCTGTATGTCCCAGTTTATTCATTTGTAATATGGGGATCATGATCATTCTCACATATTACAGTTCTTAGGAAGATTTGATATGTTAATACTTTTAAAAAAAAAAGACTTATTTATCATTTTCTTTTTATGCCCAAGCTCTTGCCTTAGCAGGGAACTGGATCAGAAATAGAGCAGCTGGACCAGCACTTCTATGGGATGCCAGTGTTGCAGACTGCAGCTTAACTCACAGCAATACAAAGCTGGCCCCCACTTTATTCTTTAAGCAAAGCAATAATCTTATCATCACTCAACTTGTCCAGTTCCCGTTCATTTATGCTAACTGTATTTTCATCTCCTGGAATGGATTGGACTGGAATGCAGAATGCCAGCACTCCCAAAACTAGGCTTGACCCTTGGAATCTGGACTCTCTGGACAGTTAGTCTTCCAATTCCATGAGCCTGATAGACAGCATACAGCTTCACCTGGAACTGTGAACAGGCTGAGGAGTCTCCAATTGGCTCTGAGTATATTGACAAACTGAACCAGACGAAACAAAAATATTTTTAACTTTTGTCTGATCCCATCAAACATACTAGCCAAGATAGTTTCTTGATGTTAGAAACATGCGTTGAAAATCAATTTTGGTGCATTATATATTAACAAGAGATTCTCACAATGATTTCCTCGGGCATTCTGCTGAGAAGGCAGCGAATATCAAAGAGCTATCACCACTTAAAGGAGCTGACAGGAGCTTGTGAAGGAATCCTTTGGCTAAAAGACCGGTAGGGATCATTGAAATCCAACAAAGTAGAAAATGAGTTATAGAATCCTTTGTACATGTAATAACAGACATGTTCTCTAATCTACTTCAGTGTGGCCATAGATGAATTTTATGGAAGTTTATGAACAGCATCATTTAGCGAAATTGAGAACGTCTAATTTGCAGGGTAGATTTGACCAGAACCACCATCTATCATACATACTTTGCCAGAGCTCTAGTTCCAAATAGCTTGATCTTGGATCTGCCCACCTCCCAGGATTAGGCGGCAGTAGAGGATATGTATATTAAGGACAAAATTGTTTTCTCTCTATAATCATGTTCTAATATTTAAGAAGTTTCCTGTTGCTGTCCTCTAGGTTCATTCTCCACTTAAAATATGAGTACCAGCATCATACTGTTGAGAAAATACAGGGGGGCCAGCATTGTGGCCTAGTGGGTGTGGATGCCAATTCCAGTCCCAGTCCAGGCTGTTCCACTTTGGATCCAGCTCCCTGCTAATGTGCTTGGGAGGGCAGCGGAAAATGGCCCAAGTCCCTGGGCACCTGCACCCACATGAGAGACATGAATGAAGCTCCTGGCTTCAGGCTGGCTCAGCCCTGGCTGAAGGGGTCATTTGGGGAATGAACCAGCAGACAGAAGATTCTCTCTCTCTGTCTCTCTCTCTGTAAATCTACCTTTCAAATAAATAAATAAATCTTAAAGAAAAAAAAGAAAAGACAGGCAAAATCTAGCTTCACCCAGAAGCAATTGTGTTCAGTTACTAAGGATGTCAGCTGATCTCTCAATATGTCTGTCAGCCTGTCAGCCTACCCATAAGTCATCCTACCACTGTGCAGTCTTAGTCATTTACTAATGATGACAGCTGGTCTGTAAATGTGCTAATCCAAGGGTTATAAGCAATGCCTTTGATCATTTCATTCACATGAGTCCTTCCTTAGAAGGAATGGATGTTGCCCCCACCTACAGCGCTTCTGCCTGCAACTCCCCATGCCTTTGTTAAACTGATTCATTCCCGTTTAAAGTTGATTCATCTCCCTGACTCAAAATGGGAAACAGAATTTGCTATTCCCCGATGCTCCATACTTTGTGATCTATATTTACAACGACATCTCTGAGACAGTGTGGCATTCTGCACTTTCCTCATAATAAGTGAATCAAAACTCAGACTGGGGATATCAAACCCTGACGCAGAGACTTCAACAACACTGCCAGGTTCTTACATTCCAACAGGTAAGGGGAGCCAGGAGTCGCATCATAGTCATACAAGGCAGACAGCAGTCTTTCCTCAGAAGGACCCATCCCAAGAAGAAGGCTGGGTTCTTTATTTTTCTTCCCGTGACAAGCATGATGTCACCAGGTTCAGAAACACAACGAATGATACAGACTACAGATCTATTATTTCCTAAAGGTTTGACACTTGGTGGACACAATAGAGAAATTAACTGTCAAAGTGTTAATTATTTTCACATGGTTGTGAAATATTCTTACATGCTTACATAACAATAAAATCACTTGTTGAGGAAGACAAAAATTCAATATCCCACACATAAGGGGATATTTCTAGTAAAGTCTCCTTGGAAGAATAGTTGTTCCTAAATTGGCATTACACTAAATTCGTACATATTAAATAAAGTCCTACAGTGTGGCCATCTTATGACCAAGATATCATTCCTCTTTCTAGAAGTACTAGTCCCACACACTTCTTGGTAATGCCATTGAAACTACTGCTGCTAATCAAAATCAGCTCACAAATGTGAAGAGATTACACTGACTGAGAAAACAATGCACTTTGCAAAACTTTGTGATGTGGTGCCGAGATTAAATAAACATGATAGTTTCTTTTTTTCTGGGGAATAAAAAAGCTTTTATTGGTAATATGTCAGGTGTGTTAATGTGTTTCTGAATTAAGTTGGCTCCACATCTGTTAGAGTATAGAAACACGGATGTCCTGACTACAAAAGAGGTTCATTCTCTTCTTGTAGCTTTTATCCTATAAAAAGCTGAATAGCCATTTATTTATTTTTAAATAACTACTAAATCTTCAATGCAGCTGTTTCATTTTTAATAAATCTCTCACCAAAGCACATATTCCCATGCACTACTTAATAATTGAATAAATAAAAGCAGAGCATGCTATAATTTTATCACCCTTTTAATCAACACAAAGGAAACAACAAATTACTCTGTAACTTTACTTTGTAGTCTAAACATCTTAGAGTCATGTTAGATTTATAGGGATAAAGGGGGACCAGGAATCAATCCTTTGTATTTGCATTTCTTTCTAGGTACATGCACTGGGAAATTGACATGCATATTGGTACTTTTCAAATATTTCTGTCCCTTCTAAAAATGAGTAGAAAAATCCTCATATGAATTAATAAGAAATAAAAACAATGCTATAGAAATAAACACAGCACTCAACATTTATTGAAAAACATGAATGCTTGCTTTAATGTCAATCAGGTTGTGTTTTTTGGTTTTTGGTTTTTTGTTTTGTTTTGTTTTGTTTTGTTTGTTTTTTTGCCATTCCTATTTGCTCAGCACAAATTCACTCTGAACACGGAATTCTCTAAGGAAAAAGCCTGAAGGTAGGCATTGACACATTAACATTACCAAGAGCTCTGTATTCTGAGAAAATGTGCAGCTGAGGGAGAGGAAGGACAACTTGGTCATAGATCACATCAAAAGAGTTTAGCCAAAGATTTATGCAACGAAATCCTACGCCAGAGTTGGCAATGCTCTACAGAGAAAGCCAAAGCGTTTGGTGTTCTATTGCCTGGGGCGTCTGGCTTCTTTCAAATGACAAAATCAGAGAAACCAAGTTTCTTTACATTTTGAGAGGAAATAGCACTCTCACTGACACTGTGGACATTATTTGAGTCCAAAGTTCATTTTAAATAAATACATGTGGTTCAACTACATGATTGAACTGAAGTCAACAGATTGATAAGTTGCACCAGGAGAGAGTAGGAAAACATTTCAGGCAGCAGAAAAGCCCAGTGCAGGCCAGTGTGTGGCCCGGAGTTTGCCTGTGGATGCCTGGCCTTGATAGCTCGCGCAGATACGTTGCACAGCCCAGAAAGCAGCTTGCATGGAAAAAGGATGCTGGCAATGAATAATGGCTGAGTCATCCTGCCATTAACAGAGGGGAACATTTAATGAAACCGTAAATACTAGAGAACACAGATTTAGCTTAGCATTCAACATAGATCAAGCAGCAAATAGTTTATATTAATGAAGAGGCTTTCATTTATTTGGCTCTTTCAAGTTTATTTTTCCTTAACATTTTCCTCACTGAAGGAAAGAAACTGTACAGGATGTTAAGTTAATCTGATAATTGGAAAAATCCTATTTTACCATCAATACTGAACTCAGAATTCTGTGAAATTTGTTTTCCTTCCAAAAAAAAAAAAAGGTAGATATGTATAAAAATGGCCACATATTCCACAACTATCCTGACGTTTCATACATGTTCCTCCAGTCCCAAGTCCTAAAATGTTAACATTATACTTTTAAGAGGAACTAGTTCCATTGTCTCCTTATTAGCCATAGGCAGTGACAGGAAAGGTAATGTTTCCTACTAAATTAGCTCCAATTTATTCTCTGTCTTATGTCAGATACTGCAAACCCACATAGTACACATTTACCTTTGTAGAGATAACTTCAACCTTCACAAACTCACATTAAGGTTTTCCGCAGTTCACTAAATTTGGGGAATGTGTTAGGGTTTGCATGAGGTGGAACCTTCCTTGGAAAGTGGTCCAGAGTAGAGGGCACACTCGGCAAAACCTCAAGAAGTTACAGGACATTTAAAAAAGAGATTTCAGCATTCACTATTTCCATAATATATCTCATAGTCTTTTCTTTAAAGATGTATGCATTTATTTATTTATTTGACAGCAGAGTGGCAGAGAGAGGAAGTGCTGGGGAAAGATCTTCTATCTACAGGTTCATTTTCCAAATACCCACAAAATCCAGGTCTAGGCCAGGCTAAAGCTAAGAGCCAGGAATAGCATCCCAATCTTTCACATGCCTTATAGGAATGCAAGTACTTGGATCATCACCTACTCCCTCCCAGGTGCATTAGCAAGAAGCAGGATAGGAAGCATGGAGTAGGGAGGTCTAGAATCAGGCATTCCACATTGGGATGCAAGCAACTGAAGCAGTAGCTTAACCCACTGCACCACAATGCCTGCCCCCCACATTATCTTTTAATTCAATTAATTTTCACTACCCCTTTCCTTTTCACAAGCCAGGGCAGTGAGTGACTCTCAGAACAGTGGTGGACACTGGGTACTATTTGGTATACCCAGCAGGTGGCCACCTACTCCTCATAGCCACACTGAACTACTTTTCCTGATGAGCATGTGCCATATCTCAAGTGTGTCAGTGTGAGCCAAGAAGATGGGAATGAGTGGTAGATTCAAGGTAAAAGTGAGTAAGAAGAAGGACTTGCCAGAAACAACGAGCTCGTGAATTAGAGATGTTAGAGGCTGGCCCGTGGGACAACCAAGTTGTTCAACTGGAAAAATGACACTGAGGTAGCAGGCTTTGAACTGATATACAAGAATGAAAATATGCTCAGATGGTTGGATAAGAAGTCGGATGGACGGAAGATGGTCAACATACACAGGTGGACTGTCGGGTGGGAGGAATGACTTATTGTTGGATGACTATGGTTAGCAACTATTATGTGTGTATTCAAAAATAACCAGTAGAGAGGAAATAAATGATAAATGTCTGAAGTGATAGTTATACTCTGATCTGACCATTACATATTGTAGACATGTATGGCAATGTCACACTCTACCCCATAAATATGTACAGCTATTATGTGTCTAGTAAAATTTTTTAAATATTATTTAAACTGAAACATATGTTATAGTAGACAAGGAAATTGTGAGCTGAGTGGACAAGACCAAGAGCTTCAAGTCAATAGCCTGTGTTCCTGTTTCTCTCCTGCAGGTAAGTGCTTAACACAGATAAAAGAAATTGTTCTGTCCATTCATTGTTAACTGTCACTGTTTCAAAAAGAAAGATACCGTGAAAAACACGGAGGGTTGAGGAAAAAATGGAAGAGGGTGAACGTAAAAATAAATTTTCCCTGATGTTTTCCTTGCTTTATGACCACATTTCCACTTCCAGATACGTTTGCCTTATTCTCTCTTTGGAAGGGCATTTAGCTTTCTGATGCATGCCTGCCACGCACCTTCTTCCATAGCCACTTCCTGAAATCCTTCTTTTGCCACATCACTCTTTTTAAAATGTGCCCCCTTGAAAGGACTTTATGACAAAATGTTAATATTTCACAAAATCATGGCAAGCATCTTATATTTTCAATGATGAGAGTCTGGATTGTAACTGTCCACAGGCAATGTCTTAATTATTTGTTAAGACCTCCAGGCAAGAACATGTCAGTAATCCACAGCACAGCTCTGTTGTTTCTATTACATAACAATAACAACTGCAGTATTTTTCCATGTGAAAGATTGTGCGTTCCTATTCTTACACTACAGAAGTCTGTGTCTGAAATTGGTTTTCAAAACTGAGGTAACGAGGGTTAGAAAAACATGCATCCTATTTTTTTTTGAGATCCCAATGTGTAAAAAATTGTCTAAGCCTCAATTTCCATTAGCAAGATATTGAGAAATCAAGAATGAGCTTGGGGAATTCATTGAGACTGTAAATTCAGGGATTTGAGAAAAGTGCTTTGAAATAAGATTTTGCTGAAAAATCACTGAACTAACATGAAATTAAAAAGAACATCAGTATGTCCAAGAGACTTAGAAAAAGACCCATCAGGACACTACTAAAGGAAAGGAATCTGAATTATGAAAAATAAAATCTCATTGAATTCTTACTTAGAATCATAGTTTAAGGTTTTCATGTTCTATGAGAAATAGCTGAGGAACAAGTAATTAAATCTTAAAATCATCCAAAGTGGATGATTTTGTTAAGAATAATTTAAACCAAATTATTAGTTCAGTTTCCTCTCAGAAAAATGAGATTGGATGTAGGTAGTTTATAAGTAAGATATGGGGGCCGGCGCTGTGGCATAGCCAGTAAAGCCACCACTTACAGTGCTGGTATCCTATATGGGTGCCGGTTTGAGACCCAGCTGCTTCTCTTCCAATCCAGCTGTCTGCTATGTCCTGGGAAAGCAGTAGAAAATGGCCCAAGACCTTGAGGTCCTGTACCCACGTGGGAGGCCTGGAAGAAGCTCCTGGCTCCTGGCTTCGGATTGACGCAGCTTCAGCCACTGCAACCAAATGGGGAGTGAACCAGTGAATGGAAGACCTCTCTCTCTCTCTTCCCCCTTCTCTCTTTGAGTAACTCTGACTTTCAAATAAATGAATAAATCTTTAAAAAATAAGATATGGAAACCACCTTAGTGTCTATCAATGGATGAGTGCATAAAGAAAATGTGGTATTGACATGTACAGTGGAAGCTTATTCCACCTTAAAACAGAGAAGAGAATCCTGCCATTTGCTACATGTGGACGACTCTGGGAGACATTATGCAAAGCGAAATGTCAGACATGGAAAAACAAATGCTGCCTCACCTCCATTATATGTGGAATCTCCATATTTGAACCCAAAGCTAGAGTCCAGTGGTGGCTACCAGAAGCTAGGGGTTGGGGAGAAAGGGGAAATGTTGGTCAAACGGTATAAACTTGGGGTTTTCAGGTGGATAAGTTGTGAAGATCTAATCTATAGCATGGTGGCTCCAGCTACTAATATTCTATCCTATTCTTGAAATTTGCCAAGGCAGTAATCATGAGTGTCCTCACATGCAAATATTTTCAAAGTACCTGTGAGGTGATGAATGTGTTAATTAGCTAGATCATGGTGTCATTTCGACAACATACAAGGATCCCCAAACATCACATTGTACACCTTTACTCTATACAATTTTCATTTGTCAATTGTGCCGCTGTGAAGCTTGAGGCGGGGGAGACAAGTGAAGGAGCAAGAGACGCAAGACAGAGGCGGAAGAAAACTCCAGAAAATACCCATGGCGAAGGGTGCCGCTGTGAGGGTGCCTCCCCAAGCTTTTCAGCTGAAGGAAAAATCCCACCAGCTGCCACCGCACACCGCCTGAGGGCTGCCCCGGGGACTAGAGGCCCTGGCATTTGTCAGCTGTGCCTGAATGCGGACTGAAAAAGGCTTCTGTTTCTTACCAAAAAAAAAAAAAAAAAAAAAAAAAAAAGTCTTCAGGCAGAAAGGGAAAGCAAAGACATAAACAGAGGATGACTGAGGGGGAGCGAGCAGGGTAGGACAGCAGATTCTTCTCTGCAGCTGCAGCTACAATCGGAAGTGGGCAGAGGAGATGCCAGACATCAAAAGACGCATGTTCCCATGGCTCACGTGTGCGCATGCTCCTCAATAAACATCGTGGGCTCATCAATGTGGTGGCCAGTGCAAGGAGAACAAGCAGATGCCCAATGATGCGTCTAACCCCAGAGCCAACACTTGGCTTCATCATCTCCCTCCTCCACCCTCACCCCTTCCAATTGTCCCACTCAGTCAACTCTTCTGCTGAGCACTTGAGCATGCTTTGTTGCTTTGGTTGGCTGCTACAGTTGCCTATTGGTTGTTGTAACTGAGCATGTAAGCACTAGCAGGTGATTCCCCTGACCTGCTGGGTTATGGAGTGATGCCTCTCTGCCCATGAAACAGCATCACCAGCTCCTCATAACAATCAAGGTGATTTCTCCTTGCCCGACTCCTTTCTTTCAGTCCAATTGCATCCAAATGATTCCAATAGTAACCAGCGTTACAAGTAGCTTCAAGTGCATAGATCTCTTATTCTGCCTCCTTGGAATAACTCAAACTTAAAATTGTGAACATGGAACTCCCAAATTCTGCAAGTGGACCAACATGAATGATGGTGAAGGAGCCCACTCATTTCAGGACTAAAGTATTTTAGCTGATAAGGACAGAGCAATAGGGGCCACAGAGTTTATATACATATAAAATATATATTATGCATATAAATGTATATTTTATATGTATATATAAATAGCTACCCTTGGTAAGTGTGTTGCCCATATGGTATATGGTAAGAAGATGGGTCCCTTAACATGCATCTACTATTTTTTTATTTTTTTTAACTTTTATTTAATGAATATAAATTTCCAAAGTACAGCTTATGGATTACAATGGCTTCCCCCTCCCATAACTTCCCTCCCACCCGCAACCCTCCCCTTTCCTGCTCCCTCTCCCCTTCCATTCACATCAAGATTCATTTTCAATTCTCTTTATATAAAGAAGATCAGTTTAGTATATATTAAGTAAAGATTTCAACAGTTTGCCCCCATATAGCAACACAAAGTGAAAAAAATACTGTTGGAGTACTAGTTATAGCATTAAATAACAGTGTACAGCACATTAAAGACAGAAATCCTACATAATATTTTTTAAAAATTGATTAATTTTCTATGTGATTTCCAATTTAACACCAGGTTTTTTTTTTTCATTTTCAATTATCTTTATATACAGAAGATCGATTCAGTATATACTAAGTAAAGATTTCATCAGTTTGCACCCACACAGAAACACAAAGTGTAAAAATACTGTTTTAGTACTAGTTATAGCATCACTTCACATTAGACAACACATTAAGGACAGATTCCACATGAGGAGCAAGTGCACAGTGACTCCTGTTGTTGATTTAACAATTTGACACTCTTGTTTATGGCATCAGTAATCTCCCTAGGCTCTAGTCATGAGTTGCCAAGGCTATGGAAGCCTTTAGAGTTCTCTGACTTTGATCTTATTCTGCTAGGGTCATAGTCAAAGTGGAAGTTCTCTCCTCCCTTCAGAGAAAGGTACCTCCTTCTTTGATGGCCCCGTTGTTTCCACTGGGATCTCACTCACAGTGATCTTTCATTTCTTCTTTTTTTTTTTCCAGGGTGTCTTGGCTTTCCATGCCTAAAATACTCTCATGGGCTCTTCAGCCAGATCCAAATGCCTTGAGGGCTGATTCTGAGGCCAGAGTGCTATTTAGGACATCTGCCTTTCTAATGCATCTACTATTGTACATGGATTTCAGTCTAAGGTGATATTATGCAGAATTCCAAGTCAGTAAATCAGGCAGTCTCTTTTTAAAATCATTTTTATTCTATTTCATTTTATATTTAAGGTAGAAAGACACACACACACACACACAAACTCATCTGCTTTACTCCCCAAATGTACTACAACAACAGGGGCTGGGCAGAGACAAAGCCAGGACCTGGGGACTCAGTTCTTGTCTCCCATATGAGTGACAGAAATCCAAGTGCTTGAGCCATCACCACTTCATCCCAGGGTGTGCCTTCACAGCAAGTTGGAATTGGAAGCAAAGCCAAGACTCAAACACAGGCACTCTGAAATGGGACATGGCTGTCCCAAGGGGAACCTAAACCACTCTGTAAAACACTTTCTCAAGACATTTTGTAAGTGCTCAGATAATGGTGTTGTTTTACCAAGCATCCAGAAGATCAGGTTCGCTGCAGTCAATATTGTGACAGAAAATAGGAGAACTAACAGACACAAGAATAGAAGTGAATGTGCATTGCAGTACTTACCATTCAAATGAAAACTGCTGTTGGAATGTCTATTCTTAGACATTAAAAATAATACTCTTGTCTGATCTGTGGCCTCACACCAGGTGCCAGAGGCTGTGTTCCTCTAGGTAAAGAATCCATTTATACAGTAAATCTGATTGGGTCTAATATTTGGTTTTCAGTCCACCTATCAATCACCAGGATGTGAAGGGTTTTTGCAAGGACCACAGAAGAGAATTAAATGAGAATAGGATGAGGATGGCTGCTTCTGTTATCTTCAGTTCTCTGAGAGTGTCCTAGTTTCTGTCATCAAACATAGAACGCAATATTGTTTTTGACTTACTATTCTGGTTCATAGAGATAGAAATCTCCTTTTGGTTTTTCCCACTGTAAACTCATATTCTCTATGATATGGGACAAACATGAGGGTTCTGACAGCTGCTAAATTTATTCATCCTGATTATTCACAAGGGGAAGTAACTGAGAAAATGGCACAGAGTAGATCAATGTACTCATTTGACCTTCTGTGAGAGGAACTTAGGTTAGGAGTCCATTTATTACAAGATCTTCAAAAGTAAGCCCCATCCTAACTTGTGAACCCTATTGATATTTCACATCCTTTGGTATTTGTGTCACCTTAAGACCTACATCCAGGTGTCAATGTTGTGGTTCAGCAGGTTAAGCCACCACTTGTAGATCAGAGCACTGGTTCCAGTTTCTGCTACTCTGCATTTGATCCAGCTTACTGCTAACAAGACAAAAAGTCAGAAGATGATTTAAGCTCTTGGGCCCCTGCCATCCATGTGGGAGACCCAAATGGAGTTCCTGACTCCTGACATCAACCTGGCCCAGATCTACCTGTTACAGCAAATTGGGAGATGAACCAGCAGAGATATCTTCCTCTCGTTCTCTTTGTCTTTCTCTCTCTCTCTCTCTCTGTCCCTCTCTCCCTCTGTCTGTCTCTCCCACTCTCTCAGTTGCTCTGCCTCTCAAATAAGTCAAATAAGTAAATCTTGAAAAAAAGACCACACATACCCCGCTTTCAAATGTCTCACATGGATGCTCTGTTACTCTAGTAAATGATGGGGGGCCTTTGAGGTGGAAATGTTTACAGTAAATAACAGTGGTGGCATTGCAGCTTCTTCTTCAAAGGCAACCAGTCTCCCTTAATCTATGGGATCTGTGTCTTAGAGGAGTTCAGGTCTAGAAATCTAGTAAGAGCTTGCTATTTTCCAATACAAGCACCAAGACAGCCTTCTCTTTTCTAGTCTTCATCTTTCTGGTCCTTTCTTGTAAGAACATGGTGCTCTATGAACGGCCACCTCAGATCCCACAGGTCAAAGCACTCTGGTTGGCCTTTTGGTCTTTCTGCCTGTTACAAGATTAACAGCTTCACCATGCTGATTAATCACGACAATTGAATGTTGAAATTAAGTGTATCATCTGAACCTGTATCCTCTAAAAGAGACCCTAAGATGAAACTTGGGTGATAACATTTTCTTTGGAATACAATCCCAGGAAACCTGAATGAGGAAATAAAGTGAATGTGAATGTGCCTGTGGATTTTTGTAGAAGGGCTAACATTAAGCAAACTATTAAAGTCATTGCTGTAGGCAATGGGACCCCCATCTCTACTAATTCCTTTGGCAAACATATAGAATGCATCCCACAAATGTTTTCCCAAAGTCATTTGTTCATCAAGGCTTGAAGGTTACAACATGGATGTTAATGCCTCCATATTTCTAAGAACTGTTTATTTTATCAGTCATAATATATCTATATGATAAATATATATTTGCAACAATAATGTGATAATGTAATGTCATATATTATTGAATTATGGCATATATCCTATTATGTGAGAAATATTATAAGATTATTATACATTATAAAATATGGAAAATCCTGAGTTGGGGGAGTGGGATTAAAAAATACTTCAAATTAAGGACTACAATCCATAATCCTTATTCTCTCTCTTTCTCATTCTCATAAATATATATATATACATATATATATATATATATACATTCATGTTCATGTATAGTCATATGCATATGAATGAGTCAAGTACACCAACAAAATATTGGATTCATGTACATTGAAATAAAGCGAAGCCGGCGCCGTGGCTCACTAGGCTAATCCTTTGCCTGCAGCGCCAGCACACCGGGTTCTAGTCCCGGTTGGGGCGCCGGTTCTGTCCCTGTTGCTCCTCTTCCAGTCCAGCTCTCTGCTGTGGCCCAGGAAGGCAGTGAAGAAAGGCCCAAGTGCTTGGGCCCTGCACTCACATGGGAGACCCAGGAGGAAGCACCTGGCTCCTGGCTTCGGATCAGCACAGCGTGCCAGCCATAGCGGCCGTTTGGGGGATGAACCAATGGAAGGAAGACCTTTGTCTCTGTCTCTCTCTCTCACTGTCTAACTCTGTCAAAAAAAAAAAAAAGAGAAAGAAATAACTTGAAGCAGTCCATCAGTATGATGAAATTTTAAATGAAAACACAGATTTCAAGATTGGGGAGAAAAGAATATAAGGCAATGGTTGAAAGTAACAAATGAATAGCAACATTGTCACATACTGTTATATGAAATTAACAAAAATCATTGGTAATAAGAAACAAGGAAAAAATGTGGCCTCTTTACTTGGATAGGAAGAAGGAGGAAAATCATTGTCTATTAATAAAGAAACATAGTTTTCAAGATGGCAGTCTAAAGAGGGAGCTAACTGCTCTAGTCCAGGGAAAGATAGTTTAAAAAAAGCAGAGTGCAATCTCAGGGAAGAGTTTGGGCGGGAACTCCATGCAAATTAAAAAGACACTGTCTTCCTAAGTGGAGGGTGTGGAAGTACACAACTCAGGACCCCAGCAGCTGAGAGCCTCAGCAACAGCTTTGGAGAGTGAGGTGAGAGCAGTCTGCAGCAGCCCAAGCTACTGGCAATAAAGCTGCCACAAGAGCCTGGCATGAGACCAGCGTGGAGTCCTATGGGTACAGTGTACCTGCCAACCTAGAGGGAAAAAAGGGCAGCACATTTCTCTCTCCCTGACCACCGGATATGAGTGTCCTGTAATTAGCTGAGAGTAGGCGGGCCCTATTTTGGACACACGAAACAGCTTTACCAGCTTGTGTCTGCATGACCGGAAATCAGCTGAGAGGAGACATCTGAGTCTAGCTGGGAGAACTGACAGGAGTGTGAATGCTCATAACTATGGGAGGGTTGTGTGCTGGGACTGTGAAAACACTGTGGCTGCATAAGAGGGTTCAGGGTGTGGTTAGAACTTTAGGCAGTCACTCTGGGTGGCTCCAAATGTTCGGTCTCACTGACTCCCTAGTAAGGGTCATTGCTGAAGGACCTATGCTCAAACCATGGTCTGCACAGATCCTTTGTGGTTTCTTGTGGTAGCACAGATGAATATTGTACCCCCTGAGGCTAGCACCCAGGCATTGGTCTCCTCTCAGAAGAGGAGGTGATCATGAGACTACACCAACAAAGTAGAGTAAACCTTCACTCTGATTAAAAAAAAAATTTTTTTACCACATCCAACTTGGATGTCACCTTGTACACTACTTCACCCTGGAGCACTAAATAGAACTCTCTGAAAACAATCAGCACACATATCTGGGTATTCACTGAAAGAGCTGACACTCCACTATACCACAAAGGTATAATCCAAAGATAAAAACCATCACAGGGAAAAAAAAAAAACAAAAAAAAAACAAGTATCTCCACAAATGCCTAGTAATAAATGCAGCAATTCAAGAAAGAAAAATAAAAAAGATAACATGTTGCCTACAAAAGAACACAATTCAATTATAGAATTTGAAGATAAAAAGATTGAAGAGATGCCAGAAACAGATTTCAAAAAATTGATTGCAGGGTTATTTAGAAGTTATCAGAAGCAAATCCAGAACTAAATAAATCCATGCATGACATGAATGAAAAATTGTACTATGAAATTGAGATTTTTAAAGATTTTTATGCTACAGTTGCAGAATACACATTCTTCTCAGCAGTGCATGGAACTTTCTCTAGGATTGTCTATATGCTAGGCCATAAAGCAAGTCTCAGCAATTTAAAAAAAAATGAAGTAATACCATGCATCTTCTCTGACACAATAAAATGAAACTGGAAGTCAACAACTCAAGAATTTCTAGAACATATGCAAGCATAGGGAGAACGAAAATCATGTTCCTAAATGAACAGGGCATCATTGAATAAATCAAAAAAGAAATCAAAACATTTCTGGAAATGAATTAATGTGACAATAAGCATTTCAAAACTTATGTGATACAGCAAAAGCAGTGTTAAGAGGGAAGACAATAGCACTTTGTTTCTACATCAAGAAATTGGAAAGGCACCAAATAAATGAGTTATCAGTACATCTCAAAGACCTAGAAAAACAATAAACCAAACCCAAAACTAGTAGAAGAAAAGAAATAATCAAAATTAGAGTAAAAATAAACACAATTGAAACCAAAATAAAAATGATACAAAAGATCATCAAAATGAAGAGTCAGTGTTTTGAAAAATAAACAAAATTGACACACCATTGGCCCAACTAACCAAAAAAGGAGGGAGAAAACTCAAATCAAAATCAGAGATGAGGCCGACGCCATGGCTCAATAGGCTAATCCTCCACCTTGCAGCGCCAGCACACCGGGTTCTAGTCCTGGTTGGGGTGTCGGATTCTGTCCCGGTTGCCCTTCTTCCAGGCCAGCTCTCTGCTGTGGCCAGGGAGTGCAGTGGAGGATGGCCCAAATGCTTGGGCCCTGCACCCCATGGGAGACCAGGAGAAGCACCTGGCTCCTGGCTTCGGATCAGTGCAATGCGCCGGCCGCAGTGCGCCGGCCGCGGTGGCCATTGGAAGGTGAACCAATGGCAAAGGAAGACCTTTCTCTCTGTCTCTCTCTCTCACTGTCCACTCTGCCTGTCAAAAAAAAAATCAGAGATGAAAAAGGAAATGTAACAAAAGACACTACAGAAATAAAAAGGATAATCAAAAATTACCGCAAAAAGCTATACACCATGAAATTGGGAAACCTCGAAGAAATAGATTCCTGGACAAGTGCAACCTACCTAAATTGAGCTGTGAAGACATAAGAAACCTGAACAGACCAATAACCAAGAATGGAAATTGAATCATAATAAAGACTCTTCCAGGAAAGAAAAGCCCAGGACCAGATGGCATCATTACTAAATTATACCAGACATTTAAAGAAGAATTAACTCCAACTCTTTTCAAGCTATTCAAAACAACTGGAAGGGAGGAAATCCTCCCAAACTCTGTCTATAAAGTCAACATCACCTTAATTCCTAAATCTGAAAAAGCTATAACAGAGAAAGAGAACTACAGACCAATTTCTCCAATGAATATAGACGTGAAAACCCACAATAAAATCCTAGCAATCAAATCTAACAACACATCAGAAAGATCATTCACCTGGACCAAGTGGGATTTATCTCTGACATTCAGGGATGGTTCAACATTTATAGAAAAATCAATGTGATACATCACATTAGCAAATTGAAGAACAAAAACCAGTATGATTATCTCAATAGATGCAGAGAAAGCATCTGATAAAATACAACACCCTTTCTGGATGAAAACTTTAAGTAACTTGGCTATAGGAGGAATATTTCGCAATACAATCAAGGTAATTTATGACAAACCCATGTCCAGCATATAATTGAATGTGGGAATGTTGAAGCATTCCCATTGAGATCTGGAACCAGATGAAGATGCCCACTCTCACTATTACTATTACTATTACTATTAAATAGAGTCCTGTAAGTTTTGGCCAGAGCCATTAGGCAGGGAACAGAAATAAAAGGGATACAAATTGGAAAGGAGGAAGTTAAACTTTTCCTATTTGCACATGACATGATTCTAAATATAGGGGATCCATAAGACTCCACTAAGAGACTATTGGAACTCATAGAAGAGTTTGGTAAAGTACTAGGATATAAAATCAACACACAAAAATCAATAGCCTTTGTATACACAGATAATGCCATGGCTGAGAAAGAAATTCTAAAATCAATTCCATTCACAATCATTACAAAGAAAATCAAATGTCTTGAATAAATTTAACCAAAGATGGCAAAGATCTCTGCAATGAGAATTATATTTATTATTATTATTATTTTATTTTATTTTATTTTTTACAGGCAGAGTGGACAGTGAGAAGGAGAGAGAGAGAGAAAGGTCTTCCTTTTGCCGTTGGTTCACCCTCCAATGGCCGCCGCGGCCGGCGCGCTGCGGCTGGCGCATCACGCTGATCCGAAGCCAGGAGCCAGGTGCTTCTCCTGATCTCCCATGGGGTGCAGGGCCCAAGGACTTGGGCCATCCTCCACTGCCTTCTCGGGCCATAGCAGAGGGCTGGCCTGGAGGAGGGGCAACTGGGACAGAATCTGGCGCCCCGACCAGAACTAGAACCCAGTGTGCCAGCACCGCAGGCAGAGGATTAGTCTATTGAGCCATGGCACCGGCTTGCAATGAGAATTATAAAACATTAAAGAAAGAAACAGAAGAAGACACAAAAAATGGAAAAATCATCCATGTTTATAAATTGGAAGAATCAATAACATCAAAAGCAATTTACAGTTTCAGTGCAATACCAATCAAAATATCAATTACATTCACCTCAGATATAGAGAAAGCAATGCTGAAATTCATATGGAAACACAGGAGACTCTGAATAGCTAAAGCAATCATATACAACAAATACAAAGCCAGAGTCATCACAATACCCAAGTTCAAGACACAGTACAGGGCAGTTATAATCAAAACATCCTGGTATTGGTACAAAAACAAATAGATAGACCAATGGAACAGAATAGAAATGCCAGAAATCAACCCATGTATCTACAACTAACTTGTCTTTGACAAAGGATCTAAAATCAACTCCTGGAGCAAGGACAGTCTCTTCAATAAATGGTGCTGGGAGGTTGGATCTCCACTTGCAGAAGTATGAAGCAAGATCTCTACTTTATACCTTATACAAAAATCCACTAAAATGGAATAAAGACTTAAATCTGAAACCTGAGACCATCAAATTATTAGAGAATATCGGGGAAACCCTACAAGACATTGGCAGAGGTAAAGATTTCTTGGAAAAGACCCCAGAGGCACAGGCAATCAAAGCTAAGATTGATAAATGGGATTACATCAAATTGAGAAGCTTCTCACTGCAAAAGAAACACTTAGCAAAGTAAAGAGGCAACTGATAGAATGGGAGAAATTATTTTCAAGCTATGCAACTGATAAATGATTAACAACCAGAATATATAGAGGGATTGCAAAACTCAACAATAACAAAACAAACAACCCAGTTAGAAATGGACAAAGGGCTTATATAGACATTTTTCAAAAGAGGAAATCCCAAATGGCCAACAGACCTATGAAAAAATGTTCAGGATCACTAGCTGTCAGGGAAATGCAAATCAAAACTACAATGAGGTTTCACCTCACCCCTGTATATGACCCAGCCATCCCACTCCTGGGAATTTACCAAAGGAAAATGACATCAGCATATGAAAGTATAATCTGTACCCCCATGTTTATTACAGGTCAAATCACAATAACTAATATATCGAATCAACCCAAATGTCTGTCAACTGAAGACTGGACAAAGACATTATGGGATTTGAACACCATGGAATACTACACAGTGGTTAAAAAAATGAAATCCTGTCTTTTGCAACAAAATGGATGAAACTGGAAAACAGCCCTTGTTGACTGTTGAGGAACAGATTTTTTGGTCATAGTATTTGTTGAACTCTTTACTTACTATCGAGCTATTCATTTGTGTATAATTTAATTGAAAATAGATCAGTTAAAAATAAGAAGGAGGAGGAAGAGGAGTGGAAGTGTGTGTGGAAGGGTGGGTATGGTGGGAAGAACCACTATGTTCCCAAAGTTGTACTTAGGAAACAAGTATAGCTTGTATTCCTCGAATAAAAGGTTTCTGGGAAAAAAACAAAACAAAGCAAAACAAAGCTGGGAAATGAAGCATGAGAAAAATTCAATTGGCCATTGCTGTCTTTGAAGGCAGCTATGCTCACCACTATACCACCAACACCATTGCTGTCTTTGAAGATGAAGAAGCTATGAGTGGAGGAACTAGAGAAGCTTCTAGAAGGCAGTCAGGCAAGATCATAGATTTTCCCTAAAAGCCTCCAGAAGGGAACACATCTTGCCAAAACTCTGATCGCAGACCAATGAAATTCCTTTCAGACCTCGACTCCAGAACTGTAAGGTAATAAATATGTGTTAAACCATAAAAAATAGGGTTTTTTTTTTTCAAGATTTCACTTGTTTATTTAAAAGGCAGAGTGAAAGTCAGAGAGGAAGAGATAGAGAGAGACCTTTAATCTGCTGGTTCCATCCCTGAATTCCTACAACAGCTGGGGCTGGGCAGGGCTAAACCATGATCCAGGAATGTCACTGATTTTCCCAAAGTGGGGGCAGGAACTACTATTTGAGCCACCTTCTGCTTACTCTCAGGCTCATTAGTAAGAAGCTGAATTGGAAGCAGAGGTAGGATTGGAACCAAGCACTCTAATTTGTATTGTTGGCGTCTCAAGTGTCAGTTTAAACTGCTATACCACAACACCAACCCAAGATTTGTAGGTTTAAAAGACTATTACTATAAGGACAAACATTGTCATAAACACACACTTAGAAGGAAATTTCCAAACTATCATAGTGGAAAATAAATTTTAAAAGAACTTTATCAACCCAGCAAAAGGAAAAGGGAAATAACAATTAATAGAAATAACCATAAATGAAGATGGAAAGGTAAGACTATAGTATTAATTATAATTTATAAGAACAAAATGAGTTATATTTTTAAAGGATTTATTTATTCATTTGAAAAGCAGAGACGGAGACAGAGAAAGCTTCCATCTATTGGTTCACTTCCCCAATGGCCAGAAAGCTGAGACTGGGTCAGGCCAAAGCCAAAATCCATGGACTCCATCTGTGGGTCCGATGTGGGTGGCAGGGATACTAATACTTGGACCATCTTCTACTACTTTCCAAGACACATAAGAGGGGAACTGTTTAGGAAGAAGAGTACCCAGAATTTAAATCATTGCTCAGATAGGCCACACCGTAGTTGCAGGGAGCAGCTAAAACACTTGTGCCACAAAGCTGGCCCCAAATTGAGATATTTTTAAAGAAAACTATGCTCATATATGTTTTAAAAAAAACCCTAAGATAAATGCCATTTATAATAAACACACTTTAAATAAAACACAAGGGTAAATATATGTTGACAGTTGTATTCAATAATAAGGTAGATATAAGCATTACAGGGCTGATACTGTGGCGTAGTGGGTAAAGCTGCCGCCTGCAGTCCTGAAATCCTATATGGGTGCCAGTTCTAGTCCTGGCTGCTCCACTTCCAATCCAGCTCTCTGCTATGGCCTGAGAAAGCAGTAGAATATGACTCAAAGTCCTCAGGCCCCTGTACCTGTGTGGAAGATCAGGAAGAAACTCCTGGCTTCAGATGGGTGCAGTTCCAGCCGTTGTAGCCATCTGGGGAATGAACCAGAAGATTGAAGACCTCTCTCTCTCTCCACCATCCCCCAACCTGTCTCTGACTCTCTGTAACTCTGCCTTTCAAATAAATAAATAAATATTTTTTAAAAAGGTATAAGAATTACTGAAGCAAACAGGAAATCTATAATGGAAAAAAATTCAAGCTACCAAGGAATGAAATTCATGCACCTTTATGCATCACATGAGAAAGTGGTGAAATATGTGCAAAAACACTTGGAAATATCAGGAGAATTGGGTGAATTCAGTAACATAGGGATAGGTTTTAATATTCTTATCACAAATGTAAGAAAAAGTAATTAAAGTACAGAAGAATACAAATGATTTGAATAAGCCCCATTAACAAAAATCTATAAAGATATGCTTCCTATAATGTACTTTAATATTCATCCATGCTATTGCCTATATGCACATTTTGTGTCATTTTACTGTTTACTGTAAGTTCATATGATAAATTTCCACTTGTAAAAATGTTAGAATGTCAAAGTAATCATTAGTATTTTCCAAAGAGGAACTTAGGAAATATTTTGGTATTGAAAATGCTTCATATATCCTAATCTCAATGTGGTTAAACTGGTGTATATTTATGGAAGTTTATTAACTGTACACCTAAAAGATTACATTTTAAAAAATAGACCTTGAGAATTGGGGTAGGTCTGTAGTCTGCTCAATTACATTGGGCCAATGTCTTCACTGTAGCTATTTCAGATGTCACAGCTGGGAGACACCAATGGTGGACATGCAGGACCTCTGTGCACCATTATATGACCTCATGTGAGTTTCTAATTGTTTCAAAATGAAATATCTTTCAAAAATAATATCCTTTTGTCCACACCAAAAGAATGTATTTTATTTCTACAAGATATACTTTGATAAAATTACTTTAAATAATGATGATCAGAATGCAGGTAGTAACAGTCATGAGAGTAGGAGGTCAGATATTACAGAATCATCTTAAACATCATTACTTTAGAAATAAACACAATAAAAACATTGTACAAAACACTATTGAACAATCTAAAGTCACTAAAGAAAAAGTAGAAATTCACAGAACAGAAAAAGCAAAGAAAAAGGAGATGGACAAGGAAGAATAAAATTAATTGTACTGGAGCCGGTGCCATGGCTCACTTGGCTAATCATCCGCCTGTGGTGCCAGCATCCCATATGGGTGCCGGGTTCTAGTCCCGGCTGCTCCTCTTCCAGTCCAGCTCTCTGCTGTGGCTCGGGAAGGCAGTGGAGGATGGCCCAAGTGCTTGGGCCCCTGCATCCTCATGGGAGACCAGGAGGAAGCACCTTGCTCCTGGCTTCAGATCGGCGTAGCTCCTGCCATAACAGCCATTTGGGGGGTGAACAATGGAAGGAAGACCTTTCTCTCTGTCTCTCTCTCTCTCACTGTCTAACTCTACCTGTCAAATAAAAAAAAAATTAATTGTACTATTAGATTCTTTTCCATGTTGACAATGACTAGATATGCTGTATAGAGGTAAAACTTGATGATAAAAAGATAAGACAACCCGTACAGAGTTTATGTAGTTTGAGTCAATGATGCTAGTTTTATTTAAATGAGCAAAATCAAATGTGATTATGAAGATTCACATAAAGGATATTCAATGAGTCATCATTGTAGCATAGAAAGTTAAGCAACTGCCTGAGACACCAGAATTCTATATCAGCACCAGTTCAAGTCCCAGCTGGTACACTTCTGAACCAGCTCCTTGATATTGCTCCTGGGAAAGCAGCAAATGATAGCCCCAGTAAGTAGGCCTCCACAACCCATGTGGGAACCACAGATGAATCTTCAAGTTCCTAGCTTCAGACTGGCCCATCCCCGAACACCTTGGCCATTTGGAGAGTGAACCAGTGGATGGAATATCTTCCTCTCTCTCTCTCCCTCTCTGTCTATAACTCTTCCTTTCAAATAAATAAATCAATGTCTATAATAGAAACAAAATTCTAATCCAAGAGTCTGAGCAGCAGGAGAGTGTATCTCCCAACATGAAATAAGGTGAAATCCATCACCTGGTGAAAGTATGGTTCATGAAGCCTGCAGAGATCATGTAATTTTACAGTGTCAATTTGATTCTTGGAGAAGTGCAAAGCACCACTTCATTTTTGGTTGTTTGAGCTCTTACCCAGGTTTCTATAACATTGTAAAATTATTTCAAAAGTGAAAGAATGGAATAATAGGATTTCTAGAACTCAAGTCATGAAATCAATTTCTGGGCTTCATACCCATTTTCATTTTTAGTGTGTTTTTCATTACTCTATGTTTCATTATTTAAACGTCTAGCAGCAATCTAAAGCTGATTGATGTCACTAATTTTATTTAAATAATTGATAGAATTGTTTTAGAGGAAATTACTAAAATTCCTAGAGTTGCCAATTCCAGTTTTGATGGAATGTAAATGCAGTTCTTCAGCTATGTATATGCGCTATCACTTTGTCTTTTAAGGATGAATATTCAGCCAATTGTGATTGAAGTAGTGGTGGGTATGGTTAGAAGAAATAATAGGGCAAGTTTGGCTGCCTATATGGAAGTTATAAAACAATGTACTTAGCTACAAATCATTCCCTCAGCTGGGGTATCAGAGGGGATGAGAGACACCCTTGTAGAGAAACCACAGTGAGCTGCCTGGGAAAGATGTGGAAGTCACAAGTGACGCACCGGTAAAGTTACACATTTTGCTAAAATATGATATGAAAAAAAGATTAGCAAAAATGAAGTGTGCAGACTAGTCACCCTACAAAAAAGTAAGATCTGCCAAAGAACTACCCTAAAATATTTTCCATATCCTGATGATCAAGATTCTGGGAACAGATATTTCTGATGCTACTTAATGTGCTCCAGCATATAAAAATGATTTAAAGCTTTCAAATTTACTTAAGAGCTTGATAGTAAAATCTGACAAATACAGGCCAATAAAAATTATGGATGATTTTCTTTATGAATATGGAGATGAGAATTCTTTTATTTTTTATTTTTATTTTTTTAGAACCAACTAATTTCCCCATGTGCTTTCTTTTTTTTTTCTTTTTTTCTTTTTTTTAACTTTTATTTAATGAATATAAATTTCCAATGTACAGCTTATGGATTACAATGGCTTCCCCCTCCCATAACTTCCCTCCCACCCGCAACCCTCCCCTCTCAGGCTCCCTCTCCCCTTCCATTCACATCAAGATTCATTTTCAATTCTCTTTATATACAGAAGATCAATTTAGTATAAAGATTTCAATAGTTTGCACCCACATAGAAACACAAAGTGAAACATACTGTTTGAGTACTAGTTATAGCATTAAATCAAAATGTACAGCACATTAAGGACAGAGATCCCACATGAGGAGCAAGTGCACAGTGGCTCCTGTTGTTGACCCAACAAATTGACACTCTAGTTTATGACGCCAGTAACCACCCTAGGCTGTCGTCATGAGTTGCCAAGGCTATGAAAGCCTACCAAGTTTGCCGACTCTGATCATATTTAGACAAGGTCATAAAAGACAGGGTGAGGATAGTAACCAATGACCCTAAGAGTGGCATTTACCAGGTCTGAACAATTATACAGCATTAAGTGGGGAAGAGGACCATCAGTACACACAGGTTGGGAGTAGAGCCATTGGTGGTAGAGTAGAGGTTATGATTACAAAGGAATGAGGCCCAAGTGCGCTAGACAGGGTCTAGAACAAAGGACAGAGTCATAATTAGAGGAGCTAAGAAAGGTGGTGTCTAAGCTACAATTAAGTTTCCTGATTGAGAGGCAAATAGAACCTGATAGAAGGGGCTTGATAATAATCTGGTGGGCTTTAGGCCTTGTAAGTTAAGAGGCCCAGACCTATCTATCTCTTCCCATGGGGTATATCTTAAGGGAGGTGTGAACCTCCTGGGGGAAGGCACTCTGTTGACTTTCATTACTTGGCTGGCCTAGGAGGAGAGCTGGCCAGGTAAAGGCAGGTGGCATCTCTAACAAGAAATGTACAGTTCTGCCTGCAATGTTGCTGACCCTACTTGGCCGTCCCCTCAGCTGCAGTGGTCACTTTGGAAGTTGGACTGAGTGAAGGGCTTTTCAGCTTAGAGCCAATAAGATCTGTGGCTCTGACCTGGGCATCCTTCGACTCCAGGGCAGGTCCATTTCCAGTGATCCAAACTCTTGGCAGAGCTGGCAGGGCTCTTCACAAGCTGACTTCTGCTGAAGCCCAGGCTTACCACATTGAAAGCCACTGCAGTGGACTGGCCTGTTGGGTCTCCTTGAGGGCAGATCACTGTACAGATCAGCCATTAATAGGCCTGCCACCCATTGCTTCTGATGCCGAGCTTTCTTTTCCTCCGGGTTTGTGTTCAAGCAGACCAGAGGATGCAAGTCAAGGGAGTGCCCAAGTCCCATCTCTAATCTTCGGGGGCCTGAACTACAAGTCTATAGTCACAGGCATGTTCTGTAGTAGTTTTTCTAAGGTAGACAATGCCCATGAGGAAAATTATATTCTCACTTTAAAACTTTCTTTCCCTTCGGTCTGAAAGGGAGGTTTTTTCTACTTACTGTATACTTCGCTGATGGCGAAGAGAATCTAGCTATGAGATTATTATTTAAGTTCTTATTTTGGCTATGCTATTCCAGAAAAATGTTAGCCATCTCTTGTATAAGGTCTAAAGGTTAAATTGTGCATCCCTCAGATTCCTTCATAATAGAATTAGTTTCCTACCTTGAGGAGAATAGAGAAATGAAAGAACAAGTTGGGCTTAGAATAGAGAAATGAGGGAGCAAGTCCTAGATCGCTTGCTGACAATAGCAATATTACATGAATACTTAGCAAACCGTTTCAACCATTAGATAATAACTTAAGAAAACATTTACCAGAAGGTCCAATGCCTTCTATAAATTTTAAGAATCATGTATTTGGAAACACCTCTTAAATATCTAACATGGTGTAGTATGTTTAACCAGTAAACTTAAGCACAACCATGCAAAATGTTTTTAGTTTCTTTCTACCAACAAGTTTAAAACATATGATACACAGATTCAGGTCACACAAATTAAAATGTATCTTTGATTGATTTTAGCAGCTTAAATTTATGGACAATCTTATCTATAAGCCAATTAAAATAAAACTCTTAATAAAATTTCCCCATGTGGACATACAATATGTACACACATATAACATAACATAATAGACCAATATAGCAATTTTAATAATAGCTCTTTTGTAGATTGCCAATTGATTTGAATTTCTTTTAGTTTTTAGTAACCTCAGTTAACCATACTTTCTCGCAGTTGGTACTGTTAATACATTATTGGCTTCATCTGTTTACAGAGCCATCCCAAAGTACTGAATACAATAGAAGTGGCTGGAAAAAGTCCATAGGAACCTATAGGAGGACAGCTAAACACAAGTCCATAGGAACCTATAGGAGGACAGCTAAACACAGAACCAACAACGCTTTAGTTTTATGAGCAGCAAATCATATATAACTGTGGATGTCAAATGACTTTAAGTCACCATATTTAAAATTATAAACTCATCAACCAACAAGAGGCACTTGCTTACTTCACAGTATTTTTGAAAGCACCTGTAGGATTTTACAAGTATTTAACCCTTTAGGTCTCTGGGCCTTTCTCATTAAGATAACTATCATGTCTAGTAACACATGATCATTAGACTTTTTAACTCTCAAACATTTGTACTAATAGCATTTTCCATTATAGGAACTTAAAATTTGGTACCACGTCACATCTTGACAGTACTTCTAATATAATTCAAATAGCCTGATTAGTTGGTGTCTCTATAAGATGAGAGACATAGGTCCTTCGATTTTTTCAGTTGGGCCCAAACTGAAAAAACCAAAGTCCAAGATTTACTGGAAATTTTAGAGTCCAGATTGTTTGAAACTTTGATTTTTTGAATGCCTGTCAAGAATGCCAAGAAGGCTCAAAATCCAAAATATCTGGATGAAATAAGGTTCCTTAAAATCATGACATAACATAGACCAAATTTGATCATTGTTACAAGGTGATTATTCAAATCTTTGAAAATAAGCACATATTGGTTCCTCAGGGTTGAGGGTGTTTCAAACATGACACTCCCAGGTTAGGTGTGGTAAATCTCTTTCTTTCTTTCTTTCTTTCTTTCTTTCTTTCTTTCTTTTTTTTTTCTTTTTTTGATTCAAAAGGGAGGTAATTCTGCACAGCTGAACGTAATTGGAGGTAGTTAGCAGGCGAATGATATACCCACAGGAGCCAGAGATTGGAAGCTCTTTCCCAAGGACCACACAGGGAATCTGTGCTGCCCTCAGTGTGGGCTCCAATTCTCCTGCAGTCTCCCACTGGGTTGCCAAGTTAGATGCTAATCTCCTGTTATTTCACCCCTCCCCCCAGAGTCAGGTTTTTCTGCTAGGCTCAGGGCCGGTGCAGACCTGAGGTCGCCCTACTTATGATGTATGTCCAAAATGCCACCTGCTTTTTGTCTTGCTCGCCTTTGAGGGGTGAGCGGAGAGAGAGAAACTGCTGTCTGTATCGGTCACTTTTCTCTCTCTCTCTCTCTCTCTCTCTCTCTCTCTTCTAGTTGGCCTGGTGAACTTTTCCCCACGGAGTTTCAAGCCTCGTTCCCTCTAGTCTTCTCTTTCTGCTTGTCCACCGTTGTCTCGGGCTATTGAGGTTCCGCTCACCTCGCGTTCCAGCGCTGGTGTGTTGATTCTGCCGCTGGTGTCCTGAACTTGGGCTCCTACGCTCTCCACGCAGGTCCACTGTGAATCACTAGTTCCGGAAGAGTTTCCTCTGCTGTTTCTTCCCCTACTCTTCCTTGACCCTGCAGTATCTCCACTTTTATTAACCTGTGTCTTCCCGGACTATCAGTGTGCTCCCTTCCTATTCCGCCATCTTGCCGCTCTCCTGGAGATGAGAATTCTAAGTAAAACACTAATGGGTTAAAATATAAACATTTAGACTGATTAAAGGTAGAAACAGGGCTTTTTATTTCTACCCTTTCTTTAACTGTCTCTAATGTTGAGTTACAACGTTTCAGCCCCAACTGGCAGGAACTGAAGCAAAGCTGTTGCTGCTTTTGTTCAAATGGGAAGTCTTCTTTAGGTGACTCAAAACTCAAGTGGTGGGATTCATGGATCATAGAGCTCTGCCACTTACCAGTACCCTGGAAAGAAATAGATTTATGTGCATCTGCAGTGTTCCTACAGAGACAAGACCACTGAGTTGATGTCGCAACTTGCAAAAGTTCTGAAGCCCTAAGAGGAGCTTGGAGACAGCAGAAAGCCACCAAATCAAAAAGGCTCATGGTTACGGTACATCCTACAGAGTAAACTGTGTGGACACTGTGACTGTAGCACTTCTTTAGGCTCTAGGCCTTGACCCCATCCCTGGGGGAGAAGTGAGAAGCCTTCCAAATGGTCACAAGCCTGGCAGGCTGAGGGTTCAGAGACAGAACTGAAACAGATTTATAAAAAAAATTTTTAAATGACATCTCAGTTTATGGACTCAGATCTATACCTACTGCATTACCAAACTGTCAATATAGTTATTATTAAAGTATAAAATATCCCACTAGACTAACTTTTATCCTAGGACCTGCATTCATAAATCAATAAATATAACTTTTCATATTAGTATTTAAGGGGAATATTATGACTATCTAAGAAGTCAAAAATCAATGTAAGTTATCTTCTATTTTTTGTTAAAAATAAGATACTGGCCGGCGCCGTGGCTCAACAGGCTAATCCTCCACCTTGCGGCGCTGGCACACCGGGTTCTAGTCCTGGTTGGGGCGCCAGATTCTATCCCCGTTGCCCCTCTTCCAGGCCAGCTTTCTGCTGTGGCCTGGGAAGGCAGTGGAGGATGGCCCAAGTCCTTTGGCCCTGCACCCACATGGGAGACCAGGAAAAGCTCCTGGCTCCAAGCTTCGGATCAGCGCAATGCACCGGCCGCAGCGGCCATTGGAGGGTGAACCAACAGCAAAAAGGAAGACCTTTCTGTCTCTCTCTTTCTCACTATCCACTCTGCCTGTCAAAAAAAAAAAAAAAAAAGACCTGCTTTAAGGTAATTTACCCATAACATCATTTTATTAAGGATGAAGAAGTGGAGATGCAGTGAGGTGATTTTTCAGAAGATTTATCTATTCATTTTAAAGGCAGAGTGACACAGAGAGTGAGACCCAGAGACAGAGAAAGTTCCTCCATCCATTGGTTCACTTTCCAAATAGCCACAACAGTTGGGGCTGGATCAGACTGAAGCAAGGAAGCCAGAACTCCATTCAGATCCATAAACTCACATAGTCTATCTGCTGCTTTGCCAGGTCCATTAGCAGGGAACTGAATCAGAATTGGATTAGCAGTTTTCAAACCAGGATGCCAGTGTCCAAAACAGTGGCTTAACTCACTGCACCACAACACAGATGGAGTGGTTTTCTACACAGCTACCACATGATGGAGTCAGCAACTGAAATCACAGACGGGTTGAAGAGGCGAGGTGCTGACTCACTATGTCACATGTTAGTTATTATGTAAATATGTAAGTATAGAAAGAGGTTAATAGGAAATCGTCAGATCCCACAAGAAAAAAATAGTGCTTAGAAAACTATTCCTCAAAGTATGACAATTTCTTATCTGTGGACCATGATGGACTTTTGAAAATTTATTTTCCAGAGATATTGTGCAAAAAATTATGAGGTTGTGAATAATGTAAGGTTTTGTTACTGAGAATTGAGTGTTTGTTGTTTTCAAAAACATTGTCAGTTATGCTTAGAGCTTGATGTTAGTTAGAAAAAATGAAAAGTAAATAATTGAAGAAACATCTGTTCACATAGGAAGATAATAATAATATCAGAGTCCCTTCCCCCATAAACATAAATTTAATACTTCTACAATCATAACAGGTCACATTTTGGTGGAAAAGAGACAAAGTTGCCTAAAAACTTATAATTTTAGGCAAAGGAATAGATGTTCAGATGGGGTAGACTTTCTTGAAAAGTGAATTATTCACTCATCTTATAAAAAATATTGTACCTGAAAATCTTTGGTAGGAAGGTAAAAATTCTAGAAATGGAATTAAATACACAAAATACATGCACACATGATGCACATACACACATACAAACACATATTCTACTAACTGTGTCCCATAAATAAGTGGAGACATTGGACCTCATTCAATAAATGAGAGTTGAAAACTTGGTACCATAGTACTCAAACAGTACTTTACACTTTGTGTTTCTGTGCAGGTGCAAACTGTTGAAATCTTTACTTAATATATACTAAATTGATCTTCTGTATATAAGGATAATTGAAAATGAATCTTGATGTGAATGGAATGGAGAGGGAGTGGGAGATAGGAGGGTTGTAGGTTGGAGGGAAGTTATGGGGTGGGGGGAAGCCACTGTAATCCAAAAGCTATACCTTGGAAATTTATATTTATTAAAAAAAGTTTAAAAAAAGAAATTGAAGCAGTACTTAACAGTCATACTGAAATTTAATTCCAGAAGGATTATGACTTAATTATCTAAATGGTTAATAATCTGTTTTTAAACAATCTAAATGAAAGATCCTGGTGAACAAGACCCCAGCAGAAGGAACAGGCCATCAGGGAGGGAGGCACCTTTCTCTGAAGGGAGGAAGGAACCTCAACTGTGACACGGCCTTGACTAAACAAGTTCAGAGTTGGTGAACTCAAGGGGCTTCCATAGCCTAGACAGCTCATGGCAAGAGTCTCGGGTGATTGCTGACGTCATAAATAAGAGTGCCAATTGTTAAATCAACAACGGGAGTCACTGGGTACATGCTCCCCACGTAGGATCTCTGTCCTTAATGTGTTTTACTATGAAACTTAAAAACACTACTAGTCAAACAATACCCTATACCTTGTGCGGTTGTGTGAGTGCAGCCTATTGAAATCCTTGCTTAGTATATACTAAGTTGATCTTCAGTATATGAAGGTAATTGAAAATGAAACTCAATAAAGGGTGGGATGGGAGAGGGAGAGGGGAGGGCCACAGGAGGGAGGGAGGTGAGGGGGGAAGCCACAACAATACAAAAGTTGCACTTTGTAAATTCACATTTATGAAATAAAAAATAAAAAAATCTGTTTTTAAAATACTAAATGCAGTAGAAGAAAATGGATATTTTTCAATCACCATGTAGGTGAACGAGGCTCATGAAAATTGTGACAGCAAAGTCAGTAATTAAAAAACAGAAATTTGACAGCATAAATCATAAGCCTGTCTTATGAGAGAATAAAAATCTCAAAAACTCATTTTTCTCTAATCCTGGAGGCGAGTAGCCAGAGGATTCCCCTTTGTATATCTGCTCCACCCCTCAAAGACAAGCTGCTCAGGCGAGAAAGGTTTTTAAAGCCAACCAATCTGTGAAGCCCAATATTTCTGATGCAAGCTCCCGCGGGATGCACTTTCCAGGAAACACACTCCCAAATGTAAACCAACACAGTCTCTTAGAAGAAATTATGTTTCTGCTAAGGAGACGTCAACGTATGTTCACCACTGGGCCTCTGGGAACCCCTGACTCCTTTATAAAAGCTCTATAAAAAGTAGCATTCAGGAGTGCCTGGGCAGCTACACTGTCTTCTCCTGTAATAAGCAATCATTTCAGCTTGGTCTTTCACATACTGGATGATGTCTCTTCATCCTTTGACATATGCACAGTTTAATTTTTTTAAGATTTATTCATGTATTTGATAGAATTATATATAGAGAGAGACAAGCTATTTAAATCTGCTGAGTCACTCCCCAAATGGCCACAATGACCAGGGATAAGCCAGACCAGAACCAGGACCAGGAGCTTCATGGGGGTCTCCTACATGGGTGGCAGGAGCACAGACACTTGGACCATCTTCCACTGCTTTACCCAGGCTATTAGTAGGGAGCTGGATTGGAAGAGGAGAAGCCAGGACAGGAACTGGCGCCCATATAGGAAGCTTGCATTGCAGGTAGCAGCTTTATCCCCTAAGCCACAGCAGGTTGTTCATATCTATTACAAGCCAAAGCTCCTTATAAATCATTAGCAAACATATGAAATAGGAAAACAGATAAAAGGTTGGAAGATTTACTTTACCAAAGAAGAAAATAGGGGCTGGTGCTGTGGCAGAGCTGGTAAAGCTGCTGCCTACAATGCTAGCATCCCATATGGGTGCCAATTCAAGTCCCAGCTGCTCCACTTCCAATATAACTTTCTGCTATGTCCTGGTAAAGCAGTGGAAGATGGACCAAGTCCTTGGGCCCCTACACCTGAGTGGGAGACCAGGAAGAAGCTCCTGGCTCCTGGTTTTGGATTAGCACAGCTCAACCCATTGTGGCCATCTGGGGAGTGAACCAGCAAGACTCTCTCTCTCTCTCGCTCTCTCTCGCTCTCTCTCTTTCTCTTTCTGCTTCTGCCTCTCTGTAACTCTGCCTTTCAAATAAATAAACAAATCTTTAAAAAAGGGAAAATTTTAATTAAGAAAAAAAGAAAATAGAAAAAAATTTAAGAACATAGTTGATCTTATACATAACAAAATTTAAAGTAACAGGATTTCTTTTTTTTTCACATAGAGTGGAAAAAGTAAGAAGAATTGATAATAACTAATTTTGGCAGTAGTGTGAGAAAATGCTGCTATTGGTAGACATTTAGGGGTAGATTAATCCTTGGGAATGTGCACTAAAACTGAATACTGTTTGTCCTAGAAATTCTACCCCTAATATCTTATTTCAAGGAAATAGAGAAGCATGCCACCAAGAAGAAGGTATTTATGAACATGTGTCTATACATATTCACTTATTCACTCAGGGTGTTTATTGAGTTCTACCCCATCTGGTAATGATATCTTCAGCAACATGAGCATCATGCGTCCTGTCCTGTTGTGCCTTCCACTCTAATGCCGCTGTACTCAAATTGAAACCTGCTTGCTTCATAAATCACAAACAACAACCATGTCCATTTGTTTAAGTACAATTATGTGTTGCTTGTCATGAGGATGCATTCTTAAAAATGCATTGTGTGATGATTTCATTTTAGGAGCATCCCACAGCACATTCACACACAACTAGATGGTGTAGGTCAACCACTCCCCATGGCCCCTTGATGCAGTGGAGAGCTATGGTAAACACAATAGGGATGGCACTGCATCCAACATAATGCAGCTTTCTGCTTTACAGCACACGTTGTGTTCCTAAGTAGAAGGTGCACACTCTAAAACAGCCATTACAAGTCTAATAAATACAAAAATCAGTACTATAGCCATGAGGCATCAAAGTTGTCAAGTATGATGCACTAAACATAATTGTATATAACACATTTCCATGTAATAGGCAGTAAAGTTTATTTACACCAGCATCACCACAAACACATGAAGAATGATTTGTGCTATGCATTTCTGGGCAACAGAAATTTTTTGGCTCTGTTACAGCACCACCAGTGACCCATTCTTGAGGGAAACATCTTATTGGTGCATAGCTATCCTACTACCATTGCCTCTTTTCTTATTAAAATATCAAAGTTGAGTAGTTGGCAGTAGAGATCATATGGCTTATAAAGGCTAAATTAGTTGCTATCTAGACTTTTCCAGAAAAGAACATGGCACACATAAGGCTGAATAGAGGTGAAAAAAACTGGAATTCAGGATACTCTATTATGGAGAATATTATTTTTATAAGCTCTCAAAAATTAAGAAAAATAATATATTATCCAACAAACTGCCATGCACTAAAACTTCAGGTGTTAAAAAGCACAAGGAATGATGAATGTAGAAACCAGGATTGTGGTGTAGGAGTGAAAAGAGTAGAAATGATACAGGAAAGACACTCACAGTGTTGACATAACATCAGCAGTTCTTGTTTTAGCTACTGCACTAGCTGGAGGCTTCAGAAGCATTTGTTTTCTTATTATCCTTTGTAGCTTATACATACACTCATCACATATTCTTTTTGTATGAAATATCACAAAAGAAAGGAAGAAAGAAAGAAAAAAGAATCAGTCACTAAAAAATTGGTTAGAAAGTCTACTTGGACTAGACAAGTCTGCTTTCAGGTGACCAGAATGATCTAGGCCCTAACCTAGGTGATGTAAAAATGCCAGGACTTGCGGGAGACATCAGAGCTTTCTAAAGAATTTCTTTGCATTCCTCTGAAGGATTGGGGTGGGGGAGGGGAGGCATGGCCCTTTCCCTACCTATGGTCTCTTAGAGCAAACTGGGGTTCTGAATCAGACTCCAGTGAATGTTTTCTGTTGAAGGTCCCTCTTCAATATTTTCTGTCATTTTAGCTTTTCATTGTTCTGTTATACTTTTAATGGGATTTCTGAAAGAAGGAAAATCATTACAAATGGTTAATTTACCATCTTTAATGGAATGCCTATTACATGTTGATTTACCAAGTATAACTAATATCTCTCCCCTTCCAATGAAGCATGATTGCCGCTGCTTCCCAATGTTCTTCTCAAAACTACCTGAAGAGGATGTTGTCTTAAGTTCTGCTAATTGTTACTTTGCAAAATGTGAATAGCACTAATGTCTTCTTTTTGTCATGAACCTGCTCATTAGGGAAGCTGATATATGTGTACCTTCCCTTAATTTTTCTTGTGACATTCTTACATACAGTGAGGGTTTTGGTTTTTATTTTGGACTTTTGTGATTGACTTATTGTCCTTATTAAAAACAGAAAAATGCTTCTTAGCATACTCTCCGGATTTCCCAGCAGAGCGGTTACACTCAGCATTGCTTCAGATCACCTGCTTCCTTGCATGCCTGGCTGGCAGAGTTCTGAGTTTTCACAATCCTGTCTCCATGGCCACTTTCCAGGTATCAGGTTATTGCTAATTTCTTGCTCCCCGTAATCTTTTTTTTTTATTTTTTGACAGGCAGAGTTAGAGAGAGAGAGACAGAGAGAAAGGTCTTCCTTCCGTTGGTTCACCCCCCAAATGGCCGCCACAGCCAGCACACTGCGCCCATCCGAAGCCAGGAGCGAGACGCCGCCACTCCCCGTGATCTTAAAAGCACCGTACTTTTTAAGTTCTTTGAAATTGTTCTCTATTATTTGCTTGATCACGTGCTGTCCATATTTTCTTTTGTAAAACTGGCATTAATATAAAGAGAACAGAGCTCATGTATTTCATAGGTATAATTCTAAGAAGGTGACCATACTTCCCTCCCTCCTTTTCTCCCTCCCTGAACTCCCCTCCTCCCTTCCTTTCTTTTTTTCTTTAATTTTTGCAAAAGCATAATTTCAGTCTCACACTTTTTTTTTGATAAACATAAACGAAGAAGTTTTCAACAAAACACTAGCAAATCAAATCCAAAGCAACACCAGTGATTATACATAATAGTAAGTTTGACTTCATCCAAAGATGCAAGGGTGATTCAACATTTGCAAAACAACAAACCTCATAAATCAAATCAACAGAATGAGGGAAAAAATCATGTGATCATTTTGACAGACACAGAAAGCAATTGATAAAATCGAATATCTCTATAATTAAAAAATCCTCTACAAATTAGGTTAAAAGGAACATATCTCAAAATTATAAAGCCTTTATAAGACAGACCAACAGCTACTTTTATACTGAAAAGTATAAAGCAGAAATCACTTCCTTTCAGATATGGAACAAGAGAAAAATGTCCATTTTTCACCATTCTTATTCAATATATTGTTGGAAGTACTAGCAAGAGCATTTTGGGAGGGAAAAGAAATAAGGTAATTAAAATTGGAAAATAGGAAGTCAAAATAGCCATATTTGGGACCAGCTCTGTGGCATAGTGGGTAAAGCCACCACCTGAAGCATGAGCATCCCATATGGTCACCAGCTGGATTCTTGGATGCTCCACTCAAGATCCACCTCTCTGCTGATGCACCTGGGAAAGCAGCAGAGGATGAACCAAGTGTTTGGGCCCCTGCATCCATGTGGGAGACCTGGATGAATCTCTAGCTCCTGGCTTCAGCCTGACCCAGGCCTGGTTGTTGCAGCCATTTGGGGAGTGAACAAATAGATGGAATATTTCTCTTTCTATGCCTTACCCTCTCTGTAATTGCCTTTCAAATAAATAAATAAACTTTTAAAATCAACATTTGCAGATTACATGATGTTGTACCTGGATGAATACTAAGCACTACACCAAAAAGCTGTTAGAACTTATAAATCAGTTCAGCGAAATCACAGTTACAATGTGAACAAACAAAAACAGTAGGATTTTTATGTACCAACAATGATCTCACTGAAAGAGACATCAGGTTTGAAATCCCATTCACAATAGTCACAAACGCAATCCAATATTTAGAAATAAATTTAACCAAAGAAATGAAATATCTCTAAAATAAAATTTATAAAATATTGATGAAAGAAATCATCAAGATGGCTGGCACTGTGGCACACTAGGCCAATCCTCTGCCTGCTGCACCAGCACTCCGGGTTCTAGTCCTGGTTGGGGCACTGGTTCTGTCCTGGCCAGTCTCACACTTTCTAAAACTGTCCATCCTAGGCCATTGCATCTCTTGGCTTGATGTTGTAGGTCTGTTTTAACCTTTGCATTATCTTTGTATTTTTATATTTCTTCGTTATTTTATTTGTAAAAGGAATTCTATTTAACATTTTTTGCCATTATAGTTTTCATCTTTGAAAGGCATTTCCAACTCTTTGACATTATTTTTATACTGTTATTTTATTTTTAAAAATCATGTTTTTCTGAATACTTAAAGTAGAGATTTGCTAAGTTCTATTTATTGAAACATTCCTTGCACCATGACCTCTTCTGTCTTATTAATTTTTTTATGATCATTGTTCATGATTCTCCATTTCCTCATGATATGGTACTCCTTGGAGTCTGTTCACATTAAAGTATAATCCACTGTTTTAGGTGGCACACGATTTCTGTGCTACATCTAGAAACATCTGTATCCTCATCAAGTCTCTCCTTAGAGATGTTTCCAGAGCTCTGTGTATTATTTGGTATCTTCCCCTAGGTTTTATTTTAAAGCATGTGTGTTAGGACCAGCATTGTGGCACAGCGACTTAAGGCACCACTATAGTGTCAGAATCCCTTATGAGAACTGATTTTAGTTCTGACTTCTCTGTTTCCCACCTAGCTCCCTGCTAATGTGCCTGGGAAATCAGCATAAGATGGCCTAAATACTTGGGCCCCTGTCACTCACATGAGAGATCTGGATGATGTTCAGGCTCATGACTTCCACCTGGCCCAGCTATGGCTATGGTGACCATTTGGTAGCAAACTGGAGAACGGACAATCTCTATCTGTCTGTCATCTCCTGAAATCTTGCTTTTAAGAAAATAAAATAAATATTCAAAAAATAAACATGTTGGCCAGCACCACGACTCACTTGGCTAATCCTCCACCTGCAGCGCCAGCACCCCGGGTTCTGGTCCTGGTTGGGGCACCAGATTCTGTCCGGGTTGCTCCTCTTCCAGTCCAGCTCTCTGCTGTGGCCCCGGAAGGCAGTGGAGGATGACCCAAGTGCTTGGGCTCTGCACCTGCATGGGAGACCAGGAGGAAGCACCTGGCTCCTGGCTTCGGATCTGCATAGCGTGCCGGCCGTAGCGGCCATTTGGGGGGTGAGCCAACGGAAAAGGAAGACCTTTCTCTCTGTCTCTCTCTCTCACTGTCTAACTCTGCATGTCAAAAAATAAATAAATAAATAAACATGTTTGGGAGTAGAGCTGACCTGTGATTAAGCCTTCAGGCCCTCCAGTATCAGAACAAAAAGAGCTTCATTCTAGAAATAATCAGTATGTACAGTCATTGCTCTGCTTCTATGGTTTCTTCATCTGTGAATTCAAAACCACTGCCTTGAAAATATTTGGGAAAGAAAACTACATCTTTACAGAATACATATGAATACAGATCCTTGTTGTAATAATTTCCTAAACAACACAATACAACAACTATTTACATAGCATTTATGTTGTATCATGTGTTAAAAGTAATCTAGATATGGAATAAAACACATGGAGAAGACTGGTGTTTATCTTAATGTTTTAGATGCTACTAAGAGGTCCATGTCCCACTGTAGAGTACCTGGATTCAACACCTGACTGTAGTTCTTGACTCCAACTTCCTGCTAATGCAGACTCCGTGAGGCAGAGGTGATGGCTCAGGTAACTGGACCCCTGACACGCAGAAGGAGACCTGGAGTGCATGACTGAACTCTTGCATTCTATGCGAGTACTCTACCACCTAAGCTAATTCCCTACCAGCTTGGGTTGCATTCTTGACTCCTGGCTTCAGTCTGCCCCACTCTGCCCATTGTAGTCCTTTGGGAAATGGAATCAGTGGATGGGAGTGTACTCTTCCCCTCAAGCCTCCTCTGTGTGTGTGTGTATGTGTGTGTGTATCTGCATCTCAAATAAAAAATGTGAAGTATATGGGAGGATATGGGGTATGTATGGGTAATATGAAGATGCCACATCATATTATATAAGGGACCTCAGCATATGTAAGTGTTGGTATACAAGAGAGCCCTGGTTCCAACACTCCATGGGCACTGTATGTTTAGATCTGGACTTAGCATCATTAAACATCAGTTCTCCACCTTCCCAGAAAGAAGGGTGAGGATTTGCTCTATTCCCATCACCATTCTCTCTCTCTTCCTGGTTTCCAACCCTGCTTGTTTCTCTTTCAAATCCCAAAAACGTTGATGCTGTTCTACCTCTCAGAGCCCCTGATGGAATTCAATTTCCTTAATATTCCCTACTTCTGTCTTTTTATAAAATCTTCGTCTCCTGAACAAAATCACCTTGAGGAACTATGTGAATCGAAACCAAATATGACAAACCACTCTATGTTGAAAAAATGCCTTTTATTCAGTTTCTCTAAAAATATGTGTGTTTTAACCAACTTTCTTAGATCAACAGCTTCATCCTAGATGAAGCACCTCTCTGGATCCAGCATCTCTCTGGATGAAGGTGGAGTCAAAGATATTAAAATCCAATCAAGCTTCATAAAAGCAGTATGTTGAGAAACAGGGAACTGAATATAAGAGGGTAAAAATTATAACCTTGTAAATTATTCATCATAAATATTAAGGAAATTCTATTTTCTTTTTCTTTAACAAGTTGATTTTTAAAAAAGATTTATTTGAAAGGCAGAGATAGAAAAATCCTTCCAAATGGGTGCCTCAGCTGAGGCTGGGCCAGGCTAAAGATGGGTGCCAGAAGCCCCTTCCAGTCTCCCACGTAGGTGCAGGGGCCCAAGCATTTGGGCTATCTTCCACTGCCTTCCCAGGCCATTAGCAGGGAGCTGGATCAGAAGTGGAGCAGCTGGAACTCAAATCTGCTCCAATATGGGATGTCAGCACTACAGATGGAGGCTTGACCTTCACCATAGTGCTGGCCTCTATTTTCTTATTTTAAAAGAAGTTAAGATGCCAAACTGCTTCCATTTAGCTAATTCAACAGCTCAATGATGCCATTAAAGATCAGGTTCTTTACATTTCTAATCTCTGCCAATCTGAGGCCAGAAGCCTTCATGATCACAAATAGGTTACACCTTGTATGAACCCATGTTGTGCTGTTACAACAGAGTGTCTGATGCTGGGCAGTATGTGAAGAAGAGAAGCTGATTTGGCTGACAGTCCTGATGGCTGGAAAGTCCAAACATCACAGCACTGACAGCTGACTGCACATCACACCAGAAGCAGAAAAGGAAACAGCTGCATTGATACGGGGAAGAGCAGTTGCAAGGAAAGACAAGAAGCAAAGGAGGATCAAGGGAGGTGCCAGGCTCACTTATGACACCCTGCTGTCCAGGGATCAGCTGAGAGAACCAGCATGCACTGCTCTCAAGAAAAGCACTAATCCCTCATAAAAAGGCCTGCTACCAGACCTCACCTCTCTCAAAATCATCACTCTGGGAATGAGGCTTCTAATATCCGAATCTTCAAGGTGGCAAACCATAGCATCCCAGTTCCAGCAGTGGAAGCATCGTGGTTGTTTCTATACCCATGCCAATTTTAGTGTTGTTCTTTCTTTAAAAAATATTTATGTGCGGCCAGCATTGTGTCATGGTGGGTAAAGCTGCCATCTGTGATACCAGCATCCAATAGGGTGCCGTTCATGTCCTAGTTGCTCCCCTTCCAATCCAGCTCCCTGCTAGTGGCCTAGGAAATCAGCAGAGGATGGTCCAAGCACTTGGGGGCCCCTGGTACCCACGGGGGAGACCTGGAAGAAGCTCCAGGCTCCTGGCTTCAGTTTGACTCAGACCTGGCTGTTGTGGCCATGGGCAATGATGATCTCTCTCTCTCTCTCTCGCTCTCGCTCTCGCTCTCTTTCTCTGTCTCTCCCTTTCTCTCAGTAACTCTGACTTTCAAATAAACTTTGAAAATACTTATTTGATTTGAAAGGCAGAGTGAAAGAGAGAGAGAGAGAGAGAGACCTTCCATCCACTGGTTCACTCCCAACATGGTGGCAAAAGCCAGGGCTGGTTCAGGCAAAGCCAGGAACCGGGAACTCCATCTGGGTCTCCCACATGAGTGACAAAGCCCTAAGTATGTGGGCCATCTTCCACTGCCTCCCCAGGTCCCTTAACAGGGAGCTGGATTGGAAGCACCTCAGCTGGGACTCAAACTGCTATTCTAATGTGAGAATGGCCATGTCCCAAGTAGCAGCTTAGCTGGCTACACCACAATGCTGGCCCCCATGTCTTCTTTTTGATCAAGATACCATGTGGAAACTTCCCAGTTGATTTCCTCCCCTTTCTAATTAACCAGAATTGGGTCATACCATCTTCCCCTGAATCAATCACTAGCAGCAAGAATAAAACTATTATGATTAATTTGAATTAGTCAGGATTATTCTTGAGTCATGGGGTAGGGAGAGAGAGATTGAAAATTTTAATAAAACTGGAACTCTGTTGCAAGAAAGAGGGAGAAATGGCTTAGGGACAGCTGGTTGCCCAGCAGCATCTCCTCTAATCGCAAACACTGAGCCTTTGGAGAACCTATGAAAACTGGCTTCTGTTTTTCTTTCAAAGGGCAGCTCTATGGCCAGCGCCATGGCTTAACAGGCTAATCCTCCACTTTGCGGTGCCGGCACAGCGGGTTCTAGTCCCGGTTGGGTCGCCGGATTCTGTCCAGGTTGCCCCTCTTCCAGGCCAGCTCTCTGCTATGGCCCAGGAAGACAGTGGAGGATGGCCCAAGTCCTTGGGCCCTGCACCCGTATGGGAGACCAGGAGAAGCACCTGGCTCCTGGCTTCGGATCAGCAAGATGCGCCAGCCGCAGCGGCCATTGGAGGGTGAACCAACGGCAAAAAGGAAGACCTTTCTCTCTCTCTCTCTCTCTCTCTCTCTCTCACTATCCACTCTGCCTGTCAAAAAAAAAAAAAAAAAAGGCAGCTCTGGTGCCATGTAAGCTCAGATATGGATATGAGAAGACAATAAGAATTTCACAGCATATCATCAATTGGAGTCAGAGATAGTCTTCAAAAAGTTATTCAACTGTTGGGGAAGGGAATCAACCACAGCATTTTCCCTGCAGCTTTAAACTGAGTTTTTTCTCTTCCTCCCACCTCTTTTTGTTTCGCTGCTGCTGAATTCCAATACCCCTGCTTATCCCATGCAGACTGTAGGCCATCTCAGTTCATGCCCTCCTACCATTTCACTAGTTCAGTCCACGAGATGGTAAGAATTTGAAATGTGTTATTTAATGCAGGGTTGAAGATGCTCACAGCCCAAGCCTGGTACAGCTTGATAAGGGTTGCCAAGGAAACAGGTGGCAGGTGTCATGATAGCTGATACCAGTACTTTGAAAAGCTTCATATAGTCAGGGAGGGAGAGGAAAAGCAAGGTAGAAATAAGAGGGCTGAAGTGAGTCGGTTCACCTCTCAACTTCCCCCTACTAACCCAGCACTTAATGGCATGATGGTAACATAGCGTGCATACAACCTGAAGAGCTTATTGGCAGGTACACAATGCTCCCTGGCCAAGCTAATTTGTGTTCTGCTAACGTTGGCCAGTGCACAATGTAATAAAAATTATATGGGTTATAAAAAAATGAAGGGAACTCAGAAAGGTCTCGTTCAATTAGTTTCTCCACAGAACACCATTCTGTGTAAATTGACATAGCCAATGAAATGCATCCTTCTCCCAAACCCCACCTGGAGCACAGCCTGCAGAAAGCTGGTGCGTGCAGCCTCCCATGCTCACTGATTTTCTTCTTTGTAGTGTAAGAAATTTCATTTTCATGTTCTCATTTCTCTCCATGGCTTGTTATTTGTGTTTCTAAGTGCAGAAAAAGCTATTTAATTACCCAGTTTTGGATGTGAACTGAGAAAAAAGAACTAAGTTAGACAATCTGCTTACTTACACTGCAGTAAGATGAATAAGGCAAATTGAAGAATTTTGGCATGCCTATTTATGACTTTAAAAAAAAATCAGATACCAAAACTACTCTACAGTAAGGCTTAACAGTTGACTACCTTTTTATAATTGATTATATTCTACTTTCAATTTGAAAAGATGAAATGGACAAGTTTGATTTTTTTCATTTTTTTAAGTGAATGGCACATTTCACATTTAACTTCCTTGGTTTGCAACTATGAAATGCATTTGGTCACCCTTTGGGTCACCCAGTAATTGAACTTTCTGAATAACCTGGAATTCTTGATGTCCGCTTGAAATATAGGCATTTTCTAAATTTCCCAGAATAAGTTTGTTGACACATGCACTTGGTCTGGAGTCCCTTTTTGCTAGGTAATCACAGGATCTGGTGGTCAGTGAGAAAAAGGCTTGGGATAAATCTGCAACCCACCCACAACTTAAAACAGGAACTAGCAGTCCTAAAACTGTGAAGGGTTTCCATTCGCCTGGTTTGGCAAAAACAGAACAATGAATATAAATGTTATGGTTTGCCCCTGGTAATCAGGTTTCTGAAGAACAAAATCAAGTTTCTTTCAAAGAAACCATGCCATTTAAACGGGTATGAAAGTTTAAAAGAAGAAAATAAGCTCAATTTTTATGATAGTGTCATGAAACCATAATATAGAGAAATAGTTGGAGGAAAAGAAATAAGGTCTCATCCACCCTTCTGTTTCCAATAAGAAGGTTCTTCTTTCTTCCCCAATTATTTTTTATTCATTAAAATAAGAAGGAAGAAAAATATGTCATACCATAAATCATATTACAGCTAATTTTAAATCTCACATACCGATTTAGATATTCGTTATTTTGTTAACCTTAAACTAATTTTCAATCAGTCTGTGTATCTGTTTGTCTGTGTCTGTTTTTATGTTTTCTTTGAACTGAAACTAGCTGCCATGTTGCTCATGTTTATTTACTTTTCACGTGTCTCATCAGATAAAATGCTAAGTTCCAGGGTAGGCACTCGGCACAGTGGTTAAAACACTGCTGGAGATGCTGTATCCCACCCTGGAGTGCCTGATTCAAGTTCTGACTCCACTTCCAATCCAGCTTCCAGCTAATATGTCTGGAAAACAGAAGGTAATGGCTCAAATATGTGAGCTCCTGCCACCCACATAGGAGGCCTTGTTCGAGTTCCTGGCTTCTGGGTCTGTTCTGACCCAGCCCATGTTGTTACGGGCATTTGGGGGAATGAACCAGCAGATTGAAGATCTCTCTCTCTCTCTCTCTTGCTCTCGCTCTCACTCTTGTTCTTTCTCTCTCCTCCTGTAACTTTCTGCATTTCAAGTAAACAAGTAATTTTTTTAAAATATTAAGTTTCATAAAAGGTAAAGATTAAGTGTCAGTACTGTGGAGCTGTAGGTTAATCTTCTGCCTGCAGTGCCTGCATCCCATATGGGTGCCAGTTGTAGTTCCAGCTGCTCCTCTTCTGATCCAGCTCTCTGTTATGGCCTAGGAAAGCAGTGGATGATGGCCCAAGGGCTTGGGCCCCTGCACCTGCATGGGAGACCCATAGGAAGCTCCTGGATTGGCTCAGCTCTGGCTGTTGCAGCCATGACCTTTCTCTCTGTCCCTCTCTCACTGTCTGTAACCCTACCTCTCAAATAAATAAATTAAAAATCTTAAAAAAAAAAAAAGTTAAGGATTCTGTTTTGTTCCTTGCCTTATCCCAAAAGCCTATAACATTGCTGAAGACTCAATCATTTTTGTTTAATGAATTTAATGAATGAATAAATAATGGAAATATCAGTTCTCCAGAGTGCTTTGATGCTCTGTAGGGAAATGGAATTAGTAATGCTTTCCAAAAAAAAAAAAAAATTTTTAAATTTTAAATTGCTCAAATTGCATCCCTTCTTGGGGCCACCACATTCTGCTAAATACAATGGAGGGATATGAATAAAATAAAATCTTATGTAAAAGTAAGTCTTGAAATAATTAGAAAATAACAAGGGGCCGGCGCTGTAGCACAGTAGGTTAATTCTCCACCTGCGGCACCTACATCCCATATGAGCGCTGGTTCTAGTCCCAGCTGATCCTCTTCACATGCAGCTCTCTGCTATGGGCTGGAAAAGCAGTAGAAGAGGGCCTGAATTCTTGGGCCCCTGCACCCACATGGGAGACCTGGAAGAAGCTCCTGGTTCCTGGTTTCAGATCTGCGCAGCTCTGGCCATTGTGGCCATTTGGAGAGTGAACCAGCTGAAAGAAGACCTTTATCTCTGTCTCTCCCTCTCACTGTCTATAACTCTACCTCTCAAGTAAATAAGTAACATCTTTTTTAAAAAAAGAAAGTAGCACAAGATGGCCCTCAATTAATTAATTCTATAATAAAAGAAAAAAGACATAAAACTTTGGAAAAGTTAAAGTCAATAAGCTCTAGAGTCATAATGTTCAAAGACTTTTTATGTGGTTTAGGGTGGAATTGTGTACCCCCACACCAAATCCATATGCTGAACTGCTAATCCTCAGTACCTCAAAATGGGACCGTATTTGGAGATAGGCTCTTTAAAGGGGGAATTATGTTGGGGCCAGCACTGTGGCAGAGCAGGGTAAGCCACCACCTGCAACACTAGCATCTCATATGGGCACCAGTTCAAGTCCCGCTGGTTCCACTTCCAATACAGCTCCCTGCTATTGGCCTGGGAAATCAGCAGAAGATGACCCAAGTATGTGTGCCCCTGCCCCTCACGTAGGAGATCTGGATGAAACACCTGACCCTTGGCTTTGGCCTGGCCCAGCCCTGGCCTTTGTCGTCATTTGGGGAGTGAATCAGCAGATGGAAAATCTCTCTCACTCTGTGTGTGTGTGTGTGTGTGCGCGTCCCTCTCTCCCTCTCTCTGTAACTCTTCCTTTGAAATAAATATTTATTTTTTAAAAAGGAGGGAGGTAATTAAGTTAAAATGAAGTGTGGACTCTAATCCAGCATAACCCATAAGCCATGTCCATCTAGGAAGAGTACATGAGACTATGGACACACCCATGGGGAAGACCAAACGCAGACACAGGGAGAAGACGGCCATCTACAAAGCTGTCAGAGAGGCTTCAGAAGAAGCAATCCCTGCCAATGCATTGTTCTCCAACTTCCAGCCTCCAGACTTGAGAAAACTGATTTCTGTTGTTTAAGTCACCCCAGCTGTGGTATCTAGGAGATAGAAAATAATGTCTACCTATTGCAGTAGAATGTTTTTCATTATGCTTTCTTCTGGAAACTTTGTGAACATTAAACCAAAACTGTGCTTTGTGAGGTTTCTAGCTGATAATTTTGATTCTAATCCGGATGGCTTGTTTTTTACATTATTCTACCCTATTCTGGGTATTTGAAGAGATGAAGAGAGTTTTCTTAGGTCTTACAGATGAGATGGCAATGTAATTATTTCACTTCCACGATAACATAGGTCACAGCAAACAAGAACATAGCCAATAAAGAGAAATTTCAGAAGGGAAAACAATTAGAATTTAGATGGACCACTGGAATTCTCTGTCCTTGAAATGCTACATGTGTTACTGTCAAAGCACCCAAACATTTTAAAACACACAATAACACTGGGAAGCTTACAATAAATAACAAGTCTCCTGTCCCACAGCCTCAGTCCTGATCAAACACACAAGATTTAACTGTTTTAAACTATTTATTCTAGTAATCCCCTCAGTATCTGCAAATGATGGGCCTTGATAGTTACAGAGATCTTGCTGCCTCAGCTCTGGGAAATGTTCTGTCACGGGGAGCAGCTGATGGAGGCCAGTGTCAAAGGTAGTGAAAGAATTCATCAGACCAGGCAGGGTGAGCAGAGTTAGATTTATTGAACACACTGCAATGGAGCAGTGGGCAGGCAGGACAGCCAGAGGCTGACTACGGCTGCACAGAGACTACTAATCAAAGAAGCATACTTGTCTGCAGCACCTTCTTAGGTAGGGTGAGTTTATCCCATGATCCAACAGGTTGTCCCAGATAGGTGACTGGCATTCCTATGCAGAGCTGCAGAACCTGCACCACCCCTAGCTTTAAGACTTTCCCGTGCTCTAGGAAATCCTCCACATGTTAACATATTGTTATGCTGAGAAATTTATTTTTATCTATTTTCTTGATTTACTATTGCTAAAACTGCTATTAAATAAGATGTTGGACCACATGGATTGATCAATTAACTAAAATTTTAATTTTTAAACTCTCTAATTTTCTATTCTCTTCAAAACCATTTACTTTTACTTCTAAAGGATTCTCTGTAATTTCTTTCAAATTATTTTGTTATTGTTGGTTTTATCATACTTTCAATTTATAAGGGCTATTTCTTATAATTGATGATTCATAATAAACAATTCTTAATAAAATATGTATTGTTATTTATTTATGCTTTGATTAGTTATTTTAAGTGAAATGCATAGCATACACGACTACAAGTGTATGCATGACATTCAAAAAATATTAATATACAATTAATATAACTTTTGAAAACTGCATACAACCTTGTAACCAAAACTGTTATTAAGATCTCAAATAAACATGGCGACTTAAAGTCTTTTGTCATCCACAGTTATATATGATTTGCTGCTCATAAAACTAAAGCGTTGTTGGTTCTGTGTTTAGCTGTCCTCCTATAGGTTCCTATGGACTTTTTCCAGCCACTTCTATTGTATTCAGTACTTCAGGATGGCTCTGTAAAGAGATGAAGCCAATAATGTATTAACAGTACCAACTGAGAGAAAGTATGGTTAACTGAGGTTACTAAAAACAAAAAGCAATTCAAATCAATTGGCAATCTACAAAAAGACTTAAAGATTTTAAAAGCTATTATTAAAATTGCTATATTGGTCTATTATGCTATGTTATATGTGTGTACATATTGTATGTCCACATGGGGAAACTTTATTAAGAGTTTTATTTTAAATGGCTTATAGATAAGATTGTCCATCAATTTAAGCTGCTAAAATCAATCAAAGATACATTTTAATTTGTGTGACCTGAATCTGTGTATCATATGTTTTAAACTTGTTGGTAGAAAGAAACTAAAAACATTTTAGATGGTTGTGCTTAAGTTTACTGGCTAAACAAACTACACCATGTTAGATATTTAAGAGGTGTTTCCAAATACATGATTCTTAAAATTTATAGAAGGCATTGGACCTTCTGGTAAATGTTTTCTTAAGTTGTTATCTAATGGTTGAAACGGTTTGCTAAGTATTCATGTGATATTGCTATTGTCAGCAAGCGATCTAGGACTTGCTCCCTCATTTCTCTATTCTAAGCCCAACTTGTTCTTTCATTTCTCTATTTTCTTCAAGGTAGGAAACTAATTCTATTATGAAGGAATGTGTAGGACACACAATTTAATCTTTAGACCTTATAAAAGAGATGGCTAACATTTTTCTGGAATAGCATAGCCAAAATAAGAACTTAAATAATAATCTCATAGCTAGATTCACTTCGCTATCAGCGAAGTATACAGTAAGTAGAAAAAAAACCTCCCTTTCAGACCAAAGGGAAAGAAAGTTTTAAAGTGAGAATATAATTTTCCTCATGGGCATTGTCTACCTTAGAAAAACTACTACAGAACATGCCTGTGACTATAGACTTGTAATTCAGGCCACCGAAGATTAGAGATGGGACATGGGCACTCCCTTGACTTGCATCTTCTGGTCTGCTTTAACACAAACCAGGAGGAAAAGAAAGCTAGGCATCAGAAGCAATGGGTGGCAGGCCTATTCATGGCTGATCTGTACAGTGATCTGCCCTCAAGGAGACCCAACAGGCCAGTCCACTGCAGTGGCTTTCAATGTGGTAAGCCTGGGCTTCAGCAGAAGTCAGCTTGTGAAGAGCCCTGGCAGCTCTGCCAAGAGTTTGGATCACTGGAAATGGACCTGCCCTGGAGTCGAAGGATGCCCAGGTCAGAGCCACAGATCTTATTGGCTCTAAGCTGAAAAGCCCTTCACTCAGCCCAACTTCCAAAGTGACCACTGCAGCTGAGGGGATGGTCAAGTAGAGTCAGCAACACTGCAGGCAGAACTGTAAATTTCTTGTTAGAGATGCCCCTTGCCTTTACCTGGCCAGCTCTCCTCCCAGGCCAGCCAAGTAATGAAAGTCAACAGAGTGCCTTCCCCTAGGAGGTTCACACCTCCCTTAGGATATACCCCATGTGAAGAGATAGATAGGTCTGGGCCTCTTAACTTACAAGGCCTAAAGCCCAACAGATTATTATCAAGCCCCTTCTATCAAGTTCTATTTGCCTCTCAATCAGAAAACTTAATTGTAGCTTAGACACCACCTTTCTTAGCTCCTCTAATAATGACTCTGTCCTTTGTTCTAGACCCTGTCTAGAGCACTTGGGCCTCATTCCTTTGTAATCATAACCTCTACTCTACCACCAATGGCTCTACTCCCAACCTGTGTGTACTGATGGTCCTCTTCCCCACTTAATGCTGTATAATTGTTCAGACCTGGTTAATGCCACTCTTAGGGTCATTGGTTACTATCCTCACCCTGTCTTTTATGACCTTGTCTAAATATGATCAGAGTCAGCAAACTTGGAAGGCTGACTCATGACAACAGCCTAGGGTGGTTACTGGCACCATAAACTAGAGTGTCAATTTGTTGGGTCAACAACAGGAGCCACTGTGCAGTTGCTCCTCATGTGGGATCTCTGTCTTTAATGTGCTGTACATTGTGATTTAATGCTATAACTAGTACTCCAACAGTATGTTTCACTTTGTGTTTCTATGTGGGTGCAAACTGTTGGAATCTTTATACTAAATTGATCTTCTGTATATAAAGAGAATTGAAAATGAATCTTGATGCAAATGGAAGGGGAGAGGGAGCGGGAGAGGGGAGGGTTGCGGGTGGGAGGGAAGCTATGGGAGGGGGAAGCCATTGTAATCCATAAGCTGTACACTGGAAATTTATATTCATTAAATAAAAGTTTAAAAACAAAAAAACAAAAAAAATAGAAATATCCTCCTCCCCCCCCCAAAAAAAAAAAAAGATCTCAAATATTTCTGTCACTCCAGAATGTTCAGGGTCCCCTTTTGCCAGCCAACCCACCATATCTCCAGGCAACTGTTGTCCTTATTGTTTTCAAGACAAATTATTTTGCTTGTATTAGAATTTCGTGGTCTTTGAAGTATGATTGGAGATAGAGTTTAAGATTCATTTATAACCTATAGAAGTTCAATTTTTCTCCTTTTATTTTCATAACAGATTTATTTTCCATAGAAATTCTTCAACATTGTTCTTGAAATCGGTTCTTGTTGCTAGTGCAAATGGATTTGTTTCTAGTTTTTTTTTTCTGTTCCTAATAATGATTAATACAGGAAATTTTTCTATTCCAATATTACTCAATCTTGACTATTGGTAGTTTCATAGTGATTCATTTTTCTAAACATTTATTTATTTATTTATTTATTGACAGGCAGAGTGGACAGTGAGAGAGAGAGAGACAGAGAGAAAGGTCTTCCTTTGCCGTTGATTCATCCCCCAATGGCCGCTGCGGCCAGCACACTGTGCTGATCCGAAGCCAGGAGCCAGATGCTTCCTCCTGGTCTCTCATGCGGGTGCAGGGCCCAAACACTTGGTCCATCCTCCACTGCACTCCAGGTCACAGCAGAGAGCTGGACTGGAACAGGAGCAACCAGGACAGAATCTGGCACCCCAACCGGGACTAGAACCCGGTGTGCCGGCACCGCAGGCAGAGGATTAGCCTGTTGAGCCATGGTGCCAGCCTATTTATTTATTTTAGAGGCAGAGTTACAGGTAGAGAGAGGGAGAGACAAAGAAAGAGATCTTCCGTTAGCTGGTTCACTCCCCAAATGGCTGCAATGGCCAGATCTGGACTAATCTGAAGCCAGGAGCCAGGAGCTTCTTCCAAGTCTCCCTCGTGAGTGCACAGGCCCAAGCACTTGGGCCATCTTCCACTGCTTTCCCTGGCCATTAACAGAGAGCTGGATTGGAAGCAAAGCAGCCAGAACTTGAACTTTCACCCATATGGGATGCTGGTGTCATAGGCAGAGACTTAACCTATTATGCCACAAGGCCAGACTTTATAGTGATTCTTCAAGTCAGGTAATGTAAATCCTCCATTTTTTAACTTTTCTATGTCCTTTACAAATATACTTTTAAATCAACTTTTTTACTTCTGTATAAAATCTTGATTTTATTATAATTGAGATCACATTGGAGAAAACAGCTTGACAATACTGAGGGTCAAGCATTTGGCTTGGGGATTAAGATAGCAATTAAGACCCATCCTAGGCCGGTGCCTTGGCTTAACAGGCTAATCCTCCACCTTGCGGCCCCGGCACACCGGGTTCTAGTCCCGGTTGGGGCGCCGGATTCTACCCCGGTTGCCCCTCTTCCAGGCCAGCTCTCTGCTATGGCCCGGGAGTGCAGTGGAGGATGGCCCAAGTCCTTGGGCCCTGCACCCGTATGGGAGACCAGGAGAAGCACCTGGCTCCTGGCTTTGGATCAGCGTGATGAGCCGGCCGCAGCGGCCATTGGAGGGTGAACCAACGGCAAAAAAGGAAGACCTTTCTCTCTGTCTCTCTCTCACTACCCACTCTGCCTGTCAAAAAAAAAAAAAAAAAAAAAAGACCCATCCTGTATCAGAGTACCTGGCTATGAGACCCACCTCTAACTCCTGACTCAAGCTTCCTGCTAATGCTAATTCCCTGGGAGGAAATAGCAATGATAGCTAAAGTAAACGGGTTCCTGTCACCCAGCTGGGTGGCTTGGATTAAACCCCCACTCTTAATTTCAGCCAAGTCCAGTCTCAGTCACTGTAGCTATTTGTGGAGAAATCAGAAGATGGGAGATCACTAGTTTCATTCTCTCTCTCTCTCTCTCTCTTTCCTTTCCTTTCTCCCTCTTTCTCTCTGCTTAAAAAAAATGTTTTTTTAAAAAGCAAAATTGAATTTTGCATGCATGAACATACTATATTTATTCAATTGTTTAGGTTTTCGTTAGCTTTTCTCAGGAACGCTTTTCCATTTTTAATGTAAAAGAGTTTCCCATAGTTCATTGTATGTGCTAAAGGCTGTAATTTGTAAGTACTCATTAGCTTTATCTCAAAAATTTTGATACATTAATATTTTGTATTTTCACTGTATTTACTTCAAAATAATTTCTAATTTTTGTTACTTGTTTGACCCATATTTATTTATATAGTGTAATTAATTTATAATATTTTATTAAAATTGTACTGCTATTGATTTGTAAATTGATACTTTTGTGGTTTAAAACATACTTTGTGAAATTTCATATTATACTTTGATTAATATTCTGTATATATGTGAAAGAATATTAATTTTGTACATAATCAATTTAGTGTTCTGCAAACAATTCATTCAGGGTAGGTTCTAGTGTTCAGTTATTTATATTTATCTAACTTTTTATCTATTTACACTATCATATGAAAATATGATATTTCAAAATCTCAAACTATGATTATAGAATAGTCTGTTTTCTTGCTTTCTCCATGTCAATTTTATCTCATATATTTTACAGGGTTTGTTTTGTTTTGTTTTTTGACAGGCAGAGTTAGTGAGAGAGAGAGAGACGGAGAGAAAGGTCTTCCTTCCATTGGTTCACCCCCCAAATAGCTGCTATGGCCGGCATGCTGTGCCGATCAGAAGCCAGGAGCCAGGTGCTTCCTCCCAGTCTCCCATGCGGGTGCAGGGCCCAAGCACTTGGGCCATCCTCCACTGCATTCCCAGGCCACAGCAGAGAGCTGGACTGGAAGAGGAGCAACTGGACAGAATTTGGAGCCCCAACCGGGACTAGAACCCGGGGTGCCTGTGCCACAGGCAGAGGATTAGCCTATTGAGCTGCAGCGCCGGCTATACAGTTATTTTATTATGTACTTATGCATTTATGATTATTTTGGCTTCATTATTAGCTAAGCTTTTATCATTATGAATTTTCCAAACACTTTTTGTCTTAAAGTTTAAATTTTTCTGTTTTTAATTTGGTCACCTTAGCTTTCACATAATTAGTATTTTCTAGACACATGTTTTCAGTCTTTTTACTTTTAATATATATATATTTTTTGTATTTAGACTGTGTCTCCTGAAAACCACATTCAAATGAAGTTTTCTTTTTTATAGTCTAACGAGATGCCTTTTGATTTGATTTTTAGTCCATTTACACTTCATGTAAATATGTACATGGTCTGTTTTCATCATGCCATTTCAATTATTACATTGTCATTTTAACTGAAGCATTTAATAATACCTAGAAATAGCCTTTCTTGGGATGTAATATACTTTCATAAATTACCACTTCCTTAGATTTACTATTTTACTATTTCTAAAGAAAGTAGTTACAAAATACTGAACATTATATGATTCCATTAATATTATTCTGGAAAAAAAGAAATATGAAGACACAGAAAGTATACTAGTGGTAACATGGTTTTTCCATGTGTACAAAAGACTTGAAATTTTGGTAAGGTTTACAATTAATTTAAGATCACTGTGCAAAGCTTTGAAATCTTAACAATATTAAGTTTTTCTAATGGAAATGCTGGATACTTTTCATTTATGTCTATCTTCTTTGATTTCTCTGAAAAACTTTAGTATATTTCAGGGTAAAAGGTTTTTACTTCCTTATTAAATTTATTCCTAAGAATTTTATTTTTTAGATGCTAATACTAATATAATTGCTTTCTAAATTTTCTCTCTGGATTGTTAATTGCAGTGTACAGAAACACAAATTGTCAGAAACTTATATTGTATCTTAAAACTTGATTGAATTCATTATTCTAATCTTTTGTGGAGGATTTTTTTATCTATAACCATAAGGGATATTCATCTGAATTTTTTCCTATAATGTCTTTTTTTTCTTCATTAAGATTCATTTTTAATTACATTTATATACAGAAGATCAACTCTATACTAAATAAAGATTTCAACAGTTTGCACCCACACAGACACACAAAGTGTAAAGTACTGTTTGAAGACTAGTTTTACCATTAATTCTCATAGTACAACACATTAAAGACAGAGGTCCTACGTGGGGATCAAGTGCACAGTGACTCCTGTTGTTGATTTAACAATTAACACTCTTATTTATGACGTCAGTTCTCATAATGTCTTTATCTGGTTTGAGAGTTAGCTAACAGAATAAGTTGCAAAGCATTTCCCTGTTCTCATGCTTTTTAGAAGAGTTTGAGAAGTATTGGTGTGAAGCCATCTGTTCCTGGATCTCTCTTTCTTAGTCGTATTTTGGTTACTGATTCAATTTCATTATTTGTTCTAGTTTCATTAAGATTTTTCTATTTCCCTTTGAGTCAGTTTAGGTAATGCGTGTGCTTCTAGGAACTTTTCCATTCTATGTAGTCATTTTTTGTAATTTATTTGAGAAGCAGAGACAAAGAGACAGAGGAATAAACAGAGAACTCCCATCCAGTGATTCACTGTTCCAAATGCCTGGAACAGTCACAGCTGAGCTAGGGCCCAAGCTGGAAGCCTTGAACTCAACCCAGATCTCCCACATGGATGACTCTAGACATCACTACTACCTTCCAGAGTCTTCAATAGCAGGAAATGTAGAGTCAGAGGCATGTAGTTGGCATTGTGATATAGAGGGTAAAGCTGCCAGACCTGCAATGCCAACATCCCAATATGGGCATCAGTTCATGTCCCAGATGATCCACTTAAGATACAGCTCCCTGCTAATGTATCTGGTAAAGCAATGGAAGATGCCTCTAGTGCTTGGGACTCTGCCACATATATGGGAGATCCTGATGAAACACCAGTCTTCATCCTGGCCATTGTTGCCGTTTGACGGAGTAAACTGGAGAATAGATCTCTCTCTGCTTCTCCCTTTCTCTCTGAAGGTCTGTTTTTCAAATAAATAAATGAATATTTTATTTTTTAAAAAAGACTCAAAGGCAGGAATCAAACCCATATGCACCTATGTGGGAAGTGGGCATCTTAACTGCTAACCTAAATACCCAATCCTTCATATGGGTTTTACAATGTGTTGGCATACGATTATTCATCAGATTCCATAAAATTATTTTCCTTCCTTTTTTTCTTTCTTTTATGAAAGGCAGAGTGACAGAGTTGGGGGGGGAGGGACAGAGGCAGAGATAGAGACAGAGAGACAGACATCTTCTATCTGCTCGTTCACTCCCCAAATGCCAACTAGGGCTGCACCAGGCCAAAGCCAGGAGCCCGGAAAACCATCTACATCTCCCACATGGGTTTTGGGGTCCCACGTACTTAGGCCATCATCTGTTAGCTTCCCAGATGCATCAGCAGGAAGCTGAATTGGAAATGGAGGAGCCAGCATTCAAAGCAGCATTCTGATATAGGATCGGGACATCCCATGCAGCAGCTTAACCTACTGCACCACAATGCCTATGCGTTACTTTCTTTTTTCTAGTTTCTAAAGGTATAAATTTGCATTTCTTATTTGAGATCATCCTTCTTTTTCAAGATACGCATTTAAAGCTATATATTTGCTCTGAACATGGTTTTCACTGTTTCCCATAAGTTTTGGTATTCATCTCTAGTTTTTAAATTCTTTTGTGAATTCTTCCTTGATTGGTTAAGAGTGTCTGGTTTATCCAAATGTTTTTAAATATTTGTTTTCTTCCTGTTACTGATTTCTAATTTCATTCCATTGTTATCAGAAGATACTTCGTATGGTTTAAGTATTTTTAGATTTGTTGATATTGTAGGAATATATGTAACCCATGTATACTTGAGAACATGTATACTCTTCTGTTGAGTGAAATATTCTGAATGCATCTGTTAGCATTTGTAGGTTTATAATGTCATTCAAACTATGTATCTCCAAAGAGATCTAAATATATTCTATCCATTGTTGAATTAGGAGCATTGAAATCTTATTGTAGAACTGCCTATTTTGTAATTCTGTCAGTTCTTTCATTGTTTGGTGCATATATACTTTCAATGCTCATCTATTCTTGAAGAATTAACCATTTTATCAACATTTATTATCTCTTACTCTTGTAACAGTTAACTAAACGTTATTTTTGCTTAAATGGATATAAGTATTCTAGTTCTCTTTCTTTACTATTTGCTCTTAATATATTTTCCACAATTACACTCTTAACCAATATATTTTTGTGACTTAATTAAGTGTTCTCTAGTCAGCTTATAGGTAACTAGATTTGTTATTATTTGTTTGTTCACTTTACCAGTCTCTGCCATTTTATTAGTGTTCTGTCTACTTACAATTAATGTGTTTACTGACAAAAAAAAAAAACTTGTGCCTTTTTTCTAGGTATTTTTATATCTCACACACACACGCACACATATGTATCTTGCTTCTAATTTTCTCCATTACTGCCCTTCTAAAAATTTAGTCGATTTATTTCTAGTGAATCATCTTTATCTCATTCTCTTTGACTTTTGCAAATCATTTTTAGAAATTTCCTGTAGTTACAATGGAGATTACAATTAACACCCTAATTTATAACATCTACTTTGTATTGATACTATCTTCTATACAACTGTGTACCCCTTCACTTTATATTATTGTCACAAAGAAAATCTTTCACACTGCTTACTGAACAATATAAATTTATAATTATTTTATGCATTTATATGTAAGTAAGTCCTTAAGGAAATAAAAACTGGAGTTTTGGGCTGGAGTTGTGACATGGAAGGTAAAGTTGCTGCCTAAAACACAGACATCCCTTATGGGTGCAGGTTCCTGTCCTGGCTGTTCCACTTCCAATCCAGCTCCCTGTTAATGGCCTGAGAAAAGCAACAGACATGATCCAAGTTCTTGGAACCCTGGTACCCACATGGGAGACCCTGAAAAAGCTCCAGGCTCCTGGCTTTGGCGTGGCTCAGTCCCCTCCATTGCAGCCATCTGGTGAGTGAACCAGTGGAAGAAAGATCTCTCTCTCTCTCTCTCTCTCTCTCAACTCTGGCTTTCAAAAAATAAATAAATCTTAAAAAAAAAAAGAAAATACAATTTAAACTAAGAATCTATTGAAGAAAGGTAAAAAATGGAGAAAATTTTAGTTATGATAAGAAAAAACTCAGATAAATAAAATCAGAATGAAGGAAGATATGTTAAAATGTTAGTACCAAAATATAAAACTCTTTAGAGAAAAGTATGTCAAAAATTGGATAATCTAGAGGAAAACTAAAAATTTCTGGAAATATATAACCTATCAAGACTGAACCATGAAGACTGGAAATGTGAACACACCATTAATGAGTAAAAATATAAAACACTAGAGCTACAAACTGAAAGCATATTCGTCTATTTAGCCATCTTTATCAGAGATCTCTATTTCTTTATATGTATTTGGGTTATTTTGGAATGTACTTTCATTTTGATCTAAAGAACTTTCTTTAGCATTTCTTGTAGAATAGGTATTTATAAATGCATGTCTTATTACTATGCACATATAGAGGGATGCCTACATTTAGGAGATAATTGCTACTGAAAACATGTTTTGTTACTCAGGGCTACCTTGAGCAAGTGCACACTTCACCATGCATGGGCACATGGGGATAGATTTGAAGTCAGACTAAACAGACAAAAACTTGAGCAAGAGTCTTTGTCGTGTTTTTTGTGGGAAGCAAAGGATGAGGCACACTACATAGTTTCAGAATTACCTGGTTTGAGTAACTTCTGTGGGGTTCAGTAGGATAGAAACTCATGAGTTGTCTGGCATCTGGCTCATGGTAATTAGGGTAGGAGAACAATATCAGCCCAGAATGTGAGAGTCTGACAGAGTAGAGAAGAAAGCCCTGAACTGGATATTTCATATATGTATCTATAAAGGGCACACTTGCAAGGAAATATTTTACTAGCTCTAAGAATTGACAACCCTGGGAGGAGCAATATTCCTAGGGTCAATAAAGGCCCACCTGACTTATTTTTCAATGTAGACATTTGTAACTACAGGTCGTCCTTGAACCCTGATTTTGCAGCTTCCTCTAAGTATAGGTATGCTGCGGTTTTACTTTTATTCATCTCAGTTTTTTTTTGTCTCCACTGTTTTCCACCCTCTGTGAATTCTCATGATAAATCAACTGTTTTTCTTATTGCGGATAATTTGTATGTGGCAAGTCTCTTCTCTTGCTGGGTTCAAGATTCTCTTTTTGCATTTAATTTTCAACAGTTTTACGTTAATTTCAAATTTGGGGTATTTTCACCTACTAATTTAAAAAAAAATATTCTTTCTGTCTCTTTCTCTCTTTTCCTGCAATTCCCATAATGTGTATATTAGTGCAATTGATTGTGTACTACAAATCCCATAGTCCCTGATCACTGTTCTTCATTCAGTTTCCATTTTGCTCCCCCGACTCATTCAATTATTCCATCTTTAGTTTGCTGACTATTTTTTCTTCCTGCTTGAATCTTCTATTGAATATTCCTGGTGATTATTTTTTACCTCAGTTACTATTTGTTTCAGCCCACAGCTTTATGCCTTCCTCTTCATCATTTTTTTCTATTAGTATCGTCGATTTGTTCATGTATTATTTTCCTTATTTCCCTTTCATTCTCCACATTTTTCATTATATCGTTGAGGATATTTAAGACAGCTGTTTGAAAATCTTTGCCTAGGGATTTTGCTATCTGAACTTAATCAGGGATGGTTTCTGTCCATCCGTTTTGTTCCTTTAGTTAGACTATAATTTCCTGATTCTTTGCATGCCTTGTGAATTTTTGTTGTTGGTGACTGAAAGCTTGGATATTATAAAGTTTCAGTTCTGAAGATGAGATTATCTTCCTATCCCACAGTTTGCTGTGTTTTTTGTTTCTTTGTTTTATTGAAGTCTATGCCGGTCTGTATGTTTAGTGGATTTCCAAAAACTATTCTTTTAAACACTAATCCTTATGTGTGGTCAGCTGTTCTCTAGCTGGTGTTCAGCTACTATTTCAACAGGAATGAATTGCAAGAAGTACATATAAAACCACAAAAAGACATTTCGCCTACTCTGTTCAAAGAGAGTGCCTGGGTACAAAGGTGTTAGCCAGGCTTGCACTGAGCCTGAGTTGGAAGCTTAGGATCGGTGTAGTTATTTTCTAAGCACATGTCTTAAGTTGACCATGTACATAGCCTCCTAGATTTCTCCATATTCATGAGCACTTTATTCTGTCCTAATTTCCTGAATAAACTTTCCCAAGTATTGCTCCTTAAACAACCTTAGGCAGACTTGTATGTTCCAAATGTAATCATTTGTCGCCAGGTGTCTGTTGGGTTAGCAGACAGTGCTTTCCAAGGGATATCTGCTGATGCTCAGTCTGAGTAATGGTGATCAGTACATCCACAGAAGCCCCCAGATAGGCTAGAACAGATACAGAACATAATTCGGAGTTGGCTGTATTACCTACAGCACCAGAAACCAGAATCCTACTCTGGAAACATGGACCTTTGCCTTCTACTTACCCAGTAGAAGATGGAGTAAGGGCGGCTTAGTGAAATTGCCACCAAGCTGTCCTACTATTTTGTAGTTGAGTTCTTCTTGATTTAGCACTCATGTGGCTTCTATAATCCTTTGGCTGTTTTCCAGCATCTGACAAAGTTGGTTCTGACAGTTTCTGCTTATTTTTCAGTGTTTCAATGGGAGGATAACAGCTTAAAAACTGCCTACTTTGCAATTTGTTGCCATCACTCCTATTTGGTTTCGTAATCAGCTCTTACTTTAGTTTTATTTGTAACACAATATGAATATTTCTACTTTTATTATACAAAATTAGCATATTAACTATATTGACAGAAATAATATACTGGGAGCCTTCTTAAATGATGTCATATTTTTAATGTCTCATTTCATCAGTTTTTTGGTCTTGATGTATGAGCTCTGGAATGTATTTCTTAGTTTTTTCACAATCTATTTTAATACTGTTCTTTATTACTTTTGAATTTTCAAACACAGTCCTTAATTTCCTTCTCTCTGATTATTAATATAAAAATGGAATAATATTTTTGGACTTCATTCAATATAATACAAGTATATTTTTATTGTTGTTTCCCCAATAACTAGCCTTAGCTTATATAATATGAAATACAAAAACCAGATTGTTGCTATTAAATTATTATTTTAAGGTATATACACAATATTTTCAATAATTATTTGTATCATTACATTATTTTTTTTTTGACAGGCAGAGTTAGACAGTGAAAGAGAGAGACAGAAAGAAAGGTCTTCCTTTTTCCGTTGGTTCAGCCCCCAAATGGCCGCCATGACTGGTGCGCTGCAGCCAGCGTGCTGCACCTATCTGAAGCCAGGAGCCAGGTGCTTCCTCCTGATCTCCCATGCAGGTGCAGGGCCCAAGCACTTGGGCCATCTTCCAATGCTTTCCTGGGCCACAGCAGAGAGCTGAACTGGAAGAGGAGAAACCAGGACAGAATCCGGCGCCCCAACCAGGACTAGAACCCAGGGTGCCGGCACCGCAGGCAGAGGATTAGCCAAATGAGCCATATGCGCCGGCCCTTATTGCATTAATTTTCACAACTATATTCACAACTACTTAGATATGACTCTGGACTGCAATGTTTACAGGTCTCACCATCAGTCTTCATTTACTACCTTAGTTTATTTTGGCTGTTCTAACAGAATGTCATAGACTGAGTGGCTAAAACGACATTCAATTTTCAAAATTCTGGAAATGGAAATCGAAAATTACAGTGTAAGCAGAGATGGGTACTTGAATAAGGGTCCTCTTTCTGTTTTACATTTAGTCAACCTCTTAGTTTCCACATGACAGAGAGAAAGAGAAGGTACTGTGGTCTCTTCAACCCTTTGAAACACCAGTTCCATACCAATTTGATTTTGGCCCTCCAAGAGCTCACCCAAACTCAACTGTCTTCCAAAGGCCCCACCTCCAAATATCATCACTTAGGAACTGAGACTTCAACATATGGATTTGTGGGGAAGATACAAACTTTCAGTCCATGATATATATCATGCATCTCTACTTCATGGTTTTTATTTTGATTCTGCTCTCAGTTGACTTGATTGTATCTATGATTTTGTTTTTAATATATTCATGTAAATATATCTTCTCATTATGGTCATTTCTATTGACTCTATACATAAATAATAATTTATCTGATTATAGAATGTATAGGTCATAACATTATTCCTTTGAAATTATGGAGATGGAACAGATTCTATTATTTGCTAGAAGTCAGGAATCAGGTCAGAATTATTTTTATTTCTCTACAGATAGCCTATTTATTCTGTGTGAGTAATTTTAGAATTTTTCTGTATGCTGGTAATTGAAAATTATAACTGAGATTTATCTAGGTAGGAGTCTATTTCATTAATACTTCCTGGACTATAATTAGGGTTTTGACCTACATATACATTTTTTCCTTAATGTCTAGAAGGCCTTTTCCAATGATACTCAACTATAGCTTTTATACTCATTGTTCTGAATTCTCCAGGATAACTTGCAATTTTTAAGCTTGATTTCCATTTTAAACCTTTTATAACTTTTAGTTACCTCTTTTTTTTTACTCTGCTTGAGGAAGATTTTCTTAATATCTTATCCATATTAGAAATTTGTATCTTGTGTCATTTAATTTCTTCCTTTCTTAACAAGCTGCCATGTATATTTTGATTCTGTCTTTCTATTCCCCTTTTTGCAGTCCTCGTGTACTGCACTCAATTCTGTTTTAATTTTTTATGACTTTTACCATGCTTTGTTTCATTTTAATCTCATTCTGAGTCTTTGCTCCTTGCCACCGTGTTTCAATTTCTACTTTTTCAAACATAGGCTGTAGAACACCCTTGGCGATTCGCTCTAGTTTTTGTGATCTGGTAGATCTCACAGAAGTACATGAGTCCTCGACATATGCAAACTCATTAAATCATCTTTGGCCCCAGGGGTGGTTCCAGGATAAACACCTGATCAAGCAGCCACTGGAGAAGGTACTGGGTAATGGGTGGGTGTGTTGTTTACAGACACAGAACCAATACCTGGAGCTTTTACAGCCATACTTCAACCCCAAAGGAGGAGTCTTCTAAGGCTAGGACCCACAGAGAGGAAGATGGGTCAACACTTAATGACATAGATAGTGGGAAATTCATCTACCAGAACACCTGCTGGACCCTTATCCACAGCAGAGTGTAAAACCAGGGCACGCCTAAGGTAGACAATGCCCATGAGGAAAATTATATTCTCACTTTAAAACTTTCTTTCCCTTTGGTCTGAAAGGGAGGTTTTTGTTTTTTTTTTTTTCTACTTACTGTATACTTCGCTGAAGCTCAAAAGCCCTTCACTCAGCCCAACTTCCAAAGTGACCACTGCAGCTGAGGGTATGGTTAAGTAGGGTCAGCAACATTGCAGGCAGAACTGTAAATTTCTTGTTAGAGATGCCACCTGCCTTTACCTGGCCAGCTCTCCTCCCAGGCCAGCCAAGTAATGAAAGTCAACAGAGTGCCTTCCCCTAGGAGGTTCACACCTCCCTTAGGATATACCCCATGTGAAGGGATAGATAGGTCTGGGCCTCTTAACTTACAAGGCCTAAAGCCCACCAGATTATTATCAAGCCCCTTCTATCAGGTTCTATTTGCCTCTCAATCAGAAAACTTACTTGTAGCTTAGACAGCACCTTTCTTAGCTCCTCTAATAATGGCTCTGTCCTTTGTTCTAGACCCTGTCTAGTGCACTTGGGCCTCATTCCTTTGTCATCATAACCTCTACTCTACCACCAATGGCTCTACTCCCAACCTGTGTGTACTGATGGTCCTCTTCCCCACTTAAGGCTGTATAATTGTTCAGACCTGGTAAATGCCACTCTTAGGATCATTGGTTACTATCCTCACCCTGTCTTTTATGACCTTGTCTAAATATGATCAGAGTCGGGGAACTTGGAAGGCTTCCATAGCCTTGGCAACTCATGACGACAGCCTAGGGTGGTTACTGGTGCCATAAACTAGAGTGTCAATTTGTTGGGTCAACAACAGGAGCCACTGTGCGCTTGCTCCTGATGTGGGATCTCTGTCCTTAATGTGCTGTACATTGTGATTTAATGCTATAACTAGTACTCAAACAGTATGTTTCACTTTGTGTTTCTATGTGGGTGCAAACTGTTGAAATCTTTACTTAATGTATACTAAATTGATCTTCTGTATATAAAGAGAATTGAAAATGAATCTGAATGTGAATGGAAGGGGAGAGGGAGCGGGAGAGGGGAGGGTTGCGGGTGGGAGGGAAATTATGGGAAGGGGAAGCCATTGTAATCCATAAGCTGTATACTGGAAATTTATATTCATTAAATAAAAGTTAAAAAAAAAAACCAGGGCACTCCTGTACATCTCATTTATAGGAATTAAATAAATCCCTTTTGGCTCACACCACTTTCAGCTGGACTTTTTGTTTACAGCAACCAAAAGAATCTAATGGCCACAACTCATTCTGTTTATTCTTTGAGGATCTGTCTCCTAGATATCATTATTTTCTTTCATCATGTTGATAGATATTCATTTAAAAGATTCCTGAAACTCTTACAGTTCCCATAAAACTTTGAGGAAATTGCTTATCCATCAAGCCTTAGAAAGTTTTCTTTTCCTGAGCGCCAGAGATGGTGAAGAAATTGAACTTTTTTTCCTTTTTTATTACATTTTTGTTGTATCTTTAATAATTTTTTATTTATATAAACTAAACAAATTTCATGTATTTTATATATATAGATTTAGGAGCATAGTAGTACTTCCCACCTTACCCTCCCTCTCACTCCCATTCCCACCCCACCTACTCCTTCCTATCTTATTCTTTCTTTCAATTTTTATAATGATATACTTTCAATTTATCTTACAATCATAAGCTTAACCCTCCACTAAATAAAGAATACAACAACCAGTATAGTGTATTGTGTATAGGGCTATACACAATAATCAAATCTCACAATGTCAATTTCACTAATATTCATTGCATTTTTGTACCCTGTTAGTTACCACAGATCAGAGAAAATATATGTATTTGTCTTTTGGGAACTGGCCTATTTCACTAAGTATAATGGCTTCCAGTTGCATACCTTTTTTTGCAAATGACAGGGTTTCATTCTTTTTTATGGATGACTAGTATCTCATAGTGTATTTGTATACCACATTGGCTTTATCAAGTCATTGGTTGATGAAAATCTGGTTTGATACCATATCTTGGGTATTGCGAATTGAACTGTGGTAAACATGGTGGTACAGATAATTTTCATATGTTGATTTCATTATATTTGGGTAAATTCCCAGGAGTGGGATGACTGGGTCATATGGTAGGTCTATTTTCAGGTTTCTGAGAAATCTCCACACTGTTTTCCAGAATGACTTTTTTATTTTACATTCCCAGAAACATTGATTAGAGTACCTTTTTCCCCACATCCTTGCTAGCATTTATTATTTTTTTATTTTTCTATACAGACATTCTAACCAGGTGAGATTAAAACTCATTGTGATTTTTATTTGCACTACCCTGATGGTTAGTGATCTTGAACATTGTTTCATATGGCTGTTGGCCATTTGAATTTCATTCTTTGAGAAATGCATTCAAGTCCTTTTGTATTTATTTCTTTTTTTAAAAGATTTATTTATTTATTTGAAAGGCAGAGTTATAGAGAAGCAGAGGCAGAGAGAGAGAGAGAGAGAGAGAGAGAGAGAGAGAGAGAGAGGTCTTCCATCCACTGGTTCACTCTCCAAATGGCCATAACAGTAGGAGCTATGCTGATCCAAAGCCAGGAACCAAGAGCTTCTTCTGGGTCTCCCACATGGGTGTAGGGGCCCAAGGACTTGGGCCATTTTACTGCTTTCCCAAGATATAGCAGAGAGCTGAATGGGAAGTGGAGCAGCCAGGACTTAAACCAGTGCCCATATGGGATACTGGCACTGCAGGCAGTGGCTTTACCTGCTATGCCACAACACCAGCACCATCCTTTCCCATTTCATTACTGGATTGTTTATTGTGTTGTTGCTGAGTTTCTTCAGTTCTTTATAGATTCTGGATATTAGTTCCTTATCATTTGAATAGTTAGCAAATAATTTTTCCCATTCTGTTTGTTACCTCTTCACTTTGTTGAAAATGTCCTTCACAGTGAGGAAGCTTCTTTATTTTATGTATTCCCAGTTGTCTGTTTTTGCCATCATTGCCTGTGCTTCTGGTTTTTTTTTTTCCAAGAAGTCCTTGCTTATGCCAATTTCTTGCAGAGTTTCCCCAATATTCTCCTCCAGTAATTTGATGGTATCAGGTCTTAGATTTAAGTCCTTGATCCATTTTGAGTTGAATTTTGTATATAATGTAAGGTGGAGGTCTTGTTTCATACTTCTGCATGTGGAGATCCAGTTTTCCCAGCACCTTTTGCTGATGAGACTGTGTTTTCTCCAGAGGTTGATTTTAGCTACTTTGTCAAAGATTAGTTGTTGTAGATGCATGGATTGATTTCCTTGGTTTCTAGTCTGTTCCATTGGTCTACATGTTTATTTTTGTGCGAGTACCAGGCATTTCTATACTAACTGCCTTGTAGTATGCTTGAAATCTGTTATTGTGACAGGTCTGGTTTTATTCTTGTTGCTTAAGATTCCTTTAGATATTCAGGGTCTCTTGTGATACTGTATGATTTTTTTTTTTTTTTTGACAGGCAGAGTGGATAGTGAGAGAGAGAGACAGAGAGAAAGGTCTTCCTTTTTGCCGTTGGTTCACCCTCCAATGGCTGCTGTGGCCGGCTCATCACACTGATCCAAAGCCAGGAGCCAGGTGCTTCTCCTGGTCTCCCATGCGAGTGCAGAGCCCAAGGACTTGGGCCATCCTCCACTGCCTTCCCGGGCCATAGCAGAGAACTGGCCTGGAAGAGGGGCAACCTGGACAGAATCCGGCGCCCCAACCGGGACTAGAACCCGGTGTGCCGGCACCACAAGGTGGAGGATTAGCCTGTTAAGCCACGGCGCCAACCTGATACTGTATGATTTTTAACTTTGTTTCTTCTAGGTCTGAGAAGATTGTCTTTGTATTTTGATTGGGGTTGCATTGAATCTGCAAATTGCTTTCAATAGTATGAATATTTTGATGATATTAATTCTTCCAATCCATGAACTTGAAAGTTTTTTCCATTTTTTTGATGTATTTTATTTCTTTCTTTAATGTTTTTTAATTTCCATCGTGGAGGTCTTAAACCTCCTTGGTCAAATTTATTTCAAGATATTTAAAATTTTTTGTGGCTATTATGAATGGTACTGATCTCACAAGTTCATTCTCAGCCAAAGTACTGTCTGTGTTTTCAAAGGCTGTTAATGATCAAGTGTTGATTTTATATCCTACAACTTTACCAAACTTTACTAAACTCTCTTTTGAGTTCCAGTAGTCTATTGGTTGAGTGTCTTGTTATATATCCAGACAGATGTTTCCAATGCATGAATTCCCTTAGTCCCTCATCTGAGACTGATTTGGGCAACTCCCAGTACCCAGCAGCATTCATCCAATCCAGTGCTGGTCTGTAAAGGACATGCCACTCTCCATTGGGAACATTTGCTCCCACAGTCTTGGACCAACTGATGCTTTCTAGTTGGATTTTTTTTTATTAACCTATGTGCCCTCTAGTTAACCATAGAGGAGGGTCAAGAAGGACTCCTCCATCAAGTCATACATTAATGTAACCTGGCAGAACAGTAGGGGAGGCTGCCTTCTTGTAATTTACCATGCAAATTGTACCAAGCAAATGTGAGAATTACAAGGATTTTTTAGGTTAAAAAAAAAAAAAAACCTTTGACGATATTCTTCATGATACTTAGTCTCCAATGTTGTTGAAAACCTGACACACTTGCAATAATACTTTAGTCATCTTTGGTGAACACCCTCAGGTGTTTCCAAGTTCCTTGTATTGTTTCCCAAGCTTCATTCCTCTCATCATAATAAGCTCCATATTTGGAAGCTACAATGTGAGTACACACCCAAATCATTCTCATTATCTCATAAGTCTAAATCCAATTGTCTATCACTTTTTTTTCTATTATTTTTATAAAAATCTGCTTTGATTTTTGTGCTTTTAATTTACTGAAGCCTTTTAACCCGCTGCGCCACAACGCTGGCCCCTACTGAAGCTTTTTAAATATATGTATTTTAATTTGAGAAGGAGAGAGAGATATATCATATCACTGGTTCATTCCCCTAATACACCAAGGAGATAATGCCAAAGCCAGGATCTGGGAACTCAATACAAACCTCCACATAGGTATTTGAGTCATCACCTGCTGTCCCCCAAGGTGTGCATTTGGTAGGATCCTAGAATCAGGAGTCAGAACTTGGCATCACATCCAGACACTTTCATATGAGACATAGTTGTCTTAACCACATATTACCTACTAGGCTAAATGCCTATCCTCAATTAATACGTAGCTTATCTCTACTCTAGTTGATAAAATATGTGGGAAAAAAAACCATCTGCCTGAATATGCTCTTTGCACATCCTGTCTTTTTCTCCAAACTAATCTATATTTTACGATTGAGGATAAGGTAGAAAGCAGATCCTGAATGAGTAGATGGCAAGAAATAATCATTTCTTGGTATCTGTACAGAATTTGTTCCAGGATCCCCCTGGATATCAAAATCTATGGATACTCAAAGTTCCTTTTATAAAATATGAGGCTATATTTAACCTGTGTGCATCCTTCTGTATACCTTAAATGAGCTCTAAAATTTCATATATTGCCTAATATAGTGCAAATACCATACAAATGGATGTTATATTGTACTGTTTAAGGGATAATGACAATGAAAATGTCTAGATATTCAGTGTAGTTGATTTTATTTTAAAGGAAGAGAGAGAGAAGCAGAGAAACAGAGAGCTCCCATTGGCTAGTTCAATTCTCCAATGCCTGCCACCACTGGGGCTTGATCAAGCCAAAGCCAGGAGCCTGGGACTCACTCTAGGTGTCCCACATGAGTAGTAGGGACTCTTCCTTGGGCCATGATCACTGCCTTCTAGGGTGCACATAGCAGGAAGCTTGAATTGAAAGTGGAGACAATTCTTTAACTCAGAAACTCCAGAATGGGATTTAGGCATCCCATGTGGCATCCTAGCCACTGGATCAAACATCCATTCTCTACTTTTAAAAATTTTTCACCTGTGTGGATTGTATCTGTGAATAAGGAACTGCTAGTATACAGGCAACAAGCCACCAGCATTTGGTATTTTCAATTTGTTTTGTTTGTATTTGATTATTGCTGGTGATGTCTCTGTTGCTCCTGTAAACACTCCCGACTCTGCCAGTTTCTGAAGTAAGAGCAGTCCTGGGTGGATGAAGGGTCATATTTCCAATGATTTCCAGAAAGACAGAACTCCTTTATTCCATGACAGCAAGCATTTAGTACAGCTTGCTTTAGTTTTTCAGTTATCCATCTCCACCTGCCCTATTGTTGAAAAGTCTGTCCAAATTCTGATATTTGTCTGCCTTCATTTTCCATAGAACTTTGTGTGTTCCCATTTTATGTCACTTCCCAAGTATTTCACCATGAGCTTAGAAGAGGCTGAAAGCCAGAAGTCAATTGAAAACATTAGCTTGATTTATACCTTAAATAACAAACATAACCCTGGAACTTTGCTATGAAATACGGAAAGGCTAGCCCTGGGAACTTTCCTTTGAGGCACCCACACAGTGACAAAATAAATGATATCCAGTAACTGATTGTGTACTAGGCAACCTCACTTGGCATTTCACCTCTGGAAGGCAATCTTGGCCTAGGTCAGAAGAAATTGAGTTTCAATGTCTCTTCTTACTCTTTCAGGTTGGATTACTTGCATCATGAATGCTTCACCTGGCTCCCTCCATTGCCAGGCTGAAGAGAAGATGCAGGCTTCTTTTTCTTAGTCAGACCTTAGTCATACTGTTTGCCCTATGTTCCTGACTTTACAACATTTCCCATGTCCCTGGCTCCATAGCCACTTATATTGATGGTTTTAAAAGATTGTTGAGGGAAAAAATAGTTGGAAATCTTTTAGGAATGTTATAGCTGATTTAAAACCAATCACAGAATCAAATATTATCAACAGAAATACTCTAACATTATAAGGTATAGTAATTCGTGAAACTATTTCTGAAATAATACTGTACAAATGATTGAGGCTACACGAATGCATAAGATAGACAACCAATAGCTATTAGAGTGCTGAAAGTTGCAAAAAGGAGTATTTCTGGAGCCCCTTACTTCTGACTGGTATTTTATTGGACTTAAAAACTTAAACTGCTCTTGATTTAGGTTTTGGAAACTGAAAATAAAGACTACTTTTACAGAGATCACTCAGGTTTTAATGTTGATTTTGACTAATGTAAAGCATCAATATTTAAAAATTTAGAAGTTCTGCCAGGATCAACATTAGCATACTTATTCCACTTCGATTAGCACAATCAAGGCCCATTTTATGTTAAGAATTCCATCGAAAACCATTGCTCTCATTTCCTTCACTCTAAAGCCCATTGAAAAGCTGCTGCTGTTTCATGCAGCAAACAGCCCTGCACTACAGTGTTTTTCACTTCAGTAAGTTGTGCCTCAATTCAGTGTTGACTGAAATGACACAAGGCTCCTCTTCCTTTAGACTCTTCTTCTTATAATCATAAACTTTGCCTTATGAATCTCCAGGCTTGCAGAAATAACTTCTATAAGTCATGCAGCACAGTGAGGTGAACTTAATGAGTTTCTTCGCCTATTTCTTAGAACAAAGTTATAAGCACTGCTCTTAGGAGAGTTATGAAAATTGTTTCAATCCACTGGAAGTGTTGTATATAGGCAAAACCTTGAATATAACTGACAGAAAAATTCAATAAAAATAAAATCATAAACATGTAAGTAGTGGAGGAGAAAGCAAAGAGGGATTAAAAGAAGGCACTTGGAGCAACTGATTTTCTGTTTGCCTTTTGCCCACTGCCTGGAAGTTAAGACAGGGAAGGGGGACAGGTGTATTTAATAAAAACACATATGTACAAACTTACACTAAATCAGAAGCTGAGTTCCTATTTAAAAAAATATCCTGAGATTTACAGCATAAGTCTATGAAGTGAGCCTGAAGTTCCCAAGATGCACACAGCCACAACTCAAACGGAAGTCAGGGCATCCTCCAGGAATCTGACCACCAATCAGAACCTGCACTGATTGGTGTTCTCTTGGTCATTAGATAAAACCTGGAAATTTAACACTGGACTCTGCTAACCACCAATAATGTGCTGTCTCTTGAGGGCTGGTTGTGAGTCAATTGCTATGCTCATGGGTCCCATGATATCATTGAATAACTTACTGGGGCAGGTCTTAGTATTCTTGATTTGCAGATAACACATCTGGGTTGGGCAGGATTAACTACTTTTCCCAAGTCATACAACTCATAAACTTAAGAGTTGGGAGCTAAATCTCAAGGTGATGTAACCAGATGGGTTACATCACTTATTAGAGCTTTGTTGATTCTCTGTGGATTTCATGATTTCCAATGTTGTTGTAACAATACCAATGAAAATCCTCTCTGATGCAGAATTTTCAGAGACTTATCAAAGAGTTGGATAGACCCAGATTAGGAATCTTGCTCCATTGTGTCTTTAATAGAAAGAAACAAAGAGGTCACAGATATTTTTTCAGTGAAAATTTATTTTACCACTACTCCACACTATTCCTCATTGCAATATAGGAGAGGTTCCAGTGATTGTTATCAAGGAGTAAACCATTTCTGCATAAATGGGATAAAGTTATATACAGGTGTCCCCCATGGGGCATACATTTCACCTATGGATGCCTGAAACCACAAATAGTGCCAATCACTACATATACTAGTTTTTCCCCTATACACCCATGCCTATGGTAAAGTTTAATTTATGAATATGTCCTAGTAAGTGATTAACAACAGTAACTAATAATAAACTACTACAATATGACAATGCTCTACAATAAAAGCTATATGAATGTAGTCTTTCTTATCATTCTTGAAAAAGGAATTTCCATGGATGGGAGAAGGAAATCCTTTTTCCAGGCGGCATTAAGCCAGAAGGATTCATCTACAGTTTAGTTGAGACTTAGAGAGGGATCTAAGATGGCTGAATAGGGTATAGCCACACTAACCTATGCTGCTCTGGGATAAAAGAATAAAGGAAGGACCATGTTTCCAGGGTTCTGACTGATGGAAATTTTGCAAAGAAGTGGGACAAAAGGAGAGAAGACAGAGACACTGCTGCAGTCATGTGGCCTAGCCAACTGCTGTCTGTGAGCTGCCATCTTACCACATCAAAGTAGGAGGAGATTGCTGCGATCCTTGAGAGGGAATTCCAAAGTCACCCACTGACTTTTACTTCAGCCTGGAACAGTGACTTGGGTCTGAGCAACTGCGGGACTTGGAGCAGGGAGGCTATCTTGCTTTCTTCCCTTCCCTAACTCCCTCAGAGTGCCATATTCAGCAGCAAAAACCAGAAACCAACAGCAGGAACAATAGAACACTCATAAGTACTTGGAAATTAAACAACGTACTGCTGAATGATTGATTGGTCATTGAAGAAATTAAAAATGAAATAAAAAACTTTGTTGAAATAAATTAAAATGAAAACACAACATATCAAAACAGCAAAAGCAGTTTTAAGAGGGAAGTTTGTAGCATTAAGTGCTTACAGTAAAAAAGAGAGAGAAAAATTACTCAAATTAATTATCTATTGATGTATCCTGAAGACTGTAAAACAAGAATAAACCAAACCCCAAATCAGCAGGTGAGGAATAATAAGAATCAGAGCAGAAATAAATGAAATTGAAAAAACAATACAAAAAAAATCAGCAAAACAAAAAGTTGGTTTTTTGAGAAAATAAACAAAATAGATAAACCTCTAGCCAGAATAACAAAGGAAAAAATGAGAAAAATAAATAAATAAAATTAGAGATTAAAAAAAGGAACTGACACCACTGAAATACATAAGATCATAATAAATTACTATGAAGAACTATATGCAGGTAAACTGGAAAATCTCAAAGAAATGCATAAATTTTTGGGTTAACAACCTACCCAGATTAAACCAAGACAATATAGACAATCTGAACATACCTATAACAAGCAATGAGATTGAAGCAGTAATCAAAAATCTTCCCTGAAGGAAAAGTATAGAACCCGATGGCTTTTACTCCTGAATTCTACAAAACATTCAAAAGACAAAATAACTCCAATACCTTTCACACTATTCCAAAATATTGAACAGGATGAAACTCTACAAAAGTCTTTTTATGAGGCCATATTTACTTTGATAGCAAAAACAGACATGACATGAAAAGAGAACCACAGTGCTATATCCTTAATGAACATAGCTGCAAAGATTCTCAACAAAATACTAGCAAATTGAATCTGAAAACACATCAAAAGATCATACATCACAATCATGTGGGATTTATCATAGAAATTCAAGAGTGGTTCAATATTCACAAATAAACAACTATCATAAATCACATCAATAGAATAAGGAATGAAAAACTATGGTCATCTCAACAGATGCAGAGAAAACATTTTACAAGATTCAACAGACCTTCATGATAAAAACCCTCCACAAATTAGGTAAAGAAGAAACATTCCTCAAAATTACAATGCCTGTAAATCACAAGCCAACAGTCAATATGATACTGAATGAGGAAAAACTGGAAGCATCCCCTCTCAGATTTGGAACAAGACAAGGATGTCCATTTTCTTTTTATTTTTTTTATAATTTTTATTCAGTAGATAAAAATTTCCAAAGTACAGCTTTTGGATTACAGTGGCTTTTACCCCCCATAACTTCCCTCCCATCTCCCACTCCCTCTCCCATCCCATTCATATCAAGATTCATTTTCAATTATATTTATATACAGAAGATCAATTTAGTATATACTAAGTAAAGATTTCTACAGTTTGCATCCACACAGAAACACAAAGAGTAAAGTACTGTTTGAGTACGAGTTATACCATTAATTCACATAGTACAACACATTAAGGACAGAGATCCTACATGAGGTGTAAGTGCACAGTGTCTCCTGTTGTAGATTTAACAATTAACACTCTTGTTTATGGCATCAGTAATCACCCTAGGCTCTTGTCATGAGTTGCCAAGGCTATGGAAGCCTTCTGAGTTCATCACCTCTGATCTTAAGTGAAAGATCTCTACAATAAAAATTATCAAACATTGATGAAAGAAATCATCATGTACACAAAAAAATGGAAAGATATTCCTTGCTCATGGGTCAGAACAATCAGTATCCTTAAAATCTCTATACTATCTAAAGCTATCTACAGACTCAAGGCAATCTCTATAAAAATACCAATGACATTCTTTACAGAATTAGAAATAAGCTATCCTAAAATTCATATGGAATCACAAAGGACCCAGAATAGTCAAAGTGATATTGATCAAGAAAAATCAAGTTGGGGGAATCACAACACTTGACTTCAAAGAAAAATACAAACCTATAGTAATGAAAACAGCATAGTACTGGCAGAAAAACCAATAGATAGATCAAAGGAACAGAATAGAGAGGCCAGAAATTAATTTATGTACATACAGCTAACTTATTTTTGACAAAAGCACTCAGACTATACTGTGGAGTAAGAATCTTCAACAAATGGTGCTGGTAAAACTGGATTTATATATGTAGAAGAATGAAATCAGATTCATACCTCTCACAACATACAAAAATTAACTCAAGATGGATCAAAGAACTAAATTTAAGGCTTGAGACTATGAAGTTGCAGGAAGAAAACATAGGGAAAACACTCAAACACATTTGTATAGGGGACACTTTCCTGGACAAGACCCCCAAAGCACAGACAACAAAAGCAAAACTAAACAAGTGAGGCTATATCAAACTCAGAAGCTTCTGTACAGAAAAAGAATAGATCAATAGAGTGAAGAGACATGGAAAAGAAGGGGGAAAATATGTGCAAACCACCTACCCAACATGATTAAAATCCTGAATATTTTAGCAAACTAAAAACTCAGCAACAAAAGACAAAACAATAAATCCAGTTGAGAAATGGGCAAAGGACTTCAACAAACATTTCTCAAAGGAAGAAATACAAATGGCAAAAAAATGTATGAAAACTGTTCAACATCTCCAGCCATTCAGGAAATGCAAATCAAAATCACGGTATCACCTCACACCTGTCAGAATGGTTAAAATCCGAAAACACAGAGAGTAACAAATGCTACTGAGGATGTGAAAAAGGGGGATGCTTATACAGTGTTGGTGGGAATGTAAATTAGTGAAGCCACTGTGGAGATTTCTAAAAATAACTAGAAATAAATTTGCCATATGATCCAGCAATCCCACAAGTGGATTTAGACTGAAAAGACTTGAACACAATGTATAAAAGAGATACCTGCATTGCCATGCTTTCAGCAGCACTGTTCACAATAGCAAAAATTTGGAGTCAACTAAAGTATGCACCATCAGATGAATGAATGAAGAAAACATGGTTCATATACACAATGGAATATTATTCAGCCATAAAAAGAAATATAATTCTACCATTTGCAGCAAAATCTACATCTCTGGAGGACATTGTATTGAATGAAATAAACCAGCCCCAGATGTTCTCCATTCTATAGCTAAAATTTTAAAACTAACCAAAAACAAAGAAAAAAAAACAAATGTCTGTGTGCATCAATATTGTTACAAATATAGTTTTGTAAAACTATGATACTGTTAATAATGTTATACCACTCAAGTATTAATAATCTATGATTACTTTAAAATTTGCTGTACATGGGTGGAATGGTTATTTTTCCATTTAATTACTATTTATAACCACTGTCTATATTCCCAATAATCTAGGGTCTTTTTTATTTTACTAGTTAAACTTCTTACTCAGTGAAGTATTAAGCCTGTTTACTATATTGTAAATTTAAAATAAGTTATTTCAAAAACTACAAAAAAGGACAAAGAAAAGGTGAAGGAAAGAGAATGGCAGGGAGGGAGGGAGGAAGTGAGTATCATCATGTTCTTAGAATTATGTCTGCAAATTTTATTGAATCTGTTAAAAAAATTTTAAAAGAACAAGTAGTGGGTCTGGCACTGTGGTGCAATGAGTTAATAATCCTCTGCCTGCGGTGCCGGCATCCCATATGGGCACCAGTTCTAGTCCCGGCTGCTCCTCTTCCATTCCAGCTCTCTGCTGTGGCCCGGGAGGGCAGTGGAGGATGGCCCCTGCACCCGCATGGGAGACCAGGAATAAGCTCCTGGCTCGGATTGGCGCAGCTCCACCTGTAGCAGCCATTTGGAGAGTGAACCAACAGAAGAAAGACCTTTCTCTCTGTCTCTCTCCCTCACTGTCTGTAACTCTACCTCTCAAATAAATAAATAAAATCTTTAAAAAAAGAAGAAGAAGAAGTAGCGTATCACCTTATTCTCATTCAGGGATTTAACCCTGCTCCAGATGCTCTCTTTCCAACCCAATTCACCCTGCTCTATGTTTTCTAGTCTTGACCTTCTGCTCACTTTTTTTGTTGTACTTTGGAGTTCGATGGTCAGGTCTTTCCAGCAAGGGCTGGGAGCTATTCCACCACAACTCATATTTTCTTCCTGGCTCAAGTGGTGTACATCGCTTTTGGTAAGCTATCCCTCCCAGCTAACCATTCTAGGAATCCTTACCTTAGTCCACATCCTAAGCAGGTAGCTCTCTATCTGTTTTACTTCCATTACTTAAGAAGGAACCAGAAAATAATAAAAGTGCAGACATGATCATTCATTGAGAAGGAGATCTTGTAGGCATTCATTTTGGATAATGAGAATAAGAACATTAATGACACTAGTTCTTGGGCAACAGCACAGGTTGCAATAGTCACTCTATCACTGGGGGCCATAGTGTGCCCCCTAGACTTTGCCAATCACATACTCTTTTAAAGACCACTCGCTTTCCAAGTCAGTCCCTGAAGGTAGCTTTTTACATGCATGAGACAGATGGGTATCAACTTGTAAGACAGCCATTCTCAGTTCTCCTTGGTTGATTTTACTCCATTGCACTAATAAAGAAACAGCAACCAAAACACTGTCATATATAAACATGAAATTAAATGACACAATTCAGCTAAGAAAACTTCCCGGAGTGAAGGAGGGAAGAGAACAAACATTTCTGCTTCAGAAGCCTGATTAGTATTGAAGGCTGACTATTGGCAATAATACCAGGATGAAAACAAGAGCAATGCAATCAGTTCCACACAGAGCAGCTAAGCCTTAGCAAAGCACTGAGGCTCAAATGACCAATGAGTAAGAATTGGTTGCATAACTTATAGAGTTTTCAGATGATGAGATCCTATGCACCCACATTAAATCAAATTTTCAATGACTAGTTAGGGCCAAAAAATTGCCTAATTATACTCATTCAAAGTTCAAATATAACATATTTAATGTCATCTTAATTTTTCAAATTTTTATTTGATAAACATTCTTAATATTTGCATACCCAAAAAGAAACTAAAAAATTAAATATATCAAAATATATGTTCATATATATTTTAATGTACGATATACAAACATATGTGTGTATATTTATTGCTGCATAGTGTTACTTTCTAATTCACACTTACCTGAGGCTGCAGTCACCTCAGGACCAAAAAGATCTGGTCTTTAGGGGCCTGTCCACAGGTAATTGGACCCCACACATTAGCAAGGAAATAAGATTGGGCCCCAGTCTTACAAGGATGAAGCAGAGGGACCAGTGCTGTGGCTTTGTGAGCTAGGCCTCTGCCTGGGACACCTGCATCCCATATGGGTGCTGGTTCATGTCCTGGGTGCTCCACTTCTTATCCAGCTCTCTGCTTATGGTCTGGGAAGGAAGTAGAAGATGGCCAAAGAGCATGGCTTCCTGTACCCATATGGGAGACCTGGAGGAGGCTCCTGGCTCCTGGCTTCAGATTGGACCAGCTCCGGCCATTGAGACCATTTGGGGAGTGAGCTTGTGGATAGAAGAACCTTCTCTCTTTCTCTCCTTCTCTCTGTCTGTAACTCCACCTCTTAAACAAATTAATAAATTATTTTTAAAAACTAAAGATAAAGCAGAACCTTCCTTAGGCCAGAGCTGTGATCCTATAAAACTGTCACACCATCTAGCTAACCAGCAGACTGAAGAAAAGTTCTGCCTCCACCACTATTTCTTTGGTTATTTGTTTGTTTTGGGGGGGAGGGGAGGAGAGGTCAGAGTTACAGAGAGAAACAGAGAAAAAGATCTTATATCACTGGTTCACCCCCAAACGGCTACAATAGCCAGAGCTGGACCAGGCCAAAACCAGGAGCCCAGAACTGTATTTGCATCTCCTACATGAGTGGCTGTCTTCCACTGCCTTCCCTGGTACATTAGCAGGGAGCTGAAGTTGAAGGGCAGCAGTTGGAACTCAAACCAGTCTTCACATGGGGGATGCCAGCATTGCAGGCAGAAACTTAACAGCTACACAACTCTGCTGGCCCCTTGAGACAGTTTATTGAGTGGGCATGGTAGGCAGCAGATACCCATATGACATCCCGGAGGTGTAGGCTCCCAAGCCCAATTCTGAGCCAAGAAACTCAGGGCAAATTTAAGAGTTCAGCTATCAGGCCTAGGCCAACTCAGTTCAGTTCCATCTGAGGGATGAGCTGTAAATGGGCAGGAACAGAGATGGGCAAGAGACAGGGTGAGGCTGATGGCCCACTTTCTGTTGTAAGTAGACTGTGCTAAAGTATTGGGTAAGGTGCCTGGGGATTACATGTGAGACTACCTGAGGGCCCAGCTATGAGTTACTGTGCCAGAAAGAGTCTGAAGAAATCAGACAGCGGCTGTTCTTCACAGAGGGCTGAACCTTCTGTACCAATTCCACGTTTGCAAACTTACAACACTGGGAGTATAAATGATGACAAATAGTCAGAGATGTAGGCTGAAAACTGAACCCAAAGGCCATCCCGGGAGGAGGATTGACCTTTGAAAATGACTCCCCGTAGTGCCTTTGCAATCTCATGAACACATTGTAGGCACCCTTCACCAAGATGTTTTATCAGATATCACAATACTGCCATCTTCCAGGAGACTTTTGTAAAACTTACTCATTGACTTTGTCTATGGTGGCCTCCCAGAATTTTTAGCACAACCTGCTCAGTCTGATGAGGCATCCCTGAGTGACAGCAAGCCTTGACCTCCAGCTACATGTCCCTACCCCTTCTCTGGAGTCCCTTTCACAAGCACAATCACATTTAAAGGGACTCCATTTTCACAGCTTAATCACCTCCCAAAGGCCCTACTTCCCAATACCATCACATCAGGTGCGAGTATTTCAGCACACAAATTTGGAAGGGACATAAACATTCAGTCCATTACAAAAACAGATACTGCAGATGTCGACAGGCTCCCAATAAATTAGTTATTAGGAGTAGAGAGAGTAGTTATAAATGCTGTCATAAGCAAATTCAAAAGTGCCCATTCCAACACATCCTTCCAAAAGCAAATGGAAGTCAAGTTAATCTCACAGTCTTCTATGATAGCCAAATATGTGTGGATCTGAATAGTCTTTGATAGTCATCCATATTCCTACCGCTCCTAGATTGTGTCACTTTTAGGCTCTTCTTTTTTTATCCATGTCTTACACCCTGAAGAAAAATATGAAATTATCCCAGATGGATTTGGATGAATAGGTATTCCATTTGCTATTTATCTTTTGAATCTTAATGAACAACTTTAGTGTTAAACATGCTGTCTTTCATCTATCAATGTTATAGTCCTAATGTTGAAAGTGAAAAGTTGTATTTTCAATATGATAGTTATATATGCCAATAGATTATATTTTTTAAAAAAGATTTATTTCATATATCTGAAAGGCAGAGTTACAAAGAGAGAGAGAGGGAGAAAGAAAGATTATCTTCCATGCATTGATTCATTCCACAAATGGCCACAATGGACAGGGCTAGCCCAAACCGAAGCCAGAAGCCAGGAGCTTCTTCTGTTTCCCCCACATGTGTGCGGGACCCCAGCACTTAGGCCATCCTCTGCTGCTTTCCCAGTTACATTTACCAGCAATATGGATCAAAAGTAGAACAGCTGGGACTGGATCCAGCACCCATATGGGATGCCAGTGGTGCAGAAAGTGGCGTAACCTGCTACATCACAACAACGGCCCCATATTTTATTTTATTTTATTTTAAGATTTATTTATTAATTCGAAAGGCACAGTTAGAAAGAGGCAGAGGCAGAAAAAGAAAGGTCTTCCATCCTCTGGTTCACTCCCCAAATGGCCACAACAGCCAGAGCCGGGCCCAATCGAAGCCAGGAGCCAGGAGCCACTTCTGGGTCTCCAACATGAGTGCAGGGGCCTAAGCACATGGGCCATCCTCTACCGCCTTCCCAGTCCTTAGCAGAGAGCTATATTGGAAATGGAGCAGCCGGGTCTCTAACCGGCTTCCATGTAGAATGCCGGCACTGCAGGCGAAGCTTTTCCAGCTGTGCCAAAGTGCTGGCCCCAAGTCCCCATATTTTATTAAATGTAAATGTAATCTTACTAAAGTCATATAAATTGAAACTACATAAATTATATAGTATTTGGATGTTGTATCTATCTATTTATTTATGGCTATGATAAAATCAAAGCATAGAAATAAATGAATTGCAATCCTCCCTCAAACTTGGAAATAACTATGGTTAACATTCCTTGAGGTTATTCACTGATTCCAAAAAAAACGATGTCAAAGACAATATAACAAAAATGCCAGCATTTCAAAATTGAATTTTTTATATTTTATTATTGCTGAAAGTATGGTAAAAGGTTTTAAGCAAGATTTTCAAGTAGTTGATTATTTCTTGCTACAATATGTTTTTTCTCCAAAATAATTATTGAAGGAAATATTTTTAAGTGAAATTGCAGAGCCAACAGCCAATGAAATTGCAGAGCCAACAGTCAGTCATAACTATATTCAATGGCAAGGGGAGTTGGCTATTGGAACTGACCAATCCATGTGAACTGATCTCCAATTCTGAAGTACCTGGAAGTGGCTATGTTATTGCTGACTTGAAACAACCTGGGTGGAGTCGCAAGGTAAGAGTTCGGCCTGGCCATGTGGATTTGCTTGTGTGAGGAGCACCCAGCAAGACTTGTTGGGTGCTCTGCCTTGATAGAGCTCAAGTTACAAAGTCATCACACGACCACCATGGGGAAATGCACCAGGGAGATGGTGTAGGTGAGAAGTCAAGAAGACCAGGGAGACACTCACAGGGAAAGTGAATCACTCTTTGAGGAAAAGCAGCCATTAGAGAAGGCAGACAGAGCAACCAGAAGAAAAGGAGGTAGAAATAATTGGTTACTCTTTTTTAAGATCCCAAAGTATTCCATTTATTAGGATAGAACACTTGAACATATTGAAAGTCACAAAGCCCAAGAAGAGCAAGCCACACATCAATAAAATCACAAATCAGAATCCTTACATTTTCACATTCTACCCTTCACGTGAAATGCAAGCAGACTAACAGTTTTGAAGATGGATGATCTTTACTCTGTCCATAACACTCATTTAACCAAGTAAATGGCCACATAAATACTGGGAAAGACAACACAACATTAGTAAAAGATCCAAAGCTTTTCTCTAGGGCCACGTTCTTAAAGTTTGTACAATTAACTGACCCATCGTTTTGGAGGCGGGTTGGGGGGATGGAAGGATGGATTAGGTGGTTTTCCACATGGAAATAATTTCAAATTAAGATAGATGCTTTAAACAGACTGCTTTAGATATTTTTTGACTTTGGAAATGTGGTCAACTATCATGAACTATTTCTTTTCATTGCAAAAATATTCCATATATTAGGAATTTATATAATCTGGGAAGGGGGGAGAATCTAGAAATATTTTTTTCTGAGAAAGAAATATAAAAAGGTTATCTGAAGTCAAGAGTGGAAGTATCATACTCCATAATGAGATATTTGAGTTCTTCAACACATCATTCACCTATTTCATGCAAATTCTACTTCAGTGCAAACTATATGGACTTTTCTCAAGACAGATCTTTCTCAGTCAGCACCTTCACAACCTTCCAGAAAGTTTTACAGTCTTGACAATAAACCTAGTCAATCTATTTGGGTTTTGTTGTTATTGCCTTAGAGCAACTGGTTAGCTGACTGTCTTCAAATAATTCACCTCCATTGTGTTGAGTTCAGGTTCCTCTGGCTGCTTGATGAATGATGGCACCTTGGACCCTGCCTCATGCCCAGAGATTTCTGACAAGTTACTTTCATCTGACTTCCATAGATTCTCAGCAGCCCACTTGCTCACAGGCTCTGCAAGTTTCTTCTCAGTTAGCCTGCTGAGTTTGTCCAGTGCCTTTGATGAAGCAACTGCTGAAGAACTTAAGAGCGAAGTGTTTCTTGATGTTTTCAAACACTGCACAGATCTCTTTACTGCTTTGTTGAGATTGATGGAAAGAGTATGTTTTGCTTCTTTCCAGAGAGTAGCGCTGCTGCTGACACTGGACTCAGATCTGCTGGGTGGAGAGTGCTCACGACCCACAGGTGATTCTCTGAGAAAAGAAGCATCTCTTTTATGAGAAGACCAATTCTTTGTATAATGAGAAGAGAGTGGAAACTTTTTCTAAAGCTATGTCTCATGTCTGTGTATTCAGGCTGTTGGTTTGTAAAATAATCACCTCTTTTCCATTGATAGCCAGCCATTACCAGGGTGAATTTAAGGAGATACTCATTCTCTTGGAAGTCTCTCATAGTCATGTCATTCCACAGATCACATTTCCTCTCCTCTTTAAGCCACAACTCAGCTTTGGGAGGCCCAGGAACACAGTCATTCAATTGGTTTCTTGGAAACCAAGGGCGAAAAAAATTTTAAGTGAAAGCAGGTTATCTATGATTCAAAGAGATTGGGTCAGATGATGGCTAAAAAATGGAGATGTGATAGGCATTTGGCACAGCTGTTAAAATGCTGCTTGGAACATCCACATCCCAAATCAGAGTGCCTAGTTTCCATTCCCAGTTTCACTTCCCATCCAGCTTCCTGCTAATGTGCTCCCTGGAACACAGCAGTTCTGTCTTAAGAACTTGCATCCCTGCCATCGGCATCAGAGATCCAGACTGAGTGCTTGGCTCCTGGCTTCAGTCTGACCCAGGGCTGGTTCTTATGGGCATTTTGGTAAGTGAACCAGTGTATGCAAGCTATTCCTCCATCTTTCAGTCTTTATCTCTCCCCTATCTCTCTGTCTTTCAAATAAGATAAAAATAAATAACTTTTTTCTTAAGTGGAGCTTAGGCTTGGATAGAGGAAGTCCCTGGTGATGTTTATAAGAATTGGCTAAATAGAGTACAAGAGAAGCCTGGCCACAGAGGGGTACAGCAGGGGGCGAGGTCAGGAAGGAAAGGCCAATTAGACAATGCTTTCTTGAAGCCTAGCTATGAAAGAATAGACACAGGCAGACAAAGAATTGAGTAAGATACTTTTTTATGGTGCAAGAAAATCTGTTGAGTTTATAGACTGTGAAGAAAAAGCCTGGAGAGGGAGAAGGCACTGTAAATAGAATGGATGGTTGATAGAGCCAGAAGTGGAAGGGAAGAGATTTAGAGAGAATAAATCATCCTTGAAAGTGAGGGAAGGGAAGGGATGGTGGTGGACATGAGCATGAAGATCAGAAGCTGAGAGTGCCTCCAACTCATCTATATAGTCTCAGAATGACTTCACAGTTTCATCCAGTGACATCAACTCCTGCAAAGTAACTGCTTCAAGGCACCGGCCACATTTGTTTTCTTTTCTTTCTTTTTTCTTTTTTTTGAGAAGTTCTCCTTTCCTTTTTATTGCTTAATTTGAGTGAGTTATACCAACTCAATTTTAAACACTCTCTAAATGATGCCTTAAAGATTAAAAAAAGATACAATGACTAAAATAAAAATAATTGAATTAACATTTCCTTTCTTTATCAAGCAAATATACTATTATTTGCCTTGATGGAAATAATTTTATTGACATATTATTTACTGATTTATTGACTTACTTAATCTGTTAGTGTCATAAGAGGGAACTGACATTTTTTTGAGAAGCTTTTCCAAAAAGAATACCAGTCAAACCAATTACAATAAAAATGAAGCTGCTGTATTCGGCAGGTCTTTACAAACATTGAGATAGTAGACTCTAGAGGTGTGCTCACCATCGGCAGTGAGCTAATCCAGGAAGGATATTTTTAAAATCTAAAGTGCAAGAGCTTTATTGATGTTTCTTTAAAGGAAAGTATATAAATCTACTTAGAAATGTGTGTGTGTGTGTGTGTGTGAGAGAGAGAGAGAGAGAGAGAGAGAAGGAAGGGAGGAGAAAAGGAAGGAAGGAGGAAAGGAAAGAGGGAAGGAAGGAAAGAAGGAAGGAAGGAGAAAAGGAAGGAAGGAAGGAAGGGAGGTTGATTGAGGTTAATGTCATACTCTATAGTTATAGGGCATAGACTGTGCTATGGTGGATAATCAGTACAATGACAGCTTGCCATGCCATTACAAACTCTTCTTGAACAAAAGTCACGTTCTCTATGTCTTCAAGTGTCCAGCTGCTCCTGCACTTCCACTATCTGGATGGGTACAAATTCACCCTACAGATGTGCACAGCCAAACATCAACTCTTCTTTCCCCGTGACTAGTATGAAAGCTGTTCATTCTTACTACAGGCAATGCAGTGGTGAGAAATTTTCAGTGTCATCATTACAGCCCTTAATTGCTAAATGATTAAACTCAGAATCCATTCAAGGATTCAGAAGGCATGTTACAACAGAATTTTATATGTTGTTTCCCTGAATTTAAATGAAAGTATGAGAAATTAGAATATTATAGTATGCTAACACATCGATTTAAGATTCAATTTATTATTATTATTTTTTTTTTGGACATGCAGAGTTAGACAGTGAGAGAGAGAGAGAGAAAGGTCTTCCTTGCATTGGTTCACCTCCCAAATGGCCGCCATGGCCAGTGCAATGCAGCTGGCGCGCTGCGCCGATCCAAAGCCAGGAGCCAGGTGCTTACTCCTGGTCTCCCATGCAGGTGCAGGACCCAAGCACTTGGGCCATTCTCCACTGCCTTCCTGGGGCCACAGCAGAGAGCTGGACTGGAAAAGGAGCAACAAAGACAGAATCCGGCGCCCCAACCGGGACTAGAACCCAGAGTGCTGGCGCCGCAGGCGGAGTATTAGCCTAGTGAGCCGTGGTGCTGGCCTCCATTTATTATTGTTTAACTGACTTTGATGTTCTCTTCCTATATAAAGAGTAGATAAAAATGTCTAACCAAGTTTTTCTGTATTTCTGTTGGTAAATCTATGGTTAAGTATATTTTATCCTTATGCTGACCTTTTAAAAATAAACCTGTCCAAGGATTTTGTCCCAGGAAAAAAAACCAAATGGTGAATATATATACTTTCAGAGTCAAAAATTTTAAAAATATTTTTGTAATTTTTGTTATTTTGCCTTGTCAGAAATTATAAACTAATTTTTATGTCCAAATATAAACTTGTGCTTTACTATATAAATCATTTAGAAATTTGTGGGTTGCCTAATCCACTGATGGTGGGAATGTAAACTGGTAAAACCACTATGGAAGACAGTTTGGAGAAACCTCAGAATGTAGTGTATCGGAGTAAAATAGACATTTTGAGATTCGATGATTATAGCCCTTGTCTCTTCCACCGAGTAACAGTGTATTTTTTTTTCTCTTCATACTATTTGTTGAACACTTATTTAGAGTAGGGTTAACTATACAATCATTAAGTATACTTAAAATATATGTTTGTAAAAATTAAGAATGGGAATAGGAGAGGGAGGGGGGAAGGGTTGGAGCATGGGTGGGTGGGAGGGTAGGTGTGGGAAATGTCACTATGTTCCTAAACCTGTATATATGAAATACATGAAACTTGTGTAACTCAAATAATATTTTAAAAAATTGTGGGTTGCAATTCCCAAAGTACTTACATTTAAATAGTTTTCTGTTGCTTTTTTAGAATAGGTAATTTAACTGCCTCAGGTAGTGGTGTGATTGTCCATTTACTTGAAGAGTAATTCCTCCATCACCCTTCACCAGTACTCCAGCTCATCAATGGACAAGCTTTCACAGGAGTCAGTTGTAGGCCTCGCAGCAGCCTTGGAATTCATTCCTTTAAATAAAATGAAAGGCAGCTTAGGCCTGGGCATGAAATTATCTTCAACTCTTGCCTCTCTCTCCAACATTGGAAGCACACCAGAAATAGATCAAATGAAGGGCTGCCTCTGACTATTTTGCTTCGATGGATGGTGAGACCCTTGGGTCTTTGTAGCTCTTCACAGCTTGATGTGTCTGTTCTCTAGAGTCCTGTATATTTGACTGTAAACATAGAATTCCAAGTTCACATAAATCTGTCATCTTTTTTTCAGCCACTGGCAGTGCTTACTTTTAGAGTAACATCCTATTTAGGTTATAGCAGGAGTAATGATCAAAGTGTTGAATGAAAGACCAGTGGAAGATGCAGCTAAAAAGTGATGCCTGCTCTGACTACTTTCATGTCAACCTCTTCTACCGAATTTTCTCCAGCATGTTGCTGCCACGTGATGCTGGTAATCAAATAAGAAGCAACCCTGGCTCCTGGCTACACCCGCCTGCTGTGTCAGTACAAAAAACAAACACTGAGAATGCTTGTTTGGAACTTGAACCCTGAAGCAGTTGGGTTTCCTGCTACTCTGTCAGGTTTTTACTGCAACGTGAGAACAGTGGTGATTCCCACAGCTCCCTGGGTCATCCCACCCATAGTAAGGAGGCAGCAGTTTATGTCAGCAGAGTGAAACTGACTCCTTGTCCTTAAGATTTGTGACCACTGCTTTGCAGACCCTGCTATGTCTCCATATAAATAAACCAAGCCTGGAAAGTCTCAAGGGCACCTCTGTTAAACAAGAAAGGATTTGCACTTCTGCTCCAGAGCTTCATGGCGACATTATTTCCATTCCAGCAAAGAAGTAAAGGGACACAAATCAAAGTGGTAGTGACAAAGCACAGAGAAGACTATCAAGAGATTGGAGCTAATATTGGTTTAAGTGTACATTCTTCAGACATATGGATTTCCTATTTCTTGGTGAATTAGATATGAATTTTATCATATTTAAAAATCACAAAGTTGATTTCATGTTGGCCTTCTTTGTTGACAAGGTAGAATAGCAAAGTGAGAATTTTCTACACAAGTTTCATAAATGTGATAGTAAGAAAACAACATTAGATTATGTGTGATTTGGCTACCTTGGGGTAGGCGATCAGCCAAACAAATCAATAAGTAATATCACAAATGGCAAGTTTCTTGTGAGGTCCCATGAAGTTTGAATCATATAATTCACACTGGACTGACTGAATAATTAAAGCTCATCCTCCATCAAATCAAGTTGACAGTCATAATGAGGCTCTCTTGGCCTGGATCCTTGGATACCTTATGGCAACAGTCAGAACAGAGATACACAAGTTAGCAAATGGTGTGTCTGTGTGTGTGTATGATGTTGGTCTAACAGATAATACTCTCATATATCTGTCAACAAAGGTGAGATAGGACAGACCCAAAATCCATAAGCAGAAGAAACTCACTGGACAGTAGGGACAGAAGAAATAAATAAGATTTTGGATATAGTATACCAATGTATGGAGAAATGAACTGAACTGTATCTTTCCAAAACTCATTATGTTCAAATCCTCACCCCAGGACATCAGAATGTGATTGCACTTGAAATCAGGACCTCTAAATATGTAATTAAGGTAAAAGGAGCTCCTTAGGGTCATCTCTAATGCAATGAGCTGATATCCTTATCAGAAGAAGAGGTTGTGCACCTGCTGGCTTGCACAGAGGAAAGACAGTGATGGTTCTGAGAGAAGATGGTGATCTACAAGCCAAGAAGACAGGTCTCAGGAGAAACAACCCTGCTAGTTTCTGGGGTTTGGACTTCTAGCCCCTAGAACTGTAAGAAAACAAATTCATGTTATTTAAGCCAACCAGGCTAGGATATTTTGTTATAGCAGCCTGAGCAAATCACTATATCCTCCATCTTTTTGTTTAAAATTTATTTGTTTATTTTTTGAAAATAAAAGAGCATTGTATACAGACAAAAACATGGAGAGAGGGAGAGAGAGAGAGAGAAAGAATATCTTTCATTATCTAGTTCAACAGCCAGGTCTGGGCCAGGCCAAAGCCAGAAGCCTCTCACATGAGTGGTAGGTGCCCAATCACTTGGGCCATCTTCCACTGCCGCCTTATGTATGTTAGCAGAAAACTATGTAACCAGAAGTCTAATTGGCACTATGATATGATATGCCAACATCGCAGGTGGTGACTTAACCTGCTGCACCACAACACCAGAACCTCTTCTTGATTTTTTCTCAGTTGTCCAATGGTTCTCCCTCTGAATATAGACAAAGTCCTTGCAGTCTCAATGACCATTCACAGAAGTGTCCTGGGTAATTTCAACAGAAGGGAGGTGGTACCAGGAGTGGGTAGAAAAGACACCCCTACCTTCCAAGTCTTCCAAAAACCGTAATTACTGCCTTAATAGATTCCTAGAAAACAGAGAGTAAGTTATGTAACATAAATACCTCCTCTTCATCAGGCTTTTCTGAAATGTTCCACTATCACAAGTCAGCCAGGCTTTCGTTTGAGGTTCACAGCTTTCACAGGGTACAGACATTTATTACACACCCCTCTCAAGTAACAAGACTGCTTCTGCCATTGCAAATGAGTCCCGTTGTGTATATAACACTTTGGGCAACACAATTATTTCTGTTTCAGTAACACAAAGGAGCTCTCTTGAAAGAGTTCCAAAGCATTTATAAATACAGGCAAGTCAGAGGAAAATAACAAAGATTTTTTTTTTCTCCTGAAGCCTATCGTGCAATGAGATTTCAACACTGGGCATCATTTTTCTCTTTTAGGAAAGATGTACGTTATAGATGTAGATTACTGAAGAATAATCCTTTTAATCGCAAAATATGCCTGTATGAATTCTATTAAGATGAGATTGTTTGAGATATTTAATATCATTATTAAAGAAATTATGTGCATAACAAACAAAAAGGTAATCAACTAGACCAATAGATGTAAATTAGCATTTTGTTCGTAGTTGTAAATAATGACAAAAGCAATTCAGATTAAATCATCCATCTGTTCTAATAATTTTCTGCAGAAGGCAATGTTGGGTGACCAAGTTACTCAAGCTCTGTTCTCCTTTTCCTAACTTCACTAGAATCTTTCTAGTGATCCTTTCTAAACTCCCTTGCAAGCCAGGAAAGACATGCCACACAGTGATATGAGAGGAAAAATCTTTGCTGTGGGGAATGAGATAGCTCTAGAAAACTGATTTCTTAACAAAAGAAATCAACAGGATGGCACTATCCCTTTTTCTTTCTTATTCTATCCAATACGCATGTGATTCTTTGAGCTCGGCAGCCTTCTTGGGAATAAGAGACAATGTGCATCAATATGAATAACACATTAAGGACAGCTTAAAAGAAAGGGGAAAATGAAATGATTTTTGGCAGCATTGTTGAGAAAATACTCCTAACACTACCACTAGCAATTATTCAGGTCAATTCTTCTTTTTATTTTATTTTTAAGGTCTACTTATTCTTTTTTTTTTTTTTTTTTGAAAGGCAGACTGATAGCAAGGAGGGGTAGATATTTCATTCACTAGTTTACTCCCCAAATGCTTGTAACACCCAGGGAGGGCTAGGCCAGACTGAAGCAAAGAGCCAGGAACTCCATGTGCATCTCCCCCTTTGGTGGCAGGAACTCAAGTACATGGACAACCATCTTCTGCCTCCCAGGCACATAAGCAGGAAGCTGGGTCAGAAGTGTAGTGGGAACTCAGTCCCAAACATTCTGATATGGATATAGACATGCCAAGCAGCATCTTATCCTACTGTGCCCCAACAATTGCCCTGGACTTCTTTTTATGATAAAAGTAACCACTATCGGCCGGCGCCGCGGCTCACTAGGCTAATCCTCCGCCTTGCGGCGCTGGCACACCAGGTTCTAGTCCCGGTCGGGGCACTGGAGTCTGTCCCGGTTGCCCCTCTTCCAGGCCAGCTCTCTGCTGTGGCCAGGGAGTGCAGAGGAGGATGGCCCAAGTACTTGGGCCCTGCACCCCATGGGAGACCAGGAGAAGCACCTGGCTCCTGCCATCGGATCAGCGCGGTGCACCGGCCGCAGCGCGCCTACCGCGGCGGCCATTGGAGGGTGAACCAACGGCAAAAGGAAGACCTTTCTCTCTGTCTCTCTCTCACTGTCCACTCTGCCTGTCAAAAATTAAAAAAAAAAAAAAAAGTAACCACTATCCATCTAAGGCACTGTTAGTTGGATATGCAGATCCATTCAACTGAAACCATTCCCAAATAATTATTATCCTCAGTGACTTGCTGTCCTCCTTACCTATAGGAGGATCGTACATCTCTACCTATTGTCATGCACCTGGCAGTGCCCCTCATAGTGCAAGGCAAAACCTCCCATGCCCCCTGCTGTTGGCCTCAGCTAAGGTCAAGGTTTCTCTACACCACACTGCACTTTTACGTCTGCGATGAGAGTAATGTGTCTGCTGTGAGAACACTATGATAACTGCTGCTCCTTCAGCAATCACAAAATAAAGTCATGTGGGGAAGAGACACAGCAATCCACTCATGGTAACCAATTTGTAACATGAGTGGGATGAAGAACTTGAATGGTACCATCACTTGTTACAAAGCAAATACAAAACCAGTATCGAAATGGGTGTAACAATGCAGTATGCTTTGGCAAGTGAAATATGACCTGAAATGATGCATGCTATGAGCAGGAAATCATCAGAGAATTTCCACCAGCATCTTGCTCTCTTCCTTTGGTAAAGACAATAGCTTGTCTGGATCCCAGAGTGGAGAAGAAATTGAAACAGAATTATGATACTTGACCTACAGTGCTGACAGGCAATAACAGTAAAAAATAAGTGTTATTGTTATCAATGGATAATTGGATTATTCCAGCAAATATATATATATATATATATATATCCACATACTTAAAATTTTATTACTTTTTTTTCTTTTTTTTTATAAAGGTCTTCCTTCCATTGGTTCGCCCTCCAAATGGCCACCACGGCCGGTGCTGCGCTGATCCCAAGCCAGGAGCCAGGTGCTTACTCCTGGTCTCCCATGCAGGTTCAGGGCCCAAGCACTTGGGCCATCCTCCACTGCCCTCCCGGGCCACAGCAGAGAGCTGGACTGGAAGAGGAGCAACAGGGACAGAATCCGGTGCCCCAACCAGGACTAGAACCCGGAGTGCTGGCACAGCAGGCAGAGAATTAGCCAAGTGAGCCGCAGCACCGGCCAACAGAATACATTTATAAATATTTTATGTCTATATGTATAAATATATATATATTCATTCATTCATTTTTAAAACCTATATTTACTTATTTGAGAGGCAGAGTTACACACAGAGACAGGGGGAGATAAAAAGAAGGTTCCATATACTGGTTCATTCCCCAAATTGTCACAACAGCTGGAGCTGGGCCAATGCTAAGCCAGGAGCCAAGAGTCAGGAGCTTCCTCCAAGCCTCCAACGTGGGTACAGGAATCCAATGACTTGCACCATCTTCCACTGCTTTCTCAGGCACATTAGCAGGGAGCCGAATCAGAAAAGGAGGAGCTGGAACACAAACCAGCACCCATGTAGAATGCTGGTGCTACAGGCAGGAGGCCCAGCCTACTATGCCACAGTGCCAGAGCTTTCATTCATTTATTTTAGAGGGACATTTATATGTCCCCCTCTTAAATATATATGACCCTGTAAAATAAATAAATAAAATTTAAGGATAAAACTGGAGAGGAGCAAACAGGTGGCAGAGGTTCCTGGACTGACCTCTCACATACCACTGGAAAGCCACATGTTAATCTGTGTATAAAATGAAAGTCATTAACAACGTAAGATAGTATTTCTCAAAGGATTTTGTGAGTAATTTCATTTCCATAGACATTAAAAAGTGAAAGTGTTATGTACAAGGCAAAGATGATCCATGATCCGTGAAGTCTGAGAAGAAATAGACTAAACAAATTGTATAAGGTTCCTCAGAGCTTTTAACCTGTTAATGGATGTATATTGCAAATGTTGAAGATGACAATTGACTATGAGTCTCCTAAACTTTCTTTTGTCTCAAGACAATTGATTTTTTCAGTGCATCTCTTGAGACTAGGATTTCACAAAAGACGATTTAAGATACAAGCTGACAATGATGTGAAAAAATAGCTTGTACAACATTGGCCTTGGAGTGCCCATGCAGCAACACCTGTGAGCTGCTGTTGCTGGAAAGAGACAAACACCTTGAAAAGGGCAAAGCCATAGGTCTACCCCTAGGAGTATTGACTTTGAGCTCATGCCAAAAATCAAGCGACTCTTCCAACTAATGTGGCCTTAAAAGGTCCCGGTAGATCACAGAGAAGACTGATGGAGCAGAAAGTCCAGCATGCCAAGTAGCAGGGAAGTCAGATTGGAGCATGAGAGTGGCGCAGCCAGCGTGTCACAGAGTTCGCAGGAAGGAAACGTACTTTCAGTAGAAACTCAGTTATGGAAACTTAGTACTTAAAACTGTTCTTCAGGGGTCAGCTGGGTTACGCTGCAGCTTGCATTGTTGGCATCCCATATCTGCCAGCCAGTTCAATTCCTGGGAGCTCTGCTTCCAGTCCAGCTCCATGCCGATTCAACTGGGAAGGCAGCAGAAGTTGGTCCAAATGCTTGAGTCCCTGCCACCCACTTAAGAAACCATCATGGAGTTCTGGGCTCCTGGCTTCATCCTGACCAGACCTGGCTATTGTAGCAATTTGGAGAGTGAATCAGAGGTTGGAAAACTGGGAGAAAGATGTAGCAGGGGAGAAAAAGAAAGATGAAGAGGCCCAAAGGAATTCCTAAGGCCAGCTTAATAAGTCTAGAAATCCTTAGGAAAGAACCAGCAACGGGTATAAGGCCACCTCGAATGCCCTTTGTAGTGAATGTGTAGACTTCTCCAACAAGTTGGGTTACATCGTGACAACAGGAGCTAAGTGACATGTCCAGTTTCTACTCTTCCTGTAAAGACAAATAGACCACTGCCTAGAACAAACTACATGGAGTGTTGACTTGAGAATGCCTATGGCAAGGAGCTGATGAAAAATGAGATTGATAGTCATAACTGAACTGAGGGTCCAAAAAAACAGACAAAGGCAAACATGAGAGAGCATACAACAGGCACCTAGCAAGAAAGGATGGGAATGGCTTCCTTTTTTCACAGCAAGACCCAGATGACCTTCATTCCTTAGCTCTATTCCCTTTTGGTCATCCAAAGAGGATGCAGAGGCCTGGCAGAATGGTGACTGTCTCCTTTGTGTGGAAGGTAGTATAGTTCTTCCTGCCTACAACAGGGCACTGCAAACCTGGGCCTACCAAGATTTTCATACAGACTTACTTTTTTCTCTAATCTATTTCATTGAAAGGAAAACAGAGAAAGAGACAGAAAGAAAGAGTGAGATCTTCTATCCACTGGTCACTCCCCAAATGCTTGCAATAGCTGGAGCTGGGCCAGGCTGCAGCCAAAAGCTAGGAACTCAATCCAGGTTTCCTATTTGGATGCAGAGACCAAAGTACTTGACCACTGCTTCCCATGATCTGCATTGGTAGGAAGCTGGAATTTGGAGCAGGACCAAAACTAAAGCCAGGCAGTTTGATGAGGGATATAGGCACCTTAACCAGCATTTTCACCACTGTGCCAAATCCTCACTCCACATTTTATTTTTTTATTTTTAAAATAGATTATAGTGTGTATTTTTAAAATATGCAATATGATATCATAAGATAGATAGATATAGATATAAATATAGATATAGATGATATACATATAGATAAAAACCTGGTGCTACATGATGGTATTTTCCATCAATGACGGACTGCATGTACTGCAGTGGCATAGTTTATGTGAGTACACTTCATGACATTCACACCAGAATGAAATCAAACAGCACATTTCTCAGAATGTGTCCCAGTTGTTAAGGGACGCATGACTCTATGTGGTGAAATGCTTATTAAAGGAACAAATTAACATGTGCATCAGCAAACACAGTCACCCATTTGTCATTTTGTAAAGTTGATTTCTTTTAAAATTTTTAGTTATTTATTAGAAAAGGAGATTGAGGGAAAGAGAGATGAGAGAGAGAGAGACAGAGACAGAGACTGAGACAAAGAGGTTGCTCCCATCCACTGGTTTAATTCGTTAAAAGCCCATAACAGCCAAGGCTGGGCTACGCCACAGCCAGGAACTCAATCCAGATTCCCCATGCAGTGACAGAAACCATCATCATTGCCTCTCCAGGTCTGTATTAGCAGGAGCCTGGAGGCAGGAGGCTGGAGTCAGGAGCTGGAGGCAAATATCAAAACCAGGCACTACAGTATGGAATGTGGGCATCGTAACTGAAATCTTACTTCCAGGACAATTGCCTTCCCCATACTTCTCCATTTTAATAGTGTTAAGACTTGATGCAGTATCCCACCTGTCCTAACCATGGATGAAAGCTTAAAATTCAATTGTGATCTAGCTTTCTTCTCTTCTCAGTTCCCTAATTCCTGCTGGTTCTCTACCTTCTACCAAAGGCCCTTGTAGGTGGATGCCTTTTTAAGCCTTGGAAGGGCCAAAGTGCTTGTTAGCATAAAAATAGAGACAGATCTGGAGGAAGAAAATTGCTTCCTTCCACCCTTCCAGGTTCTCTGGCTGGTCTAGGAATTAAATTGAACTAGACAGATTAACTGAAGAGAAACAATTTTAATTACATGTACATGTGCAGAGGAGTCCAACAAAAATATGAGGCTCATGAATGTAGCCAAATGATTGAGACTTACACAGTATCACCCTGAGCTATAGAAAGGAATAAGGGTTTGGGACTTCATGGTTGGTACAGACAAAGGAGGAGGAATGGAAGATGAGTCAGGTAATAGAAGTTTTCTTGGGATAAGTCTCTTCCTGGTACAGATATCTTGACTAAGGAAAATGCCTTGTATAAACATGAATTTTATGAATTTCCTCTATGCAGCTTAGTCTTGCAAAGCCACACTGTCAAGGATGAGCAGAGCAGCCGTGCCCTTTTTCCACACAAGGACACCAGGGACAGTCTTCGGTGAACATTTGCTCACAGGCATGTGCATTTTAAAGAGCAGGTGGAAGGGGGCGTAACTAACTCTGGGGAACACTAACAATAGGACAGAACTGATACACTGGCGTCAATATGCTTCTCCAATCAGCTTGAAGGTCATGTAGTCAGGATGGCTCCCCAGGTGGTCCTAATGGGCCTGGTCTGCATCCAGGAGTTGTTTACCTGATTATCAGAAGGTGGAGTTGGGGAGAAATGTGCCTGGGCTCAGCTAACTGCTGGGATCATCCACACCTTAACAATCATTTGGCTCCTTCTCTGTGTCTCATATTTCTGTTGGACCCTTGTGCACATGTGCACATAACTAAAATTGGTTTTCTCCAGGTAATCTTATTCGACTTAACTTGTAGACCAACCAGAGAACCTAGAAGGGTAGAAGGGAAGCAACTTCCTTGCCCACCTGGAGGTGAAGGAGAGGAAAGAAAGGGAGGCCTGCCAGTTGGTTCTTTAGGATGTCCAAGCAAAGTGACTCCTGGAGTAAAAAGACTTCGGCATCCTCTGGAACACAAACTGTGCTTGTAAGGCCGCCACAAAACACACTAAACACTGGAGTAAGGGAAAGAGTTTATTGAGGGAAACCCAACAGACTAGAGGGAAGGGGCGAAGAAGGAAAAGAGGGAGAAGGAGAGCGTAAGAGAGAGACAGAGACAGAGATCAGAAGACGGAGAGAAAGAGAGCCACGTGTTTAGGAACAGGTCCTTTTAAAACTTTGCCAGGGGGTGGGCAAGGAAGTAGGAGCAGTGAATCCCATTAGGATGGGGGTGGTTGGACCATGTGGCCACCTGGCTTCCAGCAATGGCGGCGGGGGGACTAGAGCCTAGGATGGTGTCAGAGTGTAGATCGCCATAGAAAAGACTGAGCCATTTTACTAACAATATTCGTCGTCTCAGAGTAGCTAAATCATTTTCCTTCTGCGGATGCACTGTTCTTAGAGGGACCAGGCCTGAGAGCTGTGAAGCCCACTGGGCAGATAGCTATCAGCTCCACCAAGTGGTAGGGCCGAAGCCAAGGTGGCAACTATAGGGAATTTTAAAACAGTTTTTTAAACTAAGAATTGGTTTATTCATTATTATTCCCATCCACTGACAATCCTAAACAATGGCAATGACAAAATACTCCTCTACAAAAGATCTTTTTAGGTATAAATTCAGCATTCTAAATCATATGTGCTACATGTGCTGTTTTAGCATTTTTAATTGTGGTAAAATACATGCATTAAAATTTACCAGCTTGACCATTTTTAAGTGTAAAACTCCCTGAACTTAAGAACTACTTAAAAACAAAATTTAACAAATTAAATTTTAAACATCTAATCGCCTTATACCTGCGATTCATGAAGTGGGCAAGATCCAGTCTATAAAATAAACAGAAGCTCCATATCAGGCTGGCGGAATGGTGGGTTTTTATAAAGTGGTTTGAGCAAAAGCAAGGAAGCAGCATAGTGCAGAGAGCAGATTACTGATCATAAGGCTAAGCAGAATCTTCCTTAAACTGGCTCAGTTCAACTGAGTCTCTGTTGATATTGGTCACCGTGAGTCTCCTGTTCTGTTTTTTTTTTGTTGGTTGGTTGGTTGGTTTTTAACTTGGGTTGTATTCAAGTTCAAGTTGTGACTTGGATTTAGCATGAGTGATTCCATTCTGGTTTGGTTGTTGGGGTCCAGCATAAAAACTCAAAAATAACAGCCCGTGTAGTTGGTTCATCGAGCAATTAAGATGTCTGTTTCCCATACCATCATGCCTAGGTTTGAAACCTGGCTCTGCTCCCAAGGCCAGATTCCTGCTGCTGTGGACCTGGGAGGCAACTGGTAATGGCTTTCATAGTTTTTGTGCCACCTAAATGGGAGACCTGGGTTGGGTTCTTGGCTCCCAGGCATTTAAGGCCTTAACCAGCCAATGAGAGTTTTCTATCAGTCTGTCTATCTCTCTGTACCTCTCAGATAAATACATGAATGAATAATTATTTGAGCAGCTTAAAAAATAAAAAAACTGCCATAAATTTTATTTAACAGTATATTCGCATTGTTGTACAACCATCACCACCATTCAGAACATCTTGTATAGCGCAAACTTTGAACTCATTACACAATTCCTCATTCCCCTGGTTCACCCTTGCCCCTGGCAGCCACAATGCTCTCTGTCATCATGAATTTGACTACTCTAGGTGTGAAATCATGTGCCTACTTGTAGTCTTTATTGTATCTAAAATTTTAAGCAGTGAAACAGTATACTACGAGCAACATTTTCATTTGATAGATGCTAATTTTAGTTTCTGCATAAAATATTTTACTGAATTTGAATACTAATCTAAAATTTATAACATTTGTTTTTAATTGCCTATGAGTCAAGGAGATAAAATGTAATATTTTTAAGTATTTTTTTTATTTATTTATTGAGAGGGTAGAGAGAGATAGAAGATAGGTAGATAGATAGATACATATATACATACATAGGTACATAGAAACATAGACAGATACAGGCAGAAAGAATTTTCAACTGTTGGTTACTCCCTAAATGTAGGCATTTGGTAATTCAATCCAGACTTCTCAAATGGATGGTAGGGGGAATGACTTGAACCATCACCACTGTCTCTAAGGGTATATATTAGTAGAAAGCTGGAGTCAGGATCCAGAGTCAGGAATCAAATCCACGTACTCTGATATTGGATATGGGTTTTCTTAACAACTAGGCCAAATGCTACCCCAAGTTTAATATATTTAATAGATGCCTAAATTAGATCTTTTGCATGTTGTTTGGTGTTATTATATTTTCCTCAATATAATTATTTTTATTAGCATGATTTAAGCGTTCAATAAATAAAATGTTTATTGTCTACAGTTTTTTCTAGCCATTATTACTATTTAAGTCATTTTAGGATTATTACTGAAAATAATTGTATTGTATATGGAAGGGAAGTGCTGAAAGTGGTCCAGTCTGAGCACTACACACACTAGGTGCACGCCACCTCCCACATCCCACACTGCAGTCTCCCAGCCGTTCTTCTACTGCATCGAGGTGGCAGTGGGTGACTGTGGCATGGTTCCTGCAGAGCTGTCCTCATCACAGGGAGGAGGAGTACAGTGTGCTCTCAAATGCTTAGTAAGTCCTCACTAGATAACCTGGATGTAAGTAAATGATGTTTTAAATTAGCTTAAACATAGCAAGAAGATGAAGCAGAAGACAAAGGAACGGGAAGCAGCTGAAAGCATAAATTATCCTCTGCAGCAACAGTGCCCACCCTAAAAGCTTCCACCAAGTCTCCTTCATGGGTGTTTCTCATTTGAGCCATGAGCAGCCCTGTGCAAAGTGTAGTCAGCTCCAAGAGACTTGGTCTGGAAAGTTCAGCAGAGGCTGGCATGCCTGGGCCTCTCAGGCCATCCAGACTAGGGAAGCAGGATGCCAAGACAGCTGCCCAACTGTTTGGAAAGCAGCACGAATCTGCCCAGAACAGGCCTGCCTGATGCTGTGTGCACTTGTTGAATGTCGTGCTGAGAAGCGCCAGAGGCTGCCACAGTTAGCATTCCTCATCCCCTTAGTTTGCTTTGAGGAGTGAAAACTTGATGTGTTTCCTTAACACCAGAGCTGCTGTAGGCCTCTGCTCCAATGGGCAGTGCCCTTTCTGTCCCACAGACACCCTTACTGCCAAGGGTCTTGATTTCTTTTCCTTTCCAAATGAAATGTGCTCTTTCATTTGGTTGCTTTCGCTAAGGCGTACTCTAAGGTGGGAAGCCACATTTAGGGAAACAATGGGAGATCTTTGAAACAGTAAATTCTTTGGAAATCAGTGAATTTTTGAATTTTATCCTAAAGTAAAATATCCTTTATATTATATATTTATGGCCGGCGCCGCGGCTTAACTTGGCTAATCCTCTGCCTGCAGCGCTGGCATCCCGGGGTTCTAGTCCCGGTTGGGGTGCCAGATTCTGTCCCTGTTGCTCCTCTGCCAGTCCAGCTCTCTGCTGTGGCCCAGGTGCTTGGGCCCTGCACCCACGTGGGAGACCAGGAGGAAGCACCTGGCTCCTGGCTTCGGAACGGCACAGCGCGCCGGCCATAGCTGCTATTTGGGGAGATAACCAACAGAAGGAAGACCTTTCTCTCTGTCTCTCTCTCACTGTCTAACTCTGCCTGTCAAAAAAAATAAAAATTAAAAAAAAAAATTTTAAATAGATTATATATTTATATACCGGAAAATTTGCACATGCTGAGCTTACCCTCATAACCAACATCAGATTAAGAAAGAAAACATCACTGCTACTCTAGACACTCCAGCCCTCTCCTAGCCATTACAATCCAGCAGATAACTGCCATCCTCACTTCTATCATCACAGACTAATTTTATCTGTGCTGAATTCTATAAATTTTTTCCAGGAGTGCTTTTGTATGCCTGAACCAGCCCAAATGACATACATGAGAAGTATTTTGTTGTATGTGTTTATTCTCATTATTGTATAGTATTCCCTTATAAGAATAAAACACAAAACTTATCCATTCAACTGTTCTTGGGCTTTGATATGTTTTTCCATCTGGGATAGTCACAAACAATGCTGCTGTGGACTTTCTTATATATGTTTTTATGATAAAAATTTACATGACTACTTGAATACTAGGTATCTCTCTTGGAGCGAAATTAAGTAATAGGATATGACATATTAATCTTCATAGATACCAACAAAAAGTTTTCCAAAGAAATTATATCAGTTTATACCTCCAACAGCAGTATAGCCACATGCTTGGTGCCTAACAGTACCACATTATGGTTTATGTTTCCCTGAAAGCACACCTGGAAAAAATTTATAGAATTCAGCACAGATAAAATTAGTCTGTGATGACAGAAGTGAGGATGGCAGTTATCTACTGGATTGTAATGGCTAGAAGAGAGCTGGTGTGTCTAGAGTAGCAGTGATGTTTTCTTTCTTAATCTTAAAAAAGTCATTCTTGACCTTTCCTTATGCTGATTGGAATTTCAGACATCTTATTAAATACTTGTTCAAGTTCTTTTTGTTTTGTTTTTTTAAAGATTTATTTATTTATTTATTTGAAAGAGTTATACAGAGAGAGGAGAGGCAGAGAGAGAGAGAGAGAGAGAGAGAGAGAGAAAGAGAGAGGTCTTCCATCCAATGGTTCACTCACCAATTGGCCACAACTGCTGGAGCTGCACTGATCTGAAGCCAGGAGCCAGGAGCCTCCTCTGGGTCTCCCACGCGGGTGCAGAGGCCCAAGGACTTGGGACATCCTCCACTGCTTTCCCAGACCATAGCAGAGAGCCAGATAGGAAGTGGAACAGCCGGGACTCCAACCAGCACCCAGGTCGTTTAGCCCACTACACTACAGCGCTGGCCTCTTGTTCAAGTTTTTTGCCCACTTCCCTATTGGATTCTCTGCCTGCTTGTTAATTGATTTCTAAGTAAGAATCAACGGACATGAGTGAATCCTTTGTTTACACAATTTTGAAAATATCTTCTCACAGTCCATGACTTATCTTTTCATATCTTTGAAATGTGATTTAATAAATAGAAGTTCTTGGCGCAGGCATTGTGGCACAGCAGGTTAAGTCATGGTGTACATTGCTGGTAGCCCATTTTGGAGTTCCAGTTCAGGTCTCAGCTACTAGCTTCTCATCCACCTCCTTGCAAATGTGCCTGAGAAAGCAACAGAGAATGCTCCAACTGCTTGGGATCCTGGAACCCACATAGGAAGTCAGGACAGAGCTCTGGCTTCTTATTTTGGCCTGGCTCAGCCCCAGCTGGCTGTTGAAGTCATTTGGGGAGTGAACCAGCAGACAGAAGATCTCTTTTTCTCCGCTTCCTTCTTCCGCACCACCCCAGCCCCACCTTCCCTCGCAGTCTCTCTGCCTTTCAAATAATTAAATAAACAAACAAAATAAATAAATCTTTAAAATAAAACAAATAGAAGTTCTTGAGACCAATGTTCAGCATCTTTACAAGATTTTGGTGTGCCCTTTGTTGTCCTGTTTACATCTTTGCCTTCCCTAAGAATACAATCTGCTCTTAGTGCCCTGTCTGAGGTCAAGCACTCTGACCAAGTATCCTTATATTTTTAAAAAGATTTATTTATTTATTTGAAAGTCAGAGTTACACAGAGAGAAGGAAAGGCAGAGAGAGAGGTCTTCCATCCACTGATTCACTCCCCAACTGAAAGCCAATCGGAAGCCAGGAGTCTGGAGCTTCCTCCAGGTCTCCCACGTGGGTTCAGTGGCCGAGGACTTGAGCCATCTTCTACTGCTTTTCCAGGCCATAGCAGAGGGCTGGATCAGAGGTGGAACAGCCGAGACTTGAACCAACGCCTATATGGGATGCTGGAACTGCAGGCGGCAGCTTTACCCTCTATGCCACAGCACCAGCCCTGTAGCCTTCTTACAGGTAGGCTATGATGACCCCTCCGGATTCAATTTGTCCTCTTGTGCTCTTCCACAAAATATCTAAATACCATGGACAATGGCATTTAACTCCATGAATTTGACTACCTTGCTTTGTAAACTACAAGAAAATCTCCCAGCACAATACTGAACCTTCTCTCTTGAGCCTTTTATGCATAATCCCATGATAGGTCACACTGGGTGTGTTACTGCCACTAGAAAGACAGCACACCACAGCCCCAGACCCCCAGTTCTGGCAAGCCTTCCAGTTGTTTCCTCTCTTCCAGGAAGGATGCACTTGTTTCTGACAGGAACCGCCGGCAGAGAAATCTCAATCTGCTTTGGTAAAAGTACTCTTTCCCAATAAAGACTTTTGAAATGTTGATACAAAGTCCATCAAAATTTTAGTTGCATTTGTGGTACAGAGAAGTTATGTGAGAATTACTGTCAGAACAATATGTACTAAGCAGTAGTTCCACCAGTTGCTTCTTATTGGTGATTGGGGAACTATGGCAACTAAATTTTCTGAGCTTAGTTTCCATACCTGTTAGAGGAGGATGGTAATGACTATTCTACAGAGTCTGGAGAAGGCTTAAATGATATCATTTATCTGAAAATATGTGCATAGTCTAAAATACATATCTATACAATAAATGTCATTTCTGCAATAAATAGAAATTCTAAACAGAAATGCATTAGGCCGGCGCCGTGGCTTAACAGGCTAATCCTCCGCCTTTCAGCGCCGGCACATGGGGTTCTAGTCCCGGTTGGGGCGCCGGATTCTATCCCGGTTGCCCTCTTCCAGGCCAGCTCTCTGCTATGGCCCAGGAAGGCAGTGGAGGATGGCCCAAGTCCTTGGGCCCTGCACCCACATGGGAGACCAGGAGAAGCACCTGGCTCCTGGCTTCGGATCAGCGCGATGCGCCAGCCGTGGCGGCCATTGGAGGGTGAACCAACGGCAAAAAGGAAGACCTTTCTCCTTTCTCTCTGTCTCTCTCTCTCTCTCACTGTCCATTCTGCCTGTCAAAAAAAAAAGTGCATTAGATTGATAACAGCATCTAACACATACTAGACTTACTTAAGTTATACCTCCATATAGGCTGGTTTTAAATTCATGAATTCAGCAAATTACACAAAACACTCAGAAAAAAATTTTGTCTGCATAGAGCATGAGCAAACATTTTATTTCATTACTTCCTAAATAATACAGTATAATAACTATATAGCATTTTATAGCATTTGTATTATACTGCATGTCATGAGTAATGGAAAGATTATTTTAAGTATACAGGGGAAGGCAGACATTTGGCCTACCTAGTTGATGAGATACTCATTAAGATGTTTACATCCCATATTGGAAAACATGTGTTCCAGCTCTGGCTCCTGACTCCAGCTTCCTGCTAATTCAGATACTAGGAGTCAGCTGGCAATGTCCCCAGTATTTCAATTCCACATAGGAGATCTTGGTTGAGTTCCCAGCTACAACCAGACTTCAGCCTAGCCCTGTCCCAACTATTGTGGGCATTCAGGGCCTAAACCAACAAATAGGATCTCTCTCTCTCTCTCTCTCTCTCTCTCTCTCTGGTAAATAAATAAAAAATTTAAATAAGTAAATAAGCAGGAGGATGTTTATAGGTTATATGCAAGTATTGTGATATTGTATATAAAAGACCTGAGCATCCAATGGATTTTGGTATCTAATGGGTCCAAGCACCAATTCCCCAAAAATACTGAGGGACTGTAACTGTGAAGTGATATTATAAGCATTTTACATGCCTTAACTCATCTAATCCCCTTAACAATCCATAGTAATACAATTGCTTCCAGATGAGGAAAAAATTTAATGATTCATCAAAGTCACATGGCCAGTGAGGGCAGGAGAATGTCAATCAGCAGAGACGGCCACAAAGCTGGCATGCTAAGGAAGTCACGTGATGCCCGTGGCCCAGAGACTCAGTTATAGAGGCTCCTCAGTGTTACACGGTGAGGAGAAGAGAAATAATTAGGGGCTCCAGTCAACATCATTGAAGACCACTTGAGTGAGGGACAGAGCTTCTATAACAGCTTCAAAGAGACATTGTTTTAGAGGGAGGAAGGGGATTGGTATGTTGAATGAGTACATAAAGGTATTGTGAGGTGAATCACAACCTTATAGAGCGTTATCTCCCATTTACAGACGAGAAATGAAGACTTAGAGATTAAATGACTCACTTATATTCACAGATTTGGGACAACATTGAAACTCACACTCAGATATAAGAGGCTGTTTTCTCTATACTCACTTCCTCTGGATATTTAAGAACTCCAAGTAGTTTATTGGACTTAATTGTACCAAGGATTCATAAAAAGAGAACTGAGCTAGCTGCTGCTACCTCCACCATCACATGTTATGTAACATCAATAGATTTTATTTCTACAACTAGAAAAAGATTGTTATTAACATAGAATTGAAAAATATTATCAGCCAGCACCACAGCTCATTAGGCTAATCCTCTGCCTGTGGCGCCGGCACACTGGGTTCTAGTCCCGGTTGGGGCGCCAAATTCTGTCCAGTTGCTCCTCTTCCAGTCCAGCTCTCTGCTGTGGCCCACGAGGGCAGTGGAGGATGGCCCAAGTGCTTGGACCCTGCACCCACATGGGAGACCAGGAGGAAGCACCTGGCTCCTGGCTTTGGATCAGTGCAGCACACCAGCCATAGCAGCCATTAGGGGAGTGAACCAATGGAAGGAAGACCTTTCTCTCTGTCTCTTTCTCTCACTAACTCTGCCTGACAAAAAATAAAAGTATTGTAAAGGAGAAGAAAATACATAACATCTTTCTCATGAAACAATGGAAATTGCAGAGCTATGAAACATGACAACAGAAACAACAAAATCTTTCCACACTAATGAGTAATTATTCACTCATGATTTCAGCCTCATCAATGAAAACTGGCAGTTTCACCTGATCAATCCATTTCTCGGGCTGTTTCAGCAGGATCATAAATTAAACACTCGACAACTTAAAGTTCCTGATGTTCCATTCTTCTGCCATAGAAACCATCAGAGAATATATTTATTCATAAGAGAAAGTTACGGACATTCAACAAAAACTGTTAACAAATGCATTAAGAGCCACAGGGTCACTAATTTATTAATAGTTTCTCCACAATTCTTTTTTTTTTTTTTGACAGGCAGAGTGGACAATGAGAGAGAGAGACAGAGAGAAAGGTCTTCCTTTTCCATTGGTTCACCCCCCAAATGGCCACCACGGCCGGCGCTCTGCAGCTGGTGCACCGCGCTGATCCGAAGCCAGGAGCCAGGTGCTTCTCCTGGTCTCCCATGCGTGCACAGGGCCCAAGGACTTGGGCCATCCTCCACTGCACTCCTGGGCCCCAGCAGAGATCTGGACTGGAAGAGGAGTGACCAGGACAGAATCCAGTGCCCCAACCGGGACTAGAACCCAGTGTGCTGGCACCACAGGCAGAGGATTAGCCTATTGAGCTGCTGCGCTGGCCTCTCCACAATTCTTAAACCTATCAGGAACATTAACAATGACAATGAATGACCATTTGATTTTGTGGGCCAAATAATGGGAAAAGCAAGTCCATTTTCTAAATTTTACACCTGGGCACACACACACACACACAAGAAATCAAAAATATGAGCCCCAAAATAGCCAAAAATGTTTGTCTATAGGTACAAAGGTATGACGTTTTTAGCAGAGAAAGTGTGAACTTTTTAATTTATATTGAACATTGCATGCTTTAGAATGCAAAGTTATCTAATGTTAAGCTAGCAGTCATTATATAGTCTTTAAAAATAAATTGTACATTATTCAATCAGCAAAAAGATGCTTATTAAAATATAAAATAAACCTGATCTTGTCACTTTTGGGTTAAAGGTCAAGATGAAAAGTCAATCAGACACTTTATAGGGTTTTATTTTTTTTTAAAAATTTTATTTATTTGAAAGACAGAGTTACAGAGAGAGGTAAAGACAGAGAGAGAGGTTTTCCTTCCAATGGTTCACTCCCCAATCGGCCGCAACAGCTGGAGCTGCGCCGATCCAAAGCCAGGAGCCAGGAGCTTCCTCCAGGCCTCCCACATGGGTTCAGGGACCCAAGGACTTGGGCCATCTTCTACTGCTTTCCCAGGCCATAACAGAGAGCTGGATTGGAAGAGGAGCAACCGGGACTAGAACCTGCACCTATATGGGATGCCAACGCTTCAGGCCAGGGCTTTAACCTGCTGTGCCACAGTGCTGGCCTCTACTTTACATGGTTTTAATAAAATCCAATCCCTCATTCTATGGGGAGAGCTGAAAAATTCTGCTCTTGGTTAACCAGATCTATCTTCTTAGGTTCTTTCAAACTACAGCAAAAGAAAGGAGAAAGCTTATGGAAAAGATCACTTGTCCCTCCCCTCCCCCCATAAAAAAGCAAACAACAAACAAACAAATTTAAAACAAATAATGACTAGGCTTCATCCTGACCAGCCTTTGATAGATCTAGGGATTAGTAATGTTGGCCATTCTCTGCTCCACAGCTATTATCACATGTGGAGCTCCCTCCACCCTCCGTCTTCCATTCCAGAACAACACAGAAAGAGGCCTATAATAAGCTGATTCTACTGCCTCCTTAGTCTATGTTTCAAGGCTGTCATAGTGATTTATTATTTATGTTCCAGCGGCACAGGGGAGACAATAGAAGTTGCTATGTTGCCAATTAGCCATTGAGGTTTATGTAGGTAATTCTTCAATAACAAAGCAATGATTAAATCCAATGAGATTTCGTTCTGAGAGTGACTTTATATTTGAATTCAAAAAGATGTAGGCAAAAGAAAGACAGGAATTGAACAGAAGAAGCTTCAAGATGTCCTTGGAAATAATGGAATTTAGAGCTGGAAAAAGAAAACATCTGGGAAAGAAAGGTTCAGAGGCTGAAATATAATTGAATAGCATCTGTGAGAAAGCAAATTGAAGAAGAGGAGGAGCAAACACCACACTGTTGAAGTTTCTTGATAGAATAGAATTGGGGAAAGTTGAGAAATCCACACTAGTGTTTTGATATTCTACAATTATATAATAGGGAAATAAGAAGGGAATTTAAAAAGTAGATAAATCGGTTAGGCTGCTTCTATGGTTAAAAGATTGTTCCATTTTCTCCTTATTGATTTTCAAAGTCAGACCATTTCCCCTTAATGGATATTATGTTCTATGCTGACGTGGCCGTGTTTATTAGACTCTCTTTCTATTTATTCCTCTGGCTCTTCAATACAACATTAACTCCTATTACAGTAGGAAACCCCCTCACATCTCTTTGTGTCCCTCTCCCCAAGACTGTGTGGAAAGGGTCTATGTGGGTAAGGTAAAGGTTGGGCTGATGTCATCCTGCACTTCACTTCCTTTGGCCTTTTGTCTTAAATGCACACTATAGCACACACCTGCTTCCTTCTTTATGGCGCACGCATGCTCACCATCATTGACTCAGGAAATAATGTTGGGACCATAGCATACTCTGGCACTCGGCTGCACTTATCAGATGGAATGGTCATATCTGGTACAAGCAGCAGGTGGTGTTATCTTTGCTTGGTGGGCAATAAAACTTGACTCCAGATCAGTAACTGAATGAGGTAGGTCTCATGGAAAATGCATTAGTACGAGAGATTTGCCCATGCAGTTCAATGCCTGAACAGTTGCTCACTGAGGGATCCTGAGTTCATGTGTTAATTTCTCTAAGCCTTGGTTATCCCATCTACAACACAGGGACAATGACATGTATGTGCATGGATCCTAAATATGAAATCAGACATAATATGCAAAATGCATAGTGCAGGGGTGACACAATTTGAGCTCAGTAAGGCACAGTTGTCAGCTGTAATTGGAATAGTAGAAGAGGGAGCCAGGTGCTGTCATGGCAAGAACAAACATTGGGATGCTGCAAATATGTGTCAGCATCCTGCCCCTATCCCTGGGAAGCCAATGATTACAAGTCTGTCTCTATGTCTCCATAGCTATGAAATGGTGTCAGCATGTTCCTACCTTAGAGAATTCTTAACCAAGTAGATGAGAAATGGTACACTTTCTAGGGAATCATGTGTTCAGGGAACTCTAGTGTTGCATTTGCCCATTACAGAGTTTTTGATGCCAGGCATTGTGCTCTGCCCAAGGGTTATGGTTCTCAGGAGCATGGAGACCATGGCTGATTTCACTGTTACCTGTAACAGCAGCAAAACAGGGGATCTGAAAGCAACTCCCTGAATCCAAGTTCTGTGTTTCTTTTCTTTATACATCAGTTCTGCTTTTCAGGGGACAGGGAAGAAGAATGATTCAAAAAGCAGCAGTATAACCCCAAGTCTGAGTTGCCCAGAGAGATGCACAAACAGAAAAAAGAAAAATCTGGGTGACTGACAGAGACACATACAAAATCCTACAGAGAAAAATGAGTGAACGAAAATTTACCAGAGTTGTTTATCGTGGTAGAATTGATGCTTATTTGATTTTCTTTTAAACCTACCACAAGTTTTTAAAAATTAATCAAAAAGTATATTAAAGACTTGCAAATAATACATTAAAATTGGAAAATATAGATACTCTTTAACATTGAATTCGAAGAATTCCAATACTATAGCACACATGACATAAATAAAATAGATTTCCATTATCCTTTCTACCATGTCACTGGGTATAGGGTACTTGTGCTATAGAATAACAAGTAGGTCAACCTAACTCTGGAGTCTCTTGACTGAGCTCCTGGAAGCTTGAAGATCTCCATTAGTAGAAAGCAAATGCCTATTTTAAAGACACTGTGGGCCGGCGCCACGGCTCAATAGGTTAATCCTCTGCTTTGTGGTGCCGGCACACCGGGTTCTAGTCCCGGTTGGGGCGCCAATCCTGTCCGGTTGCCCCTCTTCCAGGCCAGCTCTCTGCTGTGGCCAGGGAGTGCAGTGGAGAATGGCCCAAGTGCTTGGGCCCTGCACCCCATGGGAGACCAGGAGAAGCACCTGGCTCCTGCCATCGGATCAGCGCGGTGCGTCGGCCGCGGCGGCCACTGGAGGGTGAACCAACGGCAAAGGAAGACCTTTCTCTCTGTCTCTCTCTCTCACTGTCCACTCTGCCTGTAAAAAAAAAAAAAAAACAAAAACACTGTGGTCCACATGGAAGTAGAGAGGTAGACAGGAACTAAAAACTATGAAGTCATTTTGAGGAAAAATAGCAAGTTCATTAGGAAACATTCTGTCATTTTTGGTAGCAAAGCTGTCTTAAGTCATTTTTCCTGAATAAGAAAATAATTATTCTTATTGAATTATAGGCTAATAGTGCTGTGCAATAATTTATGAGGCCTTGCTATAAAATACTCGACTTCTATGTGGAAATTAAAGAAGGTTACAGTCACAGTTTGCATAAAGAGGCAATGCAGCCTTCTTGCTGTCTGTTTTAGCAACCAAGGACAAGAAACACCTCTGTAAGTATTCATGGTAATGAGAGAATGTGCCAGCTATTCACCCACAACCAGCCGGAGAGCACACATCAATCTGTGCATGTCACCACCACGCAGTGAAATGCTACACAGAGCCATGGCCATATTTAATAGAGCAGACAAAGCACAAATGGAAACCTGTCGTCTTAAAACTACCAAGCACAGAAGAATAAACCAAGGGCCTGAAAATGTGGAGTATGTCCTTATGTGCTCTGGGTTCTCCAAGCTAGTGGATGTGGGTTCACATGAACCCTCCCCTGCTTCCAAACACAACTTTTGGCAGGAATACTACAAAAATTAATCTGGTATAATTTCCCATATATTTTTTTAGACAGAGGTATTGTCTAAAAATATCCCAAGCATTTTACCCTATAGCACAAGTTCTATTTTTGTCTTACAGACCAGCCCCTTCCTTTGATGAGTAGTGACTTAAGGATTACGATAGACTTGAGATGGCTAACGTTTTTTAGAAGACAGTCTACATGCTATTAAGACTGGGTCACCTCAATGTCTGTTGGCTCCATAGCTCATGACATAAGACCTCATGACCACCACTCCCAACACACGCACAGAAATATTCTCCAGTTCCTTCTTCCAGAGCTCCCATGGGTTGCACAAATGGGGTCTGTGGACCCTCAGACAGTGATATACTCTGCTGTCTCTCTCTCACCCCAGTGACATCGTCTCTGATGCTTAAATCAAGTTCAAAAAGCTTCATCGCCATCACTGAAGATAGTGAAGATGCCAAAAAGACAGTCTCTGAATATTCCAAAATGTCCAGTCTTACCATGTTCAGTGCTCAGGACCATTGCCAAAGCTCAGGAGCACCATCACCTTTTCCCAATCTTGTGACATTGTTTTTTTAAAGGTTTGTTTATTTGTTTGTTTGTTTGTTTGAAAGGAATAGAGAGAGGCAGAGGCAGAGAGAGAGAAAAGTCTTCCATCCAATGGTTCACTTACTAAATGGCCACAACGGCCGGAGCTGCACCGATCCAAAGCCAAGAACCAGGAGCTTCTTCCAGTTCTCCCATGCAGGTGCAGGGGCCCAAAGACTTGGGCCATCTTCTACTACTTTCCCAGGCCATTACAGAGAGCTGGATCAGAAGTGGAGCTGCTGAGACTCGAACTGGTGCCCATGTGGTACCCATAGAGGGTGCCGGCATTGCAGGTGGCAGCTTTACCCTGTATGCCACAGCACCAGCCCCGAGACTTTGCTTTTGAGTCATGATATCTCCCCTGAATAGTTCCGTTAATTCCTATTCTGTTCTGCTAGCCCAGAATAATACCAGGTTTCTCATGAAAATTGATTTCAAACATTCATAGTTGGGGCCAGTGTTGTGACACTGTGGGTTAAGCTGATGTCTGGGACAAAAGCATCCTTTACTGGAACCTCAGTTTGAGTCCCGGCAGCTCCACTTCCTGTCAAGCTTCCTACTAATGCACTTGGTAAAGCAATGGAAGATGGGATCCTACCACTCATGTGGGAAGCCAGGATCAAGTTCCTGGCCCCTGGCTTTTGCCTATCCATTTGGGGCATGAACCTCTCCGTGACCACTTACTCTCTCTCGCTCACACCCTCTCTTTCTGTCTCTGTCTTTCAAGTAACTAAATAAATAATTTTTAAAAAAGTTATCCCTAACTCAATCTGTGGAGTTTGAAAGGGAACAGTTGTCATAATATCCCCTCCATATTCTACAACTCCCAACTGAAACTCCTCCCGCCTTCACCAGCTACAGAGGTTCTAGTGTGTATTTCAACAAGTGCAAGAATCTGTAAGGTTAGGGGAAGAGGATATGAAATGCTGGAAGACAAGGATGATGTCTATATGGATAATGTCTTGGTCGCAGCTCAACCAGATGAAAAGCCCTACATGGAAGATTAACAAATACCAACTCTTGGCCAGCGCCGCAGCTCACTTGGCTAATCCGCCGCCTGTGGCGCCAGCACCCCAGGGTTCTAGTCCCGGTTGGAGTACCAGATTCTGTCCTGGTTGCTCCTCTTCCAGTCCAGCTCTCTGCTGTGGCCTGGGAAGGCAGTGGAGGATGGCCCAAGTCCTTAGGCCCTGCACCCGCATGGGAGACCAGGAGGAGGCGCCTGGCTCCTGGCTTCAGATCGGCGTAGCACGCCAGCTGCAGCGCACTAGCTGTAGTGGCCATTTAGGGGGTGAACTAACGGAAGGAAGACCTTTCTCTCTGTCTCTCTCTCTCACTGTCTAACTCTGCCTGTCAAAAAATAAAAATAAAAATAAGTAAATAAATACATAAACAAATAAAAGAAATACCAACATTTAACCTGCACTCAAAGCTGAAAGATTCCATGGCTAGAATCATCCATCACACACAGCATTTGCTCTCTAGCTGAAACAATACATTATGGCGTTCAAAGCTGCTGACCAGAAGTCAAGAAAATTTGATTCCAATCCCAGCTCAGCTCCATTCTAGCCTTGTGTCCATGTTTACATATGAGGGCAAGCACTCTGTCACTGTTTTGTCCACCACTCTATCCTCATAGCCTGACAACTGCTCAATTAATATTTAGCTCAAATCTCTCTGTGCTCCTCTGCAGTCCATAAAGTTGAAATGATAACAACAGCCACCTTATTTGCCTAATAGGGTTGTGAAGCTAAAAGATAAACGTGGACATGTGCACTTAGTGCCCTCCTTCTCCTTACGAGTCCAAACACACTCCTAACAAAGTCTGATAAGCCTAGCATTGTGCTCCTGGGGCTTCTCATCTAGGAAAGGAACCAGAACCCAGCACGTCAAACCCTCCTTTGGAAGTACTCAGGTATCACCTTCAGGAGCTACTTCACAACCTGAATGCAAGGGCAACTCCTCCAGATAATCTGTTTTGATACAAGCATTAGCCTTTGAGATGAATTTTTCAATGTGCTGATTCTTGTAAGCTCAAGTATCCTCTACTATTTTGTTGTTGTTCTTATTGTTAAACAGCTAATGCCACAATAAGACAAAAAGCCACAAGTTTTTGACAGTGAAATTATCACACAATGCACCCTGGGCTCCTGAATGCCCACAGAGATCTTCCCTGGAATGGTAGCAAGAATAGGAAACAAATTTTCATGGAATGGAATGTCAAGGTTCATCAGTGATTTCAGCGTAACCTAGCCCATCCTGAGAAATTCAGGCTTATGATAAAAAGACTCATTGTTGACACTAGTTGAGAACAAGCTAGGAAACAGAAGCTAACAGGAAAAGTCCTGAATTCCAGAGGTCAGGATTTTGGATCCAAACTCCAGCTAGAACTTTACTTACTCTGTAGCCATGGTCAGGTCATTATCTTGAATAAGCCTCATGTAAAAGGAGAAGACTAGATTAGCTTTAAGGGGTTTTCAAATCTGGCGTTGTATAAATGAATTTCTGCTTTCCTATCTAAGAACATACCCTCATTCTATAGCCTTTTCTCTAAGATATTATGCTTGTTTTCTTGAGCTAAAAAAATTATTGCCTAGAGCTGGCATTGTAGTACAGAGGTTAAGTCACCACTTGGGATGCTATCCTGAATCAGAGTGCCTGTTGATGAATCTCAGCTACTCCGCTTCTGATCCTACTCTCTGTTAACACACCTGGGAGACAGAGGAGATGGCTCAAGTACTTGAGTCCTTACCACTGACATGGGAGACCTAGACAGAGCTCCTGGCTCCTGGCTTTGGCATGGCTTAGCTCTCAATGTTATGAGCATTTCTGGAGTGAACCAGTGGGTGGATGCTCATTCCCTTTCTCTCTTTCTCTCTCTCTCTCTCTCTCCATCTCTCTATCTCTTTGCCTTCAAATAAATATATATTCAAATAAATATGATGTAATTATTTGGAACACAACTCATTTACAAGTCTAGGCTTAAAGTTTCATTTAGTACCAAGTTACTTACATAGCTTGTGTTTATTGGAAGTAGTTCTACTTCAGAAAGCAAGTTTTCTTTATGTGTGTTTGTGTGCACATGTTTAACTACATAATCATCATCCTTACAATGTATGCAAGTTAAGCACACAAAATAATTAACAGAATCCAAAATTAAAGTTTATTATCAGTGGGTGAATGAATTAAGTGCTTTGGCTTGAGTATGCCCACAAATGTTCAAGTGCTAGGAGTTTGTTCCCCAACGTGGGGATGTTGAATGGTGCTAGAAAGAAACACAGGTAGGGCGTAGTGAAAAGTCACTGGGCATACTGCCATCAGAAGTGGTTAATGTAGTTACTAAGGAACCCTGGCTAGTACCCACAGGAATATGGACAAGAAGATCAAGCCTGACCCCTGAGTGTTTGTGGCTTCCTGTATTATCATGTGTTCTCTTCTGCGTGTGCTCTCACCATTGATCATTCACCATGAAAACTTCCCCCAAAGCCCAACAGATGGGGTCACCCAGTCATGCACATTCAACCTCAGAAGCTGTGAGATAACAAAGCTTTTCTTTATAAGGCACCTAGCCTCAGGTAGTGTGTCATAGCAGCAGAAAGTGTTTCAGAACTGAGAAAGAGGTAATGACCTGATTTACAGTAGTAAATGAAAGCTGTTCTATAAAACAACATAAGTGAAAACGAATGAAACTAAGCTGCCTTAACAGCAAAACGGAATGGACTGTTGGGAAGTTCCCATATGATAGGGAAGTAATCCTGCTCAGCTCATAAGGCCCCACTCTGGCTGGACACTTAACGCCATGGAGCTTAAAGGGGGCTTTAGAAAAATCGCACTACAACAAGAGACCATGCACGAATGTTTCTGGAAGGGGAGTGGGAGAGCCAAGCCTCTTTGTTTTGGCATGAATTAAGTTTTCACCTCTGCTTTTGGAGCTGGACGACTGGCTCCTGCTCAGTTTTCCTTCTAGCATTTGCCTTGGCTGTAGCGCTAAGCTTCCACTGCATCAATTAACATCTCATGCTTTGCCCACTTCATTTCCTGCTTGTCGCCTAACATTTTACTTGATTCATTTTCAAATTCTGTCTTCGGAACAAACCTATACTTATCCCATGTTTGGGCACCAATGTAATCAAGTCGTGTTTGTTCATTCATTCATACCGCTTAGACCTGTGTTTGGGAAAATGAATACCTTTTACTTTGAAATAGTGGATGCAGAATGCAAATTTTTGCAAGCTGATTTTGCAATAAACACTGATTAGCTTCCCCTGGTTGAGTTACCTGAGCCATTGCTTAGATATATACATGTATGTATGAAACTAAGAAAAATAATGAAACTAAGTTATGAGCACAGCAAATTGAATGGAGCGTTGGGGAATTCCTTATAATAGGAAAATAATCCATTTCAGGCCATAAGGTCCAGTGTTGGTTAGAATCTTATGCCTTGGAGCTTAAAGATTGCTTTTGAAAAATCATGTTATCATATTCATATCATATACAAAATCATATTTATGTGCTCATATACCTATGCATACTAACAACAGACATACACACAGAAAATACAGTAAGCTCTCTACTAGAGTTAAACTGAATAGTAAGCATGCTATTACTGCCTTAGAATCTTATAGTGTGTGTAAAGTGAATATATATTTATTTATTTTGTTTCTGAAACAAATTTATATTTTATCAAAATGTGTGTAAAACAAGGAAAATAAGTGCAACTGGAATACTGATTTCGAAGATCATTTTTAAATTTCCCTATTTCTCTCCTTGTGATCAATCAAAGCATCCATGTCTGAAAGGAGATGAATATTTATTACAATACAATTTAAGGGAAAAGGATGAACCAATATTCAGCATCTGACATCCACTGGATTTTGCAAAATGACAAGAGCCTTGAGGGCCCAGGACTGAGAGGGAATAGGTTTCCAACCATTTTCCTTCCTTCTTGTGTCTACCATAAACTGATAGGCTTATTTTTCTTTTGTGTTCTCCTATAGCTCAGGGAAGATTTTATATCTGCCCAAGAGGTAGAAGCCCTAACCTTACCATTTCTAAGGTGAAAGGAAGAGAGGAAGGTGTACATTGTGGAACAGTGTGTTAAGCCACTACTTGGCAAGCCCATATGCTATATAAGAGTGCCTGGGATAGTGTCCTAATTCCACTTCCAACTGAGCTTCCTGTTGATGTGCCTTGAAGACAGCAGATGATGGTTTAAGTATTTGAGTTCCTACAACCCACGTCGGAGACCCAGATGGGGTTATTGGCTCCTGATTTGGGCCTGGCTCAGTCTGGATGTTGGAGGCATTTGGAGAGTAAGCCAGAAAATAAAAATAAAAAATTTCTCTCTCTCTCTCTCTCTCTCTCTCTCTCTCTCTCTCTCTCTCTCTTTCTCTCTCTCTCTTTGCCTCTCTGCATTTTAAATAAATAAATAAACTTTCAAAAAAAGGAAGAGATGAGTTAGGAGAAGTAAAAGAAAGACCTTCTCTCTGATTCAAAGAGAAGGTTTGCAAAAGAACAAAGAAAAGAAGGAACATGAGCCAGTCAGACATATCTGTCCAACTTCTGCTGAGGCCAGGGAGGAGCTGCAGCCAGGATTTAGAAAAGGTAGCAGAGATCAAAGATTCCTTTGGCCTTTTTCTCTCTGTGGGTTTCTGAGGGTTTCATGAGGAAGGCAATTTTCAAGGGGAATAGAACCTTGTTCAGCACAGGGAAGACTTGAGATTTTCATCTTGCAAACACTCCTTGTTTCATTGTGGTACAGACATTCAACTGTGGTCCCAAGGGTCTGAACTCAGAGCTTTCAAAGACATCATCATAGTGGGAAAATGTGACTTGGCAGCAAGGAATACAAGAGAGTTGCCTGACAGGTGGCCAAATGAGAATCACAGGCTTGTCGTGGAAGAATCTGTGGTCCAGGGGAAGAAGAATAGAGAAGAATTTGGGCCCCCAGTGTTTCTCTGTCTTATGGCCAATTAAGCCTTAGATGCCATCTCATAAAGAAGGGGCCAGGAGAAGAACAGTCAAAGAAAAACATGGAACATTAGCAGATATGACCATTCAATTAGTATATCACGACTCACCTTGACAGATTGAAATGTTAGTTGTTGTTTTTTCCCCATTGACCATTGATAAGAACTCATAAGGAAATAAGGTCACTATAAACAAAACAGAGAAATTACATTTTCCTTAAAACTCCAAGCTCTTATGTGGCTTAAAATGGCCAATGCACTACACAGATTAAAAGAAATTATACATAAAGTAGATTTAAAAGCTTCAAAGTTCAAGATTTACTATGATGCAAAAGCAACAAAAATCAACAAAGGAGAAATGTCTTAGGTTTGTTCTATTTTTTAATTTGATAAACAGAAAGAGAGAGAAACAGATAGAGAAAGCTCTCCTCCATTGGCTCATTCCCCAAATGCCTGTAGGAGTCAGTGCTTGGGTGAGGCTGGGAGTTGGGAGCTGGGAACACAATACAAGTTTCCCACAAAGAGGGTAGGAATCCAACTGTATGAGCCATCACCACTACTTCCCAGGGTCCACATTAGAAGGAAGCCAGAGTCAGGAGGTGGAGCTAGGAAGCAAACCCCTGCACGCTGAATAAGAACACAGGTGTCCTAACTGGTATCTTAGCCACATGCCTGCTGTGCCTTTGTTGTTAGGATCACAGTCTTGCTTCTGTCCAATAAGAGACATTAAAGGCGATTTTAGGCATTTTAAATGTGTTTCTGTATGATGGCATAGACTGCTTTCATATTAATATGAATTAGGTGCACTTCCTTCAAGAGATTTTTTTCTTTTAATCTCATTTCACTAAGATACAGCCATAGGTTTTGCTATAGATGATAAAATGTAGGGAGACATTTCTCACTTCCATTATTAACATTTAAGTGGCAGCCTGTGGTTTACCACATGGGGTGCTTTTCTAACAATAAATGCTCCAGCGCCCACAGGGTGTCCTACCATTCAATGCAGTTCTAACCTCCCCTAGTTGACACAGACCCCACAGCTTCAAGGCTCAGTCCACATGACTTCCCCTACTTCCCATGACAATGCCAAGCATCAGTCCAGCCATATTTCCCCTGATCGACCAGCTACACGCTACAACTCCTTCCTCAGGTTCAAAATGGATTCCGAATCTATGTGCCATGACCACAAGGCCTTGCAGGGCTTTCTGTTTCAGATTGGTTTCAAGGGATATTTTTCAGTTCCTACCCTGAATCTGGGCTCTGCCATGCTCCAACAAGCCTTAAGTTCTTCCATGGACTGGATGTCGGTTTTTCTCCAAAAATCATATGTTGGAGCCTAACAACCACCGTGACAGAATTAAGAAATAGGGCCTTATGGGGTGATTTAGGTCATAAGGGCTCTATTCTTTCTGATGGGATTAGTGCCCTAATAAGAGACTTGATGAAGTCTGCTCACCCCTCTGCCACCTGAGAAAATACAAGAGTCTCTCTCTGAGAAGCCGGGAGCAGACACTGAGTCTGCTGCTACCTTGATCTTAGACATCTCTGCCTGCAGAACTTTGGGAAATACATTCCCCTTGTTTTCTGACTTCCAGTCTAATATGCTTTATTTTTGTGTCAAGAATAGTTTCTTTGGCACAAACCTGTATCTTACAGATACTTACTATGACTAAGTCAGTCACATTATTTTTCACAAAATTGTTAATGGAAAAAGGCAGAGAATGCATATTTTAAGATACAATGCATTGTGAATCTATACTAAAATTTTAATTCAATATCTTCTCTGTCAGATTTTTATATAATCTCAGGCACCTTACATCTCCTTACACTGTCAAAATTGCAGTTCTTAATATCAATAAGCTGACTTCTCATTTACTCCAGCACATTCTACGAGTGCATGGTTTTAGAATAACAAACCAATACTACTGTCAAAAATGTATGCTTTTCTTGAGGGGAGAAATTCTTTGCATATTGAAGGCACATCCCACTAAGGATACACAATCAAATTACTGCACTGGTCGAAGTGCCTTGAACAGAAACTCCCTATGTGGTTACTCTATCTAAACAGGATATAGAGTAAAGTTCATTTATTTCACTTTACTTCTAATTTTTCAAGATTACTTTTTAAAATTTATTTTTAATTTTATAAAAGATTTACACAATTTTAAAATCACGTCCACAAAACAGTGTATATTATACAGAAATTTCCCCATCTTGCTTTTTCACATAAAATATATTTAAAAATTGATCCAAAATACTAGTAAAGAGGGATTTTTCATTTTCCTTAAAAGACTCATAGTACTCCATCTTATGATTATGCTTGTTCATTCAATCAGAACCCAATTATGTCAAAAAGTAAATTATTAAGTAAATTATTATATAATTTTGCTAAATAGAAACAGCAAAATTATTTTCCATAGGTATCATAGAATTTTGCTATCCTACCAGCAAACTGTAGGACTTCCTGTCTTATAGGTTCCACACAGTCTATCAACAGATTATCTTAATTTCTTGGAATTCTACCATTTTATGAGACAGTGTATAGTAGCTATAATTTACATTTGTCTTATAACAAGTGATGCTTGGGGCTGGCGCTGTGGCTTAGCAGGTAAAGCAGTACCCTAACTGGTGCCTTAACCGCTAGGCCAAATGCCCATCTCAAATTGCAAATAGTTTTCCAAGATTTTTAATAATTTAATAATATGACTTTTTCACACAATAATGATCTTGTAATCAAATTTAGTAATCATTTTTCTTGTTGCTTCTGAATTTTGAGTCATGATTAAGAAAGTTTTTCTCACTAAGTTATAAAGAAATGTGCCTCTATTTTTGTCTGGTAATTATTTCATGCCGTATTTTTACTGCTAAACATCTGATGTAGCAGTTTATCAGGAATTTCAATAAGAGGCATAGATTTTTTTTTATAGCACAACTTTTCAGTAATCCCAATTTTACATATTAAAAGTTCATCTATAACTTGTTTGAGCTGTTACTTTTGTTGTATGGACAAATGACATGCCCTTGAGTCTGTTGCTAGAATTTTCAGTTTTGTTACGTTGTATGAACCGGAACCAAACTTCTGAGGCTTTGTATTAAGTATTTAGTAAGGAACAGCTCAATGCATTCACTTCTTCTATATGGTTTTCCAGGTTTCTTGCCTATTTTCCTACAAATCAAAGCTAAATAAAAAGCCTTCAGATGTTTTTATACAGATTACATTAAATATATAAATCATTTTTGTAATAACTGGTTCTTTTATAGTATTGAAACTTTCTGTTCATAAACATTTTACGTCATTATTTATTCAGTTCTTATTTTGTGCCTTTTGGGATTGTTGTAAGATTAAACTCATAGAGATTTTGACAGGCAGAGTGGCATGGCTGCTGCGGCCGGCTCATCATGCTGATCCGAAGGCAGGAGCCAGGTGCTTCTCCTGGTCTCCCATGCGGGTGCAGGGCCCAAGCACTTGGGCCATCCTCCACTGCCTTCCCGGGCCACAGCAGAGAGCTGGCCTGGAAGAGGGGCAATCGGGACAGAATCCGGCGCCCCAACCGGGACTAGAACCCGGTGTGCCTGCACCGCAAGGCGGAGGATTAGCCTGTTAAGCCACGGCGCCGGCCGCGAGATTTTGAAATTAATTACTATATGAATATCATGTGTTTTCAAACAGGTTTGTATTTGACAAAGGAATATACAAAGTTTTTTGGTACTGTGCAACCTTACGAAATTTTAACTATTTAGTTTATTCTTTGAGGATTTCAAAATACTTGGTCATATCATCTGCAAGTGTTACCTCTTCCTATCCAATTGTTATGCCTCTGATTGCTCTATTTTAGTCTAATTGCATTGAGTAGTCCTAACTTAATAAAACTTAATAATAATAATAATAAAAGTTATTATCTGACTTCACAACAACAAAAAAGTCCTATAGCATCTCTCCCTAAGTAAGATGAAGCCTTCAGGGATGAAATGCACACACACACACACACATTATTTTCTCTTATTTTAGTCTTTTTCACATGAACAGATATTGAAGTTTGTCAATGCTTCTGCATCTATGGAGACAATCATTTAGTATTTTTCACCTGAACTCTAAATAATGCATTGAGTTTTACAAATTGTTTTAAATTGGCACAACTCCTGTATTTCTGAAACAAACCTTACTTGGTCATATTCCCTGATTTTTAAAGTACTATTGAATTGTACTTCTTATTATCTTACTTAAGGTTTTTCACATAAAATCTAATAAGTGAAATTGACCTGGTTTTTCCTTTATGTTGCAATTTCTTTGTAAAGTTGGGAGAGTAATGTTATCCTCACTTTATAGAAAGTTTATGAACATCTCATCTTTTGATTATCATCTGGTTCAAGTAAATTTGAGATTTGTTTATCCTTAACAACTTGATATATATACTCTTTGAAGCCACTGAGCTTCCCTGGGGTTGGAAATCTCTTTAATTCCTCCATTTGCTCTGTTGTAATTAGACTATTAAGGCTTCCCATGTCCAGCGAATCAATTTTGATATGTTATAGTTTCCTTTCAAAAGAATTTATGTTTGGGGCCAGCGCCATGGCTCAGTAGGTTAATCCTCTGCCTGCAATGCCAGCATCCCATCTGGGCACCAGTTCTAGTCCAGGCTGCCACTCTTCCAGTCCAGCTCTCTGCTATGGCCTGGAAAAGCAGAGAAGATGGCTCAAGTCCTTGGACTCCAGCACCCACATGGGAGACCAGGAAGAAGTGCCTGACTCCTGGCTTCAGATAGGCGCAGCTCAGGCCATTGCTGCCATTTGGGAAGTGAACCAGGAGATAGAAGACCTTTCTCGGGGCCGGCGCCTTGGCTCACTTGGTTAATCCTCTGCCTGCAGTGCCGGCATCCCACATGGGCTCCAGGTTCTAGTCCCGGTTGCTCCTCTTCCAGTCCAGCTCTCTGCTGTGGCACAGGAAGGCAGTGGAGAATGGCCCAAGTGCTTGGGCGCCTGCACCCGCGTGGGGTACCAGGAAGAAGCACCTGGCTCCTGGCTTCGGATCGGCCTAATTCCAGCCGTAGTGGCCATTTGGGATGTGAACCAACAGAAAAGGAAGACCTCTCTCTCTCTCTATCTCTCTCTCTAACTCTATCTGTTAAAAAAAAAAAAAAGTTCTTTCTTTCTGTCTCTCCCTCTCACTATCTGTAACTCTACCTCTCAAATAAATAAATAAAATCTTTTTTTAAAAAAAGAATTTGTTTTCGTGAGATCTGCTTTGGCCAATGAAACTTTGCAAACATGATGGCAGTTGAGATTGGAGAAGTGTGTGAGCATTGAGGGCATGCTTTCTCACTGCAGTTGAAACCTTGTAAGCATTAGGTCAATGAGCCTGAGCCCATCTAGTGTGAAAAGTCACATGCAAAAGGACCAGGATATTCAACCCATCAGCCTACCAATGGTCAGACATGTGAGGGAGGCCATCCTAGATCAACCAGACTCCACCTGGCCACAGAGAACTCAGCCAAGATCAGCCACACACATCCAAACCAAAGAGAACATCCAGCCAAACCACAGGAAAAGACTGTTCATGTAGGCTGCTAATTTCGGGATAGTTTATTATACAGCATAAACTGATAAAGAAACCAACATCAAGCTGAATTATAGAAATTTACTATATTATTTAAATAGGAAATCAATTGACAAGAAAGTCTCAGACAGCCAGCAAGACCTCCCTGATTAACTTCTGAGGCCAAATCCAGGCCCTGACGCTACCCCTACCCTCTGTGCTACCTAGGAATACAATTCCACCTAGAATCTAATTTCCTTTTGTGATGGCTCAAATAGCTCTGAGTCAACATCATAAGTTTCTCCAATTGTTTCAGACACGCAGCCCTTGAAAGTTGTTAGCAGTTGAATTGAGTGTCCCCAAAATTCATAAGTTAAAATCTTGAACCCCAGTATTCCAGAATGTGACCATGTTTCAAGCTAAAAGGCAATCATCAGAGTTGGCCTTAATCCAATAAGACTTATAATGAGAGGAGATTAGGTCACAGGTACTCATGGAGGGAAGACCACATAGAAATATGTGGAGAAGAAACCACAGGAGAAACCCAAACTCTTGACACCTTGATCTTTGACTTGTGGCCTCCAAAATTGTGAGTAAGCAAATGTTTTCTGTATAAGTCACTTAATCTGTTGTGCTTTATCTTGGCAGCCCTAGTTGGCAAATGTAGAAGAATAGGGCATCAAATTGTGTATGTTTGAATTAGTTAAATTGTCAGATTAAGTTCAGTAAACCTAGAGATGGCATCCACCTCCACAAGGTTTTGCATGCAAATAAAAAGCAATTGCAAAGGAAAAGCCAATATGTATAAAAATCTTTCTCAATAAATAAGTCAGCACTTGCATATACTTTTTTGGGAAACTGACATGAAATAAATGATAGTATTAATAGTAAATGCTAACAATAGTAAAAATATGCATTGAACTACAGTTTGTTCATTACCTAACATTAATCAAACATTGCAATTAATGAACATTGTTTTACTTTTTATCTTCAGAATACAATGAGGTGATTGTCTTCAGCCTCACTGTTCTCTTAAGGTTGATTTTTTATTTGAAAGGAAGAGTGAAACAGATAGAGCAAGTTGTGGTTAATGATTTATTTATTTATTTGGAAGGCAGAGTTACGGAGATGAGGGAGAGAGAGAAAGAGGTCTTCCGTCCAGATTCACTCCTCAGATGGCTGCAACAGCCAGGGTTGAAGCCAGGAACCAGGAGCTTCATTCAAGTCTCCCATATGGGTGAAAGGGCCTCAAGAACTTAAGATATCTTCCGCTGCTCTCCCAGGTGTGTTAGCAGGGAGCTGAAATGAAAGTGGAGTAGCTGGAGTGGGCATCACAGAGGGTGGCTTAACCCGCTGTGCCACAACTCAGGTGCAAGAGAAATCTTCTATCTGCTTGTTCACTCCCCAAATGTCCACCACAGCTTGGCTGGGCCAGGTCAAAGCCAGGAGCCTGCAACCCCATTTGTGGCTCCCACAGGTGTCAGGCTCCATACACTTCAGCCATCACCTGTTGCCTCGAAGGCTGTGGATTATCGGGAGGCTGCATGGAAAGTGGAAGCACGACCCATACCCAGGCACTCTGACTTGGGATGGGAGTGTCTCTCGCAGCAGCAGCTTAAACAGCCGCACACAGTGCCCATCTCTCGTCAGCCTCATTTTAAAGGGGAAATTGATGCTCACAGAACCAGTAAGTTATCTAGAGTATCTGCGTGAGCAGCAAGAGCAGATTTTAACCCAGGGCCTAATACCACCATGAACGTCTTTTCATTACAGGATTTACGATTTTACAAAAATTATTATTCTTCAGTCAATCTTTATCAGGAAGAATAAATGCAGACATGGTTTCATTTGACACAACTGTTAAAGTTGGAAGTGATTTTAAAGCTTGCCCTGAGAGGAAGGTAGACCTGTAATCAGCATAAGATAAATCATCTTTATCTTTCACAGAAATAACTATAATCAATGCAGTTCTCACATCTCATTGATACTGACCTGAATTTCAATGCCTTAAATTTCAGATAAGTTCTGGCACAAATAGATGACAAAATGGAAAATGAATGCATCTACATTAGCAAAAAGAATTTGCAGATTTCCTAGCGTTAACAATTTCATTCTCCAAGAGTTTAATCTGTTTTTCCTACATTAAAAAGATACACGAAAATAGTTCTAACTTAGACGTAATACCCAGATTTAGGTGGCTGTAAGAACTTCAAAACATGCTGGTGCTGTGGTGCAGAGGATTAATGTGCCACTTACAAGGCCAGCATCAGAGTGCTAGTTCAAGTCTGGGCTGCTCTGTTTCCAACCCAGCTCCCTGCTAATGTCCCTGGGAAGGCAGAGAAAGGTGGTTCATTTGTTTGGGCCCCTGTCAGCCATGTTGCAGACTGGGGTTGAGATCCTGGCTCCTGGCTCCAGCATGGCCCAGCCCAGGCTATTGCAGGCATTTAGGGAGTAAACCAGCAGATGGAACATCTCTCCCTGTATCTCTCACTCTCTCTCTCTCTGACACTCTACCTTTCAAAATAATAATAATAATAATAGTAGTAGTAGTAGGTTCTATAGAACTTAACATAAGAAATGTTATTAGATACATTATAGTTGTAAAAGAATTGAAGTATGGTTTAAATACACTACTCATATTAACATGTTTGGGAAGATTATGATTCTTTCCATTGAATTAGCTTTATTTTCTTTATTTAACTTATGAGCCTAAGTGATCTCATCTTAAATCAGCTGTATCCTTCCTGGCTTTGCCTTTTATACTTTATCCCAATTATTCTAATGTAAGAGTATTGTTTCTCACTACTATCACTGGGAATTATGACTGAAATTTTCAGAGGAAATCCTTACTCAAGATTTGCCATTGAGACCCAGCTGTTCCATTTCTGATCCAGCTCTCTGCTATCACCTAGGAAAGCAGAAGAAGGTGGCCTAAGTCCTTGGGTCCCTCTACCCACGTGGAAACCCAGAAGAAGCTCCTGACTCCTGGCTTCGGATCAGCTCAGGTCCAGCCATTGTGGCCATCGGGAGAGTGAACCAATAGATGAAACATATCTCTCTCTCTCTGCCTCTCTGTAACTCTGTATTTGAAATAAATAAATAAATCTTTTTAAAAAAGAAACTTAAATTGATAAAAAAGAGTTTTGTTTGCCACAGATACAAATTCTGCTCTGCTCTAGGTAGCATAAAGATAGACCATCATTACTTAGAGGATGTGCTTTAGAAAACAGAACACAATTTGGGAAAAACCAAAGAATTTTTTAAGGTTTATTCATTTGAAAGGCAGGTTCAGAGGGAGAGAAGGAAAGACACAATGAGAGATCTTCTATCCACTGATTCACTCCACAGATAGCCACAATGCCCAGGGCTTGGCTAGGCTGAAGCCAGGAGTCAGGATGCCCAGCTGGGTCTCCCATGTGGGTGTCAGGGGCCTCAGTAGTTGGGACATCCCCTGTTGCCTTCCCAGACACAGTAGCAGGAAACTGGATCAGAACCAGAGGAGCCAGTACTCAAACCAGCACTCTGATATAGGATGCAGGCATCAGAAGCAGTGGGTTAACTTACTGCACCACAATGCTCATTCACAACATTCAAGATTTTATATTTGAACAAGGATGAGTGGATATTTTATAGATGAGTTTTGGTTTGAAGACAAATGCTCTGCCCCAAAGATTATTATGCCTGTGATTTTACTGTTGTATTATTGATTTGTTTATATGTTTTCCATTCTTTTTTTTAAAAAAAAATGATTGATTGATTGATTGATTGATTTGAAAGGCAGAGTTACAGAGAGACAGAGGCAGAGAGAGAGAGAGAGAGAGAAGTATTCCATCCGATGGTTCACTCCCTAAATGGCCACAATGGCCGGAGCTGCACCGATCCGAAGCCAAGAGCCAAGATCTTCTTCCAAGTCTCCCATGCCGTGCAGGGGCCCAACGACTTGGGCCATCTTTCTCAAGCCATAACAGTGAGTTGGATAAGAAGTGGAGCAGCCGGGTCTCAAACCAGCACCCATATGGGATGTCGGCACTGCCAGTAGTGGCTTTACCAACTAAGCCACAGCGCCAGCCCCTGTTTATATATTTTCTAGATAAACATTATAACTTTAGAATCTGAAATCAAGAGGTAATTAAGTCACAGTAGCTTGTAATGGAACTATGGACAGATATTTAAAATTGAACAAGCAACTTTCTATTCTCTTCTAGGTAGCACGTAGTGAGGAGCTCCTGGTGAATGGCTAGTTTGGATAGTGCTGTCAGTGCTTTCCCAGTGGGGATAGTATTTCCACGGTGGACCTAAGAAAAGGCCTGTTTTCCCCACTTTACAGAAGAAGAATCAGAAGCACAGTTTCCTGTTCAAATCTTCTCCTGGTTCATGAGTGCAGCAATGTATCAGTTTTCTACAGTTGCATAATAAATTACCCTAAAATTTTATTTAATACAAAAAATTATTATTGCATAATTTTTGAGGGCTAGGAAAGCCAGAGTGATATAGCTGAGTGGGTGTGGCTGAAGTCTCTCATGATGTCATTGGGAAACAGGATTTTGGTGTAGCAGATAAAATGCTGGTTAAGACACTTGCATCCCATTTCAGCGTACCTGGGTTTGATTCCCAGTGCCAGCTCCTGACTCCAGCTTTCTGACAACGCAGGTGCTGGGAGGTAGGGGTGATGGCTCAAGTAATTGAGTTCCTGCCACCCATGTGGGAGACCTGCATTGTTTTCCAACTCAGAGTTTCAACCTGGCCAAGTGCCTGGCCATGACAGGCATTTGGAGAGAGAAGCAGCAGATGGGAGTGCTCTCGCTCTCTCTCACTCTCTCTCTCCTTTCTCTTTCTACTTTGCATTCAAAAAATTTGCAAGAAGATGTCAGCCAGGATTCCCATCACCTGAAGGTTCCACTGACACAAGAAGATCCACTTCCAAGATTGCACACACACACACACACTATCAGCAGTGGTCCTCAGTTTCTCTCCTGCTGTTGGTAGTAGGCTCAATCCCCTGCAACATGGGCCTCTCCACAGGGCTGTCTATGCATCCCCACAATGTGGTGGCTTGCAAGAGAGTGAGCAAGGAGAAGGCCCCACTAAGTACTCTCTTGGCCTTGTCTCAGAGGGGACACTCCCTCACTTTTGCCACATTCTAGTCACTAGACCTTAGTCTCCAAGTACAGCCCACATTCAAGGGCCAGGGACTTGGGACCCACCTTTTGAAGGGAAGGGGTATTCAAGAATTTGTGGACATATTGAAAACCATCTCCCACATTTGGATCTGGCTAAAAGGTCCATGAGAGTCTCACAGGCATGGAAAGCCATGACATGGTGGCAAAAAACAATCTAAATGAAAGATCCTGGTGAACAAAACCCCAGCAGAAGGAACAGGCCATCAAGGAGAGAGGCGCCTTTCTCTGAAGGGAGGAAGGAACCTCCACTGTGATACGGCCTTGACTAAACAAGTTCAGAGTCGGTGAACTCAAGGGGCTTCCATAGCCTAGACAGCTCATAGCAAGAGTCTCTGGTGATTGCTGGCGTCATAAATAAGAGTGCCAATTGTTAAATCAACAACGGGAGTCACTGGGTACATGCTCCCCACGTAGGATCTCTGTCCTTAATGTGTTGTACTATGAAACTTAAAGACAACACTACTAGTCGAACAATACCCTATACCTTGTGCAGTTGTGTGAGTGCAGCCTGTTGAAATCCTTGCTTAGTATATACTAAGTTGATCTTCAGTATATGAAGGTAATTGAAAATGAAACTTGATGAAGGGCGGGATGGGAGAGGGAGTAGGAGAGGGGAGGGCCGCGGGAGGGAGGGATGTTTGGGGGAGGGAAGTCACAACAATACAAAAGTTGCACTTTGTAAATTCACATTTATTAAATAAAAAATAATAACTATATAACAAACAAAAAAAAAGAACTTAATACTTTACCCTTTTAGTATTTTTATGTTCTACTTAAAGCTATTGGTTGAACTCTGTAATTAACACACAATTATTCTTAGGTATTTAATTAATGCTATAACTAGTATTCAAATAGTATTTCACACTTTGTGTTTCTGTGTGGGTGCAAACTGTTGAAATCTTTACTTAAAATATGCTAAATTGATCTTCTGTATATAAAGAGAATTGAAAATGAATCTTGATGTGAATGGAAGAGGAGAGGGGGTGGGAGAGGGGAGTGTTGTGGGTGGGAGGGAAGTTATGGGGGGGAAGCTATTGTAATCCATAAGCTGTACTTTGGAAATTTATGTTCATTAAATACAATTTTAAAAAAAAAGAAAACCATCTCCCAGAAAATCTGCTTTAATAAACTATCATTGTTTTTTTGTGGAACATACACAGTTTCAGTAAAATGCCCAAATCTTAAGTAAATTGCTCACTCCCCGAAAAGCTGCAATGGTCAAGGTTGGGCCAAGCCAGAGCCAGAGCCAGGAACTCCATCCCACATAGATGGCAGTGGCCCAAGTTCTTGGATCATCTTCAACTGCCTTCCCTGGAGTGTTAGCACAGAGCTGGATCAGAAGTGGGCCAGCCAGGATTTGAACTAGCACTCTGATATGGAATGCTGGTATCACAGGCAGCAGTTCAACTCACTCTACCACAAGGTCAGCCCCGGAACTTCAAAGAATTTTTTAAAATATATTTTTGATCTATTATTGGTTTAATCCATGTATACAGAATCTGAGGATTTGATGGATCAAATGTATACATGTCAAATGTATATATAGACACATATGTATATGCTATATATACATCTTTATAAATCATACAAATCAAAATGTGAAATATTCTTTGCATAGAAAATTCCCTCAAAGCAACCTACTTTTTTAGTTTCTATTTTACTACTTAGTAACAATTATTATTAACTATTTCATCTGACTTCTTTCTTCACAGATCAGTTTTGCCTCATCTATAAATTCACATAAGTAAAATCAGATGGTATGTACATTTTTGTGCCTGCATTTTTTTAAATTTATCTGTTGTTTTTGTAATTTCAGCTAATTCTTTCTCATCATTGCATAACACTCCATTTTAAGAATAGACCACAATTTTATCTATCCATTTTTACTTTTGATGGACACTGGAGTCAATTTCCATGCCACACCTATTGCAAATACTGCCTATGAATATTCTTATCCAGGCCTTTTGGTGGGAAAATATAACCACTTCTATTTAGTATTTCAGTAAGATCAGAGCTCTTGGGTCTATAAAACATTTATGTTTGGTGTTCAGTTTTAATAGAAAATGAGAGCTTTCCAAAATAGCCATATAAATTTATACTCTCACATGCAGTAAATGGAAATTTCATAATTCTACACCCTGTTAACACTTAGTATTGTCCATTTGGAAGATTTTAATTTTTCTGGTAGGTGAGCATGTTTTTGCAGCACCTTCCTCTTCTGATTCATAACTATTCTTTTTGTATGTGAAGTATGAGTGTCAGGAAGATAATTAGACATGAACAACTGGAGAGAGACCACAAGACCCCGCTCTAAGGGTAAAATCAGCAACCTTGCCCTCCCCTGGAACTCAACAAAGACCGCCCACTTTGCAGTTTCACTTGTGGTTAAAGTATCCTGATAAAATGAGAGCTCACCCAAACCAGAAAATTCTAGTTTATAATCACATGCACAGAGCACAAATGCCAGTTCCTAAATGTCAATCACAAATGTCAACCAAACAACATCCTTAAGCTTTAGGGATAAAAGCACCAAACCAGGAAGAAATGGTGCCACATTCTCTTGACTGGTCTGTTCCTCCCTTGGAACTTACCTCAGTAAATTTCTGTCTCTCTGAGCTATATAATTCATTGCTCCATCTATGAAAAAGAATCAAGGCAAGCCAGCCACTGCCAGTGACATGAGTATGAGGGACACGTTTTACAAACATTTCGTCTAAGGTTCCTACCTTTTCATTCTCTTCCCAGTACTTTGTGATGGACTTATGCTCTTAATTTTGATGTCTTATTTTTCAATTTTAGCCCATATTCTTGTAACATGTATAAATGGACATAGAAAAATTTAAAATTCAGGAGAAAGAGAAAAGCAATATCTTTGATAAGTCATCCAAAATATAAATTCTTATTTAATTATTCAAATCAAGAGTGTAAGAGAGAGAGCCTATTCTTGCTCAGTTCAGATACAAATAACACAAATGTCAAAAAAATAAAATAAAAGATGAAGTGAGCACAGGGCTAAGTCCCCCACACAGCTGAGAAAATCCAGGTGCAAATATGAATTGTGGGATGCGGGTGGTTCCCATGAGATATGGGGTAGTGGATGCCACAGCTGGGCCTGGCTGGGAGCTCAGCAAGACTGAGACCCAGGAAGGCAGGGACTATGTCAGCATTGTTGACCTATTTATCTGGAATTCCTATCAATGTCTAGGGAAAACAAATATGGTTCAAACTATTTGTTTAATGAAAATATAGGAATGAGCTCCAACTCAAATGAAATGCTCCCTTCCAGTATAAAGATACCATTTAGAAGGGAAAATGAGTTTTGCCTAATAACATGGCAATCTAACACACAGGTGACAGCAAGGCATTTCAATGAAATGTATATGAAAATGCATGGTAGGCAGAATAATGGCCTTCCAAAGAAATCTGTGTTCTAATCCTCAGTCACTTCAGGTGATCAAAGCATCTTAGTGGGGCCAGCACTGTGGCACAGCGGATTAATGCCCTGGCCTGAAGTGCCGGCATCCCATATGGGTGCCAGTTTGAGACCTGGCTGCTCCACTTCCAATCCAGTTCTCTACCATGGCCTGGGAAAGCAGGAGAAGATGGCTCCAGCCTTTGGACCCCTGCACCCATGTGGGAGAACCAAAAGAAGCTCCTGGCTCCTGGCTTCGGATCAGCACAGCTCCGGCCATTGCAGCCATCTGGGGAGTGAACCAGCGGTTGGAAGATCTCTCTCTCTCTCTCTCTCTCTCTCTCTCTCTCTCTCTCTCTTTCTCTCTCTCTGTAACTCTGACTTTCAAATAAATAAATAAATCTTTAAAAAAAAAAATCTTAGTAATGATGAAGTTGAGATCTTGTAGCCTGGATTATCAACAAGGTCACAGTGTAATTGCAAGCCTCCCTGGAAGACATCACCAAGGAGGTGAAAGAAAAGGGAGGTGTGGCAATGGAGACACGAGGTGGTAGTGACACAAGGAAGGGGTCAGAAGCCTAGAGATGTAGGTGGCTTCTAAAAACTGAGAAAGTCGGCCGGTGCCACAGCTCATTTGGCTAATCCTCCTCGTGCGGTGCTGGCACCCCGGGTTCTAGTTCGGGTTGGGGCGCCGGATTCTGTCCCAGTTGCTCCTCTTCCAGTCCAGCTCTCTGCTGTGGCCTGGGAAGGCCGTGGAGGATGGCCCAGGTCCTTGGGCCCTGCACCCGCATGGGAGACCAGGAGGAAGCACCTGGCTCCTGGCTTCGGATCAGCACAGCACGCCGGCCATGGAGGCCATTTGGTGGGTGAACCAACAGAAAAGGAAGACCTTTCTCTCTCTGTCTCTCTCTCTCTCTCACTGTCTAACTGCCTGTCCAACAACAACAAAAAAAAAAAAAACTGAGAAAGGCAGGGAACAGATTCTGCCCTCAGCACTCCAGATGGACTGGCTCTGGATTGAGCCCACTGAAACTGATTTGGGATTTCTCTAGAACTCTAAGATAATACATTCTGTTGCTTTAGGCCTTGGAGTTTGTGGCCATTTGTTTCAGCAGCCATATAAAATTAATACAAAGTTTGTGGCCATTTGTTTCAGCAGCCATATAAAATTAATACAACCACAGTGGGATATTATCTCATACATACCTGATTGGCCCAAGTCTAACAGTTAATATGCTACCAAGAGCTTATAGAGATCCTCATTCACCTAGGGAAGAAATTCAAAAGAGTATAACTGCTTTGGAAAACATTCACTAGTAAAATAGGAAGCACATGTCAACCAAGCAATTCTCTTCCTACATATGTATTCCCAAGAAAATCTTGCACAGGTACACCAGAAATATCTGCAGCATGCACTTTATAGCAGCTCTGTTCTAACAACAAAAGCACTGAAAACATCCCCACTACTCACTGAGAGTCAGCTGGACAGAAATAACATTACAGAGTCACAGAACAGCGATCTTATCCTGGAGAAAGTGCGTGTGCCAGAGCTGTCGGCATTGTCCCGGATGCATTTCCAAAGTAGCTGATCGCAGAAGGACGCAGACAATAAGATTCCATTGATATAAATTTCAAACAGGCAAAATTAAATAAATGGTTAGTGGTTCATATTATGTTGAAAAGAATAAAGGAAAGCCAGGGAATGATTAACACAAACTTCAGGACCATGGATCTGGTGCAGAAAGCGCAGGGGGAGACTTCCACCAGACCTCTTAGTGTTCTGCTTCTTAAGCTGGGCAGCCTTATTCCGTCTTCTCATTCTTTATATTCATATTTATGTTAAATACATTCCTTTGTATGTATGACTCTAATATATTCCAATAAACTCAACAATATTCTCATTTAAGTTCTTGCACATCTTTTGATATATTCCTACATATTTATTGTTATTATTTTTGGTTACCATTATAAATGGTAGCTTTTAAAATTTGTTTTTACCACTGGCATGTTCAAATGTAATCAACCTCTGTTTACTGTTCCTCCATCTGAGAACACTGTTAAACTCTCTTATACTAATGATTTATTTAGAGAAAGCTGTGTAGATAACCATGTCGTCTGCAATGGCAATATGTTTACTTCTTTATAGCTGTATTTCTTTCTTCTTAGGAAATCAATAAAGGCTTCAGAACCGTAGCAGTGGTAGTGATGGTGGCTCTGTGCAGCTTCTTTCTGACCTTACAGACTCTTCAGTAAGGACAGCTTCGCTGCAGGCTTCTGTAGACATCCTTCATCAGGCTTCAAAAGTTCTCTTCCATTCCTGGTTGCAAGTTTGTAGACGGAATGATTCCTGGAACACAAGGAGACAAGGACAGAACAGCCTCACAGGTTGGGAATCTGAATGGAGCTACAGGTACAGAGTTGAGGGTGAAGGGCTGAGATCAATGGTTTTTTTGAACAGCTCCATCTGAGAATACTGTTAAACTCTCTTCTACTATTTTCCGAAAAGCTGAAATGACATAATTTGTCTGTTTTAACCTTTTAATGTGGTAAGTTACATTCACATGTTGGCTACTTTTCCTAGCTTACATTTATCTAGTAATTTGCACACTTCCCTGTTCTTTAAAAAAAAAAAGAATTACTTATTTATTTGAAAGTCAGAGTTACACAGAAAGAGAAGGAGAGGCAGAGAGAGAGAGGTCTTCCATCCTCTGGTTCACTCCCCAATTGGTTGCAACAGCCGGAGCTGCACTGAGCTGAAGCCAGGAGCTTCCTCCAGGTCTTCCCACGTGGGTTCAGGAGCCCAATGACTTGGGTCATCTTCTACTGCTTTCCCAGGCCATAGCAGAGAGCTAGATCAAAAGTAGAGCAGCCGGGACTAGAACCATATGGACTAGCGCCCATATGGGATGCCAGCACTGCAGGCTGCAGCTTTACCCGCTATGCCACAGCACCAGCCCCTACCTGTTATATTTAGTGACATGGAGCATTGTTTATGGTATTTTATCCTTTTAAGCTATGCAACATCTGCATTAATGTATGATACCTGATATACAGTTGTCTATAGCATCGGAATTTACACCATTTTAATTAGTAATAAGCAACATGAATACATATATATAAAACACAGCTAAAACCAGCTATCAGAGAAAAATTTTCAATTCATAGAATTAATATTTTATATACCTATCTTGTGTTCTTCCCGAAGATATGGTATCTAAGATTCTGCAAAATCGCATCAACTTCATTGCTTCAAAAACTGTTAAATTAAAGCAATAGTAGGTAACATTTGAAACCATCTGGTAGTATCATTAGAACTCTAATAACAAGAGTTCACCCTTTATCCCTCAGAGCATCTTTTCAGAACTGTGTTAGATACCACCTCAAGTTTTGAGGTGAAGATTTTTTATTAGGTTTTTTTGTTTTTTTTGTTTTGTTTTGTTTTGTTTTGTTTTACAAGCCAGGGAAAAGAAAGTGGCCATTTTTAATCTGATTGTATAGCATGGTTTAACAGTCAGGGGGTTAACACTTACCTGTCTGTACATACCCATTACAGTCATATAAGTTGTGTTGACAATTCCTTCCCAGTGCATCACGAGCAAGAATGGCTTCTGATTCCTTCACCTGGATTTGAAGTAGGAGGACAGCAGAACCTGAGGACGAATAAACAAAGAGTGGAGTGGAGCAGGAGCACCCTCCCCTTTTCAGAGGAGAAAAGTCAGTTCCAGAGCAGCAGAGGGCCTTCCCAGTGACACATGCGTTAGGGAGGACATGAAGTTCCCACAGTACCTGCACTACCTAGGACGTACACTCCAGAGGCCTTCCAAGGAGGACGTAGCGGTGCCTAGAAGGGATGACCCGACAGTGCCTGCTCCTTGATTGTAACCTTCACTCCTCCTGGCAGACCAGATGTCAAACATGATTATCCATCCAGCCGAGATCAAAATGGAGTGTACTGAAAGGGACCATTATTCACTGAGCTTTGCCCTAGCTAAGTATCACAAGTCTTAGATTGACTGGAAGGCTTTTATTAAAGCACAAATAAAGAGTGGACAGATGGCATTGAGGTTTTCCAGAGAGGTTTCTAAAGACCCTATTCTTTACAAGAACTAGGACTTCCCTTGGAGCAAAGCGATGAGTTACCAGGTTCTAGAGAGAATAAATAAAATGCTTTGATGTTCATTTTTCATTCCCAGTAAAATATTGATGGAGCAGAGCTGTCAAAATCTATTTGGCAACCTGTTTAGTGTGCCTAAAATTACAGCCCCCAATGTTTCTGGACACAAAGAACATCGTCTTTCAAAATGTTCCAAAATCATAGGTATAGGTAAAAACATTGGATTCTGGTTTGTATGATTGATAATAAAATCATCACCATTGAATGTAAAGAAATGCTGTGTATGTTACACAGTCCAGTGAAACCCCTGACTCTCCCGACTGTATCTACAGCCACATGGAATATTTCTACTCTTTTTTCCCTTTAATTTCAGAAAGATTATTTTGTCATCATTTTACAGCCCACTCTTCAGTATTTTGAACATTTTCTTTCTGCCATTCATAAACATTGCTTGGCTACTTGAAATCCCACAACCACAAGCGGATAACTCAGACATAATACAGAGCTTTGTACCAAATACATAAAGACTATTCATTTGACATTATAAGTATGTAAAAAGATTTTACATTTGATGGCAATGTATTTTTACAGCAATAATATCGAAACATAGGAGACATCATTTTGCCTTTGTTGTTCATGTACAATATTCCTTTTAAAGCTAACCTTTCATTTTAAATGTTCTTACTACTTTAGAGAGGACATAGAAAAGGCCATAAGACACAGCCTTAAGCGGGCAATTAAGGCTTCTGTTCTCTTTCAATTTCTTGTACTTTACCAATTACCCTGGAACAAAGCATGAAAACAGGAAGGAAAATATCAATCTAAGTGTAACAAGCATTTGAATTTGTTTTGTGAATTTCAATTGCATTCATTTTTTAAAATAAATTTTTTTCATTTTAGTTGTAGACTTATAGAAAAATTTAAAGATATTACCCAGTTTCTACATGCATCATACCCAGTTTCTCCTACTAACATGAATATGATATATTTCTTATAATTAATGAATCAATATTGATACATTTTTAGCTGTGATCCTATTCCACTCCAGAGTTCATTCTAGACCCTACATCACATTTTGTTGTCAAATCCCCTGAGCCTCCCCTGGGTTGTGATTATGTCTCTGACTTCTCCTTGTTTTTGATAATATTGACAGTTCAGAGAAGTCCTGATCAGGTATTTTGTAGACGGTCCCTCAGCTGGGATTTTCTGCTGTTTTGGGAAGAGGTCACAGAGACAAAGTGCCATTTCTAGCACACACCATGTTCTGGGCATACCCCTATCAACGTGACTCAATGGTGCTGAGGCTGACCTTGAACCCACACCTGAGGGAGTGTTTATCATTTACTCACTGTGAGGTGACCTTATTTCCTTACCATCATTAAGAACTCTCCTTGGATTTTTGTTGTTGTTGTTTTTTTTAAGATTTTATTTTATTTATTTGCCAGAGAGAGGCAGAGAGAGAGAGAGAGAGAGAGGGAGAGGTCTTCCATCCACTGGTCCACTCCCCAGATGGCCACAAAGGCCAGAGTTGGGCTGATCTGAAGCCAGGAGCCAGGAGCCTCCTCCAGGTCTCCATGTGAGTGCAGGGGCCCAAGAACCTGGGCCATCCTCCACTGCTTTCCCAGGCGCACCACCAGGGAGCTGGATCGGAAGTGGAGCAGCCTGGATCCAAACCTGTGCCCATGTAGGAAGTCAGCAGCGCTGCAGGCCAAGGCTTTAACCCCACTTCCTTCAGCACCCAGTACGGTTCTTCTTTTAAGACTAGTGAGTTGTACTCTACCTCCTTGAGGGTGAATTTCTTTACATTGTCAAACTTTAAAGAAATTGTTCCTTTTTTAAGTTTGACTCTTAAACTGTTCTTAAAACTGGGCACAGGAGCAAGTACTGTGACTCAGCAGGTTAAGCTCTGCCTGTAATGATGGAAGCCAGTTCAAGTCCTGGCTGTTCCACTTCCAATCCAGCTCCCTGCTAATCTGCCTGAGAAAGCACTGGAAGCTGGCCCAAGTACCTGAACTCCTGCCACCTATGTGGGAGACCTAAGTAGAATTCCAGGCTTCTGACTTTGGCCTGGTCCAGCCGCAGTCATTGAGGCAATTTGGGGAGTGAACCAGTGGATAGAAGATCCCTCACTCTCTCTGTCTCTTTCTCTCCCTCTCTCTGTAACTCTGCCTTTCAACTAAAATATATCTTTTAAATTACTGAAAAACAAACACAGATAAAGGTAGAGCTATTTTTTTTACTGTCTCTTTAATTACTGGGCACCTGAGAGGCCTTGCAGCACTCATTTTAAACAGTGCTTTTCTTCAGATCAATTTCCCTCTCTTCCTAGCTATACAATATCTAATAACTGGGAAAGATATTTTGATCAAAGGTGAATAAGTTAGCTATTTATATAGCTGGGTATATTTACTGTGATGAAGGTGTAAATATTTTAAATATAGTAATTTGTGTAATCTATATAATTGTCCTAATTCAAGGTAGAACACTATGCAATAACAACACCACCAAAATGTAATCTCTCAAGGAAGCCATGTTTTTCTCACTGAAGGTTATGGGATCAAGATACAATTTTTTAAGCACTTTGAAGTATTCCAGTTGGAATACTCGTAAGATTTGCCAGCTGACTTTGTATTTGGAATTGTTTGGAAATACTAGAATTGGCTCTCAACAAGAATCTGCCTTCTTCTCTTTATTTCTAAATTTCATGTTTGTTTGTTTGCTTAACAAAGAGAAGGAGCAAAAGAAAACGGATGACTTCTATCTCTAACACCAAAGAAGTGACTGAAGTTTTCACTGAATGGAATAATTTCTTTTGAAAGGACACACTATCTTAGAGATACAGCGGCATAACAGCTGCTTGGAAATGCTCAATTTAGTCCTTGTCTACAGTTACGTTGTCAGAGAGTAAATATGTCTCCTATGCAAACTCTAGCTGATGGCTACATGCTGCTAAAATCCCCAGGTTGAAAGGATTCTGAAAACACCAGGATGATCCCAGGAGACTGGTGCTGTAATTGACTAGCAATGCCTGTCACCAAGGCAACATAGGAAGCATAGAAAAAGTCTTCTCTATTTACCTTTGCCACTTTATAATACTGACTGTGTGCAATGTGATTAACCTGTGTTTTACAATCAAAGTAATAAAACTCGGTTTATCTGAATAGCACTTGTAATTTTATGTGTAACACAAAATTGGTTCCATTTTTGGGCTCTGATCTTATTAGTTTTTTCTGACTCTGGATAAATCAGGAGCATAAAATATATTACATAAAGCAACATCAGGCACATTTTTTCTAAATAAATCTTCCTGAAATCTACATTACTGGATTATGCACTCCATAAGACAGGAATAATGCCTTGTCGCCTAACTTCCTGCAGTGTTATGCCTCAGAATTTCAAATGATGATGTGATTACATAACACACAACTCATCCAAAGTCTTGACTACGACTTCCAGTCCCTCTGTGAACCGGATCCTGAGCGCTTCTCTAACCTTTGTCTCCCTTTCCCTCCTCCACTCTTTAGTCCAGCTACTCTGAACTCAATGAGGCACTTCTGAGGGTTAAACCCAGTTCTGCCACAGGTTTTTTTTTTTTTTTAAACTTTCATTTAATGAATATAAATTTCCAAAGTACAGCTTGTGAATTACAATGGCTCCCCCCCCCCATAACTTCCCTCCCACCCGCAACCCTCCCCTTTCCTGCTCCCTCTCCCCTTCCATTCACATCAAGATTCATTTTCAATTCTCTTTATTTACAGAAGATCAGTTTAGTATATATTAAGTAAAGATTTCAACAGTTTGCACCCACATAGCAACACAAAGTGAAAAATACTGTTTGAGTACTAGTTATAGCATTAAATCACAATGTACAGCACATTAAGGAGAGAGATCCTACATGATATTTTTTAAAAATTGATTGATTTTCTCAACCGTTGGGACATTCGGATCTGGCTAAAAGGTTCATGAGAGTCTCACAGGCATGGAAAGCCATGACATGGTGGCAAAAAAAAATCTAAATGAAAGATCCTGGTGAACAAAACCCCAGCAGAAGGAACAGGCCATCAAGGAGAGAGGCGCCTTTCTCTGAAGGGAGGAAGGAACCTCCACTGTGATACAGCCTTGACTAAACAAGTTCAGAGTCGGTGAACTCAAGAGGCTTCCATAGCCTAGACAGCTCATAGCAAGAGCCTTGGGTGATTGCTGACGTCATAAATAAGAGTGCCAATTGTTAAATCAACAACGGGAGTCACTGGGTACATGCTCCCCACGTAGGATCTCTGTCCTTAATGTGTTGTACTATGAAACAAAAACAACACTACTAGTCGAACAATACCCTATACCTTGTGCAGTTGTGTGAGTGCAGCCTGTTGAAATCCTTGCTTAGTATATACTAAGTTGATCTTCAGTATATGAAGGTAATTGAAAATGAAACTTGATGAAGGGCGGGATGGGAGAGGGAGTAGGAGAGGGGAGGGCCATGGGAGGGAGGGAGGTTGGGGGAGGGAAGTCACAACAATACAAAAGTTGCACTTTGTAAATTCACATTTAATAAATTTAAAATAATAACTATAAAACAAACAAAAAAAAACAAGAAAAAAAAGAACTTAATACTTTACCCTTTTAGTATTTTTTATGTTCTACTTAAAACTATTGGTTGAATTCTGTAATTAACACACAATTATTCTTAGGTGTTTAATTAATGCTATAACTAGTACTCAAATAGTATTTTACACTTTGTGTTTCTGTGTGGGTGGAAATTGTTGAAATCTTTACTTAATATATGCTAAATTGATCTTCTGTATATAAAAAGAATTGAAAATGAATCTTGATGTGAATGGAAGAGGAGAGGGGGTGGGAGAGGGGAGTGTTGTGGGTGGGAGGGAAGTTATGGGGGGGAAGCTATTGTAATCCATAAGCTGTACTTTGGAAATTTATGTTCATTAAATAAAATTTTTAAAGAAAGATTAAAAGGAGTCAAAACTTGGCAAATAAAAAAAAATTGATTGATTTTCTATGCAATTTCCAATTTAAAACCAAGATTTTTTTTCATTTTCAATTATCTTTATATACAGAAGATCAATTCAGTATATATTAAGTAAAGATTTCATCAGTTTGCACCCACACAGAAACACAAAGTGTAAAAATACTGTTTCAGTACTAGCTATAGCATTACTTCACATTGGACAACACATTAAGGACAGATCCCACATGAGAAGTAAGTACACAGTGACTCCTGTTGTTGACTTAACAATTTGACACTCTTGTTTATGGCGTCAGTAATCTCCCTAGGCTCTAGTCATGAGTTGCCAAGGCTATGGAAGCCTTTAGGGTTCGCCGACTTTGATCTTACTCTGACAGGGTCATAGTCAAAGTGGAAGTTCTCTCTCCCTTCAGAGAAAGGCACCTCCTTCTTTGATGGCCCCATTCTTTCCACTGGGATCTAACTCACAGAGATCTTTCATTTAGGTCTTCTTTTTTTTTTTTTCCCCAGTGTGTCTTGGCTTTCCATGCCTAAAATACTCTCATGGGCTTTTTAGCCAGATCTGAATGCCTTGAGGGCTGATTCTGAGGCCAGAGTGCTATTTAGAACATCTGCCATTCTATGAGTCTGCTGTGTATCCCACTTCCCATGTTGGATTGTTCTCTCCCTTTCTGATTCTATCAGTTAGTATTAGCAGACACTAGTCTTGTTTGTGTGATCCCTTTGACCTATCAGAGTGATCAATTGTGAACTGAAGTTGATCACTTGGACTAGTGAGATGGCACTAGTACATGCCACCTTGATGGGATTGTATTGGAATCCCCTGGCACATTTCTAACTCCACCATTTGGGGCAAGTCCGATTGAGCATGTCCCAAATTGTACATCTCCTCCCTCTTATTCCCACTCTTATATTTAACAGGGATCACTTTTCAGTTAAAATTTAAACACCTAAGAATAATTGTGTGTTAATTACAGAGTTCAACCACTAGTACTAGAACAAAAAAAAATACTAAAATGGATAAAGTATTACATTGTACATCAACAGTCAGGACAAGAGCTGATCAAGTCACTGTTTCTCATAGTATCCATTTCACTTCAACAGGTTTCCCCTTTGGTGCTCAGTTAGTTGTCTCCGATCAGGGAGAACATATGATATTTGTCCCTTTGGGACTGGCTTAATTCACTCAGCATAATGTTTTCCAGATTCCTCCATCTTGTTGCAAGTGACCGGGTTTCCTTGTTTTTGACTGCTGTATAGTATTCTATAGAGTACATGTCCCATAATTTCTTTATCCAGTCTACTGTTGATGGGCATTTGGGTTGGTTCCAGGTCTTAGCTATTGTGAATTGAGCTGCAATAAACATTAATGTGCAGACAGCTTTTTGGTTTGCCAATTTAATTTCCTTTGCCCATGGGTTTTTACAATACTGGTTCTTCTGGTGGCAAATCCTGGGCACAGGCATTGGCATGGTGTGCTTTCTCAGGTCTCTGCTTCAGGGTCACCACCTCTGGGAGGAAATTCTAAAATAGTGACAATCATCGTCCTCTCTCTCCTTCTACTGCTTTATTTTCAATAGCAATCACCGCTTTTATATCATACAATAGTCTCAAATACTCAAGCATTGATTGCTACCATTAGAACAAGACAAAAAAAGTATCTTTGTAAAAAATCCTTTTATCATTTAATTTTTTGATTAATGTGGAATTGTACAGTTTTATGGGGGTACAGTGCACTATGTCAACACATATACACAGTATAAACCTATCAAGCCAGGCACCTTAAGTTTTGTTTCCTTACTTTTTCTATGATTTGGAGCCTATCTGCTCCTCTCTTCCAGGTCTTCATGTAGCATATAGTATATTATATATTTTTAGATTTATTTTCTGTATTTGAAAGAATTACACAGAGAGAGTGAGCTTCCATCCACTGATTCACTCCTCAAATTGCTGGGGTGAGGGGAGGCCAAATCCAGGAGCCTGGCACTATATCCACATGGTCTCTCATGTGGGTGGCAGGAGCCCAGGCACTTGAGACATCTCCACTGTTTTCCCAGGAGTATTTTCAGGGATCTGAATGGGAATTGGAGCAGCTGGGATTTCAATTCATGCCCTTATGCAGTTGGCAACTTACCTTGCTGTGTCAAAACACTGGACCTAATATATAGTACATTATTGTGAACTAAAGTCAGCCCACTGTACTGTGGAACACTAGACCTTGTTACTTCTATCTGACCATGCATTGCTAACCTCTCTCTGCATCTGACCCCTTCCTTAGTCTGTAGTCATCACTATTCTAAGTTCACACCTACTATTTTGCTTTTCTAATGTCCACATATGAGAAAGAACCTGCACTAGTAGTCTCTCTGTGAATGCTAATTTCACTTAATCTAATGACCTCTAGCTCCACTCAATTTGCTGCAAATGTTAGAATTTCATTCTTTTTTTGTAACTGAATAACATTAAGTTGTCATGTATGCCACATTTTCTTTACCCATTCATCATATGATGGACATTTAGATTGATTCCATATCTTGGCTATAAGAACAGTGTTGCAGTGAACATGGTAGTTCAAGTCTTTCATATGACAATAGGTTCATTTCTTTTGAATGAGAAGTGAGATAATTAGGACATATGGTAGAATGGCTATATTAATTTGCATTCCCACCAGCAGTGTGTAAAGGTCCCTTTCTCCACATTCTTGTCAGCATTTGTTATTTTTTGTCTTTCTGATATTAGCCATTCTTTTTTAAAAAAAAATTATTTATTTGAAAGGCAGAACTACAGAGAGAGAGTAGGAGAGATATTCCATCTGCTGGTTCAGTCCCCAAATGGCCACAATGACTGGAATTGGGCCAGATCAAAGCCAGGAGCCAGGAGCTTCTTCCAGGTCTCCGCTTGGGTGCAGGGGCCCATGCACCTGGGCTGTCCTCTGTTGCTTTCCCAGGTGCATTAGCATGGAGCTGGATAGGAAGTGAAGCAGCCAGGACCCAAACCAGCACCCATATGAGATGCTGGTGCTGCTGGTCATGGCTTTAATCTACTGCACCAAAGCACCAGCCCCTGAAATAGCCATTCTAACTGAAGCGAGAGGACACCTTACTGTGGCTTTGACTTACGTTTCCAAAATAGCCAGTGATACTGAGTATTTTTCCAAGCATTTGTTGATTAGTTATAATTTGTATTTCTTCTTTTGAAAAATGTCTGTATAGATCCTTTGCCCATTTCTTAAATGCATTGTTTGGTTCTGTTGTAGTTATGCTATTGTTAATTTTTTACATTATTTATATTTTCTGGATATAAATCTTTTCTCATATGAGTAGACTTGAAAATATGTTCTCCTATTCTGTTGGTTGTCCCTTCAATCTCTGGACCATTTCTCTTGCTATGCAGAAGTTCCTTAATTTGATATAATCCCATTTGCCTATTGTTGTTTTTCTTATCTGTGCTTTTGGGGTATTACCCAAAATACTGTTGCCAAGGCCAATGTCTTGAAACATTTACCCATGTTTTCTTCTCATAGTTTCATAGTTTCTTACATTTAAGTCTTTGGTCCATTTTGAGTTGATTTCTTATTTCATTTTGAGTTGAATTGTTTATAAGATGAGACATGGGGAAAGGTCCAGTCCCCTACATATATATAGTTGTTTTCCCAGAACCATTTACTAAAGAGATTGTTCTTTATCCATACCTGATTTTTGCTCCCTTGTCAAAAATAAGCTGGCTGCAGATGCATGGGATCACTTCCAGTATCTCTATTCCCACATCTCATGAGAGAACCTGGTTTCAAGTCTCATTTCTCTTTCTAATTCCAGCTTCCTGCAAATGTGAACCCTGGCATGTAGTTGCAATGACCCAAGTACCTGGGTCCCTGTCATACACTTGGGAGACCTGGACTGAGTTCTAGGCTTTGGCCCAGCCTAGCCCTGGCTGTTGCAGGTACCTAGGGAGTAAGCCAAAAAAAGAAAGATTCTCTCTCTCTCTCTCTCACTCTCTCACTCTCTCACTCTCTCACTCTCTCACTCTCTCTTCCTCTCTCTACCTCTCTTTCTGTGCCTTTCTCTTTTGGTAACTTTGACTTCCAAATAAATAAATATTTAATATACATAAATATGATTTTCACTAATAACTATATAGGTTCTAAATTTACTTGCACTCAGAATAGGATTTTTTTATATTTAATAAGGTCTCAGAATGCAATTGATATCAAACATTTATACTAACAATGTTTACATATTCATGAAAATATTATCATATTATTTGTTACCTTTTCAGCTGGAAATAAATCATTAATAACCCATTTCCACCTTTTGAGAGCCCATCAACAGGGAGTTTGCAAAGTCAGAATGCATATGCTTAATTAAGAACTCAAGAAAACCACTGTGGTGGTGAATACCCAGCCATACAAAATGTGTGAGTCTAAATGGACTGAAATTAGAGTGGTTTCAGAAGTTAAAACCTGCATAAATAAGATAAGAGAAATGGAGTGTGCAGGATGGCAGGAATGTGGCAAGCAGGAGAGGGAAGCAGCATGTTCCCTCACCTTCGAATGTTCTAATTGATGTAACTTCACATTCTATCCTCCAGGCCTTCCAGCTAATTTAAAAATAACACTTACTTTTAATCTCCAATTTTCAGATGGAAATAATGAAAAGAGAGAAGTGAAGTGTTAGGTCCAAATTTTTTTTCCCAGTTCTTATTCTCCACTTACCTTTCAGAAATAGACAAACTTTTGAATTAGATGACTTAGGTTCTATCCTTTGTGAATAGAAGAAATGGCTTTAAAATTTTTCACATGCACAATCACTTAATAAGGAAGCTATTAAAATCTGATGTAGATTTGAAGCAAACAATGCCTTGAATGCAAATGCTTGATATCACCAGGTCCAGTTACCTAACCATCCTGCCTTAACTTAACTCACTGAAGTGAGGGAGTATACAGCTGGTCCTACAAGATTCTAGACACCAAACCCATGAGGTCATTGGCTTCTCCAATAGATAACATTTGGTGGTCAATATTGCCTTGAGTGGTTTAATTTAGGGGAATTCCAGATCTGGACAGAAGAATTCCAGGTCCAGGTCAGGAAGTAACCACCACCTGCATGTAGCACCCGGGCCGACTGAAACCTACTTGGCTATAATACCAAGCAGATACATATTACATGTAGCTCATACAGAGCTTCTTGTGGATGCTTGCAGAATAGATGACTGGCTGCCTGCTCACCCATGTCCTAAGGTGCACATTGCCTTGTTCCATATCTCAATTTCTTTTTCAGACAACCAGACCATGAAACAGAGAAGTGGTATACAACCCTTGGTACCTGGCCCTATAATGGAAGTTTAGAAATGAAGTTTCCCCTTCCTTATAGCCTCTTTAAAAACCCCACAACACCTTCTTTCAGGAGAGTGGTAGTTCTTGGGACAAAAGCTTGCTATCCCTTCATCTGTCAACAGATTGAACTAGTCTCTTTCCTTTACTCTCAAACCGTGTCCTCATTATTTTGATTTGGCACTGAGAACAGGGACCAAGCATTTGGTAACAGATTTAGCTCATTGAATCCTGTCATCTCCACTCTACTCTTCAGCTACACATAGGTGCTTTAGCTCAAGAGATTTCTTTATGCCTTAGCTTTGCCAGTTGAGGTTGAATGGGCATCTTCTACTAAAGTGCTAATGTTCTCTCACCACATAGGCAGTCCAGCATGGGAATAGGTTGTGTCAATGTGTTAAGGTAGTAATTAGTATCCAGAAAGGGTGAAGGATATTCAGAAATTTCGTGATAAAGGTTTATTGTGGAAAAATTATACAGGAATCTAACATTTTTTGTAACAACATGAAATTTTCTTTTATTTGTTTGTGTTTGAAAGAGAAGCAGAGATCTTCCACCCACTGATTTATTCCCTAACTTTTCATTAGAGCTGAGGCTGGATGAGGCTGAAGCCAGGAGCGAAGAACTCAATCTGGGCTTCCCAAGGGAAGGGCAGGGACTCAACTATCTGAACCATTTCTCGCTGTTTCCCAGGGTGCCCTTTAGCAATAAGCTGGAATCAAGAGCAAAGCCAGGAGTTGAACTAAGACCCCTTGACATGGAATATGGAGATCAAAGTGGTGTCAATGGTCTGACCAAATGCCAACCCTTTTTTTAAAAAAAAAGATTTATTTATTTTTTACTTGAGAGTCAGAGTTACACAGAGAGAGGAGAGGCAGAGAGAGAGAGAGAAAGAGGTCTTCCATCCGATGGTTCACACCCCAATTGGCCAGAACTGTGCCAATCCGAAGCCAGGAGCCAAGAGCTTCCTCCAGGTCTCCCACTCGGGTGCAGGGGCCCAAGTACTTGGGCCATCTTCTACTGCTATCCCAGGCCATAGCAGAGAGCTGGATCGGAAGTGGAGCAGCTGGGACTAGAACTGGCGCCCATATGAGATACCCGCGATTCAGGCTAGAGTGTTAACCTACTGTGCCACAGTGCCAGCCCCCCAAATGTCAACCCTTAAACTTATCTCTTAATTCCATTTTCCACAGGCTTTTTAAAGAACTCTTGTATTCACACATGGAAGTAGTATTGCAGATGATAGTTAGGTTCTAAGGCAGAGCCACAAAGTTTATGTAACTGATGACGAATCCAAGGTGACATTAGCAAGGTACAGTTTCAGTGATTTGAATCCCATTTTCCAACTTTGTAGTCACATAAAAGAACATGGAGAACTGTCCATCTTTGTATACCATTAGCAGGACCATGAATTGACACAAAATAGGTAATTTTGAAATAACTACCCAAATTTCAATGACCATCCCACTGGAAGAGGCAATTCCATAACCTAAGGACTAATTTGGTCTAATTTAACGTAAACACATACTCAAACAAGTCTTCCAAAGCACATGTAATGAACATTCTATCCATTCCATAATTATTTACTTGACAGTTACTATGTCCAGTGTAATGACTATCAAAATGTAATTTTCAAATATGAAATACATGGCTCTCAAATATAAAATAAACACATGCCACAGATTTTATTGAATATATTAATTGAAACAAGTAGTAATTAGGCAAGTTTGGCTCAAAGAAAACTTCAGAATAAGGAGGTTTACATGGTTCTTTATAAATAGAGGATTAGGTTATATATATGTAAAAATGCATTCATTAAATAATTTTTTAAAAAAATTAAAAAAAAATAAATAGAGGGTTAGAATGATGTCACCAGAGTACATACAATTGGGTCAAACTTTACAATTTTTCAATTGTAAACTTTTCTACTGGACACTGGCCAGAAACTATATCTTCACTAAACACAAATCAATGTTAGCATGAATCTTTATAAAATCTGAGTCCTTAAATAATAGCAAACGCCAAAGTCAAGCAGTAATATATTCTCCAAGAAAGTTAAATAATTTCTGGGTGAGTTTGTTAAATGATGCCCTAGTGTGATAATGAAAAGATACGCTGCATGCTTTTGAACTTATTTCCTAATTCATGCAATTCTTTCTTAGCATGACCATTATGCTTGGGATATAGCAATGAGCAAAGCAAACAAGATTCTTACTTTCCTAGAACTGGTAATATTTGGAATAAAAAAAAATAACAGTGGGAGAGGTGAATAAACAATAAGAGATTTCAATGCAGGGGAGGATTGTATGAGATACAGTATTCACTGTCCACATGTTAAATTAATTAATTAGAAGGTCATTAGCCCCAGCACCTGCGGGTTCCTATGTTGGCTCACTAAAGCCCACCTCAATGTCAACTGTAAAAAGAAACTGAAATTTAATCAATCAGAAACTGCAGAGGTGTGCAGCATCCAGCCCACAGGCCATATGAGGCCCAGAAAATGATTTGCTCTGGCTCTGCCAAGGAAACCACAGACGGGACTCAAAATTCAATAAATCTATAGCAGACTAATTTTAAGTTGACAATTTTGTTTGGCTTGTAAATGATGTCATAGAATTCCAAATGGCTCTTGGCGACAAAAACCTTCCCCAACCCTAAACTAGAGACTTTACCAATCAGAAAACACCAACTGGCCTCCAACTAGGGACTTGCCACTTTAACCAATCAAATATTTCCTCTGTCTCACTTCCCCAAAGGCCTTACAAAGGCTGCTCTCAGGCCCTCTCCGTGGAGTACTGATCCACTTGTGATCTGGTGCAGCCAAACTCATTACTCTGCTCAAATCAACTTGTTGAAATTTGAATATGCTTAACTTCATCTCTTAACAAATTTTATGTAGCCTCTAGAAGACTACAGTTAGTCTGCAACTATTGATAGGCAGAGGGATAGAAGCAAATTGGTGTTCTGGGTTATTATTTTTTTTCCAAGAGATTGAAAGCCTTTGCATATTAGGTTGGAAGCAGCACTAAGTTTAGAATCCCTGCATCTCCACTTCATCTCAGAGGAACTGGGCTGTGGAGTAAACAGCTACTATCCCATACTAGAGTTGACAGGAAGCTGGGTCATCACAGGTAACAGGAAATGGAGTGTCTGCCTGGGAATAGAAACTTGAAAGGGCACAATGTCAACATTTGGAAGGAAGGGAAAAGGTGGAGGGATGAAACAGGAGTTTGAGTCTTACAGCAAGGACACACGGTGTATGGAAATGAAGAGGCTGGGTGAGCCTCTAGGAGCAGCCAGGCATTGATGGGAGTCACTAAGGGTAATGGTACAAGGGGAGATGATCTGACCCCAATTCTCCTAAAACTTGAGAAACTTTCAGTTTCAGCTTCAATACATAAGTAACCTGGAAGTTGTCATTCCAGTCCTTACAATAAGAAAAAGCTGGACAAAGTGAAAATTTGGAACTTCCTTGAAACTGTCAAAGAACTGAAGTCACTGGGCAGTCAGTCCGGCATCCAGAAAATCAGGTGCATTTAGACACATACAGAAACCAAGGTCTATGTATCTGAAGTAAAACCTGCTAGAACCATTAACCGGTAGGTACAGTTAAGTAGTAATGTTACCAGAGGGAAGGCTGTGGAAGCCCTGGGGTTCTTGTCTTCATGCAAGAAAGAATTGAGGAGTGAGACAGAGAAAAGAGTGATAAGGCTATGTTGGGGACAGAGCATCCGTCAGAACTGAAGGGACAGAGAGAGCAGCCAGTCTCTCAGACTAGGGGAGAGCGAGGCTACTGGTTGAGTGGAGAAAATACACCTGGGCAGGCCAGGCTGGCGGCTCAGCAGAGAGGCAGAGGGCTGAGTGCACAGTCCATTTGGACTCCCTAGGTTTTTAAGGGAGTCTGTTTATCCACCTCCGCCTCTCTTCCAGAACAAAGGATGGAGAGTCCTGGTAGAAGGGTTTGTTGGGTGGAAATTAACAAATTCCTCCCCAGATTTCTTGGCACCCAGCAGAGTAAGGGGGCTTCCCTTAGGCCGTGCCTGAGAAGGTTTTATTGCCCCATGTTATCAGGTAACCCCTTTGGTCCCCAGGAGAGAGAGTTCTCCTGGAGCTTTCCTTCGGGCAGGGCTGGGATCACCTGGGAGGTTATAAGGGTCTGGGCAGGACTTTGAAGTGCGAGATGCTGGGCTTCTGGAGCTTCTGCTGTAGGTGCTAGTCTTCAGGCCTTTCTCATACACACATAGGCTCAATTCCTGACTTCCTACCTAACAGTAACAGTGAAAAATCACTGGAGGCTGAATATGAACAGAGAATGAATGGGAGTGAGAAACTAAAAAAATGCTATCTTAGGGGACCCCTCTTCAGTTACTGAGTTTTCTCCTAGGAATCCCCCCAATTTCTCTTAGTGGCAATCCAATAACACATCTCTTTGTTGGTTGGGTGTAGTCCTTAGCAAGGTAAATCACCACTTGGGACACCCACATCTCATACTGCAGTGCTGGTTGGAGTCCTGGCTGCTCTGCTTCCAATTCAGCTTCCTGTTAATGTGTGCTGAGTGGCAGCAGATAATGACTCAAGTGCTTGGGTCCCTCCCAGCCTCTTGGGAGACTTTGATGGAGTTCTGTGGTTCTGGCTTCTGTTTAACCCAGTCCTCACTGTTATTTAGAGTGTAAAGCAGCAGATATAAGATATGTAATCTCCTTTTCTCTCTTTCTCTCTCTCTCTCTATCTCTCTCTCTTTCTCCCTCTTCCCCCTCCACTTGCCATTCAAGAAGAGAAAAATAAATAAATAAAAGCTATAAAAAATAAATAAATAAACTCTTCGTGATTCTGATCAGGGAGATGAAGATTCATTAACATCAAATATGCCCAGAGACTTCTCCATAACAAAGGACTACCGTTAGATAAATACTTATCTAAATTGAATGAAAAGGACTCCTTCCAACTCCAGCCCCCTCTAGGCTTCTTATCTCAGTTTTTATTACACAATACATATGCTTAGATTTCATCAAGAAATTACAAGTTGCGCTCACGCGCACGCACACACACACACACATACACATTCACATACAGAGTCTGAAGAGATAAAGAAGTTATCAGAAACAAAAGCAGATATGACTTAGGTTTTGAAATTCTCACACAGGGAATTTAAAATAACAGCAATTAATATGTTGTGGCATTAACTGAAAAATTAGATAAAATAAAAAGTGGGTTGGATGGCTAATTTAAGCAGAGAGATAAAATTCCTAAGAATAAGTTGGGAGCAGGTATTTAACCAAGCCTTAAAATGCCCATGGCCCATATTGGAGTACTTGAGTTTAACTCCCTGCTCCAACTTCTTTTTTTTTAAGATTTATTTATTTATTTGAAAGTCAGACTTACACAGAGAAGGAGAAGCAGAGAGAGAGAGAGAGAGGTCTTCCATCCGCTGGTTCACTTCCCAATTGACCGCAACTGTCAGAGCTGCGCCAATCCTAAGCCAGGAGCCAGGAGCTTCTTCCGGGTCTCCCACGTGGGTCCCTGCTCTAACTTCTAACTCCAGTTTCCTGCTAATACAAACCCTGTGAGACAGTGGTGACAAATGGTCAAGTAATTGGGTTCCTGCCACCCACATGGGAGACCTGCCAGGAAGCTCTTGGCTCCAGTCCCAGTCCCGCCCTAACCATTGCAAGCATTTGAGGAATGAATCAGCAGATGGAAAGCACTTACTTTCTGTCTGTATCTTTATCTATTATCTCTATATTTCTATCCTCCTTCTCTCTCTCTCTCTCTCTACATCTCTGTCTCTCTTTCAAATCAATTTTTTGAATGCAATCAGAGGAAATTATAGTAGTCAAAAACACTATAACAGAAATGAAGAATACCTTAGATGGGCTCATTAGTACACTGGGCATGAGTCTGAGAACAATTCTCCTAGGAGCACAGAGAGCAACCACCACTAGAAACAAAAACACATAGACGCTTAGGGTGCAAAGCTATGGTAAAATGTGATCTAAATGATTTCAGCAGAAGAGGATTATATTAGTCCATTTCCTGTTGCAAGAAATACCTGAGATTGGGTACTTCATAAAGAAAAGAGGTTTAGGGATCAGCACCGTGATGTAATGAGTAAAGCCATCACCTGTGACACCAGCATGACATATGGGCACCAGTCCAAGTCCTAGCTGTTCCACTTCTGATCCAGCTCCTGGCTAATGGCCTGGGAAAAGCAGTGGAAGATGGCCCAAACACTTGGGACACTGCACCCACATGGGATACCTGGATGAAATTCCTGGCTCCTGGCTTAGGCCTGCGCAGGTCCCATTGTTGTGGCCATCTGGCAAGTGAACCAGAAGATGAATGGTCTCTCTCTCTTTCCTTCTCTCTCTCTCTCTCTCTCTCTCTCTCTCCCTCTCTCTCTCTTCCTCTCTCCCTCTCTCTCTCTCTCTCTCTCCCTCTCTCTCAGTCTCTACCTATCTCTACAGAACTCTGTCTTTCACATAAATAAATATATTTTTTTAAAATGAAAAAGTGCTTATTTGGCTCATAATTTTGGAAGCTGAAAGTTCAGTATCAGTTAGCTGGCTGCATCACGTCCTGTTGAATGGCATCATGATGGGATCATGTAGGAGAAAGGGAAAGATCTCATGATGAGGCAGGGAGACAGAGGGTAGGGAGAGGACAGTCTTGCTCTTTTTTACTAGCCAAAGTCTCAGAAGAATTACATTCAGGAAACTCAGAGAACACTTAGCAGGATAAACATCAAGAAAAACCATACATAGGTCTATCATATTCAGAATAGTTCATCCCAGCAGCCACCAGTAAGCGGATGGTGGAATCCAGCAATCTAGAAACACTTGCATGTACTTCCTTCAAATAATGTTTGACACCAAAATTCCTCCCTCTCTCAAGTGCAGGAACTCCTTTATCTTCTTATCTTCCTGCTGCCTGAGTGTGGAACCTCAGCAGGTGTCACATGGAACTAACACAACAATCTCTTTGTCACCAGATTCTTCCCCTGACGTGGAGGCCAGAATTTCATCAGAAAATGAAAAAGCCAACTCTTTGGCACCTGTAAACTAGAACCCCAAATTCTGCTGAAAAATCTGACTGAAAAATGACATTTTAAAATTCATTTTCATTACACAACTTTCATTTTTCCAAACAACCTACTTCTGTTCTTCCTGGGCCCTGTTACAAAACATTCCCTATTCCTGGAACACATCCTGCCCTTTCTTCACCTGCCAATCCTTGCTCATCTTTTAATATCCAACTCAAATGCCACCTTCTCCATGAAGAAGCCCAAATGCCCATGGTTAAATTAGAGGCTCTGTAATGTTATGCCTTAATGGTAAGTTCCCAATAATTGTTGAAATAATTTCCATGTTATATTATTTTTTGAATATGTTGATGTGTTTTTCTAGGTCATGAGCCACTCAGGAAGGAGACATAGCATACAGTAGGTACTATATAAATGTGTTTAAGTGAAATGAAATGATAAGATAATTTTTGAAAAGTTATTGACAATCAAGGACATTGACGATAAAAATAAGGAAGGAAATTGTGAACTAAAAACAATTAAGAGATGAATGTGGACATTTGATTTGACAATTACTTTAGAAACAGGAAGCTTTGGTCATATTGCCCCAGAAATCAGAGATTATGACATTTTCTACTTCATTCTTATGAGAAAAGATGTGCACATAATATGCAATGGCACCTCAGGGATTTCCTCAATAGAACAAGATCTCCTGGTGGTGTGTTTCTTCTTTCTCTGGTCCGTGCTACAACTTCTTGACGGTACAAGAAAATTCCACATGATGCCCAAAAGTTCACCTTGTGATATCCAAAATCCATCAGGCAACTCTGTCAATAATATTACAATAATACATTCTCAAGAATATCCCTTCAGAGAGCTTTATGTTAAAATTTAAGTTTAGCAACACAGAGGTTAATTCATTTTCAATGTTTTTACCTATCTATTTCATTTTAGCCCAAATGCAGAATGCAAATTCAATTTTAATCATCTGAACTTTCTCTGGACAAGTCCTAGGGAGACCTGCATAATTCTGCCTTGTGTCTTTCTAAGCTTCTACAAAGCTTGACTGCAGTGCCAGTCACTAGTGCAGCAATCCAGAGCAGAGGTCATGGGGCAGAAGCAGGCAGCTTAAGCAATGACCCTCCCCTCTTGTCCCAGGGTCTACTCAAGAGTGAGGCATATGTCTCAGAGAGACAAAGACTCTTTCCTCACTGTCAGTGTTCCAGACTTGGTGGCTACAGATGCCCCTGTGGCCTGTGGACAGAGCTATCTTTCTGTGTGCCTGGTCCTTTGTAGTCCTATGAATTTAATCTTCTAGTTTAAAGCCATCATCTTTGAGAAGAAGTCCATGGCATGAAAGAGGTTACAAACTGGCAAGCTGTCCATATAAAAGGGCCATATTTCAGGAGGACATAGAGCCCTTGAAATAAAATGTGATTATACAATAGGTGCATTTTTCTGAGAAATCCCAGAGCTTCAACAGAGTAAAATTGGATCTGGAGAGCCAAAAACACAATTCTACTGCTCTTGGGTGAATATTCTATTTGGCAAGTTTTTAGGTAGCTTCTTTGGGCACTCCAAAATGTCTCTCCTTTGAGTTTCCATAAACATGTTCTATTTCAAAAACTTGCTCTAGATTTAGGAAAACTGTGACTAATAAGTACTCTTGCATGCTAACTGATCATATCTTTTGCTGAATCTACTACTCAAAGACCAGGACTTAACTTGTGAACTCAGGGCTTCTGGCAGACCTGTCTGTGTAATATCCTTATTTTGTGGGAACAAGTCATTTGAGTTTGGGGTATCTTACTATATGCCAATTTTTCCACAATTACTATGCTAACTCATTTTTACAGGCAGTAAATCTTTAAGGGAAGAGTTAGTACCCACCCCTAGCAATAGTGTGACTTCAGGCAAAGTCTCTGCATTAGCCTGACCCAGCAGGAGAGCTCTAAGAGGGGGCAGACCTTGATAGTCCACTCCCATTCTTTGTCCCCATCATTGGTCATTGGTAGAGAGCTGCCCTGGGAAGTGCAGTGATAGGGAATGTATACTCTCAGGCACAGCAGACTCACCAGCCTGGGGTAAATTGGATCGAGGAGCCTGAGAATAATTCTCCAATGAGAACACAACACGTAGCCATGGAAGTAAAAGCAGACAGAAGCTTAGGGTCTAGGTGCAAAGATAAGGTAAAAGGAAATGTAAAGATTTTGGACAGAACACATAGTGTTAGCTTCTTTTCTGCTGTAATTAATACATGAAGCCGGGTACTTTGTATAGAAAAGAGGTTTATGTTGGATCTAGGCTGAAAGTCCACTTGGCTGCATTACATTGCTGCAGAGGGCATCATGGTGGAACTACACAGGAGAGATCACGTGACAACGTAAGAAGCCATCCAGTGGTGAGGGAACAGTCATGTTCTTTGATAACAACCAGGGACCCAGAAGAACTCCATGAATTCCTCCCAAGGGCAACATCCTCAATGACTCAATCACTTCCCACTAGGTTCTGCCTCTCAGAGGTACCACCACCATCCAGTGTCTCCACTCTGAGGATCAAGCCTCCAGCATATGAACTCTTATGGAAAAAACTGCATCCAAACTGCAACAGAAACAGTGATTTCCCGGGCAAATCTGAAATTCATACAGCCTTCAGACTTCAAGTATCACTATTGTGTGAGACGTCTGTTGTGTAGAAGCCTCACTTTTTGAGAGCATTCTTGCTGTGCAACTAACTGTAGCATATCCTTGAGATCAAATTGTCATCCGGACCCCATTACAAAGCTATGCAAAATCACCTAGTAATTCCCAAAAGATATAATAATGTGCCTTGCTAACTTGATTGCTAAAAAAAAAAAAAAAAAAAAAGTAATAGGTAACATACTTGGTCAAGTCCCTGGTGACGACTGTGACTTCCCTCAATGTGACACAGGCTGGGATCAAAAAAGGAGAGACCAATGACTGTTGAAAGAATGGCTTGAATGGAATATCTAAAGTAAGATGAATCTACAGGAAATGAAGCTTCATTAGCTCAGATAACTCCATATGGAACTACTTGTTAGGTCAACAGCTTTCCAGAAAACCATATGAAACCCTGGGAAATGTCTGTTTTGGATGCAAGAAATCTCAAGGGATTTTATGGATTCAAATCTTTGTTATGGAAAAAGAAACTTTTGCTTAGCCTGGGAAGTTTGCTTTCTGGGAGACATGCCAAATGCAAAGCTGAAGTGATTTGCAATAACCTAGTTAATCAACCATAAAAATCAGGCTTTATCATTTTTTAGAGATAATCACACACTGTAATTTCAAATAGGAAGACTTACTGTGAGAAAGTCATGCGCTTCAGCAAGGGTACATGTTTGTTCAAAAGACCACAAAATATAAGGAACTCAGCCAAGAACGTTCCCTATATATAAATATCCAACATGCTGATGTTTTCAGATACCACTGGCCCATATTTTTAAAAGATAAAGTGACTTCAGAGAACTTTCAAGTTGGCTTTAGTAATTACAGAATCATCTTTTTAAACAAAAGAAATTGACTTTCACTGAAAAATATCAGAAATCTGTCCATCACTTCACATCATGGAGCCAATTACATAATTCTTAAGTAAGCAAATCAGAATTTTGGAGCTAGAACACAGGCAGGCTAATTCTGAGACTGTTATTTCTCTTAAAGAATCAGAATTTGACTTGCTTTTTTAAATTTTTATTACAGACTATCTGGGATCCAAAGCTGAAATTATGCAAAGGCCTTGAGAAGCTGGTTTGGAGGTCTGGCAGGAAAAGAGGGTGAGGTGCAGGAGAGAAGCACACAGGCAAGACAATCCTAAGAGGAACAGTGTGGAAAATAAGGCTGGGTTCAATGTCCTCTGTCTCCCACTTCAGAATCCCTCCCTTTTGAAATACCCAGTTCTGTGAAGCTACCCAGACCTCTGCAGTGTGTCCCAGCCAGATGTGCTTAGAAGAGTAACTGTGGAATTGAACAGAATAATACAAGTTCCTGAGACTTCAGCTTCCCAAAGAGTATTTAGGTACCCCTCAGGATTCCTGAGACACTACCAGGGACTACAAGGCCAAAAGTATTCTCATAACGACATTAAGATAGTATTTGCTTTTTTCTCTAATTTTCCCTTCAGTAGCCCATGGAGTTTTCCAGAAGCTACACAATGGATGACATAGTAACAGATTAAAATGCAGAAGCAGATAAGAGAATCTTGTTATCATCTCTCTTATCAGACATTAAAGAGATTTGCAAAAAGAGAAACAATTCCACTTTTCTCACTAATACTTTTGTCATTAAAATTGTTGCAATCAAAAAAAATTTTTGTTCATTATTTTGTAAAATTTTGTTCATTATTTGTAAAAAAAAATTAAAAAGGACATATTCTTAGAGATTTTCAGGTTTGCTCCACAATATGGTAAATATTAATACAGTCACGTGCCATATAATGGTGTTTCAGTTAACAATGGACCATAAATATAATGGTTTATACAATATAGCAAAGATGCCTAGTGCATCTCTCCATCTAGGTTTGTGTAAGTGCTCTCTGTAATCTTCACTCAATAACAGATTCACTTACTATGTATTTCTCAGAATACATTCACATTATTATGTGCACATGACTATAGATGGAATCCCTCCAAACAAAAGAACTCTGGGGACTCCAATAAATTTTAAGAGTTTCAAAGTTGTTCTGAGACCAAAAAGTTTGAAAACTGTCAGCATAATAGAATGACCCACTGATAAGAAAAAAAAAAAATACTGTCTAAAATGTAAACCGAGTTTTTAGATGCAGTGTGAGCTGACATAGAAGTAGGTAATGTGCACAACTCAAAATAAAGTAGACTCAGGCATCCTGGGAGCTAAGTAACAAAGCCAGTTGTGTACTCTGAAGATACAGCTTAGTCCTAGAAATCTTTGGCTTCCTATTTGATGCAAAATATCCAAGGCCTAAACTAGAGACCACTTGATGCGAGAACTCAATCAGAACTCCTCTTGTAAAACTGGAAACCACTTTTGTTTATGTTCTCAATTTGAGAAGAGCAAAAATAAATCTGCTCAGAATGAGCCTGTTGAGTTTTCCTGTCTTAACTGCAGTACTAAGTAGAAGTAGAGAAGGGATGAGCTCTGTGGTGCATTCATCTCCACAAAGGAATTTCCCATCATGCACAGAAGTCCACCCTGGTCACACCTGTGCAGTCCAAAACAGCTCATGTGAAACATTTAATTTGAAAGTCAGGTGGTAGCATCACTGAACAACTAACTGACAGAGTCGGTTTCTTGGAGAATACAATTTTGACACAGTTTCCTAAAACCTACAAACAACCATGAGGCTGATGTGAAAAACAATTACATGAAACTTCTGGAAATAAAAAATGAATATAATAAATAAAACTCGACATTTAAACAATGGCTTTCCTATAGGCCCTGTAGGCTTAGACATGAATATCTTCATATCTTCTTCTAGCCACAGGTCAGAGAAGGTCAGTGAAGTCACCAATCCAACCCCTGCCAACCAATGCAGAAGGGGATCAAAGATGGAGTGTTGACCTGTGAGCCTGTGACTATCACTCCCAGGGAGAAGCTAGCAGAACACGTGGGTCTACAGAGAAAAGACACAAGACAGAGGTGAAAAGCAAAGTGTTCAAGAATAAACAGATTTTTGTGGAACACATCTCTGGGGTGAGGGCGCAGTCCAAGAAGAGAATGACTGAGGAGGAAGTGACAAAGTTCCTCCTCTTCTCTCTACACGTAGAAGCCTTATCAATTCATCAATAATATTTCAAAAAGCTCTCAGTGGACTGATGAAACAACAGATCAGACACAGCTAAAGAGACATTTCATGAAGTAGAATGTAGAGCAGAAGATAACATCCCATATATAGAAAAGAATTACAAGAGATCAAAAGATGTGGCGGATAAAGTTGAAAGGCCTATTAAAATTCCTGACTTCAGTTCCAGAATGAATTAATGAAAATAATAAGGGAATAGAAATACTTCAAGAAAACCTAAATAAGAAATGTTCAAAAATTATCAAAAGGTATCATCAGTCTTCAGACCCAGGAAACTCAAAACCATATCTAGACACATCATCCCAAAAATAAAGAATACTAAAAAAGTTAAAAAAACAAAACTAAAATAGACTGCTAAACAATGAAAATAATAATTTATATAGTCACAGAAAAACAAATTTATGCATAATTCCACTTATATTGGGAATTTTAAATAGCTAAACTCAAAGTATAGAAAATAGTGGTAGAATAGTGGTGGTTACCAGGGGAAGGAGAGAGAGGTAAGTAGGGGTTTTCTAGTGGTTATAAAGTTCCAGTAATGAACTGAAACTTTAAGATAATAAGTCCTAGAGATCTACTATATAACCTTGTATGTTAATATTTGTTAACAATATGGTATTGTGCCCATAAAAATATGTTAAGTGTGTAAGTCATAGATTATATGTTCTTCAACTTTTTCAAAAATTTATCTTACAGACAGGGAGAGGGAGAGCACTCTGATCCACTAGTCCACTCTGCAAATGAATGCAATGCCCAAGGCTGGATCAGGCAAAAGTCAGGAGCCAAGAACTCAATCCAGGTCTCCCACATGGGTGTCAGGGACCCAATTGTTTGAGTCATTACCTGCTACCTCCCAAAGTCTGCATTAGCAGGAAGCTGAAATCAAGAATTAGAACTGGGAATCAAACCTAGGCACTCCAATATAGGATTTGAGTGTCCTAACTTATGTCTTAACTGCTGAGTCAAATACTGACCCAAGATTAGATGTCTTTACCATAACAAAATTAAAATTAACAGAAAAGTGATCTCTGTTAAACATAGGAGTGGGAATAAGAGAGGGAGGAGATATATAGGTTGGCACATGCTCACTCGGACTTACCTCCAATGGTGGAACTAGAAATGTGCCAGGGGATTTCAACTCAATCTTACCAAGGAGGCAGGTACCAATGCCAGCGCACTTGGTAAAGTGATAAGTATAAATACACAACCGATCAAAAAGATAGGGTATGTGTCGAAGAGATTTCACAAATAAAACCAGTGTAAGCAAATAATGAAGGATAGAATTAAAAGGGAGAGAATGATCCTGCGGGGGAAGCAGGACACACAGCAGACTCATAGAATGGCAAACGCCCAAAACAGCACTCCTGCCTCAGAATCAACCCTTGGGACATTCGGATCTGGCTAAAAGGTCCATGAGAGTCTCACAGGCATGGAAAGCCATGACATGGTGGCAAAAAAAAAAAAAATCTAAATGAAAGATCCTGGTGAACAAGACCCCAACAGAAGGAACAGGCCATCAAGGAGGGAGGCACCTTTCTCTGAAGGGAGGAAGGAACCTCCACTGTGACACGGCCTTGACTAAACAAGTTCAGAGTCGGTGAACTCAAGGGACTTCCATAGCCTAGACAGCTCATAGCAAGAGTCTCGGGTGATTGCTGACGTCATAAATAAGAGTGCCAATTGTTAAATCAACAACAGGAGTCACTGGGTACATGCTCCCCATGTAGGATCTCTGTCCTTAATGTGTTTTACTATGAAACTTAAAAACACTACTAGTCGAACAATACCCTATACCTTGTGCAGTTGTGTGAGTGCAGCCTGTCGAAATCCTTGCTTAGTATATACTAAGTTGATCTTCAGTATATGAAGGTAATTGAAAATGAAACTTGATGAAGGGCGGGATGGGAGAGGGAGTAGGAGAGGGGAGGGCCGCGGGAGGGAGGGAGGGATGTTTGGGGGGGGGGGAGCCACAACAATACAAAAGTTGCACTTTGTAAATTCACAATTATTAAATAAAAAATAATAACTATGTAACAAACAAAAAAAAAACAAGAAAAAAAAAGAACTTAATACTTTACCCTTTTAGTATTTTTTATGTTCTACTTAAAACTATTGGTTGAACTCTGTAATTAATACACAATTATTCTTAGGTGTTTAATTAATGCTATAACTAGTACTCAAATAGTATTTTATACTTTGTGTTTTTGTGTGGGTGCAAACTGTTGAAATCTTTACTTAAAATATGCTAAATTGATCTTCTGTATATAAAGATAATTGAAAATGAATCTTGATGTGAATGGAAGAGGAGAGAGGGTAGGAGAGGGGAGTGTTGTGGGTGGGAGGGAAGTTATGGGAGGGGAAGCTATTGTAATCCATAAGCTGTACTTTGGAAATTTATGTTCATTAAATAAAATTTTTTTTAAAAAATCTATAAAAAAACCTAGAATAACAACTAAATAATGGGGATAAAACATGTAACTTCCAAATTTTTGTTTAAACTAAAGAAAGAAAACAATCCAAAACAAGTGAAATAAAGGTGAAAGAGAGTGGACAGGGAAGAGAAGAAGCAAACACAAAAATATAGGAAATTAGCATGCACATAAATATATGTGAAATCATAATAAAATAATAAACCACTGAATTAATAAACAAAAATTTACCAGAGAAAATTACCTAAACCATGTGTGTTTAGAAGTAAGACTAAGTGAGGGTTGGCAAACTGTAGCTCATGGGCCACATCTGTCTCCCATCTACTTACCTGTGACTCTGGCTAAGAATGGTCTTTACAGTTTCAAGGGATTAGGAAAAAACAGATATAACAGAAATCATATATGACCTGAAAAGAGCTGAAAGTTTCAGTATCTTCCTCTTTAAATAAAACGTTTACCAGGGCAAGGCACTGTGGCACAGCCGCTAAAGCAGCCACTGTGAGACCAGCATCCCATATGGCCACTAGTTTGTGTCCCAGCTGCTCCACTTCCAATCCAGCTCCCTGCTAATGGCCTGGGAAAAGAAAAAGATGGCCCAAGTGCTTGTGCATGTCACCCTTGTGGGAAACCCAGATGAATTTCCTGGCTTCAGCCTGACCCAGCCCAGGCCATTGCAACCATCTGAGGAATGAACTAGCAGATGGAAGATATTCTCCCTCCTCTTCTCCCCCTGCCTCTCCCCGCCCCCAACTCTGACTTCTAGATAGATAGATAGATAGATAGATAAGCATTTTAAAACAGAACAAAAAATGTGCCAACTTCTGCTCTAAACTATAAAAATTAAGATCCAAAGTGGAGACTGACTGGAGACAGATGTCTCAGTTTTCAAAAGGACGGGGGTTCTCACTGACTATCTAAATGTTAGCTAGATACATGTGCACCTTGCTGAACAGCGCAGCTCTGAATCTCTCTTGCAGTCAGCTCTTAGAAGTGAGCTGTAGTGGGTTACAGAACTCCCAGGGTAATCCCTTAAGGTGGATGCATACCTTTCTCGGTCCACTTTCCTTCTTTCTTGTACAAGAGAAAAGAGGGTCAGGGGTCGGGGAACCATCTTTGGATGAGGTCATCATTGGAAACTGTCAAAGCACTGAGATCAAACACACCTAGGTCTCTAGATAGCATATGGAAATAGAGTTATCCTATAATCTGTACTAACTCCAGATTATTACATATTAGCTAGAAATAGTCTCTTTCTTATTTAAGTGCGGACAGATATTACTGTAATTTAGCCTGTATCTTAAGTAATACATCAAGCAAACACTAACTAAAAAAAAATAATAATCCAGGTAGCTAAAACCATATCACCCAAACTGGACTTTAGAGCAAAAATAGGTTTTGGGGCTGGCACTGTGGCACAGCAGGTTAAAGCCCCAGCCTGCAGCGCTGGCATCCCATATTGATGCCAGTTCCAGTCCTGGCTGCTCCACTTCTGATCCAGCTCCCTGCTAATGCTCCTGGGAAAGCAGCAGAGGATGGCCCAAGTCCTTGGGCTCTTGCACCCACATGGGAGACCCAGAAGAAGCTCCTGGCTATTGGCTGGAACTAGAAAATTGTAGGCTTCCAGTGGAAAATCCTGAGAGATATCATCTCAGCCAGGTCATGCAGGTTAAAATCTCCAATGACATTTATCAGCATCCAACAGCCTTCATATGAGGTACTGAAAAGGGCGCATCACCTTTCCAATAAGGCATAACCTGGATGGAACTACAAGAAAGCACAGGAAGGGTGCATGCTGTGGCATAGAAGGTTAAGCCTCCACCTGCTGTGCTGGAATATGGGGGCCAGTTTGAGCTGTGGCAGCTCCACTTCCAATTCAGCTCTCTGCTAGTGGCCTGGGAAAGCAGCAGAAGATGGCCCAAATGCTCGAGGCCCTGTCATCCATGTAGGAGACCCAGATGGAGTTCCAGGCTCGGGATTCAGCCTGGCCCAGCCTTGGCTATTTTGGCCTTTAGGGGAGTGAATCAGAGAATGGAAGACCTCTTTCTCTTTCTCTCCCTCTCTCTGTGTGTGGCTCTGCCTTTCAAATAAATAAATAAATCTTTAAAAAGAAATAAAGCACAAGAAAAATATAAATTGAGAGAGAATTGAAAAAAATCATGGATTAGTTCTGTTCAAAAATCTGAAAGTTGCTGAAGACAAGAAATGGTGGAGGAGCTGTTAGAGATTAGAGGGGGTGACAAATGAATACAGGTTAGGAATCCAGTTCAGAAAAGGACATCAGTGGAAAGTTGCTGGATATGTTCTGCTTTTTAACCCACAGCATTGCACCAAGGTTAATTTCTGAGTTTAGATAAATGACCTATAATTAGATATTAACATAAAGGGAATCTGTGTGAAGAAAATAACAACTCTAGGTTATTTTTGCAGATTTCTATAAGTTTAAATTGATACCAAAACTTTTTAAAATAAAAGCAAAATATAAAGAATCAAAGTAAAATGAGTGGTTGGAAGATAGTGAAACAGGCACATGCAGTACAAACCCAGACTCCTGTCCACAACGTCCTCCCCCAGATCCAATTTCTGTTCTCAGTTCAGTAGTTGTGGGTACACCTCAGTCCTGGGCTTTACAGTGAGCACCCCTTATCCAAACGCTTGGGACCAGAAACTGTTTCAGATTTTAGATTTTTAAAAATATGTTAGAATATTTAAATATACTTAATGAGCTATCTTGGGGATGGGACCCAAGTCTAAACATGAAATTCACTTTATACAATATTTTTAGTCTATCTGCATTTTGTCTCATGAGGTCAGGTGTGGAATATTCCACTCTTGACATTATGTTATTTCAAATTTGGAAACCTATTGGACTTTTGCATAAGGAATATTAAACCTGTAGTACATTTTCAAGGAGACATAAGAGTTTCTAGGAGCAACAGGATACTCTTATGTTGAACCTAATTCTGTATTTCATACCAATACCTCATATCCCAATACCTCCAACCACTGCCTTATATTAACTCTTTCCTTATTTTTCTTTGGTCTTTTCTGAAAAGTCCTGTTAGATGAGCAACCAATGGGACCCTAGACTAGCACTGACTTCTAGACCATTCACTTCCTTGGGGAAAGAGAATTTTCTTTCCTTCCCAAAAGGATTTACACATTTCTGAGTTCATACAATGGGCTCCATTGTCGTGGCGCTGGCATCATGTTTGGTGCTAGGAAAGTCTACGAAATCCAAAAGAAAGCATGTTTCTGAATCTGTCAGACTTTGCCAAATCATAGATTATAGATGGTGGGGTAAAATGGACCTCACATTGACCAGACACTGTACTATATTGGCTTTATGTTTTCCTAATAAAAGTCCTGAAGAGAAGATCATTTACCCACCCCTTTGTAAGATGAGAATACATTCCCTTATAAAACTTAGGTCCCTGGTTCACAATCACACAGCTTCTACGTCGGAAAAAGGTTTTCTTTTCTTTTCTTTTTTTTTTAAAGACTTGTTTGTTTGTTTGAAAAGTAGAGCAATAGAGAGAGAGGGAAAGACCTTGAGTAAGAGATCTTCCATCCATCGGTTCACACCCCAAATGACGGCAAATCCAGATCTGGGCCAGGGCAAACCCCGGACCCTAGAACTCCCATGAGAGCAGAAGGGGCTCACACAGGTGGGCTACCTCCCACTACTTTCCGAGGTCCATTAGCAGGAAGCTGGATTGGAAGCTGACCAGCAGGGACCGGAACCAGTCTCTGATATGGAAAGCCAGCATCACAAGTGGCTTAAACCACTACACCATAACACCAGCCCTGAAAAAGAGTTTTTCTAACAATCCCAAAAGAATTCTACTACAACCAAATACCATCTAATCCAATGCTTTGTTTTCCAGTTTGATGTCAGGTGAATAAAGTGCTATTTACTTATTTTGCCAGCTCCACAGCTGGATTCACATTTTTATTTTCCATGACGTGTCTTTAAAACTGAAGAATGAACTATAACCTCCTGCAGTCCTCTTTTCTTACAAAAGGAAGTTTCGTAAATCCTGCCTTAATTGGCTCATCCTATGGGCAAGAGAATGACGAGAGACTTTCACTTCCATGTGTGTATAAAACCAGCCCTATACAGTGTGATTATGTATGAGCCTGGCCACTCTTGTCTCTTTTCCAAGTGGTAGTCAGTGTACCTTGATTTCATTTAGCACAGCACAGCCTTCTAGTCTGAGCCTTACTGATGAATTGTGTCCCAGTGGATACTTTTTCCTAAATAATGTTGAATTAGATTTAATCTGAGAACTTCTCCAGCTGGCTTATTTTCTTATACCGAGTATTGAACCAAATCTCTCTCTTCTGACTCCCTTGGTTCTTTACCGATGAGAATAACCCATTTAATCAGTTCTACATCATTCTTGGATTTGAATAAAACCTTTAAAGCCTATGACTTAGCCTAGTAATAAATACCTCAAAAGGGTAAAAGAAGCAAAGGTAGAAAGAGCTGCCAGCTCTACAGGAAAAGAGGAAGGAGTGAGCAGACAGATTTCCTTTGTGGTTCATTACAAATTAAGTCTTTCTGACATGGAAAGAGAGGTCTCCCTGATACACATTTTCCCTGGGGATCTTGACACGATGTTATGCTACATCTCTTCATATTAACTGCCAATGAATATTGCCACCTTCTTGATCTGCATAGCAGGGGTCTTCAAACAGTTTCCTGGAAAATGCATATTGTGAAAAAACACTTCGAAATATTTTAAACAAAATAAATTTATCATGAATTCCATTTTACTGTGAACTTTTTGGCATCTCCTCATCTTATTCAAAAATCGGTGCCATTCTATGGTAACTTTCTATTTGGATGTTTACCCATAATCCCAATTTCATCCTATGCTAAATTAAATTAACCAGCTCCCTTCCTTCTATTTTTTCTCACAATTTTTTTTTCCTTCTTAGCTAATCTCTCTCTCTGGAAATGGTTTTATACCCCCTTACCAACCTTCTCTGCATTTCAGATAAGATGCAAATACACACGTGTGTGTGTGTGTGTGTGTATTTAAGAAAAGAAGGTCAACTAGGATGAAAAGAAAAATTATAGCATTATCCAGATTAGAGTCTCAAAGTAGGGTCTGCTGTTGCAACTGTCCACTTGTGAAGGGATGATTAGTGTACTGGGAAAGGCAACAAATGTGTAATCCTTTCTTTAGCTCTCAGGGAAGTACCGTGCTCATCTTCACAGTTTTTGTCATTGTATTTTTGACTACAGGCTATTTATTAATAGCCTACTATGCAAGTTACAGTTTATTCAAAGGGCTGGCATTGTGGCACAGAAAGACAGGCTGGCATTTGTGATGCAAACATTCCATACAGAGGTGTCAGTAGCAAATCCCTGCTACTCCAGTCTGATCGCACATCCTGCTAATATGCCTGGGAAGGCAGAATAAGATGGTCCAATACTTGGGACCCTCCACCCACATGGCAGCCCTGAATGGAATTCCTGGCTGGCTATTGTAGCCATATGAGGAGTGAATAGCATATGGAAGATCTCTCTCTCTCTCTCTCTCTCTGTTTCTCTCTCTTTTTGATGTTCTATCTCACAAATAAATAAATCTTTGAAAAGTATTGATTATTCGATTAGAATGGATGTCTGTTTTTGTTTATTATTGCCTCTACTTTGGTTTTCTACAAAAAAAGTACAACTCAAACTTAGCAAATTTTGAAGTTCCTCATGGACAGTCACAGAGTTAAAATTCCTACAGTTTTCAAGATAGCTACCCTGAGTTGGGAACATAATTTCCTTTTCTTGCCAATTACTTGTGTAAAGGATATTTCTTTTATATAATACCTCCCACATAGAAAGTGCTAATAAGTAGTAATTATCACTGTTATTTAATTCTCTGTAATCATTTACTTGCCAAACTCTAGATATTCTTCCTCTAAAATTTCCTCCTGTTCATTTCTACCACAACTACCTTAACCCAAGTTGGCATCATCCTACAGCTAGATGATTTAACACTTTCTTGCTAACTTCAGTCTCCCTGAACATTCTCTTAATCCATCCCACAGCTAAATTAAACTTCCTTAAGTGCCATTTTAGAGTACCATTCATTCCTCTGACCTTTTTTGAAGATTTTTTTATTTATTTGAAAGGCAGAGTTGCAAAGAGAGAAGGAGAAACAGAGAGAGATCTTCCATCCACAGCTTCACTTCCCAAGTGACCACAATAACCAGAGTTAGGCCAGGCTGAATTCGGGAACCTAAAACTCCATCCAGGTCTCCCCCAAGGATGGCAGGGGTGCAAGCATCTCCCACTGCTTTCCCCAGGAGCTGGATCAGAAGAGGAGCAGCCAGAATTTGAACTAGCATTCATATGTGATGCCAGTATTGTAGGCTGCACCACAATGCTGGCTCTTTCTCTCATTTTCTTATGATATTTAAAATTAAGGCATTTATGTGGCTGATCATTAAGACACCCCAGCTCCCTTTCCAGTCCTCCTTAATTCCCACAGTTGGACACTACAAGCTCTCTGTTCCCAGTAAGGCAAGCTTTCACAGATTCACAAAGACTGTTAGGAATTCAGGTGCAGTACTCTGAGTTGGGAAGCCCTGCCATTTTTGCTTTAAATTCCCCAGTGTTGCCATTCGTCATGAACTATACTAACTTCCATCTGCTGGTTCACTTCCCAAATGCCTGCAAAAACTGGAGCTAGACCAAACAGAAATCAGGAGCTCAGAACTCCAACCAGGTTTCCCATGTAGGTGACAGGGACATAACTATTTGAACGGGCAATTGCTTTCTCCCAGGTACACATTAGCAGGAAGCTGGAGCCAGAAGCAGGGCTGAAACTTGACCCCAGTCACCCCAATATTAGATGACGGTGCCCCAAGTGGCACCTTAACTGCAATGCCAAATGTCCAACCCCCACCAAATCCTTCTAAATCACTCATTACACCAAACCTAAGAGAACTTAAATACTGTGCCTCCCAATACAACACTTAATTATGCATTGTCTCACAAAGTTCTTTATCCAGTCCATGTATACTTCTTGTATGTTATTTCCTTTCTCTCTAAATAGGTAATTTCCCCAAGGATAGAAGCTATGTTTCACTGATCTCTTGTTTGTTGTTTTTTTAAATATTGGTGGGAATACAATATAGTAAGTTATCACAGTGTACAATTAGATCTATCAGGCAAAGTGTGAGATATTTTAGTTCAGTTACGTAGGTTAATGCATTGCTAAATAAACCTATGTGATAGACAGAATATTATTCCCCCATTTTAAAGATGAGTATTCTGAGGTCTAGAAACAAAGTTACTTACCCAAAATCAGAGAGCTAATGAACAGAAAAACCAAGCGTTGATTCAAGGAATGTTTGACTCACGAGGTTTTTGTTTGTTTGTTTGTTTGTTTGTTTGTTTTTTCTTCAAGATTTATTTACTTAATTACTTGGAAGGGAGAGCAATATAGGGAGAGACAGAAGGAGAGAGGGAGAGAGAGAGAGAGAGAGAGAGAGAGAGAGAGAGAGAGAGAGAAAGAAATATATCATCCATCCACTGGCTCACTCCCCAAATGCCAAAGTGACAGCCAAAAGTTGTGCCAAGCTAAAGCCAGGAGCCAGGATCTCTATCCTGGTCTCCCTCGTGGGTAGCAAGAATCCCAGGACATAGGCCTTCTTCCACTGCCTCCCAGGTTGACTAGCAGAAATGGAGCCAGGACTCAAACCCAGGCACTCCAATATGGAATATGGATACCCCAAGCAGCAGCTTAATCCACCCCACCACAATGCTCACTCCTACTCCTGAATTTTGATTATAGCAGGTCTTGGACTCAACCTTGATTGTTGACAATTCTTTAGTACCAATTTGTTCTAATATCATTTCAACAACTCCCACACCACCAACAGAGAATCTCCAGACTCCAAACATACTTGTTGATTGACTATAGGCAAAGGTCACATAATTGAAGTAATAAACTTTGAGTATTGCAAAGGATAATAAAGGAAAAGACTGCTGAGCATCCTCTCAGCTATTTTTAAGAACTGATAGTTCTACATATCTTCCACTTGGAGAAATAAACAAAAACTCCCCAAATGGAACAAACAGAAGCTATTTATTCAGACTTTGCTAAAGCAAACAATCAGCCACATCACTTGGTTCGGGCAGAGACTCCAAAGTTGGAAGAGAAATTAGAAAGGTTCACAATGGAACACAGGGGAGACTCCAAGTGAGCTCCTGTTAGAGGCTGGTAGAAGCAAAGCATCTGTGTCATTGCTATGGGGGCATATTTAACTTTCTCTAGTTGGTCCTGAGGTGTAACAGGGGTGGGAGTGGCAGAAGAACAAGGCATTTGGTAGTCATTGACCAAGCCCTGACATTTTTGGACCAATAGTTACAAAGCTTATGGCTTGATGTCCCAAAAGATTGTGGGTGACAGTGCTGTTGTCATAGATGGTCTGGCCATTGCCCACTCTAGATTCAGTCTCTCACAGTTAACTACCAATACCTTTTTTCCTAACTTGCATTTCTGTGGGTGTTTGGAATTGTGCTTCCATTTTTTTCATTATATAAATCCAATTTCATATATTTCTAAAGGCTTCCATTTAGTGGTTTGATAAATTGTTTTCTTAGGAAATAACATTTTCTTTAGAGGCTCTTATCTTTTAAAAATGAGCTTTTCCCAGCTGGCGCTGTGGCTCCATAGGCTAATCCTCCACCTGCGGCGCCAGCACACCAGTTCCAGTCCCGGTCGGGGTGCCAGATTCTGTCCCGGTTGCCCCTCTTCCAGGCCAGCTCTCTGCTGTGGCCCAGGAGTGCAGTGGAGGATGGGCCAAGTGCTTGGGCCCTGAACCCCATGGGAGACCAGGATAAGCACCTGGCTCCTACCTTCGGATCAGCGCGCCGGCTGCGATGGCCATTGGAGGGTGAACCAATGGCAAAAGGAAAACCTTTCTCTCTGTCTCTCTCTCTCTCTCACTGTCCACTCTGCCTGTCCAAAAAAAAAAAAAAAGAGAGAGAGAGAGAGCTTTTCCCCAAAAATGGGAAGAAGTAGCAAGTAAATCAAAGGATGACTAAAAATGTCTCTTTCCCTGCATCAAACACAAAGTGAAATTCTGGTGTTAATAAAGAATGATAGGTCATCAACCATAGGATATAAATAAGGTTATTGGTCTTGTTTCAATATATCCTATAATGGGCCTCCCAATCGTCTTTAAATCTATAAAAGTTTTGAGGCTTGTAAAATTGTTATTTTTTTCACTTTTACAAAATTCTACCTAGTTTGTTTCAGACAGCCTGAAATATAAATAGCAAAACTCTGTAACCAGCTCATTTGAATTTGTGCCATGAGTTTTGTCAAATCCAGAACTTTGGGACTTTAATCGCTGAAATACTTACATTTGTTAGATGCTCATTTACTGAATCACAACAGAGTTTCTCCTCTCTACTGTAAATTAAATGTACTACAGTTCTCTTTATTTTACTCACATCAAATTGGACCTCGAATTGGTTTTATTCAAAGCTTCGTGCCTGGGTCCAAGAAAGTACAATTCTCTATTATTTACAACAGTGCCCATTCTCTTTCCCGGAAATAAGTGGAATGTCAGCTTATTCTCACCAAAAAGATAAGCAACTTTCTCAAGAAAATATCAAAGCACAAATCTCTTTTAAAAATTGGAATTCTTCAACATGAGAACTGATTTGCACAGCACTTTGTGCTTCTGAGTATAGCAACGGAAACCGAAGCTGACCTAGTTATGAAGAAGTTCTGATCTAGACAAACTTCAGTCCTCCTAAGCCAGCCGAAGAAAACCTCAAGAGCAGTCAGTGGGTAAAAAGAGTGAGATATTGGAATGAGAGTGGGAATGGGGACAGGGAGGAAGAGAGTTAAAGATGAAGGGAGGGCAGCAAGCATTGTGGCTCAGCGAGCTAAGCCTAGAATGCCAGCATAATGTATCAGAATGCTGGCTTGAGTCCTAGCTCTTCTGTTTCAGATCCAGCTTCCTGCTGATATGCTTGGGAAAGCAACAGATGATAAAGGATGGCCCAAGTTCTTGGGCCCCTGCCATGCATGTACGAGTATCCAATGGTGTTCCTGGCCTCTGGCTTCTGCCTGGCCCAATCCCAGCCATTGCGGCCATTTGGGGAGTAACCAAGGGCTGCAAGATTCTCTCTCTCTTCCTCCCCCCCTTCCCTCTTTATCTTGCTCTTTCAAGTAAATGAATATATCTCTCTTTTAAAAAAAAAGATTTATTTTTATTTATTTGAAAGGCAGAGTTACAGAGAAAGAGGGAAAGAGAGAAATCTTCCATCTGTTGGTTCACTCCCCAACTGGCGACAACAGCCAGGGTTGAGCCAGGCAGAAGCCAAGAGCTTCTTCCAGGTCTCCTACATGAGTGCAGGAGCCCAAGCACTTGGGTCATCTCCCGCTGCTCTTCCAGCTGCATTAGTAGGGAGCTGGATCAGAAGTGGATCAGCCAGGACTCAAACCAGTGCCATATGGGATGCCAGCATGGCAGGTGGTAGCATTACTGGTTGGGCTATGACACCAGTTCTGAATATATCTCTTTTTTTAAAAAGATGAAGAGAGGGCCGGCGCCGCAGCTCAATAGGCTAATCCTCCGCCTTGCGGCACCAGCACACTGGGTTCTAGTCCGGGTCGGGGCACCGGATTCTGTCCCGGTTGCCCCTATTCCAGGCCAGCTCTCTGCTGTGGCCAGGGAGTGCAGTGGAGGATGGCCCAAGTGCTTGGGCCCTGCACCCGCACGGGAGACCAGGAGAAGCACCTGGCTCTTGCCATCAGATCAGCGTGGTGCGCCGGCCGCAGCACACCGGCCGCGGCGGCCATTGGAGGGTGAACCAACGGCAAAAGGAAGACCTTTCTCTCTGTCTGTCTCTCTCTCACTGTCCACTCTGCCTGTAAAAAAAAAAAAAAAAAAAAAAAAATGAAGGGAGGCTTCCTGCAGGAGGCCAAACTTCAGCCAGTTCTTTAATTGGCAGGAGCTTTTCAGATAATAATATATATTGCAGAATATTTCAAATATATTTTATATACCATAGCTGGGCATAAAACCTCACCTGATTGCTTCTACTTAATTTGACTTTAGCTTCCAAGCTCTACAATCCTACCCCTATCAAAAAGTGACAGGCCTAATTCAGTCTCTGAATGGGGCAATCTAAAGGCATTTCGCTCAGAATGCAGCATTACGTCAGCCCAGCTGCCAGTCAGAATAGGATGCCTTGGGAAATAATTGAGCAGACCCCCCCCCCCCCGAGTGCCTCTTGAACAATTTTTTTTCTTTTCTTCTGCTGCCATAAAAAATAAAAGTCCCTCTATGTGATGTTAGAAAGGCGAGACTAAATCAAACATGACCACATGCTTGTTCACACAGCTGAACGCTTCCAAGAGTGCCTGCTTTTTCACCTAGTAGAATGGGGGAGTGATAGTTGCAGGCATGATCTGAACCTCTGAGTCTGACTCTTGTAGTTATCACCATCAGCTAAGCCATGTGTATTTAAGGTCATCCCAGGCATAGAAAAAAAACCTCTGTGTGTGGCCCCCAAACCACTCTTTGGGAGAAAAGTCCTTTGTCATGTCTACCCCATTGTAATCATCTGTGTATCCATCTTCCCACACTCAACTCTGAATCTCTTCAAAGCAGGGGCTGAGTTAACCTCAGCCAGTAAACAAGCAGGGATCCAAGATTCCTGCACTGCCTCCCCCTACCTGCAACACTTTCTTCTCCTAAGCAATGTCAAACCCTCAACTTGAAAGCATTTAAGCACTGTCTTCCATGGATGCCATAGTGGAATTCATTGCAGTTTGGCAGCTGTCACATTTGCTTGGCCTCCGGCTCCAGCCAAGCAGCGCCAGTGGTCTCCTGAAGTGTTTGTGTCACTACCAAGTTACTCTGTAATCTTGAAAGTACCCTAAGTCTGATGTTTCCAGTTTACGAGCATTTAGAGAGTGAGATAGGTGCCCTTGACAGCTGCATTTGAGCTGGGTTTTGATGATGAACTATTCTAGAACGAGCCTGCCTTTGGGGTAGGACTGGAGTTCCATCTGCTGAAGGCTGATTATGAATAACTGATAACCAGTGACCAGAATGAAGTCATTCCCTGATAACAAGACTGTTTATAACAGCATAGATCACTTTTTAAAAAAAAATTAGAGATAAATGCTATCTCCTTGAACGCCTGGTCTGGTAGTTAGCAGCCAGTTTACATTTTTCCAATTAGCATGATTCATTCTTTATTGCATGAGAGGCCAGGGAAAAGGAAAGCTTTGGAAAGAAGAGCTAATCTTTAAAGATGTTTTAAAGTATAAACAACTTATTTTAGGGAGAATAATAAATATTTAACCACTTTCTCTTTAACTTCTCTAACAATACGCTGATGATCAGGAAAATAAAATAAGTGACAAGAAGACAGAGAAGGAAGAAAAGAGAAAGGGAGGGAGAAGAAAGAAAATAATTTCTGTGTATCTTCAGGCTTTTTGGTCAGTTTCGTTCTTTCTGGTGGTCTAACTGTACTATTAAAAATATAGAATGAAAACCCATATGAACACAGATGTTTCATTATAGACAGGAAACCAGATACGAAAGAAGACTGATAAACATTAATTCTGACACAGAAATAGATTTCAAAACATAGGTTCTTCCAGTTGTAAATTTTATCTGCGTTAAAACTAAAAAAGAAAACATCTAAGATCAACCACAGTAGTCATTGATGCCGAGGTCTTTTAAAGCAGCACCAATAACATTTCTGCATACAATTTTATGGCAGTAGAGTTTTTCATCTCCAAATATTCCAAAAATAATGACCTTGGGCCCACCCTATGCTGTAAATGCACTTCAGCACATTTTAATGAAGGTAAACTAGTCTCTGGACTGTGCAATACCATTTTTTAACATTGTGGCTGACGGTGAACTTATCCTTTAGTGTTAACACTTGACTTAGAAACCACTTGTATGCATTGAATCTAGGTCATCAATACGATAATCTGATGGTGGTAGCTCCCTTGGAAATGATTTTTTGGAATCTCTTAGCATTACAAAGAAATGGGGACATGCAAATGCCCCCAACGAAAGTTCTTGAACATGAGCACTTGAGTTCTAATACATATGTCTAAAAAAATACTAACAGTTATCAGTTTCTCTTAAAGTTCACCATTACAGCTTCATGTATTTTTATCATTAATCTTATGTGAGAGATCTTCAAAAAGCTCATGAAAAATATGTATTACAAAGCATCATGCACAAATAGTACAATTTTTAGCACCAAAATAAAGTTAACTTTAAATTCTATTTGTTCTTCTTGAGAGGTAGGGAGACAGAGAGAGTGCAGAGCCACTGGTTCACGCCCCCAAATGCCTACAATAGTTACAGCTGAGGCCAGCCTGAAGCCAGGAGTATGAAGCCAATTACCTGAGCCTCCCAGGGTCTGGAGTCAGGAACCAGAGGCTGTAATCAAACTTAGATACTGCAATAAGACACTCAGACATCTCAACTCATAGGCTAAACTCCCAGCCCCTTACAAAGGTTTTGGAGTCGTCTCATATGAATGATAAGGTTTAAGGAATTGAAGTGTAATTCTCTTGGAGACATTCAGTGTCAATAAATTCCCAGCTGAAACCAGTTAAAGGACTTTAGGTTCCTCAAGGGAGCACGTACAAGGAAAAAAGGCAGTCACTACGACATCTAACATGTTATGAGTACTGGAGAATTCTTCCAGCAACACCTCCAATAAATTAGAACTTAAACAATGACACAGCCTGTGACATGGCCTAGAGCAGGGCAGAATTACAAAATGTGGTCTGCTAACCTTACTCTGAGCAGGAAGCACCAGGACAGGAAGTAACACATTTTGGGCATTAATAGCAACTTTCCCACACACATTGCCAAGATAGCTTCAAAGGAGGAGAAGGCAGACACAACATTTCTATTTGCTTCTTAAAATATGCATTTAAAATTTTTATTCAGAATTAAGTGAGTCTAGCAAAGCAAAAAGTAAATTTGACCATGGATGCAGGTGCAAGAAACTCCCTGGACTCAAAATAAGTCAGCTGTGAAAACTCCTGATGGAGTTTGAAGGTCTTCTCTAGCTCTAATTTCATCATTGAAGAATCAGAATGCTGTAATGAGTCAAAGTGAGGGTTGCCCACCTGATGTCGTAGTGACAAAGCACTATGGGCTGCTGGTTGTTAATTGCTCAAAGTTAAGTAACATCACATTGCACGAGCTCTTACCAGGTTCAAATATGCTAAGAAGTCTGCCTGCGAACTGCTGACCCACATCCGGCTCTCTTCACTTGACTGCCATTTTGGCAGAGAATCCTGCTCACGTGAAAGCTTCAGCGGAGACGTCTGCATTATGGCGTAACCGGTTAAGCTGCTACTTGCAGTGCCATCATCCCATTATGGGTGCAGGTTTGAATCCCAGCTGCTCCACTTCTGATCCAGCTCCCAGCTGATGTGCCAGGAAAGCAGCAAAAGATGGCCCATGTCCATAGGCACCTGCCATCCACCAGACCCTCTCTCTGTCCTCCCCTCTTCATGAAACTCTGCCTTTCAAATAAATAAGTCTTTTTTGAAAGGAAGCAAAGAAGAGAGGAAGGAAAAAAAGTCTCAGCTGAAATGCCCCTTCCTCCAGGAAGCCTTTCCTGAGGACAGCACTTTATCTAACCATGGCCACCTCCTGAAATGTTCCGAGGGGCTCTCTAAACAGTCATTGTTCTCTCTTTTCCCTATATTTTGTGGCCCCCTTCTGGAAGCCTGTGATACTTTTCCCAAAGTACAAGTCACAGTAGCTATCTAATCCAGCACTTTCCATGTACCAAGCACTGATCTAGGCTGTGTATGTGTACGAACTCACATCTCACAGTGTCCCTAAGGTAAGCAATATTTTTATTCCAATTTTTCTTTTTTTTAAGATTAATTTACTAATTTATCTGAAAGGCATAATTACAGAGAGAGAAGGAGAGACAGAGAGAAGTCTTCCATCCACTCTACAATGGGTAGGGCTGGGCCAGACTGAAGCCAGGAGCCAGGAGTTTCTTCTGAGTCTCCCACATGAGTGTAGGGGCCCAAGGACCTACTGCTTTCCCAGGTGAATTAGCAGGGAGCTGGATCGGAAGTGGAGCAGCCAGGACACGGACTGGCACAGCAGGTAGCGTCTTAACCCGCTACACCACAGCGCCAGCCCCTCCTGTTTTTTAAACAGGGAAACCAAAACACAGATTGAATATGTTGTTCCAGGACACAGAATTGGCTTGTGCTAAATAATCAGGTTTTTCACCCATGAAACCACCATATGCCATCCGCATGCCTCAATTTTATACTTGACCAACCAACCAAAATTAGCTATGAGTAGTTTACTAACATTCTCTCACCCTTAACAATTTCTTCTTGAAGACTGTGTGTGTATAGGAAATCTGTACCTATTTGGCACTGTACAATGCAAAGTGGTTCCAGAGTGTTAAGCCTTGGTGCCAGACTAATGAAGTTCTGGCTCAGGGAGATAAGCCTGGGGCCCACGTGATGGATGCCTGGAGCTGCAGTGTTGTGACTCAGCAAAAGACTGATCTACTGCAGCCTCAACAGAGGAGCATCCCACTGCATGGCTCTCTGCGGATGAGGCTCATCCAAGAGCAAGTGACATTTCTCCTCCCATTCCTTTTTTTTCTCTTTTTTCCCTTTAAGTGTACTAGTTATTTCCTGTACATTGTGGCAAGATAGTTATATTATTTTGCATTTTATAGAACTTATGTTTTCGGTTGTCAGGTATTTATGAGGTATAATGGGATAATTCCTTACATGTGTACAATGTGTCATGATAGATCACCGTAATAAGCACTTCCATTTCCTCTAACATTTATCATTTCTGTATTGGGAACCCTCTAGTTGTTTTGAAATGCAAGGGGATTTCATCAGAGCAGTTGTTCATCGGAGTTCGTCAGAGCAGTTGTGTGTCTACCAGTCGAGATGCTGGTTAGGACACTTGCATCCCACAATAGGACCTGGGCACAATTCCCAGCTCCACTAACTCCAGCTTTCTACCAGTGCACTCCCAGGGAGGCAGCAGATGATGGCTCAAGCACTTGGGGCCCTGCCACTCATGCGGGTGGGAGACCCAGAATGAATTCCTGACTGTGGGCTCCAGCCTCAGCCCAGCCCAGCCCAGCTCATCCCAGAGCTGCAGGATTTGGGGAGCAAACCAGCAAAAGAGTTTCTCTCTCTCTCTCTCTCTCTTTCTCTTTCTCTCTCTCTTACGCATGCACACACAAAAGAATAAAACAGTGTTTTGCAGCTAATGAAAAATTCTCATCATATTCCATGTTCCAACATATATATATATATATAATATACATATATAATATATAAAATAAACTGTTGTGGGCTACTACACTAAAACCAAATCCCCCATCTAGCTGTATGTTGGTACCTGTTATCCAGTCATTCTCTAGAAGCCAGAACAAATCACCACAGACTTAAACACGAGCATATTTTGCAGTTTGAAGGTCAGACGTCTGAGCGGGCTCAGCTTGTAGCGCTGCCCACATTTTCCCAAGGCTGCCATCCAGGCATCAAGCAGAGCTCTGTTACTTCTCGCAGGTTCTAGGCAAGGAATGGCTTCCCAGGCCGGACAGGTGTTGGCAGAGCTCTGGTCCTTGCAGTCGTGGCACGGAGGCCCTTGTTCCTTGCTGGCTGTCACCAGGGTTCTTCTGAGCCTCCAGATACCTCCACTCTCTGATTCCTCTCCAGCAGCCGCAGACTGGGCCCCTCCCACACTTCCTGTCTCTGAGCTTCTGGGCCTCCACTCCAGCTGGCTTCTGCCTTCCTCCTGGCATTTAAAGTCTCATGGATTACCCTGGGCACATCCGGATAATCCAGGATAATCTCCCTATTTTAAGGTTATCTGATTAATAACCTTAATTCCATTTGAAATGTCCCTCTAGAGCAGTACCTAGATTAGCTGAATAACTGGAGGACCAAAATCCTTGAGGCAGCTTTAGAATCCTGCTGACCACACATACTGGCCCTTCAAAAGCTATATTGAAACAGAGAAAGTAGGTAGTTATAATTCTGCTAAAATGATACTACAATCAGCAAGCATATTATTTCATGTAGTACCCCTTTATAATCTATAAATGTATTCACTTAATTCTAAAATATATGTGAATATATTAATTGATGTGATGATGATGTTAAAGTACACACTTAAATTATTCTCAGAAAACTACGGACTTCTCACAATTATGCAAATGTCATTCTCTTTAGTGAAATACTTTAAAATGGAAAACATTGAGGATGCTGTGAAAATATTATACATTTCTTTTGCTGGCTTGGTTCTTTTGACTATTAATAAATTTAGTAATCATGCTGAAATTATTTTCATAGACAATATTAATAAAACTGTCTATGAAAATAATTTCAGCATGATACTAAATTTTGCTTGAGGTGATATATCCATCATAATAGCATAATTAAGCAGAGACAGTAAAATAAGTGGGGTAAAATATTTCTCTTAGAGATAAGCCAAATTAAGTGAACTGTACAATCAGTAAGAGTTATACGGTGCTGGGGCCCGCTGCTGTGGTGCAGCGGGTTAAACCGTGGCCTGAAGCACCTGCATCCCATATGGGCTCTGGTTCTAGTCCCGGCTGCTCCTCTTCCAATCCAGCTCTCTGCTATGGCCTGGGAAAGCAGTAGAAGATGGCTCAAGTCCTTGGGCCCCTGCACTCACGTGGGAGACCCAGAAGAAGCTCCTGGCTCCTGGCTTAGGATCTGCGCAGCTCCAGCCATTGCAGCCAACTGGGGAGTGAACCAGCGAATAGAATAACTCTCTCTGTCTCTACCTCTCTCTGAAACTCTGTCTTTCAAATAAATAAAATAAATCTTAAAAAAAAAGTTATACGTGCTAATGGATTGTTCAGGGATTTGAGGATTTTGTGTATTCTAAAAAAGAAATCAAAGGGGACAAATATTTCTGACAAAGCGTGACACACTGAGGGAGTGAATGAGGTTTTGTGGAGGTGGTGGGGGTGGGGGTGGGAATTTCACTAGTTAGCTCTATGAAATACTTGATGAAATAATCCAAAAATTCACCTTTGTTTTCTCATTCATGAAAAATAGTTACAGTGAGATGTTGCCTCAGATTCCTTTTAGCTTCAGATTCCATGATCATGATTACAATAGTTTCCATTCTGAGTTTTCAATGTCCCATCCAAGATATTTACCAATGGCAAAACTATAAAGAGTTTTTTTTTTTTCTGAAGGAACACTTTAAAAGCAATTATAACAGAATTGCCATAAGATTCACTTTCAGTTATACATGTACACAAGACTGTGAATTCTCAAGAACTTAGTCTAGAGCCCTAAATGAGAAGAAAGAAATTAGTCCACAAACCTAAACGGGAAGGCAGCTGGGTAGTGTGGTGAGGAAGAAAAGGTAGGACATGCAGAGCAGTTACTGAAGGTAGGGCCTTAGACAAAGCCCTTACATTTTCTGTACGAAGCAGATGGAAGCAAAGCTCTGCTTTCCTGACTTAGAAAATAGAGGGCTCCCTAACGAGGTCCACTTCACCCAAATCATCTTACTGTCCTGGGAGCTGAGACTTTTCCAATGATTTCAGTCTTTTGAGAAATAGGCTCAGCCTATACCAAGTTACCAGGAGTTGACTCCTAATGTCTAAAAAATACAATCTTTCCATCATCTATCAATCTATCTACACACATACACCACAGTACTTCAAAAAGTTTGTGAAAAGACATGATTAAATGATACGTTTATTTTTGCTGCAAAAAATTGAAATCATGCATAGGAGTGGTCATCAAAAATTTAATGGAAAATACACCTTATGAAAAATTTATGCATAGATGCCAAAATATCTTGCACAAAAATAAACTTCTCTTTTAGTTCCAATTTTTGCACAAACTTCTTGAAATACCCTCATTTGTGAGGGTGTGTGTATGTGTATGCTCGAAAGTTGATGGGTGCATAGCTTCTACAAGTTGAATGGCATTATGTGCCTAGATCATTAGAGCAAGACAAGTATGAAACATTTAAAATCTCCAGGAATTATTCTACTGTGTCAGGCTCCCAGTGTTCATGTTTCCTCTCCTCTGACATTTCCACTGCTTCCACCAAAGGCTATTTCCTCTTGGTCTGTCAACAATGGAAATTGAAAACAGCTGCCCACCAATCCTTTGAACAACAGGTTCTCTGTGCGCACAGTGCTCTCAGGTCTTTAAGGGCACCTTCAATACCTGAAGAGGTCATAGAGGGGAAGAATTTGAGGGTTGAAAGGGACCTTAGTAATCATGGAATCCAATTTCCACCGGAGCAAGGGTCCATCTGTAACTTCCATACTTGGGCCTCCCATGGCCTCTACACATACACTTCTAGAATGGGAGATTTGAGATCCCCAAGGCAGTACATTTATGTTTAGATCACTTGAACTGTTGGAAAAACCATTTTATATTTAACTGAAATCTTACTGTGGTTTCTATATAACCTCATTCTGTTACCTAGCATCAAAAAAATGTTCACCCATGAAACAATTATGAAAGAAAACTTTCCCGTTCCTGCAAATGGTTTATTCTAGTTTAAACATGACTACTTCTTCACATGAAATAGCTTACATCTTACTGTCTTTTAAAAATTAAATTCCATATGCTATTTGGTGAATGCTCCTTTTTAAAAAATTATTCAATTAGTAGAATACTGTACACAGTTCAGCAAAAATAAATGACCTATTTTCACAGGCAAAAACATACCCAAATCTCACAATCAGAATAGTCAGTAACATTACCAAGATGCAAAAGAGCAGAGTATATTTTATTTCAGATCAGTTTCAAAACTGAACTCTCTTTGAATGCATATACAGCTGATATAACTGTAATGAGAAGCCAGTGGAGCATTGTAAGAGACATAATATTTTCTCTAGGGAGAGAATGAAAGTGTGGTTAGGGGAGGACACAGGCTGGGTTCAAGGATGTTTTGGAAAGCTATTAATGATCTCTGCCGCTAGTGAAGAAATGGAGTGGTAGAAGAAAAACAAGTGGTATTTTAACTCTTTAAGCCGATTCTTTCGGTATCACCTTGTTCAAAATGACATATTTCACTGTGCACTAACTCCCCATGCAGGACCTCTGTCCTCAATGAGATATTTTATGAGAATTAACTATAAAACTTGTTCTCAAACAGTTTTTATATATTGTGTATATGTGTGCAAATTGTTAAAGTCTTTACTTAGTATAGAGTTGGTCTTCTGTGTATAAAGTTAATTGAAAATGAATCTTAATGGAGAACAGGACTGGGAATGGGAGAGTGAGGAGGAGGTGGGGTGAGAGTGGGGGTGGGAGGGTGAGCATGGTGGGAAGAATCTCCATATTCCTAAAGTTGTACTTATGAAATCTGTACTCATTAAATAAAAAGTTTCTTTAGGGGAAAAAAAAACAAAAAAGACATATTTATATTGCTTTGTTTTGTGGCTTTAAGCATTATCTATTGACTTCATGCTATAAATTTGAAGTTTTCTTTCACTAACATGTCCCCACCTACAACACGCACATGCATATTTCATTCCTCACACTGTCCCAATGTAGTTACATTACAATTTTCATTATGAATATATTGTGTTTACACAACTGTGACAATGAATGTAATACTCAGCTGAGTCATATAGTAACCCTCTCCCGCGAACCTTTTTGTTTTCCTTGGAGTTAGTCATTGCTTTTGTTTATTTGGTTGGTTTTCAATGTTCTTTTCTTCCCCAGTTGTATAAACCTTCTCTCAATTCATGCAATACTTGCTATATTTATCAGGATAACAGTTTCTTAACAGGATCTTTCCCAGAGCTTCTGACTGCCTCTAATCAGACCCAGGTGTTCACCCAGGACCTCTTTTCTCATCCTGGATATTTTTTTTTCACTTCTTTTTTTATTGTGCCTTTGTTTCCTGGATCCCAAGACTTCCTCTTTCCTGGCCTACTCTCTTATTCTGTTATAAAGCATTCTTTTGTAGCTCCCTAAAAAGTGGTACATGGACAGTCATTCATCTGAGATTATTTTTGAGGCAGAGAGACAAAGACAATGAGAAATATCCCATGTGCTGAGTCACTCCTGAAATGCCTACAATCATCAGGTCTGGTTCAGGTCAAAGCTAGGAACTGGGAACTCAACCTGGATTTTCCAGGTGGGTGGCAGGCACTCAGCTACTTAAGCCATCACCGGCTGCCTCATAGGTTGCATGCTAGCAGGAAGCTAGAATAGGGAACTATACCCAGGTATTGAATCCAAGGGTTCTTATATGGGAAGCAGGCATCCATTCCAACCATGGCTTAACTGTTATGCCAAATGTCTGGAACTATTTGAAATTTGGAATGCCCAAAAATGTTCTTATTCTGCCTTCTTGTTTAGTTAGTGGTTTTCATTGCAGAATCACAATGTTAAGATTCACTTTCCCTGAGACTGTGAAGGCATTGCTCTACTGTCTTCCAGGTTCCAGGGTTGCTAATGAGAAGTCTGATGTCAGTCAGCTTATTGCACTTGCAGGTACAGTCTTGTAGTTTTCTCTCTGAGGAACATGCTGAGCTTCCCTTTGTCCACGGGCTATGAAATTTCACAATGATATGTCTTGCTGTCCATCTGTTTTCCTTCACTGCATCTGGATACATTGTGAGCATCTTCAGTCTGAAAATTTGAGTCCCTCAGTGCTAGGACATTATCTCAAAATGTATTTTTATATAAGTAGTTTTCATTTTTATTTAAAAAGCAGAGAGATGGAGACAATCATAGAAATAGATCTACCATCTGCTGATTCACTTCCCAAATGCTTACAACAGCCAGGGCTGAGCCAGTCGGAAGCCAGGGGCCTGGAATTCAATCCAGGTCTCCCATATGGGTGGCAAGGACCCAAGTACTTGAGCTATCACCTGCTGCCTCCTAGGGTGTGCAGTAGCAGGAAAATGTAATCAGAAGTGGAGATGGGACTTGAACTTCAATATAGGATGCAACATCCCAAATGGCATCTTAAGGACTGTACAAAATGCCCATCAATTGAGTTCCTCCATCAATATTTTTCTCACCTACGTTGTCATACTTCTTCCTTCCTGCATCCCCTATTACTCATAATTTGAAATTTCTGGAATCACTTTCTCATTTTGCCCATGATTTCTACCCATTTTCCATATTTTGTCTTTTATTCTACTCTCTGAGCACTTTCTGAGGTGCCCATTTCTGCATTTATATATACATACAGTCAAATTTTTTTATTTAGAGAGAGAAAGAAAGAGAAAAGCTCCAAGTGCTACATGAGCTCAGACTGGGCCAGGGCAGAGCTTTGAGTCAGAAATTCCATCCAGGTCTCCCGAATCTGTGGAAGGGACACAAGCACTTGCTGTCTCATCTGCTGCCTCCCAGGGTGTGCATTAGCAGGAAGCTTTATAGGGAGCAGAGGCAGGACTCAATCCTAAGTACTCCAATATGGGACGCAGGTGTGCCAAGCAGATGCTTAACTCATTGTACCATAGCATTTGTACTTTTCATTTCCAAGAGTGTTCAGACCACTTATTTTGATCCATGAGTGCTCTTCTGTGTGTAGCACCTCAATCCTGACTCATCAATAGTTTCTCGTATCTCTCTAATAATAGCTTTCAAATTATTTTATAAGTTATCATTTTTTATATTGTCTCATATCCTCCAATGACTATTCTTTTTCTCCTCTCACTTGGGTCCTGCTTGGGCACCAAATAGTTCATTAGAACCTCTACGAAGGCACATGGAGTTTGTCAACTCTGTGCTTCACTGTAGAGTGATCTGGTTCTGTCACTGGATTGGAGAATCTCCAGTGTTATTACCCATATCACTCATTTGTCCAGAAGTGATTTAGCTTGAGAGAGGAATCTTCTAATCTCTCCCTGGTGTGAAGAATCCAGCTTCTCAGGTCAGGTTGGGGGAAGAAGGCTGGTCGTGATTTGATGGAGAACACCAGCTTTCAACTCCACCCAAAAATTCTCCTGATTAACCTGAGGCACATGGTTTCACCCTCACCAGAGACCCAGATGCTGTCTTCGACCTGAGCAGGAGAGAAATCTTGGAGTTACCAACTTCTTGAAGTGCTTTCTTGAAGTCTTCCAGGTGTCAGCCACCTTCAGTCATTTTTCAGGGGTCTTCAGTGCTACCAGCGCTTACTCCAAGGAGTATGTCCAGTATCAAACAGGAGCTTCTCAGCTGCCTGCAGTCAGTGGCTGACTCAGTGGTCATTCAAACCTTTTCTTCCCAGCTTGTCCATTGTCTTCTCTTCCATTTTCTCTTCCTTTATGGATATTTGTCTGTCTGTTTATCTGTCTATCTATCCATTGTCTATCTGTCTAATCCAATTTATTAGGGATTAGGCAGGAAAAGCAGGTAAATCTGTTTCCCATTTGCCATCTTAATTATAAACTATCTTTATATTCTATGCCTTGAGTTTTGCTCTATTTTTTCCATATTTTATGTGTTCCAAACTATTTCTTGAAAAAAAGTGATCATATATATATATATATATATATATATATATATATCTTTAAATTTTAATCTTGTGCTTCTTGGGCATCATTTCCCTCGGGTAATTTGGAAACTCAATCATGTAGTAGAATGAAAACAACTGTTTTAAAAAGCTGCCATTTTGGGTGTGTCCAACATAATCCTGGGTCAGAGTAATATGCAGCCACCTCCTCACAGCTTTGTGTTAGCTGCACATCTGAGAACCATGTTCTTTGTCTTCACTTAAGTGATGGGTGGGCAAACCACAACCCGTGGGTCTAACCTGGCCTGCTGCCTGTTCTCAATAGCTTTGTTGGAAAACAGCCACGCTCGGTTTTCTAGTGTGCTAGTGGCAAAGTGAAGTAGTTACAAAAGAGACCACATGACCTGCAAAGCCTAATACATTTACTCTCTGGCCTCTGAAGGAGAAGTTTGTCAGCCACTGTTTTAAGTTAGTGATAAAACCTATGTAATACGACAAAGCAACATCCAAATCCGGTGGTGGGGCATCAATGCTCTGTGAATGCTAGCATTTATTCGTTGACGAGTACAGTTAGACTATTAGCAAGAAGCTTATCTACCACGCCATGAGTTTTAGGTTACACATACATATCAAGTCAATAAGCTAACAGCATAAAAATGAATGCTGACTTTGGATTAAATTAGTTATTTTACAAAGCGAGAAATCCCTATTATGGGTGTTCAAGCAGTAGTAATACTCAAATGCAAAAAAAAAAAAAATCACTACAGAAGAAATTCAAGCGCAAGATTCCTGAATCCTGGATTCTAAAGGACTCTAAGAATTTCCAAAGTGAGTTCTAAGGAACACCCATCATATGAAAGAAAAGAGGGGTTAATGCTATAAAAAGTTTGTGACATATGGTTTACTATCCTCTCTCTTGGAGATTTGCCATATATTAATACATAAAAAATTTTGATAATTTCTGCAAAAGAAAAAGCTGATTAACTTTATGAATAGCTTCCCCCTTGAAAATTACCCATTCAGAATCTCTTCTGACACTCAGACTCTGTGATTCCATTTTATCTGCATTTACATTACAAGAAATATTGCCAAGTTCTTTGCTGACATCATTGGTATTAACCAGAGTGATTAATGATGTGTTTCGTGGTTGCCAGAAACTCTATTCACTGTTTGGTTCTTTGTCTACTGTAGCAGTGTTACCTGGAAGCTAGTCCTAAGAAGCCATCAGTTAGCAAAGGCAGAGGTAGAAGGCTAGAGTAAAGGGTGTTTGTCATTCATTGTTTCCGTCTGCCTGATTCTGAGCCCAGCAGAAAGGAAGAAGAGGAAAATAAAAAATAGTAACCGTTCAGATGGTCACAAAGGATCACTCACGCCTGCTGGGAGCAGCTGGAATGCTCTGCACTCAGCAACCAGGCAGAAGCCAGCAGGACAAACCTTCCACAGGTTGGTCATGGAGCATGGTCTGTCAATCAAAAATCCGCACACAAGAGATATGAAATTTTCTCTCTGTGATTTCTTCCTGGTAAATTCAGCTTAGCTCAAAAATCTCATACATTTTGCTTATGTCATCAATTAAATATTATATATTTTGTGTATTTTCCTAGGCAGCAGCAAAACGCTAAACCAGTTGGTGGTTTTTAGATTCTTTTTTCCCACTTTAAAAAGATAAGCAGAGGGAAGGCATTTATTTTTTTTGCGTGTCTCCTATGAGCCAGAAGACTCTGCTATGCACTTACATCTGTTTCTTGTTTTATGTTTTCTTTTTACTTTACTTAGCAAGTTAAATTTATTGACAAACAAGATTTTATAAGAGCAGAATATTTGTGTTTGACATGGAGTTGCTTTAACAACATGTACTAAAGAAGTTAGGGAAGCATTATTATTATCTCCATTTACCAGATGATAAAGCAATTTCAACACTGTACACTGTCTTGCTTACTGCCACAGAGGAGCTAGAGGTGAGCCACAGTTTTATCCCAGGTCTCTCCCATACTTTTACACCTGGGACATGTCAGGTGGTGCCTGCTCTTTTATTCACTTCTATTCATTGCATTTCAAGGATTTCAATAATTTTTTAAAAGATTTATTTATTTATTTGAAAGGCAGAGTTACAGAGAGGCAGAGGCCGAGAGAAAGAGGTACCTTCCATCTGCTGGTCCATTCCCCAGATTGCCACAATGGCTGGAGCAGAGCCAATCCAAAGCCAGGAGCCAGGAGCTTCATCTGGGTCTCCTACACAGGTGCAGGAGCCCAGGGACCTGGGCCATCTTCTACTGATTTGCCAGGCCACAGCAGAGAGCTCGATCAGAAGTGGAGCAACCAGTGTTCAAACTGGTGCCCATATGGGATGCCGAAACTGAAGGCAGTAGCTTTACCTGCTAGGCCACAGTGCCAGCCCCTCATTGATGTTTTGTAATTATACTTGCAAATTGTTTTACTCAATACTTTTTCTGAAGACTTCTTTCTTTTTCGAACACCAGCATCTTTCTCCATTAGGAAAAATAAAAATTAAAGAAATGACTCCCAATGCTCTATATGAAAGAAAATGTGTTAATAAGACAAGGCAAGTACTTGTAGAAGACACAATGAAACTACAGCAGGTGTTTGATGGTATTGGTTGAGGGTCCCAACATTGCTGCCTCAGGCCTGTATGCTATTTGGATTATCTATACTAACACAACATGAAAATTTTCGACATAAAGTTAAAGCACTGTATCAAAAAAATTGAAAGTGGATATATTTCTCTTAAATAAGAATATTTAAAGTCAGTGACCTGAAAAACGACTTTAGGGAGCTAAGAAAGGAGTAGTAAATTAAACCCAAATAGATAGAAGAAAGAAAGAAAGAGAGAGAGAAGGGGGGGAGAGATGAGAATTAAGGTGGATAATTTGTCACTGGTTAAAATGCCTGTTGGAATGCCTGCATGCCCTATTACAGTGTCTGGATTGGAGTACAAGCTCTGCTCCTGATCCAGCTTCCTGCTAATGAGCAACCTGGGAGGCAGCAAGTAATAGTTTAAGTAACTGTGACCCTGCCACCCATGAGGGAAACGAGAACTGAGTTCCCAGCTCCTAGATTTGGCTCCATTCAGCTCCAGCTATCATGGGCATTTAAGGAGTACACCAGTGAATGGGAGATCACTCAATGCCCCACCCCCCTCACACACAAACACACTTTCAAATATATAATTTTTAATAAAAAACTGAAGCTGAGGCCGGCGCCGTGGCTCACTAGGCTAATCCTCTCCCTGCGGCGCAGGCACACTGGGTTCTAGTCCCGGTCAGGGCGCCAAATTCTGTCCCGGTTGCCCCTCTTCCAGTCCAGCTCTCTGCTGTGTCCCGGGAGTGCAGTGGAGGATGGGCCAAGTGCTTGGGCCCTGTGCCCACATGGGAGACCAGGATAAGCACCTGGCTCCTGCCTTCGGATCAGCATGGTGCACTGATCCGAAAAGGAATCAGGAAAAGGAAGACCTTTCTCTCTTTCTCTCTCCCTCACTGTCCACTCTGCCTGTCAAAAATAAATAAATAAATAAAAACTGAAGCTGAAATTATATGTAACTCCCATTATATTTCCGTTGGACATTATTTCTACAGATAATTTCAAAGATGTGCCAATCAGTCAGTCAGTTAATTGAACTCAAATGTAACATTCACTTTGGTCATCATTCATAGCTTTGTTACCTACCCAAGATTCTTGAACTCCCTTGTAATTGACCAGAGACCAGCGTGCAACCCAGACAAGGTTTGGTGGGGATTAGGCTTGAGCACAAAGGATACAGCACCATAGGAAGAGGTTCCCTCACTGGCTCAACATGGGCATCTGGGCAGAGGGTTTTATGGAGTTGGAAGGAATGGTGCTCCCCACTTGTCGCATGACACTTTGATCTGCATCCAACCCAGTGTTCTGTGCAGACAGCATGTTCAAAATGGTGGTGCTTACTACTGCCACCCCAGGCAGGTCACATATGGGTCACATTGGATGGCAGCCATGCAGATGGGTGAAGTCCCTAACAGGGCAGTAAGGGGTCTTCTGCAGTTAGGGTCAAGGTACTCCTTGCTCCTGGCTGGTTTGGAGCTGGGGGAGGATCCATGTCAGCTTCAAAGGGGCTTAGTTGAGTGAGCCCTGTTTCTATGCTGTCTCAGCTAGACTGCCCTGGCTCTTTCTGTCGAGGATCCCTTATAACGTTCCTCCTTATGGTTCTTGCTCCAGGCCATATCTGTTATCCTCCATAGTCACCTCATTTGACAGCTTATCTATAAAGACAACTGGAGTCAAATGGTGCTAAGGCAGCAAAACCAAATGTTTCCAGGAACTATTGCAATGGGGAGAAGAGACCTCAGTATAGGATAGGCTCAATTCTGAACTCAACAAGGAAAAACAATCTCTAGCCTAGGAGTAGGGTGGTAGTCTGTAGCTGGAAAAGCACTAAAAGGAAATAGTAGCAGTAAGGGGCGGGGGACAGAGAATTGGCTAAACCAACCTGATAGCATTCTTGCTGAAGGCAGGCAGACCAGGGTGGTCAGCTGTCCCCTGGAGGATGGGGTGGTGGGGAGAGGTGGGGGTTTTGATCAAACAGGGTTCTTAATAATTTGATTTAGCAGGAGCCTGGCTTGTGAGGACAAGGCCCAAGGACATGGCCCAGACACAAAGGGCGTAGAGAGGCCTTGCTGACATTTAGGAGGGAGGATCTTTGTCAGGTGCCTTTCATCTCCCACCTCTCTGTCCTCTGTAAGTTTCAGCCAGGTTACAGACCCACAGGGGAAGACTGCCTATGATGGTAACTCCCAGGACCTAGGTAACCTAAGCTGGTTGCTGGTGAGAGAGTCCATCCTTCTCTGACATTTCTGCCACAGGCTTGCAGCAGGACCTGCAGATTCACAGGGAGGCTCCCTTCGGGCCATTTTCTCCTGCTATTGCCCCTGCTCTGGGAAATACTGTCTTCTGCCCAAAGGTGGAATCCATCTGCTTGCCTAGAAAGTCAGATGATGCACACGGACGATGCACCTCCTGCTTCTGCTGGCAGACAGATCAGTTTGCACTTGCATCGGAGCCTTTGGTGAATGCCTCCTCCAAAGAAAACTAAAGAAAGGTTCTAGTCCTTCCTGAAGCCCTCAGGAAGCTGCTTCCTGGCCCAGTGGCAGGTCTGACAAACTGTAACAAGGACTGTGCTGTATTCCTAAGCAAAGGAAGTAAACTTCTAACACCACAAGTGGACCGGATATAAGGTCCCTGGCAAAATGACCCTGCATGTCTCGCCATCTTGCTTCACTGTGCCTCCTCTAAAGCTATTTTTTCCATCATAGCCTTTCAACAAATTACCTAAGGCACCACTTTTAAAGAATATGTTCAGAGGGCTTGCAGCTCTGCCCAGCCTTGCTTCTATTTCTAGGATGGATGGGTTGGCAGGTGTGTGTGTGTGTGTTGGGGGGTGTTCCCAAAGAGGCTGAACAGCTAATATACAGGATGGGGCAGAGTTTTGGGTACACTCAGCTGCTCAGGAAGACGGGGCTGAAAGTTATGACCGGCTCAGGGCTGTAGAAACTAGCACAAGTGTCAAAAGTTTCCCAGGCACATGTGTGTAGGGCATAATTGCACTGTCTCTCTTCTCCAGGACCATGCACAGCCTACAAAAATATTGAAATCCATGCATGGTTATTTTCATGATATTCATTTTCATGAACTTTTCAAAGATTCTTTGTATATATGCTTTCAAATATTTTTGCACCAAAGTTAATATTTTTATTCTATTTTCCACAAAGATTTTTTTTATTTTAATTTATTTTCTTTCTATATTTTTTTTCATTTTGAAAGACATAGACAGATAGAGAGAGCTCTTCCATCTGTTAGTCCACTCCCCAGATGCCTGCAATAGCCAGAACTAGGCCAGAGCAAAACCAGGGTCTACTACATGAATGGCAGGGACCCATGTGCTTTGACCATCATCTGCTGCCACCCAGGATATGCATTAGCAGGACGTGGATAGAAAGCAGAAGAGCCAGGTCTCAAACCAGGCACTTTGATATGAAATGTGGAAATCTTAAGCAGCAGCTTAACCCCATACACCACCAACTTTGTTTAAAGTACCTTGGGTGTAGAAGGAAGACAAGAACATACAGTCATCTCTATAGAACTTGGACACCTGCATTCAGAACCATTACTAAATAATTCTCAATTGCTTTAGTTCACATAGAAATGGATAAAACTGAATTAAATTCCAATGGGATGGGAGAATCTGTGGTGGTTGAAATGTTCCAAGCCTAGCTAAGTCACTGTCATAGTCAACATTGGAGAAGAGCACCTACACATGATGAAATGGGTCTTTGATGGTGAGAAAATGAAACTTTTAGTCCTGCAGGAAGTATTCTCATGAATGAGTGGGTGTCTAGAGCTGCACAGAGAGAATTAATGGGAGAGACAGCACAATCCATGCAGCACACCAAATTCCAACCCACAGGCTTTCCCTTTGTTTTTCCTACTCCATGTGAAGGAAGGCTTTCTAACACATCCTGTTATCAACCTGAGGCTCAGTGAGTAGTAATATTCACTTTAAACAGTTGCTGACTGCGGCTCTTTGAGACTTTATCTTGTGGCCTTTTCCCTTTCTGCTCAATGTTCCTTTATCTTCATGACAGAGAGGTACAGCACTTGAATGAAGTGTGATTGATGAATTACCCTTTGTAAATTCTTCATTAGATGTAAGATCGAAAACCAAAGTAATTCAGGTGACAACTCTTATTTTGCCTGCAAAATACAGCTTTCGTAATTAACATTTGTTTAGTCAAGAATTTCACTTACATGAGTACATGAAATCTATTCTTTTTTTAAAAAAAGAGCCATGTAGAATCATATAAATTTAAAAGTCAAAAACTTTTTAAAAGTGCACTGTTGCTTACAGAAGTTTGCATAGTATACTGAATTTGCATAGTATTCAGTAAGCAAGACACACCATAACACTGGCTCTCAAGATAGATTAGAATGACATTATGTGAAAATAAAAACAGATGTATAAGGTGCCAACTTTCCTATTTTTTTTTCAACTTTCCTATTTTGATCTGGACCAATTATTTGGGGGATAGAAAGCACAGTAAAATGTTCTTCAGTAGCCTCCCTTAAGAAAGAAAAACAAAATTGTGCTTTTTTAATTATTATTATTCATGTATTTCCAAAATTACTGAGGAATATTTGAATTTGTTCATTAAACTAATGAGATAAATAAGTTTGATATGTTGACAACTTAAATGTGTAATTTTCATTTTCATCAAATATATGAGTCTTCATTCTGAGTGTATAATAAGGAGCTATTCTGGGATTGATTGGCACTCACTCCTGGGAAGCAGAAATAGAGTATGGCTAAGGAAATTTAGGACTATGGGGACAGTGTATTACCTGTGCCAAGAAGAAAAATGTCATAGATAACAGTTGTATGCTTAGATATTACCTAGGAGAACCTGTCTAGCTTTAGCATTCTGGACAATTTAATTAAGTCCTTCGGCGGAACGGAACTGTTACCCTGACTGCTTGCTGTTCTCTGTGCTTTGTGTGCTGCGATCTTTTGGGGTTTTTGACACAGCCTAATAGCACCATTCTGATCTTTATCAAGTTTCTGAACAATTGAGAAATGAGACAATGGGATAAAGCAAATGAAGAATAAGGCACTATTGAAGAACATAGTTCACATCCTCAGACAAGTGAGCTTCTCCATACTGGTCCTAAGAGTTCATTCAAGGCAGCTTGACTAAGCACAAGTCAGGACAAGGGAAGACCTGCCTCTCACCTCTCTCTGATCCTTCTCTCCCTGCAAAAGAACCTTCCCTAGAGGGAAAATCTATTGAGCACTTATTCCTAAAAGGCAACTCATCCCAAACCAAAGTGTCTGGACTCTGATGCTCAGATTCTCCTTCCAGAATCACCAGATGCGTCATTGCAAACTCCAATGTCCTGTAGATACGATTAAGAGACACAGGGATAATCTGAGTTTTTCCATATGGAAGAACACATCAGGCTGAATTCATCCTCTAATTCTGTCCTCACTGAAGTCAGGTGTTTCTTGTATCAAGAGTTGGGGGTCTGTGACGGCTCCAATTTTATTGTGTAATGCAAGGAAGGCATGCACGTTGCATCTTGCATGGTTAACTGAGTTTCTGTGAGAGTCTTTCTGTAGCATTCTTTGGTGGGGATGATGAAGACAGAGCCATTTTCTGCAAAGTGGACCCCATGACTTGGTAGAATCGGTCATAGATAGTTGGAAGAAGTTAGTCACCAAGAATGTGCAGCCAGTTTCCCTTCATAACTCCAGGGCCCTCTGATTACAGTCCTGTGAGGACTGGAACTGTTCAAGGAAACTGGAGAAATCTGTGTAAACTGGAATCCAAATCCACTGCTGCGATGGCTTCCCATAAACATTTATATTGTGCTGTTCACACTCAGTAGTATCCCCATTGCCTCTGGGATCAGAGTCAAATGCTCAGCTGTACACCAGCATTTCTCTCCATATGGTTCTTGTTAGTCTGCTGTGCCAGTCACCATGGGCTCTAGCTCCTGTCTCATAAAATAGACAAACCCACCTCTGCAGAGCCATTCACCTCTATGGGTATGTCTTACCTGTGAAATAGTTAGAAAGTAAGCAGTGTATGAAGACTTTACAATTGGTTGAACATCTATGCATTTTACTCGGGAGATGGTTCATGGTTTCATTAGAATTTTCAGAAGATCGGAGCCTCGAGAGGAAAACAACTCAGCTCTACATAAATCTCTGGCCCAGACAATGGGCCTGATTGTAGTTCATTGTTCCATGTGCTTTCCTAAAATAGTCTCCTGTCTTAAGTCCTTTCTCTTGGACCACTTTCCAATGTAGAAATAGGTAACAGGAGTCATGGGAAGATATTTTGTGTGTCCTGATTGCTTGGAAATGGCCTTTTATCATGCTCTGCTACAACTCTCACTTCATTGTCATCATCTATACTGCCATAAGGATAGACCTGAATCTTTGCTTAGACTCCTACAAATACCATCAACCCTACAGGTTGACTTTTGGAAATATCCAGTGGCCTTGCTCACTGAGAATTTTTTTTTAATTTTGCTTTTATACTAAACAATTAGGTGAGCACTTTTCTCCATGTGAACTGGGTGAATTTTGATGATAATAGATTTTCCCAAGAACTCTGAGTGCTGCCCACATAGGAGGTACAGAAGGGAACAGTGGACGAGGTTCATAATATCGTCTATTAGGTCAGAAATGCCTGCTTGCCAAATGTTTGCTACAATTGGTGGATGCAATGTTTAACATAGGAAAAAGTAAACCACTATTGATCCACATTCTCCGTCTGTTTTGGAACTATAAAAAATCCCTAGACTGAACATTTACTGGGATCCTTTCTTTTCAAATCTTGGTCTGTAAAAGCCGTAACCAAGTTATGAGAGAAAGCTGAAATCTGTACTTTTCTCCTCATAAATTGTTGAGATTTCCAATTTTCCACTGAGCTCTGAAGATTACTGGAAGGACTCTTACTATAATGTTTGTAGTACTTTGAATATAATCCCGTCTGAAAAATGGGAAAACCTAAAACAAAGGAAACAAAGCCAGTGGGTGAAGCCAAGACCTCAGAAAAGGCTCTTTAATCAACCATTTTTAGAGTGCTCCATTCTTGAAAAAACAATCAAGAACTATTTCATTCCACTTGAATTTATGAGAAATATTGGGGAAAATGAAGAGGGTACATGAATGTGAAACTTGACTCAGATTGTTCTCCTAGGTCCTCTGGTCCTCATTCCTTTCCTTGAAGTGAAATTTTCCTTGAGAGTCAAATCCCTGCAGATACGAGGTGTGTGCTGGAACTGCCATGGTTCCTTCTCCATTTCTTTCCTCCATCTCTTCCTTCTTCTTGCTCATTGGTTCCTTCTCTGACTCACCCCAGGTCTAAATTATACTGTCCCTTTGTGGGACTTGTCATTCGCTCAGGGTCTGAGAGTTTCTTCTAAAAGTACTGTAGAAGGGCTCACTAAGCCCCTTCTGGCCACAGCCAGTAGAGAAGGACCGTGGCACTGCTTGGTCACAAGGATTCCTCTCTTTTCCTTTCCTACCTATGTCACCCATAGGAATAGAACTACTCCCACCCCACCCTCCAGGAAACAGAGCTCCTGCTTATGCTGCCTTGATAAAGACACAAGGATCTTAACTCTCAGCTAACTGTAGGAGAGATGAACTCTACCTTTTCACAAAGCAGAGTTGGTAGCTTCTGTGAAGTTTTCCTGCACTCAGAGGTATAGACATCCATACACACACACACACACACACACTACTGGCCAAACCCTCAACCCCCTTTGGACACATCTTTCAGGACTTGGGAGGTTCTGAGGGAGTATCACCTCCCCCACCTCCTCAGGAATGCATCTCTAATAACTCCCTCACCCCAAGCAAGCCAGTCGGGCTCAGTTGAACTTGGAAAGTTTTCAAGTCAGAACTCTCTTGCTTTATGCTGTAGGCCACAAAATGGTGTTTGAATCAAATTCCTGAATTTTCACTTATAGCAGTAATAAATTCCTTCTTATCTCAAATTGTACCATTTAAAATAATTTGGATTGCTTAATTAGATAAAACAGGTAAGAGGTTAATTTGCTTACTTGTATCATTTATGTCAGTTTGGTAAATTATGCTGATAATTGCCATTCACTAGAAATGTCAGAGGGTTGAACAAATGCTCCTCTTCTGTTTTTATTTCAGTGGTTTAATAAAAAAGAAAATAATCAGTTGAGAGGTCTTAAGTTACACTTAAATAACAGAAAAAATATTATTTTAAAGGAATTTCTTAGTAGAAATGCTGATGAACTGGCTCTTTGCTAAGAAGAGTCCACTTACGAAAATATTTTCCCTGGTTTATGAAGCATCATTAAATTTAGAAGAATGCTCTTGGATAAAACTGAAGTATCACATTGCAATGCACAACTTCATTTTTATGATTGGTATTTGTGCTAATCTTCAAATCAATATTTCTACATAAAGAAGAAAGAAATTTCCCTTAGTTATAATACATTGTTAGGATTTAATCTCTATTTCCATGTCTGCATGCCATTTCCGAACCCACTTCATAGACTAAGGCAATGCAAAGGTAGTCATGAGACCCCCCCCATTACAAACTGTGCATGTTGTGCTGATGTTAAAGTTTGAAATCCTTCTTCACAGTTACTTTCATAAATACTGAATTTAGAATTTTTAAAATATGTTTACATTCACTTTGTTTGAAAGACAGAGAGATGGACACAGAGGTTCATCGACTGGTTCACTCCTCAAAAGCTCACAACAGCCAGGGCTGCCTGGGACAAAGCCAGACACTCATAACTTAATCCAGGTCTCCCGTGAGGTTGGCAGGGACCTAAGTACTTGAAGCATCACCTACTCCCTCCCAGTGAGCTCATTAACAGGAAGCTGTATTAGAGGCAATGAAGCCAGGACACACTGATAAAGTTATGTGGGGGCCCTAAGCGGTGCCTTAACCACTGCACCAAACGCCCACTCCAGATCTTGAATTTGGTGAATTAAAAGAGGATGTCCTGTTTTAAATGACGCCAACGATAGAGTCTAACTAATATCTAGCCAAATGACATTTTTCAACTTAAAAGAAGTTTATATAAATAGTGCAGTGAAAATTTCGACTTGAAAAATGTGGCTGCCTCCTAGGCCTCATGGTATAACAGGGGTACTATGAGCGTGTTCTACAGTAACACTTGATCTCGCAAACCGAGCCCTTCCCAGGTTTCTTTTCACAGCTTAGTATAATTCTGATGCTTCCTTGATTCTCTGATCTATACCTAAAGTTTAGCTTGGGAGGATGCTTGAAATGTCCATTTCAAGGGCAGCAATTTGGCCTAGCAGTTAAAACAAAAGTTAAGAAGCCCACATCTCCTATCAGGGTTCTATATACAGCTGCAGCTCCTGTTTACAGCTTCCTGCTAATGTAGGCCCTAGGACATGACTCAAGTAGCTGGATCCTTGCCCGCAACCTGAGAGATCTGGATTGAGTTCCTGTCTTAGTCTCTGGCTGTATCCTGGCCGTTATGGAAATTTAGGGACTGAACCAGTGGATGGGAACTATTTCTCGCATGTGTGTGCTCTTGCTCTCTCACTCTCATAAGGAAAGAAGAAAGAGAAAGAGAGAGAAGGCAAGAAGGAAGGAAGAAAGGGAGGGAGGGAGGGAGGGAGGGAGGTCCATTTGAGATCGTCTCCAAGGAAACAGGCAAATGGTGAACAACCTTCAAGAGGGCTGATTGGATCAGAGTCACATCATATGCAGCAGTCAGACATAGTAGTAGCAAATTTTCCAAAGGCTTATTGTTACTCCACCACCATTCACGCCCAATAGGTTAAATCAAAGACTAAAAGCAGATACTTGTGCATATCTGTTCTTCATTTACCAGCAGGATATTATTGTTTGGTGTCCATTTTTAATAGTGTGTGCAGAGGTTCCCTAATATTCTGATAAAGTTGCTGCACTTAATGCCAAGGTGTTATGGACCAATAGGGATACTATGCAAATCTGTAAAAGCTGCTCCAGTTAATAAACTTCAAGGTTAGCAAGCAATAATCCTTGTTCTGTTCAATCATATCAGTACCAAGGACATAGTTTGGGGTGGCCTTGTTTTTTAAAATCATAGCCCTTGAGAACTTTGTGTTTAAACTTTATCAGTGACTACAAGAACAGAAGAAGTGAACTGTACTCCAAGACAGATCAGAATGCTGAGCACAGTTAGACAGTCCTGCTGTATTTGGCCGCAATGGAAATCTTTTCCTCTGGTTGAACCAGTCCTCATCTTCCCCCTTCTATCTAAACCCTGCCCTTTTAATCAGTGAGAGATATGTAAGACTCACGCACACAGTGTCTGGTAAGACTGTGTTCCTAAAGATAAGTGTTTCTTGCCAGCAAGCATCATAATTTTAATTTTGTCTTGTACTTGTTTTTGCACCCCTATGTATTTTTCTGGTCATACTTTTGTGCTTGAATTTCCTGTGTAGACAGAAACTTTGGAGCATGAAGACACTGTAATTGACCTGTTTGCTTTCGTGGTGATCTCTTCTCTCTCAACTACTATTCAGATGTAAATATAGACTATTTTTCACAAGTATGTTGTTACAATTACAAAATGCAGACACATTTTGTAAAGTACTTACATATGTTAGTTATTGTGTACTGTGTTTCTCTTTAGATTGTACCCTAGAAAGAAAAGTAATATTGCAGTTATGGGCATTATGAAAACAGATAGATTTTAAAATGCTTGTCTATCACTTTGAAAGAAATGGAATTTTTCAAGACCATGCAACTCATAAATTTAAAAAAAAGGAATGCAAAATCATACATAACTTTTGAAAACTATCAGTTTAAAGGCACTATTCACCATCTACAGTAACTACCTTCCTCATAATAGATGTTAGAGTAGATATGTAAGTATGCACAAAAGAGAACTTCTAAAAGAATGGAAATTCTGGGGCTGACAGTGGTATAGCAGTATGGGTGCTGGTTCAGGTCCTGGCTGCTCCACTTCCAATCCAGCACCTTGTTAATGCACCTGGGAAAGCAGAGGATGATAGTCCAAGTCCTTGGGCCCCTGTACCCATGTGGAAGATTCAAAGGACACTCCTGGCTCCTAGCTCCTGGCTCCTGGCTTTGGATTGGTCCAGCTACAGCCATTGCAGCCATTTTGGGGGTGAAGCAGCAAATGGAAGATTGCTCTGTCTGTCTGTCTTTCCCTGTCTGTCTCTATAACTCTGCCTTTTAAATAAATCAATCTTTTTAAAAAATTAGATTTTTTAAAAATAAATGTATATTCTATTGAGAAATATAAAACTGATGCATACAAAATAATTGGAGGAAAATGTAATACAAAATGCCATGATCCAGACTAAAATCAATGTGAATTCAATTAAACTATCATATCTGAAATAATTGCACTCCTTGGCATTATTTAAAACAAGAGACTGTCATTGAGAAAGAAAAAAAATTACCAGATTAAAAGAAAAGACTTCTGAATCAGACTGAATGCATTATGATTTTGACCCTGTTACATGCCATGAAAAATACACTCCTGGGGCCAGTGTTGTGTCTAGTAGGTTAGGCTGCCCCTGCAACGTCGGTATCACATATGGGCACCAATTACTGTCCCAGCTGACCCACTTCCAATTCAGCTCCCTGCTGGTGGCCTGGGCAAAGTAGCAGAGGATGGCCCAAGTGTTTGGATCCCTACTACCCATGTGAAGACCCGGATGCAGCTCCAGGCTCCTGACTTTGGACTAGTCCAATCCTGACTGTTACAGCCATCTGGGGAGTTAACCAGTGGATAAAGGGTCTGTGTGTACATGTGTGTGTGGGACAGTGTCTGTCTCTCTATAACTCTGACTTTTAAACAAAGAAATAAATCTTTTCTTAAAAAAATTTTTTTTAAAAAAATCAAAAGATAAATTACACTCTCATGGTTGATTTGATAGTTATTGTTGTATTTTAGAAGTTTCTAATATATGTAATTAGGTACCTTTTGAGAAAAGAAATCTTACTGACCTGATAAATCAACAAGGTATTCTGATTGAAGAAGAAAAAATTAGGATTTAACAATATCATATAGCCATCTTCCAATGAGCAAGTTTTATAGCATTAATTCTTTTTTTTTTTTAAATGTTGTGCTGGCTTTAATGGGAACTACCAATCCCCTGAGGACACGGTTTATTTGTTTTTGTTTTTTGTTCCCAGAAACCTTTTATTTAAGGAATACAAACTTCATACATTTCATAATTACAACTTTAGGAACATGGTGATCCTTAAAACTTAGAAGATACTTTATGGTGCAGATTCCTGGTCCTTGAACCCTAGACCTACTCAGAATCTGAGGAAAGGTTCCCATTTATTTGAATAATAAGTGAGTTTCCTGGTGATACTGATGCTATTTTAGGGAACACACATAGAGAAATACAACCCAAATAAGAGAAAAGAGTTTGTGGAAGACATGGTCTTTTATAACTTAAGAGAGTAAATGTTTTCCAATAGTTTACAAGCTAGGAAAAAATACTTTATTTAGTAGATCTAATCAGAAACTTTTATTACCCAACTTTTTTGAGAATATCAGCAAGTTTTTCTTAAACACACCTGGAGCATTTATAAATGTTGACCATGTTTAGTATCATACAGGCTACAGTGACTATATACTGAAACAAACAGGAAATTAAGAAAAATAGAAATATTCCCTGAGCAGTGGGTTTTTACAATTGCAATTATGACACTGATTGGGATACCCACATCCCATGGCCAAGAGCCTGGGTTCAAGTTCCTGTTCTGCTCCCAATTCCAGCTTCCTTCTAATTCACACACTGGAAGGCGCCTGTGATGCCTCAAGTAATGGGGTTCTTGCATCTCACACAGGAGACCTGAACTGAGTTCCTGTCTCTTGGCTTTGACCTAGCCCATTCTTAGTTATTGCAGGCATTTTTGGAGTGAACCAACAGGTGGGAGCCCACTTTCTCCTTTCTCTCTCTCTCTCTCTCTCTCTCTCTCTCTCTCTCCTTCAAATTTACAAAATAAATACTTTAAAAAAATAAATACACTTTAATAGTTGAGCTATACTTTTAAATAATGATAAATTAGAAAGCATTTAGAACTGAGTGTAAATATGATACAATGAGACTTATGAAGCATCTTGACAAACACTCTAAGAGAAATATGTGACCTTAAAATTCTTATGTTGGGAAAGAGGAAAGGCTGTAATTTAATGAGTTAACTGTCAAAGTTAGGACATTGCAGAAAAACAAAAGCAATTGACCAAGTCCATCCTGGCAATCTACGATGACACAAGAATTCTACAGTAGTCTTCCTTTGTCTGGTTTTACTTCTTCCAGTCAACTGTGGCCCAAAAATGTCAGATGAAATATTCCAGAAATAAACAACTCATCCACTTAAAATTGTGAGTCATTCCAATACTGTGATGAAATCTCATGTCTCCGGCTTCTTCTCATCATGGATGTGACTCGTCCCTTTGTCCAGCTATACCCAGTACCTGCCCCTTCCTCACTCAGTAGCTGTCGCAGTTGTGAGGTGGACTCTAGTGGTGTCGTAGTACTTGTGTGACCTTTATTTTACTTCATAGAGGCCCCAGTGTGAGAAGTAGTGATGGTGGTAATTCAGGTGTTCCCAAAAAAGCCATAAGATGCTTCCTTTAAGTATAGATGAAGTATAACAAACTATTTTGAGACAATGAGACCACATTCACATAACTTTCCTACAGTATATTATTATAGTTACTGTATTTTATTATTAGTTATTGTTGCTATTCTTCCTGTGTTTAATTTATAAATTTATGGTAGGTCTGTATTTGTTGAAAAAATATGTGTAGGGTTCAGTACTTTCAGGCATCAATTGGAGGGTCTTGGAATGTACCTCCATAGATAGGGGCAACCACTGTACTGAATAATGAAATGTTAGCAGTCAGGAACTAGACAGTGATGTCATACACCATCATTGCCAGTTAATGCTGTTCTGGGGACTAAACCAGACCTGCATACGTTATACAAGATTTCCAAATGTCAGCACTTCAACAGCCACAGAGCCAGCCAGCAGTGCCACCTTGTGCAAACAGGGCCCCTCACACACACACACACACACACACACCCCTGTTTTCTACTGGAGAGGTCCTTTATACCCAGCCTCTTGGAGGGTAGCTAAAGTTTGTAAACATTTAACAGAGAGCACCAGTCCAAAAGGATCTCTGTGGATCGAAGCTGACCCTAAGCCCTTAGAGAATCAGAGGGGCCTGGGACATGTCACGATTCTTCAACCAGAGTTTAGGGGGCAAACTGTAGCCACTGAGCTCAGTGGTAGAGGCAGCTCCCCATGCCCATAACCTCTATGGTGTCCTGACAACCCCAGCAGGGGAGACACTTCACCAGCAACTTCTCTTAATTCTGCCACATGACTGAAAATTCCCATTTCTCATTTCTGAGAAAATTCAAGCCCATTGCTCTCAGCAAAAGACTTGTGACATATTATTCTACACTGGGTAGCTCAGAACAGCAGAAAGGAACTCTCCTACAATCCTGGAGACCAGAAGGTTAAAACCAGTTTCACTGGGACAAAATCAAGGTGTCAGCAGAGTCAGGCATCTTCTAGAGACCCTAGGGCAGAACCCATCCCATGCCACTTCCAGCGTCTGGTGGCTGTCTGGGTTCTTCAGCTTGTGGCCACATCACTCCAACTTCGGCCTCTGTGGTCACATCACCTTCCTCTCCTGTGTGCCATCCACTTCTGCCTCTCTCTTAGAAAGGTAACTTGTGATGAGATTTTACAGTCCACCCAGCTACTCTAGAGTCATTTCCCCAGGGTAAGATCATTAATTCAATCACCAGCAGGAATGCCTATTTTTCTTACAAGGTATCATTGACAGGTACCAGGAAGTAGGACCAGATATTTTGGGTGATCACTAATCAGCCTGCTACAGCGAGTGACCAGCAGCCCTCTCTAAACTGCATGGCAAGCTCTGCATAAAACGATATCTCAGTCTGTTTTTTGAGACTTTCACAAAATACCCAGCACTCAGGATAAGAGGTTTATTTAGCTTGCAGTTCTGGAGATTCAAGAGCACTCAGTGAGCATCTGCTGGGCTCTAGTGGGGGCTTCATGTCAGATGGCCTCACAATGTGGAATAGAGATCACGTGGCAAGACAGGAAGACAAAGGGATTCAGGGGAGAGACCAGGCTTACTTATCACAACCTGCTCTTATGGTATCTCCCACAACAGTGAGAAACCACTCTCCTGAGAAAAGCATTAAACCCCCTTAAAGACCTAACAGCCTCCCACCAGGCCCTACCTCTCCAACCAAGTGATAATAGATTTCAGTGGGATGGGTGTTGATGTGCAGCAAGTTAAGCCACCACTAGGGATAGCTGTATCTCAGTTCAAAGTCCCAGCTGCTCCACTTCCAATCCAGCTTTCTGGGAGGCAGCAAATGATGGCTCATGTACCTGGATCCCGGCCACGCATCCACTCCTGTGTGAGACTTGAGTGGAGTTCTGGTCTCAGGGCTTCAACCTGGCTCAGTTACTGCTGGCATTTGGGGGAGTGAACCGGAACATGAGATCTTCCTCTCTCTCCCTCCCACTCTCTCTTGATCTCTGTGTGTGTGTGTGTATCTGCTCCTTAAGTAGATTAAAATACATAAACATTAAAAGGCAGCAATAAGTTTTGCTCCTATAGCCCAAGAAGTGATAATGCCTATGGCTGCCATTAAAGGAGTATGTGGCCACAGCTGTACAAATGCTACTGTAGTATCCAAAGGGATACTCAATTTAAGGGCATGTAAGCACACTCACAAAATTAAGTGCCACTTGCACAGGAGGTCATGAAATCGGTGTTGAGCTGAGCCAGGGAAGATTGTGAAGCTATTTCTTTCAAAAGAGATTAGATTTGCAGACAGTGTTCCTTAATTACTTAGTGAAAATTATGGAACCCATATAGACTATTGATGTTTTAACAAGGCCTGTTGTGTAGCGATCTACTTGGGAGAGAGGATTAGGAGGGGGTTGTTGTAAGAATGTGCACAGGATGGCTGCAATTGAACAGCAGGCGGTTCCGAAGTTCTTCCTCCTCACTCTCTCCCTGACCCTGTGCATTTGTCTCCACAACTTTAGGTGTACAATGTGTTCCTCCAGATTTACCCATTCTTCATAACTTCAGTTTGAACATGACCCATACTGGCTATCCCATTCAATTCTTCTCTGTAAGGCTTCTGATAATTCCCTTCTAATTGGATGACTTCAAAAGACTCATATTTGATCACTTCAGCTTATTATTATTATTTTTAATCAGAGCAGCAGTCAGAGCTATGCGTTAGCTGACCTCGGGGTCCTTTCCTCTCAGTTCCCACGATGGACAGGATAGGGAAGCAATTAAGTCAGGGTCAAGGGTTAATAAAACACACCACTGGGTAGCAGGGACTGTGTTCAGAGAAAAGTCCCCCAGCCCAGGAATGTATGTGGGTGGGCACACACTCTGACCTATAGCAACTACAATCTTCTATTGGAAATTTGGATCACTCAAATTCAAGTAACTCCTCAAAAACCAGCATCAATATAAAGGTTAAAAATCTTAAAAAGCAAAACATACCATCTGTCTGGTATAATATAAGCATTTACTGAGGAATAGATTTTTAAAAAATATAATTATGCTCAAAATTTTATGTCACAGTCACAGTATATTACTATACTCTTTCTTCATCTCTACACTTTCCTAAACGTCAAGACACTTAGTAAAAGTACTGGTACCTTTAGTCTTACCTTCCAACCTCCTTCCTCTGCTCACTTCTTGCTGACCTCTCTGAGTGGACGACTGGGCTCCACAAGGTTTATGGTCCAAAGAAGAACACTTCTTATCTCCTACCCAGTTGTGTCTAAACCACCTTATTCTAAAAAAGAGACCAGATGCCTTGATTTCTGTTAAGTGGGAGGCCTGTTTTTAAATAGAATGAAGAAAATGAATGAAAAAAGAAGGAAAGTAGCATAGAGTTGAAAACACCAAAATCATATCAAAGAGGTGATGTGGTTCTTGATAAGTGTGACATCACCTATAGGGGAGACAAACTTAAACACTAATTTTCACCCACTCAGCATTGTGCATTGAGTCCCTCTATGAACTGAAAACAAAGCAAGGCACTTTGACAGGAGAATCCCTGAAATTCCCTTGGCAACTGAAAAAAAACTAGACAAATTTACACTGTTACCTCTATATGGAAACAGAAGATTGCACAGAAATTAGCCCGACTGCTTGAAGGATTTGGAAACATAATCTTGGGCACTTAGGACGTGTTTTGCCTAATTGATCCCATCTCCAGTTTTTGAGAGATATCTGGCAGAGAAAAGGGACAACCCTAGTACAAAGAAAATTATGCTCCCGCAAGAACTGGAGCCTAGTAGTTTGAAACACTTTTAGGATGGATGGAACTTTTAGGATGGGAGTCAAGCGCAAAGAGTAAGATTGAGATAAGAAGTGCACACTGAAGCCAGGTGAGGAAGGACCTGGACAAACAGCCGAAGAATCTGGATTTACTTTGCATTCATGGAAGACACGAAAGGTGTCAGAAAGGGAGAGATGACCAAACTTGGATTTGGTGAAGGTAGAACAAGAGTAAAGGAAAAAGGCAAAAGGTCAGCTGGCAGGAAATCATCTGAGAGGCCTTTGTAACAGTGCAACTCACAGAGCTGACACAAGGCTTGGAAATGGTGGGGTTGGCTTGAGAGATCATCGGGAGAGGATGGGAAAGATTTGTGAGATGTTTCAAAGATACCTACAACTGAGATTTTTCGCACTGGGTGAGAAGAGAAAATTTGCATTTATTTAACCTGGGCTTGCTAGTTTGTGTGGACAATGCTGTTAACTGAAATACCCACAGGACAAAGACAGAAGTTGACACAGGTATGGAGAAGTTGGCTAAGCACAGGTATGAATGAAAGAACTAACAGTGAATTCAGACAGGATCGAGTATTATTTAAAGCGGGGCAGAGCAACTCTGTGGCTCTCCTAAAAGCCATTGGGTTATTGGACTATGTACTTAAATGAATGAATTGTATGGCATGTGAATTTTATCTCAGTAAAGCTATTTTTTGAAAACCAGGCCAGGAAGGAAGACTCCACCAAAGTCATAGAGCAAAGAGATGGAATTTCAAGGAGGAAGTGAATACCTTTATATCTTTTCTTACTTTTCCTTCCTTTTCATAGTGAAAACCCATACCCCCCGTCATTCCTAATTCTATTTCCAATTTCAAGTTTTGTAGTTTCTAATCTCTACCAGGAACATCCTGTAACTCATTTTTATTGGAACCCAAATTACGATAAATCTGATTCAGTAGTAAATTCACATATGCTGAAATTTCTCATGAGAGTTATATGTAGAGAGAAATTGTAATTTTTATCTCACCTAGCATATGTAGAATGTGACAAAATTTAATGCACTATATAACACAGTGAAATGCTTTGTTTGCTTAATTTTTAAAGATTTTCTTAAATAACCACATCAGGGAATTTTAAGAATGAAGTTTTTAATTTGATATGTAGAACCACATGTCAATACTTGTTGAGAAAAATTCCTTGATTGGATAAATTCACAATCATGAATATTTTGACACAAGTGATAAAGTACAGAGTCACTGACCAATGCATGGCAGACAGAAAAAGTGGTTTCAAACTAGTACTGGTATGTGTTAGAAGATGATGATACTAAATTGTCCATATGAAAGAACTAAGTTGTCAAGAGAATAACACTAAACTAGCACTGTGCTCTAATTTTTAAAAGAAGAGTGACATGGATTACATGTTTGCATCTCCCAACATTCACATTTTTCAACCCTAACTCCAGTGGGCTGGTACCGGGAGGCGGGACATTGGCTTAGATGATGCCATGAGGGTGGGTGAGACCTCCATGATGTCCTTATCCAGCTTGTAAGTAGAGAAAGAGATTGGACTGCTCTCCCTCCACCATCCAAAGACACTGTAGCAAGAAGACAGCATTCCACAAGCCAGGAGAAGTGCCCTCACCAGAAGCCAAATTGGTTAGCACTTTGACCTGGAACTCTCAGCCTCCAGAAATGAAGGAAATCAATGTCTGTTGTTTAAGTCACCAAGTTTATGGTTTAGCAGAAACTAAACAGGATAATACAGGAAGGGAACACCCAATTCAGAGTGACCCTCAGGGCTGGTGCTGTGGCGCAGCAGGTTAAAGCCCTGGCCTGAAGTGCCAACATCCCATGTGGGCGCCGGTTCAAGTCCCAGCTGCTCCACTTCCGACCCAGCTCTCTGCTATGGCCTGGGATAGCAACGGAAGATGGCCCAAGTCCTGGGCCCCTGTACCCATGTGGGAGACCCAGAAGAAGCTCTTGGCTCCTGGCTTTCGATCGACGCAGCTCCAGCTGTTGCGGCCATCTGGGGAGTGAACCAGCAGATGGAAGACCTCTCTCTCTGTCTCTACCTCTCTCTGAAACTCTGTCTTTCAAATAAATAAAATGAATCTTTAAAAACAAAACAGAGTGACCCTCTTACAGTGCAAGGCCGAGCACTGTCATGATCACCTTGCTCTCCCAAGCTTTCCCATCTCATCCAGAATAAAGCACAAGAGGCTTCCCTGACTTTGAAGATGCCATGATCCACAAGTCACCCCTCCTTATGGCTTGAACCTGTCTTGCATTCTCTGTACTTCAATGGCATGCACTGTAGAAAGGAAGCAGGTATACACACACATATTTATTTCACACTATGGTTCAATGTCATGAGCATCTGGATATATATCAAATATCTACGAGAAACTAATGTTTCAGTGAGTAATGTTGAAATTCTATCGATGTATATTTCTATATAAAACAATTTTACGTGAAAAACTTAGTTATGCCCCACATTATTTCACACAGACACACGAACATTTCTTTGTTATCTTTTTTCCCATGTACTGAACTTCCCACACTGCTCAATTGTCAACTCTGAATGCAGAGAATATCTTTGCACCATTTGTATAAGTCTTACCCAATAGATTCAAGAGATGTCCTGATATATGTTGCAGAATATTTGAAAGCAAAAACAGGAATAAAGAGTAATACATAACATCGCTGAAGCAGTTGCCAATCATTATCAATCAGATTTTCCCACAATCATTTTGTCCAGTATTGTCTCTTCATAGAGTTTTGTTCTGATTAAATGTGTAAGTAAATAAATCATTGAAAAAATTTTAGTATTTATAATTTTTTGCCAGAAAAATCCAAATCCCTCCAGAGGTATCAGAACACACACATACACACACACACACGTTTTAATGAGATGTACCATTTCATAGCCTAAACAATATCCAGTTTATTTGGGAGCATATATCATAATTCTAGGAACGTAGACTGACTAAAGCTCAAGAGAATAAAATGTGGTGGAAAGTATATTCAGCATTATTGGAAATGTGCTTTATTGCAAAGCAGTAAAGATTTATGGCTTAGTCATGAGGGTTAGCAATATAGTTTTCTCACTTTCTTTTACAAATAAATCATATTAACAATAGCTTTGTAAAACATCAGCAAGGTGCGTATATATATATATATATATCTCATTCTTAAGTCATATAAATAGTGAATAAAACATTATTGAAGCAATTAAAATTTACATTCAAAACTACCTAATAAATGCAATTATAATTATTTTATTAGCGTTTGTGAAGGTTTCAATCCCTCTGACCTGAATTTAATTACTTGTTAATGTATTTTATGTATCTATTTAAAATTTAAAAATGTTTTACACAAGTTATTAATTGTATGCTATAGCCTCTGAGTCTAGTTGAAGGCATCTGAAATTAAGGACAATTAACCAAGAATAAAAGTTTGCTGTGTATTCTTTCATGTTTTGAATTGCACAGGGTATAAGTATTGTTCGTTTCTTCAAGGAGAAATTCTCCAAGCAAAAACACAAAAATAGAGTTAGCATCCAGCCACAGGGTATTTAATGTTTATTATGAAAAGCATATTCTATGACATAATATATTGAAAGGAAAATTCCAGTGTTTATAAAAATATTCTGACTACAAATTGTACATTATTTCCTTTGTCACCAGTTTTAAGAACACGAGTGGGATCTTAATGCCATTCTCAGGGCCCTGGAGGTGATGGCGTCCACACATAGGTTTTTCAGACTGAGGCGGCGGCGTGCATTGTCCCTAGCTGAGCTCTGCAGTGCCCCATGTGGTTGCCTGTTCTTTGCCCTTAAAGAAACCCATTTGCTCCTATGAGAAGTATAATACAAGAGGTTTGCAGAAATATGATGTAACTCTTAGATAGCATTCCTCCAATAATCCTGAATTCAAGTAAGAGTACTTTCTTGTAGACAGAATCAAATTGGGAAACCAGGAACTCCTGGGAACAAATATGCAAAGCACCTAAACGGAAATAGTCCTGGAGCAAGACTCCTTTTCTGTGATTTTTTTTTTTTAAAGATTTATTTATTTGAAAGAGTTACACAGAGAGAAGGAGAGGCAGAGAGAGAGAGAGAGGTCTTCCATCCTATGGTTCACTCCCCAGTCTGCCGCAGCAGCTGGAGCTGGACCAATCCGGAGCCAGGAGCTAGGAGCTTCCTCTGGGTCTCCAATGCGGGTGCAGGGACCTAAGGACCTGGGCCATCCTCTACTGTTTTCCCAGGTCACAACAGAGAGATGGATTGGAAATGGAGCAGCCAGGACTCAAACTGTTGCCCATGTGGAATACCAGCAATGCAGGCAGCGACCCATTTCCGTGACTTTTTTCAGACTTTCTTAGCCTCTGATTATTACTGGCCTCCTCAGCTAACTTCTGTCATGGTGGGTAGCGGTGGCAGGCAGTAGCAACCAGGGAAGAGAATCGGTATGAAGGGAACTCTTTGAGTTCAAGTTCTGTTGTCCAGAGCCTCTTCAAACAATAACCTCTTGGTATCCTCTGCTCTCTGGAAGCAGGCCTTTTGGAAGTAGGATCAAATATATAGAAGTCGTAGATCAGGTGTATAGTCCACCTTGAGGGTGTCAGGCTAGCTCTCTGTCCAGGAAGTTCCCCCTTCAGGTTTCCATAGCAAGAGAAACACCACCCATCAAAGGCTGTGTGTTTCCAGGACTAACTCACACATGAACAACCTGTCAGTCTTCCCATAACAGGAGGGATCTGAGTACTACTATGTTCTCTTTTCCCCAAATTTCCATTGGTATCCCAGATGATACACAAAGAGTGTGTAGCAAACTAAGGATAGCAGATGTCGTGCTACAGGACACAATTTTACTACTTCCTATGAATAAAGCTTGACTAAGAAACGGAACCATGGGTGACCCCACACTTAGGCCAGGACAGCCTAGTTGGAGAGAAGAAATAGGAGAACAGTTGATTTACTCCCAATATCTCTTCCCTAGTTAATTCATTCCTGTTAAGTTTCCATCTCTATTGGAAACATAGATCAAAACTGCCAGTGAAAAATACAGCCCACATCCTACAAGGCGTAGAAACTTTAAGAAAAAAACACTCTAGTTCTCAAAAAAATGCATGCTAAAGAATCTCAGTTTTAATGTACTGAGTCTGGACCACAAAGAATTACTTGTAAGCAAGGAGAATGCAGTAGGTAAAAGAGAATAATACGAAGCTCACTTCTTCCCTCAGTCTAAAAGAAGGGCACTGAATAAATATTGTATTAGCCAAGACTCTCTGTTGGAAAAGACAGAGACCTAAATTATTTTAAGTGAAACAAGGACATGTTTTGGCTTAGATCATCTCTACTGGGAAAGGGCAGAGCTAACCATCTGGAGAACTACAGGGAATTTCAAAAGGTATATGAAAAAGTGGAATTAAAAAAAGTTTGGGTAAAAAGAATTTTTGAAATATATACAAGGGTTCCAAAAAGTTCATGGAAAATGCGTATTATGAAAAAACTGGACATGGTTTTCAAAAATTTTGGTGCCCAAATAAACTTACATTCTAATTCCATCTTTCCATGAAATTCCTCAAGTATAGTCTAATATGCATAGTATTGCCAAGGATCTCTCCTCCCTCCCCTGTTTCTTCTTCCTTCACCTGGTTTCCCTCCATCTCTCCTCCCCTCTTTTTTTTTTCTGTCTCCTTTTCTTCCCACTTTTTCCCTCCTTCCTTTCTGCCTATCAGCTCTGTGCGGGCACCCTTCACGTAGTCATGGAACGAATCTTCCTGCAATCCTGTGCTCGGCATCCTAAGGACTCCTACTGCAGAAAGAAGCTGTATTCCCTTCCATCACCTCCACTGGAATCTTGAAGAAGGACGACAGAGCAGTGTGGCTTAGATTACATGCCCATCTCTGTGAAAGGGGAGAGAGTAACAGGACCAGCATGACCTGGGTCACATAGCCCTGTCTCCATGGTTGCAGTGGGAAGAAAGCAGCAAGGAAATGAGAAATGCTGTTAGAAGAAATATAATACATATATTTATGCTTATACAGTAAATATAGAAGGTAATGTATGTGTTACCCACAAATGCTTGCAAAGCTGCAGAAATGTGGGAGGTCAGTATTAGCCACTTCATAAATTGTTGTCTGTTTTGTTGTACAATCATTGTGCTGTAATCAAAGTGCAGTAAGCTTCACATATGTAAAGTGTACAATTTGATGAATTCTGACATCTGCACGCATCCTTGAAATCATCACCGAAATCAAGGTATCAAACATTTTCATCACCCAGAAAAGTTTCCTAAGGATCCTTTGTAATGGATCCCTCCCTAAGCCCCTTAACCAGGAACCCACTGACCTGTTTGCTATCCCAACAGATTAGTCTGCATGTCCTAGGATCTTGTAGAAATAGAATCTTTTTGGCCTGGCTTCTTTTCGCAAGATAATGAGTTACAGGATCATCAGTTGTTGTGTACATTTGCTCCTTTTTATAGCTGAATTGTATTGTAGTGTACAGATGTACCATGGCTTATCTATTCAATTGCTGATAGACATTTGGATTATTGTTCTGTTCGGTGTTATTATAAATAAAGTTGCTATGAGTATTTTTGTACACAGCTTTGTGTGATTGCATGCCTTTGTTTTTTCTTGGGTAATTACCTAAAAGTGGTTTGGTTTGGTTGGTTGGTGAGTTTACATTTAACTTTTTACAAAATATCAGAATGGCTTCCAAATGTTTTTATATTCTTTCCAAATAATTCATTTTATCTTTCTACCAGCAATGTCCAAATTCTGGTTGCTCTGCATCTTTTGTCAACACCTGACATGAGAAGTCTTTAAATGATGCAAAATTGTATCATTATCATATCAAATTGCATTTTAATTGCATCATGTTTAGTGATGGTGAACATCTTGCAATGTGCATCTTGCCTCTTTTGTGGCAGTATATTCAAATCTTTTTAAATTGGATTTTTCTAGTATTAGCTGAAAGCAGCATCTTTTATGTTTCTGTTTTGAATCATTTGTCCAAATGTGTGTCATAAATATTTTCACCCTGTGTCTTTCCATTTTTGTTTTCTTAATGATGTATTTCAAAGAATGAAGTTTTAACTTTTCAGTATAATCCAATTAATCATTTTTCTTCTATTTTTGTGCTTTTGGTAAAAGCTTTCAAAGGATTTCTCCACATGTTTTAGTCTAGAAATCTTACGGTTTTAGATTTAACTCTACCACCCATTTTGAGATAAATTTTATTTATTATGTGAGGAATGGAGATCCATTTTTCTTTTTTCATACAAATATCCAGTTAAGCTACCACCATTTGTTAAAAACACTTAGCTTTTTCTCATTGAATTTCTTTGTCATCTTTGTCTAAAGCCAATTGCTAATAAATGTATGAGTTTATTTACAGAACATGGGAGCAATAAGAAACATCTCTGTGAACATCCTACATTGCAAACATAAGCACATTTTGTTCCACTGATTCGTAGGTGAAAATTTCCATGAGTATCAAATTACCTGATGATTATAACTTTAGACTAAACCCTGAAATCAAGTAGGATAAACCATCTGATATCTGTCACCTACAAAATTGTTTCATCTGGCACAGTCCATTTTAATTTAATACATATTTTAAAGTAAGTTCTTGAAATTTCACAAAAAAATGCAGACTGAAAGTTTAATTGAGGTGTATCACATCTATAGATTTATTTGGGGAAACTTGCATATTCACTATATTGAGTCTTCCAATCCATGAATTATACACAAGGTTAGAGATATTATATATATAATATATAATATAATATATTATATAATACATATTTATATAATGATATATAACTATTATATAATATATATTATATTATATATAATACATATTACATATATACATATATATGTATATATAAATATCTCCATCTATTTACTTAGGTCTTCTCTAACCTTGTGTATAATTTTTGTAGCTTACCCTGTCCCTGATCTCTCCTGGGTTAGACATATTCCTATGTTTCTGTACCACTCAGGGTTCAATCAGAGAAGTAGAACCACTCTTATGATGTGGGCATGATAATTTTAATTTTATTCCAGATTCTTGCCTCACACAAAGACAAGTATTCTAGGTGCAGATATTTACATAGGTACACAAATAGAAATAGGATTTATTTAGCAGTGAGAGAGAACCTATACATCCATACATGAGTGTGGACTGCTCTGTTCTGGGCTGGGTTGGGCCTAAATTCCTGTTCCAGACTCTTGCCTCTTACTTAGAGAAGCATGCTAAGCACAGGCACAAACATGACATGTAATGTGATAAAGTTTATTTACAAAGTGAGGAACACACACACATACATGCAGGCATTGTTTAGGGAGAGTGGGCCAGGAAAGGTAAAAAGAGAGATTTTCATACTCTGTTCACTCTGGGTCCACATGGAGTGAGGGCACGCACTTCCATTTACCTGCCTTCTTATGAGCTTAAAAAGAGAAATAAGCACATGGTACCAGACCCCAGGGAAGAAAATCCTGGAGAAAAGGTCATCTGATTGACAGCTGGTAGATAACATGGGGGGGGGGGGCGGGGAGGGTGGTAGTGTAGCTCATGATCTTAATCTAGCTACTTGACTTATCGCTTGTCAGCTCCACATGGAGAAATACTAGCCATGAGCCAGCCCGAATATATTGCCTGAAGGGAAAAAGGGTGAAGGAGGGTGGAGGAGAGAGTAGGAGGGAGAGAGAGTACCTCTAGCCATGGTCTGTGGCAAAAAAGAGAGAACTCCCCAGCTGTTGGCCTCTTTTATGAGGAAGAGAGTGGTGACTCTACAGGTGTGAATTCACCTGGGAATTTTGTGGTAACTTCATAAATTCCACGTGGAGCTTAGTATCCGTATTTTCATGGTGTCCCCTCTTTAAGTCCTGGATGAAGCAGGTGCATACCGGGAAAAGGGACATTTTGACTGACCTTGTGGGTCTGCAGGGACTTCCAGCTCACATAGACCTAAAATAGCTACCTAGTTACACTACCTCAGTGTGAGGGTTCTTCAAAAAGTGAATGGAAACACATGCATAGTTTTTTCACACTAAGCATTTTACATGATACTCTATGATATATATGATACTTTACCAGGATTTTGATATAATGCTATTGTGGGAGGTTTCACCACTAGGATTATGTTTAATGCTGGAACCCGCAGAACACAGGGCAAGAAATCCTGAAGGAGAGATAGGTGTTAAGTGTAGAAGATAAAAGACTAATTGGACCCCATCAAAATGAACTGGAACTGGGGTGTGTGAGCTGCCTGGAACCATGAAGATACACTGGATCCTATCTGTTCTCATTGTCACTACTCCATGGAGTGCACATCCTATAGGAGAAGCTAATGCCTTGGATCACTGTGATGAAGGCTGAAAGAGGATTTAAGGGAGAGGGGAGTAGACCCAGGCGCAGGTGTTACCTATGCCCAAGAGCTAAGCCAGCTGATGAGCCACAAGAATGAGCTACACTTGTTTCTGCCCTCACTGCTCAAGCACACATCCGCATTATCTGCCTCCTCACTTCTGTGTTCAAACGTGGCCTGGAAATATCTCACGAATCCCACCCTTACTGAAAATACACAGGACAGAGAATTCCAGGACTCAGCTGATTCTAGGGAAGTTGTCACATTACCAAAATACTGTGTTCTCTCCTTGTCAACATGTCACTGGTACATCATTTTAAACCATACTTAATTTCCAAAAAGAATTCACGATAAAATCGTTTCCACCAATTATGAAACAAACAATAAATACAGGGTAATTATTTCCCCAAAAGTGAATGCAAAGATCCTACTTTATCTGAGGTTTGTGTTCATTCTTCTGGCTGACTCACACTCCTCATTTGATAAACTGTAATTTAAATACTGAGCTACAAAGTAAATAGTCATTAACATATGCACATGAAATAGAAGATTGGGAAAGGAGGAGAAAACAAAGATATTGATTAATATATACATAAACATGTTTATAAAAATAAGGAATGACTACTCAACTATTACAGTGCTCGGTTCTCTAACTGGTCATGGGGTCACAGCTATAAGTGTAATTAAGTTCTGCCACTACCTATACTGTATCACCTTTGCCTTCAGGGAGCGTCCCGGTTATGATAGTTTCTTTCCTCTTGAGTATCCTGAATGGTGTGGGCATTAGCAGTATTATCTGAATTGGGTTTTTGTAGTTTCTGTTAACTTTAATCTCAGGACTTGAAAGTACTAAAAAATGCCCCTGGGAATGTCCTAAATTCCAGACATACTGCTCTCCACCCCCACTGTGTTGTAGCAGCCTAACTGCTCCTTAACAGTTGTGATCAATCATGCCGGCCAATAGAGTAACTATCTCCTTCTGCCTGTTGGTGCATCAGCTTGAGCATCCCAAAGCGCCTGACAGTCTTAATGTCCAGTTCAATGGAACCATTGTCGTGGTCTATGGTAGAAGCTTCACTCATTTTGAAGTGAAGACTGCTTTAGAACAGAGGCTAAAGTGGCGGAAATGGGAAGTGTAATTTTTTCTTGTAGATTACTCTATGTCACAGGAAGCATTTCCAACCCCTGATTCCTGGATGTTTGAGTGCTGAGGAGAAACACTTGATTTCAAACAGATAGTGCATCTTGGATGAAATTTCCTCAACTCTCCAAGGTGTTGCCATCTAAGTGACACAAAAGGCCCCGCTTCAAGTTTGTGGGGAACATGGTAACACCAACGAAACCCGTAGCATGGGCCCCGTGCTGTGAAGTGAGTTCCTTTATCAGAATAAGGAACAAGGCATTCCTCATGTCCGTAGTGGGTAGTTTTAGCAGAGTTAAGATGGAATTCAATGTTTATTTTGGTGCAAATATCTGCAGACAAGGAAAGCAAGCCTATATCCAGAGTAATTATCCATTGAAGGAAGAGCAAAGCTCTACCCCTCCCATCATGGGGAGTGGTCCAAAGTAATCAACCTGCCACCAGATAGCTGATTGATCACCCTGGGAAATGAAGCCAGATCCAGGACTCAACGTTGGTCTCTGCTGCAGATGGACCACTCAGCAGTGGCTGTAGAAGGTCGGCCTCTGAGTGGACGTCCATGTTGCTGAGCCCTTGTATGAACACCATGGCCAATTTGCTCATCAGTCCATGTGGCAATGACAGGAGTGGCTGAGCAAGGAGGCCAACTGGTATCCACAGAATTGGTCAGACTCTCCTCTTGATTATTAAATACTCCTCTGCTGAGGTCGCCCTTTAGTCAGCATTCATGTGGAATATAATAGATTCCCATTCCCTAATCATTCTGTCAGGTTATTGGCTCACCCTTCTCCTGAGAGTTGGCCTTTGACCACCCTGAGAGTAGTATGTACTAGGGGGTCTTCAAAAACCTCATGGAAAATGAGTACTATGAAAAAGCTTCAAAAGATTTTTGCAGCAAAAGCAATTAAACTTGAGGAAAAAAGACTTATGTCATTAGACTCACAGTGTGTGTGACTGAAGTGTGAAAGACAGAACAAAGGGGAAAGATGGCAAACAAGTGTTTTCTTCCTGAAAGAGGTTCAAGCAAGTGGTGGTCCTTACACCTTAAGGAAGCTGATAAGACAAGAAGTTAGCCTAGCCTCACGTCAGAGGCAGGAACAAGAAGTATCAAAAAGGAGGTAATACTTACAGAGCCTTAGAAAAAAAAAATTGAAAGATGAAGAAAAGGGGAAGGAATAATGTAGGCAAAGAGAGACCTGATGATAGAGATCTAGTTTAAGAACTGTCAGAGCATACACAGAGTACAATGGTTGAAACCATCAGAGTGATTAACTTGGCCCTGGACAAGAACTCTGGGGAACCTCAATGCCTAGGGAAGAATACTTTTTTCATCAAACCCTGGGAGATTCTAGTACCTGCAGTGAGACTCAAATCTATCTGCTATATTTTCTAGCATAGTCTCCAAGGCATCCATTCATTTACCTCTTTCTAAAGACCCCTTGTATGCATAGATTTAAAAACTTTTTACACCAAAATAAACATCTTTTAATTTAATTTCCTTTGAACGTTCATTTTGAAGTGCCCTTGCAGAAAACAGGCTTATTAATTTACAAATGACATCCAGCTGGGAAGAAAAGTGCATTTGATGACAAATTAGAATTTTGCAAAAAGGAAACAAAATGGTAACAGATAACAGCGGTAAACACAATTAGCAAAGTGGTTTTTTTTTTTTTAATAAAAAACAAAAGAAGAGAAAAGCATTAACCCATATTAACTTTCTTTCTGGTCTCCAAACACGCTAATCTAATTCCTGCATTGTGGCCTTTGCACTGCCTTTTCCCCTGCTGGGGCTGTTTCCCTCATTTGGCTGCCTCCATTGTGTCCTTCAGATCCCAGCTCAAAGATCACCTCTTTGGAGAGGCCTCCTTGAGCTCCCCACCTTCAACAGCACCATCTTCTTCTGCCCATCTCCTGAGTTATCGTTGCTATCACTTTACAGCATTGCCTTCATTGCATTTATCAAAGTCAAGCCGGTTTTTATTTCACGAAGCTCAGCTAGAATAGAACAGGTGTTTGCTTTTGCTTGATGTCTGCTTCTCTGATAAGATGATGGCATTCACAAACACCAGGCTTTCCACATCTAGACTTTGCCTAGACTCAGTATGCACTGTGGGCTCCAAATTCAATTTCCTTTCTTTTCTTTTTGGGAGCTGCAGTCTCCAAGCTTCTTCTACAAACTAGAAAGAAAGCCATTGGTGAAAGAGAGAACAAATTGGGAGGCCATTGTGTGTTCTCTGAATGGTGCAGATTCTTGTTTTCTGTTTTGGTTAGCAGAAAGTGAGGGGAAAATTGCTGAATTCCCACGTTCATTCTTGGCAATGGTGACTTCTCTCCATTTCATCTGACCAAATAGCTTCAGGCTAGGCATTGCAACTGTAATTCAACTCCACTGATTTTTTAATACTTTATGGAAAATCATCTTACTTTTGAAATAGGTTAACTAACATTTTTGATCTTTTGATTCTGTTTGTAGTATCTTTACAGCTATTGTAGAGAAAAGTTAAGGGGGGTTGCTTAAGGGCTGCTTTTTAGACAACACTTTTTAACAAAAATATTTATTTATTTATTTATTTGAAAGAGTTACAGAGAGAGAGAGAGAGAGACAGAGAGGGAAAGAGATCTTCCATTTGCTAGTTCACTCTCCAATGGCTTCAAGGGTCAAACTGGGATGGGAAATGGAGCAGCTGGGACTCAAACCAGCACCCATCTGGGATACAAATACTGCAGGCTGCACTGAGTCCTATTTAGACAACATTTCAACCATTTCAATCGCCTACCCATAGCCTCTGGATTTTTTTTATATGTGTTGTTGGATAGATGGGGCAGTCTATTTGTTGGTCCTTTAAATATGTAAGAGTGATTTTAAATTTACACCTTTTAACTTCACTACATAGATTTCGCTTATTGTCCCAACCTGTTAGGATTAGAATTCGGCTTTGTTTTGCTTAATTATACACAGCTCTGGAAATGTTCATGGTTGGAAATTTTGAAGTGTTATTTAACTCTTTCTTTCCATATTTTAAACAAATTTTATCTGAACTATAACTTACATGCATACATATATTTACTTATATCTAATTAAAGTATAACTTGCAGACAGATGTACACATATATAATTAAATTTAACAATTTATAAATCTTAAATATAACCTTACTGAATTATATAGCAAATATCCACTAAAAATATCAAATTACTAATAGGTTGTAAGAATCCTTATTTGGTCTCCAAATTATTATTAATTCTACCCTGTTCTCTAGAAGTAATCCCTACCCTGACTTTGAAACAATAGATTAGTCTTGCCTATTATGAAACATTACATAAGTGGAATTTTAACAATACTTTTTTTTTTATTTTTGGATATCTGGCTTCCTTTAATGCATGATGTGTTTGTGAGTTGCATCTTGGTGGTTTCATTTATCAGTAGCTAATTTATTTTCATGCTGTTTAGTATTTTGTTTTATGAATACACCAGTTTGTCCATTCTGCTCTTGAAGGACATTAGCTGCTGACAGTGTTTGACTCCTATAAACATCATTGCTGTGAACATTCCTGTGCATGTCTTTTGCTGCACATATACACACATCCCTTTGGAGCTGAATCTGTGGGTATGAGTATGCTCAGTTCTAGCAGATACTGACAAAGTGCAAGTACAAATTTACACTCCTGCCTGCTGCATATCAGAGGTCTAGCCATTCCACAACTTGACAGTTTTTTTTGTCTTTAATCATGAATTTTAACTATTCCTGTAGTTGTGTAGTGATAACTTAGAGTGGTTTTAATTTGCATTCTCCAGATTATTAATAAGGCTGAGTCATATATTTGTGTGCTTTCTGGCCATTTGGCTATTCTCTTTTGTGAATGTTTATTCAAGTATTTGCCCATTCTTTGTTGAGTGCACAGTTTTTTTACATGTTTTTCATATGAGCCTGTCAGTCATACATATACTGAATGTCTTCCCTTACTCTGTGGTTTACTTTTTGATGAACAGAATTTCCTAATTTTATTCATCTTTTATCTCTTGTTCTAAAAACTAGTTTTATAACAAGTCTTAGTATTCAATAGTACAGTTCTTTTAACCATGTTCTTCTTTAAGGTGTTTTGAAAACAATTGTGGAAATGTTGGTTGTTTTTCTTTGTGCATTTTTTTTCTATCAGGTTATAATCCACTAAAAGCAGGGTTGTTTCTTTTTTAACCAGGAAAATGGTCTACAAATGGGGAAAATTTCACATCTGTGTGATAACATCTTTCTTCCTCTGTTCTGTACTGTTAACTAGATTAAAATCCTCGTTAGAGCCCAAGTGGAATCTATAGCATTTCTGGTACACTTTGTACATATTTTATCATAATTGGGGGAATTGTAATTCACTTAGTAAACATGTAACCCTGTTTTAACCCTGGAGAAACCCGAGGCCCTCTGCTTTCAATAGATGTCCTTAATTATCCAGAATTGTTTTCTAGCTTTGTCTTATGGGAGATACATGGCTCAAAATAATATTGAAATATTTTGCTTCTTAAATCCACATAGTTCTTCCTGGTTGCAAAGTAGAACATTTTCTATTTCTAATTGATATCACTTCTTCATACCTCATCCTTTACAGAAATGTAGAACTGATCAGCCTGCTGTCTACACTTCTTGCCAAACTCTTAATACTCTATGTTTTGTCTCTTCTGAGTCCTCCTGTGACCTGTTTCCAATTATCTTAAATTTTCTAACTTTAGAATGTGATAATAAAAACTAGATAAAACAGATAACATTTTTCAGACTATGAAATTAACATTGTTCCCAAATACTTCTTTCCAGTATCATATTGGCTTTTATAAAGCAAAGGGTCTCCAAGTGGTTTCATATTCAGCTTATGACCCACAGAATGAGGTTGGCCCTCATTAACAAAACAGAAGTCTGCAAAGGTGCTGACTTCCTGGGAGTGCGTAAGCAGAAACTGGCATCTGTCCGCTACGGTGTTGGCTCTTTAGGAATGGGGTAGGACTAGTCAGCCTCCGCAACCTGAAGAAAAGGTTCCTTGATAGCCAAGACATTTCTCAGCAACATTTCCTCAACCTGCACTCAGGTTTCATTTCTGGTACCAGTATATTTAACGAGGATTGTTCCAATTCTGTGTCATCCCAATCTCTAATGATTGATCTTATTTCAAATCCTATTTGCAGCACTCCACAAATACAACACAAACTCACCAAATGTCCCTGCATCTTCATTAATACCACTATCGGACCAGCTGCCTCCATCTGCTTCCCTACACTGCTGTGATGTTTCCAAACTATTCTCCCAGCTTCCATTCTTACTCCATCCTGCCCTCCACCCATCGTGATGCTTCAACTGGGTCAATCTTAAAGGAACATAAAGCATATTATACACTTTCCAGGGAGTCTCACTGCATAGAGAATAAAATATAATTTTCTTACTATGACTTGTCCTCTTCTCCAACCTTACCTGCCCACTCCTTACTGGCTTAGCTCTACCTATCCTCATCTTCCTCTTTCTTAGGCACATCTGCTCATTCCTGATGCAGGGCCTTTGCAATGGCTAATCCTTCTACCTAGAATGTACTTGCCTTTCACCTCTACACAGCTGGTTCCATCTAGTTCCTAAGCAAGACCTTCTAGGCCACCTGATCTAAGTGAACTTCATTCCTCCATAGTTACTTACTTTCTTTTTTTGTTTGTTTGTTTGTTTTTCTTTGTTTTGTTTTATTTATTTGAAAGTCAAAATTACACAGAGAGAGAAGGAGAGGCAGAGAGAGAGAGAAAGAGAAGTCTTCCATCCACTAGTTCATCCCCAAAACAGCCGCAATGGCCAGAGCTTCGCTGATCTGAAGCCAGGGGCCAGGAGCTTCCTCCAGGTCTCCCACATGGGTGCAGGGGCCCAAGTGCTCGGGCCATCCTCTATTGCCTTCCCAGGCCATAGCAGAGAGCTGGATCGAAAGTGGAGCAGCCAGGACTCAAACCGGCCCCCACATGGGATGCCAGCACTGCAGGCCACAGCCTTACCTGCTAAGCCACAGCACTGACCCAATTATTTACTTTCATATTTAAAAGACACACAAAAAATCATGACTTGAAATGATCTTTTCAGTGTGTAATTTTTCATTATTTTTTGCTGTCTCACATGAGTACAAATTAGTTTGCAGAGCCTTACACAGTGCCTAGCCAGAGATATTCTGCAATAAGTGTTCACTGAATGAATAGTGAGTTAATGAATAGAGTGAGTGAACTCTTTCCGACGTAACCATTCATCCTGCATTTCCCCCTACTGTCTTCCTCCTTATTCTGACTTGCTGTTGTGAAATCATTACAGATAATTTTTATTCTTAGAGTTTGTCATGTACAAAACTGCTAAAGTCTCAACTTGCTTTATGAATTCTGAGTCTATTTATACACAATTACACAAGCATAATCTTCAATATATAAGTGTTTTAGAGTCTTCAATCTTTGATTAGTCAGATTGTTGCACAAGATTGGCAGGCTTTGCCTGTCATTTGATGAAGCACCAAAGATACTGCTACTACTGCTGCCACCCAAGAAGCTTTGTAAATTTACCTGGAATTTCATTTGTATAAAATATTCATACATCATCTCTTAAGAGTTTTGAAACTTTCCTGAACTTACTTTATCACTGCAAAAGAAAGAAATCAAAATAAGTTAAAGAAACAGATGCTGGAAACATGCAGACATATTTGTGGCTGGAGTTATTCTACTACTTGTACATTATGTGGTTTACCTCAACATGTGGAAAAATACAGTAAGTTCTTCCTTGTGCAGGCTATAGTTACAGTATCACGTAACACAGTTGGTTTACACTTTCTGGCAAATATTTTATGATAAACACACAATATGCTGAATTTCCCTGAATAACTAATATTTCTTTGCTTAAAGCTCTTTTTAAAAAAGATTTATTTTATTTATTTGAAAGACAGAGTTTCAGAGAGAGGTAGAGACAGAGAGAGGTCTTCCATCCGCTGGTTCACTCCCCAGATGGCTGCAAAGGCCGGAGGTGTGCCGATCCGAAGCCAGGGGCCAGGAATCAAGAGCTTCTTCGGGGTCTCCTAAATGGGTGCAGGGGCCCAGGGACTTGGGCCATCTTCTCCTGCTTTCCCAGGCCATAGCAGAGAGCTGGATTGGAAGAGAATCAGCTGGGACTAGAACCGGCGCCCATATGGGATGCCAGTGCTTCAGTCCAGGGCTTTAACCCACTGCACCACAGAGCTGCCCCCTGCTTAAAGCTCTTTTAGAAAGTGTGCATCTTTCTTCTTCTTACCTTCCCCAAAACAATTCCAAATTCAGAAACATGGAAAAATATCTTTTGGTGTACATATATAGATCATTTATTTATAGGAGCATGTGTAGTAAACCAGATCTATTAGAAAAGACAAAAAGGAAGACTCCTGAGTTGTTACTATATCATATTCGCGTACAATAGTGAGTTTACAACTTTCCTACCTGAGGTAGCATAGTTTCTCTTTAGTCACGGGAAAGGAAGGATGAAATTGACTTGTACAGTGCCTCCAGCGTTTATGCTCCTTGTAGTACCTTCTTCAATGTGGAATAGTGTTCCAGAAATCACCAAAATTATTTGATTGCATTGCTGACACTGTCAGAAAAATTCCCAAAAAGAGATTCTTGGCACCAGAGTCACTGTGAGCATTGCGCAGGGAATATCACATTGGCATGGTGTGCAGATTTGGGGAACATTGGCTGTACGGTTTTACAGTGTGACTCTGCAGAAACCAGACACTGTAGAGGGTATTACCAAATTGTAAACTCCAGTGCCACTCTTCAGGAAGCAGGCTTGAGAGTCTGATGGATGTCTGATCAGTTCTATAAGTGATCCATGATGTCAAAATGTGCAACAGCCTTACCAATCACAGTAGTAGAAAGGAAAAGCCTAACACAAATATACGACCAGCAGCTAAATGCTATGTATTATTCACAGCCTAAACCATTTACAAATAGACAGTATTATAAACATTAATATTATATATTGAAATACAAGGCTTACATTTCAAAATTGAAAACAATTTTGTAGTAACATTGCAGTCACCAAATAAGCCCATCATTTAGGAAAGTCAAAATTACTTTATGCTGGGGCCAGCGTTGCAGTGCAGTGAGTTAAACCACCATTTTGGTCACCAGTATCCCCTATTGGAGTGCCAGTTCAAGTTCTGGATGATTCAGCTCTGCCCCAGTTCTCTGCTAATGCACCTGGGAGAGCAGCAGACGATGGCCCAAGTATGTGGGCCCCCACCACTCATGTGGGAAACCTGGATGGAGTTCCAGCTCCCAGCTTCAGCATGGCACAGCACCTGTTGTTGCAACCATTTGAGGATTGAACCAGTGTATGGAAGATCTCCTTCTCTCTCACTCTGCCTTTCAAGTAAATAAGTAAATCTGTAACAAATTATTTTCTGTTCAACTAATGGCAGATTATGAGTGTTCATATTAACCAGTAGTGCACTGCATTACAGTGTTTTTTTTAAATCAGTGATGGGTTGCATACAAAATGGTGGTGCCATCAGGTTACAATGGAACTGCTAATCCTATCTCTTAGTTGACACTATAACTGTCACAGCATTGTAGGGCAACACACTACACAGTCCTAAACGTACAGCATATACAATTATGCACAGCACACAATTCTTGACAATGATAGCAAATGATTAGGGTATCGGTTTATTTACACTCCGTACTATGATTTTTAACATTATTTAGAATGCAAGCCTGCTACTTATTAAAAAAATGTTCACTGTAAAACAATATGGTGTGTTGAGCCAACCACAACCTCATACATCTTGTGGTTGCCACATTTCTTGTTCGAATCAAGAGGCCACAAGAAGTGACTGACCTAGCCTAGCTAGGTTTGTGTAGGTACATTTTGTGCTGCTGGTACAATGAACTTGCCAAATGACACATTTCTCAGAACATGTTTCTTATCAGGCAGCTATTTTTGACTATGTGTGTTCTGGGTTATTTCTCAGCTCTATAACATTATCTTTTAAACATTATTCAATCACATGAAACATTGGTAATCAAAATTTACTACTTAACATATTATCAGAAGAAGTATGTCTTCTTACTCAAAAAATTTTAAGGAGATGTTGAAGCAGAGAAAAACAAAGATAGCATTGATTTCATCAACATCTCAGATGGTTAAGTGCAAGGTAAGGAGCAGACTTTATGTGATCATCTAAGGTGTACTTTATATACAAAAGGTGATCTTAAAATTGCTCATGAAAATATGCATTATAAAAATATGCACATGTTTCTTTTTTCCATTCAAATAAACATCTTTTAATTCCATTTTCATGAAGTTTTTGGAGTCATCTGGTATTTATAAAGCTCCATGGAAAATGCAACATCCCAGGCGGGTTATAGACTGATGAGAAAAAGGTGTGCATGTGTGTATGTGTGTGTATGTGTGTGTACTTTAATTATGCCAATTTAATTAGCCCATAATATAATATATACTGTCTATGAGACTGCCTAGATGCAACTTCAGGTAACCCAGGCTGTATGGGAAAGCAAATATCAGAATCTGACAAGCTAAATCAATAGTTCTTCTGCCTATGCTACATTATACTTGGGACTTATATCTCCATTTTGGTAGGACTCCAGTTGGAATTATTAGCAAGAACACATGCTTGTTGCAGGGGGTGGTTGGTGGTGGGGTGGGATAGTGGATGCAGAAGGCAGAGTCAGTTGTCAGACATCATAAGACAACAATTAGATCATCAGATTTCTAGCATTCTGTAAAGCCCAGTCTACTGTAGTTTCTCTACCATGCCCATAGCCCTGGCTGGGTGACTCCTATCTTGTTTGGTCCAAAGCCATCTTCACAATTCTAGTTTCTCAAATACAGCACTTACCTTTAGAGAAAGATTAACATCTTGTTCATGGGAGATGAACAAGAATATCTAATTATTCCTCTCCATAGATACATGGATTCGTGAATTTTAGGAATCTAAGGAAAAGCTAGATTTTCCTTTAATCCCTCATTTCCGTTCTATCCAGGATTCTTTTATGGGTCCCCAGATGGGGAAGATGTCCTAACTGCTGCTTGTGGTTGCACTCAGACTGGGGGCTTCTCTAGGGTGACTTCACATCCTGTGCTCAGGACTTGGTTGTGCAGGAAACGTTGCAGTGGAGAGACTCCACACCAGTTCCTAGAGCTGGGAATTCCACCCAGGTGAAGTGATGCAAGAATTGTAGCACTATTAGAGCATATACAAGGGTACTTCAAAAGTTTGTAGAAACTAGAACTAAAAGATAGTTTATTTTGGTGCAAAAACTTTTGTAATTCATGTGTACAAGGGATTATGAAAAAAACAATGCATGGATTTGAAAACCTTTTGCCCCAGAAGAAATTTCTTTAATTCCATTTTTCACGAACTTTTTGAAGTCCCCTGGTGTTTTTCTCAGTGAGCAGCTGATGAATCGTTGGTAGCTGCTCTGATTTTGCTAACTAATGTGGGAAATTTCAAGAGGGCGTAGTTCAGCTACATTTTCTGTTCTCGTGTAATTTAGAGCTACCCAAGACCATGTTTAACATTAAAGCATTCGATTGCATCAGACAATTTATTAGTGCATAGTGAAGTCTGAGTTCTGAGAAATAAACCATAAAATCCCATACAACCTAGGAAGACCTTCTAAGAACAGTGTTTAATGTGTTTACTAAAAGTTTGGGAATCCAGCCAATCCTAAATTCGTATAGATAAGAGATTACTATGCTTCATGGTTATGAGAACAGTGTGCTTATGTTTGAAATTTCTAATTACTACTTAGCACACTATTCCCAACTAACGACTAGGAAGGAAAGGCTGTCAACAGAAGGCGTACCTGTTGGGCACCCTCCTAGTACCACATGATCACTTAGCGACTTGTGCTGACTGTGTGTATTCATACTTTTATTAGAAACACCCAGGTGGCACCTTATGCCATGCACCATACATTTAGTCTTCCTATACGTTCTTCAGCAGAGTTTAGAGGAAGCTTTATGAATGGGGCAGACTGATGAACCGTGTGATAGATACCTTATCTCACTCCATCTTTTCCTAACCTCCCTCACTCTCTTATTCCTTTACTGCATTCCTTCCCAACGACAAAGAGGTTGGGGCATCTACTTAGAAGTCTTGGCTGTTGACAGTCAAGCTGGTAGAAAAATAAGGATTTGTGTAATCTATATGTAAATAAAACCAAGTAACGTCATTGGATTACTATAAGAAAGGTTGACTTTTGGCCGGCGCCGTGGCTCAACAGGCTAATCCTCCGCCTTGCGGCGCCGGCACACCGGGTTCTAGTCCCGGTCAGGGCACCGATCCTGTCCCGGTTGCCCCTCTTCCAGGCCAGCTCTCTGCTGTGGCCAGGGAGTGCAGTGGAGGATGGCCCAAGTCCTTGGGCTCTGCACCCTATGGGAGACCAGGAGAAGCACCTGGCTCCTGCCATCGGATCAGCGTGGTGCGCCGGCCGCAGCGTGCCTACCGCGGCAGCCATTGGAGGGTGAACCAACGACAAAAGGAAGACCTTTCTCTCTGTCTCTCTCTCACTGTCCACTCTGCCTGTCAAAAATAAAAAAAAAAAGAAAGAAAGGTTGACTTTTACCAATTTGGGAAATAGAAGAAGAATCGTAGAAAATGTAATAAAAATGCACTTGACTGGCTGTAAGATTTCAGATTGAACTGGGAAACCTTTTGCACTACATGAAGAAAGATATGAATAATGAACGAGTTGTGTGACTCAAAACTCTGAAAATGAGATTTGTTGAGAGAATGAGTGAAGGAGGAAGGAGTGGGTGAATGAGCTAAGTTTCACAATTGCACCAAGAGCACACTGACATTTTGTTGATTTCCCTATAATTTGCAGGTGATTTCCACAAATTTCAGAAATACTATTGCTCATCCTTTAAATTAACACCAGATGACTGAAAAACAGAATACCTACATGAAATTCTAAATATATTTTTACCAAACATTTATAAGTTGTAACGTACACGTTAAAAAGAGTTCAGGCAAAAAATTGCACATTGCACCCAAGTTCATGTACCTACCTTCAACATATTTAATGCATTTAACACTCCATGAGGCCAGCATGGTGCAGCAGGTCAGGCTGCCACTGGGGACGCTGCATTCCACATCAGAATGCCTGGGATCAGCATATTGCCTCTACCTTCCAATCTGGCTTCCTGCTGATGCACACCCTGTGAGGAAGCAGACGATGGGCTGGAGTACTTGGGCCCCTGCCACCCATGTGAAAACCCTGAATGGAGTCCCTAGCTTCTGATTCAGCCTGGTCTGGCCCTGACTGATGCAGACATTTGAGGAGTGAACCAGTGGATGGAAGATCTTTCTTCTCTCCGTGTGTCTCTCTCTGCCTTTCAAGTAGATAACAATAAGTAAGTAAGCCTTTAATAAAAACATTATATTTAGTGTCTTATTTCACATTGTCTATGATAACATAGAAGGTACATACATTGACCTAATCATAAACAATGCAAGCAAATTCTAACAGCATAATCCTTTCACGATATTTGAATATTTGGAAGTAGGTGAAAGTACTGAGCCAAAGAAAAATAAGAGCTCATGCATTTATTTCATGGAGACGGACACAGTATCTCAGTTGTCAAGCATAGCTGCGTTTTGTAGCTGGAAAGGATCTCAACAGTTTCACTCCACTCTGCTTAATTCGCTGGTTAACATGAAATACCTGGCAAGCTACAATTCCTCAGGAAAATTTTCAATCTATTCCGTGTCAATAGCAGCATAGGAAAATCAATTTATTTCAGCTCGGTTCAGTTAAACAGATAGTATATGCATCCTCTCCATGGAGGGCTCTGGTGGGATGGGGTCAGTCATTGTTATTCCTTGGAACTGATTAGTTCCAACTCTAGGGTGCCAGGCACTCCGCCCCCTTTATCTGTGCTCTCATGGCAACAGTTTCCTGCTCTTGCCGAAACCCAGGTTGAGTCACTTTTCCATGTTTATCCTTTTAGCTTCTCCAACACTTTTGTACATATATTTGTACTAAATTCCCTATTTCTGTCTGGAACTTGACTGATGCATTTGGGGCTAATGACTTCAGTATTGATAGGTGGTGATGGCAGTGGTTAGCATTAGGGGCCTAGGAGATACCCAGATGGAGTCAGGCACAGTCTTTGTTTTTGTGGGATTGTTTTTGTTGGGTTTTAATTTCTAAGCCCTTGGAGTCTGTTACTTACAGCCACACAAAGCTCATGGAGTTCAAGCCACACAGTAAAACGCAATGTCACACTGCTGTGAAGCTGCCAGACGAAGCTTCCCTTTCTAGATTCCTGTTCCAGAGCAGCCCCAGATGGTTCACGTGGCACTGCTGGTCCACAGACAGCTCTTTGAGTAACACGAGGCTAGAGAGAACCAGGAAAAAGAAACTGCCCTGAACGACAGGAAGAGAGGTCCAAGCCAAAAATAAAAATAGTGGAGTTGATGGACAGTCAGCAGGAGTTGGAGAAATGGACCCATGCGAAAAGGAGAACATAGGGACAGATAGAAGCTGCTGAGGCCCAACACTGCCAAGTACCAGGATTGGTCCAATGGCAAGAGGGTAGTCTGCAAGAGGCAAGAAATTAAGGTGGAAACCAGAGACACCAGAGGCAGGAGAGAGCAGTGTGTGCTCCGTGCACATCATATGAGTGCAGTGATGGGGCTCGCCTGGCCCTGTGTGCCCTGCAGCAGCACTTGGTTCAGTAGGACCTGCTGATCAAGGCAGGCACAGAAATGCATTACCCATTTTAGAAAGCATCCCACTGCAGCAGTGGGGTTGGAGTAATACACTCAGGAAATCCAGTCACAGAAAACACTGCCTTATTTGATGATACCGGCATCACGAAGCATCCATGTTCTCCAGCAGAACTTCCTGCGATGATGAAAATGTTTTCTCAGTATTCTGTCCAGCAGAGCAGTCATCAACCACACGTGGCTACTGAGCACTTGAAAAGTGGCTGGTGTGACTGAGGGCATTGTAATTCGTTTATGTTTAGAATTCAAGAACCTTAATTATGTGAATTTAAGTGAGATTTAGTAAATTTAGATTTCATAAAAATTTAATGTATTTAAATATAAATGGCCTCCAAGGGCTAGTGGCTGTGTCACTGGAGAGTTGATTTCTGTGATTCAGAGGCAAGTTTGGCTTAGAGGATAAGATATACAGGCTTTGGGGTCACACGGGTCAGCCTTTCAGTCCTGTAGCTGCTGACTCTGTGACCTTGGATAGGTCACATTCCCCAGGCTTGAACTCCTTCTTCAGAAAATGGGAATCATATGTTTACGTTTAGGGCAGTTGCAAGTGCAAGAAATAAAGCACACAGAATGCTGAGCACAGACTAAGCATTCCGTAAGCGGTAGCTACTCAATCAGAAGATGGTCAGTACTCAGGAAGATAATTCAGTCCTTTTGATCCCTCTGTTCATCAGCCTAAACATGCAACCAACTGTGAAACAGGCAACCAGGAATAACCCTGGGGGCAGTTGTGGGGTGAGTGGCCTCTCAGTCCAGCAACTGACAATGCCTTTTTTATTGGGGATTCTCTTATCTGGGCCATGCTGGGAGCTGCCCTTTTTCCTTCAGTGAGATTGCTTCTGGCGAATTATCCCTCCTCTCCTAAGGTGCATTCCTGGCCACCCTGCTTCTTCCATAGCCCAGGAACAACTGGAGGCAGTTAAAGAGAAAAGACAAATGGAGCTTGTTCAATCAGTAACTTCAATTTTACATACAGTTCTAAGTCAACAGCGTCTGTGCTGTGCATTGTGGCTTCCCAACTCTTTCTCTGTGGAATGAAGAGTACAGATTCACAGATTGTCTTCTACCTTCATTCTGACCAATCCTCAGGAGCTCTTGGAAACAACTTTGGAAAACAGACATGCCTGTGTCTCCCCCCACAAGCCCCCACCCAATCTGGACACTGGGCATGGTTGGGAGCACTCCCAGTGATTAGTGTCATTCTTTGAAAATCATTGGCTTAGATGTTAATTCCAGGTCAGTTCTGGCCAGAATGGGTTGTGTCACCCAGGTTAGCTGAGAGACTGCTGTGTTACTCTTGGGCAAGGGTGTGGGTACCAATGTCCCATGGATATTGTACCTTCAAAATAGCATGGAGATTGGTACCTACAAATATCAGTCCAGATACTTGGAAGAAATTTTACCTAGGGAAATCATAATCATTTGAACAAGTGCTAGTCAGAGCTGGGCCTGGATTCCAGAACTCATTTTTCTTTTTCTTTTTTTCCCCCCTCGTAATCTTCAATGTCATGTTTCCAGAGGTGACTCGCTTCCTGTACCCTCCCTTTGTGGAGCTGGCATCTGTTGCTGATGTGTTGTTCCTCAGCTCAGGGGCTTTTGCACATTTGAAATTTCACTAATTTTGTACAAGACTTTCTCCACCTGGAGAAAAATCAATGAAAACACTGAATGTGCATTTGCTCAATATTGCTGTTCTTTTTTTTTTTTTTTTTAAGCAACCACTCATACAATCAGAGGCTTAGAGGTAATACTGTCCCTTCAGATGCTTGGGTCCACTCTTAGACTAGGAATACCTATACTCCCACAGTTCATAGTGACCTGAGACAATGGGTAAGCGACATGGTGATTAGTGTGTGGATGCTTGTTTGAGTACTAGTCAAATATTGCTACATACTTCTAGAGATAAAAATCTCTGTGAAACAATAGAATTCCAAGCATAGACCAATGGCCCACTTCTGAGCAGCACTGGGCTGTAAAATTCAGTTCAAAAAACTCATTTCCACAGTCTCAAAAATCTGTTGCAGGCCTTAACATTTTCAGTCTTAACAAAAGGAAAAGTCCTATTCCAGCAAGTATCTGGGGTTATGAAACATGTCTTATTGGAGTAATCGATAAGAAAAAAAATTTACAGGGAATTTTGGGTTTTGATGTTATATTGTTTTCTCTCTGGTTCTCTGACCACATGGCTTACTGGGTTTTGGCATTGGTAAGGGAGTGGGGATATTCAATCTACATTGGGAATGAGTAATACTCTACATGAGAACCTGAATCCTACCAACAGTTAGGACTTCTTACTAAATGACCTTTTTAGCCTACACTTTATTATCGGAAAGTAATTAAAGCAATAGAAAAGCTAGAACTCTCTAGTTATATTCCCAATGATCAAATCCTGGACCATAGAGAAACCTTCTATGACTTTATAAATAAACAACTTGAAAAGAAATCTAACTCAAAATACTGTACACAAGAAAGACAGCTTAGGGGGCTGGTATCACAGGGCAGCAGACTGAACTGCCGTTTGCAATGCCAGCAACCTGTATCTGGGCTCCGGTGTTGGTCCCAGCTCCACTGCTTCTGATCTGGCTCCTGGCTCCTGTGCCTGAGAAGGCAGCCAATGACGGCTCAAGTACAAGCACACCTGTCATCCACATGGGAGACGGGGATAGAGTTCCAGGCTCCTGCTTTGTCCTGGCTCAGCCCCAGCTGTGACAGCCATTTGGGGAGTGAACCAGTGGATGGAAGCGCTCTCTCTCGTCGGTCACTTCACCTTTCCAATAAACACAAAAAAATCATTCTTAAACAAAGACATCATGTTGATTTCAGCAGGGACTCTGTCAGGTTTACTTCTGGTTTCCTTGGCTTCCCTCGGGGACTCCCTCCAGCTGCTGCAGGCTTATACTAGCTTGGGCTGAGCAGTGTGTCCATACCAGTCTGGAAATAGGATCCCCATTTTCCTCAGGACTCATATATCCTTCTCACCCCTGTCTTTGTGCCCAGGGGTTGACATGCATTCTGATTGGCTGGCCTCCTTGCATGCCACAGCAAGCTGAAGTTCTATATTCCAGTCCCACCCAATGGGAGGGAGCATTCCCAAAAGGAAGAGGATGAGGTAATGTTTTCTTGTGTGTGTGTGTGTGTGTGTGTGGTGTGTTCTAAGCCCCACTTTGAAGGAGAGAAGCTGGTTCCATTTGCTAGGGAACTGATGAAAACTAACTGTGTTCTATTGTTAAATGACTCTTGGAGTTTTTGGAGACCACAGCATATCTGTGATCACAAAAAATGCATTAGGATGCCAAAGGAAACTTGCACTGAAAGCTCAGTGTCATGTTGCTTTTTAATGTGGTAATCTTGTAAATAGCCAAAATTCTATTACAGAGGTCTGACCTTTATTTATTTGATAATTTCTGAATTCAAAAGAAACAGTAATCACAACCATTTAAGTACCTGTATGTGCAGATAGCCTTGTTGAGAAAATGTGGTGTATGCGACTGTATTTCCAATGTTTTCTAAAGTTTAGAGAAAATCTTTGCTAAATATTTTTGAGAAGGAATTATGGTGAGTCCCTATTTCACTTAAATCCAGTCATTTTGGTAAAAATGGATTTCATATTTTAGAGCTCCCAGTAGCAAAACTGTGTTTAGTCTTCCTAAAGCAAGATAGCCTCCCTGAAAAAAAGCAACCAAGTTATTAAGCAAATAGTTTTAAAAAATTCTAAACGTGTTAAGGAAATATTATGACTAGTGATGCACTCCATTTACTAATTTGAAACATCAGCTGGCCCACAGTCTAAGGGCAGTACATCAGGCCTGAGGATTACTATTTTATTCTATTTTACACAAGCATGTAAAAAATACTTCCAGAAACGAAGCCTATAAATAATACTGCAATAGTCCATTTAAGTATTTGAAAGTTAGCAAACAGAGAATGGTGCCCAGGGCCACAATGGTCGGTATGGGTTGGCTACCAAGTGGATTATCACACTCAGGACACAAACTCCAGGTCGCGAGAGTCACGCTGCCTGAACTGGGGTCCTAGCTTCTGATCTAGGGGAGCCTTCACCTGGGGGCAGGTGAGGGAAGGCGGTAGGGGTGGCGTGGCGGGGCTTGGGCGGGGCAGGTGAGACGGGGCGGGGCAGGGGCGGGGCGGGGCGCTGGAGGGGCGTGTCCCTTTCGGTCAGGGACACGCGCTCTCGGTCGCAGCAACTCCCTGCAAGTTCCCTCCCTCGCTCTCCGGCGGAGCCTGCCGGAGCCCTCCCACTCGGTGCAGACCGAACCTTCGCGGCCACCGCCAGCAGCTGGGCCTCCGCGGCCGCGCGTCCTGGGCCGGCTCGGCCATCCCTGCCCGCAGCCCCACGGCGGCGCTGGCGGCGGTGAGGACTGGGCGGCCCCTGCAGCCCGCTCTTGGCCCTCGGTCCTCCTCGGGCCCAGACCCTCCCTCCTCGCCGTCCCTGGAAGCCTGACCGCCGGCTCGGCCCGCGCCGCCCCGAGCCAGGGAGCACGGCCGAGGTAAGACTGGGGGTCAGAGTGCTGCTGCAGGTTCGGGGTCCGGGTCTGGTGGCCGTGCTGCGCTCCGACAGTGGACAATGCCTAAGCCGCGCGCGGGCGGAGCGAAGCCGGATCTGCTCCTGCAGCCTCCCCGCCCGGCCCTGGTCTCCGTGTAGCCCGGCAAGGGGGCTTCGCTGGCCCAGACGGACCGGGCCGGGGTCCCGGGGAGGCGGGGCGCCCTGCCCGCCCTGAGCTCCGGGCCGGGCGAAGCCGACTGCGCTGCGTAGCCGGGCTGGGCCCCGGAGGCGCGCCGGCGGGTGTCTGTGGAGGAGTGGGTCGGCGAGGCACGGGGCTCTCCTCCGCCACCGTTGCTTGCCCCATCTCTGATTTCCGTGCCAAATACTTTGGAAATACCAGTATCTCCTCATCCCTGGCTGGGAGTGAACTGCAAGGTATGCAGATTCCATGGCTCTGAAAGTTTGTTTGGGGTTATCCCCTCCAGTGGCTCCCTCGCTTGTACTTTCTTTGAAAGCATACAGATTTGAAATATAATTAAATTACCCTTGGCTCACGCTTATCCCCATCCCCCGGCGGAGCTCATAATTTGGCAACAAAGCGCATGCCAGCTGTGGGAGCCCGGTGCCTGCCCTGCCCGGCCTGGTGCCCTCCTATTGTCGTGAGATCCGGAGCTGCACAGTGTAAATGGCAGTGACAAGTCTCTCCTAAGCTGGCTTGTGGAGAAGACGGAGGAGATAACTTGATGCGTGCTTAAATTACTCTGGACAGTGGAAAGAAAGCACCTGGTGCCGGGCTCGTTAACCCTTTAAGTCGTGATTCGGATTTGCTAAGACACTCGCACACAAACGTGAGGCTTTCTTTGCTGCCTAAGATACAGATAAACTCTGCGGGTTTTCTTCACAGCCAAGTTATGTCCTGTGCAGAATCTGGCACACATCTGTGACAACATCGATGGCTGGTGTTGTAAGGACTGCACACTGGTTTATTTTTGAAGAGGGGAGTATGATTGTAGAACAAGCATTTTTGCAGTATGTTTAGAGTCATTCCCTGGAATAGAACCTCTACCAATTTATTGTCCTCATTTTTTGCCATTGCAACTTGTGGTCATTCAGATGTGCTATTTAATAAGTATAGTTATTTTAACATAAGGGCAGGTTCGTGGTAACCTGGAATTCTTCAGTGGTAAAATCTCATGGCTTTGTGCTATGATAGTTGACCTGTGGTATTTCTAGAGATGGTACACCATGAAGTCACTGACTGAACGGAGACACGGCAGTGCTGTGCCATTCTGATAATCAATAAAATGCTTAGAGCAGGGCCCAGCATATAGCCTGAAGTAAGTGTCAGCTAGCATTGTTTTTGAATTGTATTATATGTAAGTCCATGTGTTTTTTGGTTTGGAAATTGATGGTTTTGGTTTTTTTGTTACAGGTCTTTTGGCTCCCGTCTGGTTTAATTTTGGGGTTGGAATCAAGGGTGGGTGGTGGTTTTACTTGTGCCTGGCAAGCTGCTCTCTATGTTGGTAGGTAAGGGCTGATTTAGAACTTGTCTCCTAGTGGCCCACAAGGGAAAGACCATAGTATGAACGCACCCCTGTCCTGGTGCGGTTTATAATTAGAAGACCTCATAATCCTTCACGGGCCTGATTGTCCAAGGGGGCCCAGACGTTAGGGAAAATCTAGAGTCTGAGGGTCTGAATCTTGTCCCTGAACCGTGCCCCTCCCCCTCAACTCTAGGTTGAGAGTAATGATTCCTAGTTGAAAGAACATGTTGGCTTAGCAGCGTTAAGTGTGTCCCACTGTGGTAAAAGGTAATTACAGATCAATAGATCTACTAAAAATACATCAGTCTTATCCATGGTTTACAGTATTTAGAACAGGATTTGTAGTCTAACTGGCCTGGACAAGAAAAATCAAAATGGTGTGTTTGCCGCTGTCAGTAAGCAGTGGGTGCTAACTGTTTAGCGATTTTGAAAGACCATCAGGGATCAACTCTCATTTCCAGTCCCTCTCCTCGCTAAACGGTGAAGTGACATCTTTTTCCTTCCTCGATAACTTCCTAGCTAAACAAGGCATGGTGTTAACTGCTGGGGCCTGAGGAACCACAGCTGCTGCAGGCGCCGCGAGGTGCCAGTAGGTGGTGCTGTGGATAATGCTGGTGGACCAGCAGGGATTACTGTAGCAGTCCGGTTGCCTGTGCCTCTCCAGAACCTATTCTTACTGCGCAGATTTTTCAGGAATACATGTTTTGTGCTTTTTGAAAGTTTTCCCTTTGTATTTTTAACTTTTTTTTAGGGTAGTTACCTGGCTGGGTTTTTCCTCTTTGAAAACCGTGTTATGGCAGTTAGACAGACAAGCCTTGCAGAAATATTATTTAGGCAACTGTATCCTTGACTTTGATTTTTCTATATTTGAGTGAGGTTGGTCACTTCCACTTGGAGGATCCGCAGTTACCCCAGTCTTAATATTTTATAGGAGAGAAATAAATAAGGAACCTACTTTCATCTTGAATTTATTCAAGACAACAACTTACCAGGGTCCGGTCTCATGTTTCCCGATTTGTACCGTTTTTTCTGGTTCCTGATATGATGCAATGGGAATTGATATTCAGGATGAAGTCTCAGAAGCGTTGCAGTCATGACTCACACAAGAAAAAAATATTCACTCTGTTCAGTGCAAGCACCAAGGCTGGAAAGTACAACAGAAAAAGGGTTTTCTGGCTCATCCTAACACTTGGGCTTGGGGAACCGCCCTGGCTCTGCCACAGCTGTTAGCACTTGATGTGTGCACGTGTGATGTGTTCACTTTACTCCTCCAAGACCCTATAGCTGCTGCTGTCTCTTTTTGCAGGTGAGCTGAGGGGACAGTCTGACGACACACAGCCTGTAAGTAGCAAGGCGCCTGTGCCTTCAGAGCCCCTGGGTCTTTATAGGGTGCAGTTCGAAGGAGCTCCTGCTGTTGCTGTTACTCACTGTCTTCCTTTTGGGCTTGATATTCATGCATCTCAGTAACTCAATGGCATACTTAGAATTTCAGACATAGCATGTGATCACCCAAGAATCCAGAATAAGAGAAATAGAGCCGTTTTTAATTCTCAGCAGCTACTTCTGAAGACTTCACAGTACCTTGTGAAGGATCACTTGTCTTAGGGAGGTTGAAGAGAGCCATGGCTGGTTTAGCTTCTTTGAACTGTGTAAGCACTACTTCAAATGGCTGAGATTTTGAAGAGGTAAAGAATGTTGCCCTGTTTCTGGCCTCATTGCTTAGGTGATCTGGGGACAGTCACAGCTTCTCCTGGACCCATTCATTCTTTGCCCCTTGAATAATGTAAGTTCATTCATTTTGGTGACTTAAATATATAACAAGGGACTATGATGCTTAATGAAATATTGGGAAAATTCCCATTCTGTATATTCATTTACATTTAATTTTGCACATGAGGCAAATCCTAGTTTAACTTAAACATGTTGATTCTTTTTTTGGTACTGAAAACATAGAAATACAAAAAAGTAGTATTTGCAAATTGTTCAGAGGCAAACACAGATCAAGCCCAACATGTTTATCAAACAAGCTAATCCTAACGTTGATTCAGCACTTTAAAGGGATAAATCATGAGATGATTGGCATAAATATTTTGGGGAATAGTTCCAGGAAATTTAGTTTTTCTGTTGTTTGTGAATGTCATCCTACAAAAGATTAGCTGCAGAGAGTGAAGATCAAGGCAAGACTTCTCACTGTTTGGAAACCCTTTTTCACCCTGTTAGTAAACCCCCTGGACTCCATCTGAGGGACCCTTTTGTGATGTAACTTTAATGAACTTAAATCATACAACTGCCGATTTTGACACCTGGATTTCCTCTTAGAAGAGAAGGGACTGAGTGGGATTTTTATGTTTGAGCCTCATAAGGAGAATGGTGTGGGAACCCAGCATTCAAAGACAGGACTTGTTTTTGTTTTTGTTTTATTTTTAAGGAAACCTCAGTAGGTGCAACAAATTACTTCCTTTTCTCTAGTGTGTCTTGTGATAAAAATAGAGCATGGTAAGCATGTGATGATTAAGCAATTTTAAGCGGGTGGTGCTGAAGTTGAAATTTTAAAATTGCCAACACTTTAGAAGAGGTTCAAAGGTAAATGCCTAAGTGAAAGGAATCAGTATGTCACTTGGGCAGGCAGGTTTCTAGAAGAATCATAGATTCTGTGGTATGTTTTACACATCACAGCAAGATCAGGGGGGCGGTTGAAATTGTGCAGTGCCAGCTAAGGCTTTTGAAAATGCAGTTCGCAAGCATGTGGGAAGGTTCTGAGTGGTCTTCTTGTCATGCAAAGTGTTTTTCCTCTCAAGCGCCACTAGAAGTTCCTTTCCGCCCCTGAATTGTCTTTTTCAGGAGGAATCCCAGATAGACTTTTAGGTGATCATTCTCCTAAACGATTTTCTTGTCCCATTAGCTGAGACTTAATATAAAAAAGCAATTATGTGAAAGAATGTAGTTTAGTAATGTTTTCTATTATTAGTATGTAAAGTGGATATTTATAGAGGACTTTTTATACGCTAGGTACCTGGAATAAACGGTGGCTGTGGAAGACAAGGCCCCTGCCTTTTTTGAGGCTTTATGTTGTGAAATGGAAAACAGATATATTTTTTAAAAAATGAAAAGATAGTTAAACAAAGTTTTAAAAAATTATTTGTTTACTCATTTTCATTTATTACAAAGACAGACAGATGGACAGAGACTGACAGAGATCTTGCATCTGCTGGTTCACTGTCAAAATGCCCACAACAGCCAGGGCTGAGCCAAGCTGAGGCCAGAACCCAGAATCTCAATTTGGGTTTCCCACATGGGTGGCAAGGACTCAAGCACTTGTGTATTACTTGGTAGTGGAGCTGGGATGCAAACCAGGTACTCTGATAGACCAAACGCCTGCCCTTAAAGCAGTACTAAGTATTCAGGAATGAGAGCGACTTTCCCATTTGGGCTGGATGGTCTGAGAGGCCTCATGGGGAGCTTTATTTGTTTATTTTAAAGATTTATTTATTTATTTGAAAGAGTTACAGAGCGCAAAGGAGAGACAGAAAGATACCTTCCATTCACTGGTTTGCTCCCTAAGTAGCCGCAACAGCCAGGGCTGGGCTAGGTGGAAGACAGGAGCCAAGGGCTTTATTCGCATCTCCCATGTGGGTGCATTGGCCCAACTACTTGGGCCATCTTCTTCTGCTTGCCCATACCATTAGCAGGGAGCTGGACTGGAAGTGGAACAGCCATGACTCAAATGGGCTCCCATGTGAGATGCCAGCATTGCAGGTGGTGGCTTAACCTGATACCCTACAATGCTGGCCTTGAGATAGACTTTAGAGTTGAGATTTAAGTAAAAGAAGGCAAACTCTGGAACGTCTGGAAGCACAGATGATGCCCTATGCCAAGGCTCTGTGGTAGCCACAAGAAGTTGCCTTTGGGAGGAGGCAAATATAGCAGCAAAGGAACCAGGTGAGCCGAGCCTTCTAGACCACAAGTGGAAGGAGGTTTCCGTGTTTTGTAAGGAGAGTGAGAGCTGCTAGAGGATGTGGTGGAAGGAGGTCCAGGCCCTGCTTTGCAGGTTGGGAGACTCAGTTCTGCCTGTGGTGTGGAGACCAGATTGTTGGGGAAGGGTGGACATGGAGCCAGTTATGCAGGAACTGGAAGGACCTGAACATGTGTAGGGCTCAGGATTTCTCCTCCCCTAACACCACCCCTGAGTTTGAGGTGCATCTTACCACTGAGAAACAAAACACACTGCAGGTTAAACTGTGACACACCACCCACTGGGGTATGGATCACCGTCTCAGATGTTGAAACAGGACAATGCATGTGTCTTAGAATCAGAGAAACACACTGTGTTCTGGAGATCAAGCTGAGAGGTCTTGCTGATTTGCATCTTATTTCTATTTGTACCTGAACAATACAAGTCCGAGCCTTTATCTTGGAAGGAGCTTGGGAAGCAGGTCACGTGTTATGGCAGCACCTACCTGGAGACTGGAAGCTGTCTTAGAAAACCATACTGGGTGTCAGTAGTCTTTGCAGTGCCTAAAAAAGGTGTAGAGAAGACTTTTCATTGTATTTGTCTCTGTGTGCATTTCAGTTGTTGGTGTCACAGAAACAAGCTGGCAAGGCCCAGATTTGCTGTGTCCAAGGGAAGCTGCAGACACCGTGCATGTTCAGGGCCCGGGCAGTGTCTGTGACTGGCGCTCTACACAGGCAGATCTGGGAATTCCAAGCATGATTTCTGTCCGTTACAGCATTAGGAAGAGGGCAATGTCAGGGCTTTGCTGGTGGCCATGGGGATCTCAGCCGAAAAAACGGTTGCAGGCCAGTAGGTGGCCAGGTCAGTGACTGAGAAACAAGCAGATCTTGCAGTTGAGTCTATGTGGGTGCAAGGGCTAGCTCAGTCCAGAGTTGAGGAGGTTACTGAGGCTTCTAGAACCTCTGTTTCCCTAGCTGTAAAATGGGTATGACTGCATTATCTGCTCTAGGATTGTTTTAAGTGTTAAGTAAGTGGTGTTTGCAAAATGTTGAGCACTTGACTGAGTTAGTTGCTGTTGCTTGTTTCTGTCTTCATATCTCCTTCCATCCATCTCTCATCATGCTGATGTCAGGACAAAAGTCACTTTTCAGACTTATCCTGAGTCGCTGGAGCTAAGGCAGCTCCTCCAGCTGTCCCTTCCTTGGTTGCCCTGTTTTATTTCATTCACAGCCTTCAGCCCTCACTGAAATTGCCTACTTAGTTTGCATGTTGCAGGTTCATTTCTGCAAGCTGACAGGGGCTTGGGTATGAAGGCTGCCGGATTTTCAGTGCCTCAGCTGTGGCCGTGTGTTGTGGGCTGCATACTGGCTCTGTGAGGACCAGACAGTGAGCAGTGAGCTGCTGCTGGTGATTAGGAAGTGCAAAGTCCTTGCCCTTGGGGATGGTGAGGGCATGGCTACAAGGCCTAATCTCAAGCAACGTTCTTCCCTCAACTTTGATTTTTTTTGCTAAGAGATAACTGGCTTCCCAGTTGAGATGTGTAAACCTGAGGCCCACTGAACCGGTTCCAGGCAGTCTTTATTGGGGGACTTTGGGGGAGGGGCAGCAGTTTTGGAGGAGGGGAGCCATAGTTTTTGGAAGCCTTGGTTTTTCAGGATCAGAGGACAAGCTTGCTGTCATGCCTTTGCTTCTTGGGTGGTGTCTCGCGCTTGATCTTGAAGCTTGTCACCTGAAGCCTTACCTAGTGCCTGAGAGACCAGCATACAGGCACTTCATTCATTATGTAGTAAATATGGTAGGGCAATATAACCATTATAAAAGTGACCGATGGGAATTAAATTTGCTCTGGCCACAGTGGAACCCAGAATCATTGAATTCTCCCAGCACTGAAATTGGGTCTGTAGGAAGAAGCCTGATTTTGACACAGCCCAGCTGGTACTGTGGCCTATGGGATATTCTGGGGTTTTTTTGCAGAGTTATGTTACTTACGATACTGCATCTCATTATTGCATTGATTTTGACATTTACGTAGTTTTCAAAAGGAAGCCTCCATTTTAGAAATGTTATACATGGGGGCTGGAGTTGTGGTGCACGGTTTAAGCTGCTGTTTGAGTCACTGCCATCCCATAAGGGCACCAATTTGAGTCCCAGCTGCTCCATTTCCGATCCGACTCCCTGCTGATGTGCCTGGGAAAGCAGCAGAAGACAATCCAAATACTTAGGCCCCTTTCAAGCATATGGGAGACCTGGATGGAGTTCTGGGCTCCTGGCTTCAGCCTGGCCCAGCCCTGGCTGTTGCAGCCATTTCGTTCTGGGGAGTGAGTCAACAGATAGAGCATCTCTCTCTCTCTCTCTCTCTCTCTCTCTCTCTCTGTCTCCCCCCCCCCCCACATCCCCATATCTCTATGTAACTCTGCATTTCAAATAAATAAATAAATCTTTAAAAAAAGGAAATAAGTCATACTTGTTCGATCTTTCATAGTACTTGCTTATTGATAGTCTTTGAGTAATAAAATGCAAAGACTTATCTTCAGACCCTTGTATAGGAACTCCAAGGTTGTAAATCTGTCCATATTTGGTCACACATATTTACAAATGTGTTGGTTATTTCCTGGACCACTATGGGAAAAAAAGAGACCTTTAGTCAAAATTGGACAGCACAGGGCAAGTATTTGGTACAGCAGCTAAGATGAGCTTGGGACACCTGCATGTCATATTGGAATTCCTGGGGTTGAGTCCCAGCTCCTGCTGGAGTACATCCTGGAAGGCAGCAGATAATGGCTCAAGTAGTTGGATCCCTGCCACTCCTGTGGGAGATCCTAATGGAGTTCTGGGCCCCTGGCTCCAGCCTGGTCCAATGCTGGCTGTCGTGGGCCTGTGGGCGGGGAACCAGCAATGGGAGATCTCTGCGTCTCTGCCTTTTAAATAAAGTGAAAATAAATAAGTAAGTAAATCCACAACTCATTGCACTCAGCAATGTGGGGACATAGCAATGAATCTTGTTAGCACTTCTGTGTTTTGACTGCAATGCTAATAGCCAGGTGAAGTGGGCGGATCTTTGTCTACCTTGCTGTGAGTTGCAGATTATTTGAAAATCCTTTTCATCTCTCCGTGCCCTGTGCGCTTTCAAATGATCATTAATTGGAATGTTGTGCTTTTTAAATATCAGATGTTTTTCTTAATAAATTTTGTTCTTGTTTAGTGACCATGAGAAAGAAGAAAAATAGTTGTGTTGGCTTTTAATGTGCCTTTTCATGAGTGCTCCCACAGCTGCTATTGGCTTTGCTCTAATCTGTGATGTGAGCCTGGTGTGTGACCCCAAATCATTTTATCACGTTTTGGTCAAAGTCATAGTCATACTAGATTGTCTAGTACCTTCCTTCTTTCATTTAATGATGATTTTATTTTCTTCCAGTTCTTGTTAGTGAATTACAGTCACATAAATAGGTACTCGGTGGTAGTTGAAATAGGCTTTTTGATGCTTCCTGAGAATATTTGTGGTCTGCCTATAGTTTGGGTATTGGTTTTGCATGAATTTTCTTTGGAAGTGCCGGGAACATTGAAGTAGCCCTTGCTCCAGTGAGAAGTGGCTCTATCCTCAGGTCAGTATGACATGTGTTTCAACTCCTCTGGCGTCATTTGCTTATCTGGTTTCTCCTACAGGTAATTTTCCTTTCAGCACAGGACTGAGTGGTTTTGTTTGTTAAATACCACCTCTCCTCCACCCGCCAATTGCAACTTCCACAAGGTCATTTCAGTGGGAAGCATTCTGCTGTTGAGGTTCTGGGAATTAGCAATACAGAAATCTCAGCACAAGGCATTTTGACTAAGCACCCCAGTGCATTGTTAAATATCTTTATACATTCTGTGTCTGAAATATTTAAGTCACCTCATTTTCCTTGTTTCTTTTTATTTCTTTACTAGTTAGTATTTTTTACGTTTACTTTGTGTTGGTCACAGTTCTATGGAGAAACAGAAGCAGTAGGGAACACATATGAAAGGAGATTTATTTTTTATTTATTTATTTATTTTAATTTATTTTTTGACAGGCAGGGTGGACAGTGAGAGAGAGACAGAGAGAAAGGTCTTCCTTTTGCCGTTGGTTCACCCTCCAATGGCCGCTGCGGTAGGCACGCTGCGGCCGGCGCACCGCGCTGATCCGATGGCAGGAGCCAGGTGCTTCTCCTGGTCTCCCATGGGGTGCAGGGCCCAAGTACTTGGGCCATCCTCCACTGCACTCCCGGACCACAGCAGAGAGCTGGCCTGGAAGAGGGGCAACCGGGACAGGATCGGTGCCCCGACCGGGATTAGAACCCGGTGTGCCGGCGCCGCAAGGCGGAGGATTAGCCTAGTGAGCCGCGGCGCCGGCCAAAAGGAGATTTATTAAAAGGAATTAGCTCCTGTGACTGGGGAGGCTGAGAAGCCCTACAATCTACTGTCTGCAGCTGGAGGGAGACCCAGGAGAGCAGATCTTGTAAGAGCTGGCCCAAGGACGGGAGAACACAGACATGTCAGCTCAGGGAGTCCGGTAGAGACAGAGAATTCAGGCTTCCTCCACCTGTATGTTCTACCTGGGCCTTCTACCAGTTGGATGATGCCTGCCCACCTTGGGGAGAGCTATCTGCTTTACTGAGTTCTATGCTTGTCTCTCTAGAAATACAGCACAGCCAGGAATAATGCTTTCCCAAGTATCTGGGCTTCCTGTGTTCCAGTCAAGTTGACACATGAAGTTAAATCCTTGTATACCTGTAGTATCATTGGAGTGTCTCACTATTTAGGGAGGAGTTTCAAAGCATTTTGTGCAAGTGTAGTTTTCCTACTTTGTTTACATCTGCTTCTCTAGGTCCTGTTCCTCAGTGCAGTCTTGCTCAGGAGTGAGGGCAGCATCACACTTTCTGCTTTCTAACCAATACTTGCTTCAGTGCTTTCATTGATTGCTGCATTTAATGATGTGCTCTTGGTTTGGGGAATGTCTTTTCTATGAGACAGTGTCTATATTTCTCCAGGGCAAGTATTGTCCATGAAAGGAAAACAGTGGGGTGGAACAATGGGGCTGTTGATACCCTTCTTGTCCTTAACTCTGTGTGGTGTTTACAGAGTGCACAATGCAGATAACAGTGTGGCCGCACACAACTCTTACTTCTACACAAAGACTCTACTTGACAGTTTTTCTCCAACGCAAGTTGCATTTAAGTTTGAAGTGGTCAGAGTTATGTTGTAAAAATTAGATAATCTGATTTATAGTTTTCACTTTTAGTTGATTTTCAGATTTCAACAGCTAGGAAAGTGCTTAGAAATTTGAAAATATACCATTTATGTTTCAAAAGAAGGTAGTTCATGGATTGGGTGGTAGATGCCATTTATTGTCTAACAGGTGAATACAAAGAGGGAACTGAGTGCTGTGTCATCTTTGCAAAAATGCTGGGGTGTTCACCACTGGCTTCTCTTTCATTAGCACATATAGTCAGTCGTAATAATCGTGATAATGATAATATTCTTATTAAAGTAGACCCTTAGTATAGTGCTTGGTTCTGACATTGTTTGCAACACTTTATTGATCCCTTGTATTTGTATGATGGCTGTGCCATCTTGTAGTTGAAATAAACATTTAATCCTTTTCTGCTTATACACAATTTCAGCTTTGCTTCCTGAGGCACTTGGTTTCAAGAGGTAAAGAATTAGACAGTTGTACATAACTAAAACGCCTAGCATTCACTTTGAGACTTACTTCTTTAGAATGTTCTAGGTTTTCCTGTGGTCCCACAGCTGCATCTCTTTGGCCTAGGAGCTGGCTCAAGACTAGAATCAACCACAGGGGGCAGCTGGATACGAGGTCCAGGGGACTGTGACAGTGAGGGTGGCCACATGACCAGGTGGTATGACTGTGGCACAATCCAGTAGAATGACTGAGCCTTTATTCAATCACCGGGAAGAGTTTTATCTAGAAGCCTGACCTCTTCAGAGACACCAGCAGGGTCTGATGTGTTTGCAGAGCTAAAACCTCTTGTCCAGGACATTTCACCATTAGGCCATAAACTCTGTACTTAATTGAACTCTGTCTTTTCCAAAATCAGTGCTTATATTTTGGTGAGTTGATATGGTATTTCTGGTTGCCAACACCCCTTCCATTTCCTTGTCAATGGATATCTGAGTGTCCATTGTGTGCCAGGCACTACGCTGCTGTTGGGTCAGGTGGAAGTCAGGTGTCCCTTTGTCCTGAAGCACTGGGCAGCTTTAAGCCCTATGGGTTCTCTTCCTACCCCTGTTACTTAGAATTTCATCTTTGTCTTCAGCCACCTCTTAAGAGTTTCACTCTGGTTCTGAATCCCAGATTCCTGCCTGATGCGAGATCTTTGAAGTACCTTACAACAGTTTCTGACCTTGGGCATCCTCTGACTTGTCCTGTTGCCCTTGTAAAGAAATGGCCTGTTGTCATTGCTGAATTGTCCCTGTGTCTTGTGAATGAGATGCTGTGTATTCAGTATAGCCTGCTGGACATGAGGGGTTCGGGGTGAATGGACAAAGACACATCTTTTTATTACTGGAGAAAAATGTGGCTTCATTGGGTTTTGTTTTAATGGTCATTTTTCACCCCCTCTGCAATGGTCTGAAGGTTTGTGTGCTTCCCCAAATTCATAGGTTGAAACTTAATCCCCAAGGTGAATCGTGTTAGGGGGTGTGGGGCCGTTGGGTGGCGATTAGCTTATGAGGATTGAGCCCTCATGAATGGCATTAGTGCGTTTATGAAAGAGACCCCAGAGTCCTGCCTTGCTCCTTCCATCATCCGAGGACACAGTGAGAATATGCCATCTGGGAACGAGGAAGTGGGTCCTCACTACACTCCACACCTGCCAGCCTTGACCTTGGGGTTCTCTTGTTTATAGTTGACCCTGTTTATGCAGTCCTAACAGACAAAGAGGTCCTCTTTGAGTAAGAAGAAATACAAATGGCATGTTAAGTCAGAGGGGTGGTGCTTTCTTGCATTTTGGTATGCAAAATAGGAAACTCTTGTAAGAAAAAAAAGCTTCAGCCAACAGGGAGAGTAAATTTCTTGTACCTAAAATAGCAAACATAGTAACAAGCAAGTCAAGGTGTCTGCCTTCACAGTGTTTTCATGGATTTGTGGAGCTCTGTGGTTTGATGAAGCTGTGGTGGTCATGAAAAGCTTGGCTTTAGAAAGGAAGGGATCCTCCCCATGTCTGAGCCAGGGCTGCCCCTCACATGCCTTGAGTAGGAATGACTTCCGCGCTGAGGGCAGAGGACCGACCAGGGCTCATCAGACCGTGTCCCTGCCAGCTGATGTTTAGCAGATCATTGGGACCTCAGTCCCCCTTGGTGTCCTCTCCTCCTGGTTTTCCCAGTCTGTCCCTGGAATTCCTCTCCTTCATGGCATTGCTGGGGCCCTGGCCACCGTGGTTCAGGTCTTGGTCAACTTTCCCTTCCTCTCTGACTTCCCTCCCTCTACTCTGCTGCTTCCAGAGTTAGCTGAGATGTCAGCCTGTCATATCCCACACTGCTCAGAGCCTGCCAGTTGGGTCCAGAATGAAGTCTCACTTTCACACCTGTGAGGATCTTCTCTGTCTTGACCTGGGTGTCCCCACTGTCCCCTCCCTGGGCATCTCCTGCCATCATACCTGCTCTTTCCTGGTCCTGAGGTCCTGTTCACCTCTGCTTTATGTCACCCTGGTCATCCTAAAATCCTGTTACACCTGCTCTGCAATTATTTTACTGTGTTCTCAATGGAAAGCTGAAAGAATTCGCTCTTTATGATACTCAAGTAACTTGAATGCAAAGGCATAAAGTATCCGCTTGGCTGTAGATGGGCATTAACCACATTTGGGCCCATAGAGTCTTTGGAATTTCTGTTTCTGTCTCCAGGATTCTGCTGCTCTGAGGGTGGTTGTATATGGATGTGGGAGTGGGTGATCTCTCAGGTGCTGGAAAAGTTGTCAGCATGGATCATAATACCCTTTGATAATATCCTGAGCAATTGTGGAGAATTGAAGAGGTGCTAGAATCGAAGTTAACGCGGTTTTTCAGAAAGCACTGGGAGATCCTAAGCCAGTGCTGTCCATTCTGTTGGGCACTGGCTACGTGTGACTGTGAAGCACTGGAAATGCCACTGACCTGAACTGAGATGCCCCCTGAGTGTAAAAATTTGCCTGATTTTGAAGATTTAGTTTGAAGAAAAGACTATAACTCAGTCATTTTTACAAAAATTACACACTGAAATGATAACATTTTGGATTTATTGAGTTAAAGTATACATGTTATCGATGTTGATTTCACCTGTTTATACTTTTTAGCATGGTTATGAGAATGCTTACGCTAACATACATGGTTCACATTCGTGGTTGCATTATATTTCAGTGATACCTGCCTTTCTCAATTGTGTGATTCCTTGATTTTTATCTCGTATTCTTGGCAGTGTTCTAGAACATAGTGTTAAGCAGATGGTTGTGTACTTGGAGAAGAGAACGTAGTAATAATTGAAAGCAAAAAATAGGTTCACCAAGAACAAATCCTGCCAAGCAGACTTCACATTTTTTCTTCTCTTTCATAGGGTTGCTAGGCTAGAAGATCGGAATAATTCTGTAGCTTTGTATTTGGGTTTCTGTACTTCCTGGGAAACATGTTCTCTGATAAGCTTGAAAATGATTTAGAGGGTTGAAGGACTGATGGTAGGTGACAAAAAGTACTTACAGGCTCCCCCAATCAAAATTCAAAGTTTCATTGAGTCCTAGGGGAATGAGTAAGTTTCTCCCACTGAATGGTCTCTTCTGAATAGAAACTCTTAAAGGCGGCCCTAGTGCTGGCTCTGGGCCATGTTTGAGTGACTGCAGTGTGTGGTGGTGGTAGAGTTTGTGGCTCCTGTGCCTGTGTGGGGTACTGGAAGACACCCAACATGGTCCTGTCTCTTTTTCAGAACAACCCAACAGGGTTTAATACTACCTGTTAAGCATCCCTAATCCAGAAATCTGAAGTGTTCCAAAAAAACTGCAGATTTTAGAGCATTTACGATTTCAGAATTTTGGATTAAAGATGCTCATCTGGTAAAGTCTGTGCAGATACTCCAAAGTCTGGAAAACTCTGAAACCAGAAGTATTTCCAGACCCAAGCTTTTTGGACAGGAAATGTTCAGCCTCTTTGGTGGTCCCACTTGGTAACAGGGACGTTGGTGCACACAGGTGCGATGAATCCTTCTAGTCGTGGGGTGGAGAGGTTGGTGGAGGGCATGTGCTGAGTGGCATTTTCCCTGGGCTCACAGGTCTCATCCTCCCTGAGCTTGCCGGGTGGCGTGAACATTCTGATGTTGTTTGCTTTCTCAGGCTCCTGCCTCCATGCCAGGTGGCTTTCAGATGCCCTGATACTCACTTCGCCTTGTGCTGCCTCTCTAGCATTCCCCTCTTCCCACCAGACCTGGGAGGGGCTGTTGAAGGTTCTGACACGGATTTCCTTAACCCATCTTCCCCCTCCTGAAAGGCTATGTTGGGAACCAGTGTGCTGCCTTCTAGAATGAAGGCTGGTTGGTCTTTCTTAGCAATAAAGATTTCTCTCAATACCCAACAAGATAGCAAATACCTGATGTTACAGAATCTTTGCTCTCAGTGGATCAAAGGTGCATGATGGAAGCCAAGAGTATCAAGTCTAGAGGAAGCAGGCAAAGGGGAAAGGTTTGAGGAGTCTCTGGCTGTCCTTGGGCCCACAGCATGGGCTGGTGCCTGGGTGCTGTCTTCCTGTCCCAGCTGGGCATACTCTAGGTCTCTGCCAATACTTGGTTACTGTTACTTTGTGGGCTGGAGAGATTCATGAGTTGTGTTTGTTCTCCACATTGCTGAACCAAGACCCAAGGATGAAAGTGTTAGGGAGATGGGTTCCAACTTACTGTAAGATCAGAGATGACCCAAGCCAACGTGGGCTGCCACAGGGCTGGGAGGAGGGGCCAGTGGGACTGGACAATCATTTTTCTGATCCTGAACACCGAGGCTGAGGTTGTTTTACCTGGCACACACTGACCTCACCCATAACCTGCAGTTGATGTTGCTATTTGTAGCCCTATCCCTTTTTTTTTTAATTATTTCTCATTTTGGGTTTATTTCATCATGCCATAGAAGCTCTCAGTGCTCCACCACAGACTTCACAAAGTCTATTCAGGGCGCTCTCAGGGGCACAGTGTGAGAAAATAAGGTCACTTCTCTCCTTAACACTGAAATAAACTGATAAATGCTGCTAGGCAGAGTACAGGAGGAGTGAAGTGGTTGCCTTTCGTTCTGCAAGGTGTGTTCCCGTGCTGTGGATGTGGCTGGAGCGTGGGCCTCAATGTGAACAGGAGCTGACTGTGCATTACATCCTGGGGCTCTGATCATGAAGAGTGATGGTTTTGCCTTCCCTCTTCTCTGAAGAATCAGGGTTCCACTGGCATGGTAGCTATCAGTTGTTATCAGAAAGGCCTTTCCAGAGCTGGGCATCTGGTGCAGCAGTTGCCATCTGCATCCCCGATGGGAGTGCTTGACTTCAAGTCTCGACTCTGATCTTGGTCCAGCTCCTGAGACAGCAGGTGATGGCTCATGTAGTTCGGCTCCTGCCATCCCCATGGGAGACTTGGATGAGTTCCTAGTTCCTAAGTTTGGACTGGCCCACTCCTGGCTGTTGTGTGTATTAGGGATGTGAACCTGTATATAGGATCTCTCTGCCTCTGTCTCTTCTTCCTCTTTCTGCCTTTCAAATATAAAAAATAATTTTAAAAAGACCTTTCAAGATGGCTGATTCCAGAGGTCCCATCTGTAGCCCCAGGAAGAACATCTGGGACTCTGTAGTTTTCTGGGCCTCCTCTCCTGAGTGGGAACTGGTGGGACTTTGGGGATGGAGAGGTGTCCTATCTGGTGTGGCTGATGCACAGGCTGCTTTGGGAGCCCTGGATTTGGGTCAGTGCTTTGCAGAAGTTAGCACATCAGAGGCATGGAGGGATTTCTATTCAAACAAATTGCCAGTCTAGCACAGAGTTTCTGATTCAGGAGATCTGAGGAGGGCATAGGGATGTGCATTTCTCATGAATCTCCTGGGGCTACTGACCCTGCCTGGGCCAAGTCTTCATTGGAGAGATGCAGGGTGCTAGTTCTGAGCCTCCAAGCTCTGTGAGCTGTGGGATTTGGGGCAGGAGGGGGGGTTATAAAGATGGGAGTCTTTTTGGGAAAATGCTGCAGAGGCCAGAAAGGACAGTGAATGTCCCGGAGCAGAGAAGCTGTGCTGTCACCCTGTCACTGGCTTTCACCTTCCCATCAAGAGCCTCCATTGCAGTCCCTCTTTAAGGCATTGATACAGATACTATCAAGTTGATTGAATTTGGAGGAATATAGTGAAGTTCATTTCTAAATTTATCCTTAGCTCTGTAAGTAAAAGCGCCCTTTTAAAACATGTTTTTGAAAAACATGGTTTTGAAAAGTTTCAAGGATTTGAAGTGAAATCTTGGTAAATGTGGCCTATAATTAAATAACTCTTATTTTGGAAACAAATTTAATTCCTAGAATATTGAACTGTTTCTCATTGTATCACTCAACTCTTAATGTTTTTTTTTTCCTTTGGTTTAATTATAGTTGACCCATTTAATCTGAGCACCTCATAAAAAAACACTGAGGTCTTTTTTGGCCGGTGCCGCGGCTCACTAGGCTAATCCTCTGCCTTGCAGCGCTGGCACACTGGGTTCTAGTCCCGGTCGGGGCACCGATCCTGTCCCGGTTGCCCCTCTTCCAGGCCAGCTCTCTGCTGTGGCCAGGGAGTGCAGTGGAGGATGGCCCAAGTGCTTGGGCCCTGCACCCCATGGGAGATCAGGAGAAGCACCTGGCTCCTGCCATCGGATCAGCGCGGTGCGCCGGCCACAGCACGCTACTGCGGCGGCCATTGGAGGGTGAACCAACGGCAAAAGGAAGACGTTTCTCTCTGTCTCTCTCTCACTGTCCACTCTGCCTGTCAAAAATTAAAACAAACAAACAAACAAAAAAAAAGCACTGAGGTCTTTTTTAATGAGTTTCAGCATCTATAAACCTGATGTCTCTCTGAATGTGGCCAGAGGGAACTAAAACATGTACCCTCTATGCGGCTTTGATGATTTTTTGTCTATGAAATAGATACTTTAAGACAAATGATTATGTTGGGCAAACAGAAAGCCAGGTGAGGAAGTAGAGTTCGTATTATCTATTGTTCCATAACAAATGGTACTCAGATTCAGTGGGTCAAATGACACAGATTTCCTTTCTCCATCTTCCTGTAGGGGTTTGGGGTATCGTGTCTGGGAACTTCTGGTTTGGGGTTTCCCAGGAGGCTGCAGTCACCTGGAGGCTGGGATGAGCCTGTGGGCTGCACATTCCAGGCTGCTCAGGGAGACTCCTGGAGAGCTAATGTAGGCTAATGGTTGGGGGAGTTTAGCTCCTCCCGACCTTGAGCCTTTCATGGTGGTTGAACTTTCTTGGTTACAGGTCATACTCCTAACCAGGGAAGAGCCTGAAGGATGATCTTAAACAATGTCCCTGACTTGCTAGCTACCCCATTTCAGGTATCCAACAAGTTCTTCTTGAGTTCTGCCTAGACACACCTGTGGTGTCTTGTGCCCTCCAGGAGCACAGCACATGGACCACCAAAGAGAAGGCTAAACTTGGCACGCAGGAGAGGACTGTGCAGCTTGCATAATGGTCTCTGCCTTAAGTGGGGAACTGAAGTCCAGAAAAGCTTTCTGGAAAAAGAACCTGACACCTAATCAGATCTAGCTACTTGGCAGGGAAAGGTCAGTGTTAGCTAGGTGAGGGGATAGATGGGGAATGGAAAGGGGGGAGAAAATTCAAGAGGGACATTCTTGCCAGATGGGATGGACCAACTCAAGGAACTAAAACAGATATGGAACCACCTGAGTTGGGGAAAGATGTGAATAATGAATAAATCCAGTATGCCAGGTAGGCTTCTGAGGGAAATCTATGATTCTCCTCCACTTCACAGGGATATAGAATGTGAAGAAAGTAATGTATATACTAGTTAATTGTTTTTATGTTTTCAAATACTCAGTGTATTAAGCTTTTATAACCTTAATAATTTTGGGGTCTACTTCTATCAATTATTGAGTTCAGATTGCTAAAGATCTTGCCTTTTGATGTGAATTTGTATGTGTATCTCTTTGGTTCCGTAGATTTTTTTCTTCACTTAGTTTGAGGTTATATAATCAGGCACATGCAAAATGTAGAACTCTAATGTATTTGTGCTGTGTTAACTCTTTAATCCTGTGTCATGGTCAGTCCCTATCTCTGGAAATACTTCTTAGCTTGACGCCTACTCCATATGATTTAGCCACACCAGTATCTTCATGATAGTGTTTGAATGGATCAATAGATATGTATTTATATCATTTATCTTCCATTCTTTTTTAAAATCTGCCTCTACATATTTCTTATAAATAGCATGTAGTTAGATGTTGCTTTTTTATCTTGTCTTGAAAAACTTTCCCTTCTAATTGAAATATTTTATCCATTTACATTTAATGTAATTTACATTGATATTATACATTGACACAGTTTATTTTTAGATTTTATTTGTGTTGCATTTGTCTGACCTATTTGCTTTTTCTTTGCCTCATTTTAGATTAATCAAGTATATTTTGTATGTTATTTTCTTGGCTTTTTAGAAAAGGTTAGGCTTTTATTCTTAGTGACTTCTCTAGGGGTTATGATAAATAGATACACAGAAATATCATCATCTACATTGAATTCAATACTACTTCACAATCAGTGTAGTAATGTTGCAACTATATATGCCCATTCACTGCCTTACCTTTTGAGCTATTGCTACATTTTTTTTTTACTTCTAACATCACAGTATATTGTTATTTTTTGTTATATAACCAATTATCTTTTTAACAGGTAAAAAGAAGATTCATGCACATACCTATGCACACACACACACACACAGAGACATGCTCGCATGCACCCACATACCATTTTTGTGCTCCTCTTTCTTTTCTTGCTGTTGATGTTAAGTTTTATGAATTGGTATCATTTCCCTTAAGCCTCTATGTATGTGGTAGTGTGGATCTGCTAGTGATGAAATTTCAGTACTTTCATTTAGCAGAAAAGTCTTTAACTTGCCTTTAGTGTCGATTGGGAATTTTGCCAAAAATGCTATTGTTAGTTGGTAGTTTATTTTCTTCTCTTCCTACCTCTCACCCCTTCTGCCTTGGACACTTTCATTATGATATTTCATTGCAGCTTTGCTTGCTCCTCAGAGTTGACCATCATTGTTATCTTTGTTCTCTTGCTTGTAATGCTCTTTTTTTCTCTTGATTTTAAAGTTTGTTGTTTATCTTTTGTTTTAACGATTAGACTATGATATGCCTGTGTGACTTTTTCTTTAAATTTATCTGTTTCAAATTCTTTGAACTTGTTGGTTAGTGGATTTGATCCCTATCCCAAATTTTGCACATTTCATCCACAGTTCTTCAAATATTTTTAAACTAAATTCAAATAATTAAATTTTTATGGTTTTCTCTTTCCCCATCTCTTGTAATTATTCATGTTGTATTATTTGATATTATTTTGAAAGTCACCTGCATTTCATGTTTTCCCCATTGTTCCTTTTTTAAGTCTTTTTTTTTAAAGATTTATTTATTTATTTGAAAGTCAGAGTTAGAGAGAGAGAAAGAGAGAGGTTTTCCATCCGCTGGTTCACTCCCCAATTGGCTGCAGTGGCCGGAGCTGCACCAATCCAAAGCCAGGAGCCAGTAACTTCTTCTGGTTCTCCTACGTGGGTGCAGGGGCCCAAGCACTTGGGCCATCCTCTGCTGCTTTCCAAGGCCACAGCAGTGAGCTGGATCGGAAGTGGAGCAGCTGAGTCTTGAACCAGCGCCCATATGGGATGCCGACACTTCAGGCCAGGGTGTTAACCCACTGAGCCACAGTGCTGGCCCCGCCTTTTTTAGTCTTTAATTTGGGAAACTTAGATTTACTGATTTTTTTTCTGGAATGTCCAGTTAGCAAATCCATCCAATAAATTTTTTACTTCAAATATTGTATTTTTAGTCTAAGATTTTATTTAGTGCTATTTTAGAGTTTTTGTTTCTGTCCTAAAGTTTCCCTTTTTTCTCCCAGTAGATGCATGTTTTAATAGAAATTACTTAACATTTTTGTTAAAGTTCAAAGTCCTTGGTTCCTAATCTAATTTACTGAGTGATCTGTGATTCTATTCTTAACTGTGTTCACTTTTTTTTTAATAGATTTTTTTTTAAAGATCCATTTATTTTACCTGAAAGTCACAGTTACACACAGAGAGAAGGAGAGGCAGAGAGAGAGAGAGAGAGGTCTTCCATCCGCTGGCCCACTCCCCAGATGACTGCAATGGTTGGAGCTGCACTGATCCAAAGCCAGGAGCCTCTTCCAGATCTCCCATGCGGGTGCAGGGGCCCAAGGACCTGGGCCATCCTCCATTGCTTTCCCAGGCCATAGCAGGGAGCTGGATCTGAAGTGGAGCAGCCCGGTCTCGAATTGGTTCCCATATGGGATGCGGGCACTGCAGACAGTGGCCCCACCCACTATGCCACAGCATTGGCCCCAGTGTGTTCACTCTTAATTATGGTTCACATTTTACTGTTCATGTGTTTTGCAATTTTTGAAATTGTATTCCATGTGTTGTAGATAAAAATTGTAGAGTCCAAAAATATGCATAATCATATAATAATATTTTGTTTTCTTTCTTCAGAGTGTATTTTTTTTTTCATGCAACCAGGTGTGTAGGTATTTAAGCAAGAGGGCTGCCTAAGAACAGAAGTGGAGCCTCAGTATCTGTTTTCTCATTGAGTTTGTATGTCAGAGAATGTTCCAGAAAAGCTTATTTTGCAACATTGTCCTCACAGCAGGGCCCACCCTAAACAAAGAAAGCCTCGAGATATGTATAAAGATACATAATAGATGTTGCTCTTCTTTCCAGTGTCCTAGCCACTGGCTACAACAGCCCAGCAAACTGTTGCTCCAGGAGGCTGTTTCTTTAGGGAAGTCTACCTTCCCATTGGCTCCGGTACTTGTTCCAAGTAACTGAAGCTTTTTTTTTGAGCAATACCCACCTGATGCTGATGATTTGGAGATACCCCAGGAAAATGGACCCCTTGTGTTCCCTAGTATTATTAATACGGTAGGGACTGCATGTCAGAGCCCTCAGAATTCAGCTGAGGTTTGAGTTGTACATGTGTTAGAGTTCAGCTGATCAACCTTTAGAAACAGTATTTGTCAGTACTTCACATGGGAAAGGGTTGGACTACAATTTTAGATCATTTTTTTCTTGTTTAGATTCAAAGATTGAAATACAGTGAGACTCTATGAGCTACATAGTTTCTCTTGGCTCTCTTGCCCCTCCACTGTTGCTTTCTTTTCTGAAGGCTGGGGTTGGAGGAGGGAGGGATATATTAGAAGACCTTATAGGACAAATGCATTTGCAATCTTCAGATTCCCATCTGGCCTACTGGCTCAAACATCAGGTAAGACTTGCCTGGCTCCTCATTCCCAGTAGTCCCTCTAAGGTAAGGAAGCTAGAGTGGCTTCAGCTCACTGGGTAACAGCTTGTTTTTTGCCAACAAATGGGCCACCAAGGCATCTTTGTATTTATTACTCTATGAGACCCACGAGAAGTATGTTTTCATTTTACTCAGGAGGAATTTCTTACTCATGGTACCAAAGGCCTGTCATGTGGTCCTTATCCTAATTGGTTGTGAAGTCTCATATGCATTTTGAAAGCAGATGCGCAGAAGTATTTTTTGCAGAACTAGTGGCAAGAGGAGTTTGCGGCTCCTGCTGCTGGGGTCTACGTCTCCTCCCCAAGAAATGTGACAGATTCTTCTTTTTGCTGGATCCCTTGGAAATGGCACAGATCCGTGGTTACAGTTCTGTGTGTTGACAGCCTCTCTTCTCCCCTTGGGTCCCAGCTTCTCTGCTGTATTCTGTTGCAGTCTTCCTGTGTTGCTGCTTCTCTTCCCTGCTTGGTCTTTACCTGGTGACTATGAAGATTTGAGGCACATGGACAAGGAAGAGTGGGCAAGGTGAAGGAACTTTATTGAAACAAGCAAGGAAAGCTACTGGCAGCCAGGGGGTGCTGTGCCAAAAGGGGCTGCCAATGAAGGGCTAGGGGTTTTATGTTTCTAAAGGAGAAGGTTTGCCTGATTGGCTGAAATATATGCTAATGAAGTGTTCAACAAGAGCCAGTCAGGGGATTGATACTGGAGTAGCCTATTTTATGTGGAGTTTCCAGAGCGCTCAGTGAGTTGGGTCCCAGATAGGCAAAACTGGGCAGATGTAACAAACAAATGAAGGTTACATTTTATATGTTTCTACTGTCTCTCAGGGCTCCTGAGGGGTTACACCATGTATATTTTCTCCTTTCTGCTTCCAGGGGCCTCTGGGGTCCCTATCAGCATGAAATGTCAGAGTTCTTTTGCTCTGTGGATTCTGGTTGGGTTTGAACAATGGGAAGCACAGATAGGGATCATTTCCCAGTTGAATGTGTTCAGTAACATTGTTCTACATTTAAAATCTGTGTATCTGTGCTAGTCTAAAGAACCACCACTGGTTGCTGGTATCTACCAACAAAATTGGATATCTGAAAGGGAGTAGAAAATAGAACCAAACGCTATTCTTTTGGATTGCCCAGGAATACTCTTTTTAGTTATGAAACTGCTCCATCTCACTCAAGTCACAAAACCTGAAAAGCTAAAGACACATACATAAAATTGATCCCTACCATTTCTTGTCCTGATGGGTAAATTGTCACTGATTATTTACTCTGTTTCAAGTACTTTGTCAATGATGTTAAATGTACTATCATTTAATATTCTGAACAACACTTAGTAGAAGAAGTGAGATTCCAATTTGAGGTTATTTGACTGTAAAATGTACACTTTTTAAAATTTTTTTTTAACTTTTATTTAATGAATATAAATTTCCAGTGTACAGCTTATGTATTACAATGGCTTCCCCCTCCCATAACTTCCCTCCCACCCACAGCCCTCCCCTCTCCCGCTCCCTCTCCCCTTCCATTCACATCAAGATTCATTTTCAATTCTCTTTATATACAGAAGATCAATTTAGTATAAAGATTTCAACAGTTTGCACCCACATAGAAACACAAAGTGAAACATACTGTTTGAGTACTAGTTATAGCATTAAATCACAATGTACAGCACATTAAGGACAGAAAAAATGTACACTTTTAACTGCTAGGCTATAAATGCTGCCTTGTTCAACCACTTATCGATGAACCAGTAGTGTTTTATCTACTACCTACTTTATTGTGGGTATTAATTGGAAGATGGAGCATGATGGACATAAAGGAATTCATACTGTAAAAGATAAAATTTAGTTGTGAAAGTAAGGATTAACAGCTAAAAATGCCAGAAAAGATTATTTAATAAATATTTATATTCTATGGAGCAAGTTACATTAATTTTCATAAAATTTAGTATCACCATTAAAATATCAAAGTTGCCTTTAATGTAATGGAGGCATTAATTGGAAATTTATTCATATTGTAAATCTTTCTTGGCCAGTCACTTCTGTTGACATTAATTTCACAGAAGCCCTACCTACAGAGTGCAAATAGCAGACCTTAAATATGGAAGGTTTGGTGCTCAGTGAAATCTTACCCCATCTTATTTAACAAATATGCCATGTGGCATGGCCTGGTTCGTGCACTCCAGTTGCTGAGGGGCAGGCATTGGAGGTTTCTGAAGTGTTCTAAGGAGAAGGGAGCCGTGAACAACTTACTGCCGATGGGGTTGGCATGAGTCTGTCTGGACCCTTCATGTAGTCATGAACATGGCACTTTATATTTAGCCTGATCAAAAGGGGTTTGCTGGTGAGAAGCCTTTGGCTCCATGTTTTTGTTCTGAAGGTCGAGGCTTTCTCATGACACCAGAGGGAAGACATGCCTAGTAGACACCATGATGAAACCTTGGGATGTTACGCCAAGTGAAAATGGTCAGTCACAAAAGGATCCCACTTACATGCAGTATGTGGAGTAGTCAGATGCATGGAGACAGGAAGCAGCGTGGTGGTTGCCAGGGCCTGGGGGAGTGGAGACTAGTGAGTTAACAGTTGTAGGAGAAAGGTTCTGGGGGTAGATGGCAGTGATGGCTGCACAGTACTGTCCATGCCCTGAATACTACTTAAAAATGGGCTGCTTGTGAAGAGCCCTGGCAGCTCTGCCAAGAGTTGGATCACTGGAAATGGACCTGCCCTGGAGTCGAAGGATGCCCAGGTCAGAGCCACAGATCTTATTGGCTCTAAGCTGAAAAGCCCTTCACTCAGCCCAACTTCCAAAGGGACCCCCGCAGCTGAGGGTGTGGTCAAGTAGGGTCAGCAACATTGCAGGCAGAACTGTAAATTTCTTGTTAGAGATGCCCCCTGCCTTTACCTGGCCAGCTCTCCTCCCAGGCCAGCCAAGTAATGAAAGTCAACAGAGTGCCTTCCCCTAGGAGGTTCACACCTCCCTTAGGATATACCCCATGTGAAGAGATAGAAAGGTCTGGGCCTCTTAACTTACAAGGCCTAAAGCCCACCAGATTATTATCAAGCCCCTTCTATCAGGTTCTATTTGCCTCTCAATCAGAAAACTTAATTGTAGCTTAGACAGCACCTTTCTTAGCTCCTCTAATAATGACTCTGTCCTTTGTTCTAGACCCTGTCTAGCGTACTTGGGCCTCATTCCTTTGTAATCATAACCTCTACTCTACCACCAATGGCTCTACTCCCAACATGTGTGTACTGATGGTCCTCTTCCCCACTTAATGCTGTATAATTGTTCAAACCTGGTAAATACCACGCTTAGGATCATTGGTTACTATCCTCACTCTATCTTTTATGACCTTGTCTAAATATGATCAGAGTCGGCAAACTTGGAAGGCTTCCATAGCCTTGGCAACTCATGACGACAGCCTAGGGTGGTTACTGGCGCCATAAACTAGAGTGTCAATTTGTTGGGTCAACAACAGGAGCCACTGTGCACTTGCTCCTCATGTGGGATCTCTGTCCTTAATGTGCTGTACATTTTGATTTAATGCTATAACTAGTACTCCAACAGTATGTTTCACTTTGTGTTTCTATGTGGGTGCAAACTATTGAAATCTTTATACTAAATTGATCTTCTGTATATAAAGAGAATTGAAAATGAATCTTGATGCAAATGGAAGGGGAGAGGGATCGGGAGAGGGGAGGGTTGCGGGTGGGAGGGAAGTTATGGGAGGGGGAAGCCACTGTAATCCATAAGCTGGGCCGGCGCCGCGGCTCACTAGGCTAATCCTCTGCCTTGCGGCGCCGGCACACCGGGTTCTAGTCCCGGTCGGGGCACCGATCCTGTCCCGGTTGCCCCTCTTCCAGGCCAGCTCTCTGCTGTGGCCAGGGAGTGCAGTTAAGGATGGCCCAGGTCCTTGGGCCCTGCACCCCATGGGAGACCAGGATAAGCACCTGGCTCCTGCCATGGGATCAGCGCGGTGCGCCAGCCGCAGCGCACCTACCGCGGCGGCCATTGGAGGGTGAATCAACGGCAAAAGGAAGACCTTTCTCTCTGTCTCTCTCTCACTGTCCACTCTGCCTGTCTAAAAAAAAAAAAAATTCATAAGCTGTACACTGGAAATTTATATTCATTAAATAAAAGTTAAAAAAAATGGGCTGCAATGGTAAACTTTACATTGTGTGTATTTTACCACATTTTAAAAAATGTATTAATATGAAGCATACTGTCTCAATAAAACCTACCTTTTAGCCTTAAAAAGAATGCACAATAGATTGTTTTACACTTTACTAACATTATGCCTAATTTTCCTAAGATAACAGAAAATACCAGTGTTGATGCTGGCATTGTTCTACTTTTGCTTATTAATGAGACGAATTGGTTTTCTTATGAAGAGCCAAAAGTAGAGATTCTTTGACCTGACGTCCTTACCACCTGGAAAGCACTTGAGGAGGGCTCCAATTATACTCCAAATCTAGACAGGAAAGCCCAGGCCCAGGGGATGTTAGATAGCAATTAGTCTCTCCAGGAGAGAGAAAAGCCATGGGGAAGCTGTGATGTGCATAGGAGCCTGTGTGTCTTTCACACAGTTTAGGTGATGCTCCACACCCCTGGACCCTGGGCCCAAGGATGATGATATTGTGGAGACTATTTTATTTTATTTTTTTAGGAAGAAGAAAAGGGAGACTTAAATTTCATCAAGACTTTCTCTTTTGTGTTTGGCAATGCTTAAGGGATGGGAAATTGGCAGTTTATTGTCCTAGCAGAAAACAAATCTGACATACTTTCTTGGCATGATATTATGGGTTTACTGAAATAATATTATATAATTTTATTTTTATTTTGCAAGCAACACAGTGGCTGGATTAATACACAGCCATTTAAAAATAGCAATGCAAAAATCATCTGCCAGATGAGATAAATGCTTTCTGCCTTAGGTGGTTGGAAGTTTTTGAACTCCTGTTTTTTTTTTTTTTTTCTTAAAGAAATCATTTCCATAATGAGAGCTAATAAGGGATTTTGAAGGTAGAGAATGTGAATAAGCACACAATGAATATTTCCTGAAACAGTTTCTGCTGGGTGAGGAAGTACTTTGGAAGAACTGCGCTGACCAAAGAGTAAATCTGTCTTGATATATTTTGGATTTAGGAAATCTCTAGTGTTTTAAAGGATCAAAAATATTTTAAAAGCTGCTTACTTATTTCCAGAGAGAAAGAAATCTTACACCCGCAGGTTTACTCCCCAGATGGCCAAAACTGGACCAGGCTGCAGTCAGGAGCTAATAAAACTCTATCTGAATCTCCCATGTGGGTGGCAGGGGCCCCAAGCTCTTGAGCTATCATGTGCTGTTTCCTAGGATGCATTAGGAGGAAGTTGTACTGGAAGCAGAGGAGCTGGGACTCAGACCAGACACTCTGAAAATGCTGTGCAGATGTCCCAAATGGTGGCTTAACCCACTGAGATTCAACATCTGACCCTCAAAAACATTTTTAAGGGAGCTGGCTCCTGTAGTTTGCATCCTTAGAGCGGCATAGTAATCCCACATATATATCACGGTCACTCTGGTTTGTATTCATGTATCTGGATCTTAATAACAGGGCTACCCAGCTGCTTGTGGCATGTAGGCTGGGAAACTCGGTTTGCTTTGTAATTTTATTAATTGTTTCTGAGATGGTATTTCCAGCCACTGACTCACAATCATTGAAATCCTGGGAAATGACAACATTATTAATTGGTTCATATCCAGTTAATAATGTGCTACTTTTAAAAACATCTTTGTGTAATAAATTGTATGTGTACCATTTTCAGGAGTGTTAAAAAAATAAACAGTTGAGATGTGTAGCACTCTTGGAAAAAGGTATGCTTTGCAAGGAGGTGCATTTATCCTTAATTTGCAACCAGATACATTGATTCCTTAAAAAATGCGTGACACTGACAATGCAATGTAAGCGTTTTATGGGTTTTTCCATCATGTCGTTTTTCAGAAGCATCTGGTTTGGGTCCAACAGTTCTCTGACCATATGTAGCCCTCTAAGTGTTACTGAATATAGAGAATCAATAAGCAAAAGTGATGGGCTGCATTGCACTGAATTTAATGGAACATTTTTGTGCCCTTTTTATTTTTTGTTAAAAACAGAGGAAAACAGATATCTGTTTCAACTCAGTCCAGATAAATAAACTAGTGGAGTACATAAAAGTGTCCTTTTTAGGGGTCATTATGGCATTTGAGGTGAATTACAGTGAGGTGGTTATGGTCTTTTTAGTTTGAACTTCAAGAAAATATCTTGCGTGTTATACTCCTGCCTGTTTTGGAGGGAAAATAAATTTTCTCTGATTATGTATGAATCAGTGATCCATAACCAAAAAGGGAATAGAAGCAATCTTTATCAGGTACTCCTATGTGCCTGGTATTTTTACATGTATTAATTTGTTAATTTCTTCTAAAATAGATAGTGTTTCCATTCATGAAAAAATGAAGTGCCTGATGTGACTCACCCAAGGCTCATGATGAGTTGTAGGGCCAGGACCTTGCACCCTCTTGGAGGCCAACATTTTTTTTTTTTTAGGTTTATTTTTTTAAAAAACTTTTATTTAATGAATATAAATTTCCAAAGTACAGCTTATGGATTACAATGGCTTCCCCCCCCCCCCCAAATTTCCCTCCCACCCACAACCCTGCCCTTTCCCGCTCCCTCTCCCCTTCCTTTCACATCAAGGTTCATTTTCAATTCTCTTTATATACAGAAGATCAGTTTAGTATATATTAAGTAAAGATTTCAACAGTTTGCACACACATAGCAACACAAAGTGAAAAATACTGTTGGAGTACTAGTTATAGCATTAAATCACAATGTACAGCACATTAAGGACAGAGATCCTACATGATATTTTTAAAAAATTGATTAATTTTCTATGCAATTTCCAATTTAAAACCAAGTGTTTTTTTTCATTTTCAATTATCTTTATATACAGAGGATTGATTCAGTATATACTAAGTAAGGATTTCATCAGTTTGCACCCACACAGAAACACAAAGTGAAAAATACTGTTTCAGTACTAGTTATAGCATTACTGCACATTGGACAACACATTAAGGACAGATCCCACATGAGACGAAAGTACACAGTGACTCCTGTTGTTGATTTAACAATTTGACACTCTTGTTTATGGCATCAGAAATCTCCCTAGGCTCTAGTCATGAGTTGCCAAGGCTATGGAAGCCTTTAGGGTTTGCCGACTTCGATCTTACTCCGACAGGGTCATAGTCAAAGTGGAAGTTCTCTCCTCCCTTCAGAGAAAGGTACCTCCTTCTTTGATGGGATCTCACTTGCAGAGATCTTTCATTTAGGTCTTCTTTTTTTTTTTTTTCTTTTCCCAGAGTGTCTTGGCTTTCCATGCCTAAAATACTCTCATGGGCTCTTCAGCCAGATCCGAATGCCTTAGGGGCTGATTCTGAGGCCAGAGTGCTATTTAGGACATCTATTCCTATTCCATGGGTCTGCTGTGTCTCCCGCTTCCCATGTTGGATCGTTCTCTCCCTTTTTGATTCTATCAGTTAGTATTAGCAGACACTTGTTTGTGTGATCCCTTTGACTTTTAGACCTATCAGTGTGATCAATTGTGTACTGAAGATGATCACTTGGACTAGTGAGATGGCACTGGTACATGCCACCTTGATGGGATTGTATTGGAATCCCCTGGCACGTTTCTAACTCCACCATTTGGGGCAAGTCTGATTGAGCATGTCCCAAATTGTACATCTCTTTCCTCTCTTTTTCCCACTCTTATATTTAACAGGGATCACTTTTCAGTTAAAATTTAAACACGTGAGTTCAACCAATAGTACTAGAACAAAAAAAAAAATACTAAAATGGATAAAGTATTACATTGTACATCAACAGTCAGGACAAGAGCTGATCAAGTCACTGTTTCTCATAGTGTCCATTTCACTTCAACAGGTTTCCCCTTTGGTGCTCAGTTGTCGCCGGTCAGGGAAAACAAATGATATTTGTCTCTTTGGGACTGGCTTCATTCACTCAGCATGATGTTTTCCAGATTCCTCCATCTTGTTGCAAATGATCGGATTTCATTGTTTTTGACTGCTGTATAGTATTCTATAGAGTACATGTCCCATGATTTCTTTATCCAGTCTACTGTTGATGGGCATTTGGGTTGGTTCCAGGTCTTAGCTATTGTGAATTGAGCTGCAATAAACATTAATGTGCAGATGGCTTTTTTTGTTTGGGAGGCCAACTTTTAATGAGCATTTGCTATGTGCAAGTTTCTTTTCTTCTCTTCTTTTTCTTTTCTTTTCTTTTTTTTTTTTTGGACAAGCAGAGTTAGTGAGAGAGAGACAGAGAGAAAGGTCTTCCTTTTTCCGTTGGTTCACCCCCCAAATGGCCGCTACGGCCAGCACCTTGCAGCTGGTGTGCTGCGCTGATCCAAAGCCAGGAGCCAGGTGCTTCTCCTGGTCTCCCATGCGGGTGCAGGGCCCAAGCACTTGGGCCATCCTCCACTGCACTCCCGGGCCACAACAGAGAGCTGGACTGGAAGAGGAGCAACCAGGGCAGAATCCAGTGCCCCGACCGTGACTAGAACCCTGGGTGCCAGCGCCACAGGCGGAGGATTAGCCTAGTGAGCCATAACGCCGGCCTCTTTTCTTCTTTTTAAAAAAAAAACAACATAATATAGTTTTAAATTTACAAAACAAAATTTGTGTTCCCATATAACCCACACCCAACTTCTCCTTAGCCCACTGTCTCTACTCTTTTTGTAATTCAAATTCTACCCCTCCAAGCCTCTAGTAATCAACATTCTGCATTCAAATGGGTTTAAAATTTTTTTTAAACATTGAAAAATATAAGCTCCTACAGATGAGGGAAATCATGCAATATTTGTCTTTCTGTGTCTGATTCAGTTCATTCAACATGATGTCCTCCAGTGCCATCCATTTTACTGCAAATGACAGGACTCCATTCTTTTTTATGGTGCCACCATTTCTTTATCCATTTATTTTTATTTTTTTTGACAGGGGTGGAGAACTTTTTATTTTAGGACACATTCTAAAGAAATCACCCCAACCTCAAAATTAAAAAAAAGATAATCTTAAAAAATAAACGTGATTCATCTCCCAGGTTCTACAGGATCGTCTCAGTAAAGCTCTTTCGTTGAGCTCTCTAACTGCAAAGTAGTGATTTCCCCACAAACTGCTGTACCCGTGGAGCTGGTCAGCAGGGCCGGCTGGAACAAGGAGCTCTCTTTGGTATCTGGTTGGCGTTAAGGGGTGAGGTGAGCTGCCTCAGGTCTGCAGGAGCTGATAGTTCCTGTCTTGCTCCTGTGGGTGCTTCCAGAAAAAACAGAAGCAGACAAAGCTGGTGAGGATTCCCGGAAGGTTGGGCACCATGATGTAGGGATCTCAGAGTCAAAACCCATAGAGGGACCAGGAGGCAGAGGTAAGGAGGGTGGCAATCATGAGAAGGAGAGGCGTTTTGTTGATTTAGTCTGAAGGACCTTGGCCATGTCAGCCAGTGGTGAGAGGTGTATGCTGATGGTGAAGACGCTGCAGAAGAGGCCCAGCTGCTGAAGCCGGGCCTTGGGGTCAGGCACAGGAGCCAAAGATAGGCATAGCTCAGGAGAAAGAACCGCAGCAGGGATGCTGTTGGTAGGAGCACAGCAGGCTTCTGAGGGCAGTAGAGCAGTACACCAAGATACACAGGGTCTGAAGCACGGCACCCGCTGCGTTGACGAACATGAACGTCACATCTCCCTTCAAGGTCCCGTAACTCAGCCAGCCCAGGTTGTTGACATCCATGGTGAGAAATGGCAGGAACTGGATGCTGTCCACGCTCTGGGTCATCTGCACATGCCTGAGGTCTGAGAGGCCAGTGGAGAACATGCCGAGGGTGAAGAGCACACAAGCTCCGGAAAGGAGCGAGTCACCACACCGCCCTCCTCCATCCCATCTGAGTCGGATCCTGCTCTTTATCCATTTATTGGATGATGGACACCTTGGTTGATTCTTTGTCTTGGCTGTTGTGAACAGTGCTATGATAAACATGGTGAAGCAGGTGTCTCTTTGATATAAGGATTTCATGTCTTTTGGGTATAAACCCAGTGGTGGGATGGCTGGATCACGTGGCAGTTCCATTTCTAGTGTTTTGATAACTCTGCATGCTGTTTTCAGTTCTCTTTTATAATACACTGGCATTTTAACCTTTCAATGACTCTTTGAAGCAGGGGCTGTAATTACCTTAATTCTATAGACAAGGAAATGGGACATTTGAGAGGTTAAGCTACCTCCTCAAGGTCACGTGATGCCTTGGAGGCAGGGTTCGAACCAAGCTGAATTTAGGACAGCCTAGATCCTTCAGAGTGCTGCTTACCTTCTGTCTTCTCAGGCTTCAAGATGACAGTGCATTTACTGGAACTTACTCTGTGCCTGTTGCATAACCCAAGTTGATGCACTGCTGAAGGGTATAACATCAGACAGGATGTATAAAAAATAAAACACAAAAAAATTACAGCCAACTGTGCTATCTTCGAATCCCTGACTCATTCAGAAAATATCTATAAAGTGTCACATCCTGGACTACATCCTGCAGATTAAGATAACCAGGCAGGGGCTTACGGTTGAGTGGATCCAGCTGTAGGTAATCTTTCTGTCTGGGGCGAATGTTTTGATGGAGACAAGTAAGGTAGGCATGAAGAGGGAGAGGGGATAAAGACTTGGAGAGGTTGAGGAAAGGAGTCTTCAAGGTGGGATTCACTGGGCTAAGAGTGAAAGGACTAATGTCTTCAGATGCACACGAAGGGAATTTTAGACAGGGAAAGGCATGGGAAAGCATAGCCCGGGTGAAAGGGCTCTGCAGTGTGTCAGAGTAGCTGGGGGCCTTGACTGCCATCCCGAGGCACTGGACTTTCATCTCCCAGGTCAGGGGTGGGGAATGCCTGGCCCATGAAATCACTTGGTCTGGCCCTGCCAAGGTAACTGCAGGCAGGACTCTTAAGTCTTAAGTTCAATAAATGTATATAGCAGGCTATCTTCCTTCCTTCCTTTTCTTTCCTTTTCTTTTCTTTTCTTTTTTTTTCTTTTCTTTTCTTTTCTTTTCTCTTCTCTTCTCTTCTTTTCTCTCCTTTTCTTTTCTTTCTTCTTTATTTTTAGAAAGCTTTTATTTAATAAGTATAAATTTCATAGGCACAACTTTTGGATTACAGTGGTTCTTCCCCCAATACCCATCCTGCCACCCCCAAGCCATCCCACCTCCTACTCCCTCTCCCATCCCATTCTTCATTAAGGTTCATTTTTAATTATCTTTATATACAGAATATCAACTCTATACTAACTAAAGATTTCAACAGTTTGCACCCACACAAACACAAAAAGTATAAACTATTGTTTGAAGACTAGTTTTACTGTTAATTCTCATAATACAACTCATTAAGGACAGAGGTCCTATATGGGGAGCAAGTGCACAGTGACTCCTTTGTTGATTTAAGAACTGACACTCTTATTTATGATGTCAGTGATCACCCAAGGCTCTTGTTATGAGCTGTCAAGGCTATGGAATCCTCTTGAGTCCACAAACTCTGACATTATTTAGACAGGGCCATAATCAAAATGGAAGTTCTCTCCTCCCTTCAGAGAAAGGTATCTCCTTCTTCGATGGTCCCGTCTTTCTACCAGGATTTCACTCACAGAGATCTTTCATGTAGGTCATTGTTTGCCACAGTGTCTTGGCTTTCCATGAGAATTTTTGTATGTTGATACTTTTCCTTGGCTAGTGAATGATGTTATACATATCCAACAGCCCTTGACAAAGAAATAAAAGGTTTCCCACCCCTGGCACAGGTGATAGGGAGTGCTACAAGACTGTAAGAATTGTTGGCAGAGGGGTAAGGAGACATGGTCATCATTGCATATGGGGCAGAGCCATTTTGCTGCTATGTAGGGGTTGACAGCATGGGTGTTGGGAAATGGTTTGTGAGTCCATGGTTCTGATCATAGGTAGCACATTAAGATTCCGTATTAGGATTAGTGTATTCATAATTGTAGTTGCTGCCAGGTCTCCCTATTTTATGAGGCAGTTGGTGAAATTTTGAGATAGTCCACTTGCTGGAATGCACTGATCAGGAGCCACATTGCTTCTCTGTAACTTCAGCTGCTCTGAATGCCTGTTCCACCATATGACCATCCACCTTGCATCTGTACTCCCAGGCACTTCCCTGGGTTGATGCACATATTTCTAGGTCCCCTTCCTGTCTGTCCATGCCTCAGTATGTCAGAATCTTGTCTTCAGCGCTTGCCAGCCTGGAGTGTGTGATACATACAGGGTCACTCTAGACTCTTGCATCATCTTAGAACTTTAGTTGTGGAAGGTTGGCTACACGACAAATGATAAAGATCCCGGAAGCTGGGGTTTAGAAGGGAGCTTGTCATGAGAAATTCCAGAGCATGGTGGAAAATTACCCTTCCCTCCTCCACCAGCCAAGAGCAGTCATAGTGCTTGTATGGATTTGTACTGAACTCAGTACCTCTGATAGTTTAGCCTGTAGTTTCACTAGTATTGCTGCAGTGGTTAGTGATATCACAGTTTAGTGATGAACTCAGATTTGTAGGTCTTTTCTCATGTAAATTATAACTTCTACTGTGAAATGAATTATTTAATTTTTTTGTAAGGGAGGGCTGGCATTGTGGTGCAATGGCATAAGCTGCTGAGTGCCAGTTTGAGTCCTGGTTGCTCTGCTTCCAACTCAGCTTCCTGCTTATTTCCCATGGGTAGGCAGCAGGGGATGGCGCACTCAAGTGCTTTGGCTCCTGCCACTCATGTGAGAGACCTGGGTGGAGTTCTTGGTTCCTCATGGTGACCTGGTCCATGGCTGTTGTGGCCATCTGGGGAGTGACCACTGGATGGAAGATATTCTCCTCTGTATCTCTCCTTTTCGTTGCTCCACCTTTCAAATAAATAAATTTTAAATTTTGGGGGGTGATGAACTTTATAAAGGTGAAGATTTTCTTATGGCTCAATTTTGGAGTCTTTTTCCATGTAGTAAGTTAGATAATAGCCCCTCAGGACAGATTTGTTGAATGAATGTTGGATGATTTTTTGACCTACATTTCACATTAATACTGTAATATTGTTCCAACTTAGCAGTTCAGAATGGTGATTCTATTATGTAACATTGTAGCCATTTTTAACCTTGAATCAATCACCTGTGACTTTGCTATTCCTGTCTTATATCTTTATTTACTTTATAGATAAGCATGTTCAGTAGACTGAAGGACAAAGCCTTATAGATACTTAAGAGGCATTTCCCACTTAGTGCATCAAAGTGCTTTTAAGGATAGTTTTGGAGTTGATACATAAAATTACTCTTAGCTTCTGTAAGCATCCATGCTTCTTGTTTTTTTTTCCCCACACATATTTTGGTAGGTCTACTCTCCTGGATGTTACTTGTTTTGGATGATATAGCTCAAGGAAGATTATTGTTTTACATTGGAGACTAGATATTAGCAGGCCACTTTTTGTAGACAGCCGTAACTTTTAGAAAGCAAAAAACAGGGGCCAGCGCCACGGCACACTGGGTTAATCCTCTGCCTGCGGTGCCGGCATCCCATATGGGCACCGGTTCTAGACCCAGCTGCTCCTCTTCCAGTCCAGCTCTCTGCTGTGGCCCAGGAAGGCAGTGGAGGATGGCTCAGGTCCTTGGGCCCCTGCATTCGCGTGGGAGACCTGGAGGAAGCTCCTGGCTCCTGGCTTTGGATTGGCACAGTTCTGGCCGTTGTGGCCATTCGGGGAGTGAACCAACGGAAGAAAGACCTTTCTCTCTGGCTCTCTCTCATTGTCTGTAACTCTACCTGTCAAATAAATAAATAAAATCTTTAAAAAAAAAAAAAGAAAGCAAAAACAGTGGAATCATTTAGCCTCCCTGTATGTAGGACTGACTGACTTTTTCTTCCTTGATGGTCTTCAAGTACTTGGCTCTCACTAAGGATAATCCTTATGTATTTGTAGACATTGAGGGCCATTTGCTGGAGGGATGGCAGGTCTTATAATGAAGGTAGAGAACTTTCGAATTAAATACTAGTAGCACTAAATTCTTTTAAAATCACATTTATGAAATATATACAAGCAATTAAGTTTAATGATTTTTAAGAGTCTAGTCCAATGAATTTTCACAAATATACCGAGTCTGGGGCCCTCTCCTGCAGGCGTGATCTAGACTGTTTCTCTCACCTCAGTGTGCCTTTCATGCCTCTCCACAGTCCATTCCTTTCCTTCATGCTCTGAGCCCTGGCCATCACTGATCTACTTTTTATTGCAATAATGGTGTCTTTTCTAAATCTTCCTATTACAGACATCGCACATGGAGTTTTTTGGTTTGGCTTCTTTTTTGTGATATACTTCTCTTGAGGTTCTTTTATGCCGTTGTATGTATCAGTAATTATTTCCTTTTTATCAGTGAGCGTTAGCATGTGTAACACACGGAGGATTTGCTTATCCGTTCAGCAGTTAATGGGCATTTGAGTTCTTTCAAGTTTGGGACTATTATGTATCAGGTTGCTAGGAACATTTTTGTCCAAATCTTTGTATGGAATTCGTGTATTTAAGTTTGTGTAGGATATATACCAAGGAGAATTGCCATGTCATAGGTAAGTGTGTGCTTACCTTTAGGAGAAATTGCCAGTTGTTTCCCAATGTACCTGTAACATTTTGAATTTTCTACTAACTTTATATGAGAACCCTAGTTGTTCCATTATCCTTGCAAATGCTTGGAATCTTCAAGTCTTTTAAAAATTTAGCCCTTCTGGATGGTTATGTAGTAGTGTCGCATTGTGATTTTATTATGCATGTCCTTTTTGAAGATCACTTCCTTCTCATACTTGGCATTTATTTTCTCGGTCGACATCCTCTCCTGTTCCTCCTTCCCGCCCCCCTGTTTTGGATGATCCATAGCTCCAGGAAGTTTATTTGTTGTTTGGCACAGAGTTCTAATACTATTGGTGAGTTTATGTGAAGAAATACTAGGAAGGTATTTTGTTGCTTTGGTAGTTTTAAGAAAGCAATCCTTCTTAATGGATTTTTGGTTTCCTGATCTGTTTCTACCTTTCTGGTTTTTGGGCATTCATGGGACAGTTCTGTCATGTTGGCCTGTGTTAGTTTATCTTTCCTGGTTTCCTTGCATATGTGCTGTCCTTCACCTGCATCTGTGAGCTCCTGTTCCCTGGGAAAGCCACATGTGAATTTACCGACTGCCTCTCTACACACACTCCCATATACACACCCACTCCATGCAAGCCCTGCCTGTGGTGCCACTGCGAAGGCCTCCCTGGGAACTCCCATTTCTTGGTCTGCTGGAAGCAGGTCACTGCTCATGCTTTTTGATTCCCATGTACCTCACACTGTGCGGTATCAATAACTGAGGAGGCAACAAAGGACTGTTGATGATAGTGGGCTTCTCCCTGGGGAAGCTGCGTGCTCTTAATGATTCTGGAGTTTAGTGTGTGAGTTCTTTCTGAACTGATGGCTCTAATACCCATCACTTTACATGTCTTTGTTTAAAAACTGTGTATGTAAGCATTGATTATAGTATGCCTATATTTTGTTTGATAGCTATCTATGAAATATAGTGGAAAATGTACTATAGCAAGCCTGTGATTATGACTTGACTATGAGTAACAGAGGGAAATTGTATTTTTAGGGTAGATGTATCTAGGTTAGACAACCCAAGAGTATCCCAACTTTCATTTCAGATTTCACATAGGCCTAATCTAGCCTTTACTGTGGTGCAAAAGGCTTAGTAAGCTTGATAATTTTGAGCAGTGGTTTATGTTGACATGAAGTTGAGTCATCAGTGTGTTCGTGCTGTGGAGAATGGTAATTCTTTACACTAAAATAGATGAAATTATAAACTCTTAAAGAGGTAATTCATGGGGGCTGATGCTGTGGCATAGCGGGTAAAGCAGCCGCCTGCGTGCCAGCATCCCATATGGCGCTGGTTCGAGTCCCCGCCGTTCCACTTCCAATCCAGCTCTCTGCTGTGGTTTGGGAAAGCAGTAGAAGGCGGCCCAAGTGCTTGGGCCCTTGCACCCATGTGGGACACCAGGACGAAGCTTCTGACTCTGGATTGGCCCAGCCCCAGCTGTTGCAGCCATCTGGGGAGTGAACTAGTGGATGGAAGACCTGTCTCTCTCTCTCTCTCTCTGCCTCTGCTTATCTGTGACTCTGCCTTTAAAATAAATAAATAAATCTTTTTAAAAAAAAGATGTAATTTTTGGAAAATATTGAATTGGCATCTAGGAAATCTGAAATGTGTGACTTCTTGACTCAGCTATGTGACTTTGTGACAGTCACCTAACCCCTCTGCACTTTAATTTCCTCCTGTGAGAACCGAATTCCCTGCAGGAGGTAACTGGAAGATTCCTGAATACTTTTTGTTAGGATGGTTTTGACCTCACTGGGAGGATAAACGCAGTCTTAAAGTTCTTCATATGTGATGTTAATCCATATTCTTGCCATAACTGTGCGACTTTTATCTCCCTGAGTCAGTGTGGCAAGGGTTAAGCTGTATACTGTTTGCCCTCTTCAGAAGTATGTGAAGGAAAAGACAAAAGCAAAATAAAAATGGAAAAAATTTTTGCTGCAAATTTCGGCCAAAATGAAAAATACTGAGTTTGCATTATTGCATTACAAAGTGCTTTCTTTTGTTGTGATGCATCAAAATCTAGTGGGGCCCAAACATATTTTAGATACATTTTTTTCTAACATACCACTAATAGTATGTGATTTTTATGAATTTGGATTTCTGAAATCCCATATAGGAGGAGGCTTCAAATATTCATGGAAAATTTGTATTATGAGAAAGCTATGAATAGACATCATAATTTTTCACACCAAAGTAAACTTCATTTACACTAAATTTCTGTGAACTTTTAAAAGTACCCTTGTACTCTGTCTTAGCAGTTGAATAAAAAATGTTAAATTTAGGTACTAAAGCAACCAGAGCCATGGAATTGAGTTTCTATTTCAATCTAATACTAATTTTTATTTTGTATTCTGGTTGAGCCCCTTAGGCTCGCGATGGACAGGAGAAGGTAGATTGTTTGGAAAGTTTGAAAGGTGAAAGTGGGATGTATCAGTCTTAGTTGTTATTTAAGTAGACATTTTGAGGGTTTTTTTTTTTTTTTTGAAGCTGTAAGAAAATATAGGTCATGATTTTGCAGCCTTACTCATAAACATTTAGCATGTTGTTCGTTACACATCACTCCAGAAAGATGATGCTGGTTAGGAATCGGACCCAAATCTGAATGAATGGTCCTTAGCTGTCATCTCTTGGGATCTCAAGTGCTTCCTTGAAATGTTTTACTATTGGTTACTCCCATAACCATGCAAAATACACAGTGAATCTCATAAAGAGGGTATCTGCTGCACTCAGCACGATTTTCTTCCCCATCTGCCGGCTCCTGCTTCCAAGTAAACAAAGATGCACTGATGGCATCAGTGACGAAAGCAGATGCCAGAGGAGAAGCCGGGTATAATTTCCACCGCAGTGTTTTCTCTTGAGTTACCAGATGTCTGGAGAACAATCACTTTCATGATTCATCCAAGTATCTCCAAGTACAGTCAAAGTGGTCATCAGTCCCAGGGCCCTGCACAGGCATTGCTCCTCCAAGGGCCTCAGTTGCTCCCTTTGAAACTTGGGATCACATTGTTGCTGAGCCCAGGCAAGTGCCTGGGTAAATGGTCAGTTTTTTCCTTCCTGAAAATGATATATTGTATACTCCAAACTTGACTGCCTTAGACTGCAAGGTCTGTCCCAGGAAGCAGCTCCCAGACACCGAGGAATGTATCCTTGCTTGTGGGTTCACATCCAAACTGCTTCTGGCAGACAGCACAAGAAAAGTTACCTTGTAATATTTTCCTTCCTTGCAAACTACCAGTTCCCAGGTCGGGTCTAAGATCTGATGCCTTTCCTGGTTTGAGAGGAGGATCCCTCACTTCCTGCAGGTGCTGTGAGCTGGAAGGATGGAGGAGTGATGACAACCATTGCAAGCCTGGGCTCCCCCAGGCTAATGACCATGCACTGGCTCTCATTTGGTTTCCTCTCCATTAAACACACAAACAAAGCCTACCTCATACCCCATTGTTTGTTTTCTTCTGAAACCGGTTTAAAGTTTGTTAGGGCAGCTAAATTAGAAAAAGGCTTGGAATCCAACTTTTCTCTAGATTATTAGGAAGCTGTCTCTATCATACAGTTTCCCTAGTCTAATTTTTAACCTGTGTTCTTTTCCTTTTAGAAATCCTAAAATTGGAGGTCCAGAACGTTGCTCCTTTTTGTGAGTCTTGAACTGGCAGCTGTCAGGACCCTGTAGGACCTCAAAGGGAAATAAAAGGTAATTCGATTCAAAATGGTTGAATGTATGTCTGTGTGATCATAGGGTAAATGTAACCCTTCCTAGGCTACACAGAAAATCTCAGTATCCCATCCCTTGTGTGTTCCCAACTTTCCCGTTCTTACGTTCCCTCTCTCTGTCCCCCATTTCGTCCCTCCCCTCTTCCTGTCATAAGCTATGTTCATTGGCCAACATTTACGGAGTCTGGCCTTCCCATGCTGGTCACTGCTCTGAGCACCCATGCCTTATCCCTGCATCTCACGCCCTGGCAGGAACCACTTGGCAAAAATGGCTGACAGCTTTGGTGTGTGCTGGGGAAGTTCAGACCCTGCCACTGTGCCCCTAGAGGCTGGACCTGGCACCTGTCCTCACCCTGTCTTCTCTCCATTGGTCCAAAGATGCATGTGCTTTTTTCCCAGCCCTCCCTGAGCTTGCCTGGATGTTTGCTTGCAGTGTTTTTTTTGTTTGTTTGTTTGTTTTTCCCCTGAGAATTCTAAACACTCTGGATATTTAATGGCCACAGCTTGGACTCTTAAAATTCCTCCTGGGATTAAGTAAACTGCATCAGTGTATTTCCCAACTAGTGAATATGTGAACATCCTCACTGGACAGAGCACTGGTAGATTTCTTTTTCCAGTTGCTAACACAATACAAAGATTGCAAGATAATTGAATTTTATGGTTGCATAGCATAGAATGTGACCTTCTTATCAAAGACGAAATATGGGTCAGATTTGGGTGTATATCCCTTTACTGCTTTCCTCTCCACGCCCATACTGATGTTATTAATAAGAGCATTTTGTCTGTAATATGTGCCTTAACCCTGAGTGAAAATATTTGGGGTAAAGACAGTTTCAGCAATTCCACTAAATATTACACCTCATCTTGTTCTCAGGCCTCACTAATCCAGGGCTAAATAGTGACTAGTGTAAACTGGGGACGGCAGGTGCTCCCACGTGCTTGGTTTGCTATGCCGTGTATTTTGTAGTCACTTCGCATTGGAAGGCACTTCCCTCCCATTGCATTAATGGCATGTTGGTCATTGCAGTCTTGTGGCCCAGTCACTCACCGTGAGTGCGCTTGTCTCAGACGCTGGGCAGGAGTGGTGAAGTTTGTGCTCACCAAAAGTCGTGAGCGTCCACTCCAGCCTAGCCCTTTTGCAATCAGCTTCATGCTCCTCCGTGCCCCTGTCTGTCCTCAAACTGAGAATGGTTAGGTTGGCCAGGGGAATGCCAGTGCAGTGGACTTGCTCCTGTTGTGACTGTGTCTCACCATGGCCCTGCCTCCCTGCGGGGGTGAGGAGCACCCCTCACTCCCCAGGCTCACCTACGTTAACCTCCTCATGCTGTTAGACTCAAGCTCCCCAGCCCTTGATTTCCCTCACTGTCCAAAAACACTGCTGTCATGATTCTGGCTGCCCTGCTTCTGCCCCGTTGCTCACGTATTTGCCTGTGTCTGTGTGTTGCCCCTCTGGGGTGGGCCTCTCCCTTAACAGCCTTTGTTACCCCAAGAGTCTGCTATAGTGCACTGTGGGTCACAGTGCTTAAGCACCAGATGACTGCACAGTGGACATTGAACCCTATCCAGACCTGGGCTCCTTATTTCATGATGCCTCATGCTCTGGCCAGTCTGAAGCCCTGCCCTTGGGGTCACGTGTCCAGCGACCATTGAGCTGTGGTGGGAGCTGAGATTTTTTTTATATTGAGCTGTTTCACAGAAACTGCCAGTGTCCACTTGCTTGTGGGTTGGGGAGTGCAGTTCCTGGCCCCCCTTCCTGACTGCTGATGCAGCTCTTCTTGTGGGTGGGGACAAAGGGACAGGCTTAGAGACCCAGGCTCCCTGGCACTGGGGGGTGTTCAGAGGATCTGGTCGGTTCCCTGGGCTGGCCACACGCAGCGTGTACGGCCTTGGGAGTGCTGTTTACTCTCTGTGTCCCAGTCTCTTCATCTGTCATCTCAGGATCATAATCGTGCTCATATCCTCGTGTTGGTGTGAGGATTAGGGGAGCACATGGCCGCAGGGCCTGGCAGGGGGGGACTATTTGATACAAGTTGAGCTTTCCTCATCTGTAAATCTGAAATCCAAAAATACTCCAAAATCCAAAACTTTCTGAGTACCAACCCATGACCACATGTGGCAAATTCTGCACCTGACCTCATGTGATGGGTCATCGTGAAAACACAGGCTCAGTACAATATATAAGGTGCTGTGAATTTCATATTTAGGCTTTGGTTGCATCCCCAAGTTGTCAGTCCTAAGCAGCTCAGACACAAGGTATTCAATTTACTTACTAATTTCATTACTATGATCTTCTGCAGAACAGAGCTATTGTTGTAACACTCAAAGGTGCAGTAGGTGTTGAATGAGGCGGTGTCTATAAAACACATTGGGAGGGCTCAGGGCATTTGCTACAAGTGAGCACTCAGCCATCATAGTAAGACAACAATAGTGTCAGCAAATGTGTTCAGAATGGGATGGATGTTGTGACTTGGAATGCTGGCTAATATCTGACAGTTGTACGGAAGAATAGCTACACATTGTGTAACCTTAACAGTTTATTCAGTCTTTTTTTAAATCTATTTATTTATTTGAAAGAGCTACAGTGAGGCAGAGGCAGAGAGAGAGAGAGAGAGAGAGAGAGAGAGAGAGGTGTCTTCCAACCGATGGTTTGCTCCTCAGATGACTACAACTGCTGGAGCTGAGCCAATCAGAAGCCAAGAACCAGGAGCTTCTTCTGGGTGTAGGGACCCAAGGACTTGGGCCATCTTCTACTGCTTTCCTATGCTGTGGAGCAGCCGGGATTGGAACCGGCGCCTATATGGGATGCTGGCACTGAAAGCTAGCTTTACCCGCTACACCACAGCACTGGCCCCCAGTTTATTAAATCTTTATCTACATTCATGAAGACTTTGGCTGTGATTGGCTGTTGGAGTGAATATGAGCTAAATACCGGGGCCAGTGTTGTGCTGTGGACTAGGCTGCCGCTTGCAATGCCCCATCCCATGTGGGCTGTTGTGCTTCAGGTCTGGGACCACAGTGAATGAAGGCCCAAGTTCTTGGACCTCTGCCACACATGTGGGCCATGTGGGTGGTGTTCCTGGTTCCTGGCTTTGGCCTGGTGCAGCCCTGGCTGTTACAGGCATTTGAGGAGTAAACCAGTAGGTGGAAGATCCGTCACTCTCTCTTTATGTCTCTCTTCCCTTTTCTGCCTTTGCACTGTAAGATAAACAAGCCTTTAATGTTAAATGTTCTGAAATCCTTTAGCTCTCAGCAGTGCCCACTTTGTAAATATAAAGGGCAGTGTATTCTTGTGTTTTTATTAAATTTCAAAACCAATATGAACAGAGATAGGATATTTAACATTGGAATCCATTGAACTACTCGTCTTTGGTCACAACATGCATATGTATGTGTAATATTTTATTGTCTCTTTTGTGGCGTAATGCCTTTTGATGTTCTTATATGTGAAGTATATACTGAAGTGAAAGTTTCTGAAAACCAAGGAGTATAGCTACCTTGCTTCTCTGAATGGTATAGATTAGTGAGATTCCCTGCCTCCACCCCTCTGCCCTGCCACCCCCAACAAACAGGTACACACTCCAGAGGTAACCTTCGATTTCGGCTCTCATTGAGTTAACCTGCTCACCTGACTTTGGCATTGATCTGGCCTGAATATCACTGAAGATCACCACTTAAGCCAGAGTGTATTTTAATATCTGGTTGTGTACACCTCTTCAATCTGTAAGAGTTTGAGTTTTTCTTCTTCGAATACTGAGTGCACTGATCTTTTCAATTAAAGTTTCATTTTCCTGATTGATATCTAATCATCCTCTCCTTGTGTTATTATTTTGCATTGTTTCTTTGAAGGAAAGCGATATCTGATGATATGTTTTGGTTCTTTGACACCGTTAGTGGCACCATGAATGTCTTGGCCAGTTTTTCAGTGGCATTAAGGACATGAATGTTAAACATTTTTCACCAGAGTCTACAGTTTAGGCTGATGAACCTTCTACAAAGCCTGCTTTCTATAGTCAGTGAATGTTGCTGTCATGTACTTGTAAATGCATCGTTTCACCTGCCTTCTCTAAGTGGACATTTTAAAACTTTATTGATTTATCATGTTTCCAGTTTAAGTTGCACACAGTAGTCACAATACTGCAACTGGTAGTGTTCACAGTCTCTTTAAATTTTTTAGTTGCCTCCCTTTTCAGGGAGCACTGTCCCTGGCAGTGTTTGCTGACTTGGCTCCTCAGTTCATTAGAATTGGAAACCGGCCATTGCTTCTCTGCCTTTCTCATTGTTGCCCGGGCCCCCAGGCCTGGGGATCTTGATTTCCCCAGGCTTGCTCCACTCCTGGCAGATAGCATTTCACCTCTGAGGCTGCTCCTCTTTCTTTGCAGTCTGTCAGCTGCACAGATAGGCATCACCAAGGCATGACGTAAGCAGGGACTGTCTGGGGTTGAAATACAGGCTGTATTGGGCCCCGTGAATTCCAGCTTGTTCTGCCTAGTAGCTCACCCAGTTTTTGTTTATTAATCTTCAAAAGGTGCTGCTTGGAGGATGGTGATACCTCCTGAGAAAGCAGGGCCTCCTGCCCTCGCTGACAAATGACTGACGACACATACATGCCTCGGAGCCTCTTTTTGCTTAAATATTAAATCTCAGGTATTACTCACTCTGGATCAGGTGACAAAGCTTCCATCACTCCTCGCCATCAGCTCTGGGACCTTTCTTGATGACTCTTTTACATCGTATTTTGCATATGAAATCATGGAGTATTGAAGGGAGAGTTGTTGCAAATTTAACTCCTTGATTTATTTTTAAGGATTTGTTTATTTATATCTGAAGGTCAGAGTTACAGAGGGAGAGGGAGAGACAGATCTTCCATTTGTTTCTTTCACTCCCCAAGTGGCCATAATGGCCAGGGCTGAGCCAGGCCAAAGGCAGGAGCCAGGAGCTTCTTCAGGTCTCCCATGTGGGTGGCAGGGACCCGAGCACTTGGGCCATCCTCCACTGCCTTCTCAGGCATATTAGCAGGGAACTGGGTTGGGAGTGGAGCAGCTGGGACATGAACCGGCATTCACATGGGATGCTGACAGTGGCTTTACCCACTATGTCACAACGCTGGCCCCACTCCTTGATTTTAACAATGGAGAAAATCCAGATAATGTTCTGATTGCCTTTATGTAACCTACTTTAGAAGAATGCAGTGAAGGTCACTTTTCCTGTATTTATTCTTAATATAGTCATTCTTTGTCCAGTAAAAATATCTACGGAGAGGATAGGCATTTGGTCTAGGGATTCAGGTGCTGCTTGGAGTGTTTGCATCACATATCAATGCCTGGGTTTGAGTGCTGGCTCCACCCGGATCCCAGCGTCCTGCTAATGCATGCTCTGAAAGGCAGCAGATGATTTCCCAAGTGCTTGGCTCCTTGCCATCCACTTGGGAGACCCAAATTGCTTCTCGGCTTTGGCTTGGCCCACCCTCAGCTGTGGGTATCTGGAGAGTGAACCAGTGGTTGGGAGATCTCTGTCTCTCTTTGTCTCTTGACATCCTTAACTTTTAAGCAAATAAAAAGCAAATAAATACAATTAGATAATATACTTGAGAAAAGTAACAGGTGCACCAAATCATACCAAGGTGGTGAGCCCCATGCCCGCCTGACTAAAGGCAGAGATTTGCCTCCTTCTGGGCCTGCGGGAGAAGCATTTACCATTCAGGAATTCCCTAAACAGCCCCATGCTTGCGGGTGCTTATTCACTGGCTCCCGTAACAGGTGCATCCACAGTAGCGTGCTGAAAAGACAAAACCCTGGTATTTGAGACACACATAATTGTGTTGGCCAGCATTGCTGTCTGATCCCTGTTTCTATAAATTTAGCACTGGATGGGGCCAAACCAGTTCTTTTTTACAGAAATTCCCTGAGGGAGCTGACGAAAGCCTTATCAGTGTGAGGTATTGGATGCGTCATCTGGGATCAGGTTGGGGCTCCCCTGGCTGGGTGGGCCGTCCCGTGGCCTTGAATCATCCTCACTCTGAGATCCCTCTGTGTCTGAGTCATGTTCACAATGCAAAGCGCTGTCTTAAATCAGCCTGAATTTGACCAGAAGTAAGAGAGTGATTGTGGTGTGTCCAGTGTCCTGGTTGTTTGGCGGAGGCAGGGACAGAGACAACCATGAACCACCTAAGCCTGTGTTCATGGCCAAGATCTTTGTTTCCAGCTCATTTCCTTTCCTTTTCTGCCAAACTTGTCACCATCCATGCATCCATGTAGGAAAAGTAGCATCAATGTAAGATCCCACTGGATTTACTTGATCTTGAAATTTCATTCACTGGTACTCTATTCACAATTAAAAAAAAACAAAACAGTCATTAAGAAGTGATTTATGTTTTGTAGGCCATGTTAGGTACCAGGCCTGTCTGTTGGTAGCTAGCAGAGCTGGAAACTCAGAGCTCAGTCTCTGTCCTTCCTCCTGATGGTGGTTCAAGTTCAAGTTGCCTAGAGCAAGGTCAGCCTCCTCCTTTGAAGGTTGTGGTTTTTTTTTTGTTTTTTGTTTTTTTTTGTTTGTTTGTTTTGTTTTATTTTTGACAGGCAGAGTGGACAGTGAGAGAGAGAGACAGAGAGAAAGGTCTTCCTTTGCTGTTGGTTCACCCTCCAATGGCCGCCGCGGTAGCGCGCTGCGGCCGGCGCACCGCGCTGTTCCGATGGCAGGAGCCAGGTGCTTCTCCTGGTCTCCCATGGGGTGCAGAGCCCAAGGACTTGGGCCATCCTCCACTGCACTCCCTGGCCACAGCAGAGAGCTGGCCTGGAAGAGGGGCAACCGGGACAGGATCAGTGCCCCGACCGGGACTAGAACCCGGTGTGCCGGCGCTGCAAGGCGGAGGATTAGCCTGTTGAGCCACGGCGCCGGCCTGAAGGTTGTGTTTTGCCTGCACACAACTCTGTTCTTTTTGGGTGAACCTCTCCATTTTTTTCTTTCCTACAAAATACTTCCCTTTCTGTACTCTTGACTTGAACTCAGCTTGTCCCAGAATTCCTCTAAATTCTGTAGCAATTCATTTATTAAACATATGGCTGGCAGAAGCAGTTTGCTTTTTGTTTTAAAGGCATCTCATTTTATGTGTGAAACATCCGCATTAAGGAAAGCTCATGTCAGGGGCCTCTTGAGCACCTGACATTGTGTGGATGGTGGTTGGTATCCCAGAGATGCATCGTGGCTCCCAGCCCGTTTTTTGTCACTGTCACAGTCACACCTAGAGCTCAGATACTTCTGAGTGGTCTCCCCCAGATAGTCCTGGAGGAAGGGACTCAAACCTTTGTAGCCCTGGCCCCCAAACCACTTAGGAAGACTGTTTGCATTGGAAAACAGAAGCATTCACATTTTAGGGAATAACACTTACTTCTATATAATTTTAAGTATGTGCTTTGCTTTTTTGCTAGTATTTGCATTATGAGCCTTACAACTGTAGTTAAGTGGCAGGAATTTTGCCTGGTGGTTAAGATGCTGGTTAAGACACTCATGTCCCTTAAAAGGAGTGCCTGGGTGCAGTACCTGCTCAAGCTACCTTCTTGCTGATCAGACCCTGGGCAGCACTGCTATTGACTCAACTGACTGGGTTCCTGCCACCTGTGTAGGAGACCTGGGTTGAGTTCCTGGCTCTTGGCTTCTGCCCCAGCCAGGGTCTGTTATAGGCATTTGGGGAGTGAACCAGTGAACAGGTGCACTCTCATTATGTGTTTCTCTCTTTCTATCTAACAAACAAACATTTTAAAAACTGTATTTAATTTGAAAATTGAGAGAGTTTCATTAAGATCAAGGGAGGTGAATTATAACAAGCAGAGCAATGGTTTTCTTAAACTCAGTTTTTCATGAGGCCGTGAATGTCTACTTAGAAAATTTTCCATTTCAGCAGCATGTTGGTATATGATGCTTTATTGCTAAAATAAATTATAATTAGGAATGCATGTGCTTTTAAGCAAAGATTTATAAACAGGAAAAAGGTTAATTGCTAGACACACCTCAGAGTGAGCGTTAAGTCAAAGTGTTCTTCCCAGCAAGAGCTAGGACCTCCCTTTACTCTAAAACAGGATGATGCTCTCACCCTTACCCCAGGCTGTTCTTTCCCATTTGAACATTCTCTCATGACTGTGTGTCATTAATGAGTGGTGATTCTATCAGCATGTTAGCAGGAGTCCTTTCATGATGCTGTGTCGCCCTCTCACAGCGGGAGTTCACTCCTGTGTAGCTTCTGCCTACTTGGGGTGAACAACAGTCACAGAAACACAGGTTGAGGGAGTCTTGTTGCCAGGTGGGGAAGACAATGAGGACATTACCCTAGGTGATGAAATTCACCCACCCTGGGGCTCACCAGCTGTCACCCACCTGTGACATTGATGTTTTGTGCCTCACTAATTGGTGAGAAAAGATCTGGGGTCAACGGCAGTTCCTGGTGTTAACCATCTGGTAAGTTAAGTCTTTCCCTAAATTAGTGCCTTTGTCTCCACTTTCTCAATTTCAGCTGTAGGCCTTGGTAGTGCCCTAGTGACCTGAATTCCACGCAGTTGACAGACAGCTGACTTGTACTGTTAGCCAAGAGGCAGCACTAAGAATTAAAATGATTCCCTCATACTCTGGCTTTCTGGTATTAAGCAGGGTCTAGCTCCATTCTTAGCAGACTGTGGTCTCGGGGACACTGTGTAAACTCTGCAGGCCTCAGTTTCCTCTTGTTCAGCGTAAGAGGAAGGTTAAAATAGGCTCTGATTTCTGTTTCCATAAGACGTACAGGTTTTGATTTGACTATTATAAGCAGGCAGTGAGTTAGAACGTGGAATGCTATTGCACCAAAAGCTGCTCTTTCTTTTTCAGATATCATACACTCAATCCAGTGAATTGCACTAATTGCATTTATGATGAAGACTTGCCAAAATCACAGATGTTAATTAATTTAAAAATAGCGCACATGCATTTTTATTAAGCTGTTGAGATACAGAGTTTGGGCACTTCCTCCTGATTTTCTGGCGCGATCCAATGGTGATGAGGGCTGGGTGCAGTGTCAGCATCAGCCAGAGATGATGCTGTGGGACCCCCGTTGGTGCTTGAGCTGCGTTTTACCCAGGTCAACAAAGCATGCCTCCTCCTGGTTTGTGTAGATGTCTAGTTTACCTGGATTTTTTTGCAGTAAGGATTTTAATTGTGCACAGTGGAATCCCCCTGTTCTTAAGAGAGGTGATCAGTGGTAGAGAGGAACTTGGGCCAGATCCTATGTGCCCCATTGTGGATAGGATTGCACTTTGTCTAGTCCATGAGATGCAAGTGTGAGTGTCGCTTGACCTGTTGCCTGTATTTAATTTTCTTTACGAAAACATGCTTCCCGTGTGCCTGCGTCTGGTTCGGTTTCTCACTATCTAAAATATCATTAATCAGCATCAAAACGGGTTATCATCTCCTGGCATCGTATATGAGAATTGAAGTAGATAAGAAGCGTCTGCTAGCCAACCTGTTAGCACTTACTCTGATTTCTAGTTGTTGCACTAGATTCTGTGGAAGTAACCAGCTCCCTCCAGCCTGGGAAACTTCGCATCTTCATGGACACAGCCTCCTCGCCCAGGCCACCAGGACCGGACACTGTTTGCACTGCATTGACTGAGCTGCTGGTCTGAGGGAGGAGGGTGGCACACCAGGGATTGAACTGATATTTAGAGAGCATGAATGAAAGCAGCAGTCATCTCACCAAGACATTGCCCAGGGGCCTCTGCAAGAGCCTTGGGTCGGTTACTGTCTTGCGGGATTGAAGACTTCTTGGCAGTGTTTATGTAAAGAGGAGTTGCTTGTCTATGGGGCATGTCCCTCCCCAAGAGGAGTGGTGGCCAGTAAGGGTGCCTGTCCATGTGCAGCAGCAGTGGTGCGTGGGCCCAGGTGTGCTGTGAGGAAGGCTGTATCAGGAATTGGGGTGCTCAGAGGTGTGGGAGTTTGCTTTCCACCCTAACTACACTTGTGCTCCCCTTGTCCTTGGGGTATATGGTCTAAGACTCCAGTGGGTGCCAGAAATTGAAGCTAATGCTAAGCCCTATGTATGTGTTTTCCTATATGCATACCTATGATAAAGTTGAATTTATAAATTAGGCACCGTACGAGAATAATAAAAGCAATAATAGAACAGTTATAATAATATTCCATGATAAAAGTTAAGTGAATGTGCTTTCTCTTTCTGAGTGGAATGCAATTTAAAACTTATGAATTGCCTACTTCTGGAATTTTCCATTGAATATTTTTGGACCATGGTTGACCGTGGGTAACTCAAACCACAGAGACAGCAGAACTACTGTATTAACTTGAGCCAGGAAGCTGAAATGTGGAACAATGTGGTCTCATGAAAACCTTCCTCCACATCGGGAGCTTTCACTTCCGGTGTTGGAATAAATCACTGACCAGTTAGGAAACCCATGAGAAGTTCCTTCATCTCTCTGCTTTGGCTTTCTTACCCAGTAATGCTAACACTAAATCTGACTACTTGGCTCCCCAGGCACTGTTCTGGCTGTTTCTTGTGCCATGTAATCCTCTTCACAGCTCTGATTTAAATTCTTCTGCTAACCCATTTTACAGATGAAGCAAGTGAGGCGTACAGAGGGAAAACAGCTTGCCTTGGGTTCTAGAGATTATGGCGAGCTCGAGGATGTGAACGCAGTGAGACTGGTGGAGGACTTCTGTTCTCTCAGCTGCCGTGTTCTGCTGTCTCTCCAGAAAATCAGCGTGTAGTGCCTGATTCCTTTGCATTTGGTTTGATTGTACGAGTAGACATAGACCCTTTTGTGGGAGAAACTTAAACCAGTGAATATTAGCACTGTTTCAGTGGTGCTTACTTGTGTTTTGGGGGCTTCCATAGAACACATTGACTATGCAGCAGCTCCGTGGGTTCATAGCTACACACTTGCACTTCTCAGAGATCCCAGATACAGTAGACAGGTGAATTACATGCAGTCCTGGAAGGCCACTCAACATCAACAACTATGGTCATGACATCCATAATCGTACAGTGTATAGCTGTCTGTGAATCCCCTCATCAGCTGAGAGCCTTCTTCACACAATTTTCCTGAACATGTGAGAAACTGATACTTTTTTTAAAGATTTATTTATTTTTAAAGATTTCATTTACTTTATTTGAGAGATAAAGTTATAGACAGTGAGAAGGAGAGACAGAGAGATAGGTCTTCCCTCCATTGGTTCATTCCCTAAATGGCTGCAACGGCTGGAGCTGCGCCAATCCAAAGCCAGGAGCCAGGCACTTCTTCCCTGTCTCCTACATGGGTGCAGGGGCCCAAAGATTTGGGCCATCTTCTACTGCTTTCCCAGGCCATAGCAGAGAGCTGGATTGGAAGTGGAGCAGCCAGGGCTTGGCACTCATATGGGATGCGGGCACCACAGGTGGAGGATTAACCTACTGCACCACAGCACCGGCCCCAAGATTTATTTATTTATTTGAAAGGCAGAGTTACAGAGAGGCAGAGGCAGAGAGAGAGAGATACACGTCCTCCATCCGCTGGTTCACTCCCCAAATGGCCGCTATGGCCAGAGCTTGGCTGATCCAAAGCCAGGAGCTTGGAGCCTCCCATACTGGTGCAGGGGTCCAGAGACTTGGGTCATCTTCCACTGTTTTCCCAGACCACAGCAGAGAGCTTGATAGGAAATGGAGTAGCCAGGACTCAAACCTGTCCCCATATGGGATGCCAACACCGCAGGTGGCGGCCCCACCCGCCAGGCCACAGCACTGGCCCCAAAGCTACTATCTGGTTAAAGTGCATGTGCATCGAAGCTACTATCTGGTTAAAATGTATGAATGAAAAAGTGAGTATACTATTTTAAGAGTAAATTTCTAGATGTTAAAGTGTCCATACAAAGGCAGCAAACTACCAAGTGAAGAAAGAAGCTATTAAGTTCACAACAGAATGATCAAAATAAGCACCCGTGCTAATTTCTAATTTAGATGGACGTGTGCGTCAGATTGTGGATGTTACATTTAACAGAATAATCAACCTGGCAATTTTGCAAGCTGTAGACTCACCTGATAGAATTACAAATGGAAAGCTAATTTGAGGTTTTTCAGCTATCATTCAGGTTCAGAAGAACAAGACTCCCACATATCAGAATTTAGGGTTCCACAGATATTCTTTAATGAAGTACCAGATGTAGTTAAAGGCAGGCCTTGGCAACTCTCATGAGACAAGGGCAGAATATTTTGTGAATGAATTGAAACAGAGCCTTGAATCTGTTGTATCAGACGTGTTTAGCATTAACCAGGATCTATAGCATTTACTCTACTTAGTTTTTGGAAATAGTGAGTTAACTGGCTACAATAAAAAGCTCTCTTTGGAAGCAGCTTTAATTAGTTAAAAGGCAAGGCTTAATAGTCTGCTAAAGAGTTATTTTAAAAACTAGTGAAGTGAAATTAATTGTAATCTGCCAGTAGTGGGTGCGGTGTATATCTTGCAATTAAGATGGTTATTGCTACATTTATTAAGGAAGGAGGTCGTAGCATTTGACCTAAAATGTGTGGCACACAGGAATTCCCTTCTCTTAACTGCTCAAAGCAAGGCTGTGGATGCCAGCAGGAACCAGGACTGCACAGCAGGGAGTCAACAGCCTGTTGTTTCCCTGACAGCATAATCACACTCTCCCTTTCTTCTCTCTTTTGAAATTTTTATTTATTTTCATTTTATTCTAAAGGCAGAGAGAGAGAGAGAGAGAGAACATTTTGCATTTACTGATTCATTCTCCCCAGATCCCCACAACAGCCAGGCTGAAGCTGGAAATCTGTCTGGGTCTCCCACATGAGCAGGGACCCAATCACTGCCTTCCAGGGTGTGCATCAGCAAGAGCGCTGGATCGGAAATGGAGTAGCCAGCACTTGACACAGGTAGTCAATCATGGCATATGGGCATCCCAAGTAGCAACTTGATCACAGAGCCAAATGCCTGCCCCTCTTGGGTTCTCTTGTTTAGTAAGCTAACTAGGAGAAACTGAAGCGTCTTGAGGGCAGGGAATTCTGCCTGTTGATTGACTGCTCTAACTCCAGGGCCTGAAATAGTTGGGAAATGCATGAATCAAGCGGTTTACTGATCTGAGTCTTCGTTTGTTGACATCATGAGGCATAGGTCTTACCTGTTTCCAGAACAGCTTACATTCATAAGTGATCCCTTTTAAAAATTGTTACTCATTTGGGAGATAGAGCATGAGGAAGAATGCCCATTGGTTATTTCATTGCCAGATGCGGCATGGGCCATGGTTGGATGAAGACTGAAGCTCGAAACTCAATCCAAGTCTCCCATGTTGGTGGTAGTAGCCAGTTACTTGAGCCAGCACTGCAGCTTCCCTGAATGCATGTTAACAAGGAGCTGGATGTGGGAGCCAGAGGCAGTTTTAGAACCCAGACTTTCTGATATGGGATGTGGAAGCACCTACTGGCAGCTTCACTGATACACCAAGTGCTTGTCCCCGTGATGCCTTTTAAAGAATCTGACCCATTTTTATGCTGTGCCTTGAGGCCGCGGAGCCCTGGAATTCCGTCTGACAGCCATTCCCATTAGTGAATTACAGCAATTTAGATTTTATCGAATGATTGAAAATTAGGAGCCACTCTAGTATGGAGTGCACACCTAGGAGTGTTTTTTTCTTGAGGGACTATGTCAAGATTGTAAGGCACAAGGCAGGCATTCCTCCAAAGAGAATATTTAGTGCAGTTGGATTGCTACAACAAAATACCTTTGACTGTGTAATTTATAAATAGCAGAAATTTGTTGCTCATAGTTCTGGAGACTGGGAACTCTAAGATCAAGGCACCAGCGGGCTTAGCATTTGGCTCGTTCCTGATAGATGGCTCCTTCTGTGTGTCCTTCAGGGGGAGGGAGGCGGCTGGGGCTGCTGTTGCAAGGCACTGATTTCTTTTCTTTTAACTTTTATTTAATAAATATAAATTTCCAAAGTACAGCTCTTGGATTACAGTGGCTTTTTCCCCCCATAACTTCTCTCCCACCCACAACCCTCCCATCTCCCGCTCCCTCTCCCCTTCCATTCACATCAAGATTCATTTTCAATTATCTTTATATACAGAAGATCAATTTAGTATATATTAAGTAAAGATTTCAATAGTTTGCACCCACACAGAAACACAAAGTGTAAAGTACTGTTTGAGTACTAGTCATAGCATTAATTCACATTGTACAACACGTTAAGGACAGAGATCCTACATGAGGAGTAAGTACACAGTGACTCCTGTTGTTGATTTAACAAATTGACACTCTTGTTTATGGTGTCAGTAATCACCCTAGGCTCTTGTCATGAGTTTCCAAGGCTATGGAAGCCTCTTGAGTTCTCCAACTCCGATCTTATTTAGAAAGGTCATAGTCAAAGTGGAAGTTCTCTACTCCATTCAGAGAAAGGTAGGTACCTCCTTTTTGATGGCCCCGTTCTTTCTACTGGGATCTCACTCACAGAGATCTTTCATTTAGGTCTTTTTTTTTTTCCAGAGTGTCTTGGCTTTCCATGCCTAAAATACTCTCATGGGCTCTTGAGCCAGATCCGAATGCCTTGAGGGCTGATTCTGAGGCCAGAGTGCTGTTTAGGACATCTGCCATTCTATGAGTCTGCTTTGTATCCTGCTTCCCATGTTGGATTGTTCTCTCCTTTTTAATTCTTTCAGTTAGTATTAGCAGACACTAGTCTTGTTTTTGTGATCCCTTTGACTCTTAATTCTTTCATTATGATCAATTGTGAATTGAAACTGATCACTTTGACTAGTGAGATGGCATTGATACATGCCACCTTGATGGGATTGAATTGGAATCCCCTGGCACGTTTCTAACTACCATTTGGGGCAAGTCCAATTGAGCATGTCCCAAACTTTACATCTCCTCCCTCTCTTATTCCCACTCTTATATTTAACAGGCACTGCTTTCTTATGATCAGGGACCTCATCATTTCCCACAGATCTCACATACTACCACCTTGGGTATTGGCTTTCAACATAGGAATTTTCTGGGGATGTCAGCATTCTGACAGTAGCAGAGAATGTTTCCTCCTTTCAGCTAAAACATTATCATAAAGCAGAAAAATGTGATATTCATTGAACATTGCTAGCCACGGGAGCATTTTCAAATTAGGTGTAATTGAATTTCTGTGTTTCATGCAATTAAATTGTCAAAACCAGCTCATACTGCATGAAGGTACTTCAAAAAGTTCATGGAAAAGGGAATGAAAACATGTTTAATTTAGTCCAAAAATGTTTGAAATCATGTATATGAGGATTCTTCAAAAAGTGAATGAAAACTGCATGTTCGAAAAAACTATACATGAGTTTCAGAAGTTTTTGTATCAAAATAAACTTACTTTATATTCAGTTTTTCTGTGAATCTTTAGACATAACCTTGTATGTTAATACACAACTATAGTTATAAAATAAAAAATCCTAATATTAGCAAAAAATCTTAACATCATTTTTTTAGGATTTCTAGATTCTTAAATCTTCTGTATACTTTGTGGTCATTCTGAGGAGTACCCATTTCAGAGGTGAGGACATTGAGGCACAGAGGCATTAACTGAGATGTAAACTCGAGATTCAGATTCTGTGTATTAAGTCCATTCAACTATACTGTGTACACCAAGAATCTTTCTTAGGTACAATGTAGTCAACCATTAACAAACATGAGATAATCAGAAAGTCTTAGTAACACACGCGCAAACTGCTGTAGTAACACACATACACACAGATTGGATCTTTCGAAAGGTATTGCTTTGTGTTTCAGTGGGCTAAGCAAATTGCTTGCCACATCAACCATCCTGTATGACTACAGTTTGAGTCCTGGCTGTTCCATGTCTAATCCAGCTCCATACCAGTGCACCTGGGAAAACAGCAGATGATTTCTCAAGCTCTTGGGTCCTTGCCACCCATGGGGGAGACTCAATGGAGTTCTATGTCCCTGACTTCTGTCTGGCCTAGCCTTCCTTGGTTGTTGCAAACCAGTGAAGGAAAGATCTCTGTGTCTGTCTTTGTCACTCTGCCTTTCAAATAAGTAAAAAAATCTTTTAAAAATGAATGGAAAATGCTTTTTATGAACAAACTGTGAATGGCGTTGTGGCATAGCAGGTTAAGCTACTACTGCAATGCTGGCTCCACATACTGGTGCCAATCCCAGTCCTGGCTGCTCCGCTTCCAATCCGGCTCTCTGCTAAAGTGGCTGGGAAAACAGTGGAAGATGCCACAAGTGCTTGCCTGTACCCATGGGAGATCTGGATGGAATTCCAGACTCATGGCTTTGGCTTGGGCCTAGCCCCAACTATTGCAGCCATTTGAGAAGTGAACCAGCAGATGATTCTGACTCTGTTATCTCCCTTCTCTGTAACTCTGCCTTTCAAAAAAAAAATCTTAGGGAAAAAAAAAAAAAACTGCACGAATTTCAAACATTCTTACAACAAAACAAATAGCTAATTCCGCTATCTCTGAACTTTTTGTAGGACCTGTGTGTGTGAGTATGTGCATAGAATTTCCCCTTTGCTAGTTAAACTTTGAGGTCTCAGAGTGGTGATACAAAGAAGGAAAGGTATTTTTATATCTTACTATGGGAGAGGAGCATTTCATAAGTCTTCAATTTGTATCACTGGCTTAACTCACTTTTTAAAGACGTCATCAGTGACAAACCAGGCAGACATTCGGGGCCATTTTTAAATACTACAACAACCTAATTAGGTTGAAAGTGAAAACTCAGTATCTTTTACACACATGACGACAATAGGAGAATGTGATACTGGGCATTTTTGTTTCTGTTTTGGAGCTGTGACATTTTGCAGGAGTTGAAATGAGAAAATAATTCTTACTGGGCTGGCACCATGGCTCACTTGCTTAATCCTCTGCCTGTGGCACCGGCATCCCATATGGGCACCGGGTTCTAGTCCCGGTTGCTCCTCTTCCAGTCCAGCTCTCTGCTGTGGCCCAAGAGGGCAGTGGAGGATGTCCCAAGTGCTTGGTTCCTGCACCTGCATGGGAGATCAGGAAGAAGCATCTGGCTCTTGGCTTCAGATCAGTGCAGCGCCGACTGTAGCGGCCATTTGGGGAGTGAACCAACGGAAGGAAACCTTTCTCTCTGTCTCTCTCTCTCTCACTGTCTATAACTCTACTGGTCAAATAAAAAAAAAAAGAAAATAATTCTTACAACCTAGGCAAGGAGTGCTATCGTGTGTTTAGGGTTATTAATATTAATTAAATATGAATATTAATGCCTGAAGCTTTGGCTCTGTAGTCTGTGTTTAGAGAGGGTATGTGTAGTGAGTTTGGGTATGATGTGGTGTTTTCAAAAACGGAAGCTGTATGAAGGCCATGCCTGGACTTCACCATTTTTGTTTTCTGCACAAGTTCCAGGGTAAAAAGAAACATGATGATCTCTTCCTGTTCATCTCATATCCCTCAGTGGTCTCCTTGGAGGACAGTGGGTCTGGGCTGTGGTTTCAGGCACTGTAGCCCAGCAGCTCACCAGAGGCACCATGGACCTCACTGGATGCATTATAATTAATCATCTCCTTTTTCCTTCTCTGTCTGCTCCACTCCTTCTTTTTTTCCACTTATGCAAATCAATTGTGGTTGTCAGTAAACATTTGAAGAGGTAATTTCCTATCCAGTAATAGAGGAACCCTGTGCTTGCACAGTTTGTACTTGTTTTTATAAATAACTGATCTCTTGTAAAATTTGAGAGCTTTTTCTGGGCCATTGAATGTGCATAAAAAAAACCCCCAAGATTAAAAATAGCTCCTTTATGTTGGAGTTAGTGTGCTTGGTGACCGATTTCAAAACTTATGAAAAAAAAATTTTGTCAAAGAAGGACTTCATTTAAACTTAAGATTCTTTGTTTTAGCTCCCTTTCAACCTCTCCAGAACAGTTACTGGCACAAAAGCTTCATGATCCACATTCCTTAGGTTCTGTGTGTGCTGAGGAAATTCAGTGTTGATTCTAAATACTTACTAAGTTACCCTTCAGCCTTGCGTGAAACTCCAGGGTACTTGGGCAAACTTCAGCCTTTGCAAAAAGTAAGGCAGCCACGAATCAGTTAGCCAACTGGCTTTTGCAGTGGCTTTCTTGCACTTTGAAGTATCTTCAAATTTTCCAGAGCATCTACAAACGTTCAGGAAAATTATCTCTGCCTATTGTGAGAATGAAAATAGAACCACTGACGACTCCCATAGTGCCAGTTTTGAGAGGCTATTTTGGTGCTGCAGAATGTTTTTTGTTTACGAGGAATATTAACCTAGATCTCACCATTGCAGTACTTGGAATTCCTTACCCTGTTGATCCCTGACACTCGTGCCCACAGAGGGCTATTCCATTACTGGGGAGGGGTGTCCGTCCCACCTCCCCTCCTCATAGGGCCTGCATGGTACAAGTTCTGCCCTCTTCTCTCCATAACCCTTGCCCTCCCTTCCCCTCTACCCTTGCTTCCTTTTCAAGTGTAATAATACATAACATAAAATGTACCATCATAACAATTTCCCAGGACTTCAAAAAATTTGTGGAAGATGGAATTAAAAACTTTATTTTTGTGCAAAAAAATTGGAAACCCATGCATTTTTTTCATAATATGCATTTTCCAATACTTTATTGAAACCCTTTGTAGATGTGATTTCTAATTCTAATCAAATAGACTTACCTTCTTTTTAAATTTGAGAGGCAGAGAGAAAGCTCTCATCTGTTGGCTTACTCCCCAAATGCTCACAATGTTTGGCGCTGGGCTAGGGCCAGAACCGGGAGCTAGAAACTCAATCCAGATCCATCATGTGGGTGGCAGGGACCCAACTACTTGAGCCATCACCACTCTCTGCCAAGGTGTACATTAGCAGAAAGCTAGAATTGGAAACTAGAGCCAGGGACTGAATCCAAGCACTCTGCTATGGGATATGGGCCTCTAAACTGATGTCGTAACTGCAGGACCAAACAGCCATTCCAAACTTACATCTTCTAATTGCATCTTTCCACGGACTTTTTCAGGTACCCTCAAAATTGTCAATATATGTTTATTTCACTTTTACAGTATTGCTTTTTTATGTGATAATTAGCCACATCTCTGTGGCTGATACAAAACTGAAAGCAGCCTTATGAAGAACCAGAGCTCATCCTTCCAAAAAGTAAATGCCAAATAAGACATGGAATATCGTGAGACAGTTTCTCATTTATAACCATCATAGTAAAATAATGAGAGTGAAGGTTTTCATTTCTTGGGGTCAGTGTTGAGCTTGCAGGGAGCTAAACTGCTGCCTGCAACACCATCAGCGCAAACTGGAGTGCTGATTCAAATCCCTGCTGCTCCACTTCTGATCCACCTCCCTGCTAACGTGCTGGGAAGACACTGGATGATGTCCCACATGGGCCCCTGCCACATACGTGAGATTCCCTGGGTAGTGAGCCTGGCTCCTGGCTTAGGCTTAGACCAATCCCAGCCACTCTGACCATTTGGGGAATGAACCAGTGGATAAAGATCCTTTTCTGTCTCTCTTTGTCTCTCTCTCTTTCAAAAAAAAATATAGATCTTTAAAAAAGAAAAATTTTCATTTTTTTTCCTGCAAGCCTAGAGGACTAACATGAAAGATATTGGGTGTGTGTGTGTTCCTTAACTCTTAATATTGAGCGTTTTCAACTTTAATTACTCTATCTTTTCCTGAATGTAATTGCCATTTTACATTTGCTCTGTCAGGAATAGAATGTTCAACATGATTGTTTTAGATCCAGAGCTCTCATATACTGTACTCTGTGGAAAGTCAGCTTAGTTGTAATACGACTTTCTATTTGGAGAATTTTAGAAGTTAGTGAGTAAAACAGTTGTTCCCTTTGCATGGATGGGCAGAATTTCATGGTATTCAGAATGTCATATTAGACATTAGACAAATTTAATTGTATCAGATTAAAAATTTCAACTTTTATATGTATGCCTTTCATATTTAAACATCCTGAAATAGAAATATTTTTTGAAAATACTTATTTATTTGACCTGAGAGAGAAACAGAGAGAGAGAGAGAATCTCCCAATTTACCTTCCAAATGGCCACAATAGCCAGAGCTGGGCCATGCTGAAGCCAGGAGCCAAAAACTCCATCTGGGTCTCCCACATGGGTGGAAGGGGTCCAAGCCCTTGAGCCGTCATCCACTGCTTCCTAGGCTCATTAGCAGGAAGCTGGACCCAAAGAGGAATAGCTAGGACTTGAGCCAACACTCTGATATGGGATATGTGTGTCCCAAGCAATAGCTCAAACCACTGTGCCACAACACCTGCCCCATTAGAAATATTTCTTGAAAAGATAGCTTTGTTTTTGGTTTTAGTCCTTGGACATAAATGACTGTCACAGCTGTCCTAAATGGGGTCAGCTGTTTCTGTATGAATCAGTGGTCTTGAGTCTGTCCATGCTAGGATGGATGGATGCAGATGGACACTAACTCATTCTTTACCAGTGTAGCATTACACTCCTGTAATCCCTGGGCTACCCTGAGCCTTATATGTTACATATGTTACACTAATAATGTACAAGTAGGGATTGCTTATTGCAATTCCTAGTAGACTTCTCTCTCTCTCAGAGATTTAGTTATGGATTTATTTATTTGATAGGCAGTGTGACAGAGAGAGAGAGAGAGAGAGAGAGAGAGAGAGAGAGAGAGAGAGAGAATCTTCCATTTGCTAGTTCATGCCCCGGATGTCTGCAGCAGGTAAGTCTGGCCCAGTCAGGGCTGAAGCCAGGAGCCAGGGATTCCATCCAGATCTCCCACGTGAGTGGCAGGGGCCCAGGCACTTCGGCCATTTTCTGCTGCCTTCCCAGGATCATTCACAGGGGGCTGGATCAGAAGCAGAATAGCCAGGATGCCCTGATACGGGATGCTGGCAGCACAAGCGGTGTCTTAACCCGCTGCCCCGTGACACTGGCCCCCTGTCTCCTGATACACTGAATGTCTAGACAGCAGGGGCTGAGTCACTAATCTGTGTTTTGTTAGTGCATAGCACAGAGTAGACACAGAGCAGGTGTCTGTACCAGTAAGATTGCTTAAGGAAACAATGAAATGCAGAGTACTTATTTTTAGTCGTTAATGTTTACTCCCAAGGTAAAGCAGTGGCAAAACAGCCTCAACTATTTACCTTTTCTTGTAATAATCTGTGGATGGCATATTTTTATTAACATCCCCTAGAATTATTTCTCAAGTGCTTACAAAGGATTCTGTATCTGTAGTGGAGCGTCAGCTAATATTTTGATGAATAAAAGATGAACATTTTTTTTGATATCTCTCACAGAAACTTAAATAAATTATGTTGTTGATGTTCCTATCATTGATAATAAGATTAATAAAATATCACAGAGGGACTGATCTCCAGGTTAACGTTCCTGAGAAAAGTGGCTCACGTGTGATGATTGTTGAAAGAGTCACTGTCATCAAAGACTGCCGTGTTCTGCTCCCGCCCAGTTTTCAAGGCATCCTAGGACGGACAGACTTCTCGGAGGCGTCCTGTCTCTCTTCCTGGTTCCCTTGTGGATTTTGTGATCTTGCCTGGGAGGACAGTGCTCCGAGGCGCCTTAAGGACAACGCCATTTCTGTGTAACAGGGCGAGGTGTAGAAACATATGTACTTGCACTTGCTGCCTGACACATGTACACGATCAACACCTGTTTCTCAGCCGCCCTTATGTGGGCCTGATGCCCACTGAAGCTCAGCTGGACTTCTTGTTGAGACCTCACAGGGAAGGTGTTGGTCAGTGAGGCCCTGGAGGAAGAACCTGCTCCAAAGCTCATCTGGGTGTTGGCCAGCCCGTGGTCTCTAGGCAGTCAGGATCGGTCTCAGTTTCTCGAATTTTCTAGGAGCTACTTGCAATTCCTTGCCCTTGTAATTATTATTATAAGTGCCCTTGGGGACACTGCAGCCGGCAGCAGGACTTCTTGTCAAATCCCCCTCAGGCTGTAAAGCTCCTGGTTTGCCTAATCACAGAGCATAAAATCCATGATATTTACTGTCCCAAGGATTAAGCAGGACCCCCAGTGAGTGGGAAGTCCTATGGCCATCTTAAAATTCCACCTGCACGGAAACCTCAGTTCAGATGTTCTGGAAATGCTAGGTTTACCTCAGGGTTCCTTTTACTTTAAGATTCTTGGGGGCTGGTATTGTGGTTGTAGCAGGTAAAGTGACTGCCTATGATGCCAGTATCTTCTATGGGCACCGATTCATGTCCTGGCTGCTCCACTTCTGATCCAGCTCCCTGCTAATAGCCTGGGAGCCTGGGAAGAGCAACGGAAGATGGCCCAATTCCTTGGGTTCCTGCCACCCACATAGGAAACACAGATAAAGCTCTTGGCTTCAGCTTGGCCTATGGCTATCTGGAGAGTGAACCAGCAGATAGAAGATATTTTCTCTCTCTCTCTCTCTCTCTCTCTCTCTGTCTCTCTGTCTCTCTGTCTCTCTGTCTGTGTTTTTCCCCCTCTCTTTGTAACTCTGACTTTCACATAAATAAATAAATCTTTAAAAAAGAGATTCTTGGGGATGGTGCTGTGACGCAGTGGATTAAAGCCCTGGCCTGAAGCGCCGGCATCACATATGGGCGCCGGTTCTGGTCCTGGCTGCTCCTCTTCTAATCCAGCTCTCTGCTATGGCCTGGGATAGCAGTAGAAGATGGCCAAGTCCTTGGGCCCCTGCACCCACATGGGAGACCTGGAAGAAGCTCCTGGCTCCTGCCTTCGGATCAGTGCAGCTCCGGCTGTTGCAGCCATCTGGGGACTGAACCAGCAGATGGAAGACCTCTCTCTCTGTCTGTCTCTACCTCTCTGTGTAACTCTAACTTTCAAATAAATAAAATAAATCTTAAAAAATAAATAAAGAGATTATTGAATATTATGTTCTATGGACTTCTTTCCTAACCTTACTGTGTTGCTATAAAAAAGAGTAGTTCTGTCCTTTGTATACATCTAGGTTAGTAATTTAGTCAGTAGGGCTGGAGATTTTACATCTATGACTACTTAATTAAATTATTAATACATTTTTATTTGAAAGGGAGAGAGATGGAGAGAACAAGAGACAGTCAGTTGAGAGATCTAGAGATCTCCCATCTGCTGATTCACTCTCTCATTTTTTTTTAAAGATTTATTTTATTTATTTGAAAGACAGAGTTACAGAGAGAGGTAGAGACAGAGAGAGAGAGAGAGAGGTCTTCTATCTGCTGGTTCACTCCCCAAAATGTCAGCAATGGCCAAAGCTAGGCCAATCTGAAGCCAGGAGCCAAGAGCTTCTTCCGGGTCTCCATGTGGGTACAGGGGCTTAGGACTTGGGCCATCCTCTGCTGTTTTCCCAGGTGCATTCAGCAGGGAACTGGATTGGGAGTGGAGCAGCCGGGACTCGAACCCGTGCCCATATGGGATGTTGGTGCTGCAGACCAGGGCTTTAACCCGCTGTGCCACAGCATAGGTCCCTGATTCACTAACTGCCTGTAATAGCCCAGACTGGGTCAGGCTGAAGCCAGGAGCCCAGAACTCATTCTAGGTCTCCTACATGGGTGGCAGGGATCTGGCTACTTGATTCATCCCCTGCTTCTTCTCATGTGCACACAGCAGGAAGTTGGAATCAGAAGTGGAGCCAGAACTCAAATTCAGGCCCGTATGGGATGTGAGCATTCCACAAAGTATCTTTAGCTGCTATGCCAAATGCCTGTCCCTGATGCCTGTGATTTTCATTCATTGATTTTACACTTTTAGCCATCACCCCTGGGCTAGCTAGTTGTGGCCAGATGAGGACTGCTTAATTAGGTAGCCTACAATTAGCATAGAAACCAAACTGGCCGGGTGAAGAGCTTAAGCCAGGGTAAGAGCTTGCATCCAAGGCCATAGAAGGGCAATGTGTTGGACCGCTGGACGCTTGGGAGGTGCCATGAGGTTTCTCCAGAGGAGGATGGCTTTGGCAGTTGAACCTGGAAATTGTGTAGACTGAAAGGGGAAATCAGAAGCAAAAACCTCTTGAGAGCTCGAAAGTAAATGAGCATACATCTGTAGCAAGGGAGATTTAGAAAAACATGGTGTTCTTTGAATAACATTAATAGTAGCAGTGCTAATAAAATTTTTAAAAAAAGAAGAAGGGTGGAGAAACTTAGATAAAATCTAGAAATCTCCTCTTATCCACTGGGGCTACATTCCAAGATCTCCAGTGGATGCCTGAAACCAAGATTGTATTGCACCCAGCACATACTGGTTATTTCCCATTAGGTTGAGAACTTTTCACAGAGTAAGAGATTCATGGTCTCTCTTTGGCATATCTGAATTATCTGTGTCACTACTCTAATGCTTTGGTGCCTTTATTAGTTTCAATAAGGGTTACCTGAGCACAGCACTGAGATAACCCAACAATGGATCTGGCAGCTGAGATAGCTCGGAAGTAATAGGTGGGCAGCATGTAACACATGGGTACATTCGACAAAGGGATAATTCACATCCTGGGTGGGACTGAGCAGGATGGCCAACTATTTATTCATACTACTCAGAATAGCATGGAATTTCAAATTTATGAATTGTTTGTTTCTGGAGTTTTCCATGTAGTATGTTTGTACTGCAGTTGGCTTATGGGTAAATGAAATTGTGGAAAGCAAAATCATGGATAAGGAAAACTTCCATAAATGAAAATCAGGCTGTTGTTTTCGACCTGTGTTCATCTGCGTAGTTTAGTTTTGGGGAAGACTAGATGGGAGTGACTTCCAAAGGGCATTGTCAAATAAATTATCAATTTGTTATGGGACTTGCAATGATACTGGGTTTATGAGTATCATTTTAAGTGCATATACATTTGGGGTTTCTAAAAATCACCTAAAAAGAATTGTAACCAGAGACACACTGGTTAAAATGAATACCAAATGTGTATTTTACAAGGAACTCTACTTCGTGTTTATGCCATTTGGCCTTACATCCTCCTCTATCTCTCGTAAAAAAGCAACAGTTATTTAAATGAGATGGATAATGGATCTATAACATTTATTACCCTGGTGATAGGATGCTCATTGCTTCTGAATACCATACTTTTCTGCTGAATCATCAGCCTCATCACATACAGAGTCAGGGCTCAAAGGAAGTCTGGCTTTTACTTCCTATTCTTTCCACTGCAGAACTGAAGAATTTTTTTTTTTTTAATTAAAAATTATTTGTGAGCCTGGGAATGGGAGAGTGAGCACATCTGTTTTCACCTAAGTATAATATGCTGGTTTTACAAATATTCATTGTGGAGTTCTCCCCACATAGTTGGCTGATATTTTCCATGTTTGCAATGGAACTCGAAAATAAAACTAGATCGCTCTGTTACCATGGGAAGTATAACATATAATTTTAGCTTCTGTGACTGAAAGTTCTGATGCAGTGCAACAAGAGTAGGGAAAGCTCACAGACATCTGCAGATTGGGAGTGGAATCCGAGATGTTGAGCTCTTGATGCTTTTAAGGCAGCCCTACCTATCAATAACGTACTGTGACTCAGGCATTATTCTGTACCTGAGATTAAAATCATAGTACATATAATTATGCATGGTACTTGATAATGATAATAAGTGACTTTGTTGATGATTTATGTTTTTACTATACTATTTATTGGTATTTCAGTGTACTCCTTCTACTTAATAAAAACAAACGACTTTAACGCAGTGTGTGGTGTTACATGGCAGCAGCCTCATGCACCTCATATTTACTGTACCTCTGGATGGTAGTAAGAGGCCAAGTGGAGTGATTGGCTTAGCCCATTTGGTCTTGTGGACGTGTACTCTGTGGTGTCTGCACAATGATGGAAGTGCGCAACAACACGCTTCTCAGAGCGTACCCCTGCCATTAAGCAATGCATGTCCATTCCAGGGAGCTGAAGCAGGGAGTGCAGAAGGAAAGGTGAGACATATTTGGTACTACAATGGTCAGGGATGGGGATGAAAAGAGCATTGCAGGTGATTAGAGAGACCCTGGTAGGCAGAGTCTTGGGGGGCCTGGTGTGGAGTGCGTGGGCTGTGGAGTGTGGTGAAGATGGTGGGGTGTCACTTCTTGACCAGGGTACTTTCTAAAAGAACCCATCTCAGCAGCCTGGCATGGACTTTGTCCTGCTGGCCTTGCAAACTGGAGATGCAGTGTTCCAGCAGGCCTTTGAGGGCCCACGTGGTGGGGACTGTGTATAGCCTCTACATCGGACTGTGGCTTCAGTTCACACTCAGATGGAATATGGGTGCTGATTCTGCAGCCTGGAAGAGCTGAATTCTGCCAGCACCTGCACTGAACACTGTACCTTCTCTGATCGAAGCCTTGATTAAAAGGTCCACCTGAGACATAGCTGAATGTCAGTCCTTGGAAACAGGGAGATAATAACTGGTGATGTTATGAACTGCAGAATTGGTCACAAAGCAATAGAAAACTAATAGAGATGGAGCCAGGGAAAGCCTCCCTAAAGTGAGGCATGTGGTCAAGACAAGGTGTGGGCCCTGCAGCTTCCTGGCCCATGGATCTGAGGCAGTGGGAGAAGCCCTCAGAGTAGAAGGTGCTGGCAGAGCAGCCGGGAGATGAGGGTAATATTACGGTTATAGAGTGGAAGGGTTGGAGTCCTGCTGTAGTAGGTGAAATCAGTGTTCACTTTGGAACCAGAGAGGATGTGGCCGTTGGGCCTTGTGCGTTTGGATTTTGCTTGAAGGTGATAGGATTCTAGACAGAGGAGTGACATGCTGTGGTTTTCAGATGGTCACCTGAGGTTCCTGTACTGAGATGACTGCAGAGGGGCGACAGTGCTGAGGGATCAGGAACGAGAGCCCACTAAGATGGGTGCAGGGGCTGGGACCACACTGATAGCTGTGTAGATGGTGAGGAGGGTGTGGGATTTTATGACAGCTTGGGTATGATGGAAAGAGGAACCTGAAGGTGTGATGGAAAGAGGAAACCTCCAGAGTTTCTGGCCAAAGCAGCTGGACAAAAGACAGTGCCAGCAACTGGTGGAGAGGAGTGTGGTGGGCACAAGTTTGGGAGGAGTTGTCTGTTTCAGATGTGAATGACATGAACATGGAGAGAGATGTTGAGTTGGGCATTGGGTAGACCTGTCTGGTGCTTAGTGAACAAGAGCGATGAGGGGATCTTGAACACACGTGTGGTTATCTTAAGCCATGAGATCCCATCCCTCAGAAAACCAAGGTAGACAGGCAGGTAAAAAGCTTGAGACCAGATCTCAATAATTTTTATGTTTTCTAATATAAAACCTTTTGTTCCATACTTGGCCTGACTTGAAATATTTTGTCTATTCCTCTCTGGAACTTCAGCTCACTTAGAAATATTTATATTTGTGTTCAGTATATACTTTGAAATATTAGATCCTAGGGGTTGTGGACGTGAATCTAGATATGAAATATGATGGGAAGATTCTACCCCAGCTAGAAGCAAACAATACTCATGAGGCCAAATCCCTTCTTCCTGAGGGTAGAGGTACAAATCTAAAGTCTTCTTTTAATCTCTCTTGAATTAAGAGCAAGCAGAGTATTATATACAGTCACCCTTGGTATCCAGCAGAGGCTGGTTCCAGGAACCCCCTGGATACCGAAATCCCCCAGTGCTCAAGTCCCTTATGCAAGATAGCATAGTATTTGCATATAACCCACATAGAATACCCTGAATGCTTGAATCATCTCTAGAATTCATCTGAAGAACACCCACTGAAGTGGGCAGGCATATAGGTTGAAATCGATTAGGTTTGCGAGCTGGAAGACCACACCTTCACCAAGCCCCTGTGTGTCCTCATCCCCCTACCTGGCCAGACCTGGGTGCCAGCCAGCCAATCAGGTTAATTAACCACTTCCCTTTGGAAGTGGGTTAAAAGCTGGGCCACAGTGTGTTCAACCCTGCTCTTTTTCCCTGGCCTCTTGCTAGGAAGGGGCCGGCTGTAGCCCTGCGCCTCCAGGGCGCATGGCCTGGTATGAACCCCCATTCACTTCTCTCTCCTAAATAAAGCTCTCACTCTCCTCTACATCTTTCTCACTAAATAAAAGCTTAAAATGTACCATGCTGCCTCGTTTATCTGTGCCGGTATTTAGAATTCTTCTCTAAATATTAGGCAAGAACCCTCTTGGGCTTATTAATATCAGGGATTTAGTAATAAGCCCGTGGTGAAATCGTAAGGCACCCCAAATTCCGGTAGTGCGTGTGACACCCCGGATAGCATTTCTAGGGAACTTTAAGAGGCCACATTTTAGTGTAAATTTTAAGGGGTCTTTTCCGATTTCACCACTACATTGCAAATGCTGTGTAAACTGAAGATACATCAAAAAGCTCATAGAAAATGAGACTAAAAGACACCTTTACTTTGGTCCAAAAAATTGATGCCCAATGCATTTTCTTTAAATAATACACATCTTCCATGAACTCACTGAAGAACCTTTACAGGTTTTTTTTTTTTTTTTCAACTATATTATTTAGAGGATAATGGCAAGAAAAAAAAAGTCTGTACACATTCAGTATCACAGATTTTTTCCTTGAGTATTTTCTGTCCACAGTTGATTGAATCTACAAATGTGAAACCCATGTATATGGGCACAGACAGCTTTATTTCACATTAATCCTCAAAATTGGATTCACAGGACTCATTGATAGCTAGATGTAGTTTGCTGTATTTCTTCTGTTACAACTAAACAATTAGATAACAATAGGAGGGTAGAACTTGTGGATTAGCTAATAGAAAAAGACTGACACTGCAAGACTAGAGCATTTGAGACGAAGTGAGAGTGTTTCCTGGACCTCTTTGTAATCCACATTTTCTGAGATCCCTGGGACTAGTGTATTTGTAGCTAAAGATTTGTCATATGGATGGTGGGTGTGGGAAAACCATGAGCCCAAAGCAAAAAGAGTTGTACCTGTGGATAGATCTATTTTTACAGAAGTAATCCCCTGCATTCATTCATATTTTTAAAGGGTAGTCACATATTTAGTCATATACAAATATCTTATTATTTTTTTAAATATTTATTTATTTATTTTATAACTAGTACTCAAACAGTACTTTATACTTTGTGTTTCTGTGTGGGTGCAAACTGTTGAAATCTTTACTTAATATATACTAAATTTATCTTCTGTATATAAAGATAATTGAAAATGAATCTTGATGTGAATGGAATGGGAGAGGGAGCAGGAGATGGGAGGGTTGTGAGTGGGAGGGAGGGAAAAAGCTACTGTAATCCAAAAGCTGTACCTTGGAAATTTATATTAAATAAAAGTCAAAAACAAAACAAAACAAAACAAAAAGGAAAGTTATAGAGAGTGAGAGAAAGAGAGAGAGGTCCTCCATCTGCTGGTTCACTCCCCAAGTGGCCATATGGTAAAGCCAAGAGCCAAGAGCTTCATCCAGTTCCTCCCATGTGGGTGGTAGGGGCCCAAGCACCCAGACCATCTTTTGCTGCTTTCCCAGGCCATTAACAGGGAGCTGAATTGGAAGTGAAACAGCTAGAACTTGAACCAGAACCCACATGGGATGCTGGCGTTGCAGGCAGTAGCTTTATCCATTGTACCACAGTGCTGGCACAAGTATCTTAAAATTAAGGTGAGACATTTGGCATTGCAGTTAAGTCATCCTTTGGGATGCCCATGTCCCATGTGGAAATGCTTCATTAGAATCCTGGCTCTGCTCTTGATTCCAGTTGCCTGTTAATGCACATCCTGGGATGCCGTAGATGGTGACTTAAATAATTGGATCCCTGGCACTTACGTAGGAGATCTAGATTGAGTTTCTGGTTCCTGGCTTCAGCCTGGTCTAGCCCATTATTACAGTCATTTGGGGATATTTTTTGTTGGGTTCTTTCTAACTCTGCTTTCCAAATAAATAAGTGAATAAAATTTTGAAAACTGATCAATTATTTCTTAGCAACTTCTTGGTCTTTTTATTGTTGTTTTTCCATTTTGCCACATAGTGTTATCAGATGGCCTACTTGATCTAGTCTTGAATTGCTCCAAATGATAGGTAATTCTCAGAGTGATAACCTTTAAAAAAAATTCACAGAGAAGGTGAAGTAAAACCTTTGGGAGTGGAGATAGTTATTCATACCCTCTCTTGCTCTGCAAAAGGTCTCCAAGCAGTGACCTTTGAGAGTTTAGAGCCAGTAGTGTGCCACCTATGATGGGGTCACCAGCCTGAGGTCAGCCAGAGCTGTCCTTGTTACCTAGGACAGTTAACAGTGGAGTCAGAGGTCACTGCATGACCCTGATGTGCAGTGTTAGCAGTCCACAACAACTATGCACATTGGCTCAGGTCTGACCAGTGGATGGGTGTGTAGTGCTGACAATCTTGTTTCAATGGATTCCATCTTAAATTGGTTCACTCTTCTGGTCTTTCATACAGCAATTTTTGTTTGTTTGGTTTTTTTCTTTCTCATTTTAGGTTATGTTCCTTTTTGGCATTTAAATAGTTACCATTCTTGATCTGAAGATTGCATTTTAATTAATTTCCCTTAAACCTGTAGACACAAATTCTTTTGTGTCATTGGAAGAGGATGCATCACACTTTCTCTGCTCTCCTTATTGTTTTGTGTGTCTCTGAAAGCATGGCGTTTTCAGTACCCTTTTGAAGTTGAGTGAACCAATTGTGTTCTTGAATGACAGAAGTGACTGTTTTCTTTTTAAGGTGCCCTGGGCCTGTTTAGAGCCATTCCTAGTCAAATGAAGCATCCTCTGGTAAGTAGAACCCTCTCTTTAGCCATCCAGAGTTACACATGGGACATGCCAGAGCAAGATAAGACTCTCTCATATCTTAGGTTTCATGATTAAAAATTGATACTTTCCAAAAACTCCAGCGAACATTGTCCAAATGTAGCAGTGTACAGTTGGAAACAAGGGTTTGCTTATTTATGGTTTTGGTTGGAAGTTTCAGTTTCCAGTATATATGAGTGACCTGATTCCATACAATAATTTAGTCCAGTCCAGCTCAGGGATTGGCAAACCATTGCCCAGGGGCCAACTCCAGCCCACTGATTTGTAAGTAAAGTTTTATTGGGTCCTGCATTGTGGCACATCAGATTAAGCCTCTGCCTGCAACACCAGCATCCAATATGGGTGCCGGTTTGTATACTGACTGCTCCACTTCCAATCCAACTTCTTGCTAATGTGCTTGGGAAAGCAGGGGAAGATGACCCAAGTGCTTGTGCCGCTGCCACTCATGTGAGAGACCAGGATGAAACTCTGGCTCCTGGCCTCAGCACTGGCTGTTACTGCCATCTGGGGAGTGACCCAATGAATATAAGATCTCTGTCTTTCTCTCGGTAACTCTGCCATTTCAAGTGAATAAATAAATAAATCGTAAAGCACAATTTTATTATCATACAGCCACCATCATTCCTTTATATATCCATTGACTGGTTTCACAGTGGCCTGCAAGACAAGATACTTACTATCTGGCTTTTTCTAAAAAAAAGTGCCAGTTCCTGGTCTGCAACATGTAACATTTTCAACTTAAAAATCTTCAGTCATTAAATAATTTTGAAATAACTGATACCATTCACTTTTTAAATTTATCAGGATGAGTCCATCTTGAAGATAACCAGTGCTTTAAAATAAATACAACATAAATATTAGTTCATTTTCTAGTACCATTTTGAATTCTACAGGTTTTAAAAATTTATTTAAATATTATGTTAGTATTCATTAAGATAAAAGGCATTGAATCAGTCTTAAAGAGAACACTGGCATTTTATGTAAAACTAAGTATTAGCTTGCATTTCCGTAGAGCTTGAAACATTTAAGACTAAAATCTTCATGAAGGCATAATTCACATATCTGCCATGCTCTCACTTATAAATTGCCCAAGATGACATGTTTATGGCCTAAAGTGAAGGTTGAATTTATTTTTATTAAAATCCAATGGGAGCTTAGTTTGCTCAGATTCCTGTGCATGTGTGTGCACGTGTGAGTATGTCTGTGTCTGTGAAGAATTCAACCTGTTTCCTGGTGGATGAATTGAGTTTGAATACTAGTACATCGCATTTTTGCACTGATGTTCACTTTTTGGAGATTTTGGTGGTAATGTGTGTTGGGTGTGGCGACAGCCAGTCCCGTCCTCCCCGCGAGCTGTTTCTCTCCCCCCCTGCACTGTCACTGCAGAGTGTTGTCACATAGTCTGGAACTCAAGGAAATTATTTCACGTTCTCGCTTTGCTGTCTTGCACTTTGGGGGCTCATGTGGAACACAAGGCTCAAAGTGAAGAAGCTGCTGTTTTGAGTGGGAATAATAAGCTGCCTTTGTTTTGTCTAAAGCTGGTCCATGAGGGCAACAGTGGAATCATATTCAGTGCCACAAAATCGAATTACTTCTTGATTTATTTACACTGGGACTGAGGGGCAAGGTCATTGCCTTGAAAACACACTGGGCTGGGCTTTCTGCTGTGTGGGTGTTGTCTGGAGGGCTTGCTCCCCTCTCACCCCCGGCTGGGGGTTCCTGCTTTGCTTGTCAGGAGTACAGGGTGGGAAATTCACAGGGCCAGTCAGGAGGCTCCTTCTCCATGAAGCTCAGCAAGAACCCTGGGAGCACAGCTTGCTGCACGGGACAGGAAGTGCTGGCCTTGCTTGGAGCAGGCCCAAGAGGAGCCAGACCACACCTGTGCACCTGCACACGTACATGGTGCACCTGCACACGTACATGCACATGCGGGGCACGTTTACTCAGCTGAGCACAATGTTTTTGACAAACCTGCTTGTCTGTATTTCCTGGACATAAGGAAATCAGACTGTAATTTACCTTCCTAAGGAGTAGGACTTTTGATTTTAATTTAGATTTTTCTTAGTTCTTGTATTGTGAATCACCTTAAGCATCCAGATTCTCTGAAATCAATTGTTTTAAATTTTGAATCCCACTTCTCTTCCCTGCTCCCTTTCCAGTTACCCGCTAAGCTCCTGGGATATTCAAAGGCAGCAGTTTGGTGGCGTCCTGGGATTCGCTGCCCCAAGCCTCCACTCCACCACTTGCGGTTGGTGGCCTTGAGAAGGGCAGTGATTTCTCCTCCATCAGTTTGCTTGACTGTGCAATAGTGGCAGAGTATCTGTTTGTAGGAAAGTTGGAAGGATTAAATGATTAATGCATTTTAGCATGAGACCAGGCACATTTAGAAACCAGCCCATAAAGGTCACCTATTCCTGTGCCACTGCCGAATGAATGACGCACTGGAGCTTGTGTGACTGTGCGTGGGCCCCTTCACTCTGCAGGGGTGGCCAGCTTCTGCTGCCTTGAAACGGCTCTGTGTATTTATTTATCAGGTCACTGGGAACGGTCTGCCCCCATGGAGAGGAGTTTCAGTCCTTGGCATGTTTTAGAATTGTTCGCATGTGGCTTTATTACTGTTCTTTCAGAATCCACAGACAGTACTCTCCCTCAGTTGTGAGGGGGGCAGCTCCCGCCGCCCCTTACCTTTTGCAGCCATCATGTAGCTGTTGTGAAAGCTATATTTAGGAAGAAACTTAATGAAATGAGCCTAAGTTCATGTAGCTGGTAAGGAACGGAACCCAAGGCTGTTTTGAAAGCTGCCTTTGACCTTAAGATTTACTTGAGGTTGAGATGTACTGGAGTCAGGAAGAAAATAAAGGCATCACGTATATTATATTGACATAAAATATGTTTTCATTTCCTCCAGAAAACTGCCTCTTTATATAAACATGAGAATAGAAAAGTAGAAAAAAACTTGGTAGGTAAAAGCTAAAGAGACAAACGTACTAATTGAAAACGTGAATGAAAAGTGTTTTCAGTGGATGTTAACAGTAATTAGACCTAAAATAAGTTCTGTGTACAAACAGGAAAAATTATTCTCAGGTCCTTATAAAGAAAACTCAATATAAAGGGTCCAATAGATATCTATGAACCATATTGAATAGGTTCTGTTTGTAATAATATCAAAATAACATAAGAAGTGTAGTAATTATCATTTTACTATGACCGAAATCTAATATATTAATCTAATATCTTAAAAAATTAAAAAATAAAAACAGTAGGTAAAACAGAAAAAGAAAAAAAAGACCCAATAAAACATTTGAATGCAAAAACTGTTAACTCTCAGTGGGGTTGAGTCAACATATTTTTCCTTATATATTCATAAGATACATATTTTTAAGAAAGTGAAGGGTTCGGTGCAATTTAAAATACAAATAATTTTATTAGGATGATACAAACTATGAATTAAATCTTGTTAAAAACTTTATGGTCATGCTATATTAGTAATTTTTTTATACAACAGGAGTTTTTGTTTGTTTGTTTTTTGACAGGTAGAGTGGATAGTGAGAGAGAGAGAGGCAGGGAGAAAGGTCTTCCTTTACTGTTGGTTCACCCTCCAATGGCCACTGCGGCTGGCGCGCTGCGGCCAGCACACCGTGCTGATCCGAAGCCAGGAGCCAGGTGCTTCTCCTGGTCTCCCATGGGGTGCAGGACCCAAGCACTTGGGCCATCCTCCACTGCACTCCCAGGCCATAGCAGAGAGCTGGCCTGGAAGAGGGGCAACCAGGACAGAATCCGGCACCCCGACCGGGAATAGAACCCGGTGTGCTGGCGCCACAGGCGGAGGATTAGCCTATTGAGCCACGGAGCCGGCTAACAGGAGTTTTTTATAGGTAGAATTTACTGATCTTAAGCACAAAGTTCAATTAGATCTGACAAATATTCACCGTGACAGTATTCACCCTGATAAAGATAAAGGACAGTTCCATCTCCCAGCAGATTCTCTCCTGCCGCTTTCTAGAGAGTTCTTCCTTTTCAACCTTGGAATCATCATTCTGCTCTTTGTCATCATAAATTAGTGGTTCTGTCTTTAAATGACACAAGTGGAATTGTCCAGTATGTACTGTCGTTGCTGGTTCCTTTGATTCTGTATCCTGTCTTTGAGTTTCATCTTCCATGTCGAATCTATAGATCATGTTTTACACGCAGTATGATTCCATTGTGTGCATGTACCTGATTTATCCTCCTGTTAAATAGATGCTTCAGTTGTTTCCAGTTGTGTGCCTTGAATGAAGTTGCTATAAATATTGTTGAAAAAGGCTTTTTGTGGATATATTTATACCTATATCTTGGGTAACACAAGTGGAATTTTGGGTCACCTTAAAAGACACTGTCAAGGTTTCCCATTGGCAGTGTTTGGGAGTTCCAGTTATTATTTATCCTTTCTAACATTTGATATTGTCTTTTCATTTCTAGTGATTTCGTGGCTATGAAACAGTGTCTCCTTATGCTTACAATTGGCATTTTCCTGTTGACTAGTGATGTTGGATGAGTACTTTTCTATGTACCTACAGATTGTTTTGTATTTCTTTTCTTCTTCTTTTTTTTTTTTTTTTTTTTTTTTTTTTTGACAGGCAGAGTGGATAGTGAGAGAGAGAGAGACAGAGAGAAAGGTCTTCCTTTGCTGTTGGTTCACCCTCCAATGGCCGCCGCGGCTGGCGCACTGCAGCCAGCGCACCGTGCTGATCCGAAGGCAGGAACCAGGTGCTTCTCCTGGTCTCCCATGGGGTGCAGGGCCCAAGCACTTGGGCCATCCTCCACTGCACTCCTGGGCCACAGCAGAGAGCTGGCCTGGAAGAGGGGCAACCGGGACAGAATCCAGCACCCCGACCGGGACTGGAACCCAGTGTGCCAGCGCCGCAAGGCGGAGGATTAGCCTGTTGAGCCATGGCGCTGGCCTGTATTTCTTTTCTAAAGTGTCAGTTCAACTCTTCCTCTATTCTTTAAGTTATTGAGTTCTCTTTTTAACTAAAAGTCTTATTTTGGATATATGCATTCAATATATTTTCTTTCATTTAGTATTTTGCCTTTTCGTTTTCTTAAATGCCATTTGATAAACACTTTTTTTGTTTGTTTGCTTTTTAAGACCAATTTGTTATTCTTTCTTTTGCAACTGATGTTTTCTGTGACTTAAATTTCTACTTTCTTCAAGGTGGCAAAAATATCGTAGTTTTTCCAGTATGCTTTATAGTGTTAATGTTTAACTATTAGATTTATGGTCTTTCTCTGGAGTACATTTTTTTGCATGAGGTAGGGGTCAGATTACTTTTTTTTCCAAATATCTAGTTGCTCTGCTTGTTGAAAATACTTTATACTTTCCATTGAATTATTTTGAATATCATTGTCAAAAATCAGTTGTATGTATGTGCATATATTTCTGGACCCTCTCTTTTCTCTCACTGGTGTCCTTATTCCTGGTAAATATGCAGTGTTGGGATTATAGTATCTTTATGGATTACAGTTTCTTTATCTCAGGATGAGGATACTGTCTTATCAGCGTGAACACAAATAACCTACCCATCTAGACTCCTCATAGTGGCTCACATTTCCACCAAATGTGAAACATCACTAATACATGACTCTGACATTGAATTTTGCAGGTGGAATGCGTTATGCAGTTGGATGAGTTCAGTTTGTTCAGATAGGAGAAATGTGGTGCAGTGCATTCCATTTCACTGGGATTTAGGTCAGAGAATAATGCTGAAAAGAAATATATACGAAGGCTTGAGTGAGCACAGACTACAGAACGGCCTAAAACTAGTAAATCAAAAAGGAAAATGGATTAACTGAAATTCCAGTTAATTTCACATAATTGAGAGTAACCAATATTTGAAATAATAGTGCTTTAACATTGCATTTTCTTGGTTGTCAGTGAAGGTTGGTTCTATTTTCCCCCTGTAAAATGCATTCTCCCAAGAGGTGAACAGCACACAGTGTATTTTGGGAGAACAGAAATTATTTTGCAAAAGGAACAAAGACATGGAAGAGATTCTGTGTAAGTTCTGTTACTTACCATGAGGACACTTTAAGAAACATGACTATTTAATCAAAAGCATCTTCCTCTGTATTCCCTGTTCATCAGTGCAGGACCCCGCTTTTTTAGCTAGCTTGAAGGGTGAGGGTTAGAGCACTAATTCTCATCAGTTGGACCACTACAAAGGAGCCAGGCCTGTGTGATTTCCTGCTTCCTTTACCTTAAGAAGCCATGAGGTGAGCTGCACCGATTGTAGACAAGATCAACTTAACCATGAACACCCCCCCCACACACACACACACACACATGGAATAATGTCCTCACTGTGATGCAATACCAGGTACTGATTTTTTTAAAGCCTGGCATGAACTTAGAGCTCATACTCAATTTGTTTTTCTTCTTAAACTACAGTAGAAATAAACTTGAAGATCATGTTCATCCATTGAGGGAAGATGATGAGGTCTATAAAAGCTTCTTTAATATGTTAAGGTGCAAAATATCATCAAGTTATCAAGTGGGTAGTCTCGGTCACCACCCCCTGGACTCCTGTCTTGCTTTCCTACTAACCTGGTAGGTAGCATTGTACCATTTACCTATTACAGAGCATTCTGTGACATACGTTTATAGGCCTCGGTACGCAAACCTCTTGTGTGGGCTTGACTCAGGCTTCGATAAAAAACAGTCATCATCTTCTATTGCAGGTGAGGGGAATGAAAACTCTCCTCTTCATTAGAAGATCTGTCTGCAGTGAAATTAAAATAGCTGCTTCCCGACTGGGAGCACTAACGTGACAAAGATCAGAGGCAGTTGTTCAAGAGGGATGTAATAGAATCCGTGAAATTTAAATTGGCTTGTAATCTGACTTTGAAAATCACGTAAAAGAAAAACCCAAGAAAGTTTCCTTAAGGTGAATTCATGTCCTTCAAATCTCTTCTGGTTTCAAAGCTAATAGCAAACACATGACCAAAATACGACAGCAGGGAAGCTTATCTTCTTCGTGTGTGCATTTTCCCTGATACACTGATACTGGGATTAGTAAAGGCTCCCTACATTAAGGGAACCCACGTGTGTAAAATTGACTTCCACACAGCACCAGAGATTTACACATTGTGCCAGGAACATTTGGAGAAATGGCTTTTTTTTTTTCATTGTGCCCATAAAACATAAATTGTTAACCCAAGAAAGAACCTTAAAGAAGTGATGCAGATTTTCTTTGTTATTTTGAAACCATTCTGACGTTCTTGTATTTTCAAAGTGTTCTTTATTTTCAAATCACTTCTTCATTCTTAAAGGACACTATTTTTATGTGAAAAATGATAGAATTTAGGTAAACACCCCAGGAGACTAACTCTCCTGAAATTAAAGAGGTTCCATAATTATTGTCACTGGTTTTTACAGTTATATAATGAAAAATTGTTTGCTGTCAAAGAAAAAAAAAGAATCTCTACATTTATTATTGTATGTAAATAGGAGCAAGAGAAATAAATAGAGGAAGCCTAAACACAGAAAAAAATAGTCATATTTTATGGAGAGACTTAACATTGTGTAAAGAAAGTGGGGGGATGATTATTTTCAGTAGAAGAAAAAAGCTTGGCTTTATAGGTAATTACTTACTTAATGGTATAGATGGAATAGAGCTCAATTTGCCTGAAGGCAAATTTCTGTTAAATCCCATTTGCACATTAATTTCTATAGTGGAACTTAAAAAATTGGTCCCCAGATACAATAAAATTACCTATAAAATATACACATGTACATGCAAATATCTTGCTGATATTCAAAACCCATTGAGCCATTATCTATTAATGATACTCAGCTATGATTCACAAGATTTTTAAAACCGTGAAAGTAAAAATATTGTTAGAATAGAAAGATCACTTTGCTTTACCTTGTTTTATACCCAATTCCCACTATAGCAGGAACAATCCGTAAAGCTTCAGAAATGAGCCAACGTTCCAGTCAATCTTGAATCATGCTAATGTTTCTAACTTTATAACCAAAGAAATAAATTTCCGTCTCTCTCATCACTTCCTCTTACTGGCTTCTTTCCAGACATTTAATCTAGCCATATCTTCCCAAGTATATAAGAATGTCTTTAGATAAAGGGAGAGCATTTTCCAAATAACTGAAGAATGAAATATAAGAGCCTTATTTAGCAATGAGGACTTGCACCAGTGCCAACAGAGGCTTGTCCTAATGTCTAATGATAATCAGCAAGTTGGCCAAGTTCCTAGCTGAACTTTTGATTCTCAACCCAGTGGTTTGAGTGATGGCCGAGAATGGTTAGCACATCAAAGTCCTGTTTGCTGAAGCTGTCACTTAGTATTTGGCTAGCAAAGCTGTGCTGTATGGGGTAGAATGGGCAGACCATGGAACCAAGGTTTGGAGCAGCAGGAGTCTCCAGCCTGAGACTTTAGAGGGGCTACTCATTAAAAACTTGTCACCTACAGTTTTTACCCTTGGATGGGAGTGGGAATAAAATCAAACGTTTAGGGGCCAGTGCTATGGTGCATCGGGTTAAAGCCCTGGCCTGAAGCGCTGGCATGCTATATGGGTGCCGGTTCTAGTCCCGGGTGCTCCTCTTCTGATCCAGCTCTCTGCGATGGCCTGGGAAAGTAGTACAAGATGGCCCAAGTCCTTGGGCGCCTACACCCATGTGGGAGACCCACAGGAAGCTCCTGGCTCCTGGCTTCAGATCAGCACAGTTCCGGCTGTTGCAGCCATCTGGGGAGTGAATCAGCAGATGGAAGACCTCTCTCTGTCTCTACCTCTCTCTGTTGCTCTTTCAAATAAATGAAATAAATCTTTAAAAAAATCAAACATTTTGCACATAATTCATGATCATTGTTAGTAATAACAGAAGAATTGAACCACCATCTCTACCATGCAGATGCAACTCTTCACATTGGTCATTTGCCCTAGACTTTTCTTATGTGCATATTCAGACATATAGATATGCAAAGAATTTTAATAAAAATGGAATTTGAGTATATATATATTAGCTGTCACCTACTATTCAACTATATTTCCACTTAATATTTTTCTATGATAACACTTCTGAATAACTGCAAACTTTTTCATTAATTGTATTTATATGTCATCATTTATGGCCATCATCAAATATTAATATTTTTAGGTTTTTTTGCCTATAAAGGGTACTGTGATAAATATTGCCTCTAATTTTTTACCATATTATCAATTAGTTCTACTGTTTTATTGCTTTGCACATGATCCCAACTGTATCCAGAAAGAAATCTTCCCAAAGTAAAATGGCAAATGGTACAGATGTGCACATCAGTAAACCTGGCAAACTCTTCCAGATTATCCAAGGAAAATATTCATGCTGATAGAAGTTCCAGAATTTTTATATAAATTAACAAATTCTTGACAGGATAAAACAATTCCCATCTGGTCTGTGGTGCAGGCATGATGGTTATATAGTTGTAAAATCCACTTTTCGTTCTGTGGGAGGGAGTCATGTTTTCTAACAATATTAATATCATTTTCCTGGGTGTTTTACTTCTGTGGTCATCCAAGTTGGGAGAACTTAGACAATGTTTGTGAAGTGCAGGGCACTCCCTAAATGCCTTATGTGTATATTAACTCAGTTAATCCACACAACATCATTCTCATGTTATGGATGAGAACACCGAAATGCAGAGAAGTTAGGGAATACACCCAGGATTCCCATCTGGACAGTAGTGAGGTTGTGGTAAAATATAATGGACTAGGAGAGAAGTCTGTGCTGATAGATATTTTTTAGATTTATTTATTTACTTCTTTGAGAAAGAGAGAGAGATGTTTCATTGCTGATTCAGTCCTCAAATGGCTACAGTAGCCAGGGTTGTGCCATGCTGAAGCCAGGAATCAGAAACTCAATCTTGGTCTCCCACGTGGATAGCAGGAATTCAGTATGTCAGGAGGCCGTCATCCACTGATTCCCAGGCATGTTAACAGGGAGCTAAATGGGAAGGAGAGTAACAGGGAGTCAAACAGGCAGTCAGATACGAGGTGTGGGTATCCCAGGCTACAGCTTAGCCTTCTGTGCCACAATGCCTGTCCCCAGTGTGTGGTGATATTGATATTGTTGAGACTGCAGTACCATCTCTGTCAAGCAGTGTCATTCACAACATAACCTCCAGAGTTTTGGTTCGACCCTTTGTATGATAGCTTTAAGTAGGTATAAGCTAGGTAGATTATAACAAATGATGTTCTGGAGTTAGATATTTATAAAAGTCTAATCTTTCAAAGTTACTAATACTGCAAATAGCAGCATGTATTTCTTATGCATGATTTTGTGCCTTGATTTGGGATGAGAGATGTGCAGGGATATACTCAAGAGCTGACGCTGATGCTGTCTAGGACCCATTCAGTGATAGGAAACTTTAGGAGACAAAGCTGCAAGCTAACTTGATTGAACTCTGTGTATGTTAACCAAGAGACGACTTTTGTAAAATTTTGCATGACACCCTTTGTAAAATTTTATAAAAGTCGTCTCTTGGTTAACACAGACGGAGTTCAATTATAGACTCTGGGGATTTTGTTGATGAGATGACCACTTTAACATCCTTGAGGTTGCCTGTTAACACCCAAAAATGTGATGGGATTTGAAAGGGAAGCAAAATTAAATACTCAGGGCCGGCGCCGTGGCTCACTTGGTTAATCCTCCGCCTGCGGCGCCAGCACCTGGGGTTCTAGTCCCGGTCGGAGCACCGGATTCTGTCCTGGTTGCTCCTCTTCCAGTCCAGCTCTCTGCTGTGGCTCAGGAGTGCAGTGGAGGATGGCCCAAGTGCTTGGGCCCTGCACCCGCATGGGAGACCAGGAGAAGAACCTGGCTCCTGGCTTCGGATCAGCGCGGTGCGCCGGCCGCAGTGGCCATTGGGGGGTGAACCAACGGAAAAAGAAAGACCTTTCTCTCTGTCTCTCTCCCTACTGTCCACTCTGCCTGTCAAAAAAATAAATAAATAAATACTCAGGATAACTCCTGCAACTTAACATAAAGGGCTTATTATATAACAATAATTATTATAATGCCTAATTATTATTGGATTATAATATTTAATTATTCTGATTTTATTATGTGTTGTTATCTAAGTCATTGTCAGTGTTGTCTAATAATGTCTAATGATTATGCCTCTGAGATGATTAATTTCTTGAATAGGAACAAACATGATGGTAAGTGAAAAGGAAAGTGAAATATGAGCAGATTGAGTCTGGGGCTGCTCATCAAGGACTGTAACTGTGCAGGGCAGTTTCCTTATCTCTAGAATGAGAATAATAAGAAACAGACCTACTTAACAGCATGTGGCGAGTCTCAAAGCACGTACTGGACGTGAAGTTTCCTTGTCAGTCTTGAAGTCCTTTCAGGTTTGGTCATTGGCGTGATTGGGTCCATCTTGGTTTTGAAGGTGCTTGTTCTCTGGCTCGGTGTTTGTCCAATGACAGGAGCTAAATAAACACTACTGAAATGTCCCCAAGATGAGAAGAAGCCCCACTGAAGAACCGGGTTGCCCGCTCTGGGTATGCAGCTGGCAGTGCAGTGTTCTCAACCCCTTTGTGTGTCAGTTCACGTTAAGTCATCACAACCCCTTGTGAGGAAATTTCTGCTGCCGTGCTTAACTCGTTAGATGAGCACAGTGAGACACAGACGAGGTCCAGTAACTCACCCTTATTTACAATACTGGAGGGGGTTACACCTGCTGCCCCACCCACCGTCTGACCAGTGGGGTGTCCACCACCAGTAGACCAGCATCTGCCAGCAGCCTCAATAAGGGAGGGGGCTCTTAGCACTTTACTGACTGAAGATATTTCCTGACTCTGTTTTCTTTTTTATTTTATTTTATTTTATTTATTTTTTTTATTTTTTTTTATTTTTGACAGGCAGAGTGGACAGTGAGAGAGAGACAGAGAGAAATTTTTTTTTATTTTATTTTCCTGACTCTGTTTTCAATGCCATGCTCGTAAAAAAGCACTAATACTTGCTGAATAATACAGATGCTCCTCAGCTTATAATAGGGCTTTTTCCTGATAAACCCAAGTTGGAGTTTCTGTGAGTAGCAAATGCATGAAATCCACCTATCACCCTGCACTGTACAGCATGGGTCCTTCCACTGTGGTGCTGACTGGGAAGAGCAGACAACGTAGCACTAGCCTGAGAGAAGAATCAGACTTAAAGTTCCAAGTGCAGTTTCAGCAGAATGCACTTTAAAATTATTTTAATTCATTTGAACGGCAGAGACAGAGGCAGATGAAGAGAAATCTTCCATCTGCTAGTTTACTTCCAAATCATCCATAGCAGCTGAGGCTGGGCCAGGCCAAAGCCGGCAGCTTGGAACTCCATCTAGATTCCTCACATGGGAGGCAGGGACCCAGCTCCTTGAGCCATCACCTACTGCCTTCCAGGATGTGCATTAGCAGGAAGCTGGGGTAGGGACCAGAGCCAGGATTCGAACACAAGCACTCTGATTCGGAATGAAGGTGTTCCAAGCACCATTTTAACTCCTGCAACAAATACCCAGCTCTATGGAATGCTTTTGCTTTCCTACCTTCATTACTTAACAAATTATCTTGAACCATTATAAGTTAGTGATTCTCAGTATATGAAATACTTTCTGTTTTATCTAATTTTTTTCTTTTTCCCACACTGAGTGACATGCATCTCAAGATTGCTCTATTTTATTTTACTCTGAGGTGAAGATGTAAGAGGTTTTTTTATATAATTCATGAACAAAAATCACTATATTCATGTATAGAGAGGATGATGGGAGCAATGCTAACAAATCATACTGAAACCCAAATATGATTTGCTCCTGTGTATACCCATTGTGAGCATGAAGTATGAATTCTCATTTGTGAGGAATCCAAAGCTGTCCGAGACCACAGCTCTACCTGCCTTCCAACCTGCTATTGTGCTGTGTCCCCTAGGAAGCTGCATCCTTGGTGGCTCAGCTTTTTCACTGGTCAATGCAGTGAACACACAGTAGTGAGGACAGAATTCTGTGTTTTAAGGAATATTAATGTACTTCAAAATGTTTTTGGAAAATTGAATTCAGAGATAAGTTTATGTTGGTGCAAAAAATGTTGAAATCCATGGGTAATTTTTGCATAATACACATTTTCCTTGAAGGCATTGGACACCCTTCCTGTATGTAGGTTCCAGTATGTTTTTGCATGAAAAAAAATAATTTAAAAGTTAATTCTACCAAGTGGGATTTATCCTTGTTATGCAGGGACGGTTCAGCATTCACAAATCAATCACTATGATACATCAGATCAACAAACTGAGGAACAAAAGCCATATGATTATTTCAGTAGATGCAGAGAAAGCCGTTTGATAAAATACAACATCCTTTAATGATGAAAACCTTAAAGAAATTGGGTATAGAAGGACCATTCCTCAACACAATCGAGACAATTTATGACAGACCCACAGACAGCATCTTTTTGAATGGAGAAAAGTTGGAAGTATTCCCACTAAGATCTGGAACCAGGCAAGAATGTCTACTCAACATTCCCGTACAGTATAGTCCTGGAAGTTTTAGCCAGAGCCATTAGGCAAGTAAAAGAAATGAAAGGAATACAAATTGGGAAGGAGGAAGTCCAACTATCCCTACTTGCAGATGACATCATTCTATATATAAGGGAACCAAAAGACTCCACTAAGAGGCTATTGGAATTCATAAAAGAGTTTGGTGACAGGATTTAAAATTAACATACAAAGTCAATAGCCTTTGTGTACACAGACAATGCCATGGCTAAGAAAGAACCTCTAAGATCAATCCCATTCGGAATAGCCACAAAAATTTAAATACCTTGGAATAAGTCTAACTGAGGATGTCAAAGATCTCTACAATGAGAATTATAAAATATTAAAGAAAGAAACATAAGACACACAAAAAAGGAAGAATCTTCCATGTTTGTGGATTGGAATAATTAATGTCTTTAAAATGTCCATACTATCAAAAGCAATTTTACAATTTCAGTTTGATCCCAGTCAAAATAACTGATGACATTCTTCTCAGATCTAGAAAAAATTAGCTGAATTCCATATGGAACAAAGAGACTCTGAAGAGCTAAAGCAATCTTACACAACAAAAACAAAGCCAGAGACATCACAATACCAGATTTCATGGCATACTACAGGGCAGTTATAATGAAAACAGCCTGGTACTGGCAAAAAATAGACATGTAGAACAATGGAACAAAATAGAATTTCCAGAAATCAATCCACACATCTACAACCAACTTATCTTTGACAAAGGAGCTAAAATCAATCCCTAGTATAAGGACAGTCTCCTCAACAAATGGTGCTGGTAAAACTGGATCTCTGCATGCAGAAGTATGAAACAAGACCTTTCCACCTTACACCTTACACAAAAATCCACTCAAAATGGATCAGGGACTTAAATCTACAACTGATACCATCAAATTACTAGAGAACATTTGGGAACTCTTCAAGAAATGGGTATAGACAAAGAGTTATTAGAAAATACCCCAGAAGCATAGGCAATCAAAGCCAAAATTGACAAATTGACATCAAATTGAGAAGCTTCTGAAGTGCAGAAGAAACACTCAACAAACTGAAGAGGCAACTGACAGAAAAGGAGAAAATATTTGAAAACTATTCAACTGATAATTAATATCCAGAATCTATAAAGAGCTTAAGAAACTCAACAACAACAAAATAAACAATCCAGTTAAGAAATGGCAAAATAATTGCACAAGCATTTTTCAAAGGGGAAATTCAGATGGCTAACAGACATGAAAATGCTCATGATTACTAGCCTTCAGGGAAATGCAAATCAAACCACCTTGAGGTTTCACCTCACCCGAGTTAGAAAGGCTTTCATACAGATCAACAAACAATAAATGCTGGTGAGATATAGGGAAATATCTCAGAAATCTGCGTATAGAACTCTCATATGACCCAGACATTCAACCCTTGGGAATTTACCCAAAGGAAATGAAATCAGCATATGAAAGAGTGATCTGTATCCCCATGTTCGTTGCAGCTTAATTCACAATAGCAAAGATATGGAATCAACCCAGATGTCCATCAACTCAAGCCTAGATTAAGAGATTGTGGTATATATACACGATTGAATACTACACAGTGGAAAAAAAAAATCTTGTATTTTGCAAGAAAATAGATGCAACTAGAAACCATTATACTTAGTGAAATAAGCCAGTCCCAAAAATACCGTATGATTTTCCTGATCTATGATAATAATAGAGTACCTAAAAGCTAATATATGGGAGTGAAATTGACATTTTGAGATTTGATGGTAGTTTACAGCCCTTGTTGTGACTGTTGAAAAACAGTAGGTTTTTTTCTTCGTACTATTTGTTTAACTCTTTACTTAGTGTAGGGTTAGTCTCATGAATATCAAGTTAACTGATAATAGTTCTTTAAAAAATTAAGAATGGGCCGGTGCTGTGGCTCACTAGGCTAATCCTCTGCCTGTGGCGCCGGCACCCTGGGTTCTTGTCTTGGTCGGGGTGCCGGATTCTGTCCCAGTTGCTCCTCTTCCAGTCCAGCTCTCTGCTGTGACCTGGGAAGGCAGTGGAGGATGACCCAAGTGCTTGGGCACTGCACCCACATGGGAGACCAGGAGGAAGCACCTGGCTCCTGGCTTTGGATTGGCGCAGTGCACCGGCTGTAGCGGCCATTTCGGGGAGTGAACCAAAGGAAGGAAGACCTTTCTCTGTCTCTCTCTCTCTCTCACTAACTCTGCCTGTCAAAAAAAAAAAAAAAAATTAAGAATGGGAATAGTAGAAGGAGGAGGAGGAAGGGTGGGAACATGGGCGGATGGAGGATAAAGTAGCAAGGATCACTGTGTTCCTGTATCTGTATGTAAGAAATACTTGGAATCTGTGTACTTTAAAGAATTTTTTTAGTTAATTCCATTTTCCAAGAGCTTTTGAGGGACTTCATGGTAGGCCTAGTTTGGTGCTCCCACTCCCTTTTTGGGCACCCAACTACTTACTCTGCCCTACTCACCTGTGAACTGTGTCAGAGGAGGGGCTGCATCCCCATCACAATCATATAATAGGCTCTAAACATATAAGGCTGCTTCAGAAATATCATGGGAAATGGAATGAAAAGTATGAGTTTATTGTAGTGTAAAGGTTTTTGAAACCATGCATAGTTTTTCCATAGTATCCATTTTCTACTTATTGTGAAAAAAATTTCTGTGTCAAGAGAATCTTCTTGTACCGTTAATTCTGTTTGCCATGAACTTTTTTGAAGTCCCTTTGCATATCTCTTGAGCTAATAAATCAGTGTCACCTTGGTACTTTAGGCTGTAAGATTATTGTCTCGTTTCCTAAGAGCTGCAAGTCAGGATGCTAAAGAATTTTTAATATTCTTATTTAAAATCATTCCCACTAAGGTGTGAATTGCTGAGAGTCTTAAACCAAAACCTGGCTCTTGTTTTCTGTAGTTGCTGTTTAAAACAGTTTGCTAATGGTATCCATTTTTAATTGCCATGATGTTCATTCTTGCTGTCTGTGCTGTCCAGGTGCCATTTGGATATTAGTGGTCCAACAGGGACAAGGACTATGCTTGAAATATCCACATGCACTCTGCCTCATCAGCTGAATAAAACCACATTTGACTTACTGATCTGTAAAAATCTAAGTGAAAGAAAAACATGAGTTTTTATTTCAGGAGAACACATAAGTCCTTCTGTTATGCAGTGAGTGCTTAAATTTGGGTGCAGTGAGACATTAAAATAATTCCCTGCAATTGATTATTTGACTTTGTTATTAAATGATTACTTGAGTAAGAATGAGCAGCTCTAGAGGGCAGGAGAATTGAAAAGATGCTTTTCTGGGAATAATGTATGTGTAAGTTAGAACCATGAGACAGGGCGTAAATGATGTTTTTCTTAATTGAATGATCCATCGTGGCATCAATATTTCAAAGCTGTTGTGGCAGGTTAAACCACCAACCACATAGGATGTCCATATACCATATACTGGAGTGCTGGTTCTAGACCCAGCTTCTCTGCTTCCAATCCATTTCCCTGCTAATGCACATGAGAAGTCTGCACATGATGGCCCAAATACCTGGGTCCCTGCCACCCATGAGGGGACCCAAATGGAGTTGCAGGCTCCTGGCATCAGCTTGGACCAGCTTCAGGTGTTTGGGGAGTCAGTTAGCAAATGGGAGTTCTCTCTCTGTCTTTTCCCTCTCTGTGTGTCACTCTTTCAAATAAACAATAAAATAAAAATAAGCTCTTACCTTACTGCTCTCAGTCTGAACAGAATTGCCTCTGTGCCTTCCCATCAGTTTGGACTGTGATGTCCTGAATGCCGTAGGCCCCATTCTTTTAGCAGATTCACATGCTGACATCTATGGCTGGAGCTTGTGTCCTTCTAATAAAAACTTACATGAGTGTAAATAGGAGTCAGGTTTCCTGGGACCAGGACAAGGGGCTGGCTAAATTGTTACAGGACGTGAGGAGTTTGGGTAGCCAGGCAGACTTATGTGGCCCAGGAAGGTTGCAGACTCTGGGTCCTTTTATGCTCTGGGGACAGGGTATTAGTAGGAAAAGGGTATGAGGAAAGCAGGAAGGGTATGAGACCTATGAAAGATAAACGTTTTCTGTATAAGTATTTTTAAGCATTAGTCCCATACCCAAGAAGTCTTTTTCTCTTGTGCCATCATGGGATTTCTTGTTTCAAAGCCCAAGTGGTCTGCTCCATCCTTGGTTACACAGGCATTACTTGGGCATTCCTAAGTGCTCTGTGTCCCTAGGATAAAGCCAATCCAGAGTCCAAGGTGCTAAATGTGGTAGTCCATTGGGTGGGTTGCAGTAGCAAATGGCAGGGGTGGCTGAGGTCACATAAAGCTTCATCAGTCTATCATTGAGGACCAGAGCAAGAAATCTGCCCTTGGAAGTGGGGAGGGTGGCCCTGGGGTACCATTCATCCTGGCACTGTGGGCAGGCATCATCTCCTCTGTGCAGCCACACAAGGGTGTGGGTTCCCGGGAAGTCTCTGTGAGTGTATGCGCTGTGCTGTCTCCACCTCATGGACACACACACCCAGTGTATGGGAGGCCCTCTGACAGGCCTCAGTCACCAGGGCCCCTGTGCCTACATACGGTGGTGATTACAGCATCCAGAGCAGGCCTCCATGGATATATCTCCTGTGCTGGCTTCCTCTTGAATTCACAGTCCTGCCCTGCCTTTTTCCCATCCCTTGCATCACTCTTGATATGTGCTATGAAAAACAGACCATGCAAAGGATCAAACGCTAGGCTTGGAGAGGATGCCACAAGGTGCACAACCGGCTCCTGACCTGAACCCCAGGAAGAAGCCTGACAAGATCCACTCCTGTAGCCACAGCAAGGTGTCTGAACATGGTAGTTCTCAGTAAATGCTTCTCGGAAGGCTGGAGAACAGACTCGCACAGGGCCTCCTGTGCTGCCCCTCCAAGGACCCTGGTGGGATTTCTTGAGCCAGAGTCGGCTCCTGGTGAGCAGCATGGGATGCTGGGCCCTGTGAAAGCAGAGGGGAGTGAGGGTTGTGCATGGGGTTGTGGGCAGCCAGAGTAATTCCCAGCAGCTATCTTCAACCGTGGCTGACCTGAGAGCCCAGGAGGCCAAGAGAGAAAAGCTGATGTTTGGGTGTTAGGAACCCAGAAGGGGCACCAGCTGCCCAGATGCTGGCCGGTGGTTTGCCCACCCCTAGTGGCCAGAAGGAGCTTTGCAGAGTCCGGGCTCTGCTATTCCTTTGGTGTGGGAGGTGGTCCCCGTTGCTCCCAGGGGCTGGAGGAAGCCCCAGTGGTTAGCATCTCCAGCAGGCTCCACCTGTAGTGACTTCATCCGTAGTGACTTCATGTTGCGACTCGAATCCCACTCATGGGAATGCAGCTCCAGAGGGCTCCATCTCAAGCTGCCCCCAACTCGGCCGACTCGATGCAGCCTGGGACCTGTAGCTTTCCCAGAACCACAGTTGGCTGCTGGTCCCTCATGTCCTGCAGGGTTGGGGGAGTAGAACAAGCCTTGGGGCTTCGCCAGCTTATGATTGGTCCTCCTTCCTGATCCTGGAGGCTGTTCATCCAGCAGAAATGAATTCTCCAACTGGAGCTTAGCTGCTTCCAGCCAGAATATTCTAAGCCATGTAAAGTTATCTCTGAGCTCTGTATTTAAACAAAATAATTTTTTCCCTAGGAGGGAAAAAAACAGTAGCGGAATTCCATGTGAAAATTCTCAAAGCACAGGCCATTTGCTTTCCTTTCGTCTCTCCAAGGTTAAGGAATCAACAGAACACAGTAAATGCATGCAGCGAGTCGGACAGTTTCTGTGATGACTGCTCCTCACCCTGTGGAGCAGGTGTAAAATGCACAGGTTCTCATTCTCTGAGCCACACAGGGTAGCCAATGGCTTTGACTTGGAAGATATCAGGAATCTAGTACTGCAAAGGAGGTATAAAAGGATCAGATCAGCAGACAGACTTCCAGAGGGCTTGGGATCAATCCTTTGCGTGTATTTTGTGTCACCTCCTTCCTTGGCCTCTCTGTGACTTTGATAGTCCTTGCAGGTCTCTACCCATACCCCAGCCATGGAAAGCCTGCCTCACCCAGCCAGACCTCACACCCACCAGTCTCCTGTACCTGCCCTGTGGTTCCCTGTCATTATCACTTGTTAATCATTTGACCTCACTAAAAAGGAAGCTTCCTTAGGAATCCAAACCTCCATTCTACTTCCGGCAGAATTCTCAGGCTTCAGTACAAGTCCTTGCACATAGCAGAAGCTCCAGATGGTTCACTGAGCAAATACGTGATTTTTCAGGATCAAGGATGAGTTTAAAGACAAGAATGTCTTTTCCAATTTAAAAAAATTTATGTATGTGTGTGTGTGTATTACCATAGCAGAGTGGCAATAAGGAATGTTACTAATGTTTCAAAACAAATACTGGGTCCGAGCACTTCAGAGTATTCAGACTTAAAAAAAAAGAGCCTTATTTAATGTCTTATACAAAACAAGCATACAGAAAATTAATCAGCTTTTTAGTGCCTGTTTTTGAGTGAGCAGTCTGTTCAATGAAGAGGGCAGAAGCTGCTAGATGTTTCCTAGATAAACTCCAGAAAGTGTTGCTAGTCTGTATGCTGGCAGCTTCCAGAGAGCTGTGCCTTGGGCCAAACCTCTACAGCCAATTCCTTGTGGAGTTTTTAGCTCCTGGTGATGCTGATTGCACTTGGATAACGCACAGCACATGCAGCAGTCAGCTTTCTATAGCAGGCCGAGCTCCATGCTGTTTGTCCAGGGTGTCTAGAATTCTCCTAGTCCTTCACTCTTGAATTTCCAGATCCTGAGTTTCTGGGCTTTCCCTTGAAGTTGATGGCGCATACCGTTCCTTTCACTGGTTTAGTCCCAAGGGTTTGTGGTGCACAGTGATTGAGGGATGGAATGCCCCTTGCTGTTCTTTACCCATAGCTACTGATTAATCCCTGGGAATACTTGGTTTCTTGGAGCAAGTCATAATGCCTTGAGCATGTTGAGCATGTCAGCTTTTTGTAAAGGTTTTCAACTAAACATCAAAGCAAAACCAACTACAGAAATGAGACATTTGCATTTTGTCATTGGATTGGAATTTGACTGATAAAACAGCAGTTTCTGGAAATTACGAAAAAGAAATTTAGCAGATTAATAGATTTCACATTCGTACCCACCCAGGACTGTTAATTCTGTAGAACCTATTGAGAAGAAATTACTCTAACGTGAAACTAATAGGTAAATAAGTTGCCTGAAAGTCATATTTATGTAGTTGACTTGTCTCCCTGTTTCATGTAAATTGTTATTTTAAGTTTAATTTAATGTTTTCTCATCACAAACTTCCCCAATTTATATTCCATAGAGTACACTTTTGGAATCTGTAACATTTAATCTATGCTACACATCATTAATAAAATTTAACTTCATGCTTTCCTGAAAATTACTTGTAACATTAGTTCATAAAAGACGATACTTCAAAAAATTTGTTATAAATGGAATTAAAAGATAACTTTATTTTGATATTAAAATTTGAGATCCATGCAAATTTTAATGATATGCATTTCCATGAAATTTTTGAAAATTCTTGGTATGTATGGATTTTCAGTTTTTTGTACCCAACAGACTAATCTTTTTATTTCATTTTTCCACAAGCATTTTAAAGTACCCCCATAGAATCAAGTAGAAGCAGTGACTGTTACCCCTCCTGATAGCAGTAGGTGAAATAATTTGCTCGCTACAGTGAATACCAATAACGACTCTGTGTGATGAATCAAGTCCTCTGTTAGCTTGTCATCATTCATTATGTCTGAATGGTGCATCTGACAGTCTGTACAGGGAGGCACTACGTGTTTGAGTACTGTGATACTGGAGAGGAAGGCACACAACATAGGGCTGTGAGAGGGTCACTACTATTAACCAGGACTTCATGTAGAACTGATTTGAAACTATCACTCTGCACCGTACTCTGTGCTAAATGCTTAGAACTCACTAGCAATACCCCTCCCCTGGTGACTCCTCTTACTGTTTCTCTTGGGTGCTTGCCCAGGGTCACACAGCTGGCAAATGGTCGATTCAAAACTTATATCCAAGCAATCTTGTTGTTAGCATGCATACTTCATACCTACACATCAAACTTCCCCTCATCAAAATTAGCATCTAGAAATAGTGCTGCCATTAAATTCGCAGTGTGCAAATTTCTTTCATTTTTTTAAAGACTAATTTTATTTATTTCAAAGGCAGAGTGACAGAGATGGGGGAAAGACAGAGAAAAAGACCTGTTTGTTGGCTACCTCCCCAAATGTCCCAGCCAGGGCTGGACAAGGCTGAAGCCAGGAGCCAGAAACTCCACCCACATCTTGCATATGGGTAGGAGGGGTCCAAGTACTTGGGGCATCTTCTGCTGTCCTCCCAGGTACATTAGCAGGGAGCTGGATCAGAAGCAGAGTAGCTGGGACTGGAACCTGCACGCTTACTTGGGATGCTGATGTTGTTTAACCACTGCACCGTGATGCAGACCCCCTTTCATTTTTTTCTTTAACAATGACTTTTTTAAAAAAGATTTATTTATTTATTTGAAAGGCAGAATTACAGAGGCAGAGACAGAGAAAGAGGTGTTCCATCCCTGGTTCACTCTCCAAATGGCTACAATGGCTTGAGCTGTGCCAATCTGAAGCCAGGAGCCAGCAGCTTCTTCCAGGCATCCCCCATGGGTGCAGCGACCCAAGGACTTGGGGCATCTTCCACTGCTTTCCCAGGCCATAGCAGAGAGATGGATTGGAAGTGAGCAGCTAGGACTCGAACTGGCACAGCACCGGCTCCTAACAATGACTTCTGAAATGGCTTTTATGTCGCCTGTGGCTCTGAATTATTATTAATCACTGTCATCAACATTATAATTCTTGACACCTTGATTAGCGCTTTTCCACTATGAATGGAGATTTGTATGGTATTTCAAACTGTACTGAAGAAAGACTAACTCACGTTTTATGACAAGGAAGTGGCAAATCTCTAATCAGGGTAAATCAGGTGAGTCTGTGCTCTTCTACCATGACTACTAGTATTTTCACGGTATTGATTTGATCCTTCATTCCTCACTGCTGGAATCTGAAAAGCGTGCGTAAGCTGGCATTATTGTCCATTGATTTAACCACTCTTTGTTTCTCAAGATCGGGGCAGAAATAAGGATGTACTTTAAAAATCACTTACAGTTTATGAAGTGTTACATTAATCCTCAACAGGACAGGAGATCAAGATGATTTTGTCTGTGGGTTTTAATTTATTAAAATTGAATTTGCTCCCGTGCTCTGCTCCAGTAGCTGCTTGCTAGCAAACTAGCTATAATTAGATTAGCAGCCTGCTAAATGCTGGTGACAGCCTGAGCCTCAGAGAGCATGTGCTGGATTCTGCAGGTGCCTGCTTCTCATTGGTGGCTGGTGTTGCTGCTCGCCCGTGTGATAGGTTTCCACAGTAATCTTTATGCTGCATTAGAGACATAGATACAGAGGTACTGTCCTGTGTTCTCACGGCGGCGAGGCGCTTGTCTGCAAACCTTAAAGAAGGAATAAGGCACGGAGAGCAGGCGGTCGTCTTTGTTGTAGAGCATCGGTGGTTAAGGACCCCCAGCAGCAAGAGGAGGTCGGTGCAGGAGTCTTAGTTCATGGTAATTACTTTAAGTCTTTATGTCTCACGAAAAACACAGCCATGCATGAAATGAAGCGTGTTCATCATGTCATCTGTTTAATTTGATCTTGCTGTGTGAATCCCACGCGGAATCCAGCATTCCATACTAAAAATTCGTTCTTCCCGAGAAGGCTTGCCTGGTAAACAGCCCCTCTCTTCACGAAAGGGTATTGTTTTCACCTGCATCCGAGTGCATGTGTTTGAGGAGTGACTCTTATTGGTCCCCCTGTGTTTTGGAAAGCCTGATGTTGCATCAACACAGGCATCTTTGTGGTGGCGTTTCGGGACCCAGCCGACTTTGTCTGCCTTGTGTCCAGACTCGCCTGGATAATGAGCGACCCAGGAGAATGTAGCAAAGCAGTTTGGTTAGGATGGGGCAAAGGCGCTCCTGATGTCCGCGGTGCTGGTGGGGGGGCCGGTGGAGCAGGAGAAGTAATGTGCTATTGTTTCTTCAAAGATGTGAGCAGCCTTCATTTTGGGTGGTGTTCTTTGTCTCACCTTTCGTGATTTTCATGAAGCCTTTTCCATGTAAACAGTGTCAGCCCACCCCATCCTGCCCAGAATACCTGTAGGTGTGTAGTCAGCTATGCCTAAAAGGGATTTTTTTGGACTCCTGGCTTTGTTTAACAGGGACGCTGCCTTTGGAGTTGGAATGAAATTGCAGGAAGGTGGGGTGCTTACTACTGACTTTGAATACCATCGGCAATTTTTTTTTTATTTCTATTTGAGGGCTGCCTGTGTTGTTTTCCAAAGAAAACAACAAATAACCATGAATTCTGTAATCCGGATGGTACATGCCGGAGGAGAAATATGTAAGTGGGCAAGGCTCAGGTTCAAGAATCCCAGACAAACGCAATGTGGATTCCTTCTTGCTTTTCAGCGTGCGTTCCCTCCACAGCCCTATTTTCTGCCCCTTCAAGAGCCCCTGTTTCCACTTAGTCCTGAAACTTAAAAATTGATGTCTTTCCCAGAGCAGACTGTAGAGTCCAGTGAAACTTGGGTATTGAGTCACAGTCACACGGCTGGCTGGCTGCCACCATGCGTCTGCTATCAGCTGAAGGCCCTGCTGATTTCAGACACCCGATGGGACTTCTTTCCCTGTTTCCAAAAAGCCCAACGCAGCCATTTAAGTACTGTGTGAAATAACGGCTCTGATCTAGAACTGTGTCCTTTTTAAAGGGGTTCCCTATGTTCTCTGGCAGAGGAAGACTTCAGGATACTAATTATGCCTCACCCCGTCACTCACATGCCTCCTGCTTCCATCCCAAGGGGTGACCAGGCATCCCCTGTCCAAGTTCACTCAAATACCAGTGTCCAGGGCTCAAAATAATGTCGGCCATGGACTGGAATAGAGTAGTGTCTGTAATCACAAATTGCTGGATGGTCATCACTTCTCTCGGGGTCTCTGTGATTTGAAGCAGGTGGTGGGATTCTCAGGACTTAGATACCTTGTGTGGCGACATGAGCGTGAGAACAGTTGTTCTGCTTTAGGTCTCACTCCCCGGATGCAAACTGCACCTGGTTCCCAGCTCTCAGACCAGTGCACACCGGCGGTGTCACAGGAGCGGTGTCCGTGTGACTGGGTTTGCTGTTCTTGAGAGTACAGACCCTGCCCTGTCTGGCTCTGACATTCTTTGCCTGATGTGTTCTCTGGCTGTGGATGTGGAGTGGAGACCACCTTTCTCCATATCAGCAGTTTGCCTTGTACAGAAGGATAAACAGATGCCATCCCACGAGACTCTCTAGCTTGTGTAGTGCTCCCTAAATTGTGGTCTTAGAGAATGTCTAGGAAGTAGGCTGCCTCAGAACTGTATCACTGCTCTCCTTTCTTTATCTACTGTGAAAGCCCTGAGCGAACATAAACATGGCACAGCCTTCCTCTTGTGAGCAGAGTGGGCCGAGTGTCATAGACAGAGGTGAGAAGTCCTGCTCAGTGATGTCCATTCTCAGAGACTTTTTTTCTGTGCCTACAAGGAGCTACTTAAAATTTTCAATACCCATTTGCATCTGTATTGCATAATGCACTGGTAATGTGATATCCCAAAGGGCCTTTTAACTTATACCGGAGGGGCATTTTTGTCAGACTACATAACCCGTATCTGTGTTTTTGCATAGTACCCAAAATAGGCACTTTTATTTTCAGATGCATCACACCTTAAAACATCCATTAAGGGGAAACTGTATTTCTAAGGCAAGAAAATAAAAATGCATTTCTTACTTTTAAGATTTTGTTCTTCCTTTCTTATAATTCCAAGGTCTTTGCTAATAAGAATGGTATTTTTTAAGATTATTTTTAAAAGTTGAGTTTATTTGAGAGGCAGAGGAAAAGAGAGATTCTGTCTGATATTTCATTCCTCAGCAAAGCCTGAAACTGGGAACTCAGTCCAGGTCTCCTACAGGGATCCCAGAAATCCATCTACCTGAGCCACCGCTGCTGCCTGCCGGGCTCCACACTGGCAGAGAGCTGGAATCAGGAATTGCAGTGAGGGGTTCAACCCCAGTGCTCTGATGTGGAACATGCCTATCTTAGCTGCTTGGCCAAATAACTGCCCCAGGATGTCCTTTCTAACCAATGAAAAATAAATCTATCAACATGAACGTAAACATATCATTTTCTGTTGGATGGGCATTTGGTACTGCAAGTTAAGATGCAGTTTAAGACTACAGCGTCACATATGAATGCCTGGTTTGAGTCTTGGCTCCTCCACTTCCAATCCAGCTTCCTGCTTATGTGTACCTGGGGAAGCAGCAGATGGTAGCTCAAGTACTTGAGTCCCTTTTGCATACATAGGAGACTCAGACTGAGTTCTGGCTCTAGGCTTCACCCTGGCCCTGCCCTTGCTGTTGCCAGGATCTGGGGAGTGAACCAGTGGACCAGTGGATGGAAGATCTCTTATCTTTCTGACTCTGTGACTCTCTGCCTTTCAAGTAAAATGAAAATTTAAAAAAATAACTAAAAAACTATCTATTGTGACAACTTTCTGTTTTTTCTACTTCAAAAAGTTCACAAAAACTAGAACTAAAAGATGTTTATTTTGATGTAAAAAACTTTAAAAAACATGCATAGTGCTTGTATAATAGACATTTTCCATGAATTTTTTGAAGATCCCATTTCCATGTATACATGGGTTTCAAACATTTTTTTGTGCCAAAATAAACTTATCTTTTAGTTCCATTTTCTATAAACTTTCTCAAGTACTCTCGTAGCATCACAGCAGGAAAAGCAGTATTCAGCTTAAAAACAAAGTCTTTCCATGTTGTGTGGAGGTGCCATAAAGCTACTGGGCTGGATGAAATGTGAAAGACAATTGTAATAAAGAAGGAGTAATGGGAGGCCGGTGCTGTGGCATAGCGGGTAAAGCTGCCGCCCTCAGTGTCAGCATCCCATATGGCTGCTAGTTCGAGTCCTGGCTACTCCACTTCCGATGCAGCTCTCTGCTATGGCCTGAGAAAGCAGTAGAAGTTGGGCCAAGTCCTTGGGCCCCTGCACTCGCATGGGAGACCCAGAGGAAGCTTTTGGCTCCTGGCTTCCAATCAGCCCAGCCATGACTGTTGGGGCCAATTGGGGAGTGATTCAGTGGATGGAAGACCTCTTTTGCTCTCTGCCTCTGCCTCTCTAACTCTGCCCTTCAAATAAATAAATAAATAAATCTTTAAAATAAAATATTAAAATAAATAAATAAATCTTAAATAAATAAATCTTAAAAACCAGGAGTAATGGGTAGTGCATGGTTTTGGATGGCAGAGTCCTAAGGTAACACCCACGAGTGACTGTGGGGCTGATCATTTGAGCATCTTGAAAGAACTGGGAGAGAGCTGTCATCAGCAATTGATAAATATTTCAGGGTCAGTCAGCCTTACAGTTGCTTGCATTGGAAAATATTTAAATGTAAGTGCAGTTATTTATTTTTCTTTCATTGTTTTATTCTGTAATCAAGGGCACTTTCCATGTGCCAGCTTTGTGCTAAGCTTTATGGAGAGAAAGAGAGAAGGCACAGGCCCTTCCTGCAAGAAGTGCTTACTGAGGAAGAGCAACAGCTAAACAAACAGGAGCACATTTAAAAGGTCAGGGAAAATGGAATTAAAAGATAAGTTTATTTTGGTGCAAAACATTTGAAATCCACATATACTTATAATAAGAATTCAAGGAACAGATGTAGACACTTTGCTTGCTGATACCGAGAAAGAACCACCTGTTCTTTAGAAAGGTGGATAAGGGGGTACCAGAAAAGTCCTCAAGAGAGAGATGGTACCCAATCCCAGTCACTGTTGCCTGCTATGATTTTTCAAACTCATTTATTTGACAGAGGGGGAGAGAGAGAGAGAGAGAGAGAGCGCGTGCTGTCATCTTGTAGTTCACTGCCCGAATGTCTACAACAGCCAGGGCAAACCAGGGCACAGGCCTCTAGCAGGAAACTCCATCAGAGTTTCCCACGTGAGTTGCAGGGACCCAGCTATTTGATTCATCACCCGCCACCTCCCAGGGAAGCTTCAGCAGGAAGCTGGAATCAGGAGTGGAGCTGGGACTAGAACTCTGGCACTCCACTAGGGGCTGTGGGTATCCCAACTGCTGCCTTCGCTGCTGCCCCAAATGCCCATGCCCACCCATCTTGACACATCCACTACTGCTAGGGTTACGTGGGAGCAGTGTGGCCACAGACGTGTCTCGTGTTTCCGGGCTTTGTCATGACATCTGATTTCTGACATATAATCGATGCAAAGGATCATTTGTCTCCTTCCCTCTAATGACTCCTCTCAGAGCGCGCACTAGATCATTGCGTGGAACTGTTTTTATTTTTAATACATTTGTGGCATGTGGGATTTGAAACTTTTCAAACATATATCAGACAACTTTGAAATGCATCTTGGGGGGACCACAGAGTATTTCCCTTACTGTTGTACTCTTGGTAATTTCGGGATTACTTTTGGAACTGTTTGCTTTGCCAGGAATTTGCCTGTAGACTTTGAAAAGTCATCAATTTTCCTATGTGCTTGTGAGAGACAGGCTTGTCCAATCTGGGCTTGGATTTCACCTTGCCTTGATTAAGGCATCTGCTTTTCTTACACATTAAATTGGATTCCGAGATTTCTTAAATCTTCTTGCCAAATTTGCAGGAAGCGACCTCTTTGGGGGTCAGGTATTTGCAGGAGTTCTTGCCAGCAGTACAATCTCCACGTGGAAACAAGACCCTGCATTTCTACTTCTTCCTGGCTGTAGTCGGGCACCTGCCGTTCTGCACTACTGGCCGGGCCTCCACACTTACTTCTGCACCCCCTGGGAGTTGAGCAGCCTCTACCAACCCCACCCCACTGACTAAATTGGAAGCATCCCCCTTCAGAGCAGCAGACCTGACCTTGCTGTCCCTTCTGCTGTGCTCCTGTCCCTTGGTTCCTTCTTTCCAGGTCAGCTTTTGTTTTGCCCACCTTTTCAGTCTTTAGGCTCTTGCTTCCAGGGCTCGCTGTCCCCACCCCCTGCTTTCCATGCCACCTGCTTTCCATGGCCATGCTCCTCCATTGCCACCTGGCATCCACCCTTCTCCTCCAACCCCTCCCCCAGCCACACTGGCCTCCTGCTCCTTGCTCAGCAGGAGAGTTTTGATCCTGGCCTCTCCCTGTCTTGGAATCTGCTGCCCAAACAGCCCCTGGCTTGTTCCCACAATGCCTTCAGGGTTTTGCTGGAATGGAGTCAGCTCTGTTCTATCTGTTGTACTTGTGTCAGTCTCCTCTCTTTGGAATGTAAACTCCTATAAGGCCACAGATTTTTATCTTAACCTCCAGGGCCTTTAACAGTTCATCAAAGTGCTTGGGTGGTACCTGTTGAATAAATGAATGAATGGTTTCTTGCTTGGGAGCAGTAGTGCTGATGAAAGGTGCTGCTATGGCTTTGAGACGTTCTGCCCAGGGCAGCTCCGTGGTGCCCATGGAGCCCTCACCTCCCTCATCCCTGGCTGGTGGAGACCAGCTGGGCCCCAAGGCCCTTTGAAATGCCAGCACTCTGTCACCGTCCTGGAAGTGAGATGACGTTTGTGCGAAATGCTATTTTATGTGACTTCACAACTTGTTGTTATAGTCTTCTATGTCTATAGTCTGCGATGGTTAAGTGTCTCCTTTAAAGGAAAAGCAGTAGCTGAGGTAAGCAAAACACTGCTTCTAAATGAAGGGGTAAAAATGAATGCATTTTCGTTTACTGCTGTGTTGGCTGTCTCTTTTTTAAAAAATAATGTATCGATACAAATTTTAAAGGAATTACCATTTTCTGTTGTTAAAGGTATGTAATGCATGCCTATTTTTGTCAAGTAGAAGAGCTATACTAATCATTTTTTTCCTGTCCTTAGCTTTCCCTTCTGCGGAGACCACTTTAAGAAAGGAAGGCTTCCCTGTGACCTCTGCTTACGTCCCTGGAATACTCCTTCCCTTTCCAGGTGAGTGTACTGCTTTGCTTTGATTCATTCTTTTTGCTACCTGGCAAGAAAAAAAAACTTCAAAAAAAGAGAGAAAGAGATAGAGAAGAAACCGAAACCCCTGATGTTCTGAGGTCCCTGCCAGAACCAGGGTGCCAGGGATGATGATTTGCTGTTCCAAGGCATTGTGGGGTGCACCTTCTAGAATATTCTGCATGTTCCTGTTTGTTGTATGCTCTGTTCTGTTTGTCAGTAAATCTCCCAGGTATTTGAAACGCCTCTGTTATGCACATGGATTTGAAGACAACTGAAACACTAAACATGGTGACACTTCCATGAGATGAGTTCTGTGGTTGGGGTGGGGTCAGTAGCAAGTGCAGGGGAATCTCCACAGGTGCGTTGAAACTGTGTATTTAAAGGATCAGCCGGGTCTTTTTTTCTAAAGTGGCCTCTTGTTTAAGGTGACCGAAAAAAGAAATGGAGGCATGAAAGAAAATGACCTTGTAATGTTCTTGCGGCCAAACTTTTTTGAGTTTAATCATCTTAACACTTGAAACTTCCTGAGAAATATATGTGCCAATGGTTTTGAAAGGAATTCACAAACACTGATCCCTAGGCCCTGTTCATGTGATTGCAGTTGCAGGAAATAAACTAGAAGCTCCCTTTGTGTTTGGCTTCTTGTTATCTTAATCAAACTTAAGTAGGTGATAAAGTCAGTTTCTCCTTGAAAGTTTCCTTTTTCAAAACTTCTATGGGACCGGGTTTTGCTCTTGATGCTGTAAGTGCCAGAGAGACTGTGGAGAGATAGCAGGGAGCCCTAACAACCCTTGTGCCTTTCTTTGGTGTTCAATGGTCTCCAACAAAGCATGTGCTAGTTTTCCCTGGACACCTTTCTTTCCCCATCTGAGATTTCCTAATGCTGGCCTTCCATGACAAGTGATTTGTTCTTGCCCCCGGCTCATCTTCCTTTCACGCCAGCAGCGCTGACTTTCCCAGGTCAGCACTTTGCCAGAGAATGACTCAGAGCTCAGGTTCCCCAGGAGGGTCAGGTGTGGGTCCTCTGAGGCCACTTCACCTGACCTTGAACCAGGTCTCCAGAGGGAATGGGGAAAGTGGGCCATGGTGATGCGGTCCACCACGCAGTCCACTGGAGCCAGTCTGCCTGCTATGCTTTTAAACAAAATGGGGGAGGAAAGGACATTCTTAGGAGAAGAAATTAGGAGTTTCAACTTAAAAAATAGATTTTATTTATTTGAAAGACAGAGATACAGAGAGAGAGGGAGACACAGGAAGGAAGAAAGAGAGAGATCGATCTTCTCTCTGCTAGTTCACACCCCAGATGGCCTCAACAGCCAGACCTGGGGCAGGCTGAAACTAGGAGCTTGGAACCCATCTGGGTCTCCCACATGGTTGGCAGGGGCCCAAGCACTTGGGTCGTTTTCTGCTGCTTTTCCAGGCACATTGCAGGGAGCTGTATCTGAAGCGGAGCACTCAGGACTTGAACCAGCGCAGATATGAGATGCTGACATTGCAGGTGGTGGCTTATCCAGCTGTGCTCCAACACTGACCCGAAATTAGGAGTTTTAATGTTTTCTTCTTCTTCACAAAAATTGAACAGGCTGCTACAAGCATGGCTACAGAGAGAATTCCTTTCTTGATGAAGACTACTCTGATATTCCAGAAAGTGTCATTCTATTATATTTTCTATTATGTTTGAGAATTTTAGTGCCCATTGTTCGAGAGGTTCGAGAGTTTGAGGATTTCATACACATTTATTATGAAGTTCAAGAATGATTATGATTTGAAACACTAAGTTATTGATTAAGTTTGTTGGCATGTTTTCAATGTTCTGTTTTCATCCAACCAAAGACAAATCCTATGATACTATGTGTGCATTGCTCTGCTATTGTTAGTTGTTGTTGTTACTTATTAATGCTTTAATGAGTCACTCTGAGTATAGAGACTGGTTTTCTTACAAAGAACAAGAGGAAGAAAAGAAAGAAAAGGTGGTTGGGTTAGGCAGTTCTGTGTGAAAAGACTGCCCCGTGACTGTGCCAGAGACCTGAATGGTTCCCCTGCCGTCGTCACTGGCCCTGAATCCTCATTGTGCAGATGAGGGATGTGGGACTCCAAAGGTTGCTACGTGGTTAGACACACAGTGAGTGGGAAGCCGAAGTCTACCCGAAACTCTTCTGATGAATCTCCAGTGGAGTCTTGACAGTTGATTCCTTTGTAATGACAGGGTCCTTATCAATGCGATGGGAAAGTTGACCACAGGAAATTAGGCAAGGGGGAAGATTACAGGAAAACATGGATGACTGATGGGGTATTAGGGTGATTCCACAGAAACCAGGAAAGTCTTCAAGTAGTCAAAGAAGGGAAGAGACAGAAAAGTCGAGGAGGGGCTGGCACTGTGGTGCAGCGGATTAACACCCTGGCCTGAAGCCCTGACATCCCACATGGGCACTGGTTGATGACCTGGCTGCTCCACTTCTGATCCAGCTCTCTGCTATGGCCTGGGAAAGAAGTACAAGATGGCCCAAGTCCTTGGGCCCCTGCACCCACATGGGAGACCCGGAAGAGACTTCTGGCTCTTGACTTCAGATCGGCACAGCTCCGGCCGTTGCAGCCAATTGGGGAGTGAACCCTCAGATGGAAGACCTCTCCCTCTCCCTCCCTCCCTCCCTCCCTCTCTCTCTCTCTCTCTCTCTCTCTCTCTGCGTCTCTTCTCCCTGTGTAACTGACTTTCAAATAAAAATAAATAAATCTTAAAAAAAAAAAAAAGTCGAGGAATGAGATAGAGACTGGAGAGCACCCAGCACCCAGGTTGGAGAGAAGGACTTGCACCGTGACTGCAGTTCTGCCCAGAGAAAAGCTGGAGTTTCAGCACCTCCTTGTCTCTTCCCTCCCTGTCCGGTGTCTGCTCCTGTCTCCAGGTGTGAGTGGGGAAAAGGCTCAGGTGCTCTGAGAGGCCCAGGGAGACATGGTGCTCCATGCTCGTCCAGACCTCTGATTAGTGACCCTCTCTCTTCCATTAAGTAGGATAAAACCTTGTTAAATAGTCCGTATTTTTGAAATGAATCTGTCTTCAAGGATGCAACAGAAAACCTTGAAAATATTCTTAGTCTGCATTTATTTTCCTTTGAGAAATAACCCTCTTCATCAGGGGAGAGACAGCACCTTTGCCCTCCTTGCGTGGTCTGTGGGTGCTGTTGGACGTTCACTCTCAACTTCTCAGAGTGCTGGTCTACCACTGTCTTGAAATACTTTTCATTCGCCTTTACCTTTGTTCCACAGGTCTAGGTTTTCTATAGGATGCTTAATTTTTTTTTTTTTTATTTAATAGAGAGAGAGAGTGCTCCCATTGGTTGGTTCAGAGAGGAGAAAGAGAGAGAGAGCACTCCCATTGGTTGGTTCAGAGGAGAGAGAGAGAGAGAGAGAAAAGCTCCCATTGGTTGGTTCAATCCCTAGATCCCTACAGTGGCTTGAGGCCAAAGCCAGGAGCCAGAGACTCAGTCCAGGTCTCACATGAGTAGCAAGGACCCAACGATGTGAACCATCAGCTGCTGCCTCCAGGGTTTGCATTAGCAGGAAGCTGGAAACTGGAAGGCAGGCTGGATTTGAACCCAGGCACTCTGTTGTTGATACTGCCATCCTAAGCAGCATTTTAACCTCTAGGCCAAATTCATGCCCCTCTGTAGAACACAGTTAAAATCAAGCAGAGCATCATCCTTGGCCAAAGAGAGTCAGCCTTCAGCATGACAGTGGAAGAACCTTGGGGATGAATCCTCGCCAAGTGACTGTTACGATGCTGCATTGACCTTTCCTCCCTGTGTGCTGGCACAGCCCCCTCTTCATCTACAGACTTCTCTAGTACCAACTTAGCTGCATGCCGGCCACATCCCTTGGATCTCTGCTCTCACACCAGTCCATCCAATGAGCAGAAAACTCTCTTCCAAACACTGTTCTCATCCTGTTACCTCCCTGCTCCAAAACCTTGCTTCTCCCACTTTCCTATTGATTAAATTAAGATTCCTCAGCCACCTCTATTCTGGGTTCTCCACACTTAGTGAAATTCAGTACCTGTTGAGCATCCCTGATGCACAATGCTTGGAACCATTAGAATTCTTTGGATTTGCATATTTATAATGTGATATCCCAGGGATGGAACCCAAGTCTAAACCTAAAATTCATTTATGTTTCATATGCTTCTTGTACACATAGCCCAAAAACAATGTTATACGATGTTTTTTAAAACTAATTTTGCGTATGAAGCAAAGTTTCATCTTATGGAATTTTCCACATAGGGCATCAAGTTGGCACTCAGAAAGTTTGAGATTTTGGATTTTAGATTAAGGCTGCTCACTCTGTATACATTACACCTCTGTTTTTTTCACACCTGGCTCATCCAAATTAGTGAGCTTCTCATTGCCTGGAATCCCTTACAATTTGATTCTTGTCTCCTAAAGCCCTTTAAAGGCCCATTTCAAGTCAATTTTTCTTTAAATTTTTTGAGCAGAATCTAAGAATTCTTTCCATTCATTTACCCAGTTATTCATTCACAAAATTCATAGAAGATACTTCTTTACATTTTAATATATATCATGTACACTTGTAAGTAGTTTTAAAATTATCCTTTTATCCTTTGCTTTATTTAAGCATTCATATGTGAATACCTCCAAAAGTTCATGGAAAATGGAATTAAAAGATGAATTACTTTTGGTGCAAATGCTTTGAAATGCATGTCTTGTGTGTTTATAATATGCAGTTTTTCATGAACTTTGTGAGCATCTGTGTTATACATAGATTTCCAATTTTTTGCACCTAAATAAACTTACCTTTTAATTCCATGTTCCACTAGCTTTTTGAAGTACCCTTGAATGTTACCTCTCAATTAACTTTGAATTTACTTTGAAATTTTCCCTTAAAACTTGGGCTCTCAAGTGTGAGGGGCTGGGTGTTCAGTGAAGCCCAAGTTGGGAGATCGGAGGTGAAGGCTCTCAGCCTAGAGGGGCTTTCAGCCTGTTTTGCAGCATCAGCGCTGTCTCGTAGACTGATTAATGAACTTCCTGACTGAGGGATAACGTCATTCACCAGTCCTGGGAGTCCTGCATTGGAAAAAAAAAAAATTCATTCAATCACACTGAGTGGAAAGCTGATGTCTATTCTTAAATGCCTATAGTAGAGCGACATCTTTTTTGTTTTTTAAGATCTATTCATTTGAAAGGCAGAGAGAGAGGGAGATCTTCCATGCACTGATTTACTCCCCAATGACTGCAATGGCCAGTACTGGGCCAGGCAAAAGCTGGGAGCCTAGAACTCTGAATCTCTCATGTGGGTTACAGAAGCCCAAGCACTTGGGCTGTCTTCCACTGCTTTCCCAGGTCTGCTGTTTTGCCAGGTGCATTAGCAAGGTGCTGGAACAGAAGTGGAGCAGCTGGGGCTGGAACAGGTGGTTGTATGTGATGCTAGCATCACAGGTGGCAGCTTGACCTACTGAGCCACAGTGCTGGCTCCAAGTGACATCTTTTACAACTTTTAAAAGTTACTTATCTTTATTTTACTTGAAAGACAGAGAGACAGAGAGTGTATCCACCGATTCGCTTCCCAGATGCCAGCAACATCCAAGGCTGGGCCAAACTAAAGCCAAGAGCCTAGAATTCTATCTGGGTCTCCCACATGGGTGGCAGGGACACTAGTACTTGAGCCATCGTTTGCCAGGGTATGCGTTAGCAAGAAGGGGATCAGAAGAAGAGTATCAAGGCCGTACTATGGTACAGTAGGTGAAGTTACTGCCTACAATGCTGGCATCTCATATGGGTGGCAGTTCATGTCCTGGCTGTTCCACTTCCAGTCCAGTTTCCTGCTAATGGTCTAAGAAAGCAGCAGAAGATGGCCCAAGTGCTTGGGCCCTTGCACCTATGTGGGAGACTTGGATGAAGGTCCTGACTCCTGGCTTCAACCTGGCCCAGCTCTGGTTGTTGTGGCCATTTGGGGAGTGAACTAATGGATGGAAGATCTCTCTCTCTCTCTCCTCTCTCTCTCTGTAACTCTGCCTTTCAAATAAATAAACTTAAAAAAAAAAAAAGAGTATCTGGGATTCAAACCAGATCCTTAGGTGTGGGATGTGGTCATCAAATGCAGTGACTTAAGCCAGTGTGGCTGATGCCTGTTCCTAGAGTGACATCTTAATGGGCAAGTGGAAAACATAGTCTAGAGGAAAATAACTAGCATCTCCTCCAGAGGGAAGCACAAACCCCAGACAGCGCAGAACACTGCAAGTGGAAACAGGATTACAATTTGCCTGGTCTGTGGAGCCCACTTCAGACTAACTCTCCCGGGTAAAGGAACACTTCTTAACCTTACATCTCCACTCACTCAGAATTTCCATTCTGTGTATTCAGAGTCCCTTATGACTGCAAGAACACAGTCATGTACATGTTGTAGTGTGTGCATATATGAGGGTCACATGAATTACATCCTGGCAAATTCTTCTGCTTTGTCCTAATAGATTTTCTGCACCTTAGGGAATCTTTTAACTCTGACTTGAATTTAGAATCCAACACAGATACTTGTAATTGAAGAGAATTAAAAATGTTTGTGGAATTTAATAAGACTGGAAGTTTTTATGCATATGAAAATCACTGTATGTTCCTCATTTGCCTTTTGGATTTATTATTTGCAAAGCAGAGAGAGAGAGAGAGAGACAGGCAGACAAAGATCTCTCATCTGCTGGTTCGCTTTCCACTTGCCTGCAACAGCCAGGGCTGTGAACCTAAGATCCAGATACCCCATGTGTGTCTCTCACATGGGTATCAGGGACCCAGGTACTTAAGCCATACCTGCTGCCTCTCAGGGTGCACATTAGCTGGAAGCTGGGATGGGAAGCAGAGCCAGGACTCGAACCCAGGCACTCTGATTGGGATGCAGGCTTCCCAAGTGGCATCTTAACATCTTGCCATGTGCCTGCCCTCATCTGCCCTTTTAATCACTGCCTCTCACCAGCCCTGATGGCAGCATCTTCAGATATAAGACATAGCAGCAGGACCTCCTTGAAAGATGGAGAGATATACTAGTGGGAAAAAAGCAGGGAGAAAATAAAATCAGAAACAAAAGAGGAGAAAAAAATGGAGTTGCTTAGATTTTGTCATAGTTGGATGTCACGGTATACAATTAGAAGCATTTGGGCTTAAACTTTAGTCAAAAGAGGGAGTAATCAAGGCATAATTAGTTTTATGAAAAAGGCTCCTCATATCTGCTCTCTTGAACCGCGTTTAAAATGCAGTTTTTGTTAACAGAATTCAGGTCGCATACAATTTTGATTTTTAGCTCAAATTGATTGTTCCCTAAGAATTCCCAGTCAGAGGTTCAGTTATTTGTGGTTAACTCCAATATGTGCCTTCATTCTGGAATTTGGGGGAGGTACCACCTCAGAAGACCACACATCAGGGTGGCCTGTCCCCACTGCTCACAGCACGTGGCCTGTCCCCACTGCTCACAGTTTGCCTTGGTTCCCGTCCAGTGTGTTAGTCCAGTCTTCATTCCAGCAGAGACATCTCCCGGGCAGACACCTGCATCCGGTCTTGGAGACCTTGGGTTTGAGTCTGGCTCCACCTTCTCGACTCTGGTTTCCTGCTAGTGTAGACCCTGAAAGGCAGAAGTGATGGCTCAAGTAATTGTGCTCCTGCTGCTCACATGGAGGATCCAGGTTGAGTTTCTGGCTCCCAGCTTTTGTACCAGCCCAACTCTAGTTATTGCAGGCATTTGGGACGTGAACCGGTACATGAGAGCCCTGTCATTGTCTCTCAAATAAAAATAAAAATGCTGTATTTAATTAATTAATATATATATATATGTGTGTGTATATACATGTGTGTATATATATACACACATACCCCATACACATGTAGTTAAATGAGGATTAAGAAGCTTTCCTACCCTGAGATGCCAACATTCTCAGTCATTCTTCGGAAGAGATGAAAACCTCCTATTTGAAAAGTCATTTTGAGAAGGAGGGCAACTCTGAGTGCTGTGATCAGAAGTGAAAAGAGTGTCAAGGAGCTCTGGAAACTGATCAGTTTCAGGCAGGCTCGAAGCCTTGGTTGCATGAATGGATGCTGTGGCGGGTTCCTTGGCGGCTCACGTCTGTGGCATCCGAATGCTCACACTGCGGGACCGTCTTACGGTCTTTGGTTCTACACTTAGGAGATACCCAGTTGTCCGATGTGTTCTCAGGAGCCTTGGGGCCCTCTCCTGAGGGTCTAGGCTCCTGTGAGGGCTGTGACCAGGACTTCCCTGGCTACCGTTTGAATAGCGTACCATACGGTGGAGGGAAATAGGAGTTCACCCAGTGTGCTGATGGTGTGCTCCTCACCTAAGACACTGTTTGGAAGCATCATTTCACTGGCAGTTGGCCTCCACATGTCAGAGTTTCTCATTTCAATTTCACTTCTCATTTAAGTGATTTTTATAGCATTCTGTATGCTCTCCTTCCTTCCTTCCAACAGTGGGCTTAAGCTTCAGTGTGTTTTTAAAGAGAGCGTGCGAGAGCATGCACACACAGAGAGATCTTCTAGCTGTTGATTCACTCCCCAAATGACTGCACCAGCCAGGGCTGGGCTGGGTGGAAGCCAAGAACTTCTTCTGGGTCTCCGATGTGGGTGAACTTTGGCCATTTTCCACTGCTTTCCCAGGTGCATGAGCAGAGAGCTGGATCAGAAGTGGAGTCACTGAGACTTGAGCTGGTGCTCCTGTGGGATACTGGCACTGCAGGCAGCAGCTTAAAGGCTATGCCACAGTGCTGGCCCCAAGCCTCAGCTTTTGAAACTAGACTTTTCACTGGAAAACAGAATGCCACATAGGCCCTTCCTCTCTGTGCTGCACGTAGAAGCGTCACTCTTTTTTTTTTTTTTTAAGATTAATTTATTTCTTTGAAAGTCAGTGTTATACAGAAAGAGGAGAAGCAGAGAGAGAGAGAGAGAGGTCTTCCATCCGATGGTTCACTCCCCAGTATGGCCGGAGCTGTGCTGAACCGAAGCCAGGAGCCAGGAGCTTCTTCCAGGTCTCCCACGTGGGTGCAGGGGCCCAAGGACTTGGGCCATCTTCCACTGCTTTCCCAGGCCATAGCAGAGAGCTGGATCGGAAGTGGAGCAGCCGAGTCTTTTTAGACAGTGAGAGAGAGAGAGACAGAGAGAAAGATCTTCCTTTTTCCGTTGGTTCACCCCGCAATGGCCGCTACAGCCAGCGTGCTGTGGCTGTTGCACTGCGCTGATCTGAAGCCAGGAGCCAGGTACTTATCCTGGTCTCCCATGCAGGTGCAGGGCCCAAGCACTTGGGCCATCCTCCACTGCACTCCTGGGCCATAACAGAGAGCTGGACTGGAAGAGGAGCACCCGGGACAGAATCCAGCACCCCGACTGGGACTAGAACCCTGTGTGCTGGCGCCGAAGGCAGAGGATTAGCCTAGTGAGCCACGGCGCCGGCTCTTGAACCATTGCCCATATGGGATGCTGGCGCTTCAGGCCAGGGCATTAACCTACTGTGCCACAGCGCTGGCCCCGAAGCCTCACTCTTAAGCCATTCACTGGGATAGGTCTCCATAGGTTGCTGTCAGGCACCAGCAGAGGTTTTGTATCCTTATTAAGAGAATGATGGCACATATCCTCGCCAAGTTGCATTCGGTTTTAAGCACATCATGAGGAGGAGCAACTTTCAGCTTGCACCCCTCCAGTGCCCGGGGCCAGAGCAGACAGAGCCGTGACTTCCTGCTGTGTGCTCTGCCCCACTCCTGCCTCTACGTCCTTGTGAACCTGGCAGCAGACAGCAAAAGCAAGGAGAAGGCAGGGCCTCTCTGTTTACGCTCCTATTTATTTGTCCTTCATGCTGTAGTTGTTTTCTGGGGGGTGGGGTGGGGCAGGAAAACCTTTTCTCGGAGAAGGATCGTACCTCTCCATTTAACCAACCAGAAAGTCTTGAAAAGCTGATCCATTTAGAGGTTGAATTGAAGAATTTGACTCTCTGGGCTTCTAGTGCCAGGATACATGTGGTGAACTTGGTCTGCAAAGCTTTCACCTTCCTTTTGAGGGAGCACATGGAATGTTCCTGCCAAACACCTGGCGTATTTATTTAGAAAGGATGTTAAGGCTGTTCGCTGCCCGCCTCCTCCAGATGTCTGTTTTCTCTACCTCAAACCTTCCACGGGACGTTCGCCTGTTATGTAACGTGTTGCATCCTGCTGCTGAGCTCTGGTTCATTCCCCACTGCAGTCCTGGGCACTGGCTGTCTGAACACTGAGCAGCCAACTGTGCTGCGTTTGCCAGTGTGCAGTGGTCTCGGGACAGCCAAATCTTCAACTCTCCTGAGGCAGTCCACGAGAGCATTGACCCAAAGTGAACGGCCTCATTTTGTGGCTTGGAAGGCATCTTTCCTATTTTTAACAGCCATCGGTCATTAAGTCATTAAGCATTCTGTTAAAGCATGCTAAGTCCAATAAAGAAGAATTACATGAATATGTAACTCCAAATCTCCTATTAAGAAAGAGAAAATTAAGAGATCACTTGAAAACATTTTATGCCGAATCTGCACCATTTTAGGGTTTCTCATTGTACCTTACTAATGGTACTTGACATTATCCATGTTTGCACTAGCTTACTAATTTTAAATACAACAACCATGGTTCAGAGCATTTTATGATTACTAGACATTTGCATCCAGTTGGTATCTTATTTTTAAAACTACTAAAACCTAGCTTTGAAGTGCCATCTGAAGTGTTCTTCTGTCTTCGGCTAATAACTTACCACTTGATTGGCACTTGGCCTCATCGGTAAGTAGGACCACTGTGTGCTGCCTAGGATGTTCCATAGAGAGAGGTGCTTCTGTTTGAAATACGTGTGGTATTGCTGGGATATGCAAAATACTTCACCACCCACCACCTGTGGTTTCCAGGCCCCTCAGTTTTCGGTGACAGATGGTGATACACTAAGTGTGCGTTTCAATTCTGGTATGTTTCCTAGTAAAGACAGTGGAATGTTAATGGACTAACAGCTCCACCGTGTAGTGACTGCCATGATGTTGCACCAGTAGAAGCATAGGGAACTAGTGCTTTGCTTAGTATGTATTGGGCACTTCCTAGGCTCTGGTCCTGGTATTAATTAAGCACATAATGCGTGCCATCTCCTTTATCACAATGAGCACATCCCTAATCTAAAAATCAGAAATTCCGAAATACTCCAAAACCTGACACATTTGAGGGCTCATATGACACCACAAGTGGCAAACTCCACACCATGAAACTTTATTGAATGCATAAAATTACTTGACATATTACATAAAATTACCTTCAGGCTAAATGTATAAAGTGCATATGAAACATAAATGAATTCTATGTTTAAACTTTGGTCCCATTCCCCAAGATACCTCATTATGTATATGCAAATATTCCAGAATCCGAAACCCAAAACACTTGTGCTTGTAACTGCTGTACGTAAAATGGAGTTGCAGGGTAAGATTTGAGCCCATGCTGTCTGGTTGCAGATCCTGGGTCCCTTTCAGCCACCCAGCATCGAGGGGGACTGGCTTCAGGTTCAAAGTGCTTCATATGCATTGGAGAGAAATTCTTTCTTCCTATGTAGAAACCGTGTTCTTTGGCAGATTAACTTTACCGAAGCTTTCTCTGAACAAAAGAACTTGTTACAGATGCCAACCTGGAGTTCTGCGTCAGGTATGTTTATCATATAGTGGTCCCAAGGAGACGTCTCTGCTGATGTCGGTCACCTCCATAGTCATCAGGGGCCTGTGGCAGGTGAGCCGGCAGTCTGAGACTCAGGTCACTGGGCCTTGGTCCCCATCGCTAGCTCTCTGGTTTCTGATACAGCAGCAACTGCAGGAATTTGCTTGTTTCTCAGCCTTTCCATTTTACAAGGCACATTACTTCAACAGCCTTGTGAGTGTGGATAACTTTTATATCAGTTTTATGGGTGAGGCAACAGAAATATAAGAGAAAAATGATTTTTCTGCATTCTGTAGGTCAAAACAGGAAAAACCAAGCCATCAGTCCATTCACCTAGTCCTACATCACAGCTCCAAACTAGACTTATCTCTGAGACCAGCCCCTCTTGGGTTTATCAGTAGAGTGAACAGATTAAACTCCTCAGTGATGTTTCAGGCTATGCTTCCTAGAGTATTTGCAGTTTCATAAATGATGGTGATTGAGATGCAAAGCTCTCCTTCAGCCAGAGTGATTCTGCACCTGTCTGTTTTACATACTGATGCTCTTCTTCATCGTTGCTTTAGGTAAACCTTGTGCAGCTAAGAAATACTTTGAAACCTAACAACCATCAAGATTCTTGCTACGTTCTAAACTGTAGCCGTTAGGGGCCAATTCCAATTTAAAAACCAATGAAATTAATAGAAAGAGGAGTAAATTATCAATGGGAAACTAAGATTTGGCTTACAGAATTAACTTGAGGCATTTCGAAAGTATCTGTTGGGTGAGGCCAAGAAACTCTCCCAGTAGTAAAACTCAAGCTAATACCTGATTCCATCCCTTTTCCCTACTTCTAGCCTTTGACTTCTTAGAGGGCCCAGACAGATACTTCTAGAATGGAATTAAGTAGAAAATTAATTTATTATGAAATATATCTTAAACAATATACAGAATATCAAAATATACTTATTTTTACACCTGTTCTAATATGTTAGAACTAGCAATATTTCACAATTAATTTTAAAGAGTAATTACAATTTTAGTTTCTCAACTAATTCTCATTTTCCGGCATGCAGAGAGTGTGTGTGCAAAACAAAGAATCTTCCCTTGTTCCCAGTCACTCCCTAGCTATCTTCATTATTTTACTGACTTGATGAATTCCCAATTTCAAATGATGTTTCTAGACATTTATCTAGTCTGGAGCTCCTGCAGTAAAATGACATTTCTAGACAGAATTCTCCATGTGTTTCACAGTTAATCTCTGAATTCACGATTCCTCTTTCTCCATGCTGCATTGGCCATGTTATCTTCTTTCTTGGAAGAGATTTGAGAAGAGGGATTGTATACGCTTGTTTTTATGGGGCACTCTGAGTATGCACACTTAATTGAATAAACCAAATTATATTCCTCTCATTTCCCAAACTGGAGAAAGGCTTATGATTTCGATTGATAGTGTGCACTAGGATTGGTGCGGAAGTTGCGAGGAAACTGAACGCCAGTTCAGAGTTTATGCCTTCGCCCTTGGTTCAGTAGCATTCTTACAATGAAAGGAGGCGAGGGAAGAGTTATCACCACGTTCCATGGTCAAGTGATATTTTGTCCAAAAACCAGCAAGGTCAGCCTTTGCAGCTTTTAATTCTGGCTTTTTGATCATCGGAGAGCTTCCAAGGTGATACCCATGCGCTTCAACTTGTAAATTCAATCCCTTGTAAATCTGTGACATTTTTTCCTGCTTACAACAGTTTTATATTCTTCTGTGTATAAATACTGCTTTTGACAGGATAGGAGATGAGTGCCATGAATATTCCGTTTGCAGTGGTAAAACTCCACAATAAAGCTTTGGAGTTTTAGAACGCCAATCAAGTGATCCAGCAAGGGGCAGGAGCCGCTAAAACAAAAAGCTTCACAGATGCATGGGTTTCCTTCATAGCCACTCTGATCAGCATTTGTCTTTTTGTATCATCCACATGAATTCGTGAACGTGGGTGCATAAGGATCATGAAGTATGTTGTCACTTGAAGGTCATCAGTGGCTAAGCCATAATTCCGACAATTCTGAGAAAGTAAGAGCTCTCTGTTAACTTTCTCATCAGCTTTGGGTGTCCGTAGTCGATGGGGAATGCTCCTGTTGCACTGTGACCCTCTTCCTTTGTAGTGCTTCACACACAGTGTCTTAGAGTCGCACTAATGAGTTCTGTGCTTTAATTGACTTGTGGGTGCCTTCATTTGATTGAGTCTGCTCAGCTATGCTAGAATCTGAACCCAGAGGCCTCGCTTTCTTTCCAACTGCCTTTCCCTCCCTTGTGCCTCTTTTTCCTCTTAGCAGTTGTGATTTACTTTGGGATTATTCCAGTTGATGTGATAAATGGATTAAAATCAAAGTAAGGTTCAAAATCATTACACTAATTTGCAAGGATGCTTACTGGGAGGACCCTGTAAGCGTCTCAGATAACGCCATGATAGAGTTTGATAGAGCAGTGGTACTGTGGAGGCTTTGTTCATGATACATCTTGCTTCTGAGTTAACGTTGTTCCTTAGCGCTTCAAGAGATTTTTCAGAACAGGGGTGGGGAACCTGTTTTCTGCCAAGGGCCATTTGAATATTTACAGCATCATATGAAGGCCATGCCATTTGGATATTTACAGCATCATATGCAGGCCATACAAAATTATCAACTTAAAAATTACGCTGTTATAATATATTGAATTCCGAGTCCCACCTGAGATTGCCTTGGCCGGGCCAGACTAGATGATTTTACAGGCCTTATATGGCCCAAGGGCCAGACATTCCCCACCTCTGTTTTAGCACGAAGTAAGATGACACGGAGACCAGTTTTTACTTTAAAAACAGTTGTTTTACTTAGGCATCTTTAAAAAAAAAATTTATCCTTTACACATCTGTAGTATGGTTTCTGCTCTTCTCATGTTAGCAAGAGTCAGTGAAAATCCTCCAGTTAACTAGTTTCAACTCAAAATAAAGCCAAAGGTATCAGGATGCTCTTCAGAGAATTCCCTTCAGCATCGCACATGCTCCATCTCATCATTTACAAAGACTGCCTGGAGTTTTCCCTACCAGAGCTGGTGGAGGACACTATTTGTTGACATTAACGTTAGTACTGCCAGTTCGTTAACATTTACTGAATAATCGCTATGAGTTTGCCCCTTGTAAGCATGTACCTGGGGCTCCTCACTCAATCCTCACACCACCCACTTGGTGCAGATGAGAAAAGAGATACCCCTGAACAGCTGCCGTCTGCCTGGGGCGGGCGGCGCAGCGCAGGCATGGCCAGGTGTCTGCTCAGCTAATCAAGGACACTGCTGTCAATGCCAGCTCTGAAGTTGACCCGCCGCACGGTGCGCATGGGGCGTTCTCCTGCTCCACTCTCTGGGCAGAGTTAAGTTTGAAGCAGAATGAACACATTTCCTGTAACAAGACCTGCCCCGGGCCAGGTGGATTCTCTCCTCGCATGGCCATTGGTCACCACTCAGGTGTCCTGCTGATACTCCTGAAGCCCTGGCTGGACGGAAGCCACTCCCTGCGGTACAGGAGAGCTGCACACGTCCTGCTTTCTGCCCCGTGCCCTCCCCTGTCTCCAGGATTTTAGGAGCAAGTCGGCCAGATCTCCCAGCATGCGTTTGCCGTGAAGTCTGTGGGTTGCTGTATCACCACCCAGCCTCCATCAGAGCATGCGCCCAACGACTGTTGGCAGACGAAAGAACAGGAAAACACGAAGCCTGGGTAGCTTTTACTCAATAATGCCAAATGCCCTACTCAGCAGGCTCCTAAAAATAAAAATCTTACCAGAAATCATAATTGATGGTGGCCCTGAAAACCCAAAGCGTGGATCTCTCTTCTCCTTCTGTGTGGTCTCTGGGTTATAGGAAATGTGAGAAATGATCTCTTTGGCAGAGCACTGGTCACCATGGAAACAACTTACTAGTTTCTAAACCCCGCTGGCTAGTTCCAGGAATGTTAACTCTATACTAGTATTAAAGAAATAAAAATAAGTCTAAGATTCATATCTGGCTTTTTAATAGTTACAATCATTGAAAAAAAAACTATCAAATTACAAATACGTTCTCATCTGAATATTACTGATAATGATGTGCTGAGTGTCAGCAGAATAACTCTGCTGCTGATTGCTGCCAGTAGGGCCTTATTTTTTCCACCCCAGTTTGGGGGGTGGCATTAGATTCATGTGGAGGACTATTATTTTATTTTTGTATTATTTAAAGACCTATTTATTTGAAAGAGTGACAGAGAGAGGACGAGACACAGAAAGAGAAATCTGCCCCCTCTGGTTCACTCCCTAGGTGACCACAACAACCAATTCCAGGCCAGGCTGAAGCCAGGAGCCATGAACTCCAGCTGTATCTCCCTCATGGGTGGCAGGGACCCAAATACTTGAGTCCTCTTCTGTTGCTTTCCAGGCGCATTAGCAAGAAGCTGGACTGGAAATGGAGCAGCTGTCGCAAGGGGCAGCTGAACCTGCTGGGGCTGCAACACACTGCTGTCCCCTCATGTTGTTTACTTCTGCTTCACTGTTTATGTGTTCCTTTCATCCTTTACATTCGAACATCCTTCTGAAGACATGCTGTATTGATTACACCCTATGGAGTCAGGGTGCACATCATTTATTTTCCCTCTTAAGAGTAGTTTTTGTGTGCAGTGTTTCTATTTATGTTCATTTCCTAGTGGGAAACTGGGACCATCTGAGGAATATGCAGAAATATTCAAGAAGACAGAGATCTGGGTTGTGATAAACTTAAATATTTAAATGCAGGTTTCTAAAAAATAATACAGTTTAAAAAGTTCAACATCCAACTGATTTTAGTATTTAAATATATATGCAAAAGTCTGAGGAAAGTAATTTTTTTCAGGCACTTTGTTGGATTCTTGCTTAATAAATAGTTCAATTCTGATCCTCCTCTTCCTTCCCTGTCCCCTCTGGGTGGACTTAGTATTCCCATACATCATCTGAATTTGCAGACACTTGTTGTTTTAAATACATGTTGTTAATATATTTACATGAGTATTTTATTATTTCATTTATATACATTTAATATGCTTTACTTGCATGTTTTCATCTATAAATGAACATATGGCTTTATTAATAAATATTATATAAATCTCCAACTACACTGTCATTCCTTTCAAAGTAGATCACATATACATATATCTTTTTAAAAGATTTATTTATTTTTATTTGAAAGGCAGAGAGAGAGAGAGATCTCTCTGCCAGCTCACTCCCCAAATGCCTGCAACAGCCAGGGTTGGGCAAGCGTGACACGGACAGCCAGGAACTGCATCCATGGTTTCCCAAGTGGGTGGCAGGGTCCCCAGCCCTTGGGCCATCATCTGTTGTTTTCCTAGGCACAGCAGCAGAGAGCCATATTGGAAGTGGTGGAGCTGAGATTCCAAAGAGCACTCTGATACAAGGTGCAGGCATCCCAAGCAGCAGCTTAACCTGCTGCGCCACAGCACCTACCTCGCTTACATATTTTCTTTTCAATTATGTAAACATATGGAGCACATGAAGTCAGCTTCATGAGGCTCTGCATTTATGTGTTTTGTGTTTTGTTTTTGTTTTTGTTTTTGTCTTGACAGGCAGAGTTAGACGGTGAGAGCGAGAGACAGAGAGAAAGGTCTTCATTCCGTTGGTTCACCCCCCAAATGGTTGCTACGGCCGGCGCACTGTGCCGATCCGAAGCCAGGAGCCAGGTGCTTCTCCTGGTCTCCCATGTGGGTGCAGGGCCCAAGCACTTGGGCCATCCTCCACTGCCTTCCCAGGCCACAGCAAAAAGCTGGACTGGAAGAGCAACCAGGACAGAATCTGGCGCCCCAACAGGGACTAGAACCCAGGGTGCCGGTGCTGCAGGTGGAGGATTAGCCTAGTGAGCCCAGGCTCCGGCTTATGTGCTGTTTTAATTTCAAATTTTTTTCTGAGTTCTGTCAATCTCTTCATTATCTTTCACACTTCCTTCTGGCTAATAAGCATGCAAAAACATCACCATTTTCTTTCAGTCTCTGTGAAGGTGTCCACCCTTTCAGGCCCCTCCCAAGCGCTCTGTAGATACCTTGTGGCTCAGTTTCTCCCTGCCCTGATCCCTCCTCCTTGACTTTTCCTTTTCTGTTGTAATTTAAATTCTAGGAAATCACTGCTTTTGGAAGTCAGGAGTTAGAAACTGCTCTCCTGGTTCCTTGTATTATGCAGTATCAATACAGTCACACCCTACAAACACTGAAGTGGCACTTCTCAAACTGGTTGTTGTAATAAGCTGCCACACACTGGGTGGTTTAAACAACAGAATTTGTTCTCTGGAATTCTGGAAATCCAAGCTGAAGGTGTTGGCAAGTTCAGCTCATGTGTTGCCTGGTTCTCTCCCAGTTTGGGGTGGTTTGCTGGCAGTGTATCATATGCCTTGGGTTGTAGGAGCATCCTCTGACCCCCATTTTAGCCTTTGCCTTCACATGATCACCTCCCTGTATATATGTCTGTTTCCAAATGTTTCCTTTTTATAAGGATCCCAGTCATGGTGGATTAGGGGTCCACCCCACTCTACTTAAGAAATTAGGTCTTGGGGCCAGCAATGTGGTGTAGCAGGTAAAGCTGCCACCTGTAACGCCCGCATCCCATGTGAGCACCAGTTCAAGTCCTAGTTGCTCCATTTCTGATACAGCTCTGGCCTGGGAAAGCAATAGAAGATGGCCCAAGTCCCTGGGCCCCCACACCCTCATGGGAGACCCAGAAGAGGCTCCTGTCTCCGGATCGGCTCAGCTCTGGCCGTTGAGGCCAATTAGGGAGTGAACCAGCAGATGGAAAACCTCTCTCTCTCTCTCTCTCTCTCTCTCTCTGTCTGTCTCTCTCTCTTTTTCTCTCAGTGTAACTCTGACTTTCAAATAAATGAATAGATCTTAAAAAAAAAAAGAAAGAAAGAAATTAGGTCTTTAATGGCCCAGTTCTCAAGTAAAATGTTTTGAGGTACTAGGGGTTTAGACTTCCACATATGAATTTCTGGGGACATAATTCTACCCATAATACTTCCCATTACAATAAAACTTATTTTATATTCTGTGTCTACTCAGTGATTTTACAAGTAGATCTTGTGTTTGGACCAAAATACAAATCAAACACAATTGTTGTGGATGCATCTTGAGCATTTATGCCTTGGCAACCTGCGCTAAGCAGTCTGATCATTCGCGTACTTGGAGGGCCCGTTTATCTTAACCTCATTCAAAGAATAAATTAATTGTTTCTAACTTCTGCCAACACTTGTTAGCCCCAGATGGCTGTGAAATCTCCAAACATATTTTTAACCTTTTCATTAAAAGGTAATTTCATTTTAATCCCAAGATAACCTTTTGCTTTCTTTTTTAAATATGATGACTATAATGCATATTTGATCAAAATAAGCCACAGTATTATGAAATAGAGATGTTTTGACTTTGAATCCAGATAAACTGGCTGTCTCCACAGTGGGATATTCTCCAAGTTTCAGGAATTAATTTCTCGATGGTAACTGGATTGTGATTTCGTCATGGTCATTGAAGTCATCAGCTAGTAAGACAGTTAGGATTCCAAGTGGTAGATGACATCTAGGGGCCTGCCACTCTCTGTACCTCTTGGTACTTACTGTCCTCAAGCTGTGGATCTGTGCTTTACTGCTGTGAAGAAGTAGCAGCTCTCTTGGTTGGAGTCCCAGTGTGAAGGTTTCATTCACTCCCAAGGGGAGACACTAAAATAGGATTTGGAGCTATAGCATTTGCCAACTTGTACGAGTATTTCTGTTGTTTACAAGGTCTCAGGCCCTACATCAAAAACTCAAAAGGAAAGGAAATCTCCAACATGCATACTACTTTGAAGATTTCTCTATTTGAAAGACAGTGTTATTGCTTCTCGGCCTTTTGGCTAAGATCAAGTGAAAGGCAGTGTTAGCAGAGAGACAGGAAGACAGATATCTTTCATCCACTGTTTCACTCTCCAAAATGGCCACAACAGCCAGATTTGGACCAAGCTGAAGCCAGGCGTTCCATGCTGGCCTTTCCATGAGGGTGGAAGGGGCCCAAGTTCTTGGGACATCATCCACTGCCTTCCCTGCACTTTAGCAGGGAATTGGATTGGAAGTACAGTAGCTGGGAATGGAATGTGCGCTTTGATATGGGATGCCGGCATTGCAAGTGGTGGCTTCTGGAACCTGCTGCACGCCAAAGCCAGCCCTGTGTGCCACTCGGAGTTATTTTCCAGGCCATCGCATCTTGCTTCTCCTTTCATTCAACAGTGCTGATTCTTCACCAACACTTTCCAAGAATGTGTTTACACAACAGCAGAGCAGGGTTGTTAGGAGACCTGGACTGCAAATAACTTTACCACTGCTCCCATGTAATTCAGAGTGAGTCATCCTGCCCCACTTATGGAAAGAGCACCTCTAGTTGACAGTACTTGGAAAGGATGACACAGAGAAGGAAGTGCATAGTACAATTCATTTTGTTCGAGAACAAAAAAAATGGGAAGTGTTCCATCCACAGCATACCGATTTCATATTGCTTAACATGACTTTAGTGCTAGAGGACTCACCGTATTTCCTGGTTTGATCTATCTCATGGCCTGGGCTAGAGCTGTGGTAGTTTCCTGGTCTGCCTGCGTCATCAGCCTCCATGTGTGCACCCCATGCTGTGAGTGTTTTCATTCTGCCTAGGTTTTCACTTCGACCATTCCGTTTGCCTGAGTTCCCATCTCTCCTTTGTGGTAACATGCACATCTTCACTTCTAACCTGGATACCTTTGTGTTTTTTTAAATTAATTGATTTATTTGATAAGCAGAGTAACAGGGAGAGACAGAGAAAGTGAGATTGATCTTCCATACCCTAGTTCACTCCCTCTATGGCTCAAACAGCTAGGGTTGGTCAGAAGTCAGGCCCCCAGAACTCCATCAGGGCCTAAATATTTGAGCCATCATTTTCCCCTGCTTTCCCAGGTGCAGTAGCAAGGAGCTGGATGGGGAAGTGGAGCAGCCAGGACTGGAACCAACACTCTTACATTGGTTGCTGGCGCTGCAGGTAGCAGCTTACCTCGCTGTGCAACAACGCTACCCTCCCACCCTCACGCACCTTCTTAAACACACTTTCTGGTATGATATCCCCTGCCATCAATCAACTAAGAAGGGCATTGGTCAGTTGCTCAGGGGAGCAACATCAGAACCACGAGAAGTTTGAGAAGTGAGGAGCACAATCACACTTTTGCTTTATGAAAGTCTGTCATGATATTCACATGTGTAATAAAACGTGTCATGCAATAGTTACCACAAAAAGAAATATTGAGTGAAGAACTACGGTGTGCAAGACAAAAAATTATTTAAAGGGAGATTAAATTTCTAAATTAGTTGAAGTTTGTAAGGAGACACGTGGAAGGTTATGCAGTTAACTCAATTAATGCAATGTTTAGAGAGTGGCGTGTACAAGGGTACTTCAGAAACTTCATGGAAAATAGAATTAAAAGATTGCTTTATTCTAGTGCAAAAAAATTAAAGCCTGTGCATAGTTTACTTGCCTGGTACTCTATAGAATGTGTGTGAATGGGAAGAAGGATTCATGAGACCTTCTTGGCCTTTGAAATCCAGTTCTGTCACAAGCCCCTGATCTTCCCACTCTTTCCAGGCTCCCATTCTTTGTCTAGTGCCTTTCTTTGATGCTTCCATAGTGCTTCCTTCATAAACCTAGCACACATCATGAATCACCATGCAATGTACTTGTCCGATTGCCTTGCCCAGCCAGAGCACAGTCTTGGATCAGCTAGAACCGTCTTGTTCTCTGTCTCTCGTCATTGTCTTGAGTTGTGCTTACTCAGTATGTGTTTGTTAACAGAAGTAAGGCTAAGATGGGCATATCTGAACTCTCATCCAGCACCTTAACCTTGGCTGCTCTGTACACTAATATTTCCTGTTTTGATTTTTTTTTTCACAATGCTAGTCTTTTAAGGGGTACTTGTCAACCTAAGAACTAAATTAATAAGGTGTTTCATAGTAACATAATATGGAATCATGGTAGAAGGACTTACTGTAGTCCACCTGTTCATCTCCAAGACTTGCAGGAAAGCCTTCACAACTTGATGTGCAGCAGATTTTAGGGACATCTTAATAAAAAGGATTACAGAGCACTCAAGAACAGGCCATATCTCAGGGCAAAGTGGCAAATCATCTGTTGAAATCACAAATAGCAATGAAATGTCATGCGCTGCCTACTGTAATGACTGTGCAATGATGAACCTCATATAAGATGATGGTGATCCCATAAGATTATCATGAGGCTGAAAAATTGCACAGTGGTGTCACAGCCACCATAATGTCAAAGCAGAATGCATTGCCCATGTGTGTAGTGATGCTGGTGTAAGCAAACCTCCTGTACTGCCAGCTCACATAAAAATACTGTGTCTACAATGCTGTCCGGTATATAATACCTGATCATAAATGTTACTGGCTTCTGTATTTACTTTTTGTCATTATTTTAAAGTATACACCTTCCACTTATAAAAAGAAAAGTCGACTCTAAAATGATATGCTGTGTTCTGCCAGCAGCAGCCTCGTGCATTTCATATTTGTTCACTGGGTCTTGTGACTGTATCCAGAGACCACATGGAGGGGTTGACTTATACCTGCGAGGTTTGAATGAGTTCCCATTATGACGTTCCCACAGTGCAGAAATCAGCTAACTACTAGTTTTTCATGATACATCCTGTATTCGGCAAAATGTGTCTCTTTACTTACCAGTCATTTGCTAGCCTGACTCTTTGCACCTGAGGATGGAGGAAAAGACTAGTGCTTAGAGTAGGACTGGATTAAAAGACAGTGATTGTATATTTTTGGTAACATGAAATTCAACATAAATGTTAAAAGTTCACCTGCAATAATGTGTTATATGACAGCATGACTATCTTTGAAATAATTACTCCTCACAGTTTTTCTATTAATATTCTTTATTTATGTGTGATATTTTCAAAACATCATAGTTGATTGCCTTTCATATTATCATTAAGTATTTGAAGTTGTGTTTTTATATGTAAATACAACCAATTAGAATAAATCACATTGTTTCAAATAATATTCCAGAAAATTTATCAGATGACATGGCTCAGTGATTTCTTTAATGATGGAAAAATACTTTATTAATGGAGACAACCAGAAGTCCATCTTCTCCAAGAAATACAGGTTGGGTTTAAATGAGTCATTTGCAATAGCTACATGTTCAGTGGTGGATTTCTTTACTTGCAGTTCTTTATAGAAAAGGTGTCTGTCAACCCCATTTCCTTTAAAAGGAGATAAGAGCTTCCTGCAATGGGTACCCATCAACTGTGCAGCCCAGGAGATGGACCCAACAAGTGGAACCAGGTGCTTTGGTATTGCCGTGTATCTAAAGAGAAGGTGGTGTATCAAAGACTTTTGCTGTTTTCCTAAAATTGTTTTGACCTCCAGGTTATCTAAGTTTGGAGAACACGTTCTGGAGTTGTATACACCGCGTTGCATCCAGCTGTGGTATTACCTAACAGTCTGGTGATTTTGGCAACCAGGCTAGTTAATTTCTGTGAATTTCAGTTGTGTGGATTAGATGAGAAGGTGGGATATAAAGCATGTAGTGTATGCTGTCGCTTTGTTGGCCAATTTTATTTCATTTAAAAGGATAATTCAATTATTTGTTACATATTTTCATTTTTTCTTTATTCAAATGCCTTTTACCTCTCAGAATGCATTTTGCAAAATTTGAGAATTTGGTTGTTGTCCCAGAATAAATAAATACCAAATGTACTGTTTTAGCCCATGAAGTTAGAAGAAGTGTGTAGTGGATTTGAATTCTGTCCAGTCATTACTTTCTTGCTTTACATGCTTCCAATCTACATGAATTTGTTACCAATTGTCAGTTTTGGTGTTTGAAATTGTAGTGATCATTTCCCTATGTATTTATCATGGACTATGCGAGAGTTTTAAAATTTTGACAGATTTTTTTAAGCCACAGAAAAATCATTTTTTGCCATGATGGTTAAGAACATTTTGCTGTTTCAGCTTATATGGTTATGTTTATTACAGTCATAACCTTGCAAAAAAACAAGGACAATCTGTAGTGAAAAACAGTCAAACCCTGTTGTCATTTGGATGTTGTATTACTGAAAAGTCAGTTCATAGCCCTGTTTAATATTATCAGTGTTTCCAAGTAGTTCCCTAACCTTTTATGGGAGTAATTACATGGTAATGATGTCCTTGTGCTTAGAGAATGTCTTTGACCTTCGAATATTTGTTATGTTTAATTTTCAGAAAGTCCAGAAATTAAATAGTCAGATACTCGTATTTCTGTGGTACTTTTCAGTGAAATACTTTTTTGCAATAACAGTTGTATTCTGTTCATTTTAACGAAGGCCTTACTATTGTGCACCAAAGGCAAAGAGCCAAATGGCTGCTTTATATATAGCAAGTTCTAGTGACAGTCCAGTCCCTTGGTGGTTGAGAAAGGCAGTCTTGTTTGCTAGATTAAATCAACAAGATGTGGAGTTCATTGTGTATTTTGCATTCTGCATGTGGAATGTTTTGAATTTTGAAAGTCCAAAATAATTAAAACTTGTTGTGTAGCATTCAACCTTCTAGTACATACCTATCATTTAAAACCTCTAAACTGGTTGGTTTTGAAGGGAGTTAGTATAATGAATAATATTAAGAGCCTCTGGATTATTTTTAATGCATCAGCTCCTGTGCTATGGTCTGTGTCAGAGAAAGGAACCTTGATTACAGTATTTGCAGACTGTTCCCAGTGCCCGCAGCATGCCCACAGTAGATACTGCGTCATTATCCCGTGCTCAGAGGGGCCTCATACCAACAGCATGCCTGGTTACATGCAGTAATGAAAAGCCTTGTTTGGGGAATGTTTGTGCTTTTAAAGATTGTTTTAATCATGTTCAGGGAGTGGAACTGACTTAAACATAGCTCAGAGTAAATTTCCAAGTCGGGAGTTGGACTTTCGGCCCTGCCTTTTCCAACTTTTAACAAAAGTAACTTCATCAGCCATCACATTGTCCTTTTGGGGATCAGCCTATTTGGATTTATCTGTAGTTTTTCATGTGACCCATTTAATCATATTCCTCAACTTTACCCTCAAAAACACTCAAAGTCCTTACTGCATAAAGTGCTTGTCTGAGTTGGGGGTAATGATTGCTGTTAGGAATGACTGAGCAACACGAAGATGCCAGTGATAGTAAGGAGAGGAGGTGGAAAGGTCGACTTTGAAGGTCACTGGAAGATTCTCAGACTCTGGTTGACTTTCCTGCCATCCGTGCACAACGGCAGTGTCAGGAAGAGGAAGGATCAGAGTTGAAGCTGTAGCGACGTGAGACATTCAGGACCGTTGCTGGAGCGCAGAAGGGCAGCCTGGTGTCACTTCCTGGCAGGCTTTCACTTCAGGCCTGACCTAGAAAACACACAGAGCCTCTCCTTTGGCACGGGTCCCATGTGAGACCTTCTGGCATTTGCAGGAATGTGCCAGGACAGTGGGTGGCATGGAATCGCTGTTGCTCCTGTCTCAGCGTCCTCCAGTAGCCCCCTTGGGCTTCCTGGCCTGGTCCCTTAAAGCCCAAAGCTCCGGAGCACAGCCAACCCCCTGGCAGCCCTTCAGGTATCCCCTGCTCTCCCTGACTCCATCCAACAGTCGCTCAGGCCACTCCTTCTGCCCTCCGTGCTTGTCCCTCTCCCAGTTCACCATTTGGCGAACTGCAGTTCAGATACCGGAAAATTCTTCCCATCCTTCCCTCCAAACTTCCTGACGTCTGCTCTGGGTTCCAGTACTAACTTGGTCTTAAGAACCATGGTGCCTCCTGGGTGCATTATACACAAACCACATGACACAACTCATCCCAGCCAATGACCCTGTTTGATGCTATAACAGGCTCTCATAAGGGAGGAAATAGAGTCTCCTTGCTGAATTTCCTTGTAGCTGGTAAGTAGTTGAATCTGGCTTGAGATGTGTTTCCTCTGTACCTCTTTGTAGGGCATCACACAGTGCATTGTTACTGTCTGCCTGCTTCGTCTTTATCTTCCTCACTGGACAGTGACCTCCTCTGACTCTTGCCTGTCTGTTGCTTCCATCTCCACCCCTAACACCCGGCCCTACGTCTGGCCCAGAGCCCCTGTGCCATAACTACGTGTTTAATTGAAGACCAAAAGAGGGAGTGAAAGGAATTTTTGAATCAATTACCAAGTAAATACAGAAGAAAAACAAAAGCAGCAAGGAAGATGAGAATCCACTTTTACAAAATTTACATCGTATTTGCAGGAATAACTTTTTGCTGTACATATTTGCCCATGGTGTGAATCTGCATATAGAAATCTCAAAGATCCCCAGGGTGTAATTTACTTAGTGGTCTTGGGGGGAAAAAAAAAAGACACCATGGCCGTTTCTGTTAATGGCACCAAAAAGTGAAGATTTTGTCTTCTGCAGTACTGATTTTGCCACAGGCTCTTTTCTGAATCCTGGCCACGGTGGTGTGCGAGGGCATTGTGGGGAGGAGGGCCTGGCTTGCTGGTGTCTGGGGTGGCTTGTTTGCCACTGCCGTTGTGTGCTCCCCTGCCTCAGTTGAAGGGGGGCAGGCAGGGAAATGAGGTCAGGAGGCCCGGACAGTGGCAAGGTGCCCAGAATACTGACCAGGAATCCAAAGGACCAGCAGGCATTCCCAGTGACATCAGGGATGCAGAAGGTTGTGTCATTGCCAGAGCCATTAGCTGGCCTTGATTGCTGACCCTTAGACTGAATTACACCCTGCTGCCTTGGCATCATTAACCTGCCTTTTTGTGTAGCTAATTTATTATGGGAATGAGTAGGGCCTAGAGAAGACAGTTTACTCTGACTTCCTCAACTGACTTACTTGGAGGCTGTCGTGAACGGCTCAGACAGGGCCAAATGGGAAACTTGGGACATCACACACTCTGTGCTGTATAGGATGATACTTCTCTTCCATCACTAGGGAACAACACAGAGGTCAGAATTCCCCAGCGAATTGAGATATAGAACTGTGCAAAGACCTGAAGCTGCCGTCCAAAAGAAGTAAGCTGAAATTTGGAGTTAGTGGAGTTAAACCTGCTCTTGAGGACTCCAAGTTTCTCTGTGAGCTGTTTGGAATTATTTATTCCAGAAACCTTCTAAGGCAGATGACAGTGTTATCATACTCATTTGATTGAGCCCGGGGAAGGTACTTTTTGTGTAATGTGCTACAAACCAGATAGTGCTACTAAATACCAGGATTAGAAAAAGGAGAAAGAAATCTGTGTTTATACAGAGAAGAATTTGCTTATGACATTATTATGCATTTTAATTTCTAGAGGATGACAAGGAAAGAAACTGGTTAATATTAAAATTTAAAGTCTTTCTTCTGAGAATCAAAAGACTGATTAGAATGACTCAGAAGTTATGTGTTATAATCCTAGTTGAACAAATAAAGCAAATGTTGCACTGATTTATAGATTGTGACAATTGAATTCAGACTTACAGCATTCTTCTTCTTATAATTTCTTTTTTATTGTAAGTTGACAGTTAACTATAAATTTATAAGGTCTACAGCAATGTTATGAGTTATGCATGCGATGTGGAATAATTAAATCAAGCTAGCTAACATATCCATCACCTCAAGTACTTAGCATTTTTTTTGTGGTGGGAACATTTGAAATTCTTAACAATTGTTTTTATTTGTTTATTTTAAAGATTTATTTGTTTTTTTAAAGAGTAACAGAAACAGAGGCAGAGACAGATCTTCCATTCACTGGTTCAGTCCCCAAATGGCCACAACAGCCAGGCCAAAGCCAGGAACCTAGAATTCTTTTTTTTTTTTTTTTTTTTTTTTGGTGACAGGCAGAGTGGATAGTGAGAGAGAGAGAGACAGAGAGAGAAAGGTCTTCCTTTTTGCCGTTGGTTCACCCTCCAATGGCCGCTGCGGCCGGCGCATCGCGCTGATCCGAAGCCAGGAGCCAGGTGCTTCTCCTGGTCTCCCATGCGGGTGCAGGGCCCAAGCACTTGGGCCATCCTCCACTGCCTTTCCGGGCCATAGCAGAGAGCTGGCCTGGAAGAGGGGCAACCGGGATAGAATCCGGCTCCCCAACCGGGACTAGAACCCGGTGTGCCGGCACCGCAAGGCGGAGGATTAGCCTGTTAAACCACGGCGCCGGCCAGGAACCTAGAATTCTAAGTTCTACCATACAGGGGGCAAGGGACCAAGTAGCTGGTCTTATTGTACTGGTTTCCCAGGCACATCAGCAAGGAGCTGTATCAGAAGCAGAGTTGCCAGGATTTAAGCCAGCACTCCTAAGTGGGGTGCAGACATCAAAAGCAGCAGATCCACTTGTGCCATAATGCCAGTCCTTTGACTTCTAAGCAATTTAAAAATGTGCCATATTCTATTATTAATTATATTCACTATACTGTGTAATAGAACTAAAAAAAAATTCTATTTTCCAATTGAAATTTAGAGCCCTTCACTAAGAGTTCATCTTATTCTGGAAAAAATATTTCAAAACTTGATTTAGGCATGTTATGGGGCAAGTGTTCCACCCCCCCTTTTTTAGATCAAAAAAGTTCAGATCAACAGGGGTAGAAAATTAGATTGAAACAATCACTTTTATTTTCCGTTTTTGAGAAAATTTGTTTCTCATTCTGTCACTTATTTGATTGCATAATGTTAACCTCATATAGCAATTCATAAATTTTATGCATAGTATAAGTGAACAAATGTTTATTAAAATAATTTGTTTTGTGTTTTTATTTAGTTGAAAGGCAGACCTGGATATATATATATATATATATATATATAGAGAGAGAGAGAGAGAGAGAGAGAGAGAGAGAGAGAAAGAGAAAGAAAGAGAGATCTTCCATCTGCTGATTCATTCCCAAATGTCCACAACAGCTGGGGCTTGCCTCCCAGTGTATGCATTAGCAGGGAACTGGATTGGAAGAGGACATGGAACTTTAACTCAGGCCCTCTGTTATTGGATACTGGCAGCCTAAGCAGACTTGACTTGCTATGCCACAATGCCTGCCCTCGTAGAAGCAATCTTCTAAAGATTTACATTCATTTTTTACCAGCCTCAAACCTCATCTATGTATGCACTTAAAAATAATTCTAGATGAAGGCTTTCGGTACAGCTTTGACCTTGGGATACCCGAGTCCTATACTGAAGTATCTGGGTTCAAGTCCTGGCTCCATTCCCAATTCCATCTTTTCTGCTAATGTGTGCCTTTTATACCCAGGGAGGCTGCAGGTGATAAATCAAGTAGGTAGATTCCTGCTGCCCATGTGGGAAACCCAGACTGATATTGTGGCTCCTTGCAGTCATCTAGGGAGTGAGTCAGCAGATGAGATCCCTGTGTGTGTGTGTGTGTGTGTCTTTCAGACAAATTAAATAAATAAGTAAAAATTAAAAGCATGAATCTTCTAAGAAAATATCTATCTACACATGATAGCTCAAAACTATGCTCTTCACTTCTAAAATTTAACATAGTACCTTGTTATTGTCTTATATTTAATGTGAATTTAAAAAATGTAATAGTCTGGCTTTTTAACTCAGTGGATAAGAAGTAGGAATTGTGCAGCAGATGAGAAATAGGAATAATGGTGATGGGCTGGGGGACTTCTGGGCATGAGAATAATGACAATAGTTGACAGCCTGGCTCATGTGGAACACAGGAAACCTAAAAAAGTAGATGTCTGCAGATGGTGTTTATGTGTGTTGTGGTAATTAACACAATGGTCCTGAACTATCAGTACATAGACCTGCAGGCATACTTGCAAGTTTCCCTCAGAAGTGCTGAATTAAACAAACTGAGGGAAATGATGGAAGCTTCTCCTTCCTTGGTGCCTGCCAGTGTGCCCAAGCCCCTCACTCTGTGATAGTAGAACGTAACTGAGGATTCGTTCTGTGCTTACTCACCCATGATTGAATACCTACCTTGATCCTGGCCTTGTGCTGGACACTTTCCATGTCCTGTTTTACTGACACCAGTAAAGTCAATTCAACCAACTGTGGATATTCAGTTAGGATTGGTTACATCTCCAGCAAAAGGCCATTGCTAAAAATATAATCACGTTTGGTTTGTTTTTAGTACAATTTAAAATTATAACAATGTAGAGCTTTAAAATTAGTATCTTCACATCAACCGCTTTCTGAGTAATTTTTACAGTGAGCCCCAAGTCATTTTTGTTTGAAAAATTGTGAATATCACCTTGTATAAAGTGGGACTCCCAAGGCCTGAGTCATTGCTGTCTGAACTTGAGCATTTGTATGTAGGGTTAGTAACAGCCCTTGCTCATTTTGCAGGTGAACTTCACCTGGGAGGTGTTTTGACTGTGCAGGAAAGTGTTGAGGGCTCACTAGATCTAGCCCCTGGGCTCTCCTGATGGGTTTGTGCACCCCACCCCATTGGCGCACAGCTCTGACCTGCCCCATCCTGTTCCAGATGAGTGCTGGCTCTCATTAAATCTGGGAGTGGAGGCCAGTGTTCCGAACAGAGTTCCCGAAGGAAATATTATTGGACTTTATGATGTTAAAGTATCTTTTGAAGTTTTCTGCAAAGTAAATGTCTTAGTCCATTAAGGCTACTGTAACAAAATGCTTAAACAGCAGAAATTCATTCCTCACAGCTTGGGAGGCTGGGCAGTTCTAGATCTCGATGGCTGCAGATCTGATGCTTGGGAAGAGCCTACATTCTGCTCATGGATGGGTGTCTTTTTGCTGTGTCTTCACATGGGAGGAGGGATGAACTATGTTCTCTTCAATCTTTAAACAAAATGATTTGTTTATTTGAAAGGCAGAGTTTCAGACAGAAAGAGAAGGAGAGACAGAGAGAAGGATCTTCCATCTGCTGGTTCACTCCCTATATAGCTGCAACCCTATGCCAGGAGCCAAGAGCCAGGGGCTTCTTCCTGGTCTCCTATGAGGCTGCAGGGGCTCAAGTACTTGGACCTTCTGCTGCTGCTTTCCCAGGCACATTGGCAGGGAGCTGCATGGGAGGTGGAGCAGCTGGATCTTGAACTGGTGCCTATGTGGGATGCCGGTGCCCTACTTCACAGTGCCAGCTCCTCTTCAACCTTGTATAAGGACATGAACCCTATTCTTGAAGGTAGAGCCAAAGACCCCTTACCTCTGAATATGATTGCATTGGTGACTAGGTTTCAATGGAAGAGTCATAGGGATCGACATTCAGACCATAGAGTAAGCAGCAAATCCTGGGGAGGGATTAACTCGTGAAGAAGTATTTCCTGGCCATAGATCTTTAAGGCCACTTCATAGGGTTTTTAAATTTTTTTTTATTTGACAGGTGGAGTTATAGACAGTGAAAGAGAGAGACTGAGAGAAAGGTCTTCCTTCCGTTGGTTCACTCCCCAAATGGCTGCTACGGCCGGTGCTGCGCCGATCCGAAGCTAGGAGCCAGGTGCTTCTTCCTGGTCTCCCATGCGGGTGCAGGAGCCCAAACACTTGGGCCATCCTCCACTGCCCTCCCAGGCCACAGCAGAGAGCTGGACTGGAAGAAGAGCAACCAGGACTAGAACCCGGCACCCATATGGGATGCCAGTGCTGCAGGCGGAGTATTAACCAAGTGAGCCATGGCGCTGGCCCTGAAGGCCACTTCATAGGCTTTAAATATGTGTAATTGATTTAGATTCATGTCTTAGCTAAACCTTCATAAAGCAAAGAAAGAAGATAAATGTCAGAGGAGCCAAAGTGACTTCCCAGTGTTCCATCATTGTTGGAAGTCTCTTGCTCATTCATGGTCCTTAGTTCCTTTATTTTGGTATCCTGCCTTTTAAAGTAACTGACAACTGCTCAGCCATTAATGTCGTCTGCACACTTAATAAGTTTACTCTAACTTGACCTCTGGGTCTTTAATGAGCATGCCCCGTCCCTTAAGAGGAGAAAGACTCACCAATAACTCAAGGGCTAATATTTGTACAGGGAGACAATATTTTCCAAGCTTATTGCTATGATGTGAGACCAAATCAAAAGTCCTGCTCAAGTCTGTCTGTGATCTGTCCCCTATTCACGGGAAAGGACTGAATTTGAGAAAATTACTCCTAGAAGCTGTACTTGCTGCTCCTCAAAAGTTAATGTATTGGATAATTAACTTGCTCTGGTAACGATACAAGAACAAATTACACATTCCCACGAATTCTCTAGATTTGTATATAGTCGTTTATAACACTCAAACAGATGATTGGCATTCGCAAGTGCCCCCAGTCCTTGTGGCCCCATTGTCACAGCCAAGCTCACATTGGCCTTAGTAGCTGTGTGGGGTTTTGTTTGTTTGTTTGTTTTTATTTATTTGACAGGCAGAGTTAGACAGTGAGAGAGAGAGACAGAGAGAAAGGTCTTCGTTCCATTGGTTCACTCCCCAAATGGCCGACACGCACTGTTGCCGATCCGAAGCCAGGAGCCAGGTGCTTCCTCCTGGTCTTCCATGGGGTGCAGGGGCCCAAGCACTTGAGCCATCCTCCGCTGCCCTCCCAGGCCACAGCAGAGAGCTGGGATGGAAGAGGAGCAACTGGAACTAGAACCAGGCGCCCGTATGGGATGCTGGCACCGCAGGCGGAGGATTAGCCAAGTGAGCCATGGTGCTGGCCCCCCGCTGTGTGTTTTTGATAACGCTACTCCCAGTGCATCTCTCTTAAACTTTGGGCATCTGATGCAAAGATTCTCCTTCTGGAGTCAAAACGCCAAAAAGGCATTTCCTTCTTAATTACCTGAACAACTTGGGGAAGCTTTAGACGTACATGGGTTCCCCCTTAACCACTGTGGATACTTTCCAAGACTCCATGTGGATGCCTGAAACCACAGATAGTACTATATCACTCCTGCTGTTTTTCCTATATGAGTACGTGTCAGGGTACTTCAGAAAGTCTGTGGACAAAAAATGAAAGTAAAAGAAAAGTTTATTTTGGTGCAAAATATTTGAAATTCACATATACAAGGGATCTTCAAAAAGGTAGTGGAAAATGCACATTATGAAAAACTATGCATGAATTTCCAAATGTTTTACACCAAAATAAACTTTTAATTCCATTTTTTAGAAGATTTTATTTATTTATTTGAGAAGTAGAGTTACAGATTGAGAGAGGAGAAACAGAGAGAAAGGTCTTCCATCCTCTGGTTCACTCCCAAAATGGCCACAATAGGTGAAGCTGGGCCAATTCGAAGCCAGGAGACAGGAGCTTCTTCCAAGTCTCTCATGTGGGCACAGGAGCCCAAGCACTTAGACCGTCTTCCACTGCTTTCCCAGTTCATTAGCAGAGAGCTGGATTGGAAGTGGAGCAGCTGGGATACCAACCTGTGCCCTTATGGGATGCCAGTGCCACAGGCTAGGGCTTAGCATACTATGCCATAGTGCTGGCCCCTTTAATTGCATTTTTCAGAAAACTTTTTGAAGTACCCTCATCCATACCTATGAGTTTAATTTACAAGCTTAACTTGTAAATTAGAATGTAAGAGATTAGCAATAATAGTACTAGAAAAAGTATACAATAGACTATAATTATAATAAAAGTTAGTTAACTTGCAACTTGTTCACTTTTGGCATTTTCCTTTAATATTTTCAAGTCATGGCTGGCCACAGTGAACCAGAACCATGGAGAAAACAAAACCTTGGATGAGGGGTAGACCAGCCAGTAGGTGAGATCTCGAGTGTGCAGGAAGGGGGAACTATCAACAGGAGCCTGCCTTGCCTGTTTCCCACGTGTGAAGTCATTTAATCCTGACTTCCTAGTCCTAGGAAGTGAGTGACAGTTCATCTCTACACAAGAGCAAACTAAGACACAGAACTTGAGTGACTGCTGAAGGGCAGTTAGCTAGTCACATAGGAGTGACGCTTGAGCCTAGCAGGTCCCTTACAACCCCAGGCTGGGTCGCACTCTAATGAAAGGCAGAGTGAGGGATGATCTTAATTCAAATCAGACCTCTAGGATCCCAGTGCTTTGGGGTTACCTGCTCCTCACAGAATGCTGGTTGTTTTGTTTTTAAATTGTTCTTGCAACACAGATTGAATTCTAGGCAAATCACTTTCCTCAAATCTGTGACTTAACTATTTTCCAAAATAGTTCATTGCATACCTGCTTGGGCCTACACCCTGACAATTTCTTAAAAAGTACTTTTCTAGCTCATCTCCCTTGTTTCTCCAGAACTACAGAAAGAAAGTCCCCTTGCATGTATTTTTGTCCAACTAAAAAGCACTATTGATTTGCTCTGTATCTCTGTTTTTCAAATAAATGCATGAATCTTTAAAAAGAATAAAGCAATATTGATGAGTATTTTTTCTTCCCCAGACAGTAAATTCTACACACACACACACACACACACTACATGTGCACATTCACACACATGTACACCAAGAGCAGAGCAAGTGGAGATATGTAAGAGTTCCTGAGATTTTCTGCCAGTTCTCACTTTTCCAGAGGTCAGTACCGTACAGCACATTGCTCGTGAGACAGCGTACCTTATGTTGAGAAATACATTATGCTAAGTCTGGCTTAGAGTAGAGGAAAAAACTTTGTTCCTGCTAAAAGATAAAGTTAGTGGAGGCAGAATAGCCCAGTGATTCTGCACTGGGACTTGAAAGTCAGTAGGGCCAAGACTGTAAAATCCTAGCTTGGCCACTTGGAAGAACTTTGACGTCTGGCAGGTTCATTTCCCTTTTAACAGGTATTTGTAAACTCTGTGTACCAGGTAACTGTTCTGGGCCATGGGGATGCCAGGAACAAAACAGATCAAGGCTGCTCCCAAGGAACTGAAATGCTAGCAGAGGAGCACATAAGGATGCACGAGAGTCCTTTGGACCCCATCTCTAATGTGCATCCAGATAAACAATTCTCACCACCTCACCACTGCCTTCGTGGCTCAAGCCCCATGGGGCATTGCAGTAGCCTGGTCACTGGCCTCTGCTTCCCTTCTGAACTCTGTAGTCCGCAGCATCCCGAGATTTCCCTCTAACGCCCGAGCCTGAGCTCTTGCTCTTGGCCTGAGACCTCCCAAGTTGAGTCCTGTTCTCCATGGACATAGCCACAGGCATAGCACGCAGGGGTCATGTTGCTGGCTCCCCATCCTCTTTCTCCTGTGCCAGCCACACACGTGCCTCCAGGCCTCTGCCCTGCTTTCTCCAAGCACCTCTCTGATTGCTCCTTTACTTCCTTCAGAACTTGGCTCAGCTGTCCCCTTTTCCCTGCCTGGCTTAAACAGCAGAGTCTGAAAACAGGAAGTAATCTATGCAGTAACATATCTATGTAATATTTAAATGTGCCAACCCTAAAATTGAGACCAGATAATATTTCTTAATACTTTTCCTAGGTCTGTAACACGTCGGTGGAATAAATTAGTCTATTCTGAAAGTCTTGGGAGTCCCCTGCCTCCTCGACACTGACATTTGGATGTGTGTGATAGTAAACCCAGGATTTATAAGCGAATCAATTTTTAGCTTCTTAGGAAGAGATAAGAAAAAGGCAAGTCAATTACGTGATCTGTCCTTGCCCAGCGTGTCTACATGGCACGCGCAGAACCCCTCATTCCAGAGTCTGGAGGACAGAGCAGATTGTTGAGCACCAGGAATAGGTTGTTAACTCAAAACCATTTTAATCTTCTCCTTAATGCAATTTACATAGCACTCGGGAGTTGCCTGCAGTATTCTAAGCCTGTCTTCTCCCTGAAGACCTAATGAAAACCAAGTGGGAAGGCCAGAGAGTGCATCTCCCAGGATCTCGTGGGCTGGCTCAAAGCGAAGAGCTCTTTCAGGGCTGGTTTAGTTTGCAGCATTTTTGTGCAGTTTTGTCCGGAGTCTCTTAAGTAACGGAGGCAGGGGGTGTGGGGTCAGCTGTAGAAAAGCCAATTAGGGAATCTTAAGTGAAGTAGCTGCTGTGAGTCTGAAACGCAGAAGGCCAGCTGAGTGACCTGAGAAGGTTGGTGGGATTCCACGTGCTGCTTTCATGGTGGCAGCTGGACACAGGTACGGGAGCAAAGAGGGACACACACACACACACACATACCCCAGAAGCAGGTGACCCATGAAGAGGAGAGAAATCTTCATAAGGGAAAGTGGCAGTGCTGCGGTTTTCAGATACAAGCAGGGAGACACAGAACAACTGGACAGAGCAGGGGAGGCCTGAATCTCTCCGCATCTCTATTTCTCCTGGGCCTGCTGGTGATCCCGGGAAGCATTGCATGTAGAGCCAGCTTGCTGTGTGCACCTTGTAGCACCACCTCTCTGGCTGAGAGATAGCAAGTGTTTTCCTGGGCAAAATGTTGAGCACCTTTGTTGCACTGCATTCTCTTCATTTGTATAGCGAAGGGAAATCATAACCCCTACCTCATCAAGTCATTGTAGAAATTAATGTGTTAATATTTGCAAAGCACCTTAGAATAATTCTGGCACAGAGTAAGCACTGGCTGGGTGGTTATTTCTATAATATTACTGTTATGTAAAATGTACCTAATGAATATGTATATTAATAAACAAAGTCTATCTTTCTAGCCAGAAGGCATTTTTGCAATTTCTTCCTCACCTAACCTGCATTAAACTTAATAGAGTATAAACTTAAATTCTCTATTAACTTCTTGCGGAAAACTGAAAAGATTAAATACATTTTCTATGTATTTAAAATTTATGTAGGAGCTGGTGTTTTGGTACAGTTGGTTAAGCCGCTGCTTGTGACGCCAGTATCTCATATCAGAGCACTAGTTTTAGTCCTGGCTGTTCCACTTTGGAGCCAGCTTCCTGCTATTGTACATGGGAAGAGAATGGAGGATGCTACCCATGTGGGAGACCAGGATGGAGTTCATGGCTCCTGGCTCTGGCCTAGCACAGACCTAGGCTGCTGTGGGCATTTGGGGAGGGGGAGTGAAACAGCAGATGGATGATCTCTCTCTCTCTCTCTCTCTCTCTTTCTCTCTCTCTCTCTCTTTCACAAACACACACACACACACACACACTACCCCCCCCCATCTGCCTTTCAGATAAATAACTAGATCTTTAAAAATTTTGTATAAAAATCGAGAATAGCATTTTAAAATTTTATATTCAAATGTTATATTCAATTTTGTATTCAAAAGTATCTATAAATGATTGCCCTATCTCTTGGCTTCCAAAAATGTATCAGAAAGAGTCTGGAGTAATCTTTGAATGTGACAAAGATAGATCCTGTGTGCACAAATGCCTTGAGTTTAAAGTTTTAAAAATGTTTACCCAGTTGTCATTAATCTCTTGATTGATAGTAATGTCGTTTCCATAATCGCAAGGGACTTCATTCAGGCCATTCCTTTTCTCTTGCCTCCTCTCCCCAGAGAGAGTGCGTTTGGTGAGTGCATTCTGTCCTGGAGTTGCTGAGCCCTGCTCATCAGCCCTGCAGATTGATTCAGCCCAGAAGCCAGCATCTGTCAAGTCTGGGAGCCAGAGAGCTCTGCGGACACACTGGCCAGGAGAGTGGAGCCAGGCACAGTCAGGCACTCAGAGTTCAAACTCCCTTTCCATCTGAAAGTGTCATCTTGTGTGCAGCATGAGGGAGACCGAAGGCCAGGTCGCGGTGCTTAGCAGAGGTTAGGGGTGGGAAGTTTCTCTGGGCTGACTTCAGTAGGACGCTTAGAGGCTGGTAGTTAATTCTCAGCACAGGCTTGTTGTGCTTCCAGGTTGGCTGAAGTAAGGGAAATTTACTGCACACACTCAGATGTTCAGTTGCAGAGTAGTAAGGCACTGTCACAGGTGGGAATGTCTTCCAGGCCGTGTAAGGGCTAAAAACTCCAAATTTCGCCTGTGCTGTGGAAGCATGGTTTTTGCAAAATACCCCATTTTTTATGGATGCAACTTCAGATGTTAGTTAACTGCAGTTGGGGGCAGGGGTGGAACTATTTCCCTTCACTGCCTTCAAACAAATAGCAATAATCATAATGATAAATTTAAAAAACCACTCGACCATATTTGTGCTTCTAGCCTTACAGTCTCATTTTCGATTCTCATTTCAACATCGCCTGCAGACACAATTCTTAGATATTAGTTTAAACATTCATAATTAATATTATTCATGGCTTTTCTGAACAACTGGGATCTTGGGATCCCTCTGAAGCCAGAAAACAAACACTCTGGTAAGTGCCTGTGCACCTGCCCACCATCTCCACATAGATCCAGTGCAGGCAACATTGCAGAATGTATATGCACTGTCTTTTTCTAGTCTTTTAACTTGTTTTCTTTTCATGTCAGTTTGAGGAGTGTCTAAGTTCACTTTCGGCTGCTATAACAAAAGACAGTAATTAAGAGGCCACGGAAATATATTGCTCTTGGTTCTGGAGGATCTAAATGAGTCTAAGACCAAGGCACCAAGAGATTCAGTGTCTGGTGATGACTCTGCTCCACACATGTATCTTCTAGCTGTGTCCTCACGTGGCAGGAGGGGGCAAACACGCTCCTGCAAAGCCTGCTTTATGGAGTCACTAATCCCATTCATGAGCACTCTGCCTTCATGGCCTCCTGAGTCACCCCTGAAAGGCGCCACCTTTTAATACCATTGTGTTGAATTTTGGGGACAGCACCAACATTCAGATCATAGCAGGAGGAATCATGGCATGGAAGGTTCTCATTGTGGCAGAAGATCTAACACTCCAAATCACTTGATTCTCATTGGAAAGAATTTCTGAAGTTGGTTTAAATATACTCCTGTCCTTTTCTTTGGCTCCTTGAGGTATTACTGCAACTGCCATAGAATGTGCCAGAGGCCCCTGCAGGCTGCAATTGTTTTTCATGACCTGTCCACAGATGTCCTGCAGATTGGCGATTGGCTCTGTGGGAAGACAGTAATTGATGGCTGGTGTTGCTCTGGTCCTTTGGGACTTTTGCTTTGCACATTTGGTCTCATTTCTTTTTTTTTTTTTTTTTTTTTTTTTTTTTTTTTTTTTTTTTTTTTGACAGGCAGACTGGATAGTGAGAGAGAGAAAGGTCTTCCTTTTTGCCGTTGGTTCACCCTCCAATGGCCGCTGCGGCCGGCACATCGCGCTGATCCGAAGCCAGGAGCCAGGTGCTTCTCCTGGTCTCCCATGCGGGTGCAGGGCCCAAGCACTTGGGCCATCCTCCACTGCCTTCCCGGGCCATAGCAGAGAGCTGGCCTGGAAGAGGGGCAACCAGGATAGAATCCGGCGCCCTGACCGGGACTAGAACCCGGTGTGCCGGCGCCGCAAGGCGAAGGATTAGCCTGTTAAGCCACGGCGCCGGCCTGGTCTCATTTCTTTTAAAAGCAGAGAGAGAGAGAGAAAAAAACAGACTTTCTAACAGCTGGTTTACCTCCCAAATGGCTGCAATAGCTAGGCCATGTTGAAACTAGGAGTCAGGAATTCTATCTGGGTCTTTCATGTGGGTGGCAGGGACATGAGTACTTCAGCCATCATCTGATGCTTCCCAGGTATGTTAGTAGGGAGCTGGATTGGAAGAAGAGTACCCAGGACTTAAACCAGCACCCTCGTATGGGATGGTATATTATCAAATGGTGACTTAACCAACTATGCCTCAGTGCCCACCCGGAGTGGCCTCATTTTAAGTCCTCAGCAGTCTGGTGTGGTTGGTTATGAGTGTCATCGTTGTACTATCAAGAAATCCAAGATTGAGGGTGGAGAAAAAAACCTCCTTCAGGGACATCCATCTGGTATACAGCAGGGCAGAGGGTTAAGCCAAGGTCTGTGTGACTTACAGATCCAGGCTTTCAATCAGCATTTGTCCCGTGATGGTGAACTAAGTTCTGCCATCCCAGGAATGTGTCCTTTATTCAGTGGGTAAGGGAACCTTCTGCAGGAGTATGCGATTTCTTCCTAGAGTCAATGGTGAGGAGAGGCATGTGAGCAGAGCATATTTAAAAAAGATTGGCAAGCTATGTTTGCCCTTAAGCATTTTTTAAAGATTTTATTTAGTTATTGAGATACAGAGTTACAGACAGAGAGAGGGGGAGACAGAGAGAAAAGTCCTCCGTCCACTGGTTCACTCTCCAAATGGTCTCAATGGCCAGAACTGAGCAGATCTGAAGCCAAGAGCCAGAAGCCAGGAGCTTCTTCTGGGTCTCTCAAGTGGGTGGTAGGGGCCCAAGCATTTGGGCCGTCTTCTACTTCTTTCACAGGCCATAATCAGGGAGCTGGATCAGAATAGGAGCAGCTGGGACAGGAGCTGGCACTCATATGGGATGCTGGCACTGTAGACAGAGGCTTAGTCTATAATGCCACAGTGCTGGTCCCCCCATAAACGTTTTATCATCACTTCAGATACCCTGCACTGAACACGCTGCCACCCTCTTGAGATGGCTTTAGGAATTCTCTTCATGTCTCACTTTTTCATCTTTCCGATCCAGCTTTTCTCATGTGAATTGTCCCCTAGATTTTGTGATAGTGAAGGATCTTGCAGGATGTAGGAATAAGAGAATAACTTCATGGATACCCATTTTCTACTAGGAGTAATGCCAGGCGTGGCATCTCCCAAGTGTCTCTGGCATTTTAACAGGTGACCATCTTTGCATCTCATTTATCTTAGTGTTGGAAGATGAGCTTACAGAGGAGTTGGCTCCATCCCTGAAGTGGGGGCCCCCTCCACGGCAGACAGAGATCAGCAGTGCTTGCGAGCTCAAAGGGTAGGACCACCAACCCATGTTGTTGAGATTTTATTACCCAAGAGCTGTATTAGAAAGCATTTCATATGTTAAGTGCATGTTTTGGGAAATACCCAACATAACTGAGGTCCAGGAGAACAAGTGCTTGAGTCAGAATCTGCTGGGACCCAGACCTTGGCAAGACCACACCTGTGTGAATTGGGGTTTTGCACCCACGAGAAGCACTGATGTCAGTGATGCAGTGTGAACCTGATGAGCAGGCAGGGCAGGTGCAGACCAAACAGAGGCATTATTCTCTCTGCTTATCCTTTGTTCACTCCATCATTTGAAGACGATGGAGATACCAGGGTGAGTAACACAGATGCGATGAAGTCCTGGGCGGAGCCAGCTTAAGTTCTAGTGCAGAAGACAGGCAGTGACCGAGATTTCAGTTGGTGGCAAGTTCATGCAGAAAAGTCGGCACCATCATAGGACGGGAGCGACGAGAATCCAGGTGCAGTGTGGCTGTCTGAGGAAGTTCTCTCAGGGCAGGGGGCTGAGATGAGACAAACCAGAGGCTCATTGATCCCCTTAGACCTGTCCACATGCACGCTCAGTGTTTGCATCTTAAATGGCCTCACTGATAGAACAGCGACGCAGTGCCTTTGATCTGTTCTCATGTGGGGCTGAGCAATCTGGTAGAGTTCATCAAAGTAAGGAAAAGCATTTGGATCTTAATACTCCTTTCCCAGATTGCAAACTTTCATCTGAGAATGCTTCCTTTTTAGAGTTCTGAATCTAAGGAATGTACTCTGTATTGTATGCAGAACCTGGAGTTACGTTTTTAACCTTTTTTTTTTTTTTTTTTTTTGGTTTGTTGTTCCCCTTGCATTTCCTTAGGGAATATGCCAGAGAGCAGAAATTACATAAAGCTTATAGTGTTTATAATTAGTTTGCTATTTAAGTTCATCTTTATTGTGACACAGGAACATAGCTACACATTCTATGCAGTTAGTGTACTACAGCTGTATCTCCCTTCTTGGAGAAAACCCCCTTTTTCATGGAGATTAGTCACATTTCTTGCTTGTATTTTCTAGTAGCTGAAGAGCTATAGACTATTTTCCCCCCAAGTGTCCCAGCCTTTCTGCCCTAAGCCCCTGAGTGATGTTCATATGCTCATATGCGTATGCACATCCTGCAGCTCTGTTCCCAGAGTCCTGGGCCAGCTCCCTCACCTGCACCGCTCACCAGCTGCCTTGCCCTTACTTCCATCAGCAGAGGGCTAGCACTGCCTTTGGCTGTTGCGCCTGGGGATTCCTGCATCTCCTGATTTGCTCTTCTTTGTCCTGGGTTCACCCTCCCATCTCCCTGAAGCTGGTCCTCTGGAAGCCTGCTGAGCAAAGTAGACTTGGGAGGTCTAGGTTTAAGTCCCTGCACTTCTGCAAGTCTCTCCATTCTGTCCTTGTGCTTGAAGAAGCATGGGGTGAGTGTTAAACTCCGGTTAATCGTTTCCCCTAATAAAAATAAACATTCTCCTCGGTTTTGAAGACCTCAAGTGCTGGTCTTAGGTATATCACTGTTGTGATTCTGGAATGCGCTCTGTTTTTTTCAATTTAGCAATTTCTAAACCTTGATGTTCTGACATTGCACAGTGATCACCTCACTGTGGATTTTTTGTTTGTTTGTTTCTTTATTCTTTGGACTAAGGCTGTGGCCCTGAATACACAAATCCTTCCACCTAACTTTTTAAGTCTGATTTCCTAAATGATTTCTATCCCCAACATTCTTTGTTCTCTTCACCTAGGATGTTTCTTAATTGGCCGTCAGACCTGCTGGGTGGATTTCTTCATTTTTATCATCTTTTCTTTCCTGTTTACTAATTTTTGTCATTTTACTCTATTTTCCAGGACACGTCCTTGATTTTCTTTTAACCCTCCTGTTGAAATCTTCTTTATTTCAATGATGTATTTTATTTCCAGGGTTTCTTTTTTGCCTTTTCATGTTTTGTTTTTAAATACCATTGGGTTTTCAGTTTAGGGCTGTGGTAAGTTCACTCATTTCTCTAGACAGTCTCCAGGGTCCTTTGAAGTTCTCCTTTGAATATCTCATTTTCCTCCAGGTCTGTCTCTCTCTGGTTATTTGCATCTCTGGCTTTCATATGAGAGGCTTGGCTGTCCATTAACACTTAAAAGGGAGTGCCTCACAATCCCATCAGGATCTCAGTGTGTGAAGGTGGGAGTTGTTGATGGCAGCAACTTTCTCCACATTGGATCCCCTAACTTCAGCAGATGTCACCTGAAAACCATCTCTTCCCGGGCCTGATCAGTTTCTTCAGAGGGAGAACAACTCCTTCCTAGAAAGTGTCCTGTGTCCTGCTCCTGTCCTGGTGCAAGCTCAGCCAAGGAGGCAGCTGAGGTCCCCACTGCTCTGCAGGTGCCCTTACCTTGATCTTCCTACTTCCAGGAGCTCCTGCCCACATGGAACCCCAGGCGCTAGCAAAAGTGTCATGGGGAGCTGGGCTGTTTACCACACTGGGAGGGTCTTAGGGGCCCGCTGTTACTGGACTGGAGGTGTGTTTCCAACCCCAGACTCTGGGTTGTTCCTGCTCCCAGGTCCTGTGTCTGTAGGGGGTGGTGCCGGGCAAGAGCAGTGGCTCTTCACTCGGTCCCTCCCCAGACGCTCAGACAGGGACATCCACTGTCCTTCAAGCTGCGTTATACCTGGGCCATCTGCTTGTCCCTCTTTTGCTCTTTCTGCCACTTTCTTGTTTTCATTTTAACAGAGTTTTGGGATTGAGAATAAACAAACAAAAGAAGGCAGGCTGGGGCCGGCACTGTGGCACATTGGGTTAAAGCCCTGGCCTGAAGCGCTGGCTTCCCATATGGACACCGGTTCTAGTCCCGGCTACTCTTCTTCTGATCCAGCTCTCTGCTGTGGCCTGGGAAAGCAGTGGAGGATGGCTCAAGTCATTGGGCCCCTGCACCCACGTGGGAGACTGGGAAGAAGCTCCTGGCTCCTGGCTTTGGATCCTTTGCAGCCATCTGGAGAGTGAACCAGCGGATGGAAGACCTCTCTCTGTCTCAACCTTTTTCTGTAACTCTTTCAAATAAAATAATATAAATCTTTAAAATAAAGAAAAAAAAAAAAGAAGGCAGGCTACTATTTTGAACCAGAAGTAACATTTGGGTGTTTTTTGTTTTTTTTTTAAATCACTTTATTTACATATATTTCACATTATTCAAAAGATAGTGATAAAGCTTATGAACTAATTTTCTACTGATGATGCTACAGACATTACAGCCTGGAAGCCGATGTTGTGATACAGCAGGTTAAGCTGCCACTTGCAATACCAGCAGCCCATATCGGAGTGCTATTCCAAGTCAGTGGCTCTCTGCTTCTGATGCAGCTCCCTGCTGATGTGCCTAGGAAGGCAGCAGATAATAGTCCAAGTACTGGAGTTCCTGCCACCCACCTGGGAGACCAGGATGAGTTCTGGCTCCTGATTTCCAACTGGCCCAGCCCTAGCTGCAGGCATTAAAGGAATGAGCCCGAGAATAGAAGATACTCTCTTTCCCTTTCTCTCCTGCCCCCCTTCACTCTCTCTCCCTCTCTCTCCCCCTCCTCTGTCACTCTGACTTTCAAATAAGTAAATCTTTAAAAATGCAGCCTATTGTTCAGCAAAATTTCGTGATACATGAACACAGCGTGGTAAAGATGCATTCAGTGATAGTGGTCGTAAATTATTTGGTTAACCATGACTTCTGTTTTATAAATATTAATTGAGAAAGATGTGTCAGTTGTGCCAGACTTGTTTTCGTAGCTGTCCTGATTGTAGATTCTGAGAGACATTTTCTTGCTATACAGACTTTCTCTGGAAGACAGAATAGAAGCAGATTTCCAAGTTAATTAAGAGTGCCTGTGACAGGGATGCGATTTTGTTCTATTTATACAGAGAATGTGTTTTTCTGATTCTTTACAAATGAGAAGGATGAAATATCCATGTAGGCAGAATATCTCTGTTTTATATTTTCTTTATCTTGGCTAATCTCCCTCCCTTCCTCTCCTTTTATCTGAGTTGTTTGTTTGGGGGTTCATGGTTACCTAATAAAGGGTGTCCACCTAGGAGAGGAGACAGAGGGTAAGGCCAGGTTCCCCAGGAGCATCCTGCCCCCTAGGTTGAATAATTTACATTGGCCTCTGTTCTGCTGATGAGAGGCCTCAGATGCTGGGCTAATTTCCCTACTGGGTGAGCTGGTTTAGTCAGCCACCCCACAGTAAAGATTACTGACCGCCACCGCCGTGGAGCTCCTAAAGTCCCGTGGGACTATGACATTGTGAAACCCTCAGCTTCCATGGCAGCAAAGCACAGTGGACCGTTCCCCAGAGGAGTTCTAATTCTCAAGCACTGATAGCAGTTATAAATTATTTGATTAATTGTGCTCATTGCTAAGAGGATTCATACTTCATCCTCAAAGCCAAACTGATTACATCAGCTAGTTGTAAGTAAAGATTGGGATTCGAGTTCACACTGCCCATGTAAGTCTGTTTGCATTCTGTTTATACGTTCCCTAAATAGCCAGGGGTGTGAAGGGAAATGGAAGGTAGGAAGGTACATCCTCAGATAGCCTAGCTCCTTTTTAACATATACCAAAGGATAAGGAAACCACTTTGTTTGCATCACAGGTGCTAGAAAAAGATTTTTGGGGCTGATGCCGTGGCCTAGCGGGTAAAGCTGCCACCTGCGGCACTGGGATTCCATATGGGCGCCTGCTCAAGTCCTGGCTGCTTTGCTTCTGTTCCAGCTCCCTGCTGACGCACCTAGGAAAGCAGTGGAAGATGTCCTAAGTGCTTCGGCCCCTGCCACCCATGTTGGAGAGCCATATGAAGCTTCTGGCTTATCACCTAGGATCAGCCCATCGCTGGTCATTGAGGCCATTTGACAAGTGAACCAGCAGATGGAAAATCTCTCTCTGTCTCTCTTTATCTAACACTGCCTTTCAAATAAAATACATCTTCAAAAGAAAAAAAGACTTTCACATTTAAAGGAAACTTAAATTTGCAAAGCATATGTTGTTTTTCAGATTTTGCCAACCTCCCTATTAAAAAGGTCATTTGAAGTATAGAATTAATGAAGACCATTCTGTGTTGTGGATATACCGCCACTGATGGAACTATTAGCCTGTTTTGTTTCTAGTTTTATTTATAGTTATGAGGTGTTCTTTTTTTACCTTAAGATTTGTTTCTTTAAAAGAGTTACAGAAAGAGAAGGAGGGACACATAGAGAAAGACAGAGAGAGATATTCCATCCACTAGTTCAATTTCCAGATGGCCACAACAGACAAGGCCGAGCCAGACTGAAGCCACAAGCCTGGAGCTTCATCCATTTCCCACATGGGTAGCAGGGGTCCAAACACTTGGACCATCCTCTGCTGATTTTCCCAGGCCATTAGCAGGGAACTGGATTGGAAGTGGAGCACCTGGTAAAGAAACCTTTGCAATTTGGGGTGCCAGCATTGCAGGGGGCAGCTTTACCCAGTACAGCACCACATCAGCCCCAGTTATGGGGTATTCTAAATGAAACTGCTGTGAACAAATGTGAGCAGGGTTTTTTTGGTTTTTTTGTTTGTTTGTTTGTTTCGGTTTTTTTTGGTTTTTTTTTTTGAGAGCGGTTACAATTTTCATTTCTCAAGAATAAATGTCCAAGAGTGCTATTCCATGGGAAGGGTATGTTTAGTTGTTGTTGTTTGTTGTTGTTTTTTTTTAAGATGTATTTACTTATTTGAAAGGCAGAGTGACTGAGAGAGAGGGAGATACAGAGAAAAACAGAGGGAGAAGCAGATTTTACATCCTCTGATTCGTTTCCAAGATACCTACAACAGCTAGGACTAGGCCAGTTCAAAGCCAGGAGCCAGGAACCCAGGAACACCATCTGAGTCTCCCACATGAGTGGCAGGACCCAAGTACTGGTTCTGTCAGGTGCATTAGCAGGAAGCTGGATTGGAAGCAGAGGAGCCAGGACTCGAACTGACATTCTGATGTGGTATGCAAGTATACCAGTGAGCAGCTTAACATGCTGCACCACAATGCCTGCCTCAGTTTTTGTACGAAGCCACAGAGTGTCTGCTGTATTACATCCCCACTGTTGCATGGAGTCATGTGGGATCTCTGCATGCTAAGCAGTAGGTCACTATTATTTGGTCTCTATTTTTTTTTTCCTTAGCTGCTCTAACAAGTGTGTAGTGAAAGCTTATTGGTGATAGATCTTAATGGCTAGTGGTATTGAACGTGCTTTCACACGCGGATGAGTGTTTGCCTTTCATATACCCTCTTTTTAAATGTTGAGTATTGAGAGTTCTTAGCATATTTCTAGAGAGTCCTTTGTTAGATATGCATTTTTCTCCCAAACTGTTGCTTGTCTTTTCATCTTTGTAACAGAATCTTTCACAGAGGCATTTGTTTAGTTTTGATAAAGCTGATTTATCAATCGTTTGTCCTCGAGCTTTTGATGTCATATCTCAGAACTATTTCTTGAACCCCAGGACCCGAGGATTTTCTTCTGTGTGATCTAAAAATTCTATTGTTTTATGTTTCACAATTAAATCATTTCTGAGTTAGTATTTTGGCCCATGGATATTCATGTTTCCAGCAGCATGTGCTGAACAGTGTCTTCTTCCTCTGTTGAGCTGCCTTTGTACCCTTGTCAAAAATAAGCTGTCTGTACTTGTGTGAGACTGATTTGGGATTCTCTCTGCTGTTCCATTGATCACTGTATCTGTCCTGCCTCAATACCACACAGTCTTGATTCCTGTAGTTGTATAAGTCTGGAAATGAGGTAGAGTGGATCCTCTCCTCTAGGCTTCCTTTTCAGAATTACATTAGCTGTTTTAGTTCCTTTGTCTTTGCATATACATTTTTGAATAATCATGTGTGTATGTTTGCAGATAACTGATGGGGAGTTTTGCTTGATCTGTTTCCTCCTCTCTGTATTCATGTAGTCCTCTTGTCTTACACCTGCTTCTTCGTTGTTATCTATCTTATCAGAAATGATAGTCTCCGTAGGAAATTTTAAGAGATCTGTACAAGGAAAGAGTAAAAAGCTGTAGAACTAAAAAGTCAATTCACCAAGGTTGCAGGATATCAACAAACGTAAGTCAATTGTATTTCCATATACTAATAACAGGTTGGTGGAAATTGACATTTAAAAATGCAAGAGCATTTATAATTGCTCAAGAAATGAACTACTTAAGTATGAATCTAATAAACATAGGACTTACATGCTGAAAACTGTAAAACAATGGTGAAAAAGCAAATATCTAAATAAATGGAGAAGTGTGACTCTCCATGTGGACTGGAAGACTCAACCTAGTAAAGACGTAATTGCTCCTCCTATTGATGAACAAATTTAATGGACTACATCTCAAAACCTCAGAAAGGTTTATTTTTTGTACATCCAGATTCTGTTTTGATGCATTTCATCTTTTTTTGCTGTAATAATTTATATCTTCTGGATGCGCAGCCTTTCTATCTTGTAACTTTCTCAAACACCTTAATTATCCCCATTTAACAGATGGGAAATGGAAGCACATATGGGGATTTCCTTGTCACAGATATGGAAGACAGGGAAGCAGAATTCAAACAGGGTCCCCAAAAGCCCCTTGTCTGACTCTGAATTCAACGTTCCTGGCCCTTCTCTATGACTGCCAGGGCTCTGGGGAATCTTCTTTGATTCCAACAGGATACTCAAACCAAGTCCTCTCTCAGATAAAATGACTTTTTGAAAAATCATTGTTGTATCACTTCATTCCCTAGTGCCCTGCAAGGAACTGTTTTGAGATTCCCAGTCTAGTATAAACTCCCAGTCTACAATAAATTCTGGACAGAGAACTGAACTCAAGGATTCTATTAAAGTCCAGCTGTAAGGGAACGTTTGATGGATGCTTTTCAGAAAAATAACCTTCTGTGGGCAAGTTTTATTAGAAGAGCCCTTCCCATCTGTCACAGAAGGATGACTGTAGATGTATTTGTCTTTTGCCCTGCAAGTGGGAGGCGTAGTTTAGAATGACACATTGCTTTTCCCAGGTGTCATGGAAAGTAGGTTGTTTTAGGCTGTTGATCATCATTTTACAGAATCCAATGTTGAAAAAACGAAGTTGCATATTGAGTAGGTCTTTGTCCAGAGACTAGAAATGAACTACTTAAAAGCTTTTCTGAGATGGATGGTAACTTTTTAATATTTACTTTCTTTTTTTTTTTTCATTATATTCCTAGGATAAATTCAATCTTGGTAATGAATTATAGCTTGATAAAGGGAGTAACTGACCCTTGAGAGCTATATTTATTGAAATGTTTTCCTAGATAGTTGTAAACACAGGAAAGTCAACCTCCTTAAGTTCTAGCAATGACACCAAAATATATCCAGAGTGAGTGCCCTCGTAAGTAAAATAGATGAGTATATAAAGGTCTCCATCTGTCTTTAATGTTACTAAATGAAAGAGAAAATCCAATCTCTCCCCTTTACTAGTCAGTAAAGAAGGAAGAACGTCACAGAAGACTACAGCCGCCTCTCAGCTAATGGGAAGGGAGTTAGAGGACCAGGAGTGTTCCCTTGGAGATGCCAGCATAGCTCCCAGTGGTCTCTGGCAGCATCTGACTTCTGAGCCCGTGTCCTCCGGCCTCAGTGTCCCTGGTCCCAGTTGGAGGATTGAATGATTGAATACTGAATTTCAATTCCTGGCTAAATATGTTGGATGAATCTGGTTGGCACAATCTCAGAAATAAGCTGCCACATTACATGCAAATATACCGTGGCCCTTTAGCCAGTTTATTATAGACCCATCCATCTCTTGATGACATTAGGGACTGCCTGTATCCTCTAGGCTTCGGCCACCTCCTTCTTTGCCCCGACAGATCATCCCTTAGTGCATTAAATGGCTCCTGCCTGGTAGTCAGCCTTCAAATGCCCATCAAGTAGTTTCAGGGTCTGGCCACCACTCAGCATGCCGTACATACCATCTACATGGACACATGCTGCATAGGAAGTACATGACATTCAGGACCCTACAGGATGGGAGAGCTCAACCCTGGCACAGCTCCCTGACTGCTGGAATGATGAGGGATGAGAGACAGGGCCCACCTCTAGTTACAAGGCCCTTCCCCCACTGCCTCCACCTGATGTGACTCCGTGCCCACCCTACCTGACCCTCTTGCCTTCATCCAGCCACTTCCCTTATACTTTCCTCTCATCACTGTCAGTTTCTTCCTAGACTTTATCCACTCATCAAACATCTTCTTGCCACTTTCTTAGAATATTCTGTTGCAATTATCCTTTGAATGCATAATTACTTATACTTTATATTTAAACATCTGTCTTTGTGTTCTTTTCTCTGCTTTGAGAATACTGAATCCAATCTAAGCAAAAAAAAAATATTCAATCTAGGCAATGAAAAAAGTTTCCAAGAAACATAGAACTTAATGGAAATGAACTTGACCTTCTAGAAGACTCCCCTCTAAAATTTCCTGGGAAGTTCTTGCCTATGCATGAACCCTTCCTGAAATAAAAAAAAAAAAAAAAAAAAAAAAACACAACAACTCACTCCTTTACGAAGCAATTAATTCCAGTTTTGGACAGCTCTGATGCTCAAAATTCTTCTATTAATCTGCTAGCTGCTTCTACAGTTGTGAATCTGATGGTGCTTTCTTAAAGAACAGTGCTGGGGCCGGCATTGTGGTGTAGCAGGTAAAACCACCGCCTACAGCACCAGCATCCCACGTGGGCACCAGTTCAAGTCCTGGCCGCTGTACTTCTGACCAGGCTCCCTGTCAATGCACCTGGGAAAGCAGTGGGGGATGGCCCAAGTCCTTGGGCCTCTGCAGCCACTTTGGACACCCAGATGAAGCTCCTGCCTCCAAACTTCAGCCTGACCCAGCCCTGGCCCAGCCCTGACACTGCTCTGGCTGTTGCAGCCATCTGGGGAGTGAAGTAGAGGATGAAAGATTCCTCTCTGTCTTCCTCACTCTCTCTCTGTAACTCTGTCTTTCAAATAAATAACATAAATCTTTAAAAAAAAAAAAAGTACTAACATATTTGCTCCCTGTGGTACAGAGGTCTTACTGTCATCCCCATGGCAGAGGGTGAGGAACCTGAAGATTAGAGAGATTGTCCAAGGTCATAGTACATGGTGGAGCCAGTGTGGGAACTCCCGTAGAACCGAGTGCCTGTGCTACCTCACCCTTCTCCTGATGGGCACGGCCCCTGTACTCCGGTGAAATCCAACCATAGAATCTCACTGCCTCTACTCTGCATTGCGTACTCTGTTCTTTGCAATATGTGTGAATCTGTTTGCCTGCAAGGACAGGGCTCTGTTTCATGCACGTCTGTGTCTGCGGTGCCTAGACCAGGGCCTGGCCCTTGGGGGCACTTGCTCAGGTTTTGCCCTGAGCTGTCACATCCTCTGTGAATGCGTATTCCTTTGCCACCAGGATCTCTGAGTCCCCGTCGGTAACCTGCAAGGGTACAGAAGCAGTGCTGTCTTCCTCTGTGTTGTGTATAGATGACTGAATTGTTCGCTTTCGGCAGAAGACGGCTTCCAGCAAATGGAGAAATCTCAGCTTCCAGTCGCCTGGAGGTCTTGTCTCTGTGGGGGTCGATGATCTCTCCTAGAGGGAGCTGCTGACTCACCAGCATCCGGACTCCAGCAGTGTCACTGTGTCCTTTCGTGTGCCTTCCACCGCACACTCCTTGCCCTTTGCCCAGCCTCGGGCTCCGAGGTGCAACCCTCTTCTCCTGCCGTTCCTTTACAGCCTGGCATCGCAGGCTGCTTATGGAAAACTCCATTCAACCTTCTGACACTCCTAAGCCATTCTTTCCAAAATCCCGTGTTAGAATTCTGGGCTCACGTTTTGATGCTCTGGTTCTCCGTGCATTGGTCAAGTCTACCCGGCATTGCATGCATTGTCCTTTCTGCTACATGAGTCGCATCCACATAGAAATGCTGACATTTCCACTGTCATGAAGTGAACACCCAGTCTGGACTCTGCTCACAGCCTCTAGCTGTCCCCCTCGCCCCAAGTGCATGGGTGTAGACATGCCGTCTACACTCGCCACCTCCATTGTGTCTTCCATTGCTCTCCTGAAGCTCCACCAATCACTTTACTAGACTCCTCCTGGTGAGATCAAGAGTGATTTTTATCTTAGTAACTCCCCTCTACTTCTCTTTCCAGCGCTGATCCTGTCGCACCACATACCTCCTTACTAATGGCCGTGTATGTGAGCTCTATCTCTTGTCCTTTTGTTTCCCTGCCTGGCACATATTAGGGGCTCGGTAAACTCTTTGTGAACGTACAGATAGGGGGCTTGTGCGTTTCTGCCTTCTGGCTGTACTGTTTGTATACGCTTGCCTGAAAGTGTCCCTTTGGGGGTTGTTGCCTTGAGGGTGGAACTCGCAGCGGGGTCATCTCTGTTGTTCTGAGCTTGTCTCTCTGAGCTGGAGCCTTGGCCTCCTGTAGGCCAGCCCAGCAGTGGGCTCGGGCTTCCGAAGGACAGCTGGGTTTTTATCTAATCAGGTCATGCCTGGGTGGTTATTTTTCTGTTGCTCAGAAGATACTCTCATTTCCTCAGCAAGATATTAGAATACTTATTTTCCAGGAGGGTGTCGTGACATTTTTGAGGGCCCCTTGGAGAATCTCACCAAACAAAGAGCTTTTATTGTCACTGCCTCATACTGAATTCGCTGGGCCCATTTTTTATGCCTTATGAATGCCTGTCCTCAGAAAGGTTGCAGAACCTCCTCCTGCCTCCCACGGCCCCGCCCCAGTTTATCCTGTGGCATAGCCAGCACTGAGAGCTAGGACTTCTCCCTGCGGCGGGCATGCCTGCGTCTACACTGTGGTGGGAAGGGGGCTTTGCTGTGAGAGCCGCCTGGGGCTTCGTGTGGGACTCCTGGGGGTGGTGAGGCGGGGGCTGCCAATCGCCTTTCCTCGGGCTCACGTCCAGCTCCAGCCCCTCTGCACTCCCGCAGCCAGGGCTGTTTCCAGAACTGCTCAGAGCAGTGCAGGGGCCCAGACAGACCTGAAATGAACAGCAAGCTCCCACAGCCGCCCAGCTCCCCTTCTCCCTCTGTTAATCAGGGCCTGTGATCCTTGTGTAGTAGGGCTGGAAAGCATCGTGTGTACACGCTCCCTGGCCTGAGGTCTGACAGGTGGAAGGCACCACGGTTGCTGCTGATCTGTCTTCTGAGAGTTCAGGTTATTGTGCCCGGAATCAAATACCTAAGAGATCACAGAGTGCTAATGCTAATCCTCAGCAGGTACCTTGCAGCACGAGCCCAGGTATTCTCTTCCTGTTAAAACTCAGCAGAGGACCTCATTTCTCACTGCACAACAACAACAAAGCTAGTGGCTGCCAGAAACCAAATTTGCTAACAGCCAACTCCCTTTCTCACTGTTTTCTTTGGTAAACAGGAATGAGAGGCTTGAAAGTTAGGCGAGGCGGAGTCAGGTCTCAGCGTTTTAAAGGGAAAGCATGAAGAAAGAGGGTTCATTGGTCCCTTCTTTTTTAAGGTGTATCGGAGGCAGAGCCACACAAACATCAGCGACATCTGTAGCCTTTCACTTCAAGTATTTATCAGGTGCCTTTTGATGTAGGTTTTACATTGAGTGAGCTCGCCTTTTCCTTCTCTTTTTGTTAGCAGGGGTTAGGAGGTGGGGAAGGAAGCAAAGCCATTTTGATAATGCATTGATAATGATGTGCTTAGGTGCTCATAATTAGACCCTGAGTCAAGGACACACCCGGAGCTGAGGACACATCCAAGGAGAGATCCCGCGCTCCGCTGTCCCCTGGCCTTGGCCGCTGTGCTGGGGCCAGCCAGGGCCAGGCAGCTGCCCTTCAGTGTCCCGTCATTGGGAAAGGGCACCTCTAGGTGCTGAGGACACTGGATCACCTGGGAGGAAGGATGGCACAGAGGTACAAGTCCTACAAGACTCCCCATTGGGTCTGGCAACGTTTCTTCAGCTTAGAAGACCCAGAGAGGGTAGAATATGGAGGCAGGCATCGGAGAACTGAGAAGGGAGTGGACAGGGCGGTGGGGGCAGTGGGGTAAGGCTGTGGCTGCAGACCCGGATCTGGGTCCCTGCTGTCACCAGTCTCTTCTCCCCTCTCCTGAGGACTGCCTGCTTCTGGGGCCAGCGACCTGGTTTGCTGCCCCCTGCTTTCCTTCCGCCCAGCTCCCAGGCAGAGCTTCGAGGGGCGTGGGCAAGGTGAAATGAACTTATTAGTCATTCCCCAGCTCCTTGTCACTTGCACCCCAAAATTCTGTTTCAAGTGCAGAGGGTGGTGAGGCCTTAACCTGGTACAGTGTGAGGCTTGAAAGTGATTTGATCTAAGATGTGTTAGGTGCTATAAAAAGGTTAAAATATGTGCTGTGGGAAATGGGTGTCTATTGTCTTACGTGTCTTATATTAAAAATTACTATTTATTTCATAGTTCATTCAGAGCCTTGAGAAATGGGGGGAGGGAAATCCTGTTTATCTTTTCAGAGTACACTTGAGGCAAAGAACTAGTTGTTCTAACAGCTACTCCACTGAGAGTTCTTCAAGGAATGGAGAGTAATTCTAGGTGTTCTTTGGATATTAAATCAGCATAGTATTTTCTTAAGTTAACCTACTGGTTCTGCTACAATTTTTACCTTGTGTTGATTTCTCTTTACACCTTATTTGTGTACTAAACGCAATCCATTGTTAATGTGTTCCTTACTTTGGGAATAGACAGTGGCGGCGAATTTGTGTGCTGTTGTACCATGATTTTAATCAAAAAGAAAGGACTTTTTTAAAAGCTTTTATTTAATGAATGCAAATTTCATAGGTACAACCTGAGGAATATGTTGGTTCCCACCTCCACTCCTGTCCCACCTCCTACTCCCTCTCCCATCCCTTTCTTCATTAAGATTCACTTTTATTTAACTTTATATCAGAAGACAAACTCTATGCTAAGTAAAGATTCCAACAGTTTGTACCCACACACACACATAACGTATAAAGTACTGTTTGAGAACAAATTTTGCAGTTAATTCGCATAGTACAACTTGTTAAGGACAGAGGTCCTACATGGGGAGCAAGTGCACAGTGATTCCTGTTGTTAATTTAACAATTAACACTCTTATTTATGACCTCAGTGATCATCTGAGGCTCTTGCCATGAGCTGCCAAGGCTATGGAAGCCTTTTGTGACCACAAACTCCGTCAGTATTTGAAGAAGGCCATAGTCAAAGTGGAAGTTCTCTCCTCCCTTCAGAGAAAAGTACCCCCTTCTTTGATGGCCCTTTCTGAAAAGGAAATACTGTGAGAAGCATTCCAAAATTATCAGCATTCTTATCTTCACTTCAAGCTTTTCATTTAGCATTTTCAACAGGCCTTTTATATGAGCAGAATTCAAGAAGTTTGTGGAAAAATTTAAAGATTAAGTTTACTAGGGTGCAAATTTTTTAAAACCTATGCATAATTCTTCAAAATACTCATTTTTTGAGAACTTTCTGAAGACCCTTTTATCAAAGGATCCTGGTAGATACTCTAGACAGCTCTACTGAATATTTAGCAGTTCAGTTCAACTCAGTAGACATTTCAGTGAATGTCTACTATACGCATAGCTCAGGACTTTTGTAAAAATAGTAATTAAAACCATGCGTGTTTCCATTGTCAACTTCTATGTGCAATACAGTAGGGTGAAACTACAATCTTATACTGCTTGATTACTGTTCTTTTAAAAATATCTTCCATGGGGCCCGCGCTGTGGCATAGTTAATTAAGCCATTGCCTGCAACAGTGGCATCCACATGGGCACTGATTCAAGTCCCAGCTGCTCTTCTTCCAATCCAGCTCTCTGCTGTGGCCTGGGAAAGCAGTGGAGGATGGCCCAAGTGCTTGGGCCCCTGCACCCGCATGGGAGACCATGCAGATGCTCCACCAGCATGGGGGACCATGCAGATGCTCCTGACTCCTGGCTTTAGATCGGCTTTGGTTGATAGGGCCATCTGGGGAGTGAACCAGTGGATGGAAGACCTTTCTCTCTTTCTCTCCCTCTCTCTGTCTGTATCTCTACCTCTCAAATAAATAAAATCTTTAAAAAAATATCTTCCACAATGTTCATCTAAGTTCAACTAACTCTGATGGATTTGTAGTCAGTAGAATAAGAAAGAAATTCAAAACTAATGAAATGCCTTTCTAAATCTTCCTCCTTTTCTACTTGTGCATTTAAGTTATTAATGAATAGCGTTGTTATTTATGTAACAAAACACCAAAAGAATTCTTCCTCCTTCACTTTTTTTTTTTTTTTTTGACAGGCAGAGTGGACAGAGAGAGAGACAGAGAGAAAGGTCTTCCTTTGCCGTTGGTTCACCCTCCAATGGCCGCCGTGGCCGGCGCTCTGCGGCCGGCACACGGCACTGATCCGATGGCAAGAGCCAGGTGCTTCTCCTGGTCTCCCATGGGGTGCAGGGCCCAAGCACTTGGGCCATCCTCCACTGCACTCCCTGGCCACAGCAGAGAGCTGGCCTGGAAGAGGGGCACCAGGGACAGAATCCAGCGCCCCGACCAGGACTAGAACCTGGTGTGCTGGCACCGCAAGGCGGAGGATTAGCCTATTGAGTCACGGCGCTGGGCCCTCCTTCACTTTCTAAAGGAAGGTGATGCTAAGCAGTAAATAGCCAAAAGAACATATTTCAGGAACTCAGTCATGAATGCATGGGTACCTGAGCCATATTATTTAAATAAAAGTCATTTAAAAATGCATTTAGTATTTCATGTGTACCGTTCTAAGAGCTAGAACAACAGTGTGACACCTGAGGTGGAGTAGGGTATCCCTGTACTATCACCCTTACATGCTGCCACTCAGTAGCTGAATATCTTAGCTTTCTTAGTGTCTTCCGATGTCAGTTTTCTCATCTGTAAAGTGGGGATAATACCACTTGCTTTAGAGAGATGTACCATCCCTAACCTATGATGCCTCAGATTACAATTTACAGTGGTATGAAAGTGACACACATTCAGCAGAAACCACAGTTGGAATTTGGAATTTGACATTTAGTGCTATGAGTCCGGTCCTCCATGGTGACGCCAGGCAGCCACAGTGCGCACAGCTCCCCGTTGATCCTGCCATCACAGTCCACACCCCACAGAGTGCTGTGCTGCTCAGCTCGGATGTACAGTGGGTTAAATGGAGTCAGTGCATTTTCTGCAGAGGATGCAGAGGGTACAGTGGGTTTATAAGGATGTAACCCCATCACAAATCAGGGAGCATCTGTGTTAACTGGTTTGGGTATAAAAATGTCTGGAAGACATTCATACAAATCTGGGAAAAATATATCTACTTAATTTGAAATAACCACTATTAAGGGGCAATTTTTATAATATGATTTAAGTTTGCATTCTTTATATATATATATATTTGAAAGGTAGAGAAACCGAGAAAGTGAGAGAGACATGGACAAACATCTCCCATCTGCTAGTTCACTTCGCAAATGCCAGCAACAGCCTGGACTGGGCTAGGTTAAAGCCAGGGGCTAGCAATTCATTCCAAGTCTCCTACAGGTGGTAGGGAACCAACTGCTTTAACCATTACCTGCTGCTTCCTAGGGTCCACATTATCAGGAAGCTGGAATCAGAAACAGAGAAGAAACTTGACCCCCAGGCACTCTGATAGAGGCTGTGGGTATCCCAAACAGTATCTTAACATAATTTATCTAATAGACTCATAGCAGACTTGGCCCACTTCCCCAAAGCATACTTTCCTCTTTCTCTCTTCAAGCTTAAATTTTCACAATTTTATTATAACACATGTTTTAATATTTGTCTCAGAGTAAATGTTATCCATTGCCTCAAGGCTATTCAGTGGAAACTAATTTTTTTTTTTCTTTTCAGAAATAAATGTTGTGTCTATACTGCCAGCATCATCTTTCTTACTGTATGTGTTACAGTCACCTTAGGATACAAGCTTACACATTTAAAGGAAAAAGCAGTAATATGCAAAGGGCAGATGTTAAAATCAATATTAATGTAAGAACTGGGCATGAGCACCCAGATCCATACAGCTGTGGGGGCTGGTTTCCACTTTCTGTGCCTCACAGCATCACTTGCCCTCTCATCTATGCCAGGGACATCAGACCACCTCTTCTGAATGGCAGCCCAACTCAGTGCCTCAGGAGTTCCATGCCATGCCCCTTGAGTGTTAATCATGGAGTTGATTGAGTAGTTATTTGCTGCTGCTGGCCGGTGTGCTCCTAGCCCACCAAGTGTGAGGGACTAGCTCACTCACAGATTCGCAGTAACAAGCAAGCCCAGTGAAAGCTGCAGTGTGGGTGGAGCAAACTATAGACGAGGGCAGTGGTTGTGTTAGCCTTCGGTTTCTCCAACTGAACCACCTGACACAGGCTAACATATAATAGAAAATATGTGTTTGGACTCAGTATTGAAGGTTTGCAGACCAAGATTGGGCAGCCCCTTTGGTCTGGTGTCTGATAAGGGTCATGGAGGGAGGAACATGTGTGGAAAGAGGATCATATTGTGAGCCAGGAAGCTGTACCCAACCCTGCCCTTCCGAAGGTAAGCCCCCAATGAATGCCCTGAAGACCTCCCAATGGGCCTACCTCCCAGATGCCTTAATTAGATCAGCACTGCACCCTTAGTTCATTCAACACTGATATTAAGTCATTAGACATTAACTGAGCCCTCCTATACATGGGCCTTTGGGGAACACCTAGACTATTACCCAAACAATAACAGTGGTGCCCTGAGTTCCACATGCATTCAGAGTTTGGTCATGGCCTCACACGTTGTTACAGGAACATAACAGCTGCATGAAGTTCTCTACAGGAGAGGCCAAAACTGGCAGAGAGTGGGATCATTTTCAGTCTATTTGGCCAAGCCAGACGGTCCTGTTGGGTTTTCATTAGGAATTCCAGTGGCCTTGCTTTTTAATTACGCACAGTAATTTTCATCAAGCAGGTCATTATATTTCCAAACAATTTTTGGCACTGGCTACATGCAGCATCGATTTCTGTAATGCCAGGTAAAAGGCAGGGTTCCCCCACCTCCTAGCAGTGGGAGACCCTCCTGTAACAACATATTTTTTACTCCAGCCAAGGAAGAATGTTGAACCAGAAATGTGATTATTTTCTTCTGAGTCTCTATTTCATTTTAATTGTGCTAAATAAGAGGAAAATATTTTAAGAGAAAACAGTTGCCTTTTTTTATAAGGGATTTACTTACAAATGAAAAAGGAGCTTGTGAAAGAGTTTGCTAAGTGACCTTGGAGAATGACATTAATGTAAAGAATGCATCGTGGATTGAGTTGTGACCTCTTGTTTTTCTCTTTCCAGCTTTAGGTTTGATTTCATTTTTAATAATGGTTTTACTGTTTACTCTAGCCTGTTTCATTCACACAACTGTTTGCTTTGAAATTTGAAACCGCATATCTTCTTTGTAACTCAAATAAAAATGGGGTCACGCGGATGACCCCTTAGCCAGAAACTACGCAATCAGTCCACTTTGACAGAAATAGCACAGGCTCTATCGCTGGGAAGTAATGGAATCATTTTAAGACAAAGATCATTCAGTTACCGTGAAGCTTGAAATCTAATGATGGTGATTATGAGGGCCAAGTTGTAGACACCGGGGACAACCTTGAATAATAGCCTACATGGACTTGAACGGGCTCAGACCCCAGCTCCACTCTGAGCACTTACAGTGTGCAACTCACGGAATCCCCACACCCGCTCCAGGTGCTGTAGGAATCATGATGAATATTTTAAAAGATTTACTTATTTATTTTTGAAAGGCAGAGTGACAGAGAGAGAGAGAGGAAAGAGAGATCATCCATCTGCTGTTTCTCTACTCAAATGCCCACAATAGCCAGGGCTGGGGCAGACCAAAGCTAGGAATCAGGGACCGAGTATTTGGGCCCTCAGCGCTGCCTTCCGAGGGGATTGAGCAGGATCCAAAGAGGAGTGGCTGGGACTCAGACCAGCAATCTATCATGGAATGTGGACGTTGCAAGCGGCAGCTAAACCCCCTGGACCACAACACCTGCCCCAGGAATCATCATTATTAATGCACCGAGGCACAGGGAGCTTGTGTAAGTTGCCCAGGACCACAGAGCTGGACGTGGCCGGCCATGGAAGTGCAGTTGACCCCTAGGCCTGATTCTGCACTGAGTCTGCTCAAGAGGTTCCACTCACAAGGTGGTCCTCAAAAACCAGAATGCAGATGCCAAGGCAGCAGGCACGCAAGCAGGACACCCCAGGATGCTGGGTGCACCCGCTTAGTTCACTTGCCTGAATTCACTGTGGGGATAAACCAGAGGCAAAGGCATTCTTTCTCCCACACCCTCAGAATTTGCTTCCGTTGAATTCTCCTTGCTATCCCTGGATGAAATCTCAGACGGGACCTATAGCCGTTTCAGTTCACGTTAAATAATTCAGCGTCCTCAGATCAGTTTCAGGCGTGCAGGAGTCCTGCCCAACGTCAAGTTCAAAGCTCCAGCCTCTCATCCAGTTAGGATTAACGTCTCTCTCTCCTAGCTCAGGCCTGCATTGGCTTGGAAACCTTGGTGGAGGAGGGGACTTAATCTACTTTGTTTGTTCCCTCTTTCCTTGTTCCAGCTCCTCTCCCACTCATAATTAGGTGTCACTGCTAACCTCACACAGGCAGGCCGCGCGTGGGTGTGTGATGTGCATGGCACAGGCAGGATGTTAAGGGGAACGGAACAGGGTTCCTCTCCCTGGCAGTTGTCATTGAGTTCTGCAGGCCTCCTGGTCATGGGGCATTTCAGAGCTTGTTTTCTTTGGGGGCTTTTGAATTCCGTGGAGGCAGCCCCAGATGGTGGACATCTCGACCGTCCCCTCCTATAGGGCTTCAGGCGGACATCAGTGTGTTGGCTTCCTTTGGGGGTTCTTTGGCCATAACCACAGACCACTCTTCCTCCCAGCAAACCTTCCTATTGTGCTCATAAAAATGCAGCTTCCTCTCTCCTGGGCCGGTTAAAGAGTGCAGCGCAGACTCAGCCTCCAGACCTCCCACACTCCACTTGCAAGCCTGTCCCCAGGCTACTCAGCTCCAAGGGACTCTGTCAGCCTCCCTGCTCGACCCTACTGTTGTCCACCCCTGCACTGACTTCCCTGATGCACTTCTGGGAGGAAGTTGCTTCCTGTCCCAGCAGCCTTGCCATGTGCCTTTGCCCACCTGACATCATGCAAAAACATGGTAAGAAACCCTGTCCATGTGTCCCTTCAGACTCCCAGGGTTCAGAGCACCCTCTGGAGGATAGTGCGGTAGCACTATAGATAGAGGACCAGTTATCCCAAATGGTTCAGGACCAAAAGTGTTTCAGATTTCTCCGGATTTTTAGCTATTTGCATATATACATATGAGAGAGCTCTAGGAGGGGATCCAGGTCTTAACATGAAATCCCTTTTATGGTTTCATAGAAGCCTCACACGCATAGCCTTAGGGTCATTTTTTATCCAGTGGTTTTAGTGCATCTGCATTTTGACTGTGAGCTGTCACATGGAGTCAGATGTGGAGTTTCCCACTTGTCGTGACATGTCAGTGCTCAAAGTTCCTGATTTTGGATCATTTTGGAGTTACCAATTAGGGATACTAAACTTGTACATAATCAATTTTGTCAAGATAGCTTCCCTCATTGATCAGAATGTCTGTGTGAGTTTGGTGCTGGTACACCACATGTGTCTACACACCATATGAGAGCCATTGGAGTAGGCATATCCATAAAAATGGTACAAAGTAAAAGTTGACCTCCCAAGCTCTCATTCTAACATTTGCTTTTCATCCTCTGGTCATTAAAAGTGCATGTGTTGAAAGGAACAGGCCTTAAGGGGTTGCTGGTAAAGTGGGGGAGTTGTTTACTTATCTTGTGCAAAATTAAGTACCTCATTATGACAAAATAACATAAACCTAGGAAAACAGGATTTTTGTTTTTAAATAACATTAGGAGACCTACTTAGCCAACTGCAGGAATAAAGTTTAAATATGACTAGAATATTGAGCTGAAGAGTTAATGATTAGGAATAAAGTCTGTGGTTTCAAAAACTAGGCAAATAAATAGTGTGTTTGGCAAGCAGGTTAGTTTACCTGCAGCTGGAGACTGCATGATGGCAGCATGGAGGTCAGTGTGAGAAGATTCAGCCATCAGAATTACGGGTGGTGAGGGTTTTGCCATAGAGATAGCACGGAAATGCATCACACAGTTAGTGAAAAAATGAAAGTCCTGAAAGGGTGCTGTTTGAACTTAATGTTTCCAGATGCTTGGCCCTCTGGCTTACTGTTGATTCTGTCCAATTTATAGCATGCAAATTCAGTCCTTTTCTATGCATGCTTTTACCATCCTGTGTTTCGCTTTTGTTATTCTCCTTTACTTGTGTATTCTTTCCAAGTTATGCTCACAGTGCAAAAGGGATTAATAAAAGTGATTATGTGCTGAGAAGAGAAGACATCAAAAAAAAAAAAAACCCACATGACATATCTTACTCATTAAAAGAAATAAACAAGAGTCTTCCAAATGGAGTGGCTTTACTTCCTTTAATCCAAAGCGCTAAGCATGTTTTGTGAGTACATTTTGCTCGGAAGCATAATTTTTTTGATAACTGCAAAATTATTGACAATTGGTGATATGTATCAGGACCACGATAAATTTTGTGAAGCCCTGTTGGTTGAAAGTGTCTCAGGCACAGGGAACAGCGGAAGTGTGAATGGGGCACAGCTGATTTGGGGGTAAAGGGAAGGCTGCATGATTCTGTTGGGCAGAAGCCTGGGGTGCCAAGGAGGAGAGTATTGGAGTAGAGAGTTTTTCCTTCGCACAAACCACGGCTACTGGTCACACTGGGCACCCGAAACGATCCTCAGTGTGCACCTCCTCAGCACCCACATCCTGTCTGCCTCCACGTTTGGCTTGGTGCTTCTAGTAAATGTCTGTTGAAGATGTGGATCTTCTTCTCCCCCTGAACAGGATGTCAGGCATGAAAAGTGTCTTCATGCTCTTATTTAACCCTCTCCACACTCCCCCTTGAGGTACATACTGTCGTCATCATCCCCCTTTCTCAGATAGGAAGCCTGAGGCACAGCCAAGTGAAATGTCCCGCCCACGGCCACTCAGCCATCACAGGGCACAGCCAGGATTCCAGCCAGCAGGCAAGGCCACCCTGGACAATGCTCAGAGCCCAGCTGCCATCTCCCCTCCCTGGTCAGCTCTGACCAGCCTCTCAGCAGTCTCCATGCTGCTGCTGGGAACATGTCTCCCAAATAGGAATCTGGCCATGTGGCTAATGCTGTTATCCTGTCTCTCATTGCTGTTTGCATGAAATTTAATGTCACGCTGCCTGTACCGCACCCCCAGCTGACTCTCACCACCATGCCCTGTGCTCTGCACTGGCCACCTGCTGTAAAGTTTCCTGAATGTATCATGGATTCAGTAGAGTTGCCTTTGTCACCTATGGCCTCACCTCCAGTCTGCACCGCCCTCGCTGTCCCTTCATTATCACTGTCCCCATACCTTTAGCTTCTACATTGTTCAGTTACTGTTCACCCAATGTGTTTTGAATCTTTTTGTGTAAGTGGCTCACAACTTCTCTGCCTTCTGACATCTTGCACATATTGCTCAGTCAATAGGAGTTCAATGGATCGAACCCAGCTCTTATTTGTATAAGTACTCTTCTGTTTTGAGTGGTTTTTGCTTAATGTGTGCTAAGAATTCAAGTGAATGTGGTTAGGTGAAACTGAATCTTTACTTCAGTGACAATGCTGTGACTCTTAGTGAAATGGGAAAAACCAAGGCTGGTGTGTGGCACAGCAGGTTAAGCCTCCACTGACATCCCGTATTGGAGTGCTGGCTCAAGTCCTGGCTGCTCTGCTTCCCATACAACTTTCTGTTAATGTACCTGGGAAGGTAACAAGAGAGGGTTCAAGTACTCGGGCCTCTGGAACCCACATGGAAGATCTAGATGAAGTTCTGGACTCCTGGTTTCAGCTTGGCAGGACATTGTGGTCAGTTGTGGTATGACCTGGTGGATGTAGGATATCTCTCCCTCTCCCTCTCCCTCTTCCTCACCCTCACCCTTTCCCCCTCCTCTTCCCCCTCTCTCTCCCTCTCCCCCTCCCTCTCTCCCTCACTACTCGTGCATGCGTGTGTGTGTGTGCGTGTGTGTGTGTCTTTCTATCACCCTTCCTTTCAAATAAATAAATGGGTCTATTTTAAAGGAAGGAGGGAGCCATGAACGTGAGAGTGAGCCCTGCTCAGATTGTTGTTGTGTACTTAAAGTCAGTCACCACGGATACTGTGACCAAAAAACCAAGAAGCAATGTTCCATAGGACAGGCTTACATGCATTGTAAAAATCTTGGCATCTGATCTCTGACTAGAAGAATCAGTTCTTCAAGAACTCTTCCTAACCTCAGAGGGAAAGCGCTACTTTTGCTATTTGCCTCCAAGAGGGTTTGAGCTGAAGGCATTTTCCAGCTCACCAGTTTCAACACATTCGTGTTTATAGATAAGAAAATCAAAACATTGAGATGTTAGGTGACTTAGAATGAATTAGGCAGGCTCGATCTCTAAAACAGTATGACCAGTCTTTTCTGCCATAACACACAGGGGAGAGAGGGCTGCTATTCAGGTCCTTAGAAACTTCTATGAGAGAATCTGGGATCCTGTTTCATTCTCATGCTCCTTGCCCTAAATCCAGTGCTTGCTTAACTGCTTAAGCATACAGATAATTAAGCATTAGCTGTCTTTTTCTTCTGGCTTACCAGAAGAACTCTTCAAAAGAGACATAAGAGCAGAGAAGATCACCTTTGGCCAGCGGTGTTTTAGAACAGGAATGTTAGCATCAGGACAGTTTGTGCAGAGCTCTGAGTTTGCTTTTGTGGCCACAGGGAGCCACGTTCCCATGGCAGCCCTTAGCTGAGGGCCCCGCTTACGCTTGCAGCCCACGATCTGCCTGACCTCAGAGGCTTGAGGCACAGTTTCCCTGGTTTGCAGGAACTTTGGCTGTAGCGTTTGTTCACAGAAACTGTGTGCCTTGAGGCTCCTTCTCTGGCCCTAACCACCTCCAGATTCTGTCAGTGTTCTTGGACCCAGCAAGGGGCAACTGCTCTGTATTACGCATCAGCTAAGCTCGCCACCTTCACCTGCAAACAGCTGGCAGATTGGAAATGAGGACAGCTCTAGCCACTTGGGTTTTAAAAACTTGGTTGTTGTCTGAGATTGCTATTTCCATGCCTAAAGTGCCCCAGACTTTTGTTCCCTTAAGACACAAGAAACTTTGATGGCCTTCCACTGTGTTAGAAGCTTTGAAGTCTCTACTAGGACACTTGCTATAGTACAGGAATGCACGTCCTCTCTTTCCACTTGCTACTCAAAGGCAATGCGTCACCTGGGATCTGGTGAGAATTGCAGAATCTGGAGCTTCACCCAAATTTGCTGAATCAGACCGTGTGTTAAAGACATCCCAGACCACGCACAGGCACACTAGAGCTCAAAAACCATCCATGGGGGTGGGCGTTTGGCACAGCAGTGAAGACCCTGCTTGGGATGCCCACATGCCATGTCTGCGTGCCTGGATTTCCGTACCAGCTCTGCTGCCAATTCCAATTTCTTACTACACTGCACGTTGGAGGCAGCACATGATGATCCGTGTGCTTGAGTCCTGCTACCCATGTGGGAAACCCAGATTGATTTGCTGGCTCTTGGGTGTGCCCTGGCCTAGCCCTGGCTCTTGCAGCCATTTGGGAAGTGAACCAGTAGATGGAAGAGCTCTCTCTATCCCTGTATCTGTCTCTCTCTCTTAGCCTTTCAAATAGAAAGAAAGAGAGAGAGAGAAAGAGAGAGAGAAAGAGAGAGAAATAAAGAAAGAAAAACATCCTCACAGCGATTTCTCCTCCATGCCCTTCTATCCTGTGTTCCTTTTGCACACAGGCCAGGACCCCCCCACTGCTGATGGGACCCCCTCCAGCCCCGTTCCTCCACTCCATGATCTCCCCCAGGCCAGCTGACTGCTGAGCCCCCTCTGCCCCGAAGCAGGGAGCCATTGTGCAACTCAGCTCTGCCAAGTTTCTTTCCCTAATCCTTTTTACCATGTCATAAAATGTTCAAATAGGAATTAAATGGAGTAGAATGTAGCCAAAAAATGGTTTGTGAATGGAACTCTCTCCTTCCCTTAGGCTTGTGTTCTTTATCCTGAGCTCTAAGTCAGGGATCAAGCAGGGCTGTGTAATTACTTCTGTTAATGAAACCTTACAAGGCCTTCCTTGGAACAACACAGCGGCCTTCCAGCCCAGCAGTGGGCCTGCATGCCCCGTCAATGGTTGCCTGCACCCGAGAAGCCTGTCTCGGACAGCAGGGGTCTGATGGGCCTATGCCCAGCATTCCCTGATGGACTTCATGGTTACTTTACTTATGACAATGAGACATAGCTCCAGGTCACCAGCTGTGTCGTTACCATTTGACTGTTTTTGTGCAACCTGATGGTCTACATCAGGTAATTTCCATACTACAACGTCTACACTGTAAAGCAGAATATTTTTTTAAAAAAAATTTATTTATTTAAAAAGCAGAGTTACAGAGAGAGAGGGATCTAACATCTGCTGGTTCAGTCCCCAAATAGCAGCAATAGCCAGGACTGGGCCAGACCAAAGGCAGGAGCCAGGAGCTTCATTCAGTCTCTCATGTGGGTGCAGGAGCCCAATTACTTGGTATATTTTTCCGTGCTTTGCCAGACACATTAGCAGGGGGCTGGATCAGGACTCAAACCCATCCCTGTATGGGATGCAGGCACAGCAGGCAGCAGCCCAACCTGCTACATCACAGTGCTGACCCCGAAACAGAATTATTTCTACTGAACTCTGTAGCTCTGTCCCTACCGACACTGTTTACAACTTGAAAAGCAAAAGAACAGAAGCTAAGGATTAAGGAAGCATTAAGAGAAAGGGCAGACTAAGCCACCTTCACTTTTTTTTTTTTTTTTTGTAGTATTTATTTAAGAGGCCAAGAAACAGGGAGAGACAGAGGGAGAGAGCTCTTACCTGCTATTCACTCTCCATATGCCCACAACAGCCAGACCTGGGCCAGGCTGAAATCAGAGGTCTAAAATATATTCTGAGTCTCCCACATGGGTGGCAGGTACCCAGTTACTCCCATGTGGATTGCAAGGACCCAGCTGCGTGAGCCATTTACCTGTCATCTCCGGTATGTACTAGTGGGAGGCTGGAATAAGGAGCAGAACTGGGACTTGGAGCCGAGGTACTCCAGTATGGGATGTATGTATTCCAACTAGTGTCTTAATGGCCAGACCAACCCCATGCCCCACCTTCATTATTTTTGAAGTAGGTTTAATTCCTGGCTAAAATAGGTGAAGATCTTTGAGTGCGCCTCCTTATTATCCTGTAACAACTAGGTTTTTGTTTTTGTTGTTGTTGAGTCTTCCGATTGGATGTTCTCAAGGAATTCCAATCAAAACTGTTGAAGTCTAACCACAGTCATTTCTAAACCTTATCACTGATGGGAATTATTGAGGAAAATCGCAGTGGCCAAGGAAGAGGAAAGAGGTGGAGATAAAAAGTGTGAAGTGGGTACAAATCATTGCTCTTGCTAACACAGTCTTTCCCCATTAGTATTATGCCTGGTCATCACTCTGTAAGGCTGGGGAGTGTGGGACAGATGTGGGTGCTGGGAAGAGCCATGCTGAGCATGACTGCCTCGTGAAAGCAATGTGAGAGGAAGACAGGGAGCTTTCTGGGGAAGTGTTCTGGAACATAGGCTGGTAGTCCCCAGTCTTGGAAGTTGATAGTAGCGCATTTCAGTTAATGTTCCAGTGATACCAAAGTGGGCAGCGGTGGGAGGTGGTCTGGGCTTCTGGTGCAAATGGGATGAATAGAAGACAAGGTGGTGAGAAGAGCAGCACAGGCAACGTGAGCTTTCATAGCATCATTCAAAGAGCAGTTTCCTGAGAACAGTAAGTGTAGGAACCACAGAACAGTTCAGGCATTTACCTGTATTTATTTCAGTGCACCATTTGGGAATGGGAAATAGCTCCCTCATTCTTAGCTCCTGAGAGACACATTATTCTGCAGCAAGGAAGGATCATAGGAATCTTATCCATCCAACTGCTGCCCCAAGAGAAGGGATAGAAGCTGTGTCTCCTGCCACCTACTGAGCCATCTTCCCATCCATCCCTTGGGCCATCTTCCTGTTCCCTGGAGGTTTGCTTCTGCCTTAGGCACAAAGCTGATGGATGCCCATCTCAGTCTTGTCCTTCACTCTGCCCTTGAACCCCTGCACCATCACCTTCGGGAGGCATTTGGGGAGGCCCAGACATAATCACCGGAGACATCACTGTAGAAGTGGAAAACAGGGTGATGAAGGTCATGAGCAACACCCTCAAGAGAAAGGCACAGCAAGTTTGTTTCATCATATTTCTGTGTGACACGAGAGTCTTCAGAGTGAAGACCCAGATTCCCAGGATGAAGTCTACATTTTTATGCTCAGGTTCCAGGAAGCATGGACAGCCAGGGAGAAAGGTGACTGGGTACAAAGAATCTGAGCTGATGGTAATAGACTGAATGAGGAGGCCCAGGAGGGCCTGTCTACTCAGTTTGTTCTCAGCCCTTCTAGGCGGCATTCCTCCTTCTGGATCCAGTCCAGGATCTAGAATGGGGGTCTTACGACCCACAGTCGAGCAAGGCAGTGAGAGAATTTCTTTATGGCCAGCTGTTATACAGAAAGGCTGGGGAATTTAACAGTGATCTGTTTAGGTTTTATGGCCAGCGGTGGAGAAAGGAGGTTCTGTGTTGTATGAGCCACCTTGGGGATGAGGAATTCTGGCTTGTATGGCCTGTGTCTGGGGTAAATGGGGGTAAGAGGAGGCAAGAGGTTAGAGAGAACCCTTGCTTCTGAAACCTTCACTTTGGGGTCTCCTTTTCCGAGCCCTCACATAATGTTTTGCTCAGGAGAAGCATGGTATATCCTGGAAGCAGCTGTCTCCCAAGTGTCCTGGGTGTGATTGGTTGGGTTGACCCCACCACAGTTTTGCTGCCTGCCCTGGCTCGCAGGTCCCTTGGTGGAGGAGTGGGATGACACCTTCCTCCCCGGGAGGGTCCCAGGATCACCTTCCCTGCAGGTGGTGTCTGGAGGGGTGGAGAAGCACACAGCAGGAGCCCGGCAGAGGAGCTGTGCTCCCTCTGGCATTTCATTCAGAGAATGTTCAAAGGAACAATCTCATTTCATCCTCATGGGGGGAGGTGGTTTTCTCCAAGTCAGTTGAGGTATCAGAATAGAAGTGCACAATTAAAGGAAGTCATTATGTAGGAATTGCCGTGGGGGTTCTCACATCTTGCAGAGGAAAATATTTTTATTAGAACAGATCCCTTTGCAGATCCCTAGCATTGTCTCTAACTAAACCTGGTGAGGAGTTCTATTCAGAGAGGAAGAGTTCCAGAAGCCGGTAAAGAGAAACACCAGCCTTTCCCCTCCTCTCCTCATTTTCGCCCCTGAGAGCTGATGATTTTATAGCAATATCATTTGATTGCATGAACTGGTTATTTGACACGTTCCAGATGCATTAATCTCTGAATATTCCTAATGCTAAAGGAAGATGCTGTTATCATTAACCAGTGGCTTTTGTCAGTGTTCCCTGCTGGCAGCACCTGGCAGTGACCGAGAGGAGCTCTTCCAGGGTAAATGTGACATTGTATTGTGTATGAAGTAGAAAGATTCCTTATGCCTAGAGCCATATTGGGAGTACTGAGGAGTAGAAAATTACACTTTTTTTTTTTTTTTAGTTTGCTAGTCAGGTGATAAAAAAGAATCATGTCTAACTCAATGCACAAATAACATAGTAGGGTGTGACTGACATTTTAAGATTATGTTCCTACTACTATAGGGGATTTGGGAATATACTTATCACCAAGAAACTTTGGATATACACTTATTAAGTGTGAAAAATATAATCAAGTGATATATTGATGTGGTTCCTCTAGAGGTATTTCTAGTGTTTTTAACATTAAAAGACAACCGTCTGTATTCCAATGATTTCTTGGTTTTATGGAGAAAGTGTTTAGCAAAAGGAAGACAACAGGTGGAGTTTTCCAGAAAATTGCTCCCCCTGCTAATTGAGTTTCTGGCCGATTTTTTTTCCCTCCAGTTTTTCAAGAGTTAAGGAAGTGATGGTTCAAGTTTCACTGAGAGATCAGTAGCAAAGAGTCAGTTTTTGCTTCATGGCAAAAGAGATGCATTTTCATTCACTCAATGTGTGCAGCCTAAAGCAGAGGCAAGGGAATTCGCAGCTGCCCGGTCGCACTTAACGTTGGCTGCCAGACCCTCGTTCCTACACCCGACCGGTATTCCCTGGGGTTTGCCCTAAGGCAGGCTACCCTCGCCAGCCGGGCGGCTGCTGGCGGAGTCCGCGCGTGGGAGACCTTAGCCCCGAGCTTCTTGCAAAGCCCGGCCTCGGACAGCCGTGCGTCGCGCAGGCCCGGGGGCGCTGTTCGTGCGGCCCTGGCTCCGGTCCTCGCGCGGTTAACCGAGAGCTGCCTCCCTGCAGAGCCGGCAGCCCGGACCCTCGGGCGGGCGGAGGCGGGGACGGGGGCGCCGCGGGGTTCCTCTGTTGCTAGAGCCGTGATGTCACCCGCCCCTCCTAACCCGCGGTTGGTTGTTTTGTGTTTCAGCTCTGCCTGCAGTGGAGCACAAAGACCTGGAGGAGACTCCCACCGCCTTCGGGGAGAAGAAAGGAGGCAGCGAAGCAGATTAAAGGAACTTGTGGCTTGTGGCCTTTAGGGGGCAGGGGCCGCCTGGAAGGGGAGCGAAGTGCTGGCGAGCGCCCGTGGCGGTGAACGAGCTGTGAGATGCGCCGCCGCTGCTGCTGCTGCTGCTGCTGCTGCGGCCGCCGCTGAAGCTCGAGTCCGGGACGCGCCAGCCGCCCTTTGTGCTTCGGGTACATGTGTCTGTTCAGGCCGGCCGGGGGCGCCCAGCAGCGAGTCCACCACGGCGGCCGGGGAGCGAGCGCCCGCCATGCCCACGGAGACGCTGCCCACAGGTAGCATGGTGAAGCCGGTCAGCCCCGCGGGCACCTTCACCTCGGCCGTGCCCCTGCGCATCCTCAACAAAGGGCCTGACTACTTCCGCAGGCAGGCCGAGCCCAACCCCAAGCGGCTGAGCGCCGTGGAGCGGCTGGAGGCCGACAAGGCCAAGTACGTCAAGAGCCAGGAGGTGATCAACGCCAAGCAGGAGCCGGTGAAGCCTGCCGTGCTGGCGAAGCCGCCCGTGTGCCCGGGCGCCAAGCGCGGGCTCGGCAGCCCCACGCTCAAGGTGTTCGGCAACCATGCCAAGACCGAGAGCGGCGTGCAGCGGGAGAACCTCAAGCTCGAGATCCTGAAAAACATCATCAACAGCTCTGAGGGCTCCAGCTCGGGCTCGGGCCACAAGCACAGCTCCCGGAACTGGCCGTCGCACCGGCCGGACGCCAGCGACCTGCACCGCCACTCCTTCGCCGAGTCCCTGAAGGTCTACCCCACGCCGGGGCGCGGCAGCCCCCAAGAGAGCAGCTCGCACGTGAGCAGGAGGCTGCTGGAGCAGTCGGCCGAGTCCTTCCTGCACGTGTCCCACAGCTCCTCGGACATCCGCAAAGTGTCCAGCGTGAAGCCCCTCAAAGCCATCCCCTGCAGCAGCTCCGCCCCTCCCCTGCCTCCCAAGCCCAAGGTCACCGCCACCGCCACCGCCACCGCCACAGCCACCGCCACCGCCGTGAAGTCCCCTGAGGCCGCCGACCCCGTGGAACCCGCCTGTGGCGTGAGCCGCAGGCCCTCGCTGCAGCGCTCCAAGTCAGACTTGAGTGACAGGTATTTCCGAGTGGACGCCGACGTGGAGAGGTTCTTCAACTACTGCGGACTGGACCCCGAGGAGCTCGAGAACCTGGGCATGGAGAACTTTGCAAGGGCTAATTCTGACATCATATCCCTGAACTTCCGCAGCGCAAGCATGATCAGCTCAGACTGCGAACAGTCTCAGGACAGTAACAGTGACCTTAGAAATGACGACAGTGCCAATGATCGGGTGCCCTATGGCATCTCCGCCATCGAAAGGAATGCTAGAATCATCAAGTGGTTATATAGCATCAAACAAGCGAGAGAGTCCCAGAAGGTCTCGCACGTGTAAGAGACAGCGTGGCAAGGAGGGAGGGAGGGGCTGTCTGTGCATACCCAGTCGTGAAGGTCGTGAGGTCTACCTTGCAGTGTTGTGAGCTTCTCCGCTCTTTGTGTTGCTTGTTGTGCAATGTTTCCAAGTTGCATGCCTGTCAACATGGGGACTGGCCTGGCTTCCTCGCCACCACCGCTGCAGAGCCTGGCTGAACGCACGAAACATCTGCCAAAGGTTTCAGGCCAGCATCTGATTAGGGCTTTGCTCTTAAGCAAAACTGTTTACATGGAAACAGTATACGGTTCCTTCAATATTTATGTGGTTCTTGTGTTTTTCTATCCCACGCTCTTGTGTCTTAATTAAAAGTTTTATCAACTGGCTTTTAAGTTGACAGCAGAATCTTTTGGAAATTAAAAAGCCACTTTGCCTACAATGGGAGGCCGTAACAATGGGGGAAAAATCTGTCAAAGAAGTCTTCTACCAAATGGATAGTGACTGAGCAACATAGAGCCAGGCTGGGTTTTCTGTGGAATAAAGTGGTGACCCCTGATGTTCATGGTTTACACGTGGAATTTCTCTTGCCGCTTAGTGAAGCAGTCTTTTGGGGCAGCAGTGCTATGTTTTATGTCTGATTTAGTGTGGAAACGGTGGTGTTTCTGTGTAATACTGACCCAGAAGAAAGACAATCAGGTTCAGTGATAAGGGATGAAATCTAGCAAGTTGGGTGATGGGGGGTGGGGTGGGTTTTGTCTTGGTGTTCTGATTTGGGGCAATTCAGCAGCTTCTAGTATTAAGGTTTTGACAGGCATGGCCACCCTGAAACTGATACTGAATGCCTTTACATTTTTTTATTTTTCTTTTGGTCAAGAACTACTAATTTCATTCTATTTCTCTTCCTCTCTCCCTTCGTTGTTGTTTTATCTGGGAGAGAGGGGTGGGGCTGGCTCGGGTTTGAGCTGTGTGAAGACATGAACAGAAACGGAAATAGCAGCCATATCAGTATAGGGCCTCCCATTCAGAAGCGAATACCTTTGGTAGCTGAACCCTATGCGAGCAGTGCCAGTCTGTCTAGCATATGTTACTCTCTGGGGCTGTGGATGTCTGTTACACCTCTAGGAAACTGTAGAAACGTGACACTACGTAGCTTTTCCACCCTGTGGTCTCCAGTGATGCCTATCAACTTGTCCCCTTTGTTCCCCAACCGCCTGTCCTCCAGGTGGGTTAGTTGGCTGTCAACCAGCTGACTGCGTGGTGTGGTAGCAGACAGGTAACTGTGCAGGGTCCACTCCATTGCTCTTGTTGTCAAGCTCTGAAATTCTCAGCAGCACTACCTTAGATTCCATCAGCTAATAGGAAACTTTTTATGGTGTAAATTCTGTAAGACTTTGTACATACTTCAGTTGTTATGAAATCTTTAAGAAAAAAAAAAAGTTATGCTAATAAATAGCTCTGGTGCAGGCACTAATGGTGGTGGTTTCTCCTTGTCCTTTTCCTTTTCTCTCTCCCTGAAAGTTTCACTTGGGACTGTGGGCCACCAGTGGATTTGTGATACCCTTGAAGAAACAGTATTTCGTTAAGTTGCTTTCACCGTATCTCAATGGTTCTGAACAGCAGTGTTCGCAACTGTAGCTGTAGCTGGGTGCTTCGGCTCACAGAGTGACATCAGTGTTCCTGAAATACTCTGTCGCCTCTTCACTTCGTTCACACTGCTGTTATTTTTGGCTTTTCTTAAACATCAGGACTTTCCACATCTTCCAAAGGACTCTTCAGGTGTAAATATGTATGAATTCTCACTGTGGGCGTATGTTTGGAATATATGGCCTTGTTTTTATTTGTGCAAGCCCAACATCAGTACCCTACACATGCCGATCTGTTCGTCCACTTGCTCACCCATTCCTCTGTCAACATGTCCTCTGCTAAGTGACTCTGTTTCTTAGGCATCGAGATGGGTGCTGGGCTGCCAGGGTCCACCACCAAGTCTGTTTCTCAAAGGGCTTGCATATTTCCACGCTTCGTTTAAGAGATACATCAAGTGGACATGTCCTATCTTCTCTTATTCAGACATGGAGTATTTAATGAATACCTATGGAATCAGGCTATTCGAAGATTAACATTTCTTCCAAGGTTCTACAAAATCTGCACATGTAAAAAGGAGCATTACTTAAAAAGCAGGTTTTTAGAAATGAATGATAGGATTCTCAGACTATTCATTTGTAGACATTTTTCTTCTGAAAAGAAAATTTAGTTTCAGGACACTTTCTATTGGTTTTTAATCACTCCTGATTTGCTCATTGATGTTCATTCAAACCCTGGTCTCTGGAAGAAACATTCAGGAATGCAGCTATGACTGGTGATGATACAATACCTTCAAAATAATAGAATAAAATTGTTGCTTAAAAATTTTTTCTCCCTTCACCATTTGTGTAGAATTGCAGGATTTTAAAACATATGGCTTAGTATTTGCATACACATTATTTTCTGGGACTATTGAAATACTCAAAGTAGATGGTACTTTCCTAAGGAAACCTTTTTGGGGGGAGATGGAAACTTTAATATCCCTGCTTGTGCTATTTTAGTCATAGAATGTGTTTAGATCCTCCAGTATTTCAATACTTTGATCTGTATTCGGACACAATGATAAAGCACCCCACCATAATTCAGTCTATTCCTCCACGGCCTTATTTGTACAATGGACAAATATGAAGCTTTTGGAAGGAGAGAGCTCATTATTTTTCTTTTGTTCTTGAATTAAGAGTTTCTGTAAGGGACCATTTCAACTGCTTAATATTAAATCCAAAGAGAAATAATAAGAGTGAGAAATTTCCTTGGTGTGAAGCTTTCTTTGCCTAGCTCATGGAAGTGTGTTCCTGCATGTGTGTGTGTATGTGTGTGTGTATGTGTATGATTTTAATGTTGGTATAAATACCATGTAATCATATAGTTCACACTTTCTTCCCTAAACAATACAGAGTAAAATATGATTGCACCAAGTGGTCTTATAAACTGTCTCCTGAAAACCACCAAATCCTTAGACAGTCCTACCATATCCATATCTTCTGCTATTTCCTTAGGTCATGCTTTACTGTTTTTTACTTGGGTTGTCATTTCTAGAACTTGCCAACTGGAAGTCACACAGACCTCTCCCTAAACCATCTCTTCCCCATTCCATTTCATGCAAAATGCAATATAATCAACTCTGATCATGTAAGTCCTCCCTGTAAACACATTGTCTGGCTAGAATAGGTTGCTGGTGGGATAAAGGTTAATAACTTCTTTTTTTATTTTTTTATTTTTGACAGGCAGAGTGGACAGTGAGAGAGAGAGGGAGACAGAGAGAAAGGTCTTCCTTTGCCGTTGGTTCACCCTCCAATGGCTGCTGCAGCCGGCGCGCTGTGGCCGGCGTACCGCACTGATCCGAAGGCAGGAGCCAGGTGCTTCTCCTGGTCTCCCATGCGGGTGCAGGGCCCAAGGACTTGGGCCATCCTCCACTGCACTCCCTGGCCACAGCAGAGAGCTGGACTGGAAGAAGGGCAACTGGGACAGAATCCGGCGCCCCGACCGGGACTAGAACCCAGTGTGCCGGCGCCACAGGCGGATGATTAGTCTGTTGTGCCACGGTGCCGGCCAATAACTTCTTAATAGAACAGAGAACGGTAGGCATCTACCTCTCTAACCTCAGTCATCCATGTCAGGCCCCCAGGTTCCAACCAAAGGGAAATTTCTATTGGAACTTTCCCCCATAGCACTTGTGATAGGTTGTATAACAAATTACTCCTAAATTTAGGAACTTATCTCAGTTTCTGTGGATCAGGAATCCTGAAGTGGCTTAAACAAGTGGTTCTGTCTCAGCGTGTGTCATGAGACTGGCAACAAGAAGCTGGCCGGGGGTTGGCTGTGTCAGCTGATGGCTTGACTGCAGCTGGAGGATCCACTTTGAAGAGGCTCACAAGGTGTCAGGGAGAGGCCTCAGTTTTTTACAACATGGGCCTCTACCGTGGATTGTCTGCAAGTCCATAGAATTCAGCATCTGGCTTCTCCCAGAGGGCCAGAGAAAAGGGCAAGGCTGAAGCACAGTATCCTTGATGACCCAACATCCCAAGTCACACATCTCTGCCACATGCAAGTAGCCTGTAATTTTTGCCATGGTCATGGATGCAGCCTTTGCTAGCCTAAATGGTGCTTTTGTGTGCATTTTTCAAAAGGATACTCTCCTCAAAGCATTTTATTTCCTGCCTGAGACAATAGCAGAGCCAATAAACCTGCAAATCTCCAATGAACACGATGTGAACCGTGGCCAGAATTTGGCACCATACAACACAGCAGCTCAGAGTACGTAACAGATGCTTAATAGATGTCCACCTATGATGTTTAAAGCCTGTGCTAAATTATACCTCTTAAAAAAAAACCCAAAGTGGTTGTTCTTATCTCCATTTTAATGGGGTACCCTCATTCCATGGAGATTAAGGGGATAGGATCCCAGAGGAGGTAAGTGGCTTGATGAGATTTGAACTCAATTGTGCAGCTACAGCCCTGCCCTTCCACAGCTCCGTTCAAGACACAGGGAGGCTGACTGATTGTGTTGTGCTGAAAAACGGAAGAGTCCTTAAATTCATCGTGGTCATGTTATCTGCTGCTGGTGTATATAAACTTGTCTCACAATGTCAGAACTTCAGCAGTTTCACTCTTACCTAATGGTAACCCATCAATTTAGAAAAAGACTTCAGCTATTCCAGGATGGGTAGCACAGAGTGCACTGAGTTCGCAGGGGCAAGGCTGTTTGGGTTGTCTTCTCCCCAGTTTGAGTGTGCTGTATTTTAAAGTTGCATCTTGGCCTTTTTGGTTCAAGAACTTTTCGAAGGGCAAACAGTAGAGAGAAACATCTGGCCACAATTCAACAATCAGGAAACGCATTGTGACTCTCTGGTGAGTCAGCAACACCATGTCCTCCCACCCTTGAGGGTGTGCGTGCTGTGTTCTGACCAGAAGATGGATATACTGGGGAAGCACAGAGAGGACGAGGGGGCTCCGCTTGGACTGAACAGATCATTAGTCAGAAAAGAGAACGGATCTCACCACTGCTTTGAAAATGTTAAACTTGACTCGTCACCTAGTACTCTGCAAGATTAATGAGACGTCTGTTGATTTCTTTATGCCATCCAAGGACGAGCTGCATTGTGAAGAACTCCAGGCTCCGTGGCTGCATATACGCCACTGCACATGTCACCTTCATGAGGGTTTTTCTCCTGTGTTCAGGTCACATACCCTTGCTTTAGCAGCAACCCAAGAAAAGGAGAGCCAGAGGGAGATGACCTTTGGCTTTTGTAATGCCTTCCTTCAAGAAGGAGATCCACCTGCGTAGAAGTTTACCTACATTTTCTCACCTATGAAATGGGATGGGCATCTGATGTTTGCATTTCCTTGGTCTCAGGGCACTCAGTACTGTTCTTGGAACAATAGGATGAGCTGTGAAGAATATGAAAACTCAGACTCTGAGTGCATTGCTACTGTTGTGGGCAAGTAAGAAGGCAGATGCCAGATAACTGAATGGCATTTTATGCAATAACTGTCCCGGAGAGTTTCAGCTGGGGAAGAACATGAAGTCTATAAAGTCAAGGATTGTCCTCTGAATGAAAGGCGTTCCCAGAAGGTAGAGCATTCCTACCTCTCGAGGTTTGTAGAAGCCAACAGAATTGAATGTGCACACCAGTACAAAGGTACACACCGATGTACAAAGCTGCAGGGATAAAAATGAAGTAGCCTTTTCCTAGTCACACATTCCCTTCATTCTACATTCATGGAGCAGCTCAGTATGTCTTGGATGCTGTGCTAGGCCTTTGTCACATCACCTCACTTGATTCTCCCAAGAATTTAGAATTTAGTAAATGAAAAGACGTCTTACGACATCTGAGATTGAGCTACTTTGCAAAGGCACATATTCAATAAGTGCAGAAAATGAAACAAGCCCACGTTAATAAAACGCTCTGACTCATTCTATATGTGTGAGAGTGAATTTTCAACATTTAGTGGGGTGGGAATCACTTTCGCTCCTTTGCAGTAAGTCGTATGGCATTGCAAAGCATGCTCAAAAGCTAAAACACTGTTGTAATACCAGTTTGGGAACTTTCTACCCACTGCGTGACTTGAAGCTACTCATCATACCTGATCATATCAACACTGAAGATTCTGAATCTTCTGAGGGGACAGAAGATGGTCCCTCTCCATCTTATTGCTTGTGGAAAAAAACAAATCCAGAGAAATCAGGTGGTGGGACCAGGGCTTTAGAGCAGGTGGAGTGCCAGGTGGGGCTGGAACAGATGCACAAAGAAGCCACTATCAGGGAGCAGTGGAAGTAGAAGCAACTTGATTACAGATGAATCCCAACTTCCAAGGGTTTAACTTAATGATTCTTTGACTTTAGCATGATGTGAAAGCCAGATGCATTCAGTAGAAGTGGTACTTTGAATTGTGAATTTATACCTTATCCCAGGCCAGCAGTAAGCAAGCTACAGCTCCCAGTCAGCCCTACAGTTAGGAGAGGAAACAGCTAATTCTTTGAAGTACACTGTGTTGCTTAGCACAGGTTAGGGTATCATTGCACTTTCCAGGGGTGATGTTTTCTGGTTAGGATGGCTAAATCAGGACATTGTCCCATTAAGGGTAGGAGCATTAGTATTCCTAAGCAGTGTTCCTTGTCTCATGAACTATGTATCAGCAACTTAAGGAAACTTTGATCTAGAGTTTCTCTGTTATTATGCATTCTTTTTTTTTAAGATTTATTTATTTCTGTATTTGAAAGGTAGAGTTACAGAGAGACAAAGGGAGAGAGAGAGAGATCTTACATCTGCTGGTTCACTCCCCAATTGGCCCCAATGGCTGGAGCTGAGCCAATCCAAAGACAGGAGCCAGGAGCTTCTCCTGGGTCTCCCACATGGGTGCAGGGGCCCAAGCATTTGAGCCATCTTCTGCTGATTTCCCAGACAGGGAGCTGGATTAGAGGTGGAGCAGCTGGGACTCGAACCAGCACCACATGGGATGCCAGCACGACAGGCAGCGGCTTTACCCGCTACGCCAACAGTGCCAGCCCCACATTAGTTTTTAAACTAACCACAGCTGATATAAAACAAGAGAGAAGTTTCTCTAAGGATGTTCTTGGCAAAGCTAGAGATCATTACCACTATTTTAATATTGTTCTAGTAACTCCATCATCCATACATGTCCTGTGACCTTCAAGTGTTCAGGAATCATTTACCTAGCCTGACTTCTGCACGTCCCTGTCCTCTGGGGCAGGCCTTGGCACTGGCCCTGATATCCAGTCCTCTCTCCTAGGCTCATGGAGGATTGCATCAGCACTGCATAGCCTTGGGTGTGGACAGTGAGCCATGAATGGAGGTGACATGTTAGAGTTGTGGGGAGTCACAGTCCATGCTTGTGCTTCTTTTCTTCCCCCAGACATTGCAGCCAACAATGTCCCAGAGGGTGGAGCCTCCATTATGATTCTGAATGAAGACAGCGTGGACCACACGCCTTCACTCCCAACCCAGAATGGATATTAAACCTCACAGATAAACGTTGTCTTCATCAGCCATTGAAAGTATGGTGCTCATTTTTACTGAAGCATGACCTAGCCATCCTGACTACTATGGCCTCAGTTAAAGTGCCTCCAATCTGCCAAATGGGCAGATACTGCATACTGTTGTATTGTTCCATCAGGAGGTAGGATCAAATGGCCAGCGCTAACATGTTCCTTCTCAGGGTGTGCCCCCAGAACCTTCTGTTTGATTTCTTGTGGATCCCAGCAGAAAGCAATTCCTCTGTTCCACTGAAGACCTCCTAATCAGAATTGTAGAGAGTGGGGACCAGGAGCCCGCCTCTCCACAAGTGCCCCCAGAGTGATTCTTAGGAACATCATGACATTTCTGAGTCCACTTTCACAGCTCACTAGTCAACTTTCAGTGTTATTAACTGGAAAACAGATGGGAGTTCTGTAGTTGCCAGTAGTTGAAAATATTCTGATACATTTCAGAATCACAATTAGAAGCTCCAGCCTTTTGGATTCTTATTTCCAGAAAGCACACACACACACAGATTCAAGAGTACCTGCCAGCTCTGATAAACTTGGCAGGTTGGAATCTGTCCATTCCCAATGTCCCAAACTGTCCTGGCCCCCATTATATTTCATCTGAACATTACTGTAGATTCTGAGTAGGTGCCACAGTCTTCTCTCACCCCACTGCAGGAATCACAGTGTCAGTCTGCTGCCACAAAGCCTTCTAGTACTTTCCAATGCAGTTATGACAAAATGAAAAAAAAGTCATGTCTCATCTATAAGACCTTGGAACTGTCCCTTTCCCATCATGCCCTGCTCTCAGGCTCCATTTCTCTCTGCTCTCACCCTGCCCTTGGCACCTCACATTCTGTGTTCATAGAACCTACAAGCTCTTTTCACCCCACTCTCCAACTTTCAGGATCTTGTTGCCTTTCATCAACCATTTCCCTGTAGTCAATCATTGCTGACTCCTCATCTTAGAGTCTACCTTAGCCATCACCTCTGAAGTCCCTTCTTGCCACGCTATGTTAGATTCCTTGTGTTAATCTGAATACCCTGCTGGTTTTCATCCTTGAATTTTATTGTCTGAAATTATCTGATTCACATTGCTGTTGTCTTTCCTGCTCACCTTTCATCATCATTGCCTAGTTTGATGCTGGCACATGGTTGGTGAATACTACATACCTTTGGAATAAATGGATGAATCCAAATCAAACAGCTCATCCAACCCCCTCCCCCTTGCTATAGAACTTCCATAAGCTCAACCTGCTGCCTTTCCTGTCTGTTGCCGATACTATCTCCAAAAATGGCAATTGGGCTTGGCATGTATTTCTCTCCTATTCTTGGAAAGTGAACAAAAGAGCATGCTGTAGGTATTGGGAGTCTAGAATAAGGACATTGTACAAAGAAATTTTATAAGCAAGTCTCCCACTTGTTTTTCAATTAACTCCCTTACAAGGAGGGGAATGTCCTGTTCACTGTTTAGCATAGCCCGCAGCAGGGGCTTTGATGAGGGAGGACAGACAATAACTCAAGACTGCAGCCATGACTTTGATCCTGATGGCCTCGTGTCTGTCCCAAAAGACAATGAGTAGCATACCCTTTGTCTGTGCCAAAAATACAAAAGCCTACCCTTTACATCAGAACGCATTCTATCCTCACCGTCGTGCCACTGGGAACAATCATTGAAGCCCTCCCAGCTAACTGCTTTCAAGGCAAATCTGGTTCAGAAACATCTTGCATTTTAGCCTTTCAGTGTGTGCACTGCGACCTCTCAACCACAGATTCACAGTCCTGTTCCCTGGAAAACCTGCTAACTGGGGGGGGGGGGGTGGGGGGTGGGGTGGGGGGGGTGGGAGGAGCAAGTCATGCATGAATGCAATTGCTCCCTCAACTGAACGCAAGTGTGGTGGCTCATAATTGATAACATATGGAAGTTTCACTGGAAGAAGGCAAAACGGGAGAGGGGGACGTTCATTACACCACCTCCTAAAATGTTTGGCTTAGAATGTTTTGCCTTCGTTAGCGTAAGTAAGGTAGAAGCTTTCAAGGATTTCTAAGCCTACATAATCTTTTCCGGTTGTTCCCTCTTTTCCATAATAGATGGTGAACAGCAGTCAGGTAAGTTATTTGTGTGCATCACAAGTGCAGCCTGGCAGACAGACTCGCCAAATGTTTCAATCACATCGCTTTCCTCTATTGAGTTCCAGGCAATTTTAAGGACTTGGGCTACTGAGCATTTTATTTTGGTGAAAAACGTTGAAACATTCATTTCGTAACTTCATGGCATGTAGTTATTCCACTAAAGGCTTTTCTTATTTTCTCCCAATGAGTTGACAGCTGCACATGGCTTAGGAATGTGGAGCTAATGCCTGTGGCTGCAGGAAAATTACTCCACTTGCTCTGGACAAAGGCCTGATGTGTTCTACCCGTGTTTCAGATTTCTTGGATCATCTCAGTGTTCAAGCATCTGTGATATAAAACTCACTCACTCCCCTGAAGACCCCTTGCTCTGAGTTTATAGACTTGCTTAACATCTGCTGGGAAGTCTTTGGTTCACAGAAATCTGTGAGATGAGATCTGGACAGTGTGTCAGGTTCCCAAATGTTGTCAGCATTTAATTTACCACCTGATGCCTTTTAAATCCAGTTTAATAGTGGAGGTGGATTTTTGTACTTTCTGCACTTAAATGATTATGTGTTTGTATGCAGGCACATGTTGGATTTCTTAAGAAATTCATTCCAGACAAATGTGCTAAGGGTTGAATTACGCTATGATTTTATGTAAAATTAAAATCCTGGATTTTTTCTTCTTTTTTTTTTTCTATTCAGGAGATTTGAAATGCTACTCAAATCAGTAGGTGGTGAGTCTGATCTCAAGCTGAAGGGGAAATGTAAAGCATATTTTTTTGAGCATTGATGTGCTCTTAACCCTCTTTTGCTGGTGATAGGACTATTTTTTCACACATTCAAGTTTAGGGGAAAGGAAGCAAAGATCAACAATGGAGAGCAAGTATCTCGCCTGATGAGAAGGCAAGTCAGCTGTTACTGGGATGGAACGCGACTTCACTGTTCTTTCTGCCCATGTGCAGGCCCTCCTTCCCCACTGCTGCATGGCCAGTGCTTAGTGAGCTGTCTGGCCTATATGCTGAATACATGTGGCGTATAGAAAACCCAGGATCACTTAGGGTTTCCAACCGGAGGACACGAGAACGTCTTAGTGAGCTGGATTCCTATGTCAGCTTTATTCTGTCCTTTAAGGTCCCCAAACATTGTCCCATTGGGTCTCTCCCTTTAGCCTTTCCCATCTCATTTCTTGGCCATGAGTTGCTGTGAAGTGCCAGGTGGGACTCCAGACCCTGGGAATTTAGCAGTGAGCCCATCAGGCAGAAGAGCCAGCACTGCCTATGCGCAGCTGAAGGCTTCTTGACAGAGAGAAGAAACAGATCAGCTGAATACAGAAGTCTGTCTGTGTCTAAGGAGGACTGGCTCCAGGACTTCCGGGATACTGACATGTGCAGGTGCTCTAGTCCCTTATCTAAAATGACATAGTGCTTGCGTATAACCTACACATCCTCCTATATGCTTTAACTCATCTCTACATGACTTATAATACCTAATACAAAGCAACAGTGATGGAAGTAGTTGTTGTAATTGTTTACGGAATAAGGACAAGAAAAAAAGTTCAAGTGTTTTCCCCAATGTTTTGGTTGGATCCAAGGACTCAGAAGGCAACTGCAAGTCAGGCGTATGGAAGGTTAGATGATGACAAGCACTTAGAGAAACATACTCTAACAGCAAGGAGAAGCAGGCAGTGGCCTTGCTCAGGGCATCAGTTGAGTAAAGAGTTGGGGGAGTGAGTGAGGAGTCTGCAGATACTGTGAAGAGCTGTCCAGGCTCTGAGCACATCAGACGAGCTGCGAGGAGAGCAGAGGGGCTGAAGAGGGGCACCTGATCAGGTGGAGCCTGTTGGCTACTTGGTAATGAGTGTCCACAGGTGAAAAAGGACTGTTCATATGCAGGTGCCATTTACCAGGAATTCCAGCGTCATTGGACTTGAGCAAATTCTCTGGGCTTTTCCACAGAGGGTTTAGTCCCCGGGGGAGGGGGGAAGGACTCTGTGCTCCCTCTCCTCCATCGCCAGCTGTGTCCCAATCAAACCTACAACATTAAAACATCCAACATAGAGAAGAGAGAGGGAAGCAAACTGCTCTGTCAGAGGACAGAAACAGTGGAAAATACATTTTCTTTGCATATACTATTTGTTTAGCTCTATTAATGACTACCAATTGTTACTGCTATCTTGTCTTATTTGTATTTATGTTTAACTGATAGCATTTGTGGAACACAAAAATAAATGATATGGAGTGACATAGGATTTTCAAATATATAGTTTTCATATCCTTATCTTAATAACATAAATGTGTACCATATATAGAAATATGTACATATATAATGTGAAAATACTATATATACATGTACAACATATAAAGGTACTTCAAAAAAGTCTGTGGACAATAAAATTGAAAGTTGTTTATTTGAATATGAAATATTTTTTAAAAAATTTTAAATACATAAATTGCTTTTTCAAAAAATGCATTTTCTGTAAGCTTTATGAAGACCCCTTGTATGCATGGATTTCAACATTTTTTGCACCAAAATAATATTATGCTTTAATTCCATATCCCGTGAACTTTTTGAAGTACCCTATGCATTGTATACATTGTCAGCATTTTGCTATGGCTGTGTCCTGGGTGGTCTCTCTGAAAGCTGGTCTCCTCTCTAAGCTCAGAGCTCAACGTTCAGTGTCACGTTAGAGAAATCATCAGCCACCAACCCCACCTGGACAACAAAAGCAATGGAGATAGACAAAACAGCAGAAATGGAAAACCTCCCAGGATGTCACCCAGAGCCAGGAAAACCAGGAATCTAGGCAGGAGCCACACACTGGCTGAGTAATTTCTGAGAGCTGGGGGCCCTGTCTCTGCAGCCCAGCCGGTGACCACAGCGCACATGGCTGTCTGCTCCTTGGAAGTACCAGAAGCTAAGAGCAGAGTGAGAACCACCTTGAGGATTTGAGGATGCAATTCCCAGGCCCTTCTCTTCGAACTATACACCTTCAGAAACTCACTCACATTCTCTGAGCCTCAATGTTGTCATCTGTGAAATGGAGACACCCTTACTTCCCGCACATTTGTATGCATCAGTCCATAAATGAGGGTTAAATTTGTACTTGCTGTAGGCTCTGTTATCTCCCCTCCTCCTCACAGGACTCTTTCTTTCATAAGAGACATTTCAATTGCCCAGCAGAATGTGTTGTCATCATAAAGGGACCCTGAGCTTTAGGAAATGATTAGCCATAGGAAAGTTACTTTCATTCATTGAAGTAAGAATTACTGCTGCCAGCCAGGCGTGTGCTGGCTTTTGAGAACAACAGAAGACACCAGACAGGTTAGCAGGTTAGAGGACGGTACACTAGGGTCACCACGAGGGAAGAGGAGGAAGCAGTTAGACTCCTGTAGATAATAGTTCCTATGATCTCAAAACCTATGGCATGAGTTTGGTTACCCTTTCTCTAAAGATAAATATATCCTCTTCCTAGACCAGGTTCACACCATTTTAGGGGACCAAGGCTGACCTAGACTGACCAACAACTCATTCCACGCTTATTGTAATACATTGACATGCTATTAACACATCTACTGGATGCTGTGACAGGACACATGGGACCACATAAGGAGCAAAAAAGAGGCAGTAGATAGATTCTGGGAAATCTCTACTCACTTCCTTGAAAAATTTTGAATATTCCTCCCCTTTATTAGAATACATTTTCCCTCCTTTTATTAGAATGCACCCCCCCCTTTATTAAACAATCCATATAATGTTTTTTGGAACAGCAGAGGCTGGGCCACACTGAAGTCAGGAACCAAGAACTGCATCCAGGTTTCACAAGTGGATGGCAAGGGCTCAAGTACATGGACCATCTTCCACTGCTTACTTAGTGGCTTACCCACTGTGCCACAATGCTGGCCTCAAATAAATGGTAAACACAGTTCGGAGATAGGGCCACTGCCCTTGGAGAAGGCCTTTCTGTCTGTTAAGTGTGTATCTTTGCTTTCTCAATAAACACTTGCTGCTTGCTATGTGTTATTCTCCAACTTGCTCTTGAGTTTCTTCTTGAAGTCAAGGACCTGGGTCCTGTGCAGCCTTCCTTGTTCGATGACACCACTGCCTGGAGGTCCTTGTCCCATTCTGTCCTCTGGCTCCAGTCAGGTCGTTTGGAAGCTTGTTCTTTGCCTAACCTTCCTTTTCCTGACACTGCTGCCCTGCCCACATACATAGCCCCCTTCCTCCCACCTACCCTCCTGAGTATGGGTTTGACAACTATTCACTATACAGGACATTCTGCAATGACTCACAGCCTGGTGGATTGTTGCCCATTGTTTTTTAATTGTTGTCAAAAAGTGTTGTTTAGATCACATATTATTCCACTTAACTGTCCTACTGAGAGGGCAATGGGATAACTCAACCATTTAAATGTTTGCACAGTGCCTTCCTCTTTCTATGCACTCTACCCTGACATTAACTTCAACACAAATTTACTTTGTAGTTACAAATTAATTGTTGCTCTGAAAAGTCATGTTAGTTCAAATGGATTGTAGAGGCATATAGAAATGTTCAGTTGATTCAAGGCTGGATGGACAATCCACACTGAAATGCACATCTCTCTCCCTTTCTCTGTGAATGCCTGCAGTCAAACACCCTTTACAGCCACAATGGTTTCTATTGTTCTTCACTCTTACAGGAATGAGAATTAAGGAATTTATCAGGGGTGGGGTTATGGGGTGGAAAGCCAAAGAGGAGTACCTTAAGTACTTATGTGAGGTGCCTGAAAGAACTCATGAAATTATGAAAAAGTGTGCATGGATTTCAAAAGTGTTTGCACCAAAATAAACTTACCTTTAATTCAAGTTTTCCATGAGCTTTTTGAAGTATTCTTAGATACTGCCTTAAGCTTGACTTATTGAAATAAGCTTATTGACAATAAAGCTTTTAGTAGAATCCATCATATACTTACTTATTTATATAGTCAATTTGTTCATTCATTCATTTGAAATGCAGAGAGAGATATCTTCGATTTGCTGGTTCACTTTCCAAATGCCTACACTACTGGGACTTGGTAGGCTATAGCCAGGAGACTATAGCTCAATAATTGGGGTTTCTCATGTGGGTGGCAGAGACTGAACTACTTGAGACATCACCTGTTGCCTTCTAGTATGCACATTTGTAGAAAACTAGAATGGAAGCAGGGGCCAGGACTTGACCCTGGTACTCTGATATGGGATATGGTCCTTCCAAGCAGCAACTTAACCCCTGTGCCCAACATCATCCCCAGAGCCCATTATCTGCTACAACTTTCCGTGGGCTAGAATCTATTCTACATACTGCAACTGGTAGATAAGAATTTCTATGTACTCATAGTCATTCAAGACTTTATTGTGGGCCAGAGCCACAGCTCAATAGGCTAATCCTCCGCCTGCGACTCCAGCACCCCGGATTCTAGTCCCGGTTGGGGCACCAGTTCTGTCCTGGTTGCTCCTCTTCCAGTCCAGCTCTCTGCTGTGGCCCAGGAAGGCAGTGGAGGATGGCCCAAGTGCTTGGGCCCTGCACCCACATGGGAGACAAGGAGGAAGCACCTGGCTCCTGGCTTCGGATCCGCGAAGCACACCAGCCGTGGCGGCCATTTGGGGGATGAACCAACGGAAAAAGGAAGACCTTTCTCTCTGTCTGTCTCTCTCTCACTGTCTAACTGGCTGTCCAAAAAAAAAAAAGAGAGAGAGAGACTTTATTGTGAAGAACTGTTTTATAAAACCGCACTTAAAGTAGAACAAAAAAAATGTCGGCTCAGGCTCTTGTAACAAAATGCCACAGACAGAGTGACTTTAATGAAGGGTATTTATTTCCCACAGTTCTGGGGGCTGGGAAGTCCAAGATCAAAACACTAGGTTCTAGTGAGGGCACTCTTCTTGGGTTGCACGCACGTACCTTCCTGCCATGTCCTCACATGCCTCTTGTATCTCTTCCTAATTTTATAAGAACACCTTTTGAAGGCCCCATCCTGGGGATCTCATTTAACCCAAATTGCCTCCTCCAAGCCCCCACAACCAAACCCAATCTCCTTGGAAGTTAAGGCTTTCACGTAAGAATTTTAAGGGAACACATGCAGTCCATAGAAACACGTTTACTGGAAAACAGGGAAAGACTGGAAATTGAATGAAAACTATCCTTTTTGCAGAAAATATGTGAAGTCATGTCTGGGTACATTTTCTGGCTCAGTCTCAGAATGATCTGGAAAGTGAAGACTTTGTTGCGATCAAAAGAATTTAAGGGTTTTCTATGCAAATGTTTCTATCCAGATATGTGTGTATATCTGTATTCATAGTCAAAATTTTTTAAATTTTAGTTTATTTATCAGAAAAGGTGGAGGGAAAGGAGAGAGATTAAGATTTTCCTTCTGCTAGTTCAATACCCAAATGTCCCTACAAGAGCCAAAGCTGCACTAAGCCAAAGCCAGGGGCCAGGTACACAATCCAGATCTCCCACACAGGTAGAAGGGATTCAACTCTTTAAAATTTTATTTATTTATTTATTTACTTATTTGAAAGAGTTACAGAGAAAGAGGGAAAGACAAAGAAAGGAAGACAGAGATCTTCCATCTGAAGTTTCACTTCCCAGATGGCCACGACAGCCAAGACTGGGCCAGGCTGGAGCCAGTAACCATAAGTTCCATCTGGGTCTCCCACATAGGCAGCAGGGGCCATCTGCTGCTTTGCTGAGGCCTTCATAAGGGAGCTGGATCAGAAGTAGAGCAACCAGGACACAAACTTCCACCCATACGAGATACTGGCATCCTAGGTGGCAGTTTTATCCACTATATCACAATGCCTGACCCAGGGATCTAACTCCTTGAGCCATCACCTCATCATTTCTTGATGAGGCCGTGCATCATGAAGAAATGGAAAGCAGTATCCCCAATCAGCATCTTAACTTCTATGCAAAACATTCACCCTCCAAAACAAAATTTTAACAAATCAGGTTTTCAAGATGCAATCGGCTTTGATTCATGTTCCATGAATATGGGAGCATCCACCTGGAGATTTAGAAAGGTGACCCCATGAGCTGAGCTGAGCAGGTGGTTTTACAGAAAGGAGAGACTGAAGAAAGTAGAAACAAGAAGCAAACTCACATTAGTTGTTACATTCTACACACAGCTGAAATGGAGGGGACTTCCTTCTCAGACCAGCTCATGTCAACTGGGCCCCTTCTGATTGGTTGCTTATCAATCTCATTTTGGGAAAATTGGCCCTTTTTCCTTCCTTCCTTCCTTCCTTTCCTTTTCTTTCCTTTTCTTTTCTTTTCTTTTCTTTTCTTTTCTTTTCTTTTCTTTCTCTCTCTCTTTCTTTCTTTCTTTCTTTCTTTCTTTCTTTCTTTCTTTCTTTCTTTCTTTCTTTTAGTTTGAGTTGATTTTGCATGGAACCCATGTGCAAGAGTTCAGCTCTGCTTTGGTCTCTTGGGGCCTGGTACAGGAGTTCAGTCCAAAACAATGGCTTCCCAACATTTTATTTAACAGTACTTTCATAAGAGAAATTGTACTCTGTACTTTGGGGATTTGAAAGTGTGAGTAGAGGGGACAGAAACTGCTTCTTACTCCACCTGAGCTGGCATTTTAGGCACATTGATTTTATTTCCATCCTGAGACCTTGCAGATAAAATTCATATTCTTATAGATAATAGACAAAGTTAGATATAGACAGTGACTCAGCAGTCCCATGGTAGCTGCAGCTTCCTCGTCAGAATTTTCCCTGCACATCTGTGAGTCACAGACTAGCAAGAACAATGGAGCTGTCTCTCCAAAGAGCACCCATGTACGCTTACTTGTTCAACTCCACCAACAGTTACTTCTGTGTGAGGCGGAATTTCTTTTAATGAAAACCATTTGGGAGTTTGGCAGAGGAAAATGTATTCTGTGCGTAGTGAACAATACATGGGACATGCCCAGGTAATCTGCAGAGAACAAAGGGGAAAGCCATTGTTCTAAGGGTGAAAGGGCAACAGGAGTGAAGGGGGACATCTGCCCAGGAAACTTAAAGGCAGAAATGGGGAAAGGGGCAAGCCAAGGACGCTTCCAGAACTGAAAGTCTAACCAGTTCAAGTAACAATGCTAGCTTAGATTGTTTTTTCTGTGTTTCACCTGAAAAGTACTCAGAGTATGATAACCTTTGACAATCATGCTTCTCTCTCAAGACGAATACCTAAATATTTTGTTAAGAAGAGATGTCAGCACAAAGTCTGATAGCTCTGAGTATGACAACATGAGTGGATACTCAACAGAATGGACACAACAGCCTGCAGGGGATAAATACCAGACTCCTCACCATGTGCCCTCATCTGTACAGCCAGGAAAGGGGAGGTATGGAATGGGCCACTGGCATAGAGAACAGACACCACTGGGATGTCCACATCCTATGTTCAAGTCTCAGCTGTTCTGATTCTGGCTTCCTGGTGATGTGCACGCCGGGAAGCAGCAGTGAGGGTTCAAGTAGCTGGGCTCCTGTCACCCATGTAGGAAACCTGAGTTGAGTTCCCTGCTCTTTGCCTAGCTGTAGCAGAGGTGAATTCTCTCTCTCTCTCTCTCTCTCTCTCTCTCGTCCTTCCTTTCAAGCAAAGTTAAAATGTAAAAAAGAAGTACAAATGAGAGGCCCTCATGTAGGTGTTTTTCCTCATCTAATCGCCCTGATTCATTTCCCTTGAGAAAATTGTTAACCACCTGTTTTCACTCGTATTCATTTCAGAAACTCCTCTCTATCCTCAAAAACCGTGTTTGTGGACACTGTTGGCTTTGCCTGTGCAGTGCCCACCACCCTCGACTTCTGGAAATCATACTCCTACTTGCTGTGAGGTGCTGAGGTCCCCCCCAACACCTCTTTCCTGTCTGTCCACCCCACTCAGCCGACTGTCCTACACGCTGAGGGTGTGCCTGTGACAGAGTCCCATCTCCTGGGCCACATGGCCCATCTGACTTCTTCCCAGTGAGAAGAGGGGGAGTCTTTCTTAGAACAAGCAGTGGGAGGTGATCCTGGAGCTGCTGGAGTCACTCTGTGGATGGAAGCCAGCAGGAGCAGGCGGACCATTCAGTCACATCCATCCAACTTTCAGCTGGGTAAGCGAAAAAAAAATCTTGCTCATTTTTTCATTAGTTCCAGTTGTGTTTTCCGCCACTCACAACGGAGTTGTTCTGTCTAAAGTCCTACATGTGGTGGTTTCAGAGAGTTTGTTAGCTTGACGTCAGGGAATAATTGCACAGGGCTTGAGACAGTTTTGTAGATGCATGTTCTCCTTGGAAACTGCACTCAAAGGAAGACTTCATTAGAGCACTACCGTAGGCCTGGAGGGACGGGAACAGCAGAACCTTTGAGATGACCAGTTGGTGCTGCAGGCTCCCGCACTCCGCACCGGAGCCAAAAGACCACTCAGCCTTTCCCAGTCATAGGTCTTGTTCCATTAAGAGGTGAACTGTCCTCTATAGACTGCAGGCACTTTGAAACATTAACCTCTTCATTTATGTTATGCCAGCAACACATAGTAGTTACAGAAAACATGGCATGATAAAAAAGAAAATAGTATAATTTCTACATAATTCATGGATTATGCTCATTCTTTCCTATTTTCCCGTTGCACTCACTGTAACCTCACATGCAGGGCCATGTCTTCTTCAATGTTATATTTCCAAGACCTAGCACTGCCTGCCTCGTTATGAGTAGTAATAAAAAGAATGAGTGGATGGATGGGTTGCAATAATGCATTGCCTATCACTGGGAATGTGTTCTGAGGGATGCATCATTAGACAGTTTGTCATCGTGGGGACATCATACAGGGTTATCACATGCACTTTCAGGATGTGGTCTGCTACACACCTAAGCTATTTGATGTATATATGTGTACAGCTGGTTGTTCCTAAGGCCAAGATGGACAAAACCACACCAGATGGAATAAGAAGAAAAAGGGATGCAATCCAGAGAGAGGCAGTAAACACAAGATGTAGGAGCCGCTGCAGGTGTCCCCTGGCACATACTTTTTCACAGTCAGTTTTGTAAGTAGTAGGAGTACATGCTAACATAATGATAAAAGCATAATGTACTAAATAAACAAACTAGTAACAGGCACTTGCTATTATTCTCAAATATTAAAGACTGTACACAATTAGGTGTGCTATAGTTTTGTTACACTGTTAGGACAGTAGGTTTGTTTACCCTCAGCATCACCACAAACACAGGGTTGTATGCTGTACTGCAACAACCTTACTATGGTGACAATGTCTCCAGGAAACGGGAATTGTTCATCTCCATTGTTATCTATGGGACCACTGTTGTATAAGTGGTTCATTTTGACTGGGACATCACTACTCCAGGTATGATTGTAGAAGGTGCAGTACTTCCAGACAGGGAAATGTTTTTATCAGGGATAAATTAGGCTACCACAGCTGGAGGCAAAATGCTAAGGGACTTCTGGATGTCAGAGTCCTGCTTCGCTGCACCTCCTGTGGGCCCATTCGTGATAGTTTTAGGAAACTCGGGTGTGGTTATAAACAGTGGTTGGCTTCTGGGGAGACCTGCATTGGGTCTTGCTCACAGGCTTGTTCCCATAAATAAATAAATATTACATGGAATTTTCCCATGGATTCTGTTTCTTTAGCAACCCAACCCTAATTCTTTTCACCTAAGGGATTAAAGCTTAGCTTTATGGTGACTTTTCCCAGCCTTTGCCTGGGCCCTGAGAGTGCCCTCTTGATTGTGTGAACTTGAATCTGGGGGCCCTATGGACCTGAAGTGCAATCTATGTCACTCTGGATGGAGCATCCTCACATTTAGAAATTGTATGCAACAGGAGGATACAATGAATTGCCAAATTTTATTTTTCTTTTAGAATGAGTTATAATTATAGAGGAAATGATACATTGATCATTCCTATGCAGTTTTTCAAAATGTATTTTGGGAACCATTCTGAAAGCCCAGCTCGAGAATATTTTAAGAAATCACACCTCTGTGGAAATGAGTGTCTCATCTCCCACAATAACTCCTCAGAGGGTATGCCTCATTGAGATGTATGAGTTTCAGCAGTTTATTGAAAAACTCATGTCCTATAATAATACTATACAATTGCAATTTTCAGAAATACCCAGTTAACCCAGTTATCCAAGTTTGGGAATATGCAAAGTAGTGTTGATGTCGAGTTATTTCCCTCTGCCTTCTCATCTATTTATTGTCCAAGTGAGCACTGGTAGCACATAACTAACACAATTCTGTTTAATTTTGCCCTTGACCCACACAGAACCAGATACAATTTGAACCAGGAATAATTTGAAGGGATTATCTGCTTTTATGAAAATCCCAACAATAAGCTTATTCTTTCATTTTTATGTTTGTCAGCCTTTAAAAATCATTCTCTAAACCTAAGTGTAAGTTCTAGCTTTTAAGATTCTTTTTTGGAAAATAACAAAGAATTCAAATAACATGTTAGCTTTATTTCTTTTTAAAATATTTATTTGAAAGATAGAATAACAGAGGAGACACACACACACATACACACACATAGTAAGGGGGCAGAAAGGAAGCGAGAGAGAGAGAGAGAGAGAGAGAGACAAAAAGTCCTTCCATCCTTTGGTTTACTCCCTAGATGGCTACAACAGCCAAATCTAGGCCTGGACAAAACCAGGAGCATCGAACTCTATCTGGCTCTCCCCCAGGGGTGGCAAGGTTCCGAGCCCTTGGACCATCTTCTGCTGCCTTCCCAAGTGCATTAGCAGGAAGCTGGATCAAAAGTGGAGTAGCCAGCACTCAAACTGGCACTCTGATATGGAATGCCAGTGTTGCAAGTGGCAGCTTAATCTGCTGTGTCACAATGCCAGCCCCCAGATTTCTTTCTACATCTTGTAAAATTGAATGAGAAGCCACTTTAATGCATGCTACATTAAAATAAAAATGTATTATTTTATACTATAGATACAAATGATATTCTATATTAGGCCATACTATGTGAGGATACTTGACAAAGTTCAGGGAAAGTGAAATTAAAAGACAAAACTATTTTGGTGGAGAAATTTTGAAATCCACCATTTCACAGTATGCATTTCCACGAACTTTTTGAAGAGCCATATCTTATTGATTGGTATGTTATGCTGTATTAATGAAGAGTCACTAAAAATATATCCTGTGTCAAATAAAATTAAAATGAAATGAAATGAAATGAAAGAAATGAAATGGTGGGAACTGCTAAGGAAGGACTGAAACATAACCATATCAGGGAGCCGCATGTGGGGTTTGGGTTGTACATCCTCAGTCTAGTGTGTTAGCTCCAAGCCTGAGTTTCCACAGTAAAATTCACAGGCTGTTGAGGCCTAAACCTATACCTCTCAGAGATCTTTCTCTTTTCTCCTTTCAAGACACAAGCACATTTCTATGGCAGAGCCCATCTGGGTTGAGAGGCCGAATGCCAAGCAATGTTTCCCCCATAAAGGCCTGCCTGACTGGTGGCATTCTTCCCACGGCGCTACCAACTCATGCACAGTGGCCTACAGTTCTGTCTGAGGGCCCAGTGGAGGTGGGCGTGTGGCAGGAGGAGTGTTGGAAGGAAGCCCTATGTGACAGAGCACAGTGATTAAAAAGGGGACAATGCTGATGGCCTCCCTAAAAACTGCAGTTCTCCGCCTCTGCCTCTGGGAGTCCCTTTGCTTGGAATGTGCTTTCCATCCCCCAAGCCCTTCGCTGTCAGATGCCTGCTCCATCTGCAAGTCTCAGATTAAACAGTGTTTATGGTCATTAAACAGCCTCCCCTGACACCCCAGGCATATGGTCCCTTAGCACTCTGGGCAGATGTCGCACAGGTTTTTTTTTTTCTTTTTTTATTGATTCCCTCCTGTGTTGCTTATCTTTGACATTAGACAGTGAGCTCTGTGAATAGAGGGGCATGAGGTCCTTCGTCCATAGTTCCTGGGACATGGCTGAGAATTAATAATATATATTCTTTGAAGGAATAAACTACAGAAGGAGCATGTGTTTAGCCTCGTATTTAGGACACTCGTCTCCCACATAAGAGTTCCTGGATTTGATTACCGTCTCTGGCTACTCACTCCAGCTTCCTGCTAACGCATACTCTGAGAGGGAGCAGTGATGGCTCAAGTAGCTGGGCTCCTGGCACCCACATGGAGGATCTGGATGGAGTTTCCAGCTCCTGGTTTTGCCCTTGGCCTAACCCCAGCTGTTGAGCTGTTGCAGGTGCTTGGAGAAATGAATCAGAGAATGGGAGCTCACTGTGATCTCTCTCTGTCTATCTGCCACTCAAATTTTAAAAACCCAAAATATAAAAATAAACCCTAAAATTCTTCGAGGCAAAATCTGTCTTATTCACTGTTTTAGCATCAGAATCCAATTTAGGCAACTAATGAATATGCAAGGAATGATAGGGTTAAAATTTCACCATTTTACCACCAACACAGCACAGGTTGAGTATTCCTATTTCAAAAGTTTTAAATCCAAAGTGCTATAAAATCTGAAACTTTTGGAGTTCCAACCTGATCCCACAAGTGGAAAATTGCAATCCTGACCTCATTTAATGGATTGCAGTCAAAGTGCAGGCACACCAAAAATATAGCATAAATTGACCTTCAGGCTATGTGTATAAGGAGTATATGAAATATACATGAATTTTATCTGAAAAAATATGAAACACCTTTGGTCCCAAGTATTTTGGATAATGGAACTCTACCCATAATAATTGTTTCAGGTAAGCATCATTAATGGATGCTAAAACTTGTGAGTACATGTTTGATGAGGAGCAGAGATTTAAACATAAACCTCAAAGAATACTCACCCAAAAATATTACTATTAATTTGAAAAGGATAAACCATAACTTATAGTAGAGAAATCTGATAGATGCCAGTGTGACAAATGGACACAAATTAACATCACCAGTGTTGGGACAAACAGACAACATGTTACTCCTGGAGAAAAGCAAGAAAAAGGAGAGAGCATCACTTGGTGCTGTCAGTAATTGATGAGTCAAAATGTAATTAGAAGGTGGGAGGAGCAGAGAGACTTTTACTTGGTTCTCATGTCAACTTCTAAAAAACAGCAACCCTGTGACGTAGGAAGGGCTCACCTCATATGGTAATTGAGGAAGTAGATTTAGTAAAATTAAGTGACTTTGCCAACATTTAGTGTTGAAAGGTGTCAGAGCTGAACCTTCAACCAGGACTTCTAGCTCCAAGCCAAATCGTCCCTGCATTCCTTACCCCCTCCTCCAAAGTCTTTAACACATAAGAAAGGCAAGTGTGGAATAGCTCCTCCACCAATAGAGGGGAAGTCTAGTGGTGAGCACACAGGAAGGGAGGCAAAGACTCAAGTTCCAGTGCTGCCTCGGCCACCATCTCACGTTAGACCTGGAGAGAGGGATCATGGTATCTGTAGTTCATTGTCTGTAATTGGTGGAAGTTGGCATACTTAGAGAGAAATAGCTCTCTAAGCATTGTGCTACTTCTGTTATTCTAGAAAATAGATCTTTCTGTTTAGACTTTTTCTTCTTTTTCTTTTTTAAAAAGATTTATTTATTTATTTGAAAGTTGAAGTTACACAGAGAGAGGAGAGGCAGAGAGAGAGGTCTTCCATCCGATGGTTCACTCCCCAATTGGCCGCAACAGCCGGAGCTGCGCTGATCCAAAGCCAGGAGCCAGAACCTTCCTCCAGGTGTCCCATGCAGGTGCAGGGGCCCAAGGACTTGGGCCATCCTCTACTGCTTTCCTGGGCCATAGCAGAGAGCTGGATTGGAAGTGGAGCAGCCAGGTCTCAAACTGGCGCCCATATGGGATGTCGGCACTTCAGGCCAAGGTGTTAACCTGCTGCACCACAGTGCCGGCCCCTGTTTAGACTTTTGTTTAATAGACTTGGCAACTATCCATTTGCAGAATGATCTAGAAATTTGCTATGAATATTTTCAAAAAAGCAATTTCCTTCAGAATCAGATATTTTGGTGAAAGGACAACAATACATTTAATTTGACTCAGGAATAAAAGAGGAGAGATCATACCCCATTAGGAAACCCCTCCCAAGTGTAGTAGAAAATATAACACCGAATGCCCCACCCCCAGTTCCATACCAGGTCCAACTCTATCATTTATTCATTCATTAAAGCATTGACTTGAACCATAATTTCCACAACTGCATCAAAAATCCTTATTATATAAAAATTATATAGAGCTTAGAAACCTAAGTCTTTATTGGCTGAAATACACAACAAAATGGCACTGTCTGATCCTAAAGAGAAAAGAGAGCTTTTGTTTAAATATCTTCATCCTATGGACATTTAATGAACACCAGCCATGTGTAAGGCATTATGATCTAGGATGTCAATATGATTTCATAAGGTTTATGAGTCAAGGAGAAATGGAAGGTAGGAACCCTTCAGGCAAACACACAAGGGGTGGGGAATATGAAGCTTATATGAGAACCCCTAGTCATTCAGTCCCCTTGCCTGTCAGAGTGTGTGACTATCAGCGGAATGCCACATCATGGGAAAGGTAGCTAAGGGTTAAGGGATTTGAACTCTGACTTGAAGCTATTTGAGTTCTGTGTGAAGAATTCTTCAGCAGAAGTTCCATGTTTTAATTTTTTGTTTGTTTCTTTAAGGCATGTTGGCTGAAGAAGCATTGGAAAATTTGTAGTGTTCCCTATCAAGGGAGATAAGATAGTTGGAAGAGAACGGGAGCCCAGGTCGTGGCACCAGAAGCGTCAGTCTCTGCATGGATACTGAACATTCAGAACATTCTTCAGAACATTCCCCTTCTCTCAGGTCTTGGATACCTGTTCCAGGCCCATGATTCCCATTCCTTGAAAGCCCTGAATCACAGCCCATAACTAGGCTAATTAGGAGGAGCTGATGCTAACCTAGGGTGAGCTACTTGACACCTGTAAATAGCTGATGTTCGCAGAGTAGTTCCTGTCTGAGTTCACGCTGCATTCCATGGTCAGCTCTAGAAGCCTTCAAAGGTAGTCAACACATCACTAGCCACGATCATTTTCTGGTGCGTGGTGGTCCCATGCTGGAGACACGTCAGGAATGAAGCACCATTGGAAACCCCCTGAAAAGCACGCTGGACACTTCTTTGAATTGACACAATGGGAAACTCTCATACCCTTATACCTGTAGCAGTTTCTGCTGTGTCCCTGCAGGAAACCTAGGCTAGAGAGAGAGAGAAAAAAAAGGGACAAATAGCCTGAGGGAACGTCGCTGACAATATGAAGAATGGTCCCCCCTTGGCTGTAAGCATCTGTAAGGCTCTAAGAAGGTCATGCGACTTTTCCACATACTTTCTTTGGTAAGGATTTCCCATCAGATCGTATAATGAGGAAACACACACAAAGACATGTGGCAATGCTAGTTAAAGTGTGTTTGTGAACAGGTGCTGGTCTACAAAGAAATTGTCACCAGCTCACCAAGAGATACGTAAAAAAATAACCAGTAAGTGGTTAGGAGCTTTGATAGCTATGTAACATTCAAGAATAGCATCACTGGAGTTTTCACTGAACACAATAGAGATTAAAAAAAAAAATACTGGTCTGCAGCACATTGGAAATGAAAGCAACAATGACAAAAAAAAACCAAAACAAAACACTGATCCTTCACCACAGCTAGTTGGAATAGCAGTGCTGCAGACAACATGAGGGAAAATGGGTTTCAGTGTTTTTTTTTTTTTTTCTCAACAGTCTTCTAAGGCTCATATTGTACCAGTTCTGAATTAAGCACTTTACATGTACTATCTGTTTAATCCCCATGAGAACCCTATGGAGTAAGTACTTTATTGTCACATTCAATCTACAGATGTGAAAAATTGGGGCTCAGAAAGGATCAAAATTTGTTCATGATCATAGGTTTAATACATGGAAAAGCCAAGATTCATTGATTGCCTGACTCCAGAGCTCAGACACTCAACCTTTAACTGCAGTGCCTTTGTGCCTTCTTATTTACTGGGGAGAAAGACCGAAGGCATTGCCTCTTTACCAGCTTACGAATGGTTGGCACACGGTAGGTGCCCGTATAGAGCTGATGATAGCTCAAGACATATTCGCTTCTTCTACTCCAACCAGATTCTAAGGAAAAAGGGAATGTGCCATGTTATTGATGGCAAATGTGGCCAAGTGAATTGCTTGGCTAATAGATTGTGGGCAGCCCAGGCAATGCATCTGCTTTGGCAGGAACAGCATCACATGGATCTGCTTGCTTTTCTTTTAAAGATTTATTTGTTTACTTGAAAGAATTCACAGAGAGAAAGGGAGAGATAGAGGGAGAGAGATCTTCCATCTGCTGATTCATTCTCCAAATGGCCACAATGGCCAGGGCTAGGCCAGGATGAAGCCTGGAGCCAGGAACCAGTTTCCCATGTGAGTGGTAGGGGCTCAAACATGTGGGCCATCCTCCACTGCTTTTCCAGACCATTAGCAGGGAGCTGGATTGGAAGTGGAGCAACCAGGACAGGAAGTGGTACCCATCTGTGATACGGGCATTGCAGGCTGTGGCTTTACTCGCTATGCCACAACGCTGGCTTGTGCAATTGCTGATGTGATTTTAAGATCCACAGGTATTCAATGATCTAGGAAGATGCAATACAAATGGAGCAGACCTGGACACATTTTGCAGTTGAAGATCAAATTCAGCAAAGCCAGCTTGCATCAGATAATACCTACCTAACCAGTAGATGTGTGAATAACTACTGTGTGTTTCACTGAAGCCTTGTAGTTGTTTATTTTGCAGACTAACATAATGATCAGTAAATATTTGTCAAATAATGAATCTAGTGCCACAGGAGCACATGCGAAAAAAGATATCTGACTCAATAGAAAGAGGAGAAGAAAAGTCCCTGCAAGAAACTCTTCTTGAGTTAATTATTTGTGCAAGATCTCCTTGAATGCATTCCCAATGCTTAGTGTAGTGCCCAGCATCTATCAGGCAATTAAGATCCACTGGATGAATGAATGCTCCCCAAATTAGATTCATGCAATGTTATGTATCCAAGCTAGGAATTATTTTTCATCTAAAGAATGAGGGTTATTTATGAATAATAAAACTAACAATTTCAAAGCATTTGTATTCCTCAAATTTCTAACAAATCAATTTTTCTTTTTGGAAATAGCCACAGCCATCTCTGTCTGTGGACACCCATTGATCTCACGTAAAGCTGATGATGAAAGTGCAGTCCATTCCTCTATCAAAACGTGAATGTTTACTCTGTACCTGCCTGTCTTGTTTGCTGCCAGAGCTCAAAGCAGAAGTGAGGAAATGCCGAAAGAGAGACAATTTGCCTAAGGTTGCCAATACAAAAGCAAGCCAGAGGTACTGGCAAGCTTCCAAGGAAGGCTGTTCTCAAGAACGTCTGGCTGGAATTTTGCAGATGCAAGAGCTTTAAATAAACACCTAAACTCTTGCACGCTTACTGAGACTGAACCTCTGAACCTGTCACACACCAGGAGCTCTAACGGAGGAGAATAAAAAAGACCAAGAGAACTCACAAATAAAAATTACGTTTAACTATAAATGCCCTCTTTGCTCCTAGCAGCTTCCTGCAGGAGGACAGACAGTAGTATTTTGAATAGATCAATCAAAACCATCAGCATACATAGATGACATCCAAAACAAAATAAATAGCATGTGATGTCCCTTAATAGACACATATCTAACAACAGAATGCAGTACGTTTGTGTGTTGCAGCATGTCTTGGAATATAAATGTGCTTTCTAAGGGATATATTTCTATTTGGTTTCCATGAATATTTGATGTACACATATTCCTGTATTTTTAATTTGTCTGCTGCATAAGCAGATGGCTAACAGTGTAAAAACATGGAACTTATTAAAACATCTGAATCCCAGTTCATTTGGTTTATCTTGAATACCAAATTGAGTATTGGGAATGATTTAAATTAAAGTGCATAATTCTTGCCACCTTGATTAGATGCTTAATTTCTCTACTCAGATTAACTAATGAAATCAAAAATCATGGATGGATTCAGAAATAAGGCATGATAGGGCCTTTTAAAAATAATTTATTCTTTGTGGTAGGAAAAGTAAAAAGAAAGGAAAAAAAAAACCTTTAGGCCAACACTTTCCACTCTGGTTATTCATGTAACACACATTATAAAGGAATCTTGTTTTCCTCTATATTATTAAGCATGCTCTTATTTTATTGTGTAGTGAAACCAGTTAGTCTACTGGTTTCAAAAATCTCTGACATGTACAAATTTCGTTAGGCATCTTCTTTTTTTCAAAATATTATTTACATATGTTTAATCTCATTTATATTTTTTATTTGGATTTTTTCAACTATTATTTAATAAATAGAAATTTCCAAAGTACAACTTTTGGATTATAGTGGTTTTTCCCTCCATAACCTCCCTCCCACCCACAACCACCCCATCTCCCACTCCCTCTCCCATCCCATTCTTCATCAAGATTCATTTTCAATTATCTTTAAATATAGAAGATCAACTTAGTATATACTAAGTAAAGATTTCAACAGACTGCACCCACACAGACACACAAAGTATAGAGTACTGTTTGAGTAGTAGTTTTACCGTTAATTCGCATAGTACAACACATTAAGGACAGAGATCCTACATGAGGAGTAAGTGCACAGTGATTCCCGTTGTTGATTTAACAATTGGTACTCTTATTTATGACAGCAGTAATCACCCGAGGCTCTTGTCATGAGCTGCTAAGGCTATGGAAGCCTCTTGAGTTTACAAATTCCAATCTTATTTAGACAAGGCCATAGTCAAAGTGGGAGTTCTCTCCTTCCTTCAGAGAAAGGTACTGCCTTCTTTGACGGCCCATTCTTCCTGCTGGGTCTCAGTCACAGAGATCTTTCATGTAGGTCATTTTTTGGCCACAGTGTCTTGGCTTTCCATGCATTAGGCATCTTCTTTTGCCTGTAGTAATCTATTCTCTCTTCCACCTCTTTAATCAACTCATTTCTTCTAGTGGATTCCCATTTGTTTCACAAAGATATTGGTGAGTTAGCTATTCTCCTACTGTATTCAGTGAGTTTTCAGACAGGACAGGAGGAATAAGCATGTCTCTCAGGAAGGTAAGATGGTTTGCATTGTTGCATGTTGTTGGCTCCTGTTGTAACCCAGGGACCTTCCCAGGTCCTATCTCAGGCAACTTGGTTCCTCTTGTGGTGGACCCCTTGGGTCCCAGATACATTGCCCTGCTATGTGTAGAATCCCTTACATGAAAAGCTTTGGAGCCCATTGTTCTACCCTGCTTTTAGTTTTCTATAATCACATTTAGTCTCCTCTGCCTGCTGATGACTTACATACAGATTTGTATGTATGTGTATACATCTCAACTGAATTGCATTTGCACTCTCTACTTACTACCCTGCTTGTATAACTTTTAAAAAATGAAATAAATTACAACACCACAGATTCTTAATTTAATCCCCTAACCAACACACCCAATCCCCAGGTCTTCCCTATATTTATGACGGGCACTGCCATTGCCCCTTGCAATTCAAACCAACTTTTAGGAGTTATCTGCTCCTTTCTTTTGATTCTCTCCAACTCAAATCACTTAGGGTTACCTACAAATTATATCTCACTTCTCTTCATTTCCATAGCTTTCCCTTATCTAAGACACTAAAGTCTGTCACCAAAAGTTTTGTGCCAGCATGGTGGTTTTTTCAAAGTGTGGTCCCTGGACCAGCAGCAGCGGCAACACCTTGGGAATAGCTAAATACACAAATTCTGAAACTGAATCAGGAACTGGAGGTGGGGCCCAGCGACCTATGTTTTAACAGGTTCCCTTGGTGCAGTTTAGAAGACTGTCCTTCAACTTCATTTTGTCTTAGCTTATGCTATTGTGCAAATAAAATTGTTCCAAGGGCACAACTTATGCTTTTAACTTTTTTTTTTAAACCATTGCACATTATGTCCCTTTCTACATCTCTAATCATATTTCCATGCCCATAGTTCCCCTCTTTCCTTTGCCTTTACAAACTCATGCCTGCTTCTGGCCTCACATGGTTCACTTTTCCTGAAATTCTCTTCACCAGACACTCCTGTTTCTTGTCCCTTACCATTCAGCTTTCAGCTGAAACGTTGATTCTGCTAAGAATCTCTCCGATTCTCCGTGTCTGCACACCGATCATTTTGTACTGTATAACTCTTATTTTTGGTTAAAATTATATTATTTGTTGGTTTACTTGGTTGTTGTTTAAGCTTCAGTAGAGGAGTCACCTTATCCAGCTCATTCGTTACTCTCGACAGTGCCTACGAGCTGCCGACACAGACCTCTTTCTTGAGTGAATGAAGACCTGAGCCCTTGTCCTATCTGCAGCTTAACTTGTGTGTGACTTTGAGTTAGTAATCTCTCTTGTACTTACTTCCTCACTTCCCATCTATTCTGTCATTTGCACAAACATTTAAATTCTCCTTCTGCCTCATCATTAAAATGTTTTAGCTGTTTCATTTGTGCTAAAAGAATGTTATAAAGGTATTTTAAAAAGCAGGAATAAGGGGCTGGCACTGTGGCATAGTAGGGTAAGCCTCTGCCTGCAGTGTGGGCATCCCATTTGGGTGCTGGTTTGTGTCCCAGGTGCCCTTCTTCTGATCCAGCTCTCTTCTAATGGCCTGGGGAAGCAGTAGAAGATGGGCTAAGACCTTGGGTCCCTGCACCCTTGTGGGAGACCCTGAAAAAACTGCTGGTTCCTGGCTTTGGATCAGCCCAGCTCCTGTCATTGTTGCTATTTGGGGAGTGAACTAGCAGATGGAAGACCTCTCTCTCTGTCTCATCCTGTCTGTAACTCTGCCTCTCAAATAAATTAAGTAAATAAATAAATCTTTAAAAAATAATAAAAATAAGGAATAAAATGAGAAAGTTGAGAATAAGGGAGAAAGGAAGGAATAGAGAAAACAAAGAAGAGTAGAAGAACTACTTATAACCCCAGAAATTATAAATAATCACTGCCAAAATTTTTGTATGAGCAAATTTAGTCTTTTCACTGTGCAAATCTCCTTTTCCCACTCTTAGGATTAGGTTGTTTTAACTTTTTAGGAAATTCTTACCTTCACTTATTGTTTATAATCACCATCCCATATTTTATGAGTGAATGTTTTTATTTGCAAGTAGTCGAAGTTACTCTAGTTGAAACTGGCAGAAAATAAATTTATACAAAGGATATTGAATAACTCAGTCTCACCCAGGGGGCATGAGAATCAGAAAATTGGAGATTCTCTGCCAAAAATAGCACCCAAAACGATCCTGCAGGATGGGAAACTGCATACTGCAATTGCCACTCACACAACCCATCATCAGAATGGATTTTCTTTTTTGCATCACTAACTTTCAATTCCATACATGACTGATAAGGCCTGCGTTATGTACAAACTTTAGCTGCAAGCAACTTCTTGCATTTTCCACTTCTATGGTTGAAGCCAAGTTGAGACCTATAAGATAAGGAATTCTCCCAATATGATTTCCCATAGATATTAGATGGCCCTAGAGACAAATTGCCACTACAGCTCTTAAAGACAGACAGGCAGAAACAATGTAATAATAGTGCAATAAATAATACAATTAACCCTCTTACAGCAGAAAATGTGGTCACTACTTTCCCAAAAGTGATCCATCCATGTCCATGGTAGTTACTGCAGCCAGCAGGAGCCTGAAGGTCAAAATTATGTGCATTGTTTCTTTTGTTCTGTCATTATTCTATCTTTCTGTTCTGTAACCTGTGGAAGAAATGGTACAGTTAACAGTGAACACTATGAATAGAAGAGTACTTAAAAATGTTAATGGAAATGGAATTAAAGGGTAAGTTTATTTTGTTGCAAAATTATTTTGAAACCCCTGCATAGTTTTTTCATAATATACGTTTCCATGAACCTTTTGAAGAATGCTCATACACATGAATTTTTTTGCATGAAAATAAACATCTTTTGGCTGATGCCATGGCTCACTAGGCTAATCCTCCGCCTGTAGCGCTGGCACCCCGGGTTCTAGTCCTGGTTGGGGCACCAGATTCTGTCCCAGTTGCTCCTCTTCCAGTTCAGCTCTCTGCTGTGGCCTTGGAAGGCAGTGGAGGATGGCCCAGGTGCTTGGGCCCTGCACCTGCATGGGAGACCAGGAAAAGCACCTGGCTCCTGGCTTCAGACCGGTGTGGTGCGCCAGCCGTAGTGGCCATTTGGAGGGTGAACCAACGGAAGGAAGACCTTTCTCTCTGTCTCTCTCTTTCTCACTGTCTAACTGCCTGTCAAAAAAAAAAAAAAAAAGAAACATCTTTTAATTTCATTTCCCACAAACATTTTGATGTACCCTCATATTGACAAACATAAACATCCACAAGCATGGACACACACACCCAGACAGACAAAGGCAAAGAACAGCAAATTACAATGGTTAAAAATAAATATATGCATGGAAATATGAAGAATGACATGCAAATACGTGTATACTTCTCACCTCTCCCACTATCCAGTCCTTCTGCCTTCAGCTAGCATTTTATGGGCAGATGAAAGCTTTGTCTTTGAGGATTGTGTTCCCTTGGCATCACTTCTGCACAGGCTTCCAATAGTCTCCCATGTACCAGTAGACACCAAGGCTATACCTCTCTCATTTATTGCATCACCTTCAAATGAAAAAAATCATTTTCTAAATTATATATAAATATAAATATATATTATAAGATATATAAATACATATTTATTTATATTTTAGGCAAGTTGCCTTTCTGGCATGCCACCTGTATGGATACTGGCTAGAATTTCTTTTCCAATTAAAGCATTAATGCACAACATTTTTTTGCTTCACAAAAGAAATAAGGTGTACACAAAGACTATCATTTTTTAGAGAGTAGGAGGAAAATACAAATTTAGGAGGTGAGAATGATCTTTTTTAAAAGACAGAGTTCTCGAATACCATAAATTCGGTATTTATAATTAGAGATATGAAGACCTTTTCAGTCTTTCTTATTCTCTTGAGGGAGCTTACTTCATAAATTATTTGGTGAACTTATAGATCTTGCTAATTGTATTAGTATCTACCACAATTAGAATTAAAGTACAGTTCTCTGACACACCATATTAGGAATTACTGATGTTAAACTAATTTAAGAAGTGGAGATTTGCTGTAACATATTTGGCTTAATTGGTATTAAAATATCTATACAATTTTTAGTATGTAATCTTTTATGCTTGTGACTCCTAGAGAGTCTAATTAGAAATTATGTTTCTTCTTTACCTTCACCTAGGATATAGCAACCCCTAAAAGAAAGTTATACAAAAGAGCTTATGTAATCATATAAATGTCATCATCACACAGAAACATCCAAGTTGAAAAATAGAAAAGAAGTTCTTTACTACTCACTTCACAGAAGCCTTGTACAAGAACACACTGTTCCCTTTTATTTAAATTTTATTGAGGTATGTCATATATATGGTAAGGTACACAAGTCTCACTAGATAAAATTTAATACCTGTGAATGCTGTAAATAATATCTTCCCCCAGCTCAAATGACAGACTATCTCCAGCATCCTGGATGGCCTCTTCATGTCACTTCCAGCCAAAATCCTTCTATCCAGAGCTATTCCCTTTTTACTTCTGTCATGAAGTTCAATTCCAGACACAACTAATCTATAATGTGGTAGGGAAGCTATTCCCAAAAAGATTCATATAACACTGATATGACCAGTTTCCTTTATTCAACACTATATAAAATTCACCCATGCTGTTACATATAGCATCATTCAACTTTCATTTCTATAAATAAAGGAATACAGTAAAAGCTTGAGAAAGTTAAGAGAAGAATATAGATATTTATAAATTTTGCTAGTTAAGCGTTAGGTCTATATGTATTCCCAAATAAAAGTCGTTGATATTATTTTCTTTCTGTTCCCAACTCTGACATACCAGATGGCCATGTCGTGAGCTTACTTCAGACTCCAAGCCAGAAAGGACTGCTGGCTGGTGGTGTGAGAGTAGGGAAGAAGAAAAGTTAATAGTGCAGGGGCTCATCTATAGTGTTAATACAATTAAGCAGTTTACAGAGTAGTTATTAAATAGATCTTCTGAATATTTTGTAAAATCAAAAGGAGCAATCATTATTTATGCTGAAGATATAGTAACAAGTTAGAGTCTTTTTATTTTAAAGATTTATTTATTTATTTGAAAGTTAGAATTATACAGAGAGAGGAGAGGCAGAGAGAGAGAGAGGGAGAGACAGAGAGAGGGAGAGAGAGAGAGAGGTCTTCCATCCGCTGGTTCACTCTCCAACTGGCTTCAACGGCCAGAGCTGCATTGATCTGAAGCCAGGAACTTCTTCTGCATCTCCCAGGTAGGTGCAGGGGCCCAAGGTCTTGGGCCATCCTCTACTGCTTTCCCAGGCCATGGCAGAGAGCTGGATCAGAAGCGGAACAGCTGGGACTCAAACCTGAGCCCATATGGGCTGCCGGTATTGCAGGCAGTGGTTTTAACCGCTACTCCACAGCCCCGGCCCCACAGATTTGAGTCTTAAACTGTATGGAGAGTGGTGGGAAATTAAAAATGAGAAGGATTTAATATATACAAAAACTTGGAATAATATGAGTGGAGATTATGTTGGTTACTTGTCAGAGGGCTCTGGAAAAAATGGGAAGTAAGTATATCCCATAAGCATATGAAAATATTCTACTACACATAACAATAAGATAAACAGATATCACCACAGAAATCAAGAGAAATTTTAACATTTAAATTTGCAGAGGTAAAAAGAGGTCAAGATTGCTGCTGTTCATTTAGGGGGATGAACTCTTTAAAATGAGGCTGGACACAAATCAGTACTCTGTTTCTTAAGAACAGTTTGTCAGCAGGAATCCAAAACTTAGATGTCTTTACATGCCAGCTCAGTAATTTCATGTCTAGGAATTTAAGAAAATAGAAGATAGAAATAGACAGAGAGAGTGATCTTCCAACCACAGGTTAACTCTCCAAATGGCCACAATGGCCAGAGCTGAGCCGATCTAAAGCCCGGAGCCAGGAGCTTCTTCCAAGTCTTCTCAGGGTCTCAACCACTTGGGTCATCTTCTACTGCTTTCCTAGGCCACAGCAGAGAGATTGGAAGTGGAAATCACTCAAACAGGTACCCATATAGGATGCCTGCATCTCAGGCAGAAGCTTAACCTATTGCACTACAGTGCTGGTCCCAACAACATTATTTGTAACAGTAGATATTAAAGAAATCTAAATCTCCAGTAGTCAAAAATAGTTTTATGAATATCACATAACAATAAAATGTCATAAATTGTTTTAAAATGATTGTGCTTTAAAACTTCTATTTATCTAATAGAGAGACAGAGATAGATACAGACAGACTGACACAGACAGTGAGCTCCCATTGCTCTTTCAATTCCCAGAGCTGGGCCAGTGGCTGGAACACAATCCAAGTCTCCCCACATGGGTAGCAGGGACTCAGCTGCTTGAGCAATCATCGCTGCTTCCCTGGGTGAGCATGGGTCAGAAACCAAAGTCAGGACCCGGAGACAGAAATCAAAGTCAGGCACTCCCATGTGAGATTGGGCATCTTAACCACCAGGCCAACCACCCACTCCTAACATTTATTTTTAAAAAGAATGCGTAATGCCATGAAAAATACCTTTGAAATAATGAGAGATGAAATATATTCATGACCGAGGAGCGGATGTCACATTTGCCCTTCAAAATGCTGTAAATAACTCAGCTTCTAGTGACTTTGATTTTCTGAGAGCATTATGCTCGTCTCCTGCATTGATGACACTGTACAGAGTGCTAAACAGAAAGTAGAAAGTACCCTGGTGCCCCAGAAAAAACCCAGAGGTTCCAAAAAGAATGAAGGAAACCTTACAAAAATAGGTCAGCTTTCTGTACTTGCTGTGAAGAATTAAGCAGCCTAACCGTCTGGGTAAGCCAGGTCATCAGTCTTAGCATTAAGGTCAAGGTCGAGATACCGAGTCTTGTATCTCTTCCAGCTGGATGCGAGGGTAGCATAACATCCTTGAGGCTACTGCTCCAATGGTGACTCGGAAATCTGCCTGTTCTGAGCGAGAGGTCTCTGCTCCAGGTCTGCTCCACCACTCAGGCCATACAGCCCGGAACACTCAACAGTGCTAGAGAATCTGTTGTGTGGCAGTCCTGATTGCAAGGGTTGTAGCGCTGATCCTCAGAGCCCTGCAGCAGAGAACAGCCTTGCGCAGCAAGGAGTTGGAACAGCAGCTTCCATGTGGCAAGGAGCTCTAGGACAGATGGAAGACTTGCTGATGGCATGATGGAGACTGTCAAGTGACAGTGTGGCCAGTCCACACATCCTGGGCTGCTAGGATTGATCACAAAGCAGAGTAGGCTCAGGGTAATCCCTTGTTGTTGTGGAAATGGTGCCACAGGGTTCCTTCCAGAGCAGGGTGAGGGAGCATAAGAAAGGTTCCTGGGCATGCCAGCTCCTTTAGCTCATTCTTGGGGCCTGAGAGAGGCTGGCTTATACACTTGTGTGAGCTGAAATGGACTGCTGCTGCACCAGAGCCTGTTTTGACAAATGATAGCATCCGTGTGTCCCCCAGCCATAATGACAGATCACTTCTTTTAATAAGGAACTCTATACACAGACTTGCTCAACAATAGGAGTATAGAGTGACCTCGCAAGCATTTTATGCTTCATAGGAAAATGACATCATTTTGTATCTGCAGGACTAATCTTAAATTAGCCGTATTTTTGTTTGGTATATTCAGCTTATTTAGCTAGAATTAATAAATGAAATGTATGATTCTGTTAGTAAATTATCACTAGAAATCTCAAGGCAATTTTTAATGAACTGTTAATACCTTCTATGTTCACATATTGGTAGAAACGGAATGCATGCTATGTTTATTCTTGATATTTTACTATATTTCTTAGAATAAAATTTTATATGCATTGTGTTAGACAAATATTTTGACATGATTTATCTATGTATATTTATAGCTATTTATCTATCATCTATAATCTATCTATAATCCTACTTGTTTTCTTATGCATCTTAGCTCTTCTAGGGAAGAATTTGGGGGACACATTAGTGTTCGTCCTCAATCTGAGATGTTCTGACTTTAGAAACTCCTGAGGTTTTGATGCCAGTTTGTTTACATCCAGTAACAGCAGGAATAAAATAGATTTGTGACTGGATTCTTTAGAACTAGGGACTGTTCTAAACATATCTAATTTGAATTTTTCATTTACACAGCTGGTTTTATTTGCTGTAAGGTATTATTGCAAAAATGGATAGAAGAAACACATGTGTTATACTAAGCTCAAGGCTCATTTAAGCATTTTATCTTCCAAATCCTGAACTACAATTGACCCCTTCAAAGTTAAGTTTTATTCTTACTTCTGGAATTATTAAAATTCCTGTTTTTATAAAGGAAGTCATGGGAAAAACTCATTGAGAATAAAATCTGTCTTCCAAAGCCTGCTAAACAATTCCAAGTGGAGCTAAAATAGTTGTTTTAATTTCATTAAATAACTAAAAATGTATGAGTTAGTTACACAGAGCAATTCTATATTTTCTAGTCCTCACATTGTTTATAAAAGCCATTTATAGGGGAAACTGATTCAGTGTTTAAGACACTCAGGTCCCATATCACAGTGCCTGGGTTTGAGTCCTTGCTCTGTTCTGATCTAGCTTCCTGCTAATGCACACCCTGGGAGGTAGCACATGAAAGCTCAAGTACTTGAGTCCTTGCCACTTACGCTGAGAGATGTGGACTGAATTCAGATCTGACTCAGCTCTGGCTGTTTTGGGCAGTTCAAGAGTGAACCAGTGGAAGGAAGATCTCTCTCTCTCCCTGCCTCCACCCTGTGCCTTTCAAATAAACACATTATAAAATAATAATTCATGCTTTGTGCTAATTATTTATTATTGAAGTTCCGAATTCAACACAATTGAGGCACAAAGGATGTCTTGATTTTTTTTTCCTGTCTCCTGTATCAAGAGATCTATCTTTGAATACTTAGCTTTAAATGTTGGTGATGCTTTTCTTTTTATAAAATCTATTATGAAGCTGCTGTAGAAAGAAAGGCAGTGAGGGAATCATTAAAAATATATATCATGTAGAACAGTTTGTATTAGAGTTAAGATTAAAAACCCCTGCACAGTGGGATATTCTGAGGGAATAAATCACCTCATTATGTATCACATTTTTGAGCCTAGTTTTAGTTTAGAAAGATGAGGTACATCAAACAATGCTTTCAGCAAATCTTAGGAGTGGACACTGATTTGCATCAACATTAAAAGCTATAAAGGATTTTATCTTGCAACAAATTACTCTGTTAAATTGTTTATTTATTCCTCTTGGGAAGATGGGGTAAGAAGAGTTAAGAAGGAAGAGGAGGATTTGTGTCAAGGTAATGGCAGAAGGGCAGAAGGATGAAGTTGGAAGAGCCTGGGGCACAAACCAGGAAGGCTGTGCACGTTGGTCTGGCAGGACCTCATGGCTCAGGAGCCCAGGGACAGAGGACATGATCAAAGCAAGAGACTCTTGGATACAGACAATGAAGGACTTTGCTTTGTAGGTGATGGGGAGCTAATGAAAGAATTTTTTTTAAATAGGTCTTTTGAATGAGCAGTGAGTGGTTTAGGATTACTCTGATACATGTTTATTTGTTCTTTTACTCAACAAGTATTTGTTGAGCACCTACAATATCCAGATGCATCTTAAATACGGGTGACGCAATGAGATCTTGGTATTGTGTTTCCCTTGGTGTAACTGAGAGTATACGATGAACTGGAGGAGTGAGATAATGATGGAAGCTAGGAGACATTTTCAGGATAGAAGAAGAAATCTAAGCAAAGTTAGTGGCAGTGAGAATGGAAATGGATCAGTGGAGCCTGGTTTGAGATACAAACCACAAAAAAACTGACAGAAGTTGACACATTTTTTTAATATGGAAGAAGAAGGGAAGTTTTAAAAAAAAAAAAGGCCTCAATAATTTGCCTGAAAATTGAAGATAACATTACAGAAATTTTGCAATCACAGATTAATGTGCCAGAGCTAAATGAATTTGTTAAATTTTTTAACCAGTGAGTGTGGAGCAGGTTTGAATAGCAGTAGCCTCATTAACAGTGTTCCCAGGACAGAACGAACACTCTCTCCATTCCTTCATATGGATTCTCATGAAATTGCTAATCATTTGGCTTGAGTTATAACTTTATGATATTTGATTTATTTATCAGTTTTACATGTGAGTGCAAATTTCACTCAGACCCCTTCATCAGATTAGAAAACCTTGCAACAGCTAAGAAGGCTTGATTTTATTTTCTCTTCCTTCTACCTGTAATAACAGATATATAGGAGGTATGCACCCGTAAGAGGTGCATAATCAGTCAACTTTAACACTGGTTTTTATATGTCAATGTTAATAAGCTCAAAAGGTAAAGTGATTTATAAGTAATGAGGTATTCATTTTACAGAATTATTTAAGAAAAAGATGCAGTTTAACATGAAACATTAAATACTGCAACTGAGATAGATAGGTATGTTTATCCAGATTGGATGATTACACAATGTATACACGTATCAAAACATCAGATGGTAGCTCAAAATTAAAACATTGAAATGTGAAATGTAAAAATAAATAAACACAGCCATTATTTGTAGTTGGCAGACTCCATTACTACCCTCAATTTAGAAAACCTAATAAGAGGACATGATTTTAATGACACATTCATGCCATCTGGTTAACCATGCCTGCACTTTCAAGAATATACTCATGTGGAGGCTGGCATTGTGGTGCAGTTGGTTAAGATGCTGCCTGCAATGCTGGCATTCCATACCAGTGCCACTGGGAAAGCAGTGACCTGGGAAAGCAGTGGGGGATGACACAAGTACTGGGGCCTCTACCACCCACATGGGAAACCCTGGCTCCTGGTTTGGCCTGGCCCAGCCCTGGTCATTGTGGCCATTTGGGGAGTGAACCAGTGAATAGAAGATGGCTCTCCCTTTCTCTCTCTGTAACTCTGACTTTCAAATAATAATTTTTAAGAAGGTACCCATGTGAAAACTAAGAAGAAGATTCTGAAAGATCTTATTGTCCCGTGTAATTTAAGTGATAGCTACAGCTCTTGTCTGCAGCAGTCACAAGAGCCTGGACAAATTGGGACCTCCTCACACCCTTCCTTAGATTTTACTGTGGCATAGTGGGTAAAGCTGCCGCCACATCCCATGTGGGCACAAGTTCGAGTCCCAGCTGCTCCACTTCCAGACCAGCTCTCTGCTATGGCCTGGGAAAGCAGTAGAAGATGGCCCAAGTCCTTGGGCACCTGCACCCGCGTGGGACACCTGGAAGAAGCTCCTGGCTCCTGGCTTCAGACTGGCGCAGCTCCAGCCATTGCAGCCAATCGGGTTGTGAATCAGCGTATGGAAGACCTCTCTCTCTCTCTCTCTCTCTCTCTCTCTCTCTCTCTGCCTCTCCTTATCTCTCTGTGTAACTCTGACTTTCAAATAAATAAGTAAATCTTCAGATAAAATAAAATTAAGAGGATATTGCAAGGTTCTTAAGTAAGAACACAGTAAAAACATGAGAATGATTTGGACATACACTACAACTGAATCTTTACCTTCCCTTGCAAAAATATTTTCAGTGTTAGCACTAAAAGCTATTTCAGTAGCCTTTAGGAAACATCGTTATCTAACTTACTGCCTAGTTATTATTTAAGAAGTACAATCTTCAGGAGGGGAGAATTTTTTCAGATAGTGTATTATCCAAAATCATTTTTTCTTACAAGTGTATGATCTCTGAAATAGATAGGTGATAGAGAACGGACAGGTGGATGGATAGAGAGAGACACATTCACATGAAGATGTATGACTGAGAACATTTCTGTTCCTTCTGTCTTTGCCCATTCCCTGTGAGATTTAAAAGCATAGGTTTTGTCAGCTTCTTTCTATGTCCTCTTAATAAATGTCTAATGTGTTCAGTTTTTAAATTTCCATCCCATCCCACACATCAGGATGAAGAGAACTTTCCACTGGAGAGTCTGTGGATGTCCTCATGAAAGCCTCGGCTAGCCTTGGGTGCCAGTTGCTGTCCCCTCTTCATCCAATAACTTTCCCAGGAAGAGTCACTGCATTACACATTGTTTTGATGAAAACCTCCCAGAAGGAGCATCTCCAATACAGCACATATGGAGGCACTTGGCAACAGCGCGTACTGAGAGCTGCTGTCAGTAAATCAGGCTCCTGCCATTGTAAAGTCCGTTTATGTGGCTGAGGGAAAAATAGCGCTGAATCATTCATCATCCAGCATATTTTTTCAACTTGGAAAGCAACAGAATGTAACTCAGAAGAAAATTAATCTGAAGCTACCTCTGCAAATTAAACAAGGTTTCTGAGTCTGGAAATTTGGTTTCAGTTTTGCATAGATTTATGCTCGTGTTTGCTGGTAAATAGTAAGAAGCAGCGCAAAATTCACCTTCCTGTTATCACTGAAGGGCTCGATTGGATTAAGACAGTTGGGGAAAAATTGTGAACACATAAATCTTCGGATGAAATGATAATGATAAAATGTTTAGCCTGGCATTTTTTCTTTGATTTTCACAATGTGAAAAGAAAATTATAAATACTTTCAGTAATGAGTTTGAGTTCCATGAAACTGACAGAAGTGAGATTCGCATACATTTTGATTGACATTAAAAGTCTGCTGCTATTTATTTAACTCCAAGTTACCAATCTTTTGATGTTAAGTTAATAGAGAGGGAAAAGATATACCATCATCTTGTCAAGCTAAGCAGGGAAATAGATCTGATTTCCTAGTGGGAAATTATAAACATATCTTCTTTCCTGTTGGGATAAAATCAGAACTGTAGTTCATTTCCTATTGGGCTTATGATGGCTACCTCTGTGACACTGTAAGTATTGAAAAAGTGAGATTGTTTGTGTATCAGAATTATGATCATGAGAACTATCTGTGTGGGAAAAAAGCAAAGGCAGTCTGGAGTATAGGAATGGGAGATAATCAAGTACACATGTGGGTTCTTTAATTGCATTTTGAGAGTAAATTCTTAATCATGCATCGTTAGTACGTGCTTTGATTCAGATGGTTAGGTTTTTTTCCTCATGTGAATGTCAGTTTTCTTCTTTGTACCTCAATGAATATGAAAGTCTCATTTTATTGTATTAGTATTGAAGCTAGCAATTTGCTATTTTTTTTATGTGCTTATATATGTACAGAAATAAAGAGTATGCAGAGAGTTTCTGAGCTTTACACAAGGTATGACCTGTAGAGACCTTTAGGGAAAGGAAATCTACCTCCAGGAATTAAGATTCAATGAGGGGAGGGGGACTGGCACTGTGGCATAGCAGGTGGAGCGACACCTGAAGTGCCGGCATCCCATATGGGATCGGTTCGAGTCCAGGCTGCTCCACTTTCAGTCTGGCTCTCTGCTATGACCTGGGAAAGCAGCAGAAGATGGCCCAAGTCCTAGGGCCCTGCACCAGCGTGGGAGACCCGGAAGAAGCTCTTGGCTCCTGGTTTCAGATCGACGCAGCTCTGGCCATTGCAGTTATCAGAGGGGTGAACCAGAGAGAGGAAGAACCTTTTCTCTCTGCCTCTGCTTCTCTGTAACTCTGCCTTTCAAATAAATAAACAAATCCTTAAAAAAAAGACTCGATGGGGCCGGTGCCGTGGTGCACTAGATTACTCCTGTGCCTGCAGCTCCTCTTCCAGTCCAGCTCTCTGCTGTGGCCCGGGAGTGCAGAGGAGGATGGCCCAAGTGCTTGGGCCCTGCACCCCATGGGAGACCAGGAGAAGCACCTGGCTCCTGGCTTCGGATTGGCGCAGTGCTGGCCGTGGCGGCCATTTTGGGGGTGAACCAGAGGAAGGAAGACCTTTCTCTCTGTCTCTCTCTCACTGTCTGTAACTCTACCTGTCAAATAAATAAATACATATATACATAAATAAAAAGACTCAATGGGGGTTAGCACTTCCTTGAGGCTTTTCATCTTCTTTAAGGGATGCTTCAGAGAAAATATGCAATGTTTCCTAAAAAAAAAGCAGACTGTTGACACATGTGATCACAATGTGGATCTGGAATAATTAGTGAAATTAAATCTCTCTGGTGATAGCCAAGCACATCCCAAAGGACCACCATTTCCCCCTTCCCCCACCATTTTGTGGGATACAGGCCAGTTCTCTTAATCTTTTTCTTCATTTTAATTTATTATTTTAGAAATCATTTGTAGATCAAAAAGGGAGAGAGACAGAGAGACACAAGAGAGAATAACAGATATTTCCATCGACTGGTTCACTCCTCAAATGACCACAATAGTTTGGGCTGTGTCTGACCCAAGCCATTAGGTAGGAACTCAATATTCATCTCTCAGGTAAGTAGCAGAGACTCAAGCACTTGAACCATCAACTATAGCCTCTCAGGGTACACATTACCAGGAAGGTGGAATCAGAAGCAGAGTTGGAAACTGAATACAGGTTCTCTGATATGGGATGTAGGCAGCCCAAGTGGCATCTAAACCACTGAACCAAACACATGCTTCCTTTCATTTAATCTTCAGCTGCCCCAACATAAGCCTTGGTCGAGTCTCCCAGCATCTATGGACATAATGAAGAAAGGGATCTTTGCCAGCATAAAGCCCTCAAGGAAAAGCCAAAATAAAAGTGAAGTGTAAAGATTTAAGAGAACACATCAAGTCATTATTGAAATCTACATTTCAGCACTTCATGGAGTGGAACAATTTCTTTCTTTATTGATGTTTAAGTTTGAAAGAGTTTTTCTCCTTATAATGATTGTAAGAACATGAAATTTGGTACCAACCATTTTATTTATTCATTATTGTAAGTTTTTTATATATTAGTCACTGTTCTAGGTCCCAGGGTACAGGAGTGGATTAGACAAAGGAGGATACAGACAATAAAAAATAAACAGATGATGCCACAGCAATAGCAATAACTACGCAACAAAAATGGAGCTGAGTGGGGGGATGGCGGATAATTTGGGGAAAGAGAGCTAGGAGGTGAGGTCGGTTTCTTTAAAGAAGTGATATGTGAACATTACATGTTAGCCACATCAAGAAGGTCTCAGAAGAGCATCCTAAGTAAAGAGAAGAGCAAATGTAAAGTTTTGAGAGGAGAGAAGGGAAGAAGTTTGATATAAAAGTAACAGTAAAAACGCTGGTGAGGCAAAAGTACAGTAAGTGAGGCTAATTTTATGATGAAGTCAGAAAGACCAAAGTCACATCTTAAAAGGCATTGATCATGTGAAGGACTTTGGATTCTGCTCTCAGGATAGGAGCTTCCTGAATATTTACAGCATGGACAAGAGCAAGTTTATAATTAAAACAAATTACTATGATTGCTATGTGAAGAACTGAGTGTAGGGTGGACTGGTGGAGCAGAGACACAGAAGCAAAGAACATGAGGCAAGAGATGCTGGGGGAGGCAGAGACCAACAGAAAGAGGCAGTGGTGGCGAGAAGATGTCCACCTGGATGTATTTCAAAGGAAGGACTGACATGCTTGCTCACGGACAAGATGTTTTAGAAGCGATGAATAGTAAGGAAAAGAACATTTGGAGTATTGTGACTGGAAGAATAGAGTTTCTACTTATGGAATCAGGAAGGACTGGGGAAGCAACATGTTTTGGGAGGAGCTTCATATGGCCTTGTCAGGTTTGAGAGGCTTCTTTGAGAAGGAGTCACAAAGTTAATGGAAGTATGAGTTGGAGATGTAAATTCAATAAACATCAAGATATAAATGATATTTAAATCTATAGGACTGGGCAACTCCATATGTGAAATAAAATATATAAAGAAGCCGGCGCCATGGCTCACTAGGCTAATCCTCCGTCTTGCGGCACCAGTACACCGGGTTCTAGTCCCAGTCGGGGCACCGGATTCTGTCCTGGTTGCCCCTCTTCCAGGCCAGCTCTCTGCTGTGGCCAGGGAGTGCAGTGGAGGATGGCCCAAGTGCTTGGGTCCTGCACCCCATGGGAGACCAGGATAAGCCCCTGGCTCCTGCCATCGGATCAGCGTGGTGCGCTGGCCGCAGCGCGCCAACCACGGCGGCCATTGGAGGGTGAACCAACGGCAAAAGGAAGACCTTTCTCTCTGTCTCTCTCTCTCACTGTCCACTCTGCCTGTCATATATATATATATATATATATATATATATATATATATATATATATAAAGAAGAGGTCCGGGGACCGGGCACTGAGTTCTGAGATGTTCTACAATTTAGTGATAGAAGAGAAGAGGAACCAGCCATGAAAACTGATGTAGCACAAGGAAAGAGGAACACCAGGAAGTGAAGTGTTCTGGAAGGAGGAAGAAGGAAATGTTTCAGGAGGAAAAGGGGGATCCCTATGGAATGTGCTCTTGAAGTGTTGACTACAATGACTTTGACAACCACATTTTCATTCTGAGGCCTGGATAAAGCTGGAGAGGAACAGGTTGAGGGGAGAAATCAAGATGAAGATGAGCAAAGAATTGGTAGAGATAAGGTGTTCTACATGGATGGCTATCAGGCTACCAAGAACTGTAGATAGGTTGAATGGAATGAGAAGTCCAGAGTACCATTTTTATTTTTACGGCAATTATAGCGTGTTTGTTAATATTCATGATCTAGGAGACAAGGATAAAGTGATAGAAAAGAGAGGGAATAATTGTAAGAACACAATCACTGAAAAAGTGAATTTAGATTAAATCTATGATGGTTAATTTCTGGTATTAATTTGACTGGATTAAGGGATACCCAGATAGTTGGTACAGTGTTCTTTTTTTTTCCTAAAGAAAACATTTATTAAATGAGTACAAGTTTCATAAGTACAACTTTAGGTATATAGTGATTCTTCCCATCATACCCACCTGCCCACCCACACTTCCACCCCACCTCAGCCTCCCTGTCCCATTCACAGTCCCATTCACCATTAGGGAAAAAAAAATTACTGTTCCAAGACAGTCAAGAAAAGGGCTGTCCAAGTCATTGCTTCTCAAGGTATTAATTTCACTTCTACAGATTTCCTTTTAGGTGCTCTATAGGTTATCATAGATCAGGGAGAACATAAGGTATTTGTCCGCTTTGAGACTGGCTTATTTCACTAAGTATGATGTTTTCCAGATTCATCCATTTTGTTGCAAATGACTGAATTTAATTTTTTTAGCTGCTGTGTAGTATTCCATAGTGTACATATCCTATAATTTCTTTACCCAGTCTCGAATTGACGGGCATTTAGGTTGATTCTATGTCTTAGCTATTGTGAATTGAACTTCAATAAACATGGGGATGCAGATAACTCTTTTATTTGCTGACTTCATTTCAGTGTTATCTTTGGGTGTGTCTGTGTGGGTGTTTCTTGAAGACACTGACATTTGAATCAGTGGACTGATCTTCACCCAGTGCAGTTGGGCACCATACAATTGGAAGAAGGTCTGAATAGAAAAAAAAATAGCAGATAAAAGGTGTGTGAGTGCTGTGGCTCACTTGGCTAATCCTCCACCTGCAGTGCCAGCATCCCATATGGGCGCCTGGTTCTAGTCCTGGTTGCTCCTCTTCCAGTCCAGCTCTCTGCTGTGGCCCAGGAGGGCAGTGGAGGATGGCCCAAGTGCTTGGGCACCTGCACCCACGTGGGAGACCAGGAGAAGCACCTGGCTCCTGGCTTCGGATTGGCACAGCGCCTGCCGTGGCGGCCATTTAGGGGGTGAGCCAGCGGAAGGAAGACCTTTCTCTCTGTCTCTCTCTCTCACTGTCTATAACTCTACCTGTCAAATTAAAAAAAAAAAAAAGGTGGATTCTCTTTCCTCTGCAGCTGGGGCAACCTTTTCTTCTGCCCTTGAAATGATAACTCCAAGTTCTCTGGCCTTTGAAGGCTAATAATTGCACCAGCAGCCTCGCAGGTTTTCAGACTGACAGTTATATCATAGGCTTCTCTGGTACTGAAGTCTTTGAACTTCTCAGCTTCCATAATTATGTGAGCCAATTACCTTAATAATACATCTCCCTCATTTGTCTGTCTGTCTATTATCTATCTATTATCTATGATTTATTATCCATTTTCTATTTATATCTATCCATATCTATCCCCTGGAGATCGCTAATATAAGATCCAACTCACACATCAATTGTTTGTCCCCAGTAAACAGCAGACATAATATAAATTTTTGGAAAAGATTTATTATTTATTTAAAAGTCAGAGTTACAGAGAGAGAGAGAGAGAGAGAGAGGGAGGGAGAGATAGAGATCTTCCATCAGCTAGTTCACTCCCCAAATGGCTGCTACAGCCAGGGCTGAGCCAGGCATAAGCCAGGAGCCAGGAGTTTCATTCATGTCTCCTATTTGGGTGCAGGGGCTCAAGTACTTGGGCCATTTCCGCTGCAGGTCATTAGCAGGGAGTTGGATTAGAAGTGGAGCAGGTGAGACATGAACTGGCACCTGTATGGGATGCTGGCATTGCAGATGGTGGTTTTACTCACTATGCCACAATACCAGTTACAGTTTAAACATTTCAAGAGGTGGGAACACAGGAAAAAATAGCCAGATATCAGATAGTTCTACTCCTGGTAGTTATTATTTGCTTAAGTGGGATAAGAAGTGAAGTCATCAAGGCCGGCGTTGTGGCACAGTGGGTTAAAGTCATGGCCTGAGGCGCCGGCATCCTATGTGGGTGCTGGTTCTAGTCCTGGCTGCTCTACTTTTGATCCAGCTCTTTGCTATGGCCTGGGATGGCAGTGGAAAATGGCCCAGGTTCTTGGGCACCTGCACCCGTTGGGGGACCCCCGAAGAAGCTCCTGGCTCCTGGCTTCGGATCGGTGCAACTCTGGCTGTTGTGGCCATCTGGGGAGTGAACCAACGGATGGAAGACCTCTCTTTCTGTCTCTACATCTCTCTGTAACGCTGTCTTTGAAATAAAATAAATCCTTAAAAAAAGACTTGAAGTCATCTTCTAAGGGTGAGAAGAGGAAAGTCAGAATTGGAGCTGAGGAAAGAGAAGATATGAAATAATTGACTATGCATTCTAAAAATGATCCATAATGAAGAATGAGATGGGAGAGGGAGTGGGAGGTGGGATGGGAGTGGGGTGGGGGGCATAGGGGAAAGAACCACTGTATTCCTAAAGTTGTGTCTATGTAAAAACGCATTCATTAAATAAAAAAAAAGGAAGAATTGACTAGGGAACCAATGTAGAATTTGAGGGCATTATTGAAGCCTTACTTGAAAATTCTGTCCAAATACATATACATTAAGCATCTTCAGCTTTGGCATGGGTTTTTGTTCAGTACATTCTGTGACTCAGGATCAGTAAAGAATAAAATGATAGCTGAAGTTCTTCGAAGTGAGTAAGATGGAGAGACCATTTGGGTGCAGGTTAGCAATCTTTTCCTATAAAATTACAGTAAATATTTCAAGCTTGATTTGTGGGTCATATAGTCACTGTCACAATTAATTAACGTGCCAGTTTAATACAAAAGTAGCCATAGACTACACACAAACTAATATTGTGGTTGTGCTCCAGTAAAATGTCTTTTTTTAAATTAAAAACAGGCAGTGAGGGATAGGCGTTTGGCTTAGCAGTTAACGCACTGCTTGTGATGCCTGCATTCAAGCCCCACTTCCAGACTCCATTCCAGCTTCTTGTTAATGTGTACCCTAGGGGACAGCAGGTGGTTGCTCATGCAGTTGGAGCTCTACCACCCAGGAGGCCCAGATTGAGTACTCCTGGCTTTAGCATGCCCCAGCCCCAGTTGCTGCAGGCATTTAGAGAGTCAACAAGTGAATGGGAGATGCTTTTTTTTTTTTTTTTTTTTGCCTCTCTCTGCCTTTTAAATAAAATTACATAAATTTATTACTTAATTTAAAAATATATATTTAAAAACATAGTGGTCTGACTAGTCTTCAAGGCTGGAGTTCACTGACTCACAGTGTAAGAAATTGAGGGTACCTGCAAGGGACCTACTACAATGATGGACAATGGATGCGAAGCTGGGCAACATATGCACTAGGCGCAGGAGACTGTGATGGGTTGTGAATGGCTAGGAGGGTTATAGGAGGCCAGTCATCTACTGGAATGGAATATCAGTTAAAATGAATTTGGCGGAGAGAAGTTAGTGCTTAGAGTGTGGTATGTGCTGCTTGACTTAGCCGTTAGAGGTAACGCCTTCCTTGGGGAGGAGCCACATGAAGGCAGAAACTTAGAACCTGAGACTTTTGCAGTATCTTTTTTTTTAAGTGATAGAATTTATTTACTATAATGATACACATGTGTATACATATACTATTTTAAAAATAAGGTTGTAAATTAAAATTATAAAACATACATCAGCCATAATTTAATTTTATCAGAGTAAAAGAACATGTAAATAAGTCAGCCTAACACTGTTGCAGTTGCCCTTTAAAGTTAGAATACATAAAAGCTTCAGCCCATTGTATTTTAACTTATTTCAGTTTTCATGTTATTTTCTAGTATAAACACCCTTAGAAACGTGCTAATGTATAATTTACATTCATATAACTAAAATCTCTTGAGTTATTAAGTAACATTAAATCATCTAAAATGAGTAATCTAAAAAAAAAAATCTTCTCACACAACGGTTTTAGTTAAGTGCAGTTTCATGTATGTACTACTTTATTTAAAGTCATACTTGGGAAGGTGTAGTAAAAATAAAATCTACATAATTAATAATTTAATTCTATATTTAATTTCTTGCTACAAAATTGTTTTGTTTCCCTAAAAATTAGTTTTTGCTTGTCATTCTGGATCTCTTCACCCATATGCTGGCTTATTTGCTATGTATACACTAGTTAAAATTTGTGCACTAAATGGAGATACTTTTACAATGGTTCTTCAGACAAAATGCACCCCAAGAACTACATGGTAGAAAGCTCATGTCCATGCTCAACCATGGCCCACACAAACTGCTTGAAGACTCAATCCATGTAAGTGGATTGCCTTAGCCAGAGTCCCTCCAGAAAACCAATATGGCCTCCATAAGAAGTGAGGACCAAAGCAACATTAGGGTTTTGCTTAGTAGTTTCTATTGGAATAGCTTGAGGAAGATAAGGAGTGGCAGTAAATGAGAGGAAGGAAAGAGAAAAAAATACACTTGTTGTCAGTTTTTGTTAGGAAAATGAAAATCGATATAAACCAAACATGTCATTAAATAAATGTACTCATATGTAATAAGTATGGCTAAATGGAATGAATCTAATTTATATCAACCATAATATCTCTTATCTTTAAAAAGAGATTTATTTATTTAGTTGGAAGTCAGAGTTACAGAGATAGTGAAGCAGAGGCAGGGAGAGAGAAAAAGAGAGAGAGAGGAGGAAAGGTCTTCCATCCAATGGTTCACTCACCAAATGGCACAATGGCCAGGGCTGGGCCAAGCCGAAGCCAGGAGCCAAGAGCCAGGAGCTCCATCTGGGTTCTTCACGTGGGTGCAGGGGCCCAAGCACTTTGACCATCCTTCACTGCTTTCCTAGGTGCGTTAGCAGGGAGCTGGATTGGAAGTGGAGCAAGCTGGGACTTAAACCAGCACCATAAGGGATGCCGGCGCTGCAGTTGACAGCTTTACCCACTATGCCAACAGCTCTGACCCAACCATCATATCTTTTTAAAAAGTTGATTTTTTCAGTTGATACATAAAATTTCACAAATCAGGAGTGGGCTTTTGTGTAGTGTTTAAGATGCCGCTTTGGACACCTGTATCCATATGAGAGCCCGAGACTGAGTCTCATCTCTTCTTCCAGTCCTCGCTGTCTCTTTTTCTGTTGTGACACTAAGGCTTGGTGAGAGAAAGGGAGGTCTTGAAGACAGCGAATCATGTTCTGGAGGCTTCTCTCACACCAGGGGCACCTGCAGCCTTGTAAACCTCCTTTACATGTGGATTGCAGTGAGCACTGAGATGGTCTTCCTTCCCAGATCTCTGTCTCATTGATCTCCCCCTAGATGTATTGAGAGTGATGGCGTGGCCAACTAGAAGTCATTTTTGCAAGTCGGTGTGCTGTGAAGTCTCACTTGATTGGTTAGTTATTTCCACGGTATGTGTTACCACAGCTCTTCCAGATCATCATTTGCTAACACTCAGTGGGGAAAAAAGACAGGGTCATTTTCCCTCTCGCAAAATCTAAGCTATAGCATCTACTATATAACATTTTTGGCATGTCTTTCTCAAGTAATGCAGTATTTATGTTGCAGTAACAGTCTTCTCATGAGAAAAATCTGATGATCCTAACCACTATAACTATTATTGATTGGCAGTTTCCTTGATGAACTAGCCTGTTTACTTATGCATTCATTTTATATGCCAGGCAGATAAAAATAGCTAAGGTGTAGTCTCTGCCCTCAAGTTACATAGGCCGGGAGTGGATTATGTAAATAAATTACTGTAAACCACTGAATTAAGTGCAATAACATAGCAATGAGAGTAATTCACTTGTTTACTCATCACAAGGTTTTTAGTGCTTTCTATATGCCAGTCAAATAAAAATGAATAAAATTTTGCTATACAGGTATTTAGAGGTTGGTTGTGGAGTTGGGTATATAACAAATAATTGCAAGACCCAATATTCATTGCTACAATATAGAGGTAGAAATACACTACAGTGATAACACAAAGGAGGTTGAGGTTGACTTTGGGAAGTAAAGAAAGGCTGCACAAAGATGAAGGCTCCTGAACTCTGTCCTTTGTTTGAAGATTTATTTATTTATTTGAAAGGCAGAATGACAGAGAAAGAGGGAAAGACAGAAAGATGGAGAGAGATCTTCCATCTGCATGTTAATCCCCCATATGTCCACAGCAGCCAGAACTGAGACAGGCCAAAGCCAAGAGCCAGGAACTCCATCTGGGTTTCCCACACGGGTGGCACGAGCCCAAGTACTTGGACCATCATCTGCTGTCTTCCCAGCCACATTAGCAGGACACTGGATGGCAACTGGAGAAACTTAACCCTAAGGGCCACAACCCTAAGGCTCCTTGAGCTGGGTCTTGTATGATGATTAGTACAGCACCAAGAGCAAAAAACACCAGCAAATATGTAGACTGAACACAGTTAGAGCACTGGACAAGAAAGTGAGTAACAGGGCACACCACTGGAAAGGCAGAGGAGACAGGGACTGGAAAGAGGCCCTCAGGAATTTCAGCCTTCTCAGGTAGGCTCCTGGAGACCCACAGAGGTGTTAATTGGGAAAATAAACATCAGATTTATATCTCAAAGAGATGATGGAGAATGGACTGAAGGAAAAGGAGACTGGAAGCAAAAGATCTCTAATTTCTTTTTAAACACTTTCTTTTTTTCTTTTCTTTTGAGAAAAGGTTAATTGTGACTGATTAAATTGAGAGCATGACCATTAATGGGTTGAGTTGTGAAACACAAAACTGCCAAGTCAGGTCATTCCCTAGGTCCTGTGGAATTCTAATCTATGCTGGTTTGTGTACCTTCCTCTGCACAGAGGTTCCCTGTGCTTACAACTATCAGTGCACACCCTGGGTCAAGTGGAAAATATTCACAATGAGTCTTTCTCTGGCACTAGCTTGGTAATGTCTTGAGAATGAGGACCACGGCTTATTTACCTTCGTGTACACCTAGCATAACCTCTCATTGAACCAAGTCAACAGCTCTTACTGAACACGGCTGAGGACTTGCTGGTTTATACTCAATATGGTTAGAGATGGGAGCAAAGAGGAAATACTACCTGATAGCAATATGCCTGGTAACCTGAATTCATACCTAACAATGGAGAGACAGCAACATTCCCAAACTTCTAAACCATACTTAGCTAATGACACAGACTAGAATAACCTAAAGGCATAAAAATGAGAGCACTAGTGGACTCCATGATTCTAACTTCTTCAAAGTAGGTTTTATCAATCAGCCTTCAATTTATTCCCTAAGATGCTCCCTTATCAGACAATACATGAGTATAACATCAAAGCAATTTTTGAAGCAATACTAGAAAATTCTGAAATTAGGGTCTTCTTTAAAAGGCTGTCAAAAGCAAAGATAGAAATTGATGTTGTACACAGATAACCAACTGTTTATGTTGCTCTCAGTCAATGACACTTCAGGCATTATGATTTCTGTGCTTTTATCCCATTCACCTGCTTCAGTAGAAGTCACACTGATCCATTGTATAAATAGAATAAGTGTTTTAGCAGGTTTTTTATTTTTCATTTTTCTCTTACACATTGCCTAGAACAACTTGATAGCAATGGTTCTATTTCAATAGTGTATTAACCATCGGATAAAACATAGCATCAAAAATAAATTCCATGCCATACTCTTCTTAATGAGTAATTTAAAACATATTGGTGCTCTCCAATATAATGGAACAGATAAAATACAGGTCTTTTTTAGAAGTCTTAAGATATGAAGATATTCAAAAATTTCACAGGAGGGCTGGCTTTGTGGTGCTGCATGGTAAGCTGCTGCTTGTTATGCTGGCATCCCATACTGGAGTGCTGGTTCAAGTCTTGGCTACTCTACTTCCAATCCAGCTTCCTGCTAATGTGTCTGAGAAAGTAACAGATGATGCCCCAAGTAATTGTAGACCCTGCCATCCATTTGGAAGGCAGGATGGAGTTCTTGGGCTCTGGCTTCAGTCTGACTCAACCCTGGCTATTGCAGCCATTTGGGAAGTAGACCAGTGGGATATATATATATATATATATATATATATATATATATATATATCTTTCCTCCTCTGTCATTCTTCCCCTCAAATAAAGAAATCTTGATAAATATTTTATGGGAAAATTATTAAAAAATAAAAATTATTAAGAGATAAATATAATTTGGTGCAAAATTTTTGAAATCCATTTGTAGCTTTTTTCATAATACACCTTTTCTGTGAATTTTTGAAGACCCTTTTTATACATGGTATCTTAAAACTGCGGTTTTTGTTTCCAAAGAACACTGACAATTTGATTATTTACATGTTGAAGGAGAAAATGATCAGCAGGTTCTCTGCATGAATGAAGGGATCCATGTGCCCAAGCATCACCAAAAAGAAAAGTGTGTTAATTACTTCCCTTGAGTTGAGATACCAAGGATGTGCATGTCCTTCCCAGGCTTATCAAACTTGTCATTTACATTTCAATGGCAACAAAACTCTTAATTTTAGGGCCAATGTATACACAAGTGGTCTTCAACAAGTTTATGGAAAATGCCTATTATGATCAAGCTATGCTTGGATTTCAAACATTTTTTGCACCAAAATAAACTCATTTATTTGAGAGGCAGGGGAAAGAGGAAGTGAGAGAGAGAGAGAGAGAGAGAGAGAGAGAGAGATCATGACTGCTGGTTTACTTCTCAAATACACACAAGGGTTGAGCCTGGGCTATGGCTGGAGCCAAGAGCCAGGAACTAAATCCAGATCTCCCACATAGTTGAGCCATCATCACTGCCTCCTGGGATATGCATTGTAAAGAAGTTGGAATCAGGATCCAGAACTGGGGGTCAAACCTAGGTACTCCAACATGGCACTGAGGCAACTTTACCACTAGGCTAACCTCCCATCCTTAGACCTATCTTTTTTTTTATTAACAAAGTATACATTTATTAAATTAAATAATAAATAATTATTAAATATATTTATAATATTGCATTAACAAATGAAGAGACATAGAATATAAAAGATGATATGCATTAATTCTGGAAATAGTTTGGTTCTTCCATAATCCACGTATAATTTTTTTTAACCTTTATTTCATAAATATAAATTTCCAAAGTACAGCTTATGGATCACAATGGCTTTTTCAACCCATAACTTCCCTCCCACCCTCAACCCTCCCAGCTCCCATCTCCCGCTGCCTCACCCATTCCATTCACATCAAGATTCATTTTCAATTATCTTTGTATACAGACAATCAATTTAGTATATATTAAGTAAAGATTTCAACAGTCTGCACCCACACTGAAACACAAAGTGTAAAGTGCTGTTTGAGTACTAGTTATAGCATTAATTCACATTGTACAACACATTAAAGACAGAGATCCTACATGGGGAGTAAGTGCACAGTGGTTCCTGTTGTTGACTTAACAATTGACACTCTTGTTTATGGCATCAGTAATCACCCTAGGCTCTTGTCATGAGTTGCCAAGGCTATGGAAGCCCTTTGAGTTCGCCAAATCCAAACTTATTTAGACAAGGTCATAGTCAAAGTGTAAGTTCTCTCCTCTCTTCAGAGAAATGTACCACCTTCTTTGATAGCCCATTCTTTCCACTAGCATCTCACTTGCAGAGATCTTTCATTTAGATTTTTTTTCCAGAGTGTCTTGGCTTTCCATGCCTAAAATACTCTCATGGGCTCTTCAGCCAGATCTGAATGCCTTAAGGGCTGATTCTGAGGCCAGAGTGTTGTTTAGGGCATCTGCCATTCTATGAGTCTGCTGTGTATCCCGCTTCCCATGTTGGATTGTTCTCTCCTTCTTAATTCTATCAGCTAGTATTAGCAGATACTAGTCTTGCTTGTGTGTTCTCTTTGACTCTTAGACCTATCTTTAAGATCAATTATGACTGAAATTGATCACTTGGACTAGTGAGATGGCATTGGTACATGGCACCTTGATGGGATTGAATTGGAATCCCCTGGCACGATTCTAACTCTACCATTTGGGGTAAGTAAGATTGAGCATGTCCCAAATTGTACATCTCTTCCCTCTCTTTTAACTCAAATTTTCCATGAAGGCTTTGAAGTACTCTTGCACAAAGGGACATTCTCAGGGAGGATTTATTATTTTTCCTTTGGGCAAAGAAGCTCCCAATTATGTAGCTCACAGTGACAATAGTAGCACTTGGCATTTACAGAAGAGACCTGTATACTTTAAAACTCAGATGGGTCTCTATGGCATGTCTAAGGATTAGGCTTTGGGGTATTATTTAACTTCTATGGCTTTGATATCATTGATGATGACCAGGTTGTTCTGACTTGCAGGGGAAGAAGAGAGTGATCAGCATGAGACAGTCTTCAGGAGATTCCATAAAACAAAACAATTACTTTGCTCTGAGTAAGCCACCACCTTAAATCTCAGTTTTGTTTTGAATGTCGATCCCTTTGTTCTCTGTGACAGCAATGTAAATGTGAAGGTTCATAAAATTTAGGTCAGGAGAAAAAGGAATGGGTTGGGCTGAGAAAGAAGTGAACTGAAATGAGTCACTGAGATAGACTGTAGGATCACTTTCCCTCTGTGGTACATGAACTGCTTTGGGTGTGATCTTAGAAAGCAGGTGTGCTGGTTAATTTCATGTGTCAACGCAGGGAATGTTTTGGATGAGATTAGTGAACTCTGAGTAAGCACATTGCCCTCCATAACGTGGGTGATCATTACCCAACCATTTGAAGACCAGAGTAGAAGAAGACTAACCTCCCAGAGTAAGGTGCGATTCTCCAGCAGAGACAGCTTTAGGAATCCGCCAACTCTCTTGAGTCTCCAGCCTGCAGCTCATGTCGCAGAGTTCCACTTCCTGATTTCCATAACCACATGAGTCAATTGCTCACAGTTATTTATTTGTTATGGTGATGACAAAATCCCATTGGTTCTGTTTCCCTGGAGATCCCTAATGCAGTAGGATAACCAGCAGACACTCTAGTTGCAGGTGGTCTTCAGTGGATGCATGACCTTATTTTTATCAGTCTCCGTGACCACACCAAAGATTTGCTGCTTTCATAAATACGCTTTGTCCTCCTTGTTGGGATGACTTACCACTCTTTGAATTCTTTCACAAACCAGAAGGGGCAGGGCTGGAGGGCCATCACTGTACTGAGCAGCCCAACCACTGCAGCTACAATTTACTGGATCAGATACTAAACCTGACTAGGAGAGTCGGAGGGTAACTAATCTATAGGCTAGGCTGAACCAACCAGACATTTAATTTTAAAGATTTGAACTAAGCTACCTTGAAACAGGCAGAGGAGGTAGGCATTCTGATTAAAACAAGTGCTTACAAAAATCTTTGCCACCATCCTCTAAACTCAGGAGGCTAAACAAGGAGCCAGCATTGTGTTGTACGTGTAGAGCTGCTGGCTGTGAAGCCTGCGTCTCATATGGACATCAGCTCTAGTCCCGGCTGCTCCACTTGTCATCCAGCTCCCTGCTAATGTGCCTGGGAAAGCTGTGGAAGATGGCCCTAGTGTTTGGATCCCCACATGCATGCATGTCTGAGACACAAGTGAAACTCCTGGATCCTGGCTTTGGCCTGGCTCAAAGCCTAGGCCATTGTGGCAGTTTGAGGAGTAAACCAGTGGACCAAAGATCTTTCTCGCTCTCTCTCTCTCTCTCTCTCTCTCTGTCCTTCTCTCTCTATGATTCAACTGTTCAAATAAATGAATAAATCTTTAAAAAAAGAGGCTAACCAGACAACATTAAACCATGGACAACAAAGTCTCCCTTCCTGTGCTTAACAGCAAGCTTCCTGTTAACGGCCCATATTAGTAATTTGCCTCTCGGTGGTGTAGTAACTTGCAATCCCATAATAGTTGCTTTGGTAAACACTGAGCTGTCTTTCTGGGGGTCCCTGATAAAACTGGGCAGAGCCAGCTGCAGCCAGTCCTGTTCCTGAGCCTGCAGAGATCAGCAGTCGCCTGGAGAGCTACTTACGGTTCATTATAGTGGTAATTGACATACTCTCAGTTTATAAAATCAAAAGAAAGAATAGGAAAGGTAAGAGGGGGGAGGGTGGGAGCATGGGCAGAGGGAGGGTAGGGTGGAAGTATCACTATGCTCCTGAATCTGAATATATGAAGTACATGAACACTGTTCACCTTACATAAATAAAAAAAATTGTTAACTGACACACGTCCACTGGCGTTTCAGTAGCCACCTTTGAACATGTGATGTATGTAAAGCCATGATTTGTCAAGGTGCACGCTCTTCGGATTTTCCCCGCCCCTTTTCTCTGTCATGTTCTATCACTCTGTTTTGAACAGTTCTGCCCCCAATTACCCCAACTCTGTAAATTCCCAAACCTCTCTCCATATAGGAAGATTGTTTTGGCTTTCCACATGACCTTCCCTTTCTCCTGCCAGCCTATAATTAATTAATAATACATGCTCTCTCTCTCAGGAGGTGAGTCCAGTTTTTATAACTGCAAAATTGTGTTTGCGAGCCGAGGCAGCTGCCTGCTAACAAAGACCTGGGAAGTGAGCAGCAAGGGGAGTGCCAAGCAGACTGTGGTAAGCGGAGCCGACAGGGCGAAGTCCTCCTTTCTGCGGGCTGACTCGAACATGGTTTGTTGCCTCCAGAACTCATGCCGGAGTTTAATCCTCACTGTGAAGTGTCAAGAGGTTGGAGGCTTGTCAGAGTTTAGAGGCAGGATCTTTTGGAAGGAATTAGGGTTAGGTATGAGCATCAAGGTAGGGTCCCTGAAATTGCGCGCCGCAGCTTTATGAGAACAAGTGGACACATCAGAAGGCACACACACTCCCTAGTTGTTGCCGTGTGATATCCTGCACCCTCTCAGAATTCTGCCAATGAAAAGGCCTGCATCAATCATATGCCCTTGACCTTGGATGGAACTGTGAGTCCAGATAAACGCCTTTGTAACTTCCAAGGCTGTGTATCGTGGTATTAACCGAAATGGACAAAGACATTGTACTGAGAACCACCGTGGCTTGGAAATGTGCTATGTGAGAGGACAAGGAGAAAGACCAACCCCTGTCAACACACTGTTTTAGCTTCTGGCTCCTGCTAAACTATGCTTAATTTGGGTTAGGTCCTTTCTGGAATTTAGTTTCCACGTCTATAGGAGAAAAGGGTTAACTTTCATATGTGGTCTCTAGAGAATGTAGCGCTCTTAAACTGATCCTGTACAACCAAAGGTGTTTGACGGTGGGTTTTCCTTTGATTTCGTTAGGCTGTGTGTTCCCTCAGTCCTACCTGTGGCAACAATGGAGTTGTTTTCCTGAGACGGGAATTTTTAATTTTTTTTTTTCTTTTCAGCAGGAAGCACTTTGTCACAATGAAGTCCTGCAGGGAGACTTAAACACAGAAAGCAGATAAAACCCGGATGAATTTGATCAGGGTTACTAGGGGTGACTGGGGCTTGAAGTCCTGCCCCATGGCCTTTCCCGATCCCCTCAGTCCCCACATGCCTCACGTGCCATGCACTGCAGACTCTGGTCTGAAAGCCTTTGCCCTTGAAAAACAACCAAGATGAACAAGGAAGCATGAGAATGAAATAACCTTGCAAACTGTAGGAACAGCTTGGGACCAGCAGGTTTTAAAAGAGGCTCAATCTGGAAGACGTCCCCGCCTGGCATGGTGAATTCCAGCAAAAAGCACAGGAAATAACCTTGAAGGGCACAGGCCAAGGAGCAGTTGCAACATTGAGGCCAGAGGTGGGTGAGTCTCAGGGCGAACAAGAGTAGGAGGAGCTAAGTTGCACCTGGTGGAGTTCCCATGTCCCTGGCTTCAAATAATTAAAGAGAAAATTTTTTGAAAAGTAAAGGAAAGAGAACAGGGATAAGAAGTTCCAAACAAGAATAAGAAGTTCAAAAGCAGAGGGCTTTTTAAAGGGGTACTATACTTAACTGAAAAAGAGAAGCAAAGAAGACTTAGCGATTTTTCTTATGTGTTCCTTAGGAAATCTCAAATTGGGTGTGATTTTAATCAGATTCAAAGGAGGTGAAACATCACTAGAAATGGTGAGGTGACGACCTCCAAAGACTCTCACCTCCATAAAAATAACAAGAACACTGGCAGAAAATGGTCAGCATCAACTTTTTTTCAGAACTCTGAAAATTAACCAAAGTTTGCAGCAATCTGATGAGAATCTATTCAAGTGAAGCAGCTCAACCTCAGCAAGAATTTTGTGGCCTTCACACTTCCTCCAGGTCCCTCTCCCCTTCTGAGCTCTGAGATAGTCTTGGAAACTAATAGAAGTCACAGTGGAAGCCAGCAGCCTGTCAGCTACTGAGGAGGCAAATGGGGCTGTCAGAGCCCCTGCAGCCGCATTCCCAGAGAATTATCATCACTTGACCTGCGTGGGGGTTGCCGGAAATACTCTGCTTGCAAGGTCATCATTCTTTGACTTGGCTCAGAGAACTCACCCAGTGTAATCAACTTTTTGCCTGGGGATATTTCTTGAAAACCATCACAGGCAAGTGAGTATCCCAGCTGTTTGAAGCAGAGGCTCACATCTGGAGCAAACACAAGCCTGACCGCAATGTTTAATAAGAAAGCTGGGCAAGAGATGTCCACAGTGGACTTTGAAAGTATTCCTGGAAATCCAGAAGGGTGCACGCTTGGGGAGGGCTGTGTGCATGCCCAGAAGAGACCAGAGACAGCCCAAAGCGTGTGCCCTGGGTTAACCCTGTGGCTCTGGACAATGAAGAAGTGAAAGCCAAGTCAGCGCTGGAACTGCGTTAGTGTTGAAAACCTGCCTGCAAGTCACACGTAGAACCCTCAGCACAGATTGGGAGAATTAGTGGTGCCCAGTGGAAAGAAAATCACTGCCAAATCGTTAGCTGACAAATAAGCTAACCGGAGACATCAATGGGCACCCACCACAATGACTATACAGGACTGTTAGGTCAGGGAAGGCAGTGAACAAGGAACAACAATAACAACAATAATAACTACACAAAACCTTAGGAAGGGGAGACAATCTAATTTCCAGAGTTGTTCTGTTATGTTATTTAAAAGGCCTATATTGAACATAAACATTTTGAGACTGGCAAAGAAATGAGAAAATATGGCCCATACACAAGGAAAAAAGAAAACAGCAGTGTATCAATGGAAATCATCCACAAGAAAGCTCAGACACCAGGCACAGAAAAAGCCTTTAAGTAAGCTATTTTAAATATGTTCAGAGAATTGAAGGACACAATGTCTAAGTAAGTAAACAAAAATATGAGAACAATGCCCCTAAAGAAAGAATATCAATAAAGAAGAGAAAGAAATTATAGATAGGATTAGGGGTAAGCATTACAGCATAGTGGATTAAGCCATTGGGTTGCCTGCATCCCAACCTGGAATGGTGGTTTGAGTCCTAGTTGTTCTGCTTTCACTTCAGCTTCCTGCCTAGGAGGCAGCAGACTATGGTCCAAGTGCTGGGGTCCTTCTAACCCACGTGGGAGATCCAGATGGAGTTGTGGGCTCTGGACTTCAGTCTGACCCAGCCCTGACCATTGCAGGAATTTGGGGAGTGAACCAGTGGATGGAAGATCTCTATCTATCTATCTATCTATCTATCTATCTAACATCTATCTATTTCTGCATTTCAAATATGTAAAAAGTAAATAAGCACTGAAAAAAAGATTAAATAGAAATTATCTCAGAAAATTCCAAAAACACAATTGAAAAATTCACGGAGAGATGTCAGTAACAGATTTTAGCAGAAAAAAAAAGAGTGAGTGGACTTGAAGATAAATCAGTTGAGATTATCCCTCCTGGGGAACAAAAAGGAAAAATATTTAAGAAAAATGGAGAGTCACAGAGAGCTGTAAGACACATATCAAAGATACCATCATATGCATAATGTGAGTCCCATAAGGAGAGAGGACTAAGAAAGGACAAAAAAGAAATAACTAAAAAACTTTGCAAATATGGAATCTCCAATAATGACAAATGCATCATCATTGCCTTGTATGTATATTGCATTCAATAATGGATAGAACAATCACACAGATGATTAGTAAGGAAATAGAGAAATTAAACAATACTGCAAACCAACCAGTCCTAACAGACATGTATGGAACACTCCACTCAACAGCAATTGAAGGCACATTCATCTCAGATGTTTCACTGGTGAAGTCTACGATGCTTAAAGAGTAATTAACATCAATTCCTGATAAAGTCTTTCCAAAAAAGAAAAGGAGATTTCCCATGCCATCTCTATGTGGCTTGTATCATCCTGACAGCAAAAGCAGGCAAAGACAGTACAAGACAAGAAAACTGGGGCCGGCATTGTGGCATAGTGGGTTATGCCACCGCCTGCAATTCCGGCATCCCATATCACTACAAATCCAATCCGGGGCTGCTCCATTTACAATCCAACTCTCAGTTAATATGCCTGGGAAAGCCACAGAAGATGGCCCAAGTACTTGATTCTCTGTCACCCACATGGGAGATCCTGGATGGAATTCCAGACGACTGACTTCTGCCTAGCTTAGCACTGGCTGTTGTGGTGGCCATTTTGAGAGTGAACCAGCAAATGCAAGATCTCTCTCTCTCTGTCTCTCTCTCCCCCCACATCCCCCTGAGCATCTCTCACACTATCAGTAACTCTGATAGTGCCCTTCGAATAAATGAAATAAATTTTTTTAATAAAGAAAACCTCAAGCCAATGTCTCTGGTGAATATAAAGACAAAAATCGTCAACAAACTCATAACATTTTGAACAGCAATACAACTATGCATTACTTAATAGGAATGTATTCTGAGAAATATGTCATTTGGCAATTTCATCATCTTGTGAACATCATAGAATGTGCTTACACAAACTAAGACAGCTCTGACATCACTAGGTGATATAATCTTGTGACTACCATTGTATATGCTGCTCATCATTGATTGAAACATCATTATGGGTGGATAATTGTATATAACAATGATAATATACCACGACCAATTGAGATTTGTCCCACAAAGGCAAGATCAAGTCACCCAGTCAGTGTAATATGTGATATTATCAGAATAAAAGAAATCAAAACCTGTATGACATGATCTGCCCAGTAGATACAGGAATGATATTTGACAAAATCTAACACCATACATGAGAAAAATACTCTACAAAAATTGAAGGGAATTTCTTCTATCTGGTAAAAGGGCACTGTGACAAACTCATACCTGACATCATTTATGAGTGAAAGATGGTGAGCTTTTTCCTGAGATCAGGAACAACAGTGTGCTGGAGATTCTAGACAGAGAAATTCAGCAAGAATAGGAGATAAAAGGCACACAGGTTGTAAAGGAAGACATGAAATTACCTCTATTTCCTCTATCTCCAGATAACTTGGTTTTCTACCTATAAAAATCCTTATGGATCCTCCAGAACTCTATTAGAGCTAATACATGAGTCAGGCAAGGTTACAGAATATAAGATCACTATGCAAAAATGTATTACTACTGTTGTTTAGCTTCACCATCTAACAACTACCAATTTTGTGTAATTTTTCCATGGAACAAAGGGAGGAGGAGGTACAGATGGGCTATGGTGAGAAGCCGGGGAGGAACTGGTGGACTAGGTGATGTCTTTGTTCATATTTGAGCCCTGAGATTAGATGACATAACTGACTCAATATTGCAGGCCCTGCCAGGTAGAAAGCAGAGCCATCAAAAGTTGATTTCAGAACAAGGAAGATGGAAAGGAAGCAATGCAATAAGAGGCAAGGGAGAGAAAGAATGGCATTTGGGATTACTGTGCAAAAAAAGGATAAAAAATGGAAAAGTCATGTATATATATATATAAAGTGAATCCAGAAAATAAGACTGAAAATAGGAACACAGGACAGATTTCAAGGATCCAAGAGGGCCAGATACCATACTAGTGGGACCTCTGAAAGTTCATGTAAAATGGAATTAAAAAATGAGTTTATTTTGATTCTAAAATATTTTAAATCCATGCATGGCTTTTTTATAACATGTATTTCCATAAACTTTTTGAAGTACTCTAGTACTCATTGGAGTTCTGCAATGAGATCTGTGGATCTGGCTATGGGAGAACCTGGCTGCCCATATCCCTATGCCTCTCTCTTCCCACTCTGACCTCAACTTATGTTTAAGAGGCCTCCTGCACATGCCTGGGTTATCTCAGACCAAATGGTTCAGATCCCTGCACACGGTGGTGGGGTATGTCCACCTTGAGAGCTCTGTCTCAGTGAGGGGACTGTGCAGGTCCTAGAAGCAGTGTTCAACAGGAAATCCCAGTGTAACAGCCATCGGAATGTGCTTTAGAAAGCTCTAGAGGGGGCACAGGGTCTGAGTTGACACATCCCCACCTCCCCATAGATTCCTCACCTGAGAAGAAAACCAAAGCTCTCTAAAGCACAGAATCCAAGACAGGGGCCTATGTAGTCTGAGTCAAAGAATGGTGTTGGCAAGAGAAATCTATCTCAGAGATAGAAGACTTCTGATGGCTGTTAAGAGGGGCTGAACCAACAGAAGGAAAACCTTTCTGTCCCTCTCTCTCGCTAACTCTGCCTGTCAAAAAAAAAAAAAAAAAAAAAAAAGACGAGGAGTTAGGAAAACTAAGTGAGATAAACAGAGTGGGAAACTCAGTATTACTTGGTTTATTAGAAGGCAACTTTGGGGATTGTTGCTGTGGTGTAGCAGGTAAAGCCACCTCCTACAGTGCCGGCATCCCATATGGGCGCTGGTTAGAGTCCCAACAGCTCTGCTTCAGTTCTAGATCTCTGCTATGGCCTGAGAAAACAGTAGAGGATGACCCAAGTCCTTGGGCCCCTAAACCTGTGTGAGAGACCCAGAGGAAGCTCCTGGCTTCTGGCTTCTGTTTTGCACAGCTCCAGCTGTTGTGGCCATCTGGGACGTGAACCAATAGATGGAAGACCTCTCTCTCTCTTTTTCTCTCTTTGCCTCTGCCTCTCTGTCACTCTGCCTAAATTTTTTTTTTAAAGGAACTTTTGAATTCAGTAAAACCATCCTAAAAGAGAAAAGTAGGAGAAAACTGAAAACAAGTACAAAGAGTATAAACCAAGGAGAAGAGACCAATGCAGAGAGCATTCCAGAAAATCTATTTCATTGTACTAAGGACTATGCACAAAATATAGTTGTAGCTAGAACTAGGTGTTAGGGATATGCAATTTAGAAAAAAGAGATTCAGCAGGTGGAAGACTGATAAATGTTTTATGTTTGTTTTCAGTGTAATCAAGAAACATTTAGCCCTCACAAAGATGAGATTTGGCCATTAAAAGTGAAGTCTTGCAAAGCAAGGCTGAATATTGACAGTGAGGCAGTGGGAAGGGAAATTTTTCCAGTGGGGGAAGCTGGGAGATCAAGAGGAAAGCCGAGAAAAGAAACCCTTCCTGACCTTCTCCCTAAGACATTTCTGAGGCAGGGTGTGGTCGGGGTGAGAGGTAGAACCAGTTATAATTTGTCGTGGATCAGCTGTGAGTACTACTTGAAGGAGCATTGGAAATAAACTTACATTTTTACTCTCAGCTTCATTCATCTCTTCCAGTATGGGCTTACAAAGACAATTCTGTTCAAATACTTATCCAGTTCCCCAAACCTGACAAATCTATAGGGAGTCTCACAAACAATGCTGAGCTATAATTTCCTATTTTTGATTAGAATTTTCCTCATGAGAAAGAGCATAAAGGTCTACCTTACTTACAAAATGGTGTTGCTGTTAATGGAAATTTTCTCGTATAAGAAAGCCACTTTTTAACCAGATTTGCTCATGAAATATGATAATTTGCTCTTTTATGTTTAATGGGTATATATGTGGTCCCTTATTTTAAACCTTAAATTCTATTGAACTTAAGGCAAATATAGAGTTGCTTAGGGAACAGTGATTTAATTGACTGGTGACTTAATAGATGATATTTAAAGTGCAAAAAAGAGGGGATAAAATGTATACACAAAAGCCCAGACAAGAACATTTCCTCCTTATTACAACTGAATATTCTACATGACAAGAAAAATTAAACTGGGGTTTAGAGACTTTCTTATATTGTAGTGGAGAGATTTTACGATTTTACTTTAATTACCTTCTGATTTTTATTTGTTGTCTAAATTAATCAATGAAAATTGTTGTCTTCCATTTGTTATTGTCATAACTCTTGAGCTAAAATTGCTTTATGTGTGTCACATTAAATAGAAAAAATATTAATGTTGTCTAAGCTTACTAGGACATTGATATTCATAGGATACCCAATTTAATAATGTAGATGGGTCCATGTTTAAGTGACAAAAAATATACTAGAGTGGTTCAGGTACCTGAGTTCAGAATATTTGTCTCCACTTTCTTCTTTACACATCAGCCAATACTAATCAGGTACCTGGATGCTCTATTTGGTTAGAGGTCTCAGCAGAAACAAAGTTGGTGGTGACACTGCAGATGTACTAACATCTAATTTCATGTTTGGATATTTGGTGTAGTGGTTAAGATCCACTTGTACACCTGCAGCCAAAGTCAGAATGCCTGGGTTCAAATTGCAGCTCTGCCAGGCAGTGGTGATGGCCCTGCCACTCAGATGAAAGACCTGGATTAAGCTCCTGGCTACAGGCTCTGGCCTGGTGCAGCCCAGCTTTCAGAGCACTTCTGGAGTGACCCAGCGGATGGACGATGTCTATGTGTTTCTCTCTTTCTGTGCCTTTCAATAAATAAAATAATTTTTTTAAATCTCAATTTTAGCAGATAAATTACCATGAAATCTTAGGAAGTTTCCATCCATTTGCCTGTTGCTACTACAAGGTTTACAAATAACAATAACTAATAAATTCTGGGCACTTTTACATCTACCACCTGCTTTCTGAGCTTGTTACATGTATTAACAAATATAATCTTCCGTATGAGGTAGGTACTAGTTTAATATATATATATATGTATATTACATATACATATATATATAATAGCAAACGAGGAAACTGAGGCACAAGGAGGCCACATGCCATGTAAGCCAGCAGCAGCATGTGGGTTTGGACCCCTGCAATCTGGATAGTTCTCTGATGCCTCTAACTGCATTCCCACGGGAATACTATCATGGGTGTACTGTTCACTCATCCACCACTTTGTCTTTTCTTTTCTTTCTTTAAAAGATTTATTGTATTTATTTGAAAGGCAGAGTTAAAGAGAGAGAGAGAGGGAGAGACAGACAGAGAGGTCTTCTATCCGCTGATTCACTCTCAACACAGCTGTGAGAGCTGAGCCAAGCTGAAGACAAGAGCCAAGAGCTTCTTCTGGATCTCCCCTCTAGGTTCAGGGTTCCAAGTACTTCGCCTTCTGCTGCTGCTTTCCCAGGCCATTAGCAGAGAGGTAGATTGGCAGTAGAGCAGCCTGGACTCTAACCAGCAGCCATATGGAATGCCAGCATTGCAGGCAGTGGCTTTACCCACTACACCACAACAGCAGCCCCTCAGCCACCTTTTTGATAACCTAATAGCAATACTTCACTGGGGAAAGATAACCCAGTCTTTATGTAAAGTTAGTGGGAGGAGCATCAAAAAGTTCACAGAGAAGCAGAATTAAAACATAAATTTATTTTGATGCAAATTATAAAAATCCATACAATTTTTACATGATACACATTTTCTGTGAACTTTCCTAAAACCTCTCATATATTAACTATGACCTGATAGTTCTAATAGTCTGAAAAATCTTTTCCTTTAAAATAAAAATATATTTATTAATTTTAATGTAAGTTACATCCAGTGCTTTTTAACATATTTATACTTAGAAATAAGGACATGCAATGTAATTATAGTTTATGCAGCAAATTGTATTTATGCAAGCAATGTAAACATTTTTAAATATCATAATACTAAGAGCATATACGCAGCAAAAACCAACTTTCTCTAATTATTTCAAGTTGTTCCAATATCACATGAGGAGAAAAAGAAGTAAAAGGAGAAGGAGAAGTATTTGTAATCTTGGCCCCATGAGGCCAAACTCTTGGCTAGTTTAGTACCTGGTCAAGTCCCCTCCCATGAATATTTAAGATGTTAGTTTCTAAGGGGATTTCCTGTAGGAGGGCTCATCAAAGGAAGAGTTTTAGATGGATCTGCACATCTTGGAATTCACATTTCCGATGTGGGAAACTCAGGTGCCATGCTGACCAGCTTTCTCTGGGTCAATTGAACACCAGAAGTTCAAGGTTACTCCTGATTTTCCTAAATCATACTGTCCCCCAGGCGGGTGCTTTACCATTGCTACTCTGTAAATATTCACTGTAAAGCTGTATTGTTATGTCTCTTGGATGATACTATTCTCCTGGTGAAAATGATGTGAATTCTCCCATGGGATGTGTCTCTGGTAAACTGCAATGGTGGATTCTGCTTCACTGTTTGATTAAAAAGACACACACACACACACTCACACACACACACTCACACACACACTCACACACACACTTGCAAAATTGCTAGGTAAAGCAGAAAGCCACTCCAAAGGACCCAAATATTTGGAAACAGCTCTCAAAGGCATCCTGGCAAATTCTAAGACAAGAAAGCTAGCTACTCTAAAGGTATTTTGTCTCCCTCAGAGTATCTGAGAGAAAAAAACAAAAAACAAAAAAACCAATAGCAATGCTCCTTGGATACAAATGGAGAACAAAAAGTGTTATTATGGTGCATTGCATCTTGAAAACAGTGTGTCCCTAGCTTCCACTGAAAATAATTAAAGGGAGACTCAACAGATCAATGCACACTCCCAAGCTGTTTAAAGGGTCTTTCTATACCAATGAAGCCATTATTGCAATCTCCCAGAGATGAAAATACTTTACAAGGAGAAGGAAACGGTACCTGGTACCTAGCACAGTACCTTCAATGAAGAGATCTAATTGAATGATAAGTTACATATGGCTTTTTTCTATCCGACATTTGGATGATTCTTTAGAACAGACTTAGAAAGTTATCTGGCAATTCAGTCCATCATACTTCCTATGATGGTAAGTCTGTGTTTTGGGTTGGTTTGTACTAGCAACAGGTTTGATTGCCTCATTCCATGTTACTTCTTGGCTGACAGCAAATAATATATTGTGAAATTTGAGGGATCTACTTTCGTAGAGGTACTGAACTCAGATTCTATAGCTGAATTTATAATAAGATTAAGTCAATTGCTCAGCAATACTAATATTAGGAAATTATTCACAAGAATAGAGAAACCCCAATTTCTCTTGCATGAAAACTTGGTGATGGAAGAGAAATCCATTACTGGAACCTCTTTCTCAGAGTCAAGTTAAAACTGTTTCTGAACACAAAATATCCAACTCAGCAAGAAGTGGAATTTACTCCATCAATCTTTTCCCTATCTCCCCTGTAGAATCAAAGAGGGTTTAGGGTGATGTTTTATTGAACTGGGGTGGATATGCGATATGACACATTTGCCGCAGGGTTTTTGTTGCTATTTTTCTAAGAGGCCTGCAGACAGACTGACAGAGCTAGCTCCCATCCACTAGTGCACTCCCCAAATCCCCACAGTGGCTTGCAACAGGCCTTGAATTAGGAGCCAGAAAGTAATTCATGTCTCCCATGTAAACGGTAGGAACGTTAATATTTGAACCATCACCACACACTCCCAGGCTATGTATTAACAAGGAAGCTCAAGTTGGAAACCACAAAGAGGAATTGAGCAAGGTACTCCAACTTGGGGTGAGGGCATCTGAACCACCAGGCTAAACATTGAGTTCCTTGGCACAGTTTTTGACTATGCCACCTCTTAATGCTTTGAAATGGTAGTGATAATAGGGTAAATTGGCAGGGATATTAGGTAGGAGTAATTGAGTTGGAAGATTTTTTTCACCACAATTTCTGCTTCCAGCCCTGCACTGTAACTCCACCCCTTACATGTTCACCCAGTACGCCTCCTTCCCAGGATACACCTGCTTCTCCTATACCAGGAAAGAGAAGACACCATGATGGTCATGTGGAAGTTAAACTCCATATGGAGGAACCCTAAGAGTCGCAGAAAACCTCACACACACTAAACTCAGCCCAAGCTCCTCCTTGTCTATATATATTCAATTAAGGCACCATCCCTACCCATAAATGGACTGTTACACGTAGGAGTGTCCCATTCTTGCCTTTTGGCTTTCTTCCCTTTTGTTGGCCTTTTCTGACACCTTCCACACCCTTTCCTTGTACACAGTTCTCTGGCCCACTCATGATGGGTATCTCTCCTGTGGAGTGGGTCACACTCACACATGGATGTATATTCACTCCCTCACTTTAAGTAAATCCTGCTCTCACATGTGCCCCTGCTTTGAATTCTTACCTCTATGGGGGCAAGAACTTGGAATATAATTATTGGGATGCATGTTCCCAGAATAGTAGTGCATATTCAGGCTTGAGACACAATGCGTCCACTGGCTACAGTAGTGCGCCTTCAGGGTAGGACAAAGTAACATCAACTCCCTAGGATAATCATGCGATTGAACATTCAAAACTCCACTTTCACTACTACACATCCATGCTATATTCATCTGAGAAATGTTACTGTGGAATGTGTGAACAAAAGTGTAATATTCTGAATTTCATGCCCCTGAAAGTTGAGAGATGCAGATTTACACACTGGATGTAGAGCTGGAACTCTATGCTTTGTTCCTCCCATCTTGTGCAAGAATTTCAGAAAGGCTCTTCAGCACGGTGCATATTTTTTTTAATGAATGAGTAGATTACAAAAGAGAACTTCAAAGACGAAAACATTGTACTCATGTAGGAGACCTCCTTCCTGTACCCCGTTTGTAGTCTTTAAAAACAGAAAAAACTAAACCATGAACATGAAGAAGACTACAGCAACAGAAACTAATTGCACTCCAGTCTTAAAAGAGAAATTAAAAGGCAAAACTATATTTCATCTTTATGGTATGAATAACAAGTTGATAAAACTAGTCTGTAAGCCTTCTTTTTATTTTCAACAGCAGGCATCTTTTTAAAGAAAGAAAAAAGATGTTTTCCAATTCAAAGCAATGTTTATCTATAAAAGTAAAATATGGTTATAAGTGAGATACAGGTTAGCACAGCTCTGTCCCTTGGAAATAAATAAAATGTGACATACATCTGTACTTTTAAAAAGAAAACAGTTAAATTAATTTTAATAATATATTTTATTTACTCCAATATATTCAAAGTATTATCATCTTGACATCTACCCACTACAAAAAACTGAGGTATTATATTCTTTCTTTCTTGATACAAAGTTTTGAAATCTTGCATGTATTTTACACTGACAACACACTTCAACTTGGTCCAACCACATCTCTCATTCCAGCTGCTCAGTAGCCCCAGGTAGCTGTTGGTCATGTGACTCCCACGTCACACAGCACAGGGTTAGCGTCAGGATTGAGTGTCCTGTCTTTGGAATCAAACTCATCTTTGTTTAAAACATGTCTGTGTGCTTGTTAGCCATGTGGTCTTAGGCAAGCACTTTCATTTCCCTTGTTTGGTATAAAATAGAATAATATCTACCTCATAGATCTTTATAAGAATTAAATATGTAAACCTCTTTCCACAGTGCCTGTTACCTAATAATAGAGTAGATCTCTATAGTGCAGCTATTATGTTTAAGTCAGTTAAAAGCAATTATCCTAATATTGGAGTCCCTGCTGTATTGCTGATAACGTGAAAACATGCAAAAGGCCCCTGCCAGACTGTGCTGTCAGCTCCCTTAGCGAAGTTTGAAGACTGAAGTTCAGAGCACTTCCTTTGTTTGGGTTTTGAATGTATACACAATCGTGTGCCATGAAACAATGCCTTAGTCAGTGATGGACAACATAGACAACAATGGTCTCATAAGATCATAATGAAGCTGAAAACTTCTCATTGCCTAGTGACATTGTAGCCATAGTAACACCATAATGCAAGTGTTGGTGGTGATCCTGGTATAAACAAACACACGGGGCTGCCAGTCATACGAAAGGGCTGCACACACAATCATGTACAGTAGGTAATACTGGATAATGATAATATACAACTGCACTACTGGTGTTTAGATTTACTATATTATACTTTCTCCCCTTAATTTAGAATCTACTCCTTCTAATTATTTAAAAGAAAAAGTTGACTATGAAACTGTGCTGTGTTACACCTACAGCAACCTCACATGTCTCACGTTGACTGTGACTCTTGATCGCCTCAAGAGGCCCTGTCAAATGATTGGCTTACGCCATCTATGTGTCTGTAAGTGCACTTGATGCTGTTCACTTAGCAATGAAATCACCATATAGTGTAGTTCTCAGAATCTGTCTGGTTCTTAGGCAAGTATGATTCTGTATCATTGAGATTGGACTTGCCTTTTCTGAACCTCATGTTGGGAATAGTGAATAGGAGACTTTTTTGCACTCAAGCATGCAATCCCTTTAATAAGAAACAGCAAATGAACCTCCCCAGCCTTCTAGGACTGTTTACATTGTTGAGAAGTCACTGAGGATCTAGGGCCAGCGCTCAGCCAAGCGAGGTAAATGAATTCCCAGAGTTCCTGATAACATCTAGTCAGTTACACTGTGTAAGACAGCAATAGCTCATTTAATGTTCTGGAAGAATTTATGGTCCCTGCTTGATTCCCAAACAATGGTTCGTGGTTACTGGCTCCTGGGAGGATACCTTCTTAGTCTCAAGTCCGGGCTTAAAAGCTTCATCATGACATCAATGATAAAGCTGTTTGTGGAGCCCTCTGCTATTCACCTTACTTTAACTGACTCCCTTAACTCCAGCCATCTTGGACCTTAGGGGAATTTACAATTTACATTCCTAGGGGAGTGGTTTGGGGTTTTTTTGTTTGTTTGTGTACATCGTAAAATTATGTTTATCAAGATCTCTGCACCATGACTAAGCATTACCTTGTGAGTGGTGGAGAAGCCCCCGTGGAGGCAATTTGCAACAGTTGGTCTTCCTGGCCCCGCTGGTTACATCTCAGCAAGGAGGATGGTGGGAAACAGCACAGCTGAGGATGCACAGGCAGGTTTGTAGACAAGGGCCCTGCCAGCCTGCCATACTCAAGATATCACATGCTCCTGTGTATGGGGAAGCACAGAGCAGGACCCCTGGGATGATGAAAGCCACTATTTTCCTTTTAATTCTCCCAGCTCTGCAATGTGGAACTAAAACCCCCACAGTCATCTGAACAGACTTGCAATGACTAAAGGATCCGCTTTGATTTTCACCACTCAGCAGCAAAAGCAACACATTCTGAGCATGTAAAGTGGTTCAGCTGAGTCAAACCGCTGAGTTGAGGCTTTTCCTGAAAAGCTCCTCAGAGCCAAAAGCCGGGGAATCGATACCTTGACCCATATTAGCAGCACAGCTGAGGATTGTAAGGCGCGTTCAAATAACACCGGGCTCCGAAGTGCAACGCCTCTCTTGATGGAGGTGAAGGAAGAGTGGCAATTATTTGGAACTTGAAATAAGTGCTGTCGTTTTTATACCAGGGGAACATCCGGTTGTGAAATGTGCAAGGCTCAAGTCTGATCTGACCTGAAGTAGTCAGACCACAAACCAGAAAGGAGGAAGAATCACTTCTGTGTGTCTGAAACCAACAGAAAAATCCTATTTCACTGCTGTGCACATTCTGTGGCAATATGCTGAGCGCAGACAGCATATTCCATAAATCCACAGCCTTGTCTGGAGATAGAGCATTTCATCACTTTTCAAACTGCAGGGCTAGGTGGTATCCACTCTCAAAAGACACAGTGCCTTTTTCTAAATCAGTGTGGCAAGGTTGCTCCACGCATCTCCTTGTGACTCAAGAAACCACAGCAAAGCACCATGCAACTGCATGAGCTTCTGCATGCACTCAAAACAGCCCGGAACCCCACAGAGATCGGTGTTGAAATTCAGTCCACAGGCCCTTGTGGAGATAATATTTAAGCATAAATGTGCAATCTTGAAATTCTCTCTCATGACTGCCTGCCTGATGGATCTGTAGGGAAATTTGGTTTGGGGGATGAAGAGGGATTCTCGGAGGAATTTTGTGAGGAACTGTGGGAAAATATGACATGCTGAGATATTCCTGCAGGGCAGAATACATGCGATAAAAAAACTCACAGGCACAACTTCTATTTTTGGTTCTATATGCAAATGCAAATATTTTTGGTTCTACATGCTCAAATACAAAAGATCTATCAAATTATTAAGAATTCTGAATTGAGATGATTATCATCATTTTTGGATTATGAAATTAGCTTTAGAAATTTCTAAAAGATTATACTGCAAGTCATGTTCTTAATATAAAAAAGAGTAGAACTCTCCAAAATATATAATATAATGTCCCTGGTTACTGGTTCTATATGCATTTTTAAGAATGTGGGCACCATCTTCACCAAAATTTGGGAACAAACTCAAAGTTTGTGATTTTGAAAAGTACATAAAGTATGACAAGAAAAAGCTACTGCTAATGCAAGCTTAAACTATTTCTGCCTCTGGCCAGGATCTGTTCTTTGTGAGGGGTAGTAGCAAATTTCCCATGACCTGGCAGTTTTCTTTGTATCTAGAATTGGATAAACATCCCAGGGAGTTCCCTGGAGAAACTAACAAGTAGGCCCAACTGTTCAGAAACCACCTGGGATGCTCTTGGGACCTGAAAGGCAGGGCAAAAGTTGTTAGAATAAAAATGGAGTCACTTGGGTCAACCCTACCAAGAAAATAAATGCATAAAACGGGGAGCCTGTACACAAGGGGTTATCCCTGATTGTTGAATAACCAGTAACACAAGCCTCTGCCAGAACCATAGTATTTTATAAAGGCCACCACAATGTTATACAAAAAATGCTTCTGCAGGGACATCTGCCTTTCACATTCAACTGGTGCCACCCTCATTGTTAACCTTTTTAACCAAAGATGATTATTTCAAAATAGCTTATGTGACCCTCCTCATGTTTGTCCTTGAAAACTTCTCTGCCTCACCTCTTTGATTATACTCATGGATGGCTCTGCCATACAGATTTCCATTGCATTGCTCTACTCTCTCCAAATGACTATGCTTATTCTTTGGAGGCTCGCCTTGATTGTTCTTTAGGTTGACAGTGGGATGTTTTGTCTCCTGGCTGGGATCCTACAGTGGCTCTTGGCACTCAGGTTCTTGGGGCCAGAACATTCCTAAAGGGCCTTAAACACCTTTGATGCTGCTTCCCAGAGGAGTCCCTGAAACCATTTGAGGAGAAAGTGATGGTGCTATTGATGCCAAGAGGCAAAGTGTCCTAAGGTAAAATAATGCTCCCCATTGGTAAATGGGGTTGATTTAGGATGTTTCAGAAGTGGATCAGTAATAAGAACATATAGAATTCATACCTAAATATTCTGTGCTTTTTGGAATTCATTTGGGTCTTGGCCAAAGGAACATCTTCCCATTTTCACTTCGTAGGTTATGATAAATGACCTATGCATATTTTTGTAAAAGCAAGGGCTAGTCTAACATATTCTGAAGGAAATCCAATTACAGCAATTTTGCTTCTTCCATATCCTTCTTTGAGTAAAATGGATGTAGTACTCATTGCCATTTCTTTATCTATATGCCTAGATAATCCTGAAACCCTTGGAAACTCATTTTCTTTCCAAAATGTCCTATATAGGTCATATAATGCAACATTTTCAGGAGGAAAAAGAACCAAATAATTAAAATCAAAGAATTTCTCATCAATATTATGGTATCTCAACTTTTCTGTTTAATACTTGGATCCTGTCTAGTTTTTCTTCAGTTAAAAACTTTTCTGGTGTGGCCATGTGGCCTAGCCATTAAGATGTCTGTGTTCCACACTGAGTTCCTGGGTTCAGTTCCTGACTCCAGCTCATGACTCCAATTTCCTGATAGTGCAGATTCTGGGAGACACTAGTGATGATACCAGTACTTAGGTCCCTGTCTCCCACATGGGACACCTGATCCAGCCCCAGCCATTGCAGGCATTTGAGGAGTGAACCAACAGATGATCCTCTACCCACTCCTTCCTTCCCTGTCAAATAAAAATAAATAAATAAAAATTTAAAAAACAAAAGCAAACCAAAACTCTTCTTAGTACATTAATATTTTTTGCATGATATTTTAAGGATAACTTTAAGTTGAGGACTCATTTTCTTAGAGGTTGTATTAAATAGAGAAGGCACCAAAGGCACCATTTAAATCCATTCTTATAAAGCTTGGGGTAACCTTTGGAGACTAATTTCTATGTTCACTACGATTTCAGAAGACCTACAAAGTGATTGTACAAAACTATTGAATTTGAACCATGGATAATAAAGTCCAATGAGTATGGATTTTCTCATCTTCTGTGAAGGAACTTTCTTGCATTACAGGTGCATTCTCACCAAAACTGCCTTCCTACCTTCCTAGGGCATGAAAGTCCTATTTACTCTGTTGTCTCAGCAGTTCGTACTACCTCATATCTGTACTCTGTCCTGAATAATGGAACATCAGTGAAGTATGAAATTTAAAATTGCCTTTTCTCTCAAAATTGTCCTATGAGAAATAAAGAAGAGAATTTTACTCTTCATTGAGACAAACGAGTAACAACAGGCCTCTCAATCCATCACCAACCATAACAGCACCAACTTTCTTGGAGAGTTTTTGAGTCCATGTTTTTTGAAGCTCTTGATATTTATTGTTTATTTATTCCTCTGTTTTTTTATAGTTGAGGAAACTGAGGCATTGAGAGGTTGAATGACGTGCCTGAAGTCACGTCATAAGTAAATGTAAAATCAGCATTTGGATCCAGGAAAGTATGTGGAAAATATCAAATGGAAAATAGCATCTAGTAGAAAACTGTTTAATTCAGTATTGTTTTCTAAAGAATATGTTAATGGGAAATTAGCCTTCAAATGATCAAGTTTCAACTGCAGGTATTCTTTTAGCTAGGATCTCAGAGTTCCCAACTGGGTCTGAGATGAACTTCACTTTTATGTGAGCATAAGCAAGTGTGTTTATTTGTGGATGTGATCCAGGAGAACTGAAAAACTCCCCCTACCTCCAATAGCAAGCTTCTACTAGGACCCGATGACCCACTCTGTGTATGTTTTCCTAAACCCTGCAACAAGACCAGCAACTGGTGCTCAGCATGGTAGACCTTAATAGTAAGCCTATGTTAGTAACTGAATAATCTCCTTGATGTTGTAAACATGAAAAATTGGCTAAGATATCAGTGGACCATGCAGCTATGCCATGACCATGCTCATTGCATCAGCGGAATCAGCATTTTCCCATACTCACACCAAAAGGTTTGTGCTGGGCTTTCAGGTGTAGCAACCAATATTTTAAGCCAGTTTCACTGGCCTTGTAGTCAATAAAGCTTCCTAACATGGTAAGATTTTGATCATCAGTGTTGAGCATTCTCGTTTTGTCCTATATCTACACAGTTATTTTAACAGTGGAAATTTGGAGAATATATACAGACAATCCCTGAATTACAATGGTTCAATTTGCAGTTTTTAAACTTTGTGATGGTGCAAAAATGCTATGCAATCACTTGAAACCATTCTTTGATTTTTGGATTTGGACTTTTGGGGAGGTGGGGCTGGTGCTATATGGTCACATCTTCTCTGGTGATTCTGTGTAGCAAAATGAGCAATGAGCACAGCACCATGGTCTTAAGAGGGAACAAGTGGCACTGGTGAAGTCCGTGCTGGCAATTGTTGTTGGATAGGTTACCTGGAAGAAGACACTGAGATGCAGTTTTGTGCACTGGATATTTATTAGGGATGAGCACCGGTGGATGAGAGAGTAAGGGAGCAGAATTGTGCAGGAAAAGCCAACTTGCAAGGCAGGCATATAAAACCTCAGCTAACCCAGCAAGAAGCACTGCAGCACACACAGACCAGCAAAGGAAGCCATGGCTGGACCCTTATACCCCTGCCTCCATCAGTCTTTGGAAGGACCAGTGTTCAGAGAGAGGGACTCTGCAGCTGACAGCAGGTGATTGGTTGCAGTAACTGGGGCACAAGTCCTTCCTCCAAGAGTGGACCGGACGGCGCCTCTCCATGCCCACTGCAGTATAGGCTCTGCACCACATGGACCCAGAATTCCGTGGCAGCGTGGGGAGCAGTTCCTTCAAGACTACAGTGAGTGACTGTCTTCTTTGAGGTACCTCAAAGAGGAAAGCCAGCTCCACAAAGGACAGCCCCTGATGCAACCCCTGGTGTCAAGGCTGCAACTGGCACTCACCCTCCCTCCTCTTCCTCTCTGCACTCTAGAGTTGCCTCCCCCAACCTCCCCCAGCATCTCTGCTCTCAGTGGCTTACCTGTGGTGTGATCACAAAGCTCATCCCTTCTCAGGCCATGGCTCCTGAACTGTCCATTCACCTCCAAGTGGAGCAAAGAATAAAGAGGCACCCACTGGCCAGGTGTCTTCCTCTCTCTTCCTGTTGTATGACAGCAGCCCTCTCTGCCCTCCTTCTTCTCGATGATCAGGGTTACCCCTTCTTACCTATTGGACACTTGAAATGGAGTCCCAGGTGTCCAAGGGGGTGTAGTAGCCTAGAATTCACTGGGACACTTTCTATATCCTCAGGTGAAAAGAATTCATTGTTAGGAATCAAGACCTCTAAACTTTTATCACCTGGAATGGTGGGAACCAGAAACTCGAATTCCCTAAGTGGGTCCTCGAAAGTGGAGATAAGCAGGGCCAATGATACTCCCATCTCTGCCTTCCAGAACTGTGTGTTCTTCCTGCTGCCACAGAACCACAGGGAGGCTGAGGTGGCATAATACATTCTATACATGAACTGCTGTCCTCAGCAGGTGTGGTAATGCATTGCCGTGCTGTCCATTTTTGGGTGGTCACTGTCAGTACATGATAGTGCCCACGGGCTCAGTCCCACACATCTTTGGTTACCTTATTCTAATCATGTTATGTCCAGGTTGGTGGACTCATTGTCCTTGTCATTCCTCCTTTGCTTCTCAAATGACTGACCAATGTGCATCACCTTGTACAACTGGGATAACCTAGAGTAACAGCCCGACTCACCTGAAAATCACTAATGTGCCAAAGTGTTAACTCTTTAGAGCTACCTTTCCACTTTAATTAACTAACCAGTTGGGCACAATTAAAAAAAAAAAAAAACCTATCCCTGATTGTCCGATTTAGACATCAGTAATTTCAGTTGCTCTGAATAAAAAGGCAGTATGTGGAAAAACATTCTTACGAAGAAATATTGCTAAAGAAGGGAATCATTTGTTTTCTGAGGTGACTTGTAGGCTTCCCTAATGATTTGGAAGAAGGCATTTTTAGTATCCTTTAAGTCCTTCCGATTTCGTCTAACACGCAGTAGCAGGTTTTATAGTTCCTCTATGGGACCCAGACCTTCACTCACGTTTTGAAATCGGTATTTAGAAGATTATTACTGGCTGGCGCCATGGCTCAACAGGCTAATCCCCCGCCTTGCAGTGCTGGCACACTGGGTTCTAGTCCCGGTCGGGGCGCCGGATTCTGTCCTGGTTGCCCCTCTTGCAGGCCAGCTTTCTGCTGTGGCCCGGGAGTGCAGTGGAGGATGGCCCAAGTCCTTGGGCCCTGCACCCCATGAGAGACCAGGAGAAGCACCTGGCTCCGGGCTTCGGATCAGCACGATGCGCCGGCCGTGGCGGCCATTGGAGGGTGAACCAACGGCAAAAGGAAGACCTTTCTCTCTGTCTCTCTCTCACTGTCCACTCTGCCTGTCAAAAATTTTTTTTTTAAAATAAAAAAATTTAAAAAAAGAAGATTATTACTGATGCTGGCATCAGTGAGCAGTGAAGGGAAGGAAACTGAAGGCCTTAGATGAGGCACACACTAAGTGGAGGCGAGAGCTATCGACTTGTGATTCCAATTGTAAGCTTATTTTGTTTTCTCCCTTTGATCCCCTGAAGCTTATCAAAACTTTCTCAACTGAAGAAAAATTGCTGATATTTATCCTTTTAACAAAGGGATAAACAGAAACAGTGACATTGATTTTTTTCTTCCACCATCTTGTCTCTCAAGTTCTTTATAAAGGACAATGAAGTCTTTGAACGTCTCGTGCTAGGGAATGAGTATGGCGATTTAGTATCTCATTTTTGAGACACTGTTATAGTCCAAGTGTTTCTTATCTTTGTTTTTATGGAGCTATGATTGTGATAATTGAGAATAGATAGTGAAAACAGTTCCTTGGCCAGCTTCCTTTTCACACAAGGAAGAGATTGAATCAAAGGAATATATTACCTGGAAAACAAGTCTAGGTAATGACGACAGGCAGTGGTTGTGGCACTCACATGAGCTCCACATTTTAATGAGGCTAATTAGACTCATTATACTGCCACTAAAGATCTAAGTTTTCCTTACTCGGCCTGGTTTCAAGAAATATATAATGTGTTTTATGGTGCTGCTGACTGCAAGGCTTCAAAGAGAATGTTACGGCAGAAGTGCTCATGGAATCCACAAACTCTGGCAGTTCAGCAAATGAGCTTCTTGGGTGCCACACAAGACAACAAGAACAAGAAGTCTTCAAAAAGTTCATGGAAATAAAGATTATGAAACAGCTATGCGGGGTCAGCGCTGTGGCATAGCGGGTTAACGCCTGGCCTGAAGCGCCAGCATCCCATATGGGCACTGGTTCAAGAGCTGGCTGCTCCACTTACGATCCAGCTCTCTGCTATAGCCTGGGAAAGCAGTGGAGGATGGCCCAAGTCCTTGGCCCATGCACATGCGTGGGAGACCCAGAGGAAGCTCCTGGCTCCTGGCTTCAGATCAGCACAGCTCTGGTCATTGCGGCCAACCTGGGAGTGAACCATCGAATGGATGGAAGACCTTTCTTTCTCTCTCTGCCTCTCCTTCTCTCTTTGTGTAACTCTGACTTTCATATAAAAGAAATAAATATTTTAAAAAAAGCTATGCATGGATTTCAATTTTTTTGAACCAAAATAATTAATCATTTAATTTCATTTTTTCCAAGAGGCTTTTGAAGTACCCTCAGACATCTTCCTGTAAGTGATAATTAAGTATTTTGTATACTCACCAGAAAGTATAATAAAAAAATGGGCAATTCAAAATTTAAAGAGTCATTTACTTGGAGTGTCTCTAAAGGGAAGAAAATGAATGTTTCTTCTATAAATCAATAATTAAATAAGCCAAAGCAATTCTTTATGCAAAATTAGCTGTAAATCTACCTATTAAATGGAGTAAAATATGAGTAAGGATCTTCTTTAGGCAGAATTAATATATTGGATTCTGTGTTGACAGGATTAAAAATACCAATATATTATTCTCCAAGCATGCAAATAAAGGCTATTTAATCGGTTTTACATGTTCATTCAGACTCCTCAGAAACGCACCTAACATTTTCAAGTTTCTTTAAAATGTTCAACCATTCTTACGGTTTTCTTATAGAATAAGAAAATATCCCCAAAAGGATTGTACATATAAAGGCCGAAATTTCAGTTTTTGTTAGAATCGTTATTCATGTGGAAATTTTTTCAGAATTCAAACTAAATAAACTAGCACTGAAAAAAATGATTTTGTCAGGAGAAGCAAGGCAATGAAATTCCTGTTTAAAAGGTGTTTTGCTTTTGTCTATCCAGACCACGCTTTTTGTGTGCTGCAAAGCCCAGTGTTCCCATTCCTCACCTTTGCCAGGGGCTGACCACACTGGCTGGCAGTGGGCAGACCTGGTGGAGGCAGCTTCCGCTAGGGCAGAAGGGCGCCTGCACCCACGTTCCCAGTGGCCAGTCCTATCCAGCTTCCCTTGTCACTCTGAGGAGCATCCTTTGGGTCCAGCCACACAAACTGCTACAGCCAGTCCTGCCTTCCCTGTAGCAAGAGTATGGGCCACTGAGAAAGGTGCAGGAGACAGTGAGGGGGGAGGGGATCCACGTGGGGAAGGAAGTGAGTCCCGAGCCATCAGATGGAGGCCACAGGTGGACCCTGAGGAAGAGGGAGACCCAGGGCGGGGTGGAGGGACAGCATGCGGGAAGCAGTTTGGGGCTGTCTCATGACAGTGACAGTGACGAGGCACAAGAGTCGGGTGGCCCTGAGGAGAGGGTACACCAGCCCTGCGCAGACCAGAACCCCCAAGAGAAAAGGGGGAATGGAGGTTACTGAGGTGAATGAAGGCCCCGAAGGGACTTGCACCCGAAGAGATGGTAGAGGCAGCCACATTGGAAGGGAGCAACTGAGGGCTCGGCAATTAACCTGCTGAGGAAGTTGGGGGAGGGAGGTGCCAGGCAGCGAGGGGGCAAGGCCCCAGATGTGGAGAAGCCACGGGTTGAGCCCCAAGCGGACCTGAGCTCCAGCTGCGCTCAGCCAGACCCAGACAGAGTGTTCCCCGAATGCACCCAGCAGCTGGAGCAGGAACTCGCCCAGGCTGCTGTTCCTGGCGTCATCCTCTGCGGGGCCCTCCGGCTCCTTGGGCTGCCTGCCTCTACCTTTTTCAGTGACCATAGGGGTGCTCCTCCTTGCACAGCCCGCACTTACAGCAGAGGCGCCCTGGAGCTGGCCGGTGGCCTGTGGTTCAACCACGCATGCGTGCCCAGGCTGGCCCAGTGGAAGAGGGCTGAACAGATACTGTTAGATGTATGAAACATAACTGTGGAGGTGTACAAAGAGTTCCCCAGCATCCCAGCCCCTGCTCCCCCTGTTACTATTGTTTTTGTCTTTTTTGGAAAAGATTTATTTTATTTGTTTGAAAGGCAGAGTGACAGAGAAGGAATGACACGGAGAGAAAGAGATCTTCCATCTGCTGGTTCGCTCCCTAGATGATTGTAATGGCCTGAGCTGGGCCAGATCAAAGATAGGCTCTTGAAACTCTGCGTCTTCCACGTGGGTGGCAGAAGCCCAAATACCTGAGCCATCTTCTGCTGCCCGCCCCCCACCCCCCCAATAGTAGGGAGCTGAATGGGAAAGAAAGCAGTCAGGACCTGAGCCGGTGCTCTGATATGGGATGTTGGTGTTAAAGGCGGCAGCTTAAACCACTGCACCATAATGCTGGCCCCCAACTCCCTTTCTTTCTTTCTTTCTCTCTCTCTCTCTTTCTTTCTTTCTTTCTTTCTTTTTTAAGATTTATTTATTTATTTATTTGAAAGTCAGAGTTACACAGAGAGAGGAGAGGCAGAGAGAGAAAGAGAGAGAGAATGAGAGAGAGGGGTCTTCCATCCGATGGTTCATTCCCCAGATGGCCGCAACAGCCGGAGCTGTGCTGATCCGAAGTCAGGAGCCAGGAGCCTCCTCCAGGTCATCTGAAAAAAAAAAATTTGTGTCAACTGAAAAAAAAAAACCAGATATTTTGAATTCTTCCTCTCCTTAATTGCTCTTGCTAATACTTCCAATACTAACTGAAAAATAGTGGGGAAGTGGACATATTTGTCTTTTTCCAAATCTGAGGGGAAATTCTTTCAGCTTTTTTCCATTCAGCCTAATACTTGGTGTTGGTTTGTCATATATAGCTTTTATAATTTTGAGGTATGTTCCTTGTATACCTAATTTGTTGAGAATTATTTTTTATCACAAAGAATATTGAATCTTATCAAATGCTTTTTCTGCATCTGTTGAGATGATCTTATGTTTTTTATTCTTCATTCTATTAATGTGATTTATGCTGTTTATTGATTTGTGAAAATTGAGCCACCCTTGCATTCCTAGGATAAATCCCACTTGATTGTGATGTATGACTTTTTTATTTTTATTTTTTTTAAAGATTTATTTATTTGAAAGAGTTACACAGAGAGAGGAGAGGGAGAGAGAGAGAGAGAGAGAGAGAGAGAGAGAGATCCTCCATCTGCCGGTTCACTCCCCAGATGGCCGCAATGGCCGGAGCTGTGCCGACCCGAAGCCAGGAGCAAGGAGCTTCTTCCCGGTCTCCCACGTGGGTGCAGGGGCCCAAGGACTTGGGCCATCTTCAACTGCTTTCCTGGGCCATAGCAGAGAGCTGGACAAGAAGTGGAGCAGCTGGGTCTCAAACCAGCGTCCATATGGGATGCCGGTGCTTCAGGCCAGGGTGTTAACCCACTGTGCCACAGCACCGTCCCCTATGCAAGACTTTTTTATGTAGTGTTCAATTCAATTCGCTAATATTTTCTTGAGTTTTTTTTTAACTCTTCTGTGTTCCCCAATCATAATGATCTGCAGTTTTCTTTCTGTGTTGTATCTTCATTTGGTTTTGGTATCAGTGTAATGCTGGCCTCGAAAAAAGAAGTTGGACACAATTCCATAGTTTTCAATATTTTGGAATAGTTTTAAAAGTGTTGAATTTAGTCCATCTTTAAATGGTTTGTAGAATTATGTTGTAACACCATCAGGTCCTGGATTTTCTTTGATAGAATACTTTCTCTTTTTTTTTTTTCTTTTCAACTTTTATTTAATAGATAAAAATTTCCAAAGTACAACTTTTGAATAATAGCGGCTTTTCCCCCCCAACCTCCCTCCCACCCATAACCATCCCATTTCCCACACCCTATCCCATCCCATTCTTCATCAAGATTCATTTTCAATTATCTTTATACACAAAAGATCAGTTTAGTATATACTAAGTAAAGATTTCAACAGACTGCACCCACAAAGACATACAAAGTATAGAGTACTGTTTGAGTAGTAGTTTTACCATTAATTTGCATAGTACAACACATTAAGGATGGAGATCCTACGTGGAGAGTAGGTGCACAGAGTAGGTGCACAGTGACTCCCATTGTTGATTTAACAATTGACATTCTTATTTATGATGGCAGTAATCACCTGAGGCTCTTGTCATGAGTTTCCAAGGCTATGGAAGCCTTTTGAGTTCACAAGCACTGATCTTATTTAGACAAGGCCATAGTCAAAGTGGAAAGTGGAAGTTCTCTCCTCCCTTCAGAGAAAGGTACTGCCTTCTTTGATGGCCTGTTCTTTTCACTGGGATCTCACTCACAAAGATCTTTCATTTAGGTTGTTTTTTTTTTGTTTGTTTTGTTTTGTTTTTTGTTTTTTTTGCCACAATGTCTTGGCTTTCTACAGCTGCAAAACTCTCATGGGCTTTTTAGCCAGATCCAAATGCCTTAAGAGCTGATTCTGACACCAGAGTGCTGTTTAGGGCATTTGTAGTATGTCCTGAAATCTGGTCCATTTTTGATAGATTTCTCTGTTTGCTGGCATACAACTCCTGTTATTTCTCCCCTCCAGAGTGAAGTTTTTTTGTTGGTTGAGGGTGGGCGCAGCCTTGAGCTGGTGCACCTGTTGTGAATGTCCAAAATGGCGCCTGCTCTATTTCTCGCTCGCCTTTGTTAGGTGAGTAGAGAGAGAAAATCATGTCCAGGTCCCTTTTATTTTTTTTTCTCTCCTCTAGTTAGGCTGGTGTACTTTCACCCACGGGGCTTCAAGCCTCGTTCCCTCTAGATTCTTCCTGCCGCTTTTCCGCCAGTGTCTCGGGCTACTGCGGTTTCACCTCACCTCCCTTTCCAGCACTGGAGCAGAGACTCTGCTGGCAACTGGATTCCCGAGCCACAGGCTCCCGTGCCCTCCACGTAGGTCCACTGTGTCCCTCTAATTCCAGGAGAGTTTTCTCTGCAGTTTTTTCCCTAACTCTTCCCTAGAGTACAGTATCTCCACATTTATTAAACATTTATTAATCTCCACATTTATTTATCTTTTCCTGGACTATCAGTGAGCTCCCTCCCTATTCAGCCATCTTGAGTTCCCGATAGAATACTTTCAGTTATGGCTTCAACATTCTTTTTAGATTTTTCCATATCTTCTTGATTTGATTTTGGTAGGTTGTAAATATCCAGAAATCTTTCCATTTCTTTTAGATTTTTCAGCTTGTTAACAAATGGCTTTGCTTTCTTTTTAAATATACTTTAATTTATTTGACAGTCACAGAATTATAGACACAGAAGGAGACACAGACACACACACAGAGATTTTCTATATACTGGTTCACTTCCCAAATGGCTGCAATAACCAGGGTTGGTCCAGGCTGAGGTCCAGAGCCTGGAACTCCATCCAGGTCTCCCTTGTGGGTGGCATGGAGACATCTCATGCTGCTTTCCCAGGAGCATTAGCAGGGACCTGGATCAGAAGTGGAGGTTTCAGGACTCAAACTGCTGCTCATATGAGATACTGACACCACACGCTGCAGCTTAATCTACTGTGCCACAACACTGGCCCCTGGTGTATGATTCTTCAAAGTGCTTTACTGTGATCCTTTATATTTCTGTGGTGTCACTTGTAATGTCTCCTTTTTCATCTCGTTTTATTTATTTGAGTTTTTAATCTATTTTCTTTGTTACTCTGGCTAAAGGTTTGTCTATCTTTTCAGATAAACAGTTTTTCATTATGTCAACATTTTGGCTTTTTTAATTTCAATTTGTTTCATTTTTGCTCAGATCCTTCTCCTTGCCACTTGCTAATTTTGGGTTTGATTTGTTTTTGTTTTTCTAAGTCCTTGAGATGCTTTATTAAATTGTTTATTTGAAATCTTTCTTTTTTTAAATATACGCATTTGTTGCTATAAATATCCCCCTTTGGTTTTGCTGTATCCCATAGATTTTGATATGTTGTGCCTTCTTTTTAACTTGCTACAAGAAATTTTTTTATTTCCTTGTTGATTTCTTCATTGATCTGTTGTTCATTGAAAAGCACATTCAATTTCCATGTATTTGTCAATTTTCTATTCATCTTCTTGTTGTTTTCTAGTTTTACTCCTTTGTGGTCTGAAAAGAAAATACATGGTATAATTTAAGTTTTTAAAAATTTTCTGAGACTTTATGCCAGCACTGTGGTGCATTAGGTTAAGCTGTTGCCTAGAACACCAGCACCCCATATTGGAATGCCAGCACAAGTCCCTTCTGATCTGCTTTCAATCCAGCTCACTGCTAATGCAGCTTGGAAAACAATGGAGGATGGCCCAAGTTCTTGGGCCCCTGCCACCCACGTGGGTTACCAGGCTGGAGTTCTAGGCTCTTGGCTACCACCTAAATCGGCCCTGGCTGTTGAAGCCACCTGAGGAGTGAACCAGTGGATGGAAGTTTCTGTCTCGTCTCTTCCTCTCTCTGTGTCACTCTGCTTTTCAATTAATTAAGTATTTTAAAAAATTTACTGAGACTTGCTTTGAAGCCTGAAATATGGTTTGTCCTGAAAATGTTCCATATGTTAATGAAAAGAATGTATATTCTATAGCTGTGTATATAAAAATTTTCAAAGATTTATTTATTTATTTATTTGAAAGGCAAAGAGACTGAGAAAGAGAGAGAAACTTCCATGTGTCAGTTCACCCCCCAAAATGTTCTCAACAGTCAGGTCTAGGCCAGGCTGAAGCCAGGAGCCAGGAGTTCCATCCAGGTCTCCCACATGGGTGGCAGGGGCCCAAGTACTTGGGCCATCTTCTGCTGGCTTCCCAGGAACATTAGCAGGAATGCTGGATCAGAAGTGCAGCAGCCAAGATTTGAACTGACATTTCAGTATGGGATGTTGGCATTGCAAGCACTAGCTTAATCACTTTACTAGACACGCCACAATGCTGGTACTCCAATGAAATGTTTTATAAATACCTGTTAGGTCTGTTTATGGTTCAAATCTGATATATCTTTGTTGGCTTTCTATCTGGATTAGCTGTCCATTGATGACAGTGGGGTGTTGAAGTCCCCCACTATTATTGTTTTGGAGTTTATGTTTAGGCCTAATTATATTTGCTACATACACTTGGGTGATCTTGTTGTTGGGGCATTTATAGTTATGATTGTCACATCTTCTTGCTGTATCAATCTAAAATGTCCTTCTTTGTCTCTTTTTTACAGTTTTTGAGTTAAAGCCTGTTTTGTCTGATGTAAATTCTAATGTTTGGTCTCCATGCATGATATACCTATTTCCAACCTTTTGCTTTCAGTCTATGTATATATTTACCTGTAAAATGAATTTCTTGTAGGCAGATTGTAGTTAGATCTTGGTTTTTGGTTTTTCTGTCTGTTTATTTCTCAATTCATTCTGCAACCTCTATCTTTTGACTGGGGAAATCAATTCATTTACATCCAAGGTTAATATTTATAGGTAAGAACTAACTTGCATCATTTTGTGGATTGCTTAATGATTGTTTTGTATATTCTGTTTCTGTCTCTCTTGTTTATATTTGTGTTTTGATGACTCTCTGTTATGAAAGGATTGGATTCTCTCACTTTTATTCTTTATGTATCTGCTCTGTTAGTGAATTGTGTATTGTCACATCTTTTCATGATGGTTATTTCTAATGTGGGTCTCCCCTCAGGATGTTTTGTGGGGCTGATCTGATGTTGATGAATTCTGCATTTTGCTTATGTTGGAAGCGCTTGATTTCTTCCTCACTTTTAAAGCGTATCTCCACTATATATATTCTTAGACTTTTTTTCTTTCAAGACTTGAATATATCACCCCACCCTCTTCTGCCCTATTAGGTTTCTGCTCAGAATTCTGCAGTTAGTATAGCAGGTTTTCTTTCATGTGTGACATGATATTTTCTCTCACTATATTTAGGGTTCTCTCTTTATCCTCAATTTTTACAATTTGACTAAAATATTCCTTGGAGAAGATTTTTTTCAGTTGAATCTGGTTAGGGCATTTTGAAATTCCTGTATCTGAATGTCCATCTCTATTTCCAGACTTGGAAAGTTTTCAACTATTTTTTTCATTCAAAGGTTCTCAATGCCTTTCTACCTCGTTTCTTCTAGGTATCCTTTTTATGTATATCTGTATTCTTAAGAGTATCCCATATGTCTTGTAGACTTTCTTTTTCAAATTATTTTCTCATTTTTGTCTAGGTTATTTCAAAAGTCATGTCTTCAAGACAAAAAAATCTTCTACTTGATCTGTTCTGTTATCAAAGCTCTCAACTGTATTTATTTCATTGATAGAAGCTTTCCAAAATTTCTGATTGGTTCTTTTTGATGATTTCTATCTCTTCGTTGAATTTCTTATCTGTGCCATGCATTATTTTACTCCTTTGGTTGAACTATCTGTATTCTATTGCATCTCATTGAGTTTCCCTAGGATAATTGTTTTAAATGATTTGCTCAGGAATTTCAGAGATTTCCTTCAAATCAAGATCTATTCCTGGGGAATGATTATGTCCTTTTGGAGGTGCCATGCTTCCTTGCTTATTTATGTTCCCTGTGTGCCTGTGTTGACATAGTTCCTTCTTCTTTATGGAGTAGCTTTCATTGGGAAAAACTTTTTTGTTTACATGGAATGCAAGGTGTCAGTTGGGTAGTTGCTTTGCCTTTGGTTCTAGGTGAACCCCAAAATATAACCCCAGAGTGACTTCTTCAGCTATTATGAAGGTCAGCAGTGTATAGACTGCTACCATTATCTAGTCTGCAGCAGTTTATGGAGATGGTACCAGAATGATTTTGAAATGGATGTGAACTTCCAAAGATGTTTGTCTTCAGGCCCCAGAGAGTTGATTTTAAGTCACACTATGGTTTGTGATGGTAGTAACCACTTTCCTGGTACTTGGGGATACAGGGTGGGCTATCTCCTTGTTCCAGGAGGCCAGCCTGGGAGATACTACAGCTTATGCACTACCAACAGCTGTGGCCTTAAAGCTGTCTGATGTGGATAGGGTCTTCTTCCAGATCATGCTAGGTGGGTATGGGGGATACTAGAGCTTATAGCAACAAAAGTCTTATTCCTGGCACTGGGAGATATAAAGGGAACTTGCCCCCATCTCATGGAGTGAGTATGTATTATGATGGGGTTTATGTACTGGCAATTGTGAGCCTGGACCAGTAGAAGCAAGTAGGGTTTTCCAAGATCTTGCAGGGTGGGTTCCAATGAGTCCAGTGAGCCTGAGGAATATAATACTACACTTGATCTTAACCAAAAGTCCGAGAAGCAATAGAGGAATGTAATACTAATAGTCATGGTCCCAGAGCTGCAAGGCAGGAAGGGTACCTTGTCCAGGTCCCACAGGAAAAGTGTGGGTTATACTGGAGATTTGCAGTGGCAACCATGGACCTGTGGCCATGGAGTGGAGATAAAGTTTCCCTCAGGTCCTGCAAGGCAAGTGCATGTGTTCCTTGGACTTAGAAAGCCAACAGTCACAGTCTCAGAGCTGCAGGAAACAACAGAATGCTTACCCTGATCTTACAGTTCATATACATGCGCATTGTATGCTGACAGGCATGGCTTCGGAGCGGCAGAACCCAGATTGGGTCCTCCGCACATCACACAGGAAGAACTCAGGTGACTCTGTGGCGCACAGTTCCAAAAGTCCCAGTCTCCGAGTCACAGGGCTCTGAGGACACCTCACCCGCATCTCACATCACAGCTTTTTGGTGGAGTTTTTTTTGTTTGTTTGTTTGTTTTTTGACAGGCAGAGTGGACAGTGAGAGAGAGAGACAGAGAGAAAGGTCTTCCTTTTTCGTTGGTTCATCCCCCAATGGCCGCTGTGGCCGGTGCACCGCGCTGATCCGAAGCCAGGAGCCAGGTGTTTCCCCAAGCACTTGGGCCATCCTCCACTGCACTCCTGGGCCACAGCAGAGAGCTGGACTGGAAGAGGAGCAACCGGGACAGAATCCGGCGCCCCAACCAGGACTAGAACCCGGGGTGCTGGCGCCGCAGGCGGAGGATTAGCCTAGTGAGCCGCGGCCCCGGCCGTCTGGTGGAGTTTTACACTAGCCTGTGCAAGCCTGCACCAGTGGGATGCAGATAGGATCTTTCCCACGCTTCATGAGTGAGCAGAAATGTCTCTGGGGTTTATAGAACAAACAATCACAGACCCAGAATTTAGGATATGGTGGGGTTTTGTCTGTTAAACCTTTAAGATAATCAGTTTTGATCTGTTAATCCATCAGTTCTGAGTTTATTAAATGTTCTCATAGTTTGAGTAATGATTTAATTAATATTGTTACTGGTATTCCTGATATGTATTGCATATTATTAAACATACCTGTTTAAAGTCAGCTCTGTTGTGCTTTAAATCAAGCCACCCAATCATTCTCCCTTAATCTCCTCATCTTGAGGTAGTGGTAACCAGACTTGTCTTTAATGGTCATTGTAAGTAAAGTGTTTGGCCCAGAGTTAGAGCATCATGGATTGTAAGGGTTACCGTCAGAAATTAAAGCAAACTGTCTTAACAGGAAAGATGGGGTCACTCTAAACCTTGAACTAGTGAATTTTAAATATACAAATAGCAGGAAGTAAGCATGGTTAGGTGGAATACTTGATGTTATTTGTGACTTTGGAATATATGTCTTTAAATTTCTTCAAAAGGCATAAATATCACAACCTAAATGAATGACAAGAATATATTTCAGCTGCCAGTCAAGAGCTGTGATCTTAGAATATGTTCATTTATTTCTGCTCCAAGTCCATATACTGTTAAAGACATTGAGGTCTGTGGAAGTGAAGTCACTTGTGCAGAATATGTCAGGATTAGATCAAGATGAAGAGCTTATGTCCAGGTTCTCAGCTCCACCTTAGTGCAATCTTTCTACCTTTCTTTTCATATTCACCTACTCAGTTAATGTGAAAATTTCCTTTGTCTTCAATCCAAGTAATTCATATTCCATTCCAGGGTTTCATTTCTCATTGCCTCGATAATTCTGCATACTTTCTTCACAACTTCACTTACCCTCATTGTGTTTGAAAACACGAGTGTTAACATGGCACTGTTTTCACGAACACTCCTCTGCAGTATATTTCTAGCTGTTATTGCTGTTAGTTAAGCTATGGGGCTTTGTCTCTGCCCAGTGGAATGTTATGTGTCCCATTTCCATGACTGACTCAGAAGATCCTCCAACTATCAGTCTTTGTGTAGGTTATGACATGATTAAGAAATGAGATTTATTGGTTAAGATACTGAGATTGTTTGCGTAGTAGTGAGCCTATCCTCATTAATATACAAATTATAATTATTTTCACATTACTTCTTTTTTTCCTTTTCCCTGCCTGCACCATGACCAAGATGTGATCATCTTCTAAAGTCAAAACTTCTTTCATCTATTTTATGAAACAGAAAAAAAAAAAGTGTTATGCAAGGACTAAAATAAGTAGACTTACCACTTCAAACAAATCATCAAGACTCAGAGAGCAGCTCTGAAAGTTTTACTTAGCAGGGCCTTAGGGGAGAGCAATCTCACTGAAGCAGGGCTAGAGGAAAGGGAGCCACTGTCCAGAGGGTCAGAACATTCATTTTAAAAATTAGTTATTTGGAGTGGTTGGAAATGCCTTTAATGTCAATCATTAGGTCCAGAAGAGGAAGGTTTTTGGTTAAAAATGGCATCTTTTATAATCAAACTATCCTGACAAGGGAAATTAACAGAAAATAGTGGTTGCCTTGATAATATAGAGAAAATATAGTTTTGTACATTGCTAGCAGATGCAGCTTGAAGTATAGGTGCCAAGACCTCTCACTTCCAACCTCTGTGACTATGGTCCCAAACCCTTCCTATCTGATTGCAGGAAGGACTCTTATGGTTACCTTGACAACACAGAGTCACTGTTCCTGGAACAAAACTGGAACTCAGAGAGGCCCACGCTTCTGTTCTCTGCAATGCAATGAGTAAAGCTGACCCAAGCTTCTGCTTTTCTGCACTGCTTTTTTTTTTTTTTTTTTTGGACAGGTAAAGTTAGACAGTGAGAGAGACAGAGGAGAGAAAGGTCTTCCTTCCATTGGTTCACCCCCAAATGGCCGCTAGGCTGGTGCACCACTCTGATCCGAAGCCAGGAGCCAGGTGCTTCCTCCCGGTCTCCCAAGCGGGTACAGGGCCCAAGCACTTGGGCCATCCTCCACTACTTTCCTGGGCCACAGCAGAGAGCTGGACTGGAAGAGGGGCAACTGGGACAGAACCCGGCGCCCCAACCAGGACTAGAACCTGGGATGCCGGCACCGCAGGCGAAGGATTAGCCTAGTGAGCCGCGGCGCCAGACTCTGCACTGCTTTTGCATTCAGAGATCCCACAAAGTGCAGAGCGGCACCTGCCCCATGGTAGAGTGGCACAGTCATTTCCCAAGAACTGATGTCTCCTGCCCTAAACTGGCATTGGGCTTTCATCAGGTGGGAAATTGCCAGGGGCTCTTTGGTGTCTTAATATTCATCTCTTCAGGTTTGTTTCCTCCGCAGTCTTCTTCCTTTTGATATTCATCCCAAGTCTCATCGTTCTCCTCCTCAGAGGGCTGCAACTCATTCTTCATTGAAAACATAAACTTAACGTTTTCTTTGTGCTCAGATAATTTTAAGAGCAACAAGCATGAATTAGATACAATACTCACCCTCAAAAAGCTTAAAAAACCACCCCTTACTCAACTGCTATCTTTATAACATGCCATAATTGTCCCAGAACATGAAATAAATTACATTCAACCAAGTAGTTTTATTCTAACACAGAATACCCAAAAGGGTATTGAAAGACAAAGGAAAGAGTTGCTTGTAAGTCCTCAAAACGTGAGAAGGCAGTCCAGTCTACGTTCCTGGGTGCCCAACGCTTGGTGTGAACCTATAAGTCCCTAACACCTGGATGTAAAGAAACAAACACAAAAGAGCATGTGTATATGCCGGCTTATAGTTTGCATTACAGAAATACAATTTTAGGAAAATATCATGTTTATTGAGCAAACAGAGTTGATACAGAATGATTAGTATTTTACTGTAGTCTCTCTGTGCTCCTTTGTGTGTTTTGTAAGACACTGCACAGAAAAGAGGCTCAACATAGAGGCTTCCTCCAGACTGAGCACTGGATATGTCCCATGTTTTCTGACATGGTCAGTGTATCCATCTAGGAGCACTTAGCCCCAGGGACAAATAGAAGTGATCATAATAGCTTTCTCTGCACCTGTTTTCATATCTTTTAATTATTCTATATTTCTGGGAATCAGACCATATTATGTTTTTCTAATCATATCTCTTCAGATCACACTGGCTTTACTGATTCACTCTGACTTTGACCTTTGTTAGTGGAAACTGAAGCTAGTTTCTGTCAACAAGAAACCATCCACTGATGTTACAAGCAGTGCGGAGGAGCAGCCTGACTTTTGCAGTACATGATGTTGTGTTGCTGAACCTCCCAGCTGGGGATGACGTTCTGAACGCCGAGGTATGAATGGGAGCTTCTTCTCCAAACGTTCTACCAATCACCTTAGACCCCGAGGAGGATATTTTTCAATTTTTCAAGAATCAACTGGCCTTGTCTTCATGACAAAAACAAGGAAGAATCAAGGTCACAATATGAATAATGGAAAAAGCATTTTAAAAAAAGGTCCAATAATTAAATAAAGGAGATAAAACAAAGCCCCTGATACACCTCACAGTGTCATGCCAAAGACACATTGAAGACTTTACATCACACGGGAGGCAAAACATTCTTTTCCAAAGTGTGAGCCCAATTTATCTTACTTGCAATCATCACATTGCTTATGTGATAATTGTATTAGCTCTGTTGGCCTTTGTAATGACCCTGCTCTTAATTTACCTGTTCACAATGCATTTATTCTGCCTGTGATTTCATGCTATTTATACCCTTCTGTGCAGCATGTTCATAGACTCGTTTATTTCACAGTTTTTAATGAGTGCTATTGGGTGCCAGGCACTGCTACAATAAAACCCAATCCAGTGCCCTTGAGAAACTAATATTCCAGTGGGGGTATAGAAAATAAAGAAGCATATTACAAGAGTATTACCTGATGACAAGTGCTAAGGAAGGCACCTGGGAAATGTTGGAAGGGGGCTAGTGATGTCAAACTGAGCAGCCAGGGAGGGTGTCACTGAGAATGTGACACTTGAATTAAGATCTGCAGAAGCTACCAGGTTGTGGAGAGCAGGCCAGTTCTCTGAGTAGAGCCACAATCACACCTGCCTCAGGATGTAACAGGGCTCCTCCGGCTGCCGCATTGTCAATGGTGTAAATGGGGATGGAGTGGCAGCACGGATACCATTGAAGAAGTTACTGCAGTAACGTGGGTGCAAACTACAGGTGGCACAGCTCAGGTGTTAGCAACAAATTTTGGCGAGACATCATTGACTTTGAAGTGTGTTCTGATGAGAGAACTGACAGGATGGACTGATGGGTTGGAAGTGGAATGTGAAGGAAGCAATGAGGCAGAGGGGACCCCACGGATTTTGACAGGAGTAACTGCAAGTTTGGTAAGAGAGTTCAGGAAGCAGATGTGGAGTGAGAGTTCACGGCTCGGTCCTGGACACCCAATATTTGAGATGTTTGTCATCTGTGTGAATAAACAGATTGAGTAAGCAATTAGAAAGGAATCTTGGAAGTGCAAGGGCTTGATCTTGGCCATAGATCTAAATTTGGGAGTCATTGGATGCAGGTTTTATTTAAAGGCCATAACTTCAGTTGAGATCTCAAAGGATGAAGTCAGGATAGGGGAAAACCCAAGAGGAAGAGATGGCAAGCAGATCCAGAACAGAAGACCAAGAAAGAGCAGGTAGGAAAAGCAGACCCATGTCATGTCCTGGAAGCTGAGTAAACAGTACCTTTTAATGTGTTCAATGATAAAGGGACCCACAGGATGAACTGGCACAGAGAAGCCAGGAAGATTGCATTTAGCCACATAGAAGTCACTGGCAATACCAAGGAGAAATTTCAGTGGCATGAGAAAGAAAAAATAGGTTCAAGAAAGGATGAGAGGAGACAAATTGGAGTCTAAGTGTAGACAACTGCTTTGAGAAATTCTTCTACAAAGAAAACAATAGGAGAGGGGCAGCGCTGTGGTGTAGCAGGTAAAGCCACTTTCTGCAGTTCTGGCATCCCATATGGGCGCCAGTTCAAGACCCAACTGCTCAGTTTCCAATCCAGCTCTCTGCTGTGGCCTAGGAAAGCAGTAGAAAATGGCCCAAGTTCTTGGGCCCCTGCACTCCCATGGGAAGACCTGGAGGAAGCTCCTGGCTCCTGGCTTCAGATCTGTGCAGCTCTGGCCATTGCAACCAATTGGGGAGTGAACCAGTGGATGGAAGACCTCTCTCTCTCTCCCTCCCTCTCCCCCTCCTTCTCTCTGACTTTCCAATAAATAAATAGATATTTAAAAAATAAAGAAAAGAAAACAATGTTATCCAGAGGGGATAATAAAAGTAAGAGTTTTTTTTCTGTGTGATGGGAGAAACAAGAGCACATCTGCAAACTGTGTTGGTGTCTGCAGCACATTGCCACAAACAGAAATTGTTTCACAATCCTGGAGCCTAAAAGTCCAAAATCAAGGTTACAGCAGGACCATGCTCCCTCAGGAGAATCTCTGTCTTGCCTCTTGCAGCTGCTGCTGGCTGGTAGTGTTTCTTAGCTGTGGCCACATCATTCCAAATATCCATCTGCCTGCCTCCTGTGAGGATGCATGCGATTAGTGAATGACCCAGGATAATCTCCCCATCTCAAGATTCTTCATCATATCAACAGAGACACCTTTTCTGAATGAGGTAATGCTCACAGGTTTGGGGGATGAGAACATTAGGGCCTCTTTATCAGTCTGCTACTAAAGCACATGAAAATAATCCAACAGAGAGTCAAAAAATGATAGTGCCAGAGAGGGGAGAAGTAACGGGGCAGGGTCCCTGGGAAGGCCAGAAAGGGATTGGATCTAGCAGGGTGGGCGCCCCCTAGAGGAGCACGGACACCTCAGCCACGATATCATTAGCAGCATCATTGCTATTTTTTAGTCTCAGCAAGATTTTTCTAGAGTGTGTGTTTGGGTATGTATTCCTATTAGCTCCTTGCTGCTACTTAGCAAATTATTGCCAACTCAGCAATGTACACTACATTTATTAACTCTCTGTTTCTGTCTGTCAGAAACCTGGCTATGAACCTCGCTGGGTTTTCTGCTTCAAGGTCTCCAGAAACTTCAATGAGGTGTTGATGAGACTTCATCAAAAAAGCACTGGGGAAAGACCTGCATCTGAGGAGTCTCCGATTCTTGGTACAATCCGTGTTTTGGAGGCTGCAGGAAATGAAGGGTCAATTCTTGCCGGAGGCTACCTTCAGCTCCTAGGGGCCACACCCAGTTCCCTGACACCTGAGCTTCTCCAACATGGGCATTTACCTCCTGGCTGCTGCTTCTTCCAGGCCCATGAAAGGGAGTCTTTCTAAAATGTCCTTAAGGAAGACAGTCTTACTCATGCCATAACACCCACTGCTGTGGTCATAAAACCCAGCCCAGTGCAGGAGAGAGATCCCTTTGCTTTTCTCACATGCTGCTGTTTCGGATCCAGTGACAGGTGCTGTCCGCACTGGAGAGTGAGACTTGACAAGGGTGTGAACACCAGGAGGCACAGGTTAGGAAGGGTCTATCAGTCATATTCACAGCCAAGGTTGAAATTGGGTAAAAGTTGCTACATCTAGTTAATTTTTGCATTTGTCTCATTATAAAAGGAAATGAGGGCTGGCGTCGTGGTGCAGCGGGTTAAGCTGCTCTTTGGGATGCCAGCATCCCACATGGCGGTGCAGGTTTGAGATCTGGCTCCTACACTTCCCATCCAGCTCCCTGCTAATGTGCACCCTGGGAAAACTGCAGGTGAGTGGCTCAAGCACTTGCATCTGCGCTATCCCAGCTACTGAGACCACTGGGGAATGAATCCCCGGATGGAAGCTGTCTCTCACTCCCTCTCTTTACATCACTCTGCCTGTCAAATGAATAAATAAACATTAAAAAAAAACAGACCAGGAGGACACTTTTACTCTCACTTAGGGGTAAAATGGGACTCTGCTTTTACACATTTTGAATGTTAACTTAAAAAGTGAACAAGAAATGAGAAAGAGCTAGTTGAATATTCAAAATTATGATTTTATATCAACTTACTTCTCCGTTAAAAATATATTTGGTCCACTATTTTTATTCCAATCACTTTCCCAAGGATTAGCTCTCTAAAAAAACCTAACTGCATTGATATAAGAAAACTGCACTGTATTTTGTTCGCAGGGTATGATGTGCCCATTTTATTAACTAGGATCATGGTCAAATTATTCTCTGAAAGCTTTATTTTCCTTGTCAAGTGGGAATAAGTAAGAATTCCATCCTGTTATTTGTGATAAAAATTAATTTTCCTCTTTTTTTTTTTTTGACAGGCAGAGTGGACAGTGAGAGAGAGAGACAGAGAGAAAGGTCTTCCTTTGCCGTTGGTTTACCCTCCAATGGCCGCTGCGGCCGGTGCACTGAGGCCGGTATGCCGCGCTGATCCGAAGCCAGGAGCCAGGTGCTTCTCCTGGTCTCCCATGCGGGTGCAGGGCCCAAGGACTTGGGCCATCCTCCACTGCACTCCCTGGCCACAGCAGAGAGCTGGACTGGAAGAGGGGCAATCAGGACAGAATCTGGCGCCCCGACCGGGACTAGAACCCAGTGTGCTGGCACCGCAAAGTGGAGGATTAGCCTATTGAGCCGTGGTGCCGGCCGTGATAAAAATTTTTAAATATTTTATTTTTATTTATTTAAAAGGCAGTGACAGAGATAGAGAGAGAGAGAGAGAGAGAGAGAGAGAGAGAGACTTTTCCATCTGCTGGTTTACTCCCCAAGTTTACTCTGGCTGCAATAGCCAGAGCTGGTCTAAGCCAAAAACCAGGAGCCCAGAGCTTCATTTGGGTCTCCCACATAGGTGGCAGGGGCCTAAGCGCTTGAACCATCTTCCGTTGCTTTTCTTTTCTTTTCTTTTTTTTAAAGATTTATTTATTTATTTGAAAGGCAGAGTTACAAAGAGAGAAGGAGAAGCAGAGAGAGAGAGAGGACTTCCATTCACTGGTTCACTCCTCAATTAGCCACAATGGCCACAGCTGCGCTGATCCAAAACCAGGAGCCAGGAGCTTCTTCCAGGTCTCCCACATGGATACAGGGACCCAAGGACTTGGGCCATCTTCTACGGCTTTCCCAGGCCATAGCAGAGAGCTGGATCGGAAGCAGAGCGCCAGGACTCGAACCTGCGCCCATAAGGGCTGCCAGCACTGCAGGCAGCAGCTTTACCTGCTAAGTCACAGCACCGGCCCCACCATTGCTTTTCCAGGTGCATTAGTAGGCAGCTGGATGGGAAGCAGAGAGCCTGGGCTCAGACTGGAGCTCTGATGTGGGCTACTAGAGTTGTAGGCTGCGCCACAATGCTAACCCCATGTTGTGAGAGTAAAGTGAGATAATCCTTTTGTGATGCCCATCACAGTGCCTTGCAGAGAGTATGAGCTCAATAAACAATACTAAATAAATAATATGCTTATTATTCTTGTTCTGCTGACTCAGTTATGGCCAGAATTGGACAGACTCCTAAGAGCAAGAAACTAGGCACAGTAGGTTATGAACCTGATTTTTCAATTGAACCTATTGTTTAATAATTATGTTACCTGCAGAATATTTACCACATGAAAAACTCAACTGATGAAAGCACATATAGTTAAGTGGGATGGTTCTGAATTTTGTCTGCATTTTTCCCCCTGCTTTGAAATTCTGTGTCTTCATGTGGCTCAGTCAACCTTCATTTAGCTCAGTAAAACTCCATATGGCTCCCTTACTAGGAAATGGAGGATAATTGTGGTTTTCCCTCATTGCATATGGGCAAGATTAGATGAGTTCATTCATGGCAAGCGATTAACCTAGCACCCAGCAGAGGGTGAGTGTTCAGCATACAGTAGCCATCACCAGCCAAATAGTCCAATGAATAAAGTCCTTAGAAACACAAAGAGGAAAAGTATTACTTACATTAATTCATGTGGATATTTACCTATGTTTTTCATTAGCTACTTCTGATTAAAAAAGAGAATAGTCTGTGTATATATTACAATTTTGGAATTAAAGATAAAATAGTATTTGGTATTTCAGGGTTGGTACATCTCTTTAAAAGAAAAATTAACAAAAAATCTTAGAGATAGATTTGTAAATTTTGCTGAACAAGAAAAAAATATCTGTTTCCTGCAACCAAAAATGTAGAAAAGACATAATCATAATTTGGAAGTCAGTCTTTCAAATGGAATGGATTTGACATTACAAAAACATTTTTTTTTTCAAGAATTTGTGGAAACTTTATCTTAGACTAGTGCTGCCTGCAAGCCAGTGATTAGGAAACATGGGGCCGTGAAATTTTTAATTGTGAAAGCCAAAATACAGGTTGATAAGTAAATCCATGGGGAGAATTTCACTTCTCCAGGTGCAAGCTGGGAACAGAACCTGCTCCTGCTCTTCTCATAGAAATACCAGGAAGATGCACACGGCAACAACTGGGAGGCTTAAACACTGGGAGAAAGAAGGTCGTGGTAAATCGTGAGCCTAGTTCTCACGAGTACAGTCCTCATATTTACCTTCTGTGTTCTTCTGCTGTGGAAAAAGTTACTTGTCTCTGAAAATATCTTCATGAATAATCCCAACATATTGCAGCTCATTTTTCCCTCTGCCCTCTTCCTTTTCATTGCCCTTTCATCTACTTAACCTTTGAGTTTCCCAAATTTCAATACCCTTTGAAGTCTCTGAAGCAGGGCTTAGCATTCAAAAATATGAAGTTAAGTGCACTCCAGAAAGTTCCATTCTTTAGTACACTTTTGGCAGCTTTAGAAAATTACAGGGACTATTACATTTAATGCTATTTAAAGGAACAGTCCTTTTCTAATAGATATGTACTTTCAAAAGAATTTCTCATGGCAAGCACTTTAGCATCAAGTCCCTTACCAATATGAATATAAAATCAATTTTATCACAATCTTCACACATCACACTTTGACCAGAGGCAAAGGCAGACTCCACCACAAGCAGTTTTCTTTTACCCCGTTTTGTACATAATGTGCCAAATTCTCTGACATGGGACAGCTTGGGAATCCATGTCAAAAATGCTTGGAACCACAAGTGGTAGGCAATGGAACCCAAGTCTAACCATGAAACTCGTTTATGTTTCATGCATACTTTAAATATATTACCAGAAGGTAATTTTAATCAGTATTTTTTAATATCTGGGCGTTTTGATTGTGACCTATTCCATGAGATCAGATACAGGATTTTTCACGTATGGCATCATGTCAGAAAGTCATTGGCATCAAAAAGTTGCAGATTTTAGGTACAGGCATTTGGGATGCTGGTTGGGACATTTGCATCCCCTTTCAGAGTGCCTGAGTTAAGTCCTGGATCCGCTCCTGATGAGTCTTCTTGCTAATGCAGACTGCGGGAGGCAGCAGATGGTGGTTGAAATAGTTGAGCTCTGTCACCCCCATGGAAGATCTCTATTCAGCTCCTGGCTCCTGACTCTGACCTGCCCCAGTCCTGGCCATTACAGGAGTGAACCAGCCAGTAGGAGCTTTCTCACCCCTTCTCTTGCTCTCCTTCCTGTCCTCCTATCTTCACCCTTTCTCCTTTCCTCCTGCCATCCATCTCTGAATCTCTATAAAAATTATTTTTAAGTTTTGATTTTGGATCATTTCAGATTAGGGATACTCAACCCATCTCAGAGTGCAGTCCAGACCAAATGAGTGAGGGCACATGCAAAGGCTGGATTTTATTTATCTGAGCTGTGAAACAGGATAAGCATCAAGTGACACTGGATCACATCATGGAAAGCCATGTCACACTGAAGCTTTTCCTGAACCAGGCAATTTCTTTGGACTTTTTTATTCAGGGAAAATTGGGAATTTTGTGAAAATAGGAAATTTCATCTCAACGAATAAAAAACTCATTATGGGAATGAAGATTCGAGACTTTTCCATTCAAAGCCAAACATGTCATTTCTAACTAGCTCACTGTCAAAGACTTCCCACCAAATACAAGAGCAGAACACCATACAGCAACACAAAGGCAAACTTTACTGTGAAGGGGAATGGACAGAGGGCCTTTCAAAGACGGTTGTTCGGGATGGAATTTTAGGGACCGAGGGATGTATGGTGAGGGGAGAAGAGTTGTACCTCTCTCTATGTTCTGTAGCAATCTATAAGTACTAGGAAAAAAGTCAAGTAAAATGTCAATTTTCTAAATCAAACCCAGTGAATCTGAAACAAAAAGCACGAACTGTAGTGGGCGAGAGGAAAAGGAAAAAAGGGGACGTGTTTAAGAGCACCTTGCTCAATTCTTTTGTCGGTGATTTCCATAAAGTAGATGAGAAAATAAAATTTGTGACTTAGCCCTTGTCTAGAAAAATGTTACTGAAAATCACTGCTGCTAATTGCTTTGCAGTTCTTCTCTCTCTCTCTCTCTCTCTCTCTCTCTCTCTCTCTCTCTCTCAGCATCTACTCTGTCAGTATAGCCTTCAACTAAATATGAGCTAGAACAAAACAGACAGGAAGTCACCTCTGGTTTCAGCTCTGATATGGAATGAACTTAGAAGTCATTTCTCCTGTCCTTAACTGAGAAAAAGTGGAGCAAACTGAAAAGAAAGGACTTCATTAGACCATCAGAGAACTAAAGTTGCAAAACAAGCTGCTACCTTGAAATCTGAAAGGCCTGGGAATCCAAGGAGTCCCACCTCAGATCAGCAGAGACAACAGAGTTGCAAACCAGTAAGCATATTTGCTTGGTGACTCTGAGTTGCTGTAGGCCGAGTAGTGACTGCTGTGAGAGTCATGGTTTCCTGGAGGGTGCAGTCTTGGAGGTGGGCTACACTTGGATTCTTTTAACTGCAGGAACCACCAGATGTGCTGGTCAAGATCCAGTAACAGCCTCTGTATCTCTTACAGCTGGGTGGGAAGAGGAGCCAATACAAAATAAATCAAGAAGCTTCTATGAAAAAGCCTACACTGCAGCAGAGTTTGACCAGAGCCTTACCTCACTGTGCAGCAGAGAGACAACAAACCAACTACCATTTACTCTGGACTTTCTGTCTCCCCAACAGGGGAAAAGAAAAATTCAAATTTAAGAGACATTTGCAAAGGTATCAACCTATGAGCACAAGCACACTCAAAGTCAGAGATATCATCGCAAGACTAAGGAATATTCCCTTTTCTCCATACCTCACCACGTTACAGGGCTCCAGTGGATGATGACTGAGAGAGCTACAAGATGCAGACTTTCCTGAGGAGGGGCACCTAGGGAAGTCCAAAGACAACAAAAAAGACAAAAAGAGAACAAAATAGTAATGCAAACCTTCTGGCACTTATATGTGCAATAAACTTTAAACATAGACCAGCTCCTATCTGGATTAACATAAAACCCTACACTGAAACAATTTTTACCTTAGTTCCTATTACCCAATGTATGATAAGCTTTCAAGAAAAATTATCAGACATGCTAAACTTTCAGAAAAAAAAATATGGTCTGAAGACATGATGTAAACATCAAAACCAGAATCAGATACAACATATGTTTTGGAATTATCACATAGAGAATTTAAAAATAACTATGATTAATATAGTAAGGGATCTAATAAAAGAAGTTATGTATGTATATATATATATATACATAGTATATATATATATAAGTATGTATTATATATGTATATATGTGTGTATATATAAAATACATATACACACACATATATATATATAATAGAGCATAATGATGCAGACAGGACTGAGGATCCACAATAGAAACTGACTAGGAAACTCCAGTGACTACTTATTTACAGAGAAACCAGTGTGAACAGCTATATACAAATCAAATCACCTTCACAAGGGCTCGGAAAGCCAGGTGAGAGGCCACAGTCTTAATATAACCATAAGATAAGTTGCATTGAAAAGCAATAAGAAAAGGCTTGCCTGTGTCACCCCACCCCTAGCTCCTGCTTCATAGAAGGAGAATGAACTGAATCCAAGCACCAGGTCAGGGGAAAAAAAGAGAAGAGGAGAGAAGAGAAGAGGAGAGGACAGGAAGAGAGAGGAGGGGAGGGAAAAAGAAAGGAGGTGAGGGGAGGGGACAGGAGAGGGGAGGGGAGAGGAGAGGGGAGGGGAGGAAAGGAGAAGAAGGGAGAGGAGGGGAGGGGAGGAGAGAGAGGAGAGGTGAAGAAGGGAGGGGAGGGGAGGGGAGGAAAGGAGAGGTGAGGAAGGGAGAGGAGAAGAAGGGAGGGGAGGGGAGGGGAGGAAAGGAGAGGTGAGGAAGGGAGAGGAGAAGAAGGGAGGGGAGGGGAGGGGACGGGAGGGGAGCAGAGGAGAGGTGAGGAAGTGAGAGTAGGGGAGGGAAGGGTAGAGGAGGAGAGGAGAGGAGAAAAGAGAAGAGGAGAGGACTGGATTGGATTTAAGAAGGAGTTGAAAGGAAATGTTACAAATCGAAAATACTGATAAGACATGGACGAAGAAAGAATCAGTGAACTTGAATATGGGTGAATAGAAATTTCCCAAACTGAAATGAAATCAGAAAAAGAATGATTAAGATAGAATAGGACATCTAATTACTCCAGGACAATTTTCAAAAAGTATAACATACATAGAATGGGAATACCTGAATTAGGAGGAGAAAATGGAACAGAAGAAACATTTGAAATGATAATGGTTAAGAATCTTCCAAAACTAATGGCAGACAACAAATTACACATCTGGCAAGGTCAAAGACCACAAGGTAGGATGAGTACCAAAAAGTCTGCAACTCAGTATATCATATTTAACTTCAGAAAACTAAAGAGAAAGAAAAAAAATGAAACAGAATCTCTTTGCCTATAAAAATAAAGATAAGGGTTATTGTAGTCTTTGCATCAGAGTCAGTGGTGACTTTGATTATTAATGGTTAAAGTACATCAATTAAAGCACAGTGATTTTCATCTACAAGAAACTCATTTAAATGTGAATACACTGATAAGTTAAAAAAATAATGGATGGTGAAAGACACAACATTCTAATACTAATTTTTACAAATGGAGTAGCTATATGAATTTCACACAAAGCTGACTTCAGAACCACAAAAATGATCAGAAATTAAGGTAACTATTACATAATTGTATAAAGAACTTAGTTTTTCAAGGAGATATAGGCGTCCTGTAAACCTTAAAAACATATAATACTCATGCATGCACACATGTGTCCATAGGATAGTTCAAAAAGTTTATGGCAAATCTATTATCTTTTGTTTCAATATTTCCATGAGCTTTTGAAAAAGTTATTTATTTATTTGAGAGGCAGTGAGATAGACTCTGACCTTTCACTGCTGGTTCACTCCCAAATGTCTGCAACATATGGAGCTGAGCAGGTGGAAGCCAGGAGCCAGGAATCTAACCCAGATCTTCCATCTGGATGTCAAGGAACCACGTACTTAAGCCATCGCCTACTGCCTCACAGGATGTATAGTAACAGTAAGCTGTAATCAGAAGCAAACTGAGAATCAAACACAAGGATTCCAAGTGAAATGTTGGCATCCCATGAAGTGTCTTAAGCACTAGACCAGAAGCCTGCCCCATGAACTTTTTTTTTTTTTTGACAGGCAGAGTTAGACAGTGAGAGAGAGAGAGAGACAGAGAAAAAAGGTCTTCCTTCCATTGGTTCACCCCCTATATGGCCGCCACAGCCGGCGCGCTGCGCTGATCTGAAGCCAGGAGCCAGGTGCTTTCTCCTGGTCTCCCATGCGGGTGCAGGGCCCAAGCACTTGAGCCATCCTCCACTGCCTTCTCGGGCCGCAGCAGAGAGCTGGACTGGAAGAGGAGCAACCGGGACAGAATCCGGTGCCCCAACCGGGACTAGAACCCAGGTGCCCACACCACAGGCGGAGGATTAGCCAAGTGAGCTGCGGCGCCGGCCCCCAAGGAACTTTTTGATGCACGTGTGTGTGTGCGTGTGTGTGTAAAGTTATAATAAAATATCAGTTCACACTATTATGGTGGCTGAGAATTCAACCATATGACATCTGCAAGCTATAAGCCCAAGAAAGTCAGGGATAATCAAAGTCTTGAGAACATGAAAGCCATTGGCGTAGACTCCAGTGCAGATGGGTAGGTCTGTGAAACAGGAGCATCAGGTGCAGGAGCAGACTGATGTCTTAGCTCCATCAGTCAGGCAGAGGGCAAATTCAGCCTTCTTGTTTTGTTCTATGCATGCCCCCAACAGATTGGATGGTAACCACCAACACTGGGGAGGGCAATTGCTTTACTTGCTTCCCACCAACTCAAATGTTAATCATTTTTAGAAACACCATCACAGATCTACTTATAAATAATTTTCTACTACCTATTTGGACATCTTTTGGCCTAGTCAAATTGACACATAAAATTAACTGTCACAACACCTGGTAACAGAGCATCAAAAGATATGAGGCAAGACTGAGAAAACAAACTGAAAGAAGAGGTATATTGAATCTGAACAGCAATGCCAATCAACTTGATCTAATTGGCATTTATACAATACTCCATTTAACAGCACTGGAGAAGCTCCTCTTCCACCTAACCAAGCCCTCTCAGAGGGGTTTCTCAATGAGTGCTGTTCAGAGGAACTGACTAGGAGACGGACAAGGAAATGGTCACTAGAGCATGTGAAAAGTTGTATGTCTGAGAAAGTGAAAAGGGATGAAATTTAGGATCATGTAGCCAGGGAGAGTTGAGGTTAAATCCATCCCACAGCTCTGGACTTACACAAGGGTACCTCAAGTATGTCATGGAAAACAGAATTAAAAGATAAAATTATTTTGGTGCAGAAACGTTTTGAAATCCATGGTTGTGAAGGGTCTTCAAAAAGTTCATGAAAAATCTATGCATGGGTTTAAAAATATTTTGCAAGAGAATAAACATGTTTTGGTTGAAAAAATATTTGACAGGCAGAGATACAGAGAGATAGAAACATGTCTCATCCACTGGTTCACTCTCCAAATACCCACAATAGCCAGGAGGAAAGTCAGGAGATGAGAACTCAGTCTAGGTCTCCCACATTGGTGTAGGAACCCAATTACTTGAGCTCTAACCTCTGCCTTCCAAGATCTACATTATCAGGAAGCTGCAAACAGGACCCAGAGCCAGATGTCAAACCCAGAAATTTTGATGTAGGATATGGGTATCTTAACAGCTTAACTGCTAAGCCAAATGCTCACTCCTAAGCTTTTATTTTAATTCCATTGTCCATGAACATTTTTTTAAGATTTCTTTATTTGGGAAGTAGAGTTATAGAGAGAGGGAGAAACAGAAAGGTCTTCAATCTGCTGGTTCACTCTCCAGATGGCTGCAACAGCCTGACCTGGGCCAATCCGAAGCCAGAGGCCAGGAGTTTCTTACAGGTCTTCCATACTTCCCCAGCGCTTGGGCCACTTACTGCTTTCCCATAAGCAGAGAACTGGATCAGAAGAGGAGCAATCAGGAATCAAACCAGCGCCCATATGGGATGCCAGTGCTGCAGGTGGAGGCTTAGCATACTATGCCACAGTCCTGGTCCCAAAAACTTCTCACTTTTAACTTAGAAGTGGTAGCTACTATAATTAATGAGTGGACAATCATGTGGAAACTACATAACCATATATCTTTTTAGTAACTTTGTAAAAGTGTTTATTGATTTACTTTCATCCACTTGAAAGACAGAGAGACACACACACAGAGAGAGACTGACAGACTGTCTGGTTCACCCATACTGTCCGTAACAGCCAGGACTGAGCCTTTATTTTCAAACTGTCCAGAAATTTTATTGCTAATGTAACTGTGTTTAAAAATTTTTAAAGATTTTATGACATCTTTTTGGATCATGTTGGGACAATGTACAAATTTCACCTTAGTCTTTTACATTTACTAGCTATGTCTAAGTACTGATGGAGTTTGTGGATTAAAAAGGCTTCCATAGCCTAGGCAGCTCATGTCAAGAGCCTTGGGTGATCACGGACGTCATATGTAAGAGTGTTAATTGTTAAATTAGCAACAAGAGTCATTGTGCACTAACTTTCCATGCAGGACCTCTGTCCTCAAAGAGTTGTATTATAACTATGTCTAAGTGCTCACAAAAAATCTATCATTCTTGGATGCTTCTTTAAAGTCAATTAAACCCCCCCCCCAAAAAAAAGTGAAATTAACTTCTAGATGTAATGACTTTGAATAGCCCTTGTCTCAACTGTTGAGGAACAGTTTGTTTGTTTGTTTGTTTCCATGCAAATTGTTGAACTCTTTACTTAGTATAGAATTGGTCTTCTGACTATAAAGTTAATTGAAAACAAATCTCAGTGGAGAATGGGACTGGAAATGGGAGAGGGAAGAGGAGGAGGGGTGGGAGAGTGGGTGGGAGGGCGAGTATGGTGGGAAGAATCACTATATCCTAAAGTTGTACTTATGAAATGCATGAAGTTTGTATTCCTTAAATAAAAGGTTTCTTTGGAGGGAAAAATAAAAATTAATTAATAAAAAAGAAATTAGATGGATATATCCTGCCCTTCATTTCATTTTTCATAACAATACAGCTCAAGAATTGCATGGAGCTGAAAAAAAACTGATGTAAATAAACCTCATGTTGAATTGGATAAATATAGATAGCATTGCACTCATTTGTCCACTTGTAATTCTCCACTTCCCTGAAAAAAATTTTTTAAATCCCATTGTTTGTTTAATTTTCTCTTACTTAATCATTTTATGTTATTTTTGTATGCCTATCTCTCTGACCAAGATGATTTCAAATTTAATCATCCTCACAACAATGCACTTCAAAATGATTTAAACTCAAGAAGTGAAAGTAACTGTGTTGGTGGACAAAGGTGAAATCCCTCGGGTTCTGAGACTTCGAAGGGGCATATATAACCCTAAAACAAAAACATATCTTCCAAGAAATAGCCCTTGATAATTTGTGAAGTGCTGGCATACTAAGGGCCATTGTTTCATTTGATCACATTTCAAATGACCATCCACTAACATGAGATTGTCTAGCTGTGATCAAGCCATGGAGTCAACTGTGTGTTCTTCAAGAAAAATTGCTCCAATGGCCTCGGAATGCCTCCCTGGTGCCCCATCGTCTTCTTGCTGATTTCTTTCATTTCCTCTATGTCCAAGTGGTGGTAAGTTACTCAGTCTCTCTAGGGCACCATTTCTTCAGCTGTATAAAGAAAGCTGTAATTCTATGTGACAGTGAATAGAATTTAACACTTTATATTGACCTGGGTCCTTAAACATACAAATGTGTTTCATGTCCACACATGTTAGGATTGAAAAAGTGGTTCTGAGTGGGGTGAAAAATGCTGGGGGGAAGAAAAAGAGACAGAGGCAGAGAAAGATAGACAGAGACAGAACCACGGAGTGCGGGAAGGAGGCGGTGAGGGATATATTGAAAAGAGAATCTTGGGTGAGCCATGCCCTTGCTCTCAAGGCATTGTAAGAGAATCCCTACCAATTTGCTATTGAAGAATTGATCTTATTCTACCAATTTGCACAAAAATGAAACAAAGCCATTCATTATCTTAATTTTTTCAGCTCCTTGGAAATAAATTATTCAGGTTTACTTTCATTGAAGTTAGTATTTCATTTTTCATTTTTCCTTCCCAGTGTTTTCCGTGAACTCAGTCTGCACTGGTATCTTTAGGAGCTAAGCACAAAGTAACAGAGACATACTAAACACACTGATTACCAAGTAAAATGGTTTCCCTGGCAACCATAACCCAACGAACATCTTTAGAATTGCCTTTCTTTCACACATGAATGTTTTTTTTTCTAATGATTTCAGGCATCACAGATGGCAGAAACAGATACAAAAGTACCTGTTCCAAATGTGTTTCTACAAAAATAAAGCTGATTCAGCGAGACATGTTCTTCTCTGCTCCGTGCTTAGCTAATTCATTGTGTAATTTTTGAGTAATTTGGAAATGAATGCATCCTTATGAGCATGATGGTATGCAGATGAATCCATTTTCTATTGCTGCTATAATAAATCATCCTAAACTCCGTGTCCCAACATAGTACAAGTATATTATCTCACAGTTCTGTAAGTCAGAAGTCTGACACAGTGCTCATAAAATACAGATGTCAGTAGGGTCACATGCAGAGGCTGTCTCAGAGAATCCTTTTATTGGCTGGCATTCTTTGGCTCATGGCTCCCTTCTGCTCTCTTTTAATCTAACCGCATCACATCTCTCCGACCCTTCCTCTGTTACTGGGAAAAGTTCTTGCTTTCGAAGACTCCTCTGATCATATTGGACCCACCTAGGTAATCCAAAAGATCTCCACATCTCCAGGTCTGAACTGTTGTTCCCATCTGCGGAGTCTCTGATCACCTGGATAGTATCTTCACACGTTCCGAGGTTCAGGCTATGGGTGTCTTTGTGGGGCACTATTCTGTGTACAACAATGAGTGAATTATCTAGCACATTTATTTTTCAAAAAATATGGTCCTCAAAATATTGATGTTCAGCGGGCTTCTTTTAATATGAGTGATTACTTTGCATTGGTCAAAACCAGAGCTTACCAAACTTTTTTTCATTAACATAAAGAGAACAGACTTCATGTATTTCTTTTTTTTTAATTTTTATTTTATTTTTTTTTTATTTTTGACAGGCAGAGTGGGCAGTGAGAGAGAGAGACAGAGAGAAAGGTCTTCCTTTGCCATTGGTTCACCCTCCAATGGCCGCCGCGGCTGGCACGCTGCAGCCGGCGCACCTCGCTGATCCGATGGCAGGAGCCAGGTGCTTCTCCTGGTCTCCCATGGGGTGCAGGGCCCAAGCACTTGGGCCATCCTCCACTGCACACCCTGGCCACAGCAGAGAGCTGGCCTGGAAGAGGGGCAACCGGGACAGAATCCGGCGCCCCGACCAGGACTAGAACCCGGTGTGCCGGCGCCGCAAGGCGGAGGATTAGCCTATTGAGCCGCGGCGCCAGCCAGACTTCATATATTTCATAGGTACAGTTCTAAGAAGAAAGCCATACTTCCCTCCCTCACCTCTCCCTCCCTCAATCCCCTCTTCACTCCCTTCTTTTGCAGAAATGGTTAGTTTGTCTATAAAGGCCTAGACTCTGTATATATATTTGCCCTTTCCAATAGTAGTCTGTTACAGCTACTCAATTCTGCCACTGTGGTGTGAGATCAGCCACTCATGGTACATAAACTTTACTGTGTGTCAATGAAATTTCTAGACATATATAGTAAGTGAATGAGATCTGGCCTGTAGGCTGTCTGCTGAGTTGTGAAGTATAGCCATTAGAGTGGGTTTATTGTAGGATACAAGCATCCCTCAATATCATCAGCACCATTGCTAGAGAATAAGGTACAGAGAACTAGAGGACAGAGGAGCTTAATATAATTGGACAGATTACATCTATCACTAGAAGATAATAGCACAATATTCAGTCTACTTGTGTAGTCAAATATACTATTTACCCTCCAAAAATATCATCTTTGAAAATTGTATAGTGGGGGCCACCTTTATGGCATAGTGGGTAAAGCTGCAGTCTGCAATGCCGCATTCCAAACAGTACCACTTTGTGTCCTGGCTGCTCCACTTCTGATCCAGCTCCCTGATAATGCCGTGGGCAAGCAGTAGATGATGGCCCAAGTGCTTGGTCCCCTGCCAGTATGTGGGAGACCTGGCTGAAGCTTCAGGTTCCTGGCTTTGGCCTGGTTTAGCCCTGGCTGTTAGGTCATTTGGGGAGTGAACCAGTGAATGGAAGACCTCTGTCTGTATGTCTACCTCTCTCTGTGTAATTATGAGTTTCAAATAAATAAATCTTTTTAAAATGAAAATTATAAAAATAAAAATTTTATAATCAGAGTTTCAGTTCTGGTAATGGCAACACACTCTGTATTGAAATATCACCTGCAAATAACAAGAGCATGCTTTTTGCAAAATATTTTAAAGTATAAATAAACAACTATATATAGACAGTGTAGAATGACCAAAAATGCATAGACACTGGGAAAAATAAATCCCTGAAAGATGACACTGTGCTGGATTAAAATTTGTGTTTATATGACTTTTTAGCTTAAAGTTCCATCCCAGCCTGCATGGCATGAGATAGAAGAATTACAGCAGAATTCCTGTCTTATAGATTCAAGGAGTCAGCAGATAGACTTGGGAGATGCTGAAAAACACAAAGAACAGAAGAAGAATCCAAGAAATTAGAGAGCCACATAAAGGAAACTTTCAAGCTTTGTATGAATTTTTCCCACCCTTGGCTAAAGCTTCCCTTTTGCACATACTGAAGACATACCCAAGTTCTAGTGAAAAGCAACAGCTGGAAGATTGAAAGAACTGAGCATTTTCAGCTGTTATCCATTCCATTGGAGATTGGGGTTTAATTCCAATGAAGTTAACTTCCTGCTAAAACAAAAATCTACAGTGGTAACAAGGCAAAACAATGTAGTCTCTATCTTTAAAAATGAATGTATCAATAAAAACATCCACCCCGTTAAAAAAAAATTGCTTGACATGGGATGAAATAGGAAACCTGAAACAATGGTGAAGAGAAGTGTGGTACATAGCAACAGACTCCAAGATTACACAGAGGTTGGAATTAGAAGGCAAGAACTTTAGAATAAGTATAATCAGTATATCAGTAACTTAAGGGAAAACATGATCAGTGTAAGTGGACAGAAGTGGGGAAATTTACAGACTAATGGAAATTATAAAAAGAGGACTAAGTGGAAACTCTAAAACAAAAAATACTTACTAGATGGTTTCATCAGCTTGTTTGGAGACAGTGAGAGAAAATCTCAAATTGAAGATAAATCGAAAGTGAAAAGAGGAGAAAATCTATGGGGAAAAAATGAACAGAGCCTGTGGTATAATATCAAACTGATTATAATATATTCAATTGGAATTCAGACAGGAGAGAAGGAAGAAAATGACACAAAAGCAAAATTTGAAGAAATAATGGTCAATAGGTTTTCAGATGTAGTGGAAGAACATAATATTAGATCCCAAGAAACTTTGCGAAGTTCAAGAATAATAAAGGAAGAAATTAAAAAATGAAGATGGAAAGGAGCAGAGTAGAAGGTGGGGAGGAAAAGAGGAAAAGAGGAAGAAGAGGGGAGAGGGAGAGGAAGAAGGAAATAGTGGGGGAGAGGGAGAAGGAGGGGTAGAGAAATATCCAACATACCATGATCAAACTACTGAACACTGAAGAATAAATAGAAAATCTGGAAATTAGCCAAACAAAAATGACATTTTCTCTCTTTCTCTCCTCTTACATGGGATGTGTGTGTGTGTGTGTATGTGTGATGATATTAAAAATGACTGACTTCACATCAGAAACAATTATGGGCAGAATAAAATATCTCACAAAAATAGAAAAAGTAATATTTGAATAAAACAATTTTCAGGCAAAGAAAGGGTAAGAGAAATTTTAACTCATAGACTGCACCATAAGAAATATTTATGGCATGCTTATATGTGGCTTAAATCAATTGTAACACAAAGGCAGTGACCACCTAGCACCCAGATCTTGGTTACTAATCACCATGGCCCAGTTAAAGAAGCCAGACCTTCTTATAGAAAAATCCAGTTCTGAGACTTACAGGGAAACTATCAGATGAAATTGGAAGATTTATGTTGGAAAGTAAATGTGATCATCTTATGGGTCAACTCAGCTACACTGTAGCCCCATTTACTCTATGGAACACTGATTTAGCTTTTATGGTGAAGGTGCTATGTAGATGTGATTAACACATACAAACAATTGTCTTTCAGTAAGAGTGGTATCCTGGGCAATCGGATCAGTTAACATGGCTTAGGAACACAGCTAAGGTCCCCTCCAGAGGAGGAAAATTGCCTTTGCACGGCAGCCTCAGCTGCTACATGAGGATTGCCAGTCTGTCAGAGTGCCCTGCAGCTTCTTGTCTACCAGACAGCTCCATAGCACATAAGCCAGTTATTTGAAATAAATCTCTTTATGTCTAGTTAGCCATCTAGTTTGCAGGTATTCATCTGTCTGTTTATCCTTGTGTCAATCTCCTCCTGTTTCTGTTTCTAGGGTGGAACCCTGCTAATATGATAAGGAAATAAAAATGACAGCAACAAATCAATCAGAGCAGCTAGTCTGAAGAGGTTTCTACTTAATGTGAGAATTTGGGGAATTAAAATAAATAATGGATCATAATAATGAAGATAGTAAGGAATCTAAGTGTTTGTACAGAGGTAAATGAATACCAAAATTAGAAGGTAGGGACGTTCTTCTTTACAGAATAATGCCAACTAACTATTGTACAAGGAGTTGTGCAGTTAGGAAAATCATCAGTGGATGCTAAAACTTGCAAACGTTAGTGAGGAAAAAGATATTTACATTGTCTCCAAGTGTCTCTTCACAGTTATTTATCAAAGAAAAATGTAGCTTTACAGTATAAGATCATGGACCACATTATCCTCATTAAGGGACTGTAGTTAAAGCCATCAATATTGGACAAACCAAACCCTTGTGCCTCCTGATACAATGCACTGAGCAGGGCATGATACCACTTCAGTAGCATACCTGATAATATTCATAACTAGACTCTAATCATCAGGAAATAGGCACACCCCAAGTGAGGTGCTTTCTATAAAATAAATGTTTGTTGTCCTTCAAAATAGCCGTCTACACACACATACACACACACACAAAGGTGTGCAACTGATTTGAGTTAAAGAAAACTAAACTACATCAGCATGAGAACAAAGTATATTTTGGACTACTGGATGAGAAAATAACACTAGCTGTAAATGACTATACTGTGATAATTACAAAATTTGTGACTGAGATAATAGTGTGTCAATATTAAATTTTCCAATTTCAGAAATTGTCCTTTGGTTAGTAAGATAATAACCTTAGGAAATATATTCTGAACTATCTAGGAATTTGAGTCCAATCTGTCCACATTACTTTCAAAAATTTCAGAGCAATATGTGTATATAAATATTTAGTGAGAAAATGCTAAATCAAATAGAGTAAAATATAAACAATTAGTGAATGTGGTTAAAGAGATTGCTAATGCTATTCTTATAATCTGGAAGTTTGAAATTATTGCAAAATTAAACATTATAGAAGAAACAAAACACATAAGGAAAGCTATGACATCATGATTACATTTTGTAGTAAAAACCATATTGATGTAACGAAAATCAAAAGACCACATATTTTCATTGAAAGTCAATCAATAAATAATAATAAAGATGAGCAACAGAGACATTCTTCCATTCTGCTCCACTGCTGTCGAAATCTAAGTAGAAGTAAGTGGAGACTAGAATTTTGTTTACTGACTGTAAAACTTTGTTACTTTTGTTTTTCATTTTTCTGCATTGCTTTTCAATCTCTCATGTCTGGAATTCTCCAAATCAGTGGTTCTGAGTCACTTTCCACAAATGGTCTCAGAGTGAAAGAATTGTCTCTTTTTATAAACTCCAATGGAAGGTAATCAGATATTTACCACAGCTAAATAGTCAAATATCCAACATGGGAAAATTCTTTTCAACTGGATCCCATGTTTTCTTGAGTGGCTTTGGATATTGTACTCTAAATAATTTTAGAAGGAATTCTTATCTCAAATTAGTAAGTAGATGGTTGAAGGCTTATTTTATTTGCAAGGAGACACTATAATTGGACTTTGGGAAAGAAAGAAAAGGCATGATTATATTGCTGTGTTGTTGAACTGAAGTGAAGGGGGATGGACTTAAATTTATAATGGGGTTGAACTTTTCCCATTTGTAGAGACCTCTATTGTGGAAATAAATGGGTTGTATGTGGGTTTTGTTTACTTCTCCCTCCAACCCTGGGTTTTCCAATCCCAAATAATTTTTTTCCAAAGCTGTAATTACTGAGATTATGAATAATGCTGAGCATTACAGCTGGTCCTGTTTCTGGCATATTTCCAACACATAATCACCTGTCGTGCGCACTAATTCTTGCCATGATTAAACCCCTTTATTCACAGTAGGGTCTGACAGCTCTATTGTTTAAAATGTCACCCATTTAATAGAACAGGCATGGGCTTGCCTGTACTCTAACTAGTTTCCTTGCATATCTTCTATGTTAGTTTCATTTAAGCTGTTGTACTGTGTTTTTGATGAGTGATCACTTTTCCTGGAGCTTAGTATTGTCAATAAAACACTAATGATATGTGAGACTACAGCTTAGTTAGAAATAAACATGGATTCAAACAAAGCCTTCCAGAAAACATTGGAGACAGAATTTAATAGGCTCCAGCCCAAAGGAGTAGACACAGAATTGTTTTGGTTTCTTTTAAGATAAAAGAACAGAGCTTACACATGACAATAATAACATATTCCCTTGTTTAGGGGAAAACAAGCTATGGGTCAATTTGAAAAAAAAATGCCACTTAAAATATGTGTACAATATATTTTCAATATATTGCTGATAATAAAGAAAATCTATTCAAAATCTTTTTATTTTTTTCCAAAACACAACTCTAAATACTAGCTAATCTGTGAAACAGTTAATAGAGATACAGAGCTCACTTTAACCAAGAATCCAAATACCTTCTATAGGTGACCTTGAAAATGGTAAACAACAGCTTATTCTGTTGTTTGAACTGAAAATTTTGTGTGATCCAAAGAGCTCCATTGAGAAAAATTGGCACAGTCCTAAAGTGACCCAAATGGAGATGCCAGAAAGAATAAGGAAGGCTTTGTGTTAGTGCTTAAGTTCCATCTTTCAACTACATCGTATTCAAATTCATGCAGGCTTTGCTAATATCTTTCACCTGCTACTGTTTGCGTTTGTGGTTGCAACTAGATTCCTCCAATTCTTAATCAAATAGAAGCGTCCTTCTGTTTCTAGAACCCACAGAGATCACACAGTCACGTCTGCACTCATTTGCATTGTCTATAGTGTTTGCTTAAAGTCTGATCACAAACCACAGCCAAGTTACAGTGATTATACAGTCATCTGAGAATGGCTTTCCCAGATCCAGCTGCTCCAACAGCTGCAGTTGGGATAAGGGATAGACAGATAGATGATACGTATAGATGATAGATGGATGCCTGGATGGATGGATGGGTAGACAGATTAGATAGATGATAGACAGATGCTAGACAGATAGATAGAGAATGAATCAGAACTATTCACTCTGATATTTCCAGCCTGCTCTCTCAGGCAAGGTGTTTCAGATTCTTGGCTCAAGATCTTCAGTTGTTTGTTGTATTTTCATCACCAAATCCCAGCCTTTTCCTTGCAAATTGCGAAGACTTTAACCCTAATGGATAGAACAACTTGGAAGGTCAGTCAAAAACTCATCAACCCAACTCATAGGAGGTAAAAGACAAACATTTTAACAGTACTGTTTTTTTGCTTGGTGTCAACCTCCCACTTATCTAGAGGAAGCAATGCTTGAGTGGCTAACCTACAAAAGCCTCATGAGGTATACTCCAAAAAGAACTAGTACACTGGGGGAAGAGAATTAAGAGTGGAGAGTTTTAAATATGGTTTCAGAATTCTACCCTTTGATCAGCACAATATAAAATTGTTTGATACATTGATTGTAATACTTTCACTCCAAGAAGCACGTGGATGAATGAGCATGGAGAGAGCCAGGCACCAAGCCATGGCATCAGTGAGTAGGGGCCCCATCCCAGGCAAGATCTCCACTTTCCCTTTTCCTCTTGCCCTGTATCCCAACGTGCTGCCTGTAACCAAGTCCAATGAGGGCAAATAAATTCCATGACTTGTAGAAATTAGGCAAATATGAAGAAAGCAAAATAAGTTCATCTTAGACTTCTATGTTTCTAAAAATAATAACAATTACCCTTGAAACTGCTTCTTAAAATGTCTAAAGCTCTTTTAAAAATAATACTCAGGAGTGCTACTGAATCATCAATTATTATTTGAAGTCACCTGTTAATTGCTACAAATTTCTCTTGCTGACAAGTATGTTGCTGTTATTCAAATTGCGACAGATGTAATTCACAAAATTCTATAATTTCCAGGAATAATGCATACAAAGCTAATTTTGTAAGTTGAATTGCATTTTCAAATTCTAGGAAACTCAGGGGTGGATGCTGTGGCATAGCAGGTTAAGCGTCTGCCTGCGGTGCTGTCGTCCCATATTGGCACTAGTTCCAGTCCCGACTTCTAATCCAGCTGTCTGCTAATGCACCTGGAAAGCAGCAGAAGATGGCTCAAGTGCTTGGGCCCCTGCACCCACATGGGAGAAGTAGCTCCTGGCTCCTGGCTTTGGTCTGGCCCAGCTCTGGCCATTGCTGCCATTTGGGGAGTGAACCAGCAGATGGAATATCTCTCTGTCTCTCCCCCTCTCTCTGTAACACCACGTTTCAAATAAAATGAATAAATATTAAAAAAGATTTAAAAATTCTAGGAAAGTCTAACTGAAAAAAGAAAAAAAGATCCTATCACTCTTTTTGAAGGAAGAAAAAAATTTAATGATCCAAATAAATATTATCTACTTTATTGGCTCAATTTTTTAGTTGAATTTCTTAAAGCTATTTAGAAATTTCTTAATTTAGAAATTCTGAAAGCTATCTACATGTATACAGAATATGATAATTTTGTAAAAATGGAGGTATATATTTCATATGTATATAACATAGTCATTTTTTTCATTTATTAAACTTTTATTTAACGAATATAAATTTCCAAAGTACAGCTTATGGATTACAATGGCTTCCCCCCCCATAACTTCCCTCCCACCCGCAACCCTCCCCTTTCCCGCTCCCTCTCCCCTTCCATTCACATCAAGATTCATTTTCAATTCTCTTTGTATACAGAAGATCAGTTTAGTATATATTAAGTAAAGATTTCAGCAGTTTGCCCCCACATAGCAACACAAAGTGAAAAAATACTGTTGGAGTACTAGTTATAGTATTAAATAACAGTGTACAGCACATTAAGGACAGAGATCCTACATGATATTTTTTAAAAATTGATTACTTTTGTAGTCATTTTTTTAAGAAGATTTTATTTATTGATTTAAGAGGTAGAGTTACTGAGAGAGGGAGAGACAGAGGGAAAGGTCTACCATCCACAGGTTCACGCCCCAAATGGCCACAACAGCAGAGCTGGGCTGATCAGAAGCCAGGAGCCAGGGGTCAGGGGCTTCTTTCAGGCTTCCCACGTGGTTCCAGGGGCCCAAGCACCCTGCTTTCCCAGGCAGGCAGCAGGATTGGAAGAACAGCCAGGACGTGAACCAGCGCCCATATGGAATGCTGGTGCCACAGGTGGAGACTTAGCCTACTATACCACAGTCCTGGCTCCTAACATAGTCATTTATGAGTACTGAAATCTCATAATAAACTACAATTTAGATATGTTCTAAGTCAGCTCCTTTTCCCCCATGCACAGCTGTTGAGCATGCTATGTGTGTGGGTTCTAAAAGTCTGCTTCATCTTGAGGTGGTGTAAATATCTTTATGGGCATGGGCTCTGGAGTCATGGAAAATGGAATTAAAGTATAAGTTTATTTGGGTGCAAAAAATGTTGAAATCCATGCATAGTTTTCTCATAGTATTCATTCTATAAACCTTTAGAAGGTCCCTTGTGTTTGATTGCCAGTTCTTTCAGAGTTTGGGGGAAGTTGTTTAACGCCTTCCAAGACTCAGTTTCCAAACTGCAAAATGGGCGTAGAACTATCCTCCAAGACTCATGGCATGTAAATTGCTTTGCACAGGGAAAATTGGCCAATACAAATACGATTTATACAGAAATAATTTTTGGAAAAATTTCAAAGCCTCAGGACTTACAGAACTGAAAGTGTGTTTGTCACTCAGTTCACACATCAGGAGCTGGTTGGTTGCAGTGTTGTGGTTATGAGGCTGTGTTGGGTCTGCACTGCCTGACTGCTTATTCTTAGGGACTAGATTGGGGCAGTGGCCTGTATTTGATTTGTTCTCATGGCAGAGGATAGAATTTCAAGCACAGTGGTGGAAATCCACCTCTTGAAGATTCTGCTCCAACTGCCAGTGTGTCGTTTTTCACACGACATTTGACCCAAGTGGATCATAAGGCCAGTCTTGAAACTCATAGAGCAGGGACACATTCATATCCTGCCCCCAATCCCACTCCAGAGGAAGGCAATCATGGCAAAGGGTATGGATAGATATCTTGTTTAAAGGAAGGAGTGAAGATTTGTGACCATAATACAATTTAATATAGATACCAAGTGACAAAAACAGCTCAATGTAATTTGGCAGAAAAGGAGAATTTGTTAAAAAGAGATCCTTTTAGATTTTCCTGGGTTTCCAGCGTAATCAAAGAAAGGCACCAGGCCAAAAATCAGACTAAATTGTGAGCATGGCTGACACATCTGGGCTTCAAGAACAGTTAGAAATCTCTCTCTCTCTCTCTCTCTCTCTCTCTCTCTCTCAGACACACACACACACACACACACCCCTATATATATTGGTTTCATCTTTTTTTCCCCAAAGAAGATTGAGTTCCATCATTTGGTAGAAAATATGGCTGCCTTTGGTTCCCAATTTCATATTCAATAGCTTTCCCCCAATACAGAGTGACTCCCTCTCTTTACCAGTTCTGGTTACAAAATTCTCAGAGAAGAGCACTGATCGCCTCTGATGTCTATTTGGCCCAAACCTGAATCAGGTATCCCTTCAGCTATGGGCCTGAGTCAGGCTTCTTTTCCACAAGAGCACGTGATAGAGAGGGTTGGTAATGGAACCAAACTTAAGTGTCCACCACGTCAGGACCTAGGCTGGTCGTGTGCTCAAAGATGACAAGTTAATTCTGAATCTGATATTTTGCTTTATACATTTAAAATGTAACTTTCTTGTAATGCTATATTCTATAGGCAAGTTTTAATGACACAGGTGTTTATTTCTATATGATTCTGACTGGTCTTGAAGCCTAATTGAGAAGCAACATGGCTTCATGAAAAAGACCCCAGTGGCAGTGGGGAAGGGACTGTAGGAGACAGTACCCACTCTACACTTACTTGCTGGCTTCCATTGGATAGGCTGCCTAAATTTGCTGTGCACTCACTCCCCAAAGCACAAAGTCTGGATCAGTCATCCCCACCACATTCTTGTAGTCACTCTCTTTACAGACTTGTGGTCTCTACCCCTCTCCCATCTCCCCCATCTCACATTGTAAACAAGTTTTCCAACCCCAGCTGTATCTTTTAGTCATCTTTCAGTCTTCCGGTTGGTTGCTCTAGATGTATACATGGTGTCATTCCAAAAGGAGGTCTTGGTGGAGGACCTCTTGATTCTTCAGAAAATCAGTTCAGGATCCAGGTCTGTGCTTACAGCTGATTCTCTGCCTGTACCCTGGATTTTAACCCCTGTTTCCAGGCTTTTGTTTCAGCATACGGCATCTTTCCACTGGATTGATGCTTCCTGTGTTTTTTAGTGTCCTCTTATTTCTGCATTCATGCCCGAAGGTAGATGGGGAGAAAGTTGGTGTGTGTGTGTGTGTGTGTGTGAAATGTCTACACTGAAAAACACAGTTTAACCTAATCCATAAAGAGTTAAGAGTGAAGGCCTAGAATGAGACTGAATGGTTTCAAATCCTGAAATAAGGAATTTCCATCTCTGTGGATTGGTTCAAGTTGTCACTCAATGTCCTCATCCATAAATGGGAATAATGTCCTATGGTTTGTGTGAGGGTTAAATAACTTAATACATACAAGGGTACTTAACAAATGCATGTTTGAAAAACCTACACATGCCTTTCAAATTTCTAGCATCAAGATAGATTTATCTTTTAACTCCATTTTCCATGAATTTTTTGAAGTACCCATTTACAAAGTGCTACAATAGTGGTTGGTATTTAGCAAAGTCTCAATAAATTTTAACTATTTTTAATTGGTCTAGGTTGATGTATAATTGAAATGGTCATGTATAAATTATATATGGCATAGAGTAAATAAAACGTAAAATTTAAGTACATATATTCATTATATATGTACACACACACAGGTAAGAAAGAATCTTTATCCCAGAAAAGAGAAAGATATTGCTTGTGTTACTGCACAATTTCTTGGGCCACACTTTGTCTTAATGGACCAAGTAGAAAAAGGAACCTGGAAAGCTCATACAGGTGGTTGTGCTGCTGCCGCAGATGGTTTCTCTATAGTTGTACGTTGGGGATCTCCTGGGTTCACCTTGAACTGTACACAACAACATCATTTTCTAGGCACTGGGATGAGCTGAGGGAACTCCAAGAGCCTGCAAAACCACTCTCCAATTTACTCAGGTGCTTTGTGATGGGGAGACCACAAGAAGAGGCTGGTGGAGCAGCCTCCCCACCACATCCTCAGTTGAATTAGCGTGCTACCTGCTCATAATTTCCGAAGTATCTACTCTCCATTTGATTCCCCTGAAATAATTTGGAGATGATTACCTTTGACTAACACATAAACAGAAGGGAAATTTGAGGAAACTTCTGAGGTCATAGTAAGGGAATATTTTAAAGTCTTGACAACTTTTCATTATTAGAAAAAGCACATTTCAATGGCATTCTATAAGAAAATGATAGCTTTCCCACCGGTGAAAGCCACATATTAAGTAGCTTCTGAAGCCATGTATCTCACATTACCTGAATACTGTCAGTAATTTGATATCCTGAGACTATTAGGATACTTTGCACTTCAGATATAGAAATAGAAATATCTATAGACATGATAAACTGCCACAAATAAGACACAGGTTAGTTATGTATCATAAAAGTAGGGTAAAGGCTGTAACATAGCTCAGAGATAGTTTAAAATTTTTAATTTTAATATTCTAAAATAATATTTAAAAGTTTTTATTTTTGCTTATTTTAGACACAGAGGATTTTTTAAAATATTTACTTATTTATTTGAAAGTCAGAGTTACACAGAGAGAAGGAGAGGCAGAGAAAGAGGGAGAGAGAGAGGTCTTCCATCCGTTGGTTCACTCCCCAGATGGCCACAATGACCGGAGCGGTGCCGATCCGAAGCCAGGAGCCAGGAGCCAGGAGCTTCTTCCGGGTCTCCCACGTGGGTGCAGGGGCCCAAGGAGTTAGGCCATCTTCCACTGCTTTTTCAGGTCATAGCAGAGAACTGCATTGGAAGTGGAGCAGCCAGGACTCGAACCGGTGCCCATATGGGGGCTGTACACAAAATGTCTTTTTTGGGTGTACAGTTCTATGAGTTCTGAAAAAATATATAAATTTGTGTAGCCGTCACCATGGGTCAGTTTCATGACTACAGAATTAAATTACTCTTGTTATCCCATTCTGGTGAACTCCTCTCTCCAATAGCTACTGAGCTCTTCTGTTGCAATAATTTGCTTTTACCAGAATGCTGAATGTTGTTGTACATTCCTGAATATATTTCATTACCTAGGTATATAACTTGCTTAACCTTTGACCTGCTATGCACAGTTAGATCGTTTCCAGTTTGGGAGAGAGGAGGAGTGGATTATAAGTAACATCACAATGAGCTCTCCTGTATGGGTTTTTATGTGAATATTTTCATTTCTCTTGAGTAAATACCTAAGAATAGGATTACTAAGTCATATAAGTGCTTGTTTAATTTTATTCGTAATGCCTAAACTATTTTCCAAAGTGACTCTCCCATTTTACATTCCTTCCAGAAATGTGGGCATGTTCCATTTGCTATGCATGCCACCCAGATTTTGCCTTGTCACTAATCATTTTTACAGCCATTCTGATACATATATTGAGCTACCCCATTGTGGATTTAATTTGAATATGCCTGGGAATTAAATAATATTGAGGATTTTTAAGTGTTTTGCCTAATATTTGCCTTGTCCAATCTACTGCTCATTTCTTTTTTGGTGAGTTGACTTTTTCCCCCATGTTGACAAGCTTTAAAAATGCTTTATAAATTCTGGATGCATATACTTTGTAACACATGTGATTTACATACATTTTATCCCAGTATGTAGTCTGTCATACCTTTCTCTTTAGTGTGTGTTTCACAGAGCCACACACTTTCATTTGGATGATATCCAATTTATCAAATTTTTCTTTTATGCATTCTGCATTGGTTCATGTCTAAGAAAGTTGACCTAACCGATAGTGATAACAATTTTGGCCTCTGTTGCATTCTAAAAGTTCTTAAAGACCATTGCATAATTTTCAGTTAGACCTATGGCTCATTTCAAATTAAGTTCCAATGTACAAATACAGTTTTACTCATATGTATGTGGGTGTCTAATTGTTTTGGCATAATTTGATGAAAAGCTCATGTATTTGGCTGGTGCCACGGCTTACTTGGCTAATCCTCCCTGCGGCACCAGCACCCCAGGTTCTAGTCCCAGCTGGGGCTCCGGGTACTAGTCCTGGTTGCTCCTCTTCCAGTCCAGCTCTCTGCTGTGGCCCAGGAGGGCAGTGGAGGATGGCCAAAGTGCTTGGGTCCCTGCACCCGCATGGGAGACTGGGAGGAAGTACCCGGCTCCTGGCTTCGGATTGGTGTAGCACCAGCCGTAGAGGCCATTAGGGGAGTGAACCAATGAAAGGAAGACCTTTCTCTGTCTCTCTCTCTCACTGTCTATAACTCTCTCTCTCACTGTCTAACTCTACCTGGGGGGAAAAAAAAAGAAAAGCTCATGTATTTAATCTTGGCACCCTTGTAAAAACTGATTAACCGTATCTACTTGAGTATATTTCTGGACCGTTTATCCTATTTCATTGATCTCTATGTCCATCCTTTCATCAAACCATGTTGTTTTGATTTCTGTAGTTTTCAAGTCTTGAAATAAGGCAGATGAGTTCTCCAACTTGGCTATTCTTTGTCAAAATTGTTTGAGCTAGTCCTATCCCTACAGATTTTTAGAAATGTGTACAAGAAGGAATCTTTCTGGGTCTTTCGATTACACTGAAGCTATGGATCATTTCGAGAAGAACTGGCATGTTAGCAGTACTGATTCTTTTAATATACAAATACGTTACACCTCTTAATTTATTTAGATTTTCCTTGTGTCTCTTTTATTAGTGCTTTTCACTTTTCAGCATATAAAATTTAGTATACATACTTGTTAGATTTATACCTAAGCATTTCATTTATTTGGCATTATTGAAAATTTCAACTTCCAATTATTTCAGCTACTTCATAGCAACACAATTGTTTTTTACTATATAATAACTTTATATCTTGTGACCTAGTACACTCATCTAGTTCTAGAAGATTCCTATATATTCTGCAGGATTGTATTTGTTGACAATCATCCCATCTGTGAATGGACACAGATTTACGAGGGCACGTCAAAAAGTTCATGGAATTAAAATGTAAATTTATTTTAGTGCCAAAAGTAATTGAAATCCATGCCTAGCTGCTTTCATAAACTGCACTTTCCATGACATTTATGAAGTCCATTCATATCTGTATGCCTTTCACCTACTTTATCTGCTTGTTGCACTGGCCTGGACTTCCAGACTGATGTGAATAGGAGTAAAGGAAGAAGAAATCCTGACGTTGCTCCTTGTCCAAGAGGAAGAACATTCAGTCATGCCTGGTTCTCCTGCAGAGAATGTTACTTTTTTGTTTGAACTGGAAATCATACTAATTAGATCAAACTGAAAATTCAATCTTGCATCTGCAAATGGTGGATCCAATGTCAATTCCATCTTAAAGCCTTTGCTCTTCTATTGGGGTCTTCCCTGCACAAGCAGCATGCAAAGGTCAGTCTGACACTCAGGCAGTAGTTACTACTGAGTTCATTTCTCGAACCCTTTGCTACGTGTCTTTGGTCTGTTCCATGTATTTATAGCTTAGATTTGACCCTAAGAATATGCCATCCATTCACAAAATTAGGAGATGCCCCTCTAAAGCACTCTACAACCAGATTTCTCCTGCAGTCTCTGGCCTCCACTCTTGCTTTCCCATTCTTCCAAACAGAAAAGCTGGAGCTCCGAGTTAGCCTCCCTCAGCAGCACGCACTTCCACATCACCGGAGCTGCCTTGCCATGTGTCATGACTCAAATTTCACTTTTGTCCCTAATTCATCCTCTGTTTATGTTGTGAGCTCTTCAAGTAGTTGCTTTTTGTATTTTGATACTTTTTAGTTCTAACTAGTGGTGGAGATGGGGTATAATCAGCATACGCTATGTTGGCCCAAACTGGAAGTGACCCCGAATCTCTTCTCATCTACAAAATGCTCCCCCTCTTTTTCACCAAGCCATTGACTTGCACTGGGTCCCACAGTCTGTATTTATTTGGGTCTACACATTATGGTTGAACATTCTTTAACTGATACACTTTCTGCACTTTCAGTAAACAAGACATTGGCTCCTAAGGCTTTTTTAATTCTTAAATGTGGATACTTTTTTATGTCTTTGGGTCTTAGTTTCTTCTCTTGAAAAAATAACAATAGTAGTAATTGGCTGAAATTGTTATGAGGATGAAATGGAATAATACCCTCTCAATCAGCAAACTTATTCGGGGCTTAGACAGCACCTTTCTTGAGTTCTCTAATAATGACTCTGTCCTTTGTTCTAGACCCTGTCTAGCCCACTTGGGTCTCATTCCTTTATAATAATAGCCCCTACTCTAACATCAGTGGCTCTGCTCCCAACTTGTGTGTACTGATGGTCCTCTCCTCCACTTAATGTTGTATTTCTCTACAGACAAACCCCTCTACCTGCAAAAGTTGAGTGGCCTTTCTCCCAGTCTCGGCTGGGATCAGATTTAAACCACGTCCATTAAACAATCCTCACAAGGGTCCAGAGCCCCCCTCACCACCACCACCATTTCCTTTCCTATATGAAATCCTTTCATTACCTGGTTAATGCCACTCTTAGGATCATTGGTTGCTATTCTCTCCCTGACTTGTATACTACAGTGTCTGTTTAAGTGTCTACAGCAGGTGATAACGGAATGAACCAAGGCCTTCAGCAACCAGGCAGTCAACCAGATGCTTCTCCATCTACACATGCCTGTCCCTGAGGAGCCCCAAGATACCCGCAACGGGCCCCTGTAGACGATGTCCCCAGTCAGCAGGAAGTAGCCAGAGAGACTCATCGTCCCCCCTTTCCTATCATCAAAAGGTCGGGATGGTAGCTTCGGGATCCGCAAGGAGGGAAGGCCTACACTTCCGGGAATGGAGAGGCCTACTTCCGGGGAAGAAAGTCCTTGTCAAGGTCCCTGCGGGTGCCTAAAGGTCAACCAATGAGGATCAAACCCGCCTCAACTTTTAACGCCCATGCCCTGAATCTATAAAAGGAGCTCTCCCAATCTCTGACACGCGACTTCCCAGGGCCCCCGCTCTGTTGCTCTGTTGGGACCGGGGAACCTCGCCCGGGAGCGGAACCCCAATAAAAGCCTGTGAATGGAAAAAAAAAAAAGAAATGGAATAATACACTTAAAGAGCTTAGCAAGGTTTCTGAAATAGAATTGTGTGTGTGTATGTGTATGTAAGAAACAGGATGTATTGTTTTAGCCAGTGAAATTTCGTTTTACTCAAATAAACAGAAGTCCAGAGGTGCAGGAGCCAGGTTAGCGGGGCTGCCCAAGGACATCACCTAGGATCTAGTGTCTCCTAGCTTCTCACTCTACCACTCTGCTATATAAATGAGCCCTGTGTATTGGTCCCAAGATGGTTTATTTCTTCACTGAAGACTAAAATCTGTTGGCTCAAAAGACCACCCAACCAAACTCAACTTTTTATGAATTTAATTAATTTCAAAGTAGCCCTAATAAGCAGAGTTTTTGTCACCTAGAACTTCCTGTTTTACATACTCCACAAAACCTCACCACAAATCTGCTCACAGAAGATAACACATAGACTTGTGGTTACAAAATCCCAAGTTGTAGTGCCCTTTGGGGCTCTCTGATCCAAAGACCTCTTGCGCACTCTGTGCCTTGGTGATACTGCCTAGACATGTGAGCCCGCTTTCCAGTCTCCTCTTCTCCTGGGAGTCCCCCTGCCTTCCTTCCCTCCTGGGTGGTGATGCCCTCACTGTGAACTTCTGAACATGTAGGGACTCACCCTCTAAGACACCCGGTAAGGCTTGTAGCTATCACAGTCTCTTGTTAATCATAGCTTTTTCACTCTGATCACCTTCAAATTCCCTCAAATCCATACACAACCCCAGAGTGAGGCCTTCATCCCCATGACTGGCACTACTGTTCCTCTCCTGGGCATCCTGCTTTTTTCTCAGCACAAGAAGGGGGAGGGGTAAATGCAAAGAGCAGTTTCCATGTGACTATACTATTGTTTCTTCAGAAAAACACTTGCTTCCAGGAGTGCCAAGGAGATACAAGTGGGCTCACTTGCCTTTCACTATCCAAAATGTGCTAAAAGGTGGGTGAAGGAAATATTTAAACTCAAACTTTAAAATTTATTTATTTATTTACAAGACAGAGGGATACAGGGATTTCCCATTGCATTCGATGAGTCCACCAATGCCTACAGAACCAAGGTCGGGGAAAGGGGCTTAGAACTCAGCCCGGCTCTCCCATGTGGTGGTCAAGTTTTGAGTACTTGAGCCAGTACTTGCTGCCTCCCAAGATGCACATTTACAGGAAGCTGGAATCATGAGTAGAGCTAAGACTTGAACCCATGCACATCAATTTGGGGTAAGGATGTCAACCATGAGATTTAAGCATCTGCGCCCCCCCCAACTAGAAACTTTTTAAAAAATATTTATTTATTTGAAAGGCAGAGTGACAGAGATAGGGAGAGGGAGAGAGAGTGAGATCTTTCATCTTCTAGTTCATTCCCCAAATGGCCATGACAGCCAGGGCTGGACCAGGCTGCAGCCAGGAGCCTGGAACCCCATCCAGGTCTCCCACGTGGGTGTAGGAGCCCAAACATTCAAGCCACCTTCTGTTGATTTCCCAGGTGCATTAGTGGTGAGCTGAATGGGAAATGGGGCAGCAAGTACTTGAACCAGCGCTATATGGGATGCTTGCATCACAGGCGGAGGCTTAACTCACAGTGCTACACTGCTGGCTCCCTAGACTAGGAACTTGTGTGCCCTGAACAAAATCAGAATCAGTTTTCTGTAGGAGGCAAAGGAAGAGAGCGCTAGCTTACCAACAACGTAATAATGGGTAAGGGTGACACTATATGATCACTGACGGTAAAGAAATATTTTTCTACTCTGACCATAATCTTTCATAGTAACATTGTAGGATAGCATTGTTTTTATGGGAAATCACAAATATAAGTATATAAACAAGCATAAGCGTTTCTTGTCTCATCTATCCTTTGTTTAGTGATAGCTATTAGTGAAAACTGGAGCAGGTGGAAAGAACGGGCTGCAGTTTGAGCATATTATTCTTTGTCACTGGGATTCCATGAACAGGATGTGCTCAGTCTCAAGATTCGACATCCAAATGTATCTCAACTTGGAACTTTTTTGGTATTAATCAATTATCACTTCTCTTGAGTCCCTGAGATAGATGCGTCTGGGTGCATGTGCAGTGTGAGGTGGAGGGCCAATTCCATGGGGTTCCCTGAAGAGGTCTTCTCAAAGATCAGGTCTGATTAAGGAATAAAGCATTCCAAAAGTGACTCCATTAAAATCGGAGCCATCTGCAATGGGCATCCACGTCAGTCCATGAACTCTCACTGTGTGGAATTTAATTTCTTTGAGTAGTTATACTTTATTTCAATGAGTGTGTCTAGTCTTTACACACATAAACACTTTTGCTAAAAATCGTTGTTGTCTAAAATACAGTAGACAAAAACAGCTTTTGTTTATTTGCTTGCTTTACCAAAAGAGTTGCCAAAGTTTTTGTTTTAATTTAAGGCTTAATTCCCCAAATTTAAATGTATATTTTAATGAAATTTGGCAACTCTATAAAATTGTGAAACCACCTTCAAAAGTTAATTCCCTTCCTTTTTCTCTTTTGTAATCAATGTCCTCTTCCCCCACCCAGTCTCATAGCCTAACCAGCTTTTCCTCCTCTGGAATTTAGCGTCTATGGAATCGTCCATCACTTAATTCATAGTTTAACTTCTGTCACTTAGCAACATGCATTGAGATTCATTCATGTTGTTTTACATAAGATTTTGGAATCCATATTAGGGATATAGCAAAATGTATTAATTCACTCATCAATTGATGGACATTGTGTTGCTTCAGTTTTTGCTATTGTAAATAATTCTGTTTAAAACATTTATACACATGTCTGTGTGTGAACATATGTTTTCATTTCTCTGAGGTAATGCTGAAGAGTGAAATTGTTGTTTTTTTAAAGATTTATTAATTCATTTGAAAGAAAGCAAGAAAGAGAAATAGAAGTGAGAGATCTTCCATCCACTGGTACACTCACCAAATGGCCACAACTATCAGCCCAGGGAAGGGTCCGGAGCCTAGAGATCCATGCAGGGTCTCCTACATGTGTCAGGAGCCAACACACTTGTACTATCTTCCACTGCCTTCCTAGGCGCATTAGCAGGGTGGGAAGCGATGTAGCTGGGACTTGAACTAGTGCCCCAATATAAGATGCTGACGTCACAGAGACTTAACCTGACATGCCAAATGCCAGCCAACAGATTGGTGTTTACACTGATAAGATATTGCTGTCCTGTTTTCCAAAACAGCTCCACAATTTTATATTTCCACCAGCCATGGTGAGAGTTAATTGTTGCACATCATCACTAGCACTTGATACGCTCAGTTTTTAGAGCTAATAGGATAGAGTAGTATCTTGTTAGTTTAAAGTGATGAAAGTAATGTTGCTCTGATGATTAGTGATGACAATGAGTACTGATGCCCAGCATTCCCACATACTTATTGGTCAGTATCTGTTCAAGTAGTTGGTCTGTTTTCTGTTGACTTGAATCATAGCAGTTCTTAGTGTGTTCTGGATACAAGTTTTTGTCAAATAGGTTTACAATTACTTTTCTGAATCTGACTCTGGCTTGCTCTTTTTTCTCATAATTTTTTTAAGGTCTCCCTTTTCTGTTGATTCACTCCCTAATGGCCACTGCTGCCAGCGTGCTGCTGCTGGCACACCACGCAGATCCGAAGCCAGGAGCCAGGTACTTCTCCTGGTCTCCCATGCGGGTGCAGGGCCCAAGGACCTGGGCCATCCTCCACTGCCTTCCCGGGCCACAGCAGAGAGCTGGACTGGAAGAGGAGCAACCAGGACAGAATCCAGCGCTTCAGCTGGGACTAGAACCCGGGGTGCCGGCACCACAGGCGGAGGATTAGCTAATTGAGCCGCGGCACCAGCCCTCATAATTATATCTTTCAAAGAGAAAGTGAGTTTAATCTTAATGAAGTCTATTTTAAAGTTCTTTTTCAGCTACAGCTTCGCCTTTTTGTACCAATCAAGGACCCTTTGTCTGATGTAACACCACAAAGTTTTCTCATTTAAGCATTTTCATTTGGGTGGATGATCCATCTTAGGACAATCTGGGGGCCGGCCTTGTGGCATAGTGGGTAAAGGCACCAGTTGCGATGCTGGTATCCATATGGACATTGGTTTCAGTCCTGGCTGCTCCACTTCAAATCCAGCTCCCTGCTAATGCACCTGGGAAAGCAGTGGAAGGTAGCTCAAGTCCTTGGGCCGCTGTCATGCATGTACAAGACCCAGAAGAAGCTCCTGTCTTTGGGTCAGCCCAGCTCTGGAAAACTGGGTAGTGAACCAGGGGACAGAAGATGTCCCTCCCTTTATCTTTTACTTCCTCTCTTTGCCTCTCCTCTCTTTCTCTGTTAACCTGCCTTTCAAATCAATAAATAAATCTTTAAAAAGAGATAATTTGAATTTGTGCTTTGATTAAATAGTCAATGATATATATATATATATATATTTTAATTTTTTTGACAGGCAGAGTGGACAGTGAGAGAGAGAGACAGAGAGAAAGGTCTTCCTTTTGCCGTTGGTTCACCCTCCAATGGCTGCCGCGGCTGGCGCGCTACAGCCGGTGCACCGCGCTGATCCGATAGCAGGAGCCAGGTGCTTCTCCTGGTCTCCCATGCGGGTGCAGGGCCCAGGGACTTGGGCCATCCTCCACTGCACTCCCTGGCCACAGCAGAGAGCTGGCCTGGAAGAGGAGCAACCGGGACAGGATCGGTGCCCCGACCGGGACTAGAACCCGGTGTGCCAGCGCCGCAAGGCGGAGGATTAGCCTAGTGAGCTGCGGCGCCAGCGTCAATGATATATTTTCCAAAGCAGATATGATTTGTTCCAGCATCAGTCATTATAAAATTATCTCCCTTTTTTTTCCATTGAATTTGGCATTTTTTCCAAAAGAACAATTAACTCTAAGTGCAAGTCTATTTTTGGATTTTCTATTCTGTTCCATTTATCTACATGTCATATCTTACCCATTAAAGCATTGTCTCAACTGGCTCTGTAGTATGCTTTGAAATAAGGTAATGTAAATTCTCTGACTTTCTGAAATCATTTTAGTGATTCTGGTTTTCTTCCTCAAATAAATTTAGAATTAGTTTGGAATCTCTTTAATCACATCAGTTACAGCTTTGATTGAAATCACATCCATTCTACTAATCAACTTGGCAAAGATTACGGTCTTAATGGTATTGAGATTCCAATCTATGAACATGGTCCATCTCTCCATTTATTTGCATCTTTTTAAAGTTCTCTATGCAAACTACTCTAGCTTTTGGTGTAAAGTTCCTAAGTGCTTTCATTAAATTTGTTTTTAATTATATCTGGTGCTATTACTTTTCTAGTTGTTTCTAGTATATAGACATTCAATAGTTTTCTATATTGACTTTTATACTGCAACCTTCACTTTATTGTCATAGTTTTTTTGTAGATTCCATCATCTGAAAATAAGGGCATTTTTACTGTTTCTTTTTCTAATCTGTGTGCCTTCTATTACTTTTATTCCTGGATTGCACAGGCCAAGATCTCCAGGCCAATGTTAAATAGTATGTAGAGAATTAAAGTCTTTGCCTTAGTCTGTAAAGTATTAAGTCTTTCATCACCGACTACGTCCATGAGGTTTGCTGATGACAATCTATCTCAATCTTCTTTTATTTGATAATTTTTTCATTTTGCCTCATTTTTAAAGTTATTTTACATGACGAATACAGATTAATTAGATACTTGGAGTCTTGTCTTCAGATATTTCAGTCTTCTTAATGAGGTAAAGGGTGCTTAAATGAAGTGATCTTGTGTTTCACATGTAGTTTCCTTTTGTTTTTACCAACGCCTGGTAGGTCCTTTCTCCTCTCTCTACCCCTTCTTCAAGTAAAAATTGTCTGTATACTTTGACATAACACTCAAATATCACTTCTGTGAAGTCTTCCTTGATTATCCTGAGAAAAATTTGCTTCTCTGCCCACAGTGCTAGCAAGGGAACTGATATCTTCTTGGTCCATATGTTTACATAACATATACTACATTTCACATGGGAAGAAAACAAACCATAGCCACAGATGGTGAAAGTACCCTTAGTGAGAGTATATCTAACTGGACATTTATTTTACTTTCAGATTCATTTATCTTCTACTTGGAAATTTAGCATGCAACTTGTTTCTTTATATTAATCCAGTGTAACACCCTCTACCCCTGACTTTTTCATACGATTTCCCCCTGTCATTATGGAACCCTTTTTCCCCTCTTCCTTGCTTTTTAAATTTTTAATAGAAAACTTTTATTTAATAAATATAAATTTCAAAAGTACAACTTTTGGATTGTAGTGGTTCTTCCCCCCATAACCACCCTCCCACCCACAAACCATCCCATCTCCTACTCCCTCTTCCATTCCGTTCTTCATTACGATTTATTTTTAATTATATTTATATACAGAAGATCAACTCTATACTAAGTAAAGATTTCAACAGTTTGCACCCACAGAGACACATGAAGTACAAAGTACTGTTTGAAGATCAGTTTTACCGTTAATTTTCATAATACAACACATTAAGGACAGAGGTTCTACACGGGGAGCAAGTGCACAGTGACTCCTGTTACTGATTTACCAATTGACACTCTTATTTATGACATCAGTAATCACCCAAGGCTCTTGTCATGAGCTGCCAAGGCTATGGAAGCCCTTTGAGTTCACAAACTTTCATTTATTTGAAAGGCAAAGTTGCAGAGAGAGAGAAAGAGAGAGAGACAGAGAGATGCCTTCCATCTGCTAGTTCATTCCTCAAATGGCTGCAATGGCTGGGACTTTGCCCAGCTGAAGCCAGGATCCAGGAGCTTCATCTGGGTCTCCCACGTGGGTGCAGGGTCCCAAGCACATGTGCCATCCTCTACTGCTTTCCCAGGCACATTAGCAGAGAGCTGGATCAGAAATGGAGCAGCTAGGGCTTGAACTGGCATTCATAAGGGATGCTGGCATTGCAGGCAGCAGCTTATGCTATGCAACAGTACTGGCCCAAGGACTTTTATTCTTAAAGGATATTGTCACTGGATATAGAACTCTAGATTGATAATTATTTTTCTTCTTCATTTTCAAAATAATTATTTCCCTATTTTCTTTCCCTTATGGTCTCTTATGAGAAAGTGGCCATTAATTATATGTAATATGTTGGTTTTCAAGATCTACTTTATCAGGGCCTGTGCTGTGGCATAGTAGGCTAAGCCTCCACCTGTGGTACCAGCATTCCATATGGGTGCCAGTTCATGTCCTAGTTCCTCTTCTGATCCAGCTCTCTGCTATGGCCTGGGAAAGTGGTTGGGCCCCTGCATCCACGTGGGAGACTCAGAAGAAGCTCCTGGCTTCTGGTCAGCCCAGCTCTGGCCACTAGGGCCATTTGGGGAGTGGACCAGCAGATGGAAGACCTTTCTCTATGTTCCTTCCTCTGTCTGTCTGTAACTCTACCCCTCAAATAAATATATACAGTCTTTTAAAAAATCTATTTTATCCTTGCCCTTCAACAATTTCCTATGCTTTTGTGTTTGCTATGATTGTTGTTAAACATCTTATATTTAACGTTTGTTCTCCATCAACTTTGGGATATGTCTAGCTATTTCTTCTTTGTAATTTCTTTTTCAGCTCCATTGTCTCTCCTTTCCTTCTGATGTTCCTATTATATGTATGTTTGACCAGCGTATCCAGTCTAATCGGACACTGTTAATCTCTCGAAATCTACGTTTTTCGTCTTGGATAATTTCTATTGCTAAATCTTTGGGTCCACTCACTCTTCCCTTTGTTATGTACATTTGACTCTTAGTATTTTTCCAGTGAATTTTCATATCATAATTGTAATTTCCAGTCCCATAACATTTACTTCCTTTTTAGTCTATTGTTTTTGTTTCTTTGCTGAAATTTCCAATTTCTCTGCTGAGATTCTCATTCACTGAGAACATATTCTGTCCTACCCCATTGACTGCTGTTATAATAGCTGCTTTAATAATGTTATCTGTCAGCTCCAGCATCTGTTTCATGTCCAGGTTACACACAACCCATTTTCTTTTCTCTTGAGGATATGTTCTGTTTTCTCACATCATTGTATATTTGATCATTTTGGATTGTATCTTAGTCATTATGGTTGTTAATAGATCCTGGATGCTGTTATTTCTCTCTGATAGCATTGTTTTCTTTGTTTCAGCAGGCAATTTTCTTGGCTGTTCTGGAACTTCAAACGGTTTCTTGGGCAACAGTTAAGTTTCAGTTCAGATCTTTAACTGAGCTCCTTTGAGTCTTTCACGCATGTATGTTTCTGAGGTCATTCAGAGATACAGTGGATAGCGATTAGGGGAGAGGTCCACTCTCGGCTACTCTCCCTTGCAGCTGTACCCAATTAGTCAAGTTTCCTGGCTTCATTTTGTTTTCTCAGCCCAGAAAACTTTGTTCTTGGTGGGGGCCATTGCTTGAGACTTGCAGACCACATTAGCCACAACCTGAACATTTACTCGTCTGGATCTGAGTACCTCTTCCTTCCAGCAAGTGTGCCACCCACCGGCTGTCTGCTTATTCTCAGCCCCCAGGACTGCCAGGGAACTGTCTTTTCTACTCCCAGTGTCAAAAGTATTTTCTGCAGTGGGAGGCAATTGTCCAGTAGGGTCTTAATCTATCATATCCGTAAGTGGGAGTCTCCACTTAAGTTCTTCTTAAAAATAATTTTGTACCTAGATTAAAAGCCTTTATTAAGAGTATTAAAAAGAAATATAAATGGAATGGATGGAGGGAGGTAAAAAAGTGATCTTGCTCACTTGCTGACAAAAAAATCATGAATAAATGCTTGGGCAGTGAAGTTCCTCTAATCCTACTTGTGCCGAAAGGTAGAAGCAGGGTAGAATAATAATGATAAAACAGAAAATACTCATTCAGTGCCTATGTTTAATCATCAGAATGGCACAATGACTTAGGGAGTATTTTCATCCCTGTTTTAAGGTGAGGAAATTGAGGCGTAAAATGTTAAGTGACTTGCCCAAGTTCACAGACTTAGAGCAGGTTCACAGTGAAGGAGTCCAGATATTTATAAACAATTCAAGGAGCTGGTGCTGTGGCATAGCAGGTTAAGCCACGGCCCGCAGCACAGGCATCCTATCTGGGGGCCAGTTCTTGTTCTGGCTGCTCCACTTCTGATCAAGCTCCCTGCTAATGCACCTAGGAAAGCAGCAGAAAATTACTCAGATACCTGGGCCCCTGCACTTATGTGAGAGACCCAGAAGAATATTCTGGCTCCTGACTTCGGCCTGGCCTAGCCCCGGCTGTTGTGGCCATGTGGGAAGTGAACCAGCAGATGGAAGGTCTCTCTCTGTCTGTCTCTCCTTCTGTAACTCTGCCTTTCAAATAATAAATAAATCTTTTTATTTTTTTATTTTTATTTTTTGACAGGCAGAGTGGACAGTGAGAGAGAGACAGAGAGAAAGGTCTTCCTTTGCCATTGGTTCACTCTCCAATGGCCACCACAGCAGGCGTGCTGCGGCCGGCACACCACGCTGATCCGAAGGCAGGAGCCAGGTGCTTCTCCTGGTCTCCCATGGGGTGCAGGGCCCAAGCACTTGGGCCATCCTCCACTGCACTCCCGGGCCACAGCAGAGAGCTGGACTGGAAGAGGGGCAACCCGGATAGAATCCGGCGCCCAGACCGGGACTAGAACCCGGTGTGCTGGCGCTGCTAGGTGGAGGATTAGCCTATTGAACCGTGGCGCAGGCCTAAATAAATCTTTTTTTTTTTTAAAGCAATGCAAGAATAGCAAGAGCTAGTCTCTGCAAGCTCCGTACTTAGCTCTTCAAAGACTGCCAATGTTGCAGCAGGATGCCGTGTCCAACCAGCAGAGTGAGGGGGAAAATGGATGATGACTTAGAGAAGTTCCTGAGACTGGGTCCACAGAGTGCCACTGACTGCTGCAGGAACACAGCAAACAATGCAGGATCACTCAACCCACCCGAGACACAAGGTGCAGTAGACAAAAGGAAGAGCTTTGTGTCGGGACAAAAAGACTGCTGAGTAAGGAACCTCACAAGCCTGGCACTGTGGGAGCACAGTCACAGTCGGCTCCAGCCTGTGCTCAGTCCACACAGAAGGGACCAGCCACACCACTGTGGCTGTCAGAGGACGACCAGAAGAGCTGGCCTGGAGTGCTCAGACCCCTTCTAGTACTGTGAGCTCCTCTAAGGCGCAGGCGCCATCGGCCAGAGGAGACCATCAAGGGAACAAGCTTCGGAGACCAGAGAGGGCTCAGACGTGCATCTGAGCTCTGAACAGATTGAATATTCTCAATCCTTTTGAAAATTAAATGACATCTCGGTGAGAGAGATTAATGGGTGTTTTTTCCTCCCCATTCTCATGTGCTAAGAAAATTGTAAAGATGAAATCAGTTACAGAAAATGTGCACTTGGTGATGCTTTGCCCAATGGAGTGTTGTTGGCATGTGAGCTTTGACGCTCCCCTATCACCCCCAGGGAGCGGCTCTCTGTATACAAAGTGCAAGGTGGTCCTTGAGTACTGGCACAGTCTCCCAAGAGGATAGGGGGTCTAAAATGAGGGATAGGAGAAGCGGCACTGAGGCCTGGGAAGAGGATCAATGGGAAGGAGCAGTGATTCATGTTCCAAGTCCGTCTACAGATTGAGAGACTTGGAGGAAGCAGGATTTGCTTATGCTACTTCAAGAATGTTGCGAGGGCTGGAACACTCAGGATACAGGAGAAGTCAGAAGTGAAGGTAGAAGTTAGCAGGATGTGGGTCAGTAGCAGACTGAGTGCTCAGTTCTAATTAAATGAATTCTGCATAATCGCCTATGAACGTGCAACAGAAGAGAAGCACATTTTGGCACAGCTAATCCGTGGCCCACATCCCATATTGAAATGTCAGTTTGAGTTCCGTGTGCTTTGCTTCCAAAGCTAATGCACCTGGGAAGAAGCAAATAACACTTCAAGTACTTGGGTCCCTGTCATACATGTGAGAGACCAGATTGGGGTGCCAGGCTCCTCACTTCAGCCTGGACCAACCCTAGTTGTTGTGTGTGGGGAGTGAATCAGCAGATGGAAGATCTCTCTCCATCTTTCCCTCTCTCTTTCTTTTTTTCTCTCTCTCCAGATCTCTGTTGCTCTGCCTTTCAAATATGGATACAATGAAGTCAATAATGAAAAATAGTAAGCAAGAAAACCAGAAAACTTCTGAAAAATAAGAGTTATATGGGACCATTATACCCAATTATAAATCCGCATCACAAATCTATAATATAATTTGAAAAAACAGTGCTGTACTGCTGCATTGGTGTAGACTTATCAAAGGAATATAACAGAAAATATGATTTTCTATATGGCAAACGTGGCCTTTCAGTCAACAGGGGATTTACTCAATCTATGATGTTTGAAAATCTATTAAAAATGTATTAATAACACACAACTCAGGTCAAAATAAATGCCAGAATTTCAAATACACATATGTTTTAATGTAAAAATAAAAGCATTAAAGTTCTAGAAGTAATAAAATGTTTTGGAAAAAAGTCTCAGAATAAGAAATATTTATTCTATTATGACTTTGAAGTTAAAAGCTAAAAAAATCTGATAAATTCGATGATATATAGCTATTTCTCACATAGAAAAATGCTACACGAGCAAATTCAAGACAACAGCAAGATTAGAAAAAATAATACATAGAAAACTTCATTCACCAAGAACTGATTGCTTCAATATATAAGCAGAAGGACCAATGGCATTGTTAGGTAGAAATCAGTTCTAGCATTCCACAGCACAGTTAGGTGACAATGAGAATTCACAATAAGGTACTATAAACTGTGGGAAGAACTGGAAGACAGGAGTTGGTAGGCTCCCAACATAAAGAAAAGACAAGGAAATGAAAAGGCTAGGTGCTAGATTTCACTAGTTGTACTGTGTACATGGTTGAAACATTGCACCGTACCTCATAAAAACGTATGAGCATTACATGCCAGGCAAAATGTTTAGAAGTCAGAGAGGAGGGAAATAGCAGAAGCAAAGACTCAGAGGTAGAAATGCAAATCCAGAGTCTGTGAGGAAACCAGACGTTACAGTCAGAAGACCCATGGAGGAGGGACTGCTGCCGTGAAACAGCTCAGGTGCACAGTGGGTCTAAAACAGTACATGGCACCTAAAAAAGCTTAATTAAAAAAAGATAAGACCAGGAGCATAGGAGACAATGGGCAAAAGAAGAGACAGACAGTTCACAAAAAAAGAAAATATGAGTGCTGTTATACATAGGGGAGTATGTGGAACGGCACTTGTATTGACAGAAATGCAATTGAGGACTGTTGTGACACATGAGTTTAACTTCTTAGGTGGACAGCGATCACAGTGTGGCTGCTCCCTGCTTTCTCGGGAGTGGGGAAACATGCATCCGTGGTAGGTTCTCTGAGGCAATGATTCTCAACCCTTAGCATCAGCAGGGCCTTACAATTCCCCCGCGCTTGAGTGCTAATCCGAATTGTGAGGACCCCAGGTATCACTACTCTAAAGCCACCGGGGTGATTTCAGTGTGCACACGAGTTGAGAATTGCCCTTGGAAGGATGCACTCACACACCTATAAGAGACTGTAGACAACAGTGTTCTTGGAAACCTGATTTGCAGCAGCAAGTAGAGACACCAAAGCAAATATCCCATAGTGAGGGACTGACACCTTGGACCGCTATGCAGGCTACAACTCGGTGGACATTCACTTGAACCAATGGTCATAATGGACGTGATTTTTTAAGTGACCAAAAAATAATGCATAAAAAACATGAATAGAGCATCCCCATTTTTATACACACAAAACTATGTTTGCATTTGTACCAAGTCCTGTGCCAGACCAACAGGTAACAGGTGCTGTCTCCGGGAGGACAGACTTGTGGCTGGGGAATTGAGATCTTTGACTGTAATATATACATATGTTCTTTTCTTCTTTTTGGACTTTGACCCCTGTACATGTGTGAACTACTTTTTTTAAAAAATTAATTTTAAAAAGAGTTCAGTCTTGAAGTCAGTTGTAGAGGTTTTTTGTCATGTATTAGGTTTCAAAAATTTTTGGTTCACTTTCAATATCTCAGCTTTTTTATGTTTCTTCAAAAAAGAATTACCAAAAAATCTAGCAGAGCTGGACTACCTTCTCACATAGCCTCAAAGTGCTGGTGATGGAGGGGGGACACTAGTGTCCCCCCAGCTCGGGGCGCAAGCACATGTGTTGGTCAGAAGAACCTCCTGAACTAGGGAGCAGGGATCTTACTGTGTATCTGAGGCAGGAATTTTATTGTGTTCATTTTTAAATATCCTAGTAAAGTATCTAGCACATCAGAGTGTTCAGTAACTTTTGTTTTTACGCAAAAACAAAATTTGCATATGAATGATAAACACCAGTTACTGGCATGAAAGGAAGAAATAGGGCTGCGGCCATGAAGTCATTCTTCTGTCACCTGGGATGATTGCAGTTAGCAGGCAATGCATGGGCATTCGACGAGAAAGGGCCAAATTGTCCTTGGCATTGGGAGGGCTAGCATATACTCAAAATAATAATAATGATAATGATAATAATAATAAAGATCCTTGAAGAATGCAAACTGATGCTTCCAATTAAAGGTTTCTGGGGGAAAAAATGGACCTGCCTTTCAGAAAGACATGTATTTATTGATGTTTTCCAGAGAAACTAATTTGTAATCTGGTCAGGATGTGCCTATGAGCTAATACATTCATTTTTCTCTCACCAAAAAAAAAAAAAAAAAGAAAGAAAGAAAAAGACAATGAAGAAGAAGAAAACTATCATCTAGCAAGCAATTCAGAGAATGGGAATTGGCATAGGAACTAATTACAGCTCTCAAAGAAAAAAAATCTGTTATGTTGATGAATATGTTTTCCTAGTGTTTCTGTTATTTCCGTTGGTAATTGCAGAAAATAGTTTTAGTGAAGACAATTGTTACGGCTCTCGATGTATTTCTATTCTAAGGCATGAATAAGGCAGTGTTCCTGGCAAATATTTTGAGATCCATCTGGAAAGAAGGAATAATGACAATTCCAAAGGAAAGCTTTTATGGGTTGTGATTCTCCTGTGTTAAAGCTATCTGTTAAACTGTGTGTGTGTCTGTGTGTGTGTGTGATGCTTATTAGGAGACTTGGAAAATTAAGCTTATACTTTCAGTTTGAATGAACAAAAATCAATGTAGATCTTAATATCTATTTGGAGCAGAAAAACACACCAAAAAGCTAGGAAATAGGCTGCTATAAGTTCATCAGCTCCAGATGAGACCTACACTAAAGTCAAGTCCACACACCAGCTGCTTCTTTGTGGAGGGCACTGGGGACATTCTTTAGCAGAATGCATTTTGAAAATCGTAAAAAATTCAGGAGGATCCTGTAGTCCCAGAGCTTACTGCTGTCCCAGCTGTTAGACTGAGGAGCTTACTGGGGCTCAAAGGATGTGACAACGGAGGAATTAATACATGAAAGAGAAGTCTGTTTTCAAACAGTAGGAAAGTGCCAGTATGTTATGGATTTATAACCATGGATTTCCAACTAAATTTAACAATTTGTTGCATAATGAGTTAAAAATCCTGCTAGCTACTGGAATGCATTTCAAATTTACAACACATTTTTCTATCCAATTCATGTAATGAATGATGGTGAGGACCTTAGGGGAGCTCTAAAACCCTTGGCCAGTAACAGAGTCACCAAAACACTGTTTATTTTAAGTGAAGCACAATTAGGACAAAACAGAAAAAAATAAGTTTTAATTTGTATCTGAGATAGATCATTATTTAAAGCCTGGTCCTTTGTTGTGGTATAGTGGGTTAAGCCACTGCCTGTGACACCAGCATACCATATCAGAGTTCCAGTTCAAATCCTGGCTACCAAACTTCTGATCCATCTCTCTGTTAAGTACCCAGGCTCTTACCATCCATGCGGAAGACCTGGATGGAGTTCCTGGCTCCTGACTTCAGCCTGCCCCAGTCCCAGCCATTTGGGGAGTGAACCAGTAGATAGATAGCTCGCTCTCTCTCGCTCTCTCTCTCTCTCTCTTTCTCCCCCTCTCTGCCTCTGTTGCTCTGCTTTTCAAGTAAATAAATTTAAAAAATGCTTTACAGGGAAACTACTTAAAATAACTATTTTCTTAATATGATCTATTAATAGATTATAAGAATTTAAAAATGTTCTCCTCCTAATTTTATATGGAGTTCCTGTCCCATGACAAGAAATGCACCATTATTGGTATTCCTTATGTCTGTCAGCTATAAGTACAGATGTTGGAAAGAAAGATTTTTTTTTTCTGGGAACTGGACACAAAATGAAAAGGAAGAGAGTGTGTTAAAGGATATGTATTTGAGTATGCAAAAGAGGTAAAATATTCAGTGAAATAACTTCATTGGACAGCATATAGAATCAAAAAGTAGGAACAGGAACCTCAAAGGAGATAAGATATGGCTGGCTGGGATGAGGTGCTGTCTGGGGTTGGCCTCTTGTGAAGGGACACAGAGCAAAGGAGAGTATTTGTTGGTGCCTCATAAACGTGGACCCCAGCTGATGTTTTCCAAGCTGTGTCACCAAGGTTTACCATAGCTCCTAGCATGTAGCAAGGATTCATAAGTGTCTGTGGAATAAGTGTGTGAGTAAATGAACCCTGATCCCTGGGGGCGTCTTCCCTTCCCAAAGACAATGGGTGGTGACCAAGAGCTCTGGCTCTGGACCCAGATGACCCAGCTCTGCCTCCTGGCTGTGTTAGGCTGGTGTGATCTTAGTAAAATTAGCTGGGCTCTGTTCTTCTCTACAAAGAAGAAGGTAAGGGTGAGCACAGCCCTTTCCACAGAGACTTTGCGAGGGTTGCATGAGCTACTGCAGGTGAAGTGATTTCAGCACTGGCCAGCACTTAGTGAGTTCTGCATACACGCGCCATCATTCACTCACACACTCTTACCAAAGGCTTGCATGGGTCCCAGGGCTACAACCTTAAACTCTACATGGTCCTCTCAGTCAGGAGCAAGTTTGCCCTCACCAAGCTCACATGTTGGACATGTGCAGTGCCCCACAGAACTGCTGCTGAGAAATATCAAATCCTTTGTTTTTCTAGAGAATTAAATGAAACCCAAGGTCCACTCATGAAGGTAGTAAGTTATTAAATTTCAGTCTCCTGTGTCTTCTTCTTCAGGACCCATGGGAGTCCCCGGGGAAAACCGGGTCCAGGGATGAGGGATAGGATTCACTAATTGCCACACCTGATGAGCAGCCCAGATTTCAATCCACAGTCTTGACCTACCCCTTTCCCTGTCTAAAGGGCTAGCATTTGGGCTGGGGAAGATTAAGTGTACAAAACAGACTGGTGCTTAGATAGTGGGTCTGGGAGGAAAGAATTTGGGGCTCCATGGAAATGCAAAGTGGCTGGAAACCCAGATGTGATTTGAGGGTTGACTTGAAGCCTAATCAGCTTACAGTCACTCTCTCTCCCAATTCAAAGCAGCACTGGTCCCTAGCAGAAGGCAGGAGAAGTACAAAGGTCGCAAAGCAAGATGAGATTGGTGAGCTGGAAGCTGTGAGCCCCTGGAGGCCAGAGGGGAGAGAGCACAAGGACAAAGCTTGAGATGGTTGAGAGAAGCCTCTGGAGAGTGTCATCGTGTAGAGTTTCCAAGCAATGCAGTGCATCCTCCAACCGGCTCTGTGTTTGCTTTTGATGGGTCTTCCCCTTGGGACCTGCCAGGACAGTGTATGGAGGCCCTCCCGCTCAAGGGGACCTGGATCTTCCTGACTAATCCTTAGAAATGTAGGTCTGGCTTGGGCTTCACCCTTATCCTGTATCTTGCTTCTCTACTCTTCCAGTTTAAAGATACCAAGGTTGACCCTTGCACTTGAACATGAGAAATGAATAGAGAGGCATAGGTCCAGGTGAGGACTGATCCTCATCCAATTAAAAGCTTCAAAAGAATGATTGAGGCAGTCACTGTTAATATTTTAAAGTATTTTCTTACTATGCAATTTTTTCTTTTCAATTTTTCATAGCCTTGATAGTAGACAATAAATGATTGTTTAATTTGGCATGAAGAGCTATGCTCTGTTTTTCCAAGAGGAACTTGAGACCAGGAGTGGCTAACTGACCAGGCTGTGGTTGGCAAGTGATGGGGCCAGGATTGGGAGCTGAAGGATTGGATCCCAAGGTGAGCCTTTAGCTGCCATCAGGGTCATCAGCAGAGCAGCATCTACTTAGGAGCATTTTTTCATAACGGGCAGAGGTTCAAGGTGTGCTTTCATAACAGCTTCTTTGTTTCTTATCCTCTTACAGCCAGGGCGCTGTAAATTCCACCTGTAAATTGGCCTTGCTTGGATCATCAAGTTGCCGCTAGCCTGGTGCCTGGCCTCTTTTTGCATCTCAAGTTTCAGACAGCGTAGGGCCTCCTGACTGAGCTTTGGGGTGTTCCCACACAGCCTTGTCCTGAACTCACTACTCAACTGTGCTCTGACCTATTTTCTCCCCTTATTGATGGTTGCCCACTGATCTTACCACCTGGTGCTAACATCATTTGTTCAGCATAGATTGAGTACCTACAGTGTACAGGCACATGTTACTTGTGAGGATTCAGCAACATGAAAATCAGAGCCCTGCCTTCATGTGAAATACATTGTGCCGGGCATTGCTCATGTTGGACAGATAATGACAGATACAATAACTGTCACCAAATGAGGACCACAGGGCACTTAGGACAGCTGAACAAAACCAGAGGGTAGGGCTCAGTGAAGATTCTTGAACTTTTGGATTCCACTGTCCTTTGTATACTGGACTGGAGACTGCACACTTGCCACTGAGCAGTTCATCTGGCTTCATTCCTTCTTTGAGGTCTCCTGTGAGGTCTCGTCAGTCTCCTCCCACTCTAGGTAGCAACAAATCACACACCGCTCTCATTTCAGGATATGGCAAACAGTATCACTTACACATACATTCCTTGTTCGTAGATGTTATTCATCTCCACTGAAAAAATTTTCCCTTCAGCTCACATCTTGCCTGCAAAACATAATGCTTTGTAATAGTCTATCTCCTAGAAATGGCATTGCATAAATGGCCACCCTAACAGCAAGCTGGCACACAAGATTTACGCAAGCATAAAAGTAGTCATAAAAGAATTTATGCGGGAATATATCACTGGTTGCCTCTGTTAATTCAATTTTTTAAATGTGGTTTGCCCATCTGAACTGCATTTCAGCAGGAGTCCATTTGTGGGATTCCAAGAGGCACTTAAGAGTCTCCGAGTCTCTCCTCACCCCACTGAGTGGCTGGCTGGGCAGAGCTGAGGTTTCCAGAGGGCCCCACTCCCTTGGTGGCTGAGAAACATCTGTATATGTGTGCGGGTCATGAAATGTTGCGGTGAGGGGGAGTCTCTACAAATCCCCACCTGCTCCTGTGGGAGGAAGAGGGGCCCACCATCAGGCAGACAGGGGTGAAGAGAAGAATCCAGTGTGACAATATAAAACTATAGTTTTGGCTTCCTGCCAAATACAAGAAAGAGCCTGATTATATTGCATATTTTAAGATTCTCTGTCTGTTTTCTTGCAAGCAAGAAGGCAAAGAGATTCTCTTTGTCATAAAAAATCAATTTCTTAGCTGCCATTTCTGCTTAGCGCAATGTTTTTTCCTACTGGATCCTTTAAAATGCCATTTGTTAGTATGATTACAGAACAAATTTCAATCCTTGTTTAATTCTTTTAAAATTGTCTTTTGCTTTTAAAGAACAAAAAAATCAAATGGATGAACGTGTTAATCACAGCTACTATTTCCAGCAGCTGAGTAAAAATAAGTATTTATGTTAATGTTGTATGTGGCCGAGCATACAAGGCTAGAAATATTCCCAGTTACCAAATTTGTCTCTTGGGCTGCAACAAGAATATAACTGAAAGAATAAATAATCCTACAATGAACTCCATTCAGGATACTTTTCTGAAATTAAGTCACTGCTCTTTAAATCCAGGTGACAGAATATATACTGCCAATCATAACACTTAGACTGGAATTGTATTGACCAAAATGTTTAGCCACATTCTCTGGCTCTGGCTCTGGCTCTGAATTGATTTGAAGAGCCCTAAATCCATTCAGTGGGGACTCCCTGGAGAATAAGACATTACAAAAATATTCATTATTCACTCACAGTAGATTCTCTTGCAAACAGCTCCTCAGCTAAAAATTAGGACCAGTTGTTCATTGCATTCCATACATCACACACAGGCCACCAAAGCACTGGGTGTTGAACACCATGCAGGGAAAAATTCAACAAATCATGTCAGTCGGGCAGAGAGAGCCACAGCACATCCTTCCAGATTGTGGGTTCCTGCAGAATCTTTTAGAGACAAAGGAGAAGTCTTGGGAATGCTACATCTGTCAGTGTCAAGCATCAAACTCACCAACTATCCAGACCCGCTGTAGCCTATCCAGTAGGCTAAGCCTCCGCCTATGGTACCAGCATGCCATATAGGGACCAGTTCATGTACCAGATGCTCTTCTTCCAATCCAGCTCTCTGCTTATGGCCTGGGAAAGCAGATGACCCAAGTGCTTGGGCCATTGCACCTGTGTGGGAGACCTAAAAGAAGCTCCTGGCTTCAGGTCAGCTCAGCTATGGCCATTGTGGCCATTTGTGGAGTGAACAAGCAGATGGAAGACCTTTCTTACTGTCTCTCCCATTCCCTATCTATAACTCTGCCTCTCAGAAAAATAAATAAAAGCTTTTAAAAAATTCAACAACTATCCCAAATTGGTATTATTTTTTTTCTCTCTTGGGTTGGTCCAAACTCTTCCCATCACATGAGGAAAGGATGCTCACATCAGTACACAAGGGTGCTTCAAAAAGTTCATAATAGGGAACAAAAAGAAACATGTATGTCAGTACAAAGCAGTTTTGAAATTCATGCATAGTTTTGCATGCTATGTATTTTCCATGAATTTTTGAAGATCCCTCCTACAATTTCCAAAGATGATAAAAGATTCCATAATTGTCAACTCTGAATTACAGCTATCAATTGATTTGGGGGGCAGGTGTTTGGCACAGCTGTTATGAAGCTACTTGGGACACCTACAACCCATATCAGAATGCCTGGTTTTGAGTCCCTGCTTCACTCATGATTCCAACTGCCTGCTAATGCAGACCCTGGGAGACAGTACTGGGTGGCTCAGGGACTTGAGTCTTCACCACCCATGTGAGACCTGGATTGAGTTCTGGACTCCTGGTTTCAGCTTGGCCCAACCCTGTGTGTTGCAGGTCTTTGGAGTGTGAAATTGTGAATGGAAGATCTCTCTAAGTCTGTCTGTCTCTCTCTGTCTTATTGCTTTTCAAAAAAAAAACAAAACAGTGAATAAAAATTTTTAAACAAGTGATTTTTTTAAAGATTTATTTTATTTATTTGACAGGCAGAGTTACAGAGAGAGGTAGAGACAGAGAGAGAGAGAGGTCCTCCATCCGTTGGTTCACTCCCCAGATGTCCGCAATGACTGGAGCTGCGCCAATCGGAAGCCAGGAGCCAGGAGCTTCTTCTGGGTCTCCTACGTGGGTGCGGAGGCCCAAGGACTTGGGTCATCTACTGCTATCCCAGGCCATAGCAGAGAGCTGGATGGGAAGAGGAGCAGCTGGTCCTAGAACCGGCGCCCATATGGGATGCCAGCGCTTCAGGCCGGGGTGTTAACCCGCTGAGTCACAGTGCTGGCTGCAAACAAGTGATTTTTAATGCCAATTTAAAAAGTGCTTGAACAACTCACCTGTTTATCCCATCAAATTATGGAGAAACACTGATTGCTCAGCATTTAGGGGTTCCAGATCAAGATCCCAGGAGTCCAAGTGTGGATTACAACCTAGATGTCAGTATATTCTGCTTCTGCTAGGTTTCAGGCAGAGGCACAAAAATTAATGAACCTTGTAAAATGGCAAGAGTGGCCCCCACCATGTAAAGCTGGGGTCTTGTTATTAACTAATTTTCCATTTATTAGAATGAAATATTCGTGAGCACAGATACCCAAGAACAGATTTCCAAATTGCTAATTGAGGCTTTATCACTGGCACTGTGTTCATTGTTAGAGGCAAAGAAGGAAGATTAGTTAAAAGTTTTGAAAAACATTCCAATCGGGTGCATCGTGACCTGGCACCTGCGTGTCCCTGACTGATGGCAGTCAGAGAAAGATGGTATGAGGCAGGTTCCTTGTGCATCAGTACCAACTAAGGGCAAGAATCTCAACGTCTTGCCAATATCATGGTCAGCATCAATGTATTTGCAAAGGCCCAGTGCAACAGAGCACTCACACAGCAACTTAAGTGAAGTCACTTTATGACTCACAAATAGGCAGTAGGGAACAAAAGAAGCTGGCCCCCCAGGGATCAAGAAACCTGCCCAGAAAGGATGCGAGATCTGGATCATACTGCCTCTGAGGGATCCTGAAAGCATGATCTGCCCCAGGAACACAGGACTGCTGGCAAAAACGTTAAGGGACATCCTGTGCTGAAGAACATGGAGAGAACACAGAACTTCCCTCCGGAGTTTAGGACGTTGTCTTCCCAGCATAATCTACAGTGTTTGTGAGCACCACAAGTGAAATGGGGAGAGATGGGTCAGCCAAGCCAACAGGGTGCTTGTCCTGCCCAATAATTACTTACTTGTTCACAAGAGAATAAAACCAAGATATTACTTCACATGACTCCCTTGATAGGCAGGGATTCCGGTACTTTGGTTAGTCATCATCACCCTCAGATCCTCCAAGCCCACTGTTATCAGGCACCTGCAGCCTGCATGCTTGACCCCTGTTAATTCATTTAATGCCTACAGCAACTGCGTCTGCTCGGGTCCTCCAGGAAGCAGGCATCAAAATGGGATTAGATCTGCAAGAGATTTATGAAGAACAGGTTTGATGGGCAAAAGAGAGGGGTGGGTGCTACCACAATGCAGGTCTAACTGCTGTGGTAAAGATCGGTGAGCAAGGAAAACCTAGTGGGAAAGATCTGAAGATTATAACGCAATTTGAAGAAAATCTATGCAGAGTCGTCAGCTAAGGTTGCCCACATCAAACAAGACCAAGGCTGCCATGCTCCACTGGCGGCTGGGAGCAGCATGGTCTTGGTGTGAGCACTGGGCTTGGTCCACACAGCAGCTGGGGCAGGCCTTCAGTCAAGGAGGCCCTCTCAAGTCTGAACTCCGAGAGAGGTGCTTTCCCCATTTATCTTTTTTCTTTCTTTTTTTCTTTAATTACCCTGTGTATTAAGATCCTATACTTCAAATCATCCATTTCTTTTATTTTTCAAGGTTTATTTATTTATCTGAAAGTCAGAGGTACACAGAGAGAGGAGAGGTAGAGAGAGGAAGAGGGAGAGGGAGAGGGAGAGGGAGAGGGAGAGGGAGAGGGAGAGAGAGAGAGAGAGAGAGAGAGAGAGATCCTCCATCAGCTTGTTCACTCCCCAACCAGCTGCAACTATCAGAGCTGTGCTGATCTGAAGCCAGGAGCCAGGAGCCTCCTCTGGGTCTCCCATGTGGGTGCAGGAGCCCAAGGACTTGGGCCATCCCCCATGAAATGCAGGCATTGCAGGCGGCAGCTTTTTACCTGCTATTGCACAGGGTCGGCCCCCTACTGTTTTTCAGTCTGCGTCCCATCATGGAAGAAAAACTGCACAATGAGTTAAATGGGAGAAGTATAATATAAAGCATTAGGCTCCAATAAAAGAGTGAGTACAAGACAAAGATACTTTATGAGGGCACTTGCAAACATTTCTGGAAACTGGAATTATACAGTAAAATTTTTAATGCAAAAAAAAATTGAAAACCATGCATTTGGTGCAAAAAATGTGAAATCCATGCATATGAGGCATTTTCCAAAAGTTCATGGAAAATGCGAATTAGGAGGAAATAGGCATGGACTCCAAAATTTTTTTGCAACATAATAAACTTACAATATTATACCATTTTTCTATGAACTTGTTGATGTCTCCTCATCTATAGTGCCCTAGGTTCTAGGTAGAACATCAAAGCAAGGACAAACCTTTAAGTGCTGTGGGATGCAGACCTTGTTACAGAAATTGCAAATCAGTCTCTGCATAGCATAGATATTGAATAGTTTGCCTTCCACTGGGCTGTGAGCCTAACACTAGACAAGCACAAAGCAGCCCTCTGGAGTGCAAGTGAACAACTGATGAGTAGGTATGCAGAGGAAGTGTGGTTCAGAGGCAGCCATGCATGGCCTGCATAGGGAGTCAGGGTGCCGTTTGGGTGGAGGACGTAGGGGAACTCATGCCAGCAGGCTGCTCTGAGGTTTGGGCACAGTTCTGGGCAGAACTGCAGTAGATTCCTCATCTTCACCCCAAGGGTTCACTACTCAGCATCCAGCCCTTCCCCCTCCAGGGTCCCTCCGGAGTGCTGTCCTAAGGAGACTGACCAGGCTCACAGTGAAGGGGAAGTGTGAAGAAACGCCATCCACGTGTGGAAGGGGAGCTGGACATGAGGGCCAATGTGTTGGTAACTGGGACACATGGCCATCTCAGTAGCCCCAGGAGGTCATACTTGTCCGTTTTTATAGAGGGGAAAATGGAGGCTTACGGAGGGTAAGAGACTTGCTTAAGGTCACAAGTTTAGCAAGTGGAGGATCTGAAGTGAAAACCTAAGTCTCCACGGTTTTAGAATACATGCTGTTACACATTGATTGCATTGACTCATCACAGAAAGTCCTAGAATCTTTTTTCAAATCTCCTGTTTATGACAGGAAATGTCTCCTAATGATAAGCCCTGGGATTTGTTCGAGAGCCATCCAAATAAATGAGTTTCATTGTTTTTATTCCTTGCAGCCATGAGAAGGCGTCATTTCCTTATGTAATAGTTGGGCTCTGCCAAGGTTACGGAATGGATTTTGATCCAGATGTGGAGAAGATACAAGAATCAAAGATGACAAAGCAAAGCAACAGGGACTGGTGTCCGTGGTCCTTGGGGGACTGCTTAAGTTCCTGTGGTCATTTAGCCTCAGGGAGAAGCAGCAAAGGAGTGAAGATTCTGGTGTTCAGTCTGTGAATGTTTCCTCCACCGAGACACCTGACAGCTTGTCTTCATTTCCCCTAAGGGCTGAGGATAAGGAAGTGAGCTTGCATTAAAACAAGACCGATTTCTGCTGAAAGAAGGGAAAGTTTCTTTAAATGTGTCTTTATTTATATTTACTTGAAAGGGAGGGAGAAAGAGAGAGTGAGCAAACACTTGGATCATCTTCCACTGCCTTCCCAGGTGCATGAACAGGAAACTGGATTTAGAAGCAGAAGTGCTGGGACTCAAACCAGAACACCAATGTGTGATGCAGGTGTCTTAAGTCGGGCTTAAGCTGCCACACCAAAACACCCACCCTGGAAGAACTTCTTAATCAGCACAATGATGAAACACTAGGCTTTAACACAGTGTTACAATCTCCATTCCCGGAGATGTTAAGCAAACAACCAGTATCACCTGTTATGAATGATCTAGACGCGCCTCTAGATGAGAGCAGTGGTCTCTTAAAGTCCTTGCTAGTCTCACAATCCCAGTATGACTTAGTCATCCTGAATTCTTCCTTGCCAACAGAGGCAAATGCCTTCCAAGAACAATGTACCCAAAAGGATGTTAATAATTAGCCACCTGTTCAATGTTCACATCCGCAAAGTGCTTCATACATTACTGTCTTATCTTTTCAACACCACAAGGCAAGTATCATTATCTTCATTTTATGGATTTTGAAGCTCAGAGAAGTCAAGTGACTCAGCAAGGATCACACAGCAAATAAGTAGTCAGAACTCTGAAGACTGTCTGTATTCCAGTCCATGTGGTCTCACAGATAAACCATTCCCTTCTTGCTCTTTCAGCTGCGGCTTAGCAGTTACCCTTAGACGGTTGTCATCCATACCGAAAACTCCAGGACACCCTGGAAACTTGCCACATCTCACTTGTACAACCAACTTAATGCCACATGCCTGGGAAATTTGCAAGTAGAAAGGCCACAAAGGGAAAGAAAAAGATAATTGATGCAGACAGGTCAAACACTTGCACTGCATCACATCTGCCACTGGAGTCCCATGAAAGAGCAAAGAATTGACTCGGTTCACAAAAGCGATCAGAGGAGAGAGCGAAATGATTCAGCCCTAAGTCAAGCACAGGAAAGTGGCTCCCGTGAGCTTTGCAATAGGAAACTGTGAAATCGAACTCCCAAAATGAGCCATCTGACATACACAATCCCTGATGTCTTTCTCTGAGGGATCGGGATGCTGTGTTTGGACAACCCAAGATTCCTTCTTACTTGTTGTTAATTGTTGGCGTCTGCTGACAGAGGATGAGAAACCAAATCCCTCCGACGTGGGTGCCTCCCTGGGATAGGCCCTGTGTTAAGAGCACTGACTAAGCATGGTGGCTGGTGTGTTTCTCGTGAAATGGGGCTCATCAAGGTGTCCCTAGCCACACAAGCTAGCTAGCTCGGGACCCCTGCGATCCCCCCTGTCCAGAGAGCTTCAATGTGTTAGTTACTCACAAGTACTCTATGAGAAATTTATTCTTATGCAGTTCCATGTACTTCACACACTTTTAATATTCCTAGAACCTGGGCCTACAACCCCAACTCTTATTACTGTTTGAACTAAATGGCTATTCTAAGAACTGTATATTCAGATATCCAGTCAATTTTTCTAATATTAGTCTTCACCAGCACTAAGAAATAAATAATACAAGTCATATATGCAACCCAAGTATCTATTTTCTTGTAACCACATTTAAAAAGTAAAAAGACATAGTGAATGAAATTTCATAATATATCATTTAGTTCAACATATCAAAAATGTTATCGCTGCAAATGTAATTGATGTAAAAATTATTAATATAACTGTTACATTTTTGTTAGCACTGTCATCAAAATCCACTATGTATTTACACTTACAGTGCGATTCAATTCCTCTAAGTTATATGTTAAATACTTAATGGCCACATGCAGCCACATCAAGATTTCCTTTATTTATTTATTTATTTATTTATTTATTTATTTGAAAGAGTTATGCAGAGAGAGAAGGAGAGGCAGAGAGAGAGAGAGAGTCTTCGGTCCGCTGGTTCATCTCCTAGTTGGCTGCAACGGCCAGAGCTGCGCCGATCCAAAGCCAGGAGCCAGGAGCTTCTTCTGGGTCTCCCACATGGGTTCAGGGACCCAAGGACTTGGGCCATCCTCTACCGCTTTCCCAGGCCATAGCAGAGAGCTATATTGGAAGTGGAGCAGCTGGAACTCGAACCAGCACCCTTACGGGATGCCAGCACTGAAGGCAGCGGCTTTACCCACTAAGCCACAGCGCCGGCCCCTCAAGATTTCTAGACCAGGAAATATTCTTAATACAAACATTAAATATAAGAAACTATTGCTTATTAATCTGATGATCTAGGTAGTAATTTATTATAAAAATAGGAAATCCTGAATGGTGTTTTAAAGAACATAATTATTCAGTTCTCTGTGCTTTATACTTTAGATTCCAATTTTCCAAAGCTACATAATAAACCAAAGTTAACATTCCTATTTTATAAGTAAATTTTCCAATACACTGCCTATAAAGCCACCAGAGAACAAGTAGTCCGTGACTGCCCAAAGGGGCACTTGGTCAGAGCATTTACCTTGTCACAGAGATAAACAGCAAGATATCTTCTGTCTGTGGAGACCAACCAGAGGGCTTTGGGAGACAGAGGAAGTCTACCCTTATAACATGCCTAATCTGGTTATTGAAAAGAGCATGGGAGATTTGTCAAGCATCACAGATAGCTGATGCAATGGAGCGGTAAATGTAAATTAGCTTAATTTGTCAATATTTATTTGTCACAATTACAATCATGGCTAAAAACAAATTTGACAGTAACAATCCTCTGATGGTTATTACAAACACAACTCTTTGGTATTTTATTTATTTCCAACAGAAGTGAGTTTAGATCGGCATTTTTAGTTTTATTGACTCTTTAATGAAGACATGAAATAAAGGTTATTTTTTTCTACTGAAATAAAGAAAGCAAAATGAGTTGTGATCTTCCCAGTCCCTGACCAGGTAACCAGGCCATTTGCACCTGCTCAGGAGCCCATATGGATATTACAACCTGAGACAGCTTCTCTTTCCACAGAAAGCAGAAGAACAGGGACCCTGCTGAATATTCTGCCTATGGGAGGAAGCTCCGTCATCACTGCCTTTCAGATTCATCACTGAGTGCAGGCAAATACAACCATGTGCAAGACAATCCATTCATGAACGTGCTTGGGCTTCTTCTTCCTCCATCAGCTGCTCATATCCTCCATAGGCAGCAGGTGCAAAGTGACAGAGAGAGAATGGTGCAGCGATGGCTTGTAACAAAAGGTCTGGGAGGCATAGCTGTTTGCTCTCTGAGGTCTTATACTCCATCTCAACCAGAGCTCAGTATCATGCCTGGAGCTATTTATCAAAAGGTCTCTAGTTCTCTGCTCTAGAACCTTAGGCATTGGTGTCAGGATCCTCCTATAAAGAGTGCCATCAGGGCCATGGAGCAGTTTCTACCACATTTGACATTTTAATAGGCCAACTCAGCTAGGTCATATGGTCCAAATGGCAGAGTTACATATTCATCTTATAGACTAGATGTGCAACTGTTATGATCCCACTTGGAGCTTCCCATAATGTATGGACTGGGACAGTTTTACCAAGTGTGGAATATGTTCCCTCTAGAACCTGCCAGTGCCTACAGGCATGGTGATGCTTTCTTAGAAGCAAGATCGGCAAGGCATGCTACAATTCCACCTGCTCACGAGTCCAATGTCCTCCTCATGCATGGTGACCTCTGCTCTCTGCATTCCATTCTGTTGGCCTACTGGTCTGTCTCCTAGCCACACAGGTAGGGCTCCACATAATCCTAACTAGTGTGGCTTTGCAATGTTCTTGATTTCCAGTAGAGTAAGTCAACCACCGTTGACCTATCCTTGGCCCTTTATACTTCCATACGAAGTTTGGAACCAGCTTATCAAGTTACACACATACATATGCATACACATAGCTGCTGTTTTGATTGGAATTGCTCTGATTCCAGAATTCGGTTTAGTAACAATCGATGTCTTTAAATCTTGAGTTTTCCACACAGATAGAATATCTAAAAAATTAAGTACTCATTCATTTTTCCCAATAATGTAATTTATTGCATGCATTTTGTTAGTTTAACTTTCAAGCATTTAAAACTTCATAGTCTTTTTTTTTTTAATTTGACAGACAGAATTAGACAGTGAGAGAGAGAGACAGAGGAAAAGGTCTTCCTTTTGTTGGTTCACCCCCTAAATGGCTGCTACAACTGGAGCTATGCCGATCCAAAGCCAGGAGCCAGGTGCTTCTTCCTGGTCTCCCACACAGGTGCAGGTGCCCAAGCACTTGGGCCATCCTCCACTGCCTTCCCAGGCCACAGCAGAGAGCTGGACTGGAAGAGGAGCAACCGGGACTAGAACCCGGTGCCCATATGGGATGCCGGTGCTGCAGGTGGAGGATTAAACAAGTGAGCCATGGCACCGGCCTCGAATACTTCATAGTCTTGCAAATGATACCTATCTTATATTCTATTTTCTTACTGTTTACTATCAGTAAGCAAAAATTACTTTTTTTATGTTGACTATATATCTAGAATCTTGCTAAAATTATCTAGTAATGTTAAGGATATATCTTAAGTAAATTCTTTTTTATTTCTAAAAATTTCTAAGATTCCTTTTTGTATAATCTATGAAAAATAGTTATTCTCCTTCCCAGTCATTACACTTTTATTTCATTAATCAGTTAACTATTTGCTTGCTCAATCTTTTAAAAAGTGACCATATTGAGTATTTGTGTTTCATTGTGGGCTCAGATAGAAAGCTCTTAATACATCACCACTAGATGTGCTATTTTTATTGTTTTTGTTATTTGTTCTTAACGTTGGATTAATGAAATTCCCTTCTTTTCCTAGTTTTCCAAAAAGTTTTATCACAAAAAAAACACAAATGAATGCTGAGTTTTTTTTAAAGATTTATTTAATTATTTGAAAGTCAGAGATACAGATAGGCAGAGGGAGAGAGAGGGAGAGAGAAGTCTTCCATCAGCTGGTTCACTCCCCAATTGGCCACAATGGCTGAGCTACACTGATGCGAAGACAGGAGCCAGGAGCTTCTTTCCAGTCTTCCACATGGGTGCAGGGGTCCAAGGACTTGGACCATCTTCTACTGTTTTCCCAGGCCAGAGAGCTGGATTGGAAGTGGAGCAGCCAGGACTCAAACCGGCACCCATATGGGATGCTGGCACTGCAGGCAGCAGCTTTACCTGCTACGCCACAGCGCTGGCCCCTCTGAATGTTGAGTTTTAACAAACACTATATACTTAACAAATATTTCTGAGTATCTACTAAAATAATATGATTTTTTTCTTTTTGTTCCTTTAAGGAGGAGATTTATCTATTTATTTAACTATTTACTTATTTATTCATCCGAATATCTATATTTTAGAGGAAGAGAGACAAAAAGAAAGATAGAAAGAACTCCCATTTGCTGGTTCATTCCCTAATTACTCACAATAGTCAGGCCAAATATAAGATCCAAGAATTCAATCCAAGTGTCCAAAAGCCCCCTTTTATGTTTTCTCAAAGATTTTTAAAAGCTTTTTATTTATTTTATTTGAAAGACATAGAGATAGACAGATATTTCATTTGCTGGTTCACTCCTTAAATGCCTCAATGGCTAGGACAGGACCAGATGGAAACTAGGAGCCTGGAACTCAGGTCTCTGATGTAAGTGTCAGGAACTCAAATACTTGACCCATCATCTGTTGCCTGCAACGATGTACTTTAACAGGAAGATGGATTGGAAGTGGAAGAGCCAAGATTCGAACCAAGTACTCTGGATGTGGGAATCCAAGCAACCTATTGACCACTGCACCAGAAAACCACCCCCAAAGAATTTTTTAAAATATTGACATTATTTATTTCTTTAATAATTGATATCATTCACCAGCAAAACCCTGGGTCTATACTTTTCAGGATGATTTTTAATAATGGACTCAATTGTTTTAATAGAAATACAATTAGTTATAATTATTAATTATTTTCTTTTGCATTAATTTTAATGTTTTATCTTTCTAAGAAGTTATTTAATTTGCTCATAAAGATTCCTTAACTATCTAATGAATTCTGAATATGATAATGATGTCAGCTTTTCTATTCTGACATTGGTTATTTTTTCACATTTGTCTTGACTAGTATAGCCATTTGAAATAAAATTTTTAAAAAGTGAGTAAGAATTTAGCACTACATACTACAAAATATTGCAGGGAGAAATTTTTAAAGAATTTAAACATGGAGAAAATATGGAGAGTTCTAATACATCCATAGATTGGAGGAATCAATAACATAAAGAAGTAAGTGCTTTGCAAACTGATCTCTAGATTCAATACAACTCTAATCAAAACTCAGCAAGTTTTTTGGTAAAGATTGACTGATTTTGGTTGATACCAAAATTTACATGGACATCAGAAAGATATAGAATAGCAATGCAATCATGAAGATGAAGTACAAATCTGGAGGGCTCACAGGAACGGATGTGAAGATTCACTATAAAGCTAGAGTAATTAAGATAATACTCAAAGTATAAAAAAATTCATGAGTGGTGGGGCAGGCACTGTGGCATAGTAGGCTAAGCCTCTGCCTGCAGTACCGGCCATATCCTAGCTGCTCCTCTTTCAATCCAGCTCTCTGCTTTTGGCCTGGGAAAGTAGTGGAAATTGGTCCAAGTATTTGGGCCACTGCCCTTATAAGAGATCATGAAGAAGACGTTGGCTCCTGGGTTCAGAGCAGCCCAGCTCCTGCCATTGCAGCCATTTGGTGAGTGAGCCAGCAAATGGAAGACCTTTCTCTCTGTCTCTCCCTCTCCATAGCTCTCTCCCTCAATTAAATAAATAAAATCTTTAAAAAAAAATCCATGGGCCGGCGCTGCGGCTCAATAGGCTAATCCTCCGCCTTGCGGCACCGGCACACCGGGTTCTAGTCCCGGTCGGGGAGCCGGATTCTGTCCCGGTTGCCCCTCTTCTATGCCAGCTCTCTGCTGTGGCCAGGGAGTGCAGTGAAGGATGGCCCAAGTACTTGGGCCCTGCACCCCATGGAAGACCAGGAGAAGCACCTGGCTCCTGCCATCGGATCAGCGCGGTGCGCCGGCCGCAGTGCACCAGCTGCGGCGGCCATTGGAGGGTGAACCAACGGCAAAAGGAAGACCTTTCTCTCTGTCTCTCTCTCTCACTGTCCACTCTGCCTGTCAAAAATTAAAAAAAAAAAGTGTTTTGCTTTAAAAAAAAATCCATGAATAGAACAAAACTGAATCTAGAAATAAACCCACACAAATGTAGTTAAATGCTTTTCAACAAAGAACCCATGAAATTCAATGGGAAATTAAAGTATTTTCAACAAATGTCACTGAAGAACCAGGAGAGCCATATGGATACGAGCTGTGGCCATTCCTCAAATTACACACAAACATTAGCTCAAGGTGAGTTGTACACCCAAAAGCTAAAACTATGGGGGCTGGTGCTGTGGCAGAGTGGGTTGTGCCGCTGCTTGTGATGCCTGTATCCCATTTAGGAAGTGTTGCTTTTAGTCTACTGTTCTGCTTCTGATCCAGATTCCTGCTAATAATGCATGGGAAGGCAGTGGATAATGGTCCAAGTGTTTGGGCCCTTGTCACCTATGTGGGAGACCAGGATGGAGCTCCTCACTACTATTTTCATCCTGACCCAGACCTGGCTGTTGTGGCCATTTGGGGTATTAACCAACAGATGGAAGATTCTCTCCCTCTCTCTCTGTAACTCTGTCTTTCAAATCAATAAATAAATCTTAAATAAAAAAGTCATTTATCTAAACTATGAAGCAGCAGTTCTGTTTTAAGAGAAGCTACTAACCAGCAGGATAACCCCCAGAAAATTAAATTTAGAAATGAACAATTTTATGAGAGAAGACAATTCACTAAACCTGATCTTAGAGAATATAGGAAAAAATATAAACACATGATTTTTCAGGAATAGATAAAATTATCAAAAAGTCCCTTCTTATCCAAAAACAACAGATCCAGGTTTGCTCACAGGAGAATTCAGCAAAGTCTACTAATACTTCTAATGTGACTTTAAACAGTTCCAGCAATGGTACAAGCAAGACCTTCAGAATTACTTTAAAGAAAAATAAATGACCTTAAACCTTGATATCTAAACTCATAAAACACAATAATGGAAAATAAGTCTAGAAATCAATCTCTCTTATAATTATTCACAGAAAAGCCCTCATAAAATACATGGAGCTAACAGAATCCATGGTTACACTAAAAGAATATAGCACCTGACTAACGTGGCATTTATTCTGCTAATTCAAGGGGTGTTTCCTACTAAGACTAAAAACGAGATGATGGCAGTGAAAATATTTTATAAAATTTAACATCTTTTTTTTAATTCTGAAAAATTGTTGCAAGATAAATATAAATAAGACGTTAAAGATCTCTATGATGTTCTATGATGAGAATTACAAAATCTTAAAGAAAGAAATAGAAGAGGATACCAAAAAATGGAAAAAATTTCCATGCTCATGGATTGGAAGAATTAATATCTATGACCAGATACCATCAAATTATTAGAGAACATTGGAGAAACCCTGAAAGATATAGGCACAGGCAAAGACTTCTTGGAAAAGACCACAGAGGCACAGGCAGTCAAAGCCAAAATTAACAATTGGGATTACATCAAATTGAGAAGCTTCTGTACTGCAAAAGAAACAGTTAGGAAAGTAAAGAGGCAACCAACAGAATGGGAAAAAATATTTGCAAACTATGCAACAGATAAAGGATTAATAACCAGAATCTACAAAGAGATCAAGAAACTCCACAACATCAAAACAAACAACCCACTTAAGAAATGTCCTTAATGTGTTGTACAATGTGAATTAATGCTATAACTAGTACTCAAAAAGTACTTTACACTTTGTGTTTCTGTGTGGGTGTAAACTGTTGAAATCTTTACTTAATATATTCTAAATTGATCTTCTGTATATAATAATTGAAAATGAATCTTGATGTGAATGGAATGGGAGAGGGAGTGGGAGATGGGAGGGTTGTGGGTGGGAGGGACGTTATGGAGAGGAAAAAGCCACTGTAATCCATAAGCTGTACTTTGGAATTTATATTTATTAAATAAAAGCTAAAAAAAGATAAATATAAATAAATTTTTACTTCAAATGAATGTATGTATGTGTATGCATGGGTGCACACACACATCCACAAAATGCCTGGTGGATAATAGTAGGAACATTTCCATTGAAAGCGTAAACATGATTAGGATGGCTACTGCAACCACTATTCTTTAAGATGGTGGTAGACACCAGCCAAAATCATCAAGAAAGAAAATGAATTATGGGAATAAAGCAAGAAAAGTAAATAAGATAATCATTAATACTAGATGATATGGTAATAACTGAAAAACAGTTAAGAATAACTTAAAAGTAATACAAAATATTTGGTAGGGTGTTAGGATATGAAATCAGTACTTAGAAATGAACACTTGTATATAAAAACAGCCAGAAGGTTTACTAGAAGATGAAGTTAGAGCAAAAGCCTCACCATCACCAAAAAGCTCTAGGAATTTGCATAAGAAGAATTCTACAGGAATTATATAAAAACGTTCTGAAGCACAACTGAAAAAAAGAGAGAACTGAAAAGATAAAAAACATCTCGCATGAGTTTGGGTAGGAGTAATTCAACCAAATATAAATTTTCTTTCTAAGGTAATGTGAAAATTTGGTTTGAGACCCAGAAATTACTAATGGATTTCTTTTAACTACATAAACTCATTCAAAAGTTCACATGGAAAAATAAATGGGCAAAACTAGGGCAAACATAAGAAAGAAAAGTACTAAAAATAAGCTAGCCTTACTAAATATTAAAACATATTACACATGCATAGAGCGACAGATTAAGGTCACAGAATAGCAATTCCAAGAACATAATCACATTCATAAGGAAATCTAGCATATGCTAAAGGTTGTTTCATATGCATAATGGAAAGGTACATTAGTCAATAAAGGATAATTATAAAAATACTTGAAAACTGTGATTAGAATCTGTACTCACACATATACTCCCAAAACCAAGAAAGAAAAAACATTTAATTGTTAAAAATAAAAGAATAGGGGCTGATACTCTGGCGCAATAGGTTAGAGTCCAGCCTGCAGCACCAGCATCCCATATGGGCACTGGCTTGAGTCCTGGCAGCTCCACTTCTTATCCAGTTCCCTGCAAATGTGCCTGATAAAGCATCAGAGGAATAGCGTAGGTAACATTTTTCTGTCAGCAGATTGTCAAGGACCAAAATGCTCATACAGCATTTAAGTAAAGGTGTGAGGAACACACATCCTTATACTCTATTTAGTAAGAGTGGAAACTGGTAGTTCTATGCATAGAAAATTGGTGATGACTATTGAAAATTAAAATCTCGGGGACCACCATTGTGGAGCAGCAACTTAAGCTATCGCCTGCAGTGCAGGCATCCTATATGAGCCTCTGTAGAGTCCTTGGTGCTCCACTTCTAACCCAACTTCCTGCTAATGTGGCTGAGATAGCAGTGGAAGATGAAGCAATATTTGGACCCATGCCTTCCAGGTGGGATACCTGGTCAGAGTTGCAGGCTCCTGATTTCAGCCTGCCCAGTGTCAGCTATTGCTGCCTTTTGGGGAGTAAACCAGCAGATGGAAGATCTCTCTTTGTCTCTCCCTCTTTCTCTTTGTCAATTTGCCTTTCAAATAATTAAAATACATCTTTTACAAAGAAATGAATAAATAACAAAATGTCAATGACCTTTGATGAAGAAATTTTACCTCTGGAAATTTATCCCTCAGACACAAACATCCAAGGGTATTTCAAAAAGTTGGAAAAAGGAAATTAAAAGATATGATTATTTGATGCATAGTGTTTTCACAGTACAAGATTTCCACGAACTCTTTGCAGATCCATTGAATTTATAAGAATTACTTGAAATAATAAAATTTTGAAAACACTTAAATATTCAATACCAGGGAATTATTGATATAACCCTTATATCTATGAAATAGGCCCCCATAAACTGCTTAGGAGATAGCTCTACATATTTTGTAATAGGGCAACCCACAGGCTACATTGTTAAGTATAAAGTAAACATAGAACATTTGTATGAAGAATACATTTGCAAATGCTTATATAACATTGGATATCTCTGATATACAAGAAGTTAATAACCATAATTGTACTAATAGAAAGGTACTGGCTATAATGGAGACTTTCTTTTCTTGTTGTGACTTTTTAACTTTTGTACCACAACCATGTTGATAAGTGTGTTTTAAGAAAAGACCACTTATATCAGTGGTAATAACCACAGTTGTTACAACTACCCTTACTTCATCCAACAAGAAGACAGCTGGAAAAGAAATCACTTAAACTGTGGGATACAAAAATAAACCTTCCCTGATATTATTTTATGCAAATTTAATTCTATTTTTTTCCTTTGGAAATACGTTTTGGTTTCTGTCACCAAATGCATCAAAAATTAAGAAAATAATTTTTTTGTTTTTAAGAATTCTTAATAATGTGATAGTGTTACCAAGTAACTTTTTTAAAATTTATTTGTAAGACAGAGTTACAGAAAGAGGTAGAGCCAGAGAGGGAGAGAGAGGTCTTCCCTTCCGCTGGTTCACTCCTCAAATGACTACAATGGCCAGAGCTGAGTTGATCTGAAACCAGGATCCAGGAGCTTCTTCTGGTTCTCCCATGAGGGTGCAGGAGCCCAAGGAGTTTGGCCAGCTTCTACTGCTTTCCTAGGCCATAGCAGAGAGCTGGATCAGAAGAGGAGCAGCCAGGACTCGAACCAGTGCCCATACAGGATGTCAGGCCACAGGCTAGGGCTTTAACCTGCTGTGCCAAAGCATTGGCCCCATCAAGTAACTTTAATTGAAATATTTTTTTTATTTATTTGACAGATAGGGTTAGACAGTGAGAGAGAGAGAGAGAGAAAGGTCTTCCTTCCATTGGTTCACACCCCAAATGGCTGCTCCGGCCAGAGCTGTGCCGATCCGAAGCCAGGAGCCAGGTGCTTTACCTGGTCTCCCACACAGGTGCAGGCGCCCAAGCACTTGGGCCATCCTCCACTGCCTTCCCGGGCCACAGCAGAGAGCTGGACTGGAAGAGGAGCAACTGGGACTAGAACCCGGTGCCCATATGGGATGCCAGCGCTGCAGGCGGAGGATTAACCAAGTGAACCATGGCGCTGGCCCCCTGAAATAAATTTTAAGAAACTATTTGATATTAAATGTTCAATAATATTTAATAATGGTAATAAGCATTAACCAACTACTGAAGTGTTCTTGCTCACCTCTTATACATGAAATGTAACACATTTCTCCCAAGTAAGAAACACAATTGTGAAGAAAGGAGAGACAAATGCTTAAAAATTTACACAGAAATTAAAGAAGCAAGAATAAAGCAAGCAACATGGCAACCCCAAAGGAACACAACAACACTTCAATACTAGAGTGTGAAGCTGAAGAGATTGAAGAAATGCCAGAAATGGAATTCATAAACTTGATTATAAGATTACTTAGAAGTAATCAGAAGCAAATCCATGAATTAAAGAAATCCAGACATGACAGGAGTGAAAATATTTCCCATGAAACTGATATTTTAAAGAGAAATAAAATACAACATTAGAAATGAATTAAAAAATCAAATAAAAAATGTGGTGGAAAGTATTAACAACAGGCTTGGTGAGGCAGAAGAAAGAATATCTGACTTGGAAGACAAATCTCTGAAAATTTTATAGTCAGATCAAAAAAAGAAAAAGAAATTAGAAAACATTAAAAAAAAGTTGAAGATTTATGGGATACTAGCAAATGACCCAACATTCAGGTCTTAAGAGTTCCTGAAGGTATGGGAAGAGAGAATGGATTAGAAGGCCTGTTTAGTAAAATAATTATGGAAAACTTCCCCAATTTGCAGAAAGAAAAGGATGTACAAGTACAGGAAGCATATAGAATGCTTAATAGACAGGACCAAAAAGATCTTCACCATGACACATTGTAGTCAAACTCTTCACTGTGAAACATAAAGAAAAAATTCCTTTCCCAAGGACCACACAGGGAATCTGTGCTGCCCTCAGTGTGGGCTCCAGTTCTCCTGCAGTCTCCCACTGGGTTGCCAAGTTAGATGCTAATCTCCTGTTATTTCACCCCTCCCCACAGAGTCAGGTTTTTCTGCTAGGCTCAGGGCTGGTGCAGACCTGAGGTCGCCCTGCTTATGACGTATGTCCAAAATGGCGCCCGCTCTGCCTTGCTCGCCTTTGAGAGGTGAGCGGAGAGAGAGAAACTTGTGTCTGTATCGGTCACTTTTTTAATTTTTTTTCTCTCTCTTCTAGTTAGCCTGGTGAACTTTTCCCCACGGAGTTTCAAGCCTCGTTCCCTCTAGCCTCCTCTTTCCGTTTGCCTGCTGGTATCTCGGGCTATGGAGGTTCGGCTCACCTCGCGTTCCAGCGCTGGTGCGTTGAGTCTGCCGCTGGTGTCCCGAACTTGGGCTCCCACGCTCTCCACGCAGGTCCACTGTGAATCACTAGTTCCGGAAGTGTTTCCTCTGCTGTTTCATCCCCTACTCTTCCTTGACCCTGCAGTATCTCCACTTATATTAAACTTTCTCTCTCCCCGGACTAAGTGTGCTCCCTGCCTATTCCGCCATCTTGCCGCCTCTCAATCGGCTCTATATTAAGTGGACTGTCTGCTTTCAGTGGAGCCTTAGAGGCTTGAGATGAGTGTGGACTGAGAGCTGTGTTTGGTTCCTCAGGGTTGAGGGTGTGTCAAAGATGACACTCCCAGGTTAGGTGTGGTAAATCTCTCTTTCTTTTTTTGATTTAAAAGGGAAGTAATTCCGCACAGCTGAACGTAATTGGAGGTAGTTAGCAGGCAAATGATATACCCATAGGAGCCAGAGATCGGAAGCTCTTTCCCAAGGACCACACAGGGAATCTAAAATGAGCAAGAGAAAAATGCCAGATTACTCATTTAAAAAAAAAAGATTTATTTTATTTATTTGAAAGAGTTACAGAGAGAGGTAGAGACCGAGAGAGAGGCCTTCTATCCCCTGGTTCACTCCCCAGTTGGCCGCAACGGCCGAGGCTGCGCCAGTCTGAAACCAGGCGCCAGAAGCTTCTTCCAGGTCTCCCACATGGGTGCAGGGGCCTAAGGACTTGGGCCATCTTCTACTGCTATCCCAGGCCATAGCAAAGAGCTGGATGGGAAGAGGATCAGCTGGTACTAGTACCAGCGCCCATGTGGGATGCCAGCGCTTCAGGTCAGTGCTTTGACCTGCTGCGCCACATGCCAGTCCCACAAGGTTACTTTTAAAAGATCTCCAGTTAGACTCACAGCTGGCTTCTCATCAGAAACCCTACAGGCTAGAAGAGAAAGACGAGATATATTCCAAGTTTAAAGAGCAAAAAAGTGTCAATCCAGAATACTGTACCCTGCAAAGCTCTAATATATGGATACACATGAAATAAAGCAAACAGAACAGAAGGAATTTGTCACAACTCATCTAGCCTATAAACGATGCTTAAATATGTGCTACACACAGAAACATCATCATCACTCTGAAATAAGGTTAAAGCAGAAAATCTCCCAGTAAAAGGACAAAAGAAATCTAAAGTAAACATAGGAATATTTTTGGAAAAATGGCAGGGGTTACTTATCAATAGTTACTTTGAATGTAAATGGCCTCAACTCTCCAGTTTAAAGATGCAGACTGGCTGAATGGATTAAAAAACAAGGCCCACCAATTGACAGCCTGCTAAAAAACACATCTCAGCAGCAAAGATACGTGCAGACTGAAAATAAAAGGATAGAAAAAGATATCCCATGCTAACAGAACACAAGAAAGAACTGATGTAGCTTTCTAATATCAGACAAAATATACTTTAATATTTAAAGGAGACAAAGAAGGGTACTATGTATTGAATAAGGGGTCAATTCATTAGGAAGATGTAACTATAATAAATGTATATACACCCAATTATGGAGCATCTGGCTATTTAAATCAAATGCTAATGAACCTAAAGGGAGATATAGGCTCCAATACAATAGTAGTAGGAGAGTTCAATATCCCACTTTCAGCAATGGACAGATCAACCAGACAGAAAATCAGCAAGGAAACAACAGAGTCAATAGACACTATAGACCAAATGGACTTAATGGATATCTACAGAACTTTTTAATCCTGCAGTTACAGAATGCACATTATTTTTACCAGTGCATGGTACATTCTCTAGGATTGACCACATGCTAAGCCATAAAGAAAGTCTCAGCATATTCAAAAATTCTTAATCTTACCATGTATCTCCTCTTACCACAATGGAATGAAGCTGTAAGTCAACAACTCGAGAATCTCTAGAACATATGCAAATACATGGAGACTGAATAGCATGCTCCTTAATGAATACTGAGTTCTAGAAGAAACCAAAAGAGAAATAAAAAATGTCTGGAAATGAATGAAGACAATAATACAACATACCAAACGTAGGGAATATCAAAAGCAGTGTTAAGAGGTAAGTTCATAGGAATTGGTGCCTATATCAAGAAATTGGAAAGGCACCAAATAAATGCTATCAATGCATCTCAAGGACCTAGAAAACAACATCAAACCAAACCCAAAATTAGTAAGAGAAAAGAAATAATTACAATTAGAGAAGAAATAAAACAAAATTGAAACAAAAAATACAGAAGATTAGAAGAAAAAAAGAGCTAGTTTTTTGAAACAAAAATAAAAATTGATACACCACTAGCCAAACTAACCAAAACCGAAGGAAAAGTCCAAAATCAATAAAATTAGAAATGAAGGGGCCAGAGCTGTGGCATAGCAGGTAAAGCCACCACCTGCAGTGCCAGAATCCCATACAGGTGCCAGTTCAATTCCCGGCTGCCCCACTCCCAATCCAGCTCTCTGCTATGGCCTGGGATAGCAGTAGAAGATGGCCCAAGTCCTTGGGCCCCTACACCTGCATGGGAGACCCAGAAGAAGCTCCTGGCTCCTGGCTTTGGGTCAGTGGAGCTCTGGCCATTGCAGCCAATTGGGGAGTCAACAAGAGGATGGGAGACCCCCCCCACTTTCTCTCTCTCTCTCTCTTTCTCTGCCTCTCCTTCTCTCTCTATGTAACTCTGACTTTCAAATAAATAAATAATTATTTTTTAAAAATTAGATATGAAAAGGAGAGGTAACAACAGATAGTACAGAAGTAAAAAGACTCATCAGAAATTGCTACAGGGGCTAGTGCAGTGGCATAGTTAGCTAAGCCTCTGCTTGAAGTGCCAGCATCCCATGTGGGATCCAGTTCTAGTTCCAGTTGCTCCTCTTCAGATCCAGCTCTCTGCTATGGCCTGGGAAAGCCTAAGAGGCTGGCCCAAGTCCTTGGGCCCCTGAACCCACATGAGAGACCCAAAGGAAGCTCCTGGCTTCAGATTGGCCAGCTCCAGCCACTGCAGCAACTTAAGGAGTGAACCTGCATATGGAAGATCTTTCTATCTGTCTTCCCCTCTCTGTCTGTCATTCTACCTTTCAGATAAATAAATAAAATCTTTTAAAAAAAAGAAATTACTACAAAGAGCTGTATACCAACAAATTGGGAAATCTAAAAGAAATTGACAGATTCCTTGACACATACAATCTGCCAAAATTGAGGGATGAAAACACTGAAAACAAAAACAGAACAATAACCAAGATGAAAATTCAATCAGTAATAAAGACCCTCCCAACAAAGAAAAGCCCAGGACTTGATTGCTTCCCTGCTGAATTTTCCCAGACATTTAAAGAAGAACTACAATTCTCCTCAAGCTATTCAAAGCAACTGAAAGGGAGGGAATCCCCCCAAACTCCTTCTATGAAGCCAGCATCACCTTAATTCCTAAACCTGAAAAAGATAAAACAGAAAAAGAGAACTACAGACCAATTTTCCTGATGAACATAGAGCAAAATTCCTCAATAAAATACTAGCCAATTAAATCCAACAACACATAAAACGATCATTCACCTGAACCAAGTAGGACTTATCCCTGGTATGCAAGGTGGTTCAATATTCACAAATCATTCAATGTGATACATCACTTCAACAAACTGAAGAACAAAAGCTATAAAATTATCTCAATAGATAAAGAGAAAGTATTTTACAAACACAATATCCATCTGTGATAAAAATGTTAAGCATTTTGGGTATAGAATGAGCATTCCTCAACACAATCAAGTCAATCCATAACAAACCCATGGCCAGCATCCCTATTAATGGGGAATAGCAGTCCCACTAAGATCTGGACCAGAGAAGGATGCTAACTCTCACCATTGCTATTCAGTATAGTCTTAGAAGTTTTAGCCAGAGACATGAGGCAAGAAAAAAAATCAAAGCAATATAAATTGGGAAGGAGGAAGTAAAACTATCCCTGTTTTCAAATGACATGATTCTATACATAGGAGAGCCAAAAAAAACTACACTAAGAAAGTAATGGAATTCATAAAACAGTTTGGTAAAATGGCAGGAACTAAAATTCACACACAACATCAATAGTCTTTGTGTACACAGACAATGCCATGGCTGAGAAAGTAGTTCTAAGATCAATCTCATTCACAAAAGCTAGAAAAAATTTAATACCTTGGAATAAATTTATCCAAGAACATCAAATATCTGTATGATGAGAATTACAAAACACTAAAGAAATAAATAGAAAAGATACAAACAAATGGAAAAACCTTCCATGTTCATGGAGTAGAAGAATCAATATAATCAAAATGTCTGTACTACTGAAAGTAATTTACAGATTCAATACAATATCAAACACAAAGGAGCTAAAATCAATCCCTGGAGCAAGGACAGTGTCTTCAACAAATGGTGCTGGGAAACCTGGATCTCCACATGCAGAAGTATGAAGCAAGACCCCTACCTTGCACCTTACACCAAAATCCATTCAACATGCATTAAAGATATAAATCTATGACCTGATACTAGCAACTTGCTAGAGATCATTAGGCAAACCTTACAAGAGATTGGCATAGGCAAAGAGTTCTTGGAAAAGACCTCAGAGGCACAGGTAATAAAAGCCAAAATTGACAAATTGGATTATATCAAATTGAGAAGCTTCTGCATTGCAAAAGAAACACTCAGCAAAGTGAAAAAGCAACCAATAGAATGGGAGAAATTATTTGCAAACTATGCAACTGACAAAGGATTAATAACCAGAATAAATAAAGAGATCGAAAAACTCTACAATATCAAAACAACCCAATTAAGAAATGGGTGAAGTACTTAAACAGGCATTTTTCAAAAGATAAAATCCAAATGGCCAACAGACACAAGAAAAATTTCCCAGGATCACTAGCCCTCTATCTGAGAAGCTCACTCTTTAGCCTGATTTGTGATCTCCCCATTTTAATGAACAATAAAACCAACTTGCTCAACTACAGTGTCTTCTGCGACATCCAAAAAAAGTTGTCTACACATGGTAACTTGTGTTTGTTTCCTAGAATTCTCTAAGACATATGTCAATTGGGTCTTCAGCCATTGTATGCCACTGAGACGGCTCTCATCATCTTCATAGTAATTTCTCCATGACATGATCTGATCTGGTGGTCAATTCTCAGTTCTCACAGTAGTTGACGGTCAGTAGTGTTTGATGCAGACCACATCCTTCTGCAATTGCTTACGGTTGCTTCCTTGGCTTCTACAACATCTGATTTTTCTCCTTCACAAGCCACTCATTAATATTTTCTGGATTCTGCATCAAAAACTTATGTCTCTGGATTCTATCTACATTTATTCTCTTTGTGATCTGTAGTTTCATGCTCATAAATATGCTGATGACATGAGTCTGAGTGTGAGTACTCATTCACTCTCTCTTGAATTATAGTTTAGAATGGAAGTCTGAATGAGCTATAATGAATACATGGTCATTCCATATTCTTTCCATTCACTGCAACTCAGTCAGACTTCTATCTTGAATTTGAACTCATAATTCATCTATTTTCCTAACATCTCAATATTGAGATATCAAGTAGCTGAAACTTGACTTTATAAAACAAAGACTGTGTTATTCCTATTCTTTAAAAATGGAAGACACTTATAATCGTGTCCATCTCAGTAAATGGAAGTTCCATGGCTAAAGTTGCCCAGGACCAAAGACTTGGATGCATCTTTGACTTATTTCTGGACTTCCACCTGACATCACTCCACATATATCAAATTAATCTTCAAAAATTACCTAGAGGGAGTAAACATTTAGCCTAATGGTTAAGATATCAGTTAAGTTGCTTGTGTACCATATTGGGGTACTGAATTAGATTCCAAGCTCTGACTTCTGACTCCACTTTCATGCTAAAGTAGACATTGGAGGCAGCAGCGATGGTGCAAGTGATGGGTTGCTGCTACCCATGTGGGAGACTTGGATTGAGTTTCCAGGTCCTGCCTTTGACTTGACCACCCCTGGCCTTTTGCAGCCATTTGAAAAGTAAACCAGCATATCTCTCTCTCTCTCCTTCCTGCATCTAAAATAAATAAAATTTGACAAACACTTGGAATATGTGTTTTTTTATTAAATATCTCCACTTTAGATCCCTGATTCAAGTCACCCTCAGCTCTCAACTAGCTTATTGAAATAACTTCTTTCTTGTCTTCCCTGATTCTGATCTTGCTACTATTCATTCTTATTTCCACATACTGGCTGTGCTTAGCATCTAAAAACAAAAACCAGATTGTTTGACTTCTGTGCAACCCCAGCAGTGGATTCCTGTTTCACTTTAGATAAATACAAAGTCTACGCAAAGATCTACATGATCTATACCCAGCCACCACATCTCCCTTCAGACATAAAAACTTACAGTTATCACACTGCTAGAGTTCTTCGAGACTCAGACTTTAATCAAAATTAATTATTCAAGCGCATTCAAAATATTGGAACTCAGACGCAATGTTTTAGGATACAAAAATTTAAAATTCTAATCAGTGAACATTCATACAGGATTTTTCACCTCCATGATATTCTAAGATATTAAGTTTGATGAATGACCAGCAGTTACTCTGTCAGGCCCTGGTCTTGTCAGAGCCCTTGGGGTCATTGTAGCCTTCCAATGCTGTGTGCATGGTAAGAACAGATACACTTCTGCCCTTTGTTCCATACTTCACCTCTGCCTCAGCTTTGCAAAAACGTATCAAGAAATCCTCACCAGCTTAACTTCCCCAACTTGTACAGCAAACAACTGCTCTGTGCCGTGGCTTTTCCTAGGAATCTTGAAATAAAAATTGTCCAAGCACAACTGTTTCCTTATACAATAGAAAATGTATAGAATCAAAATAACAAGAATATTAAAGAACAGAACATGTTCTGTCTTAGATAATATTTAAATAATAATAATGTCTTAGATAATATTTAATCCAGGGATAGGCAAACGTTTTCTGTAAAGGGCCAGATACTGAAAACTTTGGGCTTCAACAACCACCTGGTCTCTGTTGTAACAACTCAACTCCACTCGTGCAGGGTGAAAGCTGTCACAGGAAATAAATAAACAAATGATGTGACTGCATTCCAATAAAACATTTTTTACAACAGTCTGCTCAGGTTGACATTTGACCTGTGGGACCTGTTGGATTTAACCTGTGTGCACACCCCTAAACTAACCCTACCTAGTCATTTTCACATGTGGGCAAGTAATTGCACACGGAGCATGAACACAGCAACTCCAGACTAGAACAGTCTCAGAACACTCCTTTCATCTTCACTCTCAAGAGCAGGTCAGTTTAGACAAGAAATTATCTGATCACCTTCCATAAAGCTCATTCCTTTCGCTTATGTAAACCCCCATATTTCTCTGTGTTCACAGTGTCTTACAAATAATTTAAAATTGAGGACATGCATGGAACAGAAAATACTCCTGTTTAAAAGCCACTGAGGTTAGTTGAGGAGGACTGTAATATTGCTCAACTTCTTAGCAGGCTACAGAAATCCATTTTCTAAAATTCAATTACTAATGCTGGATAATGGAACAAAAGATTCAATATACTGTTGTATGCTATATAAACATAGCAGAATTTATTGCTTTGTGAAAAATATTAGCTTTCTTGTGTACATACATCCATATTGGAAACACTAAAAAAATGAAGTCTTTAGAAATCTGTCAGCCAAATATTTGCCAGTTGTTTTAAGTGTGCTGCTGATCTACCCTTTTGCACTTCAAGTGTTTATCTCTTCCACTGGACACTCTTCCTTAATGATCTCACATGGCCTCAAAGTCAAGTGTGACCATAAATAGCCAATGCTAGAGGAAACAGTGACCCTCAGCGTCAAAGGGAAACAGAGATTGCATTTCTCTTCTGTGCCCCGGACTCTCCCACTGACCTGATTTGTGCCCTTAATTTGGCTGCAGGCTGTGAAAGGTGGAGATGCTCTCTCTCGACACAAGATATGGTGAACCCAGCATCTCCCCACTGGGACATGTGAATGAATTTACTAAAACCCTTGCTCCGGCAGAAATAGGAGGTATAGGTCCTTACTTATGTAGTGTGAGGTTTTACTTGGGATGGTCAATGATAAAATGCCTGTGGGCATTTTTTAATGTTCAGTTTTATATCACTTTGAAAACTGTTTTAGTATTAGATTTATGATTTGAGAAAAAACTGTATCTCAGAAGTAATTTCGTTCATAAATAAAATATTTTATTTTCATGATGGAGATACCTGGAAGAAGCTTGGGGGAACCATTTCAAATACAAGTGGTAAAAGTTTATTTCTCACTTTAAAATATTGTCAACACTTTTAGCTCATCCTACTAAACTTGGGCCTGAGGCTTGTAAATCACTCAATTGTCATTTTCTCAGAATAACATCTTATCTTTGGAAACATCTGTGTGAGTGGTCAAACACTCAAGGGCACACATTATCTGTGGTTGTTGTTCCCAGTTCCAATAGGAAAGAAGGAACAAAATAACCTTATTTAAGATCTTCAGTCTGGGCAGATTACATATTGTACAATTTGTAAAATGGCTAGTTTTCTATTAATCCCTCTATTAAGTTAGTATTTGAAGTTATTTAAGAACAAGGACTATATGCTCAAAAGTTTCCTAGGAATTTGCTAGTTTTGCCAAGAATCCTTATTGGAGTTGACTACACAGTGCAGCTCTTGATAAACTCTTAACTACCAAAGATTGTATCTAAATTATTTTCAGTTCATGCATTTCAATGCATTAGTAAGTCAATGAACATTGCTCAATTCCTCCAGGAATTTCATAGCTGACAAATATGCCACAAATTCACTGTGAGGGACTGACTCCAGGCATTGGAAATTTCTCGATCTTTTGCCTTACCACCTTAACATCTGTGGGTTGAGGGATAGAAAACCAGAAAAGGACTAGCAGGCCTGCCACATACACCCTTCATCTTCCAACTCTGGTAGGACCAGCAGTATTGTCTGACTTGCAGTCTCCCCGCCTGGAAGCAATGCAGAAGCTACAATAAGAACTTGAAGGAGAATGAGGATTCCCCTCTTTCTTTTCCATACATTTCCCCCTCTCGAATGGACAGGGGATGCTGAAAGGAAATTCAGAGGGGATAAGTCAGGGCTATAGGAGAAAGCATAGCATCTAGCTGATGTGATGGAAATTCTCTGAGTCCCCAGCGAAATCTGTTCTCATTTTTGAGCACCTGGTTAGGGTATATTATGCAGCCCCTTTCTCATGTATGTATGGCCAAGGAAAGTTCTCAACTGTGCAACGTGGGGAAAGTGGGATCTTCTATCTCAATTAGAGCATGAGCCTTGAGATGGTGCCCTTCTTTCCTTCTCTCTCTTTCTTCATCCTGATTTAAAAAAAAAAATGCAAATGACCAGAAGACTTAGTGTGAGCAAAACAAGGACCCAACCTCTATCTCAACTCACAGAATAGACTTCCACTTCTTCACAAGGTGTCACACTGGAAACATCCGTTCTGTTCAAAGGAAAACTTTGAGCATAATAGAAACAACAGAGACTTATCTGTACAAAGAGCAGTTCATACATCAGTGGGCACTGGGAACAGGAGAGATTCGGAGAGCTCCAGAGCAGCAGTGTGGGCAGTGAGCCTTAACCTGCTGAACACAGAAGGAAGACAAAGAAAACACTGACTGGCTAGCGAGGAAAGACCCTAGTCAGAGGTTAGTAGGTGGTTTGTGCTTGGTAAACTCTCTAGTTTCCTTTTACTGCTTATGATGGGCTTTGGTTTGCTTACATGGAAACAAACTGCTGGAGGCTGCCTCAGCCTAATGGCCACCCGGTGAAACATGTTTTAGTAAATCTTTCTCTACATCTCACAGCTTCGTCTAAATGGAAGTGGAGTGGTTTACCTGACTGAAGAAACTGAGCACAAGATTCCAATTCCTTTTCCAATCCTAGTCTGAACTAGTGGCTCCCATTCTAGGCACTGTCTTTCCATCAAGGTGTGCACCATTTTTTTTTTTTTTTTGCTACTCCTATTCCTAGCTATGGAATGTTTGGAAAGGTCTGGAAGCCCATCTCTTTTGGCTTCTGGTTTCAAGGGCTTGATACAGCACAAGGCTCCATCTTCAGGCAGCCAATGGGAGAAAGCACTCAGACCCCAGTGTAGTCTGTTCAGGTCACTGGATTTGCCAGGCTGTGATCCCTACCTGCCTTCTGAGTGTATTTCCCAAGCTTTAAGGGATGAAAGGATGTGATGGTCTGGCACCTTGATGTTCTGAATAAGAGGACAATGCCTCAGATAAGCATGTCTTGATTATAAGAAAAATATCATAAATAATATTATAATAAATATTTATTCAATTATTTTACCTCTTCTCTGAAAAATAAATTTTGACTCATTAGGGTACCACATGGAAAGATTTATTCTGGCTGATTATTTGATATTATCCATCAACAGTATTAAAATGTACTGTGGTCATGTGACATTTGCAATTTTTTGGATTATTTATTTTGACAATTTTATTTTAAAGGGCCAAGAAGCCCCACAGATAAATGAGCTGATAGACCATGTAGAAAATATTCAAATGTTGACTTTATAAAGGGAACATCAAGTTGCTATCTATAAATCTGAATATCTTAAGGCATTCTTTCTTGCTCTTTCTGTTATCTTAGCACATCCTCAGTTTTTCCAAATAACTCAATTTTAATATATGTTGTTTTGCTATGCCAAACAGGTGTCTTATCCTTTACATAAGTGCTAGTGTTAATTTCATGGCTGCTGTAAAACACATTTTCCGTGGTTAAAATTCCTAAAATGAAAAAACTCATAACCCATGATGTGTTGGAGATAGGCCCAGGCCCACCAAGGACATGTGCTTCCCTCTATTGGGGTAGAGTACCTAGGCTGTCCAACGTCATTTCCTAGCTGCCCTGACATCTAGGCAAGGCCATGGGACTCATTTTTCTCAGTATCATGAGAGTGGAGGTAAGGAGCATCATTTCTGTGCCAAGGAGCATATGGGCTGTGCCTTCCTTCCACTCTGTTTTTCCTTCCACTGGCCTGGAACAGACCAATGTGATAACCCTGAAGGTCACAACCCAAAGATGATGGGGCTCAGTGCTGCTTTAGAGAAGAGGGAACAAACAATACCTACTTTGAAATATTAGTAAGTAGTAAACTTTGACTGTATTTGAGCCATTATATGTTTAGCCTATTTGTTAGAGTAGTTAGCCCACCCTAAGTATGCAGAATTATAACCGTAATTCTACTCCTAGCCATTGATCCAAGGAAAGATTTCAGATATGCAAAAATAGTATCAACAAGGATGTCATTATAGCATTACTTATGATCAAACACTAAGAAACAACCCGAAGATCACACAAAAAGCAGTTTGGTAAGTAAATATATTTCTGACAGAATGCTTTTAAGTTTTGAAAAATGAAGCTTAATTGCAAACTTAAGGACACAGTAACTTTTAAAGCAGCTCACTAGCATGTACCAAATAGTTGCCACTTTCTAAGCACTGTTCTAAGCACCTTCATCTTCACAACAACCCTGTCATCTACATTATGTGGATAAGAACACCGAGGCAGAGAGGTGAAGGAACTTAGCTCAGTTACACAGCCAACAAGTGGCAGAGCCATGAAATGAACATATAATGATATATTAAATGCTCTTAGATATAATGATTAAAAAGTAGAGAGTGGGATGGTCCTTGTGCCACTGTGCGTTAAACTTCACCTTGCAATGCCAGACTCCCATATCAGAGTGCCAGACCCAACTACCGTACTTCGGATTCAGCTTCCTGCCAATGTGCCTTGCCAAGGCAGCAGCAAGTGCCTGGGGCCCTGTCATCCACATGAAGAACTGCATGGGGTTCTTGGCTCCTGGTTCAGCCCTGGATGTTGTGGCCATTTGGGGAGTGAACCAGCAGGTGGAAGATTCATTCATATTCTCTCTCTCTCTCTCTCTCTCTCTCTCTCTTTCCCTCCTTCTCCCTCTCCCTCTCTTTCTCCTCTCTCTATCATATTACATTTCAAATAAATAAATCTTTTTAAAAGTACACAGAAAAATAAAAATTGTCATCTGTATTATTTTGTGTGAGTGAAGTAGGTCAATCGAGGTCATTCATGAATTTATTAATTAATTCATCAATCCAGCCATTCAGAAATGTTTATTGGGTACTTGCTATGTCAGACACTGCTGTTCAGTGGGAAACAAGACTGACCTGAGAGAACTGCCACTTAAGAAAAGGGAAACACAAGAACAATGAATAGGTTTATTACATTGTATCAATGTCAGCATGATAAACACTATGAAGAAAAGTGAGGTTGGGTAAAGGGATAGAAGTTGATGAGAGGGGACATCTTTAGAAAGGATTGTCAGGTTCATCAGGGAAGACTTCTCTTAGAGATCAGAGAAGCAGGCCCCGCAGAGTTCTGAAGAAGCATTCTGTCCTGGTGAGAGGGAACAGCAAAGAGCAGGAGGTGGGGTCAGATCCGGAGTGCCTGAGGAGTCACAGGAAAATCAGGGAGGAGGCTCTAACACCTTGCCTAGAGCAGAGAAGGGGAGGGAAGGAGGCAGGCCCAGACCACACAGGGCCTCATACGGAAGGTGTTTGGGTCTCTCCTGCACCGGGTGGAAGTGCTGCAGGTTGAGTTCCCTGGGACACTTCCATGGCGAAAAGGTAGAGGAAGTTTCTGGGAATGAATGCCAGGGAGCTTCACCTACAGAAGCGTGAAGAAGGCAGGATTTTGCAGATGGAAAAATATCCAACATGGTGCAGGCTTGATAGCACTGCATCAAGCACCCATGGGTGCAAGGCCAGGCGAGTGACCTTGAATGAGGCAACTTTTCTGCAGAGGCAGTTCCTAGAGTGCGACTCAGCTGTGGGCTGTCACCTGTCAGCAGTCCCAGCATTTGGGGAAAGAAGTGCTTCAGCCTTGGGGAGGGTTATCAGCCACTGGAAGGGAAACACTGCAGGACTGTGAACAATGGAGTGGCATAATTGGAATCATGCTTTTAAAGATCACTCTGACTGCTGTGTTGAGAAATGTCTCTTGGGAGAAAGGAGACCAATTAGAAGGTGAACTATCTCTTTGATGGTCTGGTGTTGCAGTGTCTAGATAAGGAAAGGACTTCAGAAAATTCATGGAAAGAAATATGCTTATTTTGATGAAATATATTTTGAGATCTATGCATGGCTTTTTCATAATCGGCACTTTCCATGAACTTTTGGGGAACTTTCATAAACCAAGAAGCAGTGTGGAGCTGGTAGGTCTCCAAAACAAATTCTTGGTTAGGTATGGCAGGGAATCAGAGTATCCATGGGAGGATTTCACTTATTATTTATTGCAGAAAATTACAAGGATCTCAAGAGGCACCATCTGTCCCAGCTCAGAGACAATGCCATGATCACTTGCTACACTTACAATAATAAACTGGTCCAGAAAATGGATGATCTTAAAAACAAGAGCCTGATCCAGAAATCTGGCTTTCCTATATCCCATCAATAAAGTAGAAAAATGGGGTGGCTGTCAATTGACATTAATATTAAAAATGCAATAGGAAATACCAATTTTTACCCTATGATGGAGCCAACTTTGGTTCGGGCTACAAAAAAACTTTACTGCAATAAGTACAATAGTATGTATATACCCCAAGTTCTAAACCAGAAATTTAACATGAAATCATCTGGAATATGAATACATAAAATCATAAATTCAATTGGCAAAGATTTTGCTAAACTGGCTTTTAAAATATCTCTCCCTAAGAACTGGCTCTAGGGTGGGTGTTGTGGTAGAGCAGGTTACACTGCCGCTTGCTATCCCTGCATTCCATATCAGAGCGCTTGGTTCAAGTTCCAGCCACTCTGCACTTCTTATCCAACTTCCTGTTTATGCTTCTGCAATGTAGCATATAATGGCCATGCCATTGGATTCCTGCCACCTGTTTGGGGAGATCTGGGTTTGGTTCCAGTCCCTGACTTTGGCCTGGCCTGGCCCAACTCTGGCTGTTGCAGGCATCTGGGGGAGTGAACCAGTGGATGGCAGGTTCTCTCTTTCTCTTTCTCTCTCCCCACCAACATTTTGACCCTTCTTCTGTCTGTCATTTTACCTTTCAAGTAGTAAATCTTAAAAACAAACAAACAAACAAACAAACAAACTGGTTCTAAAACTGTTGTGTACTTGAGAATCACCTTGAATGTTTTCATAATATGCAAGTTCCAGGCCTCAACCCCAAAGAGTTGGTGAAAAGCTGGATGTGGCCCAGCCCAGGATGACTCTTATGGAGGTGGTTTATGGACAATCATTATAAAACACCCTCCAGGGATGGACAGTGTGGTGCAGTCAGTTAAGCTGCGCCTTTGGATGCCCACATCCCATTTTGGAGTCTTTAGGATGGACTCCTGTCTCTGCCTCCACTTTTGATCTAGCTTCCTGTTAATACACCTGGGAGACAGGAGATGATGGTTCAAGTCCTGAGTCCCTTTTACCCAAAAGGGAGATGCAGATGGAGTTCTGCCTCCTGGCTTTGACTTGGACAAGCCCTGGCTTTTACAGGTATTTGGGGAGTGAATGAATGGATGAAAGATCTGTATCCCTCTGTCTCTGACTCTCTCTCTCTCTCATTATCACTCTGCCTTTCAAATAAATAAAAGTGAATAAATAAACATTGTTTTAAATCCAGGGGATCAGTCACCAAAAAGTAGAAGGCAATATACATTCTAATGTGGTCAACTGTCTATCTTTCTTGGCAAGTAGAGCAATGATATGAAATTACAGATGCATTGTCAGCATAAATAGCCTCTGTCCAAGCCACTTGTATGTTTCCTTTCAATATATCTGAATTTGAAATTATTCCTTCATCAAAAAGTCCCATAAACCCAAGTTCATCATGCTAGTGCCAAGCAACAACTCAGCTGAAAACGATTAGCCCAAGAAAGTGCCACAGACTACATCACAGAAAGACAGGTCATCATGTATACTTATTGCCACACCTGCTATATTGCATAAAAAAGTTTTGCCTTCACACCCTAAGTGAACAAAACAACTCAAGATCCTATAAATAATACATTGGAGAGAAAGAGTTGTTTGAATGTCATATCTGGAGAGGCCCTGCTAGGATAAAAGGCTCTGCTCAGTGTTTATCGTGTGGGCAGAGAACAAGGCAAGCAGTGAGGCAGAGCTGAAATTGACCCAGAAGCATATATGAGAAATGAACCAAAGAGAGTGCGGTATTGAAAGCCTCATATGGAAAGAGCAGTAAGGTGAGAGTCCAGCAAATTTGCAATTCAAGTGGGATGAAAATATGTTTGACCCAATACAGACACATTGAATCTGAATGAAACCCAAAATCATTCCCTAGTGTACTGGGCAAGGGACAAAAACAAATCTGACATGAAAGCTTTAGCATCCCCTCTCTCTTAAATGTACAAAAGGATACAATGAACCAGTACAGCTGCTTATAACCTTCATTGGAAACTCTGAAAAGCCAGTTTATTCCACTAATGAGCCCAGAAGGTAAAATCTATTATAAACACTACATTTATAATTCAATATGCCTATTAATTCTGACCTACATAAAATCTACTGTTCACATAGACTCAGACAACTAGTGTCAGATCATCCGTTTGGTGAAATCACTGAGAGTAGACATTAAAACTGCCTCTAACTGAAGCTCTATTACCAAACATAAAAAGAGAAAAAGAGGCTGTTTGGGAAATATATAGATATAAACATGTAGCAAAAAACAACAAATTATTAATTTTCTACCAAAGCCAAGAAATACAACAGATTACAAATAATCAATATTTGACTTTGATATTTATAGTAGTTTATGGGATTTATTGTGTCAATTGTTGGTTCTTGAGAAAAGGCTTCATTTAATATATATATATTTGACAGGCAGAGTTAGACAGTGAGAGAGAGAGAGAGAGAAAGGTCTTCCTTTTTCCGTTGGTTCACTCCCCAAGTGGCCACTAGGGCCGGCGCGCTGCAGCCAGCCTGCTGCGCCAATCTGAAGCCAGGAACCAGGTGCTTCCTCCTGGTCTCTCATGCGGGTGCAGGGCCCAAGGACCTGGGCCATCCTCCACTGTACTCCTGGGCCACATCAGAGAGCTGGACTGGAAGAGGAGCAACCGGGACAGAATCCGGCGCCCCGACCGGGACTAGAACCTGGGGTGCTGGCACCGCAGGTGGAAGATTAGTCTAGTGAGCCGTGGCGCCAGCCATTAATATTTTTTTTAGTCTTTTATTCTGAAAACAGCCGTAATGATTGGGGAGTAGCCCAGAGAAAAAGGGGTCAGAATAAATCATGTTGAAATGTGAAGCTTACCTTTATAATCTGGAATCAGAATATGAAAGACAAAAACAGAACTTCCATTTCTATGCTTGATAGGATAACCAAGAGATTTCCCCTCCCTCAAAAACAACTATAAAACTGGGCAGTACATGTGAGACTTTTTATCAGACATTGAATAATAGGTAACGTGGAGCTATAACCTTTGAGATGAGGAAAGCACACAATATAGGTTTCACAATAACTCTCATTTACTGCCTGGTGGTGTTTTCTTCTGTAGCACATAGAAATCAAGCCTACACATAACAGCAGTTCCAAGGAGCCAAAATGAAGTGAACAGAGTTCCAAACTACTTATGTAGCCAGAATTCGCATGTCAGAGTATTAAAGGAGCAAGAACAGCACAGAAGTTTGCCCCATAACTGCATGTGTCAAGTCCCGGGTCCAGGGCTGTGCTGTGCATCTGCAGGGCAGGACTCTAAACAGCCCGGTGAAGCTCACCTCATTTAGGGCTCAGACTTGTATGGTGAAATACATACAAGTAAAATGCATACTGGGAAACATGCACTAGTAAATATACTAGTAAAATACATACTAGTAAAAAATGCTCATACAATAAATAGGAAACAAAAGACTTGTCATCAATTTAACTGACTAAACAAAACTCAACACCTATTACGAGAATTTAACGTAATTCAGACTTTTTAATATAATCCATACTATCTAGTACATGGGAAAAAATTGCCGGAGGGAGGGAGGGGAAGCAGCATTGTGGCGCAGTGAGTAAAGTCACTGCCTACAGCACTGGCATTCCATATGGGCACTGGTTGGAGAACCAGCTGCTCCACTTCCATTCCAGCTCCCTGCAAATACACCTGGGAAAGCAGCACAGCAGATGGCCCAAATCCTTGGGTCCCCATTCCCACATGGGGGACCCAGAATAAGCTCCTGGCTCCTGGTTTCAGATCAGCCCAGCTCCAGCCATCAGGGCCATTTGGGGAGTGAACCAGCAGATGGAAGATCCTCTATCTCTTTCTCTCTCTCTCTATTCTGCCTTTCAAATAAATAAATAAGTCTTTAAAAATACTAGATATATAAGTAGGCAGTAATGCATAACCCACAATCAAAGAAAAAAAGAAATGAACACATTGCAGTATTAATAAAAAAGAAAAGCCATATGATAATTTAAATTCATGATTTTTCTTTTTAAAAAAAGGTATTTGCCAGAAGTCCACATTAACTCATTATAAATATTCTCAACAATGTAAAATAACAGAACAGAAGTTCTTCACCCTGACACGGTCATCTGCAAAACCCCTAGAGCTAACATGATGTTAATAGCAAAAGACTGAATGTTTGCATCTGTGATGGGTAATATAGCAAATGTGTCCATCTTGCCACTTCCACTCAGAATTTTGCTAGAGATCACAGTCAGTCTAATAAAACAAGAAAAATGGTAAAAAAAAAAAAAAATTTATTGGCCGGCGCCCTGGCTCACTTGACTAATCCTCCGCATGTGGCGCCGGCACCCCAGGTTCTAGTCCTGGTTGTGGCGCCGGTACTAGTCCCAGTTTCTCCTCTTCCAGTCCAGCTCTCTGCTGTGGCCTGGGAGTGCAGTGGAGGATGGCCCAAGTGCTTGGGTCCCTGTACCCGCATGGGAGACCACGAGGAAGCATCTGGCTCCTGGCTTCAGATCGGCACAGCACCGGCCGTGGCGGCCATTAGGGGAGTGAACCAATGGAAGGAAGACCATTCTCTCTGTCTCTCTCTCTCTCTCTCACTGTCTAACTCTGCCTATCAAAAAAAATTTTAAAAAAATTATTGGCAGCTAAATTGTATCTAGAATATGCTTAAAAATCTATCCCTAGGGCCGGCGCTGTGGCTTAACAGGCTAATCCTCCACCTAGCGGCACCGGCACACCGGGTTCTAGTCCCGGTTGGGGTGCCGGATTCTATCCCAGTTGCCCCTCTTCCAGGCCAGCTCTCTGCTATGGCCCGGGAAGGCAGTGGAGGATGGCCCAAGTCCTTGGGCCCTGCACTCGCATGGGAGACCAGGAGAAGCACTTGGCTCCTGGCTTTGGATCAGCACGGTGCACTGGCCGCAGTGGCCATTGGAGTGTGAACCAACGGCAAAAAGGAAGACCTTTCTCTCTGTCTCTCTCTCTCTCACTATCCACTCTGCCTGTCAAAAAAAAAAAAAAAATCTATCCCTAAAAAATGGCTGCTAGAGCCAACAGTAACAAGTACCTGCATGAAGGGACCAGAAAACAAAGTTAATACACGGAATAATTAATGACATTCATTCCTATGTGCCAAACAAGTAGAAAATAAAATTTTGAAAAATACCCTATTTGATAGCATCAACTAACATGAAATACTTAGAGATAAAGTAATAAGACATGCAAGATCCATAGAGTGGAAACTTTAAAGTTGGCTAAGAGAAATTATGACCTAGATAATTAGAGAGTTATGATAGGTCCAGGACTCAACAATGTCAGGTTATTGATTATCCCCCAGTTAATTGATAGATCTGATACAATCAAAATAAAAATAGTACTTGGATTTTTTTCATAAGGATAGTCATTTTTATAAAGATTTATTTGTTATTAATTTGAAAGTCGGAGTTAAAGAGAAGGAAAGGAAGAGAGAGACAGAGAGAGAGAGAGAGAGAGATCTTTCATCTTTTGGTTTACTTCCCAAATGGCCACAAAGGCTGGGTCTAGGTGAGGCTGAAGCCAGGACCAGGAGCTTCTTCCTGGTCTTCCATCTGGGTACAGAGGCCAAAGGGCCTGGGGCATCTTTCACTGCTTCCCCAGGAGCATTAGCAGGGAGCTGGATCAGAAGTGGAGCAGCTGGTACACAAAGTTGTGCTTATGGGATGCTGGCACTAGCTTGACACACTATGCCACAGTGACACCACTAGCCCCAAGGATAGACATTTAGATCCATGAAACTAAAGCAGAAGAATATACAATGTAATCAATAGGGAAAAAGAACAAATGCCTTTATTAACAAATGATGCTAGGTCTGGATAAAGTGAGTAAACAGAAAGTGTAAATGAAAAATATATTATCTCGATAAATAACAAAGTGTCTTTCTGACTATCATGGCATGAAGCTGGAAATTAACAACTTGAGAAGCTAGAAAATATGCAAACTCATGGAGCTTGAGCAACACATTCCTGAATGAACAGTGGCTCATAGAAGAAATCAAAAGGGAAATAAAAAAATTCCTGGAGATGAATGAAGATGACAACACAACAAATCAAAATGTATGGGCTACAGCAAAAGCAGTGTTAAGAGGAAAGTTTATTGTGAATTATTGTCACATCAGGAAATTGGAAAGTCATCAAATAAATGAGCTATCAATGCACATCAAGAACCTAAAAAAAAAGAATAAACCAAATCCAAAATTACAAAAAGGAAAGAAATAATTAAATTAGAGAAGAAATAAACAGAACTGAAACCACAAATAAAAACAATACAAAATATCAGTGAAATTAACTGTTGTTTTTTGAAAAAAAATCAACAAAATTGACACACCAAAATTTATATGACCCAAATCAATAAAATTGGAAATGAAAAAGGAGAAATAACAATTACTGCAGAAATAAAAATAATCATCAAGAATTACTACAGCTATATGCCAACAAATTGGAAAAGCTAAAAAGAAATGGAGCCAGCGCTGTGGCTCAACAGGCTAATCCTCTGCCTTGCGGCGCCGGCACACCGGGTTCTAGTCCCGGTCGGGGCACCAATCCTGTCCCGGTTGCCCCTCTTCCAGGCCAGCTCTCTGCTGTGGCTAGGGAGTGCAGTGGAGGATGGCCCAAGTGCTTGGGCTCTGCACCCCATGGGAGACCAGGAGAAGCACCTGGCTCCTGCCATCGGAACAGCGCAGTGCGCCGGCCGCAGTGCGCCTACCGCGGCGGCCATTGGAGGGTGAACCAACGGCAAAAAGGAAGACCTTTCTCTCTGTCTCTCTCTCTCACTGTCCACTCTGCCTGTCAAAAAAAAAAAAAAGACATGGAAAGATTTCTATACAGATTCAATCTACCAAGTTTGAGTCATGAAGACATAGAAAACCCTAATGGACCAATAACCAAGACAAAGATTGAACCAGTAATAAAGACTCTTCCCCCTCCCCCCATACAATGCCCAGACCAGATGGCTTCACTGATACAACAAAGAAAGAGAACTATGGACAAGTGTCCCTGATGAATATAGATGCAATAATCCTCAACAAAATATTAGCTGATCAACTCCAACAATACGACAGAAAGATCATTCACCTGTACCAAGTGGGATTTATCCATGGTACACAGAGATGTTTCAACATATGCAAATCAATAACTGTGATACATCACATTAACAAATTGAAGAATAAAAACCATATGATTATCTCAATAGATGCAGAGAAAGCATTTGATAAAATACAACATCATCTCATGATGAATACCTTAAGCAAATTGGGTACAGAAGGAACATTACTCAACACAATCAAGGAAATATATGACAGATCCACAGCCAGCATAATACTTAATGGGGAAAAGTTGGAAGCATTTCTGCTAAGATCTGAAACTATGCAAGGATACCCCCATTCACCATTGCTATTCAATATAGTTCTGGAAGTTTTAGCCAGAATCATTATGCAAGAAAAAGAAATCAAAGGTATACTAATTGGAAAGAAAGAAGTCAAATTATCCCTGTTTAAAGATGACATGATTCTATATACAGGGGAACAAAAAGACTCCACTAACAGACTACTTGAACACATAAGAGAAGTTGGTAAAGTTGCAGGATATAAAATCAACACACAAAAATTAATAGACAAACAGTACACAAACAGTGCCATGACTGAGAAAGAATGTCTAAGATCAGTCCCATTCATAATGGCTACATTTAAATACATTGGAATAAATTTGACCAAGGATGTGAAAGATCCCTAAAATGAAAATTACAAAACATTAAAGAAAAAAATAGAGGATGACACAAAATTAGAAAAATCTTTCATGTTCATGGATTGGAAGAATTAATATCATCAAAATATCCATATTACTGAAAGCAATTTACAGATGCAATGTGATCTCCATCAAAATAACAATAACATTCTTCTCAGACCTAGAAAAAACAATGCTAAAATTCATAAGGAAAGAAAGAAGACCCTGAAAAGCTAAAGCAATTTTAAACAACAAAACATAACTGGAGACATCACAATACCAGACTTCAAGACATACTCTAGGGCAGTTATAATAAAAAAAATAGACATGTAGACCAAAGGAGCAGAATGGAAACCCCATAAACTAACCCACAATCTCTAGTGAACTAATCTTTGGCAAAGACGCTAGAATCAATCCCTGGAGCAAGGGCAATCTCTTCAACAAATGGTGCTGGGAAAATTGGATCTCCACATGTAGAAATTGGATCTCCACATGTAGACGCCTCTACTTTACACCTTATACAAGAATCACTAAATCTATGACCTGGTAGCATCAAATTACTAGAGGAAACTCTTTAAGAAATTAGCATTAGCAAAGCTTCTTGGAAAAGATCCCAGAAGCTCAGGCACAAAAGACAAAAATAAACAAATGGGATCTCATCAAGCTAAGAAACTTCTGCACTGCAAAGGAAATACTAAACAAGAATTGGCAACTGACAGAATGGGAGGAAATACTTGCTAACTACATAATTGATAAAGAGTTAATATCCAGAATCTATAAAGAGCTCAAGAAACTCAACAACAAAACAAATAATCCACTTAAATATGGGCAAAGACTCGAACAAGCATTTTTCAATAAAATACAAATGGCCAAAGGACACATGGAAATATGCTCAGAAACACTAGCCATCAGATCAGAAACACAAATAAAAACCACAATAAGGTTTCACCTTACTCCAGTTGAATGGTTATCATCCACAATCAAAATACAATAAATGTTGGTGAGGATGTGGGAAAAAAGGTACCCTAATCCACGGCTGATGGGAATGTAAACTAGTATAACCATTACGGAAGACAATGTGGAGATTTCTCAGAGATTTAAAAATAGATCTACCATATGACCCAACCATCCCACTCCTGAAAGTTCACCCAAAAGAAACAAAAGCAGCATAGGAAAGATTTTATTTGTACTCCCATGTTTATTGCAATTCAAGTACTGTAGCTCAGATACTGAATCAACTCACATGTTCATCACCTGACTACTAAATTATACACACACACACACACACACACACTATGGAATACTACTTAACCATAAAAACAGAAGGAAATTCTGTCTTTTGCAACAAAGTGGATGCAACTGGAAACCATTATGCTTAGTGAAATAATCTGGTCTCAAAAAGACAAATATCATGTTTTCTCTGGTATGTGGTAGTTTAATATAGAATACAAAAAAAAGTATGGTAATGAAATGGGCTTTCTGGGATATGATTGTTGCTTTTAAACCTTGTTTACATTCCTATGGAACTGCGATCTTCCTACTTTTTGGTTGAATATTAGGATTAGTGGAAACTTATGGCTGTAAATACAGAGTAAATTAAAATTATGCCTTTGCAATAACTGATAAAGAGAAGGAAAGGAGGAAGAGGGATTGGGAAGGAATAGGAGAATGAGGGAAATGTAACTGTCTTCTTAGAACTGTACCTATGGAATGCATGAAATATGTTCTCTTTATATGAATAAAAATTTTAAAATAATATAGTATTGCTTGCGCCGCGGCTCACTAGGCTAATCCTCTGCCTTGTGGCGCCGGCACACCGGGTTCTAGTCCCGGTGGGAGCACCGATCCTGTCCCGGTTGCCCCTCTTCCAGGCCAGCTCTCTGCTGTGGCCAGGGAGTGCAGTGGAGGATGGCCCAAGTTCTTGGGCCCTGCACCCCATGGGAGACTAGGAGAAGCACCTGGCTCCTGCCATCGGAACAGCGCGGTGCGCCGGCCTCAGTGCGCCTACCGCAGCGGCCATTGGAGGGTGAACCAACAGCAAAAAGGAAGACCTTTCTCTCTGTCTCTCTCTACTGTCCACTCTGCCTGTCAAAAAAAAAAAAAGAAAAAGAAAAAGAAAAGAAAATAATATAGTATTAAGTCTAAAAATGACCATCAAAATACAAAAGACTAAAAACTCATTGTGTACTTATACACCGAGTAGTATGTAACTACTCAATGATAAAAGTAGTATTAAACTACTCTGATAAAAGTAGTATTTAACTATTCAGTGATAAAAATGGACTACAGGATCTTCCTTTTTAAACCATGGACATTTTTATCAGAAATGTTTGCTATTGTCGCTGCTGCTACCTTAAAAAAATTAAAATAAAACAGCTACAGGGGTTGTTACTGTGGTGTAGTGATTAAAGCCTATGCCTCTGGCACCAGTTCTAGTCCTGGCTGGTCCACTTCTGATCCAGCTCTCTACCAATGCCTGGGAAAGCAGTGGAAATGGCCCAAGTCCTTGGGCCCCTGCATCCACGTGGGAGACTTGGAAGAAGTTTCTGGCTCCTGGCTTTGGATATGCCCATCTCCAGCCCCTGTAGCCATTTGGGAGTGAACCAGCAGATGGAAGATCTTTCTCTCTGTCTCTGCCTCTGACTCTGTAACTCTGCCTTTCAAATAAATAAATAAATAAATCTGTAAAAAAAAATATGGGTACTCAGAAGAACTTCAGTAGTGGCATCATTCATTAAATGCAACGTCTATATTCCACAGTAATTTAAAGAAATGTGCTTTTTTTCTCTATCTGGTTCATTTTGATAAATTAAAAAAGCTAAAAAATATTCTAAGAATATCTCGTAGCTCTTAATGCTTGGGACTTGGATTTACAATTCCAGAAAAATAGTCTATGCTCAAAGCTGTTCAATTAAAAGAAGCAGAATTGAATTGAAACCAATTGCTATCCAACAAAATTGGCACTCACCCTTCAGTGTGAGGTGTTTCCACTACATTCCCACCAATACTGTAAGATGGACATCAAATGACATTTTCTTTGCACCTCAAAGAAGAAAATTTATTCAGGTAGAGAAAGAAATTTTTGACTAGAGAAAGTATGGCTATTTCTGCTTATAGTTGATATTTAAAGACTAAAAGCCCTACTCCCTTATCTTTGGGCTGTTATTATTACCACCAAAATTACACTATGGGATAGGTTTAGTCTCCTGGCAATACCATTAGTGTGACTTGTTGATGTGGTCACATGATAGAAATTACTAATCCAACACTACTGATAAAGAAACTGAAACTTAAGCAAATTTTACTTTGCTCTTTCACAATGGATATTCAATCAGTTAATTCAAATATCCTCAAGTAGCTGCATCAATTTTTAAATAAATCTAGAGCCAACACATTAATCAAATTTCCAAAATTTGAGGGTTAGCTACATGTGGGCACATTTTAAATATTCTGTAAAGTTAAGAATTTCCTGCTCAAAACCCTGATGTATCAGAAGATTAAAAATATTCCTTTATCATTATTCTCATGGTTTTAAAGTTTAGTGAAGCAAATAATTTAGTGAAGGAAATGATGTGTTTAAAATATTTTCATATTTTCAATTTAATATTTGAATTTTTCAAATTAATACTAATAACAGCTAGGATTTATCGAGCATTTACTATATGTAAGTTATATGTGAAATACTCTACATTTCAGTAAATAAAAAAGTGAGAGAGGCAACCCATCCTCATTTTACAGATAAACCTCAGAGAGATGATCCGACTATTCATAGATAGAGATGAGCTGTGTTGAGGATAGAATATCCAACAACAGGAGCTGGCATATGGCACATTGGGTTAAGCAGCATCTGTGACACCAGTACCCCATATGAGTCTCGGTTCAAGTTCTGGCAGCTTCACTTCAGATCCAGCTCCCTGCTAAGGTGCCTGGGAAAGAAGTGGAAGATGGCCCAAGTGCTTGGGCCCTGTCATCCATGTGGGTGACTGGATAGAGTTCCAGGCTCCTGACTTCAGTCTGGCCCAGTACAAAATGGTTGCAGCCATTTTGAGAGTGAACCAGCAAGTGTGTGTGTGTGTGTGTGTATCTCTTTCTCTCTTTTTTTCTCCCTCTTCCCCTGTGATTCTGCCTTTCAAATAGATAAATACATCTTTAAAAAATCCGACAGAGCAAGTGCAGTTTGTAGCTTTGTCTTTGTCTCTACTTTTCCTCGTACACATCTTCTCTCTTTGGAAAGAGTTCCTACGAAGATCACCTGCCAAAACAAGCAGATTGCAAACCCAATCAGCTAGGTTTGCACATAAAAGGGAGAAGACTGTCGCATGCAGATTGAAATCAGGCTACAAAGTCCATGATGTAGGTGGTGTATCTCATTCTGCTGAGGTCCCTTCAGCCAAATTTAGCCCCAGTACTGACCACCCTAAATACCTCAGGAAGAAATGAGTCAGGCACACAGAAGTATCACTTGCCAGGTTACAGAATATCTGTTTTGCCAACCGAGTCTCTAATGTGAGCTCTGTGTATTAAAGAAGTGAATTCACTGTGACAGAAGTGTTTTCTGTCACTTGTGTGCTGGCCAAGAGTCCATCAACCCAGCTTGCCAAACAGAATGCCTCTGACAAGGTCATCAGCAAAGTCACCCTTAAGAGACTTGGCACAGATGATTGTTACATAAGCACTCGTGGCTCTGTGTGGAAATGCTGAAGATGGGTGCACACTGAACAATCATAGAGACCCAAATTTCGTTCATATAAATAGAAAATAATCTACTGCATTTGTCCTGCTGAGCAATCATTTTATGGCCAACAGAGTACAGTTTATCAACAGAATACAGAATATGCCTGGAAGATGCAAGAATTACATTTCTTCTTGCTACTGCCCCTGATTATTCTGTCTCATGGACTCACACGGATGATCACACAAATGTGCTCTGAATTAACACAGGTGAAAAACAATCACACATTTTCTTGAGAGTCACATGATAATCATTCAGGCAAGGCAATAGATATACTATGTAATTAATTTGTAAATGACTGTGAGTCAGGATTTTTGTGATTCAAGTTTAAGAGTTTGTTTACTCGTCACAAGAGAGCTTATGCTTTCTAAGCAAAAATAATTACTTGCATTGCATTGCACACTTCACAAGTTGGAGAGGTACAATGAAATGGTGATTCTTCAATATTTCATGGCAGTCAACTGCAAGCTCTTCTAGGGAATGCTTAGTTGTAGAACAAATGCCAGCTTTGAAAGTTCACTTTAGGGAAGAAAAATAGCCTTTTGGTACTATCTGATTCCATTCTTCCAGCTCACTAACTTCTATTACTCCAGAGAATACTTAAAATAGTCAGTGTCTACTTGCTTTTGAAGAGGTGTAAGAAGACCTTAGGGCTGAATAATTCAGGTTTCTTCCTCTTGTTCTCCAAATTTGGCTTTCATGAAAGTAGAGTGGAAACAATGAGTACTTATAAACTGCTGCTGTGAGGGCAGGTGGTTGGTCTGATGGTTAAGATGCTTGTTGGGATGCCTACATTCTACATCGACTGCCTGGGTTTGAGTCCCAGCTCTGCCCTGATTCCAGCTTTTGCATAAGACTTACCCTGGGAGGCAGCAGATGATGGCTCAAGTAGTTGGGTCCCTCTTATCCAAGTGGGAGACTCAAACTGGGTTTCCAGTACCTGGCTTCAGCTTAACTAAGCACCAGCTGTGGGGGGATTTGGAAAATGAATCAGTAGATGTGAATTCTGTCTCTATCTGTCACGTCTCAAATAAGTAAAAAAAAAAAAAATTTTAAATTAACCCTGTTGCTATAATATTCAGGAAAAGCAGGTTAATATGTCATCACAAACACATTTTAGTTTTCAAAAAGCTCATGGAAAATAATTTACAGATCACAAAACTTACTCATTGTATATGTATGAATCAAAGACTTCGAGTAAATGTGGAGAGTTTTGCAGCTATAACATAATTCATTTTTACAGCATTTCTGTACTCCCCCAAAACTTCCTTCCTTTCTATTTATAGATAATCCCATTGCCAGTACCAGCCCCACAAGACCCTGATTTATATTCTTTCTATATAAACTTGCCTTTCGTGGGAAATTCATAAAAATGGAATCCACTGGTCCAGCGTTGTGTTGTAGCAGATAAAGTCATCACCTATATTACCAGTGTCCCCTATGAGCACCAGTTTGTGTCCCAGCTGCTCCATCTCCTATCCAGTTCTCAGCTAATTGCCTGAAAAAAGCAGCAGAGGAAAGCCTAAATGCTTGGGCCCCTGCTACCCATATGGGAGACCTGGGGAAGCTACTGGTTCTCCTGGCTTCCGCTTGGCCCAGCACTAGCCATTGCGGCCATCTAGGGAGTGAACCAGCAGATGGAAGATCTCTCTCTCTCTCTCTCTTTCTTTCTCTCTTTCCTCCACCCCCCCCAAACTCTGCCTTTCAAATAAATAATCTTTTTTAAAAATAAAAAATAATAATATCTATAACATATATTCTTTGGTGCCTAGATTCATTTGCTTGGTATATTATTTTTTGAGTTTCATTCATGTTGCAGCATTTAAAAGTAGTTCTCTACTTTTAATTTGGTAAATAGTATTCCACCTTCTGACTGTATCACATTTTGTTTATTTAGTCCCTAGTGATAAACATTCCAATTGTTTCCAATTTGAAGCTGTGAATAATGCTAATATGAACACTGACCTAAGTTTTTATGTAGACCTAAATCTTCTGCTCTCTTAGGTAGATGCCTGGAAGAGGAATTGTATGGTGAATTTATGTATAATTTTTGAGAAATAAGCCAAATTCACATGCCATCAGTGAAGCATTTTCCATATTTTCACCCAGTAGTTGTATTCTAAGTCTTTTTTTTTTCTAAAGAGTTATTTTATTTATTTGAAAGGCAGAGTTACAGAGAGAGAAGGGTCTTCCATCTACTGGTTTACACCCCAAATGGTCTCAATGGCCAGGGCTGAGACAGGCCAAAGCCAAGAGCCAGGAACTAAGAGCTTCCTCCAGGTCTCCCACGTGAGTCCAGGGGCACAAGCACTTGAACTATCCTCCAGTGCTTTCTCAGGCACATTAACAGCTAGCTGGATCAGAAATGAAGCAGCTGGGACTCGACCTGGTGCCCATAGAAAATGCCAGCGCTTCAGGTTGTGGCTTTAACCTACTGTACCACAGTGCCAGCCCCATTCTAAGTCTTTTTGATTACAAGATGTTCCATGACTTATGATGGAGTTGTGTCTTGAAAAATTCACCATAACTTGAAAAGCAGTGTAAGTCAAAAATGCATTTGATAGATCTAACTGGTTGAACACTATAGCTTACCAATGCAGAACACTACATAGTATCCCTTGTTTCCCCTCATGACTGAGGGACTGACTGGGAGCATTAACTGGCAAGGGATGTGTGTGTGTGTGTTTAAATATATAATATATATAAAATATGCATATATGCATATATAGTATATAAACATATATATATAATATGAATATGTAGAGAAGTGTCACTTAACATTGTTTCATCCAATTAGAAAATGGGCAAATGGAGGTCAGTATTATGGCACAGCACCTTAAGTAGCTACCTGCAATGCCAGCATCCCATATGGGCACTGGTTCAAGTCACAGCTTCTCCACTTCTGATCCAGCTCCCTGATGATGCTTCTGCAAAAGCAGAAGATGGCCCAAGTGCTAGGGCCCCTGACACCCACTTGGGAATCCTGGATGGAGTTCCAGGCTCCTGGCTTGGGCCTGGCCCACTAGATGACTGTTTCTCTCTCTCTGGAACTTTGCCTTTCAAATAAAGTAAATAATTTTTTAAGAAAAGAAGTTGGGCAAAAGGTGAACTTATGTGAACAGACATTTCACATATGATGAATCAGCACATTAAAAAATGTTAACATCATTATCCACTAAGGAAATTCAAGTTAAAATCATGAGATATCATTATGCATCTTTCAGAATGAATGAAATAAAAACTAGTGCCAATACCAAATATTGGCAAAGATATGGGGATATTGGATCACTTATGCATTACTAGTGAGTACGTGAAATGATGTGGCCATTTTGGAAAATACTTAGTCCTTAAAAAAGTAAGCTTTCAATTACCATACATCCCAGAAATTTCACTTTTGAGTATTCATCCCAGAGAAATGAAAATTTGTATTCATACAAAAATCTGTATATATGATCTTAGCAGGTTTTATTTTTTTAAAGAAAGGAAGTATAAAATACTCCTGAATAGGTGCTGGTTAAACAAATTGTTGGTCAATCCAAACCATTGAATACTGCTCAGCATCAAAAGGATAAACCATCAATGCACTCAGCAACTTGAATTAATCTCTTGAGAATTATGCCAAGTGAAAAAACAAGGCAAATGATCATTATGCTATTTCATTTAAATCACATTCTTAAAATGACAAAATTTTAGAAACGGAGAAGTGATCAACAATTGCAAGTCAAGGGTATTGAAAAGGAAAGGAAGTGAATGTGACCCTAAGATGGCAACAGGAAGGATCTTTGTGGTGATGGAAATGTTTTTCACATATTGACTTTATCAATGCCAATAACTTGGTTGTGATATTGTACTATAGTTTTGTGGGATGTTACCATTGGGGTAAACTAAGAATGCATGGGAGGGGCCAGCACTGTGGCATAGCGGGTGGGGCTGCTGCCTGCAGTGCTGGCATCCCATATGGGCACGGGTTCCAGACCCAGCTCCTCCACTTCTGATCCAGCTCTCTGCTATGGCCTGGGAAGGCAGTGGAGGATGGCCCAAGTCCTTGGGCCCCTGCACTCATGTGGGGGACCCGAAAAAGGCTTTTGGCCCTTGACTTCAGATTGGTGCAGCTCCAGCCATTGCAGCCATCTAGGGAGAGAGCCAGTGGATGGAGGACCTCTCTCTCTCTCTCTCTCTCTCTCTCTCTCTCTCTCTTTCTCTTTCTAAGACTTTCAAATAAATAAATAAATCTTTTTTTAAAAAAAGAATGCATGGGATCTCTTTGTATTATTTATTACTACTGCATGTGAATATACCATGATATCCAAATTTAAAAAGTTAACCATAAAAAAGTTAACTGACCAAAAGGTAATAGCATAATCTGGGATCTAAATTCTGCTCCACAGATTTCCATGTTTATCCATATGCAAATTCTACAATCTGACTATGGTGGCTTTATTTTAATTTTGGGAATTTGGCAGTGTAAATAATCCAATTTGGGTCTTATTTTGCAAAATTTGTTTGGATTTCCACAAAAATTTATGATCATCCTATCAGATTCTGCAAAATATCTGCTGGGATCCTGATAAGGATTCTATTGAATCTATAGATTATATATTTATTCCAACCCATAAAAACCGACAAATTGTTCTGTTTACATAGACCTTTAAAATTGCTCTCAACAATTTTTATGGCTTTCAGTGTACATATATTATTCATATTTTGTTCAATTTATTCCTATTTATTTTTATTCTGAGTGTAATTATTCATTTTTTATTGTTTTCAAGTAACAGTTTAAAATATGATTTTTGGTTCATTGAACTTGTATCTCATGACCTTGCTAAATTCATTCATTAGTTCTAGTAGTTTTGGTAGACTTGGAGTTTCCATACACAACATTATGTCATCTGAAAACACAAATACAAATATCTTTACTTCTTCTTTTAAAACTTTCCTGCTTTCGGAGGAGAGAACTTCCACTTTGACTATGACCCTATCGGAATAAGACCAAAGTCAGCGAACTCTAAAGGCATCCATAGCCCTGGCAACTCATGACTAGAGCCTAGGGAGATTACTGATGCCATGAACAGGAGTGTCAAATTGTTAAGTCAGCAACAGGAGTCACTGTGTACTTACATACCATGTGGGATCTGCCCTTAATGTGTTGTCTAATGTGCAGTGATGCTATAACTAGTACTTAAACAGTATTTTTACACTTTGTGTCTCTGTGTGGGTACAAACTGATGAGATCTTTACTAATTATATACTGAATCGATCTTCTGTATATAAAGAGAATTGGAAATGAAAAAAAAAAAAACCTGGTGTTAAATTGGAAATGGCATAGGAAATTAATTAATTTAAAAAAAATATTATGTAGGATCTCTGTCTTTAACGTGCTGTACACTGTTATTTAATGCTATAACTAGTACTCCAACAGTATTTTTTTCATTTTGTGTTGCTATATGGGGGCAAACTGTTGAAATCTTTACCTAATATATACTAAACTGATCTTCTGTATATAAAGAGAATTGAAAATGAATCATGATGTGAATGGAAGGGGAGAGGGAGCGGGAAAGGGGAGGGTTGCGGGTGGGAGGGAAGTTATGGGAGGGGGGAAGCCATTGTAGCCCATAAGCTGTATTTTGGAAATTTATATTCATTAAATAAAAGTTTAATAAATGAAAAAAAAAACCTTCCTGCTTTCCTTCTTCCTGTCTTTCCCTTTCTTAAAACTCTAATTTCAGGGCCAGTGCTCTGGCGTTGTGGATAAAGCTGCTGCCTGCAGTGCCAGCATCCCAATAGACACCGGTTCAAGTTCCAGCTGCTCCAGTTCTGATCCAGCTCCCTGCTAATATGCCTGGAAAAGCAGTAGAGGATGACCCAAGTCCTTGGACCCCTGCACCTATATGGGAGACCTAGAAGAAGCTCCTGGCTCCTGGTTTCAGATCGGCCCAGCTCAGGCCATTGCAGCCATTTGTGCATTGAACCAGTGGCTCACTCACTCTCCGCCACCCCCTGCCTCACTGTAACTCTGCCTTTCAAATAAATAATAAATCTAAAAAAAAAAAAAAACCTCTAATTTCTAGGGTCAATAGTGATAACCCTATATCATTCTTAGTTTAATAAATTCTCCTCTCTTTTTTTATCTGAATCAACTTGGCTACATTCATCAATTTGTTTATTTAGAATTTGTTCACTTATTTTTAATTTATTTGAAAGGCAGAGAGACAGAAAAATCTTTCATTTGTTGTTGCTTATCAAATGTGTGCAATACTTAGGACTGACCAAAGCCAGGAACCTGAAACTCAATCCAGATATCCCACATGGGTGGCAGGGACGTAAGCATTTCAGCCATCATTTGTTGCCTCTCAAGGTGTACACTAGTAGCAAGCTACAATCAGAAGTGGAGCTGGTACAATCCAATATGGCATGTGTGTGTTCTGATTGGCATCTTAACTGATATACCAAACACCTGCTCCAATTTTGTTTATTTTGTTTCAGATAAACAACTGCTTTTATCAGCTTTCTGTATTCTTGTTCTGTTTTCTGTTTAATTAATTTTCATTCTATTACTATTTTTTCTTCTGTCTTCTTCGTATTGATTTCATCATTTTTCCTGAATTCTTGAAATAGAAACTTAGATGATTGATTTGAAATCCCCCTTTGCTAACATAGCCATTTAAAGCTTCAAATTTCCCTCGATGTACTGCTTTAGTTGCAACCCATAAATTTTGATATAGTTTTGCTGATGTTTCCATTCAGTTGAAAGAACTTCTTAATTTCCTTGATTTATTTTTGACCATGCCATTCCATTGCAATTTGGCCTCCCTTTGAAGCACTTGGTCATCATTATATTTTTGCCATACATGATGAGGCTTTGCTTTGCCTCCTTCTTTCTGGTTTGTTCTTTCAACAGTTTGAATACATCTAGTTATGGGTTTCCTTATATTGTTTTACTTTAGAGCATTAAATTCTTCATTGCTTGTCATTAAATTTGGAAAGTTTGGGAACATTGTTTCTTTAAAATTTTTTCTGTCTCTTCTCTTCTCTCCCTCCGAAATTTTCATAACGCATTTGTTGGTAAGCTTGATGCTTTCCTACAGTGCTTTCTGAAATAATGTGTTCTTTAAATTGTATATAGACCAGTAATCTCCTCCTGTCATCGTCATTGTGCTGTTGCATCTTAGTGCATTTTCCATTTCGAATAATATCTTTTAGTTCCAGAATTTTCCATGTGTTTCTTTTATAGCTTTTCTTAATAGATATTTCCTATTTGTCATTGTCACGGTTTCCTTTAATTTTTAAACATGGCTTCTTTAATTCTTTGAACATATTTGTAATGGCTACTTTGACATTGTGGTCTTCAAATACCTCTGGGCATACTCAGAAACAATATATACTGTATCAGTTTTTTCCCTGAGTATGGGTTATTCTTTCTTGTTTCTCTGAGTGTTTTTACATACTATTATGTTGAAAACTGGGTATCTTTAACAACATATTGTTGTAGCTTTAGATCCTCATTTTTGTGTGCAAGAGAGTGTTTTATTTTATTAAAGAGAGAGAGAGAGAGAGATTCCATCCACTGGTCTATGGTCCAAATGCCTACAACAGCTAGGGCTGGGTCAGGCAAAGTTAAGAACCTAGAACTGAATCCAGTTCTCACACAGGGGTGGCAGGGACTCAAATACTTGAACTACCACCTGTGGCTACCCAGAGTATATATTAGCAGGAAGCTGGAGTCAGAAACGGAGCCAGGACTTGAACCTAGGCACTCGGACATGGAACACCAGCAACCCAAGTGACATCTTAACTGCTACATGAAACACCCATCCTCTTGCTGAATTTGTGTGTGTGTGTTGTTTTTAGTAACTTCTTTGGGTTTAATTTGCTGTCTCTGTATTCCCACAATAGGCAGCTGCTTACATCTCTGATTTCTTTTTTTATTTGTTTTACTTTTTTGACCAACTTTCTAGGGTTTTCCTAAGTGTCTGCCTGGCCCAGGAATCAGCCAATGATTGGTTAAAGATTGCATCCAAATGCTTCAGCCCACTAAGGCTTCCATGCTATGTTGATGGGCCCATGCACGGCTTGGCAAAAGCACTTGAAGTTCAGGCATGTTCAAGTCTGCTGCCTTCAGCTTTCTGCCAGGTCTCTCTCACATCTTCCATTAGCAACTGTGCAGCCTCCCAATCAACCAGGTGTGCGTGTCTGTGTGTATGTGTGTGTGTGTAGAGTTTGGACTCCCTGGCATTCCTGCACCTATGTGCAGCCCCCTCATACACCATCAGCCATGTAGAAAGAAGAGCCTGTCCACTGCTCTCTGACTCTCTGATTTTTAGGATCTCCCTGTTGAATTTCTGTGTGGTTGACAGTCTGCCACCTGCCCCCCCACCCCCAAAGAAGGACTCCAACAGCAGGTGTGCCCTGCTTTTTTTTTTTTTTTACCAAGTTCGGTTCTGTTTATTGACAATGTCATTGACTACAGACTTCCCTCCTTCCTCTAAATGAAACGGTTGCTCACCAGTGGAGAAGCTGCTGGTTTTTATGGTCAGCCCCAACCTGGTAGAAACACCACACCCACAAAGACATGAGGAAGAGAACATCTCTACAGCACACTGTCACCCTTCCATCGTGAAGTTCAGAATCCAGCTCTATCAATACATGCTCCCCAATTTATTGGTTCATTTTCATCAACTTTCAGAACCCAGAAATATTTTTGACAGTTTTTTCCAGTTTCAAAATTGCTTTTGTGAAAAGCATTTGCCATTTGCTTCAGTCACACTTCTCATGCACAATTTATTTTTCATCTCTATTTTATTATCTCCTCATTATCCTATGCCCTTATTCACTCTTCTATTTCCCAGTTTTTGTTTCCTTAATGTTTTCTATCCCTGAGTTGCAATTTTCAGCTTTTTTCTGTATTTTTCTGAGAAAGTTGAAATAAAGAATTATACATGAATACTATGCCACAATTCTAGTGATATAAATTGCATATTAAGAGAGAAATAATGCATAAAAATGATGATAAGTAATCATATTAGGCTGTGGAATTATGAATGATTTCTTCCAAATGTCATTGTTTTATTGTGTTATTATATTACTATTCTTGGTAAATAGTGATCACTGGGATTCTGTCTCTCACCAAGAACTGGGAAATAAGGAGAATCAGAATGCTACTCAGAAAATCAATCAATAATCAGTATGCATTCAGCCAGCAAGAATGCCTAGAGATAGCACAAATGAAAGAAAAGCTCCTAGATCACCTAGTTTGATGGTGACTATGTGGGTGTGCTAAGGTCTCCAAAGGGAAGCCCATGAAGGGTCAGCCAGACAGGCATAGAAAAAAAACAACAGAGGCAGTATTCACAGAGTCCATCCATGCCCTGTCAAGGAAGAGGGTGTGCTGTTGCAAGAACGTTGTATCGCTAGCCTGAGAACTCTTTCTTTACTGTGGTGGCAGATGTACCCCAGTACTTCCCTTCATATCATTAGACAGTCCTATTGTATAATTAACTCCTTCTGGTACATGTTTACACAGTGATCACCCTCCTGATTATAATGTGCCTTCCCATGAAAATTGCTTTTGAGGAACAAATTTGCTGGCCACAGCATGCAAATGTCCCGTCAGCTTTCTCTTTTGAAATTAGTTCATTGATATCTCTAGAGAAGATCTGAAACCATACAGATGAAGTATGTAGCTGTATCAGCAGTCCTTAATGAGGGCCACAGCAGTGGGTTAAGCCTCTGCCTGAAGTGCCAGCATCCCATATGAATGTCAGTTCCAGACCTTAATGAGGGCCACAGCAGTAAAATGGGAAGAAAGTAAGAGCTATAGGAGATACTAGAGAGAGAGAGAGTTGGCAGGACAAACCACCCAGTTGGTCATGGGTTGAAAGAAGACAGTATCAAAGTTGACACATCTTTTAAGAAGAGGTGAATGGGAAAATGATCATCATGAGTAGAAAGCAGAAATCCAGGACAGGAAGCCAGTCTGGGGATGAGGTCACTGATGAGGTTCCTTAGACATGCTGAGTCTGAGTGACAGTGAAATGTATGGACATATCCTCCAGGTGGATGAGAAAGCAGAAGGGAGTTGTGGGAAACAAGATGATGACAAGATTCAAGTCTGGATATGAACCAGAATCTGCATCATGCAGTGGGAGCCTTAGCATCTGGTTGTTTCTCTGCAAGAGGAGGACTGAGGAGAGAAGGCCTAGAGACCCTAAAGTGGGGGCACCCAAATCAGGTGAAGGAGATAGGAGGTTGGAGGCTGTGGAGCCCAATGTTACCTTAAACTTCAGCAATGCTAGGAGTTATCTACATGGCTTGTTTAAATGACATATTCCATAGCCCCAATCCAGACCTACTGCACCAGAAATTTCCAAGAATGGACTCAGAAACTAACAGTGTAACAAATTTGCCTTTGGATTCTTGTGATCTGTGAGTCTTGTAGGCTCATAAAATATATTCCACACTGGGGCCATTGCTGTGGCATAGTGGGTTAAGCCTCTGCCTGAAGTGCCAGCATCCCATATGAACATCAGTTCCAGTGCTGGCTGCTTCATTTCTGATCCAGCTCTGTGCTATGGCCTGGGAAAACAGCGGAGGATGGCCCAAGTGCTTGGGCCCTAGCACCCACGTGGGAGAACTGGAAGAGGCTTTTGGCTTTGCATCGGCCCAGCTCCGGCTGCTGAAGCCATTTGAGGACTGAACCAATGGGTGGAAGACCTCTCTCTTTGTCTTTCCCTCTCTCTATAACTCTGCCTCTCAAATGAATAAATCTTAAAAAAAATGTAACACTGATTCAGTCAAGTTTATGAAAACCAAGAAAGTAGCAGTGGCAGAGCAAATAGGAAGGAAAAGAAGCACTGAGGAGTGGCTCAATGAGGTTCTGAAATAGACCCCCCCAATAAACAAACAAATAAATAAATAGGTAGATAAATAAATAAAAGAAAATAGGAGGATATTTAAGGGAGCAATGCAGGAGTCAGTAAAGAGGCAGAAATGAAATCATTGGGCAGATGGGTAAGGTGAATGGACTATTGGAGAGCAACTTGTCAGGCAAGCCAGGCCCTACAGTACTCCATGGGGACAAAAGACCAACCTGATTTGTTCACATCTGTCAGGTGCCTTCTACTGGTTTCCCACATGGGTGCAGGAGCCAAGCACTTGGGTCACCTTCCACTGCCCTCCCAGGCACATCAGCAGGGAGCTGTACTGGAAGTGGAGTAGCCGGGACTTGAACCAGTGTGCATGTGGGATGCTGGTGTTGCGTAGTTCTACACTACAGCACCGACCCCAGTGATAACTCTTTGACAAACAAACAAGAACTTTGTCTAATCAGTAAAGAATTTCAAGCTCACAAATCAATATTGTGAAGTTGTAAACTACGGTTTTCCTTAAAAGATGAAAGGTAATGATAAATTGGCTGAAAGTCATAGCGATGGTTAATTACTGTGGAAGCAGGAGTAAATTTTTGAATGCTTAGCAGAAAAATATTCTGGAATTAGATCAGATTCTCCTGGTTTGCAATAGAAAACCTGAAGGACATTCCCTGGGGTCTTTACCAGGTGTAGGTTAACAGAAGGCAACACTGAGAAGGCTGCTGCCTAATGGTCCGTTAGTGCTGGCAACTAATTCAAGATGTGATGCCCAGGGGGTGCGTGCTTGGAATGCTGCATCCCATGTAGAAGTGCCTGGTTGGAGTTCTGGCACCTTCGTTCTGATCCAGCATCCAGCTTCCTGCAAATGCACACCTGGGAGGTAGTAGGTCATGATTTACGTGCTTGGGTCTCTGCCACCCACGTGGCAGACCTGGATTGAGTTATTGAGTTCCAAGTACCTGGCTTCGGGAAGCCTCAGCCCTGACTGCTGCAGACATTTGAGATTTGGGGAGTGAATGAATGAATGGAGGATTTCTCTCTCTCTCTCTCTCTCTCTCTCTCTCTCTCTCTCTCAAGCTCAGGACCCTGTGTTCAAACAGATTTAGATACCCACTGTGAATGATGCAAATATTTGGAGTTGTAGCAGCTGTGTTGTCTTAGGGTACACACCAAAACTGTCAGCCACTCAGACCTAGAGTGTGATGTCAGCCTGAACACAGTGGAAATGTGCTTTAAGAGAAGACAGATGGAAAGATAGCTAAACACCTGAAAGTACATACATAAAGTAGCTCAAAGGGTAGATACGTTGCTACCAGTTCCAATTCATTATCAATGGGTCAACACGTCATGCACTTTATGTGAACTTATATGATGATATCTCTCCATCCATTTGCTTTGTGTTTGCTTATGATTGCACCAGAGTACCCTTGGTGAAAGCAGCAGCAATGCACTGCTGACTCGTCTTACAAGGAAACAAGAGCAATAGGGATTCCGGAAAACTGAAACAGCTCAAAAGAAAGTGAGGCATAGTCTGAATGTGTCGTTCATATGCACCTTCAGTTAAGGTCATAGTGTAGTTGCACATCATTAAAAATATTACAGGAGAGAGCGGCAAGATGGCGGAATAGGAAGGGAGCACACTATTAGTCCGGAAGAGAGACAGGTTAATAAAAGTGGAGATACTGCAGGGTCAAGGAAGAGTAGGGGAAGAAACAGCAGAGGAAACTCTTCTGGAACTAGTGATTCACAGTGTACCTGCGTGGAGAGCGTGGGAGCCCAAGTTCGGGACACCAGCGGCAGACTCAACACACCAGCGCTGGAACGCGAGGTGAGCCAAACCTCAATAGCCCGAGACACCAGCGGGCAAGCGGAAAGAGGAGACTAGAGGGAACGAGGCTTGAAACTCCGTGGGGAAAAGTTCACCAGGCTAACTAGAAGAGAGAGAGGGGGAAAAAAAAAAGTGTCCGATACAGACACAAGTTTCTCTCTCTCTGCTCACCTCTCAAAGGCGAGCAAGACAAAGAGCAGGCGCCATTTTGGACATACGTCATAAGCAGGGCGACCTCAGGTCTGCACCAGCCCTGAGCCTAGCAGAAAAACCTGACTCTGGGGGGAGGGGTGAAATAACAGGAGATTAGGATCTAACTTGGCAATCCAGTGGGAGGCTGCAGGAGAATTGGAGCCCACACTGAGGGCAGCAGAGATTCCCTGTGTGGTCCTTGGGAAAGAGCTTCCAATCTCTGGCTCCTGTGGGTATATCATTTGCCTGCTAACTACCTCCAATTACGTTCAGCTGTGCGGAATTACTTCCCTTTTGAATCAAAAAAAAAAAAGAAAGAAAGAAAGAGAGATTTACCACACCTAACCTGGGAGTGTCATCCTTGACACACCCTCAACCCTGAGGAACCAAACACAGCTCTCAGTCCACACTCATCTCAAGCCTCTAAGGCTCCACCAAAAGCAGACAGTCCACTTAATATAGAGCCATAGTGTAACAAGAAAAAACACCACAGTGAATAAACCAAATGTCTCCAACATGCCAAACATCAAACGCAAAAACCAAGCTAACAAGAACAAGGAAGACACTATGACACCCCCAAATGAAAAAGACACCCCAATTCAAGATTATGAAGATGATGAGATCGAAGAAATGCAAGAAGCAGATCTCAAAAAATTGATAAGAACATTAAGAAGTTCTCAAAAACAAATTCTTGAACTACAGAAATCCTTAATGGACAAGATAGAAAATCTCTCTCGTGAAAATGAAATATTAAGGAGGAATCAAAATGAAATGAAACAACTAGTGGAACAAGAAACTGTGATAGTGACGAGAAATCATAATGAAATGAAGAATTCAATAGATCAAATGACAAACACATTAGAGAGCCTTAAAAACAGAATGGGCGAAGCAGAAGAGAGAATATCAGACTTAGAAGACAGGGAACAGGAAAGGAAACAGGCAAACCAAAGAAAAGAAGAAGAAATTAGAAATCTAAACAATATTGTCGGGAATCTACAGGATACTATTAAAAAACCCAACATTCGGGTTCTAGGAGTTCCTGAAGGCATGGAGAGGGAGAAAGGATTAGAAGGCATTTTCAGTGAGATACTAGCAGAAAATTTCCCAGGTTTGGAGAAGGACAGAGGCATCTTAGTACAGGAAGCTTATAGAACCCCTAATAAACATGACCAAAAGAGATCCTCACCACTACATGATGTAATCAAACTCACCACAGTGAAACACAAAGAAAAGATTCTAAAAGGTGCAAGAGAGAAAAGTCAGATTACTCTTAGAGGATCTCCAATTAGGCTCACAGCAGACTTCTCATCAGAAACCCTACAAGCTAGAAGGGAATGGCGAGACATAGCCCAGGTACTAAGAGAGAAAAACTACCAGCCCAGAATATTATATCCTGCAAAGCTCTCATTTGTGAATGAAGGTGAAATTAAGACTTTTCATAGCAAACAGAAACTGAAAGAATTTGTTGCCACTCATCCTGCCCTGCAAAAGATGCTTAAAGATGTGTTACACACAGAAACACAGAAACATGGTCACCAATATGAAAGAAGGTAAAGGAAGGAAACCTCACAGCAAAAGATCACAGAAAGCTCAATTTCTCTTTGACATAGAATTAAACTCTGATGCTCTGTTAAAGCAATGTGTTAAAGTAATCTATTATGTTCTCTTGATGTCTGTTAAATTCTAATTGTTCAAAAACAGCTGCATTTTTATTAAGAGCTATGGGTTATGTAAATATGTGCTTATTTTCAAAGATTTGAATAATCACCTTGTAACAATGATCAAATTTGGTCTATGTTATGTCATGATTTTAAGGAATCTTATTTCAACCAGATATTTTGGATTTTGAGCCTTCTTGGCATTCTTGACAGGCATTCAAAAAATCAAAGTTTCAAACAATCTGGTCTCTAAAATTTCCAGTAAATCCTGGACTTTGGTTTTTCCAGTTTGGGCCCAACTGAAAAAATCGAAGGACCTATGTCTCTCATCTTATAGAGACACCAACTAATCAGGCTATTTGGATTATATTAGAAGTACTGTCAAGATGTGATGTGGTACCAAACTTTAAGTTTCTATAATGGAAAATGCTATTAATACAAATGTTTGAGAATTAAAAAGTCTAATGATCTTGTGTTACTAGACATGATAGTTATCTTAATGAGAAAGCCCCAGAGGCTTAAAGGGTTGAGTAATTGTAAAGTCCTACAGGTGCTTTCAAAAATACTGTGAAGTAAGCAAGTGCCTCTTGTTGGTTGATGAATTTATAATTTTAAATGTGGCGACTTAAAGTCTTTTGTCATCCATAGTTATATATGATTTGCTGCTCATAAAACTAAAGCCTTGTTGGTTCTGTGTTTAGCTGCCCTCCTATAGGTTCCTATGGACTTTTTCCAGCCACTTCTACTGTATTCAGTACTTCAGGATGGCTCTGTAAACAGATGAAGCCAATAATGTATTAACAGTACCAACTGAGAGAAAGTATGGTTAACTGAGGTTACTAAAAACAAAAAGCAATTCAAATCACTGGCAATCTACAAAAAGAGAGATTTTAAAAGGTATTATTAAAATTGCTATGTTGATCTACTATGCTATGTTATATGTGTGTACATATTATATGTCCACATGGGGAAATTTTATTAAGAGTTTTATTTTAAATGGCTTATGGATAAGATTGTTCATAAATTTAAGCTGCTAAAATCAATCAAAGATACATTTTAAATTGTGTGACCTGATTCTGTGTATCATATGTTTTAAACTTGTTGGTAGAAAGAAACTAAAAACATTTTATATGGTTGTGCTTAAGTTTACTGGTTAAACAAACTACACCATGTTAGATATTTAAGACGTGTTTTCAAATACATGATTCTTAAAATTTATAGAAGGCATTGGACCGTCTGGTAAATGTTTTCTTAAGTTGTTATCTAATGGTTGAAACGGTTTGCTAAGTATTCATGTGATATTGCTATTGTCAGCAAGCGATCTAGGACTTGCTCCCTCATTTCTCTATTCTAAGCCCAACTTATTCTTTCATTTCTCTATTCTCTTCAAGCTAGGAAACTAATTCTATTATGAAGGAATCTGTAGGACGCACAATTTAATCTTTAGACCTTATAAAAGAGATGGCTAACATTTTTCTGTAATAGCATAGCCAAAATAAGAACTTAAATAATAATCTCATAGCTGGATTCACTTTGGCATCAGTGAAGTTTACAGTAAGTAGAAAAAACCTCCCTTTCAGACCAAAGGGAAAGAAATTTTTAAAGTGAGAATATAATTTTCCTCATGGGCATTGTCTACCTTAGAAAAACTACTACAGAACATGCCTGTGACTATAGACTTGTAGTTCAGGCCACCGAAGATTAGAGATGGGACTTGGGCACTCCCTTGACTTGCATCCTCTGGTCTGCTTTGACACAAACCAGGAGGAAAGGAAAGCTAGGCATCAGAAGCAATGGGTGGCAGGCCTATTACTGGCTGATCTGTACAGTGATCTGCCCTCAAGGAGACCCAACAGGCCAGTCCACTGCAGTGGCTTTCAATGTGGTAAGCCTGGGCTTCAGCAGAAGTCAGCTTGTGAAGAGCCCTGGCAGCTCTGCCAGCCAAGAGTTGGATCACTGGAAATGGACCTGCCCTGGAGTCGAAGGATGCCCAGGTCAGAGCCACAGATCTTATTGGCTCTAAGCTGAAAAGCCCTTCACTCAGCCCAACTTCCAAAGTGACCACTGCAGCTGAGGGGATGGTCAAGTAGGGTCAGCAACATTGCAGGCAGAACTGTAAATTTCTTGTTAGAGATGCCCCCTGCCTTTACCTGGCCAGCTCTCCTCCCAGGCCAGCCAAGTAATGAAAGTCAACAGAGTGCCTTCCCCTAGGAGGTTCACACCTCCCTTAGGATATACCCCATGTGAAGAGATAGGTAGGTCTGGGCCTCTTAACTTACAAGGCCTAAAGCCCACCAGATTATTATCAAGCCCCTTCTATCAGGTTCTATTTGCCTCTCAATCAGAAAACTTAATTGTAGCTTAGACAGCACCTTTCTTAGCACATCTAATAATGACTCTGTCCTTTGTTCTAGACCCTGTCTAGCATACTTGGGCCTCATTCCTTTGTAATCATAACCTCTAGTCTACCACCAATGGTTCTACTCCCAACCTGTGTGTACTGATGGTCCTCTTCCCCACTTAATGCTGTATAATTGTTCAAACCTGGTCAATGCCACTCTTAGGATCATTGGTTACTATCCTCACTCTGTCTTTTATGACCTTGTCTAAATATGATCAGAGTCGGCAAACTTGGAAGGCTTCCACAGCCTTGGCAACTCATGACGACAGCCTAGGGTGGTTACTGGCGCCATAAACTAGAGTGTCAATTTGTTGGGTCAACAACAGGAGCCACTGTGCACTTGCTCCTCATGTGGGATCTCTGTCCTTAATATGTTGTACAATGTGAATTAATGCTATAACTAGTACTCAAACAGTATGTTTCACTTTGTGTTTCTATGTGGGTGCAAACTGTTGTAATCTTTATACTAAATTGATCTTCTGTATATAAAGAGAATTGAAAATGAATCTTGATGCAAATGGAAGGGGAGAGGGAGCGGGAGTTGGGAGGGTTGCGGGTGGGAGGGAAGTTATGGGAGGGGGAAGCCATTGTAATCCATAAGCTGTACACTGGAAATTTATATTCATTAAATAAAAGTTAAAAAAATAAAAATAAATTAAAATAAATAAAAAAACAAAAATATTACAGGAGGGTCTGGATCTGTGGTGCAGCAGGTAAAGCTGCCGCCTGCAGCGCTGGCATCCCATATGGGTCCTGGCTCAAGCCCAGATGCTCCACTTCTGATCCAGCTCCCTGCTAATGTGCCTGGAAAAGAGAAGATGGCCCAAGTACTTGGGCCTGTGTACCCATGTGGGAGACCTGAAAGAACCTCCTAGCTCCTGGCTTCAGGTCGGCCCAGCTCTGGCCATTGTGGCCATTTGGGGAGTGAACCAAATCTTTGTAAAAATATTACAGGAAGCATACATCCTTAGCACCACCAAATAATACTCAGCCAACTATCATCATGAAATAAGATAATAAAAGGTATTTTAGGGTACCTGTGCTGCACTCTAAAACTCAGAGAATGCGTCATTTTGATGTACACCATCCTCTTACTCCAAAATATAGCTTCTTCTAAGTAATTATCCAAAAGCTCTCTAAGCTGTTCATCTCAGAATTTTCCATTTTAGATAAGAGAGGAGAGGATTAATTATTCTACAATGAAAAGCAACTGAATGCTCTTTGTAATGTAGTATAGATTTAACCATCCTATATATTGCAAAGTAGGCAACACTTACCACTCAACCTACATGATGGTAAAAAGGCTTGAAAGATGTAGTAATAGAAGTGTACTCTTTCACTTGTGATATTCCTGATGATTTTCCCCCAAATTAAATCATGATTAATCAAATTATACTTAAGTCAAATAAGGGAAATTCTATGGTCAATTCTTTTGTAAATGGAACAAAGCTTGTGAGTGAAAACAATTTTCTTTCACCTGTGTTTCATAAACTCAGAAATTATATATGTAATGCATTTAAATCAGAGACACATACACTTTTGTTGATTTATAAATTCCTGGATATTATCCTATGGTGCTTTAAGCAGCAGGTGCTCTAGCTCCTCACAGCCTTTACCAGAGGGAGGGGATGTCTCCCTGGTAATCAGAAACTACTGAAAAGGAAGGAACCAGTGAGATACAGTTGAAGGAAGTCAAAGGAGGGAGAAAGGCTCAAAGCATCAGGTCTAAGGAGTAAGCACAAACCATGACCAGGGGAAAACGTACAGCGTTCAGATGGTAGAAACCCTCAGGGATTTGGAAATAAAAGCACAGACACAGCGAGGAATTAATTCTGGTCAGACAATGGCCTAGGAGAGAAAAAGAGAGAGAGAGAGAGAGAGAGAGAGAGAGAGAGAGAGAGAGAGACTGTATGTCTGCACGCTAGCCCCATGTATAGTGGACAGCATGAACAAGATAGTATACAGTTAAGTTATACATAGACTCCAGTTCACAGGGAGCTGAGTTGCTTATAAAAGTTGGGCCTAAAGCAGGCTGAACATTTGGAAATATTCTTGGAGGCTGAACATGGTCATTATAGACATAACTGCCATCAAGCGCTGTGCCAGTTCCTCACACCAGAAAGCAGTGTGCTAAAACATGAAAGCCAGAAGTCTAGCACAAGCCTAGAATGTTTGACTGAAACCCTGTGATTGTGTTCCAGCCCACAATGAGGATGACCTTGATATTAATAAGAATTATGCCCGTATATGATTCTTAGAACACGAGGGAAATAAAATCTCACTTTCGTAGAACATGTTCAACACACAAAACAAGGGCTGGAAATCAAAAAGCATCACTGCACAGCCTCGGGGAAGGCATGCGGGTGCTAGCTGGGCCGGGGACACTGCCACAGGGAACAGTGTGAGGCCAGGCACGGCTCTAAGACCTGGGGGATGAAGGAAAGCCTCATCCTCTCCCAGGAAGGCTGGGAAACAGGGTTGTGTTTCAGATCTGCTGGGACCAAGTCACCCACACGAGGCATTTTTGGATTTTGATGTCTGCCCTGACCAACTCAGCTCAAGTTGTCCCCACTCCGTTTCCTATCAGATTTCTCTTTTCAGTTGATCTCAGAGTGCATGTCGCTAGTTGAAAGCAGATTAGTTTTGTAGGCTTCCTCCTCATCTTCCCAGAGGTGATTGGGCTGCTTTGGAAGGTGTCTGTACTGTTGACTGAACGTGTCCCTACAAAACTCTTCTGTTGAGATCCAACCCCTAATATGATGACATTAGTGTGTGTGCGTGTGTGTGGGGGGGGGGGGGTGGTTGTGTGGATGGGGGGGTGGGAGAGTGTTGGGAAGTGATTAGTCAATAGATTAGACTTAATGTATTGAATGAGTGCCTTTATGAAAGCAGTCCTGGGCAGCCCTCTCAACCCTTCCATCACGTGGGGTTATTAGAGTGAAAAGCCGGCAATCTTCCTCACACAGGAAAATTCACATACAATGTCTTTCTCTGGCTGTAATCTCCATCATATTCACTTAGCAGTTGCCTCATTGCAAATATGATATGTGCTGAAATCTTGCAAGGTCTACCACGACCAGGGTTTGTACAGCATTTGAACCTCTGGGAGGAATCATGCATTTACTAACTGGTTCTCGTTTTTTTTTTTTTTTCTTTCTCTTGAAGATGTGTTTATTTATTATGAAAATTAGAGTTACATAGAGAAAGAGGGAGAGACAGAAAAAGAGATCATCCATCCACTGGTTCACTCCCCAAATGTCCGCATTGGCCATGGCTGGGCCAGATCAAAACCAGGAGCTTCATCTAGGTCTCCCACGTGGGTGGCAGGGGCCTAAGCACTTGGGCCTTCTTCAACTGCTTTCCCAGGGCATTAGCAGGGAGTCAGATTGGAAGTGGAACACCCAGGGCATGAACCGGGTTGTAGGCAGTAGCTTAAGCCACTATGCAAAAACCCTGGGCCCCTGGTTCTCCTTTTTAATGGTCAAAGGTAGTTTCCAGTGTAGTTAAACGTATGTAACATAAAATGTATCATCCTAACCATTTTTGAGTATATCATTCAGTGGCAGTGAGTACATTGACATTGTTCTACCATAACCACTATCCATCTCCAAACCTTCTCATCCTCCTCAGCTGAAACCTGTGTCCTTGGCCCCTGTGCACCACCAGTCTACTCTATGAATTCGAAATGCAATCACAGCGTATTGGCCTACTGTGACTTCCTCATTTCATTTAGCATAAAATCCGCAAGATTCATCTATGTTGTCAGAATGTATTTTTCTAAAAACTATATGTACAGACCAAAAAAAAATTTTAGCCATTGCATGCATCAGTGAATACCAGGGTTGCATCCAATAACTTATTCTTATTACATAGGCCATTTATTTCTCTCTGCAACAGTGCATGGTAATCCTGACTGTAGAACCGCAAACAAAAGGTTTGACTGCAAACCTCTGTCCACCCAGGGCTCTGTCCTTCTTCCCTCCATTGAGTCACTGACCTCCTAGAAGATTTTGCAGGCCCTCAGCCCATCTGTGCTCTTTCCTAGCCTTGAATTTTGACCTCTTCACATTTAAAGAGCAAATTCAAATATTAGCTCCTTTCTGAAAACATCTCTCTTTTCTCAAGACCCCTGATGTTCTGAAAGCACTTTGTGCAGCACAATAGCCTGAATCATGATACATTTTTATTTTTTATTATTTTCTTTTACTTATGTTGAAAAGCAGAGCGATAGGAGACACAGAGACTGGCAAAGGGAGATCTTCCATCTGCTGGTTCACTCCCCAAATGCCCACGACAACTGTGCTGGTCCAGGGTCAGGCTGAAACCAGGAGCCCAGAACTTCATCTGGACCTCCCCTGCAGGTGGCAGAGACCCATGACTTGCGCCACCACCTTTTTGCCTCCTGGGAAGCTGAATCAGAAGCAGAAACAGGGCTCCAACCCAGGTCCTCCAGTATGGGATAAGGATGTCCTAAGTGGTGTTTTAAACATGGTGCCAAAAACCTGCCTCAAATAGCAGTTTGACCATAGTTATTTTCCCCCTTTGTTTTATAGGTTCACACTAAATAGAAGTTACTTCAAAAAGTTTGTGGAAAATTAAAATAAAGGATGTTTCTTTTGATGAGCAACAACAAAAAAAGGGAAATCTATGAATAGGTTTTTCCTAACATGCATTTCCCAGGAACTTTTTTACTGCTCCATATCTCTTTAAATCTTTGCAACTTAATGCAGAAGCTGGAACACATTGGTAGTCAATGAATTTTTTCAATAAATTAATAAATGTGAGCTATCCTTTCTCTTTTCACAGTTTTCCAAAATTGAGAGAGTAAATTGGAAATAGTGTATTAGGCGAGTAATTTTTATCCTCTGTCCTCCAAAATAGCCTAGCAAGAGTTTTTTCCCTGCATTACAATATGGAGCTGTCAGTTAACATGATAAGCTAATATCAAGTTAGGATTGGATGGTTTAACAAAAGAAAGAGTTGAAAGAGACATGAGAGAAGGAAGAGCCATGGCAGGCTGGCATAGCAACGTTGTCTTCTCTGAAGGTTGTCTTCTTTCTTCTGTCATTTTCAGGGACACCTGAACACAAAGCTTCAACTCAGAAAACTGGAATAGTTAGATCTCTGTGCCGGGGTGACCCACCCTGAAGCGTGAGACCCACTTTACTGACTTCTAACTTCCGACAGCTTCAAGTACAAACAGCATCTCTCTGGAAAGACAGAGTTGGCATGATAATGCAGGGCGCAGCATATCAAAACATAGCTTCTGACAAGTAACAAGCGAATGCTGTGCTTTCAATGGTAGAAAAATGCTGCAATTGATTTCCTGGAGGAGGCATGGGTAGCAACATACAATGGAGATGAAATAAACATTCAGGCCTGTGGGCCCTCTTAGACACTCTCACAAATTTCAATCACTGTTTGAAAAGACTGGGAATGTTAGCACAATTGACCATCACTAGCAAAAATCCAACCTGAGAAAAGAGGTAGTGAAATTATAGAAAGGATGTGCTAATACCAGTAGGGGACCAAACATGTGAAGCCACCTACGCAGTCAATAGCTTTCTTGTTCCATTTTCCTAAGCGCCCGAATTTACCCAAATATTGAAAAAAGTTTATGTCAACCCTAACTTGTAAATGTGTTTCAAATAAATGTGTTAATATCTACCCATATTCAGAGAAAGAATATGCAACACAGACATTCGTCCCCTTCTGCTGAGCCCTGGAATTACATAGAAGTGCATCGGTTGTCACTAACTGGGGAATGAAAAGGGGTTCAAATTCCCAGCTCCTCAAAACTCCCAACACAGAAGCTCTGATTTTAGCTGGTTTTAGTTTTGGTCATCTGCCAAAGCGTTTCCATGATTTCAAAAAGTTTGAAAAGAGCCTTTAGGGAGAACAGTATGGATGAGCCCCCCAAAAAACTAAAAATGGAACTATCATATGATCCAGTAATCTCACTACTGTGTATACATCTCGAGGAAAGGAAGTCAGTCTGTTGAAGAGACATCAGAAGTCCTGGTTACAATTATTGCAGCACCAGTCACAATAGGCAAGATACAGAATCAATGTCTGTGAACACTAAATGGATAAAGAGAATGTGATGTATACACACAATGGAGTACTATTCAGCAATAAGAAGGATGAAATGCTATCATGTGTGGCAATGTGGAGAATGTGAAGGACCTTATGTTAAGTAACATAAACCAGACACAGAAAAATAAATACTGCATGGTCTTTCTCATTTGTAGAATTTTAAAAAGCTTGGCTGGCGCTGCGGCTCACTAGGCTAATCCTCCGCCTGTGGCGCTGGCACCCCAGGTTCTGGTCCCGGTTGGGGCACTGGATTCTGTCCCGGTTGTCCCAGTCCAGCTCTCTGCTGTGACCCGGGAAGGCAGTGGACGATGGCCCAGGTGCTTGGGCCCTGCACCCGCAGGGGACCAGGCGGAAGCACCTGGCTCCTGGCTTCAGATCGCAGCACACCAGCCATAGCGGCCATTTAGGGGTGAACCAACAGAAGGAAGACCTTTCTCTCTGTCTCTCTCTCTCTCACTAACTCTGCCTGTCAAAAAAAAAAAAAGAATTTTAAAAAGCTGATATAATAGAAGTCGAGAGTTGAATAGTGGTTATTAGAGGCAGGGAAGGAGAGTGGGAGGAGAGGGAGAGATTGGTCAGTGGATACATAAACAGTTAGGAAGGATAAGTTCTGGTGTTCTGCTCAGTGGGGGTGATGTAGTTAACAGTAAAGTATTGTGTAATTCAAAATAACCAGAAGAAACACATGGCCCAACCACCGGTGTCAGCTCCACCCCCATCCTAATGGGATTCACTGCTCCTTCTTCCCTCTCCCCCACCCCCCGCAAAGCTTTAAGAGGACCTGTTCCTGAACGCGATCTCTCTCTCTCTGTCTCTTGAACTCTATGTCACTCTCTCTTGATCTCTCTTGATCTCTTTCTCTCTGTGTCTCTCTCAATCTCTCTCTCTTATGCTCTCCTTCTCCTTTCTTTCCTTCTTTGCCCCTTTCCTCTGGTCTGTCGGATTTCCCCACCAATAAACCCTTCCCCTTAAAAATAAATAAATAAATAAATAAATAAATAACAGTGTTTGGGTGTGGTTATCCCAAATAAGTACTAAACTTATTAATTAACCAATAAGGTGGTATATATGCTAAATACCCTTATGTGATCATTACACATTGTACACATGTATGGAAACATCATACTGTACCCAATGAAGATGTACAATTATGTTTTGAGTAAAAGCAAAATAAGGGGTGTGCATTTAGACTAGTAACTGGGACCCCTGCATCCTATATTGGAGAGCCTGGTTTGAGCCTCACCCAGCTCCACTCCGGAATTCTGTTAATGTGCACCCTTAGTGACTCAAGTGGTTGGGTCCCTGCCTCCTTCATGGGAAACCTGAATTGGGTTCCTGGTTCCTGGCTTCTGCCTGGCCTAGCCCCAGCCATTGTGAGTATTTGGAGAGTAAACCAGTGGATGGAGCTTGCTCTCTCTCTCTCTCTCTCTCTGAAATAAAAATAAATAGACTTTAAGTCACTATGAGAAGAAATAGAAACCCAAGTGCAACAGAATCAAATGGAAAGCAGCCAAAGCTCAAATTTAGGAGACCTAAATCTAACACAGTCTTGGCCACAAACTAGATTTCTATTGCTAAACAAACCACAGAAACTCTCTGGGCCTCAATTTCCTCATCTGAAAACGGATCCATTAGGTAAGAATGTATAGTCCACCTCAGCTCAAATGTTCTGAAATGCAAACACAATTTTGGAATGATATGAAATGCAATCTTGACTTGAGACTTTTTTAAGGAATGTTATTTCACTGTAGCAATGTTATTCCATATCATCAGTGTAATATACATGGGAGTCATCTCTCTTTAGACCATGTTTCTGATCATTAGTACTTGATCTTGGTGCTTTCTTGACATTCTGTCCCTGTTGTTTTTTGGATGCCTGATTAGAAACTATGAATATTTGAATCAGATTTCCTATTCAATTTGCTCAACTTATTAATTATTTAAATTATGTAGTTCAATTAAACTGAAATGGAGATCCCTCATACCCCAAGGTAATTAAGCGAATATGAGCTCTAATTTATAATTCAAAAATCATAAAGATGCAATTGGAAGAAAGATGCCTGCCCAGGAGCTCAAGGCTGTTCCATATGTCACAGCAAGTATTTCTCCACCTTGCCAATACAGTCTTGAGTACACTCCTAAGTAATAATATATTTACTCTTCTGACGTAGCACACCTAAGTCAAACAGTGAAAACCAATACGCGTCAGATTGTCAGGTCTGTTATCTCATTTAGCTTTCACACAGCACATGAAAAGTGTGAGTGAGTGAATAAGAGAGACAGGGTTTGTGATTAGAAAAATATCAGAGACTAATTACACTTGTTACATCTAGTAGAGGCCAGTGTCTGGAATTAAACACAGGTGTTATTTTCCCATCCTTTACACAGCTCCTCTTGACAACAGAATTCTCCATCCAGGGTAGCTGGCAGCTCTAAAGCACCTAAAAGTGCAAGGGCACTTTGGGAGAAAGAAAAACACCCGTGGTGCACTCACACTATGGTGCTGGACAAAGCACAACGGACGTATGACAGAGCAGCAAATACTGAGATTCCTAACTAGAAGCATGACCCATAGGAGCAAGAAGAACTCAGGGAAGGAGAAAATTCAAGGCCACATGGTGAAAAGCTTCATGTAAGAGATGTGACCTGAGCAGTCTTGGAAAGATGAAGGTTTGGGTGTAGGAGGGAGCAAAGGGAGGCATTCCAGGCAGGGCTGGTGAGTGTGATCAGAAGCTGAGACAAGAGTGAAAGAGAACACACAAGCAGAGTAGACAGTAACGCCCTGGCCCAAAGTTGTGGGAGAGGTGGGAGAAGTGCTCCAATGTTTACTTTTATTGCTTTTCTTCAAAACACCTGGTGTTTGATATAGATGTTCTTGGGTAAAAATATTAGGCACTAAGGCTTGAGAAGTTTAGCAAGACATATTCAGGGAACTATTAATACTTTCTGGGAATACAAAGCCTATAGTGTGAGGCATGGGAGAGAATATTGAGCAGATGAATTTCAGTCAAAATAAGAACTTACTTGAATATAACAATGAATTGAAGGACCCCAAATCTGGGAATCCAATGCACTCGGGTGGTCACCCAAAGACCCAAAACTCCAGCCCAATAGATGCAAAAGCAAGAGGATATTTAGTAATACGTTTGCGCAAACGGGCTCCCCAACACCTCAGGCAGTGGAAAGAGCGAGAGAGCCCCCAGAGCAGGGGTTACAGCAGTTTTTAAAGACAATAGCCACCTGATTAACATATGTATGCGGGGCGTTTGGTGATTGGCTATTTTGAAGGGCAAACTTGTTGCGATTTTAGTGAGGGAAGGGGTAAGTTTATACAATGGTCACAGAACCTTATTGCAACTCTTTTCCGGACTTCTGCAAGTGTTATCGCGTGAGACAGTTACACAAAGCAGTTTCCCAAGGTTATTCTGCAGGCAGGTGGAGACACAGTTATTTTAAGGGATGTCTACTGTCAGCAGCTATACTTTTTAACCCTTTACCATAATATTTTAATATTTACTTTTAGCAGGGGTCTTACAGAATGATAGAGAAGGACAATGGGTATTTATTACAACAAACAAATAGTTCCCTGTAATCAAATTACTCTCATCTCTGCAATTATGAAAAAAGTACAATTGTTTATTTTAAAGAATTAAAATTATCCGGAGTAATTTACAGATTTCTCAAATTCTTATCACCACAAAGGTAAATGGCTGTGCCTATTAAGTAGTGCTAAAATTGTGAAAGGTCTGTCCTGGCTCAGGATATATATTTGTGCCAGAAAATTCTCATTTCTATTAGTCCAGTCAGTCCAGTTTTGTGAAGACACAAAACTTGGTTTTTTTTTTAAGATTTATTTATTTGAAAGGCAGAGCTACAGAGAGACAGGGTCAGAGAGACAGACAGAGAAGTCTTCCATCTGCTGGTTCACTCCCCAAATAGTCCCAGTGGCCAGAGCTGGGCCAATCTACAGCCAGGAGCCAGGAGCTTCTTCCAGGTCCCCAACGCGGGCACAGGTGCCCAAGGACCCAGGCCATCCTCCATTGCTTTCCTAGGCCACAGCAGAGAGCTGTATCAGAAGTGAAGCAGCCCGGACTCTAACTGGCACCCATATGGGATGCCAGCACTGTAGACAGCAGCCTTATCCGCTATTCCACAGTGCCAGTCCTGACACAGAACTTGTAATATACAGAGTGAGGTAAACTGGTCAGTGTGCCAGAGGTCAGATGATGTTTGTCTACTGCTCTGTCCATAAAGCCCAGCACAGGGATTGACAATAATAAACACTAAATTTTTATTGAAAACACAGATGAAAAAAGTGTGGGAAGGAGAGAAAGAAAACAGGATGCATTTCATGTTATTCTTGCCCTTCATTCCCTTTTCCCAAGTCCATCTTTTCTTTTTTGTTTTTCCTTTGAGAAACAGAGACAGAGAATTCACATGCCAGTTCACTCCCCATATCCTTGGTAGATATGAGTTTAATCCAGGCCTCCTACGTGGGTGGCAGGGACCCAAGTACTTGAGCCATCACCTGCTGCTTCCCAGGGTCTGCATTAGCAGGAACCTGGAATCAGTAGCAGAGCCAGAACTTAAACCCAGGCACTCTGATATGGGGTGCCGATTGTCAACAGGTGTTTTAACCACTGCACCTAATGCTAGCCTCTCACTTTTTTAACAAATTCATTCAACAAATATTTCACGAGTTCCTTTTATGTGCTAGCCATTATTCTAGATGCTGAGGATAGAGCAGAGATTAAAAAACAAACAAACAAACAAACAAAACACATTATCTTGCCTTCATAGAGGGCATTCTAATGAGTGCACTTTTAGGGGTGAGCTCATTTTGTTTACATCCGAGATCTTGCAGAATGTGGCTAAATTCTAGGTAGTGATTTCCTTGTGATACACTTTTATTTTAATTAATCTGTGTGTTTAAAAAATGATTTAACCAGTTTTCAGTAAACAGGTAAGACAGGAAAAACATTTTCCCAAATTAATTAGATTTTTGCTAAACTGTTGCCATTAAAAGCTGCCACAAGTGAAGAATATTGCTCTAGTAGTAGCGTGGTGTATTTAGCAAAATGAATCAAGAGATGAATCCATTTTGTAAGAATGGGATTTTCACATTTTACTAAGCTCTAATACAGAAATGATAATACAAGTCTTTGAAGTCATTGTAAATCATCTAAAGCAGTTACTGCATACCAAGACTGGAGGAAGTGACTTACAGCTTCGTTGCAGTTTTGGTTGTAGCTTTGCTTCAGCATAGACTACTGGAAGGAGGTCATTGTGGGTATGCTCATAATCCTACTCAATCTTCCAACAATCACAGTCAAACTCTCTTGTACTGATTAAAAGAACACCTAGACAGTGTGATCTGCTGTTGCACGTGCCAGTTTGAACTGGACTCTAACGAGTTGTTCGTGAATATACCAAGTGCTGCACAGCACTTGGTTACAGATATGTTTTCCTTAACCAGGATGCCAAGGCCTCATGTCTGTAATATTCTCTCCCACTCTAAGGGATCACTGTTGTAAGAGAGGACAATCCCCAGGCAAGATGAAGTCTAGCCGGCAGAGTAAATAACATTAGCATTCCATAATCCTCAGGCATCTCTTTATCTCACAACGGCACACACGCCCTCACACATTTCATCATTGCAGCCCCTTAGCTTCACTTGTACTTTTTAATTAAACTGCTTTCTTCAAAATCCTAGCTGGATTTTTACTCCTAGATGTGTTTTCCTTTTGCTAGTTTATAAAGAAGAAGGTAAATTGCTTCTACATTTGCCCTAATTCCTAAATAACTTCATCAATCACCTAATAGATGAGTTTCAGATCTAACAACAAGCACCCAGACAGAACGCTGACATGGCCACAAGATATTGATTCTTTTTTTTTTTTTTTCTTTTTTGACAGGCAGAGTGGACAGTGAGAGAGAGAGAGACAGAAAGGTTTTCCTTTGCCATTGGTTCACCCTCCAATGGCCGCCACAGCTGGCACACTGCAGCCGGCGCACCGCGCTGATCCCAAGCCTGGAGCCAGGTACTTCTCCTGGTCTCCCATGGGGTGCAGGGCCCAAGCACTTGGGACATCCTCCACTGCACTCCCGGGCCACAGCAGAGCGCTGGACAGGAAGAGGAGAGACTGGGACAGAATCCGGCGCCCCGACCGGGACTAGAACCTGGTGTGCCGGCGCTGCAAGGCGGAGGATTAACCTATTGAGCTGCGGCAACAGCCACAAGATATTGACTTCTGTGTCAAACTCCTACTGCCACGTGTTAGAGGGTTCTTCCAGGAGGCACAAGGAATAAATGTTTAAAAACATAGTAGTTTCCAGTCTAAATACATCCTAGGAAATGTGTTTAATCACTTAGAAGGTTAAAATAGCTTTCCAACCAAAAAAATCCTGTGCTTCCCCATTGTATCATTTACCACACATTAAAGAGAAGTTTGCACACTGTCTGACTCACCTCCAGGAGATTCTAAACTCTACAGTGGCAGGGAACCTGGAAATCTTATCTCTGTATCCAGAAAGCTCACCAAAATGGGCATAGGTTCTGAGTAAATGATGACTCAAGATAAGCGTTTTACTAATTTGTATCAAAAGGCCGGTGCCGTGGCTCAACAGGCTAATCCTCCACCTTGCAGCGCCGGCACACCGGGTTCTAGTCCCGGTCGGGGCACCGGATTCTATCCCGGTTGCCCCTCTTCCAGGCCAGCTCTCTGCTATGGCCCGGGAGTGCAGTGGAAGATGGCCCAGGTCCTTGGGCCCTGCACCCACATGGGAGACCAGGAGAAGCACCTGGCTCCTGCCTTTGGATCAGCGCGATGCGCCGGCCGCAGTGGCCATTGGAGGGTGAACCAGCGGCAAAAAGGAAGACCTTTCTCTCTGTCTCTCTCTCTCTCTCTCTCACTGTCCACTCGGCCTGTCAAAAAAAAAAAAAATTAAAAAAAGAAACACGAAAAAAATAAGAAAAAAAATTTTAAAAACTAATTTGTATCAAAAGCATCATTCCAAGTAAATATATATGAATAAATGAATCTATATATAAATATATATGTATATATGTAATATATGCCACTTTGAGGATACTTTAAAAAACTCATAGAAGATGGAATTAAAAGGTAAGTTTATTTTGGTGCAAAAAGGTTTTTTAAATTATTTTCAAAAATTATTTGTTTATTTGAGAGACAGATAATCAGGAAAAGAGAGACAAAGACCAAGAGAACAGGTTGATTTCCTCTCTGCTAGTTCACTCCCCAGATGCCCCCAATGACCCCTAACTAGCCAGAAACTGAGAGCCAAGAACTCAATCCACCTCTCCCCAGAGGGTAGCAGGAACTTATTCACTGCCTCCCAGGGTCTCTGTTAGCAGGAAACTAGAGTCAGACCTGAAACTGGGCATGGAACCCAGGCACTCTGGTTTGGGGTGTAGGTGTCTTGACCACTAGACCAAATGCCCAGTTTTCAAGTCCATGCAAATGAGAGTTTTTTTTAAGCTCATGGAAATTGTATATAATGAAAACATTATGCATGGTTCCAATTTTTTTGGAATGAAACTTGTATTTTAATTCTGTATTTTAGTTCTGTATGAACTGTGTTTTAATTCTGTTTTCCCATGAACTTTTTGAAGTACTCTCATGTATAAATGGAAATTTAATAGAAGAGGGCATGCGTGTTCTTTTTTCTCTGGGGAAAACAAAAGCAATTACATTTTTTTTTTTTTTTTTTGACAGGCAGAGTGGACAGAGAGAGAGACAGAGAGAAAGGTCTTCCTTTGCCGTTGGTTCACCCTCCAATGGCCGGCGCACCGCGCTGATCCAAAGCCTGGAGCCAGGTGCTTCTCCTGGTCTCCCATGGGGTGCAGGGCCCAAGCACTTGGGCCATCCTCCACTACACTCCCGGGCCACAGCAGAGAGCTGGCCTGGAAGAGGGGCAACCGGGACAGAATCCCGGTAACAGGGTTCTAACCTGGTGTGCTGGCACCTCAAAGCGGAGGATTAGCCTAGTGAGCCGCGGCGCCGGCCCAAAAGCAATTACATTTTAAAAATATCTGCTTTCCAACAAGATTGTGCATGTTCCTCACAAACTATCAGGAACTTTTGTTAAAGATTGAATGATAGGGCCTGCTTTGGGGGCAGTGGATAAATCCTCAGCATATGATACTGGCGGCCCATGTAGGAACTTCAGTTTGAATCTGCTCTGCTTCCTATCCAGCTCCCTGCCATTGGTCCTGGGAAGGTAGCAGAAGAAGGCTTGAAGGCTTGAGACCTGAATGGGGTTCCTGGCTGCTGCAGCCATGAGGGGACTAAACCAGCAGATGGAAGGTCTCTCTCTCTCTCTCTCTCTCTCTCTCTCTCCCACTCTCCCACTCTCCCTACCTCTATGTCACTCTGCTTTTCTAATACATAAATAGATAAATCTTTTAAAAAGAAGAAAAATAAAGAAAGAATGGTGATGGCGGAATTCTGATATATCAGGGCAGGGAAGAAGCCAAGTAGAAGTCTCTGCGGCTGTGAGTGCTTCCTCCAACAAAGGGTCCTGGGGAGGCACCTCTCATCTCATTCACTGGAGAGGCGGGAGCTCTCTCTGAAAGCCTCTTCCATGTTGTTGATTGGACCTGCTGGTTGACAGAGGGTCCCCTAACACAAGGCTGCCAGATTTAGCAAATACTATAGGATGCCTGGATCAATTTCAATTTTAGATAAACAGTGAATAATTTTTCAATATATGTTCCAAATGTTGTATTTGTGCTTCCTACATTTCATCTGGCAATCTTGCCCCAAGAGCAGTGTAATTTGGATCCACATTTCCTTAGAAGAAAATTTCAAACTGGGTGGTGGCCTCTTCAGGTTCCATCTCTTTCTTTTTATGCCATACCTGCCACACTTAACCGTAAATTCTCTCTTGGGATGAGTGACTGAATACCTTGAGGATTTTTAAAAAGCAACTCAGAACATCAAATGTTATTCTGTCCATGAAGACTCCCTGGTTTTTCCAGAGGGCAAAGTGTCCACTCAGGGACCAGCATCCTCCTCCTGTGGGTTCCAAAAGCTTGACATAAAGGAAACCCTATTTACATGGCTTCTCAGGCTTATCACATCACTGCCTATCCCTGGAGAAGTCCGCACGGCCTTGGGGCTTTCTGATAAGGTCATAGAAGGAAACAGAGGCAACTATTCTTTGGAAAACCTGGATGTCATTCCTCACTGTGGAAATATGAGGTAAGTAATTTGAAGAAGTTTTTCTCTTCTTTCTTCCTTCCTTCCTTCCTTCCTTCCTTCCTTCCTTTTCTCTTTATAAAAGAGGTTTTATGTATTTACTTATTTGAAAGACAGAGTTACGGAGACAGAAATCTTCCATATGCTTGTTTACTCCCCCAAATGGCTGCAATGGTCAGCACTAGGCCAAGCCAAAATAGGGAGTCTGGAACTCCAACCAGGTCTCCCACATGGGTGACAGGGGCCTAATCACTTAGACCATCTTCTGCTGCTTTCCTAGGTGTATTAGCAGGGAGCTGGATCAAAAGTAGAGCAACCTGGACTTGAACCAGTGCTCATATGGGATGCTAGTGTCACAGGTAGTGGCTTAATCTGCTGCATCATAAGGCCAGCCCCTCCAAGTGCTTCATTGTTGGGGGTCTGATACCGATTCCAGCCTTTCCTCATTAAAAATAATATAACAAATCAAGATAAGAACTCTTCACAAAAAGTGAAATCTTACAGAATAGGTTTATACCATTAATATTTTTGTAAGACTCTTTTAAAAAGTATTTATTTGGGAGGAACAGAGACAGAGAAAGAGGAAACACAGAGAGTGAGACCAACACGGAGAGCTCTTTCGTCTGCTGGTTCATTCCTCAAATACCTGCAACAACAGGGCCTGGGACAAGCCAAAGTCAGGAACCAAGAGCTGCTTCCAGGTCTCACATGTGGGTGGCAAGGATTCAATTCCCTGAGCTACCACCTGCTATCTCTCACAGTGAGCATTAGCAGGAAGCCTGAATCAGCAGCAAAACTGAGACTTAAACCAGGCGCTCTGACATGGGATGTGGGAGTCCCAACTCGCATCTTAATTGCTGTACCAAATGCCTGCCTCTATATCAATAATTTTTAAAGTGGCTACTTCAAAGAACGACTTGGGAGGGCATCCACTATGTGTATGTATAAATATGAACTCCCTTTTCTAGAAAGTGATGCTTCATATTCCTGGCATTTTTAGGGAGTGTTTCACACATTAAACCAAGACGTCAGAGAAATACTTCTAAATCTTTCATCTCTGAGCATATTGAAACATTCTTATATTTCCTTGATGATCCTAGGGAAATATTACAAATATTGGTTATTGTACTGTGCCACACAAAACAAACACACAGGACAATGAACACATGAGAGTTTATACTTTTGAGAGTTTTGAGGGCCACGAAGACTTGGAAGGTTTGGAAGATTTGGAGAGAGTTGCCCTTTCACTGCTGTGATTTGGCAGTACAATCTTCCCTCCTGATTGGGAGCTTCTACATGCATTGAGTTAATCAACCATAGAATGACAGTACTCAAAAAAAAAAAAAAAAAAAACCTGCATCTGTATAGAACACTTACAGGCTTTTTTTTCCCCTCATTATTATCCCCTAAACAATGCAGTATTAACAATTATTTCCAAAGCATTTACATTATAGTAATTGTTGAGTGTTATAAGTAATGTAGAGTAATTATGCTATTATAAGTAATGTAGAAACAATTTCAAGTACATGAGAGGATTGCATTGATTCTATTGAGACACTTTGCTATGTTACATCTGGGGATTTGAGTATCCAGTTCCCTGGGATATTGAGCAAGGACTGTGCTCTAGTTCTCTCTTCAGCTGCCATAGGCCATCACTTCTCCTTGGGGCTGTTTCTCCTCTTCTTCCTTAACCATTCATGCAATGTTCTCGAGAAAGGCTCTTGTGCTGAAACAAAGCACGTGGAATTGGGATTGATCAGCATTCATCTTCTTCTGCATTGCTTCATATATTCCAAGTGCTTGAACTTGGCAGTTTCTTGGAGGCCCTGTCATATCTCTTCATGTCATCCACACATAGTGAGTGCATTCATTATATTTAATGATATTGATACTTATTTAAAATGCTGAGTAGTTAATCTACTTCCAGACACATTAAGGACTATGGTGTTATTTTTTAAGTCATGTGTCTATTATCAAAAAGTAATGAAATACTGTGCCTGGATGCTGCTAAGCCATCCCAGACAGCTGAATTACCATATTCCTTCATTTTGAGCACATCTGCATAAACATTTTAATGCTTCTGGAGTTGAACATAGTCTTCCAATTGATATATGTATTTAGTGTGACAGTGTTCCTTTGATTCAGGAAAAATTACTATTAATAATGGTACATCTTCCGTTAGTGAATTCCTAAAGCAATTGGAACTGTGTAGAGTTATTCCACACAAAATTCAGACTTAGAGTAGATACTATGATAAAAGAAGTAATATTGCTAATTCAACCTTGATCACCACCATATCTCTCTTCCTTTCTCACTTCACAGGTAAATTTAGCTTCTATTTTTTTTTAAAAAAAGGATTTATTTATTTGAAAGGGAGAGAGAAAGAGAGAGAGAGATAGAAAGAGAGAGAGAGGGAGGCAGGGAGGGAGGGAGGGAGGGAGGGAAGAAGGAAGGAAGGAAGGAAGGAAGGAAGGAAGGAAGGAAGGAAGGATCTTCCATTCCTGGGTTCAATCCCCCCAAATGACCACAAGAAGCAGACCAAAACCAGGAGCCAGGAATACAACTTTTGTCTCCCACATGGGTTGGCAGGAACCCAGGTACATGGGCAATCAGTCACTGCTTTCCCAGACTCATTAGCAGGAAACCAGATTGGAAGCAGAGTATCCTGTAGTCAAACCAGCACTTCGGTAAGGAATATTAGCATCAAAAGCAGTGATTTAATCCACTTTGCCACAACTCCTGTCCCAAGCTAAGCTGGCTTTGATATATAGCTTTTATTTAGTTTTTTATTTTGCTAAACATCTTTTTATTTTGCAAATATAATTTAAAATATCTGTTAATATGCTGTATGTGTTTTTATATTACAGAATATATAATAACATTGATGTGTAGTTTGTATGACTCCACTTTGGGTTTTGAGAATTATCTAATAGAAAATAGAATTATCTAATAGAAAATTAGAAAAAATTCTATAGTACTATGTGTCATAAAAATTTCTCTCTTAACTGTGGAATGATCTTATTACGGCATATCACAATTATGCATTCATTTTATATTGAGATATATTCAGTCTGCTTGTAACTTTGCTGTTGCAGTCTCCAGTGAGTGAGCTTGTTCATGTCTCTTGTGCTTGTGTGCCAAGATTTCTCCCAGGATGTGCTGCACCTGGCTCCCCATGACTCATGACAACCAATGGTGCACATCTCTTTCCTCTTTGACCTTCAGTGATATCATGTTGATAGCCTGAGTATGACCATGGTGGAAGCATTTATGGCTTTGGAAATGGCAAAACTACAAAACAAACCCATGCACCAGTGGAAATCCAGTGGTTAACCCTTTATGAGCACATCAGTAAGTTTATATCCCTGTAGTGAAATTGTCAGCCACTAGAGTATGGTCTTTTTCACTTTTTCTGGATACAAAGTTGCCATAACACCATGTATTCTCATCCAGCAGTATATGAAAGTATTGCCTCTGAAATAGCTTACAAAGAGTTGATCCTGCCAGGTAGATTAATTTATTCCTATGTAATAGGTTAAAATTGCATCTCATTACTGATTTCATTTGCTTGTTTTCCTGCAAGCCAGTAGAATTGAGCATATTTTCACAGGCATAAAGTAGATATTTGAATTTCTTTATTTTTAAATTGCTTTTACCATTTTTAAATTGGTCAGTCTTTTTCTTACTGAATTGCAGAATTTCTTAAAACAGTCTGGAAAATTAATCTGTTGCATGAATTTTTGTATCTCTTCTGAATCGGCTATGTGTATTTCATCATTGCTTATGGTGTTGGCTGTGTGTTAGCTGTGTAACCTTCAAAAAGTTACTTGACATCTCTGGATCTCATAGCCAGCCTCTGTGAAACTGGAATAACAAAATCACTGGTTTGTTAGAAGTGAATGAGTTGACACATATAATCCATTCCTAGCAATTATTAGTATCATTATAATTGTTATCATTTCATTGCTCTAAAAAAGTTCTTGCTTTGGGGATACTCTTTTATTTAATTTATGATTGTTCGTTAAAAAAAAAAAAAAAAAAAAAAAACTTCCTAAATCCAAGATGCAGAGTCTAGAGTATTCCTTTCATTTCAGAATGTTTCATGTTTAGGTCAGTTACACATTTCACACTGCTTTTTTTCTTCTCTTTATCCTGAGCACATCACCAGGATTCCTGAAGCAAGTAGGTGCTTGAAAAACGCTTGCAGAAGGAAGAATGGGAGTGAAGGGGGGATTAGCATTAATTTCTTAGAAATGATTCTTCTAAGAAACCCAACGGAGAGAGAGATAAGCAGAGAACTACTGGGATAAATTACTATGAACTATACTTATGACCTATTAATATGGAAATCCCTATTCCCTTGTCATATTTATGTCAAACCATACAGAAGATTTAATAATTGATGACTTCCAAGACAAGCAAGGTCACTTGGTATCCAGGCCTTGTGATGTTTTATCTCATACCCAATAATGAGTTTTCCTTTTATTCTCTTCCCAGAGGATATCTGTGTAATTCTTAGACCCTAAACTGTCTCTCCCAGAAGCATATTTGCTTCTCCATATATTCTTAGGATTCTTGGTAGAAATTCACTTAGAATTTATAAGACGGAGAAGAGAACAGATTGAACCCTAGGCCTCCATCTCTCCTGTTCTCCACCAGATATCCACCCTTGGACCCACAACCCCAGAACTCACCCATGGAATCCCCAAACCCAGTAGTATCCATTCCAAGGAGCATCCACAGACTGACAAGGTAATAGTACTACTACTAACATCAGTGCTGTCCTTACACAAAGAAAGTTTAGAAGCCACTAAACTAAATGATAAGCAATAAAAAGGATGGATTTGCAAGTCTTTACCTAGAGTTCAGAATTTTAAATTCATACCAAGCACCAAAAAGTTGATTTTGGCTTATTTACACTTTCTCCTTGCTCAATTGTGCTTATTCCACTCGGATGTTAAATTTTTTGAGATTAGATATCTTACTACTTTTCTAATATTTTTTCTTATTCTCATGAGTTACCCAATCTCAATGCATTATTCTTTAAAAAAAGATTTATTTATTTATTGAAAGGCAGAGAGAAAAAGAGAGGGAGAGATCTATTTGCTGGTTCACTTCTCAGATGTCCACAATGGCTGATACTGGGTCAGGCAGAAGACAGGGGCCTAGAACTCCATCTGGATCTCTCACGTGAGTGGGAGGGGCTCAAGCACTTGGACCATCTTCCACTGCTTTTCCAGACCCATTAGCAAAGAACTGGTCAGAGTATAGCAGCTGGGACACAAACTGGTGCCCACATGGGATACCAACATCACAGGCAGTGCCATAACCTGTTGTGCCACAACGCTGCTGCCCCCAACACATGTTTCTAATGCTGAGTTTACCACAGTGTACCAAACAAAATGATATGCTAGTGGCCTTTGATTTCAAATTATTAGCTTTTGACAATCTGAATTTTTGAAATTAATCATTGAGCACTTTTTAAAAAACTTATTGACTTATTTATTTGAAAGGTAGAATGAGAGAGGGAGAGTGGAAGAGACATACAGGGAAGAGTTTTTCCACTATTTCACTCCTCAAATAGCTGCAAATGTCAAGGCTGGGGCAAGGTGAGGCTGAAGCCAGAAGCCAGAAAGTCCATCAAGGTCTCCCACGTGGGTGGCAATCCTCTTAACTACTTGGACCATTTTCTGCTGCTTTCTCAAGTGCATTAGCAGGAAATTGGATCAGAAACAAACAGCTGGGAATGGAACTGGCTCCCTGATATAGGATGACAGCATCATAGGTGGTACAGAACAACATCACAATGCTGGCCCAAATTATTGAACACTTTTCTTTTGTACTGGTTTGCTGCTCCTAAATGCACAAGTCAAGCCAGGTGCAGTATATAATCTAATCCTAGACAACACTTACACTTTGTCCCAATGACCACCGTAATCAACCAGCAGTCTAATACGTGAACACTGGAATAGTGCATTGAAGTTTGTAAAAGAGATGGAAATGTAGAAAATAAGAGTGATGATACAGAGAAAAAGGTAATTCAGGCAAAACGCAAGTGATTGAGTCATCCACATTTATGGGTTCCACATCTGGATTAATCCAACATGGATCAAAAATATTTGGGGAGAAAAATGGCACCTGTACTGAATATTTACAGACCACACATACACACACACACACATACACACACAGATTAAACTTCAATTGAATGCTCATTAGTCTTGAAGGGTCCATTTACATATTCAATTTTGAATGAAAAAACACATATAAATACTAGTTGGAAAAAGAGAAGTGTGTCTGAAAGATAATATCACAGATACTACTAAAACAGCCTTGAATCTGCAACACAGTGCGCGCTCTCTCTTTCTCTCTCTCTCTCTCTCTCTCACACACACACACACACACACACATATCATGATCTCCAGCACTGCAAAGGGAAATGTAGTTTTGGTACACAGCCTATTGTTTTGTTTTTCCGTTTTGATATGTTAAGTTTCTGTTTATACATATATATTTATATACATAATTTGAAATATCTGTTATAGTAGCACATGTGTTGTCTATAACAAATATGTCTTCAAATATTATATGGATTCTGACCCCAGTGTGCCCTGTGCTGGACTCCAAGCTCCTCACGATAGGAGCCCTGTTCACCTGATCCTTCCACCCGTGGTGCCCAGCATAGAGCTGCCTCCCAGTAAGTAATCAAGAGACCTGTGTTGAACCAGCTGATTTAATCATGACAACTCTTGAGCTTTATTAACTCCAGATATTCAAGATCACTCTTATTGTATAAAAATGGAAAGCACTTCTTAGTGGTTAGAGTGTTCCTTTGTTTCTGCACACCCGCAAGAAAGCATTCCTCACTTAACTTCACATATAACCAAGATGAACCCACTCAGAGGGTCTAAACAGATGCTGGCTACTCAGCTTTGCACCATTCCTATATCTCACATCTCCATTATTTCAATAACCAGTCACCTTAGTGACCAAATAAACAGCTGCGATTTTTACACATGTACAAAGCAACTCCATTTCAACGAGTTTCCAGTCTTTTTTTTTTTTTTTTTTTTTTTTTTTTAACTTTTATTTAATGAATATAAATTTCCAAAGTACAGCTTATGGGTTACAATGGCTTCCCCCCTCCCGTAAATTCCCTCCCGCCCGCAACCCTCCCCTCTCCCGCTCCCTCTCCCCTTCCATTCATGTAAGGATTCATTTTCAATTCTCTTAAATGCCCATCAACAGCAGACTGGATAAAGAAATTATGGGACATGTACTCCATAGAATACTATACAGCAGTAAGGAACAATGAAACCCAGTCATTTGAAACAAGATGGAGGGATCTGGAAAACATCATACTGAGTGAATTAAGCCAGTCCCAAAGAGACAAATATCATTTCTTTTCCCTGATCGGCGAGTTTCCAGTCTTTTTGCCTCATTTGTGCAGGCTTTTCACTAGCATGGTTGAGAGCTTGGCTGGAGGGACGCTAAAGGGATTGGTTGGTGGTTGGAGAATGGAGAGGAAGGGAAGTTTGAGGAAAGCGGGATCATTGTAATGCTTCCCATTAAATCATCACAGTGCTCACATTTCAGGCTCAGCACAGTCTACCCAGTAAGCTGGCAATATCCCAATGCTCAGTGCTTCCTGAGGTTTCTCAAGCAATGAAGCAGGCGGCTCTTTCTCCTTTCTGATCGCCATCAAAAGAATAAATTACTAAACAATAGGCAACCCTGCTTTGTTTAGAATATATGAAGTGCTTCGCAATAGTAGTGCCGCCTTTTGTGCTCCAATGGAACAGCTGTTTGAAAGGCATAGCATGAGACTTCAAATATTCCTAACTTAATTTATAATAATTTCAGCCATGAAAATACACATTTCATACTATGGGCAGGCTGTCAAATTCAAGAGAGTGGTAAAATTGCCTACACAATTGGTCATGTAAAAATCTGTGATGTTGTGATGAGATCTTTCTTTCGAATGTCAAAGAATCACTAAAAAACTAAATAGGATTTTTTCAACAGCAAGCATCTTTGTTTTTAAAATAGCAATGACTAGATACTTTCTATAAACACAACCCTACTCTGCATGCTTGTGGGGCTGTGCTCTGAGCCTGTAAAGTTTCTCTCTGCTGGGAAGTGTGTTAAATCACTGCTTGATATTCTCTTTAGTCCTTGTATATTCTTCCAGATATCACTGGGTTGAGCAATTTCTGTGAGCCAGTGCAACATGAGCCAAACTTATCTTTCAGTTTCTGAAGTCATATTTATTTTGCAGCCTCAAAAAAAACAAATAAGGAATTTAACTGATTACTAAGCTGGTGGTTAGCAATTTCTAACAACTTAAAATCCTCTGTTGGAGATGATGGTTTCAAATTCAGATTAATATATAGCCATTGAAGCCACAAAGGAAATAAAGACATCTAATCAGGATATTCTTGAAGTGAGGAGAGCTGTCTGCTTCCAATCAGTAACCCTATACACTGAAACATTTTCTGAGAAGTGCATTTATAGATGTATTTTTGAACTTCCTGTGGGTCTTGCTATGAGAAGAAAAACATCCTTAAAAAGTACAGTCCTGAAAAAAAAGAAAAGAAAAAGGCAAAAGTGTTGTGAAGATGACACATGGTGTTCAAGACCTTCTGGGACTTCCTTTTGGGGACAGTTAGCAATATTATGCCACACATGACCTGGCAAAAGGAAGCAATAATCAAATCTAAGCAAGGTATCAGCAAAGACACCTAAAAAGAAAACAAACAGAAATGAAGGGGTGTGTGTGTGTGTGTGTATGTGTGAAAGGGGGGGGGGAGAAAGAGAGAAAGACACACACACAGAGACAAAACAAAATAAAAGAAACTGTAGCTTATTGGTAAAATTTTTCACTAAAGAACTCTATGATTGGGGGCTGGTGCTGTGGCATAGCAGGTAAAGCCTCCGCCTGCAGTGCCAGCATCCCATTTGGCTGATGGTTCGAGTCCAGCTGTTCTACTTCCAATCCAGCAATCTACTTTGGCCTGGGAAAGCAGCAAAATATGGCCCAAGTTCTTGGGCCCCTGCACCCAAGTGGGAGACCCAGAGGAAGCTCCTGGCTCCTGGCTTCAAATTGGTGCAGCTCTGGCCCAGCCATCTAGGGAGTGAACCAGCGGATGGAAGAGTTTCTCTCTCTCTCTCACTCTCTCTCTCTGCCTCTGCCTCTCTGTAACTCTGCTTTTCAAATAAAATAAATAAATCTTTAAAAAAATTCTTTGATCAAAAGCTACTGCTTCAATCAACTGAAATGCTCATATATTTGTGATGTTTGAGCACCTATTCTGTGTGAAGAGTTGGTATAGGAACAATAAAACAGAGAAGAGCAAGAACTTAACTAGGGACCTGCCTTCAAGGAGATGATCACTTAGTGGTGCCAAAAAGACTAACACAGAGAAAGATGACAACTCTGAGAGGCAGAATATAGATGCCCACGAAGTTACAGCAGCAATAAATGTTGTGCATGAAAGGACCACTTGAACGAGAGACATCAGTAAATACACCAGGACCCTGGCTTTGTCACTTAGATGCAAGTACTTTAATTCTAGTATTTTCTCTGGGAGAATTCTTTGATCATTATTGATCATTTAAAAATCCTCTACTCAAGTGATTTCAAGGGAAAAGGAATAAACTATTTTGATAAAACACAGTATTGATAATTCAGAACAGATGTTGAAATAATAACCCAAAGTGCCTGTTTTGAGCTAAATCCAACAACAAATATAAAACCAACAAAAGTGAATATGCTTAGAAAAACATGAGTTGTGAGTTGTTTTTTTTAAACAAACCAACCAAGATTGCACTAAAATGTTTGCCTCTTCAAGACAAATTGCAGAAGAACAGGAAATGAGTGAAGATGGACCCCTCAGTAGAACAATAGGAAAGGTAAACTGGCAAAAACAAGTCAACTTTCAGGTAAATGACATGAGCAGAAGATGGTCATGGCTAGGGGAGGAGAGAGAGGGGGAGAATGGTGCAGTCTAACCACTAACTAATAATTGAGATACCAGAGGAAATGGAAAGAGTCAGAAATACTAACACAATTCTCAACACAATCAAGTTCAACTGGACAGAAAGAGAATCCTAGTATAGACATTATAGAAGAACCACCACTGTGACAACAGTCCGGCCCTAAGATAATAGGTGGTGGGGATAATCATCTGCATGTACTTCTACAAGCAAGCAAATAAAGCAAAGCCAATAAAGAAAAAATGATTGGCAATGAATGAAATGCTTAGATTGTAACATATTTGTCTGAAGAAAAATTAGACCCCGAAGTCACATCAAAAACCACAATAAATTCAAAATGAGTTAAAGGATAAAACATATACTAAAAATTATACATGCTTGAAAAATAGAAAACTACATTTGTGAAATGGAAAAGACAAATAATTATGAAAAGAGATCAATGAGATCCTCAAATTGACAACTAATAAAAGTGTCATAATCTGAACGTACAAAGAACTGATGAAAATAATGTCAGTGCTTAAATTTCACTGGAGATAAGAAATATAAATCAGATTTTGGTTACCACCACACATCTCTGAAACTAACAAATACAGATAATATGACTCAATATAATAATTGTGCAGGAACAGAAAGATGGTCATAACAAGCTACTTGACTTAGTGACAAACAATATTCACAAAGCCATAATAATAAAGGGCCTATTGATAAAATGGGAGAATGTGGGGGCGAGTGTGAAAAGAGGACAAAACCTAAGAGTTTGTCACTCATTAATTTCCAAACTATTAACTAAAGAAATAGCCACTGAAGTAAATTTTCAAGTGACCTGGACCTAATTACCTGAAAAAAAAAAGACAAAAAAGTGCTGCAAGTCATTGTTCTGGAGGTAGGATTTGTGGAACAGAAATTATGTAGTAGAAGACTTGTTTTTAATAAACCTTTTAATACTATCATCGGTGCTGTGATAACACTTGCTTGGAAAATTGAGTTTGTTCTACCACAATTAATTAACTTATTTATTTGGGAACAATTTGAGCATGACTACAATTTCCCATTTTCTTGTGCATGATTTTATCTGTCAGAATCAGTAGAGAATACTGCAGACCAGCTGAGCTGAGTAGTAGGAATCTACAAAACAGACACTCTCTTCCAATGCTTGCTGCCTCCCTCCAGTCACCACGTGTGAGCCACACCCAGCCACAGCCCTTTCGAAGGACCTCCTGTGCCCATCAAGATAAGCAGCAATGAGCAAGGACTCTGTTCTTTGTCTCACCAACATGGGTAGTTTTAGAGTTTAGTTTCAATTTACTCTTAACCATTTTAAAAACATTTCTTGTGTAATCACTATGATTCAAACCAAGTGGTTTTTGTTGAACTATTGGAGCGTCATACCTCAGTCTCATTTTTGTGATGTTCATTTGCTTGTTGCTGATTTTCTTTCATTGTAGTTTTTTTTTTTTTAATTAATGGGCTTTATTTTTTTACAAAGTTTTAGGTTTACAAAAAAATTACATGGAAAATACAGAGTTCCCAAATACAGTTTTCTTAGTACCAGTGAACATATTACCTGAGTGATGGACATTTGTTACTTGCACTATCGCTGATGCCCCCCAGGCTCTGCATTGGTGGGAAGCTGGAGTGGAGAGCAGGAGGCCAGGGGTGGAACCCAGGCACTCCGCCGATGTGGAACATGGGCATGTTAACCACTAGGCTAAATGCCTACTCCTTATTGTTAAGGTTTAAGAGTTCTTTGTATAGCTTCAATGACAGCCCTATATCAGATGTACATTTTTAATATATTGTCATGAAGTCTAGTTTGCCCTTTCATTCTCTAAACAATGTCTTGGCAGAGTAGAAGTTTTTAATTTTTAACAAAATACAACTTTTTATGCTTTATACTACACAATTTTTCACAGCTCAGTGAGCTTTAGGAATTAATCCAGTATGTGTAATGGCCTCCAACAACCTTTTATCTTTTTCAGCCATTAATTTATTTTGCCAGAAAGGTCTATTTTGGATAAACTTTCCAAATAATTGGTATAAAATATTAAGTAGCATAATTTATTGTGGTGAAAAATTGAGGACTTAGTGTCAAGCAGTTAAGAATGGGTAAGTAATACAAGAGAATATCACATGCTAATATACTAACATAGGTTGTAAAAATTGTGCACATATCAACATTCTTTATGATCAAGAGAAGAAAGGATCATGCAAAACATAAACTTCTACTTAGAACAAAGTGTATTTTTACAAAATAGGAATAAAAATCCAGTCACATGTAGCAGGATTAAATAACACCAGTGACAAGGAAACAAATCTCAAGATTTCATAGTAAAGGTCTACTTTTTGCTGAGGCAAAGTTGAACACAAATGGCGAAGGTGAACAGCAGCTAAGGGACCCAGGTCTCTTTTCTCTGTGGCTCTATTCTCCTGTAGGTCCCTGGAATCCAGATCAATTACTGTGCATGGAACCAGGAGACGGAAGAAAAAAAACAGGAGGTGTTTATGAGCTAGGCTCTGAGGGCAAACCCCACTTGTAACCCCATGGCCGTATTGGAACAAGCTGGGAGAAGTGGGCCTGTAGTGTGTCCAGCAGAGCCAGGAAGCACTTTGACCCTTACAAAATGCTTGCTGCACTTGGCAAAACAAACTTTGGTGTTCTCTGGCTCTTGTCTTTTAAATGAGCTTAAATCCATCATCATATATATATGCATCCTTTTTATCTTAATATGTTCAGTTCCTGAGTCTGGATTATTGGAGTTTTGATACCACTGTTCAAGTGTATTAGATTTCTATGTTCAGCTCATAAGAGTCTTAATAACTAGGATTTATTCATTCTTTCTAGAAAGAGAGATGAAGGAAGGAAGGAAGGAAGGAAGGAAGGAAGAAAGGAAGGAAGGGAGGGAGGGAAAGAAATAAAGAAAAAGAAAGAAAGGAAGGAAGAGAGAGAGAGAGGAGGGAGGGAGCAAATAATTGCAGGATTGCTTGGATCCCTGCCACCCACATTGTAGTCACGGACTGAGTTTCCAGCTCCCCTGGCCTCCACCTGTTTTGAGCATTTGGGGAACGAATAATTGGATGAAAGATGTCCCTCTCTCTCACACACCCTCTTTCTCATCTTTTCAAATAAATGAAAATCAATAATTTGATAAAAAAAGAAGAACCAGTGTTTGTATTATGCACTCATCAGTGGCATTCATTGGGGTCAATTCTTGTAAGTGTCTTATATAAATATCAATATGTTATCTGTAAATGACATAAGCACCAGTAAGTATGTTATATTTAAGGAGTGAAATATATTTTTCTTAACAATCAATTCCTGATTGTTTTTAATTTCCATGATCACTTTTAACATTGTTCTCTGGAGTAAGTCAATCTTTGTCAACATAAAAAATTATGTTCTTCACTTGTTTACTGTTTTTTCCAGAAAAGTTTTACAATTTACAGCTTATATGAAATAGTCCATATGGGGCTCTCAATGAATATTTATAGTCGATCTATAACTTAAATAGTATTTTCATTTTTACTATATTGAATCACTGTAAGTATAAGTTTTTTTGTTTTTTGTTTTTGACAGGCAGAGTGGACAGTGAGAGAGAGAGACAGAGAGAAAGGTCTTCCTTTTGCCGTTGGTTCACCCTCCAATGGCCACTGCGGCCGGCGCACCGTGCTGATCCAAAGGCAGGAGCCAGGTGCTTCTCCTGGTCTCCCATGGGTGCAGGGCCCAAGCACTCCCAGGCCATAGCAAAGAGCTGGCCTTGGAAGAGGGGCAACCAGGACAGAATCCGGCACCCCAATCAGGACTAGAACCTGGTGTGCTGGCGCCGCTAGGCAGAGGATTAGCCTGTTGAGCCACAGCGCTGGCCTGTAAGTATTAGTTTTTTCTTTAACTTTTCCTACCAATGTATTATCATACTCTGTTAAAATATATTTTAAGAGTAATCTATCCATTTATGGCATGTTGCTATATTATTACATTTATTTGTTTAACTTTAATTACATATTAATATAAGCATATAATAATTTTTAAAGATTACTTGCACCGTTTTGTGACTTTCCAATTTCTTGGTGGCTGTTCTTGATTTTCTGTATAATTATACAATTGGTGAAAGTTGATTTTCTAACAAGATCGTTGAGGACCTTTTCTGAGGCACTCCTCCAACTATTTATACAGCATTCTTAAAGTTTCGGTAAAATAAAAAAGTCAAATTTGGTTCCACTTTTAGTCCTATAATTAATACCTGAAGTGAAATTATTTATTAAATAAACAGAATTAAGAAATTAGACAGACTGAAAAATCACACTATCTGAAGTTATCAATTAGATTTGGAATTCTGTTTCTATGGACATGAAAAGAAAATGAATTAACAATCAATTGATACCCTAATCGAGAATATTAAATATAATGCAATAAATTTTAGAAGAGCATTCTTTGCATAACATTAAAATTTTGCCACAGTAGCAAAAATATTTCTAAAATGAATCCTGAGAGAAGACTCCTATCCAAGTTACTAGATCAATAGCTATTTTTGGTGTAATAATATCACCACCTACTGGGGAACTAGAATTTGAAGGTTTTTGTTTTGAAAATCCTTATCAACACCAATGTTTATTGAATTTAGACATTCCTTGATTAATACAGTTGCTTAACAGGCTGAGGTCTTAACGCTTTCCTTTACACATATCAGAAAATAGACACAGAAGGCTAGACAGGGTCTAATGCTTTGCTCAAAATCACATCACCAGTTGGACAAAGAGTTTTCAAAAGTTCATGAACAGGTGGGCACCGCGGCTCAATAGGCTAATCCTCCGCCTTGTGGCGCTGGCACACCAGGTTCTAGTCCCAGTCGGGGCACCAGATTCTGTCCCGGTTGCCCCTCTTCCAGGCCAGCTCTCTGCTGTGGCCAGGGAGTGAAGTGGAGGATGGCCCAAGTGCTTGGGCCCTGTACCCCATGGGAGACCAGGAGAAGCACCTGGCTCCTGCCTTTGGATCGGCGCAGCGCACCAGTGGTAGCAGCTATTTGAGGGGTGAACCAATGGAAGGAAGACCTTTCTCTCTGTCTCTCTCTCTCTTACTGTCCACTCTGCCTGTCAGAAAAAAAAAAAAAAGTTCATGAACCATGAAAAAATCAGAAGTGCATTTTGAATTATTTTGCACCAAAATCAGCTTATCTTTTAATCCCATTTTCCACGAACATTTTTAAGTCCCCTCATTTATAAGACTACCATGTAAGACTAATTATATATAAGACGCCAATCCCAGTCTCCTGGTTCTCACTCCTAGAAACTGCTCCAATTAGCTTTCCAACATGCTAGACACTGTTAGAGGTGAGTCTATTTTAATAACAGCTGAAACATTTTTTTTTTGACAGGCATAATTAGACAGTGAGAGAGAGAGAGACAGAAAGCAAGGTCTTCCTTCTGTTGGTTCACCCCCTAAATGGCCGCTACGGCCGGCACGCTGTGCCGATCCAAAGCCAGGAGCCAGGTGCTTCTCCTGGTCTCCCATGCGGGTGCAGAGCCCAAGCACTTGGGCCATCCTCCACTGCGCTCCCGGGCCACAGCAGAGAGCTGGACTGGAAGAGGAGCAACCGGGACCAATCTGGCGCCCCAACTGGGACTAGAACCCAGTGTGCAGGCGCCGCAGGCAGAGGATTAGCCAAGTGAGCCACAGCGCCGGCCTGAAACACTCTTGAAGTGAAAATAAAATTGCTTTTCCTATAAAATTTATCTATCATACTGATAGCTTTCCCTTAGGTTTATTTTTTTTTTATCTTAGAATAATTAAAAGCTGAGTTTCTATTTGTTCTTAAGCTTTCTCCTGCAGGTAACTGCTTTTGATTGAATTATTTAGTACGAGTAATGTGTGTTTCCCATCACATCTTGCTTGTATTTTCTCACGTATAATTAAAGAAAGGAGGGAAGTAGCACCTTCCAATTCTCTGACTGACAATCTAAGTCCATGAGAAATAGTGTGGGGAAGCAGGCTCCCTTATAAACTGTGAGAGAGTAAGTTGGTGCTCAGGTCTGCTAGAAATTAACACTACCCATCAAACACTTAGATTGCTGTGGGCATCCTGGGACAGCAGGCTAAGCTGTTGCTTGGGGTCCCAGTCATTCCACTCAAATCCAGCTTGCTGCTGATGCGTCCTGGAAGTTAGCAGATGATGGCTCAATGGCTCATGTCTCTGCTTGGACCCGTGTGGGGGATCCAGATTCAGTTCCTGGCTCCAAGCATGCCTCTTGAGGGCACTTGGGGAGTGAATTTGTGCATGGAAGATCTCTCTCTGTGTGGGTATCTCTCTCTCTCTCTCTCTCTCTCCCTCCCTCCTTCGCCCTCACTCTGTTGCTCTTCCTTTCAAGTAAATGAAAAATAATTAAGTATTAAAAAAAAAAAAAAAACTCATAGTCCTTGACACTGAGATTCCACGTTTGGAATCTGTTCCCCAGAAACCTTTGCCTTGGAGGTGGGTTTAATAAAAACCATGATGTTTTCTCAGTACTTGAAAAGACATTGCATATAAACATAAGCTTCTGAAAGATATTTCAAATGATTAATGTGTTTATAAGTTTGCTATACCCAGGGAGTAGGAACTTGAGGCTACCTGTGTCTCTCCTGAGATGTTCACTGATTATCACCAAGGTGAAGATCAGCAAGTCCTGCACAGTGAGTGCCATAGTTTGAACCTGATTGGCCTTCTGAGTTCATGCAGTGAAGTCCAAAGTCATGGAAGATGATACTAACAGGGTGGAAACCTAATCCAGTTATGGTGTTTAGAAGCTGGACCCAAGGGAAAGTGCTTTGGTAACTGGAGGCATGGCCTGGGAAGTGGTTCTCCTGAGCGGTTTGGTTCCATAAGCCTCAGTCAGGCCTACCAGCTCTGTGTTCACCATGCGTCCTGGTTCGCCCTGTGATCCTTACCCTGCACCTGCTCTGTCATCCACTGCCCTCGCTAGATGCCAGACAAATGCGCCACCTGATTGTGGACTGTGAACCTCCAAAACCAAGAGCCAAAATCAGCCTCTGTCCTTTGTAAGTAGACTGTTTGGGGGTGAAATTTTATGCATGACTTTCTTGTTTTTCATATCCACTTCCCTAATTCTGGATGGTCCTTCCTGCTGGGAACAGAGAGTGTGTTTGTGTTGGCCTGAGGATACAGGTGTGGGGTAGTAGGTGAAGAGGCCTGTGGGAAGAAGAGAAGAATAATGGGCTTGTCTATTAAATCTCCAGAGTTTCCACAAAAAGATGAAGACTGGAGGAAGTACATCTTGAAATTTTTCCATCAAACCAATTAATAAAATAAAAATCTGGCTACGCTATAAGCCTTCCCTCCCAGGCTGTTAGGAAATAAGTGGGTACAGCAGCTATGAATTCCACACCAGCAGTTCACCTCTTTTTCTTTTTAACCAAGCTCAACTTAGCAGTTCTACATAGTAACAGTTACAGTAAAATATCTAAACCTCTCTTACTGTGATATTGTGTAGTACTGCATTCCTGAAGATTTTATCTTCTGTTCGATTAAGATGAGGCGGATTGGAGCTGGGCTGGATTAAGCACAGCTACGGTGGAAGTCTGTGGTCTTGGACTCCCTCTGGTGGCCACTTGTCATATTGTTCATATCTTAGGGATTGTTTTTAATGTGGATTCTTTACATGAATAGGCCAAGAAACACTTCTTAAAGCCAAGAGAGATCAGGAAATAATCTCAGAATCACCCCCCCATGTGATCAAAAATTCTTGTACCCAATGATATGGAGCTCATAGTGTTCACCAGAACTCTCAGTGAGTTATTTATAAAGAAATGGATTGGAGTAACTTGGCCTAGTAGTTAAGACCCCTGGGTCCCATGACAGATTACCTGGGTTCAAGTCCCAGATCTGGCTCCCAATTCCTGCTTCCAGCTAATGTGGGATTTAGGAAGCAGCAGTGATGGTCCATATACTCAGGCACATGCCACCTACACGTTACCTGGGTTTATTTACTGCTGCCAGCTTTGGCCCTGGCAACAGCTGTGAGAATCTGGGGAGTGGGTCATTGAATGGGAGATCAGTTTTTCCTGCAGTGGAAAACCAGGAGTAAATAATCTATTTGCCTCACTCTATCTCTCTGCCTGTCAAACAGCTACATTTTTTTTTTTTCTTCCATTCTGCTGGTTCATTCCCCAAATGACCACAGTGGCCATAGCTGAGATGATCCAAAACCAGGAGCAGGAACTTCCTCCAGGTCTCCCAAGTGAATGCAGGGGCCCAAGGACTTGGGCCATCTTCTGCTGCTTTCCCAGGCCATAGCGGAGAGCTGGATTGGAAGTGGAGCAGCCGGGACTCGAACTGGCACCTATCACTGCAGGCTGGGGCTTTAACCCACGCACCACAGCACCAGCCCCAAACAGCTACTCTTTTAATGAATTATGAATTGAAGTTAGCCTTCAGTGGGGAATAAAGCTGCAAAGGACAGCTTACTAGTAATTGGTTTTCTTTTTTCTTTTTAATGTTTGCTCTGATTGATAAAGGATGGGGAATTTGGACTTTGGAGTTCAGCAAGGGGAGAAATTCCTCCCTCACCCTGAACTGTGCAGCACAATAGCACAGGAAACATGGAAACCCCAGGTTAAACAGGACGCACACAGTGAAGCACCTGTGCCATGTGAGATGCTGAAGCTTCCTGCCACAGACTTCTGGGTCTCACAGAAAAAGTGAAGGGGCTGAATTCTACATCCTGGGGGAATTGGGAATGCTACAGACAGAGCTGTGTTCCCCAGATTCGGCAAGTTCCATGTATGAAGCCCTGATCCTTAAGATGATGCCATGAGGAAGTGGGGTTTGGGTGGTGTTCAGGCATTAAGGGTGGGGTCTCATGATCAGATTAGTGCCCTTACAGAAAGAGGCACCAGACAGCCTCTCCCCTAACCCCCATCACTGTCTGCTCTTCCAGGTGAAGGCAGCCATCCCTCAGCCAAGAGGAGGGTCCTCATCCCCCACCTCGCTAGCACCCTGACCTTGGATGTGCAGCCTCCAGAACTGTAAGACAATAAAATGCCTGTGGTTTAAGCCCTCTAGTTTCTGGCACTTTGTTCTGGCAGCTGATGGATATGAGGGCTACAGCCAGAGTCTAGAGGTACAGCAGAATGTAGGCATCCAATGCCATTGAACAAGGCACTATGGTCTGGAGCTGACACTAGGCAGAGTGGGTAAAGCTGCCACCTGAGGTGCCGGCATCCCATGAGGGTGCCAGTTCAAATCCTGGCTCCTCCACTTCCGATCCAGCTCTCTGCTGTGACCTGGGAAAGCAGCAGAAGATGGCCCAAGTCCTTGGGCCCCTGCACCCAGGTAGGAGACCTTGAAGAAGCTTCTGGCTTCGGATCAGTACAGCTCCAGCTGTTGCAGCCATCTGGGGAGTGAACCAGCAGATGGAAGATCTTTTCTCTCTCTCTCTTTCTCTCTGCCTCTGTTCTATGTTACTCTGCCTTTCAAATAAATAAATAAATATATTTTTTTAGAAAGTCACCATGGTCCTCCTTTTGGAGGACCTGTAAACGAACACACTCAAGACATCTCTGGTTCAAGACTCCTGCAAGTGGTTGACAAGAGGGAACAGCAACGCTGTGGGGAATTATTCCCTAATCTTTTTCACAAGCCCACACAGGAAATGATGGCCATGTGTATAGCTTGCTGGGAGAGGTGCTTGTTCAAGGCTTTTGGACACCCCAGGACTTGCACAGCTTCCCCGTGGTTCATCATGTCAGGTGTGGCACAGTGGGTTAAGCCCACACTTGCTTTCAACACCAGGATCCCCTATGAGAGTGCTGGCTTGAGTCCTGGCTGCTCCACTTCCAATCCAGCTTCCTATCAATGCACCTAGAAGGCAATGAAAGGTGGCCCAAGTGCTTGGGGCCCTGCCACCCAAGTGGGAGACCTGGAGAGAGTTCTTGGCTCCTGGCTTTGGCCTGGCCCAGTCACCAGTGGAAGGTCATGCTGTAAAAGGACAGTGTTGGGGCAGGTGAGAGGGCAGAGATTGGTGAGAAGAAGCAGTAATTAACCGCTGGACAGGATCTCTGTCTCGGGCCTGTGCTGGTCTTGCAGACCTTCTAGAACTGGCCTCGGGGCCCTCATGTCTGGTGGCAAACCCAGTCCTTCACTGTACTCTGCCTGGCTACCTTCAGCAGGGCCTTTGAGTTCCCTGTGCACTTATTCAGCATCTCTTTCTTGGATCCTGGTACAGAAATGTGTTGGTGCAGTTGTCGTGGTTGCTACCCTATTTGTCACCTGTTATATCTGGTCATTTTCTCTGTGTCACACGTTGTACAACTGAGAACGGAGAAGAATGCACAAAGGGAAAATGCCTCTGAATGGCCAAAATAGACAAAGTCTCCATGATGCTGGCATCATTCTGAAACTGCCGAGAGGTATTCTCGGTCCTGTTGTTACAATGGAGGGAAGACATCAGTGTTAGAGACAAAAAGAACAGTTTTCTGGGAATCCCATGATGCCATGATGATTATTGTCCCAATGACCTAAAAGCCCTTTTTCTTAGTTGCATTTCTTATTCCACCATGAAGTATTCTATCACAACTTCAGAATAGGATGGACGGGGTTGCCTACTCCAAGGACCACTACAGGAAAAGCTATTAACGCTTCCTTGCTCTAAATTCCTGGAATGAAGAGAAGTAGCAGGTGCCACTCTGGGTCCAAAATGAGGCATGCCTTACCCATGTTTCTTCCCTGTGTTGTTCCAGGGGATAGAAGTGGCATCAGGCTCTGAGGACAATGTGAGGCAGAGGCTTTTACCATCTCATCTTCTTCTCTGTTGCTTGTGAATCACAAAGATTCAGGGCTAACTTCTTACCACAGCATGGTCTTCCTGCCTGAAGAGCCCCCAATCATTCCTTGATTTGTGTTCTTACACAGGTCATTAAAACCTGCATTCTGTAATATTCTAAGTTAAAGTCTCTTATTTCTATATGTGGATCAATTAATTGTCTTTTAAAGAAACAGCTGCATGCCACCCATTGCTTGCCTCTGTAACAGAACACCTGGCACTCAGTAATTTATAAAGGGTGGAAATATATTGACTCTGGGAGGCTGGGAAGCCCCCAGATTGAGGAGCTGCATCTGGTAAACATCTCTGGCTGGGTCATAACATGGACGAGGGTATCACAGGGCAAGACAGAATAAGAGAGGCCTGAATTCACTTTTAGGACAAGCCCACTCTTGCAATTAAAGCATTAATCCATTTATGAGGGCAGAGCTTTTGTGGTCTAATAACCTGTTAAAGATCTCACCTCTCTGCACTGGTGCTTTGAGGGTTCAGTTTCCAACACATGAACTTTGGGGGACACATTCACACGGTAGCAAGCTGGTAGCCAGGAGGGACACATATAGGCTGTAATAATCAGATGCAAAGCAAGTGCATCAGCTTGGTGTTATTTAATAGACAGCCAACCCACATAGCTGCTTTAGTAGACTCTGATGTTGCTGATAATGTCATTGTTGTGGTCCTTGAACTTCAAATATCCCTGCAGTCGAAATTTTAGTAGAGGTGGTTTTACTTCTGTATTCCTTTATGTCAACCACAAGATATCTAGACTGCAGTGTTCTCATAGAAATGTCTACTCACGCTTATTGCAGGTGCCTTTAAGACAGTAGCACTAGGGGGCAGTGTTGTGGCACAGAGGGTTAGGCCACTACCTGCCTTGTCAGGGAGTCTCATCTGCTCCACTTGCAAGTCAGATTCCTGCTAGTGCACCTGGAAAGTCAGTGGACTACAGCCCAAGTATTTGGGCTGCTGCCACCTGTGTGAGTTCAGGGAGTTGGGTGGGGGTGTGGCACCAGGAAGGAGTTCCTGGCTCCTGGCTTCAGTCTGGCCCAGACCTAGCTGTTGTAGTCATTTGGGAAGTGAACACAGGGATAGAAGCTCGCGCGCTCACTCTCTCTCTCTCTCTGCCGTTCAACTAAATAAATGATCTTTAAAAAAAAATAGAAGGTGGGGCCAGCCTATGGTAGTTGTGATGTAGCAGGTAAAGCTGCCGCCTGCAGTGCAGGCATTCCATGTGGGTACGGGTTCGAGTCCCGGATTCTCCACTTCTGATAAAATTCTCTGCTATGATCTGGGAAAGCTATAGAAGATGGCCCAAGTCCTTGAGCCCTGGAGCCCATGTGGGAGCCCCAGAAGAAGCTCCTGACTCCTGGCTTCGGATCGGCACAGCTCTGGCTGTTGGGACCATCTAGGGAGTGAACCAGCAGATGGAAAACCTTTCTGACTCTGCCTCTGCCTCTCTGTAACTCTGCTTTTCAAATGAATAATGATAAATATATCTTTTTTTTAAAATAGAAGATAATGCCAGACAATGGGAATAGAAATGTAAAGCAAAACAAATCAAATAGCAAAAGAACAGCTGTATTTGCAGTTAACCTAAGGAAGCATAAGAGACCTTTCCTTAGAGCTTACATCTGAACCCTTCTGAAATTTCAGAGAGGAGGGTCAGGTGCACACAAAACAGGATAACATGGTTTGCTTTGAAATGAAGTTATTGTGAAAAATAGGGCAAATATGTTGTGTGTATAGGGAATTTTCTGACTACATTTTGTTTTAAACTTTGGGTCCTAGGCTAACAGCATTGCTTGACAAGTTAATTTCCAACTGTGTAGATGGTGAAAGAACTCCAGAGAGGGGCCAGGGGGCCAGCGTTGTGTTGCAATAGGTTAAACCACCACCTGTGTTGCTAGCATCCTGTATAAACATCAGTATGAGTCCTGGCTGCTGCACTTCTACTTTTTTTAAGATTTTATTTATTTATTTGAGAGGTAGAGTTACAGACAGTGAGAGGGAGAGACAGAGAGAAAGGTCCTCATTCTGCTGGTTCACTCCCCAGATGGCCTCAATGGCCAGAACTGTGCCAATCCAAAGCCAGGAGCCATGAGCTTCCTCCTGGTCTCCCACATGGGTGCCAGGGCCCAACCACTTGGGCCATCTTCTACTGCTTTGCCAAACTAGAGCAGAGAGCTGGACTGGAAGTGGAGCAGCCAGGACTCGAACCGGTGCCCATATGGGATGCCGGTGCCACAGGTGGAGGATTAACCTTCTGTAACACAGCGCCAGCCCCTGCTTCACTTCTGATCCAATTCCTGGCTAATGTACAAAGGAAGGCAGCAGAAGATGGCCCAAGTGCTTAGGCCCTTGCTACCCACGTGGGAAACCCAGATGGAATTCCAGGCTCCTGGCTCTGGACTGGCCTAGTCCCAGACATTGTGACCATGTGGGGAGCAGACCAGCAGATGGACATTCTCTGTCTCTCCCTCTTTATATCTAACTTTGCTTTCAAATAAATAAATGATGGAGAGAGAGAGAGAAGGAGCGATAGAGGGAGAGGGAGAGACAGAGAGAGAGACAGAGACACAGAGAGAGAGAGAGAACCACCAAGGTTCTCAAAGGAAGAGCTCACATTCCATAGGAAAATGATGCTGAGGATGGAGTAGATACCTGTGGGTGGTAAAAGCCCTCGGGGCTCATGTGGCCCTCAAGTGAGATATCCAATACAAAAGGTGAGGGTGAACCCAGAGTCATTTCCACCTCCTCTCAGAGAAGCAAAGGTTTGTCTCCTCCTCTTCTCCTTTCCTCATCTGTAGAGCAGCTCCAGTCATGTGCCATCCCAGGGGTAAACACTGGGGCAAAGGAGATGACACAGTTGTCACAGCATAAGTAATAATTATTATCCTACCTCTGATCCGGTACACTTCATGTCTGCACTCAGGACAAAAGTCATGGAGATGGACATTAAGAACCCCATACTTGGTGCAAACTGTTGAAATCTTTATTTAGCATATACTAAATTGATCTTCTGTATATAAAGAGAATTGAAAATGAATCTTGATGTGAATGGGATGGGAGAGGGAGTGGGAGATGGGATGGTTGCGGGTGGGAGGGAGGTTATGGCAGGAAAAAGCCACTGTAATCCAGAAGTTGTACTTTGGAAATTTATATTTATTAAATAAAAGTTATAAAAAAAAAAAGAATCCCATACTTGTTTTAGCCAAGCTAAGACAAACATCCCAAATCCTATACAGGGTCTTTGGTTTTCTAAAGTCTTGACATATGTAAAACTTTAAACCTTATACTTTTGAAAATTAAGGATTTTGTGAACAACCTGAATGGGACGTGGGGTTGTCTTGACAAGTGGGAAAAGGAGGCTACCTGTGGGATTTGAGGTTGGCTAGGGGGTTGGGTTTGGATGAGGGTTCCCGTACATGGAGCTTGCATGTTTTAAACTTTCCACCAACACGAAAGGAGAGAGCACAAAGAAATGGGGCAGAAGGAGAAGAATGGCAAGGATAGAAATATGTCAGCAGTCAGACATAAAAAATTAGTCTGGGGGCCAGCACTGTGGAGTAGTGGGTAAAGCTTCTGCCTGCAGTGCCAGCATCCCATTTGGGTGCCGGTTCGAGTCCCCCTTTACTCCACTTCCAATCCAGCTCTCTGCTATGGCCTGGGAAAGCAGTAGAGGTTGGCCCAAGTCCTTGGGTCTCTGCACCCATGTGGGAGAAAGAAGTTCCTGGTTCCTGGCTTCAGATCGGCATAGTTCTGGCCGTTGCGGCCAATTGGGGAGTGAACCATCGAATGGAAGACCTCTCTCTCTCTCCTCTCTCTCTCTCTCTCTCTCTGCATTTTCTCTCTCTGTGTAACTCTGACTTTCAAATAAATAAATAAATCTTTAAAAAATGAGTTTGACTCTTTATTTTAGAAAGTTTGGTTTATTTACATCATGCAAGGCTGGTTAAATAGCCAAAGGTCAATCACACAATTCAGTAGCACAAGGAGGATTTGTGAACAACAGAAATAATTACTTGATCAAATCAACATTCACTCATAATAAAATTGCTTAGTGAGCAGAATAAAAGAGAACTTTCTTAATCTGACAAAGGGTGAATACAGAACTCCTACAGCAAATATCACATGCAAAGAAAAAGTACCAAAAACTAGAAGAGAAGCAAATAATACCACCAGTTTGCTTCGGCAGTGGATGTATGAAAGTCCCAGTTTCTCCACATGCTCACCAACACCTGGCAATCTAAAGGTCTTAATTCTAGCAATTCTGGCAGATGGACGATAGTATTTCCTTGCTGATTAGCTTTGCATTTTCCTGATGACTAATGATGTCGAGCAACTTTCATGTGCTTATTAACCATTCACATGCTTTTTAATAAAGTATTCTTTCAGATTTTTGGCCTACTTAAACTCAGTGTTGTGTCTTCATTACTGAGCAAGGCACTGTAATGTGCTTTATCTAGATGCAACTATGATAACAATCCTTTAAGATGGTTGTTAAGTTTTCCATCTTTGATGGAGAAACTGAAGCTTGCTTTAAAGTCAAAGAACTGCCGGCACCGTGGCTCAACAGGCTAATCCTCCGCCTAGACAGCGGTTCTAGTCCCGGTCGGGGCGCTGGATTCTGTCCCGGTTGCCCCTCTTCCAGGCCAGCTCTCTGCTATGGCCCAGGAGTGCAGTGGAGGATGGCCCAAGTGCTTGGGCCCTGCACCCGCATGGGAGACCAGGAGAAGCACCTGGCTCCTGCCTTTGGATCAGCGCGGTGCGCCGGCCACAGCACGCCGGCCGCGGCAGCCACTGAAGGGTGAACCACCAGCAAAAGGAAGACCTTTCTCTCTGTCTCTCTCTCTCTCACTGTCCACTCTGCCTGTCAAAAAAAAAAAAAAAGTCAAGAACTAATAAGTTGCAGATCAGGATTTGAGATGTCTTTCCAAAAGGTCTGCTCTTACATGATTGCCACATATGTTCAATAAATGAGGTGCTAATTTATAAATAATTGGCAATGAGATGGCCTCTTCTGTCTCAGGTGAAGACAGAAGAGGTTCCAGAAATGGTCACTTGATTTTTTTTTATGAATACCAAAATATTTCAAAAATAAAACAAAATTTTAGGATTTTTCTGGGCCCCAAAAGTGAAAACAACATTTTCTGATATCCTGAAGCTCAGGATAGCTGCAGAGGTTACCTCTCTCTCCTCCTTTTCTTTATTTTAGTTGTAATTCTTTAAAAATAAAGTAAAGCTTGCAAGACATGCACTTCAATGAATTCAGTTTGGCTTCAAATCATGTACTATAAAGCCACAAGCCATTATTGTTCATTTGAGCATAAGCAATGAAAAATTACTTTAGGAAGCATTGACTGGAGGATGTGTTCATAAAAATTACTTGTTTACCCATAATCAAAAAAAAAAAAAAAAACCAAAAAACCTCAATGTTTCTGGTGCCTCTCAATAAGACTGACCAAAGCGCTATCTCATGTGTGTCTTCTTAAAACCTAGAAAAAACTTAATAAATAGTAAAGTTTAAATTATAGAGAGAATAATACAGTGATTCCTAGGCAATATATGAGAATGTATGGATATAAAGGTATTCTGATGGATTAAACCCTGATACGAGGAAATAAATCATGCAGGAATGCTGTAGGCTTACTTTATCATCAGTGGAAGCTCTGAGTCAAGAATATGTAAGAATACAGAAAGGCTTATTTGTAGAAACAAGATATGAAAACACAAGATTTAATGAGAATGTCCACAAGAGCCAAAGACAGAAAATAACTTGACACAAAATAATTCAGGAGTAGGGCTGGCCTACTTCATCTGAAGCCTGAAGCCGCTTCTCTCCTCCACACACACTGTCACTGGGCTTCTTCCTGGCCTCGTACATTCCATCCAGAAGATGCCTCAGAAATGTTCCGCTGGCGTCGCCTCTGACTTCTAGTCTCACACATTCCCAACCATGGGTCCAACATAGCATGTGTCAATACTAAAATATGGTCAGATCATGGCATCCTCACCAAAAGGCTTTCTTTTTTTTAATCGTACAGAAATAAAGGCCAAATTCCTTAACACTGCAGTTGCTACCATACTTCCTGATCATTTCCAGTCCCCTTTTCCTCCTTGCAGATCCCCCATTCAAGGCAGATTTCTCACCATCCCTGAACGATCTAGGAATTCTACCTTTGAATCTTTGCTCTTGTCCTCCTACGTGGAAGCTCTGTCTGTCACCAGCATTTATTGGAAATCTCCCTACCCTTTAACGCTCAGTTCTGACGGCTCTTCTCTGCTACCCCAAATCCTCCAATCAGAATTCATGTCTCCCTTTTTGCATCCACAATTTTTAAAATAATTTCAAAATTAAACTTTTATCAGTATTATTGTGTACAGTGAAATTCAAAGCATGAGAACAAAGGCTAGCTTATTCATTTTTGAGTCCTCTGTGGCACATATTCTATTTCTCTATGCAGACTATTGATCAAAATTGTTAAAGTTTTCATGCTTAATTAAATTTTATACAGTAAATGTCTAATCAGATGGGAAAGCCAGTCCTTTTGATCCAAGTATAAATTCCCTAAAGGCTTTTATACCAGCAAATTTGAAGAAGAGTAATTAATTCCACTTAGCCAGGAGGGGCCCATTTCTACTTAGGCACCACAAATAATGAACACACTGTTGATATATTCCATAGGAATTTAGGTGTGCCAATTACAACCCATACATTTTTAACATGGAAATAATCAAACAAATTTGAGAAAAATAATAAGAAATTTACAAATAATTTAAATAAACTAAATATACTGAATTTTGAAAAGAAGCACATCTAACTAATTATAATTGTGTGTGTTAGTTATTCAGTCATAACACTCACTTTCTAAGCCAAGAAATAAAAGAGAACAGAATACAATCCTTGCTCTTTGAGGATGTCATAGTTTAGAAACACAATAATACACTTTTAAAATATCTCATGAACCAATTGTATATATTCTGCCTCAGGAAAATAATAAAGATTTACCAAAAATAGGTCACATTCTAGTGAATGATTTTGAAAGATGAATATATGTTTATCAGGTATAAAGAGGACAAAAAAATCATGCAAAAGAAATGGTAAGGAAGTACAAAGTAATAGAGGATGTGCAAATCAATTAGTGCTTTGGAACGGCTAAAGGAGGTATATGAGGAAAGAGTGAAGTAACATTAGAACAACAGAAAGTTTCTTATTTTGTAAATGAGAAGAGTTTTATATCCCATGGTAAGGAATGGCATTTTTTCTTCTACTTGGTGGTGGGCTTTAGTTAGAGGAGCAACATGATTATCCTATTCTTTTGAAAAATAATTCTGGGCTCAATGTGCAGGGCAGGGGAAAACCCAGAGCCCAGTTGAGAAGCTGCTCTGACAGCCTAGGCAAAAAACTAAGAATCTGGACTGTGTCTATTGAGCTCAAGGTGATTTTGGAGAAGAGAACGAAAAATGTGGTAAACAATAAATTGTGAGGTTAATGGAAGAAGAGACATTAAAATGATTTTGAACTGAAGCTGGAAGATAATATAATAATAAATGATAATATAATAGATCATAAATAATATATTGAGATACTCAGATAAAAGTTGAAAGCAATTGGAAATGTAAGACTGAAGTAATAAAGAGACCGAATACTGTAAAAAAAAAAAAAAGATCTGGAAACTTCCATATAGTTGATCCTCAATATCTGCTGATTCCATTTTTGCAAATTCATCTACTCACTAAAATTTATTTGTAACCCCCAAACCATTACTTGTGCTGCTTTTGTGGTCAGTTGCAGACATGCAAAGAGAAAAAGAAAATACTGAGTCACTCAATCAACAAGCATTTTCCTAGTTCTTATCCTGTGAACAAAGGTCCTTTTTGAAGTCTAGCTAGTGCCATGTTTTTCACATTGTTAATGGGTTTTTGTTTTTCGTGATGATTTTGCTGTTTAAAAGGGCTCCCAAGAATAGTGCCTGGGCCAAGCCGAGTCAGGAGCCAGGAGCTATCTCCAGGTTTCCCACGTGGGTGCAGGCGCCCAAGCACTTGGACTGTCCTCCACTGCTTTCTCAGGCACATTAGCAGGAAGCCAAATGAGAAGTAGAGCAGCCGGGACTCAAACCAGTGCCCATATGGGATGCAAGCTCAGCAGGTGACGGTCCCTCTATCATCTGATTTATACATATAAGCTGAATAGCTCTTATCCAAAAGCTTAGGACCAAAAGTGTTTCAGATTTCTTAATATTTTGGAATATTTCCATGGACTTTATAGGTTGAAGATCCCCAATGTGAAAATTTGAGATCTGAAGTGTTTCAAAAACTGAAACTTTTTGAGCATTGTATTGTACTGAGTGTTCTCTTCTAGTGTGTATACAAAGACACAGGAAGGTAATGTTCTGAGCTGAAAGTAGAAATGAGTTTTAGTGAGTTGCACAAGCCAGAAGTAAGGTAAACTAACAGGAAAAAAAAAAAAACTGGCTCTCTAAGTAACAAAGAGTCAGTTGTGTTGCACAGTATAATTTCAGGGAGGCCATAGATATTCATTAGGTTGCAAGGAAGTACTGGTAAAAGATAGCATATTCATAAGGGGCAGGCACACATGCCCAGTAACTTATCATGTATGTTACATGCATACTACATTCAACTAAGAAGGAGATTTAGCATTATAATGGGGGAGAGAGGTTGGGGGTAGGGGGTGTTAGATTCCTGTGTCAAAAGGAATCCCAAGAACACCAGGATTGCTGCTTATGCACAGAGTCCTTAACCTGGTTTCTCCTGTGTTGGAGCTCATGGTTTTTTATCAAGGGAAATTCACCACTGGGATGCATTATCACCCCAGTTGTGACCTTATCTGTCCACTTGCAAGGACATCTGGCTGATTTTAACTAAGATTAAAAGAGAGTTGAGGCCAGCGCCGTGGCTCAACAGGCTAATCCTCCACCTTGCGGTGCCGGCACACTGGGTTCTAGTTCCGGTCGGGGCGCCGGATTCTGTCCCAGTTGCCCCTCTTCCAGGCCAGCTCTCTGCTGTGGCCCGGGAGTGCAGTGGAGGATGGCCCAAGTGCTTGGGCCCTGCACCCCATGGGAGACCAGGAGAAGCACCTGGCTCCTGCCTTCGGATCAGCGCGGTGCGCCCGCCACGGCAGCCATTGGAGGGTGAACCAACGGCAAAGGAAGACCTTTCTCTCTGTCTCTCTCACTGTCCACTCTGCCTGTCCAAAAAAAAAAAAAAATTAAAAAAAAAAGAGAGTTGAGTCGTTTTCTCTTGACGGGGGGGGGGGGGGGTTGTTAACGTCAGTGCTCAAAAGTTCAGATTTTGGATTTGGGATTTTTTGGATGAGGGATGTTCAACATGTAATAATACTTCCCTGAGAAAAGGACAGATGAGATTACACATGGAATACACTAATGGGAAGGAAAAATGTTTGCTTCACTTCTCGAGCTAGGCCTAAGAATTAAACTGACATAAATGAGATTAACAAGAGGAAAACATGCAAATTTTATTTAATGAAGTTTTACATGTACATTGGCATCCTCACAGGAAAATGAAGACCCAAAGAAGTGGCCAGGTCTAAGTGCTTACAAAGTAGGTTGAACAAAAAGTAGCAATCATGGAAAAGTTAGGAAGATTTGAGCCTGATTAACAAGAGCATTTGTACAGATTTCTCTTGACCTCAGCTTCCCATCTCTGGTAGTAAGAGTTGTTTTTCCTGGGGCTGGCACTGTGGCATACTAAGCTAAGCCTCTGCCTGCCATGGTGGCATCCGATATGGCTGCTGGTTCATGTCCTGGATGCTCCTCTTACTATCCAGCCCTCTGCTAATGGCCTGGAAAAGCAGTAGAAGATGGCCCAATTGCTTGGACCCCTGCACTCAAGTGGGAGACTTGGAGGAAGTTCCTGGCTCCTGGCTTCGGCCTAGCCCAGCTCCAGCTGTTGCGGCCATTTCGGGGAGGGAACCAGCAGATAGATCTCTCTCCCTCTCTCGTGCACACACTCTCTCTCTCTGCCTCTGCCTCTCCTTCTCTGTACTCTTTGAAATAACTAATAAATAAATCACAAACATAGTTTGGTTAGTTGCAGGAGGCCCTGTAGCCAGTTATCTAGTTACGCTGTAATCAATCGGCTGATTGATTGACTAAGCTGTAGCCATATGGGCACCAGTTCATGGCCCTGCTGCTCCACTTCCAATCCAGTTCCCTGCTAATGGGAAAGCAGAGGAAAACAGCGAAGTCCTTGGGCCCCTGCACCTGTGTGGGAGACCTGCGAGAAGCTCCAGACTCCTGGCTTCAAATCTGCTCAGCTTCAGCCAATAAGGCCATTTGGAGAGTGAACCAGTGGATGGAAGATCTCTCTCTCTCTCTGTGTGTAACTACCTCTCAAGTAAATAAACACAAATTTTTTAAAATTTCTTTTCTCCTGGAGCTGGGAGGGCATCTTCACCTATGAGTTCTGCTTTTACTTTCTGGAAGAAAAAGGAAGGTCAGTGGGCTCTTACACCTATTCTTTCTTAAATGCCTTTAGCCTTAAGTAATCATTGTGCCAAAAATAGCTTATTTTGGGGTGGTATGCTCTGAGCTCCAGCACCTAGCGGGGTGTATACAGCAAGCACCAGAATTCCCCTTGACAGCCCACATTCCTCTCATGACACTTCCTGCAAAGCTTGGTTGCAAATTACATTGTATTATCTATACTTTCCTTTTCCTCCCTTAAATTATGAGTTTTATAACTAGGCCTATTTCTTTTTACATTTGCTTCTGTGGGGGCAAACAAGTGTTTGGAATAAGACAGGAGTTTAATCAATCTCAGTTGAATGCAAAGGTTTAATAGTTTTCGTCCTGATGGTAAGGTTTCCGCTGTGGGGAGCAACGTACCACACCGTCCTTGATAGCCAAGGTAAGGCAATCTGACAATCCCAAGGTGAAGTTGCAATTTTCATCAGATAAAGCCTCATTGCTGAGTTAAATGAACCTGTAAGTCAATGCTGTTCTCTAGGGACATCTATGGAGTCTTCAAGAGTGCAGCAGCCTCCTCTGAGGGGAAATTCTCTGTGCCAATACATCCAACGAAAAATGCCAGACCCGACAGGTTTGCCCGCACGCACCTCTCATGACTCCGCCCCTCCTGCGGGCCCCGCGGTGGCTCCGCCCCTTCCCGCGGTTGCCCGGCAACAAGTCCCGGAAGTCGCGGAAGCGAAGTCGCGGAAGCGCCACCGCGGCCTGCGCCGAGAATTAGCGGAAGATGGCGGAGGGCGGAGGCCCCGAGGCGGGCGAGCAGAAGAGGAGGTCTTCCGGCCCACGGCCCCCGAGCGCGCGGGATTTACAGGTGCAGCGAGCGGTCGAGGGAGGGAGCGCGGCGGCGGGCGCAGGCGCGGGCTGGCGGCCGCGCGGCCGAGGACGGCTCTGGCCGTGGCCGGGGCTGAGGGCGGAATTGTGTCTGGTCTTGCCCGGTGGTTTGGGAAACAGGTGTGGAGGCTCCAGCGCCGCCGGCCGGTGCGCAGTGTGAGAAGCAACGCTCCGCTGAGAATGGCATTTTGTCGGTCTAGTTGTGGGGGTGGCCGGGTTTTGCTTCTACAGAAGAAAGCTTTACTGTGGCCATTGGGACATCAGCAAGTGCTTAGAAAGTAATAACGTGTGTTCTGATTTGTTCTTGTCTTGAATGCCGTGAACCATAAAAAATGGTTCCTTTATTATCACATAGCTTTCCCCTTTTGAAAGGATGAACTAAAGCAATTCAGTCCACAGCTATTATGGCACGGGCGTAAAAGCTGCTGTGAAACGTTGTATTTAACAAACGGGGAAATATAACTTTGTTATTCGTTTGGAAGACTGACATTCATTCCTGAATCCTGTTTTATCGGGTGCTGACACCACTTTGCTCATCTTCGGCGTTTTTGTTTGTCTCTATAAGGTCGCTGTTAAATTCAACAAGTAAACAACTATACAGAGTTACAATTTAAAATAAATGGGACTGAATCGCCAGGTTTTGGTGGGACAACAGTATTACTGTGTGGCCACACTTAACATTCTACACGTTAAGCGGACATTGACGCCCGGCCATAAGCTCTGGAGAGTGCAGAGGTTAATAGGATAGCAGATCCACCACGGCGCTGGACAGTATTAAGGGTACTGCTGAATAAAATTTGTGAGAGGCCATGAATTTGGACTGGCCCCGTAGAGCAAACCAATGTAGAGTTAATCACATACACAGCTTTGGTTATTTGCAAGAGGCCCTGTAGTCAATTAGTTCAGCTGTAACTAGTTGGCTGAGTGATTGACTAAGCGACAGCCAATTAGGTTGTTTTCTGTGCCTTACTCCCCTTTTTGTATAAATGGTGTCAGATGGTGGTGTTGGTTTGCGCTCTCCTTCTCACTGGTTTCTCTGATTCTGGGAGCTGCCTGCTTTCCCAATTTTTTTTTTTTCTTTGTTCAGATAAACACTGCTAATTGTAATTGGTTTAAGGAACTCTCTTTTAACAGTATAGAAGTGTAAATGACATCTCAACCTTTTTGAAACCTTTTTTGGAGAATAGGATATAATAGATTTAGCATATTTTAAAAAATTTTATATAAGGTAAACAAGTTTCATGTATTTCAAATATGCCAATTTAGGAGCATAGTGATACTTCTTACTCTACCCTCCCTCCTCCTCCTTTTCTTATTTTTCTTTTAATTTTCACAGTGATAGGCTTTCAGTTTATCATAAGCTTAACCCTCCAGTATGTATAGAATTTAACACAGTAAGAAGAAAAAAATAATAAAACACTATTCCTTAACAGTAGAAACAAGGGCTGTAAACAATAATCTCAAAATGTCAATTTTGCTCATATATATTATATTTTTTGTACTCTATTACTGCAGATTAGGGAAAACATATTTGTCTTTTTGGGACTGGGTTATTTCACTAGTATAGTGGTTTCCAGTTGCATCCATTTTGTTGTAGAAGATAGGATTTCATTTTTTTTATGGCCAAGTAGGTATATAGTCCATATTTTATTTATCCATTCATCGGTTGTTGGACATCTGGGTTGATTCATTTCATTTCGTTTGGGTAAATTTCCAGGAGCAGGATGGGTGGCTCATATGGGAGGTCCATATTGCGATTTCTGAGAAACCTCCATGCTGTCTTCCACAGTGGCTGTGCTAGCTTACATTCCTACCAACAGTGGGATAGGGTACTGTCTCCCTCACATCCTTGCCAGCATTTCCTGTTTTTTGATTTGTGGATGATAGCCATTTTAACTGGGGTGAGGTGGAACTTCATTGTGATTGTTATTTGCATTTCTGTGATGGCTAGTGTTTCTGAGCATTTTTTCATGTGTATATTGGCCATTTGAATTTCATCCTTTGAAAAATACCTATTCAAGTCCTTTACTCATTTCCCAACTGAATTGTTTGTCTGAGTTTCTTGAGCTCTTTATAGATTCTGGGTATCAATCTTTTATCAATTGCAATGTTTCAAATATTTTCTCCCACTGTGTCAGTTGCCACTTGATTTTGCTAAGTATTTCCTTTGCAGTGCAGAAAACCCATTGATTGCTATGAATTTCCTTTATACTTTTACTCTGAGATTTTCAGTATTTACATCTTTTTTCTTTTTTTTAAAGATTTGTCTTTTTTTTTTTTTTTTTTTTTTTTGAAAGGCAGGAATGGAGGGAGACAAAGAAATCTTCCATCTGCTGGTTTACTCCTCAGTTAGTCGCAACAGCCAGAGCTGGGCTGACCCAGAGCCAGGAGGCAAGAGCTTCCTCTAGGTCTCCTACTTGGGTGCAGAGGCCTAAGCAAGGAGCTAGATCAGAGATGGAGCAGCCATGGCTCAGATGTCACCTGTTTGGGTTGGCTGTGCAGCAGTTGGTGGCTTGACCTGTCAGCCTCCTTCACATTCTTCCATAATGATGACTATTTTTCTGTGTTCTTGTGTGTAGCACATCCTTAAGCATCAGTTGTAAGGCTGGATTGGTGGTGATAAATTCCTTCAATTTCTGTTTGTTATGCAAAGCCTTTATTTCACCTTCATTCATAAGTGAGAGCCTTGCAGGGTATAGTAATCTGGGTTCGCAGTCTTTTAAGACTTGGACTATGTCTCTGCATTCTGCCTTAGCCTGTAGGGTTTATGCTGAGAAATCAGCTGTGAGACTAATTAGAGATCCTCAGAAGGTAATGTGGCATTTTTTCGTGTGCACATTTTAGAACCTTTTCTTTAACTGTGAAAATTTGACTATAATGTGCCGTGGTGAAGATCTTTTCTAGTTTATGTCTATTAGGTATTCTATGTGCTTTGTGTACTTGGGTGTACCTTTCTTTCTCCAAGTTGGGGAAGTTTTCTGTTATTGTTTCACTGAATAGGCCTTCTAGTCCATTCTCTTTCCAAACCTTTAGGAACTCCTAAGACCCATTTGTTGGGTTGTTTGATAGTATCCCATAAATCTCAAACATTGTTTTTAGTTTTTCTAATTTTTCTTCCATTTTTCGGCCTGAGATATTTCCAAAGATTTAACTTGTAGCTCAAGTACTCTTTCTTTTGCCTCAAGTCTGTTGTTAAGGCTTTCCACTGTGTTTTTTACTAGACATAATGAAGTCTTCATTTCTAACACTTAGTTTGGTTTCTCTTCAGCAATGCTATCTCCGGGAAAATTTTTCTTCCATGTCATCTATGGATTTTTTTAACTCATGAATTTGCTTCTCATTGCTTTTCAGTAATTTTATCATCAGTTTTTCATATTCCTTTTCAGGCATTTTATCAATCTCTTCATCTTCATATTTTAAAATTGGAGTGTTTTCTTCCTTTGGGAGGGAATCATATCATCGTCCTTGTTCATGTTTCTACATTTAGTTTTAGGCTTTTGTGGAAACACTTATTTTCTCCTTTGATGGCTTTTATCTTAGAACTATGCCTTGTGGCTTAGTGGAGTGTCTGCTCCTTCAGTGGATAATCAGAGATGTTTGCTGGGTGGGGTTAGGTAGCTCTGCTCAGAACATGGGTATGGTGCAAGAGTCCAGGGTGACACCTGCATTGGGTGTGGTAGATCTCCTCCTCTGTTGTCAGCAAGGGGGAGGGTATGATCATTTAGCTGGTGTAATCACTGCCTCACCACCTCTATGCCAAGGTGATTTATGCCCAGAGTGAGTCCACAGTGGCTACACACTCACCCATGCAGGTGCGTGAACCACACAAAGGATTTGTGAACCACACAAAAGATTTTAGACAGTGTCACTAGTGACTTAGGCTGCTGCAGTATCTTCTCATTTCTCTTTAAGAAGATGACATCTCCTCCTGATATCATAAAATATTTTTAAGAGGTAGTATGATTGCCAAAATAAGCAGTCCATAAGATGGAGAACTTGGAGAATGTAGACATTAGTGTAAGGTTATGAATTGACACCCTCCAATGGCCGCCGTGGCCAGTGCGCTGTGGCTGGTGCACTGCACTGATCCAAAGACAGGAGCCAGGTGCTTCTCCTGGTCTCCCATGGGGTGCAGGGCCCAGGCACTTGGGCCATCCTCCACTGCACTCCCTGGCCACAGCAGAGAGCTGGCCTGGAAGAGGGGCAACCAGGACAGAATCCGGTGCCCCGACCAGGCATGGCTAGTACTCTTATTCACTGTACTACCAAAAGGAATCCTCCAGAGGCCATTGGCAATATTCACATCTGTGGCAACAGTATGTACCATAACCCCAGCCAGCTGCCCCTTGGAAATATACCAATGCTTTCAAAGAGCTCGGAAGGGGCCGGCACTGTGGCACAGTGGGTTAACGCCCTAGCCTGCAGTGCCAGCATCCCATATGGGCACTGGTTCAAGACCCAGCTGCTCCACTTCCAATCCAGCTCTCTGCTGTGGCCTGGGAAAGCAGTGGAGGATGGCCCAGGTGCTTGGGCCCCTGCACCCATGTGGGAGACCCGGAGGAAGCTCCTGGCTCCTGGTTTCAGATCGGCTCAGCTCCAGCCATTGCAGCCAATTGGGGATGGAAGACCTCTCTCTCTCTCTGCCTCTCCTCTCTCTGTGTAACTTTGACTTTCAAATAAATAAATATATCTTAAAAAAAAAAAGGGTTATAAATTGAACTCATTGTAGAATAGTTCCAGTGCCCATAGTAAGTCAGGCTATTACATAGACTCAAGGAATAGGAAGTTACCAGCATAATATACCTTATCTTTTTAAATAGACATAAGCATCCACGAGGCAGTATGAGAAGTTGGGAAAAATGGATTAGTGACCAGAGCAATATTGGTTTCCAACATGGTCTTGTTCCTTAGATAGTGTGTGAAATTAGGAGAAATGTCTTAACTTTATGATTCTCCGTGCCTTCATTTATAAACAATGGTAGTGGTGCTACTGTAAAGATTAAATAATGTCTGAAAGACCAGTGCAAAATAAACTTAGAATTCTGACTCAGGCAGATGAGCTATAACTTACTAATTACTCCATTCTTCTACCATTTAAATTAAAAATATAACTTTTCTTTAAATCCATTTCTTTTTATTTGAAAAGTGAGAATAGCTTGATTCATGACTACCTGATACTTAACAACTTGTCTATAGAATTAATAGTAGATTCAGATACTCTGGTAGATGTTGCTGCTTGTGAGAATGCCTTTGTTTCCACCATAAACAGGAGATAAGGATTTCTGTGTCTATCTCCTGTCTACTCTCTGATAGGTCAGTAGGAAGAGAACTGATTTTGTTATGAACAGAATTTGGTTTGTCAATTACAGCATATCATCTTTTTTAAGAATTTATTGAGACTGAAGAATTTGTAAACCCCTTGAAAACAACCAAAATGGTGATGTGTCAATAAAGTTTGTATCAAAGATTTAAAAGAATCGGATAATGTTCTCCCCAACTGGTTTCTTGGAAATTGATGAATTATGTTACTTTTAACATGGCTGTGCTTATTTTAAAAGTGATTCTAAGAGTCTTTCAGGGTAAGATAAAGGATGATATATTACTAATTGAAACTGACACAAGTAATTAGTGTATGTTCACTGCCATGCAGTGCAGTTCGTCAGGATCTCAGTCACTTGGGAGCATTTCAGGTGCCGTTAGGGGAAAGCGGCATAGTTGCCTCCCTGACTCCAGCACTGGGAGCCGCTGACTTGCACATTTGTGAATCACTGTTGGTTATCAACCCAAGAGCAGCTTTTCTTGACCCCTTCATCCCCCATGGGAAGTGGTCAGTGGGAAAGTTTGTGGTGAGATGAGTTAATGACAAGATTAAGCCTAAAAGCCTGCTCAGTGTTGATTAGTATTTCCGAATGTTTGTCTTTTCTGGTGAGCCTCAGTTCATCTATGCACAGTGCTTTAACAGCTGGTTAAGGTATTCAGTTGTATACTTCCGTCCCGGATCTCCCCCAGCATATGATCGAAAGAAAAAGGCTTTCTGTTTTCCAGTCTGTGCTTCCATATAAGTTGGAAGTTGGTGGAGAGGAGAATAGGAGAAATTAAGGATAACTTCAGGCCAGCACTGATCCCACCTGGTAGCAGTGGATATATGTTATGGTCCATGAGCTCAGCTGGGTGGTGCCCTTGGCAGCTAGTTGGTCCCTCAGTAGTGGGCCAGAGTGGTGCTCAGTGAGCAGTGGTCCATTGCACTACATGCTCAGGATGAAAGAATTGTTCTGGGGCTACAACAAGATGCAAAAGTTCCCCCATGCGCAGCACCAAGGTGTATTCAGTAGCCTGGAGCTGTGACAAGTGTCCCTTAACCTCAAGGTCCTTCAATAAGATAGCCACCAAGGACTAAGTTGATGAAAGAAAACAGTTGTCAGTGCCAGCATTGTGGTCTGGTGGTTTGAGTTTCTGCTTGTGTGACTCTGGCATCTGTATGGGAGTGCAAATCCTGACTACTCCACTTCCAGCCACCTCTTTGCTAATGTGCCTGAGAAAGCAGAAGATGGCCCAAATGCTTGGGCCTGACAACCTACTTGGGAGACCCAAATGGGGTTCTGGGCTCTTGGCTCTGCCCTGGTCCTTTGAGTCATTTACGGAGTGAACCAGTGGATTGAAGACCTGTTTATCTCCCTCTGTTACTCTTCCTTTCAAATAAATAAATAAATGTTAAAAGAAAATTATCAGGGCCAGCGCTGTGGCACAGCAGGTTAAAGCCCTGGCCTGAAGTGCCGGCATCCCATATGGGGCACTGGTTCTAGTCCCAGCTGCTCCTCTTACCATCCAGCTCTCTGCTATGGCCTGGGATAGCAGTAGAAGATGGCCCAAGTCCTTGGGTCCCTGCACCCACGTAAGATACCCGGAAGAAGCTCCTGGCTCCTGGCTGCAGATTGGCATAGCTCCGGCCATTGCAGCCATCTGGGGAGTGAACCAGCGGATGGAAGACCTCTCTCTCTGTCTCTACCTCTTTCTGTAACTCTTTCAAATAAATAAAAACAAATCTTTAAAAAAAAGAAAGAAAATTATCAGGGAGATGGGTATAGTGTTGACCAGCTTTGTTATGAACCAAGTAATCATTGTTATAGCATTTGGAGAAAACACATCTGAGATGTGAGGACTACAGAATGTATTGCTACCATGAACACTAAAGGGGAGAACATTAATACTTGCTGGAGCCTACACAGACCATGGCTGTCAGGAACAAGGATAATGTGGTAACCTTTATTGATGCCAAAATACATTGTGCCAAAGCAGAGGAGCCATTCAAGTTTGAGGTCAACTAAATCTGGTTTAGTGATAGTAACATGTTCTTGACAAGTAGCAATGGTTGTGTCAGTATCCGCAGCTACTGAGAACTGAGTCAGTGCAGTCTATCAACACATATCTTTCCACCTGCATCTGTGTGGAGTTTGACCCCATGGGAAAGTATACTTTGCTCCAGGGAGTACAATGCTTTGGTCAGCCTCTGGGATGTGGACTACTTAGTGTGTTCTGATGCTTTTCCAGGCTGGATTGGCCTGTGTGGACCCTGTTAGCCAGGATGGGAAAATGCATCAGTATCAGATGATCATTTTGTTGACACTGCTGAAGTAGAGACATGAGACAAGACAAGCTAAGGGAGGTACAGTGTGAGTTCCCAGTAATCCCCTTGGCTTGACATCTCAAAATGCTTCTGTTGGTTTTGCCTGTGATGGACAAGATGGCAAATATGACAGTGGCTGGGAAGCCAGAACTGGGAAGCTGTTGGGGCTACTTAATGATTCCGGAGAGGAGACATTAGCAGAGGCCTGCCTATGTGTTGTTTGACATGATCCCTTAGAGTTAGTGAATTCCCTAAATATTTGTAAGTAGGTAAAAATTTTAAAAATCTCCTGTCCTGCTGCCCAGTGCCATTCTGTTCCTGTGTGTGTGTGTACTCAGACAGGAACTGTTTTTATTCCTTCCCCCCAGAATCGCTTAGCTAGCAAAGACTCTGCAGGATGGGTAATGATCCCAGTGTTCCTTGTCCTCTGGGGACTTCTTGGGGTATATGGTGGAGTTCGTTAAGCTTGACACTGCTTGAAATATACCTACTTTGAAGGGAGGGGTAAGAAAGGGTAGAATGGGGATGGAGGTTTTTAAATGAATAATATGTCTGATTTGGAGACTGGAGAAAAAAAATAACTTCAATACTTACTAGGTTAAAGATTCAGCTTGATAGTGGATATTGTGTATGAACAAAGAATGTCTGATACTGTGTTATAATTGCCACAAGTATCCTAATCCTGTTGGGTATCATTAGTTCATATCATCTGGTCTCAGCTTGAGTTGTGATTAGAATCACCCAGAAGGCTTGTTGAACCACAGATTTCTGTTGCTTATAATCTTTATAATGAATCCTTACTGTAGCTTTAAGAACTTGTCACTGTAACGGTGATAATTCCAGTACTTGTAATCTTTTGCCATATTCTCAATATTCTCACTCATTACTTTGTTTTTTCAGATTTCTATTTTTTTTTTTTTTGACAGGCAGAGTTAGACAGTGAGAGAGAGAGAGAGAGAGAGAGAGAGACAGAGAGAAAGGTCTTCCTTTTCCCTTGGCTCACCCCCCAAATGGTCGCTATGGCTGGCGTGCTGCGCTGATCCGAAGCCAGGAGCCAGGTGCTTCCTCCTGGTCTCCCATGCGGGTGCAGGACCCAAGCACTTGGGCCATCCTCCACTGCACTCCTGGGCCACAGCAGAGAACTGGACTGGAAGAGGAGCAACTGGGACAGAACCGGCGCCCCAACCGGGACTAGAACCCGAGTACTGGCACCTCAGGCGGGGGATTAGCCAAGTGAGCCATGGCACTGGCCTCAGATTTCTATTTAAGCTCTTCACATATCAAACTCTAGAGAAAAGATCCTTACATACTTTATTCTCTCTGTATCATTGAAACATCTTCATACTCAAATTTTGGGATTTTGAAATGCTATTGACTTTGACCAGTGGTTACTGATTTAATGTCATTTGACATAAAAAATTTTATTTGTTTAGTTAGTTGAAAGGCAAAGTGACAGAAGGAGAGAGACAGAGATCTTCCATCTTCTGATTCACTCCCTAAATGTCCACAACATTCAGGGCTGGGCCAGGGTAAAGCCAGGATCTTTAAACTCCATCCGGATCTCCCAGATGGGTGGCAGGGTCCCAGGTACTCCAGCCATCATCTGCCTCCAAGGATGTGCATTGGTAGGAAGCTGGGTTAGAAGCAGGGGATGGAACTCGAACCGAGGCACTCAGATATGGGTATCCCAAGTGTCAGCTTATTCCACCATACTACAATGTCTGCTTCTGTGCTACTGTCTTTACATAATTTGATGTGAATTCATTGCATACCTTTTAAGTAACATACGTATTAGAAATAGAAACAATTTAGGAAAGTTAAAATCTAGTACAGAAGATAAAATAACAAAATATACAAATAATGACAATGCAGTGCTTAATACATGAGGGACTTTAGCAAGTGTATGAAATATGTGTATTCTGAAAAAAGTGCATGGATTTTAAAATGTTAAGAAAATTAGAAATCTCTCAAATACAGATAAGGTTTCCATTGATCAGAATAGGAATAACATAGAACTGAATTCATAGAATTTAAATGATACTGGCTCAGGTGGAAATTCATAAAATAGTACTTCTTGAAGAGATTTCAAAGAAGTAAAATTTCTGAAAACTTTGACCCAAGTCATCAATCTTTCTAACTTCTCTTCCTTTCTAACCACATCTGCCTTTTGTGTTATTATTTGGAGGAAATGGGGTAACAGTGGACCATTAAGCAGGTACTAATAACACTGCAGGAATAAAAGAAACCCTGGGGAAAATGAAATGCTGCTTCAGTAAGTGTTTAACATTTTCTGATATCTCCTAGTGATGCAGCACAGGACTTGTGCTATCCCATATATTGTTTAAACCCTGAAGGTGATTGTTTAATGGACATTTAGAACATGCTAACTAAGGCTCCGAAGTTAAGTAACTTATCCAAGATCACACACAGAATGTGCCTAAGCTAGGATTTGAAAAGTCAGATTTTAGATAACAAAGCACTTTTATAATTTGGATTTCTTGCAAAATTGCCATATTGGAGATATAACTGTTGATACATATGTGTGAAGGCAAAAAAAAAAAAAAAAATCCAAAAGGAGAAAAGTCGTTCAACTTTGTTGTATGTATATTTTAAGAGTTGACAATAGAATCTTCAATTAACTGCCCCAATGAGCTTGTTTTCCTACTGAGAAAAGCATTTGTGATGGTACTTTTCTTATCTCTTATGCTTCTAAAGAACATTTGTTCTGTAAAAAGGGAAGACAGACCAAAGATTGTAGTCAAGCCTGTTGTTGTAAGTGAATAGCCACAAGGAGTATTAAGGAAAGTTTTTGAGCTAATTGTCCTAAGATGTCAAAAATGGGAAAAAAGTAATACAGAACTGTTTGGATTACTTTTCAAAATCCTACTTACAAAACAATATAGTTTTATTTTGAAGATACTTAGATGTGTTACATAAAATATAATTTGGTACTATTCTTTTCCAACTCACACGTAAACCATATATACATATATATACACATATACATATATCTATACACACACACACACATATATATATATATAATTCATTGTTTCATTTCTCAGGAACTAAATTTGATGAAATTTATATGGTAGATTTTAAACATTACTTGTGAAATTGTTTTATGTGCTTGGATTTTGAAAACTTCTAACAGTTGAATGAAGTTATTGTATGAGATCCTCATGAAAGAAGCTGATATTAGTGTGAAACGTCTTCAAGCATTAGTAAAAGAATTGTAGGAGAGTTAATTGGTCCAAATTTTAAAATGGCTTGTTGCCTAATGCAGATTTTGCAACTGTTGAATGGTTAGCTGAAAATAATTAAACAATTACTTTTACGACTTCAACTTATTCTGGTATATAATGGCATTTTGGTTCTCTAAATGGAGAGATACAATGAGTTTATTTTTGGGAAAGTCATCCTCAGAAGTAGCAGCCTTAACATAACTTATAAGAAATCTGTAGTGCTCATTTTCAAGTTAATAGTATAGTCATAACTTAAAGCTGCATAGAAGAGCTTATTTCTGGTATTCTACTGTATAACAAGCCTGTTACTATGTAGTTGGCTTTGGCAGAATTATATGAAGATGAAGTGAAATGCAAATCTTCCAAGTCTGATAGACCTAAAACTACAGTCTTCAAGAGTCCACGAACACCGCCTCAACGGTAAGTTTTTTTGTAAAAAATCAAATATCTCTTTTTAGTTCACCAATCCCAAGTTAAAGTAAATGCTCCTAGGGATTTTTTTTTAATTATATTTTCTCAAGTGTTATTTAGGTACCAGGTCTAAAATTTCTATAGACAAAAAGCAAAGACCTTTATGGAAAACTTATCTTAAATACCTGATATTTTTGTTGGCATTATATGAGATTATATCTGAATACTATTTGTCTTGGACAGAATGGTTCTTTGATATTTTAAGCCATGAGACTCATTGAGGATCTTAGGAAACCTACAGACCCTTTTGCAAAGACACATTCTTGCACAAGTTTGTCAGTTATTTTCAAGTATCTGTGTGGTTCTTTAAAGTCCCTCCCTGGAGTCTCTTGAGATTTTTTTTTCCCTTTCATTTGAAAATCTATAGCTTCTGGACCCTGTCTCTGCTGCTGTCTGGTGATGAATCATCTAATAAGTGACCTCCTGGGTAGTATTTGCTGTTGTTAAAATTCCTGAACTATAAAATGAAACAATCTTGAAGATTTAATAGATGAGAACCAGCTATATTTTGTCACCATGAGTAATTTCATTAACATCTTTTTAGTTTTGCAAATATCATCCCTGGGTAGAAACATCTCTTCTGATTATATCTCATTCTCAGAAAGGGTATAATTTTCCAAAAATTGAAAAATTCACATTATTTTCTATTACATTGTTACTATGTCATAGCTTTTTGTAGGGGGAATAAAGATAGCACATCTTTCTAGAACTGAATGAAAAGAAAAACATAGTTTCCCTGATTTTTATTTTATACATTTTCAGACCCTTAGAAAATCAAAAGATTAGTACAGCGGGTAAATACTGTATATGCTTCCACCTGTATGTTCCAGTTGTTAACATGCTGTAACATTGCCCTTGTGTACACTCTTCACTCAACTATGTGAAAAGAAATTGTGGCCATCATGACACTTCAACATGCAGAATTAAGCAAATGCTCCTTTATCACCTTCATAACATGTTACAACTTAAAAACTTAATAGTAAGTCCACAATATCACTTAATACATAGTCTGTGGTCAGATATCTCTTAGGGATTTAAAGTCTAACCAAAGACTGTGCACTGCATTAAAATAATCTTGTTTTGGATTTATAAATCTAGACCATTCTTTCTACCTTTTTGTCCCTTTTTCAGTTCTGCATAATATCAAATTTATTACATTGACTTAGAACTTTTATGGTCTAGGCCAGATGTCTTATAAAATGTCCCACATTCTAGATCATTGTTTCCTTATGATTAGATTTTCTTGCTGCGCATTTTTGTCAGGATTACTAGATAAGTCTGATAATGTCTGGTATTTATTATATCACATCAGGAGCCATGTGATTTCAGGTTTTTCCACTATTGGTGATATGTTCACTTGGTTAAGGTGCTGAAAACCACATCACTCCATTGTAAGGTACAGTTTTACCTTTGTAATAAGCAGGTTGGTATCTTGACACTGTTTGAATATCTTATCTCTTCATTTAGCTCTTATTTGATTATTTATATATATAATATATTTGTTCACTGCTTCTTTAAATTATTCCTCCATCCACATTTTGAAAGTGCTTAAGGTATATTTCTGTAGCTAAGATTTACTCATTCACTATTTGGCCATTGTTCCTCAGTTTGAGCATATTTGGAAGGACTTAATCTGCTTTTTATGTAGCAAATCAGAATATTTGAGTTCTTAGAATAATATGTTATATTAATATTTTCTTTGCTATTCAGATATAATCAAGATATTTTTAATGGATGGATTTCTTTTATACCATCTGAAACAATGTTGTTATTAATCATCATAATTTGGTAATGCAGTTCTTAGGACCTTGTCCCTCAGATTTGATCTCTAGGATTATTTAGATGTTCAAAAGGAGGAACTTCCTTAAAAGATGCTGCTTGAGACTTAAACCATGTTTAATCTACTTGAGATATAATATAAATTATTGGCAATCTCTTTGTAATCACTGTTTTCTAACACTACACACATAGTTCCTTTGATTTCACATTCAGTATCAACATTTGCCCAGTTTCCTTGCATTTCTACTTTTTATTTAGTTCGGAAAATTATGCTTATTGTTGTATCTACCTCTTTGGACAGTGCTAGAAATCACATCAGGAAAGAAACCAGAACTTTGGTAGATTAGTGTGGCAAATAAGGTTGGATAAGTCAGGGTGCAACAAGGACACAAAAGACAGCACCCCCATTTTAAAAAGACCTCATGCTAGACATCGTGCTTGGCTATTACTGTCTTGAAACCCTTAGTATATTTTGAACAAGAGGGTTCACATTTTTATTTTGCAATGGACCCCACAAGTTATGTAGCAAGTCTTGGATGCTGCCACATTGTGGACAGCTTTGAGAACCATTTGTGTAGAAGGCACTGAAAAGCAAATAGGTTTGGTTTATTTAATGTAAATTTAATGATGAAAACTAATTTAGTGATAATAGCTTTGACACACCTTAGTACTAATTTTTTTTTCTCTCTGTTCTAATAGATTTTGCTAATTGGCAAGTTATTTAAACTTGCAGTTCCAGTTTTCTCACCTGTAAGGTGAGGACAATACCATTATTATGAGGATTAAATAAATAACCATAGTTACTCCCTGATAAATTCTAGCTGTTGTTGGCAAGTTCTGGATTTAGGTTTTATCAGTGGGATGGTAAAGAAAGGGTGAAATTGATATAAGATACTTTGAAGGAATTTGTTATAGAAACTTAATGATGGCATGGGATATAGGGAGCAAGTAAATGAAGACTTACAGATTCTTTTTCTCAGATGCCAAAAAATATGATTATAAATGGGAGGATTAATATGTAGAACATAGATTTAGTTTTGGAGATGATGAGTTGGATTCAAGTAGAACTATCCAATAGGGGCTTTTAAATGAGAACTGTGCCAATAGTAAGGGGTTACAAAAAACATAATATTTGAGAATATTTTGTATAGAGTTGGAAGTTATCTTTGAGAGTGACTTAATATTTTGATGATCAGATGAATTTAAGTACAGGAGAATGGGATTCAAGGAACCAGGTATACTTAGTTATGAAAGAGAAGGAGAAAGAAAATAAGACAGAGGAGATGTTGAACCCCACTGGACAAAGGAACAAACAATTTTGGTATCATGAAAGTCCAGGGAAGATGGATTTCAAACATGAATTGAGGAAAGGAAGAAGGGTTCAAACACTTTTACAGTAAGTAATAACCAAGAATGTCTTTTGGGTTTGACTATAGGAAAGTAACATAGAACTTTTAAATAAAATAAATTCAGAAACAAAATCTTACCCCAGGATATGAGTACATGAGAAGGGTGGCTCCCAAGTACAGATAATGTTGTTCAGGATTTGGAGGTAAAGAGATTGGCAAAGGAGATATATACTTCAACAATTTATATTTATTTTCAGTTATTTTTAAAAAAATGTTTGTGAAAAGACTATCCTTTTTCTCTTAGAACTATTCCTCTGAATAGTTCCTGTATTAATTGATGGTCAATAGAAATACTTGTACTTACTGGAGTGATAGAACAGCCTTATCATGACTGAATTGAAGTAATTAATGAAACATTAAAAACTTTTAAGATTTTTTACTAGTGTAAGAAACAACTCCTTTGGAAGCTTGAGAGAGCCAGAAAAAAAGTTCAGATGAAAATAAAACCACAAATTTCAAAACAGTTTATGAATCTATCAGTTTAATTTTGCCTGTATATTCCTCTTTTTTGGATAAAAATGTAGCTAGATAAGAGAAATAAATAATAGGTGTAAAATTATCCTATTATCCTATTTATACCCCATAGTGGCTTTACCTTTACTATTAACATTACAATTTATTTTATATATTTTGAGTTCTTTTTCATTGGAAGTGAGGAAAGTATAATAATCTACGTTAGTCTTTAATAAGTAAATATTTCATGTTGTAATCTTTGGTAAAATCTAAAAGAAATGTACAATATGTAACTAGTTATTAAGGAAAATAAAACCATTATGTGATTCAATAGAAGACAAGTATAAAGCCTAAATATAAATACAAACTGAAACATATCAATAGTTACGTTAAATATAGTCTAAATAGTCTACTTAAAGGACAAAAGCAGATTGAAAGGCAAATACAACTGCATGCAGCTTATGAAAGGTAAATATAAAGACCTAGAGAAATTGGAAGGAAAGGAATGATCTGTGTGAACACTAAACAAAGCGGCTCTTAAAGCGAGAAGCACTACTGAAGTTAAAGAGGAGACATTTCATAGTGATAAAGTGTCAGTCCCTCCAGAAGATGGAACAGTCCTACATTTGATAACATGGGTTTAAAATATGTAAAGCTAAACTCACAACATTTATCGTTTTAAGAAAACATACAGCAGGGACATCTTTGTGGCAGTGAGCCAAGCTGCTCCCTGCAACTGGCATCCCATATTAGAGCATTCTATCCAGCTATTGTGGCCATTTGCAGAGTGAACCAGCAGATGGAAGATGGATGTCTCTCCCAGGCCTTGACCCTCCCCTTCCCTCTTTCTCTCTCTCCCATCTCTCCCCATACCCCTTCACTCTGCTATTCAAATCTTTATAAAACACACACACTTACACATGCAACAGAGTAAAAGGGTTAAATAATCTGATTTTGAAAGATCTACAGACAACCTAACTTGTGGAAAATAAAACATTCAACAGTGAAATAGTGAGACTTTCTTCTAAAGTTGGGAATACATCACAAAGTAACCTCTTTCACCATTTTCATTTAAATTGTTCTAGAGGTTTTAGCACAATGGCATAAGAACAAAAATACACAATTGGAAAGATAGAAAGTTCATTATTTGCACACAGAGAAAACTACAAAAGACCGTATTGAAACTGTTTGATTTAATAGGTTTAGTAAGATCTGACCCTGAATTCAAGATCAAAATTGAGAAGTCAATTTTATTTCTATATTCAAGTAAGAAATAATTAGAAAGTACATTTTTAAAAGATAACATTATATTCAGAAATATCAGATGCTTAGGAATAAATCTAACAAAAACTGTAAAACCAGAACTAGAAAACTATAACTTATATTATTAATAAAGTATCCAAATAAGATGTGACATACCAAATTTTAATATCTAGTATTGACCCATATTGTATAAATAGCAGGAGTTGGCTTTTAATGATATTTGATAGGCAAATTTTAAAAGTTTTACAAAAATACAAAGCTTCAGGAATAGCTTTATTCATGAATAATGAATCATCTACCTGAATATAGGCTACAAAAAGATGAAAAGCATTTTACCCAATGCTGTGTCCTTGGTACAAACAACAGTGGCTTTGCATATAGCAAGCACTCAACAAGTATTTGTTGGATTAACAATATTACCTTGTAGAAATCCCAAATTTTGGAGACTTGTAGTTGGTAAAGGATTACCGACTGCTTTAGGAACCAAAAATTGTGTTTTATTCTTGGTCCTTCTGCTAATTAAGTGAAAAATTTTTAAATGTTTATTTATTTGAATGGCAGAGATTTAGTAAGAGAAGGGGAGAGAGAAAGATCTCTTCCATCCTTTGGTTCACCACCCAAATGTGCCAGGGCTGGGCCAGATGGAAGCCAGGAGCTTCTTTCAGGTCTCCTAATTAGGTGCAAAGGACCCAAGGACTTAGGCCATCTTCCACTGCTTTCTCAGGCGTATTAGCAGGGAGCCGGTTGGGAAGAGAGCAGTTGGGAGTCACACTGGTGCCCATATATAGAATGCTGGCACTGCAGGTAGAGGCTAGTAAGTTGGTGTTAGCATAAAATCATTACATCAATGGTCAGTAAAAATTAACATTCCTCTCCCTTGCAAAAAAAGATAGAACATTCATGAAGAATTAAAGTAGAAGACTTACACTACAGGATAAAAAGACTTAGGTAAAAGCTGCAGTGATTAAGAGTAAGGACTGAGAGTAGGCAATGGACCAAAATGGAGAACTCAGAATCATAGATGACCATGTGATTTAAGACAGAGATGACACGGCCGGCGCCATGGCTTAACAGGCTAATCTTCCTCCTTGCGGCGCCGGCACACCGGGTTCTAGTCCCGGTTGGGGCGCTGGATTCTATCCCGGTTGCCCCTCTTTCAGGCCAGCTCTCTGCTGTGGCCCGGGAAGGCAGTGGAGGATGGCCCAAGTCCTTGGGCCCTGCACCCGCATGGGAGACCGGGAGAAGTACCTGGCTCCTGGCTTCGGATCAGCAAGATGCGCTGGCCGCAGCAGCCATTGGAGGGTGAACCAACAGCAAAAAAAAAGGAAGATCTGTCTCTCTCTCTCACTATCCACTCTGCCTGTCAAAAAAAAAAAAAAAAGATGACACTACAGAGCAGTGAAGAGAGATTTTTTTTTTTGGCATGGCTCTGAGCAAAATAAACATTTATATATGGGGAATAATTTTGACCTCCCCTTTACACCACATGCAAACATCAGTTCCAGGTAGATTGTGAATGAAAACATAAAAATTAAAACAAAGTTTCTGGAAAGTAGAGTATCTTCCTGATTTGGGGACAGGCAAAGATTTCTTAAGTAATAAAAACCATTATCCATGACTAAAAATTACTAGTAAGTACTTCCTATGGCTGACTTCCAGTAATATCTTTCTCATCAAGACAGTTGGGACAGGCATTGGGTACAGTAGTTAAATGCTGCTTTAGGATGCCCACATTCCATATCAGAGTGCCTGGTTTATGTCCTGGCTCTGGTCTCATTTCCAGCTTCCTGTGAGGCAGCAGATGATGGCTCAAGAACTTGGGTCTCTGCTACCCACACTGAAGACTTGGATTGACTCTCTGTTTCATGCTGGCCCAGCTCTAGTTTTTATAACATTTGAGGAGTGAACCAGGGGATGGAAGATCTCTATATCTCTGCCTTTCAAATAAAAATGAAAGATAAATTAAAAAAATTAAGACTAGTGTAAATGATATTTACTTTGCCAGATTAGACAGTTATATCAGGGAGTAAAGAAGCTTACAATAGAAGACAGTCACAGCAGGAAGCTTTCCAGTTCTGTGTTTGTCATTGCTATCTAAAATCATCTGCTCTTGAGCTCCTTCTCTTTAAAACTAACAGTTGTCACTTTTTATAAGTTTAAAATTATTTTTTCCTTTTTTCTTTGTATGTTTTAAGGTGAAGAAATTTCATGTCATTATACAGATTTAGGAGCATAGTGATAACTCCCACCACACCCTACCCGCCCTCCCACCCATGATCACACCCTCACTCCTCCACCTTTCTTATTCTTTCTTTTAATTTTTTACGATTATCTACTTTATTTATTTTATACTCATAAGATTAACTGCACTAAGTAAAGAATTCAACAAATCATAAGAAGAAAAAAACACTGTTCCTCAACAGTAGAGTCAAGGGCTGTAAACAATCATCAAATCTCAAAATGCCAATTTTACTCATATATTACTTTTTTTGTACTCTATTAGTTACCATAGATCAAGGAAAACATATGGTATTTGTCTTTTTGGGACTGGTTTATTTCACTAAGTATATTGGTTTCCAGTAGCATACATTTTATTGCAAAAGACAAGATTTCATTGTTTTTTATTGGCTGAGTAGCATTCCATAGTGTCTATATACCACATTTTCTTTGTCCAGTCATCAGTTGATGGGCATCTGGGTTGAGTCCATATCTTAGGTTTTGTGAATTGAGCTGCAATAAACATGGGGGTACAGATAACTTTCATGTGCTGATTTCATTTCATTTGGGTAAATTCCCAGGAGTGGGTCTCAAGACCCAAAGGGGGTACTGTGTTCAACCTTGCAGAACTGGACCCTGCAGATATAAGCTTGGAAGGAAGCCTTCCATAGGTTCCTGCACTGGTTAAACTTAGACCCCAGTGTTTCCAGAGCCCTTGCAGGATGAAGCCCACCCCTGTCCTTAGGCAGTTAGTGAGTATTGTTCTACTGATAGCCACTTTTGTTCTCCAGTTGGATTTTCTCTTTCACTAGAGTGAATTGAAAACTGTTCTGCTCATGCAAAAAGGGCTCTTTTATATTAACTAGGAGTATGTATGAAGTTGGAGTGAGAGTAGAAATTAATTATCACATAGCTAATTCACTGCAAAGAATTGTGATCTACATTGCTTTAATACAAGAGAGTATGATAGAGCAAGTCTTTTTTTCCAATCCAAAAGTATCGAAGGAGTAAAACTTGTATGTGTAGCCCTACAGTCTAGAATTTGATATTTATGCTGTATAAGTATAGAGGTCTCTTTATTAACTAGATCTGTGCTGCCAGTGGATTTCTTATGCGGATGAGACTATCACTTTTCTCCCACTTTATCCAAAGAAGCGAATTTGAATTTGATAAACAATCACAAGGGACTAAGGAAGGAAAGTAGTAACCCAGGTATTGTGCTGAACTTGGTATCAGAATCTCTGCAAACTTAGTGAGAAAGTACATGAATTATTTCTTATTTAATCTTTTCTGTAATTTCATTTTAAGAATTAAATATTTCCATAGAAGTTACAGGAATTCCTCTTTTCACTTAAGCTCAGTTTCATTTATTTGAAAAGCAGAGGGAGGTCAGGAGAGAGAGATTGATCTTCTATCTGCCAGTTCACTCTCCAAATGCCCACTGGAGCCAGCGTGGGACCAGATTGAAACCAAGAGTTCAGAATTCCATCTAGGACTCCCATGTGAGTGGCAGACTCAAGTACTTAAGAGAATCTGCTGCTTTGCAGGGTGAGCATTAACAGGCAGCTGGATGGGAAATGGAGGCAGGACTTGAACCCAGGCACTCCATCCGATACAGGATGTGGCTGTCCCATGCAGTGACTTAACCTTCCTGCCACAGTGTCCACCCAAAGAATACATCTTTTTAAATAAAAGTGATTTCATAAGACTCTAACTTTTTACTTTAGTTTCCATATGTTATTCTGAGTTTGTTTTTTCATGAGCCATAATGTTTAAAGGTTTTATTCAGGTGAACATGAATACAGTGGATTACATATAGTTCGACCTTCAACTGGGAAAATTGTGAATGAACTTTTCAAAGAGGCAAGGGAGCATGGGGCTGTCCCTCTGAATGAAGCTACAAGATCTTCAAGTGATGACAAATCTAAGGTCAGTGTGCTGTTTCAAAACTAAACTTACTATTTCTATATCTGGTCTCCTATTCTTTTATAAGCAAACTTTGGTTTTCTGAGTGTATATTTTAATATTTCATGTTTATAGGATTATTGCCTGTCTGTTAATTGACAGAAATTTGCAAAAAGTATAGACAGAAGTCTCATATACTGTTCACCTATTTCACATAGTTTCCCCAAATGGTTCCACTTTGCATGATTATAAAAGAGAGGACTTCATGAAATTTGTGGAAAATTAAATTAAAAGATAAATTTATTTCAAAAGGGTAAATTTAATTCAGAGTACTTTGAAATCTCTTCATAGTTTTTTTATCATATGCATTTCTACATACCTTTTAAAGAAACCCTATGTACATGAATTTTGATATTTTTCTGCATGAAAATTTATCAATTAATTCCATTTTTCACAAACTTCTTGAACTTTGTAGGACAATATTTAAGCCATGAATTTGCCATTAATACAGTCTGTGTCAAAAAATTTTATCTTGTAGATTTATATAACTCAATCATGATATCATTCTATCATTACAAAGCTACTCATGTTGTACCCCTTTGTAGTCACGCCCACTATCTTCTCCTACACTAACTCTAACCTCTGGACAACACTACTCTCTTTTTCCATCTCTGTGATTTTGTAACATTAGAAATGTTATAAAAATGGTATCACGCAATAGGTAATCTTTTGGGAGTAGTTTTTTCAGCTGGCATAATGCCCTTGAGGTACTTCAAAGTTATCTTATGTATCAAGACTGTTCTTTCTCTAAGTTGCATTTATGGTATGAATGTACCACAGGTTTAACCATTCATTTATTCAGGGCCATTCTAGTTGTTTCTAGATGCTGATTATCACAAATAAAACTGCTGTGAACAATCATACATAGGTCTGTGTACAGATGAAGTCTAGTTTTTAGAGCATAAATGCCCAGGTGTGTAGTTACTGAGTCATATGATAAGTCCGTGTTGAGTTTAAAGAACCTGCCAAACTGTGTTCCAGAATGGTAGTACCATTCTATATTCTCAATGTATGAGAGACTGTTTCTCTTTATCCTATAAGCATTTGCTATTGTCGCTATTTTCGATTTTAGCCATGTTGATAGTTGTATAGTGATAACACACTGTAGTTTGAATTTACATTTCCCCAATGAGTGATAATGTTAATTTGCTTTTTCTTAATCATTAGTGGTGTTGAACATCATTTCATGTGCTCATTTGCCATATTTTTTACTATTTTCAGTGAAATATCTCTTTCTGACTTTTGCCCATTGGTTATTATTGAGTCTTGAGAGTTTTTAATTTATTGTAATAAATATGGGTCCTTCTTCAAATGATATGGTTTACAGATAATCTCAGACTATAATTTATATTTTCATCCTCTTAATTGGAATTTTGCAGAGCAAAAGTTTTAAACTTTAATACAGTCCAATTTTTCTGTTTTTTTTTTTTTCTTTTGTGGATCATGCTTCTGGTATTGTCTAAGAACTTTCACCAAACCTTAGAACCACTTACTCTTGCCCATGTTATCAAAAAAAGTTACATAGTCTGCATTTTACACTTAAGCTCATGATGCATTATGAGTTAGTTTTATGTAAAATGTGACATTTATATTAAGTTTACTTTTTTCGCTTATAGATGGCCAGTTGCCCCAACGTATTTGTTGAAAAGGTTCACGGTTCTTTGTGGAAGTGCTTTTGTACCTTATTAAATTTCTGTTGAACATTTATATAGCTTTTATATCAGCCATCTCAGTATTGGAGTATCGAAGACTTCAAGTGTCTTTATGTCTAATTGTCATTCATTCCCATAATCAGCATTCTCAGCCTGGAATTCTCCAATCACAGTCACTCGGTGAGGTCTTCTAAACTCCCACCTGACCTCGCATACGATGGCTTAGAAGGTTGGAGGTGTTCCTAGATGTGTGTCTGCTGAAAAAGCCTCTCTTCTCCATACTGATTTTGACATCAATATGGAGAACCACTATTCTGAATGAAACAAATTTTAGTTTTTATTATCTGTCAACAGCTTGAAATGCTTTCTCAGTCAAGTCTTTTTTTTTTTTTTAAGATTTATTTATTTATTTGAAAGGCAAAGTTACAGAGAAAGAGGGAAAAACAGACAGATCTTCATCTGCTGGTTCACTCCCCACATTGCAGGGGCTAGGCTAGACCAATGCCAGGAAGCAGGAGCTTCATCTGGATCTCGCACATGGGTGGCCAGGGACCAGGCACTTGGGCCATCTTCTCTTGCTTTCCCAGGTGCATTAGCAGGGAGCTGGATCAGAAGTAGAGCAGCCAGGACTCGAACCAGCATGCATATAGGGTGCTGGTGCTACAGGCAGTGGCTTAACCCGCTATGCCACAGCACCAACCCCTCAGTCAAGTCTTAAAGTCATTTTTGGTTCTTGCAAGCTCTCTGCTTCCATTTTAAAAAAATGTAGAACTGATGATTTAGTCTGTATGGACAAAAAAAATTTTGACAGTTAGATCATTGAGGATATTAGGAGTGATTAGAACAGTATTTTTACCTTAGAATCCGCCTTACCTGTTGAATGGAAGAATTTGTGATTAGTATAGTAAAATAAAAACTCTAATCATAGCTGACTTGTTACAGTTGAATCCAAATAGCTTATAAAATAAGCTTAAAGCTTTTCTTCAGGGTCATTTAGACTCATTGATAAAATTCTTCCTTTACTCTTAGACTTGTCATAACATTGTAATGGTAGCTTAAAAATACCTTACCTACACTTGAAAATACCCATTCCAGTGCATAAATGCTCATATTAGTTTGATTATCTAGTTTATAGTACATCACAATTTGTAATTACATTTTACTTAATAAACCTTCAACTCAATTTTTATCTTACTTTGTATTGTAGTCTTTTACAGGTGGAGGATACAGGTTGGGAAATTCCTTTTGTAAGCGGTCTGAATACATCTATGGAGAAAATCAGCTGCAAGATGTAGGTATAGTACTCAAAATGAAAATTTATAGATATTTTCCTTTGGTTACTACTTTTAATTTTGAAATTTAAAATCAAGAATATAAATTTCTTTGTTACTTTTGAAGCTTTAGTCAAAGGATCAGTGTGTAAGGTCTCAGTGTAAATTTTTGTATCATGTATCTCATTCATACCTTACACTTAGAGGTACATAACTGATTGTTGAAAGAATGTGTGGGTGACTGTCAGAATGGGCTTACAGGCCAAGTGTCTGGCCTACTGGCTAAGCCCCTGGTTAGGATACCTGCTTCTCACATTTGAGTGCCTGGGTTACATACCAGGCTCTGGCTTCTGATTCCAGTTTCCTGCCAGTGCAGACCCTGGGAGTCAAGGGTGATGTTTAAAATAGTTGACTTCCTGTGACCCATGGAGGAGATGTGGATTGGGTTCTCAGCTTCTGACTGTGGTCTCCGCAGCCATTGCAGGCATTTGGGAGTGAGCCACCGGATAGTAGCTCACTCAGTCTCTCTCCCTGTATGTCTCAATCTCTCTGTCTCTCAAAATTGTTTTTAAAGCTATCATATATTGTAATAATGATTATAGTTGTAAACATAGACACTAAAGTCATTCTTTCTTTCTCTTGCCTTTTAAAATGTTGGAATTATAGTTTCATTTTCAGCATTTATAATTTTCATAGAAGGACACTGGGACTTCTCTTGCCCTTTATCATGAGTATTTAAGCTGTGTAGCAGAGAAGAGGAAGGGTGGGAGTAGTGGGATCATAGCTGGGTGCTGTCTTCTTGCTTTGTCTTACTGGTAGTTGTATTTCGGGGTCAGGGTCGAGCTGTGGAACCTTTGATGTTGGTAGCCATTATCATTTGTTCAGTGGAATGCTAATCTGCTAAGCAAACTGGATAAAGCATAATAGGGATAAATTCCCATTTTAAATTTAGGTAGCAGTGTAGTGTGCTGTGAGACACCACATTTGAAAACTTAGCCTTGTTTGATGGAAATGGTTTCTCCCCTACTCCTTATCTCACAGGTTCAGGTTTTGCTTAAACTATGGAGCAATGGTTTCAGCTTAGATGATGGAGAATTGAGACCTTACAGTGACCCAACAAATGCTCAATTTTTGGAGTCTGTTAAGAGAGGGTAAGATATATTATTTGTATTCTGTTATTTGGAATGAGGCTTTTTTTTTCCCCATTAACCAGATTACTATTTAGTAGTGCGCCCTTCTGCTTTTCAAGAGTTGATTACTAGACAGTATTATGTAAGTGACTGCTGGGGGAATGGGCCTTTTTCCCAAGTATGTAAAGGCTGTATTGCTGTCTCAGTCACTACTTCTGGCTTTGAAGAGAAGGGACATGGGACATTGGATATTGGCCCCGTTTTAAAAATCGTGATGAAACCATGACCCAACTCCAAGCAGAAACATCTTAACGTAAGAGATCAGGGAATTGGTTAGCATGTAGCTGCCCGTCCAGTATAGCATTGTCCTGCTTACTGATGACAGGGTGATACTTGCCTGAAATTCAGCAGCTTATATGAGAACTCTTTAAAGTGTCATTACTACTGGCAGATAATTCAGTTAATTTAAAGTGATAATTTGTGAAAGTAGTCCAGAGAGATAGTACTCTAACCCAACTGAAAAATAATATTAACTCATCAGTCCCTATTGCTAAAGGATGAAGAATCAAGTGAGTTTTGATTTGATGATAAAAACTAAAAACTTTTCTGTGATACAGATTTCACTAGCTGACATGGAATTATTCCTAAGTAGCAGTGCAACCAAGGAGATAAGGATGACAATAAGCTGGAAGATGTAGTAATAGGAAGGGACCAGATGGCTTAGCATGAATTTTTGATGTAAATTTTGCACAAATGATGTCAGGATACCAAACAAAGGCAAGTAGTGCTATAAGCAGTATGCTGAAGACCTCAAGAAAGTTGAGAAGCTATCCTAGGAGGCAGTGTGTGGTAGTGGCAAATACAAGGATATAATAATTTGAATCAATGCTATGGATATGGGAACCTGAGGAATCAGTGAGAAGAGGTAGGAGCATTTGAGGGGCAGAGATGTTCCTCTGTGATGAAATCCAGCATTACTATTTCTATGATGCTGATTTTACAATGGCGGAAGAAAAAATACTGATGATCACAGTACAGTGATATATACCAAGACTAATTTATTGTTAAGTAAAAACCTATAAACTTTGTAGGCTAATATTGAAACAAATGTGGCATATTGAAAGGATTTTTAAATTTAAGCCACACCCATGTCCTCAAGTACAAATTATGAATCAGGAGGAATTTTAGAAAAGACTGAAGAAAATGAATGGTGTCAGATAGTGGTTCTACTATATGTGTCAAACACATCATCTCTTTTTACAGTAAATATTTGGTAGCGCCATCTTTTTAAATAATACAAATTTCATGTATTTCATATATACAGATTCAGGGGCATAATGATACATCTTTACTATCTCAAAGAAGAACCCACAGATAAGATAATCACCTGTGGATGTTATTTACTGCAGTATTGATGACTACTCTACCTTAAAATGTTGAAGAAATAAAAGTAATTCATTGTAAAATAGTAGCTACTTTAATATAAAAATGTCCAGATTTGACCCCACCAGCAGACAGAAGGAGCCAGACAGTTTGTACCTCTGTGCAGACTGGCACTTCCTATGTAAATGTGACAGGTATAAAAATGGAATAATGAGGTATGTGAGGTTGTTAATTACTGTAAGTGGAAGTGCACTCAAGGACTTCATAGAATTCCAAACAAAATATAATCTTCTGACAGTTTATATGATAGATACATTCCTGGAAATTTCAAAGTATGTTATGTAATGTCTCCCAAAATGTTTTTTGTTTATATGATTGTAAGACCCCATTAGGTTTTAGGCTGAGATACTAAAAACAGTGATGTTATCAACGTGAACCTCTGCCAGAGCACTCGGTGGATCTGGAATCCAAGACAAGTCTTCATTGTGCAAGATGAGTCCCCCATGCCATTCATCTCCCCCTTCTCTGACACTGGTAACAGCAGTGCTCAGGAATCACCCACAATCAAAACCATCCCTATCAGTTTTCCAAACTGTCCAAGAGTTTAGAAATAAATATCCACATTAACCATTTATCCTCATAGGTATAAATCTAGCTATAAATTTCATCTTACAATTTAACTTTCTAAATGCCAGAAGCACACTAAGATCACTGGGACAGTGATATTTTGTGTTGAGATATGAAGTATCTTAAAGATTTATGTAAACTAAATTATCATGGAAATTTCTATGCATATTGAATATCCCTAATCTAAAAATCTGAAATCCAGAATTCTCCAAAATCTGAAACTTTTTTTCTTTTTTTTTTTAAATCTTTTATTTAATGAATGCATTTTTTGTAGGTACAACTTTAGGAATATAGTGGTTCTTTCCCCCATACACACCCTCCCACCCTGACTCCCATCACACTTCCTTCTCCTTCTCTCATCCCATTCTTCATTATGGTTCATTTTTAATTTAACTTTATATACAGAGGACCAACTTATGCTAAGTAAAGATTTCAACAGTTTGTACTCACACACACACACACACACAACATATAAAGTACAGTTTGAGAACAAAAGTTTTGCAGTTAATTCTCATAGTACAACTCATTAAGGACAGAGGTCCTACATGGGGAGTAAGTGCACAGTGACTCCTGTTGTTGATTTAACAATTAACACTCTTATTTATGACATCAGTGCGCCTAAGCTCTTGCCATGAGCTGCCAAGGCTATGGAAGGAAGCCTTTTGTGACCACAGACTCAGTATTTGGACAAGGCCATAAGCAAAGTGGAAGCTCTCTCCTCCCTTCAGAGAAAAGTGCATTCTTCTTTGATGGTCCCTTCTTTCCACTGGGGTCTCATTCAGAGATCCTTCATGTAGGACATTTTTTGCCAGTCTTGGCTTTCCATGCCTGAAAGGCTCTCATAGGCCTTTCAGCCAGACCAGGAAGCCTTAAGGGTTGCTTCTGAGGTCCAAAATATGAAACTTTTTTTTTTAAAGATTTATTTTATTTTATTTTATTTTATTTTATTTTGAAAGAGTTAGAGGCAGAGACAGAGAGAAAGGTCTTCCATCCATTGGTTCACTCCCCAGATGGCTGCAATGGCTGGAACTGCCAATCTGAATCCAGGAGCCAGGAGCTTCTTCTGGGTCTCCCATGTAGGTGCAGGGGCCCAAGGACTTGGGTCATCTTCTGTTATCCCAGGCCATAGCAGAGAGCTGGATCAGAAGAGGATCAGCCGGGACTAGAACCAGCGTCCATATGGGATGCCAGCACTTCAGGCCAGGACTTTAACCCACTGTGCCACAGCATCGGCCCCTGAAACTTTTTTTTTTAATATTTATTTTATTTATTTGAAAGACAGATTTACAGAGACAGGTAGAGACAGAGAGGTCTTCCATCCGCTGGTTCACTCCCCAGATGACCGCAATGGCTGGAGATGTGCCGATCTGAAGCCAGGAGCTTCTTCCGGATCTCACAGTGCTGGCCCCGAAGCTTTTTGAGCATTAACACGTTGCCACAATGAGAAATTGCACATTTAACTTCATGTGACAGGTCTAGTCAAAATGCAGGTGCACCTAAAATACAATATAAAAATACCTTGAAGCTATATGTATTAGGTATATATGAAACATAAGTGAATTTTTTGTTTAGACTTGGACCCCATCCTGAAGTTACCTCAATATTCTAAAATAAGTTACCAATATTCTAAAATTTAAAACACTTCTGGTCATAAGCCTTTCTGATAAGGGACACTCAACTTGTTTGATAATGTAAGCAGAAATTGCTGTTCTGCGGTGTAGCTCAGGATTTGATGACAGTAATCTTTAGAAAGCTTACATGTTTTTCCCTTTTTTTAAGAGAGATTCCCTTGGAGCTTCAGCGACTGGTTCATGAGGGCCAACTGAGTTTGGACATGGAGGACCATCAGGATCAAGAATATGTAAAACCTAGGCTGAGGTTCAAGGCTTTCAGTGGAGAAGGGCAAAAACTTGGAAGGTAAGATTCCTAAAATGAGAAAAGTATTCATCCTTGTTCAGATTTTCTTTCAGGACAAAAGAAAAGCTAACATGACCTGTGAAAGAGAAACCAAACTATGAACTGTGAAGACCTTAAATAAACAGAAATCCAGTGGTGGTGTTAGTAGGCAGTACTTAGCAGTTGCACATTCCTGGCTGTCTAAATCCTTTATTTGCTGTTAACTAATCTAATCTTCACAATAGCTGCATTTTGCAGATATAGTAATTTTCCCAATGTGATTTGAGTTAGGAAATGACCAGTGAGTGCCATTCAAACCCAGGCACTCTGGTTCCAGAGTCTGTGCTTTTCACCATATGTCATGTGCCTGTTTCAGATAATGTGGTTTAAAAAGGAGAAAATTAGTGAATTTTTGATTACATAAAACAGTGGCTATCTTAACTTCACAACATGCATGCAAATTACAGAAGCCAAATTAGTAAAACACCTGTAAAACCTGAGCTACTATGACTGAGGATGAAGGAGGGAGTTGTCTCTGATGCGTTTCCAAAGAATTCTGACAGAATTTTATAGAGCACAATTCAAAGACTCGTGTGTGGCATAATGTATGAGAAGGGCCCTTTATAATGGCTATGCCTTGGAGCCAGCACTGTGGTGCAGGGGGTAAAGCCGCCCCCTGCAGTGCTTGCATCCCATGAGGGTGCCAGTTTCCTGTCCCAGCTACTGCATTTCTGGTCCAGCTCCCAGCTATTGTTTCTGGGAAAGTGGCAGAGAATGGCCCAGGTCCTTGGGCTCCTGCACCCACAGGGGAGACCCAGAGGAAGCTTTTGGTTCCTGATATGGACCATCCCAGCTGTGGCCATTATGGCCATTTGAGGGTTGAACCAGAAGATGGAGGATTTCTGTCTCTGCCTCCCATTCTCTCTCTATAACTCTGACTCTCCAATAAATAAATAAATCTTTTGAAAAAATAGCTATGGCTTAGATTTATGACTAAGAATTAATGTTAGAATGTACATCTTTATTAGCAAAACTAAAGTACATCTAGAATTAAAATTGAAGGTAGCCTAACAGAAATACAGCTGAAAAAGTCCAATGGTTATAATATGCAAATTTAACTCTTTGATGATAGTATCTCAGGAAGGCTAGTCTCTTTCTTTATGAGTCAAATAGCTTGGGAAAATGGCAGTAGGGAAAGGAGAAGCTGATGGAAAAGAATAATAGGGATCAGTATTGGTGATGCCATGTTATTCACTGACCATAATCTTCTGGGTTTTGATGATAAAAAGTGGATTTGTTAGCTTAAATAATAAGGGACTTATTTTAAAAAGGTTTATTTATGTGAAAGTCAGTTACAGAGAGAGGGAGAGACAAGAGAGATCTTCCATCCACCATTTCACTCTTCAGATGGCCACAACAGTAGGAGCTAAACCAGGGCATAATCAGGGACCAGGATCTTCTGTGTCCCCCAAATGGGTACAGGGGCCCAAGTACTTGGGCTGCCTTCCGCTGCTTTTCCCAGGCCATTAACAAGGAGCTGGATTGGAAGTGGAGCAGCCAGGACTCTGACCAGCATTGCAATCAGTGGCTTCACCTGCTAGGCCACAACACCTGCCCTGGGATTTCTTATAGGATCTTAGGTTATAGTATTTCTAGCAAAGCCAAGCTTTTTTTAAGAAAACCAAACACAATCAAAAACTGTATGGAAAGCACCTCTTTTGTTAGCTGCTCAGTGCCTGTGAAGCTAAGGATCAGACACTATAGGACAGTCTTTTTTTTTTTTTTTTTTTTAAGATTTATTTTATTTATTTGGACAGAGTTACAGAGAGATGTAGAGCCAAAGAGAGTCTTCCGTTCTGCTGGTTCACTCCCCAAATGACCACAATGGCCAGAGCTGAGCTGATCTGGAGCCAAGAGCTTCCTCCAGATCTCCTATGAGGGTGCAGGGGCCCAAGGAGTTGGGCCATCTTCTACTTTCCCAGGCCATAACAGAGAGCTGGATTGGAAGTAGAGAAGCCAGGACTTGAACCAGCGCCCACATAGGATGCCTGCATTGCAGGCTGAGGCTTTAACCCTCTGTGCCACAGCACCAGCCCCAACACTAGAACATTCTGTCGTGACTGTTCTGGAAGAATTAGGTGGCTCCAACAGAAGAGGTGGCAAAGCTTCCACATCACAGTGATTACTTTCACCCATACAAGTATACATGGAAGGGTATAGTCATACAAAGTTCTAGTTGCAAGAGAGTCTGAGAAATGTAGTCTTTAAAGTTTTCAGCTTCTAGCATACAGAACATGTACATGAGAGACACATTAACATGGAGATGTAAGTCCACATGCACATGAACCTAAATTTTGAATAAGCAAATATAACATACAGAGGCACCCTGATTTACAATTGTTCAGCTTACAGTGGTATGAAAATGATAACACATCTGGTGGAAACTACCTGGAATTTTGAATTTTGAACTCCCAGGCCAGAAATGTGATATCTTCACAAGGCTAGATGGTAGCAGTAGCAACCAGTCAGCCCCATGATCCCAGGGAGAAACAACCTGCACTATGCAGAGTGCCGTGCTGCTGAGCTGTGAGGGTATGTCTAGGTTATGTGTATTAAATATGTTTTTTTACTTAAACCCATCAGAAGTTGAAGACATTATCTGGAAAAACCACTCTTGTAAATTGAGGAGCATCTGTATTCTTTTTTTTTTCTTTTTTTAAATGCAGAAGCTTTTTTTTTTTTTTTTTGACAGGCAGAGTGGACAGTGAAAGACAGAGACAGAGAGAAAGGTCTTCCTTTTCTGTTGGTTCACCCCACAATGGCCGCTGCGGCTGGCGCGCTGCAGCCCGTGCACCGCGCTGATCCTAAGCCAGGAGCCAGGTGCTTCTCCTGGTCTCGCATGCGGGTTCAGGGCCCAAGGACTTGGGCCATCCTCCACTGCACTCCCGGGCCACAGCAGAGAGCTGGACTGGAAGAGGAGCAACTGGGATAGAACCCGGTTCTCCGACCGGGACTAGAACCCGGTGTGCCGGCGCCACAGGTGGAGGATTAGCCTATTGAGCCACGGCGCCGGCCCAGAGCATCTGTATTCTAAAAATGAAGAATTGCACAGAATATTTTAAAGTAAGAAATATATCAAAATAAAAATTTAACTGCTGGGACCAGTGCCTGCGGCGCTGACATCCCATATGGCCGCCGGGTTCTGGTCCCAGTTGCTCCTCTTCCAGTCCAGCTCTCTGCTGTGCCCGGGAATGCAGTGGAGGATGGCCCAGGTCCTTGGGCCCCTGCACCTGCATGGGAGACCAGGAGGAAGCACCTGGCTCCTGGCTTCGGATTGGCACAGCGCACCGGTCGTTGCAGCCATTTGTGGGGTGTACCAACGGAAGGAAGACCTTTCTCTCTCTGTCTCTCTCTCTCTCACTAACTCTGTCAAATAAATTAAAAAAAAAAAAAATTTTAGCTGCTGGAGACCAGCTCCAGCCAGTCCAGGGGCCCCAAGGTGTGAGAAGTGTCTGTGCTCAAAGAAATGAGAAACACACTCACAGCAACGCTAATGGCATGGCTCTGGCTCTCGAGCACCAGACTTTATTTTTATATGATGTCACATAATGATTCTTTCTTCTTACAAAAACAAGTCTGTTGTCCACTTTCATCTAGTTACAATTTCTTTGATTTCCACAGGCGTATTTAGAGCATGGGTTACTATCACAGACAGGTGCAAGATAACAGGCTGCCCTCACAAGCCAAGGCCTAGAGTGCTGTCAAGCTAAGCAGAAATTGGCTACACAAGCTAGAACAGTACCTCCCTAATCTAATCTTGACTAGAAGCCCCAAGTTCAAAGCAAGCTCTTTTTACTCTCCGCGGTTCTTTCTGTAATTCTTTAATTGCTTTATTGTACTTATTTAAGGTTCACTTACATCTGTTCTACAGTTTTGACATCCTAACCATGTATTTGTAACACATATTGAATTAAAACTTTAATAACATTTATCTTCTAGTGGGAAGTATATACCAGGGAGCCTTTTGCCTTTTAATTCTTTTGCACAAACAGCTCAACCTTGCATAAAGCATTAACCCCTTCTCCTATACTAGCATTTTATTTGATTAGAATCCTACACAGCAAAGGACATTTTGGGAATAATGAGACTAAGCATTCTTCCCTAAAATTAGGAATACAGCAGTCATTAGCAGGACCACCAGGAAGCTCCGGCTTTTTTATGCAGAGTGTAGTTCCCAACAAACCTAAAGCCTCAAAGAGGACTGCAGCTGTCCTTCTCACGCCTTGCTGAGACAGACCTTCTGCTGTGACCTTGTCAGCCAGTGGAAGTTGCCTTGGCCTCGCCATTTAACAATGAACCTTTATCTATTTAGAAAGTATCTTTCTAAAATGCCTGATTTCCCAAGCCTTCCAAACAACTATTCTGTGAGCAAGAATAAGTAAGTAAAACAGAATTGGAAATAATCTATAACTCCATCAAAGACAGTCTACAAATGAATATTACATAAATGGAAAGTAACTTTAATTTTTTATTTTGGTATACAATTAATTTTGTGGTAAACCTAAATGTAATTAAAATCTTATCCGGTACCCTCATGTAAATAATAGAAGCAAGAAAGCTAAAAATGTAAAACTAGTAAAATAATCGAATGAACTGTATTATTGGATGAAAGGTAGCTTGGTGAGCCGGAGCAGAGCCCTGGAATATCAGTTGTTTTCGATTGGAAAGACCAGTGAGTAGACGTTCACAAAAGGATTGTGAGCTGCCATGTATGTTGATAAAAGTCATGACTTGAAGCAACTCTCTTTCTGCGTAAGAACACTCATTCATTGTCAAAAGATTCTATGAGCCATTCAACTATTACAGCCACTGCACCTGAAGTCTAACTTCATCTTGGTCCCTGGACCCTTGAGTGCTCTCTTCTCCAGAGCTTAGGAAGCCTGTCCCTTCTGCTTTTCGTTCTTGTCCCACCCCTTTGGCAGCCCACCACCTGGCTGTCACCCTTGGATAGTCCCTGTGTGTCTGCGCTGTGGGTGGAGGACAGTGTCAGCTGTGCTGGACAGACAAGGCTGTGCCTTCTCCATTCTCATTGCCCTGACCCAGTGCTCTCTGCCTTCCTGGGCTCTGTCCTAACCCTGCTTCTTCCTCTCAGCAGGATCCATGCTGTTAACTATTATGCAGCACAGCTTCATGGGTTAACTCCTCATTTTTCATATTGTAATTATATATTGATATATACACACACATATATTCTTAAATTGGTTCTAAAATCTTTCAAGGAATAGCTAAGGAAAAGGCAGAAAGGTTAACAACAAAAACTAGTTCATTTTACCACTTTATCATGTATTTTGAGAGAGAAACTTTTAGATGGAATTTGGAGTAATGGTGAATTAAGTTTACATTGGACAAAAGAATGCTCATAAAACTTTTAAATTAGTATTTACATAAAATTTCATTTTTTCAGAAGAAAATTTATAGGAAGCTATTAAAACTCAGTATTTGAGAGAATAAACATCAATACCATCAAAGAGGAGCAGGCGTATGTCAGTGGTTTAAGTTTCTGCTTGGGATGCTTGCAACCCATATCAGAGTGCTTGATTTGAGTCCCAGCTCCTCTACTTCTCAGCCAGCTTCCCACTAATGTGCATCCTGGGAGGCAGCAGGCAGTGCCCCAATACTTAGGTCTCTGCCAACCATGAGAGAAACCTAGATGGCTTCAGGCTGGCCCTCGCCCTTTCCCTCTGGCTCTCCCTCTCCCTGGCCCTCACCCTGGCCCTCTCCCTCTTCTTCTCCCTCTCCCTGGCCCTCACCTTCTCCCTCTCCCTGGCCCTCACCCTCTCCCTCTCTCTGGCCCTCACCCTCATCCTTGCCCCCGGCCCCCACCCCCGCCCCTCTCCCCCTGTCACTGTCCCTCATTGAAATAAAATGAAAATAAGTTTAAAAAAAAAAAATTAAAAACTTAAAAATCACCAAAGTGAATGAGAGAGTAGAAAATAGTAAGAATTTATGTTTATAAAGAATTTGGATAAATTTGCCTTAATCTTAGCCAAAAGAGCACTCACTTTTTGACATTTACATTCGGGTTAGAAAGACTGATCATTCTGCTGGTATTAGAAGGTACTAAGCAATTTTAAAAGGTTGGAGTGAAATTATTAAGGTAAAATGTTTTGTCTAATAAACTTCATAGTAAGTTTATCACCATGAATAGAATTTCATTCATCACTACTGCTTGGGAGTTACTTGTCTTTTGCAAAAAAAGAAAAAGAAAAAAAATAGCTACTTAAATGTTTTTAAATAATATTAACCAAGTTTAAATTAATAGTTTAGTTCTGATTATATGTGCAAAAATAACATCTACCTATTAAAAAACACTGGTTTAGAACTGTGTTAAGGACTTTCTGGGGTAATATACCTCAATAACATTATTAATCTCTATTTTATAATTAGTAGACTGATATACAAAGAGATTGATTTACTCAAGTTTACAGAATTAATGTAGCTGGATTTGAAACTAAGTCTGTCTCTGCTCTAAGTCATTCTTTGTCATTAGCACAACTTTGCACAAATTGCTTGCTAAAGAAATTGTGCTAAAAGTCTGAAATTGCACAGTAAGAGGAAATGATGCAGTTAGGCTTTTGGGAGAGACTGAAAAATCAGATTCATACCATCTGAAGTAATTTTAACGTAAGTGAAAAGGTTGGGAGAAGTATAGGAACTCAAGTGAAGTCATCCTTCTGCTGGTCCAGAAGTGATGGGATTTTTTTTAAATCGACTATAGATGTACATGTTTATCTGCCGTCTGCCATTGGACATATGTCTCATTTATGAATGTGTATTTGCATTCTATTTCTTACATTCTTCTTTCTTAGTCTTACACCTGAAATCATCAGCACACCTTCCTCTCCAGAAGAAGAGGATAAATCAATACTTAATGCAGCTGTTCATATTGATGATTCGGTGCCAACCACAAAAATTCAGATAAGATTAGCAGATGGGAGTCGTTTGATACAAAGATTCAACTGTACACACAGGTAAGATTTTGCACCAGTAAAGCGTCTAGTTTGCTGTTACATACTGTTCCTTTTCTTACAAAAAAAAATTCATTTATTTGAAAGGCAAAGTTGCAGAAAAAAGAGAAGGAGAAAGAGAGAGAAAGAGCACTTCCATCCTCTGGTTTTCTCCCCAAATGGCCACAATGACCGGGGCTGGGTCAGACAGAAGCCAGGAGTCAGGAGCTTCATCCAGTGGATGGCAGGGGCCCAACCTCTTGGGCCATCTTCCACTGCTTTCTCAGGTACAGTAGCAGGGAGCTGGATCAGAAGTGGAGCAGCTGGTACTCCAGCCTGTGCCCATATGGGATTATGATGTTGCAGATGGCAGCTTTACTGCTACTCCACAACACCAGCCCCCATACTGTTCCTTTTCCACGTAAGACTGTATATGACTTGAGTAATGAAGAATGTGAAATTCATTAGATATACTTTGGAAGTCAATTTTTGACAGAAAAGTCTTTAACAGTATAATAGCTGTATATAAAAATATAAAATAGTATTAAAACAATGTATTTAAACCATTTTAATAACTAATGCAAGTACAGACATCACATAAAAATAAAGAACTTTAGTTTTGCTTATTGCTAACACCATACAAGGTGGAATCAGATTTAAGATCATAAAACCAGGGCATGGGTGTTTAGTCTAGTGGTTAAGATATTTATTAAGATGCCTGTGTCCCACATTGGAGTGCCTGAGTTCAATACTTGGCTTAACTCCTGTCTGTCTTCCCACTCATGCAGACTCTGGGAGGCAACACTGATGGCTCAAACAGTTGGGTTCCTGCCGTGGGAGACCTGGAATGAATTCCAACTCCTAACTTTGGCCCAGTCCAGTCTTGGCTATTATGGGCACCTGGGGAGTGAACCAGCAGACAGGAGTGTATGTCTGTCTGTCTCTGTCAGCTTCTCATATTAGAAAAAGGTTTTTGTTATATTCTTTAAAAATAGTAAAACCTTGGGGCCGGCATTGTGGCTCACTTGGTTGATCCTCTGCTTGCAGCGCCGGCATCCCATATGGGCACCAAGTTCTAGTCCTGGTTGCTCCTCTTCCAGTCCAGCTCTCTGCTGTGGCCTGGGAAGGCAGTGGAGGATGGCCCACGTGCTTAGGCCCCTGCACCCTCATGAGAGACCAGGAAGAAGCACCTGGCTCCTGGCTTCGGATCTGTGTAGTGCCAGCCGTAGCGGCCATTTGGGGAGTGAACCAACAAAAGGAAGACCTTTCTCTCTGTCTCTCTCTCTCTCTCATTGTCTAACTCTATCTGTCAAATAAAAAATTAAATAAAAATAGTAAAAACTTATTTGGACTTTACTCATTTAAATATTTATGATAATTCTGCTTGGAATTAACTTTCTATATAGCAAATTCTTCATACTGTAAATGTGTAGTGTAAATAAAGTTTAATTGTGCTGTGGGCAAATACACCAGTTAAAATTGTCTTAAATTTATATCCCTTAAACACTTATACATCAACAATTGTGCTTATAAGATATTTTTATTTGCTCATTGAAGCAAATGATTTTAGTTATGTGTAGAAATAATTTTTTAAATTATTGCATTATTTTTATAGTCTTACTCATCTCACCATATACCAACCCAAATTACCATTTTTTGTGTCATATGCTAGTAACCTAATCTTATACTGTAAAACCAGTACAGGTACTTTCAGTATAGTTACATCATTAACACTTATTTTTTCCATTACTCACCTGGAAATTGTTGCTGTTTTATAGTAGAATAAATCATAGATCCATTACAAAATTCTACTTGAACTTAAGGCTAAGATAAATTCTTCTATTGAAATAATATAAATTAAAGAAAGTTATGACACTTTTAAATAAGAGTTGAAATTATGTAATTTTTATTCTAGAGATCTAATATATGTAAGTATGTTTTTTGTAAAACAAGTTATTTCATCTTTTTTTTTTTTTTTTTCAGGATCCTGGATGTCCGGAACTTTATTGTACAGTCTCGTCCTGAATTTGCAGCTCTTGACTTTATTCTTGTGACTTCATTTCCAAATAAAGATCTAACAGATGAAAGCCAGACATTACAAGAAGCAGATATTCTTAACACAGTGATTCTCCAACAACTAAAATAATATTATGCCTTTCTATGCAGTAGCTTATTTGGAGAGAAATTGTGTCATATTAATCAGGAAAATACTTCCAGCGTAAAAACAACCAAATTATTTTTTATCATTTTTACAGATAAATCTTGGTTTTGTTGTTATTCTGTCTTCCAGCCTTAGTATAGATGAATTTGGATGAAGTGTCGATCTTGACATAAGTGTGTTTGAGTTTTTAGTTGCAGGCTGGCTTATGTTGATAGATTTTTAAATAGGCAGACCAGTTTCTTGCATATTCAGTGTTAATGTTAACAACATTCATTTGCAGAGAAAATGAACAGAACCACTTTTTGATAAATGTATTTGATAAAATTTGCACTGCAGTTCCTTGATGGAGCATTGACCAACAGCCATTAAGACATCTTTTGATCAAATAAGTTAAAATTTTTCTGTGATATATACTGAGAAGTATCTGTATTCTGATTTTTAAATTGTTTTATCAGACAATAGTTATTTCTCCTATTAAGATTTTGTGCATCTTTTTTACTTACTGATTTAGCTATACTGTGAATGTCAGAAAATATGGTTTGGTCTTAGTTTTTTTCATCTGTGCCCATCATAAACCAGAAACAAAAAGATGAGCAACTCTTGAGAAAATAAGGTAAACAGCACTTTAAAATAGAGAAATTAGAATCCCTTCCGGAACCTGCCTTTAATTACATTCATTTATTCATTCAACCCAGTTTTTTCCCAGGCGTCCCACTGTGTAGATTATCACTCGTCTACTTGTTCAATCCAGAATGTAATCTATTCCAGAACAGGACTGGTGTAGAAATACAGGAATGCACATTCTTTTAGACAGACGGTATCTGAAGAATCACCAGCATAATGTTTGCATTTCTGTTGAAAACAGACATTTCCAGAACGAGGTAGACTATGTCAGGAATAATAGAAAAGCTTTTACTTCTTCCCAGATTCCACTTAATCGTAGGTCACCACTTCAGAGTAATTTGAAAAAAGTATGTTGCTTCAAATAACACAGATTTATTACCTTGGAGTTCTTTAGTTTAGAAGTTCAACATGGAGCTGACCTGTGCTAGGATCAAGGTATGAGTAGGGCTACATTACTTTTGGGATATTCCAAAGGAGAATCATTTCTTTGTTCTTCTTCCAGGGACCTCTCACTTTGCTTTTCTTATAGCTTCCTTTGCCCATCCTAAAAGCCAGCACCTTTGGATCTCTCTGACAACAGTCAGGAAAGATTCTATACTTTTAAAGACTCATGTGACCATCAGACCCACTGGTTAATACAGGGTCATCTCTCAACTTCAAGGCCATATAACTTTAATCACATCTGTAAAGTTGCTTTTATCAGTTCACAGGTTATTTATTCACAGGTTTTGGAACTAGGACATGGACATTTTAGAGTGGACATTATTTTGCCTACCGTAGTCCACCGAGTCCCAAAGATTCACATCCATCCCAGTTAATCCTGTTCAAAGGTGCTCAGAAGTCTCAACCCATTACAGTAACAAAAATCCCAAGTCTCATCGTTTAAATCACTTCGATTTAGGAAAGGATCTGGGTGTGATTCCTAGGGCATAATTGCTCTCCATTTTGTACATATAAACCTGGAAAGCATATTAAATACTTCTAAATAGGACAAGACAGGCATAGAATAATATTACAGATATCCCTGTTCAAAAAGCAGAAAACTGAATGACCAGAGGAACCACCCGGGCCCAGGAGTGTGTACACAAATCCAGCTCGGCACACTCAGTAGCTGTCAGGGCCTAGGGTTAGTCTGTGGCTCACAGCTCAGTCGTCTGCCCTGGGATCCACTTCACAGTCAGTCACCTTTTCTTTTTCACAAAAGGTAGCACATGTTAACAGCTGAATATCATTGGCCTATTTTTTTTGTTCTTATTGTCTACACCTTTCACTAAGGTAGCAGTGTTACTGCTGGCATGATGTTGCCTAAAAACTTGTGAGTCTCCTACGTATGGTCTGGGGAGTCGACTACATTTTACAGGAGGCTTCTCCAAGTTTGTCCTCTACTTCTGCTCATCTCTCCCTGAGATGGCTGAAAGGATCTGAGACTCACCCTCAATCTCAAGGCCTTTTGTATGAGGGAATACTCAGACCTTTAGAACTTTCTGAGGTATTAGCAAAAGGTGGCACAGCCACATCCTCATCTCTTTCTGAAAGACAGGATTTCCTGACAGTGAATCTCTTAATATTAATGTCTCTTGCTGTTTAGAGTAGGATGATAATTTCCTAAATCATCTGGCCATGGTTTCTTTATATTTAACAGGTCTTCCATCAATTTACCTACAAAGGTACTTCAAAAAACTTGTGAGGTTGGGCACGTGGCCTATGGATAAGATGCCTATACCCCATATTAGGGTGCCTGGATTTCATTCTTGGCTCTGGCTCCTAATTCCAGCTTCTTGCCAATGCAGACCCTAGGAAGCGCAAGATGATGATGGCTCAAGTATGTGGGTCTCTCTCACTCACCTACACAGAAGTCCTTTATTGAATTCGTGGCCCCCGTTTCTAGCCCCAGCCATTGTGGACCTTTGGGGAGTAAACCAGCAGATAGATAGTAGCTCTCTCTGTCTGCTCTCCTTCTTACTCCCACCTCTTGAATTAAGAAGAAAAAAAAATTGTGGAAAATGGAATTAAAAGATCGTTTATTTTTGGTGCAAAAATATTTGAAACCTATGCACATTTCATAATATGCATTTTACATAAAGTTTTTGAAGACCCCTAGTATGGATGGATTTTAGAATTTTTTTTGCCCCACAGTAAACTTACCTCTTAATTCCAGTTTTCATGAAATATTATCCTTCTATCTCCTTTTCCTTATTACTGTAAGCAGCCAGAAAACAGGCTGTGCCTTCCATAATTGCTTGAAAATGTCCTCCGCTGAATATTGAAGTTTATCGTTTACAAATTCTGCTTTCCACCTAACTACAGGACACAATTCAGCTAACCTTTTTGCCTCTTTGTGGTCAGGGTCTTTTTCCTCCAGTTTTTCAATGACATTTCTCATTTCCGTCTGACTTCCCAGTGGCAGCACCTTTAATGTCCTGATGTCTTTGATTCTACTGTCTTTTCAGGGCCATTTAGATACTCCCTCTGGTGACTTAGGTATTCTCTACCCTGTGCTCCAAAGGCCTTACTAGCATTAGCATCCTAATGATGTATTTCTGCTAACACTCAAAGGCAATCTAGGCTCTCTCTGTTATGCTCCTTAAAATGCTTCCAGCCGCTACCCACTCCCTAATTCCAAAGCCACTTCACTGTTTTTAGATACCTATCTCCAGGTATCTAGAAAATTCTGTCATGCCTACTCACTGCCAGTTGATTTGAATGTGCTACTTACTAGGAGATTTGGAATGTACCTTTCTCCGAGGTACTGGATATTTCAAGGAGATGAATTTACCTGTGCTATGTGTTTTAATACTGGAAGCGCTGTTAAAAGTACCACAGGATAAAAATGTTGTTGCCTTTCCCCCACTGCATAGAAGTGAAAAAGTTTTCTCAACCTCATGATATGGAGGAGGAAGATTATTCCTGGGTCTCCCCCGCAATAGGAAGACCTGCTGCTTTTCACTTGTTGAAAACAACTTGGATAATGTGAATACATGGGGCTTGAGAAAGGTTGTGGAAAATGGAATTAAAAGATGGGAATTTTCCAGGGATGTTTTGAATCCCCCCTAGTAAAACAGTCTGGGTAAGAAAGATTTCCTAGGGCTAATCTGCCTTTTCACATAGCAAAGTTGTCTTCCTAAAGAAATGATTTCTTGAAAGAAACATTTTAAATGAGCATTTCACTGATGTGGACTAGCAAAAGACAACAACAAAAGAAAATTAACCAACCCTTGTAAAATAATTTGAAGTTTTTTTCTTCTTGTAAATTATTTTTGTCAGTTAAGTGGAGTGCCTATAAGATGCACACACAAAAACACTGCCATTTTTGTATATAATAGTCTTCATTAGGAGAGAAAACTAAACATCCAAAAGGGATGAACAGTACTACCATGTGTGCTACATCGTATCCTGTTTGAGAGCCATTTGCTGGGTTATTTTTTAAATTACAGTAACTAAATTTTAAAATTTATTATCTCCAAAAGATTGTGTCACAGTGAGCAGCTAGACAACCATGTGTGAGGTCAGTCATTTTGCATGATGGATGTAATCAAAAAGGTGGAAATATCCGCTTGCCAATAAAGAATGTTTTCATGAAACTCCTTGAAGATGTTTTTCAAAGTTTCTTTGACTTGTAATTTTATTTATATGGCTAAGTAGATTGTTTTGAACATGAGTAACCTTTTCTGTGGTTTAATTTCCCTTGGTACATGTTTTTCAGGGACAGAAAAGGTCTGAATTGTGTTAGTGTTATCTCAGTTTCCCCCTGCTATTTCATCTTATTCTACGCAAGTAAAAAGTTCAGATGCTTGACTTTTTGTGACAGCAGATTTCTGAAAACCTTGTCACCATGCATATTATTACAGAGCACATTGCATGGCCAGCACCGTGGCTTAACAGGCTAATCCTCCACCTTGTGGCACCAGCACACCAGGTTCTATCCCAGTTGCCCCTCTTCCAGGCCAGCCCTCTGCTATGGCCCGGGAAGGCAGTGGAGGATGGCCCAAGTGCTTGGGCCCTGCACCCGCATGGGAGACCAGGAGAAGCACCTGGCTCCTGACTTCGGATCAACGAGATGCGCCGGCCACAGCGGCCATTGGAGGGTGAACCAATGGCAAAGAGGAAGACTTTTCTGTCTCTCTCTCACTGTCCACTCTGCCTGTAAAAAAAAAAAAAAAAAAAAAAAGCACATTGCGTGTTCCCCTACTGAGTTGGTGTCCCTGATGCCAAGTAATTTATGTGGCTGATATCATCCTAAATACTGGTGACTAGTATCTATAATCTTTGATAAATGCAGGGTCTTATTAGTCCACCCGAATGAGGATGGACTGGGTCCGAAGAAAGGTAAGTGCGCCGCTCGCCCGTTCCCCAGCCTCCCGATACCGGAGACAGTCAGACGCAATGGGGAGTCAAGTCAAACAAGCAAGAACTCGGTTTATTGGCACGTAGCAAAGCCTTTTAAAGCACAAGACCACTTGATTACTGGGGCAGGGCTTAAGGACCAACCAATTACTTAAAAGGTCATTTTACAGGGCAACTTTTTACAGGACCAGCCATATGTCTGTACACTCGTCACCTCCCCTGATGCTGCGTGGCCAATCAGCTTTGGTGGTAAATGACTTTGGGTACTGCCCACCTTACTTCCTTTGGGCGCCATCTTTGAATTGCCACGTGTGTCTAATTTCCCTGCAGGCACCATCTTTCAATTGCCTCCTGTGCCTAATTTCCCCACAGATAAAATGTTCAGTTAAAATGTCTTCTGACTCCAGTTAAATGATCTATGAAGGGAGCCCCAATGCATGTGTACAGAAGCATGTGTTTTTGTAGCACAGGAAGATGACGTGTTAACCTTAAACTAATAGCTGGCTGTAAATCAGTTTAACAGTTTTTACAATGTATAGTTCTGACTTTGTCTTGAAAAAATTTTGGAAATTTGGGCTTGATGACTTTCTATTAGATAAATATTTCTCTTATTTTTAAAATTCATTTATTTATTTGAAAGGGTTAGAGAGAGGGAGAGAGAGCGAGCTTCTACCCACTGATTTACTTCCAGGATGGCTGCAGTAGCTGGGGCTGGGCCAGGCTGGAGCCTGGAGCCAGGAGCTTCTTACAGGTCTCCCATGTGAGTGGTAGCAGAGGCCCAAGCACTTGGTCCATCTTCCACTGCTTTGCCAGGCAGTGAGCTAGATCAGAAGTGGACCAGCCCCCATATGGGATGCTGGTGTCACAAACAACAGCTTTATTCACGATGCCACAATGCTAGCCACTGTAGATAAATATATATATATATATATATATGTATATGTATATAAAGTAGTTACATCCCAAATGACTCTAGGCAGCTGGTATCTTAAAATTTTCTCTGTACTGTTGTTGGTTTCATGTGACTTTATGAGCACAACTCAGGTTAACAGCTATTCAGATGAAAACCAGGAAAGAGTGAGAGTTACTTTTACCGACTGTATCACAGCAGTTCTTTTCTTCAGAGGGCCTGATAAATAACTCATTCATTGTCTTGCACTTAAAGCCGTTTTTTTCTGTAGACTCACTGAATGAGAGTGTGTTAATTAGGCAACATCTGAAAATGGCTAAGAGACTCGAGAAGTGGTGAAACTTCTATCTTTCTTCACTAAATTCTCTTTGTTTCTTTACCATTGTCAGTTTACATTCATTCCATAGTACTGTTTAAAATGGTTTAAATTTATGTAGATATTTAAGCCAGTAACTTTGGGGATAGAAAATGATTTTAAATTAATGTCATTTTAATTTTATTCCTTTGATTCGAGTTTTTGGCTTGTATTTTATAGAATATCTTTTGGTGTACTTTTTAGAACATAATTATAAAAGGCCTTTTAGTCATTGTATTTCCTGTGTTTAGCAAAGTCTTCACTTTGCTTTGCACTTTTACCTTTGTAGGAAAGGCTTGTTTCTTCAAGTGTTGACAGGCTTTAACATTGTTATCCTAGGATCAAGAATGATAACACTGTAGTTCTGATTTTTGTATGAGAAGCTATTGACTAAAAACTAGCAGCTCTGACTGGCCTTCGGTTGCCGGTGGCTTTATCATCATGCCAGCATCCTTTATCACAATGCTGATGTGAGTCATGCTGCTCTGCTTGTGATACGGCTCCCTGCTAATGGCCTGAGACAGCAACTTGAAGAGGGCCCAAGTGCTTGGGACACTGTCACCCACATGGGAGACCCAGATCGAGTTCCTGGGTTCATCTAAGACCTTAGCTGTTGGGGCCATTTGGAGAGTGAACCAGTGAATAGAAGGTCTCTCATATGTCTGTCTCTCATTCTGCCTTTCAATTATGTCTTAAATAAAAAGTAGTAACTGGAAGTACTATAGATATTCAGACAATAGTAGGCTTGAAAGTGAAAGTTGAGTGGCCACACTGTCACAGCAGTTAAAGCCTCCTGCCTGCAGTGCCAACATCCCACATGAAATATTAGAGTCCCAGCTGCTCCACTTCTGATCCAGCTCCCTACAAATACACCTGGGAAAGCAGTGGAAGATGGCCCAAGTGCTTGGGCCCCCGCACCCACGTGGGAGACCCAGAAGAAGCTCCTGGCTTCGGCCTGCCTCAGCCCTCATTGCAGCCATTTGGGGAGTGAACCCGCAGATGGAAGATCCCTAGTCTCAGTTCTCTCATTCTCATTCTCTCTCCCTCTCCCGCTTTCTTTCTTCCTTCTGCCTCTCCTCTGTTTCAAATAAATTAATAAATCTAAAAAAAAAAAAAAATAGTTGAGTAGAAGTGGAGGTCTCCCAGTTGCCTGGAACTTCTAACTGGATCTCAGTTTTTCAGTATAGAAGGCAGTAGGATGAAGTGATGTACAAAGTGGAATTCAATCCAGGTCTCCCATGTGAGTGGCAGGGACCCAACTACTTGAACCATCACTGATGCTTCCCAGGCTCTATATTAGCAGGAAGCTAATGGTAGGGTCCAGAACTAGGTGTCAAACCCATTTACTCCAAAATGGGAGAAGTGTTTTAACAAACATCCTAACAAGCCAAATGCTCACTCCTTAACAGATTAAAACAAGGAGAAGAATGGTTCTAAAAGAAGTCAATCTTGGTTCAGTTCTGGGAGTAGTAGCCTCTGTAGCTGTTAAGTCAAAATGTCCTGGCAGGTCCCTGGCATGAAAAAGACTAAAGAATGACTTCACTGGGAACTGACACCTGGTATTTTTCTGAGTCCTAGTAATTGTAGATGCCATGAGTCTACAAGTTTGAAAATAAGAAAGGACACTGTTCTACGAATACGTGGTTGAAACCTCTCAACTTAGTAACTCTCATTTCATTACTCAGAAACAACCAAAGATTGCCTACTGTATGGTTTTTTTCTTAAGGGTTTTATATCTATATATAGTACATGCTATGTAGTCTTAGCCTATGTAATTGCAATTACTCAGGTTTTTAATTACCATTTCAGCCGTTGGCACCTTATTCCTGAATATATTACCTCATCCTTTGTTACTTTACTGCTGACACCCCAAGAATATGAAAGCGAAGTTAGTGAAATCTTATCACAGTAAGTTTGGAATGCACTGAAGTACATGTTGTAACCGTTTTATTGGAAAGCAGATGCTGCTAAAGACTTTAATCATGTGGCACTCATGTCTGAAATCAAACGGGTTTGAGTATTGTTAACTTTGGCTGCAAAGTGCTGTCAGTTTGGCTGAACTTAAGAAGAAAAGTCTCAGTCGCCTTTAGATATTATTCTTGCTCTTTAAATTAACTCCATTATGCAATCTTCCACGCAAGCAAAGACAGCAGAAATGACCGGGAGTTAAAGATTTCCAAATAACCTTTATCAGTAGATAAGGATACCTGCAAACATGCATGAGTTTCACTGTTCTTGGAATTATTTTTTGGGAGCAAAATGTTATAAAACTCTTAATTTTGATATTTCTAAATAATACTGCCCTTTCTGGTAAGTTACTTTACCAGTGTTAATTTCCATACTTTTTTTCTTATATTTAAAAAAAGATTTATTTATTTAGTTATTTGAAAGACAAAGAGACAGATCTTTCCTCCACTGGTTCACTCTCCAAATGACCACAACAGCCAGGTCTGGACCGCCTAGGCCAAAGCTAGGAGCCGAGAATTCCAACTGGGTCTCCCACATGGTTGGCAATGGACCATCTTCCATTTCCTTCCCAGGCACATTAGCAGAGGATCGGATCAGAAGCAGAGCAGCCAGGATATAGGATGCCATGCCGGCAACATAAGTGCAGCTTCACCCCCTGCACCACAATGCTGGCCCCATCTTTAAAATACAGATTTTAAGTGTATTTATCATATAAAAATTCCCTAAAGCTTGTAACTTTAACTCTGTCCATACTTCTCGAAGTAGGAACTAACACAAGCCTGTTGTACAGGCTTGAATCCTTTTGTTTTGACGTAAGGAAAATGACAGGCTTGATTGCATTCCAAATCATATCCATGCACAACAGTGAGTGTACAACATAGAATAATTGGGTCAAGCCTCAGACACAAAGGACCATTAGATGATTCAAAAACTATTTATTTCTCTTAGTTTTTTAATTAATCCGTTAGGGAAAATAATAAAATTATAAAAGATGTTTGCATTTCTAGAACTCTGTAAATTTGTGACTTAAAATTTTTATGTCTGCAAATATGTCCCTTAATTCCACTTTGTGGTTGGTTTTCCAATCAAACTAAGGTTAGATAATTGCATTTAGGTTTATAGAGAAGCATTTTTACTATTTCCGCTTTATTCTTCCTTCTATGTCTCTTCTCATAGTGTATATGTACTGTCTCTGAAAGTCATAATGATTTGCATGTAGGGGTAAGGTGGAAGTGAGGATTTTGCTTTGCTCATATACCTCTGAATCTTCAACACATAACTTGCTTATTTCTTCTGCTATTTTCTTCTTGGGTTTTCTTCCCTTGGTTCTCCATACTTCTAAGTATCCCTTCCAAATGTTCTGATTGACTGGGAACATTCTCTGGAACAATAAGCATTCCATCCTAACACATGTAGGGAGAAGAGCCAAGTATGGACAGATCTCACTAAGGGCAGGGACCAGATGAATCTTGGCGACTGACTTCTGTTTGTGGCTAGATCAAAGCTGTAGAACACAGATCGGTTTTCAAGGATGTCTTACCTAAAAAATTATATTTGTTTTAGTGCCAATTCAACTCCCAAATATTTGTTTATTGAATGATTCTCTGCAGAGAAGTTTTAAGGGTATTCTGAATGACTTAATTACAAAAAGCTAGTTTTCATTCAGCAGTTCAGAACTGAATACCAACAAGTTAAAATCTTTCATAAACATAGATCCTGACATAATCTCTACTGTGACATCACTTGAGTTTGTGTACCTTTCTCTCCCAAAATTATTTCATGTGGCCTTCACAGGAACCCTGGGAGAGAAAATGTTATCTCCATAGTCTGGAAAATGGGGGAAATGTGAAACGTCTTGTGAAGACATGCTGTGAGTAAAGAGGAAGTCAGTGTGTCTCTCTAACTCTTGATGTAATCCTGAAAAGTGTAACAAATGTATTCCATTGAAGTTCTACATGACACCGGAGCCTTCAAAGATGGGGCGGGAGTTGGGGCTGTCACGTTTAAATTCAATGTGGAATGGAGAACAGGTAGAAAAGTGGAAATCTGAATAGACAGTAGGCTGTGACCTGTAATAGACTGAGGGTGGAGCCCGGCAAGGCTGTTCAGATGGTCTTGACCTTCCTGTGTGGCATTCCTTCTTCATAGTTATGGGGCAGGAAGGACCCTTCTGGAACAAATGTCTCCAAGGAAGAGAGAGGAGGTGACTCTTTTAGATTGTAGGACTGGACTTGGATGAGAGGGAGTCTAGATTTACTACTTGCCTTATGGGAATAGGGATTCTGGCCTCTATGAATTACTTTTAGGGGAGAAAGATGTAGGGGGCAGAAGGGCAGCAGGTCAGAGAAAGAGTTTCTTAGGCTTTCCAGTCTCCTGTAGTTCAGCATGCCCAAGTGTCATACCTTAGGGTATCATATTCAGAGCCACCAGCATTAACAACCGTTGCTTTTGTTTAATAGTAACCTGCAGTGTACATACAGAAATATGAGGGTATTCAGATTATAATAAATGTAAGTAATTTCCTAAAGGATATTCAGTGAATATGGTAACTCTTGACTTCACTGTCAAAAACACCCTCAGATGCAGTGTTTACTTATAAAAATTTGGTGTTTGAGCTCCATTTAACTCCCCATATGCATTTCTGTGTTCTGTTATACTTTTTCCTCAAATGTTTGCTGCTTTTGTTTTTCCAACCTACCCTAACAGCTGTGGTACATCAAGAATGATGTGACCAAAAATAAAAACATTTGAAAGAATTTGGGACTAATTCTATAAGAAAATTAAATATCTTTTTAAACTGTATGAGTGACTTTTTCACATTGATCTAGTGTAAGAATCTGGTACTCCAACTCAGTTCCAAGTCAGAAGAGATAACCACATCAGTGAGATATCACTACTGCATAGCAATTAGAAATATCAAAAATATCACGCATGGCGTTTCCCTTTCTTTCATACAATGACTTGAATCTTATGCAGCAACCAAGAATGAAAGACAAAGGAAAAACAGCTTTTCCACTGACCAATATATATGTATGGGGAAGAAGCCACATCCGGTCACAGGGAGTAAAGAAATGCTTGGGTGTTTTTTCAGCTTGTCATCATCTGGCAATAAGCTGGTGCTCTTCTCACAGCACTTGTTAAGGTGCAGCTAATAATAAAGGAGAATCTTACAGTTAGCTTTGACAAATTAGCATGAGGACATCAGGATGTGGGGAATGGTTATTTGTCCTTGTCTCCACCAGGGGGTGTTAAGGTCTGGAAAAGGCCTCCCATCAGTCTTTCTCTTGACAGCTTTAATAAAATGAAGGGAAAGGAGCTTAGTTGCTTGTTAAAATACCAACAGCGTCAATATCATTTACAATGCCTTCTGGAGTCACCTGAAGCATAGGGAGGGAACACGTGGCCAAATGCAATTGGCACTGTCAGAAATGTCGCGAAGTCTGACTGTAAAATGTTGATGTCAGTGTAGCAGACCAGGGTTTTTTCCAGCGGCATGTTGCCCGCTGAGCTTTATCCAGATGCTCACCACTTGAGTGAATGGTTCACTGGCCATTCTCCTTGGAAAGCACTTAAAATGCTCTGCAGTAATACATTCTCCATTTAAATGTACTATAATAAATTTAGTCTTTAATTCTTTTTCTTTTTTTTAACCTGTGACATATTCATTCCTTCTGTTTGCCTTGACTAAACTCTGACTTCTCACATTACCTTTTTACCTTTCTTAGTTCATTTTACCATTGTAGTCCTTAATTCTCATCACAGTAAATCCTATTTAGATCTTCCAAAATTGTTAATGCAACTGTATAATCACCAAGTCCAGTAACAGAGAGATGTGTGAGAATTGTAAAATAAAAATGAAGAGAATTGGCATAAGGGTTGAACATCCTAAATTTCCTATCTTGTCTGTGCCACGAACTCTGCAAGTTCCAATTTTCTTATCTCCAGAATGGAGAGATTATAAAACAATCTGGTACCATCATTAGAGGAAACATTAGGGAGATTTGTTTAAAATTTTAAAATAGAACCACCTTATTATCCAGCAGTTTTGCTGCTGGGTATATATCCAAAGTAAATAAGATAACAGTCTTGAAGAGATATTGACACTCCCATGTTCATTGTAGCACCATTCACAACAGCCCAGGTATAGAAACAACCAAAACATCCTGTAATAGATGGATGGATTAAATGTGATGTATATATACGATAGAGTTTTGCCCAGCTCTTAAAGAGAAGGAAATACGGTCGTTTATTATAATGGATAAATCTTTATGATATTTTACAAGGGAAATAAGCCAGGTGCAGGAAGACCAATGCCATGTGATCTCACTTGTATTTGAAATCTAAAAAAACAGGTCAAACCCATAGTAACAGCAAAATGTGATTATCAGAGCAGTGGGGCAAAAATTGGTCAAAGGTATGACTTCCAGTTACAAACGTAGTGATTTCTTGAAGACCTGATGTTTGGTAACTATAGTTAATAATGTGTTATAAACTTGAAATTGCTGCAATAAAATTTGGTTCAACTTACGCAATTAAGTGCCAAATGTTTACTATGTTAGGTAGCTTGATTTTTGTGGTAATTTCACAATGTGTATATACAAGGGGTCTTTAAAAGTTTTGTGGAGAATGTGCATTATGAAAAAAACTAAACATGAATTTCAAAATGGGTTTGTATCAAAATAAATTGATACTAGTGGTAACATGTCTGAAGAAGATCTAGTTTGAGGCACTAAGATGGATACATCATAGTTTAAAAGTAAAAGCATGATCAGAACCATATACATTTTGCTGAAATTGAATGAGAACAAACATTTAATTTATGGTGAAGCTTGGATAAAAGAATGGTGAAATGACTGACGCTTTACAAAAAGTTTACAGGGTCAATGCCCCAAAGAAATCAGCAGCTTACAAATAGATAGCTCATTTTAAGAAGGAAAGAGATGATCTTACAGGTGAAACCCTCAGCAGCAGACCATCTGCATCAAATTGTGAGGAAAATTGTAATCCTGGCAATGCCCCACATGAAGAGGACTGGCCATAAATAGCAGAAAATAGCCAACTCCATGGACGCCTCAATCGATTCAGCTTACACAATTCTAACTGAAAAATTAAAGTGGAGCAATCTTTTTGCTTAATAGGTGACAAAATGATTGTTCCCAGATCAACTACAGGCAAAAATAGAGCTTTCAATGGAAATTCTAGACAAGTGCAATCAAAATCCTCAAATATTTCTTCATAGAGTTGTAACAGGAGATAGAATGTAGCTTTATCGGTATGATCCTGAAGACAAAATACAATCAAATCAATGGATACCAAGAGGAGAACGTGGTCCAATGAAAACCAAAGTGGATTAGTCAGGGGCAAATGAAAAAATTTACACAAATAACAAAATTAGAAAACAGATTTACTGTGGGATTGCAATTTATTTAAAAAAAAAAAAACCTTTTGGAACCCAAATTTTTGTCTTCAATATCATTCCTCATAAAAGAAAGCAGTCATATTGAAGAAATGGTTGATTCCAGGGGAAGGCCAGGCAAACACATGCAAAGGCCAAGTTAATTTGTGATCAAAAGTAAGAAAGCTTTCAAAGATCAATCCAGTCATATCAAAATGGCATGAATACCAGGTTAATCAGTTCTCATGTACCTAATTTGGAACCATTTGAGCATCAAGATTATAGGAAGTTCCAGTAAAAATCCTTAAGCCCATCATGATTCTCAAATTAATCGTTTGTCACCATTTAAGGTACCCATTAATCTAACTCCTTCCTTTGAATATTGTCTAGCAGAAGGTGGAAAGTTCCATGCACTTATCCTGCCTTTCCAGTCAGATGTGTTTTTCTGAGTAACCAGCATTCCCAGATGATAAAGCTGTAGTTCCAGAAGAATGGCAGCTAATCAATGTAGATGATAATAGATAAAAGTATAAAATCATCGTTTTCAGTCCTTTATGAAGTTAATGCTTAGGCAGAGGTCATCAGTTGTTAGTAAAAGTATTAGATGATCTTCTCTTTCTCCTCCTCCCCTTTCTCCCACCCTCTCCCCATACTAAAGGAGGCACAGCTTTTCTCCTGGCATGTTCTACACTGCTGATGTCGTCATTGTTCTATTCTCTCAATCATCGCGGGAATCTGAGTCAGAATTTCCCTCTGAAGTGCTTTGTATAACACTGCAGTTGCCTCTAATCCTCTCCCCAATTTGAACTCTGACTTTTGTTACCCTCAATGGTCAAAGCAGCCATCATGAAGTCTTTTTCAACATCTTCTTTCTTAAGTAATCCAAAATTCTCACTGTGATCTTTAATATTCAAATTTTTAGCTGCTTATAATTGAGATTAAAATCTGATCTCATCCAGAGTAGTCAAATCAAATTGGCTTTCTTGATTTGCTAGTAATTTAACTCACTCATTTGACTGCACTCTACTTGTCATTCTCTGCCCATTGCATAATGATTTTCATTATTTTTACTATGCTTACTTTAGAATTCCTCCAACTTTTGTTTTTAAAAGCACACCCAAAACACTATTTTCTGGAGAAGATTCACTGACACTGGTAAATAAAGAACCAATGTTGAAAGAAAAAGTGAAAGTGATGGTATAGAAAAGTTACCTTTTACTTATCTCCTTAGGGACTTGATTATACAGATCACTATATATGCTGATACATGGCAAACTGAGCTCTTTAGGTCATAAGTCACCAGAGGTCCTCCCCACCCCCAGCATAAGTAAGTGTGTTTTTCAGTTCCGTGTAGCCTGGTGGAACAAATATTTCCCTGGAGCCAGACAGGCCTCAGCTAATTCCTAGCCCTGCCACTCCTCCCTGGGGGCCTTTAGGTAAGTTGCTCAGAGCTCCAGTGTCCTCATTTGTCAAATGAAATAAAAGCTAACAGGATCTTTGAGAGTGTGAAAGTTAAGCATTGTGTAAAGCCATTTACATAATTGTCCCCTACACCTCCCCTCTGAGAGAGACCGAAAGCAAGCAGACCAGGCAGCTCCTCCAGGAGGAGTGCTGGTTTCCCTTCTTTTGAACTTCTAGATGAGACTCACTGTGCCTTCCCTTCTGTGCCTGTGAAGCCAAAGGTCCTTCCCAACATTCTTTCATATTCCCAGCAAACTGTTCCGTGAGCACCTTTGGCTGACACTCCTTGCTTCCACAGTAGTTCAGTTTATGAATGATCACCCCACTGTCCCCCACAGGCAGTTCTGTTCATATTACATTGGCATAGGTGTAGAAATTAGGGGCACTTATGGTTTTCCACCCATTTTACCCTCCCCAAAAGCAAAACAGAAAATACAAAATACTGCAAACAAGGCCCTCTGTTTATTGGCAGCCAACTCTAATAAAATTGTGGGGGAAGGAAAAATAAATATTACAACAAGACCAGCAACTTAGAATACTCAATAATTTTGTTGTCAATCTTCCTTCCAGACATCCATCCCTAGGGAGTTTTCTTTGGCCAACTAGGCTTCCAGGCCTATGCACTCTCACCCCTCTATGGGCTCTGTTTGGAGATTAGAAGCTTCCTGAAACTCCAAATTCTTTCTCTGTTCAATAGAGACAAGTACTTCATTTCTACCTCCAATGTTAAACTTAGCTTCCAAGCCCAACCAATAGTACTCCTCAGCAGAAAAACGTGGAGTAGGAGAAGTTCACTGAACAGGGTTTACTTTTCAAAGAAGTTGTAATACAGTTTTCCCCGTCTTTAAATGATCCTTTGGAAGCTTATTCTTAATACAAGTGTGACCATAGGTCAACAGTGTGGTGCAGTGGGTGAAGCTGCCACTGGAGACAAAACATCCCATATCGGAGAGCTGATTCCTTTGAGTTTGGGCTGCTCTACTTCCAATTCAGCTTCCTACACCTGGGAAAGCAGCAGATGATGGCACACGTACTTGGGTCCTGCCACATCCAAATGAGAGACCCAGATGGAGGTTTTGCCTCCCGGCTTCAGCCTGCCACAGCCCTGGCTGCTGTGGGCATTTGGGAGGACTGAACCAACAGATGGAAGATTTCTTTCTCTCTCTCTCTTTCTCCCTCACTCCCTCTCTCTCTCTCTCTTTCCTTTCTCTGTGTGTATGTCTGTCACTCTGTCTTTTGAGTGCTATCTCATTACTGATTTTTAATGCTATTTATAAACCTAAAAATATAGAACCATCTCATTGTAAACATGAGTAAAATACACCAGAGATCAAAGCTGTGTGAAACTGCAGTCTGATGTAAATGTTCCCAAATTGTAGTACTTTAAAAAAAAAAAAAAAGACCTTGATAAATACTGTTCAAGGCCTGCTCTTATCAGTAAATGGCCTTGATCTCTTGTTGGGTCCAGAGTTGATTAGGCTCAGTATCTAACCTGCTGACTTCTGTTGATTTTGGACACTTTAACTTTGCAGTGACAAAATACTTGGCATCTCTAAGCTTTCTAGTACACACATACACACTTCACTTCTGAAAGTTCTTTGTTCCAATAGACATAGTCATGAATTTGCCTTTTCATGCAAATCTATTGTACAAGCTTTGAAAAGTGTGCCACCTCAAAATTCACAGAATAAAGAATAGAAACCAGTATCTCACACATTAAAGGAGTGAATATTGGGAATTCATGCTTTGATATTTATTTTTCAAGCATGCATAGAACCTAACAAGTAGCTCACAAAATCTGAACCTAAGATGACATGGAAGCTGGAATGTGGAAAAAGTTATTTTTATCTTTCCTTGAACTTTATAATGTCTAGAATCAGTTCAACAATAAAGAAAATCAACATGCCCCATGACTTCAGATTCTTGAATCAGTTGTTCAGTTTGATTCTCAGAATAGCATCATAGCAATGTGCACATCAGATGGCATGTTTGAAGTTATTTATTTCTGTGATATCCTCATCTCACATAGGCTTCTGTGGAAACAGTGTAGCATATGGCACATCCTGGTTTAGGGGGAAAAACCAAACCCACAACCTGAATCCTAGTCTTTATTCCAATACTTGCAATCAACAAGTGCTTAGATAAATCACTTCACTTCTGTACAGTGTTGTACAGTCTAATAAATGTGTTTCTATCATATATCAATTTAATTCCTTCTTTGCTTTGCTCGTTGCTATCTACAAGATAGGAATCATTCCTTTTGTTCTAAGATTTGTTTACATCCTAAAAGATTTAACCATTTTTAAATAATTTGATATTTGTTGAAAAATAAAGTCACCTGGTTGATAACTGTCCTGATCTGAGTCAGCTCTCCTTATTCCTCTCAATATTTAATTATAATAAAATGGGACCCAAAACACCACTTATTTCTCCCCAAACAGGAAAGGAATGTTGATCTGCCCTTTCAAAGATCCTTTCAACTTTGTAAAGCTATGAGATTTCATGGGAATTATGACTAGGACAGCAACAGATACCATAAGTATGGACCATACATTTTGTTTGGTCATTTCTGTCCTTAACTAAGTCTCATCCGAATACTTTTCTTTGGATGAATTCTTTATCTAATGTTTGGCTCAGATTAATTCTGTCTTTGCTGTTCTCTCCATCTCCCTAGAATTGTGAGAAATGTCTGGAATTTTCCCCCTTTTAGTTTGGAACACTAAACAAAATTCTTAGTCTTCAGAAGTACTATTTGGTTATAGCTTAGCTCACAGGTGGCCTTGATCCTTTATACTCTGAAAGCAAGATTTCTCTGAGGTTAAAGGCTATTCCACACTAGAATTATATAATGCAGTGTCACTTCTTGTCAAAAAAAAAAAAAAAAAAATACATGAGCCCACCCAGACCCGAGGAAGGGAAAAATTTGTACCATCTCTGGAAGATAGGAATTCTCCTATCTCCCCTTTAGTTTTACGTGTTTCCATTTTCCATAAATATCACTCTCGTGAGGCAGAGGAAGACGGTGGCTCAGTCAGGCACTCCAGTAATTGTATATCCACAGAGACGGCAGTTTGGACAGCTATTCGTGCATCGAACCATCAAGAGCTAAGCAAATCAGGTGAGGGACCACAAAGGCTAGTTCTGGTATAATAAGTATGGATGCATTGAAGAAGACAGGAAAAAAGGAATTGTTCACATTAACCGTCTCAGCAGGGAAGCTGAGAGAGAGCACTTGCCTCCCACTTGGAGAAAAGAGAGGGAATTAAGTCCAGACTTTCAACTTGAAACCCAGTACTAGGCCCACCACAGTAAAACCCAGTGCTGAACAGGGCACTAAGATCTCCAACCCAGGCCAACACCTGCAAATTGAGCCTCTGGACCCCATTTACCCCAAAGGCCAAAGGACTCTAACAAGCCTGCCCTAACTTACAAACAACAGAGCCAGACTCTAGTTCCTGAGAAACAGAGAAGGAAGTTGGACACAGGGCTTTACCTTGGCGCTCAGTACCAGGCCTGCCATGGGGAGAGCCGGCACCAGATATAGCCCAAAGGAAATGATTCTAGACCTGCCCCAGTATCAGGTGGAGGCCTGTTCCCTGGCTGGACACACTTTTGTTTAAACCTGCAGCGCTGCTAGCCAAGCAGCCTTGGTGTACACCCTCAAGACTGTGCAAGGAACTATGGCTCCTAGACTCAGTTGTGACCCAGCTTATTGTCAGTCAGTGGCCAAGGGACTGTCCCTGTGACTCCTACCCCAACCTTAGAAAGACAGTGAGGAGGAAAATTCTAGCTGCTGGAGTGTAAGGCATTAAAGGAAGCACAGTTATGTCTTAGAAATGAGGGCCGGTCTGGAAAACCCAACACTGAGTAAATCCTCGCAGTCCCTGTCCCCAGACCAGGACCTGTGGCAGGAAGCTCTGGGCCTTGCCCACACCAGGTAGAGACACTTGGCCACAGATGCCAGATGATCAGATGAGTATTCTGGCTGGCCTCAGCTCTGGCCAGTGGCAGTGATCTCAAGACATGAGACCACCTCAGCAGAAGACAGCCCATAGCAGAATGCACTTTGGCCATACCTCCATGCTGCACTGGTTTCAGCAGGTACTGTTGTATTGATGGCTGCCTACTCCATTCCTTCCCCGGCTCCAGGCAGCACAATATGGACAGAGTAATTATCCACTTGGGGGAAGAAAGAGTATGCACCACATTACTGTGTAGGAGCTCGGGGCTGATCCCTCTGTGCTAAGGCTCAGAAACAAGTAGAATCCAGCAATGCCTGACAACAGACCAGTGACTGTGGATCAGTGACCAATGACTCCAACCCCAGATAGAGGCTGGTGTGGACACACTACTCCCCATCTATTTTTATAAGTTTTGTTTTACTTATTGGAAAGGCAGAGTTACAAAGTGAGAGAGAGAGAGAGAGAGAGAGAGAGAGAGAGAGAGAGAGAGAGGGAGAGTCTTCCATCCACTGATTCACTCCCCAAATGATGACAATGGTGGGGCTGGACCAGGCTTAAGTCAGGATCCTTGAGCTCCATCTGGATCCCTCACATAGGTGGCCGGGGTCCAAGAATTTTGGCCATCTTCTGCTGCTTTCCCAGGTATGTTAGCAGAGAGCTGGATTGGAAGTGGAGAAGCCAGGACTCGAAGTAGCACACACATGGGATGCTGGCATCACAGGTGGTGGTTTAACCCACTCTGCCAAAACATTGGTTCCATGCAACCTATTTTAGGCAGTCCTCCAATTTGTTACTTGAGGATTTAGGACAAGCCTGGGATTGGGACATCCTGTAGTGCTAAACAGTGACAGCACACCAATAGCATACTCAGAGAAAGTATGGATGTAGAGTGCCTTTTAGTGATTAAATAGCAAAGTATTTCCACAGGTTCAGAGAAAATAAGCAAACAGCTGAAAATTCCTATAAGGATAGGTACAAAAAAGGCAGACCATGAAATCTGGAATACCTGTGAATGACATCATATGCCAAAAAGTATCAAAAACTTCTAGGGGGAACTGTTACTTCATCAAATGAGCAAAATAAACACCACTAAATCAATCACAGATCAACTAATATCTGCAAAATTTCAGATGCAGAATTCAAAATAGCTGTTTTGAGGAAATTTTACAATCTTAAAGAAAATGCAGGCCGGCGCCGCGGCTCAATAGGCTAATTCTCTGCCTGCAGCACCGGCAGACCAGGTACTAGTCCTGGTCGGGGCACCGGATTCTGTCCCGGTTGCCCCTCTTCCAGGCCAGCTCTCTGCTGTGGCCCGGGAAGGCAGTGTAGGATGGCCCAAGTGCTTGGGCTCTGCACCCGCATGGGAGACCAGGAGAAGCACCTGGCTCTTGGCTTTGGATCAGCATGGTGCACCGGCCGTGGTGCGCCAGCCGCAGCGGCCATTGGAGGGTGAACCAATGATAAAGGAAGACCTTTCTCTCTCTCTCTCTCTCTCACTGTCCACTCAGCCTGTCCAAAAAAAAAAAAAAAAAAAGCAGAGAAACAACAGAGAGATGGGAGTACTTTTTAAAAATTAAGGAGTAATATAGCTGAAAAGTACACTAAGCAAAATTTAAAATGCAAAACAGATCAAACAGACAAAAAAAAAAACCTAGTGAGCTCAAAGAGATTTTTTGAAAATATGCAGATGGTGGAGAGAAAAAAAGAATTAAGTGTAGCAAAGAATGTTTATGGAAATTTTAGGACAGCATTAAAAGAGCTAATATCTAAGTTATTATGGTTCCAGAGGGACTTTAAAATGACAAAGGGGTAGCAAATCTATTCAAAGATATAATAACATAACTAGTACTCCATCAGTATTTTTCACTTGGTGTTGCTATGTGCGGGCAAACTGTTGAAATATTTACTTAATACATACTAAACTGATCTTCTGTATATAAAGAGAATTGAAAATGAATCTTGATGTGAATGGAAGGGAAGAGGGAGCGGGAAAGGAGAGGGTTGCGGGTGGGAGGGAAGTTATGAGAGGGGGGAAGCAATTGTAACCCATAAGCTGTACTTTGGAAATTTATATTCATTAAATAAAAGTTTAAAAAAATTTTTTAAAAAATTTAAAAAAGAGATGATAACAGAAAACTTCCCTGTCCTAGAGAAAGATACAACTAACCAGTTCCTGGAAGGCCAACGATCACGAGTCAGATTCCCTTGAATCAAGTATACCCCAAATCAAGGTCTCCAAACATTAAAGATAGAAGAGTTTCAAAGTTGCAACAGACAAATATTTTTGTAAAACTCAAAGTAACCTCAAAACAAAAATATATGAAAGACATGCTAAAAATAATAAGCAAGAAGTCAAAATACACTTTTAGAGAAAATCATTTAACAACAAAAAAGGTTGTAAGAGAGGGAGAAAGACATAAAGCTAGAAAACAAATCTCAAAATTGTGGTTGTAAGCCATGTCTATCAATAATTACCTTAAATGTAAATGAATTCAACCCTGTAATTAAGATAAACAATGCTTGCTTATAAGCATTTCACATGTAAGGACATGAAAGTGAAGGAATGAAATGAGATATCCCATACATATGGAATCCAAAGCAAAGAAGGAATAGCCATACAAAATTTTATCAAATAAAATAGACTTTAAATTGAAAGCGGTAAAAAAGAGGGGAAAAAAAGACTTTATATAATGATAAGGCTTCCAATTAAGGATGAGGAAATAAAAAATTGCAAATATATATAATCTCAAATATACAAAGCAATTATTTTTTAAAATATTTTATTTTATTTATTTGACAGGTAGAGTTACAGACAGTGAGAGAGACAGAGAGAAAGATCTTTGATCTACTGGTTCACTTCCCAAATGGCGGCGACGGCTAGAGCTAGGCGGATCCCAAGCCAGGAGCCAAGAGCTTCCTCCAGGTCTCCCCTGCAGGTGCAGGGACCCAAGGACTTGGACCATCCTCTACTGCTTTCCAAGGACACAGCAGAAAGCTGGATCAGAAGAGGAGCAGCTGGGACTAGAACTGGCACCCATATAGGATGCCGGTGCTGCAGGTGGAGGTTTAACCTCCTGTGCCACGGCATCGATCCCACAAAGCAATTATTAATTAGTGTAAAGAGACAGATATACCCCGGTACAATAATAGTAGGGGACTTCAAAACCCTCGGACAGATCATCCAAAGAGAAAATCAAAAAGAAGCAGCAAAGTTAAACTACCCTAGACTAGTTGGACCTAACAGACATCTACAGAATGTTCCATCCAGTGGCTTCAAAATACACATTATTTGCAACAGCACATGAACCATTCTCCAGGTTAGATCATATATTGAGTCACAAAACAAGTCTCCAAAATTTTTTTTCTGACAAGAATGCAATTAAACTAGAAATAAATGACAAGAAAAACTGCGGAGAATATACGAAACACAGAAATTAACTTACTCCTGAACAATCAGCAAATCAAGAAACAAATGTAAAAATGTCTCAGAAAAAAAAAAAAGAAAATAGAAACACAACATATCAAAACTTATGGGCTACATCAAAAGCAGTATCTAGAAGAAAGTTTATAGCAATCAGAATCTACCTAAAAAAAAGGATCTCTAATAAACAATCTACTACTGTACCTCAAGAAGCTAGAAAACAAGAACAAACTAAAATGAAAACTATTAGAAGGAAATAAATAATAAGTATTAGAGCAGAAATACATGAGATAGAGGCTAAAAGGCAGAAGAGATGAAATTAAGAGCTAGTTTTTTTTTTTTTAAAGTTAAATTGACAAACCCTCAGCTAGAATAACTAAGACAAAAAGAAGACTCAAACAAAATAAGAAATGAAAAGGCAGGCATTACAACTGACACCAATATTATACACAACTTTTTCCAACATATTTGATGACATAGAACTGGAAAAATTCCTAGACATAAATTTTACCAGATTGAATCGTGAAGACATAGAAAACCTGAGGAGACCAATAATGAGTAATGAGATTGAATCAGTAGTAAGATGATTCCCATCAAGAAAAGCGCAGAACCAGATGACTTTACTGCTGAATTTGACAAGACATTTAAAGGACTAATAACAATTCTCATTTAATTATATTTTAAAAATGGAAGAGGAGAGATTTCCTCCATATTCTCTGAAAGCAGAATTTCCCTGATACCAAAACCAGACAAGAACTCACCAAACGCAGCATGGGTAAATATCCTTGATGAGCATGAATGCAAAATTGCTCAGCACAATACTGGAAAGCAGAATCCAACAGAACATGAAAAACATTATCCACCACTTTTAAATGGTATTTATTCCTAGGATTTAAAGATGGCTTAACATGCACCAGTCAATAAATGCGATACATCACATCAGTGGAATGAAATACAAAAACCTGATGATCATCTCAATAGATACAGAAAAAGCATTTGATTACATACAATATCCCTTCATGATTAAAAAAAAAAAAAAAACTCAACAAATTAGGTGTAGGAGGGATGTAACTCAACATAGTAAACGCCAAGTGAGACAAACCAAGAGTTAATGCCACATTCAATTTGAAAAAGCTGAACTCTTTCTCTAAGTTCTAGAACAAGATATGGATTTTTATTTTTATTTTATTCTATTCTATTCTATTTTATTTTTATCTGAAAAGTACAGAGATACACAAAGAAAGAATGATAGACAAAAAAGTTTCTTTCATCTGATGATTCACTTCACAAATGCCTACCACAGCCAGGACTGGGCCAGACTAAAGCCTGGAACTCAATCCAGGTCTCCACTTGGGTGGCAGGGAGCCAAGTACTTGAGTGATCATCTGCTACTCTCCAACATGCGTTGACAGGAAGCTGGACTGAGACTTGAACCAGGAACTATGATGTGGGATGTGGGTAGCCCAAGTGGAGACTTAACTGCAGCACCAAACATATGCCCCTAGAATGTCCACTTTTATTACCTTCATTCAAAATAGTAGTGGAAATCCTAACCTGAGTAATTAGGCAAGAGAAAGAAATCAAGGGCATTCAAATTGGAAAAGAAGAAGTCAAATTGTATATATATATATATATATATATATATACATAGAACTACTAAGCAAATTCAGCAATATTGCAGCATATAAAATCAATATTCAGAAATGAATAGCATTGCTATACAACAATTGCAAATTATTTGAAACAAAAATCCAGAAGAAAATCCTATTTCCAAAAGCTCCAAAGAAATAACAAAACATATAGAAATAAATTTAACAACAGGGATGAAATATCTCTACCATGAAGACTATAAAACACCAACTAAAGACACTGAAGAAGACACAAAGAAATGAAAAGATCTGAGACCAGAATTTTGGCACACTAGATTACGCTGCCACTGTGTGTGTTGCCAATCTTGGATGCTGTTCTTCTGATCCAGCTCCCTGTTAGTGCACCTGGGAAAGCATCCAAAGATGGCCCAAGGATTTGGGTCTCTGTCACCTGTGTGGGAGACTCAAATGGAGTTCCAGTTTCCTGGCTTCTGCCTCCCCTTTGCAGCTATTTGGGGGTAAATCAGTGGATGAAAGATGTTTTTCTCTCTGTCTCTCCCTCTCTCTCTGTCACTCTGCCTTTCAAATAAAAAATAAAATGTCTTTTTTTTTTTTTTTTTTTTGACAGGCAGAGTGGACAGTGAGAGAGAGACAGAGAGAAAGGTCTTCCTTTTGCCGTTGGTTCACCCTCCAATGGCCGCCGCGGCTGGCGCGCTGCGGCCGGCACACCGCGCTGATCCGATGGCAGGAGCCAGGTGCTTCTCCTGGTCTCCCATGGGGTGCAGGGCCCAAGCACTTGGGCCATCCTCCACTGCACTCCCTGGCCACAGCAGAGAGCTGGCCTGGAAGAGGGGCAACCGGGACAGGATCGGTGCCCCGACCGGGACTAGAACCTGGTGTGCCGGCGCCGCAAGGCGGAGGATTAGCCTAGTGAGCCGCGGCGCCGGCCTAAAATGTCTTTAAATAAAAGAAAATGAAAAAGACACATGGACTGGTAAAATTAGTATTGTTAAGATGTTCACACTACCCAATGTCACCTACAGATTCAATAAAACCCCATATCAAAATATCAATGACGATCTTCACAAAACTAGGAGGAAAAAAGGCCTAAAATTTTACTGAAAAACAAAAAGTGCTGAATAATAAAACAACCTTGAGTAAAAAGACAAAGCAAGACTTTATTACACTACCTGAATACAAAATATACTACAAACCTAAAATAATTAAAATAACATGGTACTGGCGTGAAAACAGACACATGGACCAATGGAACAGAGTAGAAAGCCTAGAAATCAACCAACTGATATTTTTTAATATAATGCTAAGAACACTCGTTATAGAAAGAACAGTTTGTTCAGTAAATGATCCTGGTAAAATTGGATGATTAAATGCAAAAAAAAAAAAAAAAAAGAAAAGAAAAAGAAAGTAGACCCTATCCTTTATCATATACAAAAATCAACCCCAAATGTATTAAAGGCCTAAATATAAGACCTGAAACTGTGAAACTACAAGAAAACACAGAGGAAATGCTTCAAGACATTGAAGCAGGCAAGGATTGTTAGGATATGCACAGGAAGCAAAAGGAAAAATAGACAAATAGAATTCCATCAAAGTAAAACTCCTACACAGCAAAGGAAATAAGCAGCAAGAGGAAGGGACAGCCTAAAGAATGGCTGCAAAGAGTATGCTTCTGACAAGGGGTTAACAATCACAATGTAGAACGAACTCAACTCAATAGCCGATAATAATAATAATAATAATCTGATTTTAAAATGGGCAATAGATTTAAGTAGACATTATCAAAAGGATGCATACAAAGACTATAAGGTACCTTAAAAATGCTCAGTAACACTAACCATGAGGAAATGTAAATCAAAACCACAGTGGGATATCACCTCACCCTAATTAGAATTGCCATTATCAAAAAGCTAAAAGATAACAAGTGCTAGTGAGGATATAGGGGAAAAGGAACACTTATACATTATTGCTGGGAATAAAAAGTAGTAAAGTAAAGCCATTATGAAAAACAATATGAAGGTTCCTGGAAACCATAAACATAGAACTTCGGTAGGATCCAGCAACCACACTACCAGGTACATATACAGAGAAAATGAAATCATTCCATCTAACAGACATCTGCACTCCATTTATAACAGCACCATTCACAACAGCCAAGAGAAGAAACTAACCCCAGTGTCAAGCAACAGATGAATGAATAAAGAAAATGTGGTTCATAAACCCAATGGAATACTATTCAGCCATAAAAGGGTAAGATTTTGGTTTTTAAAATTTTTTAAATTTTAATTTTAATTAATTTTAACCACAATACGTAGATACAAGTCTAAGACATAATGATATTCCCCTCCTCCCTATCTCTCACTCACCTTCCTTCTACCTTTCTTTTTCAGTTTTTGAGATAACATCTTTTAAATTTGCATTGCAGTAAAAAAGCTTAATACTTCAGTGAATAAGAAATTTAACAAGTGGAAAGCAAAAGACGCTAGTTTAGTGGGAATATAGACAATGGCTATGAACAATCATTGAATGTATAAATGACCATTTCACCCATATACAGATTTTTGTCAACTACTCTTTCATAGTTTCCTTCAATGAGATAGAACCAATGACAATGTAATAGTTAAATATTTTCTGTGTGGTTATGAGATAATAATTAAGTTCATTTATACTTTAAGCCATTTCCTGAACAGTTTATGCTCAGGAATAATCTTAGGCAGACTGCAATGCAAATAATTATACATTACATTTTTTGTATTCTATTAGTCCACAGACCAGAGAAAACACATGAACACATGGTATTTGTCATTTTGGGACTGAATTGTTTCACTAAGTATAATGTTTTTTAATTGCATCCATTTTGTTGCAAAAGACAGGATTTTATTTTTTTACATCTGAATATTATTCCATAGGCTATATGTACCACCTTTTCTTTATCCAGTCATTGACGGGTGGGCAACTGGGTTGATTGCCTGTCTTAGCTATTGTGAATTGAGCCACAATAAGCATGGGGGCACAGATAACTCTTTGATATGCTGTTTTCATTTCACTTGGGTAAATTTCCAAGAGTGGGATGACTGGATAATATGGCATCTCTATTTTCAGCCTTCTGAGCAATCTCCATACTGTCTTCTACAGTGGCTGTACTAGCTTGCATTCCCATGAACATTGTACTAGGGAACCTTTTATCCCACATCCTTGGCAGAATTTATTGTTTTTTGATTTCTGTATGAGAGCTATTCTATCAGCAAGAGGGGGGTATGATCATGCCTCTTAGTGTAATCATAACCTCATCTCCTCTCTTCAAATGTGATCAAAGCTGGCTGGCGCCACAGCTCACTAGGCTAATCCTCCGCGTGTGGCGCCGGCACACTGGGTTCTAGTCCCGGTTGGGATGCTGGATTCTGCCCCGGTTGCTCCTCTTCCAGTCCAGCTGCTCTATGCTGTGGCCCAGGAAGGCAGTGGAGGATGGCTCAGGTCCTTGGGCCCTGCACCCACATGGGAGACCAGGAGGAAGCACCTGCCTTCTGGCTTTGGATCTGTGCAGCACGCCGGCCGTAGCGGCCACTTGGGGGGGTGAACCAACGGAAAAAGGAAGACCTTTCTCTCTGTCTCTCTCTCTCTCTCTCTCTCTCACTGTCTAACTCTGCCTGTCAAAAAAATAAATAAATAAAAAATAAATAAAATAAATTAAAAAATGTGTTCAAAGCCCAGGGTTAGCCCACAGTGGGTACATCTCTCACCCACACTGGTGCATGAACCACACTAAGATCTGTGTGGTCCTCAGTGTGAGCATGGAACCCACAGTGATGACTCACCCAACAGATAGGGAGCTCCGAGCCTCTGACATAGTGATTGCCCAGAGACCCAGCTATATCCCGAGCCCTGCTGGGGAGTCACAAGGTTCCCACAGTCAGGATGCACAAGACTCATACAATTGTGGGGTACAGAGGAACCGTATCCACCCCAGGAGCCTGCCCCATCCATGGAGAGAGCAGAATCATTTCCAGGGCAGCTGTTTGTGGAGAAGTTTGAACCCAGAGCCTGTGATAGGTTGAGAGGATGGAGACATCTCACAATCCTAAATGTGTACCCAGCCCCCGTCAACCCTCCCAGCCGGACTCAAAGTCAGTGGGAAATGCAGATTTTTCCCTCTGCTAAAATACCCTGGTCACACGTGAAAGAGCTGCCACAGCCTTTACTTGTGTCGAGATGGGCTCTTCCCCGACTGGTTTCCGGGTGCTCTTCTGGGGGTATGAGGAGAAACAAGTGTGGTTTTCTTTCACTGGACTGGGTGGATACCCTGCCCCTGCTGGTGCTGTAAGCTGGGCTCAAAGCAGTGCGGTGCACAGGCTCTCCTCAGGCAACATCACCAGCGGTGTGGGCTGCCCCAGCCTGCCCTGGTTTTGCTTTCAGAATCTGGCATCTCCTCCAGCCTCCTGCTGCAGGAGTCGTGGGTGGTGCCCTGGCTTGCTGCTGTGCGTCTGCAATTTCCATGCTGCTCCGTGCGTTCCTCTTCTTTCTGTAGAATTTCCGCTGCAAACTTCTCTCCAGCTCTTCCCTGGGGATATACTTCCTCTGCTTTTTTTCTGCTAACTTCCATTGGTCAGCATCAGAATGTCATTTCCCTATTCAGACATCTTGGAATCTCAATATTCTGTTTTATGGATGGAAGTCGATGTCAGTATTTTAAGTGAAATAAGTCAGGGACAGAAAGACAAGTACTGTGCCATGTTACTCATATATGAAATTGAAAACATGTCTCTCATAGAAGCTGAGAGTAAAACGGTTATTACCAGAGATTGTGAGAGTTATAAGGAAGGGAAAGGAAAGAAAGGTTAGTTAATAGGTTCTAAGTTATAGTTTGATAGGATAAAGCAGTTCTGGCCTTCTATTGCACAGTAGGATGACTGCAGGTAATGATAATGTACCACATTTTTAAAAAGGGGAGAGCTGGGATCGGTATTGTGGCTCAGCAGGTTAAACCACTACCTGCAAAGCTGATATCACACGTGAGTACCAGTTCAAGTCCAGGCTGCTTCACTTCAGATCCAGCTCCCTGCTAATATGCCTGGGAAAACATCAGAAGATGGCCGAAGTGCTTGGGCCCCCACCACCGTCATGGAAGACTCAGACAAAGTTCAAAGCTTCTGGTTTCAGCCTGGCCTGGCCCCAGTTATTGCGACTATTTGGGAGTTAACCAATGGATGGAAGATTCTATCTCTCTGCCTTTAAAAATAAATAAATAAATATTTTTAAAAGAAGGTATTTTTAATGTTTTCACCCTAAAGAAGTGATTCCTGTTCGAGTAGATATATATGTTAACCTTGATTGAACATCACTCCATGTATACATGTACCAAGACAGCACTTGCTACTCATAAATACCTACAGTTTTAAGGTCTCAGTTAAATAGCTAAAAAGAAGCCACTCTCTGAAATAAACATGTAGGACTCAAAGAACATTTATAAAAGCCTAGGTAGAGTCAAAGAGTGACCTGGAGCATGGACCCAAGATAAAGGTTTCTTATGATAGCCTACCAGGAAGTTCTGTTTTGTTTTACCTATTTTGCTTTGCTTTGGGATTAAATGTACCCAAACATTAGCACAATGCTGTTGCCATATTTGGGGATGCATAGCTTCAAGAGTACCCACTGCAAGTTAGGATAAGCTACTTTATTAGGCATGTGTGTGGCTAGATAGCCAGATAATTCATCCTAATATACTTTATATTTAAACCCCAAATTAAAACTGAATGCTAAAACAACCTCTCAGAGTACATCATGCTCAATTTGCTTTAATATACAATTAATGCTTCTTCTTATTTTCAATGCAGCCTCTCATATCTGAGAACTGCTATTCAGTGTAGATTGCTTGTGATGTTCAAGACTGGGCAGATAATATTCGCAGATTTCAAAACAACTTAAACAAATTACTCAGTTTCTTTAGAGTTACAAGTGATACCAACCTGCTTTGTCAACTTTGGAGTCAAGCCACTGGCTGAGGTAACTGCCATGTGAACTGCGTCTGCAGGTGGCAGCTTCCCAGGTGATGTGTGCTAAATGGGTAACTGCAGGGCAAAGATAGTCAGCACTTGGTGTGTCAGTTGGGTGGTAGAGCAGCTAGAACCCTCACCCCAGCCCTTCCCAAAGGCCAGTCCCCTCTACTTACTTACATGTGCCTAAAATAGAATTATACAGCAGGGACAAAAAAAAAACCTAAGAAGCACTCATCAAAATTTCAAATATCCAAGTTGGAAAGAAGGTCATCTGTCAATACAAGACCCCTTTATCACAAATACATTTGTTTTCTAACAAGAGCAAGTTTCCAGAGCAGTGATCTCACATGTTAAAGTTCTTTTTTCTCACTGTGTTAAGATACACATAATGTAAAATTTGCTGTTTGAACCATCTTTATGTAGGCAGTTCAGGAGTGCTAAGTGCGTCCACATGGTTATGCAACCACCACCATGATCCATCTCCAGAACTTTTGCATTTGCATAACTTAAACTCTTTCCCCACTAAAGAGTTTCTCATTGCTCCTCTTCTCCCCAAGCCACCAGTCTACTTTCTGTTTCTCTGAGGTAGAATCATTCAGTGTTTGTCTTTTTGTGATTGGCATATGTCATTTAACATAACATCCTCAATGTTTATCCCCACCTTAACATGTGACAGGATTCCTTCTTTTCTAAGGCTGAATAATATTCCATTGCATGTGTATAACATAGCTTGTTTACAACTAGTTTATAGGGTTTGTGGGAGGAGTGATGTTTTTATTACTGATACTAACTTCCTTGACCTTCTGTAGGAAGATCATTGCCCCTAGAAGTCACTGTATTACAATCTAATTTCATTTACTATAACTCTCATTCAAACACACCTGCTTATAATCCAGCCGTCCAACTGCATCTTTGCCTTGGCTAGGTATAAAGAATATTATATAATGCAAATGGAGCAAGAGTTGTTAGAACTCTAGAGCAGGCTGAAGCAACTACAGATCTTTGATACTGAATAAACTATCTTTTATTTTTTAGTTCATTAAGAGATTGTATTAATGAAGACTGTTGGCTGCCCATGATTTAATGGGTATCTCACAGAATCTAGAGACAATCTATAGGAGTGAAAGGGAAGGTTTCCTTCCTTCGGACTGAAAGAGAGTCTGGAATCAGGAATACAAATGCTAGGAGAATTTCTCTCTTATATCTACTTCTGGAGAGCTGTTAGTATCATTCCTCTCTCTATGCATACTAGACTTTTCCATGTGATGGAAACTATAATGGCTTTAGGAACTACTTGAGCCTTAACAACAATCAAGGAGTGCATGATATCTTTCAAGGAGTGGGTTGTCCCCAAAACCCGCTTTGGTTGTGACAGTGAAGATGTGAATACCCACCCTGCCAGACTGTAGATGCAGGGCCCATGGGGAAAACACACAAGGGATTCTTTATAGAAAGCATATTCAGGGTCTGCTTAAACACACACACACACACACAATCAGAGCAGAGAATTCTTACACTGTGAGACTCCTCATTTGCAATGGACAGTGACTGTTACATTTTTTCTTTTCTGAATGAAAGAGTTTTTTGTCTTTTACTTATTATTTTTAATTTACAAATGAAAAGTTGTATCTATAATGGATAATGTGATTTTTGATATATGTACACATTATAGAATGATCACATCAAGCTAATTAACATATGTTTAACCTCACATCCTTATCAATTTTTGGAGTATATAATGAAAGCATCTAGAATATTCTTTCCTGAGGGCAGGCATTGTGTGATAGCTGCTTGGGATACCCATATCCTATGTGGGAATGCTAGTTCAAATCCTGGCTTCTTGACTTCTGATCCAGCATCCTGAAAATACACGGGAAAACCATAGATGATGGCTCAAGTACTTGGGCCCCTGCCACACATGTGGAAGACCCAGATACAGTGCCTGGCTCCTGGATTTGGTGTGGCCCAGGCCTGGCTGTGCAGCCATTTAGGGAATGAATGAATGAATGAACGAATGAAAAATTTCTCTATCTCTGTCTCTCCTCTTTCTGTCCATCTGTCTTACAAATAGATAAATCAATCCTTTAAAAAAGTTTTCCCCTTATATTTTCTTGAGTAGCTTTACAATTTTATTTTAATGTTTGAATCTTTCATCTATTTTAAGTTGATTTCTGTTTGGGGTGAGGTATAGGTTCAACTTTATTTTCTGCAAAGGGGAATCCAGTTGTCCCAATACCATTTATTAAGAGAATGTCATTTCCCCATTGTGGTCTCGGCACATTTGTCAAACAGGCATAGATTTAGTGTTTAACCATAGGTGCAAAGATTTACTTCTGTACTTTCTATTTTGTTCCATGGTCAGTGTGTCTTTTTTGTACTATTATCCATGCTGTTTTCACTACTATAGCTTTGTAGTAGATTTGAGATAAAATAATGTGATACCTCCAGCTTTGTTCATTTTCCCCAAAATTTCTGTGGTTGTTCAGATCTTTTGCAGTTTCCTTTAGGAATGTTTATTTTCATGAAAAATATGGAAATATTGATAGACTTTTTGAATATGTAGATTGCTTTGTATAATCTGATCGTTTTTACAGTATTAATCATTTCAGCCCATGAAAATGAATATCTTTCCTTTTTTTATTCTTCAACTTCCTTCATCAATGTTTTATTGTTTTCAGTATGTTTCTTTCACTTCCTTGCTTAAAATTATTCCTAAATATGTTTTTTTTTATTTTTTATTTTATTTCATAAATGTGAATTTACAAAGTGCAACTTTTGTATTGTTGTGGCTTCCCCCCCAACCTCCCTCCCTCCCGTGGCCCTCCCCTCTCCCTCTCCCATCCCGCCCTTTATCGAGTTTCATTTTTTTTTTTTTGACAGGCAGAGTGGACAGTGAGAGAGAGAGACAGAGAGAAAGGTCTTCCTTTTTGCCGTTGGTTCACCCTCCAATGGCCGCTGCGGCCAGCGCATCGTGCTGATCTGAAGCCAGGAGCCAGGTGCTTCTCCTGGTCTCCCATGTGGGTGCAGGGCCCAAGGACTTGGGCCATCCTCCACTGCCTTCCCGGGCCATAGCAGAGAGCTGGCCTGGAAGAGGGGCAACCGGGATAGAATCCAGTGCCCCAACCGGGACTAGAACTCGGTGTACTGGCGCCGCAAGGCGGAGAATTAGCCTGTTAAGCCACGGTGCCAGCCGAGTTTCATTTTTAATTACCTTCATATACTGAAGATCAACTTAGTATATACTAAGCAAGGATTTCAAAAGGCTGCACTCACACAACCGCACAAGGTATAGGGTATTGTTCAACTAGTAGTGTTTTTAAGTTTCATAATAAAACACATTAAGGACAGAGGTCCTACGTGGGGAGCATGTACCCAGTGACTCCCGTTGTTGATTTAACAATTGGCACTCTTATTTATGATGTCAGCAATCACCCGAGACTCTTGCTATGAGCTGTCTAGGCTATGGAAGCCCCTTGAGTTCACCGACTCTGAACTTGTTTATTCAAGGCCGTATCACAGTGGAGGTTCCTTCCTCCCTTCAGAGAAAGGTGCCTCTCTCCTTGATGTCCTGTTCCTTCTGCTGGGGTCTTGTTCACCAGGGTCTTTCATTTAGATTGTTTTTTTGCCACCGTGTCATGGCTTTCCATGCCTGTGAGACTCTCATGGACCTTTTAGCCAGATCCGAATGTCCCAAGGGTTGATTCTGAGGCAGGAGTGCTGTTTTGGGCGTTTGCCATTCTATGAGTTTGCTGTGTGTCCTGCTTCCCCCGCAGGATCATTCTCTCCCTTTTAATTCTATCCTTCATTATTTGCTTACACTGGCCTTATTTGTGAAATGTCTTTGACACTTACCCTATCTTTTATGATCGGTTGTGTATTTATACTTATCACTTTACCAAGTGTGCTGGCATTGGTACCTGCCTCCTTGGTAAGATTGAGTTGAAATCCCCTGGCACATTTCTAGTTCCACCATTGGAGGTAAGTCCGAGTGAGCATGTGCCAACCTATATATCTCCTCCCTCTCTTATTCACTCCTATGTTTAACATAGATCACTTTTCTGTTAATTTTAAATGCCTCAGAATGATTGTGCATTGATTACAGAGTTCAACCAGTGGTCTTATGTAGAACAAACAGAGCAACAACAACAACAACCACAACAACAAAAATACTAAAAGGAATAAAATAGTAAGTTGTTCCTCAACAGTCTAGACAAGGGCTGATCCTGTCATTGTCTCTCATAGTGTCCATTTCACTTAGCAACAACAACAAAAATACTAAAAGGAATAAAATAGTAAGTTGTTCCTCAACAGTCAAGACAGGGCAAACCGAATCCAACTGCACATCAGAAAGATCATTCACCCAGACCAAGTGGGATTTATCCCTGGTATGCAGGGATGGTTCAATATTCTAAAGTCAATCAATGTAATACACCACATTAATAAATTGAGAAACAAAAATCATATAATTATCTCAATAGATGCAGAGAAAGCATTTGACAAAATACAACACCCTTTCATGATGAAAACCCTAAGCAAATTGGGGTTAGAAGGAACATTCCTCAACACAATTAAGGCAGTATATGATAAACCAATGGCCAGCATCCTATTGAATGGGGAAAAGTTGGAGGCATTTCCATTGAAAACTGGCACCAGACAGGGATGCCCACTCTCACCATTTCTGTTCAATATGGTCCTAGAAGTGTTAGCCAGGGCCATCAGGCAAGAAAAAGAAATTAAAGGGATACAAATGGGAAAGGAGGAAGTTAAACTATCCTTATTTGCAGATGACATGATACTATATATAGGGGACCCGATAAATTCCTATAAGAGACTATTGGAACTCATAGAAGTGTTTGGTAAAGTAGCAGGATACAAAGTCAACGCCTAAATATGTTTTTAGGCTACTGTAAAGATAATTGTCTTAATGTTTTTTTTTGTTCAGTTAACTGAATGGGAATTTTTATGGCTGTTATCCAAGCCTAGCTGCACCATGTTCTCAGCTAGGACATAACACCCAGAACTACCTTGTGGTCTCATCTTCTTCCAGGGTCTCCAATGCTACAACTCTTCATATTTGACTCATCTCAGCATCTGTTCCCTGCCTTTGTTCCCTCCTCTGCTGAAAGAGGACTCAGAACAGGAAGAAAAGTACTATTCCTCCCCTTCTGCCCTTAACCATTTTGATCAAATACAGCTGGTCTACCTCAGATCCTTCTTTACTCAGAAAGGTCTCAATCATCATCTTCATGTCAATCAGGGGTTACTGAATTGAATTACAGTTTCTGTTTCCAACATCTTTAGCATGTTAGTGCTATCCTGTAGAGACCTGGCCCTGGTGAGACTCTTGACATTCCAAAACCAATATTAGGTCTCCAACAATGGCCCTGGAGTCCTCAAATAGACATTAAATACCTCTGCATTTTCCCCATGTGAACAATAGCAATGGGAGTTTTGCACTGGGGCCTAATGAGGAAGAGAGAGGTGGGGCAGTGCTAGACAACTCAAGATATAGCACCTTCTTGCTCTACTATTTTTAAGAAGGATGCTACAAGTTGAAAAGAAACATCACACACTCAATCAGACAATTTGAGAATTCTAAGATATTTTGTTATGTAACCAGTAATACTGTAGTAAAGAGGCTTTGAAAACAGACTTCCTAGGTTCATAGCATAGGATGGTTTGAGGATTGAATGGAACATCCATGAAAGCCCTCATCATAGTGTGTAACATAGAATAATACACAATAAATTTATTACTGCTACTATTATTCTCTCTTACTTCAAAGTATTGGGTAGAATTAGACTCAAGATTAAGAAAACCAAGAAGTGAATCTTGGGGCTGGCTGTGGCATAGCAGGTAAAGCCGCAACCTGTAATGCGAGCATCCCATTTGGGTGCTGGTTCTAGTCTCAGCTGCTCCACTTCCAATCTAGATCTCTGCCAGGGCCTGGGAAAACAGTTGAAGATGGCCCAAGTCCTTGGGCCGCTGAACCTGCATGGGATACCCAGATTAGTCTCCTGACTCCTGCCTACAGATCTGTGCAGCTCCAGCCTTTGTGGGCAATTGGGGAGTGAAACAGCAGATGGAAGACCTTTCTCTGTCTCTCTCTCTCTCTCTCTCTCTCTCTCTTCCTCTCTCTCTCTCTCTGCCTGTCCTTCTCTCTCTGTGTGACTCCGACTTTCAAATAAATAAATACATTTCTAAAAAAACCAAAAGAAGTGAAATCCATGGAAATCTCAAAAGGATTTCTGTATCACTTCCTATCACTAAACTTCACTGATTAAAATAACTTCTATCTGATTTGTAGATCCACTCACATGAGCACATAGGTTTTAGGATGCAATGAAAGGTCATTAAATCTTCAAAATGCTCACACTGCTACGATTTGAAGAAGGCTTTTTGGGATAGATGTACCTCTGTGCCTTGTGTGATGATCTACTTGAAGAAGTCAGTGGCTAGCCTCTGAATTCTGTTGTGCATACATTTCCAGCCTGACAAACGAGTCAAAAGAGTGATCTCTGTTTTCTTTGTTGGCAGCTACAGTTTTCATGTCTAGTGGGGAGGCATAGCTGTTCTCTAAGGTCAACAATGATTTGCAAGGACATGTTTGTTTTGACTTTAGTCCTATTGGAATTCTGTAACCTTGGGCTAAAATGACCAGTTCTCAAACATATTCCTTCTGAAGGGCAAAGTCAAGAGGTTCCCCATGCCCTCTTCTATCCTTGGGGATGGGAACATCAGAAATAGGACAAAGCTTCTGCTCTTTAGGTTCTGAGAACTTCGATCTGTAGGACTTCTCCTAGTGAGACTTTGGCTCACCTGCTCTTCCTTCCATCTGAGGGCCATACTCTGCCTGGGAAGTCATTTTTATTTCTGCCATTCCTGACATTCATTTTATTTTTCCTTTAGTGGCACCTCTTGGATAGCATATTTAACAAACATGTTGCCTACAATGTAAACTAATACAGAAAGTTCCCATTTTTATCCTTGTAACATTCTGCAATCCAGAGTTTTAAGTAAATCCGTGTAATAATTACCAAATTTCTGTAAGGCTTACTTAGTGCTGTGAGGTGTTTCATGCACTCACTTACTCCTCATCATAGCCTTCTGCAGTTGTGTTTTATTATCCCCATGCTAAAGGTGGGGAAATCAAAGCACAGAGAGGTGGAGATCAGGGACTAGGATGTGGAGGAGCAGAGAAGGGAATGCAAATGTCCTGGTTCTTGAACCCAGGCTCCCAACCTCTGCTTTAGGCAGAATCCAGGAAGGCTCCTGTGGTTCCTGCCCTCACGTAGGGATTGAAATTTGTGACTCCTTTCTAACAAATGGAATGCATAAGTGATGGGACATCACATCTGGGACTGGCTTCCAAATGGACTAAAAGGTCCATTTGGAACACTCTCTTGCCCTTTCTTGGATGGCTCACCATGGCCAAAGCCAGTTGCCATCTTCTGAAGCAACCTTATAGAGAACTGAGTGAACTTGGACACAGATTTATAAGGTCAGCCAAAACTGCATGAGTGAGTCTAGAAATCAGTCCCTCAGTCCCAACAGCGAGCCTTGAGACGATTTCAGCCTTAGGAAAGACCCTGAGCCCAAGGCACCAGCTAGTGGGTCTGGATTCCTGATTCCAGAAACTATGAGTTAATGTTTGTTTGTTTAAAAAAAAAACTAAATTTTGGAGTAATTTGTAATATAACAACAGTCCAATCACTAAACCACTACACTAGAGTTTTTTAAATTCATTTTTTAAAGTATTTATTTATTTATTTATTTGAAAGGCAGGGTGTGAGATAGAGCAAGAAAGAAAAAAAGAGATCTTCTATTGCTGGTTCATGCCTGCAGATCAGCACAACAGCCAGGGTTAGGCCAGGCCAAACCCAGGAGCCAATAACTCCATTTGTAACTCACCACATGGGTGACAGGGGCCCAAACACTTTGGCCATATTCCACTGCATTGGAAGGCACATTGGCAGGGAACTGGATCAGAAGTGGAGCAGCTGGGAAGCAAACCCCATATGAAATGACAGCATCACAAGTAGTGGCTAAATCCACTGTACCACAACACCAGCCTCAAAATTTATTTATTTTAAAATAAGGTGTCACCATTAGAAGCTGCATTTTTTAATAATGCCTATAGTTAGTGAGAGAACTTGGCTTTTTTGAGATGCTCTTGTAGATTACTTACTCTAAGTAAGTTCTTGATTTATGTTTAAGCAGGATTATGTGTTTTTTGATGATTACATTTTTTGAGAATTATCAAAGGTTTTCTGAAATTCTAAATTTATTCACTGCTTCCTGTTAGCTATTTTCTCTCAGAAAAATCCATTTGTCACTTACTGGATTTTGTGGAAATTTTTGCTTAATGAAGAGGCACCATGCCCCATGAGCTTGGGCATGTAGAAGTGTCACCTATAGGCAATTAACCCAGCATACCTTTTATATATTTTCTCTTCCATGTCTTTTTTCTACTCTCTTTTCTCTTTTCTCCTTCATTGTATAAGAAATCCATTTGCAGTCTTTGTATCATCAGACACAAATTGACAATTTCTGATCAGATTTTTTCCTAAACTCCTAAAGAACTGTCAAATTATTTTCATGGGGAGTTCAGTAACTTTCCCTAAATTTATTAGAATAGCTTAGAAATACAGTAGGACTATAATATGACCTTGTCCACCTAACTTGTACATTTCATGGAAAAATTTAAACATAATAACCTCTATAAAATATTCATTAGTAAAAATAGGGACCAAGTATATATGTACTTAATCTGAGTCATCAGCCTTATTTCTCGAGTTTTTGTCCCATGGTCATGGGAAGGCAGATAGAATCCACTCTGATGATTTGCCATTAACAACTTTGAGCATTCAGGAATGTCCCCAAGTAAATTAACCTTTACTAATTTGTGATTTGGTCAATGGAAGTTTGGGTACAGGGGAGAGCCACTTGCCTAGCTGGCCATTAGCTCTACTTCCAGATCTCAACAGAATTCTCGGTGGCAGGCATATTTTAGTGGGAGGACTTCCAAGTTACAGACATGTTCATAAATTCAGGTGATCTTGGGAACATATCTCTATGAGCAAAGGGGAAAAAGTAAACATCCTTTTTTTTTGTTTGTTTGTTTCTTCCCAAATTCCTTTGGCCGTTCAAGAAGTGCTTTTTCATTTTTAGTTGGCCCTCTGGGAAGAGAAGTTTTAATTATTTGAAAATGCTTGGGGCTGGCGCCATGGCTTACTTGGTTAATCCTCCACCTGCACTGCCGGCATCCCATAAGGGCACCGGGTTCTAGTCCCGCTTGCTCCTCTTCCAGTCCAGCTCTCTGCTGTGGCATGGGAGGGCAGTGGAGGATGGCCCAAGTGCTTGGGCCCCTGCACCCGCATGGGAGACCAGGAGGAAGTACCTGGCTCCTGGCTTTGGTTCAGCACAGCACTGGCCGTAGCGGCCATTTGGGGAGTAAACCAAAGGAAGGAAGAACTTTCTCTCTCTCTCTCTCTCACTGTCTATAACTCTATCAAATAAATTAAAAAAAAAAGAAAAGAAAAGAAAATGCTTCTGTCCTGATCTTATTTTGTATAGATACAATGTATTACTCAGATTAGATCTCTCTCTCTCTCTCAATGTCTATAACTCTATCAAATTAAAAAAAAAAAAGAAAATGCTTCTGTCCTGATCTTATTTTGTATAGATACAATATATTACTCAGATTAGATCTCTCTCTCTCTCTCTCTCTGTGAGTGTGTGTGTGTGTGTGTGCCAAGCCACATTTGGACAAGACTTTTAGTTTTCTATGTTCTTTCTGATCAGCCTCCTCATTGCCCTTGTGCGACTTTAGATTCAAAGGCTATTTGATTTACCAAAGATACAGAGATGGTTACATCATTTATTCAGAGGTTATCAAGGTGAACATTTGTGAACCACTATTGATTCTAGGGTCACTGCCAAAACTTCAAATACCATGAGGCAGCATTGGAAGGTATCCAGTGAGAGTTTTTATTTTGGAGCATGATCCCTAGTATTGTTCGGCAGGAATCATAAGGCAAACAAGGATTGATAAGGGCTAGATTTTTGATGAATAAAGCACCAGCTTCACAAAAACCAACCCAAGTGAGTCGTCTGTTAGAAGAAGAAACCACTGGTCCCTGAAATAGAACCAGCCTCCACAGGGCATTACAGCCAGACCTGACTGTAGGATAAGAAGGCACCCACAGCTTCCTAGAAGTGTGCCCCATCTACCTCTTGAAATCCTTTACTGTAGGTGGTATCCATTCATTCTGCAAGGATAAGTTACACTTTAATTACCACTCCCTTAAGGTATGAGAGTCCCCACTACCCATGCTTTCAGTGACTCATGGCCAACAATGATCCAAAATTGTGATTTCTCTTCACTCTTTCGAAAAGGAGACCATATTTACACAACTTTTATCACACTATGTTGTTAGAATTGTTCTATTATTAATTACTATTGTTAATCTTTTACTGTGCCTAAATGATAAATTAAACTTTACCATTTGTATATATGTGTGCATTGGAAAGATGTATTTACTAAGTTCAGTACTATCTGTAATTTCAGACATCCACTGAAAGTCTAGGAACATATTCCCCAGGGGTAGCTGGGGACTAATGTATTTAAATCTACACTTCATTGTGTGTGGAGTGGGAGTTAGATCCTCTGGGCTTCTAAGATGATTGGAATAGAATCTGAATCCCTCAGGGCAAGTGATAGACCTTGTCATTTCTGTAATCACCACTGCCAACACTATGGCTGGTCCAGCCTGAGAATTCAGATACCTTCAACTCTCCGATGAATAAAAGGTGGGCACAGGGGCCAGCACTGTGGCATAGTAGGTTAAGTCTCTGCCTGCAGTGCTGGCATCCCATATGGTGCTAGTCAGAGTCCTGGCTGCTCCACTTCTGATCCAGCTCCCTACTAATGGCCTGGGAAAGCAGTGGAAGATGGCCCAAGGGCTTGGGCCCTTGCACCCATGTGGGAGATCTGGAAGAAGTTCTGGCTCCTAGTTTCAGATTGGCCCAGCTCCAGCTGTTGAGGCCAACTGGGAAGTGAACCAAGGGATGGAAGACCTCTTTCTCTGTCTCTCCCTCTCTGTCTATAACTCTGCCTCTCAAATAAATAAATAAATCTTTTGAAAAAAAAAAAAAGAAAAGTGGGCACAGTGAGGTGGGAAAGGTGCATCAAAGGCAACACACTTCATACTTTCACATTGCCTTATTCTCAAATGTCAAATTACACTAATGTTGGAGTAGTACAGCAGTCAATGTGGCCATTCTGGTTGCATGAGTGTGAAAGGCATTGGATAGTTAGAGTATTGTTATCTGTTACCTTCTAAAGACTCTGCTGCCTGCTTATAAAAGCAAGCAATCAGGTGAGTCTGAGCTTTATTCTGTGATGATTACAGTCCTGAATTTATCTGCTTACAAGGAGGAAAATAGGAATTGGGGGCCCTGGATAAATATAGATGTTTATGATAACTTTTTTTAAAAAAACATCCAGCACCACCCATTTTATACCTTAGGATCACTAGAATTTTTCAATTTAACTAAAATTTTATAAGCCTTGACCAACATTTTCCATTTTCTCCCTATCCTTAGCCTCTAGTAGCCAACATTTTACTCTCTTCTTATGCAAGATCAATTTTTGCAGATTCTACTCTATTTCATTTAGCATAATGCCCTTCCTATTCACTCTTGTTGTAGCAAATAACAGGATTTCCTTCTTTCATGGCTGAATTATATTCTAGTGTGTGTTTATAATAAATATAGGGTATATAATGATTATATTATATACACATTACATTTTCTTGTCTACTCATCTTGGACACTTACATTGTTATCACATATTGATATTGTGAATAATGCTACAATGAATGTGAAAGTGCTGGTATCTCTTGTTAATACTGTTTTCATTTCCTTCAAATACATAATTAGGTGGGATTTCAGGATCATGTGGTAGTTGTGTTTTTAATTTTCAAAGGAAAAAGTTTTCTTTATATATTTGTGAGTCAGAGAGAGAAAAACAAATAGATGAACACAGGAAGCTCCCATCCACTTGTTCATTCCCAAAATGCCCATAGCTGCCCCTGACTGGGGCTGATGATAGGAAGCAGGAACTCAATCCAGGTCCTCCATATGAATGATAAGACCCCAGCTACTTGAGCCATCATTACAGCCTCCCAGAGTCTGCGTTAGCAGAAAGCTGCTGTCAAGAATGGAGCCAAATATCAAACCCAGACACTGTGATATGGCATGCAGGTGCTAGGCTGTCTTTTTAACCATTTGGCCAAATGTCTACCTCTATTTTTAATTCTAAAAGACTGCCTCATGGTTTTCCACACTGGGTAGGCTAATCTGCATTCTCACCAACAGACTAAAGGTCTCTCTTTGGTCTCCTCCCTCTGCAGCTATTGTTACATCGGTTTGATAAAACGATCTCATTCTTACAAGTATGAGATGATAGCTCACTGTGTTTTTGATATGCATTTCTCTGATAATTAGTAATCCTGAGCATTAAATCATACACTTGTTGGCCGGTGCCACAGCTCAGTAGGCTAATCCTCCGCCTGCGGCGCCAGCCCACCGGGTTCTAGTCCCGGTCAGAGCGCCGGATTCTGTCCCGGTTGCTCCTATTCCAGGCCAGCTCTCTGCTATGGTCCAGGAGTGCAGTGGAGGATGGCCCAAGTGCTTGGGCCCTGCACCCACATGGGAGACCAGGGGAAGCACCTGCTCCTGGCTTCGGATCAGCGTGGTGCACTGGCCGCAGCAGCCATTGCGGGGTGAGCCAACGGAAAAAGGAAGATCTTTCTCTCTGTCTCTCTCTCACTGTCCACTCTGCCTGTCAAAAAAAAAAATCATACACTTGTTGGCAATTTCTGTGCCCTCTTTGAAGAATTATCTATTTAGACCTACTGCCCACATTTTTTTTTTAAAATTTATTTTATTCATTTTAAAGAAAGAGCTACATAGAGAGGTGGAGACAGAGAGAGAGAAAGAGAGAGGTCTTCCATCCACTGGTCCACTTCCCAAATGGCTACATGGCCAGAGGTGAGCTGATCCAAAGACAGGAGCCAGGAGCCTCCTCCAGGTCCCCTACATGGGTGCAGGGACCCAAGCACTTGGGATATCCTCTGCTGCCTTCCCAGGCACACCAGAAGGAAGCTGGTTTGGAAGTAGAGCAGCTGGGAACCGAACTGGCACCTACTTAGGATGCCAACACCACAGGCCATGTCTTTAACCCACTGTGCCACAGCACTGGCCCTTTGCCCACTTTAAAAAAATCAGATTAATTCTTCTTTTGTTGTTGAGATGTGTGAGTTTGGATATACTTTGGAAATTAACCCCTTGTGAGATACATAATTTTCAAATATTTTCTCCCATTCTATTGGCTGTCTTTTCATTTTGTTAGAAGATTTTTAGTTTGATATAGCCCCAATTGTTTATTTTTGCTTTTGTTTTCTGTGCTTTTGATATCATCAAAAAAATCAAACCAAGATCAACGTGAAGGAAAATGATGTTTTCATCTGGCAGCTTTACAATTCCAGTTCCTACATTTATGTCCTTAATACATTTGAGTTGATTTTTGTATAAGATAGAAATCAAGGATAAAATTTCATTTTTTGCGTGTGAATATCCAGTTCCCCTGGCACTATTTACTTAATACACTTTCATTTCTCCACTATATATTCTTATGTTTCTCCCAGAAACCTTTTATTTAAGGAATACAAACTTCATACATTTCATAAATACAACTTTAGGAATATAGTGATTCTTCCCAATGTACCCACCCTCCCACCCTAAAGCCCACCCCCTTCCTACTTCCTCTCCTATCCCATTCTTATTTTTCACTAAGATCAATTTTCAATTAACCTTATATACATAAGATTATACTAAGTAAAGAACTCAACAAATTGTATGAAAAAAAACCTTCTTCAACAGTCAAAAAAAGGGCTGTTCAAAGTCATTGCATCCTGAAGTGTTAATTTCACTTCTATTGATTACCTTTTAGTGCTCTATCAGTTATCACAGATCAGGGAAAACATATGGTACTTGTCTTTTTGGGACTGGCTTATTTCACTAAGTATGATGTTTTCCTGTTTCATCCATTTTGTTACAAATGACCAGATTACAATTTTTTTTAACCACTGTGTAGTATTCCATGGTATACATAACCCATCATCAGTTGGCAGACATTTGGGTTGATTTCATATCTTAGCTATTGTGAACTGAGCTGCAGTAAACATGGGGATACAGATAACTCTTTCATATGCTGATTTCATTTCCCCTGGGTAAATTCCCAGAAGTGGAATGGCTAGGTCATAGGATAGGTCAATATTCAGATTTTTGATGTATCTCCATACTGTCATCCATAGTGGTTTTACAAGTTCACATTCCCACCAAAAGTGGATTAGGGTACCTTTTTCCCCACATCCTTGTTGCCATTCGTTATTTGTTGATTTCTGTATGAAAACCATTCTAACGGAGGTGAGGTAAAACTTCATTGTGGTTTTGATTCCCAGTTCCCTGATGGTTAGTGATTCTGAATATTTTTTTAATGTGTCTGTTGGCCATTTGGATTTCCTCTTTTGAAAAATGCCTTTTTACATCCTTTGCCCATTTCTTAAATGAGTTGTTTGTTTTGCTGTAGTTTCTTGATCTCTATATGTTCTAGTTATTAATCTTTTATCAATTGTATAGTTTGCAAATAATTTCTCTCATTCTGTCAGTTTCCTCTTCACTTTGCTGCACTTTTGCAGTGCAGAAGCTTCTCAATTTGATGTAATCCCCTTTGTCAATTTTGGCTTTAAGTACCTGTGCCTCTGGGGTCTTTTCTAAGAAGTCTTTGCCTATGCCAATGTCTTGCAGAGTTTTCCCAGTGTTCTCTAATAATTTGATGGCATTGGGTCATAGATTTAGGTCTTTAATCCATTTTTTTTAAAGATTTACTTATTTATTTGAAAGAATTACACAGAGAGAGAAGGAGAGGCAGAGAGAGCTCTTCCAGCTGCTGGCTCACTCCCCAATTGCTCGCAACAGCCAGAGCTGCACCGATCTGAACCCAGGAGCCAGGAGCATCCTCTGGGTCTTCCCATGTGGGTGCAGGAACCCAAGGACTTGGGCTATCTGTACTGCTTTCCCAGGACATAGCAGAGAGCTAGATAGGAAGAGGAGCAGCTGGGACTCAAACTGGCACCCATATGGGATGCTGGCACAGCAGGCAGCAGCTTTACCTGCTATGCCACAGGGCTGGCCCTCTTTAATCCATTTTGATTGGATTGTGGTGTGAAGTGTAAGGTGGGATTTTGCTACACACTTCTGCATGTGAAGATCCAGTTTTCCCAGCACCATTTGTTGAAGATAATGCCCTTGCTCCAGGGATTGATTTTAGCTCCTTTGTCAAAGATATGTTGGTTGTGGATGCCTGGGTTGATTTCTGGTGTTTCTATTTTGTAACATTGCTGTATCAATCTGTTTGAGTATTAGTACCAAGCTGTTTTGATTATAACTGCCCTGTAGCATGTCTTGAAATCCGGTATTGTGATGCCTCCGGCTTTGTTTTTGTTGTATAGGATTGCTTTCGCTATTCAGGGTCTCCTGTATTTTCATATGAATTTTAGCATCATTTTTCTGTATCTGAGCAGAATATCCTTGGTATTTTGATTGGTATCGCATTGAATCTATAAACTGCTTTCAGTAGTATGGACATTTTGATGGTATTAATCCTTCTAATCCATATACATGGAAGATTGTTTCATTTTTTTGTATCTTCTATTTATTTAATGTTTTGTAGTTCTCATCATAGAGATCTTTGGCATCCTTTGTTAAATTTATACCAAAGTGTTTGATTTCTTTTTTGTGGCTATTGTGAATGGAATTGATCTTAGAAGTTCTTTTTCTTGGGCAGGCACTGTGGCACAGTGGGTTAAAGTCCTGGCCTGAAGTGCTGGCATCCCATGTGGGCGCCGGTTTTAGTCCCAGCTGCTCCTCTTCCTATCCAGCTCTCTGCTATGGCCTGGGAAAGCAGTAAAAGATGGCCTAAGTCCTTGGATCCCTGCACCCATGTGGGAAACCCGAAAGAAGCTCCTGGCTCCTGGCTTCAGATCAGCGCAGCTCAGGCCATTGCAATCATCTGAGGAGTGAACCAGCGGATGGAAGACCTCTCTCACTGTCTCTACGTCTCTCTGTAACTCTGTATTTCAAATAAATAAAAATAAATCTAAAAAAAGTTTCCACCTGTCAACATTATTGCTTAAAAAAAAATTCTTTCTCAGCCATTGCATTGCCTATACAAATGTTATTGCTTTTTGTGTGTTATTTTTATATCCTGCCACCTTACCAAATTCTTCCAGTTGTCTCTTAGTGGAGTCTTTTGGATCTCCTATATATATAGAATCATGTCATCTTAAATGGGGATAGTTAGACTTCCTCCTTCCCAATTTATATCCCTTTGATTTCTTTTTCTTGGCTCTCGCTGAAATTTCTAGGATTGTACTAAACACAAATGGTGAGAGTGGGCATCCTTGTCTGGTTCCAGATCTCAGTGGGGATGCTTCCAAACTTTCTCCATTCAATAAGACCCTGGCCATGGTTTCCTCATAAATTGCCTTTATTGTGTTGTGAAATGTTCCTTCTATACCCAATTTGCTTGAGTTTTCATCATGAAAGGGTGTTGTATTTTCTCAAATGCTTTCTCTCCATCTATTGAGATAATCATATGGTTTTTTTCATCCATTTGTTAATGTGATGTATTGCGTTGATTGATTTGCAAATGTTGAACCATCTTTCCTTGGAAACCTTGGATAAATCCCGCTTGGTCCAGGTGAATGATCTTTCTCATGTTTTACTGGATTCAATTGACTAGTATTTTATTGAGAATTTTTGTGTCTATGTTCATCAGGGATATTGGTCTGTAGTTCTCTTTCTCTGTTGTATCTTTTTCAGGTTTAGGATTAAGGTGATGCAGGCTTCATAGAAGGAGTTTGGGAGGATTCCCTCTCTTTCAATTGTTTTGAATAGCTTTTGAAAATTGGAGGTATTTCTTCTTTAAATGACTGGTAGAATTCAGTAGTGAAGCCATCCGGTCCTGAACCTTTTTTCACTGGTAGGGTCTTTAGTACTGATTCAATTTCCATCTTCATTATTGGTCTGTTTAGGCGTTCTGTGTCTTCATAGTTCAATTGATGTAGGCTGTATGTGTCCAGGAATCTATCCATTTCTTCTAGATTTCCCAGTTTGTTGGCATACACCTCTTTGTAAAAAAGATTTTTTATTTATTTATTTGACAGGTAGAGTTATAGACAGTGAGAGAGAGACAGAAAGAAAGGTCTTCCATCCAATGATTCACCCCTCAAATGGCTGCTACGGCCGGAGCTGCGCCGATCTGAAGCCAGGAGCCAGGTGCCTCTTCCTGGTCTCCTATGTGGGTTCAGGGGCCCAGGCACCTGGGCCATCCTCCACTGCTTTCCCAGGCCACAGCAGAGAGCTGGACTGGAAAAGGAGCAACCAGGACTAGAACCCGGTGCCCACATGGGATGCCGGCACCGCAGGCAGAGTGCACCACGGTGTCAGCCCCTGTAGTAATTTCTGATGATTGTTTTTATTTCTGCAATGTCTGATGTTACATTTCCATTTTCGTCTCTAATTTTATTAATTTGGGTCATCTCTTGCTTTTTTTTTTTTTTTTTGGTTGGTTGGTTGGGCCAATAGTGTGTAAATTATTTATTTTTTCAGTAAACCAGGTTTTTGTTTTTTGTTTGTTTGTTTTGCTGATCTGTTTATTTCTTCCCTAATTTTAATTATTTCTTTTCTCCTACTAGTTTTGGGTTTAGTTTGCTATTGTTTTTCTAGGTCCTTGAGATGCATTGATAGTTCATTTATTTGGTGCCTTTTCAATTTCTTGATGTAGGCACCAATTGCTATAAACTTTCCTCTTCACACTGCTTTTGCTGTATCCCATAAGTTTTAATATTTTTTATTGTTGATTTCATTCATTTCCAGAAATTTTTTTATTTCTCTTTTGATTTCTTCAGTGACCCACTGTTCATTCAGGAGCATGTTGTTCAGTCTACATGTATTTACATACATTCTGGAGATTCTTGAGTTGCTGATTTCCAGCTTCATTCCAATGTGTTCATAGAAGATGCACGGTATGATTTTGATTTTTCTTTTTTAATTTGGTGAGACTTACTTTATGGCCTAGCATGTGCTCTATCCTAGAGACAGTTGCAAGCACTGATGAGAAAAATGTGTATTCTGCATTTGTAGGATGAAAAGTTCTGTAGGTATCTGTTAGGTCCATTTAGTTTATCATGTTGGTTAACTTTGTTGTTTCTTTGCTGATTTTCTGTCTTGCTGATCTGTCCATTGTTTTTTTTTTCATTTATTAAACTTTTATTTAATGAATATAAATTTCCAAAATACAGCTTATGGGTTACAATGGCTTCCCTCCTCCCATAACTTCCCTCCCACCCGCAACCCTCCCCTTTCCCGCTCCCTCTCCCCTTCCATTCACATCAAGATTCATTTTCAATTCTCTTTATATACAGAAGATCAGCTTAGTATATATTAGGTAAAGATTTCAACAGTTTGCCCCCATATAGCAACACAAAGTGAAAAAAATACTGTTGGAGTACTAGTTATAGCATTAAATAACAGTGTACAGCACATTAAAGACAGAGATCCTACATAATTTTTTTAAATTAATTAATTTTCTATGCCATTTCCAATTTAACACCAGGTTGTTTTTCATTTCCAATTATCTTTATATACAGAAGATCGATTCAGTATATAATTAGTAAAGATCTCATCAGTTTGTACCCACACAAAAACACAAAGTGTAAAAATACTGTTTCAGTACGAGTTATAGCATCACTGCACATTAGACAACACATTAAGGATAGATCCCACATGGGATGTAAGTACACAGTGACTCCTGTTGCTGACTTAACAATTTGACACTCCTGTTCATGGCGTCAGTAATCTCCCTAGGCTCTAGTCATGAGTTGCCAGGGCTATGGAAGCCTTTAGAGTTCGCTTACCTTTATCTTATTCTGATAGGGTCATAGTCAAAGTGGAAATTCTCTCCTCCATTCAGAGAAAGGTACCTCCTTCTTTGATGGCCCCGTTCTTTCCACTGGGATCTCACTCACAGAGATCCTTCATTTAGGTTTTCTTCTTTTTTTTTTTCTTTGCCAGAGTGTCTTGGATTCCATGCCTACAATACTCTCATGGGCTCTTCAGCCAGATCCGAATGCCTTAAGGGCTGATTCTGAGGCCAGAGTGTTGTTTAGGACATCTGCCATTCTATGAGTCTGCTGTGTATCCCGCTTCCCATGTTGTATCCTTCTCTCCCTTTTTGATTCTACAATAGAGTTAGTATTAGCAGACACTTGTCTTGTTTGTGTGATCTCTTTGACTCTTAGACCTATCAGAGCCATCAATTGTGAACTGAAATTGATCACTTGGACTAGTGAGATGGCATTGGTACATGTCACCTTGATGGGATTGTATTGGAATCCCCTGGCACATTTCTAACTCCACCATTTGGGGCAAGTCCGATTGAACATGTCCCAAATTGTACATCTCCTCCCTCTCTTTTTCCACTTTTATATTTAACAGGGATCACTTTTCAGTTAAAATTTAAACACCTAAGAATAATTGTGTGTTAATTACAGAGTTCAACCACTAGTACTAGAACAACAACAACAACAACAACAAATACTAAAAAGGTTAAAGTATTACATTGTACATCTAGAGTCAGGACAAGAGCTGATCAGGTCATTGTTTCTTACAGTGTCCATTTCACTTCAACAGGTTTCCCCTTTGGTGCTCAGTTGTCACCGATCAGGGAAAACAAATGATATTTGTCTCTTTTGGACTGGTTTAACTCACTCAGCATGATGTTTTCCAGATTCCTCCATCTTGTTGCAAATGACCGGGTTTCATTGTTTCTTACTGCTGTATAGTATTCTATGGAGTACATGTCCCATAATTTCTTTATCCAGTCTACTGTTGATGGGCATTTGGGTTGGTTCTACAGCCAACTTATATTTGATCAAAGATCCAAAACTAATCCCTGGAATAAGGACAGTCTATTCAATAAATGGTGCTGGGAAAATCGGATTTCCATGTGCAGAAGCTTGAAGCAAGACCCCTACCTTTCACCTTACACAAAAATTCACTCAACATGGATTAAAGACTTAAATCTATGACCCGAAACCATCAAATTATTAGAGAGCATTGGAGAAACCCTGCAAGATATAGGTACAGGCAAAGACTTCTTGGAAAAGACCCCAGAAGCACAGGCAGTCAAAACCAAAATTAACATTTGGGATTGCATCAAATTGAGAAATTTCTGTACTTCAAAAGAAACAGTCAGGAAAGTGAAGAGGCAACCGACAGAATGGGAAAAAATATTTGCAAACTATACTACAGATAAAGGATTGATAACCAGAATCTACAAAGAAATCAAGAAAATCCACAACAACAAAACAAAAAACCCACTTAAGAGATGGGCCAAGGACCTCAATAGACATTTTTCGAAAGAGGAAATCCAAATGGCCAACAGACACATGAAAAAATGTTCAAGATCACTAGCAATCAGAGAAATGCAAATCAAAACCACAATGAGGTTTCACCTCACCCCGGTGAGAATGGCTCACATTCAGAAATCTACCAACAACAGATGCTGGAGAGGATGTGGGGGAAAAGGGACACTAACCCACTGTTGGTGGGAATGCAAACTGGTTAAGCCACTATGGAATTCAGTCTGGAGATTCCTCAGAAACCTGAACATAACCCTACCATACAACCCAGCCATCCCACTCCACGGAATTTACCCAAAGGAAATTAATTTGGCTAATAAAATATCCATCTGCACATTAATGTTTATTGCAGATCCGTCCATTGTTAAAAGTGGGGTATCAAGGCTGGTGCTGTTGTGCAGTGAATGATGCCGCCGCCTGCGGTGCTGGCATCCCATGTGGCTGCTCCACTTCCAATCTGGCTCTCTACTGTGGCCTGGGAAGACAGTGGCTGATGTCCGGGTGCTTGAACCCCTGCACACATGTGGGAGACCCCAGGGAAGCTCCTGGTCCTTGCTTTGAATTGGTACAGCTCTGGCCATTGTGTCCATCTGGGGAGTGAACCAGATAGAAGACCTCTCTCTCTTTCTGTCTCTCCCATCTCCTTCTCTCCCTCTCGCCCTCTCTCCCTCTCTGCCTCTGCCTATCTGTAACTCTGCCTTTCAAATAAATAAATAAAAATCTTAAAAAAAAAAAAAAAGAAAATGGAATATTGAAGTCCCACATTATGATTGTATTAGAGTCTATGTTTCCCTTTAGATTCATTAACATTTGTTTTAAATACTCAGGTACTCTGTAATTAGGTGCATATACATTTATTATAGTCACATCTTCCTGTTGAATTGATCCCTTAATTATTATATAGTGCTCTTCTTTGTCTCTTTTAACAGTTTTTGTGTTAAAGTTGTTTTTTCTGATCTTAGGATTGCTACATCAGCGATTTTTGGTTTCTGTTACCATGGAATATCTTTTTCCATTCTCTTATTTTCAGTCTGCATGTATCGTTGTTGGTGAGATGTGTTACTTGTAGGCAGCAAATCAATAAGTTTATTTTTTAATCCACTCAGTCAGCCTGTGTCTTTTAAATGGAGAGTTGAGGCTATTTACATTCAAAGTAACTATTAACAAGTAACAACTTGGCCCTGCCATTTTTCCAAAAATATTCCTATTATTTACTTTGGATTTCCCTTTTACTGGGAGTTTTTCTGCCTTCACCTTCCATATTTATGTGCTTCTGCATAGCACATCCTTAAGCATCTTTTTTAAGGCTGAATGAGTGGTAACAAATTCTTTCAATTTCTGTTTGTTATGAAAGGCCTTTATTTCACCTTCATTCATAAATGAGAACTTTGTAGGGTATGGTATTCTGGGTTGGCAGTTTTTTTTTTTTCTCTTAAGACTTGGAATATATCTCTCATTCTCTCCCAGCTGGTAGGGTTTCTGATGAAAAGTCAGCTGTGAGTCTCATTGGAGATCCTAGTAATTAATCTCGCATTTCTGTCATACATATTTTAGAATCTTTTCTTTATGTTTTTCTGTGGAGAGTTTCACTAGTGTGTCATGGGGAAGATCTTTTCTGGTCATATCTGTTAGGAGTTCTATGTGCTTCCTGTGCTTAGACATCACTTTCTTTCTCCAAATTGTGGAAATTTTCTATAATTATTTCACTTAAGAGGCCATCTAATCCATTTTCTCTTTCCACACCTTTAGGAACTCATAAGACATACTTGGGTAATTTGATATCATCCCATAAATCTCTGACACTGTTTTTTAGTTTTCTAATTTCTTCTCTTTTTGGGTCTGACTGTAAAATTTCCAGATATTTGTCTTCTAACTTGGATATTCTTTCTTCTATCTCACCAAGTCTGTTCTTAAGGCTTTCCACTGTATTTTTTTTTACTTATTCTATTGAATTCTTCATTTCCAATATTTTGTTTTGATTTCTCCTTAAAATCTCAATCTTGTGGGAAAAATTTGCATTCATGTCATGTACAAATTTCTTTAATTCCTAAATTTGCTTCTGATTACTTCTAAGTAATCCTATGATAAATTTTTTGAATTCTGTTTTTGGCATTTCACCAATCTCTTTATCTTCTCATTCTAATATTGAAGTGTTTTGTTCTTTTGGGGTGTCATGTTGTCTTCCTTACTCTCATTTTTTGAATGGCTCCATTTATTATTAGGTATTTGTGGTGACACTTATTGGTTTATTTTTTTCCCTGTGATGGATTTTATATTTTAACTATGCCTCTGTGGCTTAGTGTAGTGTGTGCTCTTTCAGTGAATACTCAGAGATATGTGCTGGGTCTGGTCAGGCAGCTCTGTTCAGTGCTCCATGGCGAGAGAAGCGTCCAAGGTGACACACAAGTTGGGTGTGATAAATATCCTCTTTTTTTTTTTATCAGAGGGGAGGTTTGTTCTGCTTTGTTGGCATATTCTCACACTCATAAGACCTCCTCTTCTCATAGGAGACCAATGCCTTGGTGCTAGCCCCAGTGGGTACAATTTTCATCTGCTTTGCCACAAGAACCACACAAAGGATCTGTACAGTCCTCAGTGTGAACACAGGTCCTGCAACAATGATTCTCACCACCAGGGAATCAGGGAGCCCGAATGCGTGGAGCCACACACAGTGACTGCCCAGCCATGCACTGCAGCCTGCCACATAGCTACAGTGTTTTCACAGTCCTGGCACACAAGGTTCCCACAGACACAAACTCCCAGCCCCCTATAAACTCTCTCAGTCAGACTCAGGTGTCTCCTCCCATGTGGTTGCTGGGCACACAGACATGATCTGGTGCAGCTGTTTTGTATGTCCAAAATGTCGCCTGCCCTCTTTTGGCCAGTTACAGGACACTGGTGCTGGGTGGTCAGGGAGAGAAAAACATGCCCTCCCCTTTTTTTTTTTCTCTAGGTTGGCAGGTACACTGTCCCCCACAGGGCTCCAAGCCAGACTCATGCCAGACTCTTACCGCAGCCAGTGGCTTGGGCTGCTACAGTCTGATCTCACCTTACTCCAAAGCTGGTGCTGAGGCTCTCAACCACTGGGGTCCTGAATTGTACACATCCACACCTTCCATGTAACTCCACAGTGTCCCTCTAATTTGTATGTAGTTTTCTTTGCCATTTTCTTCCTAAATCTTCCCTGAGATTACACTCTCTCCACTTTTTTTTTTTTTTTAAGTATCTTCCCCTAGGCTGGAGCAGTAAGCTCCCTTCCTATTCCATCCTCTTGAAGACTCTTTATCCCATTATATATTCTTTTTAAAAATTAATTAGTTAATCTGACACAAGTGCATGCACATGTGTGCACACAATCACCACCACCACCATCACCACCAAGAGATATATGAAGAGACAGAGATAGACAGCATTCCTATCCACTCTCAAATACCCACAACATCAGGGGCTGTGCCAGGCCAGAGCTGGAGCCAGAACTTAACCTGGGTCTTCTAAATGGCTGGCAGGATCCTAATTACTCAAGTCGTCATGTGCTGACTCCCAGGGAGTACATCAGCAGGAAACTAGAATCAACAGTTGAGCCAGGACTTGAAACCAGGCACTGTGACGTAGAATGTAGTATCATAACTGGAATCTTAACTACAAAGCCAAATGCTTGCTACTCCATTATATATTCTTGATGCCCTTTTCTAAGATTAGTTGACCATATGTACATGGATTTATTACTGGACTCTCTATTATGTTCCACTGGTCTGTATGTCTTCTTTTATACCAGTACCATAAATTTTTGATGACTGTAACCCAGTGATATAGTTTAAATTAAGGAATGTGGTGCCTTGAACATTGTTTTCCCTTGTCAGTTTGCTAAAACTGAGCCCCTATCTCTAAAGCCTTTATTATATACACTTTGTCCTGCCCCAATCCCCCTCCATTATAAGTCAATGCTTTACCAAAGATTAACTTGCTAAATTAAGGGAGCCGCACAAGATTCAGGCAAGCCCCACAAGACCCCAGTTCACAAGATTCATAACGCAATTATCACCTCATTAATTAACATTTGAACACTATATTATTTTGAGAGTCTTCAGAGCAACTTCAGGCTCTGGTCAAACAACATAATCTACCAGTAGACCCCAGATGGGTTGCAGCCCATGTTGCCATCAAAGTATTTTCAGAACAGATTGACTTCCTATTGCTGACCAAAGAAAGGCCATGATTACAGTGGACCAAGAAGTGACCAACACATGAACTGATCATATACTGCTCAACATCAACTTTAATCTATAAAATTCATGACCCTTCATCTGTTGGAGGGTCATGGAATTAAGTAAAAACTGCCCCACTCCTTGCTTTGCACATTACAAAATAAACTATAAACCACAACCCTGGTGCCAGCATTGGCTTGCTGCACATTGGGCATATGGACCTAGGTTTTGGGGGTCCTACACATTGCTTTGGGTATTTAGGGTCTTTTGTCATTTTGCATGAGCTTTAGGATTGCTTTTTCTATTTCTCTAAAAAAAAGTCATAGGATTTTTGATAGGGATTACGTTGAATCTGCAGATCACATTGGATAATTTGGTCATTTTTGCAATATTAATTCTTTCAATCCATGTACATGGGATATCTTTCCATTTATTGTGTCTTTGTCAACCTCCTTCATTGATGTTTTATTAGGGATCTGATAAGTGCAATGAAACACTCCTACAAAGAGTGAGGTGGAGTGGGAGAAAGCAGTTATAGCTTGCAGACACTTGGAAATGCCTCAAGCCAGATATAGAAATACTGTCTAACTTGGGTGTCGAGAGGCTTTGTGATTGGTCCTCTGGATCATGCTGTCTGGGAGGGAAGCCCTTGGCCATTGTTCCTTGAGATGGGCCTTGTGATATCCTTGGGGACTGCCCAGGAATCTCAGCTAACCAATGGTTCATAGAGGGTTGGACCCAAAGACATTGTACACTTGAGCAGATCTTTAAAATAGGATAAAAGCTCCCTGCCTAGGGCCGGAGCTGTGGTGTAGCAAGTAAAGTCACCACCTGAAGTTCTGACATCCCATACGGGCGCCAGTTCAAGTCCCAGCTGCTCCACTTCCAATCCAGCTCTCTCCTACAGCCTGGGAGGGCAGTAGAGGATGGCCCAAGTCCTTGGGCCCCTGGACCAACTTGGGAGACCCAAAGAAGGCTCTTGGCTCCTGGCTTCAAATCGGCACAGCTCCAACCATTGTGGCCAGTTGGGGAGGGAACCAGCGGATGGAAGACCTCTTTCTCTCTCTCTCCCTCTCCTCTCTCGGTGTAACTCTTGACTTTCAAATAAATGAATAAATCTTCAAAAAAATAAAAAGCTCCCTGCCTGGTTCCTATGTGTGATGACATTGATATTTAGAGTCCTAAAGGAAAAGTGGAATTTATTCTGCTCATCAGTGGACCTTTGGAACCTACTGCTTTTATCATGGGGACTTAATAACAAAATAGAGAATAAGTAGGATGTTCAGTAAATTAGGGGTCGGGTAGAAGGACATAGATGACCCTGACACCCATTTAATCTCTGATCCACTGACTCTTGTGGCGGGGCTGGCCTGAGATCCTTGTCCCTCTGAAATCCTGCCGAGAGTGCCTCCACCTCCACATTGTGTCAACAGATAGTAACCTTGCCTTATCACGCAACATGGGCCTGAGCATAGGCCAGCTGTGTTCTCAGTTCTGTGTGTAACTCTTTCCCAATAGTTAGAGTGGGGATCAATAGGGAGAAGCAAAACGGTCTCCTAGTGAAGAACCAAACAAAGCATTGGCAGTGTGTTGGAGACCAAGGCATGAAGAAAAACAGACTGCACAGTGCCTCCCTATGAACCGTTCATTTATTCCATCACTGGCTTGAGCGCCTACCATGTGTGAGACACCATGAGGAGCTCTGGTGCACTATGTAGTTGAGTAAAATACAACTACTCTTCTTGGAGAAGTGGCATCCCTTGGATTCACTTCAAAAAAGTGATGAAGTAAAAACACAGCAGAATTTCTGAGAAACTGCTGATTCTGCTTGACTGCCATGTTTTGGTGGCCAAAGTACTCCCGAGACACCTGCCATTGTTCTTGACATACACATTGCTACCTGGAACATGGAGTGCTTTGAGGATGTTGTCAGTGTGTTCACTGATGTGCCCTTTTTTATACCAACATATTGTAAGGATCCTTACATGTATGAATTTGTATGTTTTGAAACAGCAAAATTTATTTCCAGTGGAGTTTCAGTGATTTTTCACTTTTTCGCGCCATAAAGGTAAAACAAGTTTACAATCAAATGTGATTTTGGCCATGGTGAGGAAAAGGATAATTAATTCCCCCTCCACTCCCTCCTGGGCTGCTCAACCCTGGCTCCTCTCCAGACTCCAAGGAGCCATAGAGAAAACCCCCAGATAGAAACTTGAAAGAAAAAAAAAACATTACAAATGAAAAACCTAACTGAAATCACTTTCAAACCATCTTTCTGAATCAAAGCAGATGTGGCCAAATATTAACAATGGATGAACTTAGGTGAAAGTGGGGGGTATTCATCGTGCTCTTTAACCTTTTGTCAGGCTTGACAATTTGTGAAATAAGAAGTTTATTTAATGAAATAAATCTAATCCTTTAGTTACTCCCTCTCCTTCTCTCATAAACTGTCACAACAGCTCTGATAGTTCTTGAAACTGACATTTTTAAAATCCATGGTGAATTGTTCTAGAAATGTTAAGTGTTGTATACATGTTGGAATTATTCTTTCCACTCAATGCAGGGTAACTTTCCATAAGAAATGATTCTTTAGAAGGAGTGGAGGGGATGGGCATTTGTCCTTGTTGTTAAGATCTTTGTTGGGAAGCCCACATCCCATATCTGAGCTTTGGGTTCCATCTCTGCTCACAATTCCAACTATCTATTAATGGGTATCCTGGTAAGCAATACTAATGATTTAAGTAACTGTGCTCTGGCTACCTATGTCGGAGACCTGGCCCAGATCTGGACATTGTAGGCATTTAGGGAGTGAACCAGTGGATGGGAGTACACTCTGTCCCCCACCTCCCACCCCTAGTGTGTGTGTGTGTGTGTGTGTGTATGTTTCTCTCCCTCTTAGATTAATTAATTAATTTAATTTGAATTGTGTTGAGGAAACCAGAGATTATGGATATTTTTTTCAATGAAAGTGGCAAGTTTGCATAAACATAGTAAGTGAAAGTTAATGACTACAGATTTTAAGTTTTTAACATATTTGATTTATTCTTTATTTTTTCCATATATGGATTTATAGGTAAAGAAACACACTCTGTGGGATCTTTGAGAGCCAATGCCTCTGTTTCAAAGATTGACAACCTTAAGGTATTTCTGTGGAATTTCTGTGGATGCAGCATTTGATGTGCAAACAGGAGGTTTCCATCCCACACCTGCCCTAGAACTTGCTGTACAACCTTTTAAACAAAAGTCACTTCTCTTTTCACCAAATGTCAGTTTATAACTAACATGAGAGCTTAGACTGAATGACTTTGAATATCTGCGATGCCCTAGGAATTCTCAGGGATGATGTGTTAGGCTTGTGTGATTGGTCTAGACCTCTGGGTTGGTATCAACTAACGTGGCATGTAGAACGTGCTGGTGAGAAGCTGTATCCTATTATCTGGTAAGGAGACCAGTGAGAAAACTTTCATCCTACTGCTCCAAAATGCCTAACACTGATCCTAAGAGGACCAACAGGAAATGCACAATGAAAAAACTTGGAGCTATTGGTGAGTTGAAAGAATACCTTCCTATGGGAAGGGGAGCACAATGCCATAGCAGGTTTGATTAGGTGCTATTTCTTCACAGACTCTCAGGCTCTATAGCTTCTTTTCTGGCTTCTCCTGGGTGGGCTGAGCCCAGCAGCTGCAGTCCCCCAAACAGTGGGAATTTACAAACAGAAATGACAGCAGGAGTTGTGTTTACAGTAATTTATCTTGTCAATGACCTAAGTCAAGACAGTGTGACCTGGACTTGCTTTAAAGTGAAGAATGCTGCTTCTGGAGTTGGAACAACTTGGAATCCAACACGCCCAGCTCTTCTAATTGCTTACATTTTGACTTTAGACCAATGACTTCACCTTTATGGAGTCCCCTCTTTCTTCTCTGTAATATAGAGGTAATAGTAACAAGAACCTATTAGAACCCTTATAAACATCATGATATGACCACACATGAAAAGTGTTAAGCCCAGACCTGGATCACAGTAACCTTGAATAGATTTAATCACTAATATCTTCTAGGCCTGGACAATTTGATTTTATAAATGATTGCTATAATTTCAATTTTAATTTAGGTACCTTTTTCAAATAAAGATCTCTCTTCCAGATGGGATGGTTTAGTCTCCAGAAAAGGTCTAATTTAAGATTGTATAAGATAAAACCATACTCATGAATTTTTTTCTTTTAAATATTTATTTATTTATTTGAAAGGCAGAATTACAGAGAGAGAGGGAGAGATAGAGAAATAGAGAAAGGGAGAAGGCTTCCATCTGCTGGTTCACTCTTCAAATGGCCCTAACACAACCAGCGCTAGTCTATACTGAAGCCAGGATCCTGAAACACCATCTGAATCTCCTGTGTGAGTGACAGGGAACCAAGCACTTGAGTCATTCTCTGCCGCTATTCCCAGGCCACTAGCAGGTAGCTGGATCAGAAGTAGAGCAGCTAGGACTTGAACCAGCATCCATAATGGATGTGACATTGTGCACAATAATCAGCCCCTCAGTGGATTTTTTTTTTTTAAGTTTGGTATTGATTTCAGTTTGGATTGATTCCAGTTTAATATTTAGTTTGTGGGAATGTGTATATATTTTTTATTTAAGACCAGAAGTTACCCAGAGAGTCTTGATCTCTTCATTTAATACTACATCCTGAACAAATTTGGTATCAGGAGATAATTGTCTGAAAGCCAAAAGAGGGCATATATGAATCTGGAGAATTACTGAGTACTGTCAACATTTTGTAAACATTTTATTATCTTAAAAATGTACATTAATTACACATGTATGGTGTTCAGTGTAACATTTCAATACGTTTATGCAATGTATAAGGATCAGATCAGGGTGACTTGCATACCCATAGGTTCAAGCATTTATAAATCCTTTGTTCTGGAAACATTCAAAGTCCTCCTAACTGGTTATTTTGAAATATACAGTTAAATATTGTCAACCATGGGGACCCTATTGTGCTACAGAGCATTAGAAATCATTCCTCCTCTCCAGCTGTATTCCTGCAGCTGTGAGCCCTCTTCTCCCCATTCCTTTTCTCAGGCTCTGGTAACTACCGTCCTTCTACAAGATCAACATTTTAACTTGCCCATGTAAGTGAAAACATGCAGTATACATCCTTCTGTGCTTGACTTATCTCCCTTAACATGTCTTCCAAAGTCATCCATGATGCACACAACAGTATTACATTCTTTTTTACAACCGAATAATATTCCATTATGTATATGTACCATGGTTATTTTATTCCTTCTTTTGGGGGAGGGGATACACCTCAGTTGATTCCATATCTTGGCTATTGTGAATAGTGTTGCAACAAACATGAGAGGGCAAATACCGATGTTTCTAAAATATATTCTCCTGATGTGCTTTAAGAAAAAAGTAAATTTAATATATGAGGCGTCTTCAAATATTCACGGAAAATGTGTATTATAAAAACTTGACATGAATTTCAAATTTTTAGCACCAAAATAAACTTACCTTTAGTATCGTTTTCCATGAACTTTTACTGGAGTATTTTTGGTTTTTTAGATATTTATTTTATTTGGGCTGGTGCCATGGTATAGCAGGTAAAGCTGCGGCCTGGAGTGCAAGCATCCTATTTGGGCGTTGGTTCAAGTCTTGGCTGCTCTACTTCCAATCCAGCTCTCTGCTAAGGCCTGGGGAAGCAGTAGAAGATGGCCCAAGTCCTTGGACCCTTGCACTCATGTGGCAGACCTGGAGGAAGCCCCTGGCTCCTGGCTTCAGTTCAGCCCAGTTCTGGCTGTTGTGGCCATTTCAAATGAATAAATCTTTAAAAGAGAAGAAAAGAAAAGAAAACCCTGAAGGTCCCTCTAGGCAAAAAAAAAAAAAAGAAAAAAACATTCATTTTAATTATTTAAAAGATAGAATTAAAGAGAAAGAGAGAGAGAGAGAAAGAGAGAGAGAAAATCTTCCATCTGCTGACTCACTCCCCAAATGGTCACAACAGCCACGACTGGGCCAGACTAAAGCTAGGATCCAGGAGTTTCTTCCAGATCTCCCACGTGGGTACAGGTGCACAAGCACTTGGGTCATCCTCCTCTGCTTTCCCAGGTGCATTAGCAGGGAACTGGAATAGAAGTGGAGTGGCTGGGACTCGAGCCAGCATCCACATGGGATGCCAGCATTGCAGGCAGTGGCTTTACCTGCTATGACAGAATGCCAGCCCCTCTAGTGCATTGTTGTGAAGAGCCCTGGCAGCTCTGCCAAGAGTTGGATCACTGGAAATGGACCTGCCCTGGAGTCGAAGGATGCCCAGGTCAGAGCCACAGATCTTATTGGCTCTAAGCTGAAAAGCCCTTCACTCAGCCCAACTTCCAAAGTGACCACTGCAGCTGAGGGGATGGTCAAGTAGGGTCAGCAACATTGCAGGCAGAACTGTAAATTGCTTGTTAGAGATGCCCCCTGCCTTTACCTGGCCAGCTCTCCTCCCAGGCCAGCCAAGTAATGAAAGTCAACAGAGTGCCTTCCCCTAGGAGGTTCACACCTCCCTTAGGATATACCCCATGTGAAGAGATAGATAGGTCTGGGCCTCTGAATTTACAAGGCCTAAAGCCCACCAGATTATTATCAAGCCCCTTCTATCAGGTTCTATTTGCCTCTCAATCAGAAAAATTACTTGTAGCTTAGACAGCACCTTTCTTAGCTCCTCTAATAATGACTCTGTCCTTTGTTCTAGGCCCTGTCTAGTGCACTTGGGCCTCATTCCTTTGTAATCATAACCTCTACTCTACCACCAATGGCTCTACTCCCAACCTGTGTGTACTGATGGTCCTCTTCCCCACTTAATGCTGTATAATTGTTCAAACCTTGTAAATGCCACTCTTAGGATCATTGGTTACTATCCTCACTCTGTCTTTTATGACCTTGTCTAAATATGATCAGAGTCGGCAAACTTGGAAGGCTTCCATAGCCTTGGCAACTCATGACAACAGCCTAGGATGGTTACTGGCGCCATAAACTAGAGTGTCAATTTGTTGGGTCAACAACAGGAGCCACTGTGCACTTGCTCCTCATGTGGGATCTCTGTCCTTAATGTGCTGTCCATTATGATTCAATGCTATAACTAGTACTCAAACAGTATGTTTCACTTTGTGTTTCTATGTGGGTGCAAACTGTTGAAATCTTTATACTAAATTGATCTTCTGTATATAAAGAGAATTGAAAATGAATCTTGATGTGAATGGAAGGGGAGAGGGAGTGGGGGAGGGGAGGGTTGCGGGTGGGAGGGAAGTTATGGGAGGGGGAAGCCATTGTAATCCATAAGCTGTACACTGGAAATTTATATTCATTAAATAAAAGTTTAAAAAAAAATTTAAGAATATAATAGTAAAAATAGTTTTAAGGAATGCTATACAAGAAGAGTTAGCAAACATTTTGAGCAAGGAGAAGACAGGACATGCTGTAGGCTTTGTAGCCACATTTGCTCTTTGTAACTCCTGAGCTGTGCCATTGCATTGCAAGAGCAACAACAGGCAAGGAAGCAAGAAAAGGGCATCCTTGCAGCCCAGTAAAAGTCCATGTATACGGACGTGGAAACCTGCATTGCATGTACTTCCTATGGTCATGAGATATTCCTTTCATTTTTTAAAATATAAAAATCATTCTTAATGTGTAGGCTATATAAAAACAGAGGGTGGGCCAACCTCTGCTGTACAAGAATAATGGCACATGGAAAGATTTATGGAAGCCTTCAGAAAGCCAGAAAATCTATTAGGAAACCGCATTAGAGATTTAGTTTCTAATAGTTTGCTAGATGCTAGTATTTTGGTAATCTTGACCCACATTTCAATGAGTTTTCTTTTTCTTGATTAAAAAAATGCAAGGAATAGTTCTATAATGATACTAAATAGGAAGATTAAAGATATTTAAATGAATTTTATGTAGTATGAGGGAGAGCTTTGAGTGAATGATTACTTTGAATATTTTAAAATATTTGGAAATATGAATATATTGTATGAGTCCTAAAAAATTGTCATAACTTATCAATAGGTGAATGTTTGAAGAAACATTCTGAATACACATATTTACACTTTTATTTCTGAAAGATGAATTGTTTCAAAATTAGAACATTACAATGTTTCCTTCACATTTATAGTACAAGAAAAAACATAATTTACATATAAATACATAGACATGTCAAAATATTAAGCTGATGACACTTATATTTAAAATATTTTCTCAAAGTATTGTATACAGTAAACAGTGCAATGTAGCCTTATTTTTCTTTCAACTTCAAGCCATTTAGAGATACAAGCTATTTAAATAAAACACATTAAGCTGCATTTAATAATGCTGAATACTTCACAACCAAAGCTTTTAAATAGTCATTTTGATCCAGCTTTTTTTTTTTTTTTTAGATTTACTTCATTTCTTTGAAAGGTAGAGTTACAGACACAGAAATAGAGAGAGAGTTCTTCCATCCTCTGGTTCACTCCTGATGACTGCAATGGCCAGGGCTGGGCTAGGCTGAAGCCAAGAGCCCAGAATTGCTTTCCCACGTCATTAGTAGGGAGCTGGATCTGCAGCGGAGCAGCTGGGACTGGAACCAGCACCTATATGGGATGTCAGTGTTGCAGGCGGCAGCCCAATCCAATATGCCACAGCACCAGCCCCCCGATCTTAATTTTAAAATGTATCACATAGAGCTACATTATTTTCGCTTATGTACATTTAGAAATGACAGAAGAACTTCTTCAATCTCTGAAGAAAAAAAAAGCTCTTCTCATTAATTTGAAATCTAGTAAAATATAGATAAGATGGTTAAAAGCCTGACAATAGTCCATCAACAGTAGATTAGAATACAAAGGGACAATATGAAAAGCATCTTTAATGTTTTTAGGACATCAAGATCAACATTTTAAAAGCCCTAAACACTGGACATACAGAAGAAGTTGAAAAATATTTCCTTTTTATTAAAAGACATGGTATAATCTTTTAAAATATCCTGTCATAATACTTTGTAAGTGCTCCCACCTGAAGAACTCCACAATCTATCAAAAAAAAAAAAATTCAGTTTCACTAAAACGTGAATTTGAACCTCTCTCATAATTAAGGGGCAAGTTTTATAAAAATAAAACCATTTCCTTAGGAAAAATATCTGCCAATTGGAAATCTTCATTTTGAGAAAAAAGAAGGCATCTTTCTCTGGAAATGATGAAGTTCAGTCTCTGGCTATATGAATATTCATTGACTTATACAAACAAAAGCAAATTATTGCACTCCTAGAAACTAGTTCTTTTCACTACTGCAGTCTGAGATGGTATCTGGAAGCCGTCACCAAAATATCAAGATTCACAAGCAAACATCAGTCAGCAGAATGGGCCTGCTAACTCGTGTCCACCACCACTAAAGGCATTTGTCCAAGGGGACAGTGTGGTGCTGGTGCTCGGTCATCCTGTAATATCATTGTGTGCCCTCTGTTTTCAACTCTACATTCACAAATGTTTGAATTTATATTTAAACTCAATATCATTTAGTGGTGGTAAAATGCCCAAGCCCGCCCGGGACTGGTCCAAAGGAGGACATTTAACATGACTGTCTACAAACTCCAGTTCGAAATAGGAAAGCATCAGAATCAAAAACTGTTTGATTTCTTGGATAGCAAATAATCTTCCAGGGCATATTGTTGCTCCCGATCCAAAGGGCATATAGTAATACTTTAACTTGAGGCCTTTACTGTAGAAGGTGGTCTTTGTCTTCCTGTTTTCATCGAGATATCGATCATATTTAAAAGTCTGCCATGAATAGACAAAGAAAACAAATGTGTAAGCTACTTTGAAAGGCATTGATTTCTTTTTTGACCTGAGAGCTCCAAAAAGTGATTTCCTTTTTAAATTCACCCCATTAGAAATTTAGGAAATGCTTCACATTGAATCACAGAGTAATAGTGAACAGAAGCTAATGGGAACGGATAGAACAGGTAAGCTTCATAATGCCACCTGCCCTGCTAGGTGTCTTCAGTTAGACAGAACTAGAAAAAGTTTCCAATCGGAAACCAGTAGAGTCAATACATTAACCACCAATGTCTTGAATTTTGGAGCAAGAAATTTTTAAGGAATTAGAACATTAGCATCAAATAGAATCTAGCAGAGACCATGTGATGTCAAATATCAGAACTAAAAATGAAAACTTGAAGCCACATGGGAGTGAGCTTTTAGCCTAGAAGTTAAGATGTTCACATTCTATATCAGAGTTCCTGAGTTCAATTCCTGTCTCTGGCTCATGATTCCAGCTTCCTGCTAATGCAGACCCTTCGAGGCAGCTGTGATAGCTCAAGTAATTGAGTTCTTGCCACTCAGGTGGGAGACCTGGATTGCATTCCACTGCCCTGCTTCAGCCTTAGCTGAGAGCCAGTGAGGGCATTTGAGGAATGAGTCAGCAGATGGGAGATCTCTCCCCTTTCCCAACATAAATAAATAATTAAAATTTCAAAACAAAAACTCAGGCCACAAGCCAGATATGAATAAGTGAGATAATTAGGGGGACACTCCCAATTGCTACAATGACCAATTTAATTCTATATTTGTAAATGTTGTCCTTATTTCGATGCTGTAGCTATCACCTGGAGATTAAACTTTGATGAGCAGCCACTTACCATAGGGTCTGGGTAGATTTCTGGATCTAAGTGCATTAACTGTGGATAAAGAGCTATGATGTCATCTTTCCGGATGTTGTAGGAACCATCCTCAAGGTGCAAAGTGAAGTCCTCCTTCGCTGTGCGGATGTTCAGGGAGGCACTCGAAAGCCTCAGGGACTCCTTGATGATGCTGTCTGAATGTTTTCAAAGAAAGAAAGAAAATGGTAAAATGAAAAGAAGGAGGGGAAGGAAGAAAGGGAGAAAAGAACAAATTAAGTATTTAAGGCCACATAAGGTAGAGCCTGAGTAGAAAGCTGAATGGACTCTGAGAAATGGACCAGGTACAAATTCCCCGAATGTTTTTCCTGTTGCCTCTCTGATTTTATCATTCATTCAGTTCTATCTTAGTGTGTTTTTTAATCCAATGACTGAAGTTAATATTTGATTAAGATATAATCTTGGTTATAGAGAACTAGACATCCATAATTTTATAGAAAAGTAATTATTTCTATAAGATACTAAGCATCTTACAAAATTGAAAGGACCAGTATTTCTGTTGTGAATGAGACAATATACTGAAAACACTTTAATGTAGAAATGTTTTTGCAAAAATATTAATGAGGATTCAAGTCCATATGTACAAGAACACATTTTATCTATGTACTATCTGGCCTTATATGGTGATGCTCTACTTCCTGGTACAGACATTAAGGGACAAAACAACCACCCTGTGGCTAGCTAAAATATAGAGACCTCTAGGGTGGGTGCTGTTGTACAACAGGTTAACCTGCCTCTTGGGACACCAGCATCAGACATTGGAGTGCCTGAATTCAAGCCCTGGCTCCACTCCCAATTCCAGCTTCCACCCTGGGAGGTAGCAGGTGATAATTCAAGTACTTGGGTCCCTGCCACCCTTGTAGAAGATGTAGAATGAGTTCCTGGCTCCTGGTTTCAGCCTGATCGAACCCTGGATGTTGTGTGCATTTGGGGAGTGAACGATAGAAGGAAGATTATCTCTATATCTCTCTGTGTTGGTCTGCCTTTCAAATAAATGCAAATATACAAAATAAAGAAGTTCTTAAAATTGAAATAAAATATAGAGATCCTGTGAATCGCCCAGCCTGTCCTTCTAGCCTCGATCCCTTATTTGTGCGTTCAGGTACTCATCACAGAATTGTGTGTAAAATCACAGAATGCTATCACTTTATCTCACAAATGAGAAAAGTCAAATGAGAAGCTGCATGTCTGAGGTCTCCTAGATCAGATAAAACCCAACATGGACCCTAAGCTTCCTGCCTCCTGCCCCTTCCTCTATGCTACACTGCTCTTAAAAGCACATATTGGTTCCTTTCCTTTTGAGAAAAATAACAAAAAATAATAAAAACATTCTTTCTTACTATAAAATTACAGTACTTGCATAGTTCTATAAAATATAGGACAGGAAAAAGAAGAAAAATCAAATAACCTTCCATCACATCACCCAATGCCTATAGGTGATTATGGCTTCTTGATGTCATTTGTCATCAAAATGGATGATATGTTTCTAATTACCACAAACTTAGTGGTAAGAGGAATAAAAAAGGAGACCGAGGGCAGATTGGTGGTGGACAGCATAGTATCACAAGTCCTGCAATAATGCTGTAATTTGGTTCCACCATTGAATATCAGGCAGTAGCTTGATCTCTGTCAGTCTCCCCATTTAATAGATGGAAACCATTCTACTCATAGAATTGCTATGAGCATTAAACAAGACATCTCATACAAAACATAGAGCTCAAGAAGCACTTAGCATTTTTGACAATTAATGTTAATAGAACTCAGGAAAGGAAATGTAGCCTAGCAAGCTCACCTAGTACTGGCATGTCATTCAGTTGCATTTGATTCAAATGAATAGGTTTGCCTTCAAAGTTGATTTTTTGATCAGCATCTTCTAATGCTTTGTTCACTTCTTCAGTAGCTGCTTTCATAGCTTCAGGGCTCCTATTAAAGTAAAAAGAATACAAAAGATGTGCAGAGAATAAAATTTTTTCATACCCAAAGATAAATAAACAAATGAGCATTTTGCCCTTAACTAAGTGATCAGGATACCAGAGAAGGTGAGAAAGAGACATTTTCATTAATTTCTACTTTATGGCAATTTTTATGTTCTTGGATGTTAGCAAAACTTGTTGCCTTAAGTACCTTGTTATACAAAAGTAAGACTTGAGTCATATTTCTGTAAGTAAATAATTCTAAAAAAGGATTACATGCTCAAAGCAGTCATAAATGAGGAGTATTTTAAAAGTGTATGGAAAACGTGTATTGTGAAAAAACTATGCTTGATTTCAAATTTTTTATGCCAAAGCAAACATTTTTAATTCCATTTTTCATGAACTTTTTGAAGTATACGTACATATAGGAGGAAAATTTGCATGTAAAACAACAATTACAAAGTAGTGGCTAAATTCCAAATGAAAGTTCATATTTACTCTCAAAGTACATAGGATGATTTCAGGTATAACAACAACTTTCGCATTCACCTGATAATCTTGAATTGTGAGATGCAGGCTACTTCACCTTAGTATATGGAAGTCACTGGAGCCCCAGTGCCACAGTTAGGGATCGGTGGCACATAATCACTGTAAATTATGTCTCAGAAATGTTTGGCCAGTAGTATTTATGAGACTATCAAAATATTGCCACAGTTACCTATATAACATTAAATTGACGTTGAAACTTTCTTATAAATACGTGAATTTATCCCAGATGAGCTTTCTCAAGTAACAACTTGGGAAGACATTTAACATTTATTTGGGTCAAATTAGTATGGGTTTTATATCTCAAATTTAAGTTTTAAAATATTTTTATAATTAGACATAAAATCATTAGCCATTAATGGGAATTTAGCATGTCCGATTTTATGGAAATTTTTATGTTTACTTTTATATTTATGTACTTTTATGTTTATGTGCTTTTATGTTTATATGGTACTAAATATCCAATTTAATTGAGGATATCTAATAAACTCTTCGCATGTCAGATTGCCCATTTTGGAAAGAAATCACATGTAAAATGTGTATTATCTACAAGGTTTTTTGGTTACAATTTTAAAAGGCAAAGCCTAGCTAAATCTCTTATCAGTCTCAGATGGGGATTGATCCAGGACTGTTGTAGTTGGTCAAATAAACATTAATTAAGACAGCAACTGCTAACTGAGTGAGAAGCCATCTGTGAAGGCACAAATGAATAAAATGAGTAATTGAGTAATAATTTAAATATTTTTGTGATTATGAAGGCTGCATTCATGGACCTAAGTTGTTGTCATGAGGAACACTGTGGGATTATGAGGAACAGTGTGGGGCTGCAAGCAAGGTAGCTGGACCTGGTGGCCTCAATTTACTTGGCACCAATGCATCTGAGCTCTGTGGCTTCACAGCATCCCTTTCTCTTGGACTCTGAGTCAGTAATTTTGCTTACTAGTTGTAACTGCTTATGCTTTTTGTTTTCAGCAAGCTGGCACCTGTTAAGCACTTGACAAGGCTATGTGTTATATTCTGGATGGATGACATGAGAAAGCACTAAGAGTGTTTTAAACTTAAAATGATTGAATTTCTACTTTCAGCCAAAATAAAGATGAAAAGAGACGAAGTTGCTAGTCACCTCATCATATGAAATAGACTCCAGAAAGTCGCTGGGATGGTGTTTGCTTGCGAAGCCCACAGGATAGCCAGGTGCGTCTTGGCCTTCTCCATGGCGTCGAAGGTGGAGAGTGTGTCATTCAGAAACATGCGCAGGCGGATCAGCTCTGAGATGTGGTCCCTGGTTCGGAGGTTGTCATGCTTCAAGCCCTCAGCTAGCTTCTCCCGGGCATTGTGGGCAGTCATGAATATGTGAATGGGAAGTCCTGCTACCAGGGCAGGAAAGACTTTGTCAAATTGCTTGAAGTCTTCAAGGCTGTTTAGAATAAATGCTCGTTGTGCATCTTGCCTTGTAAGCTCTCTGCCGAAGAGGGTTAGGTACCCAGCCTCGAACATCACTCGGTAGCAGAAGGAGTACATCCCCTCTGTCACCCAGGCCCTGCTCTTTGGTTCAGGACGTCTCAAGGTAAGTTGGAGGTTTTCCATCATGGCGTTTGTGAGGGAAATCAAGGCATCGCCCTGCAGGGTTTTGTTGAAAGTGTTGTTTATGTTTTCGGTGGTATTTCCATCTCTTGGGTCAATGCTTCTATGTCCAAATGCCTGACAGCAAAATAAAATGTGTGAGAAAAAAGAAAGTAAACTTGACCTAGAGTTAGTAAATGACTGAAAACATCTTACCTATGTTACTAATTCTCTACTAGTTATAAAAAAGGAAAATTGGCATGTGCACAGTTTCAGAGCACTTAGTAAGGAAATAGCCAAGTCACTGCCTTTAAGGTGAAATTTAAATCCCAGCTTTTCAGCGAAATTCCCTGGACTACCCTGCTCATCTATTTCTTTCCTCTTATGCTGCTGCACTCATGTGTGCAACAATTTGTTACTAATTGATATTTTTTAATCATTCATTCTCTTCAGTTCTTTGTAAATGTATTTTCACTGAACTTAAGCTACCTAGTGGCCAAGACCATGTCTAATATTTCTTTGCAGAAATAAGTACTGATTGTTTTCTCCATAGCACAGCTTCTTAGATTACATCTAAATGATGTTAAAATACCCAAGAAACTCCTTAACAAATTGAAGCACTTGTGTGGCAAGAATGTGGTAAAACAATTGTTGAGTAACTTTTTAACACGTGCACTCGGACTTTCTGAAATGATTATAACTAAGAGGCTGTGTCTAGTTTCATTATTATGTTTCTAAGAATCTCCACACAAGGGTAATCCTCTCTTCTACACCTCTATGGTATGGTAAATCAAAACTGCCAAATAGGCTAGCATAGAAAAAAGGTAGGAAACAAGTAAACAATGCCATACAAATGTGTAATTGATTACCTTTGCAGAAGTAGTGAAGTGAAATTTTTTCCAATCGAAATATTTTCCATGGCACAACACCTTGTGGTATGACAAGGAATTTGTGATGAAGTGGACGTATTTTCCCATTAGTTTGCAGGTAAAAACATGACCATGTTTCCTTTGATTTGCTCTGAGAAAGTCAAGAGGATTGGCTCCAAATTGCAGAGCACAGCCCAGATATGGAATCCATCCTTTCTCCAGAGGTGGTTCACCCATTCGCCTTAAGTCACAAATGTATGGTAGATAAGGATGATTACATATTTCACTTTAAATTATACCAGGTTTTAAAACTTTTACCGCTATCTCAAACTTCAAAATTCTATAGTTTATACATAATATTATTTTTAAAAAAATTTTTTATATTTGACAGGTAGAGTTATAGACAGTGAGAAAGAGAGAGAGAGAGAGAGAGAGAGAGAGAGAGAGAGAGAGAGAGAGAGAAAGGTCTTCCTTCTGTTGGTTCACTCCCCAGATGACCGCTATGGCCTTCGCTGTGCCGATCTGAAGCCAGGAGCCAACTTCCTCCTGTGCACCTGGGGAAGCAGCAGATAAAGATTCAAGTGCTTGAGTCCCTGCTACCTATGTGGGAGACTCACACTGAGTTCCTAGCTCCTAGTTTCAGTCTGGTCCAGCCCTGGCTGTTGCGGACATTTAAGGAGTAACCCAGTAGATGGGAGATTTCTCTTTCTCCCTCTCCCCTCCCTTCTTTTTTACACTCCTCTCCCTCTGTATCTTCACCTTTCAACTAAACAAAATTTTTAAAAAGAAATTATAAGTATTTTCAACATAACTCCTGTCCCTGTTGATACAATAACATAGTATAAATAATTGCATTTATTTTCTTATTTTGAAAATGTCATTTAATTAAAGCTAGAAATGATCAGGCAGTAATTAAAATACATAAAATATCTTAAAGTTAAAATACCTGAATTAAAAGGAAACTTACAAACAATAGACACAAATAGCAATCTGCCTAGCTGAAGATACGAGGGAATTATTTTCTTTTTTTGAGACTAACGTAACAAAGAATATCTTCATGCCTCCCCCAAATACTCTTTGAGTCAATCACAAGTTAAATAAACATTGGATCTGGCTCTGACTCTATTTGTAGTTCTTGTATTCTTGAACTAATTGTAAACAAATGATACATACAAATCAAAATGATGCCACATATTCCTAGCAAATTTTTCCCAATTCACTGTGCTCGGTTAACTTAATAAGAAAAGAGTAGTAGAATGATCAACTCAGACTATGGGCTCTTTTTCAGGCTCGGCCTGAGTCTATATAATGCACAAGAGCCAGAGCCAGCTGAACAGAGAGCATTTATTCAGTCAGAGCAGCTATTTAATCCATCCCTTCCATTGCAGTTTTTCACTTGCCAAGTGGATCCTTCCTAATCTGAGCTTTTTTTGTACATAGACACGTAAGCACACACAGGGATCTTATGAAATTTCCATCATTTAACAAATGTACACATTTATACATTACATTAGTATATGTCAATTTTAAAAAAGGAACCTGTCAAATGCTTTGTTGTAGTCAAAATATATCAATTTGTTTGAATTAAATCAATAGTTAAAAAATAAAGAAGAAAATGCAGATATATGTAAGTATGGGAAACCAAACTTATTATACAGTAGAGGAAAAAGAACATTAAATGAATAAACTAAAAGGTTATTTAACATAAACAGACTTTCCTTACCTTCTCCTTAGTCCCAGAATAAGCCACAAACAACAGCACACTGATAGAAATATCCCCCAGATCCAAGATATGGTAATCATTTTGCAAATCTGTAAAACTCCTGACAAGGAGAATCTATGATTAGAAAGGCAAGGGTGTCTCTGAATAGTCTGAAGCTAGAGTTTTTATATACGTAGGACCCTGATCCAATAACTTGAACTTGAGTGACCAAAGCAAACAATTAACCATTTGTTCATCCTATTAGGAAAAAAAAAGATAGTGGTATTAACTAGCCTTGAACTAAGTCCACAGGCATCAGAAGATCTTCCAAAACAATCAGAAACCTGCAATACTTGATAAATTGAAGGTCTCTCAAACATATGTTGACTCAACATTCATTCCTGGGGACAGCAGCTAGTACTACAAGTTAGGTATGTGTATAAAAACAAATCTGTTCAAGATGAACATATGTAATAAATATGTAACACATAAAGAAAGCTAAGTATAAATTATTCATCAAACTAGTGATTTAATCTTGTTGCTTTTTTTTATCTTATTACATTTTGAAGAAGAAATTAAGTGTCAGAGAGATCCAATGGTTAAGTTCAAAGGGAAGAGAACTGGATTCTCTTGCTTCAGGTCTCAGTATTTTTCCAAAATCATAGACAATTCACATAGATCATAACATACTACTCACCTAGTACCAAGAAAGTAAATAAAACAGTTTCTTTTAAGCATAAAAACATTATCAAACTTTTTTATACTTTAAATTTATTTATTAATTTTTCTATTTATTAAAGAAACCCACCTCATTTCAAACATAAACTTTGTACATCTACTAACTGGAAAATTTAGTACAACTGACTGGAGCTGAGTGAATCTGACAAAGTTAACTTAGATTAAAACCACAAAAAGGTAGATAAGAACCAATTCATGCAGAATTGCTTGTGAGCAGGGAGAGAGGTTTTGGAAGGCAATACATCAGAATACTATTTTGGACATATGTTTGGGAGATCTTTTAGGAACCTTCAGGTCAATGTCAAATTGACAATTGAGTGAGTCTGAAGTGAAGGAGAAAGGCTAGAGTTGGAGATATAAATCTCAATTCACCAGCATTTGGATGGTATTTAAAGCCAAGAGGTCCTATGAAATCACTCAGGGAGAAAGAAAGATCAAAGAAAGAAACAGAATTCAACCCCAGGCCACAGATACTTCACTCATGGAGATCAGTCCAGGGTGAGGAGGAAGATAATGAAAGTCAGGAGGAAAATGCAGATGCTATCATGGCACAGAAAGCCAGAGCAGAAGGAAGATGAGTGAACTATGTCACATGCTACTCTGAGGCCAAGTAAGAGGATCAAAAATGACCCCTGAATCTGACAACACGGGATTAGATGGCTGACATAAACACATGCACAAATATGAGGTTATATTAAAGACTTTGTGGTTTGAAGGGCAGTAGTATCATGCTCTGGAGATGTATACATTCATACACACACACACACACACACGCATGCAATACTTCAACAAAAAAACTCAAGGAAAAATGAAACTAGAAGATAAGTTTATTTTAGTGTAGAAAATGTTGAAATACATGGATAGTTTTTTTCATGAACTTTTTAAAGACTCATGTATTTATAGACTTCATTGTTATTACTATTTTTTTACCTTTTAAAATGTGTTTATTTATTTTCATTTTTATGCAGAGAGAGACAGGGAGATAGAGAGAGAGTTAGTTTTTCCACTCACTGCTTCACTTCTCAAATGCCAGCAACAGCCATGACTAGGCCAAACTGAAGCCAGGACCCTGGAACTCAGTCCATTTCTCCCATATGGGTGGCAGGGACCCAAGTACTTGAGTCTTCACCTTCTGCCTCCCAGGGTACACAGTATCAGAAAGCTGGATCGGAAGCAGTGTCACTAGGACTTGAACTAGGTACTTCTAGATGGGATGCAGGTGTCCCAAGTGGCTAATTAATTACAGTATTGAATACCCACCTTTGCACTGATCTTTTTAGATTTTTATTTTCAATTAGTTTTTAACAGTTTCAATGTGACTTACAGATAAAATTCTAAGAACATAATGATTTTTGCTTCCTCCTTTCTTCTTTCCCTTCTCTCCTCCTCTCTCCCTCCACCCTCTTGCTTTCTCCCCTTTTTTAGTTTCTAAGTTTACATTACATTAAAAAGGCTTAATACTTCACTGAATAAGAAGCTTAACAGGTAAAAAGCAAAAAGACCCACTTAGTGGGAATATAGACAACAGCTATAAATAATAATTGAATAGAAAAATGACCATTTCACCCATATAAAGTAAGTTTTAAAGTAGTCACAGATCATTAAAACTATAGTAATATGACATTTTTCTTAAAAAAAGACTTATTTATTTATTTATTTGAAAGATAGAGTTTACAGGGAGAGAGGGACACAGAGAGAGAGAGAGGAGGGCAGAGAGAGAGAGCTTCCATTCACTGTTTCAGTCCCCAAATGGCTACAAAGGCTGGAGTTGGGCCAATTCAAAGCCAGGAGCCAGGAGCTTCAAGGTCTCCCATGTGGGTACAGGGGCCCAAGGACTTGGACCATTTTCTGTTGTTTTCCCAGGCATAACAGCAGGGATCTAGATCGGAAGTAGAACAGCCAGGTCTCCAACTGGCACCCATATGGGATGCCAGTGCCACACGGGGTGGCTTTACCTGTTAACCACAATGCTGATCCCTAGTGTAGCATTCTTAGCCATTGGTTTGACAAAGGTATTAAACAAAGTTAACAAAACTACATTTGCAGCAATACTGATGTACACATACATACAGACATTTCCCTTCCTTGCTTCCTTCCTTCCTTCCTTCCTTCCTTTCTTTTTCCCACATGTAGAGGAGAACATGCAGTATTTGTCTTTCTGGGTCCAGCTTATTTTGCTCAACATGATGTTCCCCAGTTCCATCCATTTTGCTGAAAATGGTAGAATTTCATTCCTTTTTATAGCTGAATAATATCCCATTGTGTATATATATCACATTTTCTTTATCCATTCATCTGATGATGGACACCTCGGTTGATTCCAAAGTTTAGTTATCGTGAACAGTGCTGCCATAAGCATGGTGCTACAGGTATCTCTCTGATACATTGTGTTCAAGTCTTTTGGGTATATACCCAGTAGTGGGATTGCTAGATCATATGGCAAATCTATTTCTACTTTTTTAAGAAATCCCCATACTGTTTTCCATAGTGCCTGCACTAATTTAGATTCCCACAGTGTATAAGTGTTCCCCTTAGCCCACATCCTCATCAGCATTTGTTATTCCCTGTTTTTTGGATTTTACTCATTCTGACAGGAATGAGAAATCTAATTCTGGTTTTGATTTGCATTCCCCTGATGGCTAGTAATGTTGAACATTTTTTCATGTATTTGTTAAGCATTTGTATTTCTTCTTTTGAGAACTGTCTATTGAAATCCTTTGCCCATTTCTCAACCAGTTTGACCATTCTATTTTGTTGTTGATATATTTGGAGTATTAATCCTTTGTCAGATAGGAGGTTTGCAAATATTTTTTCCCATTCTGTTGGATGGCTCTTCACTCTATTGATCATTTCCTTTGCTGTGCAAAAACTTCTAAGTTTGATATAGTCTCATTTGTTTGGTTTTGCTTTTGTTGCCTATGCATTTTTTATTATTTAGTCTTCCATTGAATAAGTGTACTATAATTTATTTAACTCATTCCCTATTGATGGAAATTTGACTTATTCTCAATTTGGCTATAGACTGCAGATTTATTTAATCATTGTTTGTCTCCTTCAATGGAGACCATGAATCTTTTGTGTGTGACTTATGACCATAATTATTAACATCAATCTTTGTGTGGTAATACATAAATTTTCTCAGATCTAAGTTTTCCATGGCTTTGTGCACATTTAATATATTTAGACTGAGTATTTTTTAAATTAATATTACCTTTTCTTTTATATGACTCATAAAGAACTTGAACTTTTATGTGGAAAATCCATACAGCAGGTAATCACAGAGAAAACTGTGCTCTAACATCCAAACAATTTAACCCTGTAGAGTCACCTCTCAAACACACAAAGGAAAATAAAGAAAAATAGACAGAAGTAGTAACAGGAGGCCTCTCAGTACTGTCTTTGCAAACTCCTCTAAGCCTATAATTATGTCAGAATAAAAAGGTTCTCAAAATGGTAAAGGAGAAATACATTCACTACCCCCAGGAAAACTTCAGTAAGTTTTGTCTTCCTCACTCAATCTCAGAACACCACAAGTATGAAGTGTAGCCTGGTAGTGTTCATCTCTATGTCCATTACGCTCATCAAAGCAGAGGCTTGAATATTCCCACTTACTATTTTTTTCTTGTTACACATGGTTTATGTCTTTCCTTCTGAGGATATCACTCTTTGCTGCTGTTACATGCCCACAAATGGCATCTAGCACAGCCCTAACATGTTGCTTCTAATGTGGTAGGTATGAAGTCAGATGCTTGTTACAGTTGTCAACACTATCAATAGACTGCAAGGAAATATCTGAAGAATTTTTGGATGAATACAGTGCAGAAGGTTGCATGTGTGAGGTTTATGACATCTCAATGTGTTTTTAACACAGATCTTGGTGTGTTGGGTGTTAAATAAATGCCAGCTCACTTACCAAGTACTTTGTTTGCTTTTCCTTTCTCCTCTATTTCTGCTGGCAAAATTTTAGTTATTCTCTCTCTGTCTCTCTGTCTCTGTCTCTGTCTCTGTCTCTCTCTCTCTCTCTGTGTGTGTGTCTCTCACACACACACATACACACACACACACCAGAACCAACCACATGCCAGGCACTGAGTCAGCTCCAGGGACACAGTGTAAACAAGACAGCTGTAACCTTGACCCTGTGGAATTTCCATTGCAGCAGGGTGAAAGGCTAAGTGCCCTTACAAAGAAAGGTGTAGAGTTGCCAAAAGGCCTGGTATGATAAACTAAATTTATCTCAAACTCTCTCCTACATTGCCTGTCAGTCTCCTCTCTGTTTTTATAGAATAATGTAGAATACCACAGTTTCTGAAGTGTGGAGAAAGAACTTGCTTGTAAGCCTCAGGAAATATAGGGCCTGGGTCCAACACTCCATCCTCTTGAACACAAACATACGAAACACAGAAACTTAAGCCAGAGGAGTAGAAGGAACAGCTCAGACTATCAGTTATGTAAACTGATAGTGCATTTATTTAGGTGTAATTTCTATTATAGATGCAGTGAACAAAGAAGTCTGATTAATCTGATTGCTTTCAATAAAAGCAACTGTGAATATTATCAGTTGACTCAAATCAGCTGTTTTCTTGAATGCACAAGTCAAATTAACACTCTGTGGGAGAGCACAGGCAGCCTCAATTAAGGTAATCCCTTGCATTTTTCCAAGAATTTCACAGAGCTGTCACGAATCAAGCCTGCACATGAGGTTCCTAACTCAGGTCTACTCAGTGGGAGGTCTTCCATTCACTGGTTCACTCCCCACAAGGCTGCAAAGGCAGGAGCTGGGCCAACCTGAAGCCAGGATCCAGGAGCTTCTTCCCCATCTCCCACACAGGTGCAGGGGTCCAAGCTCTACTGCTTTCCCAGGCCATAGCAGAGAGCTGAATCAGAAGAGGAGCAGCAGGAATAGGAACTGGTACCCACATAGGATGCCTGTGCCACAGGCAGAAGCTTAGCTTGCTTAGACCACAGCACTGACCACTATAATCATTTTGAGAATTTCAGTTTTTAAAAGCTATTTGTGTATCTTTTCCTTCTTGAATGAAATAATAAGCTCAGGTGTGAGGAAACCAAGGCAGGAAGGTTTAGTGGGAAATGTTGTATAGCTTGAGATAGTTCAAATGGTCAATGGAGAAATCTGGAATTAAATCATAGTTTGCGCTGCGGCTTGATAGGCTGATCCTCCGCCTGTGGCGCCGGCACACCAGGTTCTAGTCCCAGTCGGGGCGCCGGATTCTGTCCCGGTTGCTCCTCTTCCAGGCCAGCTCTCTGCTGTGGCCCGGGAGCGCAGTGGAGGATGGCCCAAGTGCTTGGGCCCTGCACCCCATGGGAGACCAGGAGAAGCACCTGGCTCCAGGCTTGGGATCAGTGCAGTGCGCCGGCCGCAGTGTGCCGGCCACGGCGGCCATTGGAGGGTGAACCAATGGCAAAGGAAGACCTTTCTCTCTGTCTCTCTCACTGTCCACTCTGCCTGTCAAATAAAAAATAAAAAAAAAATCATAGTTTGCAATTTGGCTCTGCTACTAAGTATTTACCTTTGAACAAGATGGTTTTCTTCTCCAAGTCTTTGTTCACCTATACAATGGAGATGATTATAGTGCATGACTCATAATGTAGATGCTACGATGAAATGACAGGATGTTGTTCGATGCTTAGGTCAATGCTGCTGCATAGTTTATGCTCAACAGTGCTTGTGGTATATTTAAGTAGCAAATGCAGGCATCAACCCTGGATTTCTCAGAATTACAGGTCAGCATTCAACCGTTCCAGCCCAGTACCTCACAAGACGTTTAATGGACCCAACAAGTACTAGGTCAGATTTAGGAAAGGATAAGCACCCTACCACCTTCCTGCATGTTCAGATGTAGAGTGGACTTATGTGTAGAAGACCCTATTAGTTGATGAGGAAGATGTGAAACAATCATTCAACTATTTATCTCATGCATTTTATTCATTCATTCATTCATTCATTCATATTAGCACCTTCTTCCTGCAAGACACTTTTGAGGATCTGGAGTTCAGCAAGTAACTAAGTCAGGCAAAGTTTCTGCCCTCAAAGGGGCACAGCCAATCAACAGGAAAACAGATACACTGTGGTTTCTGATGAAGACATCATCATTTTTATTATAAGAAAATGTTGGACCAATTCATCAGTTAGGTGCTCAGATCTTCACAAATTTCCTCACTTAACCCACATGGTAGCACGACAAGGCTGGCTCTTTTACCTCCTGGTACAGATGGTTTCATATTGTGAGGCTCTGGCTCCAAGCCCAAGGTAGTCACTGCTATGCTATGCTGTACACAGGGAGAACTCCATTTGCTCAAGGTAAAGGCAGGCTTGTGGACCTAGAGTTAAAGAAATCTCAGTAACTCCTTTGCTTTTGTGATAAGTTTCACCCAAGAGAAAGTATTTAGATTAGCAATTAAGATGTCCATGGCCCACATTGCAGTGCCTGAGTTTAACTCCAGACTCTGACTCTGTTCTCCAGCTTCCTGCTAAAGCAGACCTTGGGAGGCAGTGATGATGGCTCAGATGATTGGGTTCCTGCCACCTACATGGAAGGCCTATACTGAAACCCCAACTCCTGGCTCTGCCCCTGCTCAGCCCTGGCTGGTGCTGGCATTTGGGGAGTGAACCAGTGAATGGAGCTCACTCTCCTCTATCGGTCTATCTCTGTCTCTCTGCCTTTCAAATTAAAAGGAAAAAAAAAAAAAAACACCTCCCCCATCGCTTCTCCTTCTCAGTCTTCAGAGAGATAGAGATAGAGACAGAGACAGAAAGAGACAGACAGAAACTCGTTTTCCTGGGCCAGAACAGGGCAGTATACTCTAGCTGGGGGCTACCTGCACCTTCTAACTTTTCCCCCTCCTAGGAAGAAGGCAGAGATCCTCAAGAGATGGAGCGCTGAAGGAGTAGATCATACCCCTGCATACCCCTAGACCTGAAAATATCTTGAACTTGATCGCCTGCTGAAGTACTATTTTCATTTGCATACAGTAAAATAAGAGAGACTAATTATTCTTATAGTCTAACAGAACAAAAACTTGTTAGGTCCATGAAGAAGTTTAGCAACTTGACTGCTAACCTGCTCCATGTATTCTAAAGAGGCCTATCAGTTCTGTGGTCTTCTTTTTCATATATTAAGGAAATGATGATTTATTTCTGAAAATACCTGATGAAAGTATAGACAGTGTGGCAGAGCATTTACTATTGTGCCAAGGTCTTACAATAAATAATCTCATTCAGCTCTTGCAATAGCATGATGAGAAGACAGGAACTAGGAGAGTGTTAGCAACTTGCCAAAACTCATTTCGTGTGAGTTGCAGTTCTAGGACTCTGCTTGTGGACTCCACAGCTTACAGGCATGCCCTCGTATTCTAAGCTTTACTCCCAGAGCTCTAGGGAAGCTGGGAGCACACTGTGCTCTCCAGTTACTGCTTCATTAAAGTGCAAGTACATGAAAAGTTTGTTTGAAGGAAGGGCTGACTACAAAGCTAGAAGAAAGGAAAATACCGTGCGGCATGCCAGCTGCCTAGCAAAACCCATACCCTCAAATATGTTAATGACTTTTTATTCATTGTCATTGAGATAAAATTCAATTACCATGTAATTTACCCTTTTAAAGAATACAATTTCACCATCTCAGCATATTCTAAGGTTGCCAAACAATCACCACTATCTGATTCCAGAATGTTTTCATCATCCCCAAAAGAAATAGCATATCCATTGGTAGTCTTTTTCCACCCTTGGTCCCTGGCAACCACCAGTGTATTTTCTATATATATTTAGATTTGCTTATTGTTGACATTTCATATAAATGCAGTCATAAAGCATGTTTTTGTGTGTCTGGTTTCTTTCATTTAGCAGGATATTTTCAAAGTTATTCTACATTGTAGCATGTATCAGTATTTGATTACTTTTTATGGCTGAATAACATAATATGGATATATCACGTTTTGTTTATTTGTCAGTTGATGGACATATAAATAGTGTTTTCACGTAATACTTAGTATCACCATTTTTAAATTTTTATTTTCAATTTATTTGAAAGGCAGACAGAAACAGAAAAACAGGCATTTGCTGGTTCACTCACCAAATGTCCACAACAACCAGGGCTAGATCAGACTAAAGCTAGGAGCTGGTAACTGAATCTGGGTCCCCATAGTGAGTGTCAGGAACCTAATTACTTGAGCCTTATCTGCTGCCTCTCAGAGTACACCTATGCAAAAAGCAGAGCCAGGTCTCAAACCCAGGTATTCTTTTTTTTTTTTTTTTAACTTTTATTTAGTAAATATAATTTTCCAAAGTACAGTTTATGGATTATAATGGCTTTTTCTCCCCCATAACTTCCCTCCTACCCACACCCCTCCCATCTCCCGCTCCCTCTCCCATTCCATTCGCATCAAGATTCATTTTCAATTATCTTTATATACAGAAGATCGATTTAGTATATATTAAGTAAAGATTTCATCAGTTTGCACCCACACAGAAACACAAAGTATAAAAATACTGTTTCAGTACTAGTTATAGCATTACTTCACATTGGACAACACATTAAGGACAGATCCCACATGAGGAGTAAGTACACAGTGACTCCTGTTGTTGACTTAACAATTTAACACTCTTGTTTATGGTGTCAGTAATCTCCATAGGCTCTAGTCATGAGTTGCCAAGGCTATGGAAGCCTTTTGAGTTCGCCGATTTTGATCTTATTCAGACAGGGTTATAATCAAAGTGGAAGTTCTCTCCTCCCTTCAAAGAAAGGTACCTCCTTCTTTGATGGCCTGTTCTTTCCACTGTCAAACCCAGGTAGTCTAACATGGGATGCAGGTGTCCCAAATGTGTCTTAATTGCTATGCCAAATGCTGGAACCTAGTAAGAATTAATAGCACTGCTATGGGAGCTAGCATTGTGGCCTAGTGCGTTAAGACACCATTTACAATCCTGGAACCCATATCAGAGTGCAGTTTTGAGTCCCAATTGCTCTACTTTTGATCCAGTTTCCTGCTAATGCTCTAATACTCCTGGGAAGGCAGCAGATGATGCCCCAAGTACCTGGATTGATCCCTGCCACCCAGGAGTTCCTGGCTCCTGGCTTCTGTCTGCCCCCACATGGCAGTTGTGGCCATTTGGGGAGTGAAACAGGTGATGCACGATCTCTCTATATCTCTCCCTCTCTATGTGTTGCTCTGCTTTTCAAATAAACAAATCAATCTTTTAAAAAATGGTGCTGCTATAAATATTTCTGTACAAGTTTTTGTTTGGAGATGTGTTTAAATTTCCTGGGTACATTCCCACCAGCCACATGCGAGGGTTTTCAAATCTCTCCATATTCTTGGCCACACTTACTATTATCTGCCTTTTTAAAATTATAGCCACCCTCATGCAAGTGAAGTGGTATCTCATTGGGGTTTTGCTTTACCAGTGATGTTGAATGTCTTTTCATATGCTTATTGGCCACTTGTACATCTTCTCTGGAGAAATGTCTATTCAAATCCATTCCTTATTTTTTATAAAATGTGTTCTTCTCTCTTTTGAGTTGTAAGAATTCTTTCTATATGGTAGATGTTAGATCCTTACCAGATATGATTCTCAAATATTTTCTTCCATCTGTATGCTGTCTCTTTGCAGTTTGTATTTTTCCTTGGCTGTTATTTTGATGTCATATCTAAGAAATATTGCCAAATCTACGGGTAGGTAGAATTCCACCTGTCTTCTCTTATGAGTTTAATAGTTTTGGTTCTTCCATTTAAGTCTTTGATTCATTTTATGTCAGTACCTGTATCTTGTATGAAGTAGTGGTCAACTTCAATTACTTTATATATGGATATCTAGTTGTTCCAGAACCATTTGTGAAAAAGGATATTCTTTTACCATTGAAGTCTGTTGACACTGTTGTTGAAAACCAGTTGATCATAAGTGTATGAGTTTATTTCAGGATTCTCAATTCTATTAAATTGACCTATAAATCTATCTTTATGCCAACATCAGAAAATCTTAATTACAGTAGACTTAAAGTAAGTTTTGATACTAGGAAGCATAAGTCTTCTTACTGTATTCTTTTTCAAGGTTGTTTTGAATGTTCTGGATTCCTTACATTTCCATAAAATATTTTAGAATCAGCATGCCAATTTCTGCAAAATTGGAAATTGAGAATTTCCTGAACACTGCATTCAATATCTAGATAAGTTTGGAGAAAGAGTATAATATTTTTTGGAGGGTAGGCGTCTGGCCGAGCAGTTTATTTAATTTTTTTAAGGATTTGTCTGTTTGTTTGTTTGTTCATTTATTTATGTGAGAGGCAGAGTTACAGACAGAAAGAGGGAAACACAGAGAAAAGTCTTCCATCTGCTGGTTCACTCCTCAAATGGCTGCAACAGCCAGAGCTAGGACAATCCAAAGCCAGGAACCAGGAGCATCTTCTGGGTCTCCAATGTGACTGCTATGGCCCAAGCACTTGAGCTATCATCCACTGTTTCCCCAGACCATTAGCAGGGAGCTGGATCATAAGTGGAGCAGCCAGGATTCAAATCAGTGCCCATATGGGATGCTGGCACCACAGGCAGAGGCTTAATCTACTCTGCCATAGCACTGGCCCAAAAGAGTATAATATTTTACCAATATTAAGTTTTGCAATCCATGAAGATGGGATGTCTTCTATTTATTTATGTTTCCTGTAATTATCTCCAATGATGTATTATAGATTTCAATATACAAGTCTTGGGGCCAGTGCCGTAGCTCACTTGGTTAATCCTCCTCCTGCAGTGCCGGCATCCCATTTGGGCAACGGTTCTAGTCCCAGTTGCTCCACTTCCAATCCAGCTCTCTGCTGTGGCCCAGGAAGGCAGTGGAGAATGGCCCAAGTCCTTGGGCCCTGCACCCACATGGGAGTCCGGGAGGAAGCACCTGGCTCCTGGCTTCAGATTGTCACAGCACTGGCCGTAGCAGCCATTTGGGGGTGAACCAATGGAAGGAAGACCTTTCTCTCTGTCTCTCACTGTCTAACTCTGCCTGTCAAAAAAAAAAAAAAATCTACTTCAATCTTTTTCTTGTTCTAGGTCTATTCAGAATTTTAAATTTCTTCTCAAGTCACTTTCGATAGTTTGCATCCTCCTATAATGAATCCAATTTCACTTAAATTATCTGATTTGTTGACATACATTTGCTCTTAGCATTACCTTATAATTGTCTTCATTTCTTTAAACTCAGTAGTAATATTACTTTGTTCATCTTTAATTTTAATAATTTGAGCTTGTTTCCTCTCCTTTCTCTGATTTAGCTAAATATTTGTTGATTTTGTTGATCTTTTCAAGGAAGTAATTTTTTGTTTGTTGATCATCTTCCATTGTTTTTCTATTCTCTGTTTCATTTCTTTTTTTTTAAGCATACCCTGTACATTCTTTATTTTTTTAAAGATTTATTTTATTTATTTGAAAGGCACAGTTACACAGAGAGAGAAGGAGAGGAAGATTGGGAGGAGGGTAGTCTTCCATCCACTGGTTCACTCGCCAATTGGCCACAGCCGGAGCTGCTCCAATCCGAAGCCAGGCACCAGGAGCTTCTTCCGGGTCTCCCACGTGGGTGCAGGGGCCCAAGGACTTGGGCCATCTTCTACTGCTTTCCCAGGCCACAGCAGAGAGCTGGATTGGAAGTAGAGCAGCTGAGACTCTAGTTGGCACCCATATGGGATGCCAGCACTGCAGATGAGGGCTTTAACCCGCTGAGCAGTAGTGCCGGCCCCTTCATTTGTGATTTTGTTTGATGTTTATACTTCCGTCAGTGCTGCTTGGTTTGGGTTATCTTTTTCCTAGTTTTCTAGTTTCTCAAAGTAAAAGATTAAGGTATTTTGGAGACCTTTGTTCTATTTTAATAGGGGCATTTTAGTTATATAAGAGGATTCAAGACTTCACAGAAACGCATGTTGTAAAAAATTATTTCAAAATATTTTTGTACCAAAATAAGCTTACATTCAAATTCTATTCTCCAAAAACTTTTTGAAGCTCCCATATAAGTTTCCCTCAACACACTACAATTTTTTATTTATTGTGTCTTTATTGAGTTCATCTCAAAATATTTCTAATTTTCTTTGTGATTTTTTTGACTTGTCAGTTATTTAGGAGTGTATAGTTTCACTTCCCAAATTTCTGACTATTTTTGAGGTCTACTTTCATTCCGTTATGGTTAGAGAATATATTTTGGATAATTTCTATGTTTTAGATATATTGAGACTTACGTTATATGCCCTACCATATATCTATCCAAGAATATTCCACGTGTACTTATGAAGAATTTGTATTCTGCTTTTGTTGGATGGAGTATCATATACATATACATATATATTATAATTTATAGTGTTACTCTAGCCCTCTAGTTTCCTGTTGAGCTTCAGTCTAGTTGCTCCATCTGGTACTGAAAGTGAGGTATTGGGGCAAATGCTGTGGCACAGCACGCAAAGCCATAGGCTGTGGTGCTGCCATCCCATATGGGCACTGGTTTGAGTCCCAGCTGCTCTACTTCCAATCCAGCTCTCTGCTATCACCTGGGAAAACAGTGAAAAATGGCCCAAGTTCTTGAGTGCTTACACCCATGTGGGAGACCTGCAAGAAGCTTCTGGCTCCTGGCTTTGGATCAGCTCAGCTCCAGCCATTGTGACAATCTGAGAAGTAAACCAACAGATGGAAGACCTCTCTCTGTCTACTTCTCTCTCTCCCTTTCTCTGCCTCTGCCTCTCTGTAGCTCTGCCTTTCAAATAAAACAAGTAAATCCTTTTAAAAAGTAAAAAGATGTAAGAAAATGAGGTACTGAAGTCTTCAACTATTGTTATTTTACCAGTTAGTCCTTGAATTGTGTCCATTTTGCTTCATGTGTTTTAGCATCTTGTTGGTATGTGCATACATATTTGTAAATGTTATAACTGCTCAATAGACTGACCTTTTGTTCATTATAGAATGCCTCTTGTCCCTAGCAACAATTATTGTCTTCTATTTGCTTACCCATTCCTCTATGATGATTATTTCTGGGAAAAATTAACTGTATACAACCATATCACAAACCAGAATATAGTATGAAAACATGGTACGTTTTTCTTGTTTTCATTTCATTCATTATTTCTTTCCCTAATACACAAATATATTTGTGCTAGAAATTTAATGTCACGTTTAAAGAGGTAAATGCACATATTGCCCTCTAGTGGACAACCATATACACTGACCTTGCCTTTAATTAAGTTATTACCCTATTATCTCCCCATATCTAAGGGAGATAATACATTCCAAGACACTCAGTAGTTGAATGAAACAATGAATACCACCAAACTCTATACATGCAATGTACTTCCTATACATCCATAGCTGTAATTAAGTTTAATTTATTTTTTTAAACTTTTATTTAATAAATATAATTTCCAAACTACAGTTTATGGATTACAGTAGCTTTTCCCCCCATAACTTCCCTCCCACCCACACCCCTCCCATCTCCCGCTCCCTCTCCCATTCCATTCACATCAAGATTCATTTTCAATTATCTTTATATACAGAAGATCGATTTAGTATATATTAAGTAAAGATTTCATCAGTTTGCACCCACACAGAAACACAAAGTGTAAAATACTGTTTCAGTACTAGTTATAGCATTACTTACTTCACATTGGACAACACATTAAGGACAGATCCCACATGAGATGTAAGTACACAGTGACTCCTGTTGTTGACTTAACAATTTAACACTCTTGTTTATGGCGTCAGTAATCTCCATAGGCTCTAGTCATGAGTTGCCAAGGCTATGGAAGCCTCTTGAGTTCGCTGACTTCGATCTTATTTAGACAAGGTCATAGTCAAAATGGAAGTTCTCTCCTCCCTTCAGAGAAAGGTACCTCCTTCTTTGATGGCTTGTTCTTTCGACTGGGATCTCACGCGCTGAGATCTTTCATTTAGGTTTTTTTTTTTTTTTTTTTTTTTTTTTGCCAGAGTGTCTTGGCTTTCCATGCGTAAAATACTCTCATGGGCTCTTCAGCCAGATCCGAATGCCTTAAGGGCTGATTCTGAGTGCTATTTAGGACATCTGCCATTCTATGAGTCTGCTGTGTATCCCACTTCCCATGTTGGATCGTTCTCTCCCTTTTTGATTCTATCAGTTAGTATCCACAGACACTAGTCTTGTGTGTGTGATCCTTTTGACTCTTAGACCTATCGGTGTGATCAATTGTGAACTGAAATTGATCACTTGGACTAGTGAGATGGCATTGGTACATGCAATCTTGATGTGATTGAATTGGAATCCCCTGGCACATTTCTAACTCCACCATTTGGGGCAAGTCCAATTGAGCATGTCCCAAATTGTACATCTAACCAACCACAAAAAAGGAAACCTGTTGAAGTGAAAGGGACACTATGAGAAACAGTGACTTGATCAGCCCTTATCCTGACTGTTGATGTACAATTTAATACTTTATCCCTTTTAGTATTTTTTTTTTGTTCTAGTTAATACTATTGGTTGAACTCTGTAATTAGCACACATTTATTCTTAGGTGTTGAAATTTAACTGAAAAGTGATCCCTGTTAAATATAAGAGTGGGAATAAGAGAGGAAGGAGATGTACAATAAGTTTAATTTATAAATTAGACACAGTAAAATATTAAAAGTGATATTAAAGTTATAGCAATATACTCTAATAAAAGCTACTTGTATGTGATCTTTCCTTCAAAATCTTTTATTATATCATGTTAACCTTTCTGTTGTGATGATGCAAGAACACAAAATGCCTATGTTATAGGAGGGAGTTGGGGAATGATGTAGGCATTGTGATTTAGCATTAAACTTGCTTTGGATATTACTCTTACTCCTTAACCAACTTCTTCAACTCTACTGGGAATGTTGAAGTAGCTTCTTTATCAGCAGATGCAATCTCTATAATAACTTCTGGTTTTCAGTGTAAAACTATTCCTGAATCTATATAACCTCCTTGACTTGGAGTAAGTGGCTTACTGTCCCTCACTGTCAGGTGTCCCTTGCTGCTGAACTCTTTATATAACCTCAGAGCTTTCTGTCATGGTATATTGTCTTCAGTTGGAAAATGTTTTCTGTTCATGTCTTTTACCCACAAAGTTTATGCCTCTTCTATCTTAGCTAAGCAGTTAGCATGTACTGTGGTCATAAATTTTGCAGTTTGAGATGACGGTAAAACTAATTTTCCTACTTCAGAGTTTCTTAGATAGACTATACATTCTTATCGTAAATCTTAGCAACCTCAATATAAAATGTTTTTCTTGCCCTGTTGAGAATTTCACCTTTTCACTTAAAGGAAGCACTTTATAGCTTCTCTTTGGCTTTACTTAGATTGCCAACCTCACTATTCTTGCACTTTAGGACCATTATTAAATAAAATAAGGGTTACTTGAACCTAAGTGCTGTGATACCATCGTGACAATGTGATAAATGAGATGGTTACTAAGTGATCAATGGGTGGGTAGCACATACAATATAGATATGCTGAACAAAGGAATGACTCACATCCCTGTTTAGACAAAGCAGAACTATGTACAAGTTCACCACACTTTGCAGAGTAATATGCAATTTAAAATATGAATTGTTTACTTCTATAATTTTATTCACTTAGTGCTTTCAGAGTGTAGCTTACTGTGGATAACTGAAACCATGGAAAACATAATTTTGTATATAGGGAGGTGGTAGTGGTTTCATAAACCTGAGGAAGCAGCGATAACTCAGTGAGAGAAGTATGAACTAGAATTCCAGAAAAAACTGTACATACATAACTCAGACAGACAGAGCTTAGTCTCCCATGGCAACTTTGGGAGCCAACAAAATCTGAGCCTGCATGTTGTTGTAAGCCAAGCCCCTTGTGTTTACAAAATAAGACAGTAATGCAATTAAGGAGCAAGATCCTAGAGAAGCACCAAATCTTGAGACATGAGGACCTCGCCACAAGAATTTTTCTGTTTTCATAGCATGGGGAAGAGTAGGACAACGTCATCAGTCAGATTACCAGCGATAGCTGCTATTTTATTTCAGCTGACCGTATGATTGTTTGGCTAGGTGGTGGTGCTCTATCTCCACATGATAAGGATTCACTCTGACCTCCTTAAATATATTTTTGCCTTTGGTTCTCAACAGTTTAACAACAATATTTTGAGACTTTTATACCTTGAGTCTCTGCTTTGTTTTCTTTCATTGAGCTTCAGAAGTCCTTGGCCATCAGCTCTTAAAATATTTTTCCACTTTCTTCTCCTTCCAGAAACCAATTCCATGTATATAGCTTGTTTTTATAACACAGCTCTGCGCTCTCTCTCTCTCTCTCTCTCTCTCTCTCTCTTTCTCTTCTCTTGTGAATCAGTTCGTGTGCTTCCTAACAACTTGTTTTCAAATCCAATGATTCTTCTGTAGTTTCCAGTCTGCTAGTAAACTTAAGGAATGAATTATTTACCTCTGTTCTCATGTTTTTCTTTTTTATTTCTAGCATTTTCTTTTTTTTTCTTTTTTATTATTATTTTTGACAGGCAGAGTGGACAGTGAGAGAGAGGGAGAGACAGAGAGAAAGGTCTTCCTTTGCCATTGGTTCACCCTCCAATGACCACTGTGGCCGGAGCACCACGCTGATCCAAAGGCAGGAGCCAGATGCTTCTCCTGGTCTCCCATGGGGTGCAGGGCCCAAGCACTTGGGCCATCCTCCACTGCACTCCCGGGCCACAGCAGAGAGCTGGCCTGGAAGAGGGGCAACCAGGACAGAATCCAGTGCCCTGACCGGGACTAGAACCTAGTGTGCCGGTGCCGCAAGGCGGAGGATTAGCCTAGTAAGCCACGGTGCCGGCCCTATTTCTAGCATTTTCACTTAGCTATTATTAGTTTCTGTCTTTGCAATGAAATTTCCCCATCTGTTACTTCCCACTGTCTACCTATTCCACAAGATGCTTTAACATACTAATCATGGTTTTTAAAATCTTTGTCCCTTACAACATCCAAGACTATCTCTGAGTCTGGATCTCTTGAATAATTTATCTCTTAAAAATGGATTGATTTTTTTAAACTGAGAATCCACTCATTTAAGCTGAGATTTAAATTTTCTTATTTAAGATCAGCTGGTAGGAAAAAAAAGACCTCAAGGCCTCATGATCCTGCACCCCAGCTTAGTCTGAAAGCTTGCATATTTGTAGTTAAGGGTCCAGACAAAATATATGACTAAGACAGAAAGCACCTCTGAAACCTGACCCTCAGGAAAAGAAGTCAGGCTTTGGGCAAAAGTCACATGTGAACATAAAAATTTTAAAAGCCATCAAATAAAATATCACATGTAAGACACCCTGCTGCCTGTATAGGGATTATGACAAGTAACAACATCATAGCAAATATACATCTGGCTGTGTAGAACCAGTAACTTTTTTAAAAAAATATTTATTTATTTGAAAGACAGAATTACAGAGAGAGAGAGAGAGAGAGCAGAGTAAGAGAGAGAGCTCTTCTATCTGCTGGTTTACTCTCCAGATGGCCACAACTGCTGGCGCTGGGTAGTACCAACATTTTCATGATATTGATCCTTTCAATCCACGAACATGGAAGATTTTTCATTTTTTGTGTGTCTTCTATTTCTTTTTTTAATGTTTTATAATTTTCATTGAAGAGATATTTCATATCCTTGGTTAAATTTATCCCAATTGTGAATGGTACTGGTCTTACAATTTCTTTCTCTCTCATGGCATTGTTTGTGTGTATAAATCCTATTGATTTTTGTGTGTTGATTTTATAACTGGCAATTTTGGCAAACGTTGTTATGAGTTCTAATAGTCTCTTTTTTTTTAGATTTTTTATTTATTTATTTGACAAGTAGAGTTACAGACAGTGAGAGAGAGAGACAGAGAGAAAGGTCTTCCTTCTGTTGATTCACTTCCCAAATGGCCACGACAGAGCTGCGCTGATCTGAAGCCAGGAGCCAGGAGCTTCATCCTGGTCTCCCACGTGGGTGCAGGGGCTCAAGCACCTGGGCCATTCTCCACTGCTTTCCCAGGCCACAGCAGAGAGCTGGACTGGAAGAGGAGCAACCGGGACTAGAACTGGCGCCCATATGGGATGCCGGCTCCACAGGTGGAGGATTAACCTAATGCGCCATGGCGCTGGTCCTGAATTCTAATAGTCTCTTAATAGAGTCTCTTAACCCCCTCCCCATATATAGGTTCATGTCATCTGCAAATAGGGATAATTTGCCTTCCTCCTTTCTAATTTGTTTCCCTTTGATATCTTTTTCTTGCCTAATAGCTCTGGCTAAGACTTCTAGAACTATATTGAATAGCATTGGTGAAATGGACATCCTTATATTGTTCTGGATCTTAATAGAAATGCTTTCAGCTTTTCCCACTTCAATATGATGCTGGCTGTGGATTTGTGATATAGTGCCTTGATTATGTTGAAATATGTTCCTTCTAACCCATTTTGTCTTAGGGATTCTTTTTTATCATAAAAGGATGTATTTTTCCAATGCTTTTTCTGCAACTGTACAGATAGTCATGTGGTTTTCATTAATCAATTGTTAATGTGATAGATCACATTTATTGATTTGCATATATTGAACCATCCCTGCATCCCTGGGATAAATCCCACTTACTCCAGTTGGATGATCTTTTGGATTGTCGTTGGATTTGATTCTTAGTGAGGATGATTGCAGCAATGATCCTGAGGGATATCAGTCTATAGTTCTCATTCTTTGTTGTATCTTTTTACAGTGTGGGAATTAAGGTGATATTGATCTCACAAAAGGAGTTTAGGTGGATTTCCTCCCTTTAATTTTTTTTTAAATAGTTTAAGAAGAATTGGGATTCGTTCTTTAAAAGTTTGGTAGAATTCAACAGTGAAGCCATCCATTCCTGGGCTTTTCTTTGTTAGAAAGGTCTTTGCTACTGATTCTGTTGTGGGAGGATGAGGGCAAAGGTGATCTCAGTTTTTGTTTCTTGTCGAAGAATTTCCATGCAGACAGGGCCAGTAAGCAATGCGAGATTTATGGAAACTGAGAAACCTGACACAGCAATCAGAAGGGCGGTTCTAAGCAGGAATCGCCAAAGAAGCTTGCCAGTGTCTGCCCTTTATACACATGAATGCGGCTCTCTCTGATTGGCTGCTTTCTGAAAATCAAACCTACATTTAACCAATCAGGGGAGGATCAGAATAACAGGTACCGAAGGCAGAGATTGCAATCCTTTCTAGCTTTGATAAAACTAAGTGCGGTTAACAGACAAAACTGCCTTCCAACTGGCTCAGTTGCCCATTAGCCCATCTGGCTCCTCACATCCTCTTCTCATTCAATTCAATCTCCATCTTGATTATTGGTTTATTTTGATTTTTTCATGTCTTCATGCCTCAATTTTGGTCAGTTGTATGTGTCCAGAAATCTATCCATTTTTCTATATTTTCCAATTTGTTGGCATAACGCTATTTATAATAACTCTTTTTGTTTTTTTCAGGGAGGGGGCGGGAGCGACTTTTAATAATTAAAATGTAAACGTGAAAAAAAGGATGGAATAAAAGTCCCTACTTATTGCTACGTAAGATGTCACGTGATCGTGTTTGTGAGTGTCCTGTGGGTCACCGCACGCATGTGCCTATGTCCGTTTACCATACACATGGACAGCACATCCGCCGTCCCACACACAGATACACACAGGGCAGGGTTTGCAGTTCCGCGGCGGGCAGCGCGAGTCTGCCTCTCCGGACGGTTGTTTGAATCACGTTTGGACCCGCTTTCTTCACAAGAGAGGGGAGAGAGCAGGAAATCAAAAGGTCGGCTTGGTGTGACTGAGATTCCTTGGTTGACTGCACACTGTGATGAGTAATTGTCTTCCGTAGTGGTTCCGTGGAGGGCCGGCTCCCCCGGGGTCCGCGGGCTCACACGCTCATGGTCGTGCTCGGGGAGTAGCTCTCACTCTGAAAAGGATTTAAGAAGTTTCCCCCCATTTCGCCATCATCCCTCAGGGTGCCCGGCTGATTACTCAGGCTAATGTTATTGGGAGAGTTCTTGGAAATACTGTCCGTATCTCCTGAGCCTAACGAGCCATTCATGTGATGTGACTCCATTCCTCCTAATCCGCCCATGGGGCCATCTGACCCGGGGCCCATCGGGAAATTAGGCCTGTTGGGTCCAGGAGGTACTGCATTCATTAAAGTATACGTGTTGTCTCCCGAGTTGGATGAGTCTGCTGGACTTGGCATGATGGGTGTTCCTGGTGGCCCTCCGCCTCCTGGTGGACCTACATAATTCCCGGGAGACGCTGAGGAGGATGGTATTGAATTGGCATTTATTGGGTTTGGCCAAGGTCTGCCACCACCTGGACCCATGTTCATCCCAGGCATTCTGGGGCCACCTAAAGCATTCAGTGGGGGTCTCATGGCACCTCCATAGCTCTGTGGTCCTAAGGGCACCATTCCTCATGGGGGAGTCAGTCTCTGCATTGGCCCACCCATATTTGGATGTCCTTGTTGTCAGATTGGGTCCATTCCACTGGGGAGTAATGGCTGACTTCCTGGGAAACCTCCAAGTGCCTGATTAGGGATCCTCAATGGGGGCCTTGGACCTCCAGGGTACCAAGGTGACATAAATGGCTGAAAGAACCCTGGTGGCACAGGACCTACGGGCATGCCATCTCCTGGGGGAATGTTTCCTAGCACTGGACTGGGAGCTGCTGCAGCACTATAATCATGGAAGGCTTTTGCTTCTCTTGAATGTTCACATGTTTCCCATCTCTCTGGGGCTGTGCCGCAGACCGGCTCTCGCGGAGACACAGACCGAGGGAGAACGAGGGGCGAAGGCTCTTAGGAGAATCAGGAATCGGCGGGGAAATGACAGACAGACACACACGTTGTGAGTATGCTGCTGCATTTTATTAGCGGGGAAACCAGAGTTTATATAGGGAAGCCTACATTGCTGAAGACAAAAGAAATTCCAAGATTACAAAAACTTGTTAAGGTTAATGGGGTTACATGATTAACTTTACAAGGGACACAGGGAGACATTGTGGTGATGGTTCGCAGACCTACTTTTAGGAAAAGGTAAAGGTCGGGTTACTAGTTAACCTCTTATTATGAGAACCGGGGACAGGGAAGTTATCAGATGGTGGTGCTTGTTAGCCCAAGTCCCATATATCACCTAAGTAAGATTGAATGTAGCTTTCTCATCCCCATGTTGCCTAAATCTTCTGATAACCCGGAATCTAAATCACACCTCAGCTCCCTAAAACTCACACATCAGCTCCCTTTGTTTTATCTTGTCTAGGGTGTGCTGTTTTTTGTCAATGTTTAATGCCTCCTCGTAAATAGCCCTAATGACTGGTGGGCCAAAGTCTAAAGTGTTTTTTGTTAATTTTTGTGAAATGTTTATTGGCACTATTTGATTCCCTTGTTTCTAATCATGATGCACTTGTCCTGACGCACTACGCGGCATAACTACTAAGTACAAATAAAGCAAGTAAATTATGCATAATAAAATCATTTTTAATGCTGGGACACATTGCTTTATTAACCAGCAGCAATCAAGTCTTCTACTTCTTATTACGTGAGCTGAGAGTCTTTACGACCGTTGGCTGCACAGGAACCGCTCGAGGCCCCACTCCACGGAGCTCTAACCTCGACCCTGCAGCCGTAGACCCCCAATGCCACAACATTTTGCTATGCAGGTGTCACAACAGCTGTGGGTGTAGCAGGACTGCACAGTAGAGATCCCAAAATACACACCACCAAGAATGCAAGAATCCTGGTGGTTCCCCCAATGTGATGTTTTTTTCCCATCTTATCTCTGATAAAAATGTTTGGGGCGATTTCTGAGCTCCTACATGAAGCAGATATTCATATACATAGAGTGCTAACCTGGCTTCCCATGGAACTCTATAATAACTCTTAATGATTCTTTTTATTTAATGGCATCCATTGTAAAATCTCCATTATCATATTTCAATTTTAGTAATTTAAGTATTCTTTTTTTGTTGGTTGCACCAATGGTTTATCAATTTTGTTTATTTTTTTCAAAAAAACCAACTCTTCATTTCACTAATCTATTGTATGGGATTTTTTTTCAGTTTTGTTTATTTCTTCTCTAATTTTTACTGTTTCTTCCCTCCTACTAATTTTGGGTTTAGTTTGTTCTTGTATTTCTAGATCCTTGAGATGCATTGTTGGATTATTTACTTGATATCTTTCCAATTTTTTGATGTAGTCACTACTTGCTATAAACTTTCCTCATAACTCTGCTTGTCTGTACCCCAAATGTTTTGGTACACTGTGTTGTCATTTTCATTTGTTTCAAGGAATTTTTTATTTCCCTTTTGACTTCTTCTATGACCCACTGTTCATTCAGGAACACGTTGTTCTGTCTCCATGTGTTTGTATATTTTCTAGAATTTCTTAAGTTCTTAGTTTCCAGCTTAATTCCATTGTGATCAGAAATGATACATGGTTTGATTTCAATTCTTTTGAACTTGTTATGATTTGTTTTATGGCCTAGTATGTGGTCCATCCTACAGAATGTTCTATGCCTTGATGAAAAGAATGTGTTTCTGAGGCTGTGGAATGACATGTTCTGTAGATAGTGATTAGATCCATTTGGTAGATAGGGCAGATTGGGTCTGTTGTTTCTTTGTTGCGTTTTTTTGCCTAGTCGATCTGGCCATTGATGGAAGTGGGGTGTTAAAGTATCCTTGGATCATATGTCTCTATATAGACCTGTCAACATTCGTTTTAAGTAACTGGGTGCTTTAACATTGGGTGCATATACATTTACTGCAGTCAGATCTCCCTCTGGAGTTGCTCACTTAATCATTGAATAATGACCTTCTTTGTCCCTTTTAACAATTTTGGCCTTAAACTCCATTTTATCTGATATCAAGATAGCTACTCTTGCTCATTTTAATGTTTCAATTTGCATGGAATATCTTTTTCCATCCTTTCACTCTCAGTCTGTGTGATCTTTGTTGGTGAGGTGTGTTTCTTTTTTTTTTTATTTGTATTTATCTCATAAATACATTAGGAACACAATAATTCTTCCACAGTACTCACCTTCCCAGCCACTCGTCCCCTACCCTTCTCCCTCTCCTGTTTAGTCCAAAAAAGAAAAAGGAAAAGAAAGAAAGAAAAAGGAAAAGAAACAAACAATGCAGTAAAAAAAAATTAAGAAAACTGTTCCTTCACAGTCTAAACAAGGGCTGTTCTGTGTTATTGCTTCTCAGAGATGATTTTGCTTTTTTTCTCCCTTCCTCTTTTCCCTTCCTTCCTCCCCCTTCTTTCCTTTAGAAACTTAATTGTCTTTAAAGAAGAACCCAAGGATGATAAACCTTTTATGAACTCTCAGACATAACTATAACTTATGAGACATGATATGATAATATCCTCCATTTAATACACTAAAAGGAAGTGATTCTTTTTTTTCCCCCAGGCAGAGTGGATAGTGAGAGAGAGAGACAGAGAGAAAGGTCTTCCTTTTGCCGTTGGTTCACCCCCCAATGGCCACTGTGGCTGGCGCACTGCACTGATCCAAAGCCAGGAGCCAGGTGCTTCTCCTGGTCTCCCATGTGGGTGCAGGGCCCAGGCACCTGGGCCATCCTCCACTGCACTCCCGGGCCACAGCAGAGAGCTGGAAGTGATTCTTGAGCACATATTTCACTATTAAATCTCATAATGGAACTCTATGGGGACAGAGATCCTGCATGGGAAGTTAGTGCACAGTGACTCTTGTTTATTTAACAAATAGAGGTGTGTTTCCTGTAGGCAGTATATAGATGGGTCTTGCTTTTCAATCCATTCATCCAGCCCATATCTTTTAATTGGAGAATTTAGTTCATTTATATTAAAGGTCACTATTGATAAGTAATGACTTGTTCTTCCATTTTTCTGTAAATATTCCTATTTTTGTTTTTTTATCTCCTTTGTACAATTACTAGGAGTTTTTCTGTCTTCACAATCTTTCATGATGCTGGTTATCTTTCTCTACTTCTATGATTAGTACATCCTTAAGTATTATTTCTAAAGCTGGCTGAGTGGTGACAAATTCTTTCAATTTTTGTTTGTTTTGGAAGGTTTTTATTTCCCCTTCATTTATAAATGAAAGCTTTTCTGGGTACAATATTCTCAGCTGACAGTTTTTTCTTTAAGGACTTTACTATATCTCTCTAGTCTCTTCTGGCCTGTAATGTTTCTGATGAGAAACATAATGTATCATTGTGAATATCTTCTCTTATGTCTATTTGGAGTCCCATACGCTTCCTGTACTTGGATGTCCATATCTTTGTCCAACTTAGGGAAATATTCTGCTATTATTTTGCTAAATACATTTCTTAAGTCATTGTGCTTTTCAACTCCTTTATGAATGCCTAAGACATATATATTTTGTTGTTTAATGGTATCCCATCGATTCTGAACACTGTTTTCATTTCCTTTCATTTTTCCTTCTCCTATTTTTTTTTTTTTTTTTGGCCTGACTGAGATATTTCAAAAGCTTTGTCTTCCACTTTAGATATTCTTTCTGCTGCCTCACCAAGTCTGTGCTTCAGGCTTTCTGCTATGTTTTTTATTTTGTGTATTGATTTCTTCATTTCTAATATCTGTGATTTAAGTAATCTTCCAATCAATCTTTGGAATTTCTTTCAAGCATTTTGGGTGGCTCTCTCTTTGGACCAGGAAGCTTGCAGGGCAGACAGTGGATCCCCTGCAGCCTGTGACTGTTGGAATCCTGTGAGTGTGTGATAGGTTGGGAAGCCAATAAGGGTATAGGGCATGGCAGAGTTTTGGGGCAATTACTGAGCCCAACTCCAGAAGTTCCAAATTCCCTGAGTCTGGGATCAGACATTGTGGAGGGCTCCATGCTCACACCATGGAGTATATAGATTCTCTGTTCAGTTCATAAACCTGAGCGAGTTGGGGGTGCTGGCATAGAGAGGTTCACCTGGGCACAGAGAATGATGGAGGCAGTGATGGCGCCAACCAGAGTGTTCATTCCTTCTCCCCTGCTGAATACAGAGGAGAGCTACCATGAATAATTTGAGTGTTACCCTGGACTTTTGCCCCACCCACAAGTGCTGGCCAGAGATCCCTTGCCCCACCTAGTACACACCTCTGAATATCCCCTGAAGGTGCAGGCAACCCACTATACCTAGAGGCACATTCCCAAGAACAAAGACTTCAGAGGAGATATCAACAAGTGTTTCTTCAGATGCACAAAAATAAGTGTAGAAATACAAGAAACATGAAGAAGTAAGATAATCTGATCCCACAAAAGGAACACAATAATACTTCAATTTTTTTTAATTATCAAACTTCTTTTCTGTAGGACAGCTTTAGGTTTACAGGAAAATTGAGCAGAAAGTACAGAGTTTCCATATCCTGCTTCCCCCCATAATATGTTTCCTGCATTATTAACACTTTGCATTGTCAAGGTACACTTGTTAACAACTGCTGAACCACTATTGCTGCATTATTATTTAATAAGTCCACTGTTCACATTGGGGTTCGATCTTTGTAGAGTTGTGTGATGTCATGTATCCACCAGAATAGCATCACACAGAAGAGTTTTGCTGCCCTAAAAATCCATTGTCATCCACCTGTTTATAGCTCCCTCCCTGGCAAATTCCTAACCATGATTGATCTTTCTACATTCTCTTTAGCTTTGCCATTTGCAAAATGGGAAAAAATTAGAAAGATACTAATATGTATCTTTTTCAGCTTAGCTTCAATCTGAAAATCCTGGCTTCCATTTGCAATGCTCATTTAAGATTCTTCCATGTGCTTTCATGGCTTCAGAGCTCATTTCTATTTAGCACTGCATGATTATCCCATTGTATAGACTTACCACAGTTTTTTTTTTTTGTTTGTTTGTTTTTTTTTTATTCATCCATCTGTTAATGAACATCTTGGCTGTTCCTAACTTTTGGCAATTATGAAGATTTGCTCTAAACATTTGAGTACCTGGCCTTGCATGGACTTCAATTTTCACTTCACTTTAGTGTTTGATTGTAATTATTAGATTGTATGTGAGACCATGGTTAGCTTTTTTAATAAATTGCCCAATGTTCTTCCAAAGTGGCTGTACCATTTTGCATTCCTTCTAGCAAAACGCGAGAATTCCTGTTACTCCACATTCCCACCAGCATTTGGTGTTGTCAAGTAGAAAAAGGTTTTAGTATTGCCACAACCTGTAGCAGCAATATTTTGAAAATAGAGTCCACTGTTAAACTTATGGGATTTTGTACTTGTTTCCCTTTTGGTGGTTTGGGAACAAGACTGACCCCTTTGGATTAACTGTATCTTTTGATTTCTTTTTTCTTGGATAAGAAAAACTTACAAAAGTGTATTGGATATTTTTCTAACTTAGATGAGTACTATTGCAACTAATTGGGGAAATAAAAGTGACTTCATTAAAACTATTCCAAACTGCTTCAAGGGATGACAAATGTAAAACACCGTCACTTTGTTGGAAATATACTTTGAACAAAGATTCCTAAAATTCTGTCCTGTGAGAACCTAACCAAAGCCTCAAAGTTAGAAACCTGACTGTCAAGTGACACTGGTTCCCTTTCATCTGACTTCTGGACCTTCACTTCTCACCCTCTCTACACCCTGAGGCAGGAATGAGTGTGTATGTCTTATAGTAACTGCAACTCTTAGCTATGTATGATTGATTGTAAACTGACTTTGGCTCCTCAGCTTTTCTTAAAATTTAAGAGAATTTGAAACTTGGGTTTAAAATGCATCCTTTTCCAGTTCATTCCAAAAGACAAGAAGGGAAAATGCCTTAACAATGTTAATTACCTTCAGACAGGTGAAGATAAATGATATTTTCAATAAGTTGAATAGATTAATGAAAGCATTTAAATTTCAAGCTAAGAAGAGTCACCTTTGGGTAGAGGGATAATAAGTATACAATATTTCTTTGTTTCCCCCTGTATTTTTTCATAGAACCTCTATTAATCTAAGCAGCATTTACCTAGGATTTTCATAGACAAACAATAATAAAACAATGTTTTTCTAGTTCATGTTCCATCTTGTGAATTGTGAGTTTTCCCAATCTGTTTTCTAACACCATACCACACCTACCCACAGGGCTCCAATTCCTCCTCTCTCCTACCTCTGTGTTCCAGGCACTACACTGGGCCATTTAGAAAGAAACATTGATTATATGTCTGGAAATGAACACAGGGCACATTGCAGTTTTAGTGTTATCTAAGTCCCAATAGATGGGGATATCCCTTGTCATTTGCTCTTGGTCCTTTTCTGTTCCTGTCTGGCCTTGGGAGCCTTATGTGGTGTATATGTTAGTCTAGGCTGCTTTGTCCTCATCTTGCTGTGCTTTCTTGTCACTGTTTGACCTGGGATGTGAGGTTAATTAAACTCTAGCTTTATTTTTATAAAAATATAAGGCTCTTGTATTTTTTGCTCCCAATATCTAATAAAGAATCTTCTCATCCAACTAACGAGCAGGAACCCCTCTCCCAAGAACCCAGTATAAGACCCTCAAAGATAGACTCAGAAAATAGTTTGCCTGTTGATTGAGCCTATGAGCCTCTACTTTCTCTTGTGAGTATTTACCAAAAGGTTTCTCAGGCCTGCATTCAAACACACCTGCTGGTCTATCCTAATAGCACTGACCTGGCCATATAAATAGTACACATTTTCTATTCCACTCTTATAACAGAATTCACTTTTTTTGTGGGGGAGTTATCCCTTTCTATTCACTTGAGTATTTCAGTTGAACTGACTCCATCAGTGGCTTCCATGGGGGATTAGATATGGCTGCCAATTATTTGTCATTCTTCCAGTTGAAAGAGAAGTCTAATTTCCTTCCTCTTGATTCTGGGATGCCTTAGTGACTTGCTTGGCCAGTTAGAATGTGGTAGAGGTAAGACTCTCAGACTTTTGAGACTAGTTCATAAGATGACTTGTGCTGTCTACCCAGGGATCTTGGAAAACTCATTTTAATAAACACTGGTCACTGTGTAACAAATCTGACCACACTGAGACTGCCACGTTGGGAAGAAAACCAAGCTTCCACATGGGAAGGCCCCAAGGAGAGATAGACACCTGGTCAGCCTCAGCGGCTCCTGCCTAGGCACAGGACATAGGAGTGAAGAAGCCACCATGGACTTTCCAAGTCCTAACTGATACAATGTTGTGAAAATGTGGAAACCCATTCACCAGCCAGAACATTGGTCCTAGACATGTGGGACTGGTTAAGATGTACCAATCCCCTCCAGCTCTTTAGGCCACACAAGGTTTGGCCTCAGACACTGCAAAGCAAAGATGGGCCTTTCCTTCCATGTTGTGCCCATATTCGTGCCCACAAAATCACAACTACAACAAAGCTTGCCACTTTAAACTTGAAGGCACTTTGTTGCACAAATTACTGCAGCAGCCTAGAGGTGGGCCATTAAATCAGATGCAGATAAATGATAGCATTCAGCCATAGCACTTGGTTCAGAAGTGAACATGTGGCTAGGTCTAGCCAAGTCAATTAGCATTTCAATCCCCCCAGCCATTCTGGTTATTTGGATATGATTTTGTTTTTTAGGAAAGATTTCATGATCCAAGGTGACTCAGTGACTTGTGGTTCCTGGAATTTTATGCAAACTAGAACAGCATCTCTGTTTCTCTTATGTTTCTGAGGAGGTAAGATGTAAATGTAGGAAAACAGAAATTCATCATGTCTCCAGCAGCTTACCTAGTATTGAAGGAGGGGAGAGTGTGCCTCAGAAAATACAAGCAGAAAATGGAGAATGACCAGCTCAGAGAGCATAATTAAAGCCAATTCTGGGCATGGCATTTTGGCACAGCATCTTAAGCTGCCACCTGCAACACCAGCATCCCATATAACCACCAGTTTGAGACCCAGCAACCCCACTTTGATCCAACTTCCTGCTAATGTGCCTAGATAAGTATCAAATGATGTCCCAAATACTTGAACCCCTGCCACTCATATGGGAGACCTGGATTGAGCTCCTGGCTCCTGCTTTGGCTTAGCCCAGCCCTGGCTCTTGCAGTCATTTCTGAGAGTGACCCAGTGGATGGAAGATCTCGCTCTCTATCTTCTCTTCTCTCTCTCTCTTTCTCTCTATTTTTTTTTTTTTTTTGATAGGCAGAGTGGATAGTGAGAGAGAGAGGCAGAGAGAAAGGTCTTCCTTTTTGCCGTTGGTTCACCCTCCAATGGCCGCTGCAGCCAGCGCATCTCGCTGATCCGAAGCCAGGAGCCAGGTGCTTCTCCTGGTCTCCCATACAGGTGCAGGGCCCAAGGACTTGGGCCATCCTCCACTGCCTTCCCAGGCCATAGCAGAGAGTTGGCCTGGAAGAGGGGCAACCGGGATAGAATTCGGCGCCCCAACCAGGACTGGAACCCGGTGTGCCGGCACCGCAAGGTGGAGGATTAGCCTGTTAAGCCACGGCGCCGGCCTGTCTCTCTATTTTTTAAAGATTGTTTTTTTATTTATTTGAGAGGTAGAGTTACAGACAAAGAATGGGAGAGACAGAGAAAAAGGTCTTCAATCCACTGGCTCACTCTCCATTATAGCTCTGGCTATAAGGGCCAGAGCTGGGCTAATCCGACGCCAGGAGCCAGGAGCTTCTTCTGGGTCTCCCACGCAAGTGCAGGGGCCCATGCACTTGGGCCGTCTTCCACTGCTTTCCCAGGCCATTAACAGGAAGCTGGATTGGAAGTGGAACAGCTAAGACTTGAACTGGTGCCAATGTGGGATGCCAGCTCCACCGGCAGAAGCTTAGCCACTATGCCACAGTGCCAGCTCCCTCTCTTTCTCACTTTGTAACTCTGCCTTTCAAATATATAAAATTATTTTTTTAAAAAAAAGGGAAGACACAGCACATGGGCACACAAAGAGGGAGTAATAAAAGATAAACTTTTCAAAAGAGATGATAGATCTTACTTATTGGAATAAATTTGATTATTCTTTTTCTATTGAATTGAAATCTATTCTATTCTTTCCTATCTCATCTTATTCCATCTCTTGCCATAAATAAGGATGTAGCTTGTCCCTTTTTTTAGTTTTTTTTTTTTTTTTGACAGACAGAGTGGACAGTGAGAGAGAGAGAAACAGAGAGAAAGGTCTTCCTTTGCCGTTGGTTCACCCTCCGATGGCTGCCACAGCCGGCACACTGTGGCCAGCGCACCGCACTGATCTGATGGCAGGAGCCAGGTGCTTCTCCTGGTCTCCCATGAGGTGCAGGGCCCAAGCACTTGGGCCATCCTCCACTGCACTCCCAGGCCACAGCAGAGAGCTGGCCTGGAAGAGGGGCAACCAGGACAGAATCTGGAGCCCCAACTGGGACTAGAACCTGGGGTGCTGTCGCCACAGGCGGAGGATTAGCCTATTGAGCCATGGCGCCGGCCCAGTTTTTTTTTTTTTAAACTACCTTATAATATGCCCAGTCCTACAAGTTTGAAAGACAATGTGGAAGAGAATATGGCCAGGAGTGGTATTATTACTCTTCTAGATGTATTGCACTTTCAACTTTGTTGGAATAGCTGGTAAATTGTTCTCCAAAGTATATGCATCTTCCCAGAACTCCAGAGTTTCATCAACACTTATAGTACAACTGTATAATTTTTTAATCTTATGAATATCAAACATTATTTCATTTATTTTTTTAATTTTGTTTAAAGAATACAACTTCATGCATGTAATATATACATATTTGGGAACATGATTATTCTTCTCCCTGCCACTTCCCTCTCACCCATACTCCCACTTTTCTTCCTCCTTCCTCTTCCTTTCCCATTCTTATATTTTACAAAGATCAATTTTCAGTTAATTTTTATACTCGTAATATTAACCCTACACTAAGCAGAGAGTTCACCAACTAGTATGAAGGAAAAAAATGAAGTAAAGAACAAAAACAAATGAGAAAAACATTGTTCTCTGACAGTCAAGGTAAGGGCTGTTCAAAATCATCACATCTCAAAGTGTAAGTTTCCCTCCTATAGATTAAATTTTAAGTACTTTATTAGTTACCACAGATCAGAGAGACCATATGGTATCTGTCTTTTTGTGGCTGGCTCATTTCACTAAATATAATGGTTTTCAGTTGCATCCATTTTGTTGCAAATGACAGGATTTTTTTTACCACTGTGTGGTATTCCATGGTGTATAAATACCATAATTTATTTATCCAGTCTTCAGTTGATTCCGTATTTTAGCTATTATAAATTGAACTGAAATGAACATAGAGTACAGATAACTCTTAAATACGCTGATTTCATTTCCTTTGGATAAATTCCCAGGAGTGGGATGGCAGGGTCATATGGTGTGTGTATATTCATACATATCTCAGCTTTCTGAGATACCTCCATACCGTCTTCCACAGTGGCTGTACCAGTTTACATTCCCACCAACAGTAGATTAAAGTTCCCATCCTTGACAACATTTGCTGTTTGTTGATTTCTGCAGAAAAGCTATTCTGACAGGTTTGAGGTAAAACCTCATTTTATTTTTGATTTTGCATTTCCCTGATGGCTTGCAATCCTGAGCTTTTTTAAAAATATATTTTATTTATTTGAAAGTCAGAGTTACAGAGAGAGGTAAAGCGAGAGAGGTCTTCCATCCACTGGTTCACTCTCTAAATGACCACAATGGCCAGAGCTGAGCTGATCCAAAGCCAGGAGCCAAGAGCTTCTTCCAGGCCTCCCATGTGGGTGCAGGGGTCCAAGGACTTGGGCCATCTTCTACTGCTTTCTCAGGCCACAGCAGAGAGCTGGATCAAAAGCAGAGCAGCCAGGATCGAACCAGCACCCATATGGGATGCTGGCACTGCAGGCCATGGCTTTAACCAGCTACACCACACCACCAGCCCCTCCTGAGCATTTTGTAATGTGTCTGTTGGCCATTTGAATTCGCTCTCTTGGAAAATGTCTGTTCGGATACTTTGCCCATTTTATTAATTGGATTGTTTGTTTTATTGTTGTGGAATTTCTTGAGCTCTTTTATTAGATTCTGGAAATTAATCATTTGTCAGTTGCATTGTTTGCAAATATTTCTCCCATTCTGTCAGTTGGTTTTTCACTTTGCTGAGTGTTTCTTTTGCAGTGCAGAAGTTTCTCAGTTTGATGTAATCCCACATGCTAATTTTTGCTTTGATTGCCTCTGCTTCTGGGGTCTTTTCCAAGAAAACTTTGCCTATGCCAATGTCTTGTAGAGTTTCCCCAAAGTTCTCTAGTAATTTGTTGGTATCACATCATAGATTTAGGTCTCTGAACCATTTTGAGTGGATTTTTTTTTGAAAGGTATGAAGTAGGGGTCTTGTTTCATACTTCTGCATGTAGATATCCAGTTTGCCAAGCATCATTTGTTGAAGAGACTATCTTGACTCCAGGAGTTGATATTTTGCTGCTTTGACAAAGTAAGTTGGTTGCAGATGTGTGGATTTATTTCTAGAGTTTATAATCTGCTCCATTGGTTTACACAGCAGTTTTTTGCCAGTTCCAGGCTGTTTTGATTATAACTGCCCTTTGGTATGTCTTGAGGTCTGGTATTGTCAGGCCTTTGGCTTTGTTTTTGTTGTTTAAGATTGCTTTAGTTATTCAGGGTCTCTTGTGTTTCCATATGAATTTTAGCATTATTTTTTCAAGATCTGAGAAAAATGTTGTTGATATTTTGATTGGTATTGCATTGAATCTATAAATTGTTTTCAGTAGTATGGACATTTTGAAGATGTTGATTCTTCCAATCCATGAACATGAAAGATTTTTCCACTTTTTTATCTCTTCTTCTCTTTATTTCTTTAATGTTTTATAATTTTCATCATAGAGCTCTTTAATGTCCTTGGTATTAAATAACAATGGTGAGAGTGGGCATCCTTGTCTGGTTCCAGATCTTAATGGGAATGCCATGAATTTTTCCCCATTCAGTAGGATGCTAGCTGTGGGTTTGTGTATAAACTGCTTTGATTATGTTGAGGAATGTTCCTTCTCTACTCAATTTGCTTAATGTTTTCATTATAAAATGGTGTTGAATATTGCCAAATGCTTTCTCTGCATCTATTGAGATAATCATATGGTTTTTAGTATTCAGCTTGTTGATATGGTTAATTGCATTCATTGATTTTTGGGTATTGAACCATCCCTGCATACCAGGAAGAGATCCCACTTGGTCTGGATTAATGATCTTTTGATATATTGTTTGATTTGATTGTCTAGTATTTTATGAGGATTTTTGTGTCCATGTTCATCAGGGATATTGGTCTATAGTTCTCTTTTCCTGTTGTAGCTTTTTCTGGCTTAGGAATTAAGGTGATGCAGGCTTCATAAAAGGAGTTGGGGAGGTTTCTCTCCCTTAAAATTGTTTTTAATAGCTTGAGAAGAATTGGAATTAGTTCTTTTTTAAATGTCTGGTAGAATTCAGTAGTGAAGCCAACAGGACCCAGGCTTTTCTTTGTTGGAAGGGTCTTTATCACTGACTCAATCTCTGCCTTGGTTATTGGACTGTTTAGGTGTTCTTTGTCTTCATAGCTCAATTTAGTGTCCAGGATTCTATTCATTTCTTCTAGGTTTCCCGATTTTGTGGAAAGCAGCTCCTTGTAGTATTTGCTAATGATTCTTTTTATTTATGTGGTATCTGTTGTTACATTTCCTTTTTCATCTCTGATTTTGTTGATTTGGATCTTTTCCCTCTTTTTTTGGTTAGTTGGGTCAACGGTGGGCCAATTTTGTTTATTTTTTTTTTCCAAAAAAAAAAAAGAGAGAGAGAGAGAAGAAAAAACCAGCTCTTAATTTCACTGATCTTTTGTATCTTTTATTTCAATTTTGTTTATTTCTTCCTTAATTTTAATTATTTCTTTCCTCCTATTAATTTTGGGTTTGGTTTGTTGTTGTCTTTCTAGTTCCTTGAGGTGCTTTGATAGCTCATTTATTTGGTGACTTTCCAGTTTCTTGATGTAGGAACTAACTGCTATAATCTTCCCTCTTAACACTTCATTTGCTGTATCCCATAAGTTTTTTTAAGATTTATTTATTTATTTGAAAGTCAGAACTACACAGAAAGAGAGAAAGAGAGGCAGAGAGAGAGAGAGAGAGAGAGAGAGAGAGAGGTCTTCCATCTGCTGGCTCACTCCCCAAATGGTCGTAACAGCTGGAGCTGCACCAATCTGAAGCTGGGATCCAAGAGCTTCCGCTGGGTCTCCCATGCGGGTGCAGAGGTCCAAGCACTTGGGCCATCTTCTACTGCTTTCCCAGACCATAGCAAAGAGCAGGATGGGAAGTGGAGCAACCGGGACTCGAACCAGCACCCATACAGGATGCTGGCACTGCAGGTGGTGGCTTTACCTGCTATGCCACAGTGCTGGCCCCTCCCAGAAGTTTTTATATGCAGTATTGTCATCTTCATTATATTCCAGAAATTTTTAAATTTCTCTTTTGATTTCTTTATGACCCACTGTTCATTTAGGAGCATATTTTTCAGTCTCCATGTGTTTGCACATGTTCTTGAGATTCTTGAGTCGTTGGTTTTTATCTCAATCCATTGTGATCAGAGAAGGCACATGATATGATTTTCATTTTTTTTTAATTGCTTTATGGTCTAGTATATGGTCTATCCTGGAGAAAGTTCCTTCCATGCACTGCTGAGAAGAATGTATTCTGCAACTGTGGGGTGAAAAATTCTGTAGATATAAGTTAGGTACATTTAGTCCATAGTGTCAATTAGCTCTGTTGTTTCTTTTTTGATTTTCTGTCTGGTTGATCTATCCATTGATGAAAGTGGGATATTGAAATCTCCTACTAATATTATATTGGAGTCTATATCTAACTTTAGACCTTTGCCATTGACTTCTAGCCTGCAGGGTTTCTGCTGAGAAGTCAGCTGTGGTTCTAATTAGAGATCCTCTGAAGGTAATCTGGCTTTTCTCTCAAGCGCATTTTAGAATCTTTTCTTTATGCTTTATTGTGGAAAGTTTGACTACAATGGGTCATGATGAAGATGTTTTCTGGCCATATCTTTTAGGAGTCCTATGTGCTTCCTGTACTTGGACATTCCCTTCTCCAAGTGAGGGAAGGTTTCTGTAATTATTTCACTAAGTAGGCCTTCTAATCTCTTCTCTTTTGTCACTACTTCAGGCACTCCTAAGACCCATTTGTTGGATCATTTGATAGTATCCCATAAATCTCTAACATTGTCTTCAAGCTTTCTAATTTGTTCTTCTTGTTTTTGGTCTGACTATAAAATTTCCAGATTTGTCTTAAAGCTCATATAGTCTTTCTTCTACCTCACCAACTCGATTGTTAAGGATTTCCATTGCATTTTTTAATTTGATCTATTGAATTATTCATTTCTAGTATTTCATTTTTATTTTTCTCTAAAATCTGAATTTCATAGGAAAAATTTTCATTCCTATCATATATGGTTTTCTTTAGCTCATAGATTTGCTTCTGATTACTTTTGAGGAATCCTATGATTAGTTGATTAGTTTTTTGAATTGCATTTCCTCAATTTCTTCATCTTCACATTCTAATATTGAAATGTCATTCGGATCTGGCTACTTTGACTATGACCTTGTCTAAATAAGATCGAAGTCAGCGAACTCTAAAGGCTTCCATAGCCTTGGCAACTCATGACTAGAGCCTAGGGAGATTACTGACGCCATAAACAGGAGTTTCAAATTGTTAAGTCAACAACAGGAGTCACCGTGTACTTACTCCTCATGTGGGATCTGTCCTTAATGTGTTGTCCAATGTGAAGTGATGCTATAACTAGTACTGAAACAGTATTTTTACACTTTGTGTTTCTGTGTGGGTGCAAACTGAGGAAATCTTTACTAAGTATATACTGAATCGATCTTTTGTATATAAAGATAATTGAAAATGAAAAAAAAACTGGTGTTAAATTGGAAATTACATAGAAAATTAATCAATTTAAAAAAAATATCATGTAGGATCTCTGTCTTTAATGTGCTGTACACTGTTATTTAATGCTATAACTAGTACTCCAACAGTATTTTTTCACTTTGTGTTGCTATGTGGGGCAAACTGTTGAAATCTTTACTTAATATATACTAAACTGATCTTCTGTATATAAAGAGAATTGAAAATGAATCTTGATGTGAATGGGAGGGGAGAGGGGGAGGGAAAGGGGAGGGTTGCAAGTGTGAGGGAAGTTATGGGGAGGGGGAAGCCATTGTAATCCATAAGCTGTACTTTGAAAATTTATATTCATTAAATAAAAGTTTTAAAAAAAATGGTCCCAGCCATCCCACATGGGCTACAGGCTGCTGTTGTAGAAGGGAGGGGCAGAAAGAGAGACAGGCTGTTTTCTCCCCACCCCCACACCACGAGAGCAGTTACCCGGCTATCCTGTGGGATCCCAGCTGGACTCAAAAAGGTGCAGTTCACCAAGCTCTCCCTGCCTCTGTATCAACAGTGGCACACGCTGCTAGAGCCCAATCTCACCTGGTTTGCCAGGGCAGGCACCTTCTTCCTGGGATCCAAGCTGCTGGGTCTTTTGTTGTCTCGCTGCACCTTGCTGCATGTCTGCACTTTCTGCACAGGTCTGGGCTGTTTCTACTGCTTTCACAGGATCTCCCACTGCAATTTCCCCTGCAGCTGTACCCTCAGAGTGTACTTTCTCCTTTTTTTAATATTAATGTCATCCTGCATAAATCAGACCACCCTGTCATTATTCTACCATCTTGGAATTCCCTCTCATTTCAAGTGTGCATTTTACTGAGTATCAGTGAGGTTTACAATCTTTTCCAAATGTGTCAATCATTTGAATTTTTTCTTCAATGCACTGTTGATTCATTTTCTTCATTTGGTTTTCTACTGAGTGGTTTGCTTTTTCTTATTGAATTTTAGTAGTTCCTGGTATACTTTGCATACTTTTGCAAATGTGTTATGTGAGTTGCATGTGATCTAATTTGTGACTTATGTTTTTACTTTGTTTATGTCAAGATTTTTTTAGAAGATTTTATTTATTTATTTGAGAGGTAGAGTTACAAACAGTGAGAGGGATAAACAGAGAGAAAGGTCTTCCATCAATTGGTTCACTCCCCAATGGCCACAATGGCTGGAGCTGCACCAATCCGAAGCCAGGGGCCAGGTGCTTCTTCCCGGTCTCCCATGTGGGTACAGGGGCCTAAGGACTTGAGCCATCTTCTGCTGCTTTCCCAGGTCACAGCAGAGAGCTGGACTGGAAGAGGAGCAGCCAGGACTAGAACTGGTGCCCAAATGGGATGCTGGCACTGCAGTGGAGGATTAACCTACTGCTCAACAGGGCCAGCCCCTATATCACGATTTTTGAGAGACAAAGATTTTTATTTTAATATGGTCAAATTATTAAACCTTTAAAAAAGTAGTCTGTGCTTTCTGCATCTTTTGAAATAAATAAATCTGTGTTATCCCACCGCCATCAAAATATATTTGTCTTTTTTTTTCTTCTAGAAGTTTTTACATTTGGGGCAGTGATTTATGCATGCTTTAATTACTGCCGTATCCCAAATGCCTTCGACAGTGTGGGAACACAGCTTGTACACAGTAAAGGTTGAGAGAATGAATAGAGGGCAATAATCATGGGCAAAAAGCAAACAAAGTGGAAAATCAAAATGGTGAGGAGGGCTGGAATGAGTTTATGTTTTAAAAAATAATTTTACTTATTTAGTTCAAAGATAGAGAGATAGATAGCCAGATAGATGGACAGAGACCTTCCATCTGCTGGTTCACTCCCCCAAATGCCTGCAACAGCAGGAATTGGACCATGCCGAAGCCAGGAGTTCAAGCGCTCCATCCAGGTCTCACATTTGTGTGGTGGGTATCCAAGTACTTGACCCCAGGGTCAAGAACTTCTAGGGTGTGCACCAGCAGGAAGAAAAGCCTTGAACCCTGAGCTTTAACCCAAGTGGGTATCCTTAGCAGCATCTTAACCTTTGTGCCAAAGGCCACCCGTGAAATGAGTTATTTGTGCAGAGTTGAGCACTGCAACAGAGATGCATACAAACAGGATCTCAGTTATCCTTAAGAGACTCTCAAGACCTTACCAAAAAAAAAAAAATCACTCAGCCAGGCATTTAAAAGGATAATTGCTTTATTTTATCCAGTTTTAGGGGTTTATAAGGGAGGGGTTTCCAGGTGAGTTAGCCTACAGTATTGCTATGAATTTACCAGTTGATATTTGAATGACATTAATAGATTTTTCAACTTTAATCCATCTACACAGGCCTGAAGTAAAACATTCTTGATTGAGTTTTATTTGCTAAAATCTTAGGTAGAATTTTTGCCTTCATTGGTCCTAAATAATATCAGCCTATAATTTTCATGGTGGTATCTTTGTCCAGTACCAGTATCTAGATATGTTGGTCTCATAAAAACTTTCCAGCATTTACAATATATTGGAAAATTTAACATAATATCAAATTATCTCTGAAATTTTTATAAAACTTACATGAAAAGTGTCATAGTTTTCTCTATTTTAGGGGTAAATCCTTTGTTCAAATTGTCCTTTTTTGGTCTTGCAATCCTTTTAGTAGATTCAGTTATTTATATATAAGGAGATGCTGGAGGGCACTTTTTTTGTCATCGCAGATTTTCAGCAGAGGACATCAAGACTGAGAAATATGAGGCCCCACCCCTCTCTGCAGGACAACCCAAGCAGTTGTGAAACCTCAGCTGGTCGCTGCCCTTGAGGGTTTATAAGTGGAAGTGAGGAAATCCCTCAAGATAGGTCAACAGTGAGGATGGCTCTGAAGACAGCTGTGGACGCCCTGTGGGTCCCCAGATAGCAGAAGTGTCCAGAGCTTTCTTCCCTCACTTCAAACCAAACCAAACAAACAAAGGGCTTCCAAAGAACTCTTCTTGGGGCCGGCGCCGTGGCTCACTAGGCTAATCCTTCGCCTTGCGGCGCCGGCACACGGGGTTCTAGTCCCTGTCAGGGCACCGATCCTGTCCCGGTTGCCCCTCTTCCAGGCCAGCTCTCTGCTGTGGCTAGGGAGTGCAGTGGAGGATGGCCCAAGTCCTTGGGCCCTGCACCTGCATGGGAGACCAGGATAAGCACCTGGCTCCTGCCATCGGATCAGCGCGGTGCGCCGGTCGCAGTGCGCTACCGCGGCGGCCATTGGAGGGTGAACCAACGGCAAAAGGAAGACCTTTCTCTCTGTCTCTCTCTCACTGTCCACTCTGCCTATAAAAAATTTAAAAAAAAAAAAAGAAAAAAAAAAGAACTCTTCTTGGCCTCCGGAGGGCCCAGCACACAGGCTTGCTGGAACCACTGATGTTACGGAGGAGAGAGAAGACTTCATAGGAAGCAGCCTGCCTGCTAGGGTTTGATAATGAGTCCCCAGAGGTTCACGCAATGGACACATGGTTCCTCATGCGGCTGTGTTGAGGTGGTGGAAACACTAAGGGCTGGAGCCTCGTGGAAGTTAACCTGGTCATGGGAGAAGCACATCTGGGAGGGAGTCATGCAGGTTTCTGCTTTAGCTTCTCCAGAGAGCGGGTTGTGTACTGGCGCATGGCCATCCGCCCCTGATTCCCTCTTTCACACACACTGCTGATACTGAGATGTCATCTGAGACAAGCAGAAGATGGTGCTGTGTTCTTGAGCCTTCACAACTGTTAGCTAAATAAACCCCTTTTCCTTTAAAAAGTATACACTGTCAAGTGTTGTTGTAAACAAAAGCTAACCATGACACTGCACCTGCAGTCAGGTCGGGCCCCAGTATCTCTGGCATTGAGTCGTCTTAGAAAGATTTGAAAATCTGACTGTGGTAATCATACAATCTATGCATTTAACAAATCATGTTGGACACTTTGACTATATCTCCTCTTTATTTGACTACCAGATATTTGTAAAAATAAAAAATAAAATGAATCAGACTGGACTAGGACATGAACTAGGATCTGCCTGCAACCTCAACTATTCACAAAAAGGTGAGCTATTTTAAATAATACCCATAATAAGCACAGCTTTTTCAATAAACTGACTCACCATACCTTTCTGTGTAATCATTTTTGTATAAAAATAATCTACTTATTCTTTATTGTTTTATTTGAAAATCAAAGAGGCAGAGAGAAAGAGACAGAGACAGAGAGAGAACAACCTTCCATTAGTCTCCAAACACCTGCAAACAGCCTGGCCTGGGTCAGGAGCCCATGTGGGTAGCATGGGCCATTACCTGCAGCATCCTAGAGGTGCATTAGCAGGAAATTGTAATAAAAAGCAGAGTTATGATTAAAACTCAGGCCCTCTGATGCAGGCAGGATGCAGGTGTCCTAAGTGGCCTGTTAATGGCTGCAACCAAATGCCTGCCCTATTAATAATCATTTTATCAAAATTTCCAAGTGTATTGGTGGAGATGTACATGATATATTTTTTTAAGATTAAGGATCCCTGGACCTGTAGTTATATTCCTTTCTTGTTCTTGCTGTTGTTCATATTTAGTTGCCTTTTTTCTTTTCTTTTTTTTTCTTGGTTTATCCATTTTATCAAGTTTTTCAATAAACAGACTTGACACAATTGATCAAGTTCATATTTTTGTTTGTTTTGTACTTCAGTAAGTTCTGCTTTTATATTTATTGATTCCTTCTCCTGTTTTATCTGGGATTATTATGGGATTATTATGTTTTCTCTAAGATGTGTTTTGCCTTCCTCCCTCAACCATGTGCCCAATTTGTTTTTAATCTTTCTTGTTTCATAGTGATTATTTTTCTTTAAATTATAAATTATTTTTGAATATTTATTTTATTTCTTTGAAAGGCAGAGTTAGAGAGAAAGGAAGAGCGAGAGTACATGCATGATAGAGAGAAAGAGAGATCTTCCATCCCCTGGTTCACTTCGCAGATGGCTGCAACAGCCAGGGCTGGGCCAGGCAGAAGCTGGGAGCCAGGAGCTTCATCCGGGTCTCCCATGTGGGTGCAGGGGTCCAAGGATGTGGGCCATCTTCCATTGCTTTCCCATGTGCATTCGCAAGGACTGGATCGGAGGTGAAGCAGCTGGGACTAGATCTAGCACGCATATGGGATGCCAGCATTGCCAGCGTTGGCTTAACCTATTATACTACTCTGGTCCTTCTAATTTTTATTTTTAAGGTTAGATATTTCACTTGAATATCAGTTTAGTCCTGATTTAAATTTATTCTTGACTAAATATTGGAGAGACATTCTTTCTCTTACAGTGCTCAAATTAATTCTTTTCATGAGGCGATGAGATTTAGATTTCAAGAGACAGGACAGAGGTGAAATCAGCTGTCAAGACAGTCCCATTTGTTTTCTGCTTTAGGATCATTTCAGTACTCAGACTTCTCAACAAGCCTCCATTTAGGCATCACCATGTATTTTCAGAACACTGTATAATGCCGAGGAAAGTCCCCTTTTTATGCCTTAGGAGGGACATAAACAAGAGGCATCTTCACGGATTCTGTGCACACAGCATGGTCACTGCATCTAGCACTAATGGTGGCAATAATGTTTAATTGTAACTTCTCATGTGGTACCCCAAGAACACTGAAAATTTTCCTTAATTTTATGAAGGGTACCGTCCAAATTGGCAGGTGTGCATCAATTCTCACAACTTGGATCAAACTACAATGATTCAACAACACATCTCATATTTGTGTTTCCTTCCTTGCTATAATTTATATAAACCACGTATTTGGAATGGGATGGTCTCAAATTTTGTGGATCAATGCTCTCCTAAGTGATGATTTATGAAGTCTGCCTTTTATTCCTTTTCTAAAGTGAAGGAACTTTTTTGATGTGGTAAAATAGGAAGAATCTCTAGCTTGCAAGATATAATTTCTAAAGATCCCTTGTCACCTTCTTTCCTTAGTACTTATAATTGATTAGGGCATGATAAATCCTTGTATTTGGCCATTATCTAAGACAAATAAGAGAAGAGACTGTTATCTGTCTCTACTGCAACAGATAATTGGTGCAGTAATGACATGTAAAGACAGGGCTGTCATGAACAGTGTCTGCACCCAGCTGCCAGCAGAGCACCATTTACAAGTCCTGAACTCTTACTAACTTATGTATTGTGTCCCCACCTGTTACCTGGCTTGTTTAATGAGTAACTTTATGATCTTATATTGTATTGACTTTTATATAGCATTAGATTATATTGTTTTATTTTGGCTTTAACTGATAAAGTTTTAAGCCCATGAACCCAATGATGTTATTTCTGGATCTTTTACATTTTGATCCAAATGTCAAATTCTCTTTTTGGGTTCTCTATTATCCTTCAGCTCATGTGTGTTTCATGGCCATATTGATAATAACATTCGTTGGTTTCATTAAATCAAAACCCACTGGTTTTTGAGCTAACGTAAGGACTGCTTGGTACCTTCCAGACTGGGGGTTGTATGGTACATATGACTCCCACTGTCCCCTAAACTTACAGAAGAAAAAAACAGGTGCTTTTCAAAATCTTCAGTGTCAGAAGGACAGGGCTTCCAAACCGAGCTGGAAAACGCTCCTGTAGGATTGTCAGCATAAAAAGAGGGGGATATGAATTACTATTAAAATGTGAACATCAGGTTGAAAGAAACCTGTGACTATGGAAACCGCAAGGGCATAAATCACCTCTTTATATACCCTAACAAAATACCGCAGAACTGAGGCATCATTTTGCTCTGTTATTAACCATCTTACTTTGTATCAATCATGCTTTCTGTATTACACATATTTAGCATGTCATCACATATGCATTGCTTTCTTGATTTCTCTTGTTTCATTATTTCACTGGATTGTGTACCGGGTTCACAATGGCTGTTGATTGGGCAAAGATGTTACACTGCACAGATAACCTAACCTACAATTAGCTAATTTCTATCAACTCCAACAGGCGACACTGTGAGCTGTGCATGGCTGCATCACTGCCCAAATACTTCCATCCCCACTTCTCCTCCAGTCCCAGCCCCTCTCCCTCCCTGCACACAGTCCCAAAGTCGAGGCCTGAGATTATTTTCTGTGCTTTCTCATCCCAGTTTTCCATTTTTCTCTAAAGAATTTTTTAAATTTACTTATTTATTTGAAAGGCAGACAGGCAGAGAGAGAGAGAGAGAGAGAGAGAGAGAGAATGGCTGGGCCAGCCCAAAGCCTGAAACCTGGAACCCCATCCAGATTTCCCACATGGGTGCAGGGATCTAAGCACTTGGGCCGTCTTCCGCTGCTTTCCCAGGCACATTAGCAGGGAGCTGGATCAGAAATGGAGCAGCCAGGACTTGAACCAGTGACCATATGGGACGCTGGCATTGCAGGTGGTGACTTAACCCTCTGTGCCACAGTACTGGCCCCTGTGATAATAGATTTTTAATGATAGTTTGACTGCAATGAAATATCTCCACATGGTAACTCTGTTATATAGCACAAATATAAAATTGAAAATGAAAACTTACTTTCAGGATTCCATCACAGAAATTGAGTCAGTAAATACTTGGTGAGTATTTTGCCTTGCTGATAGAAACACTGAGTTTAAACTTAAATATTGTTGGGTATTTTCTGCTACACTGTCTCACTCTGTCCACATGCCAAGCATCTAAACATTGTTTTAAAATAATGGATAGACATCAGCCAGCAGCATTACTAGTTTCTTTTTTTTAAAAAATTGTTTATTTGAAAAGCAGATTTACAGAGAAAGAGAGTGTGTATGTGTGCACATGAGAGATCTTCGGTCCACTGGTTCACTCCCCACATGGCTGCAACAATCAGGACTGGGCCAGACTTAAGCCAGGAGCCAGGAGCTTATTCCCAGTCTCCCACATAGGTACAGGGGCCCAAGCACTTGGGCCATTCTCCACTGCTTTCCCAGGCATATTAGCAGGGAGCTGGGTTGGAAGTGAGCAGCCAGAACATGAACTGGTGCCTCTAGGGGATGCCAGAGTTGCAGGCAATGATTTTACCCATTATGCCACAATGCTGGCCCCTACTTGTTTCAATATATTGATTACGCTTATCAAATTATTTTTTAAAAAGTAATTATGTTTCAGAAAAGAGTTTGATTATCTCTACAATGGAATTTGCTTTCCTACAGCTCAGCTTCTTATGTAGATTCCCAAACATAACCAAGTGTCATCAGCAAGACAAGGAATGGTTAGTGATTGGTGTTTTGCCTAGTAGTTAAGATGCTTGCATCCTACATCAGAATACCTGGGTTCTATACCTGCCTCTGCCTACTAACCTTAGCTTCCTGCTAAAGCAGACCCTTGAAAGCAGTGGCGATGACTCAAGTAATTGGGTTCCTGACACCCACGTGGAAGACTTGGATTGTGTTCATGGCTCTCAGATTCAACCTGGCCCAACCTGGGCCATTGTGGGCATTTGGGGAGTGAACCAGTGGATAATACTGCGCTCTCTCGCTCTTTCTCTATGCCTGTCAAATAAATGAATAAATAAAATAGTTTTAAAGTTCATAGAAAATACATATTTAAAAATAAGCATAGATATCAAAATTTTACAACAAAATAAATTTATTTTTAAATCAGTTTTCCACATATTTTTGAAGTTCACTCATATTACTGAACTGTTTTTCATTTTTATTTTACTTGTATTTAAATTTTAACAGATTCAATATGATTTGTAAATATGTCTCTCTCTGTCTCTACATCTCTCTGTAACTCTTTCAAATAAATGAAATAAATCTTTAAAAAAATATAAGTCTAAGAACATAATGATATTTCCCTCCTTGCTCCTCCCACCCTCCCTCTCACACTCTTTTTTTTTTTTTAAGTTTTTGAGATAGGATATTTTAAATATACATTATAGTAAAAAAAAAAAAAGCTTAATACCTCACAAAATAAGAAGTTTAACAAGTAAAGAGCAAAAAGACCCGAGTTTGGTGGGAATACAGACAATAGCTGTAAATAACAATTGAATGTACAAATGGCTATTTTACCCACATACAGGTTTTTTGGTCAGTTGATAATTTCTTTCAATGAAATACAACCAACGACAATGTAACATCTAAATACTTCCTTTGTGGTAGTAAGATAATAAGTTCATTTAGATTTTAAGCCATTTCCTCTCAACAGTTTATGCACAGGAATAATTTCTTGCAGATTGCAATACAAATAATTATACATTACATGTTTTGTCCTCTATTAGTTACCACAGATCAGGGAAAATATATTTGTCTTTTGGGACTGGCTTAATTCATAAAGTATATTGGTTTCCAGTTGCAACCCTTTTGTTGCAAAAGAAAAGATTTCATTATTTTTTACAGTTAAGCAATATTCCATAGTATGTATGTACAATATTTTTTTAATTCAGTCATTGGTTTTTGGGCACCTGGGTTGATTCCTTATCTTAGCTATTGTGAATTGAGCTGCAAATAAAAATAGGGGTACAGATCACTCTTTGATATGCTGATTTCAGTTCATTTGGGTAAATTCCCAGGAGTGGGATGGCTGGGTCATAGTAGGTGAATACACATAGTAGGTGTGTATTCAGATTTCTGAGGGACCTCCATGATGTCTTCCACAATGGCTATACTAGCTTGCATTCCCACCAATAGTGGATTAGGGAACCTTTTCCCCCACATGCTTGCTGGCATTTACTGTTTTTTGATTTTTGTATGAAAGCCATTCTGACTGGGATGAGGTGAAACCTCATTGTGCTTTTGATTTACATTTCCCTAATGGCTAGTGATCCTGAGCAATTTCTCATGTGTATGTTAGCCATTTGAATTTCATCTTTTGAAAAACGCTTGTTCAATTCCTTTGCTCATTTCTTAACTGGGTTGTTTTGTTGTTGTTTTTTCTTGAGCTCTTTATAGACTCGAGATTTTAATCCTTAATCAGTTTCAGTTTGCAAATATTTTCTCCCGTTCTGTCAGTTGCCTCTTGACTTTGTTAATTGTTCACTTTGTAGTACAGTTTCTTAGCTTGATATACTACCATTTGTCTATTTTTCACTTTGATTGCCTGTGCTTCTGGGGTCTTTTCCAAAAAGTCTTTGCATATGCCAATGTTTTGCTGAGATTTAGATGCTTGATACAATTTGAGTTGATTTTTCTATAAGGTGTAATCTAGGAGTCTTGTTTCATACTTCTGCATGTGGAGATCCAAGTTTCCCAGCTCCATTTGTTGAAGAGACTGTCCTTTCTAGAGATTGATTTTACCTCCTTTGCCAACGATTAGTTGGTTGTAGATGCTTGGATTGCTTTCTGGGGATTTTTTTCTCTTCGATTAATCTACATGTCTATTTCTTTGCCAGTACCAGGTGGTTTTGATTATAACAACCCTGTAGTATGTCTCGAAATCTGGTGTTGTCATGCCTCTGGCTTTTAGTTGTTTAATATTGCTTTAACTATTCAAGGTCTCTTGTGTTTCCATATGAATTTTAGCATAATTTTTTCTACATCTGAGACAAATCCTGTTGGTTTTTTTTTTTTTTAGGTTTTTGTAACTTTTATTTTTTTTTAACTTTTATTTAATAAATATAAATTTCCAAAGCACAACTTTTGATTATAGCGGCTTTTTCCCTCCATAACCTCCCTCCCACCCACAACCATCCCATCTCCCGCTCCCTCTCCCATCCCATTCACATCAAAATTCATTTTCAATTATCTTTATATACAGAAGATCAATTTAGTATAGACTAAGTAAAGATTTCAACAGTTTGCACCCACACAGAAACACAAAGTACTAAGTACTGTTTAAGTACTTGTTATACCGTTAATTCACATAGTACAACACATTAAGGACAGAGATCCTACAGGCAGAGTAAGTGCACAGTGACTCCTGTTGTTGATTTAATAATTGACGCTCTTATTATGGTGTCAGTGATCACCCAAGGCTCTTGTCATCAGTTGCCAAGGCTATGGAAGCTTCATGAGTTCTTCAAAAGTCTTGTAGAATTCAGCAGTGAAGACATACAGTCGTGGGTTTTTCTTTGTTGGGAGGGTATTTATTACTGAATCAATCTCAATCTTGGTTATTGGTCTGTTTAGGTTTTCAATTTCTTCATGCCTCAATTTTGGTAGGTTGTATGTGTCCAGAAATCTATCTGTTTCTTTCAGATTTTCCAATTTATTAACATATAGGTTTTTGTAGTATCCTGATGATTCTTTTTTTTCTGTGGTATCTGTTGTTACATCTCCTTTTTAATCTCTGATTTTATTGATTTGGGTCTTCTCCCTCTTTTTTTGTTGTTTGGACCAATGATGTATCAATTCTGTTTATTTTTTGCCAAAAACTAGCTCTTCATTTCACTGGTCTTCTGTGGGTTTTTTTGTTTCAATTTTGTTTATTCTCTAATTTTAATTATTTTTTTTTCTCCTACTAATTTGGGTTTTGGTTTGTTGTTGTTTTTCTAGGTCCTTGAGATTCCTTGATTGCTCACTTAACTGATGCCTTTCCAATTTATTGATGCAGGCACTAATTGCTATAAACTAACCTCTTAAAACTGTTTTTACTATATCCCATAAGTTTTGATATGTTGTATTGTCATCTTCATTCTTTTCCAGGAATTATTAAAATTTTCCTTTTGATTTCTTCTATGACCCACTGTTCAATCAGGAGTGTATTGTTCAGTCTCAGTGTGCTTGCATATTTTCTACAGATTTTTCAGTTGTTAATTTCCAGCTTTATTCCATTGTGGACAGAAAAGATACAGGGTATGAATTTTTTTTTTAATTTGCTGAGACTAGTTTTATGGGATAGCATGTGGTCTATCCTAGAGAAGATGTTTGGACTAATAAAAAGAAGATGTATTCAACTGTGGGGTGAAACATTCTGTAAATATCAATAAGGTCCAAATGGTCGATAGTGTAGATTAGTTCTATTGTTTCTCTGTTGATTTTCTAATTGATCTGTCAATTGATGAAAGTGGAGTGTTTAAGTCCCCCATTACTATTGTATTGGAGTTTATGTCTCCTTTTAGATCCATTAACATTTGTTTTAATTAGCCAGCTGCTCTGTCATTCAGTGCATATATATTATAGTCACATCTTCCTGTTGAAGTGATCCCTTAATCATTACATAGTGCCCTTCTTTGTCTCTTTCAACAGTATTTGTATTAAAGTCTATTTTGTCTGATATTAGGATGGCTACACCAGCTCTTTTTTTCCTTTGTTTTAGAATGGGATATTTTTTTCACCCTTTCACTTTCAGTCTGCATGTATTTTTGTTGGTGAGGTGGGTTTCCTGTAGGAAGCAAATAAATGGGTCTTGTTTTTTAATCCATTCAGCCATTCTGTATCTTTTAGTTGGAGAGTTGAGGTCATTTACATTCAAGGTGACTATTGATAAGTAACAACTTGGCCCTACCATTTTTTCATAAATATTCCTATTGATTGTTTTGGATTTCCTTTGTACTTTAACTAGGAGATTTTCTGCTTTCACATTCTTTCATAATGTTGATCATATTTCTTTGTTTCTTTGTATAATACAACCTTAAATGTCATTTTGAAAACTGGGCAAGTGTTGACAAATTCTTTCAATTTCCGTTTGTTATGGAAGGTCTTTATTTCACCTTTATTCATACGTGAGAGTCTTGCAGGGAACAGTGTTTTTCTTTTAAGACTTGGACTAGTCCTCTCCATTTTCTCTAGCCTGTATGGTTTCTGATGATAAATCAGCTGTGAATGTAATGGGAGATTCTCTGAAGGTAATTTCTCTCATGCACATTTTAGAATCTTGTCCTTATGTTTTACTGTTGAAAGTTTGACTTGGTGAAGATCTTTTCCGGTCATGTCTATTAATAGTTCTATGTGCTTCCTGTATTTGGATGTTACTGTCTTTCTCCAAATTAGGGAAGTTTTCTGTTATTATTTCACTGAATAGTACTTCTAATCCATCCTCTCTTTCCACATCTTCAGGAACTCCTAAGACCTGTATGTTCAGTCATTTGTAGTATTCCATGAATCTCTAACATTCTTTTTAATTTTTCTAATTTCTTCTTTTTTTGGTCAGATATTTCCAAAGGTATGTTTAATAGTTTAGATATTCTTTTTCTTCTGCCTCATTAAGTCTGTTTTTAAGGCTTTCTACTATATTTTTTATTTGACATATTGAATTCTTCTTCATTTCTAGTATTTCAGTTTGATTTCTCTTTGAAATATGAAGAATGGGATGAGAGAGGGAATGGCAGATGGGATGGTTGCAGATGGGAGGGAGGTTATGGGAGGAAAAGCCACTATAATTCAAAAGTTGTACTTTGGAAATTTATATTTATTAAATAAAAATTTTAAAAAATATGAATTTCACAAGAAAATTTTTCATCCATGTCATGTATGGATTTCTTTAACTCATGAATTTGCTTCTGATTGCTTCTGAGTGATCCTATGATGATTATTTTTAATTCCTTTTTAGGCATTTCATCAATCTCCTCATCCTTTCATTCTAATATTGAAGTGTTGTGTTCCTTTAGGAGAGCCATGTTCTCTTCCTTGTTCTTATTTCTTTTATTTCTACATTTATTTTTAGGCATTTGTGGAAACGCTTGTTGGTTTTCTCCACTGATGGGCTTTGTATTTGAACTATCCCTCTGTGCATTTGTGGAGTGTCTGCTCCTTCAGTGAATACCTAGAGGCATGTGCTGGATGAGGGCCAGAGAACTCTGGTCAGTGCTCAACTATGGTGCTTGTATCCAAGGTAACACCCAAGTTAGGCATAGTGGATCTCCTCCATTGTCAGGAATGGTATGATCACATCTGTTGATGTAATCACAACCTGACCTCCTCTCTTCCAAGGTTTCAATGCCTGGGTTTAGCCCACATTGGGTCAACCCTCACCCACTGTGCGTTCCTCAGTGTGAGCACATAATCCTCAGCAATGACTCACCCCCAGCAGTCAGGGAGCTCTGAGCCTCTGACACCAGACACAGCAATTGCTCAGACACCCAGCTATACCCCACATCCTATTGTGCAGTCACAGGATTCCCATAGTCACAATCACAGTGCACAAGGCTCCTACAGTCATGGAGTGCAGAGGATCCTCTCTCTACCCCTTGAGCCTGCCCCATTCTTGGAGTGAGAAGTCATTTCCAGAACCAGCTGTCTGTGGGTGCTCTGCCATGGCAGTTTGAGCCCTAGAGCCTGTGATAGGTTTAGAAGATGGGAGCACCTCACAGTCTTAAGTGGGTGCCCAGCCTCCTGTCAACCCTCCCAGCCAGACTCAAAGGCATGGGAAATATGGATTTTTCTCTCTGCTAAAATCCCCTAGTTTACATGCCACAGCCTCTACTTGTGTCAAGATAGTGCCCTCTCCCCTCTGGTTGCTGGGTGCTCATGGCATTTCTTTTCTTTCTGAAGAATTTCCTCTGCAAACTCCTCTCCAGCTCTGCCCTGGGAATACACTCCTCTGTTTTTTTTTCTACTATCTTCCCCTGGTTAGACTCAGTACATCTTTTCCCTACTCAGTCATTTTGGAATTCCTAGGCATCTTACTGCACATTTGTAATCACTAAACTCCTCAGCTGTTTCCTCACATATAGGCCACCATGTAGGGGTGACTGATACTCATTCAGTCTTCCCTAAATACCAGGACTTATCAGATAGGCTACAAGTTATGCCATATTGATTAGTAAAGGAGTCAACAACTTTCAAGAGTTGTTACTATCACCAAGAGTAAGGATTACAGAAAATATACCAGAAAAGCAAAAATCAAAAATCAAAAAAACAAATGACTTCAAAATCTCAATTTGTGTTGGCAACACAGCCTGTTGTCTACATATTCAGGATTACTCAGCCATTAATTCTCCAGTTTGTCACTTACTTCCTAGATAGTTTCTTCAGGTAAAGTGAAGTTTTTTTTTTTTTTTTAACTTAGATTTTTTTCTTACATGATGAATTTGTGAGTTCTTTCTCTGGTTTATTTAGCAGATCATTATCCCCACCTTTGTAAATAAAAATTTATAAAGTCTAAGCAAGCAGATTAAAAGTGTGATTCTAATACAAATAATGAATGATAAAGCACTAGAACCAATAGTATCTGTTATGTGTTTTGTCTTTATATATTATGATACAAGAAAAATCATACCCAAAGGTAGTTAATTTAGAACTCTTTTCTCTCTTTCCTCTTTGCCCAAGAGTTCCTTTAAAAGGTGACAGTAAATTTCCAAATAGAGAGGATCTGTTTTAATTTGATTTTTAATTGCTTTATTGTGAATTCCCATATTTACTGCATTTTGTTCAGGAAATGTCATGGGCATTTGAGGCATTAACCAGCAGATGGACAATCACTGTATGTCTGTCTTTGTCTCTCAGCCTTTCAAATAAAGTGAAAAAATAAATACAAATTTTAAAAATGCATGTTTTGAAAGAGAGAGAGAGAATATGGACTTATGTGAATTCTGCCTTTTTGGCTCTGAGATTTTTCACTGTGGCCCAAAAGACCTTGATTTTGGTGAAGTTCCATGTGTGTTCCAAAATGAGGTTTGCATTTCTACATCCTAAATGCAGGGTTTCATTTCCTTTATCAGAATTACTACTTCTACTTAAATTTTTTATGTTTTTAGTATTATTAGTTTTATATTTAGTTTCTAGGTTACGGCAAACTTGCCTGCTGTGGTTGGGGATTTGTCTATTTTTCTTTGACTTTTAGTCAGTTTTTGCTCTCTATACTTTTGAAGCAATGTTGATAGGTGGATGTATGTTCATAAGCAAAGAGCGGCCCTCTCTATCACTAATGAAGCAGAATTCTTATCATATGGCCTAATTAGTTTTATTTTTATATTGCTATACCTGTATGTTGTAAATTAGTATTAACCTTGAATATCTTTTTCATTCTTGCTGGTCATTAAAAAAAAAAAACAACTTTTTTTTAGGGGTAGGAATTGTGGTGCAGGCTGGTTAAATGGCTGCTTGGAATGCCTATGTCCCACATGTGAAGTCCTTAGGACAAAATCCCACCTCTTTATGATCCAGCTTCCTGTTAATGTGCCTGGGGAGAGCACAGGTAGGTGATACCTCAAGTGCTTGAGTCTGTGTCCTCCCACTGACAGAGACCTGGATGGAATTCCCAGCTGAAGGAGGAGGAGGAGGAGGAGGAGAAGGAAGGGGGAGGGAGAAAGAGAGAGAAGAGGAGAGGAGAGGAGGGGGGGGAGAGGAGAAAGAGAGAGAAAGAAAGAAAAGAGAGAGAGAGAGAGAGAGAGAGAGAGAGAATCTTGTACCTGCTAGTTCACTCTCCAAATGGCCACTCTGCAACAGCCAGAGCTGGGCCAGGGACTTGGGCCATCTTCTGCTGCATTATCAGGCACATTAGCGGGGAGCTGGATCAGAAATGGGACAGCCGGAACTCAAACTTGTGCCCATATGGGATGCAGGCACTGCAGACAGCAGCTTAACCTGCTGTGCCACAGCAGTGGCCCCTAAATTTTTCTAAAGTTTTTAAATGACAAAAAGCTGGAATTTGTTTCTAACCCAGTATGAAAGCTCTTTTAACAGAATGAAGTAATCCTTCTCATGTTTATTTCAGTTTCTCATTTCTGTCCATCCTAGTTTTGTTTTCTAATTATCACTCTTCCTGATTCCTTATGATCCCTTATCTCCTTCCTTTTTTTTGTTGGATTGAGGATTTACCCACACACACTTTTCATTTTCATAGTGTCTTCTAGCACAGGAGTTCTAGTGGTTACACACATATTTTTAACACATCATTAATTTATATTAATCCAGCAACAATCAGAGATATTCAGTGTCCTTCTGTCTTCTCCAACTTGAGAAAAACTGAATAGGCTTTTGTCTTCCTCTTTCTTATATCCCAGAAGCTATGTAGCAATAATGTACTATTTAATTTCCAAGTTCCTATTCTAAAGCTCTGTGTTTTTCTGCTCTGCCGACAATTAGACTTAACTACCTATTTTGCTAATATTACTCATCATTATTTTTGTATTTTATAGATTTAAAAAAATATGTGTTGAGATGCCTTTGTCTTGCTTATCTTTGAGTGTGCTTCAGTTTTTCTGGAAATTGGCTACATAGGGAACATCCGGGTCCAGTTTGCACACTCAGTGCTTTACCTGTGAGGTGACTGCTTTGCCCCGCATCACAGGGGAGGCGGAGAAGGAGAAGGATGCACGTAAGCTCCTGTTCTGCACACTGTTCCTCCTGAGTAATACTGCCGCACACCAGAGGAGTCTCTCTTGCTTTTCACTTTTATTTATTTGGGCCTGGAGTAACTGTGAAATGAGCATGCCTTCAAATCAGAGCCCTTTTGCATAGGTTTGGGGGGTAAAATCCTCTTTCGTTTGTCCCTCTGGCAGGAAATAAAGTCCTTTCAGCCCCTCTGCCATCACTTGCATGCTTTTGTGCATCTCAAGAGAGGAATCTATTTATCTGGCCCCTACCTCAGTCAGCTCACAGCAGCAGAGCCACTGCCAGTTGAGGAGAATATGGCTTGGGTGGGTTGTGTCCAAAGCAGAAAAGCTAAATAGTCTCTTGTTTTCATAGTGGCCATATCTGGTAGGGTGGTATGGTAGAATAACGACTTTCCAAAAAAAAAATGTCCACATCCTGGTCCTTAGAAATTGAGAATATGTAATCTGTTGTGACAAATGCGACTTGGAAGATGTAAGTCAAGAATCCTGAGATGGGGAGACTCGCCTGGATTACCAAGGTGGGCCCAACGTAATCACAAGGCTCCTTGTAAGAGAAACACAAGGTTAGAGTCTGAAAAGTAGATGTGGCTGCAAAGCAGAGTGCAGAGTGATACATTTTGAAGATAAGAAAGGGGCCACAAGTCGAGGAATGCAGACAGCGCCACGAAATGAATTCTCCCCTGGAACTTCCAGAAGGTACACAACTCTTCCGATGCCTTAATTTTTATCTAATACATCCATTTCAGACTTCTGCATTTCAGAACTACGGGATACTAAATATGTGTTGTCTCAAGTCACTAAATGTGTGGCAATTTGTTATAGCAGCAATAAGAAGCTAATACAGATAGCATCTTCCTGCAGAAATAGCGATTCCTGGGGTGCAGGTTTCCTATTTCTCATGCTGTCTTCAGTGAAAAGCAACCCCAGCCAAAGCAGCCAAAGCTCATCAGCTCAGTTTCCTTGCTGTCTGCCACTGTCAAGAGGATGGACAGGCCATAGGCTAATCCTCCGCCTGTGGCACCGGATTCTGTCCTGGTCACTCTTCTTCCTGTCCAGCTCTCTGCTGTGGCCTGGGAGTGCAGTGGAGGATGGTCCAAGTCCTTGGGCCCTGCACCCTCATGGGAGACCAGGAGAAGCACCTGGCTCCTGGCTTCAGATCAGCGCAGTGCGCCGGCCGCAGCGGCCATTGGGGGGTGAACCAAAGGAGAAGGAAAATGTCTATCTCACTGTCCACTCTGCCTGTCAAAAAAAAAAAAAAAGGTAGGGAAAATGAAGCAAGAAAAAGAAGGTCCACCGTCCCTGCTGAAACCATCTCTGGTTGCTGGGCCCAGCGCATGGTCCTACTAAGTTGTCTGCTCTGGCTGCCCTGGAGACTCATGGCTGTGGCTCTGTCAGGAAAGGAATTCTCCCAGGGTGATGTCTTTATAAATCTGAATCTCTGTTTTCACACCTAAAAGCATTCTGCTGTGAGATGTGCCGGTGTTTCCAAAGCACAGGTTGACTTCAGGGGTCTGAGGTAGGTCCAATGCCAGAACCCAACCTCCCAGGGCTCAGACATGCCATGATGTTCCACAGTGCACATTCTCCTCCTCTGACTCAACATCCGAGCTGGTCACCCCTCCAACTTTACAATGATTCTATTTCAGGGCCCATTTCCTAGGCCTGCCTTGAAAGTTTATCTGAGTCACTTTGGTTGATTAAGACAAATCTCTTGCTAATCCTCCGCCTTGCGGTGCCGGCACAACGGGTTCTAGTCCCGGTCAGGGCACCGATCCTGTCCCGGTTGCCCCTCTTCCAGGCCAGCTCTCTGCTGTGGCCAGGGAGTGCAGTGGAGGATGGCCCAAGTGTTTGGGCTCTGCACCCCATGGGAGACCAGGATAAGCACCTGGCTCCTGCCATCGGAACAGCGCGGTGCGCCGGCCGCAGCGCGCTACCGCGGCGGCCATTAGAGGGTGAACCAACGGCAAAGGAAGACCTTTCTCTCTGTCTCTCTCTCACTGTCCACTCTGCCTGTCAAAAAAAAAAAAAAAAAAAAAAAAAGACAAATCTCTGTAACTTCATATCTTACAGAATAAGGATTAGGGCATAAATTCCTTTCCTCCAAGAAGTCTATGAGCTTTTTAAACCAAATTAGTTCTTAGTCTTCCCCCATAAGAAAAATCTGCTTCAAAATGACTTTTCTGTCCATGCTTATAACCAATGAGAAAAATTAAACAAATGTAATTTTTGTGGAACACACTTTGGGTAAGGCACCTTGCTATGATTAGGTTGAATCATTGTTCTGTGATGTCCCATGAATTCTAAGGAATGAATTTGTACAGTGTGTTATAATGTGTTCTTATTGGTGGGAGTCAAGATTTGCATATCTTTGAATTTCCCACCACTTAACATAATTTCTGCTGCACTGTAAATGCTCAAAATATATTACATACTTTGAAATAAAACTGTGGGGAAGGAATGCCAACTGCCTTGCAATATCCATTCTCCTTTCTTCCTGAATAACAGAACCGTGCAAAATGCGCTTAGCAAAAATATTATATGTCTTAGACCCTTTGCAGCTAGTTATGGCCAATGAGATATAATCTAAGCACTCTTAGGATTCTGGGAAGGCTTCACGAAAGGAGGGAGCACTTGAGTCCGTGGTCCACCTGTTCTTCCTTCCTGCTATTTGGAAAGAAGATGTGACAGCTGAGGCAGAGCAGGAATTCTCGCACATGAAGTTATTTCACCTCTACATTTCTTTTATGTGCGAAAAATGTTCTACCTTATTCAAGTCGCTTTATTTTAGAGAGCAGCTTAAACATAATCCTCACTAGATCAAAAATGTTTTTCCTTTGCTTACAAAGAAAAAAAACTGGAGAAGAGTGAGAAGATTTAGGAAATATTTAAAGAAAAAAATATGGCAACCAAAAATAGATTGTAGGGGTGGTGTGTTCTCTAAACTCTTTTGGAGAACAAAACATCCAATCTGTTCTTCCACCACTTGTGTTTCAGTAATATGAATTAGATCATATAAAACTGATGTGGGGAATTATATCTGTATAGTACAGGCTGAGTGTAACTTCTCTAAAATGCTGTGACCAAAAGTGTTTCAAATGTTGGATGTTTTTATTTAGGAATGTTCACACCCACACCATAAGATATGCTGGGGAAGAGACCCAATCCTGAACACACAATTTATGTTTATATCTCAATTCTGAACCCACCATTTACACCTTATACCCATAGCCTGGAGGTAATTTTTTATAGTATTATATTGTGCCTGCATTTTGACTGTAACCCATCACATGGGAGCAGGTGTGGTATTTTTCACTCCTGATGGCATATCAACACTCAAACATTTTGGACTTTGGATTATTTTGGATTTTGGATTTTCAGATGAGGGATGCTCATACTGTGATAGGGATATTGCTTCGATACATGTGTATGTGATTTTCCCAGCATGTAATTTCCAATAAATCAGGGACAATCTTTTTCCACAACTAAAGACCAAGTCTTACCAATATATAAACACCAAACACATTAAGAAAAAATATCCTACAGTGGTAATTGCCTTTATTGACTGTAAAAGCTGGGTTAGCGTATCCAGGAATCACTTTGCATTTCACGGCATGAAGCTTTCTGGTGACATGGGAAACATAAGGAAACTGAAAAATGCTTTTTTTTTTTTTAAGGCAATGAAGTTTCCTAAATCAGATGTTTAATTTTGATTAAATGAATATCTTAAATAAATGTTCCTGCAGCTCAAAAGGAAGTATGAGCTGCAGTGTACCAAAGCTATTCAGAAGGGCTTGCCTGTGGAGACTGCCTGAGCCAGCTTTCTAAAGCAAAGATATTTTTGTTGATGCTCCTGCTGTAAAATCAGATGGTGTGATCCGTCTCTAACCCTATTTGTGCCATCTGTCCTGTTATTTCCAGTATGTGCTTTTGTAGAATGCCAAGCTTTACATGAATGCATATGTAATTTTATAAAGGAATCACTGTCTATAAGAAAGCAAGTAAAACAACTTCTCAGAAAACCAGAATTGATAAAATACTCCTTCTTCATATCTTAACACCAATTTTTCAGTGAAGGTTGGCTTCCAGTGTGCTTCCTGCCATAATCTAACTTTATTTAGTATCTAGAATCAAATCTTAAAGAATGCAAAGCCTTAGAAATTTTGTCTTTCATGCCGTGTTTCTTAGGAGGCTACCAGAGAATGTGTTCTTCCAAAAACAGATAATGTGACAAGGGGCTGCAAGAGACAGGGATTCAGCACAGGAAATCCATGGGGTAGAGTCCAGGTTATTAAGGTGGGCAAAGTCCCAGGCAAACAGCCATGTGGCCAACTGAAGAGCAAGAACCTCCGGCTGGGCTCTGGAAATGCATTTTGCAGGCGAAACTGGAACTGAGGGACAATAATAAGGGGAGGATATATTCCAAGACTCCCAGTGGATGCCTGAAACTATGGATGTACCAAACTCTTCATATACTATGTCTTCTCCCATACAAAGATGGGTATGACAAACTTTAATTTTTAAATTAGACACAGCAAGAAATTAACAATTAATAAAATAGAAAATTATGATATTATGTTGTAATAAAAGCCATGTGAATGTAGTTTCTCCCCTCTCCCCCCTGCCCTTTCAACATATCTTATTGTACTGGACCCATCCTTGTTGTGATGCTACAATGCCTACATCATGAAATGAAGTGAGGTGAATGATGCAAGCATTCTGATGTTGCATAGGCTACAAATAAGGGTTATGATATTATACCAGTTGATTTGATAGCTAAGATGGCTACTAGGCAACTAACATTTAGGTAGCATATACCATATCTATATACTGAACAAAGGGATGAGTCATGTCCCTGGCATGATAGATTGGGACAGCACAAGATTTCATCATTCTACTCAAAATGGCACGTAATTTAAAACTTAGGCATTTCTGGAATTTTCCACCTATATTTTTGGACTGTGTTAACTATAACTATGGATAAGGGGTGAGAACTCTGATATGTTTGAGCACATGAAACAACAACATTTAAATATGTTTTGCCAATCTGTTGGGTACACCAAGAAGAATTAGCTATTAGAGAAACAGTTCTAACTTGATTTGAGAAACAAAACAAAATGACAGCAACGCATCTCCCTGTACAGAATGAGTCAAAACATCTTAGGTTGGCACTTAGGGTTTAAGAATGATACAAATGGGGCCGGCGCCGTGGCTTAACAGGCTAATCCTCCACCTTGCGGCGCTGGCACACCGGGTTCTAGTCCCGGTTGGGGTGCCGGATTCTGTCCCGGTTGCCCCTCTTCCAGGCCAGCTCTCTGCTATGGCCCGGGAAGGCAGTGGAGGATGGCCCAAGTCCTTGGGCCCTGCACCCGCATGGGAGACCAGGGGAAGCACCTGGCTCCTGGCTTCGGATCAGCGCCATGCGCCGGCCACAGCGGCCATTGGAGGGTGATCCAACGGCAAAAAGAAGACCTTTTTCTCTGTCTCTCTCTCTCTCACTATCCACTCTGCCTGTCAAAATAAATAAATAAAAATTTTTAAAAAAGTTAAAATATTAAAAAAAAGAAAAAGAAAAAGAATGATACAAATGGACACCAGCCTGTTACTTCTCAAGAATCGCAATAACCATCTACTTTTAATAGGAGATTTGCTTGTGCTAACCACATGGAATACTGTCCCGTCTTGTGTCAGTGTCCTAGCCCGGAGGGCTACTTTACCAGCCAGAAGCAGGATCAGGAAGCCCCATCATTGCACCTCACTCACAGGTGTAAACACAAATAACATTCTGTGATCCTCATCATCCCTGTGCTCCTCCTGAGTGTATTCATGTAGACCTTTGGCTACAAGTAATGACAAAACATTTTTTCCTTATTCTAGATCTTTCTCCAGAATGATTCCCTTGCTCATTTTACACATACATCTTGCGCACATGTTAGGTTTATTGTGGCGTAAGACTCTCTTGTCTACCTTGAGCTTTCATAGGGCCAATCATTAGAGGAGTGGCTAATCCTTAGAGAGGAAACTGAAACTCCTAATGGCTGTGCAGTAGATAAGGAAATCCCAACTCTTTCTGGCCTTGTTTTATTGCCTTTAATTGCGCAGGCAATCTGCTTCTTACCTAGTGGTTTTGGGTTACCTCATTATGTAATCTTTCTGAATGCATTTACAGTGAAAATAAGGAATCACAATTTAAGTTAAAAATGTAACAATTGCAGCAGCATTATGGATGTAAATAATACAACTGGGGTTACAATCTGCTGAAGGGATACCTTTGTGACCTTCGTGACCCATAAGCAGGTAAAGAAAATAGTTTCAACTGACTTCTTGGCCTGCCAGCTGTAAAATGCTTTTGACACAGATGATTACAGCAATCTTAAGTCCTAAATTATTAAAACGTGAAAAGAAAATACTGTGGCTCTTTGAGACGAGGAAATATGGTAATTCTAGAACCAAATCATCTTAGGCGTTGTGCCAGGTTCAAGGATCATTTGAAGTACAGCCCAGGCCCTCAGGAAGTCCCATAAGTTAAAAAGAATGACTCCTAGTCGAGAAACAACAGGAAAGAAAAGTGAAGAAAATACCACTTCATATTACACATAAAATTATACAATAAAGACTATAGCAAGATCTGAAGGATAAGAGTGAAACTCAAAGGTTAAACTAATTAATTTCCCATTTTTTCCATATACAAGAAACTAAATGAATGAAACTGTAACTCTCCATATGTTTACAATTCCAAAATCACGCACTCTCTGGCTTTGTAAATTTGATGAATATAGCTGATTCTGAACATCTGGAACATTTTTGGCCGTGGATAACTTGGAACTGAGAGTTTGGCATCCTTTTTAAGGGCGTGTATATTCACAAATTAGGAAAGAGTCCCAAATCGCATTCCACAGTTAGATGCAAAAACAAGTTTTAATGCACTGCAAGAGTACAGTACTGTCTTGTGTAGTAGACAAATAGCAGCCAGTAAGTGATGGAACACAGGGAACCAAATCTCCATGTGGCACATCCCCTGGGGAGTGTTGGATGCATTCAGAGATGCTTATTATTTTATTCTTGTAACGGAACTCACATGCTCTTAAATATCCCATACATTATTAAAAATTAAACTATCAATGACCACAAAATGTTGCAGTGTTCCTATAAAAATTGTTTTGAACACCAACACAGATAAGAAAGGGCCATATCCTTTTTACTCATATGGCTATTTCAAAGCTATTATAGCTCTTTGGTCCATTTTGAGTTGATTTTTGTATATAGTGAGAGGTATATATCACTGATCACCTCATTATATTTTCTTTTATAGGACTCCTGTATCAAGTGAACTAATTTATCTTTAAATTTCTTTAACTTCTTTAATTAAATTTCTTTGTTATTGTTACTCATGATGACCAGTCCAAGAAGGCAAAAATAGGACATTGAAATAAAACAAAGGGCCCAGTCAATAATTGAAACTACTTTTTAAGAAAATTGTCATTTTACCTTTGCATTAAAATCATTCAGTGCGGGGCCAATGTTGTGGTGCAGTGGGTTAAGCCACCACCTGCAATGCTGGCATCCCGTATCAGAGTGCTAGTTCCTGACTCATCTGCCGTGCTTCTGATCTAGCTTCCTACAAATGCACTTGGGAAAACAGTGGAAGATGGCACAAGTGCTTGGGCCTTTCCCACCCACATAGGAGACTGTGGTTAGAGTTCGCGGTTCCTGGCTTCAGCCTGGCCCAGCCCTGACTATTGTGGCTATTTGGAGAGTAAACTGGCTGATGGAAAACATTCTCTCTCTCTCTCTCTCCCTCTTTCTCTGTCACTTTGCCTTTCAAGTAAATAAATAAATGTTTAAAAATACAATTATTTGGTAACTCCACAAAATATTTCTATTTTGTGGAAGTGATTTATTTTTAAATATAGTAAAATTTGTTTTAACTCTGTAAGAAAGATTTCAACACATACCTTTGCAAGTGAGTCCAAATGCTTTACCACATGTTAATTTAACTTATATTTACATGTTTCACTTCTTGGTATGCAACCAACATTATTATTATTATTATTTACTTTTTTGACAGGCAGAGTGGACAGTGAGAGAGAGAGACAGAAAGGTCTTCCTTTTGCCGTTGGTTCACCCTCCAATGGCCGCCGCGGCTGGCGTGCTGCGGCCGGCGGACCGCGCTGTTCCGAAGGTAGGAGCCAGGTGCTTCTCCTGGTCTCCCGTGGGGTGCAGGACCCAAGCACTTGGGCCATCCTCCACTGCACTCCCGGGCCATAGCAGAGAGCTGGCCTGGAAGAGGGGCAACCGGGACAGAATCCGGTGCCCCGACCGGGACTAGAACCTGGTGTGCTGGCGTCACTAGGTGGAGGATTAGCCTGTTAAGCCATGGCGCCAGCCCCCAACATTATTTTTACCACTTCTAAAAGATACAAGTCTTAATTGTGTTAGCAACTTTAGCACAAATAATGTCCTCATTATGGCAAAATAATCTGTGATGGAAGAAATTTAAAGTTAGCAGTGTTTCATTTAGTAACAGACTCATTATTTGTAAAGGATGCTCTACACTAAATCCAAATTTTAACAATCATATTAACTAAGGCATAATTATTCACCTTTCACAAGTGTCCAGTTCTTTTCTATTCAGTGCCTTTCAAATAGAGAGCAGTGTATTTTGGAGGTGACTGAGTAGACAAAATATTAACTACATGATTTTTTCAGGACATTTGCTCTTTCAAGCGAGATTCTCTATAATGGATAGAAATGAATTTGTTCCAGGAGAGTCAGTTGAGGAGTGTTTTAAGTGGTGGCTTTACTGTTCAACAAAACTTCTCATAAACTTGCTGATTCAACATAAGACTCTGAGAGGGGAAATGTGTTCTGGAACAAAGGCTGATATTATAAGCAGTTTAGGGAAGGCTGGTTTGTCATGTGGCTGGGATTTCAAAAAAAGAAGAGGAAGTCACATAGTTCAAGAGAGCATGTGACCTGCAAAAGATTGACTCGTGTGTGTGTGTGTGTGTGCATGCTTTACGGTGAAATGAAATCTTTTGAAAGAACAATAATGCTAATTTTGATAGTACAATTATATTGATATTTCAGGATATTTAAAGAAGATGACGTTCTCAGTTCTGAAGATTGAACAAAAATGTATGATAATTATTCTCATCTTTACTCCTAGTCAATGTGCAACATTACAAACCAAGAAGAGGACTAAGAGGTATATTTTCTAATAATGAGCACTATAGTTTAGGCATAGCATGGAATATGAAAGAGAATTTTCTGTGCATTAATATGTCTGGATAGGCATACCCTACCATGATGATTGCTAAAGTATATTTATTTTTGTGGATTTATTTTTGTATCACACCACTGGAAACTCTGAAAAAGGAAATAAGTTCTGGAAAATAACTAAATTAGCATCTAGAGCTAAACTAGAATTATGGCCTGGGCCTAAACTAATAACATTGTTAACCTTATGATGTTTACATAAATATTATTCAAAAATGAGTCATGCAGAGTGGTGTGATTACATTTCCTGGTCAATTTATTTTTTAAAAAATGATTTCTATTCTAAGTCCTTATGATTAATTTACCTTCCTACTCTTGACCAGAAGAATCCCACCCTGTGTCCAAGCATACTACTTTCACTTTTCTTGGAGATGTTCTTCCCATGGCTCTCTAGCATCCAGCTATTACCAGAAATTCTGCTTTCCAGGCCTCCTGCACAATTGTCCCAGGCTTTCCCTTCAACAATTCCTTGAAACTCTTTTTGTCTATTTTTTGTGCTCCTGTATTATGGGGACCTTCTCACTCTTTTTCTTCTTGTAGTCATTTGTGAAATAAATTCTACATTAACTCCCTTCCAAAGGGGATATAAGAAGTAAATTTTTTATTTCTTCTTCATTCTCTTTTCTAAAAATTTATTTGAAAGGCAGATGTACAGAGAGAGGGAGAGACAGAGAAAGGTCTTCCATCTGCTTGTTTACTCATCAAATGGTCACAACAGCCAACGTTGTGCCAGGCTGAAACAGGAGTTCCATCCGGGTCTCCCATGTTGGTACAGGGATCCAAGCACTTTGGCCATCTTCTACTGCTTTCCTGGGTGCATGAGCAAGAAGCTGGATCCAAAGTGGAGCAGGCAGGACATGAATAAGCGCCCACATGGGATGTGGGCACCGCTGGTGTTACATTCAGTGGGTTAACCTGCTACACCACAATGCCAGCCCCAACTTTTGATTTTTTTATAGGGATTAAATGTGTCAATTTTATGGCAGTTGAATGATATGGTTGGGATCTGTATAGACTTGTAGGTCAGAAATCACTTTCCCTCATAATTTTGAAGGCATTGTTCTACTCTCCTCTATTTCGGAGTACTTTTGTTGTACTGATTCCCAATCATGGATATGTGGACTCTTCTTCCATCTGGGAATCCCTAGGATCTTCTTTTTTCCTCTAATGTTTTATTTTATTTTATTTTTTTAAAAAAAGTAAAATGGAGACAGGGGTGTCCTACTGGTTAATATGCCTGCATCCATATCAGAGTGCCTGGGCTCTGTTCCTTATCCTAAGTCCAAAGTTCAGCTTCTTGCTAAAGCAAACTCTGGGAGGCAGCAGCTCAAATTGTTGAGTTCCCTGCCACCTACTTGGGAGAAGGGGATTGAATTCCCAGCTAACTGCTTTGACTCTGACCCACCTGGGGCTGTTGAGGACATTTGGAGAATGAACCAAAAGATGGGAGTTCTCTTTATCTCTGAAACCAATCCACCAATAGTTTTTTTAAAAAAATGTTTTGAAAGAATGCAGCAATGATGTATTGTGATGTAAGTCTTTCTTAAAATTAACTGTTCTGCATAATCAGTGTGTCCTATCAACAAAGAGTTACCTGTTTCTCCAGCTCAGTTACTGTTCTTGCATTAATTGGTCATTTCTTCCTCTCTTTTTTTCTCTTTCTGAGACTTCTAGTATTTGGATGCTGGACATCTTTAATCAACCCATAATCTTATCTTTTTCTCTTGTAATGATCAACTTTAAAAGTTTAGCTATCACTTCTGGAAGATTTCACTAAATTTATCTTCCAAACCTATGGGTTATTTGTATTTTGTCATAGTACTTTTTAATTCCAAATCTGATTTTTTTTTTTTTTGAAAGGCAGAGTGGATAGTGAGAGAGAGAGACAGAGAGAAAGGTCTTCCTTTTTGCCATTGGTTCACCCTCCAATGGCCACTGCGGCTGGTGCATCTCGCTGATCCGAAGCCAGGAGCCAGGTGCTTCTCCTGGTCTCCCATGCAGGTGCAGGGCCCAAGGACTTGGGCCATCCTCCACCAAATCTGATTTTTAAAATATAACATTTTGAATGTGCTTTCAAAATATCATTCCTCATTTATGAATTGTCTTCTTTATCTCTCTACAAATGATTAATAGATTTTTATATATTTTACCAATATCCTGACTGATTTTGTCTTTCTTTTGACTTCCGTTTTACATTCTAGATTCTTTTTCAATCTGTTGGAAAATTCTGGGTATCCACATATTATTAAGAAGTTCTAGAAAAGGATTATCAGAAAGGATGGGCCTTCACTCTATGGTGACATTGACAACTGTTGGTATCTTGAAGTCTTTTCTTTTGAGTCACTCAGCTTTTCCAGAGGTGTCTTTTCTGCCTCTGCAGAAACCAAGGGGCAGATGAAAATGAGGGGGGCAGGAGTTCCACTACTCAGGTTATAGATTTTTCACTCCCTCCTTTTGTTGGCTAGGAGGTAGGTCTTGTTTTTCTACAGACACAGCTGATTGACAGATCAAGATGATTCCGAAAATCAAGGTGTAGACAGGACTGCATCCTTTTGGTGGCTCCAAGGAAGAATCTGTTTCTTGTCTTTTCCAACTTCTAAAGGTTGCAAACACCCTTTAGCTCATGACCACATCATTTAATCTTGCTTTCTTCTTTATACTCAATACCACCAACTTTGATCCTCTAGCCTTTTCCCTCTTGAAAGGACCCTTGTGATCATATTGGGCCTGTTCTGATAACCCAGAGCAATCTCCCAGCCTCAAAATGCTTAACTTAATCAACTTGCAAAATCCCTTTTACTCTGTAAGACACATATCTGCAGTGTTGGGGACGAGGCTGTGGAGTCATCCTTAGGGAGGAGGGCATCACTCAGCCTTCCACAACTGACAACTCTGTACTTTAAATTTAACAAATCATCAGACAATCTCCTAATTTTTCACCTCTTATGCCTGCTCATTTTTTAGTTCTCTACCTTAGCAAATGTGTTAAGATTCACCCATCTGACCATGCCAGAAACCTGATACTCATTTTATATACTTCTCTATAATTAATCCACATCCCACCAACCATCAATTTCTTTGATTCTTTACCCTCATGTTTAAAATATGTCTTTGATTTCCTTCCTCCCCCCTGTAATGGACTCGTTCGCTGTAACGGACATCAGCACTGCTACATTACTCTCCAACTACTTCTCTACACTCCTATCATATCCTCCCATCCAATCTATCCTCCAAGCAGTGATGAGCCATAGTTTAAATGCAAAAATCTAATCATGTTACTCTTTTTGGTAGCTTCAACACAGCCTTGCTTGCTTCTCCAGCTTCATGTCAAAACATTCCTTTTCTTCCTGGTGTTGTAGTCACTGTGACCTTTCAGCTCCTGGAATGCATTAACCTTCAATCCAACTCCAGATGCTTTTGCATGTGCTATTCCCTTTTCCTGGAACACTTTTCTTTCATTCCTCGCTTTGCTAACGTTTACCATGCAATTTATAAGCTATATCTTCAAGGAAGCCTTTGTTTTCCTTTTGGTTCCCTTGTTACAGCTTTTTAAACTTTTCCTTCAAACATATTTCACTACTTTTTATTTTAATAATACTTTTATATTTTATTTAATAATCTTAATAATAATTGTGTAATTATTTCTTTTAATTAATAGATGTAACTTTGGGGAACGTTTTAGGGTTACAGAAACACTGAGCAACTCGTAGAATTCACATATACCCATGCCCCCCATATCTCACATTCAGTTTCCCTACTATTAACATTTTGTGCAAAGGTACTTCAGAAAGTTTGTGAAAAGTGAAATTAAAAGATGTTTATTTGGTGCAAAAAATTAGAAACCCATGGACAGTATTTTCATTAGATGCATTTTCTATGAACTTTTGGAAGACCTCTCATACCTATTTGACATTTATAAATCTTCTCTGATATCTGGCCAGATCTACTGCCCAGTTTTTAATTGACTTTTCTTATTTTTTAAAAAAATATGATTTATTTTACTTATTTGAAAGGCAGAGTTGCAGAGAGAGGGAGGAAGAGACAGAGAGAGAGAGTGGTCTTCCATCTGCTGGTTAACTCCCCAATTGGCCACCCAGCCTCTCATATGTCATCTCAGCCTAAAGGTGTCTTTGCCTGTCCTTCACCGAAAGGAATTCACTGAATTGAGGGAATGACATAGCTGGCTCCAAGGCTCTAATCACTGGACCTAGGCAAAGCCCTGTTGGCCAGAATTGTCCGGAGGGGTTTGTTTAGGGAAATTCCTGGTCTGGGGTAGAAGGTAACTCCTACTATAACCCCACCTGGCCTTCATAAACTCCCTAAAGAGCATGACATCACTGATTAATCAAAGGAAGGTCAGAGCACCACTGACCAACCGCGGACTGGGACGTGAGCTGATTATACGCCTCTCTGCTCCAATTTCAGTCTACAGGAACCTTCACCTCTAAGTGCTTGAGAGCCTGGAAATTGAGCAACAGCTTGTCCAGCTCCTTGCGCCGCGCTTTGCAATACATACGTATTTTCATCTGCCACCCCAATGTCAGAGATTGGCTTTCTGCCTATCAGGCAAGCAGACCCAGGTTTGAGGGTTCTATAGCAACTTGGGGGTTGTTCAGCAACATACCCTGCAACTTTGCTACAGTTGTTTATTAGCTTGTGTGTATGAGTCAGTTCTTAGGAATTTTCTTTATCGCAATCATGTTACCTGAAAAAAAGCTTTCCCTTCCCAAGCTACTGTGTGATTATTTTTAAATGTTTTTCACATCAGCTAAACTATAAGGTCCCCAAGGGCAACTTTATTACAGCTCATCACTTCCGTGCCCAGATTTTTATTAGTTACAAATAAACTTGTAAATTAATGAAATTTTGTCAAGGGCTCTGGCATTTCAAAGTAACTGATTACTCTGGTCGTTGGTACCTATCTTACAGTTCGATGTGAAGATCAAGATTATATACATTAAGTTCTTAGAATAATGCCTAGCTCATAGCACTCAAGAAACACTAGTTTTTAGGTTTTTGTGTTAGGCTACAGCTACTATTGCACAATATTACACCTAACTCTTAACAACAAACGTTAAAAGTAATAAAATCCCAAACAAAAAACCAAGAGATAAATGGGGCAGGAGTTAAGAAAGGGTCTCGGGAGGGGTTTACCAGCAGGGTACGGTGACTGCTGGACAGCAGTGGCGGAAGCCGGAAGCTGGGCAAGGAAAACCTTCCAAGAGGAAGCCTGGCTTCTCCGTACCTCTTTGTATTACAGGCCCACCGGGTGACCGCAGGCGGGGAACGCACGCAGTGAGCGGGGCCCAAGGTCTCCTTGAGCATAAAGCATCGGGACCGCGGAGGGCAGACTGGGAATCCTGGCTGGGCAGCCTGGCGCCCCCGACGGTGGGCGGGGCGGGCGGCCAGACGGTTTGTGACCCTCGGAGCCACAGAGAAGACCCCCCCACGCTCCGCCCCCGTTTCCATGGCCCCGCCCCACCCCCCGCCATCCGGTTTCCACGGGGACCGGATCACCTGACCCGGCGCCGTGCGCCTGCGCGCCCCAAGGCGGTGGGGGGGGCGGTGCCGTGACGCGCCTGGCGGGCGGTCCTCGGGCGCGCGCCGCTCTCGTTTTCTCGGGTCTCGGAAGTCGCTAGCAGCGATCGAGGCGGCGGCGGCGGCGGCGGCGGCGAGCGAGTCCTTGTGGTCTAGGTGAGCAGCTTTTGGGAAAAGAGGGGGAGACGCCCGCGCGGCACCTCGGGCTCGGGGACAAGGGACGTGGACCGCTCGGGCCACTTAACGGAAAGCGTCCCCGTCACAGCGGTTTTCCGGAGGCGGCGGAGGCAGGACGCCCGCTCTTCGGGGGGCTTCGGCGTCCTTCCCGGCGCCCAGCTGGGCCTGAGGGGGGAAGTTTCGGGAGCGGCGCGCTCGGTCGGCGTCGGGGTCCCGCCGGACCGCGGCTGGGGTGGACGGCGCCCCGAGGCCCCGCTCTGGCGGCGCCCGCAGCCCCGCGCGGCTCTGGGGCTCCCTTGCCGGGACGGCTTCTCGACCCTTGTTGTTCCTCAGAGAGGGGCTCCGGAGATGGGTGAGGAGGGGCCGCTGGGCACGGAGCCTCCAGGTGCCGGACTCACTCGCCTTCCTCGGCGGCCCGCCGGGGACGCCCGGGCTCCGGGAGGGCAGAAGGCGGCGCTTGTTCCGCGGGCGAAGCCTTGACTTTGTGGCGGGGGCGGGGAAGCGGTCGCCGGCTCCGCGCTGGGAGCTGGAGAAGTCGGAGCCGAGGGAAGAACGTGTCCAGTGGGGTGTGTTCGGAAGGAAACACGCGTGTCCTCAGAGATCTGGTGACTCAGAGCTTTCGTTTCGGGATTTCCTTGGAATAATGGGGAAGTGCAGGCAGTGTGGATACGGAAACTTTTCCCTTTCACCGCGCTGGGATTATGGAATCATTAGCGTCTTCTGTTGTGCGATTTTTGAAAGGACCTTCTAGGGTTACCTGGTTGGACTGTATTCTATGCTTAAATATTTACCGGTTTTTTTTTTCTCCCCGTTAAGGACGTTACTTAGAAAGTACACTCAGTTTACCAAATTCTTAAACATCCACTTGATTTAAAGAGAAAACTGTTGGATTAAGAAGGGAAAGTTGAAACGCAGCTGCAGGCCTTGTAATTAGATTGATTTCTAAAAGTCTGTGTGATCAGTGAGAACTCAAATTTGTCTAATCTGGTCAGTTTCCTATTTTAAAGTCCAGTGCGAATAGAAAAAAATTTTGTTTTCATCTAATCTGTTACTCAGCTCTCTAAACTTTAGTGCCTTAAATGGTACATAAATATTATATGTCAAGTGGTTTGGGTTACAGAATAAACAAAAGGAAATGACGTTTAAAAAGTTCAGTGAATGATCACCTCATCAAATTTAACTCCAGCAACGTTAATTTTAGTTATGTTTTGGGTATTATAAAAAACTATAAAAATCAGGAACAAAGGGGAAATAATTTGCTGATGGTTGACAGTTGAATGTACTTAAAACTGTTCTTTGAAATGAAGAGTTACTCAGGTATTTGTTTTTCCTGTTTTTTTGTGTTTGGGGTACTTTTTAAAGGTAAATGCCAAAAGATTGTGAAAAGAATCCCCCAAGCAACTTTGAAAGAGTTCCTACACCTAATAGTTATATTGTCATTTATTTCTTTCCAAGTGCTGCCAACATTTTTTTTAAAATTTATTTCCTCATTGAGGAGGTAGGCAGTCACTGACTCAAGACTGGCACAGTTAAAACAGTATCCGGTTTAAAAATCTCCTGTTTGTGTTGTCTAGCAAACTGTATTACTTTATGATAGGCTGCCTGCTGTTTTCAGTTTCTTGGATTTCGTCCAGAGAAATTTTATTCCTGTGCAGGCGAATGTCCAAATGTATTTCTTTCCTTTCAATAAGCAAATTAGAATACTTTATATACTGCTGTACATCATGCATTTATTTTCTAGTCAAAGTATTTTGGAACTCTTTAGTTTTGTGGGTGTTGCTTCCTTTGTGCAAAGTATATGTAGGCTGAAGACCTGAAGTTATATTACTGGGTGGGAGGGAAATTGAATTTATAATCTTCATAGATAGCGGGCACCCATTGTTCATGAAAATTGTGTTTGTTTGTTTGTTTTACACTCCCAAAACTGGTGATGCATAGGTGTTTCTCAAAGCCTTGCGTCAGCAAGTGTTGTTAAACTGGGTTTTTGCTAGTCCTGTAAGTCAGAAATGGGAACTTCCTGTGGTTGGATTGCTCAATGGCTGATCTGCAGAATCCCCCTGGATATTTGTTAAAAAGAAGAGTTCTTAAGTCCATTCCATGAAATCTGTGTCAGCCTGGGAAGCTATGTTTACTGCCCCAGGTGATTCTAATCTGATGATTAGCCAAGTTTGGGAAACAGTCTCTGGAAGATTGTTTAGGGCTTTATCAAGTATCGCTTCTCTGCCTTTTGGCTAAGATCAAGTGTAGGACTTCATCAGCTGTGTTCCTCAATACCTATGTGAACTATACTGAATCTTACTCTCAACATGCTAGAAATCAGGACCATCACTTTTTACCGTCTAAGTCCAGTGAACACTTTTTACATTTTTATGCCATTTCATGAATTTGTCTAAGTAAAAAGAGATAATACTGTTTTAGAAATTTTGATCATTTAAATGCAAAAATGTTAAATTTTCTTGATTTTGAAGATAAATGGACAGCATTTTTTTTTAAAAAAAGATTTTATTTATTTGAGAGGTGGAGTTACAGACAGTGAGAGGAAGAGACAGAGAGAAAGGTCTTCCATACACTGGGTCACTCCTGGAACGGCCGCAATGGCTGGAGCTGCTTCTGAGTCTCCCACGCAGGCGCGGACAGGGTTCCAAGGACTTGGGCCATCTTATGCTATCCCAGGCCGTAGCAGAGAGCTGGGTGGGAAGCGGAACAGCCAGGACTAGAACCTGGACCCATATAGGATTCCAGCACCTCAGGCAGAGGATTAACCTACTGCACCAGCGCCGGCCCCCAGCATTTTTGAGTTCGCTGATTGCTCATCAGCTGTTCTGTGTTCATTTAAAACAATCTTAGGGGAGGGTGCTGTGGCACAGTAGGTTAATCCTCCGCCTGCAGCGCCGGCATCCCATATGGGTGATGGTTCTAGTCCTGGTTGCTCCACTTCCAATCCATAGCTCTCTGCTATGGCCTGGGAGAGCAGTAGAGGATGGCCTAAGCCCTTGGGCCCCTGCACCTGCGTAGGACATCGGGAAGAACACTTGGCTCCTGGCTTCCGGCCGTTGTGGCCATTTGGGGAGTGAACCAACAGAAGGAAGACCTCTCTGTCTCTCCCTCTCTCTGTAACTCTACCTCTCAAAATCTTGAAAAAATAAAAAACATAATCTTAGATTAATTCAAACATAGGATATTTCAAAGTTTGTGGAAAAAGGAATGAAAAGATTAAATTTTCCACAAGCTTTTTGAATTATCCTCGTACAGCTCTAGTATGTACTAACTTCTCAGCAGTTTTGATTCGCATTATCAAAACACAATACTGATTCCAGACTTATAAATTACACATCTAATGGATGCTGTCATTACTATCTGATAATTTTCACACTTTCATTATCAAAATGTGAGGCCCTTGAAAAATTTTATGGCTCATAATTTTGTTGAAGATGACCATTTTTTGTGTACTTGCAAGGACTTTTCATTTATAGCTTTGTAAATGCAAGTGAAGGAAAATGCCATGAAGTTTTAAATGTTTCCGTATTACAGTACTCTTCGAATTATTTTTGTTTACATATTTGACTTTATTTGACCACTTAAAAGCCATACCACGTAAATTTTTGTGCACAGAGCTATAAGATATGTAAGGAGATTATAATTTCTTTTTAGTGAGACAGGATGCCCAAGGAATTGTGTCAAAATATTGCATGATAAATTCCTTCCTGATGGATGACTAATTGAAGTAAATAAATATATTTCTTTATAATTAGGGATACATTTAAGTTTGGGGAATTTCAATTAGCATATCATCTAAAACTCATAGTCTGAGATCCATCTTCTCATTGTAAAAATCTAGAGTGTAACTACTTTTTGCATTCATCATCTGATTTAATAAACATCTTCCTCTAGTTTTCTTCTCTCTGCCATTGTGAATGGAAAATATAAAAGCCCAAATTTCTACTGTGTTCAGTGAAGGTTTCCCAGAACCAGGACCCATGAAAGTGATCTTTCCAGACTTTATACTTTCTTTTAAAAAATTTTTTAAAAAATTTATTTGAAAGGCAGAGAAAGACATCTTCCATTTGTTAGTTAACTCCCCATATGCCCATAGCAAGCTGGGGTTGGGTCAGACTGAAGCTTGGAGCTACAAACCCAATTCAGGTCTCTCACATGGGTGGCTGGGATCCAATTATTTGAGCATCTTCACTGCCTACCAGGGTGGACATTAGCAGAAAACTAGAATCCAAAGTAGATCCTGGACTCAAACCCCGGCACTCCCATGCAGAATGTGATTGTGTCCCAACCAGCTGTGCCAAACACCCACCCCAGGCTTTATACCTTCTTCAAAGGTTGCTTACTTTGAGCAGTACAAACTGAATGACTTGTAATAGGAAGATTTATTTACTATTGCATCATCATTATAAATGACTCTATTTTTGTGGTCAGTTTAGTATTTTTAATACAGTTGAGAATACGGTTGTATAATGATTAAATAATTCCTGTATTGATGAAATAGCAAAGGTGTTTCAAGATACAGGGAAAATAAGTTCACTAGATCTCATAATGTCTCTTAGAATTATAAAAGCTTCTGTGAACCTTACAAATATATGGTATTTGTGAAACAGAATATTTTACAAAATATTTTTCCTCTTTGTTCTTTGAAAGATCTCTAAGGAAAACTAAAAGTTATGGAGTCAAGGGGCAGACATTTGGTGCAGCAGTTAGATGACACTTATAATGCCCATATACCACATTGGAGGGTCTGGGCTCAAGTCCTGGTTTGCTGATCTAACTTCCTGTTATTGGGTACCATTGGAGGGAGCATATATATATGTATATAGATATATGGGTTTCCTGGATCCCCACCGCAGGCTTAGTGTTTCCCCTCTCTAGGCATACCATTTCAGTGTCTGCTTCTGGAACTCATAAATCTGTGTTATTAATGATATTCCCAGATTATTCTTACGTACTTTAAAGTTGAAGGACCTTAAGATTGTTTTTACTTTGATACCATATGGTAGTACTTTGGGATACTGCTCTTTACTACATTTGCAATCTGTGCCAGTGTCCTAGTCTATGTTAATTGAAGCTAATTAGGTTACTTTGTTTAAGGGAATAGTTTGATATACTTCATTCATGTGGAAATGATTTAAGGGACTAGAATGTTCAAGTGCTTTGTTGAAGAATTAGAGTAGTATAGCTTGTAGTAGCAGATATTTAAAGGACAAAATTTTTTTGCCTCACAGAAGAGTTTTTTTGTTGATGAAATGTGCATTAAACTGAGACCCTCGGGAGCAACTTAAGTTGGTGGCAGAGCTAGGACTAGGACTTAGATTTTTGAATCTTGCCACTATATAAATTATTTAAAAGTTGATTTATTGGGGCCTGGTGCTGTGGCACTGGCATCCCATCTGCATGCATCAAGTCTCAGCTGCTCCACTTCCAATCCAGCTCCCTGCTAATCTCCTGGGAAAACAATAGACGATGGCCCAAGTGCTTGGGCCCTTGCACCACGTTGGAGACCTGGAGGAAGTTCCTGGCTCCTGGCTTCAGATTGGCCCAGCTCTGGCCATAGTGGCCATCTAGGGAGTGAACCAGTGGATGGAAGACCTCTTTCTCTGTCTCTCTCTCTCTCTCTGTAACTCTGCCTCTCAAATAAATAAATAAACAAATCTATCTTTTTAAAAAGTGACTTATTTGAAAGAAAGAGATTTCATTCATTGGGTCACTCTCCAAATACCTGCTACAGGCAGTGTCTGGACTAAGTCAGCCCAAAACTGGGAGTTGGGAATTAAGTTCGAGGTTCCCAGATAGGTGATGCAGACCCAATTACTTAAGCCAACACCTGCTTCCTTCTATGGTGAATATTAACAGGAAGCTGGTGTCAAGAGCAAATCTGCTCCTAAATGTTAGTAACATACTCTACCTACAATGTAAGGCACAGTGAAACTGCTAAATTGAGGAGCAGATTTCTTCAGACATAAGAAACAGCTCTTGAGTTAGGCCTCAAGGCTGACTAGGATTTTGATAAATGGAGAATGGTGAAGGTCATTCCAGGCAGACAAAGCACCTTTTGCATAGATGAGGGGGCACAGGAGCACATTCCCTGTAGTTGTAGCAAAAATGTTTTAATGCTTGGAAACACATTGGATGAAATGAAATGAAACCAGGTAAGTAAAATCCTCGAGGAATGCTTTGTGTTTAAGAATGATGAGAACTCCCCTTTGGAAGTGGATTAAAGGTCTGGGACATGGTGGGCACAGCCCTTTGGCCTTTTGCTATTGCGGACTGTACTGCCCTGCGCCTCCAGGGCGCATGGCGTTTGGGCCACCTGCCTTATGCTTCCTGGCAAAATTTCCAGGAATCATCCCTAAAGAAACAGGTATTTGAGTTCATCCACAAAGATTTCCAGCCACTATAAACATGCGCAGTTAGGTTAGGAAAATAATTCATGAACAAAATAACAAAAAGATGGAAAAAAATTTTAAAAGAACCTGAAATTTTGGAGATGAAGAGTGCAATAACTAACAGATTTACTAGAGGAGTTCAACAAGATGCTTGTTCAGCAGAAGAAATAATTGGCAAAGTCAAACAGATGACTTGAAATTATGCAGTCATAGAACCAAAAAGAATACTGTTAAGACAGTTGAGGACAGTAATGGAATAACATTAAGTGGACCAGTATACCTATTATGGAAGTTCCAGAAGGAGGAAAAAGAAAAGGGCAGAAAACTTATTTCAAAAGCCTAAAACTTCCCAATATCTAGATTCAAGAACCCCAATTAACTCTCAATAGGAGCAATCCAAAGTCATCCACACACACTGAGACACACTGTCATCAAAAGGTCAAATCTCAAAGAGCATTTTGAAAACTGTAAGAGAAGAGTGGCTCATCCTGTACGAGCGCGCATTCATAACACAATAAGCAGATTTTTCAGCAGAAACTTTGCAGGCCAAAAAGAAGACAAGTAATATACTCCAAATGTTAAAAACAAACTACCAGCAAAATATTATTTAATATTCCAGAAAATGGTAACCAAAGAGAATAGGAATGTTAAGTCAAAACTATCACAAGACAAAGAAGGATATTATATAATGATAATAAAAGAGTTAATTCACAGGAAGAAGGGAGCATTATTATATGACTAAGGTCACAAATATTGACAAAACCTATGGGAGAAAGAGCACCACAATTATAGGAAATTTCAATATCACATTTTCAGTAATGGGTGAAAACATCCAGCGGATAATGAGCAAGCTAAGAGAAGACTTGAACAATACTGTAAACCAAATGTATCTAAAGACATTCTACCCTACGAAAAATATACTTTTATTTCTTAAATGCACATGAAAGATTTTTTGGAATACAGGTGGCGAAACAAGTAATAACAGATTTAACACTGTTGAATTCATACCAAACATCTTTTCTGATCAAAAGAAAATGAAATTAGAAATCTTATAGTAGTAGAAAATGCAAAATTCTCAAATATGTGATAATTAACACACTCGAGTATTTTGGGGGTCAAGGAATACATAAGTGGGGAATTAGAAAAAAGTTTCAGCTAAGCAGAAACAGATTATATACCACAACTTAGGAAATGCAGCAAAAGCAGTTCCAGGAGGGCTATTTATACCTCCATTAAAAGAAAAAAAGATCTCAAATAACCTAACTTACTCCTCAAGTAACTACAAAAGAAAAGCAAACCTAGAAGTGGATAAATTCCAAGAAACAGAGTCTGCCAAGATTGAATTATGAAGAAGTACAAAATCAGAATGAACCTATAATAACATTATATTAAAAGTCTTCTCAACACAGAAAAGCCTACACCAATGGCTTCAATAGAGAAATGTACCAAACCTTTAAAAAATTGATACTTGTCCTTCTTAAACTCTTGCAAAAACCTGAAAAAGAAGAGATACTTCTAAAATTCATTTTATAAGGCCAACATACCTTGATTCCAAAGACAACATGAGAAAAACTAGAGGCCAGTTGCCCTTATATGATCATGGATGCAAACATCTTCAGTACAGTAATAGCTAGCCAAATTCAACAGCACATTGAAAGGATCCTTCACTATGATCAAGTAGGATTTATTCAGAAGACTTTAAAACAAGACTCCAAAGTCTTGCTCTTTGTACTAGCACTCCTGTGTTCATTGCAGCTCTAATAACCTAGCCAAGAGGTTGAAAACAATCTGAATATCCATCTATGGATGAATAGATAAAATGTGATATACATGAGTGTATGTGTGTGTATACTATACATGTGAACATGCACACAATGGAATGTTAGCCTTGAAAAATGAGTCTTTATATAATAAGGATGAACTTTGGGAATATCAACTAAATGCCATAAGTGTGTCACAAAAGGACAAGTGCTGGATGATTCCACTTCAAGTATCTAAAGTAGTAGATTAATAGAAAGAAAAAGCAGAATGGTAATTACTAGGACTTAGGGGAAGGGAAATGGAGAATTGTTCAGTTTATGTAGAATTGCAGTTATGCAAGATGAAAACATTCTAGAAATCTGCTATACACAGTATGCATAAGATTATCAGTACTGTATTGTACATTTGAAAATTTAAGGGTGGATTTCATGTTATATATATTTTACCATTGCATTTAAAAAAATGTAAAAGACATCCAAATGGCAAAGGAAAAGTTGCCATTGCTTACTTGACACTACTAAATAGAGCTAATGAATCCACAAAAACAAAACCCTAAGTAGTAATGAGTTCAGCAAGGCTGTGATATAAGGTCAGTGTATAAAATTGATTCTATGTACTAGGAGGGAAAAACCTAGAAAAAAATAAAACATTCATCAAAAAGTATAAATAACAAAGGATGGAAAAGCTTTAAAAGATAAGTCAGTGAAAAAATCTGAAGACCTATTTAGGTAACTTGCATCCCTCAGCTAAAGAATATATGTGCGTTTCATCAGTGCATGGAACTTTGTCTAGGATAGACCATATGCTAGGCCATGAAGCAAGGCTCAACAAATTCAATAAAATTGAAGTAATATCATGTATTTTTTCTGACCACAATGGAATGAAGCTAAAAATTAACAACTTAAGAATCTCTAGAAGATATACAAGCACATGTAGACTGAACAGTGTGCTCCTGAATGAACAGTGAGTCATAGAAGAAATCAAAAGGGAAAGAAGAAATGCCTAGAAGAAAAATGAAAATGAGAATGCCAAATATCAAAACTTATGAAACACAGCAAAAGCAGTGTTAAGAGGAAACTTCATAGCAGTTAGTGCCTACATCAAGAAATTGGAAAGACATCAAGTAAATGATCTAACAATGCATCTCAAGGACCTAGAAAAACAACAAACCAAACTCAAAATTATTAGGAGGAAAGGATTAAAATTAGAGAATAAACAAAATTGAAACAAAAAAATCATAAGCAAAATTGTTACCCCGTTGGTCCAACTAATCAAAAAAAATCCAAATCAATAAAATCAGAGATAAAAAATGAGATATACCAGTGGATACCACAGAAACATAGAATCATCAGGAATTACTGCAAAGAGCAACATGCCAATAAATTGGGAAATCTGGAAGAAATGGATAAATTCATGGACACATACAATCTGTCAACACTGAGTCATGAATACATAGGACCCCAAAACAGACTAATAACCAAGATGGAGATTGAGTCAGTAATAAAGACCCTCCCAACCAAAAAGAGGGCTGGATAAGTGTCACTACTGAATTTTGAATTCTACCAGACTTCCTCCTCCCAACCACCAGAATATGCCTTTTCTGTGAATTTTTTTGAAGACCCTTATATGCACACATATTTTTTAAGGTTTATTTATTTGAAAGAGTTACACAGAGAGAGAAGGAGAGGCAGTGAGAGAGGGAGGGAGGGCGGGAAGGAGAGAAGGAGAGGAGTCTTCTATCCTCTGGTTCACTCCCCAATTTGCCACAATGGCTGGACCTGTACTGATCCGAAGCCAGGAGCCAGGAACTTCTTCCAGGTCTCCCATGCGGGTGCAGGGGCCTATCTTCTGCTTTCCCAGGCCATAGCAGAGAGCTGAATCTGAGGTGGAGCAGCCAGGACTTGAACCGGTACCCACATGGGATTCTGGTACTACTGGCAGCAGCTTTACCCACTACACCACAGCACCAGACCCTCTATCAGAAGTAGTGTGGTAACCCTGAAATCCCAGTTAACAACTTGTGTCATGTCCTAGATGTTCCTTTTTCTTTTTCAAATGTTTTGTAGTTTAAATGTTTCTTGTTGTGGGAAGCAGGATACACAGCAGACTCATAGAATGGCAGATGTCCTAAACAACACTCTGGCCTCAGAATCAGCCCTTAAGGCATTCAGATCTGGCTGAAGAGCCCATGAGAGTGTTGTAGGCATGGAAAGCCAAGTTACCATGGAAAAGAAAAAAAAAAAGAAGACCTAAATGAAAGATCTCTGCGAGTGAGATCCCAGTGGAAAGAACGGGGCCATCAAAGATGGAGGTACCTTTCTCCGAAGGGAGGAGAGAACTTCCACTTTGACTATGACCCTATCGGAATAAGATCAAAGTTGGCGAACTCTAAAGGCTTCCATAGCCTTGGCAACTCATGACTAGAGCCTAGGGAGATTACTGACGCCATAAACAAGAGTGTCAAATTGTTAAGTCAACAACAGGAGTCACTGTGTACTTACATCTCATGTGGGATCTGCCCTTAATGTGTTGTCTAATGTGCAGTGATGCTATAACTAGTACTGAAACAGTATTTTTACACTTTGTGTTTCTGTGTGGGTGCAAACTGATGAAATCTTTACTAAGTATGTACAGAATCTATCTTCTTTATATCAAGATAATTGGAAATGGAAAAAAAAAACCTGGTGTTAAATTGGAAATGGCATAGAAAATTAATTAATTTTTAAAAAACATCATGTAGGATCTCTGTCTTTAATGTGCTGTACACTGTTATTTAATGCTATAACTAGTACTCCAACAGTATTTTTTCACTTTGTGTTGCTATATGGGGCAAACTGTTGAAATCCTTACTTAATATATACTAAACTGATCTTCTGTATATAAAGAGAATTGAAAATGAATCTTGATGTGAATGGAAGGGGTGAGGGAGCTGGAAAGGGGAGGGTTGCAAGTGTGAGGGAAGTTATGGGAGGGGGAAGCCATTATAATCCATAAGCTGTACTTTGGAAATTTATATTCATTAAATAAAAGTTTAATTTAAAAAAAGCTTCTTGTTGTATTAAATAGTTGTTTCTTGTTTATGCATACTATTTAAATTTCTATGACATTTGAATATATGACTTTTTTCCCCTCCTAGATAAATCAGGAAAAATGTCTCTCTATCCATCTCTTGAAGACTTGAAGGTAGACAAAGTAATTCAGGTATGCCTTTTTTTTTTTTTTTTTTTAAGGGATATATTATAGCATACATTCTACTTAAAGAAGTAAAGCAGTAAACTTAACTAGCAGACGTATTTGTTCATTTTTATACTTCATAAACCTTTTGTTCGCTTATATTGTAGGCTATAAAGTGAGATGTATTTCTTAATTCATTAATGAGTTAAAAGTGTATTACAAATGTGTGAGAATTTGTAACCAAACTGACAACGTTTTAGGAAAAGTGTGGCTTTACTAGAGTGAAAGGAAAAACAAACAAGAATGGTAACGTGTTGCTATGATGGTTAACCTTGTAGTTGTGGATGAGAAAATTGTTATGTGAAGGGAACCATAAACAGTTATTTTCTATTATAGATCCAGTATGAATATTAAAATGTGGTTCATAAACTCTTTGGAATCTAGTTCAGTCACCAAGGCTTTGCCTTGATGTTTTAAGTGGTCTGTTCATTCATCTTAAATGTTCAGTTCCTCCTTTCTTTAAGTACTTATAGTTTGTCAGTATCTTTTCAATGTGGTTTTGTATTTCTCCAAAGTTCATCTGAACAAGTGTTTTCTTTTTAAAAAGCTTTTATCTGAAACATTTTGCTCTCTAGAATAACTGTTAAGCCATTAGTAAAACATCAGTACATTATCTGATAAGAATTTGCAGACAGATATAAAAGCAAGAATAATTTATCCTTTGTTTTCCTTTTTTGCTAGTTTTTCATAGGATTGAAATTAAATTAACTGTAGCTTTGAATTTTGAAAGTAGCAGAAAAAGAGTTGATACTAGCCGGCGCCGCGGCTCACTAGGCTAATCCTCTGCCTTGCGGCGCCGGCACACCGGGTTCTAGTCCCGGTCGGGGCACCGATCCTGTCCCGGTTGCCCCTCTTCCAGGCCAGCTCTCTGCTGTGGCCAGGGAGTGCAGTGGAGGATGGCCCAAGTCCTTGGGCCCTGCACCCCATGGGAGACCAGGAGAAGCACCTGGCTCCTGCCATTGGATCAGCGCGGTGCGCCGGCCGCAGCGCGCCTACCGCGGCGGCCATTGGAGGGTGAACCAATAGCAAAAGGAAGACCTTTCTCTCTGTCTCTCTCTCACTGTCCACTCTGCCTGTCAAAAATTAAAAAAAAAAAAAAAAGTTGATACTGACAGGTGTTAGATTGGAAATAAAGAGGGCTGCAGTGTCAGTCATGCTGACTTCTCTAAGGAGAAGAAGATTACATGGATATTTTCATTAAGAGCGCCTCTTATGTTCAGAGCAGAGGAATAGCTTTTAGGAGATACAGTGGTAAGTAAGGAGGTAGGGAGATAGGGTGGGGAACATAGTTCTTTATTTCCACTAGATTTTAAAATATTCATATTCTAGACAATAAAATAGTCTATTTTTTTGGCTTTGTCTTCTAAAGTGGATTATACTTTTGTTTTCTTTGTTATGCCTCTGAAAAGATATTATGGAGGAAGCAAGTATTCATTTTACACCATAGCAAAGCTAAATTGCAGCAGTGAACTGGCAGTTTGTAACTATAAGAGCCATTGGGCATGACTTTTAGCATGTCATGTCTGAACCTTCCCATTCATTCCAAATTCTACTAGGAGCCTGTGGTTCTTCTACCTATGCAAAATAAGCTTTAAGAAACAATGAAATAGAGAACTAGTGCTTATCAGTTTCCTACTGTGGTAAGTAGAGTTTGACAGAAGTGAATTCACAGATGTGGCTTTTACTCATACTTTCTGTAAGTGACAGAAACACAGGCCCTCGCAGTCACTGCCTGTTCCTTGGGACAACTCTCTCCTCCTTTTTCAACAGTTTTCTGATAAAATAAATTATTTAAAATAATTTTTTGCATTTAATGATTTATAGTGGTAAGCCCTTGTTACTACATCTTTCTTTTATTTTCACAAGTTACATGATGGAATTTTAATAAATTTCCAGGGAGCTTTATATACTTGTCAGAATTCCTTAGGTAAGAACAATAGCAGTGAAAGAATAAAAATAGGGCTGGCATTGTGGCATAGCAGGTTGGGCCACTGCCTGTGACATGGGTATCCCATGTGGGTGCTGGTTCAGTCTTGGCTGTTGTACTTCTGATCCAGCTTCCAATTGGTGTGCCTGGGAAGGCAGTGGAACATCGTCCATGTTCTTGGGCCCCTGCCAGGTGGAGTTCTGGGCTCCTGGGTTAGGCCTGACCCAGCCCTGGCAGTTGTGGCCAATCAAGAGGGAACTAGTGATTGGAGGATCTGTCTGTCTCTCTGTAACAATAACTACTGTAAAAAAGAGTTGTAGTATTTTAAATTAACAAGCTGTGTTTTAAAGCATTTTGAGATTCACAGCCAAATTGAGCAGAAAGTACTATATACTCTCATTTCCACACACTCAAAGCCTCCCCCATTGCCAGCATACTTATCAGAGTGGGACATTTGTTAACATTTGATGAACTTTCATGTGTAATTATTGCCCCAAGTCTATAATTTACATTAAGGTTCACTCTTGGTGTCATGTATTCTATGGCTTTAGACGAATGCATAAAGACAAGTATATACCAATGTAGTATCTACAGGAAAGTCTCATTCTCTAAAATTCTGTGTTCTGCCTATTCATCCCTCCTCACAACCCCTGGCAGCCACCAATCTTTGAACCATCTGTACAATTTTATTTTTCCCAGAATGTCTTACAATATGTATAGCCTCTTCACATTAGCTTCTTTCTCTTAGTAATATGCACTTAAGTTTCCTCCGTGTCTTTTGATAGTTTGCTTTTAGTCCTGAACAGAATTTTGTCTTTTTTCTTTTAAAAAGATTTATTTATTTGAGAGGCAGAGTTACAGACAGAGGGAGACAGAGAGAAAGGTCTTCTATCCGCTGGTTCGCTCCCCAAACGCTTATAATGGCCAGAGCTGGGTTAATTCAAAGCCAGGAGCCTGGAGCTTCTTCTGGGTCTCCTAAGTAGGTGCAGGGGCCCATGCACTTGGGCCATCTTCCACTGCTGTCCCTGACCATTAACAGTTGGAAGTGGAGCAGCTGAGACTTAAACCGGCTCCCATATGGGATGCCAGCGCTGCAGGCAGAGGCTTAATTAACTATTATGTTACAGTGCTAGCTCCCAGAATTTTTTTTCTTGGATTATTCAAGGAATAATCCAGCTCACCACTAACTCCTTTTAGCTGATAGCTGGTGGTGAAGTAGCTTTCAAAATTCAGCACACTTAGAATTGGTGGGTTGTTATTTGTATTTTACTTATATTCTCATGATGTATTTTGTTTCATCTTAGAATATTTAACAAATTATAATATTCTTTAATAGGTACATTAGAACAGCCACAGTTCAAATGAATTTAATAGTTACCAAACTATCTAAAACTTCAGGGGGCTGTACTTATTTGAAGTAAGCTTCCATTTCCCTAAGTAGTTCTGGGGACTGCTTTTGACATGGATTTCAGAGCTAGATTGAAATATAAGCATATACATCTTTTCTTAGTTGATACATTTCCAACTAAATAAAAAGTTGAGAATGGTGGTACAACTTACTACCAAACTTGATTTTAAATGTTACCTGGCTATTTCAAAGTATTCCCATTAGTGAGATACTTAATATGAGGAGGCCATGAAGGTAACGCTGAGAGGACAGCTGAACGTGAAAAATACATACTTTTTCAGAGAAATTTCAGCAAGTTTATCGGTTACAAGTTACTTTATCATCATCCTTTTATGTGAGTGGTAAAATGTACTGCTTGTATAGTTTGTAATATTTTTGTACTTAGTATAACATAACTCCTAAGACCTGCTGAAATGGATACTTCAAAAAGTCTGGGGAAAATGGAATTGAAAGTGTAAGTTCATTTTGATGTGAAAAATATTTTTCATAATATGTGGAAAACTCATACTATGCCAAAACTACTCATAGAAATCAAAAAATGTTTTTGTTACTGGGAATGTGATATATATTTTTATTAATTTGTATTGATTTTTATTTGAAAGTAGAGAAAGGGACAGTGAGCCAGCCAGCCAAAGAGACAGAGAGCTCCCATTGCTGATTTAATCCCAAAATGCTTCCAAGGGCTGGAGTCAGCATAGTTGTGGCAGGAACCCAACTGTGTGAACCAGGGTCTTCATTGGTGGGAAACGAGTCAGGAGCCAGATCCAGAAATTGAATGAACCCAGGCACTCTGATGTGGGATGCCATTGTTTAAACCACTAGGCCAAACACCTATTCCCAATATATATGTCTGCTTTGCAGATTACCCTGTAAAAATGTATTGCTGATCAGTTTGAAATTAAACTTTCTTGACTGACACTTCAGTGCTTCAGTTCTTTTTGGTTGTATTGGGTTTAACTTATATAGGAACATTAAGTATTTAACAGCATGTTTTTGGTCTTTGTTTTACAGGCTCAGACTGCTTTTTCTGCAAACCCTGCCAACCCAGCAATTTTGTCAGAAGCTTCTGCTCCCATCTCTCAAGATGGAAGTAGGTTTCTACTTTTGGTTCGTTGTCCATAAGTATTTGTTAAGTCTTCCTTTCCCAAAATAGAGAATACAATATATATTTATATATAATAACATACTATATAAAATTGGTGATTAAAGTCCAGTAACAAAAAAAAGTATAGGATTATGTTTAAAAAAACTATCTAGAGTGAACTGTGAATATGAAGATACTGGTTTAGTGACTATTTTTTTTAGCCTGACTCATAAGTACTAGAATATGGCTGATTAATTTGTGAAAACCTTACATGAGAACTACAGTTGCCCCACACTACCATTCTCAAAGAGCTGCTTCTTTGCTGGGGGAGCATCTAAAATTTCCACCCAACTCTTTGTTGTAGAGCTTCCGAAATGCTGAAGTCTCTTCATCCTCCGCAACCTGTCTTTGGTTCCTTCAAGGTTCCCTATCCTTTTTCTTCAAGGTTCAGAGGGACTCAGGACCCAGCCTCTAAATAATATGACTTGTGATATAAAATAAATGTCAAATAGGTTTCTGTACCTGGTCATTTTATCTTAAAACTATTTGACTTTTTTCTTTTGGAAATTCCATTTTAATCACAAATCATGTGAAAAAGGGCTTTTATGGGCCAGCTATGTGGTATAGTGGGTAAAGCTGTCACGTGCAGTGCTGGGATCCCATATGGGCGCCACTTTTGAGTTCTAGCTGTTTCACTTCTGATCCAGCTCTCTACTATTGATTGGGAAAGCAGTGGAAGATGACCCAAGCGCTTAGGCCCCTGCACCTACATGGGAGAACTGGAAGAAGCTTCAGGCTCTTGGCTTTGGATTGGCCCACCTCTGACCGTTGCAGCCATGTAGGGAGTGGAACCAGTGGATGGAAGACCTCTCTTGGTCTCTCTCTCTGCCTGCCTCTGTAACTTTGCCCTCCAAATAAATTTTTTTTTAAATGCTTTTGGAAATAGTTCATAAAATAGTACTAAAAAGTTAAATACAGTTAATCTTTAAAATACTATTTCTAAAATTTCACTGGAAGGTGGTTAACTTTTTTTTTTTAAGAATTTATTTATTCTAAAGGCAGAGTTACAGAAAGATTGAGGGGGCGGGGGGCTGGTCTGTGAGGAGATCTTTTATCCCCTGGTTCACTTCCCAAAAGACTGCGATGGCTAGGACTGGGCCAGGCCAAAGCCAGGAGCCCTGAATTCTGTCTGGGTCTCCTATTTCGGGGCAGGGACCTGAGTATTTGGTTCCTTTTCTGCTACTTTCCCAGGTGCATTAGCAGGATCAGAAGCAGAACAGGCTAGACTTCAACGAGTGCCTGTCTGGGTTGCCATTATCACAGGCAACAGCATAACCTGCTGGGTCCCAACGGCTGGGTCCCAATGTTGGCCCCAGTTAACATTCCTAAAATGATATGGTGCTAAATAAATTTATAAAACTGTGATATTTTTATTTGTTTGAATCAGTTCTCTCTGAATACTAAAGGATGAATGTATTTGGATGTCTGAATGTGTTCATATTTTATGACTTTGACTTTAAACATTTTCTATATTTTCCATTTCTTGTTGTAAAGATGAGGAGGAACCCTTGCAAATATCTTTCAGTTCTTTCTGTATTTTCTAACTTAAATGTAACTTTTTAAGCTCAAATAGAAGCCCGTGATACAGTTTTCTTTTGGAGTATTTTGCCAGTGCTTTTTTTATTAATTGATTCTTTCATTTATTTATATTAGATCTTTATCCTAAACTGTATCCGGAACTTTCTCAATACATGGGCCTGAGTTTAAATGAAGAAGAAATACATGCAAATCTGGTGATGGTCTCTGGAGCACCACCTCAGGGGGTATGTATAATTAATGATGTGAAATTAATTTTGAATTACATGAAATCATGGTTTGCATGTAGATATAAGCTCTACTTTTTGTGGCTAACTCCCATCTTTATAACTTTAGCATTAACCTCTCAGGAATTTTAGACTTCTTTCTTGATATCACTTCTTACATAGTCTGATTCCTTCTGTGCTATTAACGGTTTTAACTTTATTAGGATTTAAAGGTTCAGATGCTTTTTACTTGTCAATTCCCCTTTGTCTTTGGCATCTCATCAGTTACTGAGAACTTATCACTCTGTTTGCCATGTTTGTTGGGTTCATTTTATCCTCTACTCCTGTAATTGTATTCAGAGTTTTGTATTTCTAACCTAGATTATTATGATAGTTTCTTACACTGCCTCTAGTAACTTACTTCATACAATGCTAAGTTGCTGCCAGATTAACCATTCTGAAATACAGGTTTATAAGTTTTTTGTGACTCAGTCTGTTAGTGTTTTCTGAAATCTGAAGCTCTTTGTAATTAGATTTCAGACGTAAACATATCTGATAATATTAAGATTATTGCTGTAAGATCATAGTACTTTTTTAATTTTTTTGACAGGCAGAGTGGATAGAGAGAGAGAGACAGAGAGAAAGGTCTTCTTTTTTGCCGTTGGTTCACCCTCCAACGGCCGCTGCGGCCGGCGCATCGTGCTGATCCGAAGCCAGGAGCCAGGTGCTTCTCCTGGTCTCCCATGCAGGTGCAGGGCCCAAGCACTTGGGCCATCCTCCACTGCCTTCCCGGGCCATAGCAGAGAGCTGGCCTGGAAGAGGGGCAACCGGGACAGAATCCGGAGCCCCAACCGGGACTAGAACCCGGTGTGCCGGTGCCGTAAGGCGGAGGATTAGCCTGTTAAGTCACGGAGCCGGCCAGATCATAGTACTTTATGGCACTTACACAGTAAAATACTTCATGAATATAGGCTCCATGTCTGCCTTAACTACCATAACCCTAGTGCTTAATGAAGTACCTGACATTTGTTTATTTACCCAGTGTGTGTGTGTTTGTTTATTTTGACAGGCAGAGTTAGACATTGAGAGAGAGAGAAAGGTCTTCCTTTGCCATTGGTTCACCCCCCAAATGGCCGCTACGGCCGGCGCACTGTGCCAATCCGAAGCCAGGAGCCGGGTGCTTCCTCCTGGTGTCCCATGCTGGTGCAGGGCCCAAGCACTCGGGCCATCCTCCACTGCCTTCCCGGGCCACAGCAGAGAGCTGGACTGGAAGAGGAGCAACCGGGACTAGAACCTGGGTTGCAGGCGCTGCAGGCACCACAGGCAGAGGATTAGCCAAGTGAGCTGCGGCGCCGGCTTTACCCACTGTTTATTGAAAACCTGTGTCATTAGGGATCCAAGTGGGAAAACAAATGGTAGATTTTTTGAAGAGATAATTTAAGAAATTAGATAAAAAGGCTGAAGGAATGAAAAAGCAAACATGGAACACATATGTAATGACAGGAAGTATAGCTGCTTCCTCTAGAACAACAGTAACACAAGGAAGAGGTTAGACCACAGTATGGAGAAGTTTAGGGAGAGAGCCACTCGGAGCTGGGACTCAGACCTTGGAGTGTAGTTCCAGAACTTCTGTGGAGCTGTATTGTGGCTGGCTCTAGGAGCGTCAGTAAAAGCTGGAGACTGGAACCAATTCCTGCTCTCAAGGTCAGGCTCAGGCTCAGGCAGTGCTGACAGGAACAGAAAGCAAACAGGAAGGAATAAGGTGCTTATTTCCTTAGTCTGTAATGCTCAAGTAGTGGAAGCTAACCAGAAACACACAGTCAGAGGAAAATGTAATTTGTGCAGTCATACTCCAGCATCACCAGGTAGAGTACAGAATGGTGGATTTGGGAGCTGACAGTACAACTTACTTCTATGATCCCTTGTGCTCTGTCCAGACACTTCTACAGATACTTGAAGTTCAAAGGACAACAATAGAAACCTTATACTTTCCCCTTAAAAGACGCAGTTCTCCTTCATAAAATAAAAATTCAAAAACCTTGTTCTGTAAATGGCCTCATAATACCCTTCTAGGTTTTAATGATAAATCATGATCTCTATCCCATATTCTTGATTATTTACAACTTTTAAAAATGTAAAAATTATTCTCAATTCTGGAGTTTACAAAATCAAGTGTTGACTCTTGACATAAAAGGCGTTGCTTTCAGCCTTTCTGCAGAAAGGCACAGTGCTGTCAAGGCCCTTTCTGGACTGTGGTTATGCTGTTGATCATGATGTGATGTAATTACTGCCCTCAGTACTCAGATTTCCAGCTAATACTTTGAACTTCAGAGACAAAAATGTAAGTTAACCACTAACAATTCATGTGTAAAGCAAGCATGAGAAGCAAAAAGGATTAATTGGCTGTGTTTATAGAAATTCTACAACTATAAGCAGAGAAGATTGTCACAGCTGCTCTGATTATTGTAGTGGCCTCAAGGCTTCAGTTAGTATTTATGGCTTCCTTTATTCATTGCAAGTATTTGTTCTCTTTTCCCTTGGCCAGCACTTGAGCTGGTTGTCTTTTTTTTTTTTTTTTTTTTTTTTTTTTAGGTGACCTAAACCTCCATTTTTGAGGCATCTGAATCTCTAGGGCTCTTCAGTGCCCTACCTTTCCTTTTCCTTTCATTTGTTGCTGAAGATTTCTGTTAACTCTTACAATAGATTCTTCATCTCATGTACTTAATTTTTTTCCTGTTTCCTGTTTCATCTGATTCTTGCTCCCATCCTCTTACTTCATCTTTGCTGGGTGGTGATTGGCAATTGAAAATTGTATAAATTCAAGGTGTACAACATGCTGTATTGATGTACATATGTATTGTGGTCACCATAATAAAGCTAATGTACACATCTGTCACCTTGCAGTGTTGCCATATATTTGATGTGTGGTGAGAACACTGAAGCTACTGTCCTAGCAAGTTTCATCCATGTAATATGGTATCAACTCCAGTTACCATTTTCTACATTGGATCTCTAGAACTTTCTCAGTTTTGAAACAAAGTTTGTATACTTTGACTATTATTTCCCTATTCTTGCCTGCCTGCTTCCAGTTAGTTCCCTGACACCCGTTCTTCTACTCTATGCTTCCATGATTTCAACTTTTTAAGAAACTACTTATAAGTGAAATACACTGTCTACTTACTTATTTTGTTTGAAAGGCAGAGTTAGAGAGGCGAAGACAGAAAGGGATCTTTCATCTGCTGGTTCACTCCCCAGATGGCTGCAATAGCCAGAGCAGGACCAGGTGGAAGCTAGGAGCTTCATCTGGCTCTCCCACATGGGTGGCAGGGGCCCAAGCACTTGGGCCAACTTCCATTGCTTTCCAAGGCCATGATCAGGGAGCTTGATTGGAAGTGGAACAGCTGGGACACAAACTGGTGCTCATGTGGGATACTGATGTCATAGGTGGCGGCTTTAACCCTGCGGCACAAAGCTGGCCCTTGTCTTTTCAGATCATAGTCATGCTAACGTGACGTGGTACCTCAGTGTGGTTTCATTTGCTTTTCCCTGATGATTAATGTTGTTGAGTACTTGTTAAAAAGTTGGCCATTTATGTCTTTGTGAAAATTTGAGTGTTTTGCCCATTTTTAAATCAGATTATTTGTTTTTTTTGCTGTTGAGCTCCAAATATATTGTGGATATTAACCCCTTATCAAACACATCATTTGCAAATGTTTTCTCCCATTCCATGGGTTGCATTTTCATTTTGTTGCTTGCTTTCTTTGCTGTGAAGTTTTTTAGTTTGATAAAGTTCCACTTGTTTATTTTTGCGTTTCTTGCCTATGCTTTTGGTGTCAAGTTCAAAAACTTCTTGTCAAGATCAGTGTCCTGGAGTTTTTCCTTATTTATTTATTTTTTTGTTTTCAGATTTTACAGTTCACATTTTAATCCATTTGGATTTAATTTTTGTGGTGTAAGTTTTGCTTTTGGCATGTGAATAGCCAGTTTTCCCATTTCCATTTATTGAAGAGACCATCATTTCCCCATTATATATTCTTGGCACCCTTGTCAAAGATTAGAAATCTTGTTCTCTTACTTCTTCTATTTCTGTCTTCGTTCATGGTTTCCTTTAAGTCCATGAGCATATTGAGCATATTTATAGTAGCTACTTTAAAATCTGGTCATTTTATGACCTGTTCTATTTTGGAGTCTGTTATTGACTGCTTTTTTCCCCTGATTATGGTTACATTTCTCTGTGTGTTCAGATGCCACCTAGTATTTTAACTGGATGACGTTCATTATGAATTTTACATTGCTGCGTGCTGTGTTTCTTTTTGCAGGGGTGAAAGTCTGGCCTGCAAAATCATTTGGTCTGGCCTTTCCAAAGCAACCATAGGCAGTACTCAAAATTTACTAAATCTATAGCAGGCTAATTTTTAAGTTGATAATTTTGTATAGCCAGTGATTGGTGTTATAAATATCCAAATGGTCTTTGGCAGAAGACTTCCCTACCCCTGACTTAAAGAATATTAGCGCTAGTTGAGGCAGTGCTGTGGCTCAGTAGGTTAATCCTCTGCCTGCAGTGCTGGCAACTCATATGGGCGCCACTTCGAGTCCTGGCTGCTCCACTTCCAATTCAGCTCTCTGCTGTGGCCTGGGAAAGCAGTAGAAGGTGACCCAGGTGCTTGGGCCCCTGCACCTGCTTGGGAGACTTGGAAGAAGCTGCTGACTCCTGGCTTCGGGTCAGCTCAGCTCCGGCCTTTGCAGCCATTTGGGGAGTGAACCAGCAGGTGGAAGACCTTTCTCTCTGTGTCGTCCTTTCACTGTCTATAACTCTACCTCTCAAATAAATAAAATCTTAATATATATACATATATATTATCACCAGTATACAGAATATATATTGAGGTAGTTGAGTTCTAGTTAGACCTGCTTGATCCCTGAGAGACTTGCTTTACACTTTGTTGAGTTAGTTCTGTAAGGCTGTTATTCTGTTACTAAGAAAGTGTGTCCTCACTGGATGTCCGGTAAGCACTCTCCACCATGGCTGTGGATTCTTGAATGTCTCCAGCCCTGTGTAATCTCCAGGAACTGTTGGATCTCTGAACATCCCTTGCTTGGCCTTGTGGATTCTCACCTCATGCATACTTGGGTTACTATCCATCCAGATGCAGCGTCACCTGGAGCTGTGCCTGTAACTCCCTGCTCTCCAGACTCTGCTTTCCAAATTCTGTCTCACCAGCTGGCCTTAGCCTTCCTGACCCCACATCCCTGTCCTTTCAACTAAGCAAGAGCACAGTGCTCTGCTTGCGATTCCTTCATAAGTAATTTCTCTGGCCTTGTGTATTGACTCTGTGTATATAACTCCTGTTAGACTGTCAGCTTAAGTCATTCAAAAGTCATAAAAGTTGAAGCACATGAATTACAGCTAAAGAATGAATTTGGCTCTTAAAATTTTCTTTTCCATTTTGTTTTCTGATTGTCTTATATCTCTGATAGCTGTATTTTCTTTTGAACCTTTGTAATTCTTTATAAATAATATTTTGTCCTTGTGTCCTGATTTCTAATATCATAGCGTGTGAGTGAGTGATAGATGCTGCTGTTAGACTGTCGGCTTTAGAATATGCAATTTGAATGACCATAAATTCCAATGGAGTAAATTTTTGAAGTTGTGATGTTTTCATCTGAAGGTCCTTTCCTATTACTGCTGCCCTGAGCATCACAATTCATGGCAGATTAAAGCTTTATGTCTATTGAAAAATCTTTCTAACCTATCACAAATTGTAATTAAGAAGCCCTGGTAAGTCCTTTCCTCACTGCCTTTTGGTTGAGGAGAAAGTCCACTTACAACAGGAAACCACCAGCACGGAGAGAGTGAGGAGGCTGCGTCTGGCTCCGCTTGCACAGCCATTGCAGTACATTGAGCTCCATAGAGACAGTGCTGGTCAAGTGAGAGCCGGATGGGCAGTGAGCGACTCTAGGCCTCGCCGAGGTAACATACCTAAACATAGACAAAGGAGATCCTCCAAAGCCGAGAGGCAGAATGTCATCATATGCATCCTTTGTGCAGACTTGCCTGGAGGAGCATAAGCAGCAGCACCCAGATGCTTCCGTCAACTTCTCAGGTTTCTAAGAAGTGCTCAGGGAGGTGGAAGACTGTATCTGCTGAAGAGAAGGGAACACTTGAAGACATGGTAAAGGCGGACAAGGCTCGTTATGAAAGAAATGAAAACGTACATCCCTCCTAAAGGGGAGACAAAAAAGAAGTTCAAGGATCCCAGTGCACCCAAGAGGCATCCTTCGGCCTTTTTCTTGGTCTGTTCTTAGTATCACCCAAAAATGAAAGGAGAACATCCTGGCCTATCCATTGGTGATGTTGCAAAGAAACTGGGAGAGTTGTGCGGTAACACTGCTGCCGAGAGCAAGCAGCCTTAGGACAAGAAGGCTGCTAAGCTGAAGGAAAAATATGAAAAGGATAGTGCCGCGTCTCAAGCTGTAGGGAAACCTGGTGCAGCAAGAAAGGGAGTTGTCAGGGCTGAAAGGAGCAAGACAAAGAAGAGGAATATGAACATGATGAGATGAATAAGTTGGTTCTAATGCAGTTTTTTCCGTTGTCTGTAAAGCATTTAATTCCTGTATACACAACTCCTTTTGAAGGAAAAATGAAATGTGAGGCTGTGTAAGATTTATTTTGAACTGTACAGTGTCTCTATTTTTTTTTTTTTTTTTGTATGTTAACACACTACCAAATGTGTCTTTCGATAGCTCTGTCCTGGTGGTTTTTCGGTAGCCACTAACCTTGCCTGGTACAGCATGGAGGTTGTAAATTGGCATGGGGATTTAAAGCAGGTTCTTGTTCGTGCACAGCACAATTTAGTTATATATGGGGATGGCATTTTTTTTTCATCTTCAGTTATCTGATGCAGCTTCTATGAAATAATTGTTCTGTTAACTGAATACCACTCTAATTGCCAAAAAAAAAAAAAAAGGTTGCAGCTGTTTTGACATTTTGAATGCTTCTAAGTAAATACAATTTTTTTATTAAAAATTTTTTTTTCTTAAGAAAACTTGAGTTTTCCATAGTAAATAGCCATTCTGGGGCATTCTCCTTTGTGTGTCTGATTTCTGATTCATAGATGGTTATTAAAGGAGATGAGAAAAAGTATTTGACACTTTATGTGTGTCAGAACTTATATAACATGCCCTTTTCCTTTTTTTTTTTTTTTAAAGATTTAATTTATTTGAGAAGTAGAGTTACAGACAGAGGGCGAAACAGAAAGAGAGGTCTTCCATTCGCTGGTTCACTCCCCAAATGGCCGCAACAGCCAGAAATGTGCCGATCCGGAGCCAGGAGCTTCTGGGAATCCCATGGTGGTGCAGGGCCCAAGCACTTGAGCCATCTTCCACTGCTTTCCCAGGCCATAGCAGAGAGCTGGATCGGAAGAAGAGCGGCTGGGACTAGAACCAGCACTCATATAGAATGCCAGCATCACAGGCAGAAGATTAACCCACTGTGCCATGGCGCCAGCCCCATACCATGCCCTTTTCTTTCAATCCTTACTAACATTGTGAGATAAGAATGTTGCTCCTTTTAGACAAACTCTGAATGGATAAGTAGATTATCAAAGATTATACTGTATAAAAGAAACCTGTGGAAATGTCTTTCAGAAGTATACTATAGCTGTTAAAGTCTAGGATAATACATTTGAGATGAAGACAAACCATAGTATAGTCATTACTTGCTTAATGATGGGATACATTTTGAGACATGCTATTAAGTGGTTCATCATTATGTGTTCATGATAGATAGTGTACTTAAACAAGATCAGACAACTATGACATCACCAGCCAATAAAATTTTATGGGATCTCCATTGTGTATGGGGTCCATTGTTGACTAAACCATCGTTCTGCAGTTAGTGATTGTAAACATGAGACCAATGCCAGTGATTTCGAAAGAGAAGACAGGGTAAGCCATGAATCTACTGGAGATGCTAAATATGGGAGTGATTGAAAGAATTACAAAACAACAGTGTCATATTTGCAGAAATCCAATTTTATCTGAGGGAACTTGGTATATTACTTTTTGGAAAACCACAATTGAGTATGTTCTGCTAATTACCATTGTAGATTTTTTTAAGTGAGTGCTTCTAAATATTGACACATATATGTTTTGTCAGCAGTTGGTAGCAAGACCTTCCAGTATGAACTACATGGTGGCTCCTGTAACTGGAAATGATGTTGGGATTCGCAGAGCAGAAATTAAACAAGGGATTCGTGAAGTCATTTTATGTAAGGATCAAGATGGAAAAATTGGACTCAGGCTTAAATCAATAGATAATGTAAGTGTTTGTAATACCTATTGGAATTTACCTAAGTAGGTACAGAATATTAAGTGATTGATGTTAAAATAATTTGAAATGGAAATGCTTTAATTAGTTACAATAGCGTACTCGTAATTGAGAGTATTCTAAATCTGCTATCCCAAGTTTGTTTACTTAGAGGTGTTCTGTTTTGAGGAAGCAGAACTGAAGTTTCCAGACACCTTCCTTTGTATGACTTTGTGTTTTGCCTTGCTTTGAATTCTTCAACTGAAATAAAGTTCAGTGGTCTATGTATTTCATAATTAAATCAGATAATAGGATTTTAATTTTTTAATATACTTATTTGAAAGGCAGAGTTATAGAGAGGGAGACACAGAGTCAAGGAGAGAGATTCTACGTGCTGGTTCACTCCCCAAATGGCTGCAACAACCAGAGCTGGGCCAGGCTGAAGCCAGGAGCCAGGAGTTTCATCTTGGTCTCCTATGTGGGTACAGGGTTCCAAACACTTGGGACATCTGCTGCTGCTTTCCCACACAGCTCCATTAGCAGGGAGCTGGATTGGAAGCGGAGCAGCCAGGAATTGAACTGGTGCTCATATGGGATGCTGGTGCTGCAGGCTAAGGCTTAACCTGTTAGGCCACAGCACCATCCCCTCCAATTTGAATTTAATAGGTTATTTCCTGAGCAAAAATTTCTAATTAGGGCTGCCATTACTTCTCATCTTAACATACTGTAGAAATGAAATAGGCTTATTCCTGAGGAAACCTTTAGAATTGTGAAAGATGTGCTGTATCTTTACCCCTATTTAAGGTTTTAGCTCTTATCTATTGAATTCTCTATTTTGTTTTTTGAGATTTATGTATTTGATAGGCAAGAGATACACACACACACACACACATAGGTAGAGAGATCTTCCATTTGCTGGTTTACCTCCCCTGTGGTTGCAGTGGCTGGGGCTGGGCCAGACTGAAGCCAGGAGTGTGAAATTCTATCTGAGTCTCCTTTGTGCATGGGAGCGGCCCAGTATTTAGGACATATTTTGCTGCTCTCCCAGGTGCATTAGCTGGGAGCTGGATCAAAAGTGGAGCAGCCGGAACGAGAACTGACACTCCCATATGAGATGCCAGAGTCACAGGTGGTGCTTTAACCCACCACAGTGCTGACCCCCATCGTAGGTATCTTGGCAGTGGATTTGTGCTCCAGCCAGTGCACGCTGGACCACGTCATGGAATGCCACCTAGTTCTTTCTTACTACCCAAGGTTAACCAATGAGAAGAAAGAATGTGTGATGTAGTTTAAGATTGTGGAAAGGGTTTTAGCCTTATAGATTTGTTTGATTTTGCTTTTTTCTTTTATACTTGTCTATAGTTTGTTAAATATTTGAGAGTTTACATAAGCAAAAATATCCATGTGGGTTTAGTTTGTAGTTAATGGTATTTAACAGATTTATTTATTTATTTGAAAGAGAGTGGGAGAGAGAGAAAGAGCCATCTTCCATCTGCTGGTTCTCCCCAAATGGCTGCAACAGCCAGTTCTGGGCCAGGCCGAAGCCAAGAGCCTCTTCTGGGTCTCCCATGTAGGTGGCAGTGGCCCAAATACTTGGGCCATCTTCTGCTGCTTTCCTAGGCCATTAGCAGGGAGCCAGATTGGAAGTGGGACAGCCAGGACATGAACCGGCATCTATATGGGGTACAGGCATCACAGGCATTAATTTTACCTGTTATGCCACAATGCCAGCCCCCATAATGGATTCTTCACAAAAGCTCATGTGGAGGTTAATATGTTTATCATTTTGGGCTGTTAAACTCTAATCTTTCTTGATTCTATGTAACTTAGCAAATGAGTAAAGGAATCGATTCCTGCAGCTCAAAAGGTAGAAGTATAACCTTAAACCATCATTTTTTTAAGTTGTATAAGAATTCACCAAACTTCTAACACTTAATTCACTTCCCACCTCCCATGGGAAATATGTGGCACATGAGCCACAAAAGGCCTGCAGTCCTTTGGTCTGGTACCCTCGCAATTATGATAATGTGCTTGTACCTATTTCGCATTGTCGGATCAGACAGTTGCATTTAGTTATCTTTATTTCCTTAGTCTTTTTACTTCAAGATGGTGGAGGGGTGACTGAAGTTGACCTAGTGCATCATGATTTGAGTTTCATTTTTTGGATGATTCTCTGGGGGTTTTGCCTTGATAAATTCTTCAGTTTGTTTTTAAGGGAGTGATAACACATTATATTCCTATTGTTTTTTCTCTTTAGTTTTGGTTATTAGATTTCAACTACAAATAGCTGTTTCCTAATTTTCCAATGTGTTAAAACCATTATTATAGCAGTGGTAAATGACCAAAGTTATTTCCTTATTATCTAGGGTATATTTGTTCAGCTAGTCCAGGCAAATTCTCCAGCCTCATTGGTTGGTTTGAGATTTGGCGACCAGGTACTCCAGATCAATGGTGAAAACTGTGCAGGCTGGAGCTCTGATAAAGCTCACAAGGTGCTCAAACAGGCTTTTGGAGAGAAGATTACAATGACCATTCGTGACAGGTAAGCTGCTACTAAAACAGTTCAAATGGAAATTTTCTTTGGCTTTAGGATTCTGTGAATACAATGTGGTGTTCCAGAAAACTATCAAATGTTACTGATGAGCCTTATAGTCTTGCAGATGGTACAGGTTGTTCTTACATAGTTTGATGATTTTACACAAACACCTTATTTCTGAGCTTATAGGAATTGACTTCTCAGTAGGTATTCTCCATTCTCTTTAGAAAACAGAAAAGGTGTTGGAAAAGTCGTTACGTAGCATGACATCTCTGGTCTTACTTACCCAAAGTCCTCTGCTAAAGCATACAGTCTAGGGCCTTTACACACAGTGTTAGGATTCCTTGTGAGGGTCAGAGCCTGTGTAGAACTAAGTGGGTTGAGAGTCCTGAAAACAAGATCCGGCCTTATGGGTGGAAGGTGCTATTTAGTAGTTATTTGTAATTTTTAATTTAAAAAATTTTTTTCAATTGAAAGGCAGAGCGACAGATAGTGGAGCAGCCAGTACATGAACTAGGTGCCCATATGGGATGCTGGCATCACAGGCAGCGGCTTAACCCACTAGGCCACAACGCTGACCCCAAAAGAAGTCTTGATTAATGAGTCAAACCATAATGAAGAGATCTAAAACAAAACAAACAAAAAACCACCTTTTAAAACAATAAAAGTAGTTTGTGAATGTATGCTCTCACTTATAGTAAGTTGCTCTTATTAGAAACATTTTGCCTTTATTGTAACAAGTACCTAGTATGGCAGAGCTTATTGCATATGAAATCTATTAAAATGTTTATCCTGAATTTAAATTTTTAATTGAACTCATGTTTATAGGCCTTTTGAGCGGACAATTACTATGCATAAGGACAGTACTGGACACGTTGGCTTTATCTTTAAAAATGGGAAAGTAACATCCATAGTGAAAGATAGTTCTGCAGCCAGAAACGGTCTTCTCACGGAACATAACATCTGTGAGATCAACGGCCAGAACGTCATTGGATTGAAGGTATGCAGCAGACCTTGTACCTCACAGTCGTTTTGCAAGTGTCTTTTTCTTTGACATGTTTTCATACTTCCAAAATAGAGAAACTGAGTGGACAATGGGAGAAGTGAGACAGAGCAGGGGCTCTGGCATAAGCTAGCTGTGCTCTTTGGCTGTTAACAGGTTTTCTCTGCTGTTATCTAGATTTATCATTCCTGTAAGAGGAGGGGTATCAGAAATCTGAAAACAGAGCTACCACATGACGGCCATCCCACTCCTGGGAATTTATCCAAATGAAATGAAATCAGCATAGGAATTGTCTGCACCTCCATGTTTATTGCATCTCAGTTCACAATAGCTAAGATAGGGAATCAACCCAGATGTCCATCAACCCATGACTACAGAAAGAAAATGTGGTATATATATTTGCACTATGGAATATTACTGAGCCATAAGGAAGAATGAAATCTTTTTTTTTTTTTTAAGATTTAATTTATTTGAAAGACAGAGTTACAGAGAGGGGTAGAGACAGAGAGAGAGGTCTTTCTGCTGGTTCACTCCCTAGATGGCCACAACAGCTGGAGCTGCACCGATCCGAAGCCAGGAGCTTCCTCCGGGTCTCCCATGTGGGTGCAGGGGCCCAAGGACTTGGGCCATCTTGTACTACTTTTCCAGGCCATAGCAGAGAGCTGGATTGGAAGAGGAGCAGCCGGGACTAGAACCAGTGCCCACGTGGGATGCCGATGCTGCAGGCCAGGGCTTTTAACCTGCTGCGCCACAGTGCCAGCCCCGAAGAATAAAATCTTTATCAACAAAAATAGATGCAAATGGAAAGCATTATACTTTGTGAAATAAGCCAGTCCCAGAAAGACAGTGCTTCCCCTGATCTGTTATAATAGATTACAAAAAATGTATGTGATCAAAATTGGCATTTTGAGATGTGTGATTATTATTTATAGCCCTTGTTTCTACTGTTGAGGAAAAGTGATTTTTTTCTTCTTCTTACTATTAAATTCTTTAAGTACTGGAGGGTTAAGTTTTTGATTATAAAATAAAGTATGTCATTGTAAAAATTTTAGAAAAGGAAGAAGGGTGGGAAGTATGACTGTGCTCCTAAATCTTTATATATGCAATACATGAAATTTGTTTATCTTATATAAATTATTTTTAAAAAGGAGTGGTAGACAAAAATGTTCTGTGAAGTCCCTGGAGTTACACTTTGGTGGAGGACATGAGCAGTGATTTTCATGACTTTCTGAATGAATATTTCCCCAGCTGTTTTTCAGTATAGGAATATAGGAAATGAGTAAAAGCTTTGGATCTTGTTCGTACCTTTTAATTTTTTTCTCCTCCTAAAATCCCTAAATATGAGGGCACTTCAAAATTTTTGTGGGAAAATGGAATTAAAAGTTTTTAAGTCCCTACAGGTTGAATAATACACTTGCACGAACATTTTGAATTCCCTTATGTCTGTCTTAAGGTCAAAATATGCTAAGACATGCCTATTTCATAAAGTTTGGCTGAGTGTACATGGTTAACAGAAAAGATAATTTTCCCCATATGCAGTATCACAATATTACCTGAAATAATGAAAATGTGATTTTTTTTTCTGATATATTCAACTCAGTTTTGTTACTGTCTGTAAAACTGCTTTCTATAGAATAAAACTCGGTAAGGAAAACTAGAAAAATAACAAATACTTTAGCATTTTAGACATGCTAGCACAACATAACAGGAGGTATGGTGTATATTTCTTTACCAAGAATAATTTTTTTATTAAAGGCTTGGCAAAATTAATTTTCATTATGTGTTTTCATCAGGACTCTCAAATTGCAGACATACTATCAACATCTGGGACTGTAGTTACCATCACAATCATGCCTGCTTTTATCTTTGAACATATTATTAAACGGTAAGTACACAATTCTTCAAATACTACATATAGTTGTATGACTTATGTAAGCATTGCACTTTAATTCCCAAAGCTTGGTTTTTTTAGCTAAGGCGTGATACACTTATCTAAAAATTTGAAGAATAAATTATTTACATCCACGGACTGGCTGGTAAGGATTACTCTTCACAGCTTTCAAGTGTGGAATGAAATTCATCCTATTACTTGCCTTTTTTTTTTTTTTTTTTTTTTTTTAATTTATTTGAGAGCTAAAGTTACAGAGACAAGACAGAAAGGTCTTCCATCCACTGGCTCACTCCCTAAATGGCCACAATGGCTGAGGCTGAACTGATCCAAAGCCAGGAACCAGGAGCCACTTCCAGGTCTCCCACATGGCTGCAGAGGCCCAAGCACTTGGGCATTAAGTGCTGCTATCCCAGGCCATAGCAGAGAGCTGGACTGGAAGAGGAGCTGCCAGGATACGACTGGTGCCCATTTGGGATGCCAGTGCTGTAGGCGGAGGCTTAGTCTACTGTGTCACAGTGCCAGCCCCTCTTGCTAAATTTTTACATTGCCCAGTAGAAAGAGGGTGTCCAAGCAGAAGTAGACAGAGGCAGGCTTGTTGTCTGCTTTGAACAAATGACTACACCCTGGAAGTCTAGTGATGGTGGTTCAGGATGGAGAATTCTTGCCTGTGAGATGTTACAAGTACCACTTTCTGTTCCCTCCCATGCCTCCGAGGACAGGCGAGAGTTGTGTAGTGCAGCCGTCCCTAGGAACTGAGGATTGGAAAGCTGTGTAAGAACAGAAAAGGGCTAACAAGGGTTACTTCTCTAGAGCTTTTCAAATCCTAGCTTCTGTCACAGTGTTTTTTGCCATGCCAGCTTGGAATCTTTTCAGAATCATTAACATGAATGTGGAAGTAAAATTTAAAATACTCAAATATAACCCTTCTTAGCTATTCTTGGAGCATTTTCTTGTTCTCTTTTCTGAAACCACTGGTAACTGGTCCCTCCTTCCCCATATGCCTCTGTAGTTAACCACAGCCATGTCATTTTTCTTTCTTTAAACACCAGCCTTAATATACGAGGACTTTTTACCTTACCTAATAACTTTTCTAGCCGGGATAAAGAAGGCCTGTTACTATTGACTAGAAGACCAGAGACCCTTAGATCTGAACTCACTTGAATGACCTTCCCCTTCTCCCTCAGTCTTACTTGGTGCTGAATTAGATAGTTTTCCTGGATTAGCACATTTTCAAAACAAATAGAACCTGAGTGTATGATAAAAATGATTCTCTTGTAGGATGGCGCCAAGCATTATGAAAAGCCTGATGGATCACACCATCCCTGAAGTTTAACAGTTAGGACACAATGGAAACAGCTGAGCGTCTCCAGTTTCCTTTCTCAACTACTTCTGTATTATGCACACGAAGCTTTCCCGGAGCCAGGGAGCATATGCTGCATGAGGACCTTCCCGTCTCACGTTATGGCTGGGAATCTACTGGTTCATCTGATCTCCTCCTCAGATTTCACGGTCGTTGTAGCCTTAGCCTGGTTTTACAGCTGTGAAACTTTCACAAGATTGACTGACTTTCCTAGAATAGTTTCTCTACTGGAAACCTGATGCTTTTCTAAGCCATTGTGACGAGGGTGATTGATGCCAGCTTAGCTTTGTATGAGAACCAGTTACCTTTCTTCTAGGTAATGAGTAGTGCTCTTCACGTCATTTTAGTTCTATGGTATATTTGCATTTTTAACAAGTACGTGATAGTACATTTAGAGTGATTGCCTTTGGTAGGTTTTTTTTCTCCCTCTGTATGTATGTAAACACCAATTAGGTAATGCTGGTTTCATTCCATGTAAGCATTATACAGTCTATGTAGGTTATAAGAGATTATGATGATTGTCATTAAATTTTAACTACCTTCACTAATAAGCTTCAACTGTCGCCTTAACTATGTTAAGCTCTAGAACAAAAGCCAAAATATAATTATTGCTGCCTTCCTAAAACTCAAGATGTAGTTCTGTATTAAACTGAAATGTGCACTAGCCCAAAAGAGGTTAATAGTACTTTCTGAGCGATAGCATAGCTGCTTGGTTGTATTTGATATTTTCTAGTCATCACGTAACAGAAACATCTTTCTTCTCCAAGTTGCCAGTACTGCTTCCTGAGAAACAAAGCGCTATATATTTAATGTAAAATTTCTTATACTAAACAGGATGAACTTTTGATTCCTCTTTTCATTTGTAGATTAAGTAGAATAATACTAATTTTGGCATCTGAATGTTAACATTATGTAACCTACCTACTTTGGGAAAAATGTTTTCCTGGTAATTTGTTCCATTTCCTGACTCTTCCCTGCAAACAAAGTGACAGTGACACTTGTATCTTTTTTTTCTGTTTTGGTTTATGCCTATCCTAATTAAATATGTATAAAGTGAAATTTTAGTCTGTTGCATCATTTGGAAGCCACTGACAGAGCTCCACACAGCCGTACATGATCTTAAAGACAGGGAAACAGTCATCTCCCACAGCAGCCGCCCTCAGGCTTGACAGACTGAAGTGCCTCTAGCTGGGAGCCGCTTCACACGTGTGCATCTCAGCAGGAATTCAAGGAGCCTCTTGATTTCTCTAGTAAAACCTGGGAGACCACGTAGTGCTTTATGACACTTAAAACTGAGTCTGAGAAATTCTTACTACCATGGTCTTTTCTCCCCCATCCCAACTGCCTGTAAGATACTACAGTAATTATGTGACAAAAATATGGGTGTATGTATTAAAGGTTGAATATAAAAGAACAGTGTTGTTGCTGTACTGTGGACCTTGTTTTGAGATTTAGAAAAGCAATCAAACATTTCAGAGTTTGATTATCTTGCTATCTAGACTTGAGTTCTTAGGGTTTTAAAAGTAGTGGAACTGAATTCCTATGACTAAATAGTTTTCTTGAAGGATCAATACTTGTTAAGAGCTACTGATTAAGAAAACGAAAACTGCTTTCGTTACAGAAAAATATTTTTAATGTAGAAAAGATGAGCATTTAATAGTTTAATGAAATACAAACCGTTCCCATACACAGTAACCTTACTGTTACGAGAACTTCAAATCCTTCCCAGGTTCTCAGAATCTGGGTACAGCATTATACAAAGTAGCCACTTCGTGAAAACACACATACCTAAAAACCTGGTGGGCAGCAGTTGTGGTAAGATTAGGAAGACAGAACTGGCTCTCAGAAGTAGCAGCGAATACTGCACATTTCCTTGGAAAGTTTTCAGTTGTTCACGGCTACCTGATGCTTGCCCTGCCCAGCAATCCTGTCTCCTAACCATCACAGTGGTATGACCCTCTGCCTTACAAATGTGATGTTTCCCCTAATACTGCCATCTCATCTGCCTTAGATGGCAGCTAGTGGCTTTCAGTGAGGTCATCGTGATTTACAAAGTTGAAAACCACACAAATTTCCATGTGGTAAAACTTCTAGTTTCTATCATTGCACATTCACCAGTTCATTTAAAAGTTTGGTTTAAAAATATTTTTAAAGTTCAACTTGAATATGCAAGACAGGAAAAGGCACTTAATACTGCAATTTCCAGAACATAATTTGTCGGTCTTCTCCTCCGGTGATGATACTGCTGCACTGTTCATTCATCCATATACAGGTCACAGCACCTGAGAGAGAGGACTTTTTCATTAGTGAGTTAACTGAGAGGCACCCAAAGACAGCTCTTACTAGAATGTGCATTTTTGCTGGTTATCATTCAAAGTTCTACTTCGTTTTGTCTCTACTGTAAGGTCCTTGTGTAATTAAAAATAACTACTTGGTGTAAAACCACCTAAATGTTAACATTGAGGTAAAACAAGTGAGAATTATGGATATAGAACAGACTGCAGGCAGGAGGGGGAGAGAAGGTAGCCAGTTGCTGAAAGTGCTGATTTTATTTTTCCATTAGAAGGGGTCATATGTTAACTAGAGCTACTTAGCTGAGGTGGGGAAAAGGTATAGATATATAATTTCTAAAATACAAATGTAAGAAAAAACAGTGGTAAGAAGCAGCCAGGGAAGAGAATGAGGGGGGACACTTTGGAGGGAATCAAAGCTAACAGATACTAGAGTTAAAAACTGTCCTCCAGCTGATGAAGAGGAAAGCAAGCAAAACATCTCCAAGATACACTCCGGAATAACAACCAAAGGGGCAGAAGTTTTCTATTATACTTTATATGTCACACTTTCACATACCTCTGCCTTACCCATCAGAGAGCACGCACACAGCACACACAGAAGAAGGTACTCTGAGGAAGTCTCACTGTTCATGTATTACTTGTCTTTTTGCTGTATTATATATGTACATATATTTTACTGTATATTATGATTCTTTGAGTCAGGTACCTGTCAACACAAATCTACACCCCGAGGCAGCTCACCTAGCCAACCATGATGACAGAAGGAAATGTTTACCGCAGGGAGAACACACGGGGTGCTTTCTGCCTAACAGGAGTGCTCTGTGATAGAAAAGGCAGTCCGAGCTCAGGACCCTAGGCCCACGGAGCAGGACAGCTGTGGTAACTGCCTACCTGTGTGGCCCTGTATTCTCTCACTGATTTTTGCTCCAAGGAGGTCCCAGACGAGCAGCTCACCAGACTGACTTCCGGATAAAACGGAATTTCCATCCCAGATAAAGCACCTGCAGGAATAATTTAGAAATCATTGCATCACCACAAAGGAAGGGCCGTGTTGAGCTGGCCAAATCAGGCCAAGTGCAGTGATCACGAACGTATCTGTAGGCCTTTTGTGCCACAAGACAGGAACCGTACCTCTGGGGCTCGTCTGACGTCATGGAGGAGATGAGCATCCCCGTCTGCACGTCAATCACATTAAGAGAGCCGTCTGCTCCTGTGCTGAGGACGTGGCGGCTATCTGCAACACAGGGCGACAGCCTCAGTCGTGAGCCTCAGCGCAGTGCACGTTAGATTCTGAGATGGTACCTGTGAGTCCAGTGGCCTACTCCACTCCCTTTCTGTGAGCGCCCTGTACTTGAGCAATGACTGTACTCACTGAAAGGCTCTGTGCCTCTCCAAGACACTGAGATGACCCTCGGGTAGGAGTTCATTTACATCTTCTCAGTTAACTTCTTGAATCAGTTCAGGATTCAAACAATGTCTACCTTGCTTTTCTATCAGGTACAAAGGCCATAGCTCATTCATGGATTTCAAGTTTTTTTGCACCAAACTTACCTGTTTATTCCATTTTTTACAAATGTTTTAAAGCACACTCATACTGTATCTTGGAATGAAGCAGCATCAGCTATAGGCAAAAACCTTCAAAATTCCAGTTTACCTGATAGCTACATTAAAAAGGGTAACACCACGGCTAGTGTTGTGGTGCAGTGGGTTAAGCCCATGTGGGCACCAATTCAATTCCTGACTGCTTCATTTCCCATCCAGCTCTCTGCTAATGTACCTGGGAAAGCAGAAGATGGCTTTAGAATTGGCCCCTTGTACCCAGGTAGGACAACAGATGGATTTCCAGGCTGCTGGCTTGCGGCCATTTGGGGAGTAAACCAGTGGATGGAAGCTCATTTGCTCTATTTCTCCCTCTGCTTTTCAAATAAATCATTAAAAACAAACAAAAGAAAAACAAAAAAACAACCAAGGATAATGCCTACCTGGGCTAAAAGCAGTATCACACACAGTCCCTGAATGGCATGGAATCTGGTGCAATAAAGTGGCTGTACTGAGGTCCCAGATAGTCACTGTGCCGTCTTTGGTGCCTGAAACCAACAGTGTGCTTGCAGCATTTAAACTGATTGTATCTACCTAAGGGAAGAAAACAGTGATAGATCTTCCACTTAGATTTATGATCACCAGCTCTGTTCCCCTAGGCTGACTGAAATATGCGATTAAATCGTATGGATTAAACTACTGTGCAGCATGCCCATGCAGCTAATGCTGATGTGTTTCAGCAGCATCCTGCTGAAGAATTTCTTTCAAGAATCAGTACAAATTTCCATAGGCTAGTGAATACAGATAGAGATGAAAATGTAAGGGTAAATGTCATGCTGCTTTAAAATAGTCTTAAACTGATCATCTCAGAAGGATCACCGAGTACCAGATTGCAGGGCAGTGCCAAACTGCCTGCAGCAGCCAGTGGACCCAGGACCTCTGAGGGCTCATGGGGCAGGGGATCGCACGGTCACACTTGCACACCATCTTGGAATTCCTCTTTCTCAACCTCGGTTAATCTGAAGACCATGAAAATTAAGATTCAAATCTCACTAGAGGAAAGAGTCGTGTAAACCACAGCCTAGGAGGCAGTGGGGTGACCCAGTGAAAAGAGACTGAGAACTAAGTGCTGTCTTGGCCAGCAGGTCACGCGTATTTGGCCATCTGTACCTGCCCTCAACTACAGGATGGTATTTCCTATAGAAATGGTCAGTTCCACCATCTGGGTCAGAAAACCTGGAATATGATGGGTTCCCCATCACACCTGCCCAAATAATTTGAGGCTGTCCAAAAATTAAATGCCATGCTCAGAAATCTATATTTTGGAAATTATTTGGATGGCATCTGATTTTCAGGAAATGTGCAAAGAAGCTAACTAGGGAAGAAAAAAATGGAAGACTTGGAACCTAAAGAACCAAATCAAACAGAACTAAAATTTGAACTCTAATCTGCACTAAACAAAATAAAAGCAAAAGGACAAACAAAATCCAGAACTTCCTTCTCACTCCCACCCCAGAGTGTTACACTCCGCTTTCTCCATGGTTTGTTTAGTTGGTACTCACACTGACGTCATGTTCCAGCTCAGCCAGCAAGTCAAACTGGTGCCTCTTGGTGCCTGGCATCTCTGCAGGAACACCAGACCACACCTAGGATGAACATAGTGCAGAAGGCATTTTAAAATATTTAATATAAAATCACTTCCAATGCATTCAGGAAAAACCCTCTTGACCAGCTTCCACTGGACACACTTGCCAGTGAAGCTAAGCTGACAGTGCTCCAGCTCCCCCTGCCCAATCCCCTGCTTCCATCCCCAGCATGAGCTTCCTCACAGTCAGTGGTGCCTGTGTCTGTTTCCATCCTTGCACCTGCTGCTGGAATTATGTGACTTCAGTATTGTATGAACTAAGGAAATGTGAGTGCAGAAGCCTGGTGGTGTCTATAAATGTTCTGAGAATACTCAGAAAAGAAGTCCCCCCAAAAATGTACTAAAATTAAGTCAGGCAAGTAATTTATCTAAAAAATGGAGGGAAAAAACCCTGAAGAATTCCAAAGGGAATTCTGTTTCTTTTAGGTTCTTGCTTTTTTCTAAGTTCTTACTGGAAACTGAAAATGATGAATACTGATGTGTTTTACACAGGAAAGCCAGAGAACAAACAATGATGAATGAGTGCATTTGTAAGTTTTAAGCTTAAATTTTTTTTTAATGATTCTTCACTTTAAATTGACATGTTCTGATTAACTGATGACTGCTAGTTCCAATCAAGTCATATATGAGGGGCTGCTCCTGTATATTTCTCTACAACTCTTCTATAGAATGTATTCAATATCTAGCAGAACACATTGTACAGAAATCACACTATATATTATGTGTAGCTACTATATTAGAGGCAAATAATTTTTTTTTTTTTTTGACCGGCAGAGTGGATAGTGAGAGAGAGAGCAAAGAGAAAGGTCTTCCTTTTTGCCGTTGGTTCACCCTCCAATGGCTGCTGCGGCCATTGAGTCAGGAGTCAGGTGCTTCTCCTGGTCTCCCATGCGGGTGCAGGGCCCAAGGACTTGGGCCATCCTCCACTGCGCTCCCGGGCCATAGCAGAGAGCTGGCTTGGAAGAGGGGCAACCGGGATAGAATCCGGCACCCAACCGGGACTAGAACCCGGTGTGCCGGCGCCGCAAGGTGGAGGATCAGCCTGTTAAGCCACGGCACCGGCTAGAGGCACATAATTTTTTAAACAAAGGCAACAATACTCAATATCCTCATATTACACACTTTGTGAAAAAGAGTGAAGTCACAATGCACTAACAGGTAGTTGCACAGTTGACAATATTTCTATGTCCAAGCACTAGAAGTTAAAAATTACAAATAAACCTTTACTGTAGAGTCCCACGATGCAGAATATAGCCTGTTGTCATGCCAACAGATCTTACTAACAGCATCATCATGTCCCATCAATGTGTCTTGGCGCCTTCCAAATGCGATGGAATAGAAATAGCTAAAAGAAAATGAGAAGTAGTAAAGCAGTATTCCAGCTTGGTTTTAAGACTCTTAAACACACATTCAAGAAATATTTTATTGTTTAATGCTACACTAAGGCCCCTGGGAATTATAATTTACTTGGTTGCATTTAATTATACAAATATGTTCTCAATTCAAAACTCAGATAGAAATAGATTCCAACTGGAGAAATGACTGGATTCAGATAACCACATAAGTACTCCACAATATTATCCTCATCTTTTTCCCTTTAGAATGTTTGTTTCCTTTAGAAAACAACACAGTATCTGGCCAGATACACCTCACGGGCACCCAGGCTGCTATCCTGCATGTGGAAATACAAAGGAGCATGCACAGATACATACACGTTATTATCCCAAGAAGAACTTATGACAGTGGCATCTCCTGGTAAAAGTAAACAAGATGACAAAGCCTGAAATACAAATGATTCGGCATGAATGATTACCAAAAATTACTGAATCCCTACTCCCCACCATGGTTAATCTAGCTTTTAAATCCCAGTCCCCAAAATTAATGCCCAAATTCTCGTGATGGTGGTGCTCTTCATATTTACCCAGATTTTTTCAACTAGCTAATTCCTGATGCAGGGTTTCCTCCCCAGCAAAGAAGAAATGGCCGAGTGTGTCAACACATTCTGGCCAAGCCCGATGACTCTTGGGTGCTGGTGGCCTCCCTGTGCCGGGCAGGAGGGACTCCTGCCAACACCCTGGGAGGTCCAGGGAGTGCCCTCGAGAGTGAAAATGCCCTGGATTACAGACGTCCGAGGATAAGGGAAACTTCCAAAATTCTTTAATTTCAAAAAAGCTCTGGACAATTTACGAGAAAAACAAAATGTGTTCTTTTAGACGAATTGGTTTTCCACATTAGGGGTCTTCCTACACACTAAGGAACATGTTCAAGAGATCTAAGCAGCACATAAACATTTAGTCCGACAGCTTAAAAAAAAAAAAAAAAAAAGATTTACTACTGAATAGCTTTTCAAGTTTCTGTGGCTAAAATGAAATTATAATAGTTTGAGAAAGGCAACTTGAAAAATGTTTTAAATGGAATTTCCAAGTAATCTAACTATAGTATTCTGTAGATACCATACAGGAATAAACTAATTTCTTTTGGGAGAAATAAACCACCACTGTGCATGTGTCTAAAACAAACTACATGAATTTCTAGCCCAACACTGATAATAAAAGTGAACATACCATATTTGAAAATGATATACTTCTTTGTAACATTTTGGATTCTTTAGAAAACATCTTCAAGGTAGAATCTAGTTTAATAAGAAGAAAACAGACATTAGAAAGATTTCCTAAGTATTACAAATGTCAAAGAACAGCTGCTCTTCTTGTTCCTGGAGGCCAACAGGAAATAAAATTCTGGTGAGACCTGGGGTTGCATGATCTGAGGCCTCATCTGATAGCAAGACTATGATCTGCAACTCCGTGACAAGGAAATGCACTTAAAACCCAGCACTAGTATGCGGCCGGCACACAGGACTGAAGGCACAGATAAGCCTGGTAACTGACACCAGCTAAAAGTTAACAAAGAGGACAATAGCAATTTTAGTGCTAAAGACCTTGGCAATACTTTTTTAAACTAGTAGTCCAATGAAGGTATAGTTCAGTCCTCCTGTGATGAGTTAGCCTTTATAGAGGAGAACTACCAGCTTTCTAAATAATAAAGTAAGAAAAAAATAAATGACAGGAAGCTTTAAAAGTTCTTCAAAACAATTGCTCGAACACCAAGGCCTTGGAGCAGGTGCGATGCAGAGGGTTAAGCCACTGCTTGTGATGCCCACATCCCGTCTTGGGGCGCCAGCTCAGGCCCTGGCACCTCAGCTGCTGATCCCGCTCCGGCCTAATGCACCTGGGAAGCAGCAGAGAGTGTCACAAGTACTTCCATCTCTGCTACCCATGTGGGAGGCCCAGATGGAGTGCCTGGCTCCGGGCCTGACCCAGTCTCAGTTTTGGTGGACATCTGGAAGGTGTCTGTGTGTGTCTCTCTCTATCGCTTGCTGTCTCTCATTCTGCCTTTCAAATAAATAAACCTTGAAAAAAAAGATTTCACTGAGAGCTCTTCTCATAGGTTCTGAGTCCCATGAATGATGCATGCCTAAATGTGTGTGTATCTGAGGAAGAAATGTCACACTGGGGTGACCCACAGGACACATACATGTAGGACAAACCATGAAAATATAACATGTGGGAAGAAAGAAACAGAAAAAAACAAAAACTTGGGATTTTTTAAACACCCCTTTCTTGTGTAAATCCACCCAGAGGCGATATAATGCTTAAAATGCTTGAGAGATGGGAAGCCTTTATGCTCATAAAACTCAGGGCTTACCAGGTCATGACAGTACAAGTGAGCTGGAATCTAACAAACGACGCTAGACAAATCCAGCCACCAGCACGGGCTCTGCTTAATGCTAAGGCATGCTGTCAGGTGCTATGAGGCTGGCAAACCTGCTGGCACAAATACTGGCAAACCATGGCTTTCTTCTACCAGACCACCACCCCAGGGACCCTGATGGGCACACGTGGCTCCTTATGGTGAACTTCCTCTTGGTCACCTGTAAGCTTATTTTCCTGTACTTTGAGACAATTCTATTGTTACCAAATCGGAGGTACTATTTGGAAGTGAAAGAAATGAAACGTTTCTGATGGCAAACCGCAACATCAGAATCTCAGAGTAGCAACCCTAATGCAGCTGAAGTGTTGTTAGATAAGATCATTTAACTTAATGAATACAGAACATAGTTTGCTGTGATAAGCACTAAACACAGGCAGCCTCACTAAAAAGAGCTATCAGCTTTGTCAGAACTGGCCGTTTCATTACTGAAGCAGGACAGCTACCACACCACCCTTCTCAGCTCATGAAAGGGACAAGACCTACGTAAATTATGTATTACACAGATTTCTAGGGAAAGCAACAGCGTACAGAGCAAGGCTTGCATTGTGCTTATTTTTGTTTAAGATCAAGATAGCCAAATTCCTTTTTAGGATTTATATATTTAGTTTAAAGGCAGAGGTCAGAGAGAAAGGGGTGATAGAGGAGAGCTCTTTCATCTGCTGGTTCACTACCAGAATGCCTGCAATAGCCAGGGATGGACCAGAAGGAACCAGGACTCTAGAACTCCATATGGGTCTGCCAAATAGGTAGCAGGAGCCCAACTACTTGGGCCATCATCCACTGTCTTCCTAGACACATTAACAGGAAGCTAGATCAGAAGTGGAGTAGCCAGAATTCAACTGGCACTCCAATATGGGATGAAGGTGCTGCCATACAACAACCCCATCAAGATAGCCAAATTCCAATGTAGCAATTAAAATATAGTTAGAAGTCCTATTAGCTTGGCACTGTAGGGGTTTCTATAATTTTTACCATGTATAAGCACATTAATATATTCAATTGAGCTGAATTCTACAAAAAAAAATCACCCAAAAATATACATTAAATGGCAAAACTAGAAAATGCAATAGCAAATCTGCATTTCCATGTGCACACAAGCCTAAGTCTATGTCTGACATGGCACTTGCCACCCTCCCACGCCACTCTCAGCTCCAGACCAGCAGACCCAGAAGGTGGAGCTGGCACCCATTCTCATGGCAGCAGGAAGGAAAGGTCCTAACTGCACCAGGACATAGGACAAGAGGGGAAGGGAGGCTCTTCTTTTCATTTTAGGAAAGCTTACCACCACCGGAAAGGCATTTTGTTTTTGGTGAATCTGATGACATTTTATGTAATACAACATAAATAAATTGTTATAACTTAATTTTACATGTGCAAGTACAGTCCTTGGCCTGAGTTAAGAAGCCTGGACTTTCTGATTTCAGTTACACCGCTTGCCAGGCAGGAAACCATACCTTGTGATGTTGTGAAGACCGAGGCCCCATTGCGGGAAACTGCTATCCCAGTGACTGCCCTGTTAAAAACAAAGTTACATAAATTCCCATCAACCCTGTGTTGGCACGCCTGCTCTGTGTATCACTAAGTTCTCTCAATTACTTTCTTTACGATTTGTCTGCTGGGTCTGTCCCTGGACACACCTGCCACCACTAAATGATCACCTGGCAACTTTGAACTTTGCTCTGAGTACCTTGTGGCTACAGACCATCCTTGCTCTCAGCTCCCTCAGCTGCCATGGTCCGTGTTTAGCTTTTTCTGACAATCGGGAAATGCTTCTTCTTCACTTACCCATCACCAAACTGTCTGCAACTCTTCTTTACAGCGGCTTCACCTGCTGCATTACTGACTCTAATCTACTCAGCGTCCGTCCAGTGAAGACTTAGCTGTCTGTTCTAGCGTATCCTCTGAGAGGACACACAGGCTTCGTTAAGCATTATGTTCACACCATCAAAGACTCACTTGCGTCTTCATTAGTGCCCCTTTCCTTGTGCCATTGAGAGGAAAGAAAAGCCGCAACAAATGAGGTGGGGCTGTTTCCGGCCAGGAGGCTGTACTGAGTGCGAGACAGGCGTCTCAGACAGACCAGCAAGTCCTAGTCCAGGTACAGCAATGGTACACATACGCCGGAATGTCAATTAGGGGCACGGCCAGGGAGCAGACAGCAGCCTGATCCCTGGGGCCTGCACTTTCTTTCTCTGACGGAAAGGGCTGGACCTGGACCAGGCTTCTCAAGTCTCTGCACCAGAATATCTGAACATCCTCAGTGGCAGAAGACGGAGTTGGGACACTCATATCCCCCTGGTCTGGCAGAAGCCTAATGTCTTTGAAGAACTATTTTAAAAATTCATGTGTACTTTGCAACCATATAAATATGTACATACATATATATACACACATACATATGTATCTGTATATACATACATATACATATACTACATGTAATATGTATACACACACACACTCGTGTGTATAGGTTCCCATGTTTGGTATCATTTTTCTAAGCTATGCATTTCCCCCTATATTAGGAGTAAACTCATCATTGGAGAAGGGTGTGCCATGGCTTCACACCATCAGGTACTCAAGGGGTTGTGTGGGAGGCAGGAAACTGCCATCTGCAGATGTTAACAGAAGTTAACAGCATGGTGAGCCACCACACATTATTCTGTGCTCAACTAACTTGCCCTTGTTCCATGGACTTGAGTGGCACACCACTGCAGATGTCTGGCATTTGGGACGGGGGCATAAAAAACAATCAAGACCACACTGAAAAGGAATCTCCCCATCGACTCAGTTTAAAACTATTCAATCCCGTGCCAAGACCATGACTTCCACCTGAACACCAGGCTGCTGGGAAGCACAGACACACTTACTCCTTGTGGAGTTTGTGCTGCTCATGCAACTGCAGTTTGGAGATGTTATTCCAGGCCAGTGTCTTGCTTTCTTCAGTCAAGTCTTCAAAAGATTCTTCACCTGGAGAGACTACATTAGATCACTGAGTCAACTAAATTGCTAACACACACCCACATCAGATTCATAGTACTGTCTATTTTTAACAGCCGAGAATACAAAGCAGCCCACTAAAATAGGACTGCTTTGAATTGTACTTGTTGGGCGGCTCCATGTCAGTGGAGGAAAAACAGTGCACAGAAAGATTTCTCTTTGCGTACCACAGTCTGTATGCTTTTAAAAATGTTTGCAACGTTGTCACTTGGCTGCTAACTTAGGAATCTCAGGAAACACTAGGCTGAGTAACCATTTCCTGGTCAGGAGTGTTTACAAAACCCTGACAGGTACCTGAGAATGTAGCACTCTGGATTCTGAGTGAAGGCAGAGATGTAATCAGTTAGTGCAAGGGCTTCTGGACAGGACTAGCTAGGTAATCCCTTCACTGCCGCTTTGAGGAGGACAAATCGCCCTTTGGAAACAATCACATGAGAGTGGTTAAGACCTCGTGACTAAGCAGCTCAGGGGTTGAAACAGCATCACAAGATGATCCCATGGTCTGCAGACTTAGCCCTGTGGAGCACTGTCTTAAAGAAGCACTCCAAGCTACCCTGGGTCACACAGCTCCAGACAGCTATTCGTCCACACTTGAGAGAGTGCTCAGCTGTGTGTGCCTAAGAAGCATGGATGTGTTTTGGCATTGGTAATAGAACTGGAGTTAAGAGGAAATTAAGTGACTCTGCTCCAAGGTTCCACAGTGCACAATCCTACAAGCCCGTAGGTGGAAGCTGTCTTATACGCAATCTAAAAGGTGGATCAGTGCATGGAGCTGTGTGCTCTCTCCCACCTTTCTGCACGCGAGGTGCAACAACTGGGCCAAATTCATTCTAGCATTTTGTATATGGCTGGCACAGAGCCAATATCCTTGTGACTCTGTCAAGTGTTATGTAAGAAAACGGAATCAAATAGAAAACACGATGCTTTGAATGAACATGGATGTGGGTACAGAAGAGGAGCATCAGGGATGGAGGAAGTCACTGCTGGAAAAGTAGGGCTGACAGTGACTGTTAAAGCAGCCACGGCCAAGGCGTATAGCAGAGAATCACACACCAGCTTGGAAAACCATAGGAAAACAAGGGAACCATACATACACATACACATACACACACACACAAATGGCCAAGTCTTACCCATATTACAGTATTAGAAAATAAAAGTGATCTGACTCCCCTAAGGGTTTGTTTCTGGGGGAACAATGTGAACACAATCATCCCTTAGCAGCACAAGAGTTGCTGAATTCCTCCTTTTCAGATACCTCGTAACTGCAACAGTGAAACACAAGGTGCTCCCAGGCCTTCTTACAAAACTCACCCAGGGAATCTGCAATAGAAGCGTTGTAACTGGAAGTCGGAGGCAGACTTTTAAACTTTGGAGTGATCCTTCGAGGGTGTGGTGTCACAAACAGCTGTTTTGGTGTCTGCCCAAATTCCAGGATTTGGGTGAGCATGGCCACTTTCTCATCAGGATCCTCGATGCTTTAGGACAGAATGCAAATCAGGTAGTGAGTCACCAGATTCAAGCTACGTATTCAGCAGGGGAAGTGAACCCTCAAACAGTGACAGCAACAACAGGCCAGCAGCTACTGGCGAAATCTCATCACAGATCTTTTAACCATATTCTGAGGTGCAGTAGTTAACATGAGGAAAGCAAGACACAACACATTCTGAAAGTGCCACATTCTCACATAAGTACAATATTAATTCAGTTAAAGAGGTATTTTATATCTCAAGTTCACAATTCCTTGTAGACACAAAGTACCTGTTCAAGTTGACACCTCCTTCATAGGTCAGTGGATGAAATACTGAAAAAGACACATTAAAACATTATTGAGAGATGTACTATTTATATACTCTGTTCAGAATTTAAACAACTCAAACTTAAAGCTTGTGTTCAAAGAAATTGTTTTTTACTTTGCAAAGCAGACCAATATTCAATTTAGTGAATTTCACAACTTGGATTATGACCTTTTGATGAACAGTAATCTAATTGGCAGGTTGGGTAGCCTGTTATGAATGTATTTCTCAATCAGCATTAATAAGCTACAGCATTAATTCCACTCTGAGAAATCAGGTCTGAATTCCCAGCTCCAGTTCCTTGCCACTGACACCGAGACTCTTGGAGTCGGACAAGCACTGAGTTGGAGATGAGGTATACTGCTGCGGCTTTCTCCCCTTCGAGTAAAAGCAATCTCTGGAGTCCTTCCCAAGAACTGAGGTCACTGTCTACCGTACTTTGATGGAGTTTTAACCGAGATGATTGGAGAAGATGGAGAACACAGTTGGCCCTCTGCACCCAGCTGATCGCATCATGGAAACAGCTGAAGAAAAATACTGCACCTGTACAGCGCAGGTAGACTTTATTGTCATTATTCCTCAAGCAACAGAGTAGAACAATTATTTCCAGGGCATTTACATTGTATTCGATATTACAACTAATCTGATGGTGTGAAGTATATGAGAGGATGTGTGTGGGTCTTGCGCAAATACTATGTCACTTCACTTATGGGACCTGAGCATAAGTAGACTCTGGTGTCTGTGTGGGGTCCTGGAACCAATTTCCCAGATTCTGAGTGATGACACCTATGCTAAAATGAGACTTCAGAAAAAGGCCTCTTGGGGCCTTAGTGATGCTGGTATTGTTTAGGCAGCACTCCTTCCTCCTAACTCTGTATGTAATTGAGGGTCACGGGGCCAGTGGGCACTGTTTTTGGATTTAAGATTTATTTTGAAAAAATAAGCTTCAATGCTCTTGCCTCATCTTTTCACCAAATGCTAAATGAAATATGCATGACTAGTACATACCGTTATGGGCCTCAATAGCATCACTCCCTTTTTGTTTGTAGCCAAATATTAGATCAATCCATTCATGGAGGTGCTCAGACACATAACTGCTTTCCAATGCATCTTTGCTCTTCTGCAGAAAGTCCTCGGGACCTAGCAGATTAGACTCAATCAAAACATCACAGGGTCTCCATTTTTTCCCATTTGTTTATCCATAAGGAGATAAAACTTCTAGGATAGGCGACAGGGGTAGATATTTCTTAATGAGACATTTTTGTTTATCATGTCAAATATAAGTCTTTTAGGGGAAAAAGTAGCAAGAATCATTCTTACATTTTGCTCTCTTAAATACACATATATATTTTTAACATCATAGACTCAGATATTGGAACAGGACTGGTACTATCTCATTTAGACAGAATTACATTGTTAATATTAAGCAATAAATTAATGAAGCAGAAAGTGCACTATTTGGTGCACAGTACCTCCAAGATGGTACTCACTTGAAGCCCAAGGAGGAAGTTCCACATCATCAACCATCTGCCCACCTTGTCTCTTTCCCAAATCCAACTTCAGACTATTGACTAAAAAGCTGACATCATCACCATAGAATTCTGGAATCAACTGAAAATCGAAGAGAAACAAAATAGCAACAAATTCTTTTTAAAGCAGTTAGAAATCCCAAGCCCAGTGAATCCTTAACTTTATTCATTTCTTACCTCTTTAAAATCTGTTGCACCATCCAAACAGTTTTTCCAAGTTTCTGCAACACTAAATATGAAAAAAAAATTCACCTGACTTAAATCTAAGCTATGGAAACTGTGACAGCAATGTAGCCCAGGCACCTGCCCACTGTTCTACCCTTTGACTAGATGCATTCGTTTTTCACACTCACTCATAGTCCTCAACATGCACTTGTGTATGCCCCTTTAACAGAAGAGACAATCAGGGCCCCCGGAGTTCACATCATCTCTGCAGTCACACAGGGAAGTGGGTGTGGAGCACAAACCTGTACCATCAGGCACCACATACACACTGCCTCATCTAAGAGTCAAAACGAGGCAGTTACCTATGGCCGGCGCCGTGGCTTAACAGGCTAATCCTCCGCCTTGCGGTGCCGGCACACCAGGTTCTAGTCCCGGTCAGGGCGCCGGATTCTGTCCCGGTTGCCCCTCTTCCAGGCCAGCTCTCTGCTATGGCCCAGGAGGGCAGTGGAGGACGGCCCAAGTCCTTGGGCCCTGCACCCCATGGGAGACCAGGAGAAGCACCTGGCTCCTGGCTTCGAATCAGCACGATGTGCTGGTCGCAGCGGCCATTGGAGGGTGAACTAACAGCTAAAAAAAAAAGGAAGACCTTTCTCTCTGTCTCTCTCTATCCACTCTGCCTGTCAAAAAAAAAAAAAAAAAAGAAAAAAAAAGAGGCAGTTATCTAAACACTGGAAGATTTATTTTATCAGCTCATTTCAAAAGGAATTGTAGGTAGACACATGTAGAGCCCAGAAAAAGACTGGAAAGACAGACCCAAAGATGAACGATTATTATCAGTGTGACGGACTACCAAATTAATTCCTTCTTTACAGTTTTCTGGTTTTTGCTTTTGGAAGGAAACATTACATTCATAATAGGAAAAGGTGAAGCAACTTAAACACTCACAGGAAGTTCTATTTAATTCACATAAAAATAATAAAATGCTGGGAATGTCCAATATTAAATAAAATTACTTGAAATAAATTATAACATGTGAGAATATGATACAATAATTTTTAAAAATCTTGGTTTTGAAGAATATCTAACATTATGGGAAATACTTCAAGATCTAATATTAGGTTACAAAAGACAGGACCAAAAAACTGTATTTAAAATATACTTTCACAAGGCCGGTGCCGTGGCTCAACAGGCTAATCCTCCGCCTTGCGGTGCCGGCACACCGGGTTCTAATCCCGGTTGGGGCGCTGGATTCTATCCCGGTTGCCCCTCTTCCAGGCCAGCTCTCTGCTGTGGCCCGGGAAGGCAGTGGAGCATGGCCCAAGTGCTTGGGCCCTGCACCCGCATTGGAGACCAGGAGAAGCACCTGGCTCCTGGCTTCGGATCAGCACGATGCGCCCGCCACGGCGGCCATTGGAGGGTGAACCAACAGCTAAAAAAAAAGGAAAACTTTTCTCTCTCTTTCTCTATCCACTCTGCCTGTCCAAAAAAAATATATATATATAGATATACTTTCACATTTATACACACACATACACACACAATATGTCTAGAAAAAGCCTGAACAGAATATGTACTTTTATTTATATGTAATGTTGAGATATATTTTTATATATAATCAAAAAGGATTAAAAATGATAAGTGAGGCATTTTTATCAAACCTGTTGAACATTCTATCTGCATTATCAAATCTTCCATTCTGTAGGCACAGCATGTACTCAGGTGCTAGAGGGAAAAGCATCTGAGTTAAATGGGGTCACAGAATTGTTTAAGAATCCAAGTATAATCAAATTTAATTAAGGCAATGATAAAGAGCTTACCAATTCTAACAAGATAAAATAGCACGTAACTTGGGGAAGAATAGTGACTTCCATACATGAACTTTGGCCAAGGCATTTCTTGGTATCGTGTCTACAATACAGTGGGGAGAAAGCCATGCTAAGTGCAGGTCATAAAATAATAGGTGACTCAAGTAGTGAAAGCGTAAAAGAAACCAGGGCATGGATACTCTACATACATTCTTTAATTTCTCTCTTAGATAGGAAAAGAAGAAAAAGTGGACGTTTAATCTCTGATTGAACTGCAAGCCTGTAAAAAGTATTTTGGTTTCCTGGCTTGGGTGCAACCATGTTGGAACAATATTCAACAGAACTGATTTTATGCATCTAGTGCAATTTACCAGAGTACTTTCAGAAAATAACTCCTTAAACAGGTAAACACATCTCCCTCCTTCCTGAACTGTCGATTAAAGCAGCAACTGTGCATGAGCAGTTAAATTCATGGTGGAGAAAACATTACACAGGGTCATGGATGAGTGTTTCTCCCCTAAGTATTGCAGCCATGAGTTCTGATTCCTCTACGTCCATAGTCCACAGCTCTTGATGTAGCTTGGAAACCAAGAATCCTAAGACACATACCAGCAGTCGCTCCAGCCTTTCCTTGTTTAGGGCCCCCACTGGCTTGCTCAGGTCCCGGAAGGTTCCTGGATTTGACAAGTCTATAAATATAAGTAAATATATATATATGTGTGTGTGTGTGTGTAAATTTCAGTTTATGGTCAAAACCATTGTCTTTCTGAGCTTACTCAAATGTGCACATTTATTGACATAAAATATTTTTAAAAATTGGAGTTAAATCCAGAATTATAAATTCCTGTTATTTATATAGCTATAAAGAAAAGGTTAGGGGCAAGTACTGTGGCATAGCAGGTAAAGTCGCTGCCTGCAGTGCCGGTATCCCATATGGGTGCCAATTCGAGTCCCAGCTCCTCCACTTCTGATCCAGTTCTCTGCTATGGCCTAGGAAAGTTGTAGAAGATGGCCCAAGTGCTTGGGTCCCTGCACCTACGTGGGAGACCCAGAAGAAGTTCCTGGCTCCAGATTGGCCTAGCTCAGGCCATTATAGCCATTTAGGGAGTGAACCAGTGGAAGGAAGCTCTCTCTCTCCCTCTGCCTCTGCCTCTCTGTAACTCTGCTTTCAAATATAATAAATCTTAAAAAAAAAAAAAAAAAAAAAAAAAAAACAAAAACCAAAAAACCTCTCTCAAGTAAAATAACAAAACGCAACAAATATTTTTAAAATTTTATTTATTTGAGAGAGTTAGAGACAGAGAAGGGGAGAGACAGAGAGAAAAGTCTTTATCTGCTGGTTCATTCTCCAAATGGCTGCAACAGCCAGAGCTAAGCTGATCCGAAGCCAGAAGCTTCCTCCGCGTCTCCCAAGTGGGTGCAAGGGCCCAAGCACTTGGACCATCTTCCACTGCTTTCCCAGGCCATACCATAGAGTTGGATGGGAAGAGGAGCAGATGGGACTAGAACTGTCGTCCATATGGGATGCTGATGCTGCAGGCAGAGGCTTAGCCCACTATGCCTCAGCGCCGGCCCCAAAAACAAATTTTAAGAAGCTACTGTTCTACCAAGATGTGCTTTGTAAGACTGTAATATAGTGAATATTATTAATCTATGATATCAGCATAATTTGAGGACTGGGACCTAAATATTATCGGAAAAATAAATTCTGATATTCCTAGAAATTCTGTTTTCTCTTTCAAGTATGAGTACTCAATTTGGTAAACTGTCACAAGGAACTATAATTGTTCACTATACAATTTTAAAACATTACAAAATGAAATTAAAGCATGATCACATTTTTATTAAAATCATTTGAGACACAGAGAATATATACCGCAAAATAAAAATAATTACTTCCCAGTATTGTAAATATGGAGGGCTTTTATTTCTTTCTTGGAATAAATATTTTATGATGAATAGTTATTTCTTTGTATATTTTTAAATGCGAATATAAAAATAATCTGAAAACTAAAATTTTCAAAGTGAGAAAAATATTTCAAAACATGGTATTTACAGAAAATAACACTGGATTGAAATTATGTATATACTTTCTGTGTACATTCTTCAAGAAATCTGGGAAATGCATACATAAAGTGCTTACATAATTTGCCTAACACCATTTAGTATTTTGGAGTGGAAACTGACAATCTTTAGTACCAAAAATTAAACAAATTTTAATTTGTTCATATGTTACATCATGATTTTAAAACAGAGTTTATTAAGCAGTACAAATGATCCCTCTGAGCCCACACCAGGAATTTACCTAATTCTGTGCTGCAGTAATCATTGATTACCCACGGGAACACAGGATACTGGGAGAGGTCGTTGCAGCTGCGGTCGGCCAGGTTGTTGAGGTGAAGGAGGTACTGGTAGTTGGAGAGGTGCCCTCGCTGCCACTGCAGCATGTAGCTCTCGGCGGTGTGCTCAGCTACATGGTGCTCTGCAGGAAGAGGGTCCCACGCTATGTCACTTACCGCCACTTCTTACACAGTGTAAAACTAGAAGCTGAATGCGTGGACCACAGGCTGGTGCTGGGCACAGTGGTTTACACGCTCCTAAGGATGCGCACGTCCCATATCAAGTGCCTGGTTCATAGCCCAGCTCCTGGGCTTCCAATCCAGCTTCCTAGGAGACAGCAGGTGACAGCTCAAGTACTTGTGTCCCTGCCACCTACGTCAGAGACCTGGATTGAGTTCCAAGCTGCTGGCTTTAGCCTGGCCCAGTCCTGACTACTGTAGGCATATCGGGTGTGAACCAATGGGTAGGTGATCTCTGCTGTCTGTTTTTGTCTCTTTCTGGCTCTTTGTCTTTCAAATAAAACAAACAACAACAAAAAAATGTAGACCTATCAAGATACTTTTGAAAAATACATTTTAAGAAGAAAATTAGAGCATTGTTTTGTTTTCATGAGGTAGTTGTTCAATTCAGTGGGAGTATCACTAAAATACAGAAGAGGAAATTAATATATTGAACTATTTTTCTTTTTTTGTTGTTCAAAAATGACCTTTTTTACTTATTTAAAAGGCAAAGTTCAGAGAGAGAGAGAGGAAGGAAGAAAGAAAAGATCATCCATTCACTGGTTTACTCCTCAAATGGCTGTAACAGCCCAGGCTCGAGTAGACTGAAGCCAGGAGCCTTGAACTCCATCTGGGTCTTCCCCTTCCTGGGTGGAAGGGGGCCAAAGTACTTGGCTCCATCTTCTGCTGTTTTTTTCAGGCATATTAGCAAGGAGCTGAATCAGAAGTGGAGCAGCTGGACTCAACCTGGTGTTCATATGGGATACAAGTGTCACAGGCAGCGACTCAACACACTGTACTACAGTGCCAGCCTCCGAATTATTTTTCTAGTCCCAATTATGATATAACCTAAACAAATATAAAAGTATGGATTAGATGTATAACTATAACATGGCAAAAGCTAAAAGTTATACAACAGATAACAAAGAATCTTCTAAATATGCTGAATTTTAATGCATTCAAAAAACTATGGGAAGGGTGGGCGTTTGGAGTAGTGTTAAGACGCTCGCATCCCACACCAGAGTGCCTGACTACAGCTTACTGTTAATTGCAGACCCTGGAGGCAGCAATGATGGCTCATGTAACTATGTTCCTGCCACTTACATGGGAGACCTGGATTGAGTTTCTGACACCCAGTGTTTGCTGGGGCCCAAGACACAGCTGTTTCGGGCATTTGCAGAATGAATCAGTGCATGGGAGCTCTCTTCTCCCTCTCTCGTCTCTATCTCTCAAAATAAAGTTCATAGAAAATGCATATTCTTAAAGAACTATGAAGAACTATTTTTTTAAAAAAAATGGCTATTTGTGAAAGTTTATTTCCCCCAATTTTTTTGAAATCAGTACAAAGCAATCTGAGTTTTCTTTTAGATCTGGGAGAAGAGGTGTACTCTGCTAATCTGTCAGTAGTGGACTGGAAAGATGAGACATTGTTAAGGAAGAAAAAATGATACTCGCAGGAAGACAAATTCTCCAACTGCAAAAAACAGAGAGGCCAACCCCAGACATTCCTCTGGAACAATGGAATCACAGTATACTACAATGAGAATTTTCCCTAATTCCAGAGAGTACAGAATGGGTCAACTGTCCTACAGATGGATTTTCCATTTTGTTCAGAAAATTCTGCTTTCAAATTTTTATTAGATGCCTCAAATAACTTAACTAGGGTGTTGATTCAATATTTATTCTCATTTACTTTTACCAAATTTCTTTTCTAATCACTAAGGAAGGGCTTCAAAAATCAATGCCCCCTTCCCGCCCACCCATTTTCCCCTCATGAACCATCTCAGAAGCAGTCTTATCAAGCGTAGGCAAAAACTCAAAGAACAGAGAACAAGACAGATGTTCCAGATCACGGTAAGGCTTTTGACTTGATATTTTAGGACTCACCATGAAAGCTGAGTTTTGGGTTATAATCTTGATAATTAGAAAAGTTATAAAATAAGCCAAGTGGTAATGAATAAAAGTAAACTCAGACCAGGGTTATACTGAAGTAATAAGTTAACTTGAATTGCTTAATATGTGAAGAAAGATACCAACTATAAGCCTACTGTCAAATTAAATATATTCATTATTAGAGGGGGAGGAAGGGAATATCATTATTAGAATTTATCTGTGTACTTTAATCAATTTGTTAAACACTAAAAATACAAAAAGAAAATTTAAAAAAAAAATTAAAAATATCCTTATTGAAAGTAAACCATTTCTGCTTAAGGAAAAATTTCAATGTTTAGGCAGAATGGTTTCACTGTACATAATAGCAAATAAAATTCAGGTGGTATTAATAAAATGCCAATATTCATTTTAAAAAATCATTCTATTCTTGTCATCTGGCAACTCTACAAACAGGAATCATTTAGATGTTTCGTAAGAAAAATAAAGGTGTTCTCTCTGGGGAAAGTCACATTTCATGAAAGACTGAGGAACTATCATTAACTAAAAGCAGATTCCAACTGAAGAGTAGGCAGAAGGTTTACATGTTCCCTTTCTCTTATCTTGTGGCTTTGTGACTAAAACCATAGTCAATGAGAACAACTTGTGACTGGATAACTCGCCATTTCACGTTAGAAATGGAGCCTTTGTTTTCATAAACTAATACAAAACATGACTTAATATAAAAATATTTCAGTAGCTTTTGCAATCCATTCAAGTTGAAGGTCATTAAAACATTAAAAAATCTAAATATACATATCAAGAATTTGAAAAACAATTAGAATGAAATACCACAAAATGAATTTATATTTCTGTTAGTTTATAAAATATTATTTTGCTAACTGTAATTGCTGATCAGAGGAATAAGTAGAACCACAGGGAGATGCTCAGAGATAAAGCATTCTTCTTCTCTCACTTCCCACCCCAGTTCCTTAGGAGCTGAGCAGCAGATGTGTAAATAGGTCCAAAGAACACAGAGTACCAAACCTAGGTATGTGGCAATATGAAAATAGAGGTCATCTCTGTCTTGAGGTTCATAGAACTTCAGGTAGATGTCAGAGCACAGATCATCTTCAGTGCAAAATATTTCCAAACCCTATAAGTTCAGAAAAAGAAAAAACAAATAGCATCATATTCACCTTTCAATCCCAACGTAAGTGTATGAAAGCCTTTCAATCCCTACTTTTTATTTCTAGGCACTGTATTCATATTTTCCATCTACACACTGGATTCAGTGAGATCCGACTATCTGTATCAGTTATGTGTATAAACCTCCTGAGAAAAAATGATGGGTCTCTGTAAACTCTGTAAAACCATCTTTGATATTTAATGTTTTCACTGATAATAGCTTTTGTGGATTTACTATTTTGAAATTCAAAATTAACTGATCCATGTCTTCACATCTCTTCTTACACAAAAAGCTTTTCCATACAAATAACAATTATGCACACGTGGAATAACTCATTGAATTAATAAACTGTAATGATTTTTAAAGACAGTTATGAGCTTTGTTAATATTGTGCAGGTAGGGGCTGGTGCTACGGCGCAGTGGGTAAAGCCACCACCTACAGTGCTGGCATCCCACATGGGTGCCAGTTTGAGACCCTGCTGCTCCACTTCCAATCCAGTTTTCTGCTGTAGCCTGGGAAAGCAGTGGAAGATGGCCCAAGTGCTTGGGCTCCTGCACCCACGTGGAAGACCTAGAAGAAGCTCCTGGCTCCTGGCTCCAGAATGGCGCAGCTCCTGCTATTGCGGTGAATTGGGGAGTAAACCAGCAGATGGAAGACCTCTCTCTCTCTCTCTGCTTCTCATTCTCTGTGTAACTCTGACTTTCAAATAAATCAATCTTTAAAAAAAAATATCATGCAGGTAAGGCTGATAGGACAGGGCTACACAAAGAAAGGATGCAAGCCCATGCCTGCTCTCGGTTCAGACTTGGGCTTTCACAACTCACCAGCTAGGGAATTTAGGAAGTTAGCTTACTTTGAGATTCTCAAATTCTTTATAAAATACATCATCTATTCCACATGGATTGTGATGGCAAAGAAATGAAATACTATGGACTGCCTGGGTCATACAAGGTATGTCATGTTGATCTCTTCCCTTTTTTTGATTGCCCCTCTACCCCCCAAAGAGGAAACTTTTACGAGTATCCATTCCCCTGACTCTCTAGTAGCACTGGGAACAGAGATGCCGCCTTTTAACTACAGTAAGAATTCATACATTAAAAACATAAAGATGAGATGGTTAACATCTCACAGTGCTTTTGTAATTCTAATAAGCTATTGGTCAATCTTCAAAGGAGAAAAGCTGAGTTTATGCTGATGATAAATCAAAACACTCTGGAACCACAACTTCCGTAGGGACTGGTTTCTGAAGCAAGTGTCCAAGATGACTGTCAAATGTGGACCCATGCTCACCCCGGGGGTCAGCGGGGAAGAACTGTCCGTGTGACTTAACTGGTTATTTTATCTACTTCTCCCTCACATTGATCCCAAAGGTTGAATTCAGCTAACAAAAGTGAACTAGGAATATAGTACAGTTCCACTGGAAGCCAACTGTGTAGTATCTTCCACATGTTACTTTGATATCTGGATGCTATGAACGGATAGGGGCAAGTAGCACTGCACTAGTTCTGCCCACATTTAACTAATCCCGGGAACTCTGAGGTTCCAGGCGTGAGAAACTCAAGCCCCCTTAGACTTGGAGCCAAAAACATTTTCACAACAGAGCCTCTCAATGACAGCCAGGAGTTACTCCTCTATAGATTTCTAACTTACGCAAAAGCAGCAGCAGCAGGAACCAGAGTCCGTTTGCCTATGATACAATATATTTGCCCTTTTCAGGGCAATAAACCACAGCTCCACTGCAGGCATGACAACCATCACCCAGAACTGGACTCCACCAAACTCACCAAAGGCATGAGGCCGTGCCTCCTCTTGTAAATGCGGCGTATGTCTTGAAGCGTTATCTGGACCACAGGTTTCTTTAAAAGTACAAAGACATCATTTCAAACATCAACATGCTGACACAATTACAAGTTGCTCTTTCTTATTAGAGCAGGGAAACAGCTTAAATCTTGCCCTTCAATTTTTGCTTGTTTTTTTTTTTTTAAAGATTTATTTATTTATTTGAAAGTCAGAGTTACACATAGAGAGGAGAGGCAGAGAGAGAGAGGGGGGTCTTCAATCTGATGGTTCACTCCCCAATTAGCTGCAATGGCCAGAGCTGCGCCGATCTGAAGCCTTGGAGCCAGGAACGTCTTCTGGGTCTCCCACATGGTCCCACAGGGTGCAGGGGCCCAAGGACTTGGGCCATCTTCTACTGCTTTCCCAGGCCATAGCAGAGAGCTGGATCTGAAGTGGAGCAGCCAGGTCTCAAACCTGCGCCCATATGGGATGCTGGCGCTTCAGGCCAGGGCGTTAACCTGCTGAGCCACAGTGCTGGACCCAATCTTGCCCTTCTGATGCGTTACAACTGAACAACTGGAAAGGGAAATCGCGGAACAGGGCCTAAATGGTTTTGACATTCTGCTTTGAGATTTTTCACTGGCTTTGTTGCATCAGACAAGCCTCCCTACCCAAGTGACAATGCAGGTCATCTTTCTTTCAGGTTGTTACTGCAAGATAGTTGGGTGATAAAGAAGTAACATCATGGTACAGATAACTTCTCAGGAATTTTGCTGTTGGGTGATAAAGAACGTAACATGATGGTACAGATAACTTCTCAGGAATTTTGCTGTCTTTTCATAGACCAATCACCATTTGGTTAGTATTTATAGGTTTTTTTCTTTTTGGAATCCTATCCTTTCCTATCCTTTACGTCCTTAAAAACTGCAGTGCGTTGGGGCCAGCACTGTAGTGTTGGTGCCACCTGCAACGCCAGCATCCCATATGAGCATCAGTTCAAATCCCAGCTGCTCCACTTCTGATCCAGTTCCTACTAATGTCCCTGGGGAAAGCAGCAGAAAATGGCCCAAATGCTTGGGCTCCTGTCACTCACATGGGAGATGACCCAGATGAAGTTCCTGGCTCCTGGCTTCGGCCTGACCCAGTTCCAGCCATTGTGGACATTTAGGGAGTAAACCAGCAGACTGAAGATCTCTTTGTCTCTTCTAACTCTGCCTTTCAAATAAATAAATCTTGTAAAAAAAAATCATAATACATTAAGACTTACGAATTAGCAGTCTACAATGCAGGCATCTCTAACTTTTTACTTTCTTAAGGGGCATTTTTTTTCCTACTTTTCTGGAGCTTTAAAAGGAACAAGGTGGGGCTGGCACTGTGGTGTGGTAGGTAAAGCCACTGCCTGTGGTCAAAGGAACCCATATAGGCGCCAACTCAAGTCTTGGATGTTCTACTTCCGATCAGGCTCCCTGCTAATGTGTTTGTAAAAGCAGCAGATGACGGCCTAAGTACTTGGACCCCTGTACCACATTTAGAAGCTCCAGGCTCCTGGGTTTGGACTGGCCCAGCTCTGGCAGTTGCAGCCATTTGAGAGTGAACCAGTGGATGGAAGATCTATTCTCTTTCTCTCTCTGTAACTCTGACTTGCAAGTAAGTAAGTAAGTAAATAAATAAATAAAGGAAAGAGGTTAGAAAAAGACACTGGGATTGGCTGAGAGGCCCTGCTTCCACATTTGCCCTCAAAGGTGTGAAGGCCAAAGGGTCTGCAGGGGCCAGATTATGTAGAGTAGAAAACACTCAGGGGATCCAAGCCTGACAAGTATACTACCCCAGAGATTTGGGAAGGGATAACTGCTTCTACTGTGGATCAGGAAGCTGTGGCAAATACTCAGACATTTCTCTAACAGTTTTTGACCCAGGCAATAGTAACAGTAGTAGCCAAGGCAATGTATTACATGATCAAATATCAAACCAGTAAAGCGTAGCGTGTCTACTGAAGAACTTGGTGTGTGTGCCCCACCACCTAGTGGACAGAATTGTTAGAGCAGCATCTTTCACGCAAAGGCACTAGATAGTTTAGAGCCAGCCTGGAGAATTTCCTGTGTGCAGCTTTCTTCGACAAAAAAACCAATCCTGAGCCTTCAAGCTGCCCTGCCAAATGGCCCAACTGCGATACCAGCATGGGTTAGCATTTCTGTTCTTTCAATGAACCACTCCAGAAAGGGGCCAGATCTAGATAAGCCTCCAATCTTTACCAGCATTTGTGTAGAGATCTGAGTTTCTCTTACACTCCAGCCTAGTAAGTCCAATGTCACTGCAGAAGGGAAGACAGTCTCCAAACAGCAGAAGCCCTACAGCTGCCAGAGTGCAGTGCCTCAACACTAAGCCCTGTGCGAGCCCACAGGACAGGTCACAGTGTTTCCTTAAGAGGCAGGTCTACTGATTTCGTTTATAATTAAGGAGAAACAAGAATCACCAACATTTGTGTATACATAAGCAAGCACTAAAGAAATATGTTTTGGATTCGCTGTACTACATTTCGTCACCCTCCTTTGGAAGTATCTCCATCTGCCTTTTACTCAACATGAGAGGGGCCATGTTTTCAGACCACTGAGAGGAAGAGCTCCTAGAATTACTGAGAACACTCCAGAGGATCTAGAACTTGGGCGACTGTGTTTCAGGACTACACAGAGGCCCCGTAAAATACACAGACGGTGGAATGATGACAAGGGATTCTGATCTTCGCCAAAATGCGAGGACACTAACTGTGAAGGACAGCTCCTAGGGAAGCAGCTTACATGGTGGTGGCTCCAGCCCTGATGTCACGGTCTACATACCGGGTACCCATTGAGAGGCTGAAAATACAGGTTTGTGTCTGTGATGCACACATGTCCAGGATTCGTCACCAGGGGAGTCACCATTTCTGCTTTGCATTCCATGTGCAGCTTTTCAGAAACACTCTGGAATCTGAAAATGTTTTTCATAAAAAGAAATATCAGAAGCTTATCTACTCTATCTACAGTGTGATTTTGCATAACATTTGTCAAAATACTACATTTAACATAAGAAAAATGTTAAGAAGTGGTTAGATAGGTTCTTTGATATGGCATACTAAAAACTGAATTTTTAAGAAGTTGATGAGGCAAGGTAGGAGGTACCTTTCTCTGAAGGGAGGAGAGAACTTCCACTTTGACTATGACCCTGTCGGAATAAGATCAAAGTCGGTGAACTCTAAAGGCTTCCATAGCCTCGGCAACTCATGACTAGAGCCTAGGGAGATTACTGACGCCATAAACAAGGGTGTCAAATTGTTAAGTCAGCAACAGGAGTCACTGTGTACTTATGTCCCATGTGGGATCTGTCCTTAATGGGTTGTCCAATGTGAAGTAATGATATAGCTAGTACTAAAACACTATTTTTACACTTTGTGTTTATGTGTGGGTGCAAACTGATGAAATCTTTACTTAGTATATATTGAATCGATCTTCTGTATATAAAGATAATTGAAAATGAAAAAAAAAACTTGGTGTTAAATTGAAAATTACATAGAAAATTAATCAATTTTTAAAAAAAATATCATGTAGGATCTCTGTCATTAATGTGCCGTACACTGTTATTTAATGCTATAACTAGTACTCCAACAGTATTTTTTCACTTTGTGTTGCTATGTGAGGGCAAACTGTTGAAATCTTTATATATACTAAACTGATTTTCTGTATATAAAGAGAATTGAAAATGAATCTTGATGTGAATGGAAGGGGAGAGCGAGTGGGAAAGGGGAGGGTTGCGGGTGGGAGGGAAATTATGGGTGGGGGGAAGCCACTGTAATCCATAAGCTGTACTTTGGAAATTTATATTCATTAAATAAAAGATTAAAAAAAAAGAAGTTGATGAGGTTATATATCATAGAAGTAAAGTACACAAATAACCTTTTAACTGAACTCTTAATCCTTCCCAAATAAATTGTTTGAAACTATTCTTAGATTAATGTAATATTCTATTTTTGTGTCATGAAAACCTATTTTCATAGTCATATGAGTAAGACATTTTGGCTCAAGTTTCACACTGTACTTTATAAGGCTATGACCACATAATTAAAATTAGTTTAATGTCAGTTCCAAAGCGCATTCTTTTGTGGATTTACTGCAGTAATAACAGTCAAATGCACTGATTTGCATATGTGGAATCATCCTTGCATCCCTGGGATGAATCTCACTTGATCATAGTGACGATCTCTCCACTACCCACTCTCAAAATATTTAATCAAAAACATCCCATTCATTATTTGCTTTACTAGCTTAAAAAAAATAGAAAGCAAGCAAATCACCAATATTTTGGAGCAATTACTTAAATAACTAAGTTAAAAATAAATATATCAGTAACAGGACAAAAAAAAAAAGTGCAGTCTTCCCCTGCAGGTTAGGATCCCCATCTCTCACTCTGACAACTAAAGCCAATGGATAAGCTGAACAGTCCTCATGACTTCCTTACATCATCAGAAAGCTGAGGATGCAAATAAACCTGCATCAACTTAACTGCACAAAGGAAAGAGGAGACCAACAGCTGCTGCATGTGGAACAGCCTATGATGGAATGGGGTAGGGGCTGCAAGATGCAGAGAAACAAAGCCAGAGATGGAGCTGGAGAGCAAAGTAAACTCCTGAAAGACATAGGAGAAATTGCTATGGTTCAAAAAGCTGGTGGCTCAGCTACAAAGCATACAGCTATCTCCAGAATCCTGCAATCACTCCAATCCCAAGCCTTGTCGAAGTGTCTTGATCACTACGTCAATAGAGGATAGGCAATTATGACCCAAAATTTAACCACAACTGCAACAGAGCCTTAATCCAGCTCAAAAACAGATTTGATAGAACCCCACAATATAAGCAGCATGACCACTTCTGAGATGTTATTTCATTCTCCCCAGCACACAAAAAAATCACAGAACCAATCAGAACCAAAAGATACAGCCCCAAAACCCATGGTCAAAATCCTTAAAGTCTAAAATCCTGAAGACTGCAATCCCTGAAGATAGATTAAAACTTGAAAATGCTGAAATCCTGAAAGATGAAATCCACAAAAATGCAATTTCCACTGGGAAACACAAATAAACAGGATATTTAGAAAGTGCAGAAAACCAAATCCTATAGAAGGGATTAGTGCGGTTGCTGTTAGGCAAAATGAATACGTAGAAACCTGGTGGAGCACTGTACTGGATTACATCTACGAGGGTGTTTCCAGAGATTTGGGATTACTGTGAACTAGGGGTGACAATATGCCACATAGGAAATGAAGGTGAACCTACCTTCCAGAGAGATATGCCCTAAAAGAAAAAACAGCAGCTATGCAAGATTCAAAATGTAAGTAATGTTGGTGAAAGCCAGCTGGCTCTTACAGACTATAATTCAATTGCCCATCATCTGCCCCCACAGTACACGTTTTTATATGTTGAATTTTCTTTATACTTTCGTTTCCATAATTTTAAATTTCTTGTCAGCATTATTTTTTACAACTTTCTATGCTGTATATTTCATCTTCACGTCATTTCCAATTCTGCAGGTATAAACTGTGCAATGATTTACAGAGTCTTAATGTATTCCATGTATTTTATGCACAACTGGTTCTATATTATCACAACACTTACTCTGTGTATACATGCATAAAGATGTTGAAATCTCCTCAATAAATGAAGAGATGCCCTGTTTACACATCTGTATCTATCAAAGACAAAACTTCTCAAGACCCGGCTCTTGGAGGACCTGCATACATGGCAGCGACCCACTGCAGCTTTTGGCCAGTGTCATCAAAAGACTTGGGCTGTTCAGCAAAATAAATCAGATGATCTCTGTTATAAAGCTGTGTACACATAATTATCGACCACAGGGAAATGTGTTTTACATTTTGCTTCTTGGCCTATTTCCTTATGAATACAGTTCACCTGCTCATAACCATTATCACTGCGGTTAGTGCTCATACTTATAAAAATACATATGAAAGGGCTTCAAAAAGTTCATCAAGGGGCTGGCATTGCTGCATTGCTGGCATCCCATACGAGCATCTATTTGAGTCCCAACTGCTCCACTTATGATCCGGCTCCCAGCTAATGCATCTGGGAATGCAGCAGAAGATAGAGTTCCCGGCTCCTGGCTTTGGCCTGGCCCAGCCCCTGTTGTTGAGGCCCATTTGGGGAGCGAACCAGCAGATGGATGAAGATCCCCGTCTTTCCCTCCCACTCTAACTCTGCCTTTCAAATAAATACATAAAAACTTTTTAAAGAAGTTCATGGAAAATTTCCTTATCTTAATTAACTACCTTATTTTAGAAATTTTTATTATTTGAAAGACAGAAAGACACACACATGGAAAGAGAGAAGGAGACACAAATGGATAGACAAGAGATCTCCCATCTGCTTGTTCACTTCCCAAATGCCTGCCATTGACAAGGCTGGGCTAGATCGGAGCAGGGAGATCGGAACTTAATCTGATTCTCCCATGTGAGTGGCGGAACCCGACCACTTGAGTCATCATAGCTGTCTTCCAGGGTGCACATCAGCAGAAAGCTGGAAATAGAACTGTGATTCAAATTGAGGCACTCAAGTATGGCTTTGGGGGTCCCAAGTGGCATCTTGAGCACTAGGTCAAATACCAGTCCCTTATTAGTGCCCATTTGATGTGTGAGGTGTCCTATGTAGTATTCCATTATATTTTATATGTTTCACAAATACCCTTTAAAAATGTAAATTTTTTTAAAAGCTGCACTTATTTGAAAAGCAGAGTTACAAACAGAGAGACAGAAGAATCTCCCATCGGTTGGTTCACTCGTCAATTGGCCACTACAGCCAGGGCTGCGCCAGGCTGAAGCCAGGAGCTTCATCTGGGTCTCCCACAAGGTTGCAGGAGTTCCAGTACTTGGGCCATCTTCCACTGGAGTGGAGCGGCCAGAAAGTGAACCAGTGCCCAGCATGAAATGCCAGTCACAAATGGCAGCTTAACCCACTGTGTCACGTCAGCCCCAATAAGTGTTTTTTAAAGACTTACTTTTTCCAGAATATACTTTTGGTGATTTTCATCTATTTGGATTTTGATCTTTCATAATCTCAGTGTGACATCACAATCCAGTAAACGTAAGCAAATGTTTTCTTGAGTTCTGTGAGTCATTCTAGAAAATGACCGAACCCAGGAGGCCGGCTGCGGGAACCTCCGATTTACTGCCAGGCGGCCAGAAGCAGAGGAGACCACCTGGCTTTGTGATTGGCACCGGAGGTGAGGAGAAGTCTCTGGAGACTCAGACCTGTGGCGTCTGCACTAACTCCAGGCAGGTAGCATCAGAATTACACTGAATGGCAGGACACTCTGCCACAGTCAGAGAAGTGTTTGGGGTGGGAAAAAATAGCACACAATTAGAGAAAAGGCACAAAGAAAACTGTATTTTATATATAGGTAACAACAGAAATCATGTGACTTTTCACAAGAAACAATGGAATAAAATTAGGTAGTGCTGAAAAATAACCTTCAGCCTAGAATTCAAAGCCCAAAATAACCCCCTTCAAAAGCAAAAGTGAATGAAGATATTTTTAGATGGACAGAGCTCAGAGCATTAATCTCTAACAGCTCTACATGACAAGAAATACTACAGAACGTTCTTCAGACTGAGGAGAAATGATGTCATGTAAAACACTGCATCTACAGAAAAACTAGCACTAGAAACACTTAAATATTTGAGTAATAGAAAAGCATTGCATTTTAGTATTTTTAACTTGTATACAAACACAAATGTATGCACCAAAATTATTTAAAAAGCTTTCTAAGCCATAAAAAAGAGAACAGTATATTATATGGTTTAAAATATATGTAGAAATTAAATAAAATTAAGTAAAATTAAATAAAATTAATATATTTTAGACAAGATTACAAAAGGCAGGGGAGGCCACAGAGAAATACACCAGAGTGAGGTTCTTCCACTGTTGTAAAGTAGAATTTAATAAAATTAAACTTGAAAATAACTCTGCTACAAGGCACATATTAAAATCTCTAGAGTGACCACTAAAAACAATACAAAGTGATATAGCTGAAAAAAAAAAAAACCCACAGAGTAGATAAAGTAGTAATGAAAAGTACTAGAAGGCAGGGAAGGAGGAACATAGAAACAAAGAGCTGCTAAAAAACAAAGATAGTGAGCTTAAAACAGCTAACAGTTATAACCACATAATGAAAAGAACCTAAACATTCCAATTAGAAAGCAGAAATTGTCAGAACACATAAAAAGTAAGACTCAACTATAAAAACGCACATTGGTTAAAATTAAAATGACAGGCAGCAGGTTAAACTACTGCCTGCAGTGCTGGCATCCCATATGGGTGCTGGCTCTAGACCAGCTGCTCCTCTTCCTATCCAGTAACCTGCTAACGCACCTGGGAAAGCAGCAGAGGACAGCCCAAGCGCTTGCGCCCCTGCAAACACGTGGGGGACCTGGAAGAGGCTCCGGGTTCCTGGCTTCAGCCTGGCACAGCACTGGCTGATGTGGCCATTTGGAGAGTGACCAGTGGATGGAAGACCTCTCTGTCTCTCCCTTTTTTCTCCCTCTAACTCTGCCTTTCACATAAACAGTAAAAACAAATCTGAACATAAAAGTAAAGGGACAGAAAAACATAAACCAGGCAATCACAGCATGTAAGAAAACAGGTGTGGCTACATTAAAGAAAGGCAAAACAGACTTCAAGAAAAAGTATTATTACAGATAAGGAAGAGCATTTTATAATGATAAAAGGATTCACATCTAAATGTTTAAGAACCTAGCAACACACCTTCACAATGCATAAGACAGAAATAAGGGGAGAAAGACACAATTCAATCATCATCAATGGCAATTTTAACATCCTCCTCTCAGTAACTAATAGAACAAATCAACAACAAAAAAAGTATATATGATGTAAACAGTCAGCAATCAAAGGGACCCAAATGACATTTGCAGAGCACACTATTCAACCACTACAGAGCACACATTCCTCTCAAGTGCCTATGGAATGGTCACCAAGACCAACCATATCCCAGACCATAAAACAAATCTCCACAAATAGCAAGACTGAATCATATAGCACACATTCAGATAACACTAAATTAGAAATCAGTATAAAAATAAATTACCTATAAAATCCCCAAATATGTGGAAGTTAAACAACATATTTCAAAACAATCTATGGGTCTAAGAAATGACAAAAGAAACTACAAAATAGTTTTATTTCAATGATGAGAATCTTTTTTTAACTTCTATTTAATAAATCTAAATTTCCAAAGTATAACTTTTGGATTATAGCGGTTTTTTTCCCCCATAAACACCCCCACCCACCCACAACCCTCCCATCTCCCACTCCCTCTTCCATCCCATTCTTCACCAAAATTCATTTTTAATTATCTTTATATGCAGAAGATCAATTTAGTATATACTAAGTAAAAATTTCAACAGTTTGCACCCACACAGAAACACAAAGTGTAAAATACTGTTTGAGTACTAGTTATAGCATTAATTCACAATGCACAACACATTAAGGGCAGAGATTCTACATGGGGAGTAAGTGCACAGTGAATCCTGTTGTTGATTTAACAACTGACACTCTTATTTATGGCATCAGTAATCACCCAAGGCTCTTGTCATGAGCTGCCAAGGCTATGGAAACCTTTTGAGTTTGCCAACTCTGATCTTATTTAGACAAGGCCATAGTCAAAATGGGAGTTCTCTCTTCCCTTCAGAGAAAGGTACCCAATGATGAGAATCTAACATCAAAATGTGTGGGAAGCAGCTGGAGCAGGATTTACAGGAAAATTGTACTTTTAAGTGCTTCTATTATAAAAGAAGGTATAAAACTGATAATCTAAGTTTTGTCCTTAGGAAGCCTGAAAAGAAATGAACTAAACCCAAAATAAGATGAAGGGAGGAAATCATAAAAGTGAAAATCAACTTTAAAATAAAGTAGAAAAATAGAGAAATATCAACAATGTTAAAAGTTGGTTATTTGAAAAGCTAATAAAATTGGTGTCACCTGGCAATATTTATAAAGAAAATAAGAGAGAAACCAATGTTCTAACACAAGGAATGAAAGAGAGATCATTACTATAGATCCTACTGGCATTAAAAGGATATTAACAACTTCATATCCATAAATTTGAAAATTTATATGGAATGGTTTAATATTTTTAAAAAAACAATGCAATCTACAATAGCAAAATAATAGAAAAAAATATGTCAATAAATGAAGACAAATTATTCAACAAAATTTTGCACCTATTATTAAAAATACTCTCAGAAAGCTAGGGTTAGAAAGGAACTTCCTCATTTAAAACAAAAAAATGTATATACGTATGTTTGTATTTGGAAGGCACAGTGAAAAGAGAGGGGAACACAGTTATTTTCCACCCATTCTCCAAATGCCAGCAACAGCCAGGGCTATGCAAGGCTGAAACCAGGGGCCTAGAACTCCTTTCAGGTTTCCCTTACGGGTGGCAGGAACACATTTAGTTGGGTCATCACTCACTGCCTCCTAGGTACATTAGAAGGAAGCAGAATCAGAAGCACACAGAAGTTAAAACATGAACTTGGCACTCTGCCAAAATGGGATGCAGGTGTCCCAAGCAATAGTTTAACTCATGGGGTCATGTCACCTGCCCCACCCCTCATTTTGATAAAGGCCATCTAAGAAAATTCTGGAGTTAGCATAATTCTGTAACCAACATTAAATACTTTCCTAAGAAGACTGAGAAGAGGCAGATAACAATGACTCAAGAAATAGAAAATACAAATCAGAGATTTCTGTGAAACTGTCATTATTCACAGGTTAAATGATTACATGAAAACTCTATGGAATTTACAAAAATCCTTCTAGGACTAATGAATGAATTTGAAAAAGTTTCAAGATACAAGCTAATTTTTTTTTTTTTTTGACAGGCAGAGTTAGACAGTGAGAGAGTGAGAGAGAGAAAGGTCTTCCTTCCGTTGGTTCACCCCCCAAATGGCACCGATCTGAAGCCAGGAGCCAGGTGCCTCCTCCTGGTCTCCCATGTGGGTGCAGGGCCCAAGCACTTGGGCCATCCTCCACTTCTTTCCCGGACCACAGCAGAGAGCTGGACTAGAAGAGGAGCAATCAGGCAGAATCTGGTGCCCTGACCAGGATTAGAATCCGGGGTGCTGGCGCCGCAGGCAGAGGATTAGCCTAGTGAGCCGCAGTGATGGCCAAAAATTACCTACATTTCTATGTGCCAATAACTTTGCACTACCTTTCTGTCTTCAAAGTAATTCCAAAACAAGGTTATATATTAGATGACCTTAGGGAATTATTGCTAATTGAGTATGATAATGGTATCAAGGAACAGGGAATATCTTTTCCATAAATACATGCTGGAGTACCTATGGGGCCATGTCATGATGTCTTACAATTTAGTTTCAAAAGGTTCAGAAAAAATTATCCAATTATATTTTTATATACATACAAACTTTACATGTTATGTGTCTACACATAAAAATAATATATACATACACCCAAATCTACGGATGCTACAATCCCTTATATAAGATGCATAATATTTACATATTAAATATGCACATCCTCTCATATATATGATTGCTTTTTAATTTTAAACGAGATCCAGAGATCCAGAGAGAGAAGGACAGATAGAGAGCGAGAGCGAGAGCACTCTCCCCCACAGACCGGTTCAGGTACCCAATTACTCGAACCATCACCACCGCCTCCCAGGATCTGCATTAGCAGGAAGCTGGAGTCAGGAGCCTGAGCCAGGAATGGAACCCAGTCACTTTGGTGTGGGAAGCAGGTGTCTTAATCGTTCTGCTGAGTGCCTGCTTACCACCACATATACTTTAAATCATCTTAAGGTTACCTATAGCACCTAATGCAATGTAAATAGTTATTATGCTGTAGTGTTTAGGGAGTAGCAACGAAAAAGCCTGTACATGTTCAGTACAGACACAATCTTTAAAAAAAAAAAAAGTTTTCAATCTGTGATTGGCTGAACCCACAGATGGAGAGCCTGAGGCAATGGAGGGCTGACTGTCTACCCATAGCTACACACAAGGAGCAAGACACAAGCAGGAGTATGAGCACGCAGGAGCCAAAGAGATCCGGCAAAATGTTAACATAACACCTGGTGAATCACATGGCATCTGGGCTCATTACATTATTCTTCTGACTTGTGAGCATTTGCAAATTTTTCAAATGAAGAGGGAAAACATACAGTTACTCTTCTATTCCTTAAATTAAAAAGCACTTCTTCAGAAATACGATAAAAGTTTATCTTGGCAAAAATTAACTTTTTCTTCTAGAGGAAGTGCTGAAATATTTCACTTCAAATTGTAAAAATTTCTCCCCCAAATTCATCAGTCTAACATTTTCGAGACTGGATGAATTAAATTTCATAGTGAACCACTTTTTAAATGAATTCCTGGCTGAAGGCTCGAACTGAAGTGTAAATGATTATTTAGAATACTGACACTTTCTAAGTAGGTCGGAAGTAGGTAACTTTTCTATTATTCCTTTTCTAAAATGGAAATTACTCTATCTTGGCCAAGCCAATTACCTAGCATATCCTGCCCACTGCAAAAAGGAAAGAATGTTAATGCTATATAGTACAACAGAAAAAGAACCAAACATAGGCAGAAACACCACATTACATATGAGATAGCTTAACTGGCAAGTTTTTTTTTAACATGGTAAAATGTAGAGAAAAGGTCAGGATCATTCTGATTACCAAATCTCACAAAGGCAATAACAGAATATTACAGACTAATCTCATTTATAAACATAAGCTTCTAGCAAAAGCCTCGCATAAAATAATCCATAAATGAATGAATCTATTCAACCAATACCTTCTACTTTGTCCTAAGTGATTACAAATACAAATCTGAACTAAAAATGCTAGTGAATAGACACTACCAAAAACTAAGTTTTTTAAAGATTTATTTTATTTATTGGAAAGACAGAGTTACAGAGAGAGGCAGAGGTAGAGAGAGGTCAGTCTTCCATTTGCTGGTTCACTACCCAAATGGCTGTACCGGCCAGAGCTGAGCAAATCCCAAACCAAGAGCCAGAAGCTTCCTCCGGGTCCCCCACGTTGGTGCAGGGGCCCAAGAACCTGGGCCACCCTCCACTGCTTTCCCAGGTGACTTAGCAGGGAGCTGGATTGGAAGTGGAGCAGCAAAGACTCAAACTGGCACCTATATGGGATGCTGGTGCTGCAGGCTGGGATTTAACCCACTAGGCCATAGTGCCAGCCCCAACTCACAGATTTTATACATATAAAAACCTAAATACAGAATTAATGGAATTGATCACTGAGGTTAGTAGGGTTTCTAAAAACAAGTACACAAAAATCTGCTGCATTCAATATATCAATGAACAAAAAATGAAAAATTCAGTAACATGCCATATATAGTATCATCAAAAATATGTAATAGGAAATTAAAGACAGAAAGTCCTTTATGAAGAAAATCGTAGGAGGATTTGAAGAAATGGAGATAAGACTTTAAATTTACTGTAATAACAATCACAATCCCAGCAGGTTTTCATTTATGGAAAATGATAAGGATTCCCCATTTATACGAAAGTGCCTAAGGCCCAGAATAGTAAATCACGTAAGTTTGAAAAGGAAAATTACGTGTGGAGTACTGCATACCAGATATCATTAATTATGAAGCTCTAGAAATTTAAAAAGCAATATTAGAGATGAAAATACAAAAAGCCCAAATTGGGGTGGCACTGTGGTGCAGTAAGCTAAGCCTTTTCCTGCAGCACCAGCATCTCATATGGACACCAATTTGTGTCCTGGCAGCTCCTCTTCACAACCAGCTCCCTGCTTATGGACTGGGAAAGCAGTGGAAGACGGCCCAAGTGCTTAGACCCCTGCACCTGCACAGGAGATCTGGAAGAAGCTCCTGTCTCCTGGCTTTGGATCAGCTCAGCTCCATTTATTTGTGGCCATTTGGGGAGTCAACCAGCTGATAGAAGACCTTTCTCTGTCTGTAACTCTGCCTCTCAAATAAAATCTTTTTTAAAAAGCCCAAATCTACTCGATATAAGGGAATCTACTTAACATAAGCAAGAAACAAATAAGAAAAACAGGATATCCACGTCCTTAGAAAAGCCAAGAAAATCAATGAATAAAACAGAACAGTAAGAATGTCCTCTCCATCCTACTGGGCAGCATATGCACATACTTATCAAAAACCTAAACAGGGAAAACTTTCTAGAAGAGAAAGTGTTGAGGCATAGAGGATTAAGCTGCCTTCTGCAGTGCCAGCATCCCAAGTGGGGGCCAGTTTGTGTCCCAGTTCCTTCACTTCTGATCTAGCTCCCTGCTAATGTGCCTGGGGAAAGCAGTGGAAGATGGCCCAACCTCTTGGGCTTCTGCCACCCACATGTGAGACCTGGATGGAATTCTGGGCTCCTGGTTTTGGCATGCCCCAGCCCAAATCATTGTGGCCATTCGGGAAATAAACCTGTGAATGGAAGGTATCTTTCTCTCTGTGTTTCTCTAACTGTGCCTTTCAAATAAATAAATAAATCTTTGGAGAGAAAAATAAAAAACCAACTTCCCACTAATCTGAAATCAGAAATAAGAGCTTTCTAGGTGCAAAAGAGGAAGAGGGTGTTTTCTAAGCAAAATGGAGCTTGAACAAAGGCTCAGAGGTAAGAGAGAACGTGGCACTACAGGAATCGTACGTAATGCAAACAGCCGGAACACAGAATTCAGAAGTGGTCAGAAGTCAACAAGAGCTTGCACACAAGAGGTTGTGTGCATGATGGGATGTCTGCATGTCATCCTGAAGAAAGTGGGGGGGACTGGATGCAAGCCGACAAACCAAAAGTTGTCACACTGTTCGGGGCGGGAAATGATAGTACCCTGAACTGAAAAAATAACTGAGTGACAAGATAGCAGCGGAACGACTGGAGAGGCCTTAGGAAGATCAAACAAGGGGCCTCTCTGACACGTCAGCATGACGTAGCTGCTGAGACTTTTGCCCTGCAGCTGGCGCACTCCCCAAGACAAGCAAGGCTGGGGTGAGAACATGATGACAGCATCAATTTGGACACACTGAGCAAGGAGTGCAGATGAAGATACCACCTGCTCTCCTAGTTAGGAAACAAAATTCTCAACGTACCTGTTCTTGTCAAATGACGTCCTGGCCAAACGCGACTGCAAAATAGCTGTAATCTATGAAAACACAACCATTTAAAAAGTGCACATGTAAGCATTTATAAGTAAAATGTCAACAACAGTGAATTCACAACCAAAGACACAAATCATTCGAGGAACTCTTACCATGGCAGTTTGGTCACCCAGCTTGTCAAGGCAGGACGCTCTGTGAAGCTACAATATCAGAAACACACAGGAATTTATTTTCTCCCTCAGTGAAGGTATTTCTTTAGAAGTCATGATAAACAGCAATTATTTGTTACTCAAACACTCAATATTACTTCTGATACATCTATGGTTTCTTCTTAACATACAGTTTTCAAACTCAACATACTCAAGTAAATCTGCTACATATTTAGAAAACAAAATACGGTTAAATAAGATATATAAATATGAGTTTAAAAAATTTTTAAATAAAACCAGTTCCTGCCCCACTCTGCTTTGAATTCTCTGCCTTGCCAGGTGCAATCACACGCTTACCTGAAGCAACGTCTCCACGACATCGTCCACTTTCCCTGAAACATCCAGTTCAAAGACATACTCCATTTTGCCCTATCAAAAAGGAAGAGAAGCAGCACATGACACCACACTGTTGGAAGAGTCAGTGCAGCAATGCCAATTCTGCACCCCTCTGCCTAGTGCACCTCTCCTTGCTGTATTTATTACCCCTTTCCTTTGGATGTGGTTTAGTTTGCTCTTCTAATTCCTTAAGGTGTAAGTTGGGACTTTTACTTGTGGATCTCTTTTAACTTAAGCTTCCCTCTTGGTACCACTTCCGCTGCATCCCATTGGTCTTGGGGACGTTGGACTTCATTTGTTTCACAACATTTTAGAACTGCTCTTTAGATTTCTGACCCATTCGTTGTTTGAGAGTGTGCTTAGTTTTCACACATTTGTGACTTTTCTTATGCCTTCTGTGATTATTTCTAGTTTCTTCATGGTTAGAAAAGACAGGATTTCAATCTTAAATCTGTGAAGGCTCGCTTTCTGCCCTGGCACACGATCTTCCTGGTGAGTTTCCATGTGTTTGAGAAGAATGTGCATCCTGCAGTGTCCTGGAGATGTCTCGTAGGTCCCTTTTGGTCCTTGGGGTAGTTCAAGGCCTGTTTCCTCACTGATGTGCTACACACTGGTGAAGTGGCTACTGAAATCCACTACTACTATGTGGCTGCCCCCTTCTTTCTGCTCTATGACTATGAAACATATGCAGGTGCTTTTAAAACCAGGCCCCTATACAGCGCCTCAATGAAGATTCTAGACACCATCAGGTCCAAGTCTCCTTCCACAGTCTCCCATCCTCCTTCCCTTAAATTGTTCTTGTCCTGTTTTTATGATTGTCAATCAACCTCAGATTAGCTCACTGAATTGAGGGAGTAGTGCAGTAGGCCCTACAAGGTCCCTGATTACCAGACTCCCAAGGTGTCTCATCTCCCCTGTGGGTAGCACCTTGAGTTGGGTATTGTCCTGAGAGGTGTCCTTTCTAAAAACTGCAGGCCCCAAGTGAAAAAGTAACTACCACCTGCATGCAGCCCCCAGACTGAGTGAAGCCCACTTTGCAATCAACGAAATTCCCTAAAGAACTGCAGGAAGGCCACAAACTCTGCAGAATAACCTGGAAACTGGACACAATTCGGGAACCTTCTCCCCTAACTCCTCAGGGAGTCCAGCAATTCAGTGATATCTGCCCATCTCCTTGCTCTCTGTGCTTTGCAATAGATACCTCCTTTCTTCCACACCCTGGTGTTAGGGATTGGCTTTCTGCCTTGACAGGTGAGCAGATCCACTTTTGGAAAATAATTCTTTCCACAAGAGGCCAGCGCTGTGGAGTGGCGGGTAGAGCTGCCGCCTACAGAGTCAGCATCCCATATGAACACCAGTTCAACTCCAGGCTGCTCCACTTCCAATCCAGCTCTCTGCTGTGGCTTGGGAATGCAGCAGAAGATGGCCTGACTCCTTGGGCCCTTGCACCTGTGTGGGAGACCCGGAAGAAGCTCCTGGCTCCTGGCTTTGGATCAACACAGCTCCGGCCATTGCAGCCAATTAGGGAGTGAACCAGCAGATGGAAGACCTCTCTTCCTCTCCTTCTCTCTCTAACTCTGACTTTCAAATAAATAAATATTTAAAAAAAGAATTCTGTCTGCCTATATTTGAGTTGGGACATGGGTCTTCTGTCTTCATACTCAGATTGTAGCTCATGCCATCAGCTCTCCTGGGTCTGGATTTCTCAGACTCCATGATCATGAATTAGTTCCTTATAATAATAAAGCAACCTGCGTCCCTCTATACACACACACCCCTATGCATATATGGGTGCATATATATCTATAAGATTGCAATTTTAAAAGTTCATGGAGGAAACAGTGCTGTGGCATATCAGGTAAAGCCACTGCCTGCAGTGCCACATCTCATGTGAGCGCCAGTTTGAGAACCAGCTGTTCTGCTATGTTCAGCTCTCTGCTGTGGCCTGGGAAAGCAGCAGAAGGTGGTCCAAGTCCTTTGGCCACTGCACCCCCGTGGGAGACCCGGAAGAAGCTCCAGGTCCTGGCTTTGAATCAGCCCAGCTGTGGCTGTTGCAGCCATTTGGGGGAATAAACAGTGGATGGAAGACTTCTCTCTTTCTGCCTCTGCCTCTCTGTAAATCTGCTTTTCAAATGAATCAATAAATCTTCTTTTAAAAAAAAAAGTTTGTGGAAAATGGACCTAAGATAATGTGCAGTTTTCCATGAACTTGTTTAAAGATCCCTAGTATACATACAACTTACTAGTTCTGCTTCCCTGGAGAACCTTGACTAATACATATAAGATACTTCAAAAGGTCTGTGAAAAATAGAATAAAAATATAAGTTTATTTTGTTTTAAACATTTTGAAATGCATGCACAGCTTTTTTCATAATAAGCATTTGCCATGAGCTTTCTGAAAACCCCTAGTATTTATAACTTGTGCAGCCTGCACTGCAGGTGTCTCAAGAGAGGCTTTAGGGTAGGGAGAGTGCCCCACTGCCCCGGGGGCTCTTGTCCATGTGTGTAGGTGCTATAACAGCAGCGGGACAGCAGGGGGAGCAGTGCGGGAGAGTCACTTAGGTGGGAAGAGGCTGATAGGAAGGACAGACCAACACAGGGAAGAACTGTGCTGCCCAAAATGCCTACAGCCTCACCTGAGAGTAATTGCACTAGCCCTGTTCCTAGGTCCTGTACAAACTTTCACTTTACTACATATTATTAAGTTAAAACAAAAAGAATTAAAGCACAGATTGGCTAAATGGAATATCTGTGCTTACATGAAAAGTCCTGGGGATCCAGATGCTGTATTCAAGTCTACTCATAGCTTCTGCTCAATTAAGAACACTTATAAATTATTACTGAGTTCTCAAAGATATCTTATAACCTGCAAATATTTTCCTCAAATATTTAAAAAACTAAATTTTTGGTAATGTACTGGCAAATAAATTCTCAGTAATTGCCAGTAAATAATCTTATAAATTACACATATTCTACATATTCTGATTTTTTTTAAAGGCTTTATTTATTTATTTGAAGGGCAGAGTTACAGTCAGAGGGAGAGACAGAGAGAAAGGTCTTCCTTCTGTTAGTTTACTCCCCAAATGGCTACAACGGCTGGAGCTGCGCTGATCCGAAGCCAGGAGCCACGTGGGTAAAGGAGCCCAAGCACTTGGGCCATCTTCTACTGCTTTCCCAGGCCACAGCAGAGCGCTGGATTGCAAGAGGAGCAGCCAGGACTAGAACTGGCACCCATAGGGGATGCGAGCACTACAGGTGGAGGATTAACCTACTGCACCACGGTGCTAGCCCCTCTGATTTTAATTTCTAACCTAATCATTTAAGTTTGTTTTTTCCATCAGGTACATTTTTTCAAGCCAAAAAGTTTATCGAATTCTCTTAGTCTAAAACATCTATGGTTGTCTTGGGTTCTGTTATAACTGTCAGGTAATAAATTTTTAATATCCATTATTATTATTACATTTGACTAAAAGATGTTAACAGATTCATAAAATCTTATTCCTGAAAATTACAAGATTGCTGGGAATGCAATTTTACTTACCCTTTCTATTTTATATGGTGCAACAATATTATGTTCTTTAATGAAATATACCTGAAAAAGAAAAATCAATATTTGTAAAATGTTCAAAGTTTTAATTGTAAAGAATAATTATAAATTAGGATATTACAAACTGAATTTTAAGTCATTGTTACATAATCTGTTTCCTAAAGTACTAGCATACATGAAGTTCCTATGTTAAAATAACATTAAATTTAAAAGAGAATCACCAAAGCAAGAAAGCTGCAAGAATTATTGGAAAATGAGTATCTAAGATACTTTACCAATGTCATCACTTGTACAATGCAGACAGGAAGGAAGCTAATCTAAGCGCCAATTTTCTAAGAAATGGATAAAACAAAGTCACTGTGGTATGGAACATGTCCATCTGAACAGCAGTCCTCACAGTGCATATTAATAGCCACACTGAACAAGCAACACCATCTACCAGAGCCACCAATCTCCTCGAACCTGTACCCTCTTCCCTGCCTTTCCTCCTCTTGCGATGGAGGATCAGCCTGGGCTCAAAAGGCCACCACTCCATCAGGGCATAGAATGAGATACCCTGCACCCTCTGCCATTCTCCACAAACCAGACAACCCCAGCCCCTTCCATTTCTCTGTTCCTTTTGTGACAAAGCTCTACAAGAGCTGTCTATACTTTCTCCAGGACCTGTGACAGGTTTTCATCCCCATCAAGCTACTGAAACCACTCCTCGGATGGTTACAAAGATACAAAACCTCATGTCACCAAATCCAAGGGTTAATTCTCAAGTCCACCTGGACTCTCATAGCCTGTGACAGCTGATGACTCTGCCTGAAGCATTGTACACAACTCCCTGGACCCCAGCTCCCCAGAATCTCACTGGCTGCTTCTTCCGTCTGCTCTGTTTGGGCCCTGCTCCCTTCCAATCTCAAATGTTACAGAGCTGCAGGGGCTGGGTCCACTGGCCTCTCTGCCCACTCTCAGTCCTTGGAAAACCTCAGCCAGCTCCAGGGCTAAAACACAGCCTCCCAAGTTTGCAACCTGCAGTCTCCTCTGCAGGACAGATGAATGTACCCAAAGGCCTGCTGAACTTCTCTAGGCATCTCAGGCCTCACATTCCAAACCCAGAGGCTACCCTAGCAGGCTTCTTTATCCTAACAGAGGCACCACTGTGCACCCAGCTGGAGGCGGGCCTGACAGCCTCCAGGGAGACTGACAAACACAAGCACGTACAAACCAAATCCTGTGCTTCCCTCTTTCAACTCCACAAAGGCTGTTCTCTTTTGTACTTTACTGGAAATCCTTACAGAGGTTGCACTGCCCTGGTGACATGGTCCCCACCTCTTCTCCAGCCTCTCACAGCACTCTCCTTAACTCTCACGCCAAAGGCACACTCAGTCTCCCTTGTCTTCCCCCTGCCATTACCACTCTCTGTACCTGGCATACTTCTCCTGAGCAATGCATGGCTCCCCTCCTTTCTCCCTCCCACCTGCTGAGTCTCCATAGTCAAGAGGTACCGTCAAGGAGGTCTCCCTGACCACAGTAATATGCCTCACTGTTTTCCATCCCTTTGAAGTGTGCCGGGCAGGGAATTTAGAGTGACAAAGAAGCTGGCAGGTTTCCGTGCCTTGACCCTGCAACCCCTTAAAAAGCTCCACCCCTTCCATGTGAATTTAGCACATTCATTTTCCCATGATGCACCCGAGCCTCCCTCATGAAGATGCCATAATGAACACAAGTGAACTGAGTGCCACATTGGAGATGCCATAAAACCTTCCCAGAAAGCAACATGCACACTGACACTGGCCAAACTCTGCTCCATTTGAATATTCAATTAGGGCACCACCCCCAACTGGGGAGGGTGTGATTCTCCTCACAGGGTAGCCCACATTCATGTCTGAGTGCGTACTTTCTCTAACCCTTTAAATAAATCCTGCCTCACTTATGCACTTTATGACTCCGCTTTGAATTATTCTCTTATGCAAAAGAGGAACGTGGAATACACACAGCTAGGGACCCATCCCCACAACACGTTGGTCCTGCTTTCATGTGCTTCACAGCAGTTACTACCACCTGACATCAGAGGACATTCATTGTCTCCCTGCTGAAAAGTCAAGTCATTGGAGAGAGCCTTCAGGTATTTTGTTCTTCCCTGTATCTACAGAGCCTTGAATATAATCCTCACTGAATGTAGGAATCTAAATGATCATTTATAAGCACGAACCTAAGGCATCATGACATATCACTGAACCACATGCCTTTGTAAATAATCAAAAGACTCGAGTCGCCTGGGTGTGGATCTGATCCTTGAAACTTAAGAGAATACTTGAAAAAGAAGTCTGTGTTTATGTACTCCTTGATGTTAAGCTGGTTTTGAGCTGGGTTGATATGAGACATCTACAAACTACTAAAAGTGGAGGATTTTTATTGGATTTTTACTAAATAAAATGTATAGTTTATAACAGAAACCCTATTGCCAACTGAAAAATACCTCTTCCTTTTAAGCTATGGGCTATCTAGAATAAGTCATGAAGCATCCATATATGGAAGCAGAATGATACTACAGATACGTGAGCACAGGGTTGGCCATACTATTAGTAGTGGTGCTTCCTCTCCCAAGTAGTAAAAGGTTGTAACTGAAATGCACCAGTTGAAACAGTATGAAGTTGATGACACCCTGCAAAATGTCTTCTTTCTTAATAAAAGTGGAAAGTAGATATATAAAATCACCTACTCTGTGGGGCTGGTGTTGTGGCACAGAGGGTTAAGCCACTACTTCCAACATTGGCATCCAGGTTTGGAGTGCTGGTTCAACTCCCTCCTGGCTGCTCTGTTTCAGACCCAGCTTCCTGCTAATGTCACTGGGAAGGTAAGAGAAAATGGCCCAAGTACTTGGGCTTCTGCCATCCAGGTGGGATCCAGGGAGGAGTTCATGGCTCCTCGTGTTAGCGTGGCCCAGAATGGCTAAAGGGAGTGGACCAGTAGATGAAGATCTTTCTTCACTTTACCCCTTTGTCTCTCCCCCATCTCTGTTACTGTGTCTTTTATTTATTTTTATTATTATTTTTTTTAGAGTTACAGTGAGAGGGAGAAACAGGAAAGACCTTTCTCTTCCATCTACTGGTTCACTTCCCAGATGGCTGCATCTAAAGCCAGAAGCTTCTTCCAGGTCTCCCACATGGGTGCAGGGGCCCAAGTGCTTGGGCCATCTTCTACTGCTTTCCCAGGCCATAGCAGAGATGGATCGGAAATAGAGCATCTGGGACTAGAACTGGTGTCCATATGGAGTGTTGGCATTGCAAGTGGAAGATTAACCTACTATACCACAGCACCGGTCCCTATGTCTTTTAAATAAATTAATTTAATAAAAAGGACAGAAAAATCACCTAATCTGTTATCTCCTGGCTTCCTTAAAATAATTTTCAATGCACACATCCAGAAGAATTTTGTGATCTGGGAGCTCTCTCTCTCTGGCTCCTCACTGGCCTCCTTGAGCTCTTGATGCAGGTTTGGCTACTTACATGTGAAAGGCTTTGAGTAGTATCCCAAGGTAAAGAAATCAGTGCCTCTTCATTTCCCACATTTTCCTCACCCAAGTGATCATAAAACCATAGCCGTCTGAGCAGCTTAACAAACCAGTGAACCGAATCTCTGCAGAGTCAAGGCAATACCACTAACCCTCTCATTTTAAAGATGAAGACAACATTGGGAGAAAAAGCAGCAGAAAATCTCTACTCACTTCTTATTTATAATCTTTAGAAAGCTACATGCTAATTATGTGATGGGAGAAAATCCAAGTTTTAATTTATCTTGAATTGTCAGTAACTACATCAGATGCCTGTGTGGAGCACAGCAGCCGGTGCATAAATGTGCACAGAACAAATGTGGCGTGAGGGGCCGGTGCTGTGGTGCAGCAGGTCAAAGCCCCGGCCTGAGTGCGGCATCTCATATTGGCACCGACTGGAGTCCTGATTGCCCCACCTCCGAGCCAGCTCCCTGCTAATGTGCCTGGCAGAGGACGGTTCAAATCCTTGGGCCCCTAAACACACATGGGAGACCCAGAAGACACTCCAGGCTCTTGGATTCAGGTTGGCTCAGCTCCAGCCATTGGGGCCATTTGGGGAGTGAACCAGTCAATAAAAAACCTTTCTCTCTCTGTAACTCTTTCAAATAAAAAAAAAAATCTTAAAAAATAGAATGTGGAATGAATAGAAGGTCATGACCCCAAGGATCATAAAGATACAAGACTACTGATCCCTCGTCACTGCCTTAATTGTCATGAGTCAGCTGACATCACTTAAGCAGCAAGCTGCTGGCCTCCCACCTTCTTGGTGACTAGGAGGCCAGAACAGGCGTTCCAACCCTCACACACCACCAGAGCTCCCAAGGAAAAAACCTCAAACCTGCAGGCAGCACACACTTAATACCAGTGAGATCCCATCTTAAAAATATATTTCAAAACAGTTACATTTTAAGATCATTTAAACCTATATTCCAGTGATCTCCATTTTGTATTTCTATAAATAAATAATCTCATGCTAAAAAACAGATATATAATATTCAGATTAGGAAAAAATATTCACTTTTGCTTCTTACCTGACTGAAAATGAGTGAAATCCCCCCAGATTTTGCCCTAAAACACAGATAAAAGGCATTAAACATATACAGTATTTTGGTTGAAGTAAAATTAAATAGTAAATGAAAATGACATACTTTGCGAAATGTATGTTGGCTCCATTTTCTCCATATTTTCCTATTTTTACACAATCTCTCAAAGGAATCTGGATGAAATGAGAGCAAATATTATAAAAATATGAAAAAGTCAACTACACACAAAAATAGGAATGTTTGTTTACACTTAAAATGCTTTTACCTTAATGATGGGCTGGGATATTGCATCTGGTTCAAAAATCACTGACTTGGAACATATTTTTAAGGATCCTCTGATTTTCCTAGAGGTAGAAGTGCAAATTCTTATTTAATGAATGTAGCTAAACTCATAAAAGAACCATAATACATGTTAACTAGGAAAGAGGTTACCAATAATTAATAAAAGATAAACAAGACAATTAAAGATAAGGATATGAAAGTTTGGAAAAATAACTAAATGATTTCCATTTATCTCCATCTCCTTAGAGGTTAGAGAAATCCACACATTACTGTAATTATGGTTGGGTTTGTTGAATACTAACCTATGCACTTTACATTTATTATCTCATTTGTTCCTCAAAACTACTCTTGGAAGGAAACAAAGGACCAGAAATGTTAACAAATGCTGGATCTGTCCGGCTTTTAATAAATTCAGTTGGATTTCAATTCCCTTATCTGGAAAAATTATCCAGAAGGAAATATAGAAAATCTAAAACTGATTAGGCAAAGGAGTTTAATTTAGCACACAAAATGCTTCTAAACAGGGATTTGGGGGCACGAAGGAAACCAGGAAAAAGTCTGTTCCATGATAAGAAGTAATTTGAAAGACTACTTGACTACTATTTAATACTAAATAAATCTCTTATAGATTTTACAACTGTCATCCTTTCTTGAGACATTTATTCTAGTTTAATAAATTTTGGAAGGAAATCTACCTCAATTTTAGAGGTAGTTGCTTGTTTTAGCCAGTTCTTCTCAAAATATTGCAAAAAAAAACTGAAGGGAGCAAACAATTACAATCTCATTCTGTGAAGTAAGAATTACTGTGATTCCAAAACTAGACAAGAATACAAACCTTCCCACCCCCCAGAAAGGAAACTATAGACCAATATATGATGAACACAGATGCAAAGATTCTCAACACAATACTAGCAAATCTAATCAAACAACACTTCTAAAAGATTGTTCACTACGACCAAGAGATATTTAACCCAGGGATACTGGGATGATTGGACATATAACATACAATAACATAATTCACATCACATCAGAAAGAAGGATAGAAGTCATATTATCATTTCAATAGATGCAGAAAAAGTATTTGGTAAAATTCAACATCTACTCATGATGAAAACCCTAAACCAGTTAGGTATAATAAGAATATACCGCAACATAATAAAGGTTACAAATGACAAACCCACAGCCAATATTGCACTGATTGGGGGAGAAGCTGAGAACATTTCCTCTAAGATCTGGAATCATACAAGGATGTCTATTCTCACTGCTTTTATTCTACATAGTGCTGGGAAATCTTAGCCAGAGAAATTAGCCAAGAGAAAGTTGGTTAAAATAATAACTCTAACTTAATAATTAAGTTCATTTGTTTCATTTTCTTATGATTAAGATTTACTGCTATTTTTAAAATTTAATTCTATATTAAAAATCTATAACATACTTATAAGGTTCTAAAACCAAAGTTATGGAGGGTAGCATTGTGGCATAGTGGGTAAAGCTGCTGCCAGCAATGCTGGCATCTTATATGGGCACAGTTTCATGACCTGGTTGCTCTACTTCTGATCCAGCTACCTGCTAACCAATGGCCTGGGAAAAGTGCTTGGGCCCCTGCTACCCACATGTGAGATCAATAAGAAGCTCCTGGTTCCTAGCTTTGGCTTGGCGCTGCCTTGGCCATTTTGACAATCTGGATAGTGAACCAGTAGATGGAAGATCTTTCTCTCTGTCTCTCTTTCTCTCTAATCCTGACTTTCAAATAAACAAATAAATCTTTAAAAACAAATTTAAAATAAAACAAAAAACCCCAAAGTTGTGAAACAAGATATATTTCATGAAGTCTAGTTTCTACCTCAATATTACCCTCAAATCTCCCTCTTCTGTGTAGACAATCATTTCCATTAGTTTTTGGGTCATGCTTCCAATAAAAACAATTTCACCTCCTCTCTTCTAAAGGAAGCATACAACAGGCTGCATTCTGCTCCTTGTTTTGTACTTCATACATCCTAGAGATCAGTCCACAGCATTATACAGAACTTCATTCCTCACTACAGCTGCCCAGTATTCCCATATGTGTACATACTGCGGAATATTCCATTGGTCTCCTATTGAATTGCTGCCAGTATTTTACTATCAGATACTACAAAATGCTACAAAAAATAACTTTGTACATACGCTCATTTATATATTTGTTAGTGTGCTTTAGAAATGGTGTTCTAGAAGTAGCACCAGCAGATCGGTAAGTTAATGTGCATGCAGTCTTTCTAGATATTACCAAATTCACCTCAATGGGGTTGTATCATTTTGCTTTAATAACAACTTTAAAATCAGGTTTCAGTTTGCTCTCTTAGACTTGTGGTTTAATAATAAAATGTATTTAATTATAAGTGAGACCTTATGATGATATAAGGCAGAGAAGTGTTGGGAAGAAAAAGAAAGGTATGGAATTAGGAAAAAAGTTTTTGAGGAAAATTTCCAGAGGCGAAAACGCAAGGTGCTATGTTTAAGGAACAGTAAATATCTGTAGTTTGACTGAATGCTAGGCAAACAGATATGTCTCAAGCTTTGAAACAAAAAGTCAAGTGGGGACAGGCATTTGGCATGGCAGTTAAGATAGTGCTTGTAACACCTACAACCCATATTGAAGTGCCTGGATTCAAGTTCTAGCCTCAGTCTTGTGTATAGCTTCCTATTAATGCACACCCTAGGAGGCACCAGGTGATGGCTCAAATAGTTGGGTCTTTGCCAACCCATGTGACACCCAGATTGAGTTTCCCAACTCCTGGCTTCAGTATGGCCCAGCCCCAGCTCTTGTGGGCATTTGAGGAGTGAACCAGCAAATGTGAGACTGCTCTTTCTCTGTCTTCCAAATCAATAAAATACATTAAAACTTTTTTAAAAAGTCAAGTCACTGGGCAGGGCGGTGCGGTGCCATAGTGTAGTAGGTTAAGTCTCCACCTGGGGAGACAGCATCCCATATGGGTGCTAGTTTGAGTCCTGCTGCTCCACTTTTGATCCAGCTCCCTAATAATGGCCTGGGAAAGCTGTAGAAGATGGTCCAAGTGTTTGCACCCCTGCACCCACAAGGGAGACCAAGAAGCAGCTCCTGGCTTTGGATTAGCACAGCTCTGGCCATGGTAGCCATTTGGGGAGTGAACCAGTGGATGGAAGACCTCCCTCTCTGTCTCTCCCTCTTTCTCTGTAACTTTGCCTCTCAAATAAATACATAAATCTTTTTTAAAAAAAGTCATTTTTACTTTAATTTGTATTTAAACAAATACTACTTGTTTTTGATCCTTTAAGGGATAAAACCTGAAGAATGCTAAAAGTAACTATATTTAATATCAAAGCATATTCCAAGTTATAGGCTATAATTGTTAAGTAACCTCCCTAAAGAAAATTATTAGTGAATATATTTTTGCTGGAACAAATTCCATCTTAGTTAATTCCAAGTTGGAATTTTAAATAAATAAGCTTCCTTATACACTTTTGTACATAGCTTTCCAAAGGTAAGATCACAGACACAGAACACATGTTTATAGTGGTAAGCAGTAGTTATGAAAATACAGAGAGGGGGCCAGTGCCATGGTATAGCAGGTAAAACTGCCACCTGCAGTGCCAACATCCTATATGGGTGCTGGTTGGAGTCCTGGCTATTCCATTTCTGATCCAGCTCTCTGCTATGGCCTGAGAAAGCAGCAGAGGATGGCCCAAGTCCTTGGGCCCCTACACCCTCATGGGAGACCAGCACCAAGCTCCTGTTTCCTGATCAGCACAGCTCTGGCAGTTGCAGCCATTTGAGGAGGGAACTAGCGGATGGAAGACCTTTCTCTCTCTGTCTCTGCCTCTCTGTAACTCTGCCTTTCAAATAAACAAATCTTTATATATAAACAAACATACATATATATACACACATATATAAAGAAAATAGAGAAACCAGACTCGCTTCTAGTTCAAACTGTAGTAGTCATTTTGAAAGTGCTGATTTTATATCTCTTACACTCTGATCATTATTTGATGACACCATAACCCAAATAACAGAGCAGAATCTGCTGCAAAACTACCAGAGGAAAGAAAGCAAGCAATGATGGGATGGCTCACAGTTCTATCTGGCTGATTAAAACACTCACAGCCCTAATGGAATTAGAGAACACACTTTTTAGCTTTGAAAAATACCTGTTGTTCTGACACCAATTGGTAAATCCACTCTTGTCATCACTTTTCCCAGTAAGAAAGGGGGAAAACATGATCATACATCAGACACACTTGTTAGTCCACAGACAGCCCAGAGTTTTCTTACCTTTCATCATGACTGCCCTTGTATTGAATATGACTAGCTGTGTGCTGTTCAAAGTAGTACTCCTCCAAGTTCAGCAGCAGCAAGGAAAACCTAAATTTCGGGGGAGAAAACGACTTTCATTCACACTCATCTTTTATCAGGTGCATGAAAGCAGTGCATTTAACATGGCTGGTCCCCAAATGCGTTTCCATCCATTAATCTGACACTCACTTAGGAAGCCTGTATCACATGCCAGGCTCTCCTCTCTATTTATTCAGTGGGAGAGGAAACACTCAAACAGGCCTGCCTTGTGGGTCAAATAAGTGTCGTGCCAAAAATGAAGTCATGTATCCGGTGGATGTACTTATTAGTCTTTACAGAAACCCCACACTTCATGAAATCCAAATTATTCTTGCCTGTACAAACCTTGGAGCTTTCCCTCGTGCTAGGCGTCCCCACCTCTTCCCTGCCCTAAACATCCCACCCAGTGCCATGCCTCATGGTTATTTGAGTTTACCTTGCTACTCCCACAAGACCACAGATCTTGAGTTATTCCTCTCATAAAAACCAACTAATCCTCTCCACACAATGGATGTTTTATAAGTAAAATAAGAAAAACTATAGCTCTTTTTAAGTTCTAAGTGCTTTAAACTTTTTTCTTTTGACAGGCAGAGTGGACAGTGAGAGAGACAGAGAGAAAGGTCTTCCTTTGCCGTTGGTTCACCCTCCAATGGCCACCGTGCTGCGGCCGACGCACTGCGCTGATCCGAAGCCAGGAGCCAAGTGCTTCTCCTGGTCTCCCATGGGGTGCAGGGCCCAAGCACCTGGGCCATTCTCCACAGCACTCCCGGGCCACAGCAGAGAGCTGGCCTGGAAGAGGGGCAACCGGGACAGAATCTGGGCCCCCGACCAGGACTAGAACCCAGTGTGCTGGCGCTGCAGGCGGGGGATTAGCCTATTGAGCCGTGGCACCGGCCTGCTTTAAACTTTTAAAAACAAAATAAGAAACATATTTAGTTGTATGTTCCGCAAAAACAAATACATGGCAAAGAGGTGAAAGCATGTTGTTTTGTCTGTTTCATGGTAAAGATCAGGAAACCACAACACCATGTAGAGTTAAAGGGAAATGCTTTCGTGAAAAGTGAAGGACTTGCAATGCGTCCCTGCTGTTCCAAGTGAGACGATTAAATATGGTAGGTAACACACATATGCTTATTTCATTTAATCTTTTTATTTTTAAATATTTATTAATTTATTTATTTGAAAGGCAGAGACAGAGGTCTTCCATCCGTTGGTTCACTCTCCAAATGGCTGCAATACCCGAAGCTGGCTGATCTGAAACCAGGAGCCAGGATCCTCCTCCGGGTTTCCCACATGGGTGCAGGGGCCCAAGCACTTGGACCATCTTCTGCTTTCCCAGGCCACTGCAGAGAGGTGGTTGGAAGTGGAGCAGCCAGGACTTGAACCGGCACCCATATGGGATGCTGACACTGCAGGCAGTGGCTCTACCTACTATGCCACAGTGCTGGCCACTCACTTACTCTTGAAATGCCACCAAATGTGAATAAACCCATTTATTAAATGGTAAAAGCCACAGATGGATGAAATCACATTGGAGAGACATCAGAGAGGAGGTATGTGCAAATCTGTGACATGAAAGCACATGAGAGGAACTATCAGTGCTCGCAGAGAAGGGGCCATGCAAGAAAAAACGAACTCTCTGCACAGGACTTCCAGAATTCAGAAACTGCAGATCAGATATCAAGTGGGCAGGGAGGAAGCAGTGGGGGATGGTTTCAAAATGTGACTGGAGTGCTGGCCCCAGTTTCTTTCCCTAATAGGTTATCCCTACCTCACACCAGCACATGGTTTTTCTATATTAAAAACTGAACAAGCAGCTCCAAACTAGAAATCCGGCAAGGTGGACAGTAGGGGAGTGGTATGAAACAGGAGTAATTAAACAAAAAAGCTGAATATATGAACACCAGCAGGAAGACAGGATACCATTCCACATAGGAGTCCGGTAAACTAGTTGTGGGAAGCAACCTCAACAGTCCCAGAGAAAAGATCTGCAGAAAGAGGCACTTCAAAGAGCCAGTCTCTACACTGTCAGCCCAACAATGAAGCCCAACAGGAAAAGCTTACTCCCAGCAACACAGAATTATGTGTCTCACGGTTCAATATGACTGGGCAGCCCAAGAGCATCAGCTTCTGATGCAAAAGAACTACAGCAAGAAGAGCAGGAAGAATGCAACTTGAAGGCCTAGAGCTGACGCAGACAACAGAAGGTCGAAAAGCCATAATTAATATCCTTACCAAGAAGAAATTACACCTATGACACAAGATGAGATTCCTCATTTTAAAAAATGTGAACAGAAAGAACACTCGTAAAATTTAAGATAATGACAGCAAGGAACCAGTTCTACCATGCTAATAGGTAACTTCTATTGACTTGTCCTCTATTTTTAAATCCATGAACAAGAATTAGTCATGAGCTAATAATAAGCCCAGAGTATAACAGCAAATGCTATCATTACTTAATACAAATGTCAATAAAATAAAAGTTGAAGATTGTTAGGAAGACCTTCATGCATCAGATAATTTCCAGGAAGGCAGAGATCAGGAAGATACTTGCTAATCATATTGAGCCTTATTTTCAGCTTATTTAGCTTATTTTGAATATATTGAGGACTGGAATATATTGCTTGGGCTGGAGGTATACAACTCTCCTTTTTGTCTCCCAATCTTCCCTCTCCTCCCTCTTGGAGAAAGGGGAAAACAGAGCAAATACTCTTTTAAAACACCGCTGCATAATTTTATTACTATGAAGTAGCGTTCAGCGACAACTAGCTCTTCCATATAATTATTAGAATATAATCATATGAGGTCTTTGCTAATTATATACTGAAGTGATCTTCTGTATATAAAGAGAATTGGAAATGAAAAAAAAAAAAAACAAAAAACAACCTGGTGTTAAAATGGAAATGGCATAGAAAATTAATTAATTTGAAAAAAAAATTATGTAGGATCTCTGTCTTTAATGTGCTGTACATTGCTATTTAATGCTATAATTAGTAATCCAATGGTAGTTTTTTCACTTGATGTTGCTATATGGGCAAAATGTTGAAACCTTTACCTAATATATACTAAATTGATCTTCTGTATACAAAGAGAATTGAAAATGAATCTTTACATGAATGGATGGGGAAAGGGAGCGGGAGGGGGGAGGGTTGCGGGCGGGAGGGAAGTTATGGGAGGGGGGAGGCCATTGTAACCCACAAGCTATACTTTGGAAATTTATATTCATTAAATAAAAGTATAATAAAAAAAAAAAAGAATATAATCATATATTCTAATTGGTTCCTTGCTGTCAACTATTTTAGAACTAAAATTATTTTGGTAAGTGGAATAATTATAGTCGCAATTTGTCAATATGCATATTTTGCAAAAAATGTAAAATGTATAGTGAAGGCTACAACCCAATTTTATCATGTAAAGTTAAAAGATTAAGGAATTTTTCCGAAATTTTTTTCATTTTACTGAAGTTACACCAGCTTTACAATTCTTCTATGTAAAAATTGTAATTAAGTTTCATGGTATTTTGAACAATGCTTTTCAAATTACATTCTATGGAATAATCTCATATTTAAAAAACTAAATCACTGTTTTTGAAATTTTGGTCTAATCCATTAGCATTCTATACAACTATAAATTGTTTCTTTAGGAGACTATTGGCCTGGGTCCTGTATTTGCCTAGTTTAATCAGTGTTTAAGGAAGTATGGTATAATTCTCTTTAGATAAGTTTCTTCCTTGAGCAATTCAATTTTTGTCCTAAAAATATATTGTCCTACCCTCATGTCAGTGAATTTTAAAGTATAACACCCAATGAACAACATAAAATAGCTCTACTCAGACAGTCCTTATGGAGTAACGCTCATTCAAAAGTCATTCAACATCTTGTTGATTAGTATTGACAGTGGATTAAGGTTCTGCTACTCGATCCTCTCTATGGAATGGAGATATAAAACAGGCTTCACTGTGTTGAGTATGACACCACCTCAATGGGAGAAAGCACATGATACTCAGGTGACACATGTGGTGCCCAGGAACATCCGCAAGTGTTATGTACTTGCCACTTCTGTTCTCAATACCCCAACACCGTCCTTAGATCAACCTGGACTATATGTCCCCAAAAGAGGGCTGGTGTAATCAAACTGGACATTTTTCTAAGCTTCTGAAAATTATTTCTGATATGAGGAATAAAATAAGAAAACTGTTGGACAGACCAGGGTATGACCACCAACCTGCTCCCCCAACCATTGGAAGCATCTCCCCAGTAATATACTGGACAGCAATCTCTGAAGAGTTGAAGAGTCAAAGGGATGGAGGGTATCATACTTTTCCTTACCCATCGTATAATAAAAGACAGTTAACAAGAAAAAAGCATAACAAATGTACTCGACATGAGAGACTTAAGCAATGAAAACCCAGGGAAAACCCTCCATTTTTATGTTTAGGTTCTGTGCCGAAATCTGGACAAAAAGGTATTATGTCACGGCAACAGAATGAGGGAGGAAGCCCAGCAAGGTTTGTCAGTCCAGATTCTTCTGGCTTTTCTGTGCAGATTTTCTTCCTGGGTATGCAGCAGGACCTCTCTGGAATGAGGGTCTTCAAGATCTGGCTATGGGGAAAATAAGTTTTGGTTTCTACGACTCTCTTCAAGGGACAAAGAAGTGGGAGTCCAGAGGGCAGAAGATCAGAGAGAAATTTTTCTTCTGGGGCCTTCCAACTTTCCACAGTTCAAAGCACTCAGAATGCCAAAGTGCTTTATTTCTGGGTATCATTTTCTGAGGCCCCACCATTCAAGCAATATTACTTCAACTAACTTGTACTAACATTAATTTTTCCTCTCTTAATCCTGCTACTAAACCATCTCAAAAACAAACCTTCTTGCCAAAGTTCAGATTAACTAAATCTACTGCATTTTCCTGATCCATGGGTCAGAACTTCATCAACAGATTACCAAGATCTGCTTCCATAGTGACTTCATGCTGGAGACTAGTGACTACTTCCTCTTCTGGTGGTTTATAAATTATCTGCCTCCTCCAGAATTAGCACTACATACATCTGTCCTTTCAGCACCTCAAAAGACTTTCAAAAAGTTCCTGGATCACTGAAACAATTCTAAACTGAAAAACTGCTCAACTCAAACTCTCCCAGGAGTTTACGCCGGGAGACATAAGCACACACATGCCCTTTCACCTCACCCGTCTTGTGAAAGCTCATCCTGTCTCTTTCAGTCTGATGCTATCAGGAACAGAGTGCAAAATAAGAACCATTTTTCTGTCCTAAATCCGCCTTGCACTATTAGGCTAGCCCCAGGCAACAGCCTAATACTACCTCATTTCCAAAACAACTTTAGAAGATTACTTTTATGGCTTTTTAAAAATTCACAGTATTTTTTAAAACCTCCATTCATACAGGGACTTTAACCTTCTAAAAGCTAACTGTGTATAACTTTCTTGCTTTATAGTTTATAAATATTATAAGCTCAGAGGAACATTACCTGTACAACCACATCTCCCGATTATCTGCAACTCTTCTGGAAATACCATTTGGACTGGATATTGTGAATTCTATTTCTGACAGTTTGACAAACTTCCTTGGTCAATATGCTTTCCAAAACAGTCCAGTAATCTACACTTATCTTTTTCTTCTCTATAAACTTCCAATACTTGCATCCTTAGAAATATGATCTGCTCCCCATGTGTATAATCTGATATGAACTCTCAGTCGAAGGTTTCTTTCATTGCATCTTGATCATTTTTCTTTAATGTTAAGAATTAAGTTCTTGGTGACTGGTATTGCAGCACAGCAGGTTAAGCAGTTGCCTGTGACACCAGCACCCCATATGCGCTCTGATTGAGTCCCTGCTGCTCCACTTCTGATCCAGCTTCCTGCTAAGGCACTTGGGAAGGCAGTAGAAGATAGCCCAAGTGCATTGACCCCTGCCACCCACGTGGGAGACCTGGATGAATCTCTGGGCTCCTGGCTTCAGCCTGGCCTGTCCACAGCTCTTTCAACAGTTTGGTGAGTGAACCCGTGGACAGAAGATCTTTTCTTTAAGATTTTTTTTTAAATTTATTTATTTGAGAGGTAGAGCTACAGACAGAGAGGGAGAGATAGAAAGGTCTTCCATCCACTGGTTCACTCCCAAAATGGCCGCAATGGCCAAAGCTGAGCCTATCCGAAGCCAGGAGCTTCTTCTAAGTATCTCATGCAGGTGCAGGGCCCAAGCACTGAGACCATCTTCCACTGCTTTCCCACGCCATTAACAGGTGGCTGGATCAGAAGTTGAGCAGCTTGCACATGAACTAGTGCCCATGTGGAATGTTGGTGCTGCAGGCGGAAGCTTAGCCTACCACACCACAGCGCTGGCCCCTCGATATCTTTTTTAATCAAGGATCATAGTAGATTGTTTCCATGAAATGTTTCCATAATATATTATCAAGAACATAAAGATGGAAGAATAGTTTGAAGGGATAACAACAACAAAAAAGATGAATACTTATTTAGAGTGGTGCTTCTCAAACCTTTATGTGCATCTGGGGATCTTGTTAAAATGCAGATTCTAATGCACACCTCGGGGCAGGGTAGAGGATGGGGATGGGGGGCCTGGATTCTAACAAGTTCCAGGCAAGCTCACACTGTAGGCCTAAAAAGGGATAAAGTAGCTAGCTGAGCTGGCAGCCACAAACCAGAAGGCCCTGCCCCATGTAATTCTACTCTGTCAGAACACTCCCTTTCCCAGGATGTTCATCCAGGACCTGGGGAAGGGTCTCCATGTAAATATGTATATTAATCTCTACCTGGAATTTTATGGAGGAGTCATAAACTTCCCAGGTATCCACGCCACCTCATAAAAGGAGATACTGGGAGGTGATTGCTCTCTTCCATTGGAGACAAGGATGAGAGAAGGTGCTGAGGGTGTCTCCCCTCTCCCCTTCCCTTCCCTGACCTGCTTCTCTATCCAGCCTACTCTAACTATGCCCACGTGTGTATGTGCTTGCTTTCTTACCTTCTAGATAAACATTATCACTTTGTGCACCGTATTTGTGCCTGCACTTGGGATTCCTGGAACAGGAATGTAAACCCCCACTTCTCCCACAACAGGCCCATGGTCCATACGTTTAGTACCAAGGTTCTAGTTTCAACATAACCCAGGCTTCAGTCATTCCTGAATCACTCGAAATTTCAGAGATCCCACATAAAAATGAGTAGTACTCAGCAGGTCACATGCCTAATATTTAAAACAGAAGCAGTATGTTACAGTAGAAAGGGACTGGACTTGGACCAGAGAACATTTGTTCTAGTCTTAGCTCATGACATTATTGCTTGACCTTAATTCAGTCACCTTACTTACCTAGGCCTCGTGTTCAAATATAAAACTGGGGAGATAAAGATTAAATTACCTCAAAAGCTTTTTTTTTAAATCAACAAGTCTATAGATTCATTAAATAAAACTGGGCTTAAAGAAATCATCAGGAATTTCATTTATACCACTATAACAGTTCAAATGTCCAAAAAACAATCTCTCTATAGATCTCCATAAAATTGCTCAATAAATTACTTAAAAATCTTTTAATGTTTGGCTGAGGTAAAGGGAAACAAACATACAGCATAAATCCAAAGATGTTAGCAGGCATTAGAGCAGCCTTTTGTCCTGAGGTCTTTGCCTAGCCCTTCAAGTAACAGAGACCCTCAATTTATTATGAGAAATTCAGAGGGGATGGCACAATAAAATCCAAGAAAAATAAATGTGGTCCTTCCCCTGCCCTAGGCAGAAATACAAGCTTTTTGGAAAAATACCCTTTAAATCTGTGTCTGTTAGAATTTCCAACAAAAAACCTCTAAGGAAAAGAAATCACAATTGAAAATCATAAAACATGAGGAAGTAAAATTACTGATTAAGTCAGAGAAGGAATAAACAATCTAACTTGTAAAGACTATAAATATTTTGTATTACACAAATAATTCCTTAAGTTTAAAGAACAAAATGAATTGTTATAAAAATAAACCAAGTAGACAAATTTAAAAATATTTAAAATTAAGGGACCAGTGCTGTGGCATAGAGGGTTAATAAGCCTCCACCTGCTGTGCTGGCATCCCATATGGGTGTCTGTTCAAGTCCTGGCTGCTCCACTTCTGATCCAGCTCTCTACTAACGCACCTGTGAAAACAGCAGAAGATGGCCCAAATACTTGGGCTCCTGTGCCCATGTAGGAGACCAAAAGGAAACTCCTGGCTTCAGCCTGGCCCAGTCCAGGCCGTTGTGGCCATATGGGGAATGAACCAACAGATGAAGATTTTGCGTGTTCTCTCTCCTCCCTGCCCTTCCCTCCCTAAATCTCTGCTTTTCAAATAAATAAATAAATGTATTAAAATAATTAAAATTAAAAATTTAAATAGATTAAACAGCAAATTAAGCAATGAGAGAGAAAACTGATAAATTGTAAAATGGATTTAAATAACTCTAAACGCATGGAAAAGACAAATTACAGAATCATTGAGACATCAAAGAACGGGGGAAAAGTAATATTCCAAGAGCTAAAGGATTAGCTCCAAATTTTCCAAAACGATTTCAGTTTAGGAACCCAAGAAGGAGGAATAAAGAAAAAGCAATCTATATCTATACAAACAGCAAACACTGTAAAGAGAGGATTAAAAAAAAAATTAGGTGCAAGCATAGCAGGTTAAGCCTGCATCCCATATTGGAGTGCCTGGTTCCTGTCCTAGCTACCCTGCTTCTGATCAAGCTTCTAGCTAATGCATCCTGGGAGCAGCAAGAAATAGCTCACTCAGGCCCCTGCCACTCACAGGTAGGCCCAGATGGAGTTTAGGCTCCTGGCTTCAGCCTGGCCCCACCCAACTACTCTGGACATCTGGGGAGTAAACCAATAGATGGAAGATATATGTCTCTTTTTCACACTCGCTTGCTCTTGCTCGCTCGCTCTCTCTCTCCCTCGCATGCATATGCACTCTGTCATTACTCTGCCTTTCAAATAGATGAAAAAACATTGTTGAAAAATAAAAATTCATCAAGTTATTTAAGAGGAAGAAAGAAATGATGTGTTAGGTATTCCAAGTTTCTGTTAGAAGGGCAAAGAGAATGATTAGCTTCAGACCTTAAATATGTTAAAATTTCAAAAGCAAGAACTAGAAAAGAAAAAATAAAATACATTTTTTCCATACTCCTCAGGGCAAAGTGACAGGGAGCAGGGGCCTTATTAAACCCAAAGGAGGGAGCAGGTTGGGGGTGGGGAAGATATAAAAAATAAAAAAGCAGCCATGTATCAAACTTACATGTAATAAAAAATATAAATAGAATGAACTAATTTGTTAACACAAAAATTATCAAGATAATTTATTTAAAAAGTCCAATTACTTACAAGAAATAAGCCTAAAACCTAATGAGATATAAAAGTTAAAAAGAGAACAATGAAGAATTCTATACAATGAAAATAGCCAACAGAGAAGGAGGGAGAGAGGGGTAGAGGAGGAGGAAAAAACTATTATATTCTTAGAACTGTACCTATGAACTATATTGAATCTGTTAAAAAACTTTAAAAATAAAAAACTTAATAGCCAAAAGAAAACTGACATAGCTATATTAACATCAGATAAAACAGATAAAATCATTACTAGAAGAGGTCACTACATATTCATAAATGATTCTATGTGCCAAGAGAATAATTCTAAACTATTCATTGAATATTTCAGAATTAATGAAAAGATGATTTTCAAAAATCTGGAAGCTGGGGCTGGCACTGTGGCGGGTAAAGCCGCCACCTGTAGTGCCAGCATCCTATATAGGCACCAGTTTGAGTCTCGGCTGCTCCAATTCCGATCCAGCTCTTTCCTATGGCCTGGGACAGCAGTAGAAGATGGCCCAAGTGCGTGGGCCCCTGCACCTGTGTTAGAGACTAGAAGAAGTTCCTGGCTCCTAGTTTCGGATCAGCGCAGCCCTGGCCATTGCTGCCAATTGTGGAGTGAACCAACAGATGGAAGACCTCTCTCTCTCTGCCTCTCCTCTCTGTAACTGACTTTCAAATAAATATTTAAAAAATCTTAGGCTGATGCTGTGGCATAGCAGGTAAAGCTGCTGCCTGCAGTGCTGGCATCCCATAAGGGCACCAGTTCAAGTCCCAGTTGCTCCACTTCTAATCTACTCTATGCTGTGGCCTAGGAAAGCAGTAGAAGATGGACCTGGAAGACGCTCTTGGCTTTGGATCAGCGCAGCTCTGGCCATTGCGGCCATCTGGGCACTGAAGCAGCAGATGGAAGACCTCTCTCTCTGCCTCTCCCCATCTAACTCTACCTTTCAAATAAATAAATAAATCTTTTTAAAAAATTTATGAGTTGGAAATTTTAAGTCACAATTCTAAATATCTAGTGGGTGAATGACGAAATCACAATGCAATTTAGAAGACATCGAGCACTGAATTTCTTAAATGGCCATTCATATGTATTTTATAAAGCCATTTAAAATATTTTTTAATCAAAATTACACAGCAAACTCAAAATCCATTTATGCATAGATTCCTGTGCCTTCTGAATAATAGGCATTCTGAAAGAGCTTGAAATAGCAAAGAAGGTAATAAGGAGATACACTAGTAATGCTTTCTGGATAAGGCCAATGAAATTGTCTAAATCAGATTATTTGCGACTATCTTAGAAGAGAAAAATAACTTTTTTCAAGTTATTAAGTAGATTTAAACATTCCTGACTAATTGAGTGCTGATTCTGCAATGTATCTGTATTTTCAACACATGGCATATCCTGCAAAGATGAAGTCTACATAATCAGCCTCAGAAATGAAAGACTTAAAGTATAACAAATCACTTCACCCTCTCAACAAGTTTTTAATATAAAAAATGACTACAAATTCAACTGATGAAAAAACATGTTGAGTAAAAGAAATTAATAACAGTATAACCAAAGGAAGCAAAGTTGAAATCTCATAGTGCCTGTAAGACTATGAATGTAGGATGTTAAGAGAGAATTCCAGATCACTATTGTTTTAGCTTGGCATGGTAGCTTACCACTATAACTAAGTGATTTATTCTTGTAAAGACAAGAGTACAGCTCTTCCTCAGAAGGAACTTACCATCTAAGTTTCTATGGAACCCAAAAGAGAAACAACTGTATTATCACCAGCACAAGATGTGAAAACCAAAAATATTTAACAATTAGTCTACTCCTAAATCTGAAGAGGAATATCTTAAACAGCAGTAGTTTGTAGAATATTCTCACCTGCTAACCTACTGCACACATCCACCATTCCCCCACAACACCACAGAATGCAGACTTATGTGTGGCACCATCTATGCCTCCCAGGCCATCGTAGGCCCAGCCAGTCCCCACATTGCACAGTAGGCTTTGGTCCTAAACCCCAAGGCCCAACACCGGTGTCAGCCCCATCCCTACCCTAATGGGATTCGCTACTCCTACTTCCCTGCCCTCCCCACAGCAAAAGTTTAACAGGACCTGTTCCTGTTAAACATGCTCTCTTGATCTCTCTCTTATGCTCTCCTCCTCTCTCTTACTCTCTCGCCCTCCCCCCCCCCCCCCCAGGTTGGGCTTACCCCACCCGTCAATAAACCTTTCCTCTAACTCAGTGTTTGCTGTGTTTTGTGGCGGCCTTACATAGAAGACAGGTGAACTGTCTTTTAAATGCTTTTACATTTACTTTCATCCACACCTGCACAGGACTTTCAAAATCAATAAAATCAATATGGGTCCTGTCTTCTAAATCTTAACCAGGATACTCTTGATAGTTAATGTGAATGGCCAAGTCTCTAGCTTTCTAATCTAAAAACTACCAGAGCATTTCTTCATAAACATCGCAAATAAACAACAGCACTATAAGGTCATTCACATGTGAGCAGAATTACCATGTTTATACTTGCTCTTAGCCAAAAGGCTGAAAAGTGACAGAACTACAAGATAGTTAAATTTGAATTTCAAATAAACAGACAACATTCTGTTACTAAAATACCTATATCACTGCTTTTCTGAAATTTGCATTTAACTGTGTATCCTGTATTTTATCCTACAATACAAACTGGGATTCTTCATCACCCTATGCAATCCACCACACCAAGAGCTATCAATTCTACCTCGGGAAAATATCTACAATCAATCCACTTTTCTCCATTTCTTCTGCCAGCACCTCGGCGTGAACCATCAGTACAACAATCTCTCAGCCTCTGTTTTTACTCCAGGAGAAATATCACTTACTCTAAATGCAACAGCATCAAGTTACCAATAAGAAAAATGAAAGCTAACGTCCAGTCTGTCTATGCTGGGGCCATTATCTGGAAGCTGCAGAAGTCTGAAATCCCAAAGTCAGCAACCAGAGGATCCAAAGAACTCACAATGAGAGGGGGCCTCACCTGTGTAACCTCTGTAACAAGGAAAGGAATATTTCTCTGGGTTAAGTGAGAGTCATCACCTGTATCAGTCATTTTCCCTAATTTGTCTGTTGTTTGCAAGGCATAAGCTAGAAAAAAAAAAAAATCTTTGCAGAATTGGTCACTCTGAGGCCGGATAAAGTCATGTCTTTCCAGACAAATTTCTAAGATTCATAAAGAGCCTGCCTGCCTCGAGTCCACACCTGATTGTGTGACAGATGCCTGAGCTTTGGAGCCATAGTCTGTGGGCACCATCCTAGTTCCAGCCTGAGCATCAGCCTAAGGCTGCAAAATCATGGGGCAGAGCGTTAAGAATTTGAGCAGTCAGCAAGTAGAACTGAAAGAAATGTAAAACACGTGGCGCAAGCCTTTTCAGATGACTGAAGCTCCGAAACAGCTGATGCCTCCTGAGGATCAACGTCTTGGTTGTTAAGTGTTGCTTGCTGGCCAGGTGTGACCAACGGACGCTAACAACGCAGCTTCCAAGTGGAAAGACAAGTGCAGACTTGGTCTGCGGTGACACTGCACTGCTACCTACGCTAACCCAATCAAACACAAATGACCTCCACCGAAAGAACAAGCAGCTCTAAAGAAGACAGGTTTTCCTGTTTATCAAGGAGGCCAGAGATCTGTTACAAGCCACACTTCGATCATACAGCCTGGTGGCAACTCAAGCGTTTCCAAGTTCTTACAACTTAAACCTGAACGTCCATCTTCACACAGAATACCAACAAGCCTTCATGGTGCTGACACTGAACAAACTCCCCCCAGCTCTTTCCACAGGAAACGCACAACGCACATGCAGTCAGAAGAGCATCCGCGCAAGTGCGAGTTATGTCACTTACAGCCCAGCTATTATTTAACAAACAAGACTTCCTGCGGCTGAATCGCAACCACACTACCAAAAACACGTTAGCCAAGCCGTGTCCAAGATACCAGGGGTCTGCAAAGGGTTTATGGAACATACATATTATGAAAAAGCGATGCGTGGATTTCTTCATTATCTTGCACCAAAGTACCATCATCTTTTGATGGTACTTTAACACAAAGTTTCTGAAGTAGCCGTCCGTGTTTTCTGTCTTAACTAGAGACAAATACAAATGTCTGTCTGTCTGTCTGTCTCTCTCTCTCTCTCACTCACACACACACACACACACACACGCAAGTCTGCACCTGTACCAGCAAGGAGCCCAGCAGGGCAGAGGCGCAGCTCTCCCCACCCACGCCGTGTCTGTCCAGTGACTTCGCCCTCGATCCTTTTGCACCCCGGACCACACGCCCGAGGCTCAGCAGGGTGTTTCGGTCACAAATGGAGGAGACTTACGGCCACGGCGAGCTTTTCCGAGGACAGGCTCTGCCCCGGGACGGGACTGGCAAGTCGGAAGCGGCGCTGCCGTGGGCCCATTTTCACTTCCCCTAGCGGGACCCCACGTCCTCGCCGGGGCGCCCGCGAGAACGCCTGTCCCGCGGCGCCGCGCCTTCCAACGCCCGGTCTTCACGCTCAGGAACGCCCGGGGAGCGAGCGGCTACGGGGCAGGAGCCGGGCCGGCCTCGGAAGAGGGCCTTTCCGGCCGCGTCCCTCCCAGCCCACTCGGGCGGCAGCGAGTTTGCCTTTGCTTGGTGGCCCAAGCAGCCGGCGGGGAAAGGGCGCCGCGGCTGTGAGGCAGCCACTTCCACCCCCCGAGGCCTGCCCCCGTCCAGCCCGGGTGGGACAAGCCCCGACGCCGGTTCGGGTCTGGGATCGTGGGGAGTCCAACGGCGCACCCTCGCTGGGAGCTCCCGGCTCCGCACTGCGGGGCTCCGGCGCCGCGCGGCCTGCCGGGTGAGCCGGGCCGCGCGCCGGACTTGCGCGGCCGGCCGGCTCCGCCTCGCTCCGCCCGGCTCCAGCGCCCGTGCCCCGGCCCCCGGTCGTCTGACCGCGTCCCAGCGCTCTGCCCACGGCCCTCGGTCCCCGCACACGCGCCCAGCCCCCGCCTCTGAGCCTGGCCCGCAGGCGCCGGCTGCCGTCCCTCAGGGCTCCGGCCGGCGCCCCGGCCTCTGCGCCCAGCCCGGCACGGCGCGCACCTCTCCTTGGAGTAAAGCCGCAGCTGCTGCTCCTGCTGCTTCTTCCGGATAAACGCCATGGAGGGCAGGTGCGGGCGGGCGGGCGCGCGGCGCGCGGGCAGGCCCCGCCGCCGCCCGCCGAGGAGGTCCCGAGCAGCCGCGGAGAAGGCGGACGGACGCGGGCCTGGCTTTCCGTGCGGCGCCGCTGGGCGGCCGAGAGCCCGACGCTGCGCCCCAGGGCCCCGCGGCGTCCCGGCCGCGCTCACCGCAGCATCCTCGCGTGGGGACTCCGGCGGCGTCGTGACTCAGGCCCGGAGGAGGGGCGCGCGGTGACCCGAGGCGCCCCAAACGGGCCGCCCCAAGGGCTCTCCAAGGACCTGAGGCCAGCCCGGGATCCTTCTTCCGCACTCAACCTTTACCCACCGTTGCACTTCCACATTTTCAATATTTTAGGCACGAAAACGGATGCGTGCCCATAAACTACCAATTTGTTGGCCACAGGGACTTGAAATAACAACGTTATGGGTCCTCAGTCTCTTAGTTGTTGAAATAACTGGTTCTGTGACTTTTTCCTTTTTCTGGCAGCTTTACTCAGGTGTTACACTAAACAATTCATCCACTGATATGTTCAAATATAGCCACAGTTTTAGAATATTTTCATCACCTCATAAAGAAAGGAATACCTTTTAGCTGTCACTCCTCTAGCTTCCCCTCCCCCAAGCCTCACTCCCAGCAGAGGCCAACTCTGTCAATGTGCACATTCGGGACATTTCCTGTAATTGAAGCCAGGCAATCTTGCATGTGATCTTTTGTGTCTGGCTTCTGTAATTTAGCACAGTTTTTCAATGTGATATCTTAGATCAGTACTTGACACGGTTTTATTGCTGATGGATATACTTCATTTTGCTTATCTAGTTCATCAGTTGATGAACATTTCAGTTTCCACCTCTTGGCTATTACGAATAATGCCCCTATAAGCTTCATGTACAAGTTTTTGTATGGATACTCCTACTTTTTTTTTTTTTTTTAAGATTTTATTTGAGAGGTAGAGTTACAGACAGTGAGAGGCAGAGGCAGAGAGAGAGGTCTTCCATCCACTGTTTCATTCCCCAAATGGCTGCAACAGCCAGAGTTGGGCCAACCGGAAGCCAGGAGCCTGGAGCTTCTTCCGGGTCTCCTACATGGGTGCAGGGGCCCAAGGACTTGGACCACCTTCTGCTGCTTTCTCAGGCCATAGCGGAGAGCTGGGTCAGAACAGCTGGTTCTTGAGCCTGCTCTCACATGGGATGCTGGCACTGCAGGCAATGGCTTTACCTGCTACACCACAGCGCTATTCCATCCATTAACTTTTTTGTTTTTTAAAGATTTTATTTATTTATTTATTTAAGAGGTAGCGTTACAGATAGAAGAAGAGACAGAGAGAAAGGTCCTCTGTCCATTGGTTTACTCCCCAAATGGCCGCAACAGCCAGAGCTGCGCCGATCCGAAGCCAGGAGCCAGGAGCTTCTTCCGGGTCTCCAATGCAGGTGCAGGGACCCAAGGACTTGGGCCATTTTCTACTGCTATCCCAGGCCACAGCAGAGAGCTGGACTGGAAGAGTAGCAGCCGGGACTAGAACCGGCGCCCATATGGGATGCTGTCACTGCAGGCGGAGGATTAACTTACTGAGCCACGGCGCCGGCCCCAGGCTACTCCTACGTTTTAATTTCTGTTGAGTGGAATTGGAATCTAGGAGTGGAATTGCCAGTTCATATGGTAACTCCATGTCTAAACTAGAGAAACTTGCCACACTGTGGTCCAAAATGGCTGCCCCATTTAAGCTCCTATCGACAGGGTGGGAGGTTCCAGTGTCTCCACATCTCACCAACACCTGTTATTATCTTACTTTTAATTAGAGCTGTCATAGTGAGTATGAGTGGTAGTTCATCGTGGTTATGACTTCCTAATATGTTCTAAGAATGAGTCTGTTTACCTTTGAAGGATTCTTGAATAACAAGCTTCTAAATTGTGGGTATTCCAGAACATCATCTAATAATGTCTTGAGATCCAGGATCTGTGGGGTTAGATTTTTAAAAGCTTCAATGGGCCTCTCAGCTCTCTAGAAAGTGGCATGAGTCTGAGGAAAGGTTGGGGGGATGAAGAATAAAATGTAGGCACGTTCTTTTAAAATATCTATTTATTTGAAAGGCAGAGTGACAGAGACAGAAAAAGCCGGAGGTCTTCCATTTGCTGGTTCACTCCCTTCAAATGTCCACAAAAGCCAGGGCTTGGCCAGGCTAAAGTCAGGAGCCAGGAACACCTTCCAGGTCTCCCACATAGGTAGCGGAGATCCAAGTACTTGGGCCATCTTCTACCTTCACAGGTGCACTAGCAAGAAACTAGGAAGGAAGTGATGTAGCCAGGACTAGAACCAGCACTCTGATATGCAATACTGGCCTCACAAGCTGCAGGTGAACTTGCTGTACCAGCATGCCCACCCTTTGGTCTTTCTAATTTCACCCCCACCAGCACTGAACAAAATGCTGTGTGTAGGGTGGACACTGTTAAAGAGTTTTTAGAATGAACATACCCTGTCACTTTGATTTAATCCCTTCCACGTGTCCAAGTGCTGTACAGAACCTGTCAGGTAAAAAGGTAATAGATGTTGGTTCGTTGTTCCTGTAAGAAACTGTGATCTTGTCAGGTAAGCAAGACATAAATACAAGAGCAGGAACATGATGAAACAAGATAGTAAAATCTACCAAGAGGTAGCATATGCTCTCTCTGCCTCTGCCTCTCCCCTCTTTGTAACTCTGCCTTTCAAATAAACAAATAAATCTTTAAAAGAAAAAAAGAGGGGGAGGGGCAGGCACTGTGATATAGCTGGTTAAGCTGCTGCCTGCAGCGCCAGCATCCCATATGGGTGCCGGTTCGAGGCCTGGCTACTCCACTTATTATCTAGCTCCCTGATAATGTGCCTGAGAAAGCAGCAGAGGACAGTCCAAGTGCTTGGGCCCCTGCACCCATGTGGAAGACTGGGATGAGTCTCCTAGCTCCTGGCTTCGGCCTGGCTCAGTCCTGGCTGTTGCGGCCATTTAGGGAGTGAACCAATGGATGGAAGATTTCTCTCTCTGCGTCTCCCCTCACTGTAACTCTGCTTTTCAAATAAATAAATAAATCTTAAAAAAAAAAAAGAGGTGCCATATGATATGTCCTGCTATGAGAGACATTACAGTAGATACCATGAGTTCAAGAGGAAATAAAGTTGTAATAAGGCAAAAACAAACAACAGAATGACTTTTTCTTAAGTAAACATTAAAGGCTAATATGATCATGATAAGTTCTCTCTTTGAACACTGGCCAGATACCTAGTTGAGTCCTCTTCTCAACTAGGACTGGACGCTGACCTATAAATACCACAGACTCTCAACCCGAGTGATTTCCTTCACTCCTCCCCCCCACCCCACCCCCGCCTCCTTGTTAAAAACTGAAACACCAACATGTTTTCTAACAGTTAAAGCTGACATGACTTTCACCGGGACCCTCATCCTGCTGAAAGTGCCTGCCTATCAGAGTCCGAGCTGCCCGAATACTGTACCATTTGTTCCAGTCAACAGCCAACATAGACTGCCAACCACCA